>NC_086330.1:287742142-290677831 GCF_032445375.1 Bacillus rossius redtenbacheri | reverse complement strand
ATATACTTCATTATTGCATTATATATGCTGTACGTTATGCAAAATTGTTAATAGTTACATATTTCTGCCAGTTTGTTCTGTTTTTCATTTTAGTTAGGCCTACGAAAATGTTTTGAGCTTAGATTTAAAATAAACAATAAAAACAAAAGTAATTTAAAAGTTATGAATTTGTATTAAATTTGTAAAGACATTTACAAGGAAGTAATTACTCATATATTATTGATTTTTAAACAAACAATTTATAGGAATGCGAGTTTTTTTTTCACTTATGTTTTAGTTTATGATGAGGGCTTCTTTTATCATTAACTTTGCTTGTTTCTAGAGTTGTGGCCTGTTATGGCCTATTACAACTACTCAAAAAGCTTTATAAGTAATACAACACAGTAATATAATAAAACAAAATAATCTATTAAAAATGTGTGACTCTTTAACAATTTGCACTATTAAGAAGAACGAATTTATTGCTGTGGACATGCACTGTCGCTATGAATTAATTAAAAGTATGTTATTTTATGATTATGTATACATCACAAGTTTCCTACGTTAAATTAAACTCAAATTCTCTTGTATACTAATTAAAATAATAATAGTTGTATACATTTCTAAATTATCCCATCAACAAGGAAAAACTGATCTTATTTAGCCCAGAGTTGGACATTATTATTATTATTATTATTAATCGATAAACTTGTTGCAGTATTTTTTGCAAGTGACGTGTAGAAGAAAATTATAAAATGTCAATTTCGTGAGTAACATTTTTTTAATAATTAATTGCTGACGTCTTAAAATATTTTCAGTATTTGGATAAATTGCCAGCAATCTCTACACAGATACACAGCCACTATACATCAAATTTACCAAGGAAAAAACTAAATTTATATAAAAAAATACGTTTTATCACTTTGGCGTTCGTTGCATAGAAGCTTGCTTGTGTAAGTAAGATAATTAGTGTTGTCAAACATGAGGTTTTATGTAAAATAAATGTTTTAACAAGCTTTATCCTTGTGAAGCTCAATACGTGGTACAACATTAATGAATGAAATTTCGCAGTCCACATTTCAGCTGAGCAGCGATGTCTTAATGGTTTTAAGAACTTTGAAAAGCTTAAAGAAAGTCTTACTAAATAAAATATTTTGAAATTTAAACTAAATATATTTATTTCACAAATTAATTCTTTCGTGTTATACTACCCATGCCAAAATAAATTACACAAATTAAAATAAGTCAAATAACAGGAATTGGTGACCGTATTTCATAAGCACAGTTTACAGAATATTTTATTTAGATACATTTTGTGATATATCAAACAGCAGAGAGACTTTAGGTGCGATTCAGCCCGCATTATACGATGTTAAATTTCTGCCATGTCGTCTGTCATCCCCATCGGTATATAAGTGGGCAAGATAATTAGTATATCAGTAGGGAAGTCTGAATTCGGTTCTTCACACACACGATACATAACGTGCCAACAGAAAAACAGCTTCTGTAGTTGCCGACCAAAGCAGCTACATATATGAGTAGAAATAAACATTGCTGTAATGTTAACCAACCTTGAAAGGACAATAACATTTCAGCAGTGGAATCTAAAATTATCTAACTTGGGGAATGGATATATTTTTTCTATAGCTCACTTGCCTAAAGTGCAACAAAGGTGTGTTATATATAGTCATCAATTTTTTGAATTATTGAAATTGAATTTTTCTGCTATGCTATTGTGAATAACATTTTATCGTAAGAGTAATGCCCATCATTATTAAATACTTAGCGAAATAATACCCGGTCGCTTTTCCAAATAACAGGGATGCAATTATTGTAAATAATTCGTTTATCCATTAATAATATATGGAAAACACTTATTTACCTAAGTAGGTGTGTTCAATTATATGTAACTTTTTTTTCCAAGGTTGTGCTTATATCTTTATATTTTTACGATACGTAACAAATAAATGCTACTTAGTATGGTCTAATTTAACCAACAGACTGAGCAGTGTCTTATAGTTACTACAGCAATTAGATACAGAAAAAAATTAATTAATCCTTTTTTCTCAAAGAACAATTTTTATACTGTAATATTTATTTGTATAATTTTTTTTTTTCGGAATTTGAACCCAATCAAAAAATAATATTTTCTATTTAGGAGCACGTTTTGTCACTGAGCCATGAAAGCACAACACAAATTGCAGGGATATTGTTGGTAATCGATATAGTAATGGCAGATTACTAACGTATTTTTAAAGTTGCAGTTATTTCTATGACTAAGTTTACAATATGTATTTGAGAATAGTTTCGCTACTAAAAATTTTAATTTGGCATACCAATAAGATTGGTGTAGCCCCAATGTTTACGAATAGGGATATATGTAGTTTTATGCTGAAACACGTCGGTCCGCCATGTTGGCTTCGGTTGGGCGGTAGCGATAACGGGTTCTCTCGCCTGAAGGCCTCATTGTGGTATTCTTGAATACTAACGTCAAGCCACAAACGGAAATTCCACCGCACGTAGTTGCTCGTGACAAAATATCGTCAATTGCCAAGCTCCTGTGCACGAGGCGATATGTCACTGGTCACATGAATTAACTTGTTAAATGGAACCATCCGCAGGCACAGTCATTATTAGCCTCATATCTTGGGAGCTTGTAAAATAATGCCCTGGTTGTAAAACTGAACTGTTTAATAAAGAAAATTGTGTGACGTGTAAAAGTTGGCGCACTTATAATAAATCTGAATTACAAGTCAGCCAGGATTGTTTGTTTGGAGGGAACAGCAAATATGAAAAAAAAATATTGAAATAGAGCTTGGAAGGACCCGCACAGCCTACGTAGCAAACTATCGGTTCTTCAGAAAATTAAAACGTACAAAAATACAGGCTTTTTTCGGTGCATTTCCAGAAAAAAAAATTACAAACTAGAGCAAAAATGAATTTGTGGACTGAATTATACAAATTTGCACTGTCCGTAGGACTCTTCTCTGAACCCCCTCCCCCTTTATATATATTTCAGATGTTCTTTGACAAAACTTAATGTAACTTATTCTTGATTATGTAGGTTTAATATAAGTAGTAACATTTTTTTTTATCTGTAGCCTATGGGATAATAAGTTATTACTATAACAGCTGATGTTGATGTCCTGTTTCTTCACAAAATTCATAACGAACCAGAGTATGAAATCTCGGTCTCCTAACCACAATTATATCAGTGTCGTTGAATATCTTATCCAGGGTACATCTACATTATGCTTGTAAGATATTATTATTTGGTTTTGAATACTTGTAGAAATTGCTACAGATTTAACAAGTTCGTGTAGGGTACAATAAACTGTATGGAACACAAGTGTAATATTATTTGTAGAAACTGCTCGTGTAACTTATAGATCTGCAATTTTAATTGTTTCTACTTTTAAATTTGTGAAACAACTTCCTTAATTTTATCGTACCTACAAAGGTAATTCATTACTTGTGGCTTGTATTTCTAGGGAATCATGCGGAACAAAATTAATGTTCTTTAGATAAATGCTGTATGGTTGGTAGTGTCAGAATCGTTAGTATGTAGTGGTAGATTTCGAAAAGGGAAAAAAGTAATGTTTAGCATGGAACTGGAAGTTTTGTTTAAGACTTATTGTATCCCTTGATTCGCGGCGTTGGCCGGATGTGACGTCACTGCCACGTCATGAAGCGTCTTCCGCCCACGTGCCCACCTTTCTTCCCCCTGGGCCGGGGGGGGGGAGGTTTTTAACTACAATAAAATTGTACATAATTATTAATTTTAGCTTAGTTTTTTTGAAAGAAATTTATTTATAGAAAACATTTTCCACCAGTCTGTTTGACTGGCTAATACTGTTAGTAAATGCCAAGAATTGTACAAGTCCGTTTTGCTCATAGTAACTAAATATTTTTGTAATCTATATGGAAGTATGGTAATTCTTAGGTTTAAAGTTAAAATTTTTTTTGTAGCTATTTTTGTTAAAATATAATAATTTTTTGTAACACTTTGTATTGTTATCGTACAGAAATACGATATTAAAATAACAATTTTGTCAATTTAACATCTATTGTGTCACATGGCCCTCAAAAAGATGTCGACACTACTGCTCAAGTACACCACAAGGGCAACTTAGGCACGTGGAGTCGCAGTACAAAATTCTATTCGGACAGCGCCCAAAATGTCCGGTGACATTTTACTACCATCTATAACAGTTTTGTACGTAATCAATATTATATTGTGAAAGTTCACTCGGTCGAGCTGTATGGTGTTCAAGGCTGCTTCACCCGCCTTGCAGAATTTCTGGTATTTCGTTAATTGCATATTTTAATGGCGAAATATTTCGGAGAATGGATTACAGGCACAATTTGGTATGCGTGACCCAACTGTGGATATCAAGAACATGAACTTAAATCGAATGACCGCCTCAGTCGGGCATTAATTTTAATAATGAATGTGTGACAGTTTTTTTAGTGTCTGGTTACAAACTTTGTTATAGAGCACAAAATGCAATGTTTTTATAGCAGACCATGCGAATCAATTGTCCTACTTAAAAATGTCTAGCTTCAGGTAATATCTGAAACAGTCTGAGAATTTTCTATTTCTGTTGTTGGGGATATTTGTACTAGACCAAGGAATTTAATTGAAATGTTAAGAGAGAGAGGCTCGTCTTCCGTCACTAATACATGAACTTTGTCGTGAATTTTGTAGTGGGTTTAGTCTTTGTTGCGATGCTGTTGTGTTCTGAGCGCAGTCGTATTGTGTGGCATGTGAGGCTCAATTCCGTCTGATGGTGCGATGTAAGAAACACTTGGTGCATATTAAGGCTTTTCGTTACTGCGTAAACAGTTTTATCACGACGTTGAATCTATAAGTTACTACTTGGAGGTACTGCAAAAATGGATATTTTTTGGTCTTTATACAGATACTAGATGATGCGTCCATGCTTCGCAACGACAGTCTGCAGGCAGAAGTCTCTCTCACTCCTCGGTATACACGCCCCTCCTCGTGGGTACGCAATTCCCGCTTCTAAGAAGAAAAAAAAACTAAACTGATTGTGAAAATCAACTCGTGAAACAGAGAATATTTTGGCTAAGCGCATTGTTAGCAAGGTGTTCAAGCAAAGCAAATAATAGTTTAATAATGATCTGCAAGTGCTTGTATCGAATGCGGTTCCAATTCTCAGGCAGGAATGCGGGCCTGATACCCAAGCTATATAATAAGTATATTGTAGGGTATGCATCACAGGGGTGTGGGCCGCCAGCTGGTCATCACTGATTTACGACACAGAACCTGAAGAGGTGTGGCGGCGGGCGTCTGGGCTTAAAGTTATATCTTATATGCTCTCTATTATTTACAATTAAAATGTCACTACAAAGCACTCGAGACCATAAGTCGTATTTATGTTTTCAACTTATTTCGTCGTGATGAACCTGCACCTGCAGCCATAGTTTGTCGGTCGAATTCAGACTGAACCTGTTTTTTTTTGTAAGGGGCGGATCCAAGACAGCGAACTCACCCGCCCCCGTAAATAGTTTTTCATTTTTATTTTACTTATATGTCCAGTTTTATAACAACAGTTTTGTAAGAGCCAACAATATGTAGCTGCGGTAGCCGGCGTTGTCCGGGTAGGAATGTATATATATAATATATATAATATATTTATATAATATATTTATATTCCGTAGCAAAATGATAGGCGAGCTAACCTTCAGTTTGAGGCAGTACAGCAGCATTCCTAGCGCATTTAACGAATCCATAAATTCACTCGGAGGCCACAATGTAATATCAGTTGCCAACGAGATTATCGGGGGAACGTGGGCAAATATTAAAGACCGCACAGCCGGTTTTACCAAAATAGCTTAGAATGGACGGTAGACGAATGGCTTTCTGCCACCGCAACCGCGACTGAAAGCCGGGAGTGGTTACGGAGAAAACTTGAGAATTATAAAATATGAGGAAAAATAATATTTCTGCAATATTTACCACAAATGTTACCAATCACCTATACCGAGCTTCTTATTCCACCGTTTGTGACGTCACAACAGCCATATTGGCTACCACCATATAGGATCCTCTTCTCGTCTGCTAAAGTTTTGTGTTGTCGATCGTCCTATGTGTACATATGACTGGTTTTCGCCAGGGAAAACTTGAGACCTGCTGGCCTCCCTGAGTAACGCAAGATGGCGGGTGCAGCCAGCGTGTTTGGTTGCCGGCTGAAAGGCTGGTCGTGCGGCGAGCTCCGTTAGGGGAAGCGGCCGGCGGGCGGCAGCACCGCTGCAGTGGGCACTACAGTTAGCTGGTAACCGCTGCTCGTAACAGTTCGTCGCTGGGGGCCCGGGGGTCGTCCGAGTTAGCAGCCATGAAGCCTTTACGGTTGTTCGCCTCATGCCACCCAAAAAAAATACAATTAGGAGAGACCGAGCTGGTGGCCAGTGGTGCTTCTCCCACTCCATGCGCCATCTTGGATGGCTGTGCGAAATCTGTTCACGCCTTAGTTTTTAGTAAATGTAATATAGCGATGTATCAGTCATCTATTGGTAGTGTTGGTAAACAAATACTTCAACTATATAGTAATTATTCTACGCCAGATGACCGGCAGCACGTCAACAATTATTGTTTAAAAACATAAATTAAGTTTAATTGTGATGAGTGAACGTAAAATTTTCGAATTATAATTCATTATTTATTTACATTTTTGCTTATAATACGTTATATCTGCTATCTATAAAAAGCCGGGCAAATGTTACAGATTAAAAATGTTATCTGGTTATTAGTGTCGTGGTCGCTGTAACGAGAAAAGGGCGCAACTTAGTCGCTGATTTTTACGTCCCTTTGCTGGCGTAAACTTCCCAACTAGCTATACTGTGAAAGAGAAAACCCAACCCTCATTGTTCGCGAGGAATAGCCTATTGAAAAACGAGGCAGCACTGATATTCCCCGTAACGTTACTCTCAGAACCGCCAAGGCAGCGTTCAAGTCACGGATGTCACGCATCATAGGCGTACCCAGGAATTGTTTTCGGGGGGTGTTCGTCCAGATTTTTAAGAAAAACTGCATGAACACCAAAAATTAATTATTTCTTGAGTAAATAAATAGAATAGTCTCAAATTTAATTTTTTAACCAGGGCTATTGTTGATTATTATTACATATTATGTAATTTGTATGTAATTTTTCTTTCAATTAACTTAAGTTCACATTACAATATTAAAATACCTACAAAACCCCCCAAAAAGAGATATATATATATATATATATATATATATAATTAGTTAACTTAACGAATTTACGTACGCATTTTACAAACTTATTCCTAATAAGTTGACGGCATATAATAGAATAATTTCTGTATAATTTGATTGTATGGGTGTTAGCAACTATGGCCGGAATTACAATAGCCCGTCCACCCGTCATCCGTCTGTCAATTACGTGACCTGCACCCAATAAAATGGACTGAAAAATGTCATCCACTCGTCCGTCTAAACTCTAAAGCTTGGTAACTTTATACTTTTGACGGGTGCACGGATGAAACTATAACCACACCTCCTAATGTCTTCTAGGTGTTTGCATATAAAATATTATATTAAAATGTATTAAAGTTTGTTTAATTGTTTAGCCGATTCCAAAATCATTTCTTAGCTTACGTTTAGACACATTTCGAAAGCTCTTTTTTGTTATGGTGTAAGTATTATAATTACGTATGGTAACTCTGGAAATATGAAAATACACACTGAGAAAAAAACCACTCTGAGTTTAATGAGTTTCAAGTACTTACTTTACATAATTGTTTAAGTAATATAATTACATGTGATAATTCACCCCCCCCCCCCCAAATTGTTAAGTTTTCTCAACAGTTGTCAGCATTGACATGGAGAAATATTATGACGGACGAGCGGAGTGTTGTAAATCGCCAGCCGACCTCCGTAGCGTAGTCGGATGCACACCGGCTTATGGTGGGATAGGTTCTGGGTTCGAGTCCCGGGTAAGGCATGGGAGTAAAATTGAGATTTATTCAAAATATACACTTGCGATAAAAAGATGATGGAAAAGAACAATGAAATTGATATTTCTGGCTAAACGGATACCGCTCAAGGCCAAAATCCAAGCAGTGAAGTGAAGTTGTATATCGCTTGGCGGCTGACGGACGAACGGATAACGGACGGATGCGCAGGGCTGTTGTAATTCAGGCTTTACAATTCAAGTGTAGCAAAACAGAATTAAATCTTTATATATAAAAATCTCGTGTCACGATGTTTGTCCGGGCTAATTTCTGAAACTACTGCATTGATTTTAATGAAATTTCGTACAAATATTTGTATTTTTGTCCAACTTTATATATAGGCTTCATTTTATTTCGATTAATGACAGCGTTCTCCGAAAATCAGCTCCCAAGGCAAGGCAACAGTGGGTACTCCATCTCCATGACAACGGGATTTTGCATTGTTTATGCCTTGTGTGTCTTCATGGCAACGGGCATCGCTTAGATCTATTTTTTTTCAATTCGAGGCAGTAGTATATGAATGGGGCTCCGAGATCAGGGTTCAGGGTGTGGAGCCGAGAGCCGGCTCCGCCATCTTGGATTCTGACGTCACGGCGGCCATCTTGGATTGTGACGTCACGGCGGCCATCTTGGATAAGCGTAACGTGACACTTTTTCGTGCGTGCAGCCGGCGTAACGGGGCACAGTGTAACGGGACACCGCGTAACGGGACACATCGTAACGGGACAAGTAGATCACGGCGGCCATTTTGGATCCGTCATCTTGGATACGCCATTTTGGATGACGTCATTGTGTTCTCGAAAATTCCGGTGATGTGTTTTCCGCCATATTGGATGATGACGTCACCGTTGCAATTTTCGTTACGGTCGCCATCTTGAAATTTGGACGCCATCTTGAAAATCTTTATTTATTATCCGATTTTAATGAAAAAAATTCCAAAATTCATCAAAAAATTAACATATTTGAATTCTGTTTGATTATATCGATGTACGTCCTTGGTTCGATTCCCGACGAGAGTAAACAGTCGATCCTCCATGAAAGCTACCTAGACTGATCTATCACCACCAATACCAAGGTATATATCGTAAACTGATATGACATCATGTCCGCCATCTTGTCTTCATCCACTGGAGACCACCATCTTGTTTTCATCTGCTAGATTGTGCCGATATCATGTAGTATAATTATCTGGTCACCACACCTTTGACCTTGACCTTGAACTTTGACCCTGACCTTGAAATTTGACCCTGACCTTGAAATTTGACCTTGACCTTGAAATTTGACCTTGACCTTGATATTTGGCCTTGACCTTGATATTTGGCCTTGACCTTGAAATTTGACCTTGACCTTGAAATTTGACCTTGACCTTGAAATTTGGCCTTGACCTTGAAATTTGGCCTCGACCTTGAAATTTGACCTCGACCTTGAAATTTGACCTTGACCTTGAAATTTGACGACCTTGAAATTTTATTTTGTCCTTGAAATTTGACTTTGTCCTAGTCGACCATCATGGATCCGACATTTTATGTTCAGTACATGCTACCAGGAGCGACTACCTGCTGGAGTACACCATCTTGTGCGTGTACTCGTATTATAGAGTACATTTCCATCTGGTTAATTTTATTCTAACCCGCTACATTGCAGTTATCATTTATTACCGAGGTGCCCCCGCCATCCTGAAATTTGGGCGACATCTTGGAATAGTGTAATTATTTAGCTAGAAATGCGGGAAAAATTCCAATAGTCTCCGAAAAAAAAATCAATTAATTCACAAATTGAATCGATGGATCCCTGTCCACGGTTCGATTCTTGACCAGAGACAGTTGTAACTAATTATTAAATAAATGTTAGGTTCTGTTTTCCATTACCTTTCGCGGAGTTTATTAATCGTTCACTCTACGAAAATCAACTCAAGTCAATATACCGGACCAACGAATTAAATCAATGCCGATTAGCCTATTATGAAAGTCTAATATTTCAATAATCTGAATAACATATAAGCCGTTCATGTACAAAGCCACACATATAGATCAATTGCCTTCAGTCCATGAGACCGAGTCATGTCATTATCAGACGTATAGGCTAGTCATTTCAGGACCACATGACCTTCGTAATCCATCGTGACATTTTTATACATTCTAAAGGACCAAGTAACCTTGTAAAATATTTTAGTAACACCAAGAGGTGATAAACTAGTAAATATTCAATCACTACATTTTGTACTACGCGCAATCAACAAAAAAGGAAGCACCAACAACGAAAAGACAGCACCACCAACGAAAAGGCAGCACATTTGGAAGCACCGACAACGAAAAGGCAGCACATTTGGAAGCACCGACAACGAAAAGGCAGCACATTTGGAAGCACCGACTACGAAAAGGCAGCACATTTGGAAGCACCGACTACGAAAAGGCAGCACATTTGGAAGCACCGACTACGAAAAGGCAGCACATTTGGAAGCACCGACTACGAAAAGGCAGCACATTTGGAAGCACCGACTACGAAAAGGCAGCACATTTGGAAGCACCGACTACGAAAAGGCAGCACATTTGGAAGCACCGACAACGAAAAGGCAGCACATTTGGAAGCACCGTCATCGAAAAGGCAGCACATTTGGAAGCACCGACAACGAAAAGGCAGCACATTTGGAAGCACCGACAACGAAAAGGCAGCACATTTGGAAGCACCGACAACAAAAAGGCAGCACATTTGGAAGCACCGACAACGAAAAGGCAGCACATTTGGAAGCACCGACAACGAAAAGGCAGCACATTTGGAAGCACCGACAACGAAAAGGCAGCACATTTGGAAGCACCGACAACGAAAAGGCAGCACATTTGGAAGCACCGACTACGAAAAGGCAGCACATTTAGAAGCACCGTCATCGAAAAGGCAGCACATTTAGATGCACCGTCATCGAAAAGGCAGCACATTTGGAAGCACCGACAACGAAAAGGCAGCACATTTGGAAGCACCGACAACGAAAAGGCAGCACATTTGGAAGCACCGACTACGAAAAGGCAGCACATTTGGAAGCACCGACAACGAAAAGACAGCACATTTGGAAGCACCGACAACGAAAAGGCAGCACATTTGGAAGCACCGTCATCGAAAAGGCAGCACATTTGGAAGCACCGACAACGAAAAGGCAGCACATTTGGAAGCACCGACAACGAAAAGGCAGCACATTTGGAAGCACCGACTACGAAAAGGCAGCACATTTGGAAGCACCGACTACGAAAAGGCAGCACATTTGGAAGCACCGACTACGAAAAGGCAGCACATTTGGAAGCACCGTCATCGAAAAGGCAGCACATTTGGAAGCACCGACAACAAAAGGCAGCACATTTGGAAGCACCGACAACAAAAGGCAGCACATTTGGAAGCACCGACAACGAAAAGGCAGCACATTTGGAAGCACCGACAACGAAAAGGCAGCACATTTGGAAGCACCGAGAACGAAAAGGCAGCACATTTGGAAGCACCGACTACGAAAAGGCAGCACATTTGGAAGCACCGTCATCGAAAAGGCAGCACATTTGGAAGCACTGACAACGAAAAGGTAGCACATTTGGAAGCACCGACAACGAAAAGGCAGCACATTTGGAAGCACCGACAACGAAAAGGCAGCACATTTGGAAGCACCGACAACGAAAAGGCAGCACATTTGGAAGCACCGACAACGAAAAGGCAGCACATTGGAAGCACCGACAACGAAAAGGCAGCACATTTGGAAGCACCGCCAACGAAAAGGCAGCACATTTTGGATGCATCATCGAATAAGGAAGCACATTTGGAAGCTCCATCAACTAAAAAAGGCAAAAAGGAAGCACAAGTTACGAGATCTAAGTCTTAGTAAGAAATCATAATACAAGAAATAAAAACATTACATTCTTATAATTTGAATTATTTATTTTATTGCTTTACATTATACAAATGCAAGTAAAACAAGTCAATATTGTATGTAGCCAGCATTCCTCAGTTCCTTGAGTATGAAGGATATTTCTTTGATGCACGAATAGTTACCTGCACAAAGCGAACCATGTAGTAGTCTTAGCCGGTCAACCAATATGTTTGGATCTTTCCATGATGTGTAATCATTCTCTTCTACCACCATCTTCCTTGCAATTTTATAATAAATATTATGATCTCTGGTGTCTTCCGTTTTACCACCAACCTCAGGGTAACTTTCATGTTTGAGACGGTGATCATCACAAGCTTGATCAGATTTATTTAATATATCACGTCGTTTCCATCGTTTCGGTCTCAGGATACCGCCACATTCTTCGATCTTGGCAGCTTTAGGTGCTTCATCATAGTCTATGTCTTTGTCAACAGCCTCAGAGTCACTGTAACAATCACCGTAGAAGGAATCGTCTTCACCCAATTTACCGTAATAATTCGATGTTGATGATGTTGAAGTGTCTTCATCGTCTTCGTGCGTCCTTTTTAGGAGTCCATCATTTTTACAAAGTAGGAAAGATCTACTTGAATTCGGCTGGAATATATTCTTACTTTTCACGTTAAGGATTCTTCCATTGTCTTCATTCTTCCGTAAATCATCAACCTTCTTCAATTTAAGTTCTTTGTCGAGATCGGAAGAGCCAAGAAAATTATTGTCGTAATGCAGATCACTCTTCCTTAGGCTAGTAGATTCATCGTTGTCCTCTAGCTTGTACGCAGGCTTGGCGCTACAAGTTCTACCATGTCTTTTTAGGCTCTCTCTCCGTGTAAACGACTTGCTACATCGAACACAACTTATCATATTGCGCAGTGGATTTTTAACACAGTCATTCTTCTCGTGTTGTCTTTTATTCTTTCTCAAGATAAACTCTTTACTGCAAAACTTACACCTATGTTCTTTCGAAACAGCATCAGATCCCAAATCGGAATTCATATTAGTTACTGAGACTAATGCCAGATACCAATTGAGTGTTTTAAATTAAATTCAATACTTAAATAGAAATTTTTTCATATTTCATCAGCGAGAATTAATATATCTCATGCAAAAGTACTTTATGCATGTAGTTCTGCTTTTCAACAACAGATATCGCCACATGTTGCTTGCAGGTAAATAATATTTAGTTATTTTATGCGGGATGCGGGATGCTCACTAACGATCGCAAAAGAAGGATGGCTTCGTTAGACTCCAAGGAAAAGGAAGTTCGTCTTGCATGTTGGTGCTCCACAGATGTCTCATGGCGTAATATTAATTTGACTGAGTAATGATATTTGTTAATTCCACCTGATAAAAATATTGCAAGTTTTGATTTAGTAGCAGAAATTATCGAATTAAATGTAACTCCAAATAAAATGACATGTCTCATTAGAACAAAAAAAAATCCATGCAGAGAGCGGTTTCTCAGAATAGTCAGAAACACTTGAAGAAACCACAGGAATGATTGCAAGAACACGGGAAAAACCATCAAAATATTGTCAAGAATAATCAGGAGCACACTGAGAAAACCACTATAATATTAACAATAATAATCGGAAGCACACGGAGAAAACCATCATAATATTGGCAAGAATAATCAGGAGCACACGAAGAAAACCGCCACAAGTTTTCTTTGATATCATTAAAATACAAAAAAAATTAATAAAAAATAAAAACGAAAAAAAATTCAAACATTCTGCTAGCTTGTGAACTTCTCATTGTTGAGCAAAGATAGAGTTCTAGTACAAGCCAGAATGTTTGAATTTTTTTTCGTTTTTATTTTTTATTAATTTTTTTTTGTATTTTAATGATATCAAAGAAAACTTGTGGCGGTTTTCTTCGTGTGCTCCTGATTATTCTTGCCAATATTATGATGGTTTTCTCCGTGTGCTTCCGATTATTATTGTTAATATTATAGTGGTTTTCTCAGTGTGCTCCTGATTATTCTTGACAATATTTTGATGGTTTTTCCCGTGTTCTTGCAATCATTCCTGTGGTTTCTTCAAGTGTTTCTGACTATTCTGAGAAACCGCTCTCTGCATGGATTTTTTTTTGTTCTAATGAGACATGTCATTTTATTTGGAGTTACATTTAATTCGATAATTTCTGCTACTAAATCAAAACTTGCAATATTTTTATCAGGTGGAATTAACAAATATCATTACTCAGTCAAATTAATATTACGCCATGAGACATCTGTGGAGCACCAACATGCAAGACGAACTTCCTTTTCCTTGGAGTCTAACGAAGCCATCCTTCTTTTGCGATCGTTAGTGAGCATCCCGCATCCCGCATAAAATAACTAAATAGTATTTACCTGCAAGCAACATGTGGCGATATCTGTTGTTGAAAAGCAGAACTACATGCATAAAGTACTTTTGCATGAGATATATTAATTCTCGCTGATGAAATATGAAAAAATTTCTATTTAAGTATTGAATTTAATTTAAAACACTCAATTGGTATCTGGCATTAGTCTCAGTAACTAATATGAATTCCGATTTGGGATCTGATGCTGTTTCGAAAGAACATAGGTGTAAGTTTTGCAGTAAAGAGTTTATCTTGAGAAAGAATAAAAGACAACACGAGAAGAATGACTGTGTTAAAAATCCACTGCGCAATATGATAAGTTGTGTTCGATGTAGCAAGTCGTTTACACGGAGAGAGAGCCTAAAAAGACATGGTAGAACTTGTAGCGCCAAGCCTGCGTACAAGCTAGAGGACAACGATGAATCTACTAGCCTAAGGAAGAGTGATCTGCATTACGACAATAATTTTCTTGGCTCTTCCGATCTCGACAAAGAACTTAAATTGAAGAAGGTTGATGATTTACGGAAGAATGAAGACAATGGAAGAATCCTTAACGTGAAAAGTAAGAATATATTCCAGCCGAATTCAAGTAGATCTTTCCTACTTTGTAAAAATGATGGACTCCTAAAAAGGACGCACGAAGACGATGAAGACACTTCAACATCATCAACATCGAATTATTACGGTAAATTGGGTGAAGACGATTCCTTCTACGGTGATTGTTACAGTGACTCTGAGGCTGTTGACAAAGACATAGACTATGATGAAGCACCTAAAGCTGCCAAGATCGAAGAATGTGGCGGTGTCCTGAGACCGAAACGATGGAAACGACGTGATATATTAAATAAATCTGATCAAGCTTGTGATGATCACCGTCTCAAACATGAAAGTTACCCTGAGGTTGGTGGTAAAACGGAAGACACCAGAGATCATAATATTTATTATAAAGGTGCAAGGAAGATGGTGGTAGAAGAGAATGATTACACATCATGGAAAGATCCAAACATATTGGTTGACCGGCTAAGACTACTACATGGTTCGCTTTGTGCAGGAAACTATTCGTGCATCAAAGAAATATCCTTCATACTCAAGGAACTGAGGAATGCTGGCTACATACAATATTGACTTGTTTTACTTGCATTTGTATAATGTAAAGCAATAAAATAAATAATTTAAATTATAAGAATGTAATGTTTTTATTTCTTGTATTATGATTTCTTACTAAGACTTAGATCTCGTAACTTGTGCTTCCTTTTTGCCTTTTTTAGTTGATGGAGCTTCCAAATGTGCTTCCTTATTCGATGATGCATCCAAAATGTGCTGCCTTTTCGTTGGCGGTGCTTCCAAATGTGCTGCCTTTTCGTTGTCGGTGCTTCCAATGTGCTGCCTTTTCGTTGTTGGTGCTTCCAAATGTGCTGCCTTTTCGTTGTCGGTGCTTCCAAATGTGCTGCCTTTTCGTTGTCGGTGCTTCCAAATGTGCTGCCTTTTCGTTGTCGGTGCTTCCAAATGTGCTGCCTTTTCGTTGTCAGTGCTTCCAAATGTGCTGCCTTTTCGTTGTCGGTGCTTCCAAATGTGCTGCCTTTTCGTTGTCGGTGCTTCCAAATGTGCTGCCTTTTCGTAGTCGGTGCTTCCAAATGTGCTGCCTTTTCGTAGTCGGTGCTTCCAAATGTGCTGCCTTTTCGTTGTCGGTGCTTCCAAATGTGCTGCCTTTTCGTTGTCGGTGCTTCCAAATGTGCTGCCTTTTCGTTGTCGGTGCTTCCAAATGTGCTGCCTTTTCGTTGTCGGTGCTTCCAAATGTGCTGCCTTTTCGTAGTCGGTGCTTCCAAATGTGCTGCCTTTTCGTAGTCGGTGCTTCCAAATGTGCTGCCTTTTCGTTGTCGGTGCTTCCAAATGTGCTGCCTTTTCGTTGTCGGTGCTTCCAAATGTGCTGCCTTTTCGTTGTCGGTGCTTCCAAATGTGCTGCCTTTTTGTTGTCGGTGCTTCCAAATGTGCTGCCTTTTCGTTGTCGGTGCTTCCAAATGTGCTGCCTTTTCGTTGTCGGTGCTTCCAAATGTGCTGCCTTTTCGATGACGGTGCTTCCAAATGTGCTGCCTTTTCGATGACGGTGCTTCCAAATGTGCTGCCTTTTCGTAGTCGGTGCTTCCAAATGTGCTGCCTTTATCGTTGTCGGTGCTTCCAAATGTGCTGCCTTTTCGTTGTCGGTGCTTCCAAATGTGCTGCATTTTCGTTGTCGGTGCTTCCAAATGTGCTGCCTTTTCGATGACGGTGCTTCCAAATGTGCTGCCTTTTCGTTGTCGGTGCTTCCAAATGTGCTGCCTTTTCGATGACGGTGCTTCCAAATGTGCTGCCTTTTCGTTGTCGGTGCTTCCAAATGTGCTGCCTTTTCGTTGTCGGTGCTTCCAAATGTGCTGCCTTTTCGTTGTCGGTGCTTCCAAATGTGCTGCCTTTTCGTTGTCGGTGCTTCCAAATGTGCTGCCTTTTCGTTGTCGGTTCTTCCAAATGTGCTGCCTTTTCGATGACGGTGCTTCTAAATGTGCTGCCTTTTCGTAGTCGGTGCTTCCAAATGTGCTGCCTTTTCGTAGTCGGTGCTTCCAAATGTGCTGCCTTTTCGTTGTCGGTGCTTCCAAATGTGCTGCCTTTTCGTTGTCGGTGCTTCCAAATGTGCTGCCTTTTCGTTGTCGGTGCTTCCAAATGTGCTGCCTTTTCGTTGTCGGTGCTTCCAAATGTGCTGCCTTTTCGTTGTCGGTGCTTCCAAATGTGCTGCCTTTTCGTTGTCGGTGCTTCCAAATGTGCTGCCTTTTCGTTGTCGGTGCTTCCTAATGTGCTGCCTTTTCGTTGTCGGTGCTTCCAAATGTGCTGCCTTTTCGATGACGGTGCTTCCAAATGTGCTGCCTTTTCGTAGTCGGTGCTTCCAAATGTGCTGCCTTTTCGTAGTCGGTGCTTCCAAATGTGCTGCCTTTTCGTAGTCGGTGCTTCCAAATGTGCTGCCTTTTCGTAGTCGGTGCTTCCAAATGTGCTGCCTTTTCGTAGTCGGTGCTTCCAAATGTGCTGCCTTTTCGTAGTCGGTGCTTCCAAATGTGCTGCCTTTTCGTAGTCGGTGCTTCCAAATGTGCTGCCTTTTCGTTGTCGGTGCTTCCAAATGTGCTGCCTTTTCGTTGGTGGTGCTGTCTTTTCGTTGTTGGTGCTTCCTTTTTTGTTGATTGCGCGTAGTACAAAATGTAGTGATTGAATATTTACTAGTTTATCACCTCTTGGTGTTACTAAAATATTTTACAAGGTTACTTGGTCCTTTAGAATGTATAAAAATGTCACGATGGATTACGAAGGTCATGTGGTCCTGAAATGACTAGCCTATACGTCTGATAATGACATGACTCGGTCTCATGGACTGAAGGCAATTGATCTATATGTGTGGCTTTGTACATGAACGGCTTTTATGTTATTCAGATTATTGAAAAATTAGACTTTCATAATAGGCTAATCGGCACTGATTTAATTCGTTGGTCCGGTATATTGGCTTGAGTTGATTTTCGTAGAGTGAATGATTAATAAACTCCGCGAAAGGTAATGGAAAACAGAACCTAACATTTATTTAATAATTAGTTACAACTGTCTCTGGTCAAGAATCGAACCGTGGACAGGGATCCATCGATTCAATTTGTGAATTAATTGATTTTTTTTTCGGAGTCTATTGGAATTTTTCCCGCATTTCTAGCTAAATAATTACACTATTCCAAGATGTCGCCCAAATTTCAGGATGGCGGGGGCACCTCGGTAATAAATGATTACTGCAATGTAGCGGGTTAGAATAAAATTAACCAGATGGAAATGTACTCTATAATACGAGTACACGCACAAGATGGTGTACTCCAGCAGGTAGTCGCTCCTGGTAGCATGTACTGAACATAAAATGTCGGATCCATGATGGTCGACTAGGACAAAGTCAAATTTCAAGGACAAAATAAAATTTCAAGGTCAGTCAAATTTCAAGGTCAAGGTCAAATTTCAAGGTCAAGGTCAAAGTTCAAGGTCAAGGTCAAATTTCAAGGTCAAGGTCAAATTTCAAGGTCAAGGTCAAATTTCAAGGTCAAGGACAAATTTCAAGGTCAAGGTCAAATTTCAAGGTCAAGGACAAATTTCAAGGTCAAGGACAAATTTCAAGGTCAAGGACAAATTTCAAGGTCAGGGTCAAATTTCAAGGTCAGGGTAAAATTTCAGGGTAATGGTCAAATTTCAAGGTAATGGTCAAATTTCAAGGTCAGGGTCAACGTTCTAGGTCAAGGTCAAAGTTCAAGGTCAAGGTCAAAGGTGTGGTGACCAGATAATTATACTACATGATATCGGCACAATCTAGCAGATGAAAACAAGATGGTGGTCTCCAGTGGATGAAGACAAGATGGCGGACATGATGTCATATCAGTTGACGATATATACCTTGGTATTGGTGGTGATAGATCAGTCTAGGTAGCTTTCATGGAGGAAGGATCGACTGTTTACTCTCGTCGGGAATCGAACCAAGGACGTATATCGATATAATCAAACAGAATTCAAATATGTTAATTTTTTGATGAATTTTGGAATTTTTTTCATTGAAATCGGATAATAAATAAAGATTTTTAAGATGGCGTCCAAATTTCAAGATTGCGACTGTAACGAAAATTGCAACGGTGACGTCATCATCCAATATGGCGGAAAACACATCACCGGAATTTTCGAGAACACAATGACGTCATCCAAAATGGCGGATCCAAGATGACGGATCCAAAATGGCCGCCGTGATCTACTTGTACCGTTACGATGTGTCCCGTTACGCGGTGTCCCGTTACACTGTGCCCCGTTACGCCGGCTGCACGCACGAAAAAGTGTCACGTTACGCTTATCCAAGATGGCCGCCGTGACGTCACAATCCAAGATGGCCGCCGTGACGTCAGAATCCAAGATGGCGGAGCCGGCTCTCGGCTCCACACCCTGAACCCTGATCTCGGAGCCCCATTCATATACTACTCGAGGCATATTTCTGTATAGATTTAATTATTATTTTATGTAAAATTATTTAAATTTAAAAATATATTTGTGCGAAATACCGCTGACTGACTCAGTACGATTGACTTGAAATCTTTCAACCGATTGAAACTGAGCATAGTTACTCATTTTGTGATGTATGTAGACGCTCACTAAGATATGATTTTCCGAAAATCAGCTCCAAAAGGGAGTTTTGGGGGCGTAAAATATCAAAATTACAGTTTTTGGTAGAAAATCACCATGGCAACGGCTGTTGCTTTGTTGATGCTTCATTCGTCTCTATGGCAACAACTAATTCCCTCTGAGTGCAGTCCTCATCACTTTTGAAATTTTACAGGGACTTTAAATATCAAAAATTGCCCTTTTTTTTCCAATTTTATATCCTACAGACTTGAACTTGACAGTAATGTTCTTCATGTAATGCAGGATGACGTTTTCCGAAAATCAACTCCCAAGGGTGGTTAAGCCCGGGCAACAGTGGGACAGCGGGATTTTGCATTGTTTATGCCTTCTGCGTCTCCATGGCAACGAGCATTGCTTTGATTTTTTTATTCCATTCGAGGTGCGGCAGTGGCGTACCCAAAGGAGGGGCATGTATAATGAGCGGCGCAAGTGTTCTGCCTGTAGACTGCCGTAGCGAAGTACGGGTACATCAGTTGTACGTTGCGTGCTCGAGAATCGGGAAACCATCAGTGCTATTCGTTTTTTCTCCGGTACATTACAAAGCATTGTAATAAATTTTTGTCGAAATTAATTGCATTTTATTTCATTTATTATTACTGTAAATGGGCTATTTAGTCTCATTTTCCCCCATTAGTATAGCCGTGCGAAGCTGGGTCGGGCAGCTAGTATATTATATATATATTAATTTCTATTCTATTAAAATATTCGCTAACACCTACACATTCAGTTGAGCCATTAAGCTTCTGACTCAAACGCAACTTCACACCACGTTGCACTAATCGAGGTCCCTTTTATATGAGGCGAGAAATTTACATTTCAGCTTTTCAATGTTTGTAACAGTCGTTTAAAATTACGCACCTTGCGATAGATAATCAAACGTTTTTCTTCGTGTTATACGTGCAGATGTACAGTATTTAAATGAAAGTACCTGACTTGACAAAACGACCAAAAAACGTCCCATCCCTCCCCCCACGTTTAAATAGTTTTATAGAGTTTTGTATGAAATTAGGTCGCAATCACTACTGTTACTCAATGCCCAATTCTACTAAGCAAATCTAAAACATAATAAAAGTAGAGTTGAACTGATTATTCCATAGACCAATCACAGCGATTTGAGAATTTAGACTGACCTATCATGAACCAACCACTGCAATTCAAATTTGTTTACGTTTTTCTTACCTTTTGGGCTGCTTGGTGCCGTTATTTCTCTCGTTGCTCTGCGTTTAGAAATTGAGCTCGAATGACATGAGTGTTCATAATTTTCTTGCCTTATTTCGGTAACCTCCAACACACACACACCCCCCCCCTCCCCCTGGATACGCCTATGTCACGCATTGCTGGTTTTCATTTTTTAATCTTAACTTTTATTTAAGGGACGTTACTGTAAATTGATCGCGATAGCGCTCTTCCATTTAGTGTTTTGTCCCAAATTTTGACATCATATATTTACTGTTTTTTGCGCTCTGTAAAATCCAGCGTAATACATTATTAGTCAGAATTAAAAAAAAATACGTGTGTTTATTATATCAGATACATCTTGGTTAATATCTAGCGACAAAATTTGTAACGAAGCACAACATGTAAGAGAGCTGTGGTGAATAATTTAAAGGAATTGTACTTATAACAAGATAATTTCATGGAAAATTAATAACATGGTGTGTGTGTGACAGAACCTTAACTCGTTATTATTTCTATGTTTCGCGTTTTTATTAAATTTGTACGCGTTATTAATTGCAGCCATTAGATTGTCGCCTTGGTATGTTCATGTTACACTTGGAGTCAGCATTGGACTGATATAAACGTAAAGTATACAAACTAAACTTCAAAACGTGATAAAACAGCTATGTTGATAATCCAGTTAGCATGTATATTATTTTAATTGCTCTCAACAGGCTAATCGTTGAAATTTTAAACTTGGGAATTACTGTTTTATAAGCTGCTTTTTACTGGAACAAATAGTTCTGAGTAGGTTGCAATAAAGTAAACTACACAAATGAATTGTAAACAATTTCGCAATAATATACATTAATTTATAATGTATAACTACAAGGAAATTTTATCAATGCCTCAATACATTCAATATTTGTATATTTAACGGATTGGCAAAACTTAAACCAATTTTAATTTTAACGCCAGCGTAAAATGATATTATGTATTCGTGTGATAAACAACTGTGCTTGTAGCGTTTGTCGTGATTTGTATATTTTTAGGAATTGGTCATAAATCTGTTTGGACAAAATTTACCTAATGTCTTAAGATTTAAAGTTTAATGATTTTTTTTTTTTAGAGGTGGTGGTGGGGGATTTTTTTTCTGCATAACTTCACTATCCCATGTCTGACGCCATTTTAGAAATTTTTTTAGATGAAAAAGTATCAATTCAAAACTGTAAACAAAACAATTGCAGAAACACTCCCTTAAGACTGTGATGACTTAGTTGTCTACAAGACGTTTCACAAAATAAGTAAAAGTTGTGGTTTCTGTTTCAGGCGCAGCGACCGGAACAGAGCGTCATGCAAGCCCTGGAGAGTCTCAACGATTCTCAGGTAAACAACACCGCTTTGCTGTTTTAACTCTCAGTTCAGCGAACGTTGACCTTGACAGCTAAATATTCCTTATAAAATAGCTAATACATTATTAAGCTAAGTATGTTGCTACATCAATTTGATGGTTTTAGTATGTATGTCACAATATTGAGTTGTCAGTCTGAACGTTCGCAGAAACAATTTAATACGCAAAATTTCGGGTTTGTATAGTAATAATTATACATAGTTATCATAAAAAAATTAAAGATGTAAACTGGCATTTCTCTTGGTGTGGTTGGTTGGGTATAGTTTGAGTCATGTAACGTGTCTCATTTGACAGCTCTTAAAAGGTGTACAAGTGATAACCATGTTTCGCTAATGTCGCTTGCAAGGCAACATGTGTGTGTTACGAAAGCCGACAGCCACAAAAAGTTGTTTACAAACACTGTTTTGACTGAACACACTGGCAAAATGATACATAGACCCCGAGTACTACTATCGGGAACTTAAAATTTTTTAGTCAAGTTACTTGACTTGAGTACGGTGCAGTATAACCGAATATGTATTTCTTGGGAGAAATTTGCGATCAGCTGATTGGTATGACGTCAACGCTCTGTTCAGGGGCGTGGTGTACGGACCAGCTGGTTATCAGCGGGGAGATAAGGCTGCACAGCCCCCGCGTGATATTGTTTCAAGGCAGCTCGCAGTTACTTTTTTTATAGGATAAAAAAGGAAATTGGAACCGACAGCGATAGCGGACGAGCTAAAAGATATATATATATATAAAACTCCTTATTCAGCGTCGCAGGCCGATTTAAAATCCCACACTTCACGGTTCTGTGCTAGGCGTTATTTCCGGGTGGATTGACGCGGCTGTTTTGTAGCGCGAGGGTTCCCATGGACAGGGAAAACTGGAAACAGGGAGGAGTTAGGTAATTGACCATACCTAACTCGACATTATCGGTTATTTTTCATACTATGTTGTATCTTAATGTTTTAGAATTCACGTGTCGTTAATAATTTGTATTTGGTTCGTACTGACATTAATTTAACATAAGATACAAACACTTGTGTAATACTTAGACCAAAGTGCTACTTTGCCTGATGACAATCAACAATGTGTCGTTTGAAAGTTCTATCAAATATAAGAGTTCCAAGGCTGCTGGAGACGAGGTCCGGCCAGCCAGAACAGCGCGCGGGCCTGGGGAATTTAGGCCCGGTGCACACATGCGGACATTGTCCGCGCTGCCGCTGCGGCGCCGCAACGTTGCCGCAGAAACACATTCACACAGTACGGACAAATATCCCACACTCTGAATAATGCCGACTAACGAGATGGATGTGTACAAACGTAAACGGGTATTCTTTGTGTACCTAGTATACAAATTTTATTGGATACACTACTTTCTTGTCTGTATTTATATAATTAGCATATAGGCATTCATTAAAATGCCTTGTCATCCTTTTCGTCAGACGATTCGCAAAATTTACGGCACATGTTGATCCACGCACTTATTTTTTTTATTACGATTATGGTATTCTTCAACGGCTACGTTCCATATCTCTAGATAACTTTTAACTTCTGCAATTAAGAGTTCAACATCTAATATGTCTTCAAATTCACGTGATGCTGCCATCTCACTTTGCGGCAATCGACCGCACGTGTGCATTGCTCGATTGACACCAATGTACTAAGGAACGTGTTGGACGTGTGGCGCCGCAGCGTTCCTGTGGGATCTTCGGACAAAAATGTAAGCACAGTGAACGTGCAATGGACATGCGGTGCCGCTGCGGTGCCGCAGCTGTGTGTGCATTATTTCTTATCAGTCAAACCTTCCTAAAATGCATCTCCGGTGCCGCAGCGGCACCGCGCGGACAATGTCCGCATGTGTGCACCGGGCCTTATAGGGAATCACCAACCCAAACTCCCCAATAAACTGGCAAGGTAACCCCATCTCCCTTTTTTCCCCTCACAATCGCTACATGGAAGTCCCATTAGTGGGTCTATTTCTGTCCCGGGGTCTCTGGAGGGTTCGGCAGGTTTCCATAGCCCCGTCGCGTGAAGTGGCGTAACTAGGACATCATTGTTCTTGCAGCTTCGTGCGACTTTAATAACGCGACACTTCTGAAGGCGGAAGGCTAAGATATAAGATAACCTTCCCATGGCGGGACCTTAGAGGTGTAAAGCGAGCTGCAGTGAAGCGAGGAGGGTGAGTGACCCTCTTTGGGTGATCGATAGCGGGTGACCAGAGATGAGCTTCGTGTGCGAAGATCGTAATATCTGTGACTGTATTGCTGCGTGGCGGACGAGTGAGTTGTGTGAAGCAGTTGGGCCCGGGGTGCGTAGTAATGTACGAACAGTATAGAGAGCGCCTCTGTCGAGACGAGCTCCAGTGGTGAGAGTAATATTAGTGAGATTAGTTTGTGTACACTCATTTAAATTGTTGTAATTTACTGTAAATATTAATTAATAAATAAATCTTAGTTAATTTTGCTATCCATTTCGGACCTGTATTCGAAATGTTACCATATAATTTAATCTGACTGACGGTTGTATAGGGTTGATGGAGATGAGTGCAGGAAAACATTTTGTAGTCAATTTTATATGCAAGTATGTTGAACTGTGTTTTATAATAAATGCCACTATATGTTATCTTGCCAGATAGATAAACGAGACGGGGGGAAAATGCTGGGACATGTAAAACGGGTACAACTTGGGAAAATTGGCAGATGGTAAGTGTAGGAACAGTTTACTGAAGACATTGAAAAATTCACATGTCTGTACTATCTGACTATGGCGGTGTTAGAAAGAAGCACAACATTGATATAGTTTGTTTTCTATGGAGTTATTAAATTTTTCGGTTAGTGAAATATTAAGGACTTTGATACAGGGAATTCTGTTAGTTGGACTTGCTGTTGTATATATTTTTGTTTGGTTTGTCTCGTTGACTTCAGGGTCAGTTAGGCGACGAAGTGTGACGAGAATGGAGCATTATCGGAAAGCAATGATGGGGGACTGGAGCGCCTCGAGAGAGAGACCCTTTCCCCCCCAACTCACGGCAACGTCCGCCACGCTTCCCACAGGTTCTCCCTACTCTGGGAAGTAGAATCCTAAATTGCCTTGGTGGGAGGCCAGTGGTCCGACCACTCGACAGAATTTTAACACCAGCCAAATTACAGAATACGAGCTTACTCGCTGGCGTTCTGGGAAGGTGGGAAATGTAACGTTACTAAGTAAAAAGGAACAAGATTGGGGGGGGGGGGGTTGGGCCGGGGTTACCGTTGTCAGGGGCCAGCGGGCTCTACCTGCGAATATCGGGAGTGAAAGGCCCCGGTGCGAACTCTCCCCTATCACAGCCTCCTCCCCTCCCTCCTGTATAACTTCTGTAACGGGAGGCTGGCCTCACCGTTAAAACAGCGCAGCGTTCTGTAGGCTCCGTGCAGAGGGCCGTGCGTGTCCTTCCCCCCTCAACTGTACACGTAACCCGGGACTAAGTAAATCCCGGTTTCCACTGTGGAGTGTGTCTGTTTTAAAGTTTAAGCCTCTCTGGTTAGACCATACCTCAGGTGTATAAAAGGTAAAGCTTATGTTTGGTTAAGATATAAAATGAAATCGCTCGGCTGAATCGTGTAATGAAATGATTATTGTTAAAATATGTTAAAACATATTTGCAAGGAATCGGCTCAGTAACAAAAATGTGTTTGCTATCTAGATGGGCATTGTAGGGGGTGAGGAGGTTCTTCTTATTTTGACTCTCAATGATTAAGATGCTAAAGATAATACACACACACACTGTCTTGACTTCTCACCTCCATGATTTACACCATCCAACAAAGCCAGAAGTAAATCTAGATCTTTGGCTGTCTTTGTCGGAGCCCTCGGATAGCTGCCGCCTGACTTGTGGGGTTTGAGACGACGTCCGTAAACGAAATGTGCCGACTTTTCGGCTTGTTTTTTTTTTTTTTGCAGTAATTGTCTAGGGAAATTCAAATATGCCGACGAAGGTGGCTAGAAAAGACTTACCGAAACATCGGGAACGTGATAAGAGGACATTCTCTCGAATCAAAAGCCAACAATCGGTTACCACCTCTAGATTTAACCGCACGGTGAAGTATCTTTGTAATCTTGTCCGTAACTGTTTAATTTCCTCAAAATATTGCACGGTTGTTTTTACGATCTTATAATCACGGGAAGGCGGTTTGGGTTCGAACCCGGGACTGCTAGTCTCTGCGATCACTGCCACGCGAGGTTGGCCAGACGCGCGTGTCTGAAAAAGCTGCGAAGAAAGCCAGTCACGTGGCCACGCGCCGTGACGTCACAGTTGTGCAACGAGGAAGGAGAAATGCTCTCTTCCCCCTCTCTTTTTCTCATCGCTCTCCACGTGCGCCGCGGGTCTCGCTCGCGCAATAATACTGATCGCTTCCTTCCGCGCCGCCGATCCTCGTTGCGTAAATGCACGGCCGTTCTGTGTACAGTGTATCCATGCATATACACTTCAGAACTGCGCGGCATTTAGAGGTGGCTGACATGGCAGTGGACTTTTGGCCCCGTTACGTTGAATGCCATAGCGCCAGTGTACTCAAGTATCCATGCAGGGACGCAGATCTGTTGGATTCGCAAAGAGACCTTTGGAAGTTAGCTAGGGGGAGGGGGGGGGGGGCAGAGAGTTTCGCGCGTATGTTTTAACCGACATGAGTCATCTCTGAATAGGGCACTTGTATGTTGTATACTGCCTAAAGTTTGGCTTTTGTGCATACGTGAATAAAAAACTTCAAAATATGTAGAGTAAGTTTGTCATTAAACATAGTTTTGACGTTTACATTTATTACTCCCGTTTCACAGTAACGATTTTGCAAGCGCGAGCGGGGCCCCTCAGTGAGGTGCTGCTTAATTCCAGACTGCCCCTCCCCCCGGTATATACGCTTATGCATGCATATATGGTGTATTGTGTTCTGTGCGCACGATCCCTGTTCCACATAACAGGGATACAGTGTCCGTGCTGACCAATGGAAGGCTTCTCGTTATTGTTTTCGTGGCAAATATTTACAGAGCCCTGCTATCTTCAAGCTCTCAGTTAATTCTCAACCCTGAAGATGTCTGTTGCAATGTGGAGCGGAACGTCGGTACATTCTACAACAGCGGCGCGGCTCGGTATGTGAAGTCAAGCTTATCGGACAATGGCCGCGAAAGCCTGTAAGCTACTTTATTAATGAAACTTAATTATAATATTTACAATATTTCACACATAACTATCAGGGTTCTGAGATGAGTAGTATTACTTAGGTTTTATTTAGTTTTGAAGCATTTTTGGAAGTTACTTAACCTTTATCTTCATTTGACTACCAGAATTCTGGTATCTTTAGTTGACAATATGCTGTCAACATAGTATGTCACAATGTCAGAAATAAGTTTATTTACTGACATTTAAATGAAGAAAAAATATTATATAAACAAATAATTATTCGTAGTTATAGGTAACTCACTAATATATTATGTCTTAATAGTTAGTGTTGCGCTGTAAACAGGCAATAAATGTTCTGGCTATTGATTTAGAAAGGTTTCTAAGGTTCGTTAATGCTATCGAGTTCAATGTAACAGCATAACTCATATGCAGCATATTATGAAGATATTCACACATTTACGAAGATCCCAAGATAATTGGCAACCAGTGTTAATCGTATAGTTTTACGTAAAACTTTAAAACATTATACATACTACTTTGGGTTTTTACGTTTACAAAATTGGTCCGTATAGTTTTAAACAGTATGCCAAGCATCAAGGGAAACCGTCAACATCTAGATGGGCCATGAAAATTCGTCTCTGGAAAAATCGGGGAATGGTAAGTAGTTGCATTTAAAATTTCAGGGGAAAAAACCTGTGAATATTTAAGGAATTTAGAATTCCTGAAAAAATCGGGGAAATTAGCTAGGGAATTTAAATGAAATGTTTAGAGAAGTCTTGCACCTTGTGCATAGTATCCAGGCTTTTTGTTAGATTACGGTAAAACATTTTTTTTTCGGGACATATAAGAACCCGTTGGTAGGTGGTAAGTAGGGTATTGTAGGAATGCAGCGCAAAGATTCATGGAGATAAGTTTGTGTACAATCTTTGCCATGTTAATACTTGAAGTCAAAATGAGAACGACATCTCACCCCCTTTTTTGTATCTGTTTAGCAATACAATTTTTTTGGCTATAATGAAGTTTAACACTAATTTCTTGCAGATGATTTTGGTGGTACGTCTTTTCTTTATACGCAACCACATTTTCTGCTATTACATGATACTATTCAAGGCTACAATCCTGACATGGATATATTACGTGTTTTCGGTGTTAGGCCAATTGTAAAAGACCTGGGGTGTCGAGGGAAAGCCTGGAAGTTGCGTGTGTGGTTTCCGCCGGACACCTGTCGCGGTTCCGGCGCTCGCAGCTGACCGGCGAAGCCACGCCCCCGGAGTCTCGGACCGGCCGATGGCTGAAGAAATGGTCCGCATAAAGGGACGCTGAAGCGCGTGTCGCACGCCGCGTATTCCGCCAGCTCGACTTTCACCGAGGGCGACTTTCACCGCCGGTCTAGCGAAGCACGGGCGCTCGGCGGTCCCGAGTGGGCTATCACGGCCTGCAGGGTGTCTGCACTTGGAGTTGTCAGGGCCCTGGCACACGGGCGACTTTCTGTCGCGCTGTCGCAGCGATTTGATGGAACCAATGCTTTGTAGTTGATCCATGCACACGAGCGCCTTTTTTTTTTTATCGCCGCGACTAAAAAGACGCAACTGGTTCCATTTCTGTCGCGAGTCGCCGCGTCCAAACAGTCGCTGAGCCACAAGGACAATGAAAGCGCGCGTTTTAAACCTGCCCCTTCACACGGGCGACATACATGTAGCAACAACTGCCGCAGTATAACCGACACGTAAGAGTAGGGTGCTCGTGCTTCGTAGTGCATTGGCACGATATTCAACACTGAATATGAATCGGAACTGTTAATTTCAGAGGTAGAAAAACGACCTGAACTCTTATTTTTGTGCATTAAAAAACTCTAGTGATAGAAATTTGAAAACTAAGTTGTGGACAGATGTATGTGAAGAATATCATAAACTGGGATGACCTGGGTGCAGAAGAGATTGAAGGGAAAGTCAGAAAATTTTATTCATCAACACATTTTTAATAAGTCGCTGTCTTACTGGTGAATCACACCTTACATTATGTGCGCCCAGGTAGGCGGGCGCCGTAAATGGTTAGACAAAGGCTTATCTTGTATTGCTACTCCATTAACTGTCTCTTGCATTTTGTATTCGGGTTCTGTCTTCGTCTCAGTGCTGGTGTTCCAAGTATTTATTTGTTAAGAATAGTTGAGTTTTTTTTATATGAGAGGCTTATTTCGGAGCTCGATGTAAGAAACATGTGACTGGCAGTAAAGTCAGTATGTGTTTATTTAAGGGATTGGAAAACTTGAAGGCCAATTTATATTTAAACACTAGCATGAACTTTGAGCATGCATGTACTGATATATAGTTTTGAATTAACCGCGTTTATTCAGCTTTCGTCGTTTACACATTTTTAGGAATTGATAAACCTAAGTATTTCAGGTTTTTGTGAATGTCAAATTTTTTTTTATAACTGATAAAGATAGATAGGACAGAAGTCAATAGAACCAAACAAACTTGTGTAACTCACAAAATTCTTAATTTTTTGTTAAGACCCTTTATTACACCTCTTACCCTATATCTCGGCTCCATGCTTTATATAAATATTTATTAGAATTAAATTCACTTAATGATCATAAACACGACATTAAAGAATCTGCATATGAGGAAAACACCCCTATCATCTGGCAACACTGCGGTCCGGCCTCGCCGCATTAGCGCCGCGCCGCCTAGCGCGCGGGCCGTCGAGGACGCGCTTGCCTTGTGCAACTGTCAACTGTCAACTGCGCACGCACCTCGAGTGTGTTCTTCGCGAGTACGTTCTGGACTCTTCAAAGGATTCGCCTAAGGCTTATAGTGAGGAGCCATCCAAGGAAAAAGTGTAGAAAATCACATGGTGTCCACATTCTGGAAAGTAGGTTAAGTTGCGTGAAATCCTGGGAGAGTAAGGAAATTCCATAGTTACAGTATTTTGAGGTGAAAATGTCATGCGCCAGTCTGCCATCATTGCGTTATTTTTTTTTCTAATTGGGTTTTAGTGCATAGCCATACACACCATAAAATGGCGTATGCAAAGTTCTCTTTGAACTAGGCCAGCTATGTGGATGGAGGCTGGATTTACTTTATTTCTTTCAAAAAATTGAAGAAAAAAAATTTAAAAAACCTTTAAAGGAGATATAAATGTAATTTAGGCCATGGGAAGTTGGGGAAATTGCATTACAAAGTGTGCGGACACCCTGACACTTAAGCCGCCGCCTCTGTGGATGCGGGTCCAGTGTGTGCTCATTGCGCCACCACTTCCACAGTGAGGAACTAATGAGAGGCTGTTATTGCTTGCTGTGTAATATACCGGGCTAGCACTCAAGGCTCTAACCTGCGGACAGGTTATGAATCTAACAAATTTAATATTACTGAAATTTTTATTAAAAATTCAATTAATTTTAATATTGCAAATGAAAATAGTTTCTGATATATATATATATATATATATATATATATTCATTTGCACAATATTAAAATAAATAAAATTTTGAATAAAAAATTCAGTTGTATTATAATGTTTGTTATATTCATAATTTTTCAACGGGTGCCTTACAACCTTATCTTTATATATATATTTCTTGTGTGCGTGTGTATGTCACTGAACTCCTCCTAGACGGCTGGACCGATTTTGATGAAATTTTGTGTGTGAGTTCACGGGGATTCGAGGATGGTTTAGATTCACAATTGGATATTTTATCTGGATTCTGAGTTAATAAAAACTAAAAAAACACGCTTTAAAAGCAAAAATTGCAACGCATTATTAGAAGCCATTAAGTTTTGCTATTGTAAGGAACTAAGTAGAGAGTAAGAAAAAAATTAAGATCCTGACAGTTTATAGTGTCGCCATATTTGTTTCAATTTTCAATACCCTTTTTGTATATTACAATTTAAATTGCAGAAAAAAAATCATGTTTCATAGCCACACAAATAGTGAGTGTGTGTCATTTCTCTATGTCCACGAGGTCTCGCCGCGTCAATTTTCTCCTTGGAGCGAACCCGTCCGCTTAATTAAATAAACAGCTTTTATCGTTGAATGATTTCATGATTTATTTAATGAAAATATGCTCTCATAAAAAAATTAGTTAGACATTCAATAGGTGTCTTTCTCTCACTTTCTCTCTCTCTGAAATGTATGTAGCTTGCTCGCGGGTCAGTAATGCAGACAATCTTTACATTCTAGCTCGAGACGGAAAAAAACAGTAAATGTGGTTTACAAAGACATTTTATGAAGTGTCTTCCCGTCATTACATTTGAAAGTAGAAACATATTTACTCAAAATTTAGGTAGTAACATATTTTTATTGCAAAGACTGAAATAGAGGTGAGAAAAATTATCATTTGTGAACATAAGAAAACTACTACAACTGTATCAACTGTTATGTTATAATGTTTAAATTTCTAAATGGTGCAAGATAATACAAAATTCCATGCGGAAAAAGTCGTGGGCAGCAGATACGTATAATTATAGGTGTGGGGCTATGCATGCTGATTTTTCATATACTGCATGGATGCGAACATGTAAGAATAATCTATCTATCTTACTATAATAAAACAGTACTTTTTTCTGTTTGTCTGTTTGTACGCGATTTTGATGAAATTTTGTGTGTGAGTTCACGAGGATTCGAGGATGGTTTAGATTCACAATTGGATATTTTATCTCGATTCTGAGTTAAGAAAAACTAAAAATACACGCTTTAAAAGCAAAAAAACTAAGCATTGTTGATAATTAGCCTCCATGACAACGGGCTTTTGCATTGTTGTTGCCTTCTGCGTAACCATGGGAAAGGTTTTTGGTAACGGCAGTGGCGTGCCCAAGAGGAGGGGTATGTATAATGAGAAGATACAAAATGTCCAGCGTAGAAATACTTACCGCCATATCCATATCTCACAAAAAGTACATTTGGGCAGGACAATGTCTGTCGGGTCCGCTAGAAAGTTATATAGAGAGATAGAGATATAAATAGAAAGATAGAGAGAGTTATAGAGATATACATAGAGAGATAGAGAATTAGAGAGATAAAGAGAGATGCTTAGTATACGTTTAAAAAATTACAAAAAAAAAATTGATTGTGGCATTGCAACGCATGCCGGGCATTATCTAGTAATAAATATAAATACGCTCATCACTGACTCACTGACTTTACTGTAACGCTGTATGAGTTCTGTTTTCATGCGCTTACAGTGTAACATTTAACATTTTCATTGCTAACCTGTTCCTTCTAGCATTGCTGCCGAATCCGTGGCGCAAAAGATAATAAATAGGCATAAGGGGGATAGCGTCATATTTTGACTGCCGATATTTTCAGCATGTTTCAGTGATTGTTATATTCATACGTTTTCTATAAGTCTTTATCATTAATGAAATGAGGGACCATTAAATTGAATAAAATGAGATTATAGTTAATTATAACATTTGAATTGCAATCAGAAAGTATTTTAATCACAATTATTCTCAAATAAGAAACATATTATTCATTTAATTTCGACATAAAAATTATAAGTTTTCATTTTTATTAATTGAATAGAGATTCGAATTAAGGAAACATGTTGATCAAATAATAGCTGCTAACTAATTATTTTAACGGTTCAGCTCCGTTTATATTTCTATTTAGACGCCTTACAGCTAGTATATAAGAAAAATAATATCCTGACTTTAATATAAAAAAAACAAGTATTATTACTTAAAAATAATTAATACAAAAATAAATCATGTTTCTCATTTCTCTGAAGACTTACCAACGGCACACATTTTCTCTGTAAAGTGGGAGCCTGTTCTAAAGTTAAGTAATTGGTTAGCAAATCAAACCTGACCTATATGAAAGTTAATGCTAGAAATGTGTTAAATAGAAAAAAAAAACTTGCTAGGAAGAATGTTAAAAATATTTTATGAAGTTACTCAGTTTCGTATAAATTATGAATTCCTTATATTTAAAGAACACTTAAAATATTTCATGCAGGTGGAATTAAAACAAAAAAAAAAACATTACTCAGTCAAATAATGTTTTGAGACAGCTGAGAAGCACGTATCATGCAAGACAAACTTCCTTCTCCTTGATGTCTAGCGAAGCCTCCCTTCTCTTGCGAACGCATCCCCCATAAAATAAAATTTACCTTAGAACTACATGTGAGATACTATCTGTTGGCGGAAATAGTAACTACTTGCAAACAATTTCTTGCATGAGATAAATTAGCTCTCAGTGGTGAAATATAAAAAAAAATCTAAGTAATGGTTCTGAAGATGCAACTCATCATTAAGGAATAAACTTTAAATTTATATTTAAAAAAATGTACTTAAGATGACAAAAGATTCCACATATCCACTCCCTAACCTCTTAAACTCTGCGCTAGATGCAGTGTTTCTCAATCTCATTAGGACGTGTGCGTCGTGCGGGAAGCTTGGAAATAGACGAACAAAACACGTCAAGGTGAGCCGAAGGCCGGGCGGCGGAAATACCCGAGCTTGGGGTCTTAGCGTTCGGTCTTTCCCGGTAAGTACCGGCCGCCTCCCTCTACGCTCATGCTGGATACCGACCCGCCTTTCTTTTTCTTCCTTTTTTACAATCGTGACGTTTCGCCGCGCGTGCCGGTGTTGCCATGTGCCGCGCGCTGTTGCCATATCGCGTCCATTGCTTTTGTAGCCGGGGCAGGGTGCATTTCTCCCTGCCGACTGATGGTATTCACACGAACCGCATTGCCGATTACGAACCAACATGCGGCATGTTTGGTTATAATCCAAGAGACTCGTGAACCACGGAATAAATCTGCGACTTTAAAAGGCAACACCATCTGAATAGTTAATATGGTTGTTGAAATAAATATTTTTCATTAAAACATATTTTGTTTAATTGAAAAATCAAATGTTTATTTTTGGTATTCGATTTTATTGTTTCTAACATTCAAAGCCTCGCTAATTTGTTTATTTCTTTAAGTTAATTTTGCAGTACAAAATTTTGTGCTATTGTTTCCAAACATGTGCATTGCCATAGCTACCATTAAAAGCATTGATTTACAGAAGTAAACTACTCACATATTGTTATTGTTAACATTCAGTTTTAATATAGTTGACTCCTCAACACACTCACCTATATGCTAAAAGAAGATCTTGCTTATAAAATTTCACAATATTTCATACATGTTATAGTAAAATTATATGGTTGAATTTTTATTCGCTTCATACTACTAAGACCCGTTCTATAATGTCGCGGAAACGTAAATAACTGATGCGAGGCCACATTATATTTAAGTTTCGATAGCTTGGATACACAATTAATTAAAGGTTACAGTGTTTACCTTCACAGCGCCAGCGTCATTAACAGTCTGAGTTTAACGAAAAATGTTGCGTTTGTATTCACGTAGATTCTTTCTACGGTAATCGATGACCTTTGTTAACCGTATATTGCAGAATGTGTGTTCATGATCACCCGCTAGTCACCTCGAAATATGGGGACAACTGCCACATTGGAAAACTACCAGCGGAATTCTATTAATATTTATGTACAAAATAGTTGCGTATAATACATTTTTGGAAACATTTGTTTCTTCATGTGCGCTGTCTTTTGAATTAATGTCAAAGTTGCAATCACATATAAGTAATAGTAAGAAATACCATCTGTATTGTTTTAAACTAAATAAACACGGGTAATTGCTGGGTTGCTAGCACTACCTGCCGATGAATTCTAAACACTTCTTTCTCAAAACTCTTGAGAGCGAAACTGTTGTGGTCTTTCCATGGAGTGTGTAACACATGTTGGTAGAATTCGGCTGAGAGTGAACTTTGCTGGACATCCTGTTGGCAAATTGATCTGCCATCTAGCGGCTAGAGGTGACACCAAAAACATTTAGACCTAATTCTCGACAGCTCCAAGATTTTTGTGTGAAAACCTGGCAATAGATGACCGACGGTATGGTATTTCCAGTATGAACTGGGGTCAATTAATATGGTACCAACATTGACACGAAAATAAGTTTTTTATCGAGAGAAAAATCCCTTTTTAGTCATGCGGATTTATGGGGAAAAGTAAATCTCCATTGCTTCCAAATTTTCTTCGAAAGAAGTTAATCACATTAGACACCAGTAATATATAATATATTTTGTAGCTACACCTGCCGCTGGGTGTTTTCCACACCTTCGCCCGTGTTAGTAAGGAGCTAGTGTTATTGGCGGCACCAAGGGTAACGCGGTGTGCTCGACTGCAGTGCTGCGGCGGTCCTGAAGGTCCCAGAGAGGCTGGCGTGTCGCCATGGAGACGAGACGGGCCGTCTGGTCTGCCGCCGCCCCTGCCAATCGATGTGCCGGCGCGCTGGCCCCGCCCCTAGCCCCGGGGGCTGCGGCCATAGAGCAGCGACTGGGTAGACCTGCGCGCCTCGATGGCTCTAATGTATCGCGTGCCTTGTTCAGGCCCGGGGTAGTTGATGAATTAATATACTTTTATAATCTCAGATATTTGTGCTTACGAATTTTTATAATAAATTCGTAACATACGATAAGAAAACAAGTGTCTACTAAATGTTTTTTGAAACCTTGGAGACAAATTTGTATTTCAATCATAGCATGAATATAGAGCATGCATGCCTTTGTGTGTTATAACATTTTGTTTCAAACGTTTATGTGTGGCATTTTTGTAAAACACTATTTTTTTTATATCATTCGTAAATCGATAAAAATTTTTACGATAAAGCATAGGTTCGGCTCTGGGTAGCAAAAAAAAAGTAATATTTCGAGCAAAAAATGACAATTTAAATGAAAAAAAAGTTTCATTAAACCTATTTTAACCAAATTGAGTGAATATTTTTATGAACATAATTTTATAACTAATATGCTAAATGTTTTGTAATATAATGGTAATTTTTATAACAAATCGAAGTCACCGCTTGTATAGAAGTTGTTTTACAGATTCTGAACTATTATTTTTTACTAGGGCTCTTGCATTGCGTGGAAACTTTTACACGAAATTTTTTATTTATATACCCAGTGCCTTTAATTTATATTTTATTAACGGCCAAATTTATTCATTGGCTTTTTTTTACCATTTTTGCTTGCCAATATTTGCACTATTTGTAATATTTGCACTTCGCTTATCCGACATTGTGTTATCTGAAAGAAGGAAAAAAAAAAAATTAATCTGCAACAAGAACTGCAAGTTGCGAGCGTGAACCTAGTTTATTTTTTGGTGATCCCGATTCTACCATAACTAATTTTTTACCCCGACGATCAAAAATTTCTTTAAATCAACACAAGACTGAATTTTGGTAAAGTAATTTATTTAACTTCAGGTGATTCTATAACGGCTAGTTTCTTTTTTTTTCAGATGGTTTTTCTCTTTTTGGTTGTAAAATATGATTTTTAGGTTCGTAATGTGTAACGTTATAACATAACTGGACGTTTATTAGGCTTTTTCTGAACACCACCTTATTATCCGACTTTTCGCTTATAGGAAGACCTGCCGTCCCGTTTCTAGGATAAGCGAGGCTCTACCCCATATCAAAACAAATACTAAAATTTTAGGTTAACTAGATACTAACATGATACAATTAAAACATCAGCATAGCATATGAATAACACTGCCTAAGTTTAGGACTTGTATTACCCGATGAACGTACAAGTGAAACATGTTGCAGCTCTCCCGGTAGGTCATTCCACATCTCGCGTGCCAAGCAGAGGAATGAGTGCTTGTGATCTGGAGTGTGGAATTCGGGCGCCTGAAGCTAGTTGTCTGGGTGCAGGAGTGGGATAGGCGCAGTCCACGTCAGACACAGATGTGGTGGGCGGGCGGTGTGGGAGTGTGGTTGTGGGAGGAGTGAAGGAGTGGAGTGGGGGAGACCCTGGACAGCGTGGCGCGTGGGTTGGGAGTCGGGAATAGCCGCCCACGTGACTTCCGGGGGAAGCTCCCGCCATTCGAGCCGCATAGTTGTCACATTGGCCGCAGTATTCCCACGGAGTCAATTCACTCCAGGCTAGGCCAAACATCGTAATAGGACAATATGGGAAACTTTGGCCAATTTGCATAGGCGAAGCGCAAGACAAATTACTGCATTGCTTTCAAGCTATTATGTTTCGTATGTATACCCACGCCGCTATATGCCATTACACACGCACTTAAAACGTAGGTACACCCCACGCCGCCAGGTTTGCTGGCATCACTTATCTTGCTTATTTCTTACCAGTTTCTCGTGTTGTCCCTATTACAATATTTGGCTAGAATTAACTTGTCTAATATTACAAGCTTCTCTAGTGATCATTGTTCGATGACAGGACTCTTTCTTTGGCTAGATACACGAGATTGGGTAACCCCTTATTCTCTGTGTTTATAACTGGTTCAGGTTCTTAGACCACTGTAATTATCACGAATCACATGCACGAAACACTCATGAAAATAACTGTTTATTAAAAAAAGTCACCAACTGAACTCTGAATTGTAAAACCGTGTACACAAACTTTCCTCCAGCTTTTTTTGAGTTATATATATATATATATATATATCATAAAAAATTTAAAAAATCTCATTTATATACATATGTGTTACGTTTACACTGTGCGCTTGTTTAGTTAGTGACAACGCGACGCATTTAATAAAAAAAAATCTTGTAAGTGTATGTTTAAAGTTTCTGAACGCGTCTCTTCAAATGTGGAAGGCTGAAACACAGGCCAAAATACAAAAACCTGAAGTTGGGCCAATGCTTGCGTTGCGTTTTTGCGTCATGTTTATTTTATAAAATGATATTTGGAAACCTCTTAATTTAACTTTTTATTTGTGCTTTACTTGGCGTTCTTGAATCTCTTACGTAGTCTATAAACCCGATTTTAAAGATGATACTGCAATAAAAGTACCAGTAAACGTCGCTCTTAATTGAGATCAGAACCTTGGTTAGGTTATTTTCGTTTTTATCATCTTGTGGTGTATCGCGGGATTAAAAACGCCTCATTTTCACAGGCGGATGTTTAGCTCATTTTTAACTCAAGGCCTAGTGTTCGGTCGTGACGTCACGAGGATGCTAACGGGAGGTATTTTTAGACACACGTGTCGTGCTAGTTTTTCCCGCGGTGAGGTAGCAGCGCAGTCTGTGATACACCGTGGGCGGAGCAATGAAGGCAAGAAGTCAGGGAGCGGGCGTGTGCAGTCTTTGTCATGTTAATAACTGAATAACCCCACCGTTCCCATGTTTGTAATTAAGTTTAAACACTAATTGCTTGTTGATGTTTTTTGATGTGTAACATCTTAGCTTTCGGTATACGGTATTTGGTAGGAGTAATTTCGTGAATGGAATGGAAATGTGTAACCACGGTGCTGCCATCTGTGGCGGATAGCGCGAACCAAAGTAAACAAATACGAAAGGAAGCTAGTATCAACTGATCAATGAATTTTTAACAAGAAGCCAGTATTTAAATAAAATTACTTGTAGAATATCAGGTCCTAAGCCGGGGTTTAGTATTTTGCAATTTTTTTCCCCCTTTCGTTTTTTCGGAGCTGTCTCATCGATAGTCGACGTAGCTGCTCCAGCAACGAATTCTAGAGGCGGTTGCGGAATCTTTGCGATCATCGTCAATAAATGTATTTGAAAACACAATTTGCGTACATATTTATATAGCTCGGCATTATTTCAAAGAATTCTACATTACGTTTCGTGTCAGAGTTTCGGATTATAAGTGTATTCGCAATATGACAACGTATGAATTTGCTCGTTACCGATGTTAGATATTGTACATCTCTAGCGAGTACTGAAAGTATCGCTCAAGGTTTTTTTTACAATATTCACTTTACGATGACTTTTTTTTTACGAGTCTTCCTAGCGAGTTCTTTTCAAAATATTATACAAACGTCTAGCATTGGCCTCTATGCTGCGACGATTTTCTTTGCTAACCTATTGCTCACCAGACACTTTATCTTTAGAGCAGACACCTACTCGGAAACCTCCAGACGGAAACCGGCCGTGAAAAGGGTTAATCTTTCCTAACCTAACTAGATTTTAATAGAACTAAGAGGGGTTCGGGTTATGGAGGGACCTAGGTGCGTCTCATATGCCTAGTTATGCAGGGATTAGCCTGCAGGAAGAGGGTCGCATGCTTCGCGTGCTTTTTGCGGGAATTGGCTAGACATGGCAGCGATTGAAGCCACGAGTAACTCCCCTATGTTAAAGCTAGATTAAAACCATGCTGAGTTGGGCCCAGGTAAAATCTGCTTAGACAAATGGAAAAGAGAATATAGACAGAGGATGGTCTGCGCTAAGTTTTGGTCGGGGCAGAAGAAAGATTACCATGCGGGCGTCCATATTTGAAAACACAACTGGGATGTTTATAACCAGGGACGCAAGCGCCCCTGCATACCACACTCCGGCTAGCTTCACCTAAACAATAAAGGAAGAAGAAAAATAATTGGTTTACTGACATGGAGTTTTATTTTAATTTTATTTATCCCAGCCTAACCAAAGATTAAGTGCAATATCATGGAGTCGGATGCCGAACAGTTCCGAAAAAACACCCGAAGTTCGCCGCTCGTTCGAGATACCAAGCTACCTTGCGGTATAAGGGTGCGTTCACAGAGAAAGCTGGTAGCAAGTTAGGGTGCGTTCACAAAGAAAGCTGGTAGCAAGTTACTTGTTCCTAGCGCTTGCTTCCAGCGCTTGCAAGCGCTTGTGGTTAGTGTTGGGTGTTCACAACGAAAGCTTAGTAAGCTTTCAACTCTCATTGCGATAAATCTTCCTCTAGTGATGAAGAATATTGTTTTTACTAGAAAATGTAGATTTAAAAGTGCGAAGACATGTAATTAACCGCGGTACAGGAAGATTTGGTGAATACCACCATCTGTTTCCTCAGCTAAAACTGGACAAGGTGAGGTTTTTTTCTTATGTGAGGATGAAGTTGAGGACGTTCAATTATATCCTCAAGAAAATTGAAACTAATTTGGACAAATGATGGGGAAACTGGCATAAGCAACCAATTCATCCCGAAGAACGGTTAGTTATTTGTTTGAGGTAAGTCTTGATTGATAATAATTATTTTTAGGAACCATTTACTATATAATATTTTTTATATAGTTTTACTATGCACTATAAGATAAAACTACTATTTATTTGTGGTTTGTTTTATATTACATTACCACAGTTATAATAAATTTTTTCAAATAATAATTTGTAGTTAAATATAAACACATTATAATTTTTGCATTTTATCTTTGAGAAAATGTCTATTATGGATCTTGTATTGTTAAGATATTCTGCACTTATATCCTGAGATCAATTGAATTAATTATGTAATGGTATCGGAGTGAGTAATGAGGTTTTATTTATGTCTAGTAAATTAATTAAAGTACCACAAAACACAACATAGTTGGAGTTTCAATTATTTATTAATATAAGAACATAAAAATGAATAAATTAAAGGAAACACAAACAGTTGTGAATTTAAATATAATAGGCATGTTGTTGGAAATATTTACTGTTTTTTACACGCATAAAAACTCCTCAACTAGTTATTTTTATTTGAGATTTAATAATTGGTCAAGTCCGTGAAAATCCTAATTTGCTGAAATTGGTGTTGCCTCATATTCATCCATGGATGCGCTCTGGTTAGAAGTGCTACAAGTTGAAAATGGAGTGCTGTTTCTAGGTGTAGATCCAACACTGTAAGACATGGAGTATGCAAATTGCTGAACAACTTCCTGAATCCTTGCACGAAATGGAAAAATCTGTTCCGGACGAATTTTTCTGACATGTGGTAAAAGCGTCTTGAAGAATAATGCTCGTCTTCAGGTTCCTTTTCTTCTTTATTGTTCCTCTTTTGTGTTAAAATTTATAGTTTTTTTCTCTCGATTTCCAGCATTGAAGACGTATACTAGTCATTAGTTCTTCTACGTTTGATTCGATCCGTTGTATGTTTTCTAATGTTTTGTGTTTGTGGAGTATCACCCTCGTATTCTATTCCTCAAAAACGATCAGCTATTGTGGATATATCGTCATTATCCACGGAATTATCTTGCTGGGGTTGAACTACTACCACATCTTCAGACCCAATAACTTCTTCCTTGTCACCTATATCTGGAGAGTTCCTCTGCTTTTCAATATCTTAAAAAGTATCTGGGCTTTTGAGTGTGGAACAGTTACCTGAACTTTGTTGAGGTCTAACAATGTCTTTAAAGAAATTAAGTGCTTTGAAATACTGCCACTTACACGTAACTATTTCATCTCCTCTAGCTCCAAATTTGGGACGAGTCATCTTTGACAGCTCAGTGGAATATTGATCTCGTAAATATTTCCACTTATTCTTCAGCACATGTTCTGAAATAATAAATTTGCTTAACTTCAATGTTCATTTCCAAAGCTATCTCCTTCCAACACTTCTATACGTTAGGGTGCGTTCACAAAGAAAGCTGGTTGCAAGCGATTGCTAACAAGCGCCGACAAGCGCTGACCGGCGCGATAAAAAGTTTTAATGGTATCAAGTGTGTGTGTTCAGAGATAAAGCTTGTTCCGACTTGCAAGCGCCTGCTACAAGCGCTGAACGGCAAGCAAGAAAGAACCTGTTGATACTTGTTTTTCGGCGCCGGCAGCATTCAGTCGCTGACAACTACTTATACAGTCAACATGGATGTCGATGAAATTATTTCAAAAGTGTTTAGAAGAGGACCTATTTGGAACAAACGTCTCAAACAACACGCGAATAGAGTGTACGTAGAGAAGTGTTGGAAGGAGATAGCTTTGGAAATGAACATTGAAGGTAAGCAAATTTATTATTTCAGAACATGTGCTGAAGAAGAAGTGGAAATATTTACGAGATCAATATTCCACTGAGCTGTCAAAAATGACTCGTCCCATTTTCGGAGCTGGAGCAGATGAAATAGTTACGTGTAAGTGGCAGTATTTCAAAGCACTTTCTTTTTAAAAAGATTTTGTTAGACCTCGACAAAGTTCAGGTAACTGTTCCACACTCGAAAGCCCAGATACTTTTGATGATATTGAACAGCAGAGGAACTTTCCAGATATAGGCGACAAGGAAGAAGTTATTGGGTCTGAAGATGTGGAAGTAGTTCAGCCCCAGCAAGATAATGCCGTGGATAATGACGATATATCCACAATAGCTGATCGTTTTTGCGGAATAGAATACGAGGGTGATACTCCACAAACACAAAACATTAGAAAACATACAACGGATCTAATCAAACGTAGAAGAACTGATGACTAGTATACGTCTTCAATGCTGGAAATCAAGAGAAAAAAACTAGAAATTTTAACACAAAAGAGGAAAAATAAAGAAGAAAAGGAACCTGAAGACGAGCATTATTCTTCAAGACGCTTTTACCACATGTTAGAAACATTCGTCCGGAACAGATTTTTCCATTTCGTGCAAGGATTCAGGAAGTTGTTCCGCAATTTTCACCTTGTGGCACTTCTAACCAGAGCTCATCCATGGATGAATATTAGGCAACACCAATTTCTGCAAATGAGGAATTTCACGGACTTGACCAATTATTAAATCTCAAATAAAAATAACTAATTGAGAAGTTTTTATGCGTGTAAGAAACAGTAAATATTTCCAACAACATGCCTATTATATTTAAATTCACAACTGTTTGTGTTTCCTTTCCTTTACTCATTGTAATGTTCTTATATTAATAAATATTTGAAACTCCAACTATGTTGTGTTTTGTGGTACTTTAATTAATTCACTAGACATAAATAAAACCTCATTACTCACTCCGATACCATTACATAATTAATTCAATTGATCTCAGGATATAAGTGCAGATTATCTTAAAAATACAAGATCCATAATAGACATTTCCTCAAAGATAAAATTCAAAAATTATAATGTGTTTATATTTAACTACAAATTATTATTTGAAAGAATTTATTGTAACTGTGGTAATGTAATATAAAACAAACCACATAGAAATAGTAGTTTTATCTTATAGTGCATAGTAAAAACTATATAAAAACTATTATATAGTAAATGGTTTCTAAAAATAATTATTATCAACCAAGACTTACCTCAAACCAATAACTAACCGTTCTTCGGGATGAATTGGTAGCTTTTGCCAGTTTCCCCAGCATTTGTTCTAATTAGTTTCAATTTTCTTGAGGATATAATTGAACGTCCTCAACTCCATCCTCACATAAGAAAAAAACCTCACCTTGTCCAGTTTTAGCTGAGGAAACAGATGATGGTATTCACCAAATCTTCCTCTGCCGCGGTTAATTACATGTATTCGCACTTTTAAATCTACATTTTCTAGTAAAAACAATATTCTTCATCACTAGAGGAAGATTTTTCGCAATGAGAGTTGAAAGCTTACTAAGCTTTTGTTGTGAACACCCAACACTAACCACAAGCGCTTGCAAGCGCTGGGAGCAAGCGCTAGGAACAAGTAACTTGCTACCAGCTTTCTCTGTGAACGCACCCTAAACTCTATTCGCATTTTGTTTGAGAAGTTTGTCCCAAATAGGTCCACTTCTAAACACTTGTGAAATAATTTCATTGACATCCATGTTGACTGTATAAGTAGTTGTCAGCAACTGAATGCTGCCGGCGCCGAAAAACAAGTATCAACAGGTTCTTGCTTGCCGTTCAGCGCTTGTAGCAGGCGCTTGCAAGTCGGAACAAGCTTTCTCTCTGAACACACACACTTGATACCATTAAAACTTTTTCTCGGCCGGTCAGCGCTTGTCGGCGCATGTTAGCAAGCGCTTGCAACCAGCTTTCTTTGTGAACGCACCCTAAGGCGCGAGAAGCTGAGGGTCGCGCCATGTTTGTGGGACAACCAGCTGCTATCACGCTTCAAGCCCCGCTCTACGACACACAGTTTGGATTCAGATCAGCTCACTACAGTATATGCACTAACTGAAACCCGGTCTCCAATGAGGAGAATAACATTCACAATTGCTTTTTTTTCTGTCTATCGCCAAAGTCTTCGATATATTATGGATACTGGGGAACGTGCAAAACTTAACAATTTTAAATTCCCCGACTGCTATACATGTACAATTCAGTTCTTTTTAACACCAAGCATGTTATGTCACGATTGATAATGACAATCTACAGCAAGCCCTACTGCATCAGGAGTATCACAGGGCTCGGCAAGCTCTCATTTACTGTACAGTATTTATACGACTGATATTCCCATCTTCCACGCAACCATTCAAATTTATGTAGATGACTTGGATATCTTTACACACGATTCCAAACTTCCCTATGCGGTTTTTCGTACTCAGATTCAATTGAATGACTCGAAATTCTGGTTTAATATATGGAAAATCAAAACCAATCCAACAGTCCCAGGCTTGAGACCTCACAACCCGACGTCCTAAAAAAAAGAAAAACCGAAATGACTCAATTTCGTACACACAAATTGCCAAAAACCTGGCCTTAACAATAGACAGAAAGCTACGCTGGAATTCCCATATAAGTAAACATGGTGTCCGCAATGGGCAAACTAGACCAACTTTAACCCTTAATTAAAAAGCAATTAACTGCATTCCGATTAAAAGTATTAATCTAAATATCTATAGTCCGCTCAACATTCATGTACAGCAGTGAAGTGTGGAGAAAAGTAACTCGACACCAGAAAAACATTTTGAAAGTTGTACAAAATAAATACTAGATCTACATACACGTTTAAAAATCCCTTCCATAACCAATTATCTGCCATTCTGTAATAATAAATTCTAGGACTAACTCATGCTTCACACAAACCCAGTAATTAAACGTCTTGGCGACTACAACCCTGACACAAATCGCAAACTTGAATGCCCAAAAATCACCCCACTATAATTTCATAATCGAAAATTTAGTGCCAACTTATCGCTGTGCGCCTCAACGCAATCAAGTGCTTACTAAATTAATCCTCAACAGTCTTTTCAGCACCAAACTCGACACGAAACACCGCGGCCAGCTTTGGAAATCGAGCTGTGCTCTGATTGGCTAGAGCCAAAACCCAACAACCAGTCAGAGCGAAGCACCGTCCTCGCATAGTACGAATCCGTTTTTATTTATGATTGTATTATTACATAGATTAAATCTAGAAGCATCTTTCAGTAGACTTGGATGCTTTCCCTGATGTATCACCGTCGAGCAGTTTAATTTATGTAACTTGACGACCATATATTAACTTAAAGATTAGGCCTGCTTTTGCAAATTACGTGCTTAGGGCAAAAGGCCCCTTCTCTCCCCCCACACAGGAGGGTGGTGGGGTGCAGGACGAGGAAACAGAGGTACCAGGGAGAAGTCAACATTTTTTCTCTGCTTTTAAAGACAACTGCGAGGTTTGTTTCTGCCGACCTGGGAATATTCCCTATCCCTCGACATTGTAATGACTACCAAATGGGAGGACAAGAGCCACTGACAGGGCTTATACCACCCTTGCTTTGAGGGCTTGTCCAGTGATGCGGTGGCTTTGTGGAAACAGATTTAAAGGACTGTACGTCATGGATGTGACTGTCTTCAACAGCGGAAATTCTAATTCATATAAACTATCAGGCGTGGTCAAGCAAGGATTCCGCAATGTTTTGTATGTTGCAATATGGCGATGGTGAGGTAAAAAGTGACTTTAAACTACATCAGCATGCCATCTCCTGAAAATGACCAACCCTATTTAAAAACGCAGTTTTGCGTGAATAGTTAATTTCTACGATTTTAAGTGTATTTCAAATGTCGTTCGGCTAACCGAGCTAACCCTTCGTTAAAGTTACGATCTCCTAGATTTGTAAAAATGTACCCTCTCAAAGAAAAAAATAACAAATGTTTTAGAAGATTTTATTTGTGTAACATATGGAAGTATTATCCATGTAGGTATTAGTCTTACTATTTACCTCCATTGTATTATCCTATGGATTGGGTGATTATTCTCAAATTAGTCACACTGTTTAGCAAGTTAGTAAAACAAACCATAGCCGTATATTATAAGCTAATGCTAGTAGTTTGTTTAATAGCTCGAGTTGAACTCTCAAGTAATAATTGTAAAAATGCCATCGTTAAGTGAGAACATAAGTCCCTGCACCTTGTTTTAAATTTATTTTTAACATGAACTATTTTTAGTTTGAAGATAAACTATGTGATACTTTGAATATATTGCGTTGGAACATTTGAATAAAACACCCATGCAAATTTAAACGTCATCCTGTTAAATTTCCTTTGCACATCATGGGGAAATTTTGTTGCATACTAAAATACAAGACTAAAATGTCTATATAGTAGGTGCTCTTTTGAAAAAAAAAAAAAAAAATTGGTGTTTTGGCTGGTCATACTTGATAATTCTGTAAAATGACATGACATTTCATTTCAAGTATTATAACGGTAGTTTACTATTTGAACAGTTGGTTAGGTACATTTAAAATAAGGTTAAATCGTGTAAACAATTTGTTAGGTTAGCTTAATTTAAAATTCTTAATAATGGTGCGAACGATAGGTTTGGTTAGGTTAGCGTCATTTAAAAATACTGTAAATTATTGATGTGAACAGTTAGGTTAGATTAGCAACATTGTAAATACTATAGTTGAAAATATTGTTACGGGTGCGAAAACAGGTTCTAAAAGTATAGCCCAATCGATTAACTAAAGTTTTATTTATTACCTTATAGTTATAATACTATTTACTATTAAAAAATTACATTGTTTATCTACAAATTTATGTGTTTCCACAATTTACTCTCCTCACTGAAGCTGGGCTTTCCCTATTGCTCGCCTCTGTCTCAACACTGCCTCGCACTACCCACTCTTATACTGCATGCAGGACAGTCCCGATTCACCAGTCTTTGCGCATGAAGTCCGTCGCTTGTCATCCACCTTCGCCCACCGAGGGGTCACTCGCCCTCCTCACTTCCTTCCACTGCCTCGGAGGCTGGCGTCGTCATTTTTATATCCTTTGTCCCTTTTCTGGAATGGTCTCGCATTCCTTTTAAGTGTCGCGTCATCAGGGTCGACTTGACACCCGAAGCTCCCAGAATAGCGTCCTAGTTATGCAGGCGAGGCTCTGGGAACGTGCCGAACCCTCCGGAGCCGCAGAGAGTTCATTGAGAAAGCGCCGCGGAAGGGGGGTGGGAGGTAGCGAGGCGCTGTAGGAATCGGATTAGGCGTGTACCAGTAATAGACCTGCCCCACCCGCGGAAGAGTTGGCCTGCCTCGTTGCCTCGCGTCTACTCTCCACGTAACAGTATATTCCACGAAAAAACTAAATTTGTTGTCGAATTAAAACTAGGTCACTCTCAATTTAGCTGGATGAAAATGTGTTTGTGGAAACAAACAAGTGGTGGTTGTCATATAGACGTTCACTATTTGTACTCTCATATTCATTATTTGATATTTGCTTAATTTACGGGGCTACGTATTGAAACAATTTTATTAATTTATATAATGTGACGTAATTAGCAAACGAATGCTTCTATTTAAAAATAACAAAAATATACATGAATTTGAGTGAAGAAGAACACGTGTAGCGAATTTTTAATTTATTTACAGACTCCAGATATTACATAGCGAAAGATTTAGCAAAAGTTTGTATAGTTTTGTTAAGTGGTACTTGTTTGCCATTTATTGCTTTATTGTAGGCAATTTATAATGTTATGGAGAGTTACGAAACGGCCGGCACCATTTTATTGTAGCAGGACCTTTCCTCGAGGTAGCCTTTATCCATTGTTCCAACACAATTTTCTTGATTAGTAAATTATAGGTATTTTCAAAGTTACGATTATGTCTTGTCATGACCATCAAAGTTAACAAAGTGTACTTTAAATGATTCATCAATTGGAAATTTTGATTTAATACAATTTGGTGGACATACGCCATTGCAGTTTCGAACTGTTTGTCATGGGACATTTTACCATGACATTGCGAAACTGCAATGTGTATGTCCAAAAAATTGTATTATATAACAAAGTGTATTCCAGAATAGTTTCACTATAAAAAAGTTTTATTTGGCACACCAATAATGCGCTCAGTACGTCCATCGATGACCCAAAAAACGATTTTATACGGGTGCATGTTGCCACACCTGGATCCGCAATCAGGACGACTTCGGCTCGTGAGTACAGCAGGAACGCGCATGCTCATTGGACTTAAACCTGTTTAAAATTTCGTTCCGTTATGCGCGCGCATTACGTTTCATTTCCGTCGTATACCAAAATTTCACTCTCAGTGCAATTAAATAAGTGTAAGGTAAAAATGGTTTTACAACTGTCTGATAAAGGGAAGTGACTCACTTTGACTTCAGTCATTAACATGCTCAGATATGGCACACTCTTTGCCTTTTTTCCTCCGCGATGTACGAGGGTCTATAAGTATAGAAAGTTTCTCTTAATATTTTTTATTTAAGATAATGAAACAAAATCTTATTTTACAACATAAATTATACCTCAACAATTTTTCTACGTAGCCGCCAACAAATTTAAATTCCACTTTTCTAGGTCTTCTGCATACTCGGTTACCGCCAAGTTGTTGAACCAGTCATTAACGTCCTCTTTCAGTTCGTTGTTACTTCCACAGTCCATCTAATGTGAAATGTCTATCATGTTGAATTTTTTTCCCCTTAACCCTTGATTTTTGAGTTGGTCAGTTACAACTGAAGGTAGGCCCGAGTGTTCTTCATGGATATTCGTTCGCTCGCCATTAAACATGATGCACAGTTTTCGAACTGAAGCTTCATTCATCACATTACCTCAAATCTCGGTTATCTGCCGGCAAAAGTCGTTAGGGCAGTCTTTTTTTCGCATTAAAAGTGTATTACACACATTTCAAAGTCACGCTGTAAACAGTAAACGAGCGTTGCGGCACGCTGTTAGACTGGCGCGAAGGAATGGGCAGGTCCGTGGCGCGTTGAAGGGGGGTTGTTGGCAGAACTGCACGGATCGTAACATCAAAACGTTTTTAACACAGCCCACCTGTTAAGCTGGACTCCAATCATCCGTCTATACTGTCCGTCAATCACCTGCAGTCTATCAGATGACCCGAAAAAATCCATCAGTGCCTCCGTAAAAACCTTACCGAGCATTAACTTTCGACGGACGGACGGGTGAAATAACCCCCAAAATGCAAGATACCTACTTATTGCCGGCGACCTTTACTGTCAAAGCTTTTTAAGGATATTTATTTGTCTAGCTTCTTCCATTAAATATTAACACATGTTTCAACATATTTTTAACAATTGATAATACTTTAATACATATCAGAGCGAAAAAATTGAATTTATTTATTAAGTGTTTAACTTTCATTATCGTCAATATAATATATTTATACAAGATACATTTTCACCATTATTTTAAGATTTTTGGTCTGTTGGCAGCATTTAAATGAAAAATTATTTGACGGACGTGCGGATGACCTCAGCTTGTTAATGGACGGGCGGGTGACGGATCATTGAGAGTCCAGCTGTACCTTCTCCATGGATATCCGGAGACGCACGGAGGAGGACTATCGCTGGATAGCAGCATGTTCCTCGCAGCGGGCTCGTCGCCCCACCCGCCTGTCTGCCGAGGCGGGAGCATGTGGGTGACCCGGCCGGCGAACCAGACCAGAAACTAGCGGCAACCAAGCGGCCTCCGAGGAGTCGCATTGCGCCATAGTTTTGTCAATGTTTTTTTATACTATAACACTACAATAACAGGGCATAGAAGACTTTTAGAACTCAACGTTCAAAAACAGAAATTTAAGTAATGTTTTTTCTTGACAAACGAAAACTGAACATTTTATATTTTGTGTTTAAATGTTTTTAATAATTAGTTCTTAATTTGATTTCGTTAAGACAAGTCCTCTGTGTGTATATTTATATAATATATTAATGTTACCAAATAATACACATGTAAAGAGTGCATGCACGACATGCTTAACAATAACACTTGTACAAACCGGCATTAAATATAGATTACTGGAAAACACATTTCCTGCCGCTGCTGTGTATGAGCCTATAATGGTAGGAAATACATTGTTGTAGCCCACTAATTATTACAGTACTTCCAAAATACTCATTGTAACCTTACGAAGTTAAGTTGCTCTGATTTTCTTATTTCAAATCCTGGAAGGTGGGTTGCGGACTACACACCTAGCCACGTCTCTACCAGCGCTGCTATCAAAACCAGGGAGTAGTCAAGGAATGTAAATGAAATGATTATCACTAACCCAATAACTGTGCCACGTGTATTGTATTTGGTTCAGTGTGTTGTAGTGATGGTGTACTGGGTATTTTGAGCAGTCGCATTGTTAAGCACTGGCCACGGTGCCTCGGATAGCGAATAGTTTTCAAATTTTTTTCTGTGTAAACAGTTTTGTCATCACCTGTAAGAACCCGTAAGTACGTCTACGCTGTGACTGGCAGGGGTCGGCAACCTTTTGAGTCGGAAGAGCCAAAAATTACAATTTACAAAGTTTCAAAGTTTTTAAAGAGCCACAAAAATTTTTCTTGCCAACAATAAATAGTACTTGCATAAATAAAGTTTTTTGATAAGAAAACTAATGTATTTATTCATAAGAAATATTTATTCATATATAAGTAGTGTTTTTTTTCACAACAAATTAGATAATATATGGTCTTATTAGATAATAACTTATTATATATGTAAAAAATTAAAACAATCAAACACTTACAGCACTAACTTGTACTTCAATAACAATTAATTGCGCAAACACATTCAATGGGAGCGTTGGCTTTGCATGGTTTTAGAAAGAGTGGATACATTTGGCTCATAACTTGTGGTTTTAAGTTTCAAACACGACTCTAAACTTTCATTTGTTAGTTGGCTTCTTACTTTACATTTAATTATATTCATGCAAGAGAACGCTTGCTCGCACGAATATGTCGATCCGAAGATAGTCAGCACTCCGAATGCCAACTTCTTCACCTCACTGTAGCAATCATAAGACTATTCCATGCGTCGAATATAAGTGGGCATTTCTTTTAAAGCTGTCCACTTTTGTTGCGTTACGTACATACATTTCTGAACCTCCAACTCTTCCAACTGGCTTTTCAACTATGTAATTTTTCCACTCCACAAAGCTTTACTTTTTAAATCGAATAATTGCATTTCTAGAGATCCAGTATCAACTACAAATGGCTCAATGTGGATTTCGTTACCATTTGTGTTGAGAGTATTTACTATGAATGCTAGAGTGGTTTTGTTGGTTTTGAATTGTTGAAATCTGTCAGCATATTCATTTTTTTTATAACTGTACTGAAGTATTTCGTGTCAACAGTTGCACTGGTTTTATCACGATATTGCTTTAGAAATTTAAAATGAAGTAATTTACCGCTCTGAATATATTCTGCAAAAATAATTTATTTTTCTTCGAAACTAACCAATTCTTCTACCAAAACATAGGCTGGGTTTCCCTTTCCTTGCAGTTTTAGATTCAGCTCATTTAATTTCGCTGTGATATCCACCATAAAGTAAATTTTTTGCAACCATTTGCCGTCCTCTAATTAGGGTGATTAATGCCTTCTTCATTGAGGAATGTATTTATTTCATTCAAGCACAAAGCAAAACGTTTCAACACCTTACCTTTGGAAAGCCATCGCACTTTATTGTGAAGAAGGAGGTCGGAATACTGAGTCTCCATTTCGTTAAAGAATTCTTTAAACTGACGATGGTAGAGTGCTTTTGACAAGATGCTGTTAACAGTCGTGATTACCAAATTCATGACCTCAACTATTTCGGCTGGAAATGTTTGGGCACAAAGTGCTTCTTGGTGTATTATGCAGTGAAACGTAAGAATTTCGTGGTTTATTTTACTCTGAAGAATCGTTGCTGTCCCTTTATTTTTCCCTGTCATACTTCTGGTTGCTATTGAAACGATTTTATTTAAATCGATCTTATTATCTTCGAGGCATTTTTGCACGGCATTCGCTATATCTTCCCCTCTAGTTTGTCCCGAGAGTGGTAGAAATCCTAGAAGTTCTTCTTTTGGACCTTGGGAAGACATATACCTAACAAAAAGGGCAACTTGTGCAGTGTCTTTTATGTCGCAAGACTAATCTATAGCAAGTGATAAGGAAGAAGCCAGTTGCATGTCTTCCACCTGCAAATATGTTACATTTGAAGAAATTTTTGCCTTTCTGTCTTGTACTGTTTTAGCGGATAGTGGCAAATCTTTGATTTTTTTCAAGATTTCTGGTTTGTTTTTGAAATCACGAAACAGTTCTTCAGATGCACGTATGAAGCAATCTTTGACATACTCACAATCTGTGAATAGTTTGCCTTTTTTTGCGATTTCTAGTGATGCCGCGAAGCTTGCCAGATTAACATTACTTGTAGATTGCGTCCAGTTACTTAACATGGAACTTGATTGCTGTTTTTGTTTTTGGAACTCGTCGACAGCTTTTTTTCGTTCTTCACCGGCTGGATATTTACTAGCAAACTGAGTATGTTTTGTAGTGAAGTGTGCCTCTAAATTTGATTTCTTATTGTATGCGAGTGTTTCGTGGCAAATGAGACAGGTCGGAAGGCCATCTGAGTTGCATATGAAAGCCAACGACTCCGTCCAATCCCGATTGAATTCTCAATGCCCTTCTTCAGTTCTTTTTTTTTTTTTTTTTGTAGATGCCATGCTTGCGGTGAAGCTGTAATAAAGAATTTTTAAAATTATTATTTAGGTATCCAAAACAGCAGATGACAAGTTTTGCAATTATTTACTATTTTAATAAAAACACTTTCGCGGTAATATCAAAAAGTGTACTTTGTTTCTTTTTTGACACTTCTTATTGACTTCAAAAAATGAGTTAGGTATCGTATTTAAAAATGTATGTATAATATGTATATTAAAAATATAATACTTATTTTGTTACCTAGCTTTACTTCGGTTTTATTATTATTATTATAATTATAATATATGTACATACACACCCCTGAGAAGATAATTCGCTTTTAACACTTCTACTTGAAACAAAAAGCTATACGTCACAGCCAAAGCACTGGTGAAGACGCCAAACTGTCTTGTGTCGAAACGAATTAAATCCTACATAGAAACATCAGACGACGGCGTCATTCGAGAGCTTCCGACGGACCACAGAACAAGGAGGGAGATATAGAAGTGCGACTGATATGTTGGAAACTGAAAACATGTTTGCGCGTCAAGTGGCGCTATCTGTTGGGTGGGCCCGTAAGTACTAGTAAAACGAAAACCTCGGACGGATGGATAGCTTTAAATTGATAATTTAACTGCTTGATGACATATTCTCTAATATATAAAATTCTCGTGTCACAGTTTTCGTTGCCATACTCCTCCGAAACGGCTTGACCGATTTTGATGAAATTTTTTGTGCTTATCCGGTATCTATGAGAATCGGCCAACATCTATTTTTCATCCCCCTAAATGTTAGGGGTAGTCCACCCCTAAATTTTTTTTTTATTTCCAGTTTTTGGTAGGAAATCACCATGGCAACGGCTGTTGCTTTGTTGATGCTTCATTCGTCTCTATGGCAACGGCTATTTCATTGTTAGTGCAGTCCTCATCACCGTTGAAATTTTGCAAGTACTTTAAATATCAAAAATTGCCCTTTTTTTTCAAGTATATATATTTTACAGACTTGAAACTTCACAGTAATGTTCCTTATGTTACGCAGGTGGTTAAAACCAGGCAACAGTGGGTACTTTGTCTGCATGAGAACAGTATTTTGCATTGTTCATGCCTTCTGCGTCTCCATGGCAACAGGCATCGCGCGGCAGTGGCGTACCCACAACGAGGGGCATGTATTATGAGCGGCGCAAGAGTGATCTGCCTGTAGACTGCCGTAGCGAAGTACGGGTACATCAGTTTTATGTTGCGTGCACGAGTCGGGAAACCATCGGTACATTATACAGCATTGTAATAAATTTTCACGGAATTTTTTATTATTTACCATTACTGTAAATGGGAGATGTGGCATAATTCTTTTTCCATTAGTATAGCCGTGCGAAGCCGGGTCGGGCAGCTAGTTGTTTAATAAAATATAACAAGCGTGGAAAAAAAACAGGCTTACTACTGGTTTGTAATAAAAAAAGTATTTTTTGTATAAATAACCTGGTGATGCAGTATTTCTGGTACGGAACTAAAGAGCCACAGCTTCACATCCAAAGAGCCGCAGGTTGCCGACCCCGGACTATGGCAGTGCTAGAAAGTAGAGCAAAAATGCGCATGTTTTATATGGAAATTGGACATTTTTTGGTCAGTGCAAAATCAGTGTCATCGTAATTGTCTAGGTGACCCGCGATAAATGTACATATTAAGTATTTTAAAAATGTTTCTAGGTTTTTAAAATATTATTAATAAAAAGTTTAAGTAACTTATTATAACCTACTATAATTAAGAGTTGAAAAATAGTGTTTGCAGGTTTCTGCTCAGTTGACGCGTGAGAATCATACTATTTACTAACATTTCCAACAGACAAAATATTAATCTCGAAATTAAGTTCGCTAAAATTAACGCATAAGGAATCCGTTAACAAATTTCGCACAGGTGGTGTGCCTGGCCTGCTGTGTGCACTCGCTTATTTTAGGCAAATTTCGAAGAAATACTACCAATTGTAGTCGGTACTATGGTGCCACTTCCGGAAATTGTTTATATAGTTTTAGTTTCACGGTCCAGTGACCCCAAAACAATCGTAAACTCAAAAGTTTATATATATATATATATATATATATATATATATATATATATTTTGTGGATACGTTAACTGTCACTTTTTTTTACAAACCACTTCCAAACTGATACATAAAATCTAGTAGTGGAAAATCTCGGTCGAGTTCTTTAATGGGCAATATCCGACCAAAGGGGTAGACATGGGCAAGGTTTTTTTTAATGAAAAAGTCCCCGAACTCCCATAATATGGAATATATCACATCCGTTTGAACGTATATAACTCGGAGTAATACAAGAAACATTTTGTCTATAATCATTTTTAAAACTACCAACCATAACTGCAAGGGGTGGAAAAAACAAGGGTTGGAGGACAAAACAAAAGTCTGTTAGGCACACCATCTAATTAGTTAAAAGTGTATGTAAATCGTAATTTTTATCTAAAATATTTGTTTGAAACAATTGTTGATAAGATGCACCACTGCTGCAAGGGGTTAAAAAAAGGGGTAAAAATAAAAAAAATCATAAAATCTGTATCGTGTACGCTATTAAATTCATTCCTTTTTATTGTAAACCCTATAAATATTACCACAACTTGTCCGAAATTATTTCTTATATAACCAACCATTACTGGAAGGGTTAGGAATTAACAGGGGTTGAAAGACCAAACAATTCGTAACTCTCTTAATATGCACACTATTAAATCCGTTAGAATTGTTTGTAAACCATATAAATATTATCTAAAACTATTCACTGAAACAATTTTTTTTATAAAATGAGCCACTGCTGCAGGGGGTTGAAAAAAAGGGCGGAATTAAAAGAAAAATCATTATTTCTATACCACATACTTCATAAAATTCGTTCTTATCTATTGTAAAAACTTGAGTTTTTAAAACTTTTGTCTAAAATAATTTTTTATACGACCTAGCATGAATGCAAGGGGTGGAAAAAACAAGGTTAGAAGGTAAAAAATAATCATTACTTAAAAAAAATATATATACTATAAAATCCGTTATAATTTATTGGATAAATATTAAACTTCAGCTAAAATTTGCCTGAAACAATTTTTGAATAAACGAATTATTACCGTAAAAACAGGGTTTGAAATTTAAAGAAATTAAACTTTTTTTTAGTATAAAATTATTTCGAATTTATCTTAAACAATCTTAATATTATCTTAAACCTTGTAAAGCAAATTTTTGTTCGACCACGTTATTAGTGCAAAGGATGAAAAATAATGTTTAAAGGCAAAAAAAAAATTACCTGGGAATATAGCTAATGTGAAATTCGTTCTAAGCTGTTCAATTGTAGATACATTGACTTAAAAAAATTCCTAATATTTTCGCTGCATGGAAAATTAGGAGATATTAAATCGATATTTTTTTTAATATTGGAGAACATAAATATGTTGTGTACATAAGTTCTTAAATGTACCAGAAATTTTTAGAAGTTGCCAAAAAATTTCCAGAATAAATAGGTACTTCGAAATCAACCTACGCTTTTAGGCTGTGCCGAAAGGGATTTTTTAAATTGCGAACCCATTATTGTCGCGAGTGTACGTTTGGTGCACCTACAGTTTCAGGTAATTTCTCGATGGATAACAGCACACGTGATAACGTCGTCGGAACCGTTAACAGTACAAACTCCAGTTACTTAGGATAGGATAAAAACAGCAGGCGTAGAAGTTATTTACGCGTTTAAGGCCCTGTCACACTGTCAAATTCTCGGATCCAACTATATTTAAGAACAAAGTTTGGAACGTAATATTGAATAAAATATGGCCTCCAATTTGTCTCAAAGATAAATTTGAATTGTTAGTCTCCAAACATGTTTTTATCCTGTTTAACTATGGAAGTTTATGGGCTGAGTTATTATCGTTACTTTAAAATTAAAAGAATGCATCACATTGTTGAATGGAAAACTTTAACTTAGGATTTTTTATTAATTAATTAACTTTTATAACGATCCTAAATTTTAAATTTTATTATTACATGTATCATATTAAATTAATTTACTGCACTCACAAAAATGTTACAGTATTCCTTTTTCTCCAGTAATATTTCTTTACATACGTCATTCTGATTCATACTGACATTGTTGACCCTTAGTATCGTTTTTATCTCCCGTTTGCCATTTTAAAGATTCATGGAGCCTGAAACTAACGCCATTTCTGTTTTATCTGGACACGATTCTGAATGACTGATTCCATCAAACATCCATCATATTTTAGAACTCGTCATATGTACCAAAAAATATACAAAGCATTGAAGCCCACATACACGATGCCAATTTAAGCTATACCTTTTGTTATACCCATGGTTTTAAAAGCGGGCATAACAGTTTGTATAGCGGAATAGAAGAAATAATTCGTTACTCCATTCACACAATACCTAAAATGCTAATGGGAACTCAGTTATTCCACCTCGTCACTCATGACTGTGGTGGGTACGTTTAAGGTGTGGTCATAATAACCCTCGGAAATTATTCCAACTAAACAGGAAGGTATTCGAAGTGAAAGCATGACAATGCTACAAAGTTGTTTATTTCATTTTTCTTGCCATTGCTGTTTAAGGATGTTCCTCTAAATCTTTCAAGTTGCACAAGATCACGCACGTAATCACAGTTATTAATCGCATGACTTTTTCCAGCTCTCGTAAAATATTTAGTAAAGATCTGATGGAGGAATTTGAGACGATACACAAAATGCAAGAGATTTATCACGGTAAACTCACAGGAACATCCCTTACATAACAGCAATGGCAAGAAACTTATATAACCACATGGCGCGTGGGAACTAACCTAAATTATTTCGATTCTATAATTTTTCTTATTTTTATGATTCAAATTAAGTCAATAATATAACTTTAGTTTATATTTATTTCAGTTAACCATTTATAAATCAATTGTTTATTAAATATTTTTTAAGAACTTTAAGGGCCAGTCCTAGCATGAATATACAGCTTATAATCGCGTGTTAAAAAAATTTAACTGATTTTATATAGCCTTTGTATTTAAACTCGTCAAATTTTACGCAAAAGACCACACATGAATTTCTATTCATAACTGTATACAACACCATTACATACCCTTAGTTCATGGTAGGGTTGAAATATAAATTGGCCACAAGTTCTCAAAATCATTTAATGAAAACTTATTAAATTTTAAATTGATAAAACTATTTATATATATTAGTCTATAGTTATTCCTGACGGAATCGAACCCGGATTTTCGCAAGTGGGAAATGTGATGGACGATGCCATGGCTTGTGGGTTTTCTCGTGGTACTCCCGTTTCCCGCACCAATTCAAACCCCATCTAATCTCCCGACTCCTATGAGTGTCAGCACCATTCCATCCATGTTGACCCTTGCCTCAGGCGGAACAATGTGTCCATTATCAGGGTACTTTTTACAGCATTACAAATTTCAACCTTATATTTTGTTATGAATGAAATTCCTAATGTATCTGATATTCAATGTATTTTTTTTTAGTTAAAGGTATTGGAATTATTCACCAAAATGTTTGACAGTGATGCATTATCAGCAATATCCTGAAGCTGCGGGTTATATGCTAGTATATAATTAAAAGTATAAAAGGGAATTTGGATTTGCTTGCATGTATTTTATGACATATTCATATTACATTAATTAGACAGTTCATTGAGCTAATACATAGTAATAGTTGTCTTAATTTCATTGCAAGATTACAAAATGCTACCGAATCACATTTTTAAAAAACATTTGTTAATTACTTACCTATTAGAATAGTTTAAGAAATTGTAACTATCGATTCTTTACTAAGCAAAACTAAGAAACAAGCATAGTTAGTTAGTAGTAGATCCCATAATACTTCAAGCATAAGTGAAAGAAAACCATCTCCATTTCCATTTAGGATACGTAACAGGTGTGCAGTTCCTATTAAGTGTTTGTTTATTCACCAATAGTTTATGGCCATTAATTTACTAATAAATGTGGGCATTTTAGTTAGAAAATAAATTTTTATTATAAGTAAAAATAAAGGCTAAAGGTATACCTATTATGATAAAACCAAACTGAGCTGTGTTTCAAAGTTATGACAATTAAATACACAAGTGTTTTTAATACATTTGTGCGCAAAGCACACTTTGTGTAATTCACTAATTTGTTATAAAAAGGTAAAAAGTTTGTTTCATTGACAGATTTAAACCACGCCGAAAAAAAACTTGACACAGCTTCGAAACCGGTCGCTCTGCCGCCGTGTCACCGAGACACTGTGATATTGAAGCGAATACTATGTATTATCAAGAAAATAATGCTAGTTTAATTGCGTATTTTAAAAGCTGTGATTACTTTTTTGCTTTGACTATTTAAGTATACCAAACCTACTCCATGGTAGTTTCACTATCAGAAGCTTTTATTTGTCGATTAATACTTTTGGTACGTTCCTTAATGTTCACGAAAATGAATACATACGGTATTATGTTGCCACACGCGGTTCCGCCATCTTGCTGACTTCAGCTCGCGAGTATAGCAGAAAAATAACACGTGGTAGTGCGGCTTTAGCTAAAACTTGGGTGGGGTATGAAAACCAGACACCGTGGAAGGCAGCTGAAACGGGAGCAGGCGCTCTGGCAGATAAAAGGCGTGGGAACTGCTGATGAAATGGATGTCGCGTGGAGCTGGCTCGAGGGCCGCCAGAGCTCCAGGAGAAAACAAACTGGAGGGAACTGGCTGCGGCGAGCGTGTGGGAGTCGGGCTGTCTCCTGTCCTCGTGTCCGCCGGTGGAAAGCGCTGCGGTGAAAACGGCCGGCCCGCGTGTGTGTTTTCGCAACAGCGGGGAGGGCAGGAGCTGGGGTGTTGGGAAACTTAGCAGTCACCCTCCCGCCTCTCTTCCCCCGTCTAGTGCGTCTCCTTACAGCCCTTTCTCTGCGTGCACTTCGTAGCCCGGCCCGGTTACACATCGACCGTTCGAGAAACATTATCGTAATGACTGGTGATGCATGTATCGCACTCTAAGAAATAAATGTCCAACATAGTTGGAACGGGTATAGCACTCTTCAAAGCAACTCTTTTAAGAATTTTTGCAACCTCCTTGGCCACGCCTCACTTAGTCAGGGAGCACAATGTAATATAAAAATGTTCTCCGTGGCAAATTTAATGAAGGGAAGGTACCAGTTGTACCAATTAATACGTAAAAAACACTTCCGTTTGATAATTTCCATGATGACACTTTCACTGGTGTTGCGTGGGGCTGTGGTGACTTCATTCATGATGGCCACCCTATAACTTAACCCTTAGCCGGAGACGTGACAATATTTGACATATCTGGTAACGTGGTGCCCCTCAGACCCCCAAAATGTTTTGTAGAAATTAACTGATTAGAAATTATTTTTGTTCCATGTAAAATTATTTAATGCATTTTTATACTTATTAATTTAATTAAAAAATAAATTAGTAAATAATTATTTACGAATTATAAAATACAATTTTTTCCATTGGTGCTTGCTCAAATAAATCTAAAAAATGCCTATTTGTAATAATTGCTTTTTTTTTTTTTTAAAAAAAGCAGATGGTAGCCTAAAAGTTTTATTTGCTATTCAATATAGATATAGTGACCAAACAAAATATAGAAAACTTCTATGAATAATAAGACTTTTTCATAAAATCTACAAAAGATAAATTTTCCCAAAAAAAAGAAATTACTTTTTTCCCCCAAAAATTGTTTCCTTGCATAACCAATGCTTAAACCACAACAAAATATATAATCTAGCTAACTAGAAAGCACATGCATACTTATATATTTTGAAAATGGCATTTTTACATAAAATCTGTTAAACATTGTTTGAAAAAATTAAATTTGTACGAAAAGTCACTGTTTGCTCTGTAATCATCACACATTGCTTTTCCACACACACTTTGATCACTTAAGTCACTAAAAATATCTTTCAACCACTTAGAAATAGTTTCGTCATAATCTAAATCGCCCACACTTACACATGTTCGTTTAGAAGCCATTTTATCACTTCTGAGATAGAAACATAACTGGTGACGTGGTGCCACTACGACCCCAAGTTATCTTTGCGACCTGATATCTGGCGCCAGACAGCGTAAACAAATCTGACACTGCAGGAGGAGACTATGTGATATCCAAGCGAAAGGTAGATGGTACCACAAGCAAGTGCCTTGAACTGCACATAGATGGCAGCAAGTTAGTTTTGCTGGGGTCACGGAGACCCCACGTCTCCGGATAAGGGTTAAAAAAAAAAATTGTTATTTCTGTTATCACACCGATTTTTAATTTTGGGACCTCTTCGGAAATATATTTTTATAGCTAGAATATGTCAGAAGCATGTATTGCAAGAAACCAATATTTTGGTTGACAGGTACGTTTTTCCTTTTTCTTCCCCCTCCGCTCACTTGTTTCATCCACTCTCCTCACACCCGCGCTGATAAGCTCGTAAGACGTTTGGTCCGCCCTATTCAGTCAGTTCCAAGGAGTAAATAATTTGACAGTGTAAAGGCGCAGTCACACTATTAATTTTTTGTCTCCAACCATAATTGATACCAAAGTTGGATGAACTAAATGACTTATAATTTTCTTCATCAAAGTTGCACCAGTAACCTCAAAACATGTTTTTTAAATCCTGGTACACACGATTCAAGTTTATTTTGGCTGAGCTTGTCCAAAATTTTAAATTATATTATTTTTAAATTAAAATAATCCAAACTAATGCTGGGAGGAAAGTTAAAATTTATTATTTATTCGCATTTCTGAAGTTTTCAAACAATTGTTAGTTTTAAGCTCTTTCAAAATAACATTAATGTTCTGCCTTATAAAAGGTTACAAACAGATCCTAGCTTTTTCGAAATAAAATATTTTACTCCCCCCATTCTTTATAACATTTTAATACCTTAACTTTCATTGGTTCTTTGCCAGTTTAAAAATTCGTTGAGATTCTGATTGGCTGATTCCGTCAAACATGAAACATATTTTATAACCAGTCATGTATACAAAATATTTGCTGTAAACTCAAGTCCTCCAACTGTCTAACAAACAAGGCTGCGTCGTCACAACCCTCCAATGTCATTTGACCAACCTACGCGAAGGTGTTGGGAGCGAAAGTTTGACAGTGTGACAGGGTCTTTAGGGTAGGTTTTTATAGTATCTTCCGCCCTCCCCCCTCCCCCCCTCCCCTCTTCGCATCTTGGTGCCAGGTCGCAGGGGGCTGTAGATGCTTGGGTGTAAGCCGCCATTGTCCCCAGGGAACTGTTCACCCCTCCTCTACACCTCGGTCTGCATGCCGTCTTTGTCCGGCCCCGCAGCCAGCCTGGCCCGCCACCTGTGGACCACGGCTGCCAACACCTGCAGCTCGCGCACCGTAGCAAAGCCCCTGTGCCACGACGGTCTTCCATGGCAGCTGGTGCGGATGCTTCAGTGGAAGAATTAGCAGAGCGCTGGCGGTTTTCACGGAAGTTTTGATAATCGGTTGCGTTCGAATTTCTCTGGATGGTTTCGTACAAGACGGAAATTCATCCAATCGGAATGAAGTGGTAATGCACCCCTAGTGTTGAAAACGGTAACTTATTTTGGAGGAATTGAAGTGATTTGATTTATTTGAAAAGTTTTGAACATGAGCTCTAATGTGGTCTATTGAAGCAGTTAGCCCAGCCGTTTATTACATAGATAATACAATCCAATACTCAATTCCGAAAGATTAAAAATTTACATAGTTTTACATATGCAGGCTTAAGAACAAAGGACTGCATTCAAAATAAATTACAGCATGAATGTCATTCCAACCTATAAATTTCTGTGTTCTTGAAAGTTGGTAATTTTTGTTAGTGATTTTACATGAAAAGCCCGAAAATTTTCGAGTTTAAAATTTGGCATCGATTAGTGGTCTTGTAATGTAAGTACTTTATGTCGTTTCTGCATAATTCTAATTGTTTTTCACACAAAATATTGCAAACATGTTTTAGGTTTTTTATTGCATTAGAACAAGTGCAGGTTATATATGTATATTCTTAATAAAGCAGACACCAAATGGGATTAAAATGCACTTGAAATGACTCAGGATGTAAATCAATTTCTGTTCAATTACAGTATTATTGAATGTGAAATTAAAGTTTCTCTTTTCCTCCCTCATAAACCCCCCCCCCCCCTCCCTTTCCCAGTTATTCCTGCCATACAGGCAGATAAGTTTGGATATCATCCTTGAAAACAACACACTATTAAAACCCACACCAGTATTATTAAATACACTGCAGAAAACGATAGTTTATGAAATAAAATTTTATTGGTAAGTATGTTGATTATTTTTCAAAAGCCGCTATACTACAAATTTACCCATTTATTCCTTTTTCTTTCCCAACATTTGTCAAGGATTTGTTTCATTTAAAGGGATAATTTTATGTACTCTAGTGATTATAAAAATCAATGTACAAATTCATATCAGACTTTTTGATTCAACAAACACTATACAAAAGTTGTTTTTACCTATAGAACAGAATAGTCATACGAGGTTTAGTTTGATAATAATAAACTGTGGGCTGTAAATGGTGTTTTTAAAATGACCAGAGCGTTTATAAATACCGAAAAATGCAAATCTGTTTTTTTTCCCGTAAGTATTAATGTTTTCGTGTAATTAACTTAAAGTACTTATTTCCACGATAAATGAAGTTCTCCTGTTTATTGTAGATGCTGGGAGTGAAGTTCGTGACATAATTTATTCCATAGAAACATCCATAACCAGCTGCCATGAGGGCTTGGCTAGCAGTTTTGCTGGAAACATATAGCGGAGCCAGTACGGAACCTTCCATCATGGTATACAGGCTTAAGATATGAGCTGGACTTAAGGTTTTCCAATACAGCTGTTAACATCGTTGAGACGTAAAACGTATTAAATTCCATCAGTAATCAAATATCTATCACTAACTGCATTTTAACTAGGGCCACCAGAACGACGCTATATTTTATAACTGGAAAAACGAACCATATGCCCCTGTCAGACACCTGGCAGTTCTGCTGGCAAAGAAGCAGTTCTACTGCGCATTCTACGTCTATGTTCAGTCCGCCGCGTACTGTTTCAGGCTATCCGTGGTCTGCGCATGAGCGGGTTGGTTTGGATTTTGCTTACAATAAGATCCGCGTTTGTCGTGGCCAGATGATTAAAGACATGCAACATAGCAGTTTGAACGTTAGACATTTTATTTAATAAAAATTGGTCGTACAAAGAGCCTGCGGGGTGTGATGTTCCCCCTCCCCTTTTAAATACTAGGAGCGTCGCTTGGTGTGGTGGCCATTTTAAGGTGGTGGCTTCCTAAATGTGTTTTGTTTTCCCACATTATTTAAGTTAAGTTCATTCTATCGCAGTGGTTGATGGCTTGTAAACGGTTCAATTTAAGTGCTTCCTTAAAATGGTTTTAAGTGCTTCCTTAAAATGGTTTAAGAGGCCGTGTCACAAATTTGCGCTCCTATCTATATCAATGTTATTTTAAAAGGCAGTTTTTCTCAAAGTCTATAAGAGGTAGGGGCCAGAAATTTTGCCTACTGAAAGTATACAATACATTTAACATAACCGCTTTTTTCAAATTTAGTTATCATATCATATATTATTTCTGTGATGAAAAAAATATAATCAATATTTTGATTTGTCCAGATACAGTGGAATTTTGCTTATATTTATAATTATTTAGCAAAAACTGAAAAGGCCATTGAAATGTATTGTACATCACCTTCCGATCAGTGTCTTCATGATCATGATGGGTTTAAAAACCTGGTTGTAATCAAGTCTTTAACTATTTCATGACAACATTTATACTTAATAATTTGGAGATAGGCCTTTTCTATCCTAAGCCCCTGAGCTTTCACTATCTGGTCTGGCGACCGACCTGACACTCTTCAACCACCCCAAGGGTCTCCGATTGCACATCCGATAAAAAAAAAGCTGTTCGTTCATTTGTTTTTGTGTCACAGACTTCACACATTTATGCCAAGGGAATATTCCGCTGATGTGACGCCATACGAATGTATTATTCGCGACCATACAACTTTTTTGTTTGTCATCGGGAAGAAATGTTCATTTTGAATTGAGCATTTTTAAATGTCAGCGTAGAATATGCTTATCTGCCCATTTTGTTTCTTTCCATAATAATGAGTAAAGTTAACATTGTCATAGACATTTTATTATATTCGTTTGCCGTCCAAGTAAACCTGTCACTATATCGCACGTAATTATATATTTTACTAATTTGTTAGTTGTCATTTTATTTAAGTTACAAATAACAGTAATCAAAAACTATTACTTAATAGTCCAGAAAAGAGATTGAGTTATTATTCATTTAATAGGGGTTTAAAATATGGTACTACATACATATTATATATATTATATATATTATACATATTATATATATTATACATATATTATCTTGTTGTCTTCTTTGTAACTTTACTGGAAGAATGGCATTTGGTATGTATGTTAACTCACAATGAAAATACTTCAGAAGTACTCAACAGTGAACAACCTAGGCCCTATACTAATTTCATTATGTTCATGGAAATATAATTAAAATTACAAATAATGAACTGTATGTGTTTCACGTAGAGATATCGTACGAACTGTATGTGGTACAGACCAACACTTGCTAAGGCTCTGAAAATACTTAATTTCAGTTAATGTGTGGAGAATATTAAAAGTTAGAAATAATGATATATATAAAACAATGCAAAGTTATCAGCATAAAAATAGAAGTTATTTTTACGTAGCGCCTATTGGAATGAATATTTTGTGTTGAATTATGTGGCATGATTAATATTCTCTTATGGTATGTGTGTTTTGTTAAAATCTTATAAAACATAACTTACTGTTGAAGGATTTTCATTTTTTTTTGTTATGATCTTATTTAAACAAGTTTTAATTATATTACACATGTCTATTTTAAAATCATTTTAATGTATACTTATAGAATTGTAATAGGCTTTATAAGGACTCTCAAAATGCATGTGAGTATCTATAATTATCTACATCACCATTATGGCCGTTTCACAAGATCAAATATTTATTGAATTCAATCAGTTGCATTCATTGTACATGATTTTCAATTTGTACATTGAATTCAATACAAATTGAAGATGTTATTCAACTAAGCTTATTAACTTATAAGTATTTTGTTTGTCCAGTACATAAAAGTAAAAGATTCTTTATTATTTAAATAATGAGCATCTATAAGCAATAACGTTTTCTAAATATTTACATAAACATAATGAAATCTAATTTTTCAATACTTTATATCTACGATCACATCAACGGCAGTATTATGTAATCAATGAGGTAATGAAATATCTTTAAAAGATATTTTCTCCTCTGTAAAGTAAATTTGTGATACAGCCCTCTTAATGTTAGTCTAGTGAGTTATTTCGTCTTCTAATATGCTACAACAATATATAAAACTAAGTTTTGTTAGTGTTTTAGTCTTTTGTAATGTTAAAGTGTAATGTAATCAATTCATTTTTTTTTTGTAAATTCTTATTCATAAAGATACATATCATAATAAGATAAATAGTAATATTTGTAAATTTAGATTCTTTGAAACAACATCGATAAGAGGTTCTCCTACCTCTGTTAAACTGTATGATGGTGCATTGTAAAAAAATTAGGTAGTCTGACTTAAGTGAGATTGTATTTAGATTGTGTGTAATGCATATGCAATATCTAAGCATAAGAATTTATGTTATTATCCTTTTAAAACGTTACACTATGAATTTCGTATACTTTTTAATGTCAACTACCATTATTTTTCACGGAATATTACATCCAGATAAAGAATAATTACCACATGTTTGAAGATTAATTGTATTCCGATACATTTAAAGTATTAAAATTTTTAGATACGACTCATACTACAGTTGTAAATGTGAGGTTTCTTGATTCTGAATCCCTGCATCCGCAATTTCCTAGTGAGCCGCCGGTCAGATTGTCATCCTCTCAGATTGTCGAGGAACCAGATACATTTTTCGTCGAGTAATCTGGCGGTATAGTAGTTTTATCACGCGCTGCGGTTACAGTTACTTCGGTTGAATAAGCCACTAAATCTCACTGTTAAAAGAGAGAACTTCTAGACCAGAATATTGGAAATAAAAATTTACTGACACGGCCTCTTAAAGAACCGTAAAGTATTTAGATTTCGATCATAGCATGAATTTAGTCTGAAATCAGGTGGTATGCAGATTTATTCAATTAACATTTTGTATGTAAATTTTGTTGTACACTCCAGTTTTAGAAATACATTAACGAATCTCAAAAATGTTTTTCCAAAAATCTTAAAATAATTAATGTTCTAAAATATTAAGTATAATGGACGATATCCTAAAATTAGAGCTGAACATCAAATGCTACACAAAACTGAATACTACACAATTACACTATCAGTTCATGTTAGGTTTGAAATAAGCACACAATATTTAAGCACTTACCCTGATTATTGAATCGATAAGTTAATTTACATGAAATCATGATTTCTTATATTACAACTTAAATGTAAGCTAGTAGCAAAATCACAAAATATTTGAAACATAAGCCATTTTCTTCGGTAAATGGGATGCGACCTTCCGCGCGAAAGGTCACAAGTTCTGTTACACTGTAAAAAAAAGTAGTACTTGTACAAGGATAATCATTGGAAACTCAGTTGCCAACGATATCATTTGTAAAATTGCAAGGCAGAGGTTGGTACCATATCCCATTTTACAAAGCCCTGCCTTGTAGTTTTACAAGTTATATATCGTTGGCAACTGAATTTCCAAGGATTTTCCTTGTATACAGTACAATTTTCAGTGTACTAACATTTGTAATCACAGGTTGTTAACCGGCGTTCCACATGGGGTTTCAAAAGTTGTCATCAACACGTAAAAGTTTTATTCGTGTGTGACAAGGTGGTTCACTTTCAACCAACAATATTTGGCAACATAAACTTCATTACTTCGCCGGTAATAGTTTTGATTGTTTAGTTGCAGCTTGAATTGTTTATGATTCGAGTTAATTATTTTATTTTTCAATTGAACTCATTAGGTTAAGAACTAGACCACATCTTTCTAGGAGAATTGTTAGTAAACTTGTAAATGTAACCTACTTAAGGCTCTGGTGATTATAATCACTTGCGTGACTTTTTACACCCACTATATTACACTTAGCGATTATCTGTGAAAAATCTATGGCAGAACAATAAATGAAAGGGAGGTATAAAGTTAAAAATTTTGAAATAGCCCTTAAAAAAGTAATGACGAAAACTATGACTAACTAGGTAGAAAATTTTAGTAGTGAATAAGTTTCATCTACAAGTTTGTTAGCTGCAATTGTCAATAACTCGTGGTTTATTTTAGTAGCATGAAAGTAAATCACTCGGCGTGACAAGTGACAAGAGTTTGTGGATGTTTGTGAAGTGCGACTTGTTAGCACGTCCTCGCAGCTGCGTGCAGCGCGCTGTGCCGGGTTGGCCGGGTTGGCCGGGTTGGCCGGGTTGGCGGAGCTGTCTGGGCGGATGCTGCGACCCTGTCGGCGGGCCCGGGTCTCGGGCAAGTGTGTCAGCCAACGGTACCGCGGCCCGCACTCGGTCAGCAGCACCGCGAGGAAACCCTCGTTCCCCTTCCTAGTCGCACTTCTGTTTCATCCTGATTACAAAACTACATCGTCCGTGAACATACAACCGAATTAAGCTAGTAAAACATAAAAAAAAAAAAACACGAATAATGATTTAATTATTCATGCACCAGTTTAACAAGTTTTCAAAAACAAAACTCATATCAGTTGCATCGCGTCCACGACGCTATTGAAATAGAATAACTCTTAAAAAATGTATCGCGTTCGCCATTTTTTTTTGTCTTCCTGACGTTACAGATGTGTCAAACGAGATTGGTTGGAAAAAGATTTCGTTAGCGTCGCGATTATAGCATTACGTCGTGATGGACTAATGACTCTAGGAGTTATGCTTGGAAATACTTCGTATTGTTACATTTCTTGTTTTTATCAGATCTTTATGATGGAATATTTTGAAACTGTAAACTAGAGAAGCTGTGGCAACTCAGAAAACCTATTTTTGTTAATTAACAAGACGCTTAAGTCGGGCAATAAATGTAATTACGAATATGTGCCTGAAATGTTCAAAAAGAGCAGGTAACAAGTGGGACATATTGGCAACAACGTTTGCTACACGTCAGAACGGGCAATGTTTATGTCGTACGGATTTTTCTAAAAATTGTCTGTGCTTTTGCTGTTTGTATGCGAAAATAGTCTGAAAATGGTTCGCTGTGCTCAAGTTTTGAACAGGAAACATAAAATAAATTATTTTAAATTTGTCATTGAAACGCCTTTTGTTGCAATGTAATTACGTGGTCGTTTTTAATTTGTTTTAGAGCTAGCTGCTTGCTTTTAGCCGCAACAAGCTAATAGATTTGCACATATGTAGTACAATTTTATTCAGTAGACGTCTGGATGCTGAAATAAATTCATATCTCAATAAAGAGTACATTAACTTCACCACGAGAAGCTAGTGAAAAAGAACTTAGCAAACGAATTTCGCTTAAGTTTTTTGTACCCGGTGGTACCATTTTGTTTGGACATGGGATAAACAAAACAAGCTGACGTAACACACCATTGAAAATGGACTTTGCGCAGGCCGCTCACTAAAAGTTCGGACTGTGTGTTCTAAATTCCTTTGGCGACGAGACGAGTGTCATTTCTAAGTATCAAATTTTTTCGGAGGAATTAAGCTTTTAAAATAAAATTTTCACTAACAAATTGTATTTTGTGTCGTAACGGCAATAAAAGCGGATTACGCTATTTTGTTTTACGCACGATTAGGGCAGGAGAGTACAAATTTTACTATGTACAGTGGCGCCAGTGGGTATCGAACCCGAGCCGACGGATTGCCAGACAGTGCGCTTGACCATTGTACAACGCCGTTGAATAAACAAATTATGAAAAAAAAAAAATCTCATTCAGTTTTTAAAATTTTAAGAGCCTTTTTCTCGCTTCGTAGGGCCCACTCAAATGAGATATTTTAGGACGTTGAAACGGGCACCACCTGCTTCAACTCAGTTAGCCTCGACTTGGACACTCCCCTGGTCGGTCAAAATCTTCCAAAAAATAATTTTCTCTTTCTGGTGCGATATACAAACTGTTAGGCTAATTCCTTAATGCCCACTTCAAGTACAATTTATAAACACTGAAGTGCACTCTCCGTGCGTAATATATTCTTAGGTAATTTTCTTAATGTTTTATTTGTTTTAATTTATTTGTCGAACAAACTGTTGACTAGGTTATCAGAATGCGTTAATTTTTCTGTGTTTAAATTCGTTTGATTTACGTAGGCTTACGTGTGTACAATCATAAATTATTATTTAAAAAAAATTAAAACGCCACAATGTTTATGATTATTTCCACAAATCGGTAACATGACCACTTTTGTTCGAAGACCGCATTACTTAGCCCACGTGATGCGAAGAGAGGGTAGTCGCGCGATTTCTCCTTGCGGGCTGCTGATGGGAAGATGGTCGTGGTGACAACTATAGCACCGAGCCGGTATCACACGGAGTTCACAAACCCTCTGTAATTACTGGATCACGTCTGTACGTAAATAACTGTGCAACATGATATAATTCCATTCCATAGCTTGGCAAATACGTATTTTTGTCGCTTGTACACTGATCAAAAGTTTTCTCCTTAAATTTGCGAATCACGTTGGTTACAAAGATCCAGGGATCTTCCTAAATCAACAGTTATCTTCGTAAGTTTGAGGGTACTAAGCTCACTTACTTTGAGCATGAATTCACAAGAATCATCTTGGTATATCAGCAAAACTTAATAAACTTGTTAAGAAGTGCAAGAACGCTAATTTCTTCCACCTGTTTACCCTGATTATAACGAAATACAGAACTCTTTAAGATTAAAAATGGCGTGGTTTTTACGAAGATCCGGTTATCTGAAATTATGAAGAACTATTCGTTTTTTAGGCGAATTCATCGTTGAAAAGCCCGTAAATATACTGTATTGTTTTAGTGTGTAGTGCTGTGTGGCTTCCGTAGCTTGGCGGTGATTACGCAGGTAGCCAAACAGTTGTCCGCTTACATGCGCCTCTTCGACTTTTCCTTATCGGCCTAAACAGTCACTCAATCAATGTCTTATCACATTTAGTTAATTAAATGGTTAAAATAAATTTTTTTGGGGTAAAATATTTGGAGGGGGGGGGGAAGGCCATGAAATGAAATATAGAAATATTTGGGGGGGGGGGGGGTGGCGCCTTTATTCATGCTACGGTAAAAAATTGGCCTTAAGTTTCTAGAAACTATCAATAAATCCTTATGAAAATTACCTAAAATTTCATAAAGAATTGTTATATTATGAATTAACTCAAAATGGTAAGAAAAACACCCGAAGTTATAGAAACGAAATAATTTAAGGAACTACGACATAATTTAAGGAACTACCCACATAAGCCTATATGAAATAAAGAAATTGAACTGTTATGTGTGAGCGAGTCGGGCGTGATCCTGCCCTGGCGCCTTGCAGACGTGGCACTGCGCATGCGCCACAGCGCGTGTGGAGTGTGGAGTGTGGAGTGTGGAGTGTGGAGTGTGGAGTGTGGAGTGTGGAGTGTGGAGTGTGGAGTGTGGAGTGTGGAGTGTGGAGTGTGGAGTGTGGAGTGTGGAGTGTGGAGTGTGGAGTGTGGAGTGTGGAGTGTGGAGTGTGGAGTGTGGAGTGTGGAGTGTGGAGTGTGGAGTGTGGAGTGTGGAGTGTGGAGTGTGGAGTGTGGAGTGTGGAGTGTGGAGTGTGGAGTGTGGAGTGTGGAGTGTGGAGTGTGGAGTGTGGAGTGTGGAGTGTGGAGTGTGGAGTGTGGAGTATTCTTAGCTGTCTTGTTTGAGGTCCGGTAGTGCATCTCGTGGGAAACGTGTTGCTAAGTGAAATAAATAAGCCAAGAAAATATTTTATACACAAAGTTACACTGAATTCTTTATCAAACAAACACATAATACAACCAAAAAAAACCTTAAATGTTTCGTAAACTTTAAATTAGCCTATATATGGCTAAATACAAATTTTCGAGCACTTGAAGAAATTTTAACATAAGCAACAATAAAAAACAACAACAATTTATAAGTATTAAAAAATTTAAATATTAAAAAAGTAAATATGAAGAAAAATCTTGCTGGAGTTCGAAAATTTTATCAGTATTGCATAAAACTTGTTCGTTGAATTATATATTACAGTGTAAACAATTTGGGTTCAGTCTGAATTGCACAGCGAAGCAGTTTGTTCTTTAGTTATTGAACAAAATAACAAAAAAAAATGTTTTGGAAAGATCACGGAGTCACGGCACAATCTGCGTTCGTACATCTTCAGATTTTTTTTGCTGTTAAAAGAAAATATCGTATTACGACAACGCGGGAGACTCTGGCAAACAAATTATCATTGGCGAAGCGCAGTTACTGTCGCTAGATGCCACTACTGAACTTATTATGTCGCACTTAAACCCATTGTCAAGAACGTAGGTACACTCCACGGCGCCAGGTTCGCTGACATCACTTGTCGCTCGTATTTCATAAGTTTCCCATATTGTACCTATTAATATTTGGTTAAAGTTGGTTAAAGTATAATGTTGGTTAAGTTTGTTCCATTAACATACTAAAGTTATCGCAAAAATTCGTTAATTTTTTTTATCGAGAGGAGGGTTTAGCTCTTCAGGTGCTTATAATTAAGATGAAAGGTTGGCTGATAGGTCATATATTTTTAAAATACCATTAAATGGTGAAAATGTAAGAGAATACAGTGAAACTAGTTTTTTTTTATTACAACGGCGAAATTGCATGCAAGACAGAGAGCGAACTTCGGCTATGTTCGCGGTCTGACCGGGGTTCCTTGTCCGAATTCGCATGAAGTATAAATACATGTACGTACTTGTTCCCGGAAGAGACATTACCAACGAGGGTTGTCCGATATGGAAATGAGGCATGCAGGCGTGGAGTATAGAACTAAACAGAGATTGCACTCCCATGTTTAACATGATTCCTTATTTTTATCTCGGAAATCGGTCGCTTACGTGTTTGATACTACCAACTATATAGCATAAAAACAGACATTTAGTTTTGTCTCGTTGATTGATATCAGGATTTTGGTCTTCAGAATCGCTCGGGCTCAGGATCTAGGTCTCTTCAGTACATATATGCGTTTTAATAAAACACCGTCTAATGTGTATTTCCATGCCTTGATATTCATTACAAAAAATTAAGAATTTTTGTAAGACTGTGTCCATTGATGGTCTTGAAGAATGTTAGGTTAACCTAGTTGTTTCACAATTCATTCCTAAAATCGCTATATTTATTTACATAAATGCCCATCGAATGCAATACACACAAATTGGCTTTATTTAAAGTGGTAGCTATAAATACCGTAAATACGCAAATATGAATAAACAAGTAGTACCTTCAAAGAATCTACTGTTACATTCAAACACGCATGGGCGCTCAAAAATTAAAACATAAATGTTGTTAAAACAAATGTTTACCTAGGTTCCCCGATTACTAAAATTTAGGCGCTACACATTATTTATGCATCCTATTTATTATTTTAAATACATAAGACAGACATGTGCAAAACTCAAAGATCTATTGACGAGCACGATTTAAAAAAAAAAAAAAAACTCACACCTGACGCTGTGTGTAATCTTTGTTCATACTCACCTTTGTTAAAAAAAAAATGATTTCTTCAACACTAAAATATGGTAATAGTTGAAATAATCACATTTAAAAGATAAAATTATTGTTCACAAATCACATCATAAAAAATATTATTTAGCTCTGAATGTGAATGACATTCTGATAGTACAGACGAATCGTTAGTGTACAATCAGCGCATCGTAGGCCCTATCTAGTGACAGCCCTCAGGGCGTGCGAGCAAAGGAATCTGTGTACTCGCCACGCACATTTAGTTAACGAAACGTTGCCTATTAGAAAAAAAAAGTTATATAGGTAATATTTATTTGACTGAACACTTTTAGTAATTGACTCTTATAATAATGTTCATTTAATATTTTATCAGGACTAAGACTAATATATGCTTAATAAAAAAAAAGTGCTCTTGCAGGATGTACGCGCGTTAGAAGTTACACTTTTTTGGCATAATAAAAAACTAACTTTAATCTTGCCTTATAAATAATTAATAGAAATAAAATAACAAAAGAACTGGAGTGATATATATGGTTGGGAAAATATAAATACAATGAGTATTAAATTAACTATTTAATTTAGTAAAATAATATACATGTTAGTTAATAAGGAAAATAAATATAGTGAATGTTTATCTAGTTTATTAATTTTATTTATTAAATAATGTAATCCTATATAATCCATAATGCTAATAAATTATATCTACGGCAACATACCTCAGTTATATAGACTTAAAAAAGTTTATAAACATAATTTTATCACTAATATTTACAAATGCTTTTAATTATATGAACCAGTATTCAATATCAATAACTAAAGTATAAGATTTAAAAGCAGATATATAATTTGTATTTGTTTGTAGTCTTCTTTCATTCTGTGAAAATTTCGTTGAATGGTGCGCGCGTATTGTAAAAATTATTATTTTTTCTTCATAACGCCCATAAAGGAGAATAACTTCAAAAATATTTTAAAATGTTAATAACGAAGTTCAAATTACATGCAAATACACTGATCGTAACTTACGAAACAAAGGTATAAACTTAAGTTCATTGCCATAAATTTATATTTGAGTGTAAAAATTGACTATATAAAAACAATTTTTAGCTGGAATTAAATTTATTAAATCGGTAAAATATCAAATTGTATAGCTGGCTAAAAACATTTATGCAGACGAAAAATTATATCCTTCCGAACTGCTCTAGTACATCAAAAGGCCATTTAGGTGTGTGGGGTCGTAAGTACATAGCTGTGCGCTTGAATTCGGACACGGCAAGATGTTGGCTGTAAAGTAAATAAAATAAATAACATAGAATTAGGTGTCGTGCATCTGTGGTGAATGTGAAATCATGTTAATAAGACACAGGCTTCCTGTACTGAAAGCTGTGTCAATTTTTTTTTTTCAAATCCAAGATGGCGTGGTGTTGGGGTGGTTGGAAGAAAATAGGCTCGGAAACACTTCTGTTGGGTCGCGTTACTTGATGTACAACTTTTCAAACCCCACAATTAAAAATAAATAAATAAAGATTGTAAACTTTACCATGACCTTAACTTCTATGTAATATGCAGGTGTTGCATAACTAAGTTTCTAATGAATTCTGTTTGTGCCAAAAATTACAAATATATTGCTATCAGAGTAAACTCACGAAATTAAATAAATCGCGAAACTCGACCAACTTCGCCTCCCTTCCCCTCTTGCACGGTGGCCCTGCGTGTTATAATGTTCCATATGTGCTCTGTGTGTCTGCCAGGGAGAGTCGCGAAAGCGATCGCGAAATAGCCCGAGAGACGCCCGTTCGCACGGGACGTTACGTAATTTTCCCCCTTCCACTGTCATTCGCCCTTCCGCTTCTTGTAACTCCGTGAAACACGGGCCAGGTCCGGAGAAAGTGATGGAAACCGCGGGGGAGAAACTTTCGGGGCTCAGGTCCCGCCCGCTAGGTGGTAGCAGCTCCGTCGGCTAACACAACCAGGTATACAGTGCCGGACGCCCCCGAAGTTATGAAAATTTTTGCAAAATATCAATGCGGTTTGCAAAATATCAGTACAGTTACTGCGCGTGAGAAGCCATGTCGCCTCCAGCTACTACTATAGGCCCATATGCCAGTATGCAATAGTGATGTAAGTTTTTTGAATACATGTGTTCAAATTTTAATTTTGTTGTCAAAAATTCCCCCCCCCCCCCCCGGCCCGCCTACAAAAAATCCTGTATTTGCCACTGCAGGTTCGCTATCTATTTCTGAGCAATATTTAATAATATCTACTTGTTCGAACTTCATCAATTTATAAATAATAAAGAAGACAGGAGAAATAAAATAGACAGTTTGCTGGTTGAACTACCGGCTGTTGTCACATACTTACTAAAGGGAGCGCCACAAGCCCACAAGCCCTCAAAGGGCACAAGGATACAGTAAGCACGCGAGCGACTCGTCTTTCACGAAGTGCTGCAACGACGGTTTTGTAAGGATCTTTACAGTTCGGAAAGTCGAGAAAAATTGCCGAAATCCTTTTAAGATGCAATATTCAAGTATCCTTTAGGCTAAAGGTACCTTTTTAGAATGTATTCAAAAACATCCTGAGAATAGTTGTAGAGAGAGAGTGCACTGTGCAATAGGTACGTCACTGAGTAGACCAAACATGGGTTTCCCTCCAATCTAGCTAATGTATGATAAATTAAGGCAGTTTATAATTTTGGGACACTATTTTTTTATGTCGCGTATTTTAAAATGTTTTCTTTGTGTTCAAATTATTTTAGAAGCAATAATGGGTTTTAAAGTAGTTATTATATAAAGGTTTGGCTGTCCCTATAGTTATTTGAAGGGGGAAAAAATGTGCTTTCTTTATTGAAGACTTTGGTACTGATAGGTCAAGCGAAATTTCGCATGTGTGCGGGCCCATGATTAGTATTCTCTGAACAGGTTCCCTTACGAGTATTCTGGGACCAAGGCCCTCATATGGTGGATATTCTCTGGTGGGTAGTTGGGTGGACTTCGTACCGCTAGCATTTACTAATTCCGTGCAGGTCGTACCATAGGAAGTAACGCCGGTCTGGTTGTATCGTTGCAGGTGAACGACTTCCTGTCGGGGAAGGCGCCGCTGAACCTGACCATGAGGCTCGGCGACCACATGATGCTCATCCAGCTGCAGCTGTCCACAGTGACGCCTAGCGTAGCCCGCCGCTCCGGCGCCTCTGGGTCCGGCTCCAAGCAGCAGCCCGCCAGCGCCGCCTCCAGCTCGCACCACAGCCAGCGCCTCAGGGCGTCCTCATCCAGCACTACGGTCCCATCCTCCACCTCGTCTACCTCGACCTCGACCTCCACCTCCACCTCCACCTCCACCTCCACGTCCACCTCCACGTCTCCACCGGCGGCGGCGGCGGCGGCGGCGGTGTTCCCGCCACCCTCCCGGCCCTGCAAGTTCTTCCTGGGCAAGCCGCCCCCGGCGCCGCCGCCCGCCCCCGCTCCAGCCCCAGCCCCAGCCCCAGCCCCCTCCCCGGCCGCCGTCCCTGCCTCGCCGCTCCAGTCGCTGGAGAACACCGTGGCCGCCGCTGCGCCGTCGTGCAAGTGCGACCAGCAGCAGGCAGCGCCGCAGCAGCCGGCCGCCAAGCCCACCCTGGACACCCGCGCGCTCGCCGAGGCGTCCAGGAACCTCACGCAGACCCTCAAGCAGCTGTCGTCAGAGGTGCTTACGTCCAGGTCCGACCCTGTGGAGGTGAGGGCCCTTCCTCTTGCTTGCTGCTCCCCGGTTTGCCAGGGCCTGATCTCTGCTTGCAGCATGTCTCTATGATGTAGCATCGGTCAACTAACCCTGCTTTCAGCCCATTCTGTACCTGTATGTTGAGAGGTGATGTATCATTGGCAGTCTAACCCTGCTTGCTGTCCTGCACCTGTATGTTGAAAGAATGTGATGTATCATTGGCAATCTAACCCTGCTTGCAGTGCTTCTGTGCCTGTGTGTTGAGAGAATATGATAAAGCATTGATCACAAATACCTGCATGCATCCTTCCTGTCCTTTTTTTTTAGGTTATATACATTAGTATATAAATGTTACCATAACAAAGGGTCTAAATAGACTACTTACGGAATAATCTAATTTTATTTTTATATTTTGTGTTTGTCTAAATATAAAATAAAAAAAATAGGTTATCTGTAAAGTCGGTTTACGGACGATAGTTTGTGACGTAATAAAAAAACGTTGATGAAATGATTGCATACTTTTATGAATAAAATTGAATCATTTTTATTTTAATAATAAAAGAAAAAATACTTGAAATTATACTAGTAATCAAATTTTTAAAATGCAAGAATAATTAACCTTTATTGCCGAAATTGTTGTTGTAATAAGCAATCAAAACCACAGATAAAAATTCGTCGAGAATATTTTATGTTTTCATGTCTTCCAGTGCTCAAAATGATATGCAATTGTGGCCCCGGGCACGAAATTTTATTTATAATTCATTAATAATAACGCCCATCGCGATAAACAAAGGAAAATAATTATTAACGAGTGCCTGGTTCCCGCGGCAGCTGATAGAGCACGATTCGTTCGGTTCGCGTCCGTCACCGTAGATAGCAGCACTGTAGGGGAATAATATTTCGTTTTTATAATACGATTTTATAACAAATACGCATCCCAAATACACCAAACTTATTTATAATGTGTTACAATATTTTTTAAAATATTGTGCAAAAGATCCCGGGTGTAATTTGAATTATTATGTGTAACTGTAAAACACCATTGTTCGTTAAATACATATTTGAAAATTCAACATTACTTTTAAAAACCGTACCGATTATGCTGAAAATCGGTGGACGATCGTTAAATTATATTAATTCAAACGACGAAAACATGATTGAAAACATGAAAAGTCAAATAGATTGTTTTTCCAATCGAGTGGAAGAGAGATACGGCGCATGTGTACAATGGGCGTAACGGGACACTTTTTTGTGCGTGCAGCCAGCGTTCATCGATATATTAGATGTCACGTCAAAAATAGGTTGTCTGTAAAGTCGGTTTATGGACGAAATTTTAACGTGACGTCATAACAAAACATTGATGAAATGATTGCATTCTTTTATGAATAAAATTGAATAATTTTTATTGACTTATCACTATTTTGTATGGATACAAAGGAGGAGTGAAATGAAAGCTACAATTTAATTGATAAATTTACTTTTATTTGCACTCATTAATTCAAATATGTTTATTACTTTAACAAAGAGATTATTTTAACTATAACTTTTATACATGTTTGCTATTTAACTTCTTCAAATCTGTGTTATTCTGTTAAGGATAGGACGATGATAGGAAAAGTAGGAAACGAATGGGAGTGTTTCAAGGATGATGGGAAGGAAAATGGCTTACCCAGCACCAAGATGCAGTTAAAAATAATATATTTGCGCCACAGACTCTGCAGCAATGCTAGGAGGAACGGGTTAGCAAAGAGCAATGAAAATGTTACATTGAAATGCATGAAAACAGAATTACGCCACGGACTTGGTCGCAGTGCTAGGAGGTTCAGGTTAGCAAAGAGCAATATAAAATGTGCGTGATGGGACACAGCGAAACGGGACAATGAGCGTAACGGGACACTTTTTCGTGCGTGCAGCCGGCATTCATCGATTTATTAGCCTTCACGTCAAAAATTCTCTTTCTACAAAATTAAAAATAAAGTTAGACACATTAAACAACCATTAAAAATTTTGTAAGATAATATATATAAATAGGATGTTGGTAAGTGTGACTTTGAAGAACTTAGACACTGTTTGACTTATCACCATGAAAGTTGGCACATCAGTGTTTTTCCACGGAGAAAGTCTTTATGCTATCCAGTTTTTGTTAACTCGCCGCTAGATGGCGCTGCAGTGCATCAACTTCTATACAGTTTAACCGATCACCATGAAAATTGGTACATATAGGTATTTCACATGGAGAATAATTTTATCCATTCCGTTATATTTTGCCAATAGATAGCACTGCAACGAATCAACTTTTGTTCCATTCGGTCAATATATTGTGATTTTTACTGTTCTTAATCCTCAATAACAATAATTATTGTTTTTAACTGTGATAAAATTACATTCAAATTACATACAAATTACATTCAAATTACATTCAAATTACATACAAATTACATACAAATTACATACAAATTACATACAAATTACATACAAATTACATACAAATTACATACAAATTACATACAAACATCCATTTTAGTTATATAGAGATAAATAAAAACACTGTCAGGACAGCGTATGCCTGGTTCTGCTAGTAACATTATAAATTTCAACCTTTGCATAAACTAATACTGGTTAGACTCCAGTTGTAATTTTTCCTTAAATAACTCAAGGCTCAGTTTCGAATACTCACAAAATTTTTTTTTTTAACAAAATGATTCATTACTCACTTCACTGTTTATTTATTGTGTTTGGTTCACAGGACACGGCCAGAGCCCGTCGTCAAGGGGCCATCATAGAATCAATGCATCACCACGGCAGAGGAGTTTATTCCGGGACATTTTCAGGTAAATAGTGTTTTTGTTGGGTTTTGTATTATGTAATTATGCGAAGGCTCAAAGAATTTAGTCCCTGGATCTTTAATTATATAATGCACATTCAGGATAATTTGCCAGATCACCGAACACCAATCTAGTTTTTATGTGATTGCTTAAGAAAAATAATATATTTTACAGTGATATTTGAAACAAGAAGTTATAAGTTGGTTTATAGAAAGTAAACAAAATTCAAATTAGTATTGGTCATCTTCAAAAATCATTATGACAATGTACCTGTGAAGTGTAACTGCTAGAAAACTATAAACTTTGTACTAAATAAAAACAAATGATAACAATCGCGACTATACATAAGCAATATAAATGGGTAGACCGTATCCTTCCCTCCCCTCCTGAACACCAAAACGTAATTATTCGTAGCATTACATACACACCGGCTCATGTGCCAAATCATCCCTCAACACACGTGTATCCTACCCCTTGATACGATTGATTCTACAAAAGTGTGGATTCCACATTGAAAAACAGAGCACAGTGAGTAGTAGGCACTTTGGTTTCTTGTCTGGCACACTTATTTGCCCGGATGACAGAATGATGGATCAGAGTTTGTGATAAATCTGAGAGAACTAACAGTGCTGGCAGCGCAGTGATGCAACTTAGTGGCTAAGGTCCAACAGTCAGAATCCACCTGTAAATATCGTAATGAGAGAGGTTCGATGGGTGTTGGATTACAGAACGTGCCTAGAATTCCTGTTTAGATGGTTCACTGTATTTTGAATTTAATGTTACTTACTCTGATGTTAAGCATGATAAAAGCATAAATCATGTCTTCCCAAGCTTTTTTAAATGGTACAGTTCTCATATTAATTATTAGTCTCAAGTCTATAACCAATCTGGTTTTTATTCCCAGTGCAGTTAATCTTAAATATTTTGCAATCTTGAATATATTGCAATTTTACAATTGGAAACATTGTAGAAGTTGCCTTAAGCTGGTAGGTTTTTCTTGGGGTGCTGTCATTACTCCAACAATGCATTTCACCACCACTTCAGCTCATTGTTTCACCGATTTTTTTTATTTAGGGACTTCAAAGAGGAGCTACTAAATCCTAATTTATTCAGTTAGTTTTAGCTGATAAATTTATTAAATTATTAACAGTTAATATAATTTATAATTAAAACATTTATTTTTCGAGAATTGAGTCTAGACTATTTTTATACTAGATGAAAGAAAGAATCGACATTGAGGCATGTACGAAAGCACTAATGAGCAGAGTGCAGTTTGCTTACTAAAGCATTTGTCCTAAAGTAATTTTTTCTCTAAAAGTTAGTTGAGATAAATAACTTAGAGTATTGGCGTATTGCTAACATTTGTATGTCCCAAAGTAATCAATCTTTATATTGGTTGCCATTATGTAGATTGTCCTAATTTTAAGACAAACTTTTAAGATGTGTGATGTAAGGAAGCTTTTTTAGGATCATTTCTTAGACAGACCATTTTAAGACATTTTTTTAGGAGCAACCACATGTACTTGTAAATTTTTCATGGTAATGCAGTGAACTGTTCGTGATATACAAAATTCGGTAAGGAGATGGAGCGGTAGAGTCGTGGCCTTAGAGAGAGAGAGAGTGAGGTGTGCCGGCGTGCTTGCAGGCACCTTGAACCCGGCGCTGCAGGACCGCTTCGGGCGACCCAAGCGTGACATCAGTACCATCATTCACATCCTCAACGACCTGCTGTGTGCCACGCCGCAGTACCGCCGCCACGCGCGCCAGGGCCACGCCGTGGTGGTTGAGGCCTCCTCGCCCCGGCCGGCTGCCACGCCGCCCGCTGCCACACCGCCCGTCGTGCCCGCCGCGGACAAGCCCCGGGGTCTGAACGGGGAGGAGCGCACAGGTGTGAATTTACATTGTGTTGACTTCTCTAGCAGTGTTGGATTTTTACAATTTTAGTAAAATATGTTGAACATGGGACTATAGAAGTAGGTAATTTTTTGCTGCGGACAGTTGGAAAGAGTGCAACTGTAAAATATTGACTAACAAATTTGGGAGGGTTTTCAGTTTTGTTCCATCCATCCTGATTAGTGTTTTTCAAGGTTTAGTTTCCAAATATTCATGCTAGGCAAATGCTGAGATAGTTCCTTACTGTATGGCGTGTCAAATTCCTTTCCTAATTTCCTCAACTTGTATAATGTTTGTTCATCTCCTACGACCTCTTTGTCAACGAGATGCAACATAAAAGGAATAAAAATAAAAATTATAGGTTGCAGTATCTAGACACTGGTCAACTTAATTGACTTAAACTATGTATAATTAACATTTTGGAAGCCCTTTTTAAACCTAGTTTCAGTAGCCCTACTCCATAGGGCAGATCTAATGTTGTAGGCCTATCGACTTGTAGGAATGTGTCGCTCAAGCGTAACTGTGGAATTCACTTGCATAAATACAAATGTAAATTTTACTCTTAATGTTAGCGAACTAGTATTAATGTAATCTAGTTGGTAGCATTTTTTAATGGGGTGTGTTCATTAAGACCAAGTTGTAAAAATATTTCTTTTGCCACCAAACTAACAGGTGTTAACAGGTTTGTAAACCTGGCTATATATATTTTTTAAAGTAGAAGCATTATGGGCATTGATATATATATATATATGTGTGTGTGTATGTGTGTGTGTGTGTATGTGTGTGTATGTGTGTGTATGTGTGTGTATATGTGTGTATATATGTGTGTATATATGTGTGTATATATGTGTGTATATATATATATATGTGTATATATATATGTGTGTGTGTGTATATGTGTGTGTGTGTATATATATTTTGTGGTTTCAGAAGTGTTGATATGGGCCTGAATGGACTGTAGATGATGTAATGGCGGCATGTGTGGGGCTAATGTGTCATCAGAGGACGCAACGAAGCTGTCCCCGGAGAACCAGGCGACGCGGGGCAAGATGGAGCGCCTGCGCCTGGTGATGGAGGAGCGACGGGCCCGGCGGCGAGCTCGGCGCGAGGCGCGGTCGGCGCCCTACACCACGCAGTGGTCGGCCAAGTCCGAGAGCCTGCCGCAGGGGGCGGGTGTCGATGAAGCGATGGAGACGGAGCCCGGTGCAGGGGCCCCCGCCGGGGAGCCCCAACTGTGCGAGATGAACCCCCCAGAGCCGGTGGTGGCCTGATGCCCATCGGGGCTGCAGGTCCGGGTGTAGCGCCCCTTCCCGTGCTGTCGAACTAGCGGTACCGAGCCGTTCGTCGTGAAACCGCAGTACTAACGTCAGGGATGTTAGGTCGTCGGTGCCCTATTGTGGTGCAGGACATTGAACATGATGAGACATAAAAAGTAATATCACAGAACATTGAAAATAATAGTGCACTCACCTTAACCTAAAGCATTGATTGCTGCAGTAATGACAGACCAAGAACACTATTTAATCTATATTAGTTCCAATTTAATATATATATATATAAAAAAAGGTACATTTAAATACAAATTAACTTTAAAAAAGAAATAGAAAAATAAGTATTTCCTGGTTCTTGCCTTTTTAAAAATTCTGAACACGGTTACATGCACATAGGGCAAATGAACTTACGAAAACAAATATTTATAACATTATTTCATAAAAAAATATTATACATAATTATACTGTCAGTGTTTATTTTCAGTTCATCTAATAATGGTATGTTTGTGCACCATAATTGGTATAACATGGTATGTTGTACAAATGGCTCGATTTATGATAAAAGTACCATGACAATGGGACGCCTAGCAGACCTGACAAATGTTAGTTTTAAAATAAAATCTGCTGCCGCTGCAAGTTTTTTTATTGTACGTTTATTTTTTTTTACTGTGAGGCAAGCGGATGGTGTTTGCTTGCTCAGTAGATGTCGGTCGTCTAAGTTCAATTTTGGGTTCGTGAAGGAGCTGTTTTTTAAGATTGAGAAACGACTCCTTTCATGTAGAGATGAGACTTGTGTTCATTGTACCTCTATTAAAGAGATTTGTGGATGAATGGTTGTACGTAGTTTAGAATATTTGAATACTTTATTTGGGGTCAGTGAAAGGTTGTAGTTAATATTTGAAATTTTTGTGTGTGTGTGTATGTGCGTGTGTAAAAAAATGTTTCCAAAACTTGCATGTGTGAAAAAATTTAAGCTTGTATTTGTAGGATGTTTAAAACATTTTTTGTTGAGTTGAAGATATTGTTTCCTAGTTGCTACACAATGCTGTATATAATTATGTTGAAATCTACCATACCATGATAAAATCGTGTGATATTGGAAGCAGTTGTGCTAGAATTTTAGGTGATTTATAATTTTTTTTAATTGTTATAGTTGGTACTTACTAGAAATATGGGCAAAATGTATCGGCAGATGTTGTCTCGTTTGTGTGGATATTGTTTCCGAACTACGAATTTCACTGACCTAGGCCAATGTAACATCATTCCTTCGTGGAATGTTCACACGATGAGAATATTTTTCCCACCTGAATAACCATAAAAAGTGACGTTTATTTGAATGCACAACATGATTGCAGGAAAAAGAAATCGTGCATGAATACACTTTGTCTGTTAAGTAATTGTGTTGGAAATAAAGCCCTTAATAAATTCACTGTTTGTATTGATTTAAGTCCCTTGTTCAGTGAACACATGGATAAGCAGTTGAAATTTTAGTAGAATGAAATTGAAGGAAATTATTATTTTTTAACAGTGTCCAGACAAAGGTTTGTCCTACATGGAAACCCATTAACTGTGTCATGGCATATTGCATTTGGGTTCAGTCTTTGTTGTGATGCTGGTGTGCCAAGTATTTTTAAGCGGGGTTTCTTTTTTTGGGTATGTGAGGCTGACTCCATTTGAAAAGGTGCATCTGAATGCTATGTAAAAACTACTATTTGAACATATTGAGGCTTTTCTTTTTTATTTGCAAATAGTTTTGTCACTGCATTGAAGAATCTGTAAATACCCAAGTCAATGATAGTGTTAGAAAGTAGCGCAAAATTGATATATGGAAATATTGCAAGTGTTTGGTCTGTGTAATATTACAAAAGAAGTTAGGGAAAATGTCGTGGAATTCTGTTCGTAGGTTTTCCTAGACATCCTGTAAAGTATTTGTTAAATATAAATGGAAACCGGGAGCAAAAACACAACTTTTACTATGTGAGGTCGACGACTTATACAAAATGTTTTTTTGTTAAATTTGGTAGCCAAGCAATGACTTTATAAGTAATTTTTAATTTTTATTTTTGCTCTGTTCCTTTCATAACTTTTAAAGAGTCCTAGGTTCGGTGATCGCTAATGCTCATTCTGGCGCGATTCGTGGGTTTGATCCCAAAGCGCTGACATGACTGTAGCACAGAGTTTGTCGAAGTCCATTTGCCTGAAGTATGACAAAGTTAAAAAGGTTAAAAGGTTAAAATAAGATTTGGTACTGGATTTATTAAAACTCCACCACCACAGTCTAATATAAAATGTAGCAAATAAAATAAAGAAAAAACCTGTGAATAAAACACACAAAAGATATACATAATGACTTAAGAGGTTTTAGAAGTAAGGTGACAATATAGTACAAGTTTTACAGGAGAGACAAAAAACTGTTTCAAAGTGACATGTATAACAATATTATATCAGAAACTATTTGAAAAAATAAAAGTTACCAAGACATCTATAAATTTAATCATGATATAATAGTATTTACTCATTTGTATGATTTTTTGATTAAATTAGAGACTTACGAGGTTTTATTTTTTATATCTATGTAAAATATAGACATACGAGGTTTTGCATACAGAAAAACTAGTAATGGGGAAATCATCACAAGCAAACAATTTTATATTATTTTACTTTTTCATTCATTAAAATTAATAATAATATACTGGTATTCAACACTATATTAAAAATATTGCCTAACAAATATGTTATAACTAGGGCCCCCTGAAAGTGGTAAATAAAATGTTCAGATTTTGTCATTAAAAATTACCAAAAGCGGTGTTAAAATTCACTTTAAAACACAAAAGCGGTGCTAAAATTCACTTTAAAACACAAAAGCGGTGCTAAAATTCACTTAAAAACACAAAAGCGGTGCTAAAAAAAAAAAAAAGAAAAAAAAAGTGTGTGTTACCGTAAATATATCTAAAATTATTTAAGTTAAATAATTTTACTTGAATCTACTCATTACTGAATACCCTAAACAAATAGGTTACATATATTTATATGACAATACTTTTGATTTAGACACTGATTATTAGTTCGTTCCCATATACTAATCTGGAAAACTATTAATCCCTTTAACAAAATCGAGTACGCACCACAACGCCGAAATGCCAAATTGATCACAACGACGATAACTAGAAAACTGCTGTGTACCACAACGCCGTAAAATGACATTACAGGGCTGCCACAAAGGTTGTGTTAGGCTAGGCTAGGCTAGGCTAGGCTAGGCTAGGCAAGGCAAGGCAAGGTTTGATTGTGGTATTTCGGCGTTAAGGTACATTTAAGAAACGCACACAAATTCATTCAGTTGTTATTTCGGCTTTGTGGTCAATTTTGACATTCGGCGTTATGGTATTTCCACGTTGTTGTAACGACCCAACAAAATCTATAAAAACTGTTGGCCAACTAATCATCATCGTCACACCATTCGAAAATTAATGTTTGTTTTTGTTTACATTTTTCCGCTTTTTGGCGCGATTTAATCTGCTGTTCCAACTATATGCCAGCGCCCCCAGCTGACGTGATATGGCCACTCACGTAAGGCTGTTCCAAACACCGTTTGCCCAATCATCTGCTTGCTTTTGTATTTATCCGGTGTCGCTGTTCCAAGCTGACGTCAGTGCCCCGAGCGGTGTGCGTACGCTTGAAAACTTCGCCTGTTTGTCTTATCTAACCAAACATTATGCCGGAAAGGAAAATAAATGCCGTAGTTTTGCGTATTTTTACAGTATATTTTTGGGTTTAACATTATAACGTGAGCGTGTGTAAGCTTTTGTTTGCTTTAGTGCAGTTATGATTAATGTTTGGCGGCCATGTTGCGGTGTTTGTTTACCATTGAGGAGACAAGTCTTTTAACCAGTATTTAAATTTCGCGTAAAAACACTGCGATTTCGCGTTTTAATACAAAATTTCGTGTAAAAACGCTGTGTTATGGCGATTTCGCGTAAAAACTGTATTTAACGGTGATTTCGCGTTTGTCATTTAATCGCGATCGCGAAAAGAACAGGCCCCTAGTTATAACCAAAGCAAACTGTCATAAAATGATCGGTAACTCTGATTCATGTTACTGATAAAGCAAATTATCATAAAAACTGATAATCTTGAGGCATGACTTTTTTCAATTGCTGGAGGTCACGATACTTGTCTCCTTTTAGTTTTAAAGGAGCACTGTGAAGTGATTTTATGTCCACATTTTTACAGCACTTCAGCGTTCTTCTTTTCCGTTGCTGTAGTTCTTGCCATTCACCTGCAAAATAAAGACAGCAAACCAGGTCAATATAAGGATAGTGGAATCATTTGTTTTGAGAAGTAAAATAATTCACTGTTATAATAATTACCTTTTAAGCTAGTTTTCACCCATACATTCAATCCTGGTTGGTACTGAATACATTTTATATCAGCCACAGTGGGATCCCCTTGTTTGCAACCTGGTCTTATTGATAACATAATTTGCACTGTGCTGTAATCCTTGAAAAAGTTATGTTTGAGGTATGAAACTTCATAAGGTCTGGGATGCAGCCTTGCCGTTTTACAAATTGAGACATACCCTGCAGGTGTGAAAATTTCTTGTCTTCGCAGTTTCCTCTCAATTGTTGAATGCATTGCATCACATTCCATTTGCGTGTGGCCTTTGGTCAGGTACTTTTGTGTAATGGTGATTTTCTCTTGTTGTGCCAAATTTGTAAGTGCATTTGCCAGTGTGTGGAGTTGCGGTTCTGGTAACCACAGCCATCGCTATAAAATATCACTTCAGCACCTTCGTCATAGGGTACTTTATCTACAATAAAATTACAGATAATACTTGCAAATTCATTTTCTGAAAGTCCTCCTTCACCCTCGTGCCAAATAAAGCAGTAACCATCGCTTGTTTTCAAGTCAAAGATAGTGAAGTTGTGCACCTTTAACTTCATCTTGTAATACAACGCAGATGCTTGCAAGGAAGGACACAGTAGGACTGACTGCAAATCCATTGTATATACAAACTTAGCTCTTATTTTGTCTGCTGCCTTTTCTTCCCTTGCAGCATCCTTCTCTTGTATGTGTAAACTGTACTCATCCTGACATACATTACCTGCACGATAGCTGCAACAGAGGTCACAATGGTCTTTTTTCGGTGAAAAAAGACTCAACTTCATTTCGTGAAACACCTCATGAAATGGTTTTATGGAAAGAAGTTCTACTTCCAATTTTTGGCAATAGTTTTGGTATTCCCTGTAAAGATTAGTCTTCGATGCCCATACTGGTTCTAAATACAACTTTGATGTTAAAGCTCTACAGTAGTGAGACTTCATTTTCGGAAAGCACTGAAAAATTCAACAAGGTTTTTCCTTCCATCAATCTTTCGTGCATCTTTCTTCACTTTTCTAGAGCTTGCTTGAGGAAATTTCTTATCTGATAGTTTTTTATCTTCTTGAACATCACTTATAACAGTGGTATCCTTCAGCCAACTGTGTACTGACCATTCTCCTACACAAAGTGTGTTTAAAAACATCTGTTTACACACACGTTTGTGATTACCATTCACTTTGAGATGGAAGTATAGTGTGCTGGAACGACGTGATTCTTCATTTTTCACATTCCTCTTATCTTTCGGTGCTGCAATATCTACAAGTTGCTTCACAGTTGCTCTTTTTGTTTCCCAAGATGTTGTCCAAAATGATTCAAAAATTATCTTTCTCTCATGTTCACTGACATCCCCACACACAATTTTGGATGAGTGTTTACTCATTTTACAGTTGCAGTGTGGTTTAATTTCTCTTTGTTTTCTTTGAATGTTGTAGTTCCATTTACCATCATCAGTTTTCTTTGTTCCACTGTACTCACGGCCATTCATTCTATTTATTTTATTTTTCTTAGAACTCCATTCAACACTGTCAGTCACAGTCTATTGGAAGTTTCTTCATGTTCTTGTGGATTTTCTAAAATCACTTCATTTTCAGTTTCGTTGTTGGGGGGCAATACTATTCCATGATTACCAGCATCATTTTCTTCGGAAACAGCGACATGCCTACCTATGGCTTCAACATCTACATCTCTAATACCAAATAATGTAGTAACAGTAGTTTGATCTTTCGGGCTAACACTAGAAACATTTGAAATGTGGTGTTCAAAATTGTTTTCCTCTATGGTATTGCCTGTAAGCACATTACATGATACACTTGGGTCAATCATATTCAAGGAAACCTCATTATCAATCATTGGTATGCTTGTAGTGTCTTTGACTACACCAAGAACATCAGTACGGTAACTGTAGAACCTCCTCTTTTCCCTTCAGAACTTGATATATCACAAATAATATTAGAAATGTCACTATCGGGATTTCCTTTATCTACATTAACTGATTCCTCTTTATCATTGACCCCTTGTGCTCCATTCGAAAAAGTGGGAACTAAGGTGCCATCGTCATGAACAAAAAAGTCTCCTGTAGGTACATCATCACATTCACATAATGTAATGTTACTTCTTGCTGAACTAATAGAATCATTAGGGAGATATTTTTTTTTTCATTTCCTAGTAGAGTTGTCGTACTTGCGTTTGGCATGTGGTATGCCTTCCTAGGGAAAGTTTTCTGTGCTGTTTGGCCATTGTTGAAGTCAACACCAGACATGTGAAGAATTTTCACAGTTCTCGAATTCATTATGACTTTGTTCTGAAAACAAGATTCATTTTCATATAAGTTTATTTATAATTTGAAATAGGACTATAATGCTATACAAATAAATTAATATTGTTGACAACAAAACATCAATAAGTAACTAAATTATATTTATTTTCTATTATAAAAGTAATAAAATATTAAAATATTTACCTAAACTAGTGCATAAATTAATAATTCTTGATCAAAATCCATCAAAATACTGCAAAATAACATACAAGTAAATTACATTGTAATGTATTACACTATAAACCATTAAGCATTCATTGTTTCCCTTGTCACACTATTAATCCATAGACATACGAGATTTTAGGCAATGATTTATATGCAAGGCAGAAACTTACTAGGTTTTATTTTTATGTTCACAAGGCAGCAGCACTGTAAAATAAACATACGAGGTTTTAGGGTATGGTTTTGGTGCACTGTGACATACAAGGTTTTATTTTTCTTGGATAAATTCCTCATAATAATCACAGTACATACGAGGATTTAGAGGCTAGTACACAAGCTAAATATTCACCTATCGGCAATAATACCTCAAAAATGAAAAAATCTGGACTTGCGAGGGTTTAGAAGTAAGGTGACGATATCTAGAATAAAATCTACACAACAACTTCAAAAAGTGACTAGAAGTTTATAAAACATAAAGCTTTTCTGAACGGCTAAGGCAAATTGTCCCTTGCACGTACAAAAAACACTTGAAAAATATTCCATCTGAGGTTTCAGGTAGTTGGGTTAGAGTTCTACGACTTGATTTACTTGAAACTGTATATGGTTATTTTTAAAATAATATTTTATAATGAATTTTGAAATTTATTCTTCTCCTGATTAAAAATACATGTCTGTTACAAGATTCCATAATGTACCATAGCATAAAAAAATAAAAAAGAATTCAGAATTCTCTTTATGGTCCACTGCCCTTGATGTCTTCTATGTACCGAAAAACGGAACTACGTCCCAGTGGACCCACTGACCACACTGGGCCTATGCCCCATGTCTGGGGCCTAACTTCTAGTTGAAACGTCCAAAACTTGAAAAAAAAAAAATAATAAAAAGATTAAAATTAAAACTTATTGCGGCATGACCCTGGCACCCAGGCATGATATTGTCCGCTTCTAAGCACTCGTAATAATTCTGGTGAACTGCTGAACGGTGCGACCTCTAGGCACAGCATTTGAACATCTGATAAGGCTATGCAACTGTGTACCACCTCACACAGAAGCAAGTAGCGGCTGTGTGACCTCACCTACCAATCACAACACAGCTCTGAACGTACAAGGACACATCAATATACAAATTATGTTACCCTTGCATCTGGGTTTTTGTGTAAAAAAAAACACAATATTAGTCTCTTCTGTTTGGCTCTAATGTAAACATTACTGTTTCCTGTGGGAGCAAACACCTGCTGTTTTTCCCGATCTTAATAAATATATTCAGAAAGCACCAAAACGTCTTGGTAATTCTGTATTGTTGGTGCTGCTGTCTCGTGCACCTCTCTTGTCCTTTCTTATGTGAACACAATATACAATGTTCTATAACATAATGAAAGCTTCTAAATAAATCCAGATATATAATATGGGTTTAAAAATATTGTAAGTAAAAAAAATTCCTGAAAAATGCATTCAAACAAATACTTGGCAAACAATGTGAAAACTTGTGAAATTATATCTAAAAGGTTTATAAATATGTAAAAATTATCTTGCGCTAGTCACGCCCCTCTTTCTACCATCTACAGTCGTTATGCACTTGTGAGATGCTTGATAATTTTTTCCCTCAAAAGAATTCCAAAACATTATGATACATTTTAAATTTGAGATATTGTAGGGAACAACATAATTTATTTAAAAAATGAACTTTATTACCTTTTGACATGAATAAATTGAAAGGTCACTTAGTATAAGTAGGTAACTCGAGACTTTTTCTAAATCACACTCGGTCGATTAGAACTCTTAATACTGAAAGAAAAAGGCAAAAACTAATGACTTATTATGAAATGAAAACAATGTTCTTTAAAATTTCTTACCAACACCAACATTAAAAACTAAATTCAGTTAATTTTTTAAGTCCTACGACAATTGATATTACTGTATCAGACTTCTTATTTATTACAACCTACTAATCATAGCCTCGGTGAGCTAATTTCGTAGGCATTGTTTCGCTGAGCAATGTTTTGATTTTTGTTATTCTTGGTAAAGCGGAATTATGTTGCTTGGACACACACTTCCCACAAGTAGCACAAGAAAATTTGGTGTTTTTTTTGCAGTTTGTCAAGGTATTAACATGGATCACACAATTTTTTTTAATGGTGCCTTCTTGTGGTATGGGTGCTGCGCTCTTTTAATGGCTGCTTTGTGATATCCGCCAACCGCAACTGAAGAACCTTAGTCAGATTCTTCTCTTTGTTGTTTTGTTGAACCTTTATTTTCCATAATCTGTTTTGTCTAATGCAGACAAAAAAACCGGCTGCTGTCCACGTGAGACTGTTTCCAGTGAATATAACCTGCCAGTTTATCGCGACTACTTTGAGAGTAGAAAAAAAAATTGCCATTGGCCAACACCGAACATTTCTGGACGAAACGTAAGTTGTGCACAACTTATCCTCTATCAATGTACTCTTTCCTCTTATTTTTTTTGTTGTAGAATGTGATCTCTGGATTTTTCATAGACCCTGCTTCTTTGTAGTTTTAATTTCAAATTAAAAATCACAATCACATTTTTGTTTCTGCGGAGAACGTAGGAAATGCTGAAACTAAAAACTTGGATTTGTTTTTTCTATGCGATACATTTTTGAGCCCAGCTGGAATATGTTATTTAATTTTTTTAAAAATGATGATAATTTAATTTTTTCATCAGCCAATTCTTTCATCAGGGGTACATCGCTGAATCGGTTATCAGTGGTTAGGTTGCAGCCCCTCTTGACTATTGGAGCTACTATTCTGTTAACAGCAGCAAAACATTGATTACTGACAATACGGCCTCTCCAGTTGCTTGCCAGCATATATTTCCATATTGGAAGTGTAGTACATTTTTGCATCAATAAGGGAGAAGACTTAAGAGTGGATGTACTGATGAAAACAACGCCCACGGAAGGCTTCCAATTTTTTGTCAAGCATGGTATTTTCTCCAACACAGGAAGCTTTCATGCAGTTAGTGACAAATCTTTCAAATAGTTCTCTAATTAGAGCTATTCTTTTCTTTCTTTCATCTCGTATCTTGAAGTCATCAAATCGAATGCACGTCATCCAGAATTTGAAACGTCTCAACACTCTGAACCTGAATGATGCTACACCATCTCTGTTGGTGCATGTTATATACCAGCAAGGTATAACAAACCTATAACAGCTTTTATCTCAACTGTATTTGCCGGACCAGCATCTCTGTAGTGTAATAATTCAGATCTCACTTTATAAATAAAATGATTTCTCCACATAAAAATGAGTTGTGTATTGACTCATCAAAAAGAAGCCAGGTGTCTAACATGGTCTCTACCTGTTGTGCTTCACCGATCACCCCTGGAAGGCACACTTATGAATTCGCTTATTGATTTTCTTTGTGACGAGGACTTTTTTTCCAGTGAATTGATTCAACAGCCTTGTTCTTCACGAGGCTTTACCTCTTGTCCAATTCTAAGGATTCTGGTGCAACCCGTTGGTCAACTTCAAAATAAGCAGTGCTGGAAACAGTAAATGATTGGCATTTGGTTTTTTTTTTTCAATGTTGTTTACTAGATATTTTAACGAAACACTTATTATGACTGTTCATGGAACAGTAGTTCCCAACCTTTTTCAGCTGGCGACCCACCTTTTTCGGAATACCTCCACGGTCCATCGGTCTATGGTGCAGTTCTGTGACCCAATTTCGAACTGTCCAATCTCCTATGCAAAAAGTATTTATAAACATTGTTTTACACACCCTTTTCCTTGTGCCATTTTGTTGCAAGTGAAAGATGAGTGTCATGAAACGTCAGGATACAGTATTGGTCTTGCGTCTAGTATCTTTAGGCAAATTAATGTCTACAAGGTGTTGAACTTTGCTTTTTTAGATTCCCATGTTTGCTCCCAATATGAATGAAAAATAGCTTTCGTATCTTCTTCACTGAAGTCAACACACATGAGTGTTGATGATTTTTGGCTCAGTAAACAATTACAAGTTGGTTTAAGTTCTCTAGGTTTCCTTTCGATATTGTAGTCCCAGCCCTGTTCTGTTTTCTTCGTGCCATTATATGCTAGGCCTTGCATTCTCTTACGTTTATTATTATGAACTTCCCATTCTGGATGTGTTGTCAGTTTTCGTTTTTTCCTCCTTTGAATAAGTCCATTTTCTTCAGAGCCTAACTCTGAAATAATGTTGTCAGTCTCGCAATTTTGATCATCAGTGTCATGGTTTATGTTTTTATCATTTCCGCTATGTTTTTTACACGTAGAAACGTTTTATTCTGGCACATTTGAATTAGTTAACATCATGTTCAATATTTTCTTCTCTATTTGCATTGTTGTGTGGTATAACTTCTAGCACTCCATCTTTACCAACATGAAGTTCACCTTCTGGTACAGTGTTATCTGCCAATTCAACTCCATTTTGAAGTGTTATTATGTTCCTATATGTCACATCAGAACTATCCACAACCATTCCCAGAATTTTGAGTGCTCTTGATCCCATTTTCAGTGTACCATAATAATTATCTGTAAATAAACATGTCATTCTCTTATTATTTGTAATATAAGAATTTAGCTATAATAAGAGCATGAGTTCAGTGCCATTAATCTGCAAAATGTATTAAATTATACCCCGTGAATTTCTAAACACAAACTCTAAATTTAAACCTGGTATTCTATTTAACGAGGTTAGTATAATGGTTTATGTTTATGAACTGCATTAATATCCAGATATTATTTTATTGTTTACCAGCGGTTATGCTTAGTTTTTGGGTGCAGTGGCATTTTAATAAACTCTAGCCTACTATTATTCCTGTACACCACTCTAGAATTTTCCAAATAAAACTGAAATTGTTCATGGCACTTAGTACAAATTGCTGCTTAATGTTCTCTTATTATAGCTAACTCATCACTATGTGCTTCATAGCCCTATTAAGAATAATCTTGGTTCAAATAATATAAAATATATTATAGTAACACCATAAGTCAGTAATCAAATACTCAGTCACTATAATATTTACATTTATATTTCTTAGTGCATTAAAAACATTACTATTCTTAAGTGAAAAGAATAATACAAACATAATCCATCATAAATAATGACAATGTAGATAATGAACCTCAGCGTAATTTTGTAATGATTGACCCAAGGAATAACTCTGTGAAAATACCTAGTTGAAATGTCAGAAACCTACCTGCATCGCAATGTCAACCATGATATGATTTATGTAGTGTAAACACATTATTATGAGTATACATATATACATACACACACACACCAACACACACCAACACACACACCAACACACACCAACACACACACACCAACACCAACACACACACACCAACACACACACACCAACACACACACACCAACACACACACATACACCAACACACACACATACACCAACACACACACATACACCAACACACACACACATACACCAACACACACACACATACACCAACACACACACACACCAACACACACACACACCCACCTATACGTGTTTAGGCCCCTATTCGAGGACCCCATTTTTTACCCTTAAATAGAGGACGGGAATACACAAACACTAACGTAGCTTCCGAGGACTATTACTTTAGCAAGCATATCAGAGGACCTGTCAGACTGAGGACCTTCACACAAAGTGTGTCTGGCGCATTATCCGAGGACTGTAAAGTTTTACAGTTAACTGCAGGACTAGCAAAATCAGTATAAATGTTTCAACAAGACAGGGTTCCTGTTAGTCGTGTAGTCGAACCAGTGGTCCTTGCTAAGGTGATACGGAGTCGATTCTCGGGGTTCTTCCGTTTTCTTCCCTCTATAATCCCGCTGCTGCTCCATTTACATTTGACTTCGCTTCATCGTTACTAAATACCTATATGTTATAATTTCCGTAAAAGTTTTTTTTTTGATAAAACCACTTATCCGAATTTGTGTAAACATACAAAAAAATATATATTTTTTAACTGAATTAAAACATAAATTTCGCTCCAAAAACTTTATTTATTTAAATGTTATTCACGAAAAAATTGTTATGATGATTAATTTTTCTATTAATTGAGATTTTGAACTATGAATTACAATTCAATATTTGTAAGAGAACCCGTAGAACCCCGTTTTTCAGTTCTATATGTTCCAATTCCGATATAAAAAAAATAATTAATGTTTTATTTGAAGACATCAATTCTTCTGGTATTGAACGAAGGTTTCAACCAACCTAAATAATAAACTAGATAAAACTAGTGATTTAAGAATAAGAAGTCAGAACTATATCCTACTTATCGTATTAAAGGAAAAATTTAATTTTCATACATATTAACATAGAAATCTCAACATATAAAATATTTAAAAACCAACAAATAAATTCTCAACGAAATGTTTAAACAACAGTGCAACCAATAATAAGTGTGATACAATTACAAAAATGTATTCAGTTACATTTTATAAAAATTAAAAAAAAATAAGGTATAATTAGTTTTTGGTAAGAGAATAAAACTTTCCGAAATTTTTGTCCAAACGAATGTTATTAGTTTCACGAAAAAACTGAATTACGAACTTTAAATAAGAACTATATTCTACGAAAAACAATGGACATTAAATAGTTTAGAATATTGTTTCATGTTTAATATTTAGACCGCATGGTTATATTTACACACCAGCTTAAAATCAATTCTTAACCGAAGACTGTGTACTGCACCAATCAATCTACGGACTTTTACACAGTTTGATATATACTATTTCATGTTAAATAAGAGTACCGCGTGGTCATTTACACATCAGTTTAAGCTCAATACTTAAACGAGGACTGTGTACTGTACCACTCAACCTAAGGACTGTTACACAGTTTTATATACTGTTCCATGTTTAATAAGAGGATCACATGGTCATTTACACACCAGTTTAAACTCAATACTTAACCGAGGACTGTGTATTGTACCACTCAATCTAAGGACCTTTACACAGTTTGATATACTGTTCCATGTTTAATAAGAGGACCGCGTGGTTATATTTACACACCAGTAAAAACTCAGTATTTTACCGAGTATTTTGTCTTTTATCACTCAATATAAGGACCTTTACAAAGTTTATATACTGTTCCATGTTTAATAAGAGGACCACATGGTCATTTACACACCAGTTTAAACTCAATACTTAACCGAGGACTGTGTATTGTACCACTCAATCTAAGGACCTTTACACAGTTTGATATACTGTTCCATGTTTAATAAGAGGACCGCGTGGTTATATTTACACACCAGTAAAAACTCAGTATTTTACCGAGTATTTTGTCTTTTATCACTCAATATAAGGACCTTTACAAAGTTTATATGCTGTTCCATGTTTAATAAGAGGACCGCATGGTTATATTTGCACATCAGTTTAAACTCAATACTAAACCAAGGACTGTGTATTGTACCACTCAATCTAAGGACCTTTACACAGTTTGATATACTGTTCCATGTTTAATAAGAGGACCGCGTGGTTATATTTACACACCAGTAAAAACTCAGTATTTTACCGAGTATTTTGTCGTTTATCACTCAATATAAGGACTTTTACAAAGTTTATATGCTGTTCCATGTTTAATAAGAGGACTGCATGGTTATATTTGCACATCAGTTTAAACTCAATACTAAACCAAGGACTGTGTATTGTACCACTCAATTTAAGGACCTTTACACAGTTTGATATACTATTATATGTTTAATAAGACGACCATTTGGTTAAATTTACACACCGGTTTGAACTAAATACTTAACCGAGGACTGTGTATTGTACCACTCAATCTAAGGACCTTTACACGGTTTCCAGGGTGGTGGTGTTTTTGTGTTTCTGGCGCCACTCCCGTCCCCCTCCTCCCCACCATCCTCACCTCACTCCACCCTGCCCGCTCGTCAACATGCTCCATCGCAACTTGCAGTTCGTGGAAACGTGCGACTCTACACAAAATCACCTCAACACGTGTGTCTTCTCTCCAGTGCTGACAACTTATTCGTCACTCAGTGGCGGATCCAGCTTCAAATATTGGGAGGGACCGATGACCCAGTACCTCCTACTTTAATTGTGCGTCCGAAAATTTCGAAAACTAACAGCTTCTCAAGGGGCTATTTGAACACATGTATGACGTCACGTAAACATAAATTAGATAAACAAGTATCACAAAAAAATTAAAAAGTATTAAATTGAAATATTGAACCAAATTCTAAAGGTCAGATGCGGCAGGAAGCCTATTATATTTTTTCACACTTCAGTTTTTCGACAGTTTTTTTTCTTTCAATGCGAAGTAGAGAAAAATCATAAAACGTTACCTGGTCCTAATCATCTCAGTGAACAGATATTTATTTCCAAACTTGGCCTTCCAATGTGCGCCAACTTACCACAAAAACTCATACATTCCCCTAACCTTTCTATTTTGAAATGCCTAGATTCCTAATGTACCAATTTCTAAAAATACCAAATAAATATTGGAATAAAATGTACTTATAAACAAAGTCCTCGTCATCAGCATACATAAATTAAATTTTTACATGTGAGATTTTTATAATAATCACATACCAAATTGTATTTTTGTCGCCATAATTTTATTAATTTTGAAATTTCTCTTGCTTCAAAAGGTTGAACCTTTATTTTTTTTATTGAGAATGTTATGGTTTTTTGTGCATTTTCCATTTGAATCTCCTAAATGAAAAAATTATGGTCTGCGATTTTTAAATTTACTCCATAGAATAATCTATTCTCCTACAAAACACTAACAAATCACAGACAACACTTTAAAAGTTCTGTTATCATGTAGATGAAACTAGAGATTGATAGATAGATACGTCAATTTCTTCAATACCAACTGGACACTGTTCAGTCTTGAAAAGAAAGATGTATGTTCATATGTTTAAATATAGAGAACACTTACGAAACTGATTATACAGTAGAAAATTTTTGTATTTATACATCTTTAATGCACCTGTACAGTAAGTTTAGGCTAAGGTTATTCTTCGAATAACTTTAGTTTCTGCTTTGATCGAAAACTTTTAAGGACGAGATACATTCCGATAATGGTTTTTATGTTTTTATAGTACTTCATGAAAGTTGTATAATTCTATGGGAGTGAAATGTACAAATGAAATATTCGAAACATATAATGAATATCAACTTGAAAGTGTTAAAAACAATAATAAAGTTTTATAAAAACTATGTGATTATCACCATGTATGCCCTTATGTGTTCTTATTTGATTAGCATGCCGCTGTTTTAAATAAGTAATGAAGATGGGGTTGGAGAACGTTAGTTTAAATGTTTTGCATATCATAGCCGGATATATTTAAGGAGGTTGGGCAAAGGGGCATTAGTTCAGGTGGCTTGTCACATTGTGTGGGTTGGGGAGAAGTGAGTGGAACATTGTGTATAAATGTTATTTATTTATATACAGATAAAAAAATATTTTATCATATTGCATTACAACAAAAGATAAGGTACAAATCGGGCAAACTTTCGGCACCGGAAAAGTGAAAAAAAAAAAAAAGTGCCGATCCTAAATACTGAAATACCTATGATGTAAATATAGGTAAATTACGTATTTTGTGATGTCATTTCTGTAAAAATATTTACATGAAGCGCTCAGTTTATCAGTGAAAACTGCCTACCACAAACAAATTTTAAGTTCTTACTTCCAAGAACCCTTAATGAAAGTAGCATTTTTCGTGGATAGTCAGGAAAAATGTATATCAGGTGAGACAATATATATTTAGTTTCCTTGAAACGTGTTTATGTCCAATCGAAGTGTTGAAACAGCGTAAACATTTCAAGCGTTGGAGTAGGACGGTGGAAGGGGTGAAGGAGGGTGGGAGGTTGGGTGAGTGGGAGGGAGGCAGGCAGGCAGGAAGGCAGGGAGGGAGGTAATGAGGTACTCTCAACCCATTCTTAACCAAGTGCAACGTTGCCAAATTAGCGCAGTAGCTGTGTGTGGGATAGCTCACTTGCATTTTTCCAACATTGCCTGAAACTGGTATCAATACACACACCAACAACAGAAGAGATATCTTGTATGTGAGCTTGGAAAGTAAGAGAAATTAGAAAGGGAAAAAAGATTAACTGTTACTAAAATACTGTTTACTCGCAATGATAATTAATTTTTTTTCCCTTGTTTTAATACATCTATAATGAAGAGGTGGAATGAACATGACATACGACGCGTGAAAACATAATAGCGATAAATAAATAATATGTTTGTTCGTATTTATGGATTCATAAAGAAACGCACATCTACGCATTAAAATCAAAAATGTTTTTTCAAACACTTTTGTATTTATTTACTTACCCAGGTACCGAAATGGATGACTCTGAGTAAAGCTCAACAAATATAAAACAAACTATCTCGAAAACCCCAACTTGTAAAAGTGTTAATTCACAACTCAAATTCTATTTTCCCGACAGAATGGTCAATTCTTATAACCAGCATTTATTTATAGTCACAGAAAATGGCATCGAATAAAGAAAAACTGATAGTAGAACTGGAATAGGGTATTTTTCATAGTACAGGTAACTAGAGATGATATTTTATTATATTTTTGATATATGTCTACAGAAATGACTTAACAGTTGTCTGTAAAAGTGCATTAAAATTTAATTGCGATACCTACCTTTTGCGATTATCGTTTTAAAACTGCATTTTAAAGACTTAAGTAGATAATATCATGTACATATGTAAGAACGCAATAACTTGCATTTGCATATGGGCGCAAGTTTGGTTTCGATGACACAAATTCACTTTGTGAGAACTAATTTTCATAAAAAAATCTACCCTATCCAGTTTTTATTATCGTTACTTACATGATATTGACTACGAGAACTTGTGCAAAACCAATTCCCATATCTTCGCATAAAGTTATATCTAATAATTTATTGATATTACAAAAAAATAATTATACAAAATATTTATACGTAAAAAGACGTGCATAATTTAAATTAGCAGGCTATACATTATCAAGAAAATTCCCTTAAATAATACTTTCGTTGCACGGTTATCTTATTATAGTGTTGATGACAGCAGGAACTGCAACATGATTAGAGTGGGATCCTAACCAAGTGGATGCCAACTCGGCCCTTATTTTTAGTACATTTAAAAATAACAAATAATATTTAATAATGTATGTTTTTAAAATATTAATTGAATATTAAGTATGTAAATTATATCACTAAAAATATTTATGTAGGTATGTTTATAAAGCAAGGCAAGGTTAAAATTTAACAATTCTAAATAAGTAAAACTACTTTAACCAACTATCTCTGTTATCCGTCACTACTTGTATGCGATTTTTTATGAAAAGTTATTCATGCTGTTTCCGTAAAAAAAAAAAAAAACAGAACATTGCTTGAATAAAGCTCGAGCTGCAAATAAACAGAAGAAAATGACTTCTTTTTATTAGGATGTAAACAATTTAACTTAAAGAAATTCTCCAAAGTCCGTACATATGTACACATTGTACAACATTGCACATTAAACTATGTTATACTAAATTGGTAAATAAAACTACTATATATGTTATCTAATTAAAAATGGCTTACTTTTTTTCCCAAATAATTTAAAATCTCGTACTACTTATTTACTTATATTTAAATGTAACTGTTCACGTTTGAAATTGAATTTCTATTGTCCGTCTATTAAATTATCCGTCATAGGACCGGTCCCGAGGGTGACTATTAAATAATTAGGTTTTACTTAAAAAATATGTTTAGTCTGTAAATGTTAGAATAAAAATTAAATCTGTGTAAGTTGGAAACAAATAAATATTGAATTAAGATAGATTTCAACTTACAAAACGTGATTGGTTTAAGTTACTAAGCCATGACCTAACACACTCTTTCACTCCGCCACGAATATCTAAATTGGTGTAAATATATATACTTTCAAAAACATTATGTATGTTTTAGGTACACTTTTTTCGAATCACACGATGTTTGTCTGCTTAAGTGTTAAGGTTACTGTGGATAAATTTTTACGGTTTTTCCACTATCTTTGACGTCATCATCCCCTAACACAACAGCAGACTTGAAACCCAGATTTTTCCATTCTCTTTAAATTTTCAAATCCGGAGTTTGTAATTGTGCCTATTACTTGCTTTGTCTTCCTTTTGATTGTAACACATTCTAGCATCACCTTTTGTTTCATCCAACGAGAGAACTGTAAAGCGCTCTCTTGTTGACACGATAGCAATTGAAAACACAAAATCTCTCAAGAGAGCAGCTGCTAACGGTAAAATAATTATTTTACTAAAGCTTCTATAAAAACTCAAAGATTTCCAAAACAACAGTAATTTAGCAGGAAGGCACGTGTTGTCTGACCGCATGTTGCTAAAAACCAGCCCAAGGAATATAAAAGTAGACAGAGATTTCACCCTTAGAATAAACATGATTTCTGTCCCCCCCCCCCCCCCCCCCTCCTTCTGCTACTATCGGCTATAAATGATTCTGACGCTACTAACACAGCATAAAACCAAATGATTTAATTTTGACCCAAAATATATTAAATTCTAGGTTTTCTTCGGAATTCATCCAGTACAGGATTTGGTATTTTAATACACATATACGTTTAAATAAAAAAGTCTTACGTTGGATTTCCTTGTCTTGATATTCATGTCAAAAAAGTTAAGTCTTTGTTTAATGTTTTATTACAGATTAAATGTGTTTAGATTATAAAATACTTGATTCACACTCCATTAACATCTTTGGGTTCTAAAATAACTTTATTAATTTACATAAATTCCCATATATTGAAATACATTATTGATAGAAGTTGTTATAAATATCGTAAAAATGCAAATAGGAATTTAAAATTAGTGCCTTCAAACACTCGATTGTTACATTAATATACACATGGGCACAAAAATATTAATATACATGTCTGTATTGAAATACAAATTTTTGTCGAGGTAACGCTGCTCATTTATATTTGATGCAATTCCCATTATTTAACATCTATGCATCCTGTTTATTTTTTATTTAATTCATAAGCCAGACGTTTGCCAAATAAAACGATATTTTCTTGAGCTCGATTAAAAAAATTACAAGGACTTCACCCTGACCGTGTAACATTTGTTGATTTACTTTTTTTTATTTAAAACCATTTGTTAAATGGTTTCCTTAAAGCTTGAATAGTAAACTTTATTTTCTTGGGTGTAATATATATATAATTTAACTCTAAATGTGAATGGCATTTTGATATTAGTACAGACGAATCGTTAGTGTTAAATAAGCACATCGTGAGACCTATCTTGTGACGACCCCCTGGGCTTCCCCGTGACGTCACGACTTCCAACCATGTTCCCGTTACTCCGCCGCGCCGGGACAGTTATGGCCCTAACGCCGTTGGCGCGGCCCACACGGTGTTAGATGGAGACTTTCTGCGATTCTGACTTGTGCTCCAGGACACTTTTTTTTTGTTCTACCTTTATTTAACGAATTATTTTAAAAAAACTTAAAACCTTTCGCTTTAGATTTTCCATCCTTCATGCCGATATAAATTATTTTTTTGACAAAAATGGTTAAATACCTAAGCATCACCAACGCCTTCTTAAACACTTTAAACGTGAAGTTTCAAAGTACTTATTTAAGTTTCAGGTATATGATATTATTTCTTAGTTATCATAGAGAATAAAATTTTGAAATTAATAATCATTTTTAATGATACTACTCATCTTAGATAAGCTTCTTTAGTTTACAGTAAATGCAAGGATAGTATTTATTTAAAATTTTCATTAACCTTTATTGCCATAGAAGTTCTAATTTCCAGTGCTAAGTATATATTAGGGCCTACTGCCACAGCTACATAACCAAGCTTGCATCTAATAATTAAATACATGGCATTTAGACTGAAAAGCAGGCTCGCTCGATAATACAGTTCATAGCTATCTTTAGAAAAAAATATTTGCCAATTAAAAAGTTCAACATTTTTATAAAAATATATTTTATACAATACTTGATTTTTTAAATGTATAGACAATGGGTTTGAAACAATTCATTACAAATAATTTCAGCCCCTTTGAGAAATAGGTCACACAAAATTTATACCTACGCGCGAGATAAAAATGTAGCCGGCCTTAGTTTCATTTTTGACTGAAGTCAGTCGATAGTTAACTTAACAAAACTAGCTTTCCGTCTGCTTTAAAATAAATAAGTGTTGTTTTATTATTATGAGCTTATCTCATTCCTATTTTCTATGACCTGAAGATTGTACATGAAAAACATTTGTTTAGATAAAAGTCAACTTGTTACTGGTTGTAAAATTCACACGCTGTGAAAAATTCTGTTTGACGTTTTAACCAAGTCATGTTTAAAAATAATCTAATAATAAACATATCCAACAATTTTCCAGTAACAATAACATAATAAGTCTAAATAATAAATAAATTATCATCAGATAGTTTACTTAGATTTGAAACTATGACTAAATTATCATATAAAAATAAAACTATTTTAGTGACAGCTGCAGAATAACACTACCATTGTAACATGGAAAAAATAATAATATGCTAAGCAATGGAGCCTTTTCATAGAATACATGTTTCATAATTTTGTTAAGTATATTCTTAAACTTCAAATATTACAAAAGGTCTATTGCATGACTAATAATTTAGCTTTTTCCAACAGTCTGTACATACAAAACATAACACACTACATAACACTACATACATAACACACATACGCACACTTCGTCCACATCAGTAACATGAATAGTATTGGAATTCTTTCAATTTATTGTAACAGATTTTGGAAGTAATTTATAACACCAAGAATATTTTGTTCATTTTATTTCAACCAATTTAAACTGCACAGTATGAATAGTTTACAATTTTCATTTGTTTATTCATTTTATATTGTTACGTAAAATAAAAACTCATAAATAATATTTATTTTATTTACAAATTTAACTAAATACCTACATATAACGCGTGTGCTACGTAGTTTTGGTGACAGTTACTTACGAAGTTCATAAAAATCAGAGTCGCTAAAAAAATTTTAAATAATGAAAAATTCTTAAAATGTAACTTATATTATATTTTTAGATGACTTGCAAACTTTCATATATATTAACACGAAGATAAGAGCGTTTTCATGTGACACTGTCACATAACGTCGTGAAATTTATGTGAAAAACTTGAAAAAGAAAGTTTGATTTTTGTGCTTCAAAGATTACACACAATCCCTTACAAATTAATAGCTATAATCCATAATTCATCCCAACCTATTTAAACAGAGGCATAATACAAAATCCCACTCTATTGACGAGGAATCCAACCCATGCCCAGGACGGATCTAGGGCTTTCCTTCAACGGGGTAAAAAATGTGTTTGCGATTCCCACTCACAATGTATTACAGACTAACAGCAAAATTTTTCATTTGCGTCCGTGTACATTATAGACCTAGTATAAAATTAAAGTTAACATTCGTCCAACCCGTGTACTTGCATTTCATTTCACAGGTTTTAGTATTAAAAAAAATTTGGTTTGATGAAGCACGGACTGGATAAAAATTATTAATTTTCCTAACTAAGAAATGTGGTGAATGTAGCCGACGCTCGGTGGGTTTACTTGGGGCTCTCTCGTGTTTGATCAACCCTTGAGGAAACTATATTTTAAAAAGATAATAAAACTTTTGTCGCTATTTATTACATACAGCAAGCACTACGCGGCTTTCACGAGGGACTTCCAGAAAAACAATCTGTCGCTCTCATGCCCACCCTTCTTTTCCTCCCGCGGATCAAAACAACTGCATTCCATGGTGAACACACCACAGATTGCACAAGTCACTGGTGATGTTCTGGCTTGCGATGCTCGAGCCGATCCCCCAAGAGAGACTTCACTCCTCACAGCACCGAGTCGGCACACAAGTCACACAAGTGATTCAAAGCCCACTATCGCCAGGCTCAGGCTTACACGCTATATTAATTCTTCCCCATCCCCCCCCCCTTGCTTATTTTTCATTTTCTCTCAATAAGTATTGGTTAATAGGTAGTACCATTGAATGGTAGTACTGCTAATTGAATATAATATTTATTTTGCGTGTGTTGTTCTGTCACAGATATGTGTAACTGATATTTATAAAGTGTAATATAACGGGCGTAAAATGTTGCGTAAGTGTTAATTATTAGCAGTTTCGCAGCTGTCTACATTCATTTTGTTGTAGGAGAACTACAAATGCAAGAGAGTTCTAAAGATAAAATCTACAGAAATAGCATTTATAGTAGAGAAATATCGTAAAAATGAAGTCATCAACATACGCAGGCCGGGCTCGGCTTGGCTTCAAGATCACAGGTAGTGGAGTTAAGACGGGTCCTGTTGTTTTTCTGTAATATAAGTTTATTGTGTTCGTTGGGGGAGGGGAGTGGAGAGGTTTGTAAGCTGTCACCAGCTACCTACCCAGTAGCAAGATAGGCACACATAGTCTAGCCGTGGTTTTACTTCGCTCCTGACTGTGCGACCGGCCGAACCAACAGCAATTAGATACGGCACGCGGCAGAAGCGCCACGAACTCTTCGGCTGTGCACTTGATTTGCGCTGTAGGACGCAGCAAGCCTTGATCTTTACATTTAATGACCAATCCCCAGGTGCTTAGTCGGAGGAATTAGATTAGTTTTTCTGCGAGTCCGCCGGGATTCTACTTTAAATTAAAAATGACAAAAATCTCTACAGAAATTTGTAACATAAATTAACCTGGCATCTGTAATAAGAGACCAGCATTTAGTTATGAAGATACCTTTATGAATACGTCCTGTTGACAGCGACGAGTTTTGTTATGACTGCAGAATTTTTGAAATTAAACTTTATGCAGACAATAAACGCATTTATCCTTAATACTTGATCTATTATTTGCAATAAACGATTTGTTCATCTCCAACTTAAAGGCGTATATCATATTTGGAAAGCACTAATAACCATCAGTTGTACATTTATGGGTTATTTTTTCGTGATAAACCTTCAGCCGAAGTTTTTTTGAATTCTTACTCACACTGGATAGCATAAGTTCTTCTTCATTCCACTAACGGCACATATATCCATGATCTTAAATCCTTTCTCTATTAATAGACGTACTTATGTCAATGGAGCAAAATTTCCTTGAATACACCAGCAATAGTCTCCAACAATAAAACACTTACATAGGTTGGTTACTAAATGAGATTTTCTCCATGGTATCTCAGCTTCCTACATATAAAGAAGAATATAATAACAGTCATACATTACAAATAAAAAATAAAAATAATTAATATGGCTTAGGAAAATATTACCTATTATAGATAATATCAACACATGTAATAAATATTTTCTTTCGTTTCACAATCATGATCCTTGATTTATCTTCTCTTTGAAAATTTTATTTTTTACTTCCAAAATTTTCCTTGGTCCTGTATATTATTTTACTTACCTTTGTAAATGATCAAATCTATAGGGAACAGTCGGTTAAATTACGCGTTTCCTTCGTTTATGCGAAGTGGAAATTAACAGAAATACCGGCCTTCCTAATTAAAATCACTGTGGTTAAGTAACGAATGGTACATTGTGCGTACCTCTTGTATTTCGAATCTGATTTTTTAACAGTTTAACTATAAAACAAATGCGAGTAATTAAAAGCACGTTTTTAAATATTACTATAAAAGTGTTATTCAACATACCTAAAGTTAGTATTACTAAATTAAAGTAAATAATTTTATTATAAGCGGGGGTGAATATGTCAACGCAACTTAACAGATCAATACAGTTGCTAAGTTATTTAAATGCACTGTATTTATTTCAGTAATATACTTATTTTCTAGTACACATTTTAGTCCAATTTTTTATAGCGCGAGTGTAATAAATACTATTCATTATAAAATTATTTGTTAGGGGCTAGTTTTAGAAAACCAAAAGGTTATGCAAGTTTTGTTTCCAACAGTTAACCGTATTAACACGTCCGTGTACCACAACATTATCTAGTGAGAAGTTAAAAACATAAATTTCAACAACAAATAGGTTTAGTGGTTTAAATTTTTTAATGGCTTTTAAGTAGATAAGTTTCTTACATTATTTACGATTGGTATATTTCGTGTGCCTTTGCTGGCTATAAACAAGAGCGATTATAATAACAAATAAATAATTTATAGACAACATTCCATTATCATGTTATGAATTAAAATTTGTTTCTAAACAATTATTATTAATAAAATAACTTAAAGAGAGGTAAATAATAATTTTAAAATACATTCCTAAGAACTACAGCAGAAAATTTAAATGTGTAAGTGAAACACATTTCTCAAACATGCATGTTATTCGGAAAGTCTTAGTTTTGCACCACGCGCGCAACGCGTGAGAAGAAGACGTGAGAGGATGACCTTGCGAAAGGGTTGGTAACATTCCAGGAAGGAGTTAGCAACGCAGCCTGCCTACGCCTCCTCTCCTCCTGCTGAGACTGCGCCCAGACGCGTGCTGGAGCCTCGGGCCCTCTATGTCTCCATTAGAAATGTGCTTGCTGTGTTTATTCTGTGTTTTGACTGTTAAGTTGATTAAATGACTAGTCTGGAACCTATACTATTTGGAAATTCTTCATTTTTAAATATAAAATAAATATTTACGCCATTCCTCTACAAAGCTCTTGAAACTCTCAGTTTCTTTAATCACAATGGTGATAACGGTGCGAAGATTTATTTTGCATATGGATACCTGTCCGGCAGCCGGTCTGGATTCGAATGATTCAACCATGCGACTTCGAAATCTTCTTAAGAGGATAGGAAAAGTATCAACGTGCATGACTCACGAAAATATAAATACAAAAATAGAATTTGAGCGACCTCAAAGAATACAACGGGGTTTGTTATGTCGTCTAAATATTTTCATTATGGTGACCTGAAGTACAGAGAAAGTAAAAAAAAAACAATATTTAGTTTTAAAATTTTTAACTTTCTTCATAAAAAATGGGCTTTAAAATAAAATTATATGGAAAGAAAAAATTGATTGTAAAGTTATAAAAATCAGTCAAGTTAAACCTCTACAATAACCAAATAAAAGAAAGAAATTCATAACTATTTTCGTTTTCAATTTTTAAATTAATGTGAAAATAATTTAAAATTATTATTTTGTTAAAATATTTAGTAATTATATTGCTTTTTCTTTTATGATTTCAATAATTTTACAGTTATGTTTATTTCATAGATTGTATTTTTTTCTAGGGTTTCACAAGCCATTATTTTATTTTAAAAAAATTCGACTAAAAATAACAATACACTCTATTATTTCAGGAAATCCAGGTCTCCATAATGAAAAGATCTAGTCGCCCAGATTATATATATAGATAGATAGGTAGATAGATAAGATATATAGATAGATAGATAGTTTCTCAAAGATGTTTTTGGTCAGTTCGCCATACCTTCCTTACAACTTCAAAATTAATGATTTAATAACGTATATAGACAATTTACAAAAATTAATGTTTTGAATTAAATTATTATAAAAACATGTTTATAAAAGCCTTATTTTGGTCACAAGTCTACGCCATTTTTGAGATTGCCATAGCTATATAAATAATCTTACATGCATGACAGCTGTTGAAGCGAATTAACCGAAGTAAGTTCCACATACTTTTATAACTTAATTTGTAACATAACTTATTTAATTTTTTCATTACTTATTTATATAGAGTTTGCAATGTTACTTTATATTTATCTAAACCCCAATAACACTGATATTGTCTGCTGTTAGGCTATATATTATTTCTCATAGGTGTTTCTTTGCCGTTACGCTAAATCTCCCATTGTACTTCATCAAAATGTATGATTTGCATTTACACAGCAACTTTGCTCATAGACTCCGCATTATACTCACAATTTATTATACAACTTTGTATTTCCAAATGATGAGGAATGTATTTACAAATGATGAGGAAATAATTCCCAAGAAAAGTAGGCATAACAATGACCATTAATAAAGCACAAGGTCAGACGCTTTAAAGGGCAGGTTTATATTTCCCAGAACCTCTTTACCACGTGGTTTTTTCACGAGTTCGTATATTCAATGGTAGGCCTATTTATGTTTGTATCAGGCACATACAGCCAAAAAGTAAACGATTATCACATTATAACTTCTAACATTGTTATTGAAGAAGATTTTAACTGTAAGAAGTGTAAAAATAAATATTCGATACGGCCAAAATCTGTTGGTACTATATTTTCAATACTTTGCATTAATAAATACTTGCATTTACATACTCTCCCATTATTATATTACCATTCGATGTCTGATCAAGATAAAATGTTTTATTCGCACGGGTAAGTTATTTGTTTTTATATTCTCGTCATTCATCCTTACAGCTCCCGCACACTAGGCGACTAATCACACAAATGACATGGTCTGCATCCACCTTCAAGTCGTAGCGACACGCCTGAGCCTGGCCGCCGCGGACAAGTGTGTGCTCTCTCAGTAGTTGCCACGCACTCTCAGGTCGCGGCGAACTGGCCACGGCAACTTGGCCGTCTAGTGCGGGAGCTGTTAAACATTATATTTTAGGATTGGCATCCATGTTTTCTGGACCCGGCCACAGGCTGAAAGCAGTGATGATGTTAGCCATGCGGTGTCATTATTGACAGTTGAAATAACCATAAAGCCATTAATTATTATCTACTTTAAAGAGTTACTTTATGTGATTAAATACTACATATCTCAAAATAAATAACCTACTTTAATACACGTGCTGTTCTGTTAAAACCAAAGTTAATACAATTGTTGATATCAATCACTTCACCACTTGATGCCGGGAACATAAAATGGGAACGTTTTAAAAACTGATCTCATCTAACTTACGTCAAGTACGTCACAAACCATCTCCCGAATGGTCTTTTGCTATAAAATACGTAAAGAGGCCGGCAAAAATGAGTTTAGTTCAAGTCCTACAAACGTTCATGGAAGTTACTTAGTTATATATTTGAGTTCATATTATTATGATACGCAAACACAAGTATCTATAGGTGTAATTTTGCAGAACTACACAGCGTTGTCTATGTCAAAGTTATTCTGTTTATTTTACCAAGGCGTGAAAGTGAGAATTTCTCAAGAATATCTGAATAACTGTTTATTTATCCTTACATATACATTTATTATCTCAAAGGCGGCCATATTGTGTTTTCGCTACGTATGGCCACTTGTGACACAACGCTAAGGCGGAAGAATACTGTGATCCTTACGGTGTTCCCGAGCCGTGATAAAACAGACTGCGTTTGAACATCACTGTGAGAAACGATAGCAACAACATTCACTGAAATACCATTTGCAAGTTTCATAAAAATTATAATTTGTCATCATTATAAAACTATTGCAAGTAGTGTTGTACTTTTTCTCGTAAAAATACATATTTATAATCAAATTCCCATGAACGTAATGAAACACACAGTAAAATATTTTCGGGGCGGTAAATTTATCTTAAGAAATATGTTGTTCAATAATAAACTTTTTTCCCAAAAAATATATTTGTTTAATGAAACAACGTAGGTTACGTAAATTATTTTTATTTATTTTCTAGGGATGAGCAGTATGATGGAGGAGGGGGGGGAGGAAGCAAATTGCCAGAAGTATTAAAAAAACATTGGTTAAGTCAAAGCGTTCAGAAGCATAAAAATAGACTATTTGATGCCCCTGACTTTTTACTTACTGACATCGGCGATAAAGTAAACTTGTATAGACGGTTGCAGTGAATGTCCGAAAATATTCGTGTATGGACTGCACTACACGAATCTGAAATAACAACTAAGAAGGCAAAATTCGTTTGTAAAACAGCGTTTTATACATTCCAGGAAAACGCAAATTTCAGCTCTTGTATTCAAATGGTTGCAACTTTTATGTTTAACCGCATTCAGTAGGCTAAATTGAACAAGCTTAAAACGTCCACACACCATTTGGGTGTATATATACGTACACACACATATATATATATATACATATGTATAACATATAAAATCACTGTTCGTACAACGTACAAGTCCTCGTTTACCACCATAAAATGCAAGGCCCTCTGATAGCAGTGTAAATACCAACGTGTGTGTGAAGCTATAGGTCCGCACTTCATATGGGTATATTTATATCATATTAACACACTGTGCCTACAAGTCCTCGTTTAACACCAGAATATGCAAGGTCCTCCGATTGCAGTGTAAATACCAACGTGTGTTTGAAGCCATAGGTCCGCACTTAATATGGGTATATTTATATCATATTAACACACTGTGCCTACAAGTCCTCGTTTAACACCAGAATATGCAAGGTCTTCTGATTGCAGTTTAAATACCAACGTGTGTTTGAAGCCATAGGTCCTCTTTTCATATGGGTACATTTATATCATCTAACACACTATACTTACAAGTTCTTCGTTTAACACCAGAAAATGCAAGGTCTTCTGATTACAGTGTAAATGCCTTTGTGTGTTTGAAGTTATAGGTCCGCATTTCACATGGGTACATATATATATATTTATATATATACATATATAAATATACATATATATACATACATATACATATATATAAATATTTGGTTTGGCACCGACTTTAAAACGATTAGTAGGTAGCACCTACCAATTATAATATTTTATTAAAATTATAGGTAATAATTATGTTTGGACAAGAACTGTCACATTGCAATTTATTGTATTGTTTATACAATTTTATTGTTTATACAATTACAATGTGAAAATTCGTATCCAAACATATTACCTATAATTTTAATAAAATATTATGATTGTAATTATTTATTTTTCGATTTCTAGTACCTATAGTATTTTGTTGTGTTTTTTTAGGTCCGTTCGGTTTTTTAAAAATATTATTTTTATGTTTTAATGTTCATGTTCGAAGGCTTAGGGTAATTATGACTTCCAAATAAAATTAAAAATACATAGGGCCTATTTCTAATAATATATATTCCTACTAAGAAGTTTATGATTTGAATGTAAGATAAAGGTTGTAAAGTAACGCGTAATAAAGAATTAATTGTTCATGTAGCACAGCTTACATGTATACGCCTGAAATGGCACCCAGTTAAGGTCCTCGGATCATGCGTCTGTGGCTTCGTAATGTGTGAAATGAGAGACGTCCACCACGTCCTCGCAACCAGCGTTAGACACTACGGAGATGTGTATTAGATGTGTGTAAACTCGAGCGAAATGTCCTCGTTTGGAGCGTTGAGAAACATGGGATACACACCGTGTGTAAAGGAGTGTAAGTGACAACGATACTAGCGCGACGTGGTGGTAACACACACACACTACATACTTGATTCTCTACGGTCTATCCGAGGACCTCAAAAAAAAATTTAAAAATCATGTTTTCACACACTAGGTTGACAGAACAGCGTGAATCCGAGGTCTTTTAATCCGAGGACCTGGGGGAGGTCCTCGGATTGCCAAAGGTCCTCGGATCCACGCTGAAATATCATGCGCAAGTCCTCGGATGATATCCTAAGTCCACACACCAACACACACCTATACGTACTTAGGCCCCTATTCGAGGACCCCATTTGTTACCCTTAAATAGAGGACCTGAATACACAAACACTAACATAGCTTCCGAGGACTAGTACTTTAGCAAGCATATCAGAGGACCGGTCAGACTGAGGACCTTCACACAAGGTGTGTCTGGTGCTTTATCCGAGGACTGTAAAGTTTTACAGTTAACTGCAGGACTAGCAAAATCAGTATAAATGTTTCAACAAGACAGGGTTCCTGGTAGTCGTGTAGTCGAACCAGTGGTCCTTGCTTAGGTGATACGGAGTCGATTCTCGGGGTTCTTCCGTTTCTTCCCTCGATAATCCCGCTGCTGCTCCATTTATATTTGACTTTTCTTCATCGTTACTAAATAACTTACCTATATTTTATAATTTCCGTTAAAGTTTTTTGTTGATAAAACCAATTATCCGAATTCGTGTAAACATACAAAAACACATATATATTATAACTGAATTACAACATATATTTTGTTCCAAAAACTTTATTTATTTAAATGATATTCACGAAAAAGTTGTTATGGTAATTAATTTTTCTATTAATTGATTTTTTTAACTATGAATTTCAACTCAATATTTGTAAGAGAACCCGTAGAACACAGTTTTTCAGTTCTAAATGTTCCAATTCCGATATAAAAAAAAATAATTAATGTTTTATTTGAAGACATCAAGCTGGTATTTAACGAAGGTTTCAACCAACCTAAATAATAAAACTATATAAACCTAGCGATTTAAGAATAATATGTAAGAACTATATCCTAATTATCGTATTAAAGGAAAAATTTAATTTTTATACATATTAACATAGAAATCTCAACATATAAACTACTTAAAAAAAACTCTCAACAAAATGCTTAAACAACAGTGCTATCAATAATAAGAGTGATACAATTAGAAAAATGTATTCAGTTACATTTTATTACAATTTATAAAATTAAGATATAAGTTTTTGGTAAGAGAATAAATACTTTCCGAAATTCTTGTCCATTACGATTGTTATTATTTTCACGAAGAAACTGAATCACGAAATGGACATTAAATAGTTTAGAATGATGTTTCATGTTAAATATGAAGACCGCATGGTTATATTTACACACCAGTTTAAATTCAATTCTTAACCGAAGACAGTGTATTGCACCAATCAATCTAAGGACTTTTACACAGTTTGATATATACTATTCCATATTTAATAAGAGGACCGCTTGGTCATTTACACATCAGTTTAAGCTCAATATTTAAAAAATGACTGTGTATTGTACCACTCAATCTAAGGACTTTAACAAAGTTGGATATATTGTTCCAAGTTTAAAAAGAGGATCGCATGGTCATTTACACACCAGTTTAAAATCAATACCTAACCGAGGACTGTGTATTGTACCACTTAATATAAGGACATTTACACAGTTTGATATACTTTTCCATGTTTAATAAGAGGACCGCCTGGTTATTTTTACACACCAGTTTAAACGCAATACTTAACCGAGGACTGTGTATTGTACCATTCAATCTAAGGACCTTTACACAGTTTGACATACGGTTCCATGTTTAATAAGAGGACCGCGTGGTTATTTTTACACACCAGTTTAAACGCAATACTTAACCGAGGACTGTGTATTGTACCACTCAATCTAAGGACCTTTACACAGTTTGATATACTGTTCCATGTTTAATAAGAGGACCGTTTGGTTAAATTTACACACCGGTTTAAACTCAATACTTAACCGAGGACTGTGTATTGTACCACTCAATCTAAGGACCTTTAAACAGTTTCCAGGGTGGAGAATATACCACCCTGTTGTTGTTTTTGTATTTCTTGCGCCACTTCCCCCCCACCCCCCCCCCCACCCGCCAAACCGCTCTGCACGCTCCCCAACATGCTCCATCGCAACTTGTAATTCGTGGAAACGTGTGACTCTACACAAAATCAGCTCAACACGTGTGTCTTCTCCAGTGTTGACAACTTCTTCGTCGCTCAGTGGCGGATCCAGCATCAAATTTAGGGAGGGACTGATGGCCCAATACCTCCTACTTTAATTGTGCGTCCGAAAATTTCGAAAACTAACAGCTTCTCAAGAGGCTATTTGAACACATTTATGGCGTCACGTAAACAAAACAAGTATCACAAAAAATTAAAAAGTATTAAATTAAAATATTGAACCAAATTCTAAAGGTCAGATGCGGCAGGGAGCCTTTTATATTTTTTCACACTTCAGTTTTTCGATAGTTTTTTTTTTCAGTGCGAAGTAGAGGAAAATCATAAAACGTTACCTGGTCCTAATCATCACAGTGAACAGATTTTTATTTCCAAACTTTGCCTTCCAACGTGCGCCAACGTACCACAAAAACTCATACAGTCCCCTAACCTTTGTATTTTTAATGCCTAGATTCCTAATCTACCAATTTCTAAAAATACCAAATAAATATTGGAATAAAATGTACTTATAAACAAAGTCTTCATCATCAGCTTACATAAATTAATTTTTTACATGTGAGATTTTTATAATAATCACATCCAAATTGTATTTTTGTCGCCATAATTTTATTAGTTTAGAAATTTCTCTTGCTTCAAAAGGTTGAACCTTTATTTTTTTATATTGAGAATGTTATGGTTTTTTGTGCATTTTCCATTTGCATCTCCTAAATGAAAAAAAAATTATAGTCTGCATTTTTTAAATTTACTCCATTGTATAATCTATTCTCCTACAAAATACTAACAAATCACAGACAATACTTTAAAGGTTCTGTCATCATTTAGAGGAAAAGAGACATAGATAGATACGTCAATTTCTTCAATACTAACTGGAGACTGTTCAGTCTTGAAAAGAAAGACGTATGTTCATATGTTTAAAGACAGATAGCACTTATGAAACTGATTATACGGTAGAAAATTTTTGTATTTATACATATTTAATGCACGTATGTATATCTGTACAGTAAGATTAGGCTAAGGTTATTCTTCGAATAACTTTTGTTTCTGCTTTGATCGAAAACTTTTAAGGACGAGATACATTCCGGTAATGGTATTTATGTTTTTATAGTACTTCATGAAAGTTGTTTAATTCTATGTGAGTGAAATGTACAAATGAAATATACGAAACATATAAAGAATATCAACTTGAAAGTGTTAAAAATAATAATAAAGTTTTATAAAAACTATGTGATTATCACCATTTGTGCCCTTATGTGTTCTTATTTTATTAGCATGTCACTGTTTTAAATAAGTAATGAAGATGGGGTCGGAGAACGTTAGTTTAATTGTTTTGCATAGCATAGCAGGATATATGTAAGGAGGTTGGGCAAAGGGGCATTAGTTCAGGTGGCTTGTCAAATTGTGTGGGTTGGGGAGAAGTGGGTGTAACTTTGTGTATAAATGTTGATTTTTTATTTATACAGAAATTAAAAAAATATATTTTATCATATTGCATTACAACAAAAGATAGGGTACAAATCGGGTAAACTTTCGGCACCGGAATAGTGAAATAAAAAACATATGCCGATTCTAAATACCGAAATATGATGTAAATATTGGTAAATTACGTATTTTGTGATGTAATTTCTGTAATAATATTTACATGAAGCGCTCAGTTTATCAGTGAAAACCGCCTACCACAAACAAATTTTAAGTTCTTACTTCCAAGAACCCTTAATGAAAGTAGCATTTTTCGTGGCTAGTCAGGAAAAATATATATTAGGTAAGATATAATATACCTAGTTTCCTCGAAACGTGTTTATGTCCAATCGAAGTGTTGAAACAGCGTAAACATTTCAAGCGTTGGAGTAGGACGAGGGAATATGAGAAGGGAGGTGAGAGGGAGGGAGAGGGAGACAGGCGGGCAGGGAGGTAATGAGGTACTCTCAACCCATTCTTAACCAAATGCAACGTTGCCAAATTAGCGCAGTAGCTGTGTGTGGGCTAGCTCACTTGAATTTTTCCAACGTTGCCTGAAACTTGTATCAATATACACACCATCAACAGAAGAGATATCGTGTATGTGAGCTTGGAAAGAAAGAGAAATTAGAAAGGGAAAAAAGATTAACTGTTACTAAAATACTGTGTACTCGCAATGATAATTAACTTTTTTTCCCCTTGTTTTAATACATCTATAATGATGAGGTGGAAAGAACATGACATACTACGTGTGAAAACATGATAGCGATAAATAAATAATATGTTTGTTCGTATTTATTTATTCATAAAGAAACACACATCTACGCATTAAAATCAAAAATGTTTTTTTTTTTTTCAAACACTTTTGTATTTATTTACTTACCCAGGTACCGAAATGGATGACTCTGAGTTAAGCTCAACAAATATAAAATAAACTACCTTGAAATTCCCAACTTGTAAAAGTGTTAATTCACAACTCAAATAGTTAGGGTTTCTATTTTCGCGACAGAATGGTCCGTTCTTAAAACCAGCATGTATTTATAGTCACAGAAAATGGCATCGAATAAAGAAAAACTGAAAGTACAACTGGAATAGGATATTTTTCATAGTACAGGTAACTAGAGATGATATTTTATTATATTTTTGATATATGTTTACAGAAATGACTTAACAGTTGTCTGTAAAAGTACATAAAATTTTATTGCGATACCCACCTTTTGTAATTATCGTTTTTTAAACAGCATGTTATAGACTTAAGTAGATAATATCATGTACCAATGTAAGAACGCAATAACTTGCATTTGCATATGGGCGCAAGTTTGGTTTCGATGACACAAATTCACTTTGTGAGAACAAATTTGTATAAAAAATCTACCCTATCCAGTTTTTATTATCGTTACTAACATGATCTTGACTACGAGAACTTGTGCAAAACCAATTCCCATATCTTCGCATAAAGTTATATCTAATAATTTATTGATATCACAAAAATAATTATACAAAATTTTTATACGTAAAAATACGTGCATAATTTAAATTATCAGGCTATACATTATCAAGAAAATTCCCCTAAATAATACTTTCATTGCACGGTTGTCTTATTATAGTGTTGATGACAGCAGGAACTGCAACATGATTAGAGTGGAATCCTAACCAAATGGATGCCAACTCGGCCCTTATTTTTAGTACATTTAAAAATAACAAATAATATTTAAAAATGTATGTTTTGAAAATATTAATTGAATATTAAGTACGAAAATTATATCACTAAAAATATTTATGTAGGTATGTTTATAAAGCAAGGCAAGGTTAAAACTTAACATAAATCTAAATAAGTAAAACTACATTAACCATCTATCTCTGTTATCCGTCACTACTTGTATGCGATTTTTTATGAAACGTTATTCATGATGTTTCCATTTTAAAAAATACAGAACATTGCTTAAATAAAGCTCGAGCTGCAAATAAACAGAAGAAAATGAATTCTTTTTATTAGGATGTAAACAATTTAACTTAAAGAAATTCTCCAAAGTACGTACATATGTACACATTGTACAACATTGGACATTAAACTATGTTATACTAAATTGGTAAATAAAACTACTATATATGTTATTTAATTAAACATGGCTGGCTTTCTTTCTTTCCCAAATAAATTAAAATCTCGTACTACTTATTTACTAATATTTAAATGTAACTGTTCACGTTTGAAATTCAATTTCCATTGTCCGTCTATTAAATTATCCGTCATAGGACCGGTCCCAAGGGTGACGATTAAATTAGGTTTTACCTTAAAAATATTTTTAGTCTGTAAATGTTCGAATAAAAATGAAATCTATGTAAATTGGAAACAAATAAATATTGAATTAAGATAGATTTCAACTTACAAAACGTGATTGGTTTAAGTTACTACGCCATGACCTAACACACTCTTTTACTCCGCCACGAATATCTAAATTGGTGTAAATATATATACTTTCAAAAAAATAATGTTTTTTTTAGGTACACGTTTTTCTAATCACACGATGTTTGTCTGCTAAAGTGTTAAGGTTACTGTGGATAAATTGTTATGGTTTTTCCACTATCTTTGATGTCATCAAATCACTTACAACAGCTGACTTGAAACCCAGATTGTTCCATTCTCTTTAAATTTTCAAATCAGGAGTTTGTAATTGTGCCAATTACTTGCTTTGTCTTCCCTTTGATTGTAACACATTCCAGCATCAACTTTTGTTCCATCCAACGAGAGAACTGTCAAACGCTCTCTTGTTTACACGATAGCAATTGAAAACATAAAATCTCTCAAGAGAGCAGCTGCTTACCGTAAAATGATTATTTTACTAAAGCTTCTATAAACACTCAAAGATTTCCAAAACAACAGTAATTTAGCAGGAAGGCACGTGTTGTCTGACCCATAGGCGTGCGCAGGACTTCAGTAGTGGTGGTGCCAGATTACACAACAGCCCTATCATTCACGGACCCGAGCCTAAAGCGGGGGGTCCGGGGGTCCTCCCCCGGAAAAATTTGGATTTGAAAGCGCGAAATTGTGCTATTTAAGGTGTTTCCGAACAAAATCATTACATACACAGATGTAAAAAATTTTAACATTTTTTATGACAAATTATGGCTTTGAACGTTTTAATCGCCAGGAAAACTACTAAACCAATTACAGTTTTAAGCTTTGTTGAGCCATAAATTAAATTGCACAAATTGTTTGCACGGAATTCATGCTGGTGGCTTTGAAAAATCGTACTTGCATGTTTTCTGAAGACACCAAATAAATGCTAGAAAAAACATTCTCATATGTTAAGTTTTAAAATCAACAAATCAAGGGAGTTTTTGTAACATACCTCAAATATGTAAAATATTAAAATAATAAAAATACACAAATAAGAGTGGGCAAAAGTTTTAACTTTTGGAATACAACAAAAATGTTTTGTCGGCGACTGCATATAAGTAATCGAGTAATCCTTTTCGGGATCCGGCTTTTTAATTTTAATCACCCATTTATACATCATACAGACAGATATATACAGCAATTAACGAACTATAACAACTGTCAACTAGTGAAAATAAAATGATAATTAATTAATGAGTGATCCACGTAACAAACACAGGCTCTATTCGTGTACTCATTAGAACAGTAAACTGATGAGTAAACAGTAAGAGTAAACACTACACAGTAGTGCTACCTGGCGGACGCAGTGGCGTAGCCAGGATTTGTGTATGGGGGTGTTAAGAAGCATGCCCCCCCTCCCCCCCTCGGTATTAAAGCGGGGGGGGGGGTCCGGGGGTCCTCCCCCGGGAAAATGTGAAATTTAAGGTGTAAAATAGTGCTATTTTAGCAGTTTTCGGTTCTTAAAGTTAAATATTGTTACGGTAAAATTTTTATTAATTTTAATATGAAATTTGTTTGAGTGATGAATAATAAATTAATTAAAGAATTGGTGCAAGGGGGGGGGGGGGGGTTGAACTCCTAACCCCCCCCCCCCCCTTATGGCTACACCCCTGGGCGGACGGCGGCTATTATTCCGTGCGCCTGCCGAGTGGAGTGAACAGTGGACACCGAGCGCGCATTCTATGTAATTCGAGGAGAACTAGGAGAAGTATTTACATTTCAGAAGTTTCGTAGCCGCGGCCCGCGTGTACAACACAAGTAATTGCACCTGGCTTGTTTCCGTGTGTATAGTTGGTTCGATTGATAATTGCTATACTGATATTGTTATGAGCACATATCTGTAACTCGACACAATTGGAAAACATTTTTTTTTGTGGAAATAATACGGTTTTTTGTAAGTATGTATTATTTGTGCTTGTAAAAAATAAAATAACGTTAACCCTAATGGTGGTGCCAAGGCACCTGTGGCACCTACCGTGCGCACGCCTATGGTCTGACCGCACGTTGCTAAAAGCCAGCCCAAGGAATATAAAAGTAGACAGAGATTTCACCCTTAGAATAAACATAATTTCTTCTCCCCCCCCCCCCCCCCCCCTCTTCAACCAAATAACGGCCTTAAATGATTCTGGCGCTACTAACAACACAGCATAAAACCAAATAATTTAGTTTTGACACTAAATATATCAAATTCTAGGTTTTCTTCGGAATTCATCGGGTACAGGATTTGGTATTTTAATACACACATACGTTTAAATAAAAAAGTCTTACGTTGTATTTCCTTTTCTTGATATTTATGACAAAAAAGTTAAGGCTTTGTTTAATGTTTTATTACAGACTAAATGTGTTTAGATTATAAAATAGTTTTTTCACACTGCATCAACATCTTTGGGTTCTAAAATAACTTTATTAATTTATATAAATTCCCATATATTGAAATACATTATTGAAAGAAGTTAAAAATATCGTTAAAATGCAAATAGGAATGTAAAATTAATGCCTTCAAACACTCGATAGTTACATTAATATACACATGGGCACAAAAATATTAAGATACATGTTTGTATTGAAATACAAACTTTTGCCGAGGTAACGCTGCTCATTTATATTTGATGTACCTAATTCCCATTATTTAACAGCTATGCATCCTGTTTATTTTTTTTAAATTCATTAGCCAGACGTTTGCCAAACAAAACTATATTTTCTTGAGCTTGATTAAAAACAAATACAAGGACTTCACCCTGACAGTGTAACATTTGTTGATTTACTTTTTTTTATTTAAAACCATTTGTTAAATTGTTTCCTTAAAGCTTGAATAGTAAACTTTATTTTCTTGGGGTAATATATATATATATAATTATATTATATATAATTTAACTCTGAATGTGAATGGCATTTTGATATTAGTACAGACGAATCGTTAGTGTTAAATAAGCACATCGTGAGACCTATCTAGTGACGACCCCATGGGCTTCCCCGTGACGTCACGACATCCAACCATGTTCCTGTTAACTCCGCAGCGCCGGGGCAGTTATGGCCCTAACACCCATGGCGCGGCCCACACGGTGTCAGATGAAGAATTTCTCCGATTCTGACTTGCGCTCCAGGACACATTTTTGTTCTACCTTTATTTTAAAAAATATTAAAAAAAAACGTAAAACCTTTCGCTTTAGATTTTCCAACCTTCATGTCGATAGAAATTATTTTTTTGACAAAAACGGTTAAATACCTAAGCATCACCAACGCCTTCTTAAACGCGTTAAACTTGAAGTTTCAAATCAGTTTCAGGTATATGATATTTTTAGTTAGCATAGAGAATAAAATTTTGAAATTAATAATCATTTTTAATGATACTACTCATCTAAGATAAGCTTCTTAAGTTTACAGTGAATGCAAGGATAGTATTTATTTAAAATTTTCTTTAACCTTTATTGCCATAGAAGTTCTAACTTCCAGTGGTAAGTAAATATTAAGGCATACTGCCACAGCTTACACAGTTACATAACCAAGCTTGCATCTAATAATTAAATCCATGGCATTTAGACTAAAAAGCAGGCTCGCTCGATAATACAGTTCATAACTATCTTTAGAAAAAAATATTTGCCAATTAAAAAGTTAAACATTTTTATAAAAATATATTTTATACAAGACTTGATTTTTTTTATTTATAGACAATGGGGTTGAAACAATTTATTACAAATAATTTCAGCCAATTTGAGAAATAGGTCACACAAAATTTATACCTACGCGTGAGATAAAAATGTATCAGGCGGTAGTTTAATTTTTGACTGAAGTCAATCGATAGTTAACTTAACAAAACTAGCTTTCCGTCTGCTTTAAAATAAATGTGTTGTTTTCTTATTATGAGCTTATCTCATTCCTATTTTTTATGACCTGAAGATTGTACATGAAAAACATTTGTTTAGATAAAAGTCAACTTGTTACTGGTTGTAAGGTTCACACGCTGTGAAAAATTCTGTTTGACGTTTTAACCAAGTCATGATTAAAAATAATCTACTAATAAACGTATCCAAGAATTTTCCAGTAGCAATAACATAATAAGTCTAAATAATAAATAAATTCTCATCAGATAGTTTACTTATATTTGAAACTAGGACTAAATTATCATATAAAAATAGAAATATTTTAGTGACAGCTGCGGAATAACACTACCATTGTAACATGAAAAAAATATGCTAAGCAATGGAGAATTTTTATAGAATACATGTTTCATAATTTTGTTAAGTATATTCTTAAACTTCAAATACTACGAAAGGTCTATTTCATGACTAATCATTTAGCTTTTTCCAACCGTGTGTACATACATAACACACTACATAATACTATATACATAACACTACATACATAACACACATACGCACACTTCGTCCACAGTAACATGAATGGTATTGGAATTATTTCAATTTATTGTAACAGATTTGGAAGTTTTTTATAACACCAATAATATTTTGTTCATTTCAGTTCAACCATTTTAACCTGCACAGTATGAATAGTTTACAATTTTCATTTGTTTATTTATTTTATATTGTTACGTAAAATAAATCATAAATAATATTAATTTTATTTACAAATTTAACTAAATATCTACATATAACGCGTGTGCTACGTAGTTTTGGTGACGGTTACTTACGAAGTTCATAAAAATCAGAGTCGCTAAAATTTTTAAATAGTTAAAAGTTCTTAAAATGTAACTTATATTTTATTTTTTTATTTCAAAGACTTTTTAGATGACTTGCAAACTTTCACATATATTACACTAAGATAAGAGCGTTTTCATGAGACACTGTAACAGCCTGGAGGGGAACCAAACGTGGAAAGTAAAATGTGATTTGTCGCCTGCTGTCAGACATGGCGTGAGTAAATTTGCGAATTATGGTTAACTGGTAAAATATGCTCTATACAAAACACTGACTGGCGAATGCGATTAAAATTGAGTACATGCACAAAAACCTATGCGAATGACTTGCGCGTTTCACACTCGTAGTGTTAAACGTCGTGAAATTTATGTGAAATAATTGAAAAAGAAAGTTTGATTTTTGTGCTTCAAAGATTACACACAATCCCTTACAAATTAATAGCTATAATTCATTCTAACCTATTTAAACAGAGGCATAATACAAAATCCCACCCTATTGACGAGTAATCCAACCCATGCCCAGGACGGATCTAGGCCTTTACTTCAACGGGGTAAAAAATGTGTTTGCGCTTCCCACTCACAATGTATTACAGACTAACAGCAAAATTATTAATTTGCGTCCGTGTACATTATAATCCTAGTATAAAATTAAAGTTAACATTCGTCCAACCCGTGTACTTGCATTTCATTTAACAGGTTTAGGTATAAAAAAAATTTGGTTTGATGAAGCACGGACTGGATAAAAATTAGTAATTTTCCTAACTAAGAAATGTGGTGAATGTAGCCGACGCTCGGTGGGATTACTTGGGGCTCTCTCGTGTTTTATCACCCCTTGAGGAAAATATATTTTAAACAGATAATAACAACTTTGTCACTATTTATTACATACAGCAAGCACTACGCGGCTTTCACGAGGGACTTCCAGAAAAAAAAACAATCTGTCGCTCTCATCCCCACCCTGCTTTTCCTCCCGCGGATCAAAACAACTGCATTCCATGGTGAACACACCACAGATTGCACAAGTCACTGGTGATGTTCTGGCTTGCGATGCTCGAGCCGATCCCCCAAGAGAGACTTCACTCCTCACAACACCGAGTCGGCACACAAGTCACACAAGTGATTCAAAGCCCACTATCGCCAGGTTCAGGCTTACACGCTATATTAAATCTCCCCCCCCCCCCGTAGCATTTTTCATTTTCTCTCAATAAGTATTGGTCAATAGGTAGTACTGCTAATTGAATATTATATTTCTTTTGCGTGTGTTGTTCTGTCACAGATATGTGCAACTGATATTTAGAAAGTGTAATACAACGGGCGTAAAATGTTGCGTAAGTGTTAATTATTAGCAGTTTCGCAACAGTCTACACTCATTTTGTTCTAGCAGAACTACAAATGCAAAAGAGTTCTAAAGATAAAATCTACAGTAATAGCCCTTATAGTAGAGAAATGTCGTAAAAATGAAGTCATCAACATACGCAGGCCGGGCTCGGCTTGGCTTCAAGGTCACAGGTTGTGGAGTTAAGACGGGTCCTGTTGTTTTTCTGTAATATAAGTTTATTGTGTTGGGTGGGGGAGGCGAGTGGAGAGGTTTGTAAGCTGTCACCAGCTACCTACCCAGTAGCAAGATAGGCACACATAGTCTAGCCGTGGTTTTACAACGCTCCCGACTGTGCGACCGGCCGAACCAACAGCAATTAGATACGGCACGCGGCAGAAGCGCCACGAACGCTTCGGCTGTGCACTTGATTTGCGCTGTAGGAGGCAGCAAGCCTTGATCTTTACATTTAATGACCAATCCCCAGGTGCTTAGTCGGAGGAATTAAATTAGTTTTTCTGCGAGTCCGCCGGGATTCTACTCTAAATTAAAAATGACAAAAATCTCTACAGAAATTTGCAACATAAATTAACCTGCCATATGTAATAAGAGACCAGCATTTAGTTATGAAGATACCTTTATGAGTACTTCCTGTTGACAGCGACGAGTTTTGTTAAAACTGCAGAATTTTTGAAATTAAACTTTATGCAGACACTAAACGAATTTATCCTTAATACTTGATCTATTATTTGCAATAAACGATCCAACTTAAAGGCGTATATAATACTTGGAAAGCACTAATAACCATCAGTTGTATATTTTTGGGTTATATTTTCGTGATAAACCTTCAGCCGAAGTTTGTTGTTTGAATTCTTACTCATACTGGATAGCATCAGTTCTTCTTCATTGCACTAACGGCACAGATATCCATTAACTTAAATCCTCTCTCTATTAATAGACGTAATTGTGTCAATGAAGCAAAATTTCCTTGAATACACCAGCAATAGTCTCAAAAAATAAAACACTTACATAGGTTGGTTACTAAATGAGATTTTCTCCATGGTATCTCAGCTTCCTACATATCAAGAAGAATATTATAACAAAGTCATACATTACAAATAAAAATAAAAATAATTAATATGGCTTAGGAAAATATTACCTATTATAGATAATATCAACAAATGTATTAAATATTTTCTTTCGTTTCACAATCATGATCCTTGATTTATCTTCTCTTTGAAAATTTTATTTTTTACTTCCAAAATTTTCCTTGGCCCTGTATATGATTTTACTTATCTTTGTATATGATCAAATCTATAGGGAACAGTCGGTTAAATTACTCGTTTCCTTCGTTTATGCGAAGTGGAAATGAGCAGAAATACCGGCCTTCCCAATTAAAATCACTGTGGTTAAGTAACAAATGGTACATTGTGTGCACCTGTTTTAGTTAGAATCTGCTTTTTTAACATTTTAACTATAAAAATGCGAGTAATTTAAAGCACGTTTTTAAATATTACTATTAAAGTAAATAATTTTATGATAAGCGGGGGTGAATATATCAACGGCACTTAACAGATCAATATAGTTGCTAAGTTATTTAAATTCACTGTATTTATTTCAGTAACATACTTATTTTCTAGTACACGTTTTAGTCCAATTACTTATAGTGTGAGTGTAATAAATACTTTTCATTATTAAATTATTTGTTAGGGGCTAGTGTTAGAAAACCAAAAGGTTATGCAAGTTTTGTTTCCAACAGTTAACCGTATTAACACGTCCGTGTACCACAACATTCTCTAGTGAGAAGTTAAAAACATAAATTTCAACAACAAATATGTTTATTGTTTTAAATTTTTTATGGCTTTTAAGTAGATAAGTTTTATTACATTCTTTACGATTGGTATATTTCGTGTCAATTTGCTGGCTATAAACAAGAGCGATTATAATAACAAATAAGTAATTTATAGAGAATATTCCATTATGATTTTATGAATTATAATTTTTTTCTAAACAATTATTATTTATAAATTAACTTAAAGAGGGATAAATAATAATTTTAAAATACATTCCTAAGAACTACAGCAGAAAATTTAAATGTGTAAGTGAAACACATTTCTCAAACATGCATGTTATTCGGAAAGTCTTAGTTATGCACCAAGCACGCAACGCGTGAGAAGAAGACGTGAGAGGATGACCTTGTGAAAGGGTTGGTAACCTTCCAGGAAGGAATTAGCAACGCAGCCTGCCTACGCCTCCTCTCCTCCTGCTGAGACTGCGCCCACACGCGTGCTGGAGCCTCGGGCCCTCTATGTCTCCATTAGAAATGTGCTTGCTGTGTTTATTCTGTGTTTTGACTGTTAAGTTGATTAAATTACTAGTCTGGAACCTATACTATTTTGAAATTCTTCATTTTTAAATATAAAATAAATATTTACGCCATTCCTCTACAAAGCTCTTGAAACTCTCAGTTTTTCTTAATCACAATGGTGAAAACGGTGCGAAGATTTATTTTGCATATGTATACCTACCTGTCCGGCAGCCGGTCTGGATTCGAATGATTCAACCATGCAACGTGCATTACTGACGAAAATATAAATACAAAAATAGAATTTGAGCGACCTCAAAGAATACAACGGGGTTTGTTATGTCGTCTAAATATTTTCATTATGGTGACCTGAAGTACAGAGAAAGTAAAAAAAAAAGACAATATTTAGTTTTAAAAATTTTAACTTTCTTTATTTCAAAAAAATGGGCTGTGAAATAAAATTATATGGAAAGAAAAAATTGATTGTAAAGTTATAAAAATCAGTTAAGTTAAACCTCTACAGTAACCAAATAAAAGAAAGAAATTCATAATTATTTTCGTTTTCAATTTTTTAATTAAAGTGAAAATAATTTAAAATTATTTTGTAAAAATATTTAGTAATTATATTGCTTTTTCTTATATGATTTCAATAATTTTACAGTCATGTTTATTTCATAGATTGTATTTTTTTCTAGGGTTTCACAAGCCATTATTTTATTTTAAAAAAATTCGACTAAAAATAACAATACACTCTATTATTTAAGGAAATCCAGGTCTCCATAATGAAAAGATCTAGTCGCCCAGATTATATAGATAGATAGATAGATAGATAGATAGATAGATAGATAGATAGATAGATAGATAGTTTCTCAAATATGTTTTTGGTCGGTTCGCCATATATCCCTTACAACTTCAAAATTAATGATTTAATAACGTAAATAGACAATTTACAAAAATTAATGTTTTGAATTAAATTATTATAAAACATGTTTATAAAAGCCTTATTTTGGTCACAAGTCTACGCCATTTTTGAGATTGCCATAGCTATATAAATAATCTTACATGCACGACAGCTGTTGAAGCGAATTAACCGAAGTAAGTTCCACATACTTTTATAACTTAATTTGTAACATAACTTATTTATATAGAGTTTGCAATGTTACTTTATATTTATCTAAACCCCAATAACACTGATATTCTGTCTGCTGTTAGGCTATATATTATTTCTCAAAGGTGTTTCTTTGCCGTTACGCTAAATCTCCCATTGTACTTCATCAAAATGCATGATTTGCATTTACACAGCAACTTTGCTCATAGACTCCGCATTATACTCACAATTTATTATACAACTTTGTATTTCCAAATGATGAGTAAATAATTCCCAAGAAAAGTAGGCATAACAATGACCATTAATGAAGCACAAGGTCAGATGCTTAAAGGGCAGGTTTATATTTTCCAGAACCTGTTTACCACATGGTTTTTTCACGAGTTCGTATATTCAATGGTAGGCCTATTTATGTTTGTATCAGGCACATACAGCCAAAAAGTAAACGATGATCACATTATAACTTCTAACATTGTTATTGAAGAAGATTTTAACTGTAAGAAGTGTAAAAATAAATATTCGATACGGCCAAAATATGTTGGTACTATATTTTCAATACTTCGCATTAATAAATACTTGCATTTACATACCACCCCATTATTATATTACCATTCGATGTCTGATCAAGATAAAATGTTTTATTCGCACGGGTAAGTTATTTGTTTTTATATTCTCGTTATTCATCCTTACAGCTCCCGCACACTAGGCGACTAATCACACAAATGACATGGTCTACATCCACCCTCAAGTCGTAGCGACACGCCTGAGCCTGGCCGCCGCAGACAAGTGTGTGCTCTCTCAGTAGTTGCCACGCACTCTCAGGTCGCGGCGAACTGGCCACGGCAACTTGGCCGTCTAGTGCGGGAGCTGTTAAACATTATATTTTAGGATTGGCATCCATGTTTTCTGGACCCGGCCACAGGCTGAAATCAGTGATGTTGTTATCCATGCGGTGTCATTATTGACAGTTGAAATAATCATAAAGCCATTAATTATTATCTCCTTTAAAGAGTTACTTTATGTGATTAAATACTACATATCTAAATATAAATAAGCTACTTTAAAACACTTGCTGTTCTGTTAAAACCAAAGTTAATACAATTCGCCGCCTGAGTATTGGAGTGTTCTATGTCCACTTTTTAGGTTTTTTATGCTATGGACACGAAATTAATATTAGTATTCATTTGTACTATATCAACACACGTCTATGCACATAAAAATGTTTGTTCTTAATTTAAGACCAATATTATTTTGTTCTATGTCATGCTATTCATAGATATTTGAACTTTCAAATGCTTATATCTCAGTTCCGACTTCAATGGACATAGAACACTCCAATTCTCAGGCGACGAATTGTTGATATCAATCACTTCACCACTTGATGCCGGGAACATAAAATGGGAACGTTTTAAAAACTGATCTCATCTAACTTACGTCAAGTACGCCACAAACCATCTCCCGAATGGTCTTTTGCTATAAAATACGTAAAGAGGCCGGCAAAAATGTGTTTAGTTCAAGTCCTACAAACGTTCATGGAAGATAGTTATATATTTGAGTTCATATTATTATGATACGCAAACACAAGTATCTATAGGTGTAATTTTGCAGAACTACACAGCGTTGTCTATGTCATTAACATTAAACCAGGTCAAAGTTATTCTGTTTATTTTACCAAGGCGTGAAAGTGAGAATTTCTCAAGAATATCTGAATAACTGTTTATTTATCCTTACATATACATTGATTATCTCAAAGGCGGCCATATTGTGTTTTCGCTACGTATGGCCACATGTGACACAACGCTAAGGCGGAAGAATACTTTGTGATCCTTACGGTGTTCCCGAGCCGTGATAAAACAGTCTGCGTTTGAACTTCACTGTGAGAAACGATAGCAACAATATTCACTGAAATACCATTTGCAAGTTTCATAAAAATTATAATTTGTCATCATTATAAAACTATTGCAAGTAGTGTTGTACGTTTTCTCGTAAAAATACATATCTATAATCAAATTACCATGAACGTAATGAAACACGCAGTAAAATATTTTCGGGGCGGTAAATTAATCTAAAGAAATATTTTTTTCAATAATAAACTTTTTTCCCAACAAATATATTTGTTTAATGAAACAACGTAGGTTACGTAAATTATTTTTATTTATTATCTAGGGATGAGCAGTATGATGGTGGAGGGGGGGGGGGGAGGAAGCAAATTGCCACAAGTATTAAAAAACATCGGTTAAGTCAAAGCGTTCAGAAGCATAAAAAAAACTTTATTTGATGCCCCTAACTTTTTACTTACTGACATAGGCGATAAAGTAAACGTGTATAGACGGTTGCAGTGAATGTCCGAAAATATTCGAGTATGGACTGCACTACACGAATCTGAAATAACAACTAAGAAGGCAAAATTCGTTTGTAAAACAGCGTTTTATACATTCCAGGAAAACGCAAAATTTAGCTCTTGTATTTAAATGTTTTGCAACTTTTATGTTTAACCGCATCCAGTAGGCTAAATTGAACAAACTTAAAACGTCCACACACCATTTGGGTGTATATGTACACACACATATATATACATAAACAGGAGCGCAACAACTAAATTTCCAAAGGGGGGGGGGGAAATATACCTTTTTATAAAGAATCATCGATCCCCCCTATTGAAGCGGGGGGTCCGGGGGTCCTCCCCCGGGAAAATTTGCATTTCAAGGTGGAAAATGGTGCTATTAAGCAGTTTTACTATCTAAAAATTGATTACACAGCACTTTCTTTGCCCCTGTTTGCCCCCACTTCAAGGTTTCAGAGAGGGGGGGGGGGGGCAAACTACCCTTGCCCCCCCTGTTGTTGCGCCCCTGTACATAAATATGTATAACATATAAAACCACTGTTCGTACAACGTACAAGTCCTCGTTTACCACCAGAAAATGCAAGGCCCTCTGGTTGCAGTGTAAATACAAACGTGTGATTGAAGCAATAAAATTCTGCACTTCTTAAAATAATATTATACTAACACACTATAGATACCTACAAGTCCATGTTTGCCACTAGAAAATGCAAATTACTCTGATTGTATTGTAAATACCTACATGTGTTTGAAGCTATAGGTTCACAATTCATATGGGTATAATTATATTATCTTAACACACAACACTTACAAGTCCTCGTTTAACACCAGAAAAGACAAAGTCCTCTGATAGCAGTGTAAATAAATATATAATAAATAAATATATATAATAAATATAAATACCAACATGTGTGTGAAGCTATAGGTCCGCACTTCATATGGGTATATTTATATCATATTAACACACTGTGCCTACAAGTCCTCGTTGAACACCAGAATATGCAAGGTCTTCTGATTGCAGTTTAAATACCAACGTGTGTTTGAAGCCATAGGTCCTCTTTTCATATGGGTATATTTATATCATCTAACACACTATACTTACAAGTTCTTCGTTTAACACCAGAAAATGCAAGGTCTTCTGATTACAGTGTAAATACCTTTGTGTGTTTGAAGCTATAGGTCCGCATTTCACATGGATATACACACACACATATATATATATACATATATATACATATATATATATACATATTTGGTTTGGCACCGACTTTAAACCGATTAGAGGGTAGCACCTACCAATTATAATATTTTATTAAAATTATAGGTAATAATTATGTTTGGACAAGAACTGTCACATTGTAATTGTATTGTTTATACAATTTTATTGTTTATACAATTACAATGTGAAAATTCGTGTCCAAACATATTACCTATAATTTTAATAAAATATTATAATTGTATTTATTTTTCGATTTCTAGTACCTATAGTATTTTTTTGTGTTTTTTTAAGTCCGTTTGGTTTTTTAAAAATATTATTTTTATGTTTTAATCTTCATGTTCGAAGGTTTAGGGTAATTATGACTTCCAAATAAAATTAAAAATACATATTTCTAATAATACATATTCCTACATATTACTACTAAGAAGTTTATGAATTGAATGTAAGATAAAGGCTGTAAAGTAACGCGTAATAAAGAATTGTTCATGTAGCACAGCTTACATGTATACGCCTGAAATGGCACCCAGTTAAGGTCCTCGGATCATGCGTCTGTGGCTTCATAATGTGTGAAATGAGAGACGTCCACCACGTCCTCGCAACCAGCGTTAGACACTACGGAGATGTGTATTATATGTGTGTAAACTCGAGGGAAATGTCCTCGTTTGGAGCGTTGAGAAACATGGGATACACACCGTGTGTAAAGGAGTGTAAGTGACAACGATACTAGCGCGACGTGGTGGTAACACACACACACTACATACTTGATTCTCTACGGTCTATCCGAGGACCTCAAAAAAAAATTTAAAAATCATGTTTTCACACACTAGGTTGACAGAACAGCGTGAATCCGAGGTCTTTTAATCCGAGGACCTGGGGGAGGTCCTCGGATTGCCAAAGGTCCTCGGATCCACGCTGAAATATTATGCGCAAGTCCTCGGATGATACCCTAAGTCCACACACGCACACACACCAACACACACGCACACACACCTACACACACGCACACACACCAACACACACCAACACACACACCAACACACACCAACACACACACCAACACACACACCAACACACACGCACACACACCAACACACACGCACACACACCAACACACACGCACACACACCAACACACACCAACACACACACCAACACACACCAACACACACACCAACACACACACCAACACACACACACACCAACACACACACACACCAACACACACACACCAACACACACACACACCAACACACACACACACACCAACGCACACACACACCAACGCGCACACACACCAACGCGCACACACACCAACGCACACACACCAACGCACACACGCACACGCTTGGTTGTTTATTACATTCCAACTGAAATTAAAGTGATTACTCTGACAGAATACAACACAGACTTACGAGCTTTGAAGGCTGGGTTCCGTGGAACAAGATATGATGTTTTAGGTACCTAAGACTTAAGAGCTTTTGGAGCACGGTTTAGACTGACAGATACGAGGTTTTATAATTTGTGAATAGAAAAGAGACTAAGTAGAGTTGACTTACGAGGTTTTATCAGCATATGCACTATGAAAAAATACACCAAACACATCCGGAATGTAAAACTGGGAAAATCTGGACTTACGAGGTTTTAGAAGTAAGCCGACGATTTGCATCAGCAAGGGGGAACATTAGTGGCAACGCAACTGTGAATAAGATGTTAAGGTTGCATTTATTTTGAGGTTCAGCTATGTAAATACTATTTGTAAATACTATTTGTGTTAACTGTAACAGTATTGTTATATTTGAACCTGTTGCTGATATTATACACGGCTACCTTTCGCCTCCGGCTGGGCCGTGCTGAGCTCATGCTCTTTGGCTGAGCCGGGCCGTGCTGTTTTGCGTAGCCGAGCCACATACCATGCTCTCGCCGTGTCCGATAGTCGATAGTAAGTGAGTAGTTGGTGTCGAAGTCGAATGTTTATTTTCATCTTGCGCTGCTCCTTTTGTTGTTTGGCAAATGGCGGCGTGTTTGTTTGTCTAGAGCAACGTGAACATGTCTGATAGAACTGTTTGTAAAAGTTACAAAACAAGTTTTACGAAAGCTTACAGTAACGAGTTTCCATCAATACTCGAGTCACGTAAAGGAAGCAATTTCGCGTTTTGTAGCGTGTGCCGTGCTGATTTTTCTATCTCGCATAGTGGAAGAGGAAACATTGTGAAACATGTTGCTACAAAAATCAACGAACACATGAAGTGTATTGCTTCCAATAAAAAACTAAATTTTGCTGTGAACAGTGTTAATAGTGTTACACGAGCAGAATGTTATTTTACATCTTTTTTAGTTGAACATAATTTAGCGCTGTTGTGTAGTGATCATGCAGGGCCGCTTTTTAGAAAGATGTTTCTCGATAGTGACATTGTCAAAAAATACGGCTGTGCGAGGACCAAATCTGCAATTGGGACAAATGAATCAAAGCTCGCATGAGAAACTTGTATCGGTGTTACATAATACACACCATTTTCCATCACAACTGATGGTAGTAATGAAAGTGATTGCAAACTTTACCCCATTGTGGTTACTTTCCACAGTAAAGACAAGCTCGAAATTCAAAATAGGCTCTTGGCAGTACCAGTTCTCAAAGACAACTCAACAGGAGTAAATATTGGTAATCTTTTACTTGATACCTTAAAAGAAAACAACATCCTGTTTTCAAACCATTTTCAAAGTACTGGAGAAGAAGAAAGAAAGAAAGAAAGAAAGAGAAAGAAAGAAAGAAATGACTTGGTACCCTGGTTGGTAGAACAATGGCAGCCATTAACTAGTTTTTTTTTTTTGGTAGAATGTGGGCCTGAATTTGCAGATGAAAGCAGGAGCACACTTCAGAGCTACAAAATCCCCAAACTAGTTTCAAAAATAGGTGACTGTTCAATTCCATCTCAACAAGGTAGTAAAAGTAACCTCACAGTTTTGTCCAGTGCCACAAAAACAGAAAGTAGTAGTAGTAGTACAAACAGTAGCCATGCAGTGTCTTCAAATGATAAAAAAAAAAAAAAAACATTTACAAGTTCACTTTTCCCAGTAAAATAACTTCTAAACCTGACAGTTCAAAGAAGCGCAGTTCTAAAATGGATGTGACCAGCTCAAAGAAAATCAAGTTAACACACAGACCTAAAATGAAAACATCAGTTCCTCAGGTACCAGCAGAAAAAGGTAGATCTATGTCATCCCAACTTACTAGAGAAGAGAGGCTATTCATGTTTTTATCTAGTGATTTAAAAAAGGCATTTTTCATGTTCCTCTTAAATGTAATCCCTATGTTCGACAAGACCAATGTACTACTACAGTCGCAAGAACCTCAGATTCAGAAACTGAAATCCACACTTTACGACCTGTTGCGAAACTTGATGTCAAAATTTGTGTGTGCTGATGTAGTAAATCATCTACTTCTCTTTTGGAGATTATCACACTCATGATAATAAAAAAATGAAAAAAAGGGATAAACATTTGGTTATTGGTAGTGCTGCATTCAAAATTGTGGGTGGCTTGAGTGTTGAACAGGGAAAATTATTTTACAGTTCAATTCGGCAGTATTATGTGGCTGCATGTGACTACATAGTACACAAATTTCCTTTAAAAAGTACATTTCTAGCTCATGCAGAAGTAGCATGCATTGAAACCATAAGCCATGCATCATTTTCTAGTGCAAGATATTTTGTTGATAAATTTCCAAATATTATTATTAAGGAAGGACAATATATAGATGCTGCAATTGATGTTTTAGAGTCACAATTTTCTTCATTTCAAATAGAAGATATTCCTGAGGAAATATTTAAGCAGGAAAGAATTGACTCTAAGTGGTCATTGATTGGACAGATGAAGACTACAGATGGGAGTTTGAAGTATGTATGACAAGTTAGCTCAACTTATGCTAGGTATTTTATCCATTCCTCATAGTAACGCCGAGTGTGAGAGGATCTTCAGCCAGGTAAAGAAGACAAAAACCCAATTCAAATCGTCATTGTCGGATAAATCGCTTGAAACATTGCTAAAAGTAAAATATATACAAGAGGACGTGTGTTATGATCAACTCTTTGATGAAAAATTTTTGAAGGCTGCAAAATCTGCAACCTATAATTTGTTGAAATAAATTTTGAAGCAGAGACCATGTAACATATGTACAGGTATGTCACTTAAATTTAAAGATTCTCATGTGTTGTTTTTTATATCTAACATGTATTTGTGGGCCTGAAATTTTTATCGAGGACCTCATGATATTTTTAATTTGAATGTTGGCAGGTCTGCTTCCTTATGTATGATACTGTATGAATAATTTACCATCAAATATTAAAGATACAAAGATACAGATTGATTATTGATAAACAATTTTTGTTCTGATTGGAAAATGGTTGACAAAATATAAGCACTTTGTAGCAGAACTGTTATTTATTTAACAATAGATATATGTTGCAATATATGCAACAACGGTTTCATACTCACTAACAATTGTTCCTAGGTGAAGATAAAATATAAAATTATAAAAGTACACAAAGACCATTTTAACTTATCAGGCAAAAAAATCCATACAGCTTTGTTATGATTACCGTTAAGAAAATTATCAGTATGTAAAATTGCTGTTTTTAAGTAAGAATACTGTATTGAGGTTTTTTGGGAGTGTTTCAATTGAACTAACAGGTCAATGTCAGGATTGAATGAAGATGTTTTTAAACTTAAGTCACTTTCAACATCCACTTGATTTCTGTATTTGGTTTTTAGGAAAACCAAAGTTTAAAAAGTATGTTCGCATAAATACGTAGTGGTGAATAACATCAGAAACCTTAATGCAGTTATGGATATTGTTGGATATTCTGTCCTCTTTTTCATCCAAAATGTTGTTAAATCTTTCTCCTTATAGACTGACTTCATCATGGAATCAAAAGACAGTTCAATGAGTTCATTTTCCTGCAAAATAAAACAAAATAATATTACTGGTTTTTTTAAAGAGAAGCCTAAAAAAATAAAGGGAAAGCTAAAATAGCCACACATTTCAAACTTAGTATTTGAATATAAAACTTCACAAAACTGACATTTTGCAATAAAAAAATAATAAATACAGTATTATAGTATTATTATTAGAAATAATTCAATTTTGTTTAAATATTTTAAATTGATGCATTTACATTTAATGATTGTGATTAGTTATAAATTTCATATTGTTAAAAAAGAATAAAACATGTTTAGTTACAGTAATATTTTAAGATTTAAAAGAGTAATAGCTTGCCTGGGAGGTCGTGAGGTTAAGATTCTTCAAATTGTCCTTGTTGTGTTTTCATACTGGCTTAATTTTTGTTTCTCATTTCATACCAACCTATGAACTACTCTCAATTCACATCTTCCTCTTTTACACTTAACACATTTTCAGGCATTCCAGTCCCCACCACAACACTTTGTCTACACTTATTTGTTTAGTCTTCCCTATAGTTACATGGCACTTTAATTTCTCTGCCTGACCTTGTGTATTTCGCAGGCTGTAGCTGCATTAGGTTGTGGAGTGTCTTTGATTTCCCACTGCCATGTGAAGAATCTTGTGTGGGAGAGGTAGTGACACGTTTGAGATGACCTTGTGTTTCTTTTTGTTTCTCACAGTTCTCACTGGCCGACTGTCCACAAGCTTCTTCTGGAAATCCCTTAAAGTCTGGTTCCAGGCTAGGCTTCCTCGCATGAACATCTGGGTTCAGATGTGACGTTTGCAAATGACTGGAATTCCTTCTAATCACACTACCATTTTCATCTCTTACCCAATATGAACGATGAGTAGATGCTGGCTGCAACACCTCTGCTGGTTGCCATTGCCCATCCTTGTGTAACAATACTCTATCCCTCGGGGAGAACTGAGGCTTTTCTTTTGCCTGTTGATCCTGATACTGTTTGCTTTTGTCCTGTTTGGCAGTGAGTGCTCTGGCCACATTTTTATTGACCTGTGGGGCCAGTAACTTCTGCTTCATAGGCAATTTCGTTCGAGTTAGGCGGCTTATGAATAGCTGGGCTGGTGTTAATTCAAGACCGGAAACTGGTGTGTTTCGGTGCTCCAGAAGCATGACTGGTGATTCCGCTCTTTTCACTTTTTAAGCATGTTCTTGGCCACTTGAACAGCTCTTTCTGCCTGACCATTTGACCTGGGATAACGAGGGCTGGCTGTGATGATTTCAAAATCCCAGGATTGTGAAAACTGTTTGTATAAGTACGAATTGAATGGCATATTATCTGATATGACTACTTTTGGCACCCCATGTGTCGCAAACAAAGTTTTCATTTGAAAGATCACATCACTTGCTCGTTTTCTTGAGAGCAGAAGGACTTAAATTCACTTAGAATAATAAACAGCCACCAGATAACTCTTACCACCATAGTCACAAATATCCACCCCAACTTTCGCAAACGGCAAATCAGGAATCTCATGAGGGATGAGGGGTTCTCGAGGACACTGGCTGAGTAATTTCTGACACAAAACACAACTATTCACCAGTCGTTCAATGTCATTTGCCATCTTCGGCCAGTAAAGCACCTGCCGTGCTCGTGATTTGGTTCTTTCAATGCCCATGTGTCCTTCATGCAGTAATGACAACATAGCTTCACGTAATTTGGAGGGCACAACCACACGGTCACAAAGAAACAACAAACCCTTGTCTACATGCAGATCATGTCTTTGATTGAAAAACATCTGAGCATGTGTACTCACATTCTTTATGTGCTCTGGCCACCCTTCTTTGCAGTACATCACCACTTCACTAAGTACTGCATTATCAACTGTGGCACTTCTGAACTCTTCTTGTCTGGCCGGCGACACTTGCAGTGTGTCAGCCACACTCACCAAATGCACCATTTCAGTTGACAACTCCTGATCTGTAGGGTCACACTCTGGCAAGTATGATCTTGACAACAAATCTGCCAAGTACATTAATTTTCCTGGGAGATATTCCACCTTCAGCGAATACCGTAGCAACTGTATCTTCATTCGCTGCAGTCTCACAGAAAACACATCAGTTACCCTCTTTTGGAAAATAGGCACTAATGGCTTATGGTCTGTTTGCACAGTAACATCTCTGCCATACAGATAATGGTGAAATTTCTTCGCAGCATAAACTATGCTGAGCATTTCTTTTTCTACCTGAGCATAGTTTTTCTCTGTTGGCGATAGGCTACGAGATGCAAAACTAACAGGTTGTCCATCACATATCAAGCAACATCCCAACCCATCCTTTGATGCATCACACTGAAGAGATATTTTCTTGGTGGGATCAAAGATTCCTAGCACTGGAGCTTTGGACACCAAATCTTTGACTTCCGACAATACTTGTGAGTGAACCGGAAACCACTGCCACTCACTGTTTTTCGTCAGTAATTCTCGAAGCGGTGCAGTGAGGGCGGCCAGATTCGGCAAGAACTTCCTTAAGTAACTCACAAATCCAAGGATTTTTTGTAGTTCCTCCTTATTTGTTGGTGTTTTGATCGCTTGTACTGCTTTAACTTGTTCAGGGTCTGCTTGGACACCCTGCTTCGAGAATACATGTCCAAAGTACTTGACCTCTTTTTTTTGAACTGAATTTTCTTTTCGTTAAACTTAACATTCAATTTTCTGGCTATCTCTGCAACCACCTTCACTATTTCATCATGTTTTGTTCATTCTCTGCCGAAATTAGCAGGTCATCAAAATAAACAACCACCCCAGGAATATCTCCAAAGTTTGTGTCATTCACTTGATGCCTTCTGCCTTCTGCCGAGGTGATGTTAAGGGTATGGAGTTGCTTTTGGGCGCCAACTAGCAATATTAACTACGTGCTAGTGCGTAGCCGAGACTCTTGGCTCAGGGCGTGACGTCGCCACGTGGCTGGCAGGCAGTAGGGGTCGTTCCATCAGAGTTACCCCTGGCTGTTTTAGCCATCAGGCACACTATACATGCACTGCGTCGTGCATGGCCCACTTACTGGGAGCGGGGCTCTACAGGCCACGTTTCTGATGGACTTGTGCCGCGCTACCCTAATGTTCCGTGCACACTTCACACTACACACTACACTAACCTTAAACAGTTCCGGAATTTAAGTAACACTGGGAGTTCCGGTGATGAGCACAAATTAAGTAAGGGGTGAACTCAGGTCGACTAGCCGCGCTGTCCGTGAGGCTCGGAGCTGACGGGTTTAAAATATCACGCAATTCCAGTAGAGATGGCAAGGGCGGAGGTCGAGAGGCTCCGCGGGCGACTCGCGACTAGTCTCCTTGGAGGGCGGTGATCAACTGGCGATGGCTGTGGCGTCCGCACGACTCCCCAGCCTCGCTCCCGCGAAAACGTGTCGTGTGCAAAAGTAATCCCGGGCCATGCACACCGCCTGATCGCGCTAAAGTCCCGAATTACAAATAACATTTAACCATAGCCATTACTCAATTAAGATTGTTTTTAAGAGCGCTGAAAGTCAATAATTAATTACACCTTAATACACCTTAAGTTAATAATTATTACAAAGTCCAGATAATCAGGTCACCTCACAGTACCCCCATGGTCGACTATCGCGCGGGCGACAGTCGATTAGGTGGGGCAGCTTATGTTCGAGGTGTTGCACCACCCTGCACCCAGGTGCATTCAAGTCGCACACGCTCGGGACGAGGCAGCGACGCGCCATAGCGGTCTGTGCGGATTCGAGGAGCACTAACGGTTGGCGTCACACTCTTTGAAAAATTTCTGGAGCACATGACAAACCAAAGGGAAGTCTTAAAAACCGGTAACAGCCAAATGGAGTGCTGAATGTGCAATAATGACTTGACTCTTCATCAAGTGGTAACTGATGAAACCCATCTTTCAAGTCTAGCACCGTGAATACAGATTTATTTTATAATTTACTACTCATCTCTTCCAGGGTTGGAATCATGTGAAATTCTCTGCAAATCGCTTTGTTTAATGCTGTCGGATCTAAGCATAATCTTAGTGTTTTGTCCCCCTTTTCCACTGCTGTTAAGTTGCTCACCCACCCTGTAGGCTGATCAACTTTTGCTATTATTCCTAACGCCTATAGTGCTCTCAATTTTTCATGCAGTCTCTCTCTTAATGATATAGGTACCCTTTTTGGAGGACTGGCTACTGGAGTCACAGAGTTGTTTACTTTTAACCGACAGATAGTTGGCACACACCCCACACCTCTAAATATTTCATCATAATTGGTCCTGAAGGTCTCTTCTTTAAGGTCAGTCTCATGGACCACGTCCACACGAGCACGGGACACAAGCCCTAGGTGAGTGCACCCAGGTAACCCTAAAATAGGCAGTTTGCACTGCGTGTTCTCAACAACAACAAAGTCTATATTTTGGGGCTGTTATGTGATCCCATTTGCCAAGCACTCTAAATTGACGATCCCTAGTGGCCTCACCTTGGTTCCTCCAAACCCTTCCAGTGTCATGTCCACACTCTGTAGAGTACTTTCCTCGCCCACTGCGTGCATGGCACTTTGAGGAATAATATTTACTTCAGATCCAGTGTCCAATTTAAAAGCTATACATTTGTTTTTCACTGTGATAACCTGAATCCACTCACGAGAAACATACTTAACCCTTTCTTTATGTGGTTGGGTTGCACAATCTTGCGCTGAGGTTATGTTCACTATTTTTACTATGTCAACAAAGTACTCCTCAAAGTCATTGTTCGGTAACCAAACCTCCTACACATTTTGTCTACAAGCTACCGCAAAATGATTCAATTTATGGCAATTGTGGCATACTTTCCCAAACGCTGGACACTCCCTTCTCTTATGTATCCTTTTACAACTTCGACACTGAAAGGTATCCTTATTCACACCATTGTCTCTCTCGCTCCTCTCAACTTCTCTTGAAATAACTTCTGATTGTTTACCACACCCAAAGCCTCTTTTATTCACTATTTGCCATTTTACTGGTGTCACGACAACCTTATTTGCACCATATCTGTTGGTTGTTTCCCGAAATTAGCCACGCGACATTGTTCGATGGCTTTCGTTAGCGTAAGGTCTGGTTCTCCAACAAACACTCTTGAAGACTTTTATCACGTATACCTAACACAATTCTGTCCCGCACTACACTGTCTGCTTGATCCTTGAACTCGCAGCTCTTTATTAGCTTCTTCAGATCTGTCATAAACGAGTCAAACGACTCTCCATCCTCTTGACATCGGCTATGAAACTTAAATCGTTCCACCACAATATTCTTCACAGGATCACAATACAATGAGAATGCCTGCAAAACTTTATCAAAATCCTTTTTGTCATCTTCTGATAAGTCAAAAGTGTTGTATAATTCTACTGCCTCTTCGCCTATAACATTTAACAACATCACTACTTTAACTTGAGGCTGCTTTGAGTCATAACCAGTAGCTAGCATGAAAATCTCAAAGCTTTGTTTAAACCTCCGAAAATTCACTAAATTGTCTTGTCTCTTCTGTACACTTTATCCCTAATCCTCAATCAGTTATTTGTTTATATATTTCATTTTATATCATTTCTGTACTTAGTCCTACCGACTGCGCCATGTTGTGTTTTCATACTGGCTTTATTTTTGTTTCTTATTTCATACCAACCTATGAACTACTCTCAATTCATAACAGTCCTCATCGAATGGAATTTTAATCCACTGCTTTCCTTTTATGGGAAGGAAGTAGCATCTTAGGTTAGAAGCCAAGGCTTCGAGATGATCAAAGATCATTTTTGAAGTTTATTCATTTACTGTAAGATCATTCTCGTCCAAAAAATTGTTCAGAAGTGGAAAGGCATCAAAGATATTTTTCTGAACTTTATCAGACCACCGTTATCTTATTGATAGTGGTAGCATCAACTTTGTTTTGCACAAAGAATTTGTGGACATCTTTTCCTTGTAAGGTCAAATTAAGAGTATTAGAGAACTGAAAATATCTTCTAAGTAAGACAACTTTATTAACCAGATATCATTATTAAGGCAGTTGTCCAAAAAGGCTTGAGCTTTCAACTGATATTCTGCTTGCAATTGTGATAAGAACAACCGTACCTCATCACGAAGCTAAAACAACCTGGCCAGAACTTTTACTGTGGATAGCCAACGGACTTCACTATGCATGAGTAGTTCTTTATGCTCACTCTCCATTTCATCGCACAACACACCAAAGACTCTTGAGTTTTTAGGTTGGGACTTGATTAAATTTATGATTTTAACAGAATCGTCAAGTATATCTTTGAAGTTTTCTTTCATTCCTTTCACCGCTAAAGCCTCCCTGTGAATACTACAGTGAACCCATTCAACTAATGCAGAAACTGCCTTAAATTTTGCTGCTAGTCCTGAGTATTTGCCAGACATGGCACGGGCTCCATTGGTTGTTACTCCGACACACCTAGACCAGTCAATTTCGTTTTCTTTAATAAAACCATATGAAAATATCAGCCCCAGTCATACTGGTAGGTAAAGGTCTACAAAATAACATTTCTTCTTCTACTGATTCATTGGTCTCAAATCTTACAAAAGCTAATAAATTGACATCAGCCATATCAGTGCTTTCATCCAATTGTAAGGAGTAAAAGTCACTTCGTTTCAAAACAGAAATAAGTTTGTAACACCCCTCGTGCCTCAAAATTGAATTATTTTAAAAGGAGCCTTGGAAACTGCTGGGTAAGAAAAATAAGTTAAATAAATTGATTTACCAGAGGCGACACGAGGTGGGGAACAAACAAAATTTAGGAGCTTCCTGTAACAAGCAAGGAGGAAGTTGCTGGATCGTTAAAATTAATAAATAAAAAACTACACGATTAACTTGATCTATAGTTTCCCTGTTTTATTTGCCCTGAAGAATTATCTTGTTTCCATTATTTTACATACAAAAGGTTTTAACAAGTTTCAAAGATTACAAAAGAAAAACGAAAAGGGGCCGGCCCGCGCTTATTTAAAACAATTTACATTCTTAGTTTGAAATATAAACATTTTTGCATTATGAGTTTCACACCCAAAATTGGATGGATCCGATGATTACATTGATAATTAGTTCTATTCGTTCTACATGTTCTTGAGAAAAACACTGGTCGCTGGTGGGTTGGTCATCCGCTTAAGATAGTTCGTAGCTAGGTAGGGGGGAAATGTTGAATTTACATTACCACCCTAGGTCTTCAAACGATCACGTCGGGTAGTAGAAACGTTTCTTCGAATGTGACCCCCGGAACAGGAGGGGGGGGTTTGCCCACGAGATGGGAGCAATTAGTCTCTCCCTGTCATCGACCCTGTCTGCAAAAGTCCAAATCAAAACTGATTAGAACTTGTATACAGGCAGTCTATGGGGCAGAAAATGCCCCAAAAAAAATTTAAGGAAAAAAAAAAGGGGGGGTCGCGAATTATCACTCACCAAAACAGGGGAGTTTCCCAGCACGCTGCAGTCGTGGAGTCAGCCAGGGTCTGGAGCTCGCGAATTGCGCGGCAGGACACGGATGATTTCTTCATGATAACATTTAAAAAAAAAAATTTTTGAAGGAAAATATTTAAACTATGCAGACAGACTAATCTACTAGGATTGACTTGAGGGATAGCATCCCTTATACAAAGCGACTACATAGTCGTTAGCGGTCGGATGAAGTCTTGCAGAGTCTGCCGATTCGCCGATACTCGCTGGAGATCTGTCTGCAGACGCGACGCGAGTTGATCTGTGTCGCGGCAAACCGCGTCTCGTAATTAAAAGTGCCCGCCGGCTCTTACAAGTGGAGGGGGGTCTGGGCCGCCGAAAGATTCCGAACTTGCCCGAATGCGGGCGAAAAAAAAACTCTGGCAGGAGTTTTGAAGTTGGCATCACTGGGCGACAGTAGAGAACTCTGTCGGAGGGGTCTGAGTTGAAAACAATCGACTCGCCCACGGCGTCCATATAACTCAAGGGAAAGCAGGTGCTGCTCTCTGGCACCCTAGAGGGTAGGCTAGCGGAGAAGTTCGCGACTTGGTCGCTAGGTAGCGCTTGCAATCAGTTCTGGCGCACTCGTTTTTGCGCGGAGACCTTGAGGAGGGTCACAGTTGCCCAGGGGGTTACGACCGGTCATTGGTCTTACTGGGAACTGAGAAAGGGGGGGGGGAGAGTAAAATGCAACGCTGCTGGGAATCTACGTCCCATCGTGGCTGCAGAGGAGCGAACATAACACTAACACGTGATGAAAAAGGCCAATCTCAGCTCGTCTCTGAGAACTGGTCGCCTGCAAGCTACAGGCTTGTCTATGCAGTTAGGGTCACGAAGAGAAATGATATTACAGGCTTGAGGCGTGACTGAAGGCGGGGGAAATGGTAAGCTGTCTGCCAGTCAGGGATTAGGCCAGCAAAATATCCGATACGCCGATGGGAAAGGGGCTTCAGAGCACTGAGACAAAGTTTAACTCAGAGGAGTACACCAGACTAACAAAGTAAAATCACTCTATAGTAGAGCAAATAAACTTTCCACACAAAAAAAATTTAAAATCATAATAAAAATTTAAAATATATCGTGTCGAAATTACTAATTAACGGCACATACTTCCCCGCTTGAATGCGGAGCATATAGGGAAAATAAAAAAACAAACTTACACTTATTAGTAAAACTAGTACCAGGTTCGCCTGTATCCTACTACTTACAAAAAAATATTACGGTCAATTCGAAAGTGTATTATAATTAATTAAATTACCCTTAACGGTGAATGATGTCATGAGGAAAGTTGATCTCAGATGTTGGGAATGGTGTCACGTGACAAATACTCTAAACATGGGCGCTGTGAGGCGGGCCTAAAACACTGGGCCGGAACCGGAACTTGGTCCGTCGGGTGCCAGTTATGAAGGTGGGGATTTGTGTACCCCTGAAAATAGTCTTTCCATAAGAAGCCGAAGGCATTGGGACTCAGCCCTGCACAGTCAGGCGATGGAGAAGACAGTCAAATTTGCTGCTTGCCCGAAGGCGAAACAGAGCCTCAGTCCCAGAGTGACACATGACCTAAGGAAGGATTCCCTTGGCGGAATTTTAAATTATTGGGGATGAAAACCCCAAAAGATCAACAATCCGTAGGAAAGCATGAATTTAAAAAATATTAAATATTCGATAAATTAAGAAATTTCAGCGCATACCACTCTGATGTTTATTATTAATACCTAATATTTATTATTTTTAAGTTTTCTGGAAACAAAACGATAAATTAACGACTCTTCGCACTCAAATTTAAATTATTTAAAGAAATGTAAAATGCAATAAACCAACAATTATAAATCAAAAAGGGATAAAGTATAATGGAGCGGTTAGATCTTCCATGACTGCTGATAGGCTTCGCACTGCCTGAGAGGGGGTTTGAACATAGGCCGTCCAAAGATGAGTGGTGGGAATGTAACCCAAAGAACACTCGAAAATGGTCATGAGATTTTTCACTCAGAGGACCTGGTCATGGCTCGTTGGCTCAGAGGACCCTAACTTTTGCGCCGTTCGTTGGCTAGCTTGACCTAGCTCCTATTTTAGAAAAACACATAAAAGAAACCAGTTTGCCGTCTGGAAGTCACGTAGCTCTTACTTAAATAAACAATCTCATCGATAACGATGTAAAAGAAATACAACTTTGGGGTAGAATGCAAAAGAAAAAAGAAAAATGGCTAGATGTGACAGCTTCAGTGCTCAGACTCTATGTACGTCACTGTACATCACATTTACTTGCAAGGGAAAATAAAGAAATAAACATGTACAAGTATTAATGCAAAATCAGTACAAAAAAACACTACAAACATTATTTTTGCTTACTTTACGAATTATGGTTATTTAAAAAAAGGAACATAATCAGAAATTAAATATATGAAATCGTGGAACAAGATTCATGAAGATTCAAAAAAAATATCAGAGAGGTATTTCTGAGTAAAAAGATTACAACTCTTTGCGTCAATTAGCTTCTTAAAGACTGAACTTACGTAAGTAAAAAAAAATTAAAAATTAAAATATCTTAAATTACCTAGCTTGTGCTAGCCTAGAAACGGGATGCTCAAACATACCCAAATTAATTCAGTGGACCTCTCGTTGGGGGTTGAAAGTATTTCAGTACTCTTGGTGATTACCTTCAATATTAAAATGAGACTAGTCACCTCGTAGCTGCTTATTTTCAGGGAAAAACCTATTTTTAAATGCATGATTATATTATTATTATTGAGCAAAAAAAAAAGGATGCCTGTTGCCCTACTACTTGTAATAGAAGCCGAATTAATTCCATGTCCTTTGTCTGTAACACTTTATGAGTCAAACACAAAGTTTATAATTAAATAGAGTCCATTTAAACTTGGTTTGAATTATTCAAAATAAATCCTTAAAATCATATAATAAATAAAAAATATTAAATTCAAAGCTTAAATTTAAAGTACCTGTATGCTTACAACTATTTATGTCTTTGCTATATTAATGAAATGAAATTCATCCCGTTGATCTCAGATTTTGGATATTGTGTAGGAACACAAAATGGGCGCTATGAGGGAGGCCGAAAAGCACTGAGGCCGAAACAAGGGAAATGCGTCCTTGAGCACTCAGTGAAGAATGGGAACTGTAACCCCTGTAAATGGGTATGGTAACCCGTAACTTACAAACTAAATTTGGGAATATAACCCCTGTACATAATTGTTTCGCTGTCCATAAGAAGTCGAAGGCATTGAGTCATAGCTCTGCACAATCTGACGATGGATCAGACGAAATGGATGAATTTAATACTTGCTTAAAAAGCGAAGTACACCTCGGTCCCGGATACCTACATTTCTTAACTCACATAGGCTCAATATGTTCAAGCTCTGACGGTTGATCAGACCACCAGGCTGAAGCAGAGAGACCTACGAGGGAATTTCACCCCTGAGTTAGTTCGGGTTCGAAACCCGAAAGATCAACGAATTTGGATGAAAAATTGATTATGTAAAGAAAATTTAGATTATAAGAAATTTACTGATATAATAAAAGTTAGTAAATGGTTTACTCAAAAATCATAATCACAAAAATATTATTTATCCGTTACTTAGCCTTCTTAGATTAATTGGCAAATAGCTTATAGAAAACTCGACGGTAAAAAAGTATAGTACTCTATCTTATGATAAATTCCTCACCTCATGGCTAGCGTAAAAAGTATTGGGGATTCAACCCGTGTATATAAACAATTTAATTCAGTACCCTTTCCTTAAAGGCATGAGTGATTGCACCTCTCGTTGGGTGATCACGAAATAAATCTAAACAAAAGCTAGGCGCATGGATGTGTATGGTGACACAATGAAATGGTACGTCGAAGTATATTCACGTAGCTTGTGAACGACGCAATTGGATTAGAGTACTAGTTAATATTACTTAAGAGCCTATTCTTATTTTATATTACGTAATGAATGGACCCTTTATAAATTTATTTTATGTACTATTAAAATACTTAATCGTTAATTTTAAGATACTTAGAAATAGTAAACAATGGCAGTTTCTTAGCATTAGCTAAAACAAAAGGTTTATATTATCATATTATTTGTATTGTTAATATTATTATAAGGTATATATAAAATTATTATGTTATATTTTAGTAACCCTAGATTAGAAAATACCTTGCTGCTAGATTTAAGATAGTATAGATTATTTATAGTGCTTGTTTTGTGACATAAAAATTATATTATTAGGACCTACAAAGCATGGGTAGTTTGTTTACAAAATACTTGGCACGTGGCTGGAGCACTCTGGAGAGGAGAGGGGGTTCCGCACGGTTGGAGGCCCTGTCATGAGGTGACGAGATAACATGGCGGCGCGCGGAAGCGCAGAGAGACAAAAATACAAACAAGCACGACAGTCCGAAATGACATTATAGTAATTTTTTTTTTTTTGGGGCCTCATTAGTAAACAACATACTGGTCGAACACACAACGTGCTCTGTTTATTATTATTACGACCGGCAGACGTATAAGTTGGTACGTCTGTCTGTGTCCCGCAGAGGTAAGCGACCTCTGGGACTTGTGAAGGAGGAGGGGGGGTGAGTCCGCACGAGCGCGGAGGCACGTACCTATGATAAGCTTACCGCTGTCACAAGACGCGGCGCGGCGCTCCGGCCGTCGGGTGAGGAGAAAGGGGGGAGGGGTGTCTGTGATCTTGTGCATGTCACGTCTCAGGACGTGCCGCGGGAGGGACAGCTGTTGGCCGCTGTGCGCTACTAAGTCCGCCTGGGACTTTAAAACTCAATATAAATTTGAAAATTTTAAGCTCAATATAATTACAGGGTGTACCAGCGATCAGTTTACAATATTATTACAAAATTGCTATTATCAAAAAATTAATTTAAAAAAATTTGTTTTTGTACTTTTATTTTAATTTTAGATATGCTTATATTATTCAGGTATGCCTATAGACCAAGGAAACCACGCTCTGCTACCAAGTTGTAACACCCCTCGTGCCTCAAAATTGAATTATTTTAAAAGGAGCCTTGGAAACTGCTGGGTAAGAAAAATAAGTTAAATAAATTGATTTACCAGAGGCGACACGAGGTGGGGAACAAACAAAATTTAGGAGCTTCCTGTAACAAGCAAGGAGGAAGTTGCTGGATCGTTAAAATTAATAAATAAAAAACTACACGATTAACTTGATCTATAGTTTCCCTGTTTTATTTGCCCTGAAGAATTATCTTGTTTCCATTATTTTACATACAAAAGGTTTTAACAAGTTTCAAAGATTACAAAAGAAAAACGAAAAGGGGCCGGCCCGCGCTTATTTAAAACAATTTACATTCTTAGTTTGAAATATAAACATTTGCATTATGAGTTTCACACCCAAAATTGGATGGATCCGATGATTACATTGATAATTAGTTCTATTCGTTCTACATGTTCTTGAGAAAAACACTGGTCGCTGGTGGGTTGGTCATCCGCTTAAGATAGTTCGTAGCTAGGTAGGGGGGAAATGTTGAATTTACATTACCACCCTAGGTCTTCAAACGATCACGTCGGGTAGTAGAAACGTTTCTTCGAATGTGACCCCCGGAACAGGAGGGGGGGGTTTGCCCACGAGATGGGAGCAATTAGTCTCTCCCTGTCATCGACCCTGTCTGCAAAAGTCCAAATCAAAACTGATTAGAACTTGTATACAGGCAGTCTATGGGGCAGAAAATGCCCCAAAAAAAATTTAAGGAAAAAAAAAGGGGGGGTCGCGAATTATCACTCACCAAAACAGGGGAGTTTCCCAGCACGCTGCAGTCGTGGAGTCAGCCAGGGCCTGGAGCTCGCGAATTGCGCGGCAGGACACGGATGATTTCTTCATGATAACATTTAAAAAAAAAAAAATTTTTGAAGGAAAATATTTAAACTATGCAGACAGACTAATCTACTAGGATTGACTTGAGGGATAGCATCCCTTATACAAAGCGACTACATAGTCGTTAGCGGTCGGATGAAGTCTTGCAGAGTCTGCCGATTCGCCGATACTCGCTGGAGATCTGTCTGCAGACGCGACGCGAGTTGATCTGTGTCGCGGCAAACCGCGTCTCGTAATTAAAAGTGCCCGCCGGCTCTTACAAGTGGAGGGGGGTCTGGGCCGCCGAAAGATTCCGAACTTACCCGAATGCGGGCGAAAAAAAAACTCTGGCAGGAGTTTTGAAGTTGGCATCACTGGGCGACAGTAGAGAACTCTGTCGGAGGGGTCTGAGTTGAAAACAATCGACTCGCCCACGGCGTCCATATAACTCAAGGGAAAGCAGGTGCTGCTCTCTGGCGCCCTAGAGGGTAGGCTAGCGGAGAAGTTCGCGACTTGGTCGCTAGGTAGCGCTTGCAATCAGTTCTGGCGCACTCGTTTTTGCGCGGAGACCTTGAGGAGGGTCACAGTTGCCCAGGGGGTTACGACCGGTCATTGGTCTTACTGGGAACTGAGAAAGGGGGGGGGGGGGGGAGTAAAATGCAACGCTGCTGGGAATCTACGTCCCGTCGTGGCTGCAGAGGAGCGAACATAACACTAACACGTGATGAAAAAGGCCAATCTCAGCTCGTCTCTGAGAACTGGTCGCCTGCAAGCTACAGGCTTGTCTATGCAGTTAGGGTCACGAAGAGAAATGATATTACAGGCTTGAGGCGTGACTGAAGGCGGGGGAAATGGTAAGCTGTCTGCCAGTCAGGGATTAGGCCAGCAAAATATCCGATACGCCGATGGGAAAGGGGCTTCAGAGCACTGAGACAAAGTTTAACTCAGAGGAGTACACCGGACTAACAAAGTAAAATCACTCTATAGTAGAGCAAATAAACTTACCACACAAAAAAAATTTAAAATCATAATAAAAATTTAAAATATATCGTGTCGAAATTACTAATTAACGGCACAAGTTGCTGTCTCATATTTTCATACATTTCTTCTATTCTCCTTTTAACCGTGTAATTTTATAGTGGTATTTCCCTTATTTTATTTGTTGCTTTTTTGTCAAACAAAGAGGCAGAAATAAGCTTAAGAGCTAGTAAAATGATCTTCTCACCTGCAGTATGAGGTGCACCTTTTTTGGCAATCAACAGTGACAGTTGGTACGAAACTATTGTAACCTTTTCATTTTCACGTCCTGTTGAGACATTTTCCATACTGGTCCTAGTCTATATCAAATCTTTTCTTATTTTAAAAAAAAGCTATAGGCTTATTAACACATTTTGGGTGTTTGGTTGAAATGTTTCTTTCTAGCTTAGAAGGCTTCATGCTATGATTTGCCAATGTTTCAAAGCAAATTACACAATGAGTTAATGGTTTTCTCTGTGCCTACAAATGTAAACCCATATTTAATATACTCGGTACTATAATTCCTGAAGAAAATTTTTGGTTTCATTGCATTCGTCTGTACTTTACCCTTTTCATAATTTATTAGGTTAGTATTTGATGGGCCAGGCTCACCTTCATCAATAGTTACTTTAGAAATTGTCCTATTACCAAAAGATCCTGTTTTCAACCATTTGTCCATCTTCAAAACTTTACTAAACCACAACACAACCACAAAGCGAAAATCCAAACCAAACACCAACACGTTGTACAACTAGCTGCACCAAATATGTAATACTGCACAATGTCCACAGCAAGACTGAGCAACTGAGGTTAGTTAACAATAGTGCTCACGTAGCGTGACCTTCGACAGTGTCGCGGTAGAACTGGAGGGGGAGCGGCGTGGTCAGTGTGTGCACAACCTGTGTGACTGTGTGAGTCATCTGAGAGGGATGTAGTGGTTCTGTTGTCTGCCCCAGATGCTAAAAATCAAGAACCAAGAAAACAATCAAAACACAATTAGATTTGTTTCGATTTTTCTTATCTTTTCTGATGGTTTATTATAGTTTTAGGATCGAGTTACGACCCACCGGTTGGGAACCGCTTCTTTAGAGCATTAAAACTATCATGCGCGGTGCACCAAAAATATTAAATATTACTAAAATATACTGAGTTAATAAAAATAGCACATTATGTATGCAACAAAAGTGCTTAGTAAAATTGATGTTCAAATCTGAACACACTACAAAAGTATGAATGTATTTAAAGTATTACTGAAAACAAGGAAAAAAAAAAAACGATAAATAATAAAATATATAAATTGCTATAAATTAAATTACAAATCGTTTATATGGCATTCAAAAGAGAAAAAAGTATTTGCGTAATTAAAATGGCAAAAATGCAGATGAGTGAACATAGTGAAAACGTTCATAGACACAATATTACACAAAATGCTTTGATAAAGTTTTGGTGTGACATAAACCACAAAATCTTACGTCTTTTGCAAACAAGAGTATACAAACTCAAGGTATAAGTACATATATATCAAAAATGTGGGCTGTCAACTTACACTGTTTCAGAGATTAATTACCGGTACTTATGTTTTCAACATTACTTAAGTAGTTCCCGAGATGAAAATCTGGTAAATTATAAATTATAAATAAACGTGGCACATTTCGCTGCAGCTAAATCACTTCTTTATCTTCAAAAATAAGCAAATTATTGCTTTTCTTTCAAAGTGTTTGCTGATGCATTGTTCCAATGTTTACATTCCTATGGCACAAATTTTAAGCATTCAACTTAATATGTCAGTACTCACCAGTAGCGGATCCAGAGGGGGGGCTAAGGGGCTCAAGCCCCCTCCAAAAGCATCTGGGTCCACTATTGTTTTAGTGTTTGCCTTGATAAAGCCTAGCCTCAGCTGGGTCAAGCCCCTCCCAAACCAAAATCCTGGATCCGCCACTGGTACTCACAGATAAAAATAGTTGGTTTGCGACTTGAGAGGATTTTACTACACTTGTAGAACACATCAATTTAACCATCACTTGAAGTAAAGCAAAAACCAAATGTGTCTGGTTTGCAAAATAAAAAAAAAAAATTGCTTCGAAGAGCATGTGCAAGATATCAAAGAGGTCTAATTAATGTTGGTTATTTAGCCAGAACAGACCAAAAACATACACTTTGTGTTCTCAGCATTGTACTTGGCATGTTTGGTTACCACACTTTACGCACTTGGCACTGTCTGTAGCACAGGCGATTGGTGATATTATCTTGACCTAGTTTTTGGACCACAAATTCAAACAGCTGTCAGATGAGTAATGCACTAGAGGACATATGCAAGAAAATAAATGACCTTGTAACTTCAGGGTTCCTGCAGACAGGCAAAATGTAGATGTTAATGACTAAGCTGTATTAGTAAACTTTAATACTGGCCAGTTTCTTAGTCTTGAAACCAATCTGTGTTTTAATCTCTCATTCATGTGTCATTTGTTTTTTTCAATATGAATTAAGTGTAAGAAATTATAAAGCAATAAAATCTGTATTGATATAATAACTTTATAACTATCAAATGTTGATAGTCATTCACCTAACCACAAGCAAAAATTTGTTGATTATTTTTCAATAAAAATTTGCTTATAATCAATTATATTTGTTATTTTGATAAATTGATCGATTAAACTTGGAAAACTTATTAGACAGGTATGAGAAAAACTCAGAAGTTGTTTAAAAAGTGTGTAAGAACACAAAGTACCATGAAATGGTTGTAGGTATGTTAGGTTCATCATACATTACATATTTTTTTTTACATTATAGCTATAAGATGAAAATTCCTTGAATTTAACAAAAGTGCACATTGCAAGAAAACACAAACACACCCACCCACATGCGCACGCCCACGTCACACACGCATGTCCACGACACACATGCCCACGTCATGCACAACACACAAGCACACACACCAAACACCACACACACAGCAACCACACCCTTCCCCCTCCCCCCATGTGCCCTAATGATCATAGGCGTGCCCAGACATTTCCATTAGGGGGGGCCCTGCTAAATTTTTAAATCAGAAGCTGAATTTAGAATGTTAAATAGCCTAATTCCATTTACTCATTGACTTGTTTATATTTTTGTGCAGTATCAACGAGATATGTTTACTAGTTAATATTTATATCCGTATAATTTTAACAAATTTGAAAATATGTTTTTTTTCCATAGACAATGTTTAAAGGGTACTTACACATTTTCCCCCCTCGAATTTTCCAATAGCTTGGTCCAGATATACCTTGAAATAAACTTCTTTTTAGTGAATGCAAACACAGCAATTCAGACAACAGAACTTTAACAAACCTCTTAAAATTTTATTTATTTTTGCTTTGAAATACATACATCATCGTAAAAAAATTAAAACTGCCCTTGTTTTACAATGAATGATTGTTCAATCCATCAAATTTTAAAAACATTAAAAAAATATATTGATTTATGTGGTGATATATTGTACTCAAGTATTTTCAAGTTAACTCAAAGCACTGATTACCAACACAAATTTTAACAAACCTGCAAAATATTCTTATTTACATGGTAATAAATTCTACGAAATTACGTTAACGCAAACGTTATCTCAAAGTTCTGATTACAATCACAAACACAAATATTATAAACCTGCAAAGCATCCTCTTGTTTTCAATCAATTACTTAATTTAATAGACTCAACAAATTGAGAACAGTTTTGATTACAAAATTTTTTAGAAACATTCTACTGTATTTAATTACGTTCAAGTTAACCCAAATTTATGGTTACGAACACGCAAAAAAGTCAAGGTAACTTTCTCTCAACAACTTGGAACTATCTATCATAATTTTAAGTTGTTTTCCAATGAACAAAAATATAATGATATCCAGGCAATTGTAAGTGAAACAAACCGGCAAGCATTTTCATTTATCTGGCAATACTTGCTGCTAATTTAAGCATAAGTTTACTCAAAGTTCTAAATTACAGACACAATCAACGCTCAAAGGTTACAATTTTTTTGAATTCTTCAATAACTTGGTCCATATCTACCTCTGTCACAAGTTGTTTTTCAATGAACGGAAGCATAAGGTCGTCCAGTTGTCCTTGGCTCATTTTGACCTCAGTTTGTTTTTCACATGAACTAATTTGGAAAATGTTCGTTCACAGGATGCATTACTTACAGAAATGACACTTAACTCAGTAGCAACTTTCTTGAATTGTGTAAATATATTTCCTAAACCATTATGCCATTCATTACAACATTGTTTAGAAAGGGCTTTGTCTGCGTCACTTTCACGTGTTTTAAGTAGTCTTATTTCTCCTTCAATTCATCTGGAGAAAGATCAAATTTCTTCGACAGAAGAGCCTATAAGTGTGATATTAAGTGAAGGACACTATGTCCAAGCTAGGATTTGAAGCCTGGACCCCTCACATCGCAGACCAGCGTCTTAACGATTACACTATGGGGGCCGGTTACAGATAAACAGGTATAGGCTACAGGCGAACACTTATTTACAGAAATATATTATTAGGAATGTCCCTTACGTGATTACAAAATAATTGGCGGGGGGGGGGGGATTTAAGTAATGTTGTACCTATTGTTATGTACTATGTAATAACAAAACGACGCACAAAAATCAAACTGTTTCCATTTTCAACGAAGTCTGATTCATCTTAGTTTTAAGTTTTGACAACTATTCAGTTTTTGCTACTAAAATAAATAGTTTTTGAGAGGGATAGGAGAACCCCGAGAAAACACGCCTACTTGTGGTATCACCCTAGCACGATTCCTATCACGTGCGAAAAGCTGGGAGTGATTCCGCCGGAAATCGAACTCGGAGCATCTTGGTGGAAGGCTTATTCTCTTACCACTTAAAAAAATGTTTATGGTATGCACCTGGTTAGTAGAAAATTACATACTTTTCTAGCATTATTTCGTACTTTTTAAAATGATCCTCACACGACACAAGAATGAAACTAATTGCACTTTTTTTATAATTTATTTTCTTGGGTGGATATTTTTGTTAAGTAGTTGAAAACTAAGAAATACATATTTGTTTAATCTAAACTAGAAAATTCAAACATACATACCTTTCCATTGCTAAAATAACGGACCACTGCAAATGAAGCACTCATTCATATTAACATTTTAAAGGCACACCACACAAGCTTTTTCTACTGAGCTTGACCTGATCTGGCGAAGTCGGAGAAGTCACTGTTTTAAACGAAACAACAATCGTGACAGGTTGGATGAGTTTTCTCACGGATATCGGATAGAAATCCCGCAGATAGTTTTCAAATCCAGGAAGAAAAAAAAATTAATAAAAGAGAGAAGAAAGATTATCTTGTGTTTACTGGCTACAATCGCATTCTAACTTTTCATAGGCTGCAGTCTGCACGTATTTATGACAGCGATATTGGAAGCTATTTATACATGTTGACTTCCCCCATTTGTGTCACAGATGCAGGAGAGCAATAAACATTCCGGCGTGTAAACTGTCTGACCGAATTCAAGTATAAGCTATAGGCCATTTTAAGGGACCTCATGTTTTAAATAAACTAAGGCGGCTATATTTCCTGAAGGATAAAATGTTTAAAAAAATTGTTAATTAGCACGCTGCAACACTGAAACAAAGTTTGAGTGTCACAGTGCCAGGAATATACGAATATTAACTAACGTATTAGAGAAAATGCCGATCTGAGTGATTACATTAGGGGGGACCATGGCCCACCTGGCCCCCCCTGTAGGCACGCCTATGCTAATGATGTGTCGTACATGAACGATTTGTGAACTGAATCTTTGAGCGAAGAAAAGTATATGATTTTTTTGCTATCTAAAGAATCAGTTCTTTGAGAGTTAACAACTCAAAAGCTGAACATGTTTTGGGAGAATATAAAACACAGAGAGAATGAGTTGTTGGAATGAGAGAAGTGAACAGGCCAGTCTGATTGTTCCTGAAATGACTTATGACATCGGTAGTCAGAGTAATAAGTAATTGCAGCATGTGTATGTTCACAAAAGCAAACAATAACTAATTAAAGAAAAATGTTAAATGATTAGGAGTGTGAGTGAGGTTTAGTGACTCAAGAATTGCATCAAGATTTTGTTTACGTACTAAATTTATTTGTGAGAGCTGAGAAATGTGTTCACGCAAATAATTTGTACCTTTATACAGATAGATATGTGGATTTTCAGCTATTTGTACGGACCAGATTACGATAAGCCAGTGGACGAGGCAAGCCACCAAGACGTAGAGATGTGCCGGAGCCTGTTGTCGGTGGTCAGAACGAAGTAAACAAATCTTTTGAACGAATCATTACACGGAACTTATTCAGATGATTAGATTCTGACAAATTGAATCATTCTGCCTGTCACTAACGCGTACATGGACACACACATGCACACTTAAAATAATGCACACGCACACATACTCATACACACTATAAAGGTTGAACTTGTTAATTTCACATAACAAGATGGATGAACAAAATTAATGTAGCATATTTATAATTTCACTTCACTACACATTTTATTTCTCTATGAACCATAAAATCAGTAATTTGTATTTATATCTTTGAATGTAATACTTCCTTGCTCAAGTAATGATATTTGTTTAACGAATAAGAATGTTTTTTCACAGTTCATATGTAATATTATATGACGAATATTTGTAAAACAATCTGGTATTGGTGGAAAAGATTTAACAAAAATTATTGCTAGCTAATAAAAGTTTTGTTTGGAAGGAATAGAGAAAACGAAAGGGAATTGATATAGGAACTTCGAATAGGAAAGACATGATATTTTTATGACTGCAGAAATTGAACTTATAACTGGTGAAATATTTTGAAGAATTATAAGAAATGATAGTAAATAGTAATAATATTAATGATTTGAAGAGAGTTAGGGAAATAAAGAAGAATTATTATTTATAAGAAGATTTGAGTACTACAAGTCGATACCAGGAAGAAGACTACGAGTATAAACTACGAAGACTGAAATCAGATTAAGGCGTTTCCAGGACGAAGAAAGAAGTATTTCTAATTTTCAACTGTACGAGAACATACGGAAACGACGCGAGGCGTTCCCAGGACGAAGACGATCAACGATAGGCGTTCCCAGGACGAAGACGATCAACGATAGGCGTTCCCAGGACGAAGACGATCAACGATAGGCGTTTCCAGGACGAAGACGATCAACTATCGGCGTTCCCAGGACGAAGATGGTCATCTAGAGGCGTTTCCAGGACGAAGTTTGAAACAACGAAAGGCGTTCCCAGGACGAAGACTACTCGTTAATACTAGGCGTTCCCAGGACGAAGGTACAAGACAGCGAATGGGCGTGCCAAGGATGAAGACGCAGAAGATTCATTGCTGAGGTCCTGGCTGAAAGAAGGCAAACCTAGTAACGCATAGTTCGTTACCACGGAACTATAATAACAGGTCGGTTATATAATGATGAATGAATGTCACCACATTTACTAGCTTGCAAAACTGACAATCGGGAATAACTAATATCACTTGAAATCCCTTACTAAATCTTTTCACACTACCAGATTGCTAAAGTTAGAGACAACTTGAGTTAAAATTCACAAAATCGTTGTATACAAGCTAATCCAAGGTTTTACGAATTTTTCCACGACATACCCAACTCTACCCCTGAATAGTCCGAACAATAATAAAATATATTTTAATTAATGGTGTGTATTACAAATTAATTAAAATAGAAGTAATTGTAATGGTTATTCATTATTACAACTTCGTAGAAGTTGCTGGCGCTCACAAATTAAACTAAATGATTCGTTCTTTTGTTCTTATCATATAAATACACCAGAACGAGTCTAAGTACTTTCGAGTCTTATCAAATCAAATATATTTATTATAAATAATAAAGAATTTGATAGCTAAGGCCCGTTTAGATTGGCTACCACAACGTGGGACCATAAATCAAAGGATTAGCACGAAGTATATAGACTACAACAAATTGAAAATTTTAACTTACGTTTAGAGATCCCATAGACATGATGTCAGAAGAAAACAGGAACACTTATTTCTTGAGGGGAAATAATTCAAGGGCTACATCAGAAACAGATCCATCTGAAAACACAGATCAAATTGAAATAGACAGTAACATCAGACAGGGCGACGTACCAACACCGCAAATAGGCGAAGTAGATACGAGAATAAGGGAAACTAACATGTCAGGAATGGAACAAATATTTAGGTTCATGCGCGAAGCGGAGGAGAAACGTAGACAGGAAAAGCGCGAAGAGGAGGAGAAACGGGAACAAAAAGAACGTGAAGCGGAAGAGAAACGTAAACAGGAAAATCAGGAACTATTAGAAAATATTAGGCAAATGAATACAGCCATGAATAGAATGTTAACGGACACAGAAAGGAAATTTTCTATAGTATGTGATAGGTTAGAAGGAATAGAAGGAGATCTATCTAAAGTAGAAGAGAAAGTAGATGAAAAATTGAAAGAATGTGAAAGTAAATGTCAAAATATCGCGGTAACTATAGTAGAGAAAAAATTAGACATGACCAACAGAAGGAATGAAGTGAGATTTGAGGGAGTAGAAGGAAGAATCGGTGAAATAGAAAAAGAAATGCAGTTGCGAAATACCGTCAGAAATCATAGAGAAGTAGAGGTAATACATTCACAGACTACAATACCGGAAACTATTAATCTAACTAATTCCGCAGGAATTATTCGAGGTTCGGATACGAATAATAGCATCATGCAAACAGCTATAACAGATCCGATATTAGCTTTACATCATCCAGCTAAGAAATGGTTAGACAGCATACCAACTTATTCCGGAATTAGCACTGAAAATCCTATGCGATTTTTGAGAGCATTCGAGGAATATTGCAAAACTTTCGCACTACACGAAGCAGATAAGTTGAAATGTGTGAGTCATTGTTTAAAGAACACAGCTTTCTTTTGGTGGGAAATGTTACAAGATACTGTTACTGAGTATGAAACATTTAGAAAATTATTCACACAACAATTTTGGAATACTAGGGTTCAGAGTAATCTAAGAATCCAGTTACATGCCGAAAAATTCGACAAGAAAAATAAAAGTTTAGAAGCACATGTTAGTGAAATGTACGAACGAACCAGGTATTTAGATTGTAGAATGGAGGATGCGGAATTCGTCGCACTAATATTATCGCAACTACCTATTAAATATCAATTACAGTTTGCGGGTAGACAATTTTCAAATATTGTCGAATTCAAAGAACAGTTATTAGTGTATGACAAACTCGAAAAGTTGGAGAGAACGACGACGAACAGGGAAACATACGAACGTAGAGAACCGAATGAAAATCGTAACAATAGTAAACCGAATGTACCTCTGTATTCTAATTGGCACCAAAGAAAATTTGAAAATACAGGAGAACAGAGACCACCGCGAGTTAACACATTGGGATTCGATAATTATAAACGAAACTGGTATGACAGAAACCAATACAATATGAGGAATTTTTGGAAATATGGTAACCAGAATTATAATAGAAACAATTATCATGAATCAGATAGGAGATATAAATTTTCAAGACCACAAATGAAGGGAAATTGGAGAAGGAATGACGACTATTGTAAAGATACACAGAACGCAGGAGGGGCGGTGACACAGATGACACGAAATGCGAATACCGTTGAAAATACGTCACAGGAACAGACAAATACTAGATTTCCGACACAAGGAAACAAACCAAGGGACCAAGTCGTATGTAATTTAGTTAAAACACCAGAATGGAGACCAAACACCAAACTTACGTTTGAAAATTCAACGCATCCGAACGGACAAGGAGGAAGTAATGTAATGAGTTTTAACAACCGTGAGTTTAATTCAAACGCGATATGGCATTCGCCAGAGGCTAACCAAAATGCGCAACAGTTAAACTAAGTAGGGTTAGAGAGGATAGACTCCGAACGTCTAACCCAAAACCAGAGAATGGAGTCGAAAATAACTATAGCGGAAAAACGTTGAATATGTCTATGAGAAGCAATACGAAACAATTACACACTATAATTTTAAATAACAATGACAGGGAATTTTTAAGCGACGAAGCAAATGAAGAAACCGCGATTAACGACAAAGAAGCTTTATGTCCTGAAATAACTTTAATGATAAACGGAGTAAAAGTACCAGTATTGTTAGACAGTGGGGCTGAAATTTCTTGTATCAGTTCTGACTGCGTCGAGATGATTGAGAGTACGGGAATAAAATTACCTATTCTGCCTGTACCGAACTTAAAGATCTTGGGTGTGACGACTAAATGCAGTACGATCATCAACAAACAGACATTACTAGAAGTGAATGGACTTGGAACAACTAAGTTAGTACCAGTACTAATTGTTAATGGATTGTCGAAACTCATTATTCTAGGTACTGATTTTCTAACGAAATTCAATGTTATATTAAATTTTAGAAGATGTCTAGTTACTATTAATGACGACGAATCGTCATCAACCACATCGGAAAATTGGAAATATACTGATCATTGTTTATGCACGTTAAAGAAGGAAAGAAGGGAGGAACAAACATGTATTAATATTAATGATTCAATAGCTTCGGAATCAGATTTTAAGAATGCTACGGTAGGTAACTCGTTAAATGAAGAAAAATTAACAGGACGTTTATTTGAAGTTTTATCATTACATAAGGAAAATTTTTCTGACAAACCCGGATTAAATAAATCATACCAACCTAAAAATGAAATTAAGGAGGAAGGAATATTGAAAGAAATTCAAGACATGGTAAAATCTCGTTAATAGCTGCCGCCGACGCGCGCAGAAGAAGACTGAAACCTGCAAATAAAATTAATTTAGCTTGTGGCGATTAGTACTAAAAAGAACTAATTACAGTAGTCAATTTTGGGAATTAGTTACAAAGAAACTTTTCTTATTATATGAAGGTCCTTATCGTATAACTAAGGTTATAAGAGAAAATTGTTATGAATTAGCAGATATTGACACAGGGAAAATCATAGGTCATTACAATATAACCCAATTAAGAATTTATAAAGACCCTAATATGATAGAGAATTAAATTTTCAACCTTATTGAAAAAAACATACCATTAATTAAAGTTTGGAGGGGCAAAGTAATCGTTTATTTGAAAGTTTGTCTTATTTACACACACACTAATGATATGAATGCATCATATTTGTATAACGTGAAAGGTTAATGAAGTTACTAAGTACGAAAACAAAACAAAATTATGATACAATTGTTTAACTATGTTTAAAATAGAAAACATGTACTTATTAAATGGAGAATTGTTGTTTTATTATTTGAGTGTGAATTGTATGTAACTCTTGTAAATATGTAACGATGATATGTGTTCAAGTGTAATTTTGTCCATAGTGTATTATTGTTATTGGAAGAATACCTCCAGTGTATAGTGTCACCATACACAATGTAGACATTCTTCGGAGGGGCATTCTATAAAGGTTGAACTTGTTAATTTCACATAACAAGATGGATGAACAAAATTAATGTAGCATATTTATAATTGAGGCGCTGGGTGCAGTAACAGCTTAAGTCAGAAATAATAGTTTTGAGTAAAATAGGCTCAAAGATTTGAAACATTGTAGAATGAAACAAACAAACATTACAACCATCCAAATTCTTGTGGGCATTCCAGGTATTATATCTTATCTCCCTCCAGCATAATTGCAGTTTTTAATTTAAGTAATAATTTAATATAATTAAATAAAAGACAGGTAAGTTAAGTCTTTATTGCATATAACACTAAATACTTGCATTATGTGTGTGTCATTTTGCTAATAATTAATTAAAATAAGAACATTTAATATTTAAATGGTCATAAACATAGTTGTAACATCTACATAAATATTTTATGTAATAAATCCATAACATACAAATGATATAATATATGGGTTTTAGAATGAAAAACAAAAATTTTTTTTTTTGAGATTGGGTTTTTGCACTGATTAAATATATCGTAGCTAAATAACATATAAACTAGCTGTTCTTATATATTAGTGATGAATGTCAAACATCATTCTCACTTTCACCACTTTTTTCACTTTCACTTCCTATGTCTTCTTCCGGCACAGTCGTGTACTCTAGTAGACCTTTGAGGCTTTCAGCATTTTCTGGTTTCAAGAATTTCAAGAGAGAAAGAACATCATTTTTCTTGGACTCCTTCAAACCAGGGCGTGCCGGTTTTTTGAGGTAAAGCTCTTCTTTTGACTTCATACCAAAACCGACTGAGAAAATGAACGGCTCAAAAATAGCATTGTAGGAAGCCGATACTGCCAGTGCCCCTGTAGTAGGAAAGGTAAGGATCACATACTTCTGTATTGAAAATTTGCTACGTTTTGATTTCGGAACTTTGTGAAACAAAGGCTCTAACGCTGTCGACCAGTCTTCAACAAGATGAGCAGCCATGAGAACCTGAAAAGGTGACTGGCTATTTCGAGCAGACTTTATGATCGTTAGATAATCCTCTACTGTTTCAATACTTTCCAGTCTCTTTAAAAGTGTGCCATAAAGTCCAAAATTCCGATCGCACTGGCAATACGAGTGTCCGCGTACAGGAAACATGTGAGTTACTTTCACTTTGGTTATTTGGGACAACCAAGAACAAAATCTCAAAACAGTAATATTTTTATTCTGGCCTCCTGCAGCATCCGATAAAAATATTATATTCTTAATATTTTTGTAAGATTTCATTTTTTCACAGGTGAAGTGGTAGACAAAGCTACAAACTGAGTTGGCATTTTTCTTTGCGTCACACTCTGGAAAACAATAAAAGGTACTGGCTGAATCATTATGGCAGTGAACGTTGAACACATTCAACCACAATAACCTTTTGTAGAATTGGGATGTAACATTAAGTTTAGGGATTGGTAGATTTTGTCCATAGTCAAACTCTATTACTAATGTGTCATCTTGCATTGTATTGCCTTTTACTTTTGCTAAGTGCTCTTGTTTTAAGGTTTTGTATTTTTCAACCTTGGCTAAATGTAACCTATATGTGGTTTTACGCGGATCATTCGGATTAATATCCAACAGAGTTTTAGATTCAGTACAAAAGTCACACACGTCGGTCCTTGGCTGTCTAAAACAATATGGACTATTTTCTCTGAAGTATCTGTGATATGTGGAGTATTTCATAGTAAGTGTCTTACCTGTACTATCAAAATAGTATTGCTGGAAGGCAATGAACATTTTCTTCACATTTAAATCAGGATTCTCAAAATACTTGCGTTCTGTGTGGCCCCTGCTATAATGTGATTGCTTGCTTGGAAATTTGGCCCAATGTTCTTCTACTTTAGTCCACACATCACGAGATAATTTGATTGGACGTTCAGTATGCTTTCCTCTATTTTCCTTAAATACCGGATTCCCTGTTGAAAATAAAGCACAGATTTTGTTGACATTGCACATCAGCCAATGCACACTTCATTCAAAAGGAAACTGCTATATAAATATTTTGTTTTCATTATATTTTAAGAACCTAGAACAATACTGTCCAAAATTTTTAATGTGAAATGATGTAAACACTCACCTACAATACTAATAATTTTTGAATAATATTTCCAAAAAAATAACAATATTAGCTATGTCACTAAGCAAATTATTTACTCTTTGCGGCAATCTTCCATATCGCACAATAACTAAACATATAAAAAATAATTTAAAATGCACAAGGATTAAAAACACAACCACCTACCTGAAGAACAAGCACGTAGAACAGTTTTCATTCGTGATTCGGACACCTGTAGCACTTTAAGAACAAAAGCTTTGCAGACATCTTTCCTATCAATGCCATTTTGTAGGTGATACCGCCATGAATACCCTCTGTTCTTTCCAATGGGATTACTCTTCTTTAACATTATTTCTTTTTTCTCAATGCAACCATAAAGATAAGTATCTTGAACTATTTTGTCTCCTAGTTTCCAAAACGAACTAAACAACCATTCTTGCTGTTCATCTGGGAATAACGAAAAACACTTTTTCCTACAGCATTCATTGATAAATTTGAAAAAATTTTTAGGAACTGTCTTCCCAGAACAACGCTTGTAGCTATCCCCACTGTTTCGTTTGACTTTATTTTCCACACGTCGCCAAGAGTCTCTTTGAAGCAATCTCTTCTTTCCTTTGTTTCTTATTTTTACACTTACTTCCATATTTTCACTCTCACTCTCACTTGTCTCCATGTTAATAACGTCCAATTTTCAAAACAAATATACCCTTAACACATACGTAGCAGTATTACAATAAAGGTATTAGGCCTATACCAATAACGAGCCTGCGTTCGACAAAATGGGTCGAGACACATGTTGTTTTCTCGGGTGTGTTAGCCGTTCGCCGGAAGAACGACTTAGCGCGCAGCGCTACATTCTTCATTCTCCTGCCATCTGTATATTCTGGAGCGAACTAATATTTATGTGCCACATAGAGGACATATCTAGGTTTGCAAATATGCATTGGCCGGAAAAACGACTTAAGTTGGTTTAAGCTGTTATTGCACCCAGCGCCTCAATTTCACTTCACTACACATTTTATTTCTCTATGAACCATAAAATCAGTAATTTGTATTTATATCTTTGAATGTAATACTTCCTTGCTCAAGTAATGATATTTGTTTAACGAATAAGAATGTTTTTTCACAGTTCATATGTAATATTATATGACGAATATTTGTAAAACAATCTGGTATTGGTGGAAAAGATTTAACAAAAATTATTGCTAGCTAATAAAAGTTTTGTTTGGAAGGAATAGAGAAAACGAAAGGGAATTGATATAGGAACTTCGAATAGGAAAGACATGATATTTTTATGACTGCAGAAATTGAACTTATAACTGGTGAAATATTTTGAAGAATTATAAGAAATGATAGTAAATAGTAATAATATTAATGATTTGAAGAGAGTTAGGGAAATAAAGAAGAATTATTATTTATAAGAAGATTTGAGTACTACAAGTCGATACCAGGAAGAAGACTACGAGTATAAACTACGAAGACTGAAATCAGATTAAGGCGTTTCCAGGACGAAGAAAGAAGTATTTCTAATTTTCAACTGTACGAGAACATACGGAAACGACGCGAGGCGTTCCCAGGACGAAGACGATCAACGATAGGCGTTCCCAGGACGAAGACGATCAACGATAGGCGTTCCCAGGACGAAGACGATCAACGATAGGCGTTTCCAGGACGAAGACGATCAACTATCGGCGTTCCCAGGACGAAGATGGTCATCTAGAGGCGTTTCCAGGACGAAGTTTGAAACAACGAAAGGCGTTCCCAGGACGAAGACTACTCGTTAATACTAGGCGTTCCCAGGACGAAGGTACAAGACAGCGAATGGGCGTGCCAAGGATGAAGACGCAGAAGATTCATTGCTGAGGTCCTGGCTGAAAGAAGGCAAACCTAGTAACGCATAGTTCGTTACCACGGAACTATAATAACAGGTCGGTTATATAATGATGAATGAATGTCACCACATTTACTAGCTTGCAAAACTGACAATCGGGAATAATTAATATCACTTGAAATCCCTTACTAAATCTTTTCACACTACCAGATTGCTAAAGTTAGAGACAACTTGAGTTAAAATTCACAAAATCGTTGTATACAAGCTAATTCAAGGTTTTACGAATTTTTCCACGACATACCCAACTCTACCCCTGAATAGTCCGAACAATAATAAAATATATTTTAATTAATGGTGTGTATTACAAATTAATTAAAATAGAAGTAATTGTAATGGTTATTCATTATTACAACTTCGTAGAAGTTGTTGGCGCTCACAAATTAAACTAAATGATTCGTTCTTTTGTTCTTATCATATAAATACACCAGAACGAGTCTAAGTACTTTCGAGTCTTATCAAATCAAATATATTTATTATAAATAATAAAGAATTTGATAGCTAAGGCCCGTTTAACACATCACATATACACACACATCCAATTCTCTCTCAATTTAACTAAAAAAAAAAAGTTTTCATTTTATTCTCTACTAGCTGCCCGACTCGGCTTCGCACGGCTATACTAATGGAAAACAATTAAGACACATCTCCCATTTACAGTAATAGTAAATAAAAAAATTCAGTGAAAATTTATTACAATGCTGTATAATGTACCGGAGAGAAAATGAATAGCACCGATGGTTTCCCGACTCGTGCACGCAACGTACAACTGATGTACCCGTACTTCGCTACGGAAGTCTGCAGGCAGATCACTCTTGCGCCGCTCATTATAAATGCCCCTCCTTGTGGGTACGCCACTGCCGTGCGATGCCCGTTGCCATGGAGACGCAGAAGGCATGAACAATGCAAAATCCTGTTCTCATGCAGACAAAGTACCCACTGTTGCCTGGTTTTAATCACCCATGGGATCTAATTTTCGGAAAATGTCATCCTGCGTAATATAAGGAACATTACTGTGAAGTTTCAAGTCTGTAAAATATATATAATTGAAAAAAAAGGGAAATTTTTGATATTTAAAGTACCCGCAATATTTCAACGGTGATGAGGACTGCACTAACAATGAAATAGTCGTTGCCATAGAGACGAATGAAGCATCAACAAAGCAACAGCCGTTGCCATGGTGATTTCCTACCAAAAACTGGAAATTTTGATATATTACGCCCCCGAAACTCCCCTTGGGATCGGATTTCCGCAGAATCCGTTCTTAGTGAGCGTCTACATCACAAAATGAGTAACTATGCTAAATTTCAAGTCAATCGGGTGTATAGTTTTAGAGATATCGTGATGAGTGAGTCAGTGAGTGGTATTTCGCTTATATGTATATATCTATATATATATATATATAGATACAAGTCCTTGTCAGTATTGTAACGGGAGAGGAAAATTATTGATGGTCTGAAAAATGAAATTTAATTAAAAAAAATAAAAATAATTCTAGTAAAAGAAAAAAAAAACAATTTAAACACAGAGAGAGGAAAAAAAAACAATAGTTTAGGTTTGCGATTTAAAGTGATAAAAAGTATTTAAATACTAATTGAACTCTTATGAGGGTACTGATTGCTACGTTGTTAATATCACACAGGTGCTTTTTACTTGTATGGGAAAATTAAGAATGATAAGGCATCTAGTGCGTGGGAACAATGTTAATAGGCAACAGGAAATAAACTTCTAGCGCCTGCGGCTTTGTCAACACACACTCATAGGTGTACTGCATGTTGTATCTAACCCCCTCCAACTCATTAGATTTTAAATTGGACTTTTAGTAAGGATCCTTAATGTTATTGATAGTATAATATAGCCTATAGCCTTCCTCGATAAATGTACTATCCAATACTGAAATAATTTTTAAAATCGGACCAGTGGTTCCTGAGATTAGCGCGTTCAAACAAACTAACAATCTTTACTAATATTATAAAGCTGAAGAGTTAGTTAGTTAGTTTATCTTCCTACGTGTTGGCATTATCTTAGATAAATTATGCTTTTGTTAATGTCAATGGACTGTGGAGGCTTTCTTACGAGAAAAGGTTATATTTTATTTTTATTCTAGTTGAACAAAAAAAAGAATTTATTAATTTGAGTGATATTTTGCTAGATATCTTTACCTAATTGTGCAAGCTGATCATGGTTTATGCAGTCTTTATATAGTTTTGCTAAATTATTTTTGGATTACATACTGAATTAAATTCAAAGTACAAAATAAGGTTTATTTTACAGAAGGTCTGAACAACAACACACACATATTTTTCAACTGTTCAAACAAACTCTTGAGTTATATTGCTTTTTTTTAATTTCATTAATAGTTTATATATTTGTGATTTCAAACAACATGTCTCTTACTTACCTGCTGTAAAAACTGGGCTACCTATAGTTACGGCTTTAATAGTGTAATCTGTATTTCTTAAAGATTGGTGTGCCAAAATACAACTGAAAAAAAAAATAAAACACACTCAAATCGGTATACTTCATATTTTATTTATTACTCATAGGATATTCACATAAAATAATGGCACTCAGGACGTCAACAGTGCAAACTGCTGCTAATCGCTTCTTCAACATACTTTCCGGTAATATTTGCGTGTTTTGTCACCCAAATAGACCCTTTCGTGATGACCACGTTTTTCAGTGTTACCTGGATGGGTTTGTCATCGCTGAACCCATCAAAGGTGAACTTTCCCGGAGTCAGCACTCTGATGTTGTGGAAGATAATGTCCTTGTACACTGGTATCAGGTTGCCAGTCGCAGTTTTACTGTACTCTGTATTCAGGACGATGGGGTTGGTGACGTTCCTGAGGCAGACATCTGTGTAGCTGATGTCTGTGACCAGACCGCCCTTCGAGCGATCGCTCTTGATTTGCAGCCCGTTGAGCGAGTTCTGCTGGGTGAGCGTGGTCACTGTCACATGGCTAACCCCCGCGTTCGTCTCGCTCCCTATTGACATGCCGTGGCCCGCGCCGAAGTGGTTGTTGGTCACCGATATGTATCTGGACGGGCCGCGTCCTGCCTTGATGGCGATGTTGTCGTCCCCGGTGCTGATGCTGCTGTGGGCGATCGTGATGTTCTGCGATCCCGACGGGTCGATGCCGTCGGTGTTGCGGGCTGAGGCAGGCGTGTAGAGGCTGACCCCCCATATGGTGGTGCCGTTAGACTGATTGATGATGACATGGTAATTAGGTGCATTGTTGATGGCCACTTGATACAGCGTAATGTCCCTCGATGCATCAATCTCGATCAATGTGGGGTTGTTCTGGTACTCGTTCTTGACCTGTGCCTCGTGGGCCAGGTCCCACCAGCTCTGACTCTTCCCCGTCAGCTTGATGCCGCCCTGGCCGTCGATCTTCCCTTTGCCGTATATCCCGCTGCCAACCACGTTCATCATGCTGATCAAGGGGTTACAGCCATTGTACTCCTTGCTCACAGTGCCACATATGTTCCTGCCCTTGTCGAACAGCTTAGCGTTCGAGCTGGCCTTCAGCACCGCCCCGCTGTCGATCCACAGACCGACTCCGGAAGGGATGGTCAGTGGGCCGGAGATGAAGTTACCGGACGCCAGATGGACGGCTTTTCCTTTGCCGCAGGAGTTGAGGGCTTTCTGGAGGACTGCAGTCTCGTCACCGCCAGTCCCTATTAGGGACATGCAGGCTGCTGGGATTTTGGGTTCGGTCACGTGTCGCAAATCTGCTGCAGCTGCCTTGTGGACCACACAAGCCACCAGCACTACTGCGAAGATTCCAGTCATCAGGAAAGGAACTGGGCGTGTCATTCTTGCAGTACACAACTGCAATCAAGAATATTGTACAGGTATGTGATACTGTATCAATTTACATACTCATCTTTGAAAATGTGTACCTGGTTCAGTATGAGTATGATCAGAAATTCCCTTAATAAATTGCTTGGTTATACGTTACACCAAATTAATTAAATTGCTATGAATGTGGGATGTATGAATTGCAAAATGTGAGTAAGAGGACTAGGCCCTAGTTGTGGACGTGCCTACTATCAAGGCATTCCTGGGTGGTTGCAAGCAATAAAGAAGTTAAAAAATTATGCTTGTTGAAAAATTCACTAAAGAATTTTAAGATGTACAAAATTTTTTTACTAGCAAAGACATTTTACATAAAAGATTTTTGTAATTTGGTCGAATGAAAAGTGATAATGTATTGATACTTTAGCAATCAAGAATCTTGTCGGTATACATTTTTGTATAAGTCTTTCATCTCCTTTGGTTCATAAACTGCGATACCCACTTATTATACTTAATGGACACGAACAGAAGATAGTGGAATTTAGTCCTTGTAGAGTAGAGGCTTCAATACCTTTGCCTTCACAGTTTTAAGAAGTCTGGTGTGACAAAAAAAAAGTGACTTATTAATATGACTGAACTAATTTTTTTTCACAGGAGGCTTGATGGGGGATGGCTTACAAACAAAATAATTCTAAAAAAAAAAAAAACACTTGCATGAATCTACGACCCCAGTCTTATAAGTTGGGTACACTGACCTTCAAATTACCAGTGCTGTTAAAACATTAAAAAGTTCCATGCCTTAACGGGGAATCGTATTCAGTACCATTCTTGCTTAAGTCCTGTACTGGGCCATGGCTCGAAGTTTGACAATAGCTGTTGTGAGAGCACTGTTCAAACATGGTAAGCAAGATCCTAAAAATATCTGCCTGAAGTGTAACCAGCTAGTGCACATGAATGGGTGGACAAAGCTGTGTTTTTTGTTTTAGCAATCACACTGGGACCGAAAATTGTGCAGTTAATTTTTCTTTCTGTCATATATAGTGTGGGCCAGAAGTCGAGAAATGAAGGTGCTCTGAAGAGGCTGACATAATCAAACAGCAGAGAGAGCAATATACGGTCAATTCAGCCAGACCTGGTTACGCATCAACTGTTCTGACAAAATTCACCTTTGATTTGATACTGCAGTGTGTATCTTTAAAATATTTATCAACACTGATATTATTCTTTTGGTCAGTGAGTTTTAATGCGTTCCACTAAGATAAATTTATCCATCCTTTCATCGCAAGCATCTCCTCTTTGTTTCAGCCTTTTCATCATTTTTATTATTTATTTTGATAAGATTTTAATACATGCCTTTACTGTGGCTCTCCATTCTTCCCTTTTCTAAACTTTTGCACATGAAACCAGTGTTGAATATGATATAAGTGCCCAACCTTGTTTTAAGTTTTTTCCTAGTAAACCAGCAGACACCCTTACCCTTACTCTTCTCTCTCTTCACCCTTGTGCTGATGGTTTGCAAGATTTATGGCCCAAACTGTGTGTTTTTTCAGATTTTAAAAATTTTTTGTCTGCCGACCATGTAGAAACAAGTGCAAGTAAAACAATGAAAGTAGAATGTACAGCATATAATAATTACAATATTAAAAGACATGGAAACCAATTTGTACCTAGTGCCTTACAAAGTCAATTAAGCAGGTAACATAATAGTAACACGTAACACTCACAGTATCCGCAATGTGGAATGAACTGTTTGCTTTTCTACTTGAAAATAATTTTCATTACCTATCTTAAGATCTTTATACATACAAATTTTGACCTTCAAATTTATAAAGCAACTTATCATTGCTCAATAAATATGAGGACCAATTGTTGGAATAGATAAAGGCCTTGGTATGTGGGAGATAAAGACATAATTGTTTACAGCTGCAAATCTTGGTGGTTTCCCAAGTATTGGAAAGATTATATATACAAAGAAAAAAGATTACAAGAAAAATATTGGTAGAAAAGATAGTAAATTAAAATATTCAACATTGAAAATTCTTAAGTTTCCTCAGTCTATTTTCGTTTTTTCTTTTTATCTGTCCTCTTAAGTAGTATATAATAGGGCATCCGGGGACAGGGTTCAGGGTGTGGATTGGGATTGTCGGTCAGCCATATTGGATTGTGTCGTCACGGCGGCCATCTTGGATGGTTGTGACCTTGACCTTTGACCTTGACCCCGACGGCCATTTTTTATCCGCCATTTTGGATGACGTAATTGTGTGTTCTCGAACATTCCGGAGATGTGTTTTCCGCCATATTGGATGATGACGTCACCGTTGCAATTTCCGTTACAGTCGCCATCTTTAACTTTTTTATTTATTATCCGATTTTAATGAATTTTTTTTAAAAAATCATAAAAAAATTAAATAATAAAATTTTAATAATTTTTTTATAAAAAATATACTTTTACGACATGGAGTTCGGAGTCCTCGGTTCGAACCCGGCGAGGGCAAAAAAAAATAAAAATGGCGACCGATCCTTCCCCCGTGGTGACTGCTGGCAGACTGACTCCCACCACTTTTTTTCAAAGCATATATAACATCATCTAGTATGACGTCACGACCGCCATCTTGTCTTCGATGCTGGAAGCCATCATCATCATTGTATCGTCGGCTAGAGTGCGCCGACGCCATGTTAGTTTAATTCGTATCCGCTAGAGTGCAGTAATCATTTATTATTGCTGTGACACCCGCCATCTTGTCATTTGGCCGCCATCTTGGAAATCCGTAATTATTTAGCTAGAAATTCGGGAAAAGTTCCAAAATTCATTAAATAAATTGGCAATAAATATACTGATTGATTCGATCGATTCCCGTCCTCGGTTCGATACCCGATCGTTGCAATAATGTTTTAATTTTATGTAAAAAATAATTTCAATAAACCATGTTCAACATTCGTAAAGAGACTTTAAATCCTCTACTACCGTCATCCTATCAGACATCAAGACCACCATATTGGAAATGCGTAATTTTAATGCTAGTGATTGGTTTAAATATCTCCTCATTTGCCATCTCACGTGCAAGACTGGTTTGTCTAGCAAGTAAATATTTTTCACGAACAGACTGAATAGCTCGATGAAGGTCACTGGCCAGGTCCGACATTGTACTGGCTGAAAACGTATTGCAAGACCTCCTTTTATACTTTTTTATTCTTTCACAGAAACTTCTTTCTTGTGTTTGGTTAAATCTGAATTTGTTGACAAGTGAGATAGTGATGCTTTCAGACTACTTTGAAAAGTCCTCAGATCGTCACGTCTTTGTGCATTCGATACTTCGATCATGTCGCGAATGCGTGAATCCGAGGCTTCCACACGCTGGTCGATGGCAACGAGATACTCTAGTAATTCCTTTTTCACACTGTCTACTTTTTGAGCCAGTAGCGAAATGTATGTGTGGATAACGTCGTCATGAGACTTGAGAGCAGTACGTAAGTCTCGACTGCTACGACCGAATTTCGAAATGCTATGACTCATGTTTGGCGATAAACTGATCGAAACCTCGTCTGTACCTGCCCTTATATAGCGGCCAGTCCTTTACGATGACTAGAAATCCGTGTTCTTCTTTCCAACACAAGGAGCACATGTCTTTGAATTCATGGAATGTCATGTCGGTGTTGACGTGATCATCATAAGCGTGGCGTAAATTAAGTTCGTCTATGCGAAACAAAACTATGACATTCGCGTTGTCTCGTAGGAGATGTTTTGGAATACGACTGTACGTCTGACACAGGTAAACGCAGTCTACTTTGGCGTGTCTGCCCATGGAAAAGTACTCTTGTATTATGCCTTGTTTCTCGCACATTACATCGTCGAAAACAAACACGGAATTAGGCTTTGCTTCGTCGGTAGACACCACATCGGTATTATCGCTAAACGGAAAATACTCCAGACCATCCACCGACCGTAGAACAGTAGCTAGGTGCTGGTACTTTGGCTGTTGCAACGACTTGGAATACAAGTAAACGTTCTCGAACCGAAGACCATTTGACTCCTCCAGTAAACTCAGCAGAACACACGTTTTGCCGCAGTTGGACGGACCCGCCATTATGCAACGTACGGCAGAAGGCAACAGTAAGCCATGTCGTGATTCACACGCACTAAATACATCGTCTTGCGTAATGCGCACGGGCAAACACACGTCTTGCTTGACGACCTGCATTGTACTAAAGAAATTGTATAAAATCAAACACATTTGTACTTTCTGGTCAGTTGTGCGTAATGACTCGAAGAGGTAAGAACAAAAAACACATCGGTGCAGGACTCGTGAACTCGCTGATAAACAATCTACCATTCGAGCTACACATTCCCGGCTACAGATTCTGCGGCCCCGGCACTAAACTAGCGAAAAGGTTAGCTCGCGGTGACGTGGGCATTAATTCTCTCGACGAAAAGTGCAAGCAGCACGATATCGCATATTCATTAAGCAAGGATCTGGAATCCAGACACCGGGCCGACGAGATATTGGCACAGGAAGCCGAAGATATAAGTAAATCGTCGAACGCGGGACTAGGAGAGAAAATCGCAGCGTGGGGCGTTTCCAAAGTCATGAAGGCAAAGACGAAATTAGGACTGGGTGCTCGTCGAGCCAGCTCCATCAAGTCAAAAACTAACTCACGCAAGACCAAACGCAAGACTGGTGCAGGCGTGCAAAAAGCCAAGCAAAAATTACAGACTCTCGACAACAAGATTATAGGAGGATTTCTTCCTTTGCTTTTGCCTGCATTGGGTGCTCTCGGCGGCCTCATCGGTGCAACGAGCGGTATAGTGCGGGCAGTCAACACTTCGAAGAATGAACGCAAGCAGTTAAAAGAAGCACAGCGACACAATGCCAGCATGGAAGCCATTGCCATCGGTAAAAAAAAACGGCGCAGGACTGTACTTGCAACCTCACAAGACAGGTCGTGGCATGAAAAAGAAACGAATGAAAAAATCCTAAGTTCCCTACCGAAACGACCGCTCACCAACGTAGATTTAATAAAGTACGCACGCAAACTTAAAATACCAAATTTCCGAGGCGTGTTTATGCGAGACTCTTTGCCCAGCAAGCCAAAAACGCACGAACGTGCCATCATTAATTTAGACACGTCGGCGGGTCGCTGCACGCACTGGGTGGCCTATGTAAAGTCTGGAAAAAAAGCTACTTACTACGACAGTTTCGGTAATTTACGCCCACCGCCCGAACTGCGACAGTACCTGGGCCGGTCCACGACGTTGTTTTACAATTACGAAACGGAACAGAGGCCTAATAAAAAAAAACTGCGGACACTTGTGTCTTCGCTGTTTAACAAACAAAAATTAGCTGACAAATAAAAATTGCTACTTAAAGGTTGTGCAGTGATGATAATTTATTAGTCATGTCGATAACACTTACCTTGACGGGTCACGCATCTGAACTGCGGGCGGTTCATTTCCCGCCTCTGGATTTAGACGGAGAATGGTGTATCGGACTCGTAGATTTTCAAACGTATAATGCCATACCGAACATTGACGAGGAAAACTGCAAGATCTGCTTCCTGATAAGCGATGGGACCGCTCATGAAATACAGTTACCTGTTGGCTCTTACGAAATTGATGACATTGCAAATTACATCAGGGACATGTTACCACAGGATGTAGACTTTCAACTGCGTGGAAATCCAAACACTCAAAAAAGCATTCTATCATGCAGTGAAAATGTCGACTTTACGAAACCTGGCACCATAGGTACGATGCTCGGATTCGAATCAAAGGTGTATGATACAGGAAGAACGTACGAATCTACGCGCGCAGTAAACATTTTACCTGTGAATGTCATAAGAATAAACTGTAATTTGGCAAGTGGAACGTATCTCAACAGAAGACTAAGCAACATGCTGCACGAGTTTTCGCCGATGGTCCCGCCAGGATATAAACTGGTCGAAGTACCGCAAAGTATCATTTACGTTCCAGTCGTCGTGAAGTGCGCACACGAAGTCGTCGTCAGAATCGTTGACCAGCGAGGACGATTGGTGAATTTTCAAGACGAAGAAATTACATTACGTCTGCACTTGAAGCGAAGGGGCATAAAGTTCGTAACACCGAACAGTTATAAAATAAATCGTATTGCAGTGAATAAGAACAGTTCTCTACCAGACATCGGTGCATTAACACCTGACAGCATAAAGTATCTTCTCAGTATTGGACAAGTGCCGTGTAAATATGGAAGACGAAATCCTCAACGTGGAAGATCCGGTCATATTTGATGACAGCATTACGAAAATGGAATTGCACGAGTACCAGCCTTTCCTGCTCGGACCGTACGCACTACCATCGGAAGTAGGCCTACGCATTGCTGTACAGCACCAAGATATTTGTACTTTACCTTCGCAGTCATTTCTACGTATAAGAGGCACGCTGACAAAAGCGGATGGTACGCACCCGACAACAACGTCAATATCCTGCAATGGTATTCTTCACCTAATCGAGCGCATTACATATGTACTCAATGGCGTCGAGGTAGACCAGACGAGAGATGTAGGCATAACATCTACTATGAAAAATTACCTTTCGCTCACGCCAAATGAACTGTATGCTGCAAAGATGGTCGGTTGGGCTCTCGAGGATGAATATAAGCTTCCGGTTTATGCCGAAGGGAAGTTCGAAGTTTGTGTTCCTCTGTCCATGCTTCTTGGATTCGCTGAGGACTACAAGCATATAATCATTAATTCGAAACAAGAGCTCGTACTGCTTCTAGCCAACACGCACATTAATGCAATTGTCGCCGCTGCAGAAAACCCTCAAGATGTCTCGCTAACACTACAGTCTATCGAGTGGATGCTGCCCCACATCCAAGTGAGCACCGTTGAACGAGTCAAGATGTTGAAGAACATAGAAAATGGCAAGAACTTCGATGTGCCATTCCGATCCTGGAGCCTGGAAACTTATCCTGGCTTGTCTCATAGTCAGCGTATCAATTGGATAGTAAAGTCCAGCTTCGCTACGGAAAAACCAAGATACATCATCGTCGGGCTTCAGACCGGAAGACAGCTCAATGCAGGAGTAAGTCACTCCGTATTCGATAACTGTCAAATACGCAATGTAAAAATATTTTTAAACAGTGAAAGTTATCCGTACGTTGACATGAACATGGATTTTGAAAGTGGAAGATTTCTTCTAGCATATCAAATGTATGCCAAGTTTCAGCAAGCTTACTACGGGCGGAGACAGTCACCGATACTGAGTCCCGACAGTTTCAAGAACAAGGCTCCGTTAATGGCGTTTGACGTTTCCAAACAGGATGATCGAATAAATTCAAACATCATCGACTGTACGATCGAGATAACGACTAGCGGATATATTCCACCAAACACCTATGCTTTTTGTCTGATACTTCACGATCGGCTTGCATCGTACAATTGTCGAGACAAACTTGTGAAACTTCTGACATAAATACTGTTTCGTTTTCGATAATAATTTAGTTACGACCGAGCATTGCTAGCGACAAGATGTACTGCAACCTGCAAGGTTTCCAGAGTCAAAATGGATTCGTGCTCAAGGAAATTAGCGTTAACTCCGGAGACAAGACTCGAACACGCACGTTCCGACCTCCGTATCCGTGGAAACTACTAGACGGAAAAAGTAAACGGTCGAATGAATGGCTATGTAAATATTATCACGGACTAGAGTGGGACGAAGGAAAAATTCCGTACCACCAAGTGAAAAACACTATGGAAGATTTACTAGTTCAAAACGAAATAATCTACGTTGCCGGACCTGAACAGAAGAAATGGCTGAGCAAGTTGTGTGATGTGTCAGTTGTAATCGTAGACTTACAGACCGACTACGGCTGTCCTTCCCTGCGCAAGCTTAGTGCAATATACGACGTGCAGCCACATGACAAGTTTGAACGTGTCTGTGCCTGTACAAACTCGCAGTTAATGCAGTAATGGCACACACAATATTATTAAGAGCCTGCATATATAAATGGCGTACATATGTACGTGCCTTCAGTTGTTCGACCTGTAAGATGTTTACGTTTCATCCTGCTAACGTGTACGTGAGCGCAAGACCTAGCTTCAGCAGTGTCGAGTACAGCTACTGGGATTTCGGGTATCTACATACATATACAGAAACCTGTGATGGAGGCGCCCAGCATTGGCAGTTTGCGCACTTTCCTGTGTCCTACGAACCGACTCAGCAGCTGGTAGATTGTTGCGAACCTGGAAACTGTGCCGTCTATCACATGAGACCGCACACAATCCTTCCTGCTAGCATCGCTGAGGTAGTCGCCTCGTCTGCACATGCAACACCAAACATGAGCGTGTTGCAACCTGTTGCGACTTGTGATGCTTCTACGCAGACTTCCAAACGGCGTGCGTTTCGTCGTCGCAGTTGAGGCAGTGAATCTGTCCCAACTAGCACTGAGCCTAAGCCCAGGCGTAGACGTGGTCACAGACGTCACCGACCATGTCTTGTCGGAGTTGTCGACGTTGCAGAAGATGACCAGCTGGAAACCTGTGTTCCTGATCGCGTGACCGGCGAACCAGTTGGAACCGGAGTCAACGAACCAGTTGGAACCGGAGTCGACGAGTCATTTCGTGCGGCATTAAAGACTTTGCTTGTGAAAATGCTTGATTCCTTAACCTAATATGTATTTGTGTACTCTTTATAAATAAATGTGTAAAACTTGAACTCGTGTGTTTTTTATTTCTACAATTTTTAGGTACCTAATAAAATTTTTTTAAATACAGACAATATTTTGACTCATGTTGTATACCAGTAGACCACAGGTATATAAGCGAGGTTCAGACGACTGGACCCGCAGTTCACCTCTGGCCGCAGTGCAGTACGGACGTGCTCTCTCCATTAAGTTTCGTGATATTTAGTTATGTTTACCGACAGCAGCGGGGACCTCGATGGCAGCAACGATGATGGAGTCGGAGATCCCGATACCATTTGCAGAGGAGACCACGGCAGCGGAGAGCTCAATGGCTGAGGTGTCGACAGCTGTGGAGATCCCGATACCTGCTGCAGAGGAGACAACGATACGTGCTGTTCCACCATCAGCTGACGTTTCATCATCTGCATTCCAGACATCAATTAATGAAGAGCGTACATCGCATCAATGCAAATATTGTGGTGTATCAATAACCTGCAGTAGGCCTCTGACAATCTCTCGAGAGACATATAAGTGCGACAAATGCGATAAGGTTTTTTCGCATTGTAACAGTCTGGACAGTCACAAGATTATGTGCATAGGAAACGAATCAAGTGATAGTATGCTTCCATACCATCAGACATCATCATTTATTGCCTTAACTGAGGCGATAGTCAACAAAAGAGCAGTAGTCAATTGCCAGATATTGAAGGACCAGTTTTGTTTTAAATGGAGTATTTTGGCAAGATTTGTCGAGGGAAGTCATCAAAACCGTGTTGATAAGAGGTATTATGCTTTGGAGAATAAGTACAACTTCGATGGACTGTGCTATCCGCCACCATTAAATCAGATAAAAGTTTTTGAGAAAAATAACCCTGAAGTCTCAGTTAATGTGTATGCGCTAAATGAGGATAATAATGTGTGTCCGATTCGGGTAACCAAACAAGAAAGAAAAAATCATTTCGATTTGTTGCTTGTGACAAATGAAAGCGGTTCTGCACACTACTGCTACATCAAAAACTACTCCCGACTTGTGAGACCCCAGGTTACAAAACATCAACATAAGATTTATATGTGTAAGATGTGCTTTAAGTATTTCGCTAATCGACTCAGTACTCTCAGCTATACAGTGTCTTGAACAGCACAAGATTAAATGCGGAAATAAATCTTAACCAAGACTTTAGTAATTTGTCTGTGTATTTTTTTTGTACTTGTAGTAGTGTAGTATGTATGTAATAAAAGTTTTTTTAATAGAACTTGTGGTGTTTTTATTATCTCAGACCTGTCACTTTAGTGGTACTTTTTTAAAATATTAAAGTTGTTTTGTATTAACCAGGGATCGAACCTAGGACCTAAGTCGATCTAATCAATCAGTATATAGATTACACATTAAGTTAATGAATTTAAAACTTTTTCTCGAATCTCTAGCATTAAAATTACGCATTTCCAATATGGTGGTCTTGATGTCTGATAGGATGACGGTAGTAGAGGATTTAAAGTCTCTTTACGAATGTTGAACATGGTTTATTGAAATTATTTTTTACATAAAATTAAAACATTATTGCAACGATCGGGTATCGAACCGAGGACGGGAATCGATCGAATCAATCAGTATATTTATTGCCAATTTATTTAATGAATTTTGGAACTTTTCCCGAATTTCTAGCTAAATAATTACGGATTTCCAAGATGGCGGCCAAATGACAAGATGGCGGGTGTCACAGCAATAATAAATGATTACTGCACTCTAGCGGATACGAATTAAACTAACATGGCGTCGGCGCACTCTAGCCGACGATACAATGATGATGATGGCTTCCAGCATCGAAGACAAGATGGCGGTCGTGACGTCATACTAGATGATGTTATATATGCTTTGAAAAAAAGTGGTGGGAGTCAGTCTGCCAGCAGTCACCACGGGGGAAGGATCGGTCGCCATTTTTATTTTTTTTGCCCTTGCCGGGTTCGAACCGAGGACTCCGAACTCCATGTCGTAAAAGTATATTTTTTATAAAAAAATTATTAAAATTTTATTATTTAATTTTTTTATGATATTTAAAAAAAATTCATTAAAATCGGATAATAAATAAAAAAGTTAAAGATGGCGACTGTAACGGAAATTGCAACGGTGACGTCATCATCCAATATGGCGGAAAACACATCTCCGGAATGTTCGAGAACACACAATTACGTCATCCAAGATGGCGGATCAAAAATGGTCGTCGGGGTCAAGGTCAAAGGTCAAGGTCACAACCATCCAAGATGGCCGCCGTGACGACACAATCCAATATGGCTGACCGAAAATCCCAATCCACACCCTGAACCCTGTCCCCGGATGCCCTATTATATACTACTCTCTTAGTCAGTGGTTCCAAATTATAGGCGTACTATATCCAAATTTCTGAGAAATATAGTGTCGCAATAAGTCGAATATAACAGGGCAGAAAGCGGTCATGCGTAAGAATTCGTTGGAATTTGGCTCTCTCATAAATGCTTGTTCGTTACTACTGTAAGATAAGCCAGCCAGTATATAAGCTAGCGGGTTGGATTTGCTTTCTTTCTTTCTCTTTCTCTCTCTCTCTCTCTCTCTCTCTCTCTCTCTCTCTCTCTCTCTCAAGCACGGACACCTTTCACGTTTTCTTAGAAGGAAAGCAAACCGTGATAACCAGCTACTCTCCTTTCCACCCATTCCTCCCACCACCAACCCCGTTTTGCACCAATCATTGTCCTTCATTCTCGGCAGCGGCCCTTCCACGCACGAACTTTCGTGTGTCCTCCTCAAGATGCGGACTGACGACCCGATACGTGCCTCACCGTCCAGTTGTATACAGTTCCCACACAAATTATATATGAAATGTTACAAGTTTTCTTGAAACTTTGAGTAGTTGCAATAAATTTCCAGACGTCCGAGATGTTTCCCTTAGTTAACTATTTTTATTGTGAGTATTGTAAAATTTTGAATTGCTGATATTCAAACAAATTTTATTATGGTGTTGAATAAATAGCGATAGGCAATCTTGTTTTCCAACTAAGCTTGTTCTTCACGTTTCCAGTATTTACCCCCCGCACTCTCGTATACAAGAGCTATTATGAAAAAGTATAAATCATTAGCAATAGTATTATATTAATGTGTTTCGCTGTAAAATAACACCAAAACGGGTCAGTTATCGCAACTTAAAGACTTTGACTTAATACTCAAACCTTCATGTTTACTTGGCAGTAAGTAAATATCATTGCCAAACAGTCACTATGCAAATTTTTTTCCAATCAAGTACGAGTCTTTATTAGCATTATATTTCTTGCAAACACAAATTTACATTTTATGATTAATATATATTTTAAGGTATTTCCATAAATACAGAATGTTCCTTTAAAAAAAAAAATTGAATTTAGTGATTTTTCATGCCAAATGGATTTATGTATTTTGATTGCGCTACATAGATTTCCACAATTCATATCCTTAAAAAAATGGAACAATTTTTTCCTGGACATGCCTTTCAAAATTTTTACTCACCTAGCCTTCCGAATTGGAAACACGAGGTGCTTAATTAACACAGAACAATATTTTATAAATTTTGTAACTTACACGACACAACTACATGAATAATAAGTCAGGCTGTAGTCACTTACAATTAATTTTATTTAGCTTTTCAAAACATTCACGATTCAACTGACAGTTATTAATTTTACATTATGAACTGAAGTACATTACGAAAACAATGTGATTAGCATAGCCACGCATGTTAAAATGTAGTTTTTAAATCACTGTTCATTAATTTTAGTAGGCTAAGCTGTCAAGGGTTCAAATGAAAAAAAAAATCCCTTTCGGCTTAGCTTACAGGCACATGTAGACTTCGAAGTTGTTATACATATTGCAAAATTTGTATACAAAGCATCATATATATTTTCGAATTTAAAAATAAAAAAAAATCAAACATCTCTCCATTTTTAGACCAAAAATTTTGGCCTTAATTAGAAAATTTACAAATACTATAAAAGGCTGGATACTGTATCTACTAAGGGTGTAATAAATTTGTTGTTCCGCGTGCGTATTTTGGTCACCCATAGATGTAAGAGGTGACCATATTAATAACTAGTTCAGACCATATGTTATAGATATCTAATACTTGTAAAGTTTTAAAAAACTTTGGATGGTGTCCTGACTTTCTCGAATATAGGGGCAATAGGATAGGTGCAATTTACAATTATATTTCTCAGATGTAATTTTCGAAGATCAATATCTGGTTTCAGGTTCTACTGTGTATATCTCTCTCTTCCCTCATTGGAGTCAGGGAAAGATGCTGCTATAATGAACTTACCAAGCGGTTATTCCAGCTAGCACGCCACTGAATGTGTGAAACGTGTGTGATCTTTTTGCTATTGAAACCAATACTGTATGTATTAGGTGTGTGATGTACCTCTGCATAAAGTTATTGGTCAGGTCCATAGAGTTCAATTTCCAATTAATAAAATAAAAATGATTAAAAGATACCAAAAATATTCAATAATTAGCAATGACTGTATGATACTAAGGTGGCTAGTGCAAAGGTCATTTTCACGTTTGTATCTAAAACAGGCCCTAATATACTCTAGGACAACCTTAGTTAAAGGAGATTTAAATTACCATCTGATGGAAACCTGCACCTTTGTAAATTTCATTATCTGATAATGTAAGAGGGCACACAATAAAATGCCGGAACTAGCTGTGTGGAGTTGAGAAAAGTCTTCTTGTATCTGTATGAACGAAAGAGACAGACACGGAAGTGTTTCACAATGATGTTGAAACTCCCTATTTCTGACATACGTCCGAAAATACTATCTCAAGACTTTCAGAAGATGGATCTGTATCTAATTAGATCGCGTGTGACGAGTATCTTCGGCCACTCGAGTGGGCAACCAAGGATTTGGCAAGCCCCAGCCTGAGCAACTTCTTTCCCAAGAAATGCCCAAGGCTTCCCTCTAATCCTTTAAAAAAAAAAAAAAAAAAAAAAACTGTTCAATTTGGTTGCTCACAGCAACTAAGGGGCTGCAAGGTTTTCTCAGTTACCACAATGGCGATGTAGTTGAAAGGTGAAAAGAGTAACAAATAAAATATCAATGCTATGGCAAAATGAACAAAACTCCAAGGAATAATAATTAAACTAAATAGGTATTATAAGAGGTAGTGTTGTGTTATGTGACTGTCAAATGGTTGTCTTCCTAACAATCAAAAAAAAAAAATCATTACATTAAATATGATTTATCACAAATGATACCAATTAGTTTAGAACAATAATAAAGATAATAAAATAAAAACTTCAAACAGTCTGACTATTATAAAGGATTTAAAACTATACCTACTAAGAGAATTATAATTTTTTTTCCCTCAACCCTTATTTTTCACCCTTTGGAGCCATCGCTGTTTGTATAGAAAATTGGTTCAGACAAAATTTTTATTTAATATTATAATATGGGAAAGACATTGATACTGTGGCAAATAAGGAATTTACTTTGCCCCCCCTTTTTTTCTGTTTTCCATCCTTGCAATAATGGTTTGTCTTACCAAATTTTTTTCGTAAAACATTTTTAGATAATAATACAAATATTGTTATCTTTAAAAGATGTGTGCAATATGAGTGCATGACTTGATGTAAGTTTTTGGACATACGCCATTGCTAAGAACTTTTTCTGTTGAAGAAAAACTAAAAAATAAAAGAAATAAATAAATGAATAAAAATACCCAAAAAAAAGAAGACAAAAAACACACAAAATTAAGCAAACAATTGCTGTTGTCAACAAGGATATGAACACCACAAAATATTCCGTAACAGGAATATGGTCAACAAAAAAAAAGAAAAACAAAGAAAAATGTACTAAGAGAATGAAAAAAAAAAAAAAAAAACCCACAAATGATGACAACACAAAAAAATTTAACCCAAAATAATTCAGCACAACAGTTGAAACGAGACAAAAACATGACAAAACGAAAAGACAAACTAACACAATAGTTTTACCAAAACAGAAACAAGCCGCCTCCGATCCATCATATTGCCATCCGGGGCAGTTAGTGTGTGCGAGACCAGAAACCGAAGTTTCTATAACTCGCTTAGTGCATTGTAAATCAGGTGCACCCCAAACTTTTGTAGAATCACTTGGATCAACGGGCGGGGCGCGTGTCTTGTGGGATAAGTTTGGCACACGGGCCTGTGTGTGCGCTGGTAGGTTGTGTAATGCTATAAAAGTTACGTGTACCTGTCATCGGCGGGGGAGAGAAGCTCCCCACCAGTTAGATCGGCTAGCTGGCGTGATGTAGTGTCATGTTGGTGTGCATTAAAGGCTTGATAGTGTGCTGTAATTGCAAGTGAACTAGTTAAACTCGGGTGTGGCGTATACTGTAAAGCTGTGCGAGCCGCTCCTCCAAACCCCTAGGAACACAGAACATGCATGGGTAGTTAGCCCATATGTGCATGTAATAGGTAGTCCCGGCCGACACTCGCACAGGCATATCATCGTGTGGTCGTGTTGGTGAACGAAAAAAGAAAATACATAGGTTAGTACACTTCTGGACGCCTTAGGGACCGAAATATTGCGTTCCAATATAGTTCGGTCAAAGTTAGGCTAAACCAGTGTTGCTGTAGCGAGCCCCCAGGCTGTTGTCTTCTACACCTGAAAATAGAAAGTGAAATTAGAAAATGAAGGTCGTCCTATTCTATTATTGTTCGAGCAGAGAGATGCCCTCGTCCGGTTTTATTATTTTTTTTTAAATTTTATTATTATTTTTATTATTATATATTTTTTTATTTTATTATATTATATTTTTTATTATTTTATTTTATTTATTTTTTTAATTAAATCTAAATTTAAAGCTACTATACAAGCCCCCAGAGCTCTGCCCTGACAGGCATGCATGCCTCTCGGCCCGGTCCCCAGCGAGGGCTGGGGCAGCTCCCTCTACCAGTTCACCTGCATGATTCTGCCTTGACAAGGTGCTACGACGTGTGTGTGGATTGTCGCGCGTGTTGTAGTGGTGTGACTGTAAAATGTTACGTACCCCGGGGAAGGGAAAAAATTAATTAGGTGATGATAGATTTACGGAACTAGCTTTATTAATTCAAAATACCATGCCTTCCGAACCGAAACGCGGCCGGCACTGGAGGTGAAGCCTGCCAGGCGGGTCTCGCCCTTCAGACATAGGGAGTCAGCCCTAACAGCACAGGCAGTGGAACTCCCGGGAGCCAAAACCTACACCTGCGTGCTTCGGACCATTTTGAATTGTATAGGCAGTGTAAATTTTAACTGTAAACTGTAGACTCCGCGCGGTGTGAACACGTCCGGAGCTGGAGTGTGACTGCCCTGGGGACAGACGGAAAAATAGTTTTGTTTGCTCAGACTGTTTGCTTAATCAGACAACACTGCGACACAGTGTGCCACAAACTGTATTGTCATCATAGCTTCTGCGGGCCTCGTGGTCCGGATGCCAGAACCAGGCATCGAACCAAGGGCCCGCGAAGAGTTCCAGGCTGCGGAGTGCCGCCCACTACCTCTTGTTGTGAAATAGAGTTTATGTGTGGATGTCTGTCGAAAGGATGATACTGGGTTACTTATAAGGCGGTGTTAAAATTTGTTTCTCTAGCGGGATCGCGGTAGGGGCTCGAACCCATATGCTGCTGTGGGCATTGTGATGAATAAAGATAGAAGTCACTTCTTTTCCATGGGCTATCTGCAACCGATGTGGGCGATTTCTTGTGGACATGAGTGAGATGACACACTGCGCAGGGCGACAGCCCCGCTCAATACGGCCCCTGGGAGCTCTCCCCGCAAGAGGCCGTCACTCGAGGCTCCGCTCGCTCCAGGAGACTGCTAGCCATGTGTTTGCACAGCCAGTGCTCTGGCTCGCTGCTTTCGCGCACAGCTACGCGGTCGGGTTTCCCGCTACGAGAGAGAGCCGGCACCACTGTCCCACCTCCCCCTGCACTCGTTGCGGTCAATGCCAGAGTCGTGGGTTCGCGCACCGGTGACCCCAGCTGTTCCTGTCTCGCCTTGAACTACCGGCTTGGAGCCCCCGAGAGAACTCGCGGCTGTCGCACTGCGGGCGCGCGCGGGCGCCAGTACAGCCGCGGCGTGATGAGCGCCGCGCCTGCCTGCCCCACGCGCATTTGGAGGCGCCTTTAACGACTGCGTCCTCATTGTTTTGCCTTTGACGACCTCCTGTGGCCCCACACTGTTGACCCGCAGCGCGGAGAACCCCGGGCAGCGCGGAGAACTCCAGAGTGGAGTGGCTGTGGAGCGAGCTGTGGGTCGGTGGTGTTGCGTCTCCCCTTCCCTCTCTTTCAGGCGTGAGTGCGGGATCGGTCCCGGAGTCTGTGGTGCGTGGCTCGACCCTCGCGCGAGGTCCCCACGGCCGGCAGCTGCGGGCAGCCAGCGCACGAGTCCTGCCAACCCCCGTGGAGCGCTCAGGGTGCTGTGAGACGTGGGCGTTTGTAGCTAACGACCTCCTCCGGGTCGTAGCTCCCCAGTTCGCGAATTAGAGCATTTCTGTGCGCTCTGGCAGTGTTGTAGAATTTGATATTCCTGGTGAGGATCAACTGTGAGATGAGATGCATGTTTGTGAGTCTGTGAAGTGTGCGAATGCGTGTGAAACGGTCCATGCCAGTGATGAGACGTAGGGCCTGGTTTTGTGCGACCTGGAGTCGTTTGATGGTGCGGCTGGCTGCATAACCCCACACATCGGCGGCATAAAGCATTGCGGGCAGGACAACTGCTTTGTAGATCCGTACTTTAACCCTTCAGGGCATAAAATTTTTATGTTTGATCAAAAAATTGTAAGCAATGTAGATTTATCTACATAATACCAAAAAAAAAATAAAAAAATTGGTTGTCTGTAAAGTCGGTTTACGGACGATAGTTTAACGTGACGTCATAACAAAACATTGATGAAATGATTGCATACTTTTATGAATAAAATTGAGTCATTTTTATTGAATTATTACTATTTTGTATGAATAAAAAGAAGGAGTGAAATGAAATCTACAATTTAATTGATAAATTTACTTTTATTTGCACTCATTAATTCAAATATGTTTATTACTTCAACGAAGAGATTATTTTAACTATAACTTTTATACATGTTTGCTATTTAACTTGTTCCAATCTGTGTTATTCTGTTAAGGATAGGACGATGATAGGAAAAGTAGGAAACGAATGGGAGTGTTTCAAGGATGATGTGAAGGAAAATGGCTTACTCAACACTAAGATGCAGTCAAAAATAATATATTTGCGCCACGGACTCTGCATCAATGCTAGGAGGAACGGGTTAGCAAAGAGTAATGAAAATGTTACGTTGAAATGCATGAAAACAGAATTACGCCACGGACTTGGTCGCAATGTTAGGAGGTTCAGGTTAGCAAAGAGCAATATAAATTGAGCGTAACGGGACACAGCGAAACGGCACAATGTGCGCAACGGGACACTTTTTCGTGCGTGCAGCCGGCGTTCATCGATTTATTAGACGTCACGTCAAAAATATTTTTTATGTTTTAAATTATATTTTTATGTAAAAAATTACTGTATCACTGATACACCATGCATCACACATCAAGTGTTGATAGCCTATACAGGATATGTCAAGATCAAGATAATACTGTATTTTTCTATTGATTGATGAAGTTTACACTGATATTTTAAATTATGTATTGTTTTTGCCAATAAAAATCAATTAATTTAAGTAACACAATACTAAAAATTAATATGCAAACACTAACACATCATGTATGTATGTGTATATATATACATACTGTACATTTTCTAAACAATTGTGGTTAACGTTTTTTGCAGTTAGAGGAGGCTATATTGTTTTAAGTAATCAAAAACATATTAAATTTATAAAATATAATAACTATAAAATAACATAAGTTGGACATAATAATAATTATCTAGCAAACAACACATTTACAAACATTTTACATTTCCAACAGTACAGTATGTACACAAATTTCTCATGACACACTAATATACCATACTTTCTACACTACACAATATATTCGGAACAAAACAGTTCTAGAAGGGTGTGCTCCTATTTCCTGTAAACATCATTCAGTGTGGTATTTCAAAAAGCAATTTCGCTCCTTAGCAAAGCAAACATACATGCACTTTACATTTCCTACAGTACACAAAAGTCAGTGAATGACATGTTGGGAATTTGCAGCGCTGTCTTGAATCACCCCACTCTGGTAGATGTCCATACTGATCACATCTTACATCTTTTGGTGGTGCAGGTGTTGCTTTAGTTTTCTTCTTTTTGGCTGGCTTCTCTTCAATCGCTGAACTAGGTCTTCCTCTTTTCTGAAGTAGAGGTTTCTTGCCTATTTGAAATAGTGTCAGTGCAGTCTCAATTCGAAATTTCACAAGGTTCATCGGCTCCTTTCCTTGTGTACGTAATGCTCTGCAGTACAGGATCCAAGCATTGATAGTAGCTAGATCAAGTAAATGATAGAACAAGCGAAATTACCATTTTCGTGATCGCAGGACAATTTATTATCGTCCTAGGTTGGCATCAAGCAGATCTACACCTCCCATATGCTTGTTGTATTGCAAAATAATATCAGGACTTTCAACAGATACTTTGGTTTTCTTTTGACGGTCATACCTCTGAACATAATGCATTGGTTGAGAGCCTACATATGTCGAAAGCAGTTGAACTGGCTTGTTGTCTTTTCAAAACACATTCGAAAACTGTACACCGTCAATTTCCGCAACATACTAAACTGTGGAACCTCTAGACTTCTTCTTTGCTTCTTCATCAGATGGTAATTTGCAGTTTGGTATTCGATTTACTCGTACAGTACCAATGCATAGAATACCTTGTTTAGCAAAATGTGTCATCAATGGCACAGGGGTGTAGTAATTGTCAAAATATACTTTATAATTTTTATGTCTAGGAATTTCTCTACACAAACGCAAAACAACATTGCTACTTGCATCGAGGTCAGGCTCATCTAGATGTCTATTTTCTACAGAATTTTCTGTACCTGTATAAATTTCGAATTTATATGCATATCCTGATACACCACACAAGAAGAACAATTTGTATACCCACTTGTGAGGTTTTGCTGGCATGTATTGTTTCAAGTGATGACGTGCTTTTGTAGCGCACATTTGCTCATCTACAGACAAATGTTCTTCAAAAGGCACTGAAATGAATCGTTCCCCGAGATGGTCAATAACTGGTCGCAATTTATGCAAATTGTCAAACCCAACTGCTTGAGGGTCAGTGACTTGGGTTGAGTTGCTGTTGAAATGTAAATTTGAACATATTTTTTCAAACTCATTTACTGTCATGACCTCCTTCACCACTGGGAAGCCAACATTCTCATTCCAGTACAATCTGATGTTTGGAAGTCTTACAACGGAAGTGAACATAGCAATTCCAAGCCACCTACAAAAAACCATCTTTGGATATACACAAAGGCCTATTTAAATTTTTTGAAGCACTATACAAATTAGTTTCTGAAATGATTTTTTCCATCAGAGCATCGGTAAACAAATACTTGAAAAAACGAAATGGTGTGTCAAGTTTGTATATTTCTGAAGGCAAAGAACTATCACCCGTAAATAACCTTTCTTGTTCAGAAAGAGAGAGAATTGAAGGTTTCCAGAGACTTTTCTCATTGGATTTTGAAATCGAACTTGCAGGAGTTTTCGATTTGTTTTTCACGTTTTGAATTGTTTCCATGTTTCGTCTTATTCACAACAGTTTCAACATTTTCAATGGGAAGTGCTTGTAAACCTACATTTTCTGAATCAGATATAATAATGTCAGTATTTCCCCTATTGATCTCTTCATATGTTGAACTGGTAACAGGTAAATCACTACAGCTGATAACTGGCAAGTTCAGATCTGAAACTTCTGTACTGCCAACAAAAAGAGTCTGGAGCAAACGGTCACTCGCCGTCACCTTTGAATATATATATACTGTATAGAAGTCGCGAGTGGATAGGATTTACTCTACGTTTTTCAGGAGCGTATGATGAGCAGCTTGAGAACTTCACCGCTGCAGTGCGCTGCCGTAACGCCCTGTATCGTCTTAGGTTGTTATTTGCACGTTAGAGCGCAGCACTATCGCCCGCTCTCATTCCCCCGTACACCCCACCCAAGCGTCAGCGACAAAACCGGTTTGTTCATTCCCCTGATCCCCTCTTTTCCGGCTGCCTTACAAACATCTGCAGTTTTCTACCCCGCACGCTGTACAGAAATAACATACCATTATAAAGTATTTGAAAAAACACCGACGGGACGGTCGCTCCACCCGCCAAGCTTTGACCATCGAGATAAAATTATAGGGTGCTAGGGAACAATATGTAACATCACTATTCGGTCACAATAGCGGAAGTCAGCAAGCTGACTGACTCTGTGTTTACATTTGTTCATTGTACATTCGTACCTTTTTACTCTTTCAGCCCATGTAGCAGATTTTGGAACTATTAAATATGCTATCATAGATGTGAAGTAGGAAGTTATTTTTATTCCTTTAGTGTAAGGTGTATATGGCAGTTCGTGACAACAGTTATACAACCTTTGGCGTGTGACGACGGTTGTCGCTTCCCGTTTCGTGCTGGCCAAGAATATGACGTAGTGACTGACGTGATTCGCCTGCGGGAATTTGTGTTATTTAATTGTTATTTGATTTTCTCGCTTGATTCAGCGTAAACAATCAAAATAAATTAGCATGCCTGTCTATGGTATTCTGGGAAACTGGTGTTTATTTATTTTTGGTATTTCGTTGATACATGAAAACGTTGGTGGGTGTTATTGACACAATAAATAGTGCATGGTAAATAAAATATCTACTAGTTGGAATTTTGTGGTATTTATAGCAAAAACACACAGTGAATATCAAAACAAAATCGCCGCGAATCACGTGAACTCTAAAGTTTCGTACGAGTTATTTTTTATGACACGTGAATCTCCAAACATCTTACGTTATTATTTTCGTTGATTGTTATAAACAAATGGGTCATTCCTATTACTATGTCCAACAATTACAGTAACAACTAATAATACTGCGAATGAGTGATTTAGCAGCTGTAATTTGTCATATTTGAAGTAAAACACTATCAGAAAAATTAAGATATTAAATGTCAATGCCAGCGTAGAACATATTGCAAACCACCACGCACACGTACTACTTATACAAGTATATTTAGTTGAAAAATAATGGTTCACTCATGTTGTGTCATCATACATATTATTGGTGTTTAAGTTTTTTCAGTTTACTGTTTTCTTTCACATTTGTATTGTTTCGTTTTGCATCACGTTCTTGTCTCGAGCTCCATTTCACCTGATGGAAAATTGAGATCATTTGTTGATCTACTATTTAAGTTGTCAAAAAGATTGTTCATTTTTTCAACAAAATGTGCAGTCGCTATTGTTTTTTGTTGATTTTCGTAATCGCTATATACGGTCGCTTGTGACATGAGTGCAGAAGAAACAGAATGACTGAATATTTGTGCCGCCAATTTTACATTCATCTTATCAAAAGCATTTGGCATGACATGACGTTGACTGAGCTTAGGAACTGCCCTAGCAAGATTTCTCTTTGAATCTCAAGAAGCCAAATTTGTTATGGCTCTCCACGTCACTTCTCCAACGACGACAAAGTCGTTCGCCATAATATTGTTTCTGACACATTTTATAAGGTGTGGCACATCAAAAACAACAAATATTTTACTTTGCTTGAACATAAAATAAGGCTTATATTCACTGACACCTAATCCTTCTACTACTTTTTGATTATAAGTGCTTGATCACAAGCCATTGGCACGCACATGCAAACCAATTTCGGTAAGTGCTTCCAATACAAGATCTATTAAAATCATCAAATCACAATGTCTTACTGTACCACAAGATAAATAATATGAAAAATGCATTTTCCATGAGTAAAAACGATCTCTCACCATAAATACAAGAGCCTGTGAAGCGAAACTCTTATCCCGTCCTAGTGCACCTAAGTTTTGCCTGCCCTCTTCTTCGTCAAATTTTGAATTATATAATAGCCATTTATTGATGGCCATTTCATCAAAAATCAAAATGCACTCCTTCTCTTTTTCCGACATGCAGTATACCTTTAGTTTCAGTTTTTCTTTCACCTCATTTGTAATTCCAGGTGAAAGATTCATTATATTTACACATTTGCGGGTAGTTTATTCACTTGGGAGCTTGAAACCCTGCTTCAACCAAGTTCTGTACAATGATGGTGATCTGTAAAATGTTGCCATTGCAAACTCTTTTTCATCCAGCTCCCAAGGAACCCGTTTTTTGTGATTCAACTGCATCTTTAACAAAGTCAATGGGTGACCTGATAAATGCTCATTCAGTTGAAGTAATAAGTCAGCTACTGGTAATTTGTATTTTTTCTTGCGCTTGAAATGTAACTGGCTGCGTTTCCTATTTAGTAATAGCATTTTCTTGCGTAGTTTAGCTCTTAGTTTGGCTTTTCTGGGTGTATTGTCACCTGATTACAATGGTGCCGGTTCTTTACAACTCTCTCCCGTTTTTATCTGTACAGCATATCGTCCGATAGGAACCCAATTTGTCTGAGATTTATCATGTGACTGATTTATTTGGGGGTCAGCTTCTGAAATATGTTCTTCATGGAGTGTCAAAGAACAAGGACTGGAAGCAGTCTCCTCTGTGTTGAAGCTTTGTTCAGTTAGTGGCGGGGATTTGCATGGTGTGAACATTAGAGGAACGGCAAAATAATTTAATGACTTCTTAAGTTCATTTTTGAATTGGTTCACTTCAAAATGATCAGCGCATATCACACGGTTTCTAAGTTTGTTGTCTGATAGTTCCAGAATTTTGTCGTTACCACTTTTCAAAATCCATTCAAGATATCTGAAAAAAAAAAATTGTCATTAGAACCTGTTTTTATCAATCAATATCAGTAACCACAGTGTACCTACTATGTCATTATTAAAATAACCTTCTCAAGTAATACGTACATTGAAGTAAATTACTGCTAAAAATATTATTCTGTCTCAACATTCAAGATTAAATATTACTTAGGTATGTGTAGTGTATTACTAGGTTGTGATGAAATTCTTTCAGTAGGTTAGGAAAATAATCACATATTGTTAAAACGAAAATAATTACACATTTACACGTTTGCAAGATTTTGGTTTTGAAAAACACATATATTGATGCGCCAAACGAAATAGGAAAAAAAAAACCTACTTGTGTTGATTTTGAACCACGCCATTGTTCTCATTTCATTTACACTCACGTCACAAATTATTTACTTTGCGTTATTTGACGTAAATTACATTGTAAAAATTTACATACACCATACGGCAGCGTCATCATGCGTAACTCATATAACAGTTGTGTCTACGAGAGTCGTTTGTTTTGTTTTGCAAGAATTTAATTTCCTCAATATAATAACACACTTCACGTGGAGGTGAACGAGAATAAAATATGTTAATAATTGTCTTGTGAAATCACAGAAAGTATTACTTTTCTCTAATAAATTATTGCTCGAGTAAATCAGTTGTTCACATTATATCCCTATGAAGTTAAGTAAACCAAAAAGTTTTAACGATTTCAAAGGCTAAATTTCTTGAGGTCTTTCTTTTTTCAAAGAGAAAAAAATGTTCTATTTACCAATTTAAGCAATTAACTGTAGCGTCTGCATGCAGGGATTGATATTTTCACCTATCATAATCTTTGCAGTGAATTATAAGCTAAAAGAAACCTCCATTGTTATTCTTCGGAATTTTAATAAACAGTTAAAGTTATTTATTACTAACTTTTCAAGCTAGTGTTTTACGCTAAGCATTGAAACTAATATGTAGAATTTTCTTTTTAATCTTGTGAAATTATTCCGAATCATAGGAAAGGAATATATTTCGATGTGTAAGAAATTTATGCAAAATACACACTGCACCGGCAAAAATATCATGTATGAGACAAATAAGCGATCACCTCAGTTAGCTCTGTTAAAAGGACCGGGAAATAAAATGTGAATGAATAAAATATAAAATCAATGATAAAGGATAAAGTCTGAACCAGGCACTCATTATACTGACGACTACATATTTCAATAACGGACGTCATAGCTATTAACTTTTAAGAATAATATAGGGCTACGAATCACAAACTCAGTTAATGAGGGGGAAAATATAAACTGTTCAACAAAAACCACAGCTCAGTTATAATTAGAGTTTAAAAACACTTACGATTCTTATTTTAAATTGAAACAATGTTTATGTAAACTTGCCGTCGCCCGGGTTCTCGTGTTCGAGACTCGGCGGTGTTCCTAGCGGGAAGGCTGTTCTCTTGCGGGGAAACGTGTCCGGGAGGGCGCCAGGCTAATGCGGTGGTTAGCCACGAGGTGGGTCGTGAGGTCCGAAAGCCCCCTGCGTGGCCCACTAGGAACGGCGGCGGTGGTAATGATGTTAGGGATCCCTAATGCTTGTTGCCCCACTGGCCCTGCACAGCATAGGACGCTGATCCCTAACTAGGTTGGTGAGGTTCAGAAATAACGTACACGGTTTTGCACTGTCGTTTACACGTCGCGCATAGAGTGTGCGGAGTGGACGTTTAATTACGATGGCAAATTACACTGCACTTACAGTCACACGAATTCCCTAACATAAAGTACATTGTCAATTACACACTAGGTGCTCTGACGCGCCGTCACTAACGTTATGTCTTCACGCCAGTCGCAGTTGAGGGAGAGTAATTGATTAGAGTCGGCTAATCCCGTAATTGGTGAACGGCGACGCGTGGGCCCACCTGTGTGGACCGCGGCTTGCTATTAAATTAAGAAACGTCTACGATTAGCTGTAGCCAGTGCCTGTGCACTTGGCGATTAATTAAAATCTGTGGTGGCGGGAGTCGGCCCGTACCGTATATTGCACGGCCCCACGTAATGCGTTGTGTGGGGCGTGTTAAGTTGACGCGGCTGGGTTAGGCCCTACACCGGAAATGGTCCGGGCGCACACGGGGAGTAGTTAAAAATGGTTTCGGGGTCTGACTATAATTACCAGATTGAAGTTCGATGAAGACAAAGAGATGATGGCTCCCCGTGGGACGTGCGTCCGTCCCGGTCCGCGAGTCGCGCTGTACTGGCGTGCAGCCCTGGCGCGAGGGGAGGGGTGAGCTCCCTGTCGCGCCAGAGTTTCTAAAGTTCCGTTATTCGTAAAAAATTATATTAATAACAAAAAGCAAGTGGCTCTAAATTCACACAATAAAACTTAATGATTAACTTAATATATATATGTTTTAGAAATGACATTTAATATATTTGTATAAAATAAGTTTGAATTATTAGAGTCGCACTGGAGACTGTTGCTTGATAACTGCTCCAGTGGCGAATGATAAATGCTAATTTGGGGCGGTTTGAGTTACGTCACATGTTACACTATTGAATTCAGGCTGAAGGCCGCAAGGGGTGCACTCACAGCTGTTTTAGTAAAAAACTACACGTGAGTGGCCCGGGCACTCCTACGTCGCACTTGTGTTGCACGGTGTTGTTAATTCAAAGTGGCGGGTTCATTAAAGTTTAGTGAATTTACTGTGTACACGACTCGGTTTGTCTTGCCGATTACGTTAAGGGCGTTGATAATACCTATGTTCCGCGGCGCTCGTCTGACTCGGGTGGGCCATGGCTAGGGGTGTGTTCCGTTAGCGGGGTCGGATACTGGCGGTTGCAGGTCGGGCTTTAGGCTTCGCGCACACTGGATGCGTATGAACGTCGCACAGTGGGAGATTTGCCCGAAAACGTGGTCAAAATGCAAATTTCGAACTTAAAATCCCGACCAAACTGGCGATGTGGTAGTAATGTTAGATCATCCCTGCATTGGAAACCGGATATGGCAATAAGAAATTCCCACATCCTGAGGTTTCACGGCAGCTGACAAGTGAGGGTCGAGTGCGTTGGGCGGACCTAACTATGTTGAAGATAATTCCATGATGTACTAAAGTGAATGTCGCGACCGTAAAAATTGATATTTTTGAGTTCTGAAAAATGGATGCAATTCCTGGAGATATGGCGTCTATATCGCTGCCTTATGCTGTTATATATAAAGCTGTAATGTTTCTTTGTTTTATTTTCTAAAGCTACTTTGCGAACATAATGAAAATTTAGTTTTATCATATTACATCGAGGCTTTTAGTTGGGCATGCCACATTATGCACCTTTCTTTCGAAATAGAGCGTTTAGTTTATTGTTTTAGTAATACGAATTTACAATAACTAGCTGCTAATATGTGCTACCCTTTGTGTACGATATTTTTTCCTTCATTGCTGCACTGGTGGCGACTCCCTGAGGCTATGGCGGGTCTAAGCCGACCCATCATTGTCGACAATGTGCATAGCCCATCTAATACCAGATGCCTTTTTTCTTATTCCTTCATAAGGTTCACTAATTGTCAGTTCATTCTCGACATCGTCATTGATGTCTGTTAAAGTCTGGAGAAGTTTACTAGTGGTGGTCTAGCCTTTCAGAAATCTTTCATGAAAACCACATGTAGTGTTGGTTTAGTGCGATTTTTTATTGATACAGAATTTTTTACTGCTGGTAAGAAACAAATCTAAAGTCCTTCAAAGTTGTTCACTAAGAAAGACAATTGTTTTAGATTTTCCAGCTGTAAATAACCATATAATGATGGGTGGGTACACACAAACCCATAAGGAATTTATTAAGTTTATGTCTTGTGTTGTTTTACAATTCAATGATTGTTATCTAATGAGATGAAGAAACTTCCTAAATTAGTTCACGAGACTGTATGGAATGATGGGATGGAAGAAATGGCAACAATTGAGAAATTTGAGCGAAGTTTAACAGCCTAGGTCTTCAGTGCCAGTGACTGTGATTTGGGGTAGAATCGAAGCATGAATGGAATACAACAGTGAAATGGGAAGCACTCCGAGAAAACTAGCTCTTCTAGGGCCAAGTCAGTTACATTTCCCCCCTTAAGAAATTCCGGATCGACCATAACCAAGAATGAATCCCGCGAATAAGACATTATTCCTAAGGGTCTACTGTTTCGAACGCAAATGAGCACTGAACAAAGAACTTGTAAACGAATTCACCAAAAACAACACAAATAATGAACAATTTTTGACATCTTAATTATGGTAGAATTTTGTTGACTATTTCTTTGGTATTTTCTTTTTTTAACTATAACAGAATGACATAAAAATATCAGTGCATTTTATTACACTATTGTAATTATATTCAACAAAATGGTATTAATAATTTGTGAATATTATGTTTTTAATATTACAAATTGTTTTTAATCTATGTTACTCTATTCATACAGAAAATAATCCAAGAAAGGACTCCATTACTGCAAACCAATTTCCCTCTTTCCCCGATCTGAACTTTTTTACCTGCCCAATGGTTTTAATAAGTGCCATTGCATTGCAGTCATGCAAAGTTTTCATTTTAGGATCAGGAGAAGAAGAACTGGCATATACTAGGAGGGAGCTATTCTTGATGCTGAAGGGCTTCTTAACTACAGATACAAGAACTAGTCTGGAACACCTACAGAAAGTGTTGTCCGAGAAACGGGGTTGCATTATAACAATACCTGCGAGTGCAAGGCCTGCTTTGTCCACGTTTTTTTCTAAGCTAAACACTAAATGGAAAGAATCTTCAAGAAACATTGACTATTTTCTGAATAAAAATCAAGCATGGCTCAGCAAGAACATTTGTATTCCGGTAAGTAATCCCAGTTCTGGAGAGTCGGCAAAGAAACGTGGATGCCCTTCCGTGGAATTTTGTTCAAGTAGTGAACGAACGAAACGAAGGAGAACAGAGCAACTACGTACAAATGTAGACATGTCGATGCTGTCTTATGCCACTCAGATGAGCCTTCATTCGTCTGGTAATATAGATGCTGCCAACATAGTAAAATACATAACCACAACTACCCCAACAAGAGCTTCGAAATATCGGACTCGTTATATAGTATGCAAGTCGAGAAGACAATATCTGCAGATGAGGCTTTGTCTACAATGGTTGAAGCTAAATTGAGTAGGCATCAATACAGTGTAATTAGATCAACAGCGCGAAAACACAACTGCAAATTGTATCCCAGTTATGAGGCAGTAAGGGAAGCGAAATCGAGGTGTTGTGTACCGCGTACGAATATCAGTTACTGAGAAAAGTGCAGAAGTGAAGTTTCAAAGTCTGTTAGATCACACCTGTCAATGTATTTTACTAGTCCAAGAAGAAGTGATACAAAGTTTACATACTGACGATGTGCGTGCATTAAGTTTAATTTGTAAATGGGAATGTGATGGGAGCTCGGGACACAGTGAGTACAAGCAAAGATTCAACAACGATTCTGATTCGGATGCAAATGTGTTCTAAACGTCTTTTGTACCATTGCAACTTGTTTCTTCTGAACTGAAATCTTGGGACGAAATTGTTATATGGAAGAATCCGAGGCCTTCATCTCCCAGGTTTTGTAGGCCATCAGACTGCAGTTTCTCCATTAAAACACTCAATGCATTGTAAGAGAAAAAAACTATATCGAGCAGCAAATTGAATCACTTGTTCCACTGACTGTAACAATAAATCGGAATGAGATATCTGTTATATACAAAATATTATTTACCATGATGAGCAATTTTAAATAAAATTACAAACATTTAATATGCATATTATAGACTACAAATTATATGTATTTTTTGTTATTTTAGCCACTATAATATGAACGGCCATTAACTTATTGATTTTAACATTAAATTCGTAATCAGCGACCTCGAAAACCCCTATAATGAAGTTTGTATGACATAACATTGGTTTTTGTATTTTTGACCACGTTTTCGGGCAAATCTCCCACTGTGCGTCGTCCGTATACGTACGACACACATCGTGCGTTAAAGAGCGCGCACACTGATTGCGGTTTTGTACGACACGAACGTGCATAGTTTGTAGCTGTAGGAAGGCAGGAAACATGAGTAACATATTGCTTTTAGATAATTATCTTGTGAGACGTAGAATACGTCGGCACCGCCAAAGAAAAGAGTGGGTGAAGGTAATACACATGAGAAGAGAAGAATTAGGTGAATTTCATCACATCTGGGACGATTTAAAAAGTGATCCTAATCGGTTCTATGGATATTTACGTATGACACAAGAGACATTTGAATATATGTTAAGTAAAGTGAGACCTGCATTGACAAAATACAACAACTTTCGCAAGACCATAACACCTGAAGAACGATTAGTGGTAACACTGAGGTGAGTGAATAAGAGTATATATATAATTAATTAATTATATTATACATATTTTAATCAACATTTTACATAATAATAATACACTACAACAATTGAGTGGGCTTTTGTCGGCTGGCTATTTGTGTACGTGAAAACGTAACTTTCCAACTGTGAGCACATACAAGACACATTCATTTCTGCGGGTTATAATGAAGAATAAAATCCGTGAGTGACATAACTCCGCCTGATGACAACTGCTCTTGCGGTGTAGCGGTTTGTTGCACATATTCTTCTTGTACGTCCTGTTGCAAAATGCTTGATTGTTCCACACTTATTAATGTAGACACGTCGCTACGATTGTCAATACGCATTGCAGGCGAAAACTGTTGCACGCTGCACTGCAACGAATCACTAGATTGATCACTTGAAACTGTTGATACATGCACACTACAATCGGACGAATAATCAGATGGCTTGGCTTTGGATAAAAGCAAGTTTTGTTCGTCAATTAAAACCTGTTGTAACTTTGCTCGCGCAATTAATTTACGATGTTTTGGTAATTCTTTTAGATAAGGTGCAAGACTCATTAGAAATTGCGAATCGGAATCGTTTAAGGTTTCTTGAAAACAATGAAGTTTCTTTTCTTCAATCTGCAAAAGTTTTTCGTCGATTTCATCTGCCCTATTCCTTTTTTTATGTTTTTTCAATGGTAGTTTAAATGATTTGTTAGGGGTTTTGACTGTAGTCAGTGATGAAGGTGACATATTGCTATTGCTTGCGACAGGTGAATCTGGAGATTTTGCCAACGTACCTGTATTTGCACTGTCGCCCTCGCTATCTGCGTCGTCAAGAGTTGGTGGAATGTTACCTTTTAAATCTCTTCGAGACATTGTGGGTTTCAGGAACAGTAGCATCTTAAAATATGGCCACTTACTTAAATGGTCTGAGTTGGCTTCTTGACCGGACTTTGTCGTTGTCACTTTCTTCAGCTCTCGCCCAAATGTATCCCTCATTCCTCTCCACTTCTTTTTGAGCTCTTCAACTGAAACAAATGAGGAATTTTGTTTCAGGTACCTAGCAACTGGCTCATCATTCAAGACACTTGGATATTCATTCCGAATTTCCAACAACACTGTTGGTAACATTGTACATGAGACATGCAAAGTGCTTTGGGACAGTCTTCACGACATGCATATGCAGTTTCCATCGGGAAGAGATGTAACATCTATCATTAATGATTTTTGGACAAAATGGCGGTTTCCTAATTGTTGCGGGAGTCTCGACGGAAAACACATACGAATTAAAGCACCCGCATGTTCAGGTAGTATGTACCGTAAATACAAGCAGTACTTTTCCATTGTACTGCAAGCTGTTGTCGATGCGAACTACAAGTTTATTGCTATAGATGTTGGGGCTTACGGCAAGGAGAGTGATGGGGGTATTTTTTCAAATTCCAATCTCTCAAGGCAATTGGATAACGGAGCGCTTAATGTCACAGTTGAGAAACAGTTACCAGATAGTGATATAGTCTTGCCTCACTTCTTAGTAGGTGATGAGGCATACCCTTTGAAGACATACCTCATGCGTCCTTATCCACAAAGGAACTTGGGCCCTGAAGAAGAGATTTTCAATCAACGCCTCACTCGAGCAAGACAAGTCGTGGAATGTGCTTTTGGTATACTATGCGGGAAGTGGCGGTTATTGTTGAAAACGATTGAGGTCAAACCCGACCGAGCAGATGATATAGTGAAGTGTGCGTGTTTGCTTCATAATATTATAATTGATAAAGAAGGTGTTACAGAGGTGACACAACAAGCAGTAACCACGAACATTGTTGGCGCAAACAGAAGGTTCGCTACTTTAGGTGAAAACCGAAGTGCAGTACGAGCTCATGCAATCAGAGACACTTTAAAAACATATTTTTCTCGCGACAGAACTCACTAATATTGTATTCACCATATGAAACTGTTTAACTATGTGTACATGTTGTAATGTTAACTTACCTGGTATTTTCAGTTGCTCTGCCACTTCTTTCCATGCAGTGCGTTGGTAATCACGTAAATGATAATTACAATCGCTTTGATCCCATAAACAAGTTCTTTCATGTATCATATTAATAAATATTTCAACATCCATGTTTCCTAGTCGTACGTTCAAATCCCAACAAGATGGGATCGTGTCGGACGTCTGATGTACACGTACGTATACGCACGACTAACTTGTACGCAGTGTGAGAGCGTTCATTGTCTTTCAACAGTTGAGATCGTTCGTACGTAGTCGTGCGTATTCGGACGGCTGAATTTCGTACGAATACGCATCCAGTGTGCGCGAGGCCTTAGGGTGGCCTTCGGCCGGACGACGTCAAACTTAACTACAGAATTACAACTAATCCGCGGGTTATTTTCTCTATTTGGTTACCATAAAGCTATGGATATAATAATAATAGCCAAACTTCCCCCCTTCTTTTTTCCTTTCCTACTTGACGATGAAACTAAAACCAAAGAATTTTTTTTTGCATATACTTAGACTATAATTTCACGGAAGAACGTGTGTCGTAGTAAAAACAAACCATTTTAATCACTGAGCGAACCTATTTTACTTTATATTTACAACCTCTTGGTCCTTGAACTACACTTCTGAAATAGCCTAATAAGTAAAAAAATTACCTATCCTTGTCTTTCACTGGGAAACTGAACATAGATATACACGTGGTACTGTTTCTCGTATTAAAACAACCAGTGTAATCACATTTCTTGCTCATTCTGAAATTTGCCATCGTTCCTAGAAAACTAAGAGCACCGCTTACAGTACGAATACACTCAACCGCATCGCACCCGAAACCAAAATCTGAGGAAGGAACTGTGAAATGCTCGCCCTGGCGAAACATTCACTGCAGCTCAAGGTCGTTCAACGGGAGTTTGTGCGTCACAAAACTGTAGGGATTTGAGGTGGGGTAGAGGGTGGGTGGAGGACAACGCGTGTTTGTGGGAGGGTGGGGAAGGGGTGTTTGAAGAGTTCGACACTTCCCGCTAGGGACCACCACAAGTCGATGCCCTAGAGATGGTGGCGATTGCGGCGGTGAATTAACCAACTACCTCAAACCGTATTAGAAATTTTAACCTGGGCTGGCGACTTCTATACATTATATATATTAAAAGCCGTCACACAGTCATCTGCTGATTTAGTCACAACAATGACAACTGATATAGAAGGCGAAACATTACCGGTAGATATAACAGTAGATACCAGTATTTTAGCAGTTTTCTTCACATCAGAGTCTTTAGATCTATCGACAATATCATATTTACACACAGCACTATCAAACATGGTCTCAAGTTCATCATTATCACTCTCTAAATTGTCCTATCACTAGGAAAACTTGCAATAAGTTCAAGCATATATTCAGACGTGAATTTTTTTCTTACTCCACTATCAGTACAATATATCGACATTTTTACAGTTGCACTGATAATAATCAATAAGAAATAAAAAAAATAACAGAAACTAGCGCGTAGTGCTTTATGATGGTTCGTAACCGCCTAAAACTGAAATATCAACAAGAAAAACAACATGTCATGTGTAATGCCAATATTGCAAATGAGAACTTTATATGCATGGTGTATCACATGTGATACAGCAATATTTTTCAATTTTTCAGTAAAATAGAAATATATACGATAGTAACATCATAAAACAATATATTATAAACATTCCAATTTTATAGGAACATTTTATTTGCTTCGTAGATCCTTGTTATCAATTTAAAAATAGTTCACGAAAATGAATAAAATTTGCTTTGCTAAACATGGCGACCGCTTCCTCTATGACAAAGACTATATAGGAGAAGACCGGTAAGTCAATGCTTTATCCATGTACCCAGATTAAAACGTGCAACTTTACTGCCATCTACTGGATGTCCAAACAATCTTTGAGACGCGAGCGCATTCTAGAGGTACCTAGCTGAACTAGCTACGTCAACTACGGCCTGGCGGGACTTTTAAAAATACGGCGGTAAATTTGAATGTTTGAATTAATTTTAATATATTTTTAATGCTGTTAATGCTATTTATTGCCAGTGTTGTTCTATAACCATTTTAATAACATGTATAAAAATTAACTGTACATGAAAAATGGTGAAACACATGGTATAATAAAGGAATCTGTACATTGGAAGACATTACATTTTGTGTACCAATATTTTCACCAGTTAATATTCTCTGTCAATTATTAAAGACGTTCTACAACTTCTCAGCCTTGAATTAGATTTAACAGCATTAAAATATAAATGAAAATGAATATTTTGTGGAGATTAATAAACCAGTCCAGCCCTGAAAGTGAAGCAGCTAGAAATACTAATTAAATTAAATTATGATTGTACACATACATAACATTTATTGGTGTGTCCAGTGATGTGAAATGTATAATGGAGTTTTTTCCCCAATAAGAGGAGTAATGGGCCCAGTGGCATTAACTTCTCTGAATTTAAATTCTGTGATGTAGCGATGCATTACCAGAACTGATACAGAACACAAAATCATTTGCGTTAATTCACATTGCAGTAGCACAACCACTTCCACAACAGTTTTTACAAATGTGCTCCTCAAATGAATGCAGTAGGTCAGTGCTGGAGATTGGCAGATGCATTGAGATAAAGGTGTGGCTCACAGTTAATAGCAAGCAGCTAACAGCACTGCCACCAGAGCTCCATTTGATAATGTAGAAATGTAAAATTGATTTATACTGTACACACTGAAATCAGCAGATAAGTGTTAACCTGATGATTAGAACTCTCTAAGGGATATTATTTCCCATAAAAATAAAACTGAAACAAATAAACATCAAAAAATGTATATTAATCAGGTTAATTGATTTCAGACGCATATTTGTTAATACAATTTTACATAAATTAACTCAATAATATTTTATTCATACCACACTATCTTCATGGCACAGTTAATCGATGCAGTGGATTGAAAAGGAATTTAGCCTTTGTCTGAGGATTTTGCCATGAAAAATTATGCACACCAAAATTCTGCTATGCGTTACAAAAGAAAATATCTGTAAAAAAAACTCAACTCAAACGACAAGAACAACTACATCAATCAATGTTCATACAATATTTTCAATACAACTGATTACAATCATTTGTACAAGTGGAAGCATTACACAATTACAAAAAAAATTCTCTTATTTATTAACTATGCCAAAATAATTAAAAAAAACTTTTTTGCAATGGAAGCAGCAATGTATATAAATTTTAACAAATAAAAATAATGTCAATAAATTAAAAATTTTCACAAATACATATTGTTAATATATCTTGATTGTTACCAAGAATCCATTTGTGATATTTAATGGAAATTTTTACATAGTTACAAAAAAAACTCCTGTAATCAACCATTTTGTGAACCAAACATTTTGTTACGGTTCGTTATATGAAATAAAAAGATCTTTCCTCTTCATTGGAGAGTTTTATTTTCCGAAAGACGAAACAACCGAATCCCATCACTTTAAATATTTTTCTCACTCATTGAATTCCTACATCCGCCTGTCGAGAATTGCTCGCAGCTCGGACGATGAGAATTAAGTTAAGTCCTTCAGTAACATCTTATTGTAAGTACACGAAATCAGTGCGGCCTCAAATAGGACCGCACCCAGCGAAAATGAATTTCACCATGAGCCAAACACCGACGTCTGTAGCAGCAATTTATAATTTAAAAAAATGTCCCAAAAGTTCCAAAAACAACAAATGATTAAATTTCTATCTTCGGCCAGGCTCGAGCTACCGACGTTAAGTTTTCTATTCCACAATTACTACATATTTTGTGAGAAGCCACCGAACACGCCCTCCTGGTGCAGCGATCGACAGACGAGTGACGAGATCATGGCACTGGTTCCTCCACGCAGGAAGGACAGTCACATGACCTCACCGACCAATCACATACACTCTTCATTCACACTAACAATTACAAGCCAACCAGAACACAGAACATATCCACTGAAAACCATTTTCATACAGAAACAGGGGATTCACTTTCTCCTTCTCTCTCCAACACCGTGGGAGAATAGTTCTCCTCTAGTTCCCACGCAGTGATGAGATATCGTTACAGTCTCTCTCTTACTGGGGAATCATTGTTTCGTTCTCACTCGCACTTACAGGCCTAATATATAATTATTATACAATATTAAAATTTAAATAAATAAAAGAAAAAACTCATTACACATAATAGTAGGTAAATATAAGTAGCAAAACAAAGTTGAAAGGATAACAGAAGAAACATGATTATTAAATAATTATAAATTTAGAATAAAATAGACTGGCATCCTAACACATTCTTATTAACACTTTTATTAGTAGAAAAGGCATGTATACTGCAATGCTACAATTTTTACATATAAAATTTTGTTTTCCTTATAATCATAAAATGACTTAAGTTGATGTAAATATTGTAGGTAATAATTTAGATTAGTTTGAAAGTCAGGTCGTGTTCTTTTACTGTGGAAGAATTTTTTTTATAATATGAAGGTTCACAGAACAAGTTAATTTAAAAACAAACACATTCAAAAAGTACACATACATGTGCTTTCACTCTTTTGTATGCATTTGCATTTGCACTTAATGTAAATATGCTAGTTACAGAAGAAAAATGTGAAACAACTTTTGAGAATGGATATACAATACGTGCTACGGTCCGGCAGGATGTTTTAAATCAAGGCAGGAATATTAAATTTAGTATGTTTAAAGAATTGATTACATGTTAATTTTATGTATTTTAATCTTGAATCTTTTTTTGCAAAGAAGTTCTGAAATGCCTTAAATAAAAAGTAGAAAAAAAGAAATGCGCAATAAAAATGGTCAAAGTTATGTCCACACGAACATTATAAAATGTACCCCCACCTTAAATTCCAGAGGACAGATTCCTGTGTGATTATTATACCATATTACTATTGTACAGATTGTATTTTTCCCCCTCAAATTTTCTGCACAAAGACTTGACCTAGTAAAGTATTTGTCTCATTCTAAAAAATGTTTTGAGATAAATTTCGTTATGTTCATATTGGTAAAATCTTCACCATTAATACTGTGAAGTTAAATGTTCTGTCCATTTTTAAAGGCTTTGCAGAAATTATATAGCTTAAAAACATTAAATGTTTTATAATATTAAAATTATTGTGGAGCCAGCTAGTGTCTAAAATGAAATTATCTAATTTATTTAATAATTTCCTCAATTCTAGCCTAACTCTCTCAGTATCAAGAATTGTGTTACGATATTTGAGTGTAAAAGTCAAGGTAAGGTGTTTCGAAGGTACGTTAAATAATAATATCATAACTTGAGACCTTGGAATAAAGTGTAATCAAAATCCAAATGTATTGTCTATATTCATGTGTAGTGTGTGTTATGACGGTGACAGTACTTTTTGACATATACAAAACAACAATTAACATGAAGATTACCTTAAACTAACTTATTCTAAGCTACAGATGGAATTAGATATGACAATCAACTTCAAGCATCCAACAATTCTATTAACACTTGAGTGAGTTGTTTTCACTATCAAATGTTAAATATTTAAGTGTAATTTAAAGTATTTCGTACAATTAAAGTCACACATTAAAATGAAAGGTAAAATTAGTAAGTTATCAATTCTTAACTAAACTCAGTCCTGTAGAGCGTGGACCACTGGGTACGTTCAAGCAGTACTTGTCAGCAAAAGATAATAACACAATAATTAAAACACATTATTATATTATACAACTAGATTCCATCTGTACTGATTCATACTATCATGATCGGGATCGCGATTCCGGGATTTTATTCTAAATCTAAAGATGAAGAAGTTAAGAATGTTTTCTTTACAAAGGATATCCATTATAATATTACAGAGTCTAGATCGGTCAAAACAATGTTCGTTTCGCTTAAACTGAAATTAGTTCAGGGACTTCTATACAGAGAGTCTTCGGTTGATGGGGTAAGGGACCAAACCTTGATGCAGGATACCCACGATACGTGTAGGCTCTCGAAGACTCCTTGGTTCAACACGTCAATGACTGCGGTAGTTGTGTTGCTCCTCCGTCCTCTAGCGTGCGGCAGGAATACGCACCGTAATACCTTCGCCCTTCAGAATATGGGCTGCGACAGTACTGGACTGCGCGACGGTCATCCTTCCTGGCCTCGAACTGTGACTTCTCATTTCTACAGGATTCTTCTTTCCTCGTATTACAAACGGTATTCAATGTTTGTAGTAGTCATATAATATCAAATGAACACTTTCAGTTGTTACTTTTAGCGATGAAGATGAGGCAAGCGCTGCATCAAAACCTGAGGGCAAAACATGGTGATTTAATTTTTCCTTCTTTTCAGTCACAAAATCTGAATCAATGAAGTAATTTGCACAAATGAACTTTTATGAATATGTAAGTGCTTCATTAGGATCACTGATGGAAAGAATGCCAGCTGCAAATTTTGAGACAGCAGAAAGTCATTTCATCAACCTGAAACAGAAAAGATAATAAACCATTAGACAAAAAAATTTGAAGCAATTTTCTCACAATATAGCAAATTTTAAACCTAATATATGTCCATGTATAAAGATACAAAAAATAACCAAAAAACTAACACTAGGTAGCTTACTAACGCTACATTTACCAATAAATTATTGTGGGTGTACTTTTACAACTTTTATGCTCTGAAATCAAATCTCGGTAATTTTGTGATGTTGTGGCTGTTCTACAAATTTAAAAAAAAAGTAAGATTCTTTCTTTGAACACCAGAAATGGCTCAGAATTTACCTTGAAAAGAGAACTCATAAAAATAATATATGTTTCTAAGAAATCACTGTCTACAACTTACATTGTAGCATTTGTTCACGTGCTTAGTTAATTTTTTTTTTCTCTGTGTAAAACTTAAAAACGCTATCCTTGAATTTTTCGTCATTAATTCCTCAAATTACTACGATCAACGAAATTTCGTGCTGATGAATTCACCTTTAAAATATAATAATAAAATAGGCGCATTTTAGTTAAATCCACTAGTCATAAAAGCATGAAAGTTAAGCTCATGCTTACTTTTTTGGAGCCCTTAGAAGTCTGAAGACGAACACATCTTGGTTGACATGAACATTATTCGCACATGCCGTCACAAAACATCGATGACAATTCTTTGCTATGATAATGGCAGTTTTAAGATCAAGTTAAATACTTTCTATAAATTTAAATAACTAACAACTCAATACCCGCCAAAATTACCCAGAAACACACCAAAAAAAATTGCCAAAAAAAAAGCAAACAGGACCTACGAAAACAAACTGGTATTAAAATTAGAAGGAAAAAGTATTTTCATATTTATAAGAATATTTGTATACATACGTACATCTTAAATATAAAGTATGATTTTACAACATACTAAATTAAAATACGAATTATAATTAATTTAATTTAAAGTTCGTAATGACTAGTTAGCAGCTGCTGCCATCTACTGGATGTCCAAAAAAGTTGATCAAGGAACCAATCTACTTATTTATTTATTTATTCAATTTTTGTTCTGTAGATCCCATATGGAGGTAAGGACTCCGGGATATAGAATAAGTCAGTTAATACAAATATATACATATATACAAACAAACTGTACAACCACAAAAAAAAATATATATATTACACAGTACTTTTTACATTTCAAACGTAAGAAAGAGAAAAAAAAACGAAAAAAACATGGGTACATAAAAAAGAACATGGGTCTAAACCTCAGAGTGAAGAGTTAATTTACAAAACTCAATATATTTCTCGTTTTCTGATGTATTTAAATAAAATTTACCAGAGTTTAGTTTTATTATCAGTTATTAGGTCAAAGAATTCTATAAGAGAGTAGGAAGGATGTTCTAAGAGAACTTGTTTGATTGTTCTTTTGAATATAGGTAAATGGGTTATATTTGTGACATTTTGTGGCAATAAGTTGTAAATTTTTATACCTATGTAATTTGTGCCCTTTTCATACTGACTGGTATTATGACCTGTTATTCTCAATTTATTGGAGTTTCTAGTGTTGTATAAATGAATATCTAGATTTTTTTGTAAATAGCGTTTCTCCTTATGTATGAATAATAGTATTCTTAGTATATACTCGTTTATGACTGTTAAGATTTTAAGTTTTCTGAATTTTTGTTTACAGTGAGCTGACATTTTGTCATGTGTCATTATACGAATAGCTCTTTTTTGTAATTTTAGAATTGTTTCAATTCCCACAGAGTTTCCCCAGATTTCTATATTATATGTCATTATAGAGTGGAAGTGAGCGTAGTAGACAGTTTTTAATGTTTCAATACTAACTATGTCTGCCAGTCTTCTTAGTACATAGCAGGATACACTTAGCCTGCTAGCGACAGAGTTAATATGGTCTTTATACTTTAGCTGTTCATCTAAGTTCACACCAAGGAATTTAACATTTGATGTTCTAGTTATGATATTACTGTTAAACTTTAATTCAAACTTTTCTTCTACTGGATTATGTCTGTTCCTAAAATTTATACAATTTGTTTTAGAGGTATTTAGTACAAGTTTATTTGCTTCCAACCAGTGATTTAGATGGCCATTTACCCATTTAAGTTACACCCCCCTGCTCTATGAGCTTCTCTACAAACATTTCCTTGCCATCTAGCAGCGAGTCAGTGAACTTCATTAAGGAAAGATCTGTTTCACAGGTGATACACCATGCATTCTTACAACGGGAAGAACACGGTTGTTTCAGCCTGTTACACACTATCAGACCAGACTGCCAGACAAGACAAAACAGGCAGACCATCTGAAGTTCGACAGAGGCTATACACCTTCAGACTGTCTTGTCTGAACTGCTCCAGTCGTTAGTGTTGTGCCGAGAGTGCGGGTTGTTCTTTTAATATGCCTCCGTATCTTTCCAAACCACAAAAAAAAAAAAAAAAAGGATTAGCATTAAGTGTTTTGGTTATCACAAGTGAAAATAAAATTCGACAGAAGAGAAGATTTTGGACGAAGAATATGTACCGACAACGTAAAAGATTTACCCATGTCAACTTGATCAAATAATTGGAATAAAATGATTTTCGTAATTATTTACGAATTAATGAAAAGTGTTTTACCGAATTACTAGTTATGGTAAAGCCACTCATAGAAAAGAAAAATACTATTTTAAGGGAATCTGTGAGCGCCGAAGAAAGGCTGATTGTGACACTCCGTTACCTTGCCACAGGGAGATAGTATTAAGACATGAAGTTTAGTGCTGCGATTTCACCGCAGCTTTCGTCGTCTGTAATCCCAGAAACGTGCGCCGCTGTCTAAAACATCAAATAAAGGTAAGGAAAAATCACTTATTATCAGCATTTATTAATGCTTAAAATCTTTACAAAACATATTTAGAACATTCAATCATATAACTTATTTTGTTTTACAAAACACTCATTATGAAGCTGTTAGGTTAATGAAGAAACATCTGACTTGGCTCGTGAGATAGTATTAGGTCAAGCTGCTGTGGAGTTAATGAAACCGGTTGAGGTAATGTTTCTATAACCGGTGGAATACTCAAAGCTGGGTGAAATAGTGTAGAAGATGGCACTGGGTTCGATGGTCTACTAGAAGTTAAAGTATCGGAAACTGAGTGGAGGTTTGGGGATGTGTGTGGATGTGGATTGATTCGAGACATATTGGGATATATTGCAGTATTACCTAAAGAAGCTGGGGTGCGAAAAAGGAGATAACAAAATGCTGGAATTATCTGTTAATCTTTATTTTTTTTCATAGTAAATTATGTCTGAAATAAGCTTTTGGGCTATGGTTTGTTGATTTTCATTTAACTGCCGCATCTGAACCCCCAATGACCTAGCAATAACCTCCCAGTCATCCTCCTTCCTAGAGATCAAAGATGGTGCAGAGGCGATTAATTCCTGCTTTTTCTGTTCCGTTAATGCTAAACGTTTTCTTTTGCTTGGTGCAGGTGTCAGCAATTGTTCCACAGCAGCCTCTCTTGTTACTTCCTGTCTAGCATCATTTTCCTGAAAAGTAAGAACATTCATACTTTATGTTTCAGTTGCCATCAACTGAGCAAGAATGGGAAGCAGTAGCAGCACAAATTGAACATAAATAGAATTTAAATAATGCTGTTGGAGCCGTGGACGGCAAACATGTTGCCATTCAAAAGCCAATGGATAGTGGATCATTATACTTTCATTATAAAAAGTTCTTTAGTTTTATTCTTTTCGCCATTGTAAATGCTAACTATGAATTTATGTACGTTCACGTTGGTACCAATGGATGTGTTTCTGATGCGGCTGTTCTCAAGAATACTAAATTTTATAGAAAACTGATTAATAACATTCTCAGTTTGCCTCCTCATCCGCTGCCACACACAAATTCGTATGTTCCATTTGTCTTTCTTGGTGACAGTGCTTTCGGACTGAACAGTCATTTCATGAAGCCGTACCCATTGACCAAAATAACACGCTTAGAGCGCATTTTTAACTACAGACTCTCTAAAGCCCAAAGGGTTGTGGAAAAATCCTTCGGAATATTATCGTCCAGATTCAGAGTGTTTCGGCAACCTATTTCAGTACATGTTGAGACAGTTTACATTATCGTCTTAGTATGTTGTGCTTTGCACAATTTTCTATCTACAAGAAGTAAATATTACATCACGCCATCTGTTATTGATCAAGAAGATACTGACAATATTCACTTTCATTCTGGAGAATGGCGAGAAAAAAATACATTGGTATCGGAACAGTTGGATAATCGACAAGGGTACGACGGTGGAAGGGTTTTGCGACAAATATTCACACATTACTTCAACAATGAGGGGCAAGTGCCATTTCAGGATCGTATGATGAGAATAGTATCTGAGTAATTGTAGTTACGATATCTTCATCTTCGTTAAAATAGTCTTCGATTGTCTCCAGACCACGTTTGGCGAATTCTTTTTCTTCCAAGAAAGTCATGTAGGTATTCAAAATACCACAAACGTGGTGAGTACACCTGTCTGGAACATGCCCCTGTAGTTTCACTTGCTTTTACCTGTAAAATAATGAAACTGTGTATTACGATACAACTTAAGTTTTTGACAATGCAGAAAATAGAAACATTAGAAGACAAAATATGTCAACATTGCAACAATATGTACAGTAAAAATATTAGATATGTTGCAACAATTATATGTAAATTTTAAATGTAACAAATTTTGTTATATTATTTGAAATAAATTATAACAAATATATTTATGAAACTGTAAATTCAGTACACTTACCTTCCTCACTTCCCTTCTATATGCATTGTGCTTATTTAAAATTTTCTTTTTCAAGACATCAATTGTTGCATCGGGCCGAATTGTTTTGTAAATATCCTGTAGCGGTCGGATCCGCTACTTTTAAACGGCGCGCGCCATCGCGGGCCTCCGGCACTCCGCTCCCCTCCTCCTTCTCCCTCCTTTTCCCCCCCTCCTAGTGTTTGTTCAATTTGTACTCGTCCCCCCCCCCCTTTGATAGGCGCATGCGCGCGCTGCGGCGCGAGATTATAAATTGAGCTGCAACCATGTTGGGGGCCTTCTTCTACTGGTTTGTTTAGTCAGGCTCGGTTGTCAGCGGTAGCTGATATGTTGGTTGCCTACTAGCATGTAGTCCGTTAGGTTCTATTTGAACTACATGCGTGTGCGACCTCAGGGGAAAAATGTAAGTTGGTTTGAGTCGTCAGTGAGGCGGTGGCCCTCACCCTAATGTAGAGTCATTTATTCTTAAATTTGTTCTGTCTAAATTCCTTTTCGGCTGCCACCTAGAAAAATAAGTTGGGATTTTTGCTGTAAATTAACTTCAACTTCGCTTCCGTTTTTGTTTGTAATTGTCTCCCCCTGAGACGTCGTCGCACGTATTTGTTTATTAAAGAATAGTTTATTAAAGAATAGTTTATTAAAGAATAATGTAAATTCTTTCCCTTTTTTGTACCTGCACTTTGCAGTAGTTTTGTAATTCTACTTAAAGTGAATTTAACTTCATACTTGGCAATGCTTTTATTTCGAGTAAACTGGGCATTGCCCCGTTTGAGAGTCAGTTGTTTGGATCGTTTACGGTGTAGCCGGCAGACCTCACAAATTTACTATTGTTAACAAACACGTTTTGTCAAAAAAGAAATTGTTCTCAATTTATGTATTTGGCCTTGCCTTGTTCTCACTTAACATTACCATTAAGGTTAAACGTAATGTTTTGATTTTAATTTGTATTTAAATAAAATGTCTCTGTACCTGAAACCATTTACCTTGTATACCTGATCTGCTCCATTCACGTATACCCCAGTCCATGCCAGGTTCTGGCCTCCCTCCACGTTTAGTTAGGCCCTTTTTCAACTGCGCAACTGTGCTGCAGGACTGTGAGTGTTAACGTGTTTCTGTTCTTTTTTTCATAAACCATGGGGACTCCGTCAACCAGGTGGATATACCCTTTGCGGAGAGACGACCTCATCCAGGTTTTGACGGAGGAAGCCGTTCCTTTCGAGAAGGACGCAAATGTGGCGACCCTTCGTGGATTGCTCGTCAGGCACGTGCGCGGCGCCTGGGAGTCGTCAGACGAGGTACCGGCTCGGCAAGTCCCCACACCCGCTAATCCAGTTGGGAATAATTCCAAATTTAATGAAAAGAATTTTTTTTTCGAATTTGAAACTTCTCCCACGTCTTGATAGTTGTGAACTGCGTGCGGTTCCAGATTTTCTGAGTGCCGCGGCACGTTTAGCTGGTTTAAAGTTAGTCAGTGAGGCGGAGTTTTTGAAAGCTCTCTTGAGCCTGTGTGGACCGGCGTTTTTGCCACTGCTCACTGACGTCGTAAATCAGAATCTGACATTCGCACAGTTCAAGACGTCTGTGCTACAGTTTGCCTGTCCGTCACGTGTGCTAGAAACGTGTAAACGTGAACTTGTATTCAGGTTTCAGAGGCCTGAGGAGCCCTTGTTGCAATTCATTAATTCTGTTGCGGCCTATGCTGAGGTACTGGAGTTGAACCTCCCTGAGGTGGAATTAACGCAAACTATTGTCGGCAACGTGTCTCCGCTGGTGTTACAGCATAGCGCCATGCTTAGCCCTCCCTCCAGTCTGAGTGCTCTCCGTAAGTGGAGCTCAGAAGTGGAGAATAGATTGCTAGCTGTCAAAAAATATCACGAGGATTTTCACTCCAAGCCCACTCCAGGCAGTTTTGTTCCTGTTTCTAATTCTAATTCTAAATTCAATTCTCCTAATGTTCAGTTTACGTCTCAAGCCAACGCCGTACCAGCTCGCGCGGTGCGCGCAACGCGGCAAGTTGAGTGCGCGGCTAGTGTGAGTGATCCCTCTGTCGGGGCAAGTTTTGCCGCCGGCAGACGTCATGAGTCGGCTAATGTGCCCGGCCCGTCCTCTAACCGTCCCAGGTGTGCCAACTGCTGTACTTACAGCAACGCGGTGTCTGAGTGCACGCAGCCTGCTGTGAGCTGCGAGCAGCGAAAATGTTTTCGTTGTAAGAGCACTGGGCATTACAGAAATCAATGTCTGGGAAACGGGCCCTGACCGGGCGAGCGAGTGGTCGCCACGGTCGTCGCTTGAGGAAAGCCGCTCATTACTTGTACAATAATTTTGAACACATTCGTTTGTTTGGAAATAATATTCCGGCTTTAATTGATTCCGGTGCTACTCGTTCTTTGATTAGTTCCGTGTATGCACCGGCTCTGACGTAAAAATTTGTGTCGCCAAAGGCGTGATTGTTACGTCAGACGTAGAAGTTGAAATGCACATTAAGATCGCGGGTTTCTCTTGGAACTGGCACTTTAATGTTGTTCCCAGTTTATGTCACCCGCTTATCCTAGGTTTAAATTTTCTGGGGAAGACGCGATGTTTGTTAGACGTCGCTAACCAGGAACTGGTTTTTGGTTTTCATCCTGCACGTAAAATTAAACTTAATCAGGACTCCGCTCCTATTGTCATGTCGTGCGCCGACACGTCTGACGTCATAAGTAGGGACGCGGTCATTGCTGACGTCATGAACAGGTATTCTGACGTAATTTCCAACTGGATAGGCAGGTGTGACTTCATGCCCTATAAATTATATTTAAAGGACACGATTCCTGTTACGGCTAAAGGACATAAAATTTCTCCTCCCAAATTGCAAAAGTTGAAAAACATTATCGATCGACTCCTAGAAGCAGGAGTTATTGCTCCGTCTGTTTCCGATTTCAGTACGCCTTCCTTTTTAGTCCCTAAAAAGGAAGCGGGGGAATTTCGGCTGGTACACAATTACAAGGAACTGAATGATAAAATTAAGGAGGACAGCTACGAGTTGCCAACCGTAGAGAGCGCCCTTCAACATCTAGGGAATACCGCCATATTTTCCGTCATTGATTTAAATGCTAGTTTCCACCAGTGTTTGTTGCATCCGGATTGTCGTAAATATACAGCATTTTCTTCCCCGTGGGGGCAATTTCAGTTTAATCGTGTGCCTATGGGTGTGTCTTTTGGTAGCCAGGCGATGAGCCGAGTGCTAGATCATATTCTAAGCGACTTAAAATTTAAATCAGTCTTCAATTACATTGATAATATTATCGTCTACAGTGATAACCTGGAACAGCACAAGCAACATTTGTGTCAGGTGTTTGATCGTCTCAGAGCCGCTAACTTTACAGTTAATCCCGAAAAAATTCATCTGGGAAAAGAGTATGTAAAATTTTTAGGTTACATTATTTCGCAAGGCAAACTCATAATGGATCCCGATAAAGTTTCCCCCATTGTAAACTTTCCTCCTCCTAGGAATGTCAGAGGAGTTCAGAGATTTCTCGGCATGACGGGATATTATGCTCGTTTCATCCCCGATTACGCCGCAGTATGTGGTCCGCTTAATAGGTTGCGAAAAAAGAATGTTGTTTTTGAGTAGGGCGACGCTCAACGGAAGGCCTTTGACAGTCTTAAGGCCTTGATCTCTTCTCCCCCTGTCTTGGTTCTTCCTGACTTTCAACGCAGGTTCGCCCTCCAGGTAGATGCGTCAAGCATCGCGGTGGGAGCTGTATTGGGGCATATTGAAAACGATAGGTTGCGCCCTATTGCCTATGCCAGTAGAACACATACTGACGGGGAACGACGTCTGGGTACTTACGAGAAGGAAGCTTTAGCATGTCTGTTTGGCATCGAGAAATTCGCGTCTCATCTCGATTGTCACGAATTCGATCTGTTCACGGACAATCAAGCGCTCAGTTGGCTGTTTAACCATCCGAACCAGTTCGGTAAACTAGGGCGCTGGGTGTTAAGACTGTCCCGCTTCAAATTCAAACTGCATCATATTAAGGGTTATTGACAACGTTGTGGCAGATGCACTTTCGCGAATGTTTTCACCTGATGAGTTTGCGACTCGTGTTTCGTCTGCGGATGAACCACAGCCGATGTGTGCAGCCGTTTGTAAAGTATTTCCGGAATCATTTCTTAGTATTCTACAATGTCAACAGGAGGATCCTTTGTGTGTTCAAATCCGGAAGGATTTGAGTGCCGGTAAAGCTGTGCCATATGTTGAGGAACAGGGTGTTGTATACTATACCGGGACATCTGGGAGGCAAATTAAGGCTGTTGTTCCTGCATCCCTCCGCCCTATGGTTTTGAAATATTTTCACGATTCCTTATTGGGTGCACATTTGGGCATCGACAAAACGTTCCGTCTAATTAGTGCATTTAGCTTGGCCTGAATTGCGAGCTGATGTTCAAAAACACGTGCGAACTTGTCGAGATTGTCAAGTCTCGAAACCGCCGCAGTGTGCCAAAGTCGGCTTTTATTGTGCTGATGCTCCAGTTGCCCCCTGGCATGTGCTTCACATTGACATTTTTGGTCCCTTAACACGTTCTAAAAAAGGTAACAACTGTATTTTGGTTATTCTGGACATTTTTTCGAAATTTGTATTGCTCATTCCCTTAAAGAACATGCAAGCAAATAGCATTGTTAAAGCCTTAAGAGATCAGGTGTGGAAATTTTTTGGTGCGCCTGCCTTGATCATGTGTGATAACGCACGTTACTTCCGCTCTATACAGTTCAGAGACTTGTGTTTTCAATGGGCCATTAAGCCTATTTACAGTAGTCCTTACTGCCCCCAGGGCAATCAATCAGAGCGAGTCAACAAAGTGCTTAAGAGCATTCTTACTGCTTACTACAGGAATGATCAGTCGCTATGGGACAGCGACCTAGATTTTATCAATATAGGGCTTAATTCAGCTGTGCATTCCGCTACTCAATTCCCTCCTTCAATTCCGTTTCTAGGTAGGGAGCTGACCCACCCCCTCCTTAACCTGTGGGGACTGCCGCCCCTGGAGGCTGCCTCGGATGACGAGTCACTGGAGGCCGTGCTGGATAGTGTGGCTTGTAATCTTATGAAGGCTCGTCAAGCTGTGGCTAGTTCATATAACGCTTCCCGAAGGCCTCATGGTTTTTCTGTTGGACAGCTGGTCCTAGTAAAGAATTTTGTGCTGCCTAATTTAGCTGAAAAGATTAACGTTAAATTAATACCGCCATTTGTTGGGCAGTTAAAAAAGTTTAATACTTAATTTGAGGGTTTGCTGTTGTTTTGGCGTGCGCATCTGTTTTTGTGTTTTTTTTTGTTTTCAGTTTGGCATGGTTTTTGTTCCTCCCCCTCCTTCCTGGTCGCGGATGCCGTGCCCTCAAGAGGATCTGCGCCGCTACGGACCTGACACTCCTCGGCCTGCCCGCTCCGTCGTGGTCACTGGTGCCCGCCCGCTATTCGCTGCGTCTACGAGGCCGCACGCCTCTTTCGCTGTCCGTGTGACTCTGTCATTCGGAGTTCCGCATCAGCATGCTGCTGTGCGTCTCTTCCCTGACTCGCCCTGAGGCGCCTACTTGAGTCGCCGCGGTTGATGGATGCTGTCCCTGGGTGAGTGAGTGGCCGGCTGCTCTGCCGTGCCGGCGTGCTGGCGTGCTGGCGTGAGATTCCGTCCCGCCAGTCTGGAGCCGTGATGCATGCCGCATGCGAGCCTGCTCAATGCATGCAATTGCATCGCCCCTGTGAGCATGCAACCCGCTCGACAGGGGCACGAGGTGAAGAGTCGAGCCTGCCAGGCGCTATCGGCGTCAGCTGCCTTGGGGACGCCTGCGGCAGTTGCGTCCGGAGATGCGTCTGCCTGTCGACGTACGAGCAATGGAGCTCGTCACAACAATTTTTTTGAAAAATGATCTTTCCTGGGACGTCCCTCAAGATCAAGAAAAGTCTTCAGCGCTGAAGATGCTCCCTTTGGTCCTTGTATTTGACTTATGTTATCCTTCAAGAATCCTTGGCCATTATATACGGCGTATTAATTTTGTACTGACAGTTAAGTTTCTAATAATTGTGTGTTTGTCTTAAAATTGAACATTGACATTGACATTGTCTTGAAGATGGAGAGCCGGCGGGAACCATGGTTTAAGGGCAGGGGAGTTGTAGCGGTCGGGTCCGCTACTTTTAAATGGCGCGCGCCATCGCGGGCCTCCGGCACTCCGCTCCCCTCCTCCTTCTCCCTCCTTTTCCCCCCCTCCTAGTGTTTGTTCAATTTGTACTCGTTCCCCCCCCCCTTTTGATAACCGTATGCGCGAGCTTATAAATTGAGCTGCAACCATGTTGGGGGCCTTCTTCTACTGGTTTGTTTAGTCAGGCTCGGTTGTCAGCGGTAGCTGATATGTTGGTTGCCTACTAGCATGTAGTCCGTTAGGTTCTATTTGAACTACATGCGTGTGCGACCTCAGGGGAAAAATGTAAGTTGGTTTGAGTCGTCAGTGAGGCGGTGGCCCTCACCCTAATGTAGAGTCATTTATTCTTAAATTTGTTCTGTCTAAATTCCTTTTCGGCTGCCACCTAGAAAAATAAGTTGGGATTTTTGCTGTAAATTAACTTCAACTTCGCTTCCGTTTTTGTTTGTAATTGTCTCCCCCTGAGACGTCGTCGAACGTATTTGTTTATTAAAGAATAGTTTATTAAAGAATAATGTAAATTCTTTCCCTTTTTTGTACCTGCACTTTGCAGTAGTTTTGTAATTCTACTTAAAGTGAATTTAACTTCATACTTGGCAATGCTTTTATTTCGAGTAAACTGGGCATTGCCCCGTTTGAGAGTCAGTTGTTTGAATCGTTTATGGTGTAGCAGGCAAACCTCACAAATTTACTATTGTTAACAAACACGTTTTGTCAAAAAAGAAATTGTTCTCAATTTATGTATTTGGCCTTGCCTTGTTCTCACTTAACATTACCATTAAGGTTAAACGTAATGTTTTGATTTTAATTTGTATTTAAATAAAATGTCTCTGTACCTAAAACCATTTACCTTGCATACCTGATCTGCTCCATACACATATACTCCATTCCATGCCAGGTTCTGGCCACCCTCCACGTTTTGTTAGGCCCTTTTTCAATCCATTAATGAGCTGTATACTTCATTACGATTATATCTGTTAGAGTAAGCTTCACATTTAATGTCCCACAAACATCGGAACAACTCCTTGTAGCGTTCCAGAAGCTGTTGCACGACATCTCTTTCATTTTCATTACTTGGTTGCGAAATGTCGCGATCGTACTTGGCACCTGGCAAAATGGTCGTGTGGTCTGGGGCGACAGCACTACACACTGCAAGACTAGACTAGACAAGGGTGGGGGTGTCTGGTGGTCGGGAGTTCGTGACACCCGACCGCCGGGCCGTCTGTCCAGACGTATTTGGTCTGGCGACACGCATACACATTGTCAGACATGTATACCGACTACGATACCTCCAGACCGTCTGGCAGTCTGGTCTGATAGTGTAACAGGCTTTCAGTAAACAGTTTTTTTTTAAACTGTATCACAGGTGATACATGATGGACTGAAGGGTTGTAAAAATATCTGAGAACTCACTATCTTCTTCCTGTTCCATAAACTGTAAAAGTGTTTCTGTTGACTCTAACGCAGTTTGCAGATTCACACGTTTTGCTGGAGTCAAATCTTCCCCGTCGCTCTCATCACTTGAACTGACATCGGCGGGCGCGCATGTGTTCGAACTGACGATGTCGTCATCACTTTTAATTTTATACCCAGGAAGCAATACGTCAGTTTGTAGCAATTCCTCTATGTTTTCTTCATAAACATGAGCAAATTGCTCATTGTTTTTTATAGTCAAATGAAGCGACTCAGCAAAGTTTTCCGTCTCAATGTCTTCTTTTTCAAAGCCGTGGAAGTTATCAGCTGAACCTTCAATGTCACAATACAACTTCCTCCAAGATCTGAGTATGTTTACTTTCGAGACCGTTCCCCACGCCTTAACAACAAGATGAATTGCTTCCTTTAAGTTTATGTTTTTCCTAAACTGAACCAATGCACTATCTTCCTCCAGCAGTAAGTTTAAGAGTTCTCGTCGGTAATGTCTCTTTAATGTTACAATTACACCTTGAGCCATTGGCTGAATGAGCGCAGTCACATTTGGAGGCAAATAGGACACAAAAATGTTTCCATCTGCTGATTTCAACGCGTTTTCATTAGGATGAGATGGTGCATTATCTAAGAAAAGCACTGCTTTGACCGGCAAACCTCTTGACTTCAAAAATTCAGAAATATGTGGTACGAATTTGGAATGGAACCACAGTTTAAAAATTTCTCGAGTCATCCAAGTAAATTTATTGTGATAGTAATCAGCTGGAAAATATTTCATTTCCGTGCTCTTAAATGATCGAGGCTGTTTTGATTTCCCGGCACACACTAATTTTAGTTTATCTTCTCCACTAGCATTAGCACAACACATGATTGTGATTCTCTCTTTACACGATTTGTGGCCAGCTGCAGACTTTTCTGCTGATGCTGCAAGTGTTTTACTTGGTAGGCACTTTCAGTTCAAACCAGTCTCGTCTCCATTATACACTTGGTCCGGAACTAAGTTGTGTCTGTCAATAATCCGCTGGAACTCCTTTTTAAATGCGGTTGCCCCTTCGGTATCGCCGCTAAGTTTTTCACCTTCCAAGGACAATTCTCTTATTCCATGACGATCTTTAAATCTTGCCAACCAACCTCGCGATGCACTAAATTCTTCTGTCAGGCCTAGTTTTTTTTTTTAATTTGCATCTGCTGTGATAAAATTACGCCACTTAGTGGTACACCCTCCGACATTTTCTGTTGAAACCATTTAAACAAACAAGTGTCCAAGCGGCTAAATATGGATTCTTTCATCGTCTTGTGTTTATTTAACCCACTTGAAGTGTCAGCCTGTGAAGCAAACTGAAGGATTTTTTCGCAATTTTTTATGATGTCGCGCACTGTTGTTTTACCAACTCCAAACTCAGTCGCAAGTTTTGCAATCGTTTCTCCACTCTGAAATCTTTATATAATTTTTGTTTTGCTGTCGATTGACAGTACCACTCGCTTTCTTTTCTGTTCATTTGATGACATGATGAAATGTTACGCAGATCACTGTTACAATACATAAAATTATCACCACCTTCACGATTCAACAACGTACACTAATGGACTGTCTCCTTGCGCCGGGTAATCTCTGTGGCACGGCGCCTTTAAAACAAATTTTTTCACAGTGTGAATGTATTCGATATTATTATATATGTATATCGGTTATCATTTACTTTAATTTAACCAAATATTCATTATTAGCATTTAAAATCGTTTTGGGAATAACACGATTGTCGGAAAAGCACTAAAACTACAAATGATAGAAAAATACCATCAAAGACAATTTAGAACATCCCCGGAATGAAAATATCAATGAAATAAATAATTTCAGTTTCTTCAATGACCAGATCAATGTGGTTTTGATGTCATAAGACTTAGTCAGTCGATGACACCTGTTGGGGCTCCCTCCGGTCACTTAGGCCATTACTGCCCATTGCCGTGGTGTCGACTTGTGCGGTGCAGTGCGCCGACCAGCCCGCGCCGCAACGATATATCGGTAGACACGAGAGGGCGCTATCGATGCAGGATGGGGGAAAGCTTGGCCGATGTATGGATATAAATTCGGTAACAATTTACGGTAATACTTTTAAAAACCATGGAAGGATTTGTTTTGTCTGCTCAAAATTGTTCACTGTGCAATTACGCCAAACTAGTTGGCCTGTCCGGTATTTCGGTTTTGGCGCGCGGAATTCGCGCGGGAATGGTCCGGGCAGCTGCGAGCAGCCCGCGGCCTCAGCAGTAGAACTCAGCCCTCCGGGAGGGACGCACGTGCCGGGAAATGTGGAGGCTTCGCCAGCAACTCGACACTCGCCAGACGAGCTTCTCTCATGTACCGGACAGGTCAGCTACTGGGCAGCACGAGAGTGGTTTGTAAAATAAACCCCACGAGTGTACTCCATAGTTTATTTCTGTACTCTCTGAACATTCCTGTAGTGACTAATTACTGTGTGTGTGACTCCTGAGACGGCCAGTAAGGGCACAAAAAGTCGACTCTGCCGACGTACCACTGCCTCCAGCCACATGGCCAATATCCCCCCTGAGATAGTCTCGTGTATCAGTGCCAAAATCACTGATTGGCGCCGGGCACAACCACAATCATTCAATACCGATCCGCGAGGCAGTGGGTTAGACGTCACAGTTTTGATACAAATTGAATATGTGGGTCGTCGGCCCCAGCATGAATCACTGGACTCACGGTGATTATTAATTTTTCAACTTCGGGCAGCGAAACAATTTTACAGGTTTACCAGAGTTTTAAAATAAAGTCCATTCATGTACACTGTTCCTACCGGATAAGAATAATCCTTCTCCCGGAGAATTGTATGTTGTTTGTTGTATTCACTGGAGCACTGATGCTAACACACTTCACACAGGTCTTCACCACCCACACACTATTAACGTCTGTCCCATTAACATGTGCTGTGGAGCACAATCGCGAATGTCGTAGTCATCTTAATCAGCACACGCCGTTTTTTTTTTCCTTTTCCCGTGGGACGGAACATCCGCCCTAGGCCGCATTCTGTAATCTACTGCCTGGCGGCGAGAAAGTCGCAAAGCTTCTTATGTGCTGACCGCGCGAGTGGTACATTCCGCCAGTGGGATCTGATGCTGTCGGGGTGGGGACCAGGCTTTACCGCCGCAGGAGGTACGACGTCAAACGCTCCCCCCTGGAGAAGCCCGGTCTCACCCCGCGATTGTTACCCCGCGGCGTGGTTGCACCCCTAGTACTGGCAGCAGGACAGAGCTGGGGTGCCTGGGGTGGCAGCAGCTGGTAGGGTCGCCACTCGCGCTCTGTGATACGGGGCGGAGGTGTGGCTGCCCTGTTGTCCATGGGTCATGGTTCGTAGGACTTGGTGGCGTGGACACCATCGGGGCATTGCGTTCCATTACTTAGTCCCACAGTCGCGTCGGGCAACTTCAGTTTTGCTTGGGCCTAACCCCCCCCCCCCCCCCCCCCATTTTGGTTCTTCTGGCTCATACACTCGGATGCCGAACGTCGTGTTTGCGAGTGTCACCTGGTAGCCCTATCCTCGTCAGGTTGGTGTCAGACTCGTTTTTGCTTCTGGCTTGTCTGGTTCTGTTATACTGGGGACCGTTTCGGGTGGTTGCTCGCCCTGTTGCTGGAGCTCACCTGTGGCCATTTCTGCTATCGTGAGTTGAGAGGGGCGGGCCCCGCACCTTCAACGCTGGCATGGTGTGGCGTTGGGGCTTGTGTCTTCCTCCCTTCTTGGCGGTGGGCAACTCTATCTATTGACGAATTTAAGAACAAAACTGTTATTAGTGCCTTTTATTTTGCTAGCCGCTGCGAGCTCCACTAAGCGGACTGGTCTCACCAAGGAGAAAAATATTAATTTGCCAGACCTTACTATGTGTATGATCGTGTGTCAGACATAGAGAAATGACACTCACTCACTATTTGTATGTCTATGACCTATGATTTTTTTCTGTTATAAAATGAAATTATCACTTTTTCTCTCCCTTGGGGATGGAATTTCATATTAATATGGGGTCTATGTGTTAATCCAGGTTATAAGCTAGCTGTAGGCCAAATTTTATTCAAATTCATTCAGTAGTTTTTACGTGAAAGAGTAACAAACATCCATCCATCCATACTTACAAACTTTCGCGTTTATAATATTAGTAGGATTTAAATTTCTTCCATATAAAATTTAATAGAAAGTGGTATGACATAAGCAACGTTAATATAGTGACTCAAATATCTAATTATTATATCTATATGTACATATAGGTACACACACAAACACAGCTCTACATACAAACAAGGAGATGATCTACTAAGCATAGTTAATAAGGGAAATGTTCTAAAAACTAAGAGAATTTTTTGAGACACTAGTTTTGAAAGCCATTTACATTGTGCATGTGCGAGCATGCTTGAAACATAAAAACATACAAGACGATTCTGAGCAAACAGCTATATCCGCCAACAACAATAAACATCTATTTAATATTTTATCCTTACTGCTTGTTTCATATGCTCGTTTCATTAGGAAATAAACATCCTTCGATAGTAAATACTATACTTAACAACTTGCCAAACATTAAGCCAACTTTGTCATGCATTATTTTTTAGCTGCTTTATTATATTGAATTTAGTTTTATAAACTTGACAATTGGAGGCTATGTACCTTAAAGAAAAAAAATTTAAAATTTTATGTAGTTTGATTGGTTAGTTTCTTTACAATGAGAGTTTATTTTTCCGCTGCGTACGGCTGCGCTGGCAGGGAATGTACCAGCCCGCTCCAGCTACTCCATGGTACGTCACACGCATGTAGCCAGTGAATATGCAGAAAGCGGGAATGGCCTACCTAATCTGCCCTCCTAAGCAAGAAAGCCTTAACTCCAATAATCCAAATTTTACAGGAGAGCAAAAAGAACATTGTTTCTTGGCCAGACCATACTAATTTATATTTGCACAATTTATTACATTTATATGTAATCCTAAGTATGTAAAAATATTATGATATGGTTTTTTAACATATTTTATATACGGGATGTATTAAAAATGGAGTTAAGGTGTTCATACCTAGAAAAAATGGTTATACATATATGTACTTTTAAGGAAGAAAACCTTATCTCCAACAAAACTTATTGTCTCACTAACAGAACGAAAAATATATCTAAATTTACTGTGAACATGTGTAAGCAACAATACAATTACATTAACAATACAAATAAAATAAAAATAATTTAAATGTATGCAATATTAACAACTAGTACTGGAGTTTATTATCAATCATTTCTAGCAAAAACTTCAGCAAACAAACTATTAATTACATCATGCTGCACAGTCATTGCAATGTGATATAAAGTCAAAAGTAATGGTATAAGAACTAACTGTGTTATGTACATTTCTCATCCATTGCATATCGTCAGAGATACACCGATCTGGAACATTATTTACAGGCAGGTCTTTCCAAAATTGTCTGTGACTCTCTGGCATGAGTGGTACAAGTTTTTTCAGTATATCTTGTTTTTTATCTGGGCAGACACCTCTTGCAGATGTTTTGAATGTTGGAGGTTTCAAAGCAGTGGACAAGCCTTTCTTGGTCATGAAGTCAAGGTTTCTTGTTGGGGAAAATTCATCATAACATGACTTATATTGTAGATTGTTGTTTCCTTTTTCTACCTTGATGTAGACTATGTCACTTAAAAGAGGACGGTTTTCATCCTTCTTAAGTTTGTGAAGTGAAACACAGGATGGCCAGTCAGCAAAGTTGTCATACCTCATATATTTGACTTCATTTTTTCCAGAGTTAGCCTTTGCAACAGAGTCTTGAAAATCCTTGAAGTCATACACCTTACCATGGCGGTGTAGGGATTGCTCTACTTGGTGGTGGAAAGAATCAGCAGCCATAAACGTATGGCCTGGCTCAAAGAAATACAACTCAATTATGTGTGTGGATACATACTCAGAATTGACAATAATATGCACAAGATACGTAAGTAAGCACCAATTATTATTCTGTCCGGAGCAGTTGTCCAGCCATAAAACCATGTGGTACATGTCTCTGCAGTGTAGGAAAAAAGCATTGAATGCAATAACTATGTCCTCTTTCTTTCTGCCAGATATGCCTTCATGCCATATGACAGCTAGAGGTTTCAAAGATTTTGTTTGCCACCAACAGGAACAAAACTCTCATTGAATGCAATGATGCGCTTTGTAAACACTGCAGACTTGAAACCTTCCATTCTTGGTAACATAATGACTTTTTGTAAATCAGCTGTAAAATAAACTTTGTTCCCACATGGTCCTTCATCTCCATGTTTTCTGTACAAAGTTCTGGCTGTGTTACTTTGGTCAATGTGGTGTTTCCATTCTGTACATTGTTCACAGTCTAGTACCAAATTATCTTTGCTATGGTCTGAATTATGGTTATTAAATGCCTCACATAAATTAAATTAAATATTTTGACTTACATTGTTGCACTTTGGGTATATCTGATGGATAAATAAACCACAAACATGACAATAAACAGTACTAAATGTTGACAACGAAAGTAACAATCAACATAGCCATTCCATAGATTCATATGTACCAACGCAGTGGCACATAATATTGCCTGCAGATTTTGTGTTCCACACAGTGCTGCCATCTCTGTCCTAAAGAAATATTAAAATAATTTCTCCCGAACAGAAATGGCAGCACAGAGGCTAAAAGAGTCTCTACAAGTAACAATTACATGTTTTCCAAAAATATGATGTGGCGAATCTTTATTTAAAGTGTAAATTACAAGAGACTAACTTTTAACTTACTTAGAAGCACCTAAGGCATTGTGTACACCTTTGTCAACTATTGAAAACCGTAAGAAAGAAAGCCTTAAGTACCAAGACTGGTGCACTTAAGGCTTTCTTCCTTCAAATAGTCAACATAAGGCCTTCTTCCTTAGTTTTGCCCTAACTTTTGGACTTATGGCATTTTTCACTAGCGATTTAAACCGGCAAAGATTCGTTATGACACTGTTTTTGTAGCGTAGAAAGGTGTATTTTGTTCCAAAGCTTCAGAATATGTAAAAAAAAAAAAAAATCGAAAAAAATGGAGTTAAGGCTTTCTTTATTAGGAGGGCAGTAATATACTTATACTACCTTGGATTTACAAGTCTGCCAACTAATAGAAAGAGACAGATTCCAGGCCCTGAAATGTCATGTAGTCTTATGTTATCTTTTCTGTCGCTGTACCTGGTTATTCATTTTGTTGTACACCATTTATTTTTAAATTTAGTTTCCTTTTTATTTTTGTTGCTCATACCAGTTATAATACAATTTCGTTCTTGTCTTTTTCATGCGTAGTGTGTTATTTTTTTAAGAAACAAGAGTTGGCACAATTAAAATGTCGAACTGTTATCAAATATTGTAATAGGATAATATGGGAAACTCAGGCCAATTAGCATTGGCGAAGCGCGAGACACCAGACTGCAGCGCATTCTAGCGGCGTGGACTGAAGAAAGCCCCGCGTAATTCAATTTTACGTGCATATTAAAGGCAACATGTTTACACAATTAAGTGCTGTTTTTACCAAAACTAGAAATTCAAACAAATTTAAAGGCTATTATTCATACAGAACTGTTCTCAGGCTTTATTTAAAGGTATGTGTCAAAGATAGATATGTAATTATGTGCAAAATATAATCTATCAAAATAACTGAACAAGTAGTAGTTAGTATCAATTGGTTTTCCAGCTGTTTTATTTTTAAGGAAACAAGAACTAGTTTTAGTAACGGAAGTAAATTGTATGTATGAAATTAACTTCTCACCTGAAAATGTGACTGCATTTTAAATAAAAATCCTTAGTTAAACCGAAAACATACATACATATATATATTTATTTATTAGGTTTAGAAGACTTGATGATAGTGTGATATTGAAATTGGGAGAATTATTAGAAGGAGACAGCGGGAGGCTATAAAAGTGCATAGAAACTAAAATCATTAAAAGTTCTTATGTTGTCACCACCGAGTTAGGTTATGTTTTTTGGGCTGGGGTTATAAGTGTAGCATTGCATGTTTGTTTAAGAAAGATCTAGACATTAATAAAGAATATTAGTTTTGATAACTATTATAGTTTTGTATACATAATTGTATAGTTAAATATGAAGTGTGTTTTGAGCATCAATAGTCATTGGCAAAAACTGTTGACACCCTATTTAACAAAACAGACTTAAGGTATAGGATAAGTGTAATTATGACAAAACCTAGCTGCAAGTGTTAACACATTGTTATTATTAACATTAAAAAATGGTCTAGCAATAGATAAATTACTACCAGTAGTATATTAGCAAGAACCTTCTTAATTCTAGAGTAGTCTAAGGCATGCCACATTTTTGTTCACTATGGATGCTGTAGCGGATAAGTTTTATTCTCCATCAAAGCAGTGTGATTCTGGAACTGCTGTTTTTAATATTGTTAGGTTAGGTTGAGTTCAGTTAATCTGAAGGTGATCTCTGCATAGCTTGCCAGTATACAAGGGAAATGGCTCACTTTACAATAATTACAAAATTTTATACCTAATTATAAGCATATATTAATTTTACGGCAGTACTTTTCATGTTAGGAAATGAAAATGTAAATCGATATTAGTTTCCATACAACAGACAAGATGTAAGTACCCAAATGAAAGACCTGTTGTTCCCACCAGCCTGAAGAATGGTGAATAAAATGGGAGTGCCCCAATAAAACCCCCAGGCAATGCAAACGTCCACCATGTTTCCAATTAGTTAAATATCTGTGCTGGGAATCAATTCCCAGTCACCTTGGTAAGCGAGTGTTATCACTCAACCAGTGCATCTCCGTTGAAAGTATTTCTATTTAGACACACTACATAATATAGTAAAGTTGATATACAGGAAATAAATTCTTGGTGGACATGTAAATACTAGACTTTGTCTAGTATATAAATATGTATGTCATGTTATATCAGGTTTCTTCCATTTAATATTTTGGGAATTCCTTCAATATTAGTTATGCAGACACTCATATGTAATAGGTAGCTGTACTGAAATTTTTTTAATTTACTTACTTCCACTGGTATATATGAAATGTGCATTCCAGTTACAATATGGAACAAAATTAATTTCTTTATAATAAATAACATTTTCAATACGAGAAATACTGTGTCATCATGCAACAATTAACTTGATTCAAACTAGTTGAGCATGTTAAAGAGGGCGAGGTTAGTCAGCATTTATGTAGAACTTCATATCCATATGAACACTAATAGCATGCAAGTTGGGATTGTAGAAATAAAAATACAACCTCCACACACAAATTTTATATATTTATTTGTGCTATAATTTTTTTTTCAATTGTGGATTACTAGTCATCAAGATATATTAGGGCATAATCTCCTGTTATCAGATATCTTTTAAGATTGGTTTTATAGGATGAATACACAGGACATCAAATTGAATATCAAAAATTGAAATACAGTTGTTGTACTTTAATGAAACACATTTCAATATAACAGAATTATACCAAACCTTATTTTCATAATTACATACTTTCAAAATGCAGAAGTAACTACATAACATAATCCTTTAAGGGCATTATTCATAATATTTGTAATATCTGCTTCTAGAAATATTACAGAATACACTTGATAGTTTAAAAATTTAATTCTTACAATTTTTTTAGCTGTAACTTAAAATTCGACGTACCTACAGCAACCAAACAATTTTACCGGCAGGTGTGACACAAAATTAAAAAAAATTTCTTCACAATGATATAAAGAATCAACACATTTCAGATGTATGTATTAGCATTCTTCTTGGCTGGCTTCAATTTTATGTAATTCAACACATTTCTAGCTTCATTCATTCAACCACTATATGAATTGGATACTTCATCTTAAGGTTGCAACATAAACATAAACTTTAATGTCATTAAACTCGTTAAGTATAATAGAAATTGTCAACACATTACAATATAAGTACATGAAACATTTATATATACAAATAAAATATTACATTATTATAACTTAGAAAAACATAAGGTCACTAAAATTTAAATGGTTACATTCTTCCAATGAATACAATGCATAAGTTTTAAACCACTGTATCAAAGATCATCTTAACTTATTAAAAGATACATATCTAGCACTTAACTGTAACCTGTTACAACAATTTTACACCTAAGTTATTTAAATTCATCTGAGTCTTGGATAATAGTCTGCAATTAACATAAATTAAATCTCTTATTTCTAAGTATTGTGATCATGCACACTTTTTCTTAAGATATGTCGCTAAATTACTTTTAATAAACAATAAACAATGTAAAATAAAAATACAAGGTAACGACATGAGTATCTTAAGATTTATGAAATGCTCTCTACATCATTCTGTCAGAAATTCCTACCATACTTTTGATTACTTTTTACTGCCATAGAAAAAGCCATACGCTCCAGCTGAATTACTCCATACTCTAATTCCATAAAGAAGATGAGTATGAAATGAAGCGTAGTAGGAATTAATTACTAGTTGTTGATTTGTACAATATTTTAATTTTCTTAGTAAATAGGTTACCTTCGAAAGACGTTTGTTAGGACATTTGTGTAAGAATTCCAATTTAAATTACTCTCAAGATAAATACCAAAAAAATTTACAGTATTTAATTGTTAAGTTTTTAAAGAAAAAAAATATTGTTTTATCATGTTTAACAACTAACTTATTTATCTTAACTCAGTAATGAAACTTATCAGAAGCTTGTAAAATTGTGAGATGTAAAAAAATCTGGATATTTATCATTATTTAAAAAGGTAGTGTAAACAACATATAAAATACATTTCCCATTTTGTGCATAATCAGGTAAGTCATTAAAGAAGATTAAAAAAACAATGGTCCAAGGACTAATCCTTGTGGTACTCTATCTTTTTAAGGCCCAATATGCCTAATGTTTTATCTTTTATTTTGAAAATTTGCATCCATTTAAATAAGAAGATAATAACATTAATTCCATGTTCCATCCTATAGAATTTAAAGATATCTTTAAACAACTTGGATAATCTCCTTCCTGAAACAACCAATTAATTAAGAAAGTGACAGGAACTAGTCATACATCATGCAATTGCCTAATAATTTAATTAGAACCATAATAATCCTCAGAACGAGAATTACTTAAACTAAAGAAAACATTGTTTACATCACTTACTGTTATTTCAATACATTTAAAAATTGATGTACCATTTTTTTGTTTGTGACTTAACAGTTGTAAAACATTATCCAAATCAACACCATGATCATTGGGGCCTAGCGTTTTCACAAACATTTGCAAAGCATTGAACTGATATAGGTGTATCTTTATTTTTATGTTTTATATTTTTTATCTCGGCATTGATCGCTCTCCAAGCAGACATATATTTATTATTAAAATTATCCATATGAAGCTAGTCAATGTAAAAATACAAAATGTCTTGTTAACATAATTTACTATATCAATAGAAAACATAACAAAAACAATTTCACAGTTGAAAAATATTATAAATGTATACACAAGTCTAAATTATTTGTAAAAGTGCATTATTCTGAAATAAATATATATATATTTTTGCATGAAACTATAGTAAGTGTCTTAACTATATATACGTTGTAATTTTTGCAGCCAAACACCGCACAAATATTTCCGGCCATTCTGAATTACTGTTCACATAATAATGAGTTCATTTATTCGCAAATAGAACCATAATCTTATTACACCAAACACACTTCAATGCCTTTTACCGCCGTTTCCAAAGCGTAGGTTCAGTCCACGCCGCCAGGTTCGCTGAAAAACATGTCTCGCATTTCTTTTGTCTGTTTCCCATATTATCCTATTACAATATTTGCTGTTATCTTGAAAGTAGTACTTTCATCTAGCAAACAATGCTAAGAATAATGTGTTAAAAGTTGCATAGAGAAATTCCTGTTAGCAAAGAAACCTGAAGATTAAGTTGAAACAAAAAGAAAACTTGCTTTCCTAATTTTGTGACATGGTGTCTTTCACATCCGGGGTACATGTATAATCTTGAGAAATATGACAATAAAGTAGAATTATTTTCTATCCTCATTAAAGAAAACATGTTAAATTATTTATTTTGCGACTAAAAATCATTGTTTACTATGTTTTTGTGATTTATTTCACTGTGAAACAATTATTTGGACTGTATTTCTTGGCAATACTTATGTAGTTTTGGTTATTTAAGTCACTTTGACTTGCCATATTTCACTTAATTTCGTTATAGTTTTAAACATACGCTAGGTCCAGAATTATAATAGATAAAAATTCTTATTATAACAGTTTGCGTGGAGATATCATATATATTTATTTAAAGTACTAGCTTATTAAATCAGCATTTTGACCAAAACCAAATCAACACATTACAAAAATGACTGTTTATAATGTTAGAAATTGTAAATAAGGTTAAAGAGGACAACTTTTGAAAAATTGTTAATTAAAATCTTAGCAGATCAAGACAGTATGCACATAAAAAATTTCACAAAAGTTTTTATACCTTACTAGTTGAAGTACCCGGCTTGCCCGGGCTAAACACATCATAATATAAGGAACATCACTACTGAGTTTCAAGTCTGGAGGACATACACTTGGAAAACTGGAAATTTTGATTTTAAAGTCCCATTGATTGCACAATCTCGGTGCATTGAGGCTACACATCAGAAAAACCGGAACGCCAATCTTCAGTTTCATTTTGTGGGAAGGCAAGTGAACCCTAGCCAAGATGTGACAGACGTCCCAAATGATGACGCGTTACAAATTCAAGGCAACGACATCTGTTGACTTAGTTCTAAATTAAATCGTTATTAGCGCTTTTAATTCGCTAGCAGCCGCGAGCTTCACTAAATGGATAGGTTTCGCCAAGGAGGACCGGAAGTTGCCAGATCTTACTATATGACCGTGTGGCGGACATGACAGAACTCACTGTTTGTCTGTCTATGACCTACCTTCTATGATTTTCTATTATAAAACTCAATTCACCCCTTATTCACTCTCTTAAGGATAAAATTTCGTAATTATATGTAGTCTATGTCACTCTCCAGCCCATAAACTATCTATATGCGAAATATCATGCCAATCCGTTGCTCCGTTGCTGAGTGAAAGAGGGACAAACAGACAAACATACTTTAGAATTTTATTAGTAGGGATGATTAATTTAACACTAAGTTATTAAATATTGTTAGTAAAATAGTTTTTTGATGCATTATGAAGGGTATACTAAATAAACTTCAAGGCTTTCTTAAAATCGGGAGATAACCATCAATGATTGTTAATAATTTGATCACTCTAGCACCATAGCCCCGCAAGTTTAATTATTTTAAATTTCATAAAATACTGTAAAATAACAGACAAAAGTGAACAAGGGAGCAATCCAAACTGAACCATTAAATAAAACAGAAGACAAATAATATGTGCTTTTTTACAGAAGACTTTATTGCAATTTATCTTTTGAAAATAATTCTTGAAAATTAAGTTTTTCTTCTAAATTAATTATTTATTGATATTTACTAATTTGTATCCGGATAAAATATATTTTTCTTTTAAAGTAAATTACTATTTTACCAAAACTCAACATTTTTCATAGCTACCTTTAAACTTCAAAAATAATTTTCATGCACACAAAATAATTGAAATTGTAAAAGTTTTTTCGATATATTTCATGGGATTATTTTTTTAGACTTAAGTGCAATTATATTATATATTACAGTTTCATGACACGCATCTTAGCAACTGCTTCCACTGGCATCTTCAGAGTACTTGCCGCTGATCTTCGCATGTTTCGTAACCCACGTAGAGCCTTTTTTGATGTGCACGTTGTTGAGTGTTGCCTCCACGGGATTTGAATCGCTGATGCCATCGAATGTGAAGGTTCCGGCAGTTAACACCTTGATGGTGTTGAAAGTGATGCCCTTGAAGACGGGTATGTGGTTGCCGTTGTTGGAACTGTACTGAGTGTCGAGGACAATGGGGTTCTTCACGTTGCGCATGCAGACGTTGGTGTAGGTGACGCCTGTCACCAGACCACCACGGGACTTGTCGCTCTTGATCCTCAGGCCGTTGGTGGTGCCGTCCAGCGTCATCGCAGTGACAGTCACGTCGCTGACCCCGCCGTTGACCTCGCTGCCGATGGACATGCCGTGTCCTGTCCCGATGTTGCTGTTCGTTATGGAGACGTGTCTCGTTGCCGCATCTCCCGCCTTGATGGCCACATTGTCGTCCCCAGTGGATATGCTGCAGTGCGCGATGGTGACATTCTGCGAGCTCATAGGGTCAATGCCGTCCGTGTTGCGAGCAGTGCCCGGCGTGTTGATGGTGACTCCCCAGGCCGTGAAGCCGTTGGTGCTCTTGCTGGCGACGTGGAAATTGGGGGAGTTCTTCAATGTTATCAGGTACAAGGTGATGTCCTGAGAGTTCACTATCTGTATCAGCCTCGGCACGTTCTGCCGCTTATTCTTGACTTGCGCCTCGTGCGCCAGCTCCCACCAGCTCTCGCCCTTGCCGGTCATCTTCACCCCGCCCTGGCCGTCGATGGTGCCCTTGCCATAGATCCCGCTGCCCTTAGCACCATTGATCGTGATGAACGGCTTGCAGGCACCGCCGCTGCTATCCAGAGTCCCGCACGAGTTCCCGCCCTTGTCGTAGTCCTTGGGGTTGGAGCTGGCCTTCAGCACCGCTCCGCTGTCGACCCACAGGCCCACTTCGGTGGGGATGGTCAGCGGGCCCGAGATGAAGGTGCCGGATGCCAGGTGGACGGCCTTGCCCTTGGCGCAGGAGGAGAGAGCCTTCTGGATCTCGGCAGTCTCTTCTTTGCCCGTCCCCTTTAGGGAAGTGCAAGCGGCTGGAATCTTCGGTTCCGACACCGACCGCAAGTCCTTGGCCACTGCGATGTGCAATATGGCCAAGGAGAGGACGACCACCAGAGAGTGACGCATGTTGGTGTTGCTTGTTTCAGAGTCAAGCCAAAGTTGCCCCAGCCGACTCTTTGATCCAGTGATGATTAATCAGTTCGCACACTGTAAAGGAACCTGTCAACCAAACATAAATCCATATAAATATTACACACTATACCTGGAAAATCACTTTGATATATTTATATGCATACTTTGAACAGACAGCAAAGGCTGTATATAGTTTGTATGACATGTCAAATACAAAATACATTAATACTGTCACCTAAAATGAAATACATTTTAAAGCTCAGTATTAGTTACTGAAATGTACATAAATATCATTGACATCACATAACAGAGTACATTAAATATTTGTAAGTTTATGAACCATAATAAGATTTATATGTTTGCTTAAGTAACTGCACTGTACCAAGTTGTCTATAGTCGGTAGTATTTTCCTAATATTCTTCCTTCCTTTCTGCTGAATGTTTAAGAAACTAAATTATTGAAATGATGAGTTAAAAGTATCTTTTTAATAGCAGTTTTACCTATATTAGTTAATACAATTCAATAGTGTTATTCTGCACGGTAAAGTATTGATACATATTCGGCATTTATTATGGATCCCTGCTTAAAACAGATTCAGATTGTACCATTGTTGTGGTCACTACACAAAAAGTGGTCACTACAGTCACAGTAGTGGTCACTACACAAAAATGTATTGATTATTATTTTGACATTTACTAAATTATTGAGAAGAATGGGTACTTTTGAAGACAGAATACAGAATTGAGTGAATGAGATTGAAATAAAAACACTTTAGTTTTTTTCTTTCAAAATATTTTAATTTATGTTTAATCATGTGCAGGTTGACCAGCAAAACCAACAAACAGAATTCTATGACTTTTCCCACATTTTTTTAAAATTATCACTTACTGAAAACACGTAATATTCTCATATAGAATAACCAATACCAATTTTGTCTGTACTTCCTAATACTGCCATAGTCACAACATACGTAAAGATTCTTCAATGTTGTGGCAAAACTGGAAACGATGCACACTGTGATGTTTCTTTCTTCGCACCCCGAGCCTCCATCACAAGGGAATTCAGGCCTACATGCCGTAAAAACTACCTTGGAAAGGGTACCTTTCAGACTTATGGTGGCTGTAGTGTAGCTGGGTAGAAACTGGAAAGGTACCCTTTCCAATTTCTGAAAATGTTTCGGTTTTAATGCAAATATGTACCTACTGGAAAGGTATCCCCTCGAAAAGGGTACTTTTCAGGATTTTCTGTACAATGACACAGCAGAAAATATACTGGAAAGGTACCCTTTCCGATTTCTTAAAATGCATATTATTTTCTGCTTTAAAATCCTGAAAGTTATCCCCTCTGGAAACATATCTCAAATGGCTGCCAGATAGTAATATATCGATACAAGCACCTAGTTCCTCAGTTTCATACTAGGTGGCACTGGTAAGGAGTGTCCAACCGCTATTAAACATTATAGGGAGCTATTAAATTAACATTTATCAAATGTAAAATTGTAGATAAGGTCTTTTTACTGATGTGTTTACTTCATGCCATTCTTTCACCTGGCCTGTATTGATATATTACTTGTCTGGCAGCCATTTTGGGATATGTTTCCAGAGGGGATATCTTTCAGGCTTTTATGAGTGAGCACAACCTGACGTCGTACCGACCATGGCCTTTAAGCCCGTGCTCCGCACCACCAGTACCGGATCCCGTTTTCGGAGCGCACCCCTAGCCCAGCCGGAATGAGTCAAGCGAGCGCCCCGGGTGTGACCTCAATTAGCTGAATTAAACATCAGGACACGAAACCCCGGGGGCTCGACTATGGAAACCAAGTCCCAAACGAGGCATTCAGACAAAATTAATTATTCACAAGCAGTGAACAAGTGCGTCATAGAGACTCCGTGCGTGCACGACACGCACGGAACAGAAAGCAAACTTCGTTACTAGCCACAGTGACTACTGGCCTTGATTAATTGGCCTGTGATAGTAGTCTAGCCAAACTAAGGGAATTCAAACCCAAACAGTGCACATTGAGACAATTTATAGTTAAATTTACAGTCGCCAACTTGGTGCCACTTTTTAAATTATTAAATCATTTAAAACAACTGTTAAGCCTTAGGCAACTAATTACCAGGTGCAAAGTTTTAATCAAGTACCTGGAACATGTTTTTTACACATAGTATAACAAATTAGGTTATTATAAGTTTTTGACGCCGACTCACAAAGGAGGTGAAAGTTGCCTCCCTTGCGAAGCGGCCATCTTTCGGCAGTCTCCAACCACTCTGCGCCGGGAACAGACGTGTGTCTGTGGGCAGCATTCAAGTTAGTTTCACTGATAATTTTAATTCTGCACTATCCTTTCATAACTAAATCCTTTTATTAATTCACCGCTGCCCACGTCGACTCGGCGCGTATTTTGCGGAACCGGGCCTATCCCGACCGTCTTCATTGTGATACCGTGCTGCGTATCGGATCACGAAACTTACGGTACTGGCCGACTCCAGCGAGAGCTTTTTATTTAAGTACGCCGTGCATATGCCTGCCAGCTGCACAATCACGTAAGTGTTACTCCGAACTTAGGAGCCCGCTCATCGAGCCCCCCCTGCACCCGTTAACTTTCGGCGCTGGCCGTCTCCAGCGAACATTGACCCACGTCCCGCGAGACTGCCGCGGTAATCACCTCAGTGTCGCGTAGTGTTGTGTTTTTTGTTTTTGATCGTTTTGTAAGTGTAACTGTGTAACCGCTAGACGTTGCCATGTGTTGGTGAGAGTGTTTGTAGCGGGACTGAACCGCGGAGCGAACGTGTAGAGAGTACCGTGTACCCACGCGGACCCCCGGTGAAGCTCTTAAATTAACAGTAATTCCCAACAACTTGTGTTATAATCATTTCCGTAGTCTCCCGTCCTCCACACGGCCGAGCGGCCTTCAGAGCCAAGGGAAAACAATTCAGGTTAGATTTCAAGCCGTGTACCTGGCGGGGCACGCGGGGACAGTACCCATGACCAGACATCAACAGCCTAGCAGCCCGCTAGCCTGGCGCCCCTCCGGACAACAACAGCATCCCGACGCCCGTAGCGCCCGTCAGGTACCCCCCGGGCCTTTCACATAGGTCGGGTGACGGCAAACCATTTTGGGATATGTTTCCAAGGCGATTTTAAAGCAGAAAATAATATGCATTTTAAGAAATCGGAAAGGGTACCTTTCCGGTTTATTTTCTCCTGTGTCATTGTACAGAAAATCCTGAAAGGTACCTTTTCCGAGGGGATACCTTTCCAGTGCATATTTGCATTAAAACCGTAACATTTTAAGAAATCGGAAAGGGTACCTTTCCAGTTCCTACCCAGTTACACTACCGCCACCATAAGACTGAAAGGTACCCTTTCCAAGGGGATACAATTCAGCCGCCCCCCCCCCCCCCCACACTCAACTCCAGCATTGCCATGAACAAAGACTGAATTAAAAATACAATATGCCATGAGGGAATTGATGGGTAGGCAATGTAGGATAAGCATTATTTTTCATTTAAACTCCCACAAAATACTTATATTTTCTTGAAACTCGCCTTAGTATTCCAGTAGTTAAAAATTACCTGACAATTCCAGGTTTTTCCTGATGCTAGACACCCAATTTATCAGTTCATTAGATTTAAAATCCTGCAAAATATCAATATTTGAAAAAAAATCCGAAAGGCTAGCCAGAAACACTTAGTACGTAGCACACAGGTGAATAATGGAGTTTTAAAGTTAGGAACTTATTGAAGATTTTTTTAATAATTGATTGTTTTTGTTTCGTACAGGGTAACAGGTGATTTTAACTCATTTGGGCTGAAATTTTTTTTTTCTAGCACACCAGACATAGGATTATTGCCTCTATAATTGTACGTTTTCCCAGGCCTTGTATTGTGTTCTTGTGGCATAAAGCATAATGATAATGCTCCTAACATGGAAGTTAGGGAGTGGACGTGTGGCAGTCTACGGCATGTTGATCATTTAAGTAAAACAAGAAAGACCCTCACCTTTAAGGGCATATCCAGCTAAAAACCGGGATGAGTTGTAAGGGGGGGGGGGGAAATTCAACATATTTCATGGGGGAGAAGTGTTGGTGGTGCCATACAGTAATAAACAATAACAAAATGAAAAGCAAATCAGTAGTCAAAGAAAATAATTTTTTTGAACACAATAGTTTGAGGGGATAAGTAACAAGTTTTATCTAAACTACAGCTTCTCGCCACGTGTTTTAATTTTTTTCTCACTTAGGAAGAGTGCTCCCCCCCTTTTTTTCCCTCCCCCAATTCCCATTATGCATTAGCCCTTGCTCACCTCCGTTTCCCATCTGGATAGCAATATATAATTAAGTTTTTGTTATAGTTACCTAATTTACAAGCTAATTCCTTGCTGATGTGTTAAAATTCTTGTATTACAATACTCACTTCATGATGGCATTCCTAGCAAGTTCCTTTCAAGCTGTTTTAACAAACTAACAACATCGCCTTCATATAACTGCGGGTTGTTTTACTAACCAGGGGGACTTTAGCTTTAGAATAGACACCCATTCCATAGGGTAATACTGCCATAAATTAATAAATCAACAGTTTCAGCTACGGTGTATATTTTATAACTGGAAATAATTGCTTAATATATCATGTACAAGCAGGTTGAGTAACATTGTCCTGATAAGTAATCTGATCACTAAAACACCATGAACATGTTTTTGAGTTAAAATTGGGTAGGAAGTACTTTGGGTTACTAACGTAACGTTTTCATTTCATGAAAAATCTCACGGCGATTGTGCCAACCTTGTACGCACAAAGTGTCTCACTCAGGTTTCTTCTTAAATCTGTAGTGCCTACATTTATATACCCACACAGTGTTTTCTCACTCAGGTTTCTTCTTCATTCTGTAGTGCCAACAGTGTTCACATGTCTACATTTCCAAGTGTGTCCATTGGATTTATTCTTGCGTTTTAGTCATTTTCATGTACTTTAACATGTTTTACTTTACTGCATCACAATTTATCAAAATTCATAGTACAGAACTCCAAATAGCAGTAAATATGTTGAAAGTACTGTATTATATACCTAACAGTAATTTATTTGTCCCAAACCACGCAATAAACAATTACACCCACTCTAAGGCCACGCATTATGCACTGACTCGTCGTTTTGTTATCAGACTTAATGCCTTCTTCCCCTACATTTTGCAGCCGGTGGAATAAATAGGCTGGTTCACTGATAGCTTTAATCTTTTTTGTGCTCTCTCCCGTGGTCTTCGAGTGCTAGTCGTTTCAAAGTCAACAGTTTTGGTCTCACTTGTAGTTTCGGAATCGTGCCCAGTATTCATGCCAAATGTGAAGATATTTTCACATCAAAAATTTTCACAATTTTAGTCAGCACTATCTTCACTTAACAAAATTTCAAAGTATTAACTCATTGGTTAAGCATATCCTTCCACTCTATGAATATCTTCTTCACTCTGGGCATATACTCCATTATTTTATTCACACTAAGGTTTTAACTACACAAATTGTGAGAAAAAAGTAAATCCCAAGGTTTATTCTTATGAAACATTTCCATTAAGTCAAATGAGATTTCAATACACGCAGTTAGGTATATTTAACGTACATTACAGTTAACTATAGTGTGATTAATATGTAGCATGTTTTTAAATAGCCTGGTATAATTTTAATTTATCAAGTTTATGCTTTAATATAAGTTATTTATTGTATAAATTTGTTGTAATGTTTAATCTTCCTATGATATTGCAGTAACACTATTCTTATTTAAAAAAATCCTATTGTAAATAACATTTTGTCATTTTTACTTTATGATTAACTTAAAATGTTAGTATTTGGTTTGCAAAACATTGGATACTTGAAAACTACAACATAATTATTTAATCACGAAAGCAAGCAATACTTATTACTCGGTTAATTTTTAAACTCTGATACATGTTGACTATTTGAACAGAACAGGATTAAAATAAGTATGGAAAAAATAAATTTCAGTTAGCACATTTTTTTAACTTGATATAATTATATAAATAAAATCTGTGTGACAGTTTTTAATTTGTCATTTGACAACTTTCAATATACAGTCGTAATGTTGTCCTGTATAAATCTTCCAGTAATAAATTAATTAATAATTTACAAAAAAAATTATTTGAAACTATAGGATGAGCACAAATGATCAGTACACTTTCCAATAATCATAAAAATTAAACGGTGTGAATGATTTACCTGAACTTCTTTCAGCCAATAAAGAATACCGGAAAACTTTTTATTTGTAAATGTTTCGAATCAGTTTGTTGCAGGTTACCTCCACTATAAGCAGCTAGTGTTGATAATGGCACCTACCGCACCGCAGAGGAGTTGGTGCGTGCTTCAGTTAGGGAAACGGGAGTTAGTAACTGTTGGTCATTGTGAATTTTGCAGACATTTTAATGTGAAACCACCAAGCCGGTCATCCATTTATGCCTGCTACAAAACGTCTGAAGAGAAAGGGTGCATTTGCAAAGGCAAGAATTGTGGTCGGCCCTTTGAGCCCGAGGAAGATGTGGACCGCATTCGAGCATCATTTTTGCGTAGCCCACGAAAATCAACTAGATGAGCAAGTCGTGAACTGTAGATGCCTCAAACAACGGTAACGAAAATCTTGCGCAAACGTTTGCTCATGAAACCGAACATACTCCAGTTGGTTACAGCACTCAAACAAAATGATTACGGTACACGTTACGCATTCTGCTCCGAGGTGCTAGCGAGGATCGACAACGACAATAACTTACCCACGTGGTATATTTCAGTGACTAGGCCACATTTCAGACGAATGGCAAAGTGAATAGCGACAATATACAGTTTTTGGGGAATGGAAAATCCTCATGTCACCATCGAGCATGAGAGAGATTCTCTGAAAGTGAACATGTTCTGTTATATGTCATTGAAAAAATGGTCATAGGTCATTCCTACTTGACATGTTTACCTTGTGCTTCTGCCTCAATTGGGAGAAGATTCAAACGACTTCATCTTCCAACAACATGGTACACCGCCTTTCTTCCACTTGGCTGTAAGGAAACACCTAAACACACATCTCCGTGGGAGATGGCTTGGTCATGCAAGTGTTGACGATGCGGTGTGGGGCAGATGGCCGCCGCGATCACCAGACTTAACCCAATGCGATTTCTTTCTGTGGAGTTATGTCAAAAACAAAGTGTTCGTACGGCTCACCACTGACACATTGAACAAAGTGTGGGATGAGTTTGAATACTGCCTCAATGTTTGCAGCGTAACTCAAGTAGCTTGTAAAAAAAAAATCTTTCAGATGTTCTTTATTGACTGAAAAACGTTTCTGGTAAATCCATCACACAGCTTAGTTTTTTGATTTTTTTTGAAAGTGTACTGATAATTTGTGCTCATCCTATACATTAAAAAAGTAATGTTTGAAGTATACCAGCTCCCCTTATAATGTTATGGTTGTATAAATTTAATTACATTAAAAACCTTTCAGTTACTTATTTTAAGATTAAATTCAATTTTTTTACATTCATCTGTGATCTTTCAGTTTGTGGTAAATATTTGTATTATTCTGAATACTTGACTCACTATGTAGCAGCTGTGAATGTAGGGAAATATATTATTCACTGATCCAAAGTCAGGTACCTGAATAATTCATATTTTTGTATACTTTAAGTTAAGTTATATTAGGTTAGATTAGATGTGTTACACACATAAAATTCATGCAAAAATGCAGTGGGTATTTTTTTTTTCTTCGGGAGGGTAAGTGATCTAAGATGAGAGGTAGGTTATGTTATGTCAACGACATTTAGACTGTCAAATCATGAAAATGTATTAAATGTAACAAAATGTTTTTCTTTTCATACCAACTGCAAATTTATATGTGCAAGCAGTGAAGTTGCACGAGCGAGCGGGAAATTTAGGATACGTTTGTGACTGAATTAGAATTAATGAATCGTAGGCTTTCTGCGAATTTACTTACTGCGGAGATGGCAACACTGCGAATGTGAAACACCTCTGTTTGACACCAGCTTGCGAAGAGGCACAGTCAATTATCATAAAAAATATAGCACTTTTGCAAATGATATATTTGTTCACGAGAAACAACTATTGTGTATCTAAAAGGTTGATAATCAAAAAAGGTTTCAAAATGGGCTTTTGTTTGCAGTGTACTTAAGATTTCACTGAACGAGTCGCCAATCCGATTTCTTTGGCTTATCAATCATTTGTGGTGCAATGAAAACAGTAAGTGGAATGTCATGATATTTCCACGTGTCACACGTACCAGGCATCAAAATGATATTTTAAATCAGTCGTCAACGCGTAAGATTACCTTATCTACTAATGCTGTTTATCTGTAAACATTGTGTAATGTACACACGCACGCACACACACAAGCACACATACATCATTCTCTTTCATATTGATTTTAAATAAGTAAATTTCTGAGTAGATCAGCATAATTGCTTCCCTTGTTATCGTAAAATAATGAAAGTTGAAATTTTTCAAGTGCCAAACTATAAAATAAAAATTTCATCCAACATGCTTTATGAATAAAAAATGGCAATGCTTGAAAAGCCCTGCCACTGAATTAATTTGCGATAACTGGTTTGAAAGTGTTGGTGAACTCCATTATTTTTACCTCCCTTGCAGGTGCGTGGCTAGCACCAGTGCCACCGCCACTGCCGCGGTCTGCCCGGCGCACCACTGGCGTTGCCCGAGTGGCGCCCGGCCCTGCTGCTCCGAGCAGCGCTGCCGCGACGCCGGCCGGAACCAGCGACATCCGCGGGGTCCTGGGCCATTAACCTTTATGCTGGTTTACCCCCAGCAAAATGGAGGGAGGGTGGTTCAGGACTCCTTATGAGAAAATTAAATAAAAAAAGAACTCTTTTAAACATAGTTTTGAGCCAATGTGGAACTTAAATTTTGAGTATGGATTTGCTAATGTATCTTAAGAAATGTTGATATGACGGATGCATCAGTAATAAGAGGGCTGGTGCGAGGTCATGGGCGAGTGCCTGGCCTGCCCTGCCCTCTCTGTGTCGCCCACAAAACGTACCTGGAAAAAGCAGATATGTGCAGGTTATTGTTTGTTACACAACTTTTGTTCTTTAAGTGTCACCACATTTGCTGATCATTAACAAGTATCACATCAACAATACAATATATCAAAATTATTATTTATATAATTTTAATTAGTGAAAAATATTTTTTTTGAGGTAATAACATTTTAATAATATTTGACTCTGTGTGACTTTATGTAACTTCTTATCTCATCTGGGCCCAAGGACCTCATGTGGCTGAGTAAACCCGGTAAGATTGCAGAGTTGGTGTGCAACCAAAAATATATTATAAGACTTAATAATGTGATCAATTTTGAAGGGAAAACGATCAAATAAAATAAATTACAAGAAAATGAAAAAGCCTTATTATTATGTATTATAATTGTGTGTAATTAGGTCTCACTCAGTGGAGACAAATTATTACAATGGTACCTAGCCAATTCAAACTTGTTTTTATCTAAGAGTAATTATTTTCCTAGGTATTTTAGGTATCTTACCTATTGCATAAAATATGCATACTTATTAATTGGTATTAATATAAATATATAATTGTAACATACCAAAAGTATTTACTAAATACAGCTACATATATTTATAATTATTCTTAAATCCTGCTTAATTTCTAAAATATATCACAGACAAATATTTTCTTTATTTAATATTCAACCCCTAAATATAAAATAAAAAAGAACATTAATGGCACTTGTACCAAACTAATATGATTTATCAGTCTCCCTGTAATTGACTTTTCAGTCGTATTTATGACTTTGCCTCTTTTTTACTTCGCTGTTGCTTATCTATTTTCTTCACAAAATGACAACCTTTTTATAAGCAAATTGGGAGGTCTAATTAAGTGAAGGACGTCATGTCAGGCATAGAGTTCTTCGTCCTTAATTTCGGGCCACTTCCAACATTTTGATCCCTTTTTAATGCAAATATTAAAGCTCCATCATTACATACTGGAAGAATTTCACCTCGCTATCCAATCTTGCAAGGACGTTATGACCAACTTTATGTTTGAAAATATCCTGTGCTGGAGAGTAATTTTTCATATTTTGTGTCTCATGTACTATCTTAGGATTAGTTTTTTATGTAGCGTTTCAGTAAGTAATCTTGCTAGATTTTTGCATACTTTAGTTTTTTCCTTCTATCAACTTACTATTTAATTACCACTGTTTCCTTTTCTGTCATAATTATCTTGAATTAAGAGCACTTGCAAGATACTTGAACATTTTTTCCCCTGTAAATACCTATTTAATTTTTTGTTTTTTCTCAAAGTTTTTCTAAAGTTTCAGCACAATATTTCATTTTCCCCCTTATCTTTCTATTGAATTTCCCTTTCCTTAATTTAGCTACTGCTCCGTTGATTTCCTATTTATTGCCATTGTGTTTGCATGGCGCCCTAAAACAAGCCATACTTATAGATTTATTACTATATATCATTCCCTCACACAGTCGGTCATAATTCCTTCGTCAACAATTTGTATGAGGGAATGACGATATGAAACATTATCGCCCAGAAGTAGGAAACATAACCTTACTTTTCCTTGCAATTGCACAATGCTTTATTCCTCTTAGAAAAAGATTTAAAAAAATTGGTTGCCTGTAAAGTCGGTTTACGGACGATAGTTTAACGTAACAACGTCATTACAAAACATTGATGAAATTATTGCATACTTTTATGAATAAAATTGAATCATTTTTATTGAATTATCACTATTTTGTATGAATACAAAGAAGGAGTGAAATGAAATCTACAATTTAATTGATAAATTTACTTTTATATGCACTCATTAATTCAAATATGTTTATTACTTTAACGAAGAGATTATTTTAACTTGAACTTTTATACATGTTTGCTATTTAACTTCTTCCAATCTGTGTTATTCTGTTAAGGATAGGACGATGATAGGAAAAGTAGGAAACGAATGGGAGTGTTTCAAGTTTGTGCCTCGAAAAAGTCAAATCGATGGTTATTCCAATCGAGTGGAAGAGAGATAGATGCGGCGCAAGCGTACAATGAGCGTAACGGGATACAGCGTAACGGGATAATGTGCGTTACGGGACACTTTTTCGTGCGTGTAACCGGCATTCATCGATTCATTAGACATTGTCACGTCAAAAAAAGATAAATGGTACATAAATAAGCGCTTACCTTTTTACAACACGCCGTGAGGGAATGACAGCCGAAAATGTAAATTTGAAAGTGTTTTCCTTTAAAATAGTTTTAACAAAAATCTCATAACTCACAGCCCAATCTGCCACGGTTTTTTTAATATCAATATTTCAAACTTTCAAAAAAACAATAAGGCTACATTCAATATAATTCACAATCATTCTCCAATCCCACTGTTGCACAACCGTGAGGGAGTGACTCATTTTTAACGACATTTTGTGATTTTTCCGTCTGCCTTTTTGAACTATATACTCATTTATGTACAGTCAGTGCTATTATATATGAGTAAATAATAAGATAGCAGACAGTTTATAGGAAACGTTTTGAATTAGATATTGTAATATATTTTGAATTTGGCTGTTGGGACACGAGGGAACAATTTTTAGGGTATTTAATTGAACATACATTTTTTTAATTTATGATAAAAGCGATAAATCTGTTACATCAGTTTTATGCCTAGTGATGTAGTTACATTAAAAAAATCTAAAAACGATAATTCACAAACCAGTTTCACAGGAATCAGCAAGGACATAAATTTAGATATTTTGTTTGAGAATCAGCCATACACTTTTCTGAAACTTACTTTGTTTACAGATCAATAGGTTGTTATTCTATGATAACCACTGAAGCATGGCACAATGCAACCCCGCACAAATCACACATGTAGCGAAATTCTCGTCTCTTCTTGCCTGTCTCTACTTTTAGTGATGCTGCACACATGGCAGTGCCTTTTGAAATTTTTCTTCTTCTCTGTATGAGGTGCAATTGTGGTTCAGGATTGGAAGTTAGTCTGTGGAGAGGTGTTTTTCTTTTGATTTTTTACAGCCTTTTCTGTAACATGTTGACAAGTTTTAGTCATGTAAAAAGCATGCATCTTAAGGAAAATCATGTTCACTTAACGAAAAAAAAACCTTTGTACCACTTCATAATTTTTTTCACACATACTAATGAAGTCAGTAACATGTCAGTTTTATCGACCGCTTCCATATTCATATTGTAATCATTAACGCAAGATGGCTTTACAACTTTGTCTGTTTTGTGATGAGTTATTACAGTTGCTGCCATACTGTCACTATGCATTGTTGTAAGTATGTAGACATCATGCCTGCAATGCACTTCTGTCAGTGTGTCTGTGTGATTCGCTACATTTCCCCTTCGGTCAGTTTTTTGGACATCTGTCATTTCTTTTTTATTCTTCCGTAGAGTGGCTCAAGTACCTATTTTTATTCAGGAAATATTTTGTAAACTTCTATAAATTCTATAAACTCCTGGAACATTTAAAGAACTTAATTGACAACACAATCTATATATTCGTCAGTATTTAAGAAAGATCGATTTAAAATTTTCTTATATTCTGTGCAGCGAAAATATTTTGAATGTTTTTAACTTAATGCATCCAGCATTGAATGTCTTAACGAATTTCATATTATGCCTACTAAGGTAGTTATGCAATTATTTTTGATATCCAAACACTATTTTTCATCCCTTGTACTAATACATGGTTATATCAATTTTTTTGGACAAGGGTTTAAGGTAATATTAAGATGGTTATTAATAAATTCTGACGAATTTAATACTAAGGAAATTATATATTTTTTTGAATTTCAACCCTTGCTTTTTTGGTAATAGTTCGTTTCATCGCTTGAGCCAGATAAAGTTTAGGAGCTTTACAATAAATTACAATGGATTTGATAGTATATCTATTAAAAAAAGTAATGACTGATTTTTCTTTCTACCCTTGTTATTTCCACCCCTTGCCGTAATGGTTTGTATTATAAAAAAATGTTCCAGACAAAAGATTTCAATAAAAATTATAAGATTTATGAACAATTTGAACGGATTTGATAGTGTACCTACAAAGGGAGTTATAGATTTTTAAAAATTATAACCCCTCATTTTTTCAACCCCTAGCAGCAATGGTTCGTCTAATCAAAACTTGTTTCAGACAAAAGTTTTAAATAAAAATTTTATAAATTATATACATTTTATAAATAATATTTTAAAAAATCTGAAAGAATTTGATGGTGCACCTACAAAGGGTGTTATGAAGTTTTTTGTCATTCAACCTCTGTTTATTCCACTCGACCTGTAGTGAGGGGAGTGTCCTCGCGGATATGTCTGCGCCCGCCACCCTCGCACCGACCCGTCGCCCGGGTCGGACAGCCGCGAACCGCGTCATGTACGTGGGTGTTGACATGACCATCACCATGGAGGAGACCTGCTACCGCTGTGGCACACTGCTTACCACCAGCGACAGCACTGGTGAGTGCTCTCATCTGTACTGCACCTGTCAGTTCCCGCACATAGAGACAGAACATGACCTCAGAGCCCCGTCAAGCACTCAGTGCGCTGCGAACAGGTGTCCGGGCCACGGATACAAAGTAGGACTCCATCCAGGTTGCACTGATGTGGTAAGGTGCGCTCCCCGCATGCGGCTATATCGTGCTGCGTGTCTGAGTCGCCCTGCTGGGCCTGTTGACCGTACTAGGGTGGTCAACGTGGGCAGGGCCTCCGCTCGTGCAGTAGGATCCGCTTGATGTGTGGTGTAGAGCGGTCGTTGATTGGCAGGTTGGATGGGGCAAGAGGTCATCCCATCCTTGAATGTCCTGGACGGTGGTAGCTGGGTCCGGGTGATGGGACAGCTTGTCTACCAGCTCGTTCTCCCACCCAGGGATGTGTTCGACATGGAAGGTGAAACTTTGGAGCATGAGCTGCCCAGAGGGTGAACTTTGATTTCAGGTTTTGGGCGGAGTCTAGCCACCGCAAACATGAGCTCTCCATGCGCAGGGTGAACGGTTTCAACCTCAAGGTGGTGCCAGTAATGTTTAAGGGTCCACACCACTGCAAGACACTCCTGCTCATTCACGTGATAGCACAGTTTTGCAGGGCTGAACTCGGTGCTGGCATACTTGCTACCCACCATTACCCATCGCTTCCCACCTGCTGGTAGAGCACCACACACATGCCGCCATGGGTGCCATCTGTCTGGACGAAGATGGGCTCGTCCGGAACCAGACATGACAGGGTGTAGCACTCGCGGAACTGCTGCTTTACTAGAGTTAGTGACCGCTCTGTGGCCTCCGTCCACCGTAACTTTTATTTCGGGGAGAGCAGGTCCGTCATAGGCGCTGTTATAATGGCGAAATTGTCCTGCGAGACCACCACATGGATCTTCGGACGCGTGTCTCTTAAATTCTGGAAGGGATATGAGTCCGCTAGGAGGATGATGCACTAAGGCCAGGTGGCTACTTTTTCGCCTGCGCACGTGTCCTTCACACTCGACACATAAGAATCAATAACGAAAGTTCACAAACTGAAATGCGTATGCACATACACAGTGTTTAATAGTACCACATTGTTGACACTGTGGCACTTCGTCTCGGTAGCCTGGACACCTGTTCGCAGTACATGGAGTGCTTGACAGGGCTCTGAGGTCATGTTCTGTCTTTATGTTCGGGAACTGACTGGTGCAGTACAAATGAGGGTACTCACCAGTGTCGTTGCTGGTGCTGTGCAGTTTGTCACAGCGGTCGCAAGACTTCTCCATCATGATGGTCATGTCAACTCCTATGTACATGACGTGGTTCGCGGCTGTCTGATCCAGGCGACAGGGTGGTGCATGGGTGGGGGGCGCAGACAGATCCGTGAGGGTGCTCCCCTCACTTCAGGCATGTGGTTGTTTCGCTGGCGCATCCCGTTTCAAGGCATTTGACTATCTGTAATGGATTCGGTGTGTGCCTTTGATTGTGCCCGCATATTGTGCCATTAGTTGGGCCCCATTGGACGATCTGTCACCTTATGTTGCGGAGATGTTTGAGATGGAATTGGTTGCCATAGGTGCCAACTAGCAATAATGTCTGTGCGCTGGTGCACAGAGCATTAGAGACACTTTAGTCACATGACTGGCAAGCAGCAGTGTTAATTCCCCTCGGCTGTTGGAGCCACCAGGGATGCTATACTAAATTATGATCGGGTGTGTTACAAATCAGGCATTGGGCATTCTGGTGAGAGTGTTTTTATTGAGCAGAGGCACATTTATATATGCTGCTCAGTGCATGGCCAAGTCACTTTGGAGCTGGAGCTCTACACGGCACACTTTTATGGTCACCCTGCCATGTTGTCAAAATGTTAAGTATGATACTAAGGCTACTGACTTTACGGGCTCTAGCCTTCGTGCACGAACTATTTTGACAGGTCTGCTCGGCACCCTGTGTTAAATAGAAATTAGAGTGTCCACAGACATGATGCATCAACCCTAACCTTAACCAATGAAACAGTATTATGAAGCACATTACAAGGTACACATAGCAGCCACCCCAATAATCATCCAAACAACGAACACAAATGCCCTAAAACACTCACTATAAAAACACTACAAGCCATCGGCGCTGGAGAAAAGATTGACATCGTACCTCCAGTGGTGGTACAGCCTGGTCCCAATGCTGTCATCATTGATCCCGCTGGCGGAACACACCCCTCGCGCGGCGTGCACGGAGGAAGTTTGCGACACTGCCGCCAGGCAGTAGATAACAGAACAGTGCCTAGGGTGGATGCTCCGTCCCACAGAAAAAAACTAAACTGTGTGTCCTGATTAGGATGATGACTACATTCGCGATTGTTATCCACAGTGCATGTTAACAGTGACAAATGTTAATAGTGTGGGTGGTGAAGAACTATGTGAAGTGTGTGGTGGCATCAACCCAAGGTTCAAGCTAATATAATAAGCAACAGGTGATTATGCTTACCGGGTAAGAACAGTACATATCAACAGGCTTATTTGGAAACTCTGGTAAACCTGTAAAATTGTTTCGCTGCCCGAAGTTAGTAAATTAATCGCCGCGAGTCCAGTGATCCACCCTGACGACCCACACAAACAAAATGGCTAGCCTGGTGCCCTCTCATAATGTAATCCACTAAATAATACCATCAGCAATCACTGGGCTCATACCGAGTCCAAAGCTACGACCTCGGGTGACTACAAATAGTGCACATGTGTGTGGCAAAAATTTAAGAACAAAATCAAGCATATTGATGGCAATTCAATGAAAAACGATCATTTTGGATGCAATAGGAAATAAAGACTGGATGTAGTGGCGATGGAGCGCGGGGACAAAGGAACCTCCCCTCGACACTTGGGGTTTCTCATGTTTTCTCTCTCTCCTTCGTTTCGCAACCCCCCACCCCTCGTGCACATTGTACGCACCCTCTTTCACTCATCCCCCCTCACTTATACATGCTCTTCCTCTCTTTCCACCACTTCAGAACTCACCTTCCCTTTTTTTAAGGTCACTCCTTCTAACATCACCTTCCTTACCCCTCGAGTTCACCGCTCTCGAGGCCACGACTCGGCGAGTGAACAGTTGAGCGATGTCAGTGGAGCAATTGCACGCAACCTAATTCCCTGGGTAAACATACAGAATGCTGCCATGTAAGATACCAGCAGTGTGTCATCAATGCCTCAGACCACAGAATGTGGATGTACTGATGGGCCCCTCGCAATGTCGGGACATATGCACTAACATGGCCCCTAAAACCCGAAACAAAATCGCAACCATGGACACCATGAAGCACGAAACTGGAATGCAGACGAACAGCGAAGTAGACTCAACCCCCAACCTCGCATGCCACATCATGGAGAGGAAGACACACTTGAGGGAGCTGCCGCCCTCGGCCTACCCGGGCTGGACTACCCCACTCTGACCCCTGATGAGCCAGCTAACACTAACAGAGTTTGGCGGAGCCCCACACAAGGACCCGGAGGCATACTTGCAACAGTGTGAAACTCGACTGGCGTGCTACTGATTACCACAGGACGAGTTGGCGGAGAGGACCACCGAATAACTGCGCGGTATCGCCCAGAACTGGTGGAACATGTGGGGAAGGTTCAACATCGCATGACAGGAGTTCACGGAGAAGTTCAAGCATCGGTTCAACACTAGAGCATCTCTATTACACTGCACATTACAGTTTTATGGCACTACACAGAGATGGAGAACCGGTCGAGAACTTCAATGCAAGCAAACAGCAACTGTTCAGAAGAATTTCACCAGATGTTTACTCCATCCACACACTACTCATGGTCACCATGTTACTACAGGATGAGTTACAGCCCTTCTATGAGTCAGTCACATGCCGATAGTAAAGGACTATGTTCAGCAGACAGTAGCGACTGAATGCAACCTTCAAAAGATTTGGCACTGACAACCACCTGAAGTGCATAGGGGAGACCATTTACCACCCAGCAGCTGGAGACAACCCACCCTGCAGGCCCTGCCAGCTTCCCAACCATAATGCACCCGGGCAATTGACGAGGCGCCACCACTACCGACGGCCCAATGCATGTCAGGATTCTCACCAGGGACAAACTACTTCAATCACACCCCTCCCTGCTGTCATGGTTGCCCCCAAGGGACACAACACTGGCATAGCAACTGCCCTCAGATGCCAGCTGACCTACAGGCTGGAAACAGGCAACCACCGCAACAGCGACCACAACCACAACTGCCTCCAGGAAACAGGTCGCAGGGGTGGCGGGAGTAGAATCCCCCATCCCCACACCAACAGGAAGCAACCTTCCACCGAAATTGGGACAGATCATTCGAACCCCAGACAACCTACTTCACATCCCAGTGGAAGTGAACAACCAACCCACAAAAGCCCTGGTTGACAGGGGGGCAAGCCACGTGATCATCCACTCCTCCTTGGTGCCACATCAAGCGCTACACCCATACCATTGCTAGCTGCATCTAGCCAACACCACAAATGCCAGCCAGATGATCGGGTACAATGATGCTAAGGTTAGCCTACAGAAATTCATTACGCATGTCACTACTGTAGTCTTGCAGGAATTACACGAGGAGCTCATGTTGGGACAACTGTGATTGGCGGAGCACGACACAGTGTTTGATATAGGAACCGCCCGCATCCTCATTGGCCTGACAGAGCGACTTACAGTGTACATCATGGGACGAGTTCTTGCACCAACTGACGAAGTATTGACTTTGACCGACCTCCAGAACATTTCCCGAAGTTCCAAGACCAGGTAAACTGGACTCTTCGCAAATGGCAGGACATGTTCGCTGTGGCTAATCTGCTCAAGTGCACTACAGTGGCCGAGCCCTTTATCCCCACCACAGACCAACCAGTGTATGATGCCCCACGCATTTATGGTTTTCGCAAACAGCGAGTAATTCGCAAAAAAAAGTCATGGAAATGCTGCAGAACAGCATCATAGACCCCTCGAATAGTCACTACAATCCCAGTATAGTATTAGCCACAAAAAAGGATAGATCCATCCGGTTCTGCATGGACTTCCGGCCTCTGAATGTTGTAACCATCAGTTCCCCACCCCTGTATATTAGTGTCGAGGTGACCATAGCTGGGCTGGATAGGGCTCGAGTGTTTAGCACCCTGGACCTTAAGCCCGGATACTGGCAGGTGTGGATCAAACAGGAAGATAGGAAAAGGATGGCATTCATTGTGCCGGATGGCTGGTGCTTCCAGTTCCAAGAGATTCTGTTAGGTCTGAAATGTTCCCCGGCCACCTTCCAGGCCATGATTGCCCGGATCCTAGAGGGCTACACAAGGCAGTTTATGGTAGCCTACCTCGGCGTGTGATAGTTTTTCGGTAAACATGGTAGGAACACTTCCGTCACCTGGCAATAGTGATGGAGCGATTGGCCACCCACCATCTTACGGTGAACTCTGCTAAATGCCACATCGGAGCCGGCGAGGTAGACTTCCTCGGTCACATCATCAGTAAGAGTGGGAACTGCCCCCAATTAGGCCACCTGCAGAAGATCGCGGAAGCTAAAGCTCCCCGAACACGAAAACAACTTCAAATATTCATAGGCTTAATAAACTGGCTATGCAGCTATATCCCAGACTTTACTCAAATAATCTAAGACTTGCTCTCACCTCAAGCATGCTACTGCTTGAGCCCCATGGCACAACAGTTGTTAGATAAAGTTAAACTTGCCTTCACCCAATGCCACCCATTGACCTGGGTAGATCCCGAGTGCTTCCTGTTCTTACAAACAGATGCTAGTGCACTGGGAGGGAGCACGGTGCTATTCTGTGTGGATGCTCAAGGGGAGAGGCAAGTGGTATTATGCCAGTGCAAAATTTGGACCAGCTGAGAGGCGATAACACAGTATTGTATAAGAGTGCCCAGCCATAGTTTGGGCAGTAAAGAAGTACCGGCCCCACCTCGAAGGCAGAAATTCACCCTCCGAACAGACAATCGGTGATTGCCATGGCTGCATACCATGTTGGGACGAAAGTAAAATTGATTCGCTGGGCGTTGCTCCTCCAGACATTCGAATTCAGAGTAGAGCATGTACCAGAATCAGAAAATCAATTACCCTATCTGCTGTCGTGCGAGCCAGAGCTCGAGACAAGACACTCGACACAGAGGAATGGGAGAACATCCTCACCCCTTCCCCCGAGTCATATGGGCTGGGCCTGGCCCAGCATGTATCTGTATCACCATAGGCATAGACGAGCAGACATGCCCCCAAACACAGCAGCCGATGTGGACTGCCGCATGCTCGAGGTGCAACAGCTTTCTCTCGATGCCGCGAGATGCCAAGGCCAGGCAGAGGGCGAGGAGCATGCGATGTTGTAGAATCGGGGCAGGAGACTGATGAACAAGCCAACCGGGGAAGCTATTGGCTGGAAGACCTATGTGCCTCCCAAGGCCCACGAAGCAGTGCTACGCTTCTATCACGACCATGACCGTGACCTCGCAGCACACCTAGGTACTGATCAGACCCATAAAGCAGTCAGCCAACACTACCACTGGCCCCGGCAGAAACTGACCAGGGCCATAATCTTCCACTGCCTGGTGAGTGGGCTACCCATGGCATACCACATTTAGGAGAAGTGGCAGAGTAGTGCAATCAGCAGCTCGAAAGGGAAAATGTTGAATGGCAGCGACAGACCAGCTATGTGCAGGAGATAACCCCCAGACCTACCCGGTGGGGAGGCCTTTATATGATCCAACATCATCTGGGGGCCACATCCTACCTGGTGAGCCTGGGTGGTCGACGAATCAGCAAGATACACCTGGATGACCTGTGGCTAGTGGCGCTACTGAGGGAGTGTCATCCAGACGAACAAGGTGACAACGACACTGCAGACGGATCTATGCCCGATGATGACATACCAGCCACAGAGATCACAATGCAGGGAGAGGGAATGATCGGTGAAGACCCCCTGTCAAGAAGGGAGGAAGACACGAGCCTCAATGCCACACCACACCGGCATAGGAGACAGGGGGCTCGCCCCTCCTGGCTCACAATAACAGAAATAGCGACATGGGAGCTTCAGGAATAGAGCGTGCAACCACCTGAAATGGTCCCCTGGCATGAGAAGAACCAGAAGCAAAACCGAGTCTGACATCAACCCGAGTACAATAGGGCCACCAGGCGACACTCGCAGGTGCGATGTTCAGCATCCGAGTGGACGAGCCAGACAAGCAGGGGGAGGGTATGCCCAAGCGAAAGCACCGCTGCCTGATGCGACTGCGGGACTATGTAATGGACAGCAATGCTACGATGGTGTCCACACCACCAAGCAGGTCAGAGAGGCCCTACCAATTACGACCCATGGACAACAGATCACCCACATCTCCGCCCGGTACCACAGAGTGCGAGAGGCGACCCTACCAACTGCGGCCACCCCAGGCGCCCCCAGCTCCGTCCTGATGCCAGTGCTAGAGGCGCAACCATGCCACGGGGTACCGATCGCGGGGTAAGACCGGGCTTCTCCAGGAGGGGCGGGGTTTTGACGTCGTACCTCCTGCGGTAGTAAAGGCCGTTCCCCACCCTGTCAGCACCGGATCCCGCTGTTGGAACACATCCCTTTGAGTAGCCCGCACTGAGGAAGTTTACGTAGCTGCTGCCAGGCAGTAGACAACAGAACATAGCCTAGTGCGGAAACACAGTGAACATGAACAGGCTTATTTGGAAACTCTGATAAGCCCGTAAAATTGTTTCGCTGCCCAAAGTTAGAAAATTAATAATCTCCGCGAGACCAGTGATCCATTCTGGAGCCGACGACCCACACAACTATAATTGCTAGCCTGGCACCCTCTCATAATGTAATCCACTAAATAATCCCGCCAGCAATCACTGGGCTCATCCCGGACCCCGAACCCGATACCTTGGGTGATAGCAAAACTACACATTCAACTTAGCTACTTGGCATGCGGCCTTAAACGTAACTAACGCCACATGGGCAGTATTAACTAAAAATAGTTCTTTGTTGATTTTCGTCTAACCGGCGTCCCTGTACGGGCGAAGCTGTGAATGTCTCGACGATGGAATACTAATAATTTAAGACTTGGTCGCAACATGCGCCCAGACAAAATACTAAATTATGTAGAATGCCAATAGTCCCTCACAAGAACACTCATGATTAATTTAACCACTCGGTGAGTTCAGGCTGGCTGTACAGACCATCCGCGGGACTGGATGCAGAAGGATTTAGAATATACATTATTACAGTGATGAATGCAGTGAAACAAAGGTTGATGGGCTCTGCGGTGCGATATGCGACTGGTGATGACGAACTGCTCCAGCTCGGTTCTCGCGGAAACTTGCCGTGTGCAAGAGAGTAGTTCAGGACATGCTCATAGCCTAGTCACACTAAGACAGATGGTGGTCATTATTTATTACATGATTACGGACTATTAATATTGCCTACTAGTCACTTAAATAATTACGAACAGAACATTACAAAGTAATGGTAAATGCACTAATCGACTGTGGCACGAGCGGCAATCGATATGTCGGGGCGGTTGGCTTCTGCATCGCTGCTCTTGCCTGCCCAACACTGCACTGGGGCGCTTCGGGCTGCACATTCTCTGGCGAGGCAGCGATGTCCCATGACAGTCTGTGCAGACCAGACAAGCACCGACGGTTAGCGTCAGAGTTATAATACCTTCAAACGGATGTGATACTTTTAATATTATGTTAGTTACAGAATTTTTGTGTTTTTCTAAAAACCTTTCTCATATCTACCCATTTGGTCGGATATTGCTCATTAACGAACTCGACCGAGATTTTCCATTACTAGATTTTATGTATCAGTTTGGAAGTGATTTGTCAAAAAATGAAATAGTTATCGTGTAAACAAAATTGTTATATATATAAAAAAATATATAAATAAACCTTTTGGTTGAAGATGGTTTTAGAGTCTATGGACCATGAAACAAAAAATTTATAAATTTTTTCCGATGGTCGCACCGTGGTAATGGACACAATAGGTAGTATTTCTTTGAAATCTACCTAATATCTCCTGATATAACAAAATTCTCTGGATCCGATTTATTTGTTTGTGCTCCTAAGTAAATGATAAAATCCAGAATGTAAACACTCTCAACATCACACAAAACAGACATTTTTATACCAAAACAATGACATTTGGTTTTTATGTAGGGTGAATGTACCAATTTCCGACCAATCTATACTTTTAACCATAAATATTCTCTGAAAAATACAAAGCATAACTTTCCACAACAACAGTATAATAAAGTTTGTCTTTACCCTTCGTATTTTAATAATATATATCATATTAAAGTTTCACTTTAGATTAAAACATTTTTTTTTTCAGTTGATATATATAGGAAGTGTTTACCAAATCACCAATAACCGACCATCGAGCTCCAGTTACCAACCATTTATGTACCAGTAACCGATCATACGGAAATAGATTAAAAAGAATAATGTGCCTAGGTGTAATATTTTAATATCTAATTACAAATTAAAAATAATATATATTTTTTTTAATTTTGTAAAATAGTCTATCTATCCGTAGGCATAATCTAGAGTTACTAAGGCCTAGCCCACATGTTCTTATATAGCCAAATTGTGAAGTTTTAATTAACGAACATTAAAGTTTTTAAGGTTTAATTCAAATGTCACTGCTGATTGCTGTATTTTGGTTCCACGAACAATGGTTGATTTTAATGTATGCACAATTTGGTCTTTTCCTATTACAGTGATGTCAGGAACGATAGGAAAACAAATTTATTTGTGCACTTTACACTTTTTCTTAGGCACAAAACTTCGATTTCTTGGTTTTCTTTCATTTTCAAAATTTGTCCTATATAATAGGCTTCACTCTCTCCATTTTCTAGTGGAAATTTCAACAAAGCGAAATCTCCTTCTTCTGGGTCTTTTAACAGTTCATCCATATTGGGAGTGGGGGTTATAGACTGCAGAAGGTCAGCCATATCTAAGTCATCAAGCGAATTTTCCTCAATCTCCATCAAAAGGTTATCTTCTTCAGATGATGAAAAGTCTTCTTTTTTTCTCTTCTTTTTCATTTCTTTCTTAATGCTTTTTCCTTGGCCTTCGGCAAGTTTTTTTAATTCTTCTTTTTTCTTCTTTTTTTCAAGTCTTTCTTTTCTTTTTTCTTCTTTCTGTATTTTTTCTTCCTCTTTATTTTTTCAGTATTCTACCCAAGCTCCAGCACCAATTGCATCCGGAAGTTTGATTTTTTTCCTACTTTTTCTGTCCTTTTTTTTACTGGAGATTGAGTTGGCCAAAAAGCACAGTCAGCGAAGGCAGGGCTAACTTCCATCTTAATAGTCATTCCAACAGTTGGTGAAATGCATGGCATCCAGTGGCGTAGCGTGCCATCTCGGCGCCTGGGGCGGGAGACCCATTTTGCCGCCCCCATTCTATAGGTGTTTAGTTAAAATTAAATTTCATATGCAATGAGGTACCTTTTATTGAAGTTAAAATAGGATGAGTGGTTTTACAAGCGGATTCTACGGGCCTTATGAGCAGCGAAGTCAGAAATAACTTTGTCAAAATCAATATTAGCAGCCAATTCTTGTTCAATCGACAATATAGCAAAGTTTATAGTCTAGCGGAGCTCATAGTAGATCTGAGGTAATTGTGCCACTGCCCCGTTGACCCTTTAGACCCTTGGTGCGAAACTATAATTTGTGGATTTTTGGGATTTAAATTAACGGGCTAATAAAACTGAAACTGGGATTTTACGTTCAGCGTGTTTCACCCAATCCCTGCCAAACCTAGAAGAAAAAAAGGCGTCGACCGTTAGAAAATGATTTAACTGAGAAGGGCTTGTAAACCCATAATTTGTAATTTGCTAAATTTTTGGTATATTTATTTGCATGTTAAGGTGTGTCAATTTTTTGCTAGATTTCGCCTATGTTAATTAGTATTTACAGCGGTGATACGCCCGGTGCGTATCTATATTTGTATTTGTATTAATATGTTCTTATATATTTTTAATGCCTTTTTGGTAATTATATTTAATTTTTGGAGCTCCGAAGTATATGATCAAATTATAATTTTTTCGGGGAATTGTTAAAGTATTTTTTTAGTATTATTATATAGCTATTTTTTATAAGTAGTAATAGGGTAGGTATTTTATGATGGATGCGCCGATTTTTGATGAAACGATTTTATGATATATATATATATATATATATATATATATATATATATATATATATATTAAATGTTGTCATATAAATTTTGCGTCTTTTTAACTTGCTGCCTCCTCTCACTGTTCGCAACCTTATTAGTATTTTTTAAGCCTGCTATTAGTTTGGGTTTTAATATTTTTTTGGGTTTACCTGCGCTCGCGGTACGGGGCAATATAGGAGTTTTACTGTGTCCCGGTTCGCGGAAGTTGTTTGGTTTGCCCTGGGTTAAGGTCAAACTTTACAGTACAATGCGTAGTACTAAATTCAATGAGTGCGAAAGAGAGGCATCGACACGGGCCGACGCGTGAAACAAAAGATTTTGTATGAGTAATTAACATAATAAGGAGTGCCGCTCAACTCGGCTCGCGCGCGCCGGGCGGCGCGGCGTGATGCGATGTTGCCGTTCGTATGTAAACAAACAAACGTTATAAAGAGCTCTGTCAGTGATTTCGCAGTTTTTCTTTTAAATAAATATTAAAAAATAGTTGGTGCGCAAAATGTTAGATAAAAATGGAACATTATAGTGTGTCTGACACATGTAATGAATGAATCATAGATCAGATCTCAACCCGCTTCACCGGCGACCCGCCCCCGCGGGCTGCCGCCCGGGGCGGGCCGCCCCCTCCGCCCCACCCACGCTACGCCACTGATGGCATCTCTGGCTCACCAGAGACTTTTAAACTATTTTCTTCTTGCCTTTGTAGGTTATTTGTTCGTGTTGGTTGTTGGCCGGTTTCAATTGGTTCCTCGTGATATATGACAGAAGGTTGAAAGCATGAAGATGTCTCTGGATTAGAGCTGGTTGTTGGAATAGGAGAGTCACTGGAAGGAGAAAATGTGGGTTTTGATTTTTTTCCAGACATCAAAATGTTCCTTAGCTGGCTCATCTTCACTCTACTGTTCACCACTGCTGCGGAACTGATTAACTCTGGAAGAAGGGAACATTGACTCGAGAAACAATAAATGTTCAGTCTTAAAATGGCATGGCCTGTCAATAACTCTACTAACATGGCTCAAACATTTAGTGTAATAAATACTTTCTTTGTCAAATGGATATATTCCACACTTTCTGAAGTCATTGTTCAATACTTCTTCATTTGCTGCTTGCAAAGCATTTTCAATTAATGGTGCAAAATTTGCACGTGTGACACTTATAGCCCCAGTCCTTTTTAGCCAATCTGACACAGTCTTTTTCCAAGATACTTTTATGGGTCGAAAAACTGACACATCCGCTGGTTGCAAGATATGGGTTGCATTTGGAAGTAATGAATATAAGATAATATTATTCTTCATACAGAACATTGCAACATCAAATATAATATGATTTATATGTCCGTCAACTAAATATAGTACTGGGAATGTTGTATTGTTTTCTTTTAGGAAAGACAACAAATTATTTGCAACATAACCAAAAAAACACTTGAGCAGTCATCCATCCACTTTTAGATCGGCCTAGTGACCATTTAGGATTAACATTCCGACTTATTTCTGCCGGTATCCTTTCATAAGGATACACAATACAAGGAGGTGCCATTTTCCCACTTGCAGTGAATATTACCATTACAGTGATACATTCTTTATCACTGCCTCGGACCTTATACAAATCTTTAAGCCCTTTAGGTCCTATTACCAACGAGGTAACTGGATTGGTTTGGAAACCAGACTCATCTCCATTGATAATCCTAAAAGGATCTTTCAGCAAATTGTCATTTCTTGTTTCATCTATTATGTATTTGTGTAGATTGTCATGCCACTTTCTAATAGCATGTTCAGTCACAAATAATCTCGCAACACCAAGAGCTTCAGGTTTACGCAGTGAACCATCCGGATGATGCTTAAAGAAAAGATCTAGCCACTTTCTACCAGGTCTTCCTTCAGTAAATGGACTTAGCCTTCCATATTTTTTTATTATTTCTTCGACAGAATCCAGCAACTGTCTTGGTTTGACTGGCATACCTTGTTTGGCTATAGCCTTCAACCAAAGAACTAGGAGATTTTTTTCCTGCAAAACAATGAAAAATATCATCTTTGCTATAAGCTAGATGTAGGCATTAAAACAATTATAGGATAGGGTGTACAATAAATGGAAGGATGTATAGAATGTTAAGAGATGTAAAATAGGTATGTAGATATATACACTCAATCATATGTTAAACAAGATTATTATAAATCTTCAAACAAAAAAATAGTCCTAGCCTACCTCTGAAAAACCCGACTATTAAGGCCTATGTAAAAAAAAGTATCTGAAACTGAACTCTGATCTTTATCAGTTAGGCCTCGGTATCATCATTGTATCCAAAGTTTGAATAATTATGACCTTTTAAAAGTTTTAAAATATAAATAAACTGTATGCTTACTTACTTCAGGAGTTAAAATTGTTTGGGGACCGTTTCTGGCATCCAAAGAGCTTTTTTCTTTTAATTTGTCCATTAAAGTTGCATAGGGAATATTGTATTTCCTCTCTGTTTCTCGTATTTTGGCTCCATTACGAACTTCATCAATAGCATTAATTAAATCTTCCTTAGAATATATGTTTGCCATCTAAAACAAACAATCACATCATTAGGTTTAAAAGATGTGCCACTAAGCGACCATAATAATTTTACAATTAAATTACTGATATTCAGTTAAACTATAGGTTTATTGCGTTTACTACACTTCTAAATTAATATAAATCACCAAACAATCTAAAAAATATCAAACAAACCAACGGATGTCAATGGATAATAAGTTGCTTACCTTGAACACATGTAGTAGTTAGATTTCAGAATCCACCATCTTGTCAGTGCTGCCAAACATAAAATTTACCTCTTGCCAGAGAATTCACTTTAGACTATTATCTAAAATTTACATGAATTTCCCATATCTACAATAACATATGAATGGTAGGGTTATTTCTACAAACTGCAAAATTTTCTTAGTTTTTTTTTTTATGACTGGTCGGTAGGGTTGTGCGAATGTTCGGTATACCACCGAAACCGAAATCGAAATTTTGCTACTTTCATTTTTTGATTTCGGTAAGAATTTCATCTGTCGAAGTTTTTTTTTAGCGAAATATTTCGAGCCAAACGAAAGTTCAATAGCTTACCGAAGTTCGTTTGTTCTAGTTGAAAAAGAACTCGTAATTTAATAAAAATGTAATTTCTTTATATGATTTGCATATGTTATTACTAATAACGTAATAACATATGCAAATCATATAAACACATTAGTTAGAAAAAAAGATTTCCGTTAAGATTAATTTACGTGGTGATGAAAAAAACTCACATTATTGAAAATACGGTAAAATCATAATGTGAACAAACATGGCCGATAAAGTAAACAAAATTCAAACGTGATTACTGTAGGCCTAGGTATCAAAACAAAATCATGCAATATTTGAAAAGTTACCTGATTCATTTGCTTTCAAACAGTAGTTAAGTACTATATCCATAAAAAATACATTCCAGAACTGTTAGTACACTATTTAGTATTTACCGTATACACATAACCAATGAACGTAGGTACCTACCTAATTTTATTCGCGCACGGCCAAACAAAAACATTGTTGTCGGCTTTATTTAAAACTTACATACTCTGTCCGGCATATAAAATCCTCATAATATACAGCCAATTAGACAAAAAGGTCAACAAGTCACTGCGTGTAATGACCACTCGGCAGCAACCATTTGTTATGTTTTGTTTTGACGATGTCCCTTTGCCTGGTCTACAGCTTCCTGAGCTAGCCATGTGTGACAGTGGTGCAAGATGGCGGCCGTTTAGCAGTAGTCACGTGCTTTTTCGTCAGTACCATGCACGTGATAAATATATTATCATAGACTGCGACATTGTGTACGACTGTAAAGGAAATAGTCTGTGCGCTGAAATATCTGGATTGATTCTTGAAATTTACGAGTGACATGGGGCTGTGTTGTGTGGTCTAGGGCGGATGTTGATTATATTAAATATTACATTATCCTATTCTTTCGTGCCTGATGCAACACGTGGTGAACATGAACGAAACAACTCGCGCGACTTTTAAAAGAAAGAAGTCAAGTTTTGTGTGGAAATATTATACTCGATGAAAGTGGCGAAAGTGCAACATACAATTCATGCAATTCATGCAATTCATGCAATTCATGCAAGAAAAAAAATCTGAAACAAGTTCATGTAGCTGTAGTGCATCTCAACCTTAAACTGGAGTAACACAAGCATTTTATTGGTTCGTCATCTGTAGAAAATTTCATATGACATTTGAGGTTATATTGTATCCTGCTAGCATGTCATCAAACATGAGTTTATGAACTTGTAATTTTTAGATACATCAAAAGGCACCAAAATGATTTATGTAATAGAATTTATCACTGAAGAACAAATTTTGGGGCACTTTTTTTCTTTGTTAATTGAAAAATTTCGCTTAACTTTCGTTAAGAATAGATTTATCTCATAGAAAAATTCATTTTCGTTTCACTTTCGCGAAACTTGATAAATTTTCTTTCACATTCATTTCGTGTGGACGAAGTCACTTTCGCACATCCCTACTGGTCGGTAACTGGTACGAGGTCGGCTATTAGTGCGTTCACCCTACTGCTTGAATGACAAGCAGCCTTTGAACAACACAAGGCTTTCATGAATGCATATTTGAAACCATACAACATTTTCAGCAAAGTATTTTTACAAATGATCAAACACAGTCATTACTTTTTTAGTTCGTCATTTTCTGATAGCTGTTCACTATCAGAGAAATAAAGCATGCTCAAAAACAACATATTCCTGTCTTGTGACATAATTTGATGGAATATTGGAGCATGCATCAGTGGTTTTGTTGACCAATATTATGCTATTGAAAGATGTTTGTTTCTCAACATCAACATTGTGCTATCGCACAAGGTTGTTTCTGTTTAAATCGAGATGTATCGTTCGCCCAGGGTGCCACCACATGAATTCTTGGTCATGTGTACCCAGCTACTTTTCTCTCAGGGCTGTAATGTTGCCCATGTGCAGCGAGACTCGTACCCCCAATTCTGATGTCCACTCTGAGCAGTGGACACACTATATTAAATTAAGGTAAATAGCTAAGTAGGATCTTGGAGGCAGCCCACATGCCAGGTTACATTATACCTCCGCAAGTGGTCGTCCGCATCAAAGAAACAGTTGATTCCTATCAATGTTTTTGTTCACACTACTCGCTATTACAACTCCCATTTAATACAGTAGAACCCTGTTATAATGTTCCTGCATATAATGTTTTCCTGCTTATAATGTCATATTTTTAAAGTCCCAATATTTCCCCCATAAGGACAATGTATTTATTTCCTGCATATAACATTCATAAATAGTGTAATTTCCTGCTTATAATTTTTGCTTTCTAACATTCAATAAATGGGGAAAAAAATTTAAAACCAAATTATTCCAACACTTACGATAAAGGTTCCTTTATGAATGTTTAAGTTTATGTTTACAATCACTGCTATACAATACATGAAGTTTGTTAAAATACAATTTTATGCAATATACTGAAGGTACACAATGTTCATAGTTACGTGTCAGTTGGCACCCTTAGTCAACTATTCTCTTCCTTGCCATTCCAGTGGGTATTCAGATGCACGTACATAGTCCTACGATATTTAAGTTGCCAACCATTGAGCGAGGGCATAACTAAAAGTGTTTTCTATTGCTTACAAATAATTTTTTTTTATTCATACGTAGGAATCCCAAAATTAGACATTTTCAGGTGGCGAATGAGTAGACGTTCTCACTCTTAATGTTGTCATTATGAATCGTGAGAAAATTTTACAAAAAATGTGGCAGTGTATCTTTAAAGACAAACAAAATTTAACCAGGGAACAAGACGAAGTTGAAAAATTGTTGGCTTGTTTCAGAAAATTTATGTATCAAGTATACTATCTTTGGTTTTAACATTAAAGTTGTTTACATAGCTTGGTGAGTCCATTGGTGCAAAGCTCGAACTTTGTTAAGTGCTAAATTGAGATTTCCTGCTTATAACGTTTTCCTGCTTATAATGTTTTTACACGCTTTATATTAGCTTCACCTGTATGTTTGTTTGTATGTTTGTTTGTATGTTTGTATGTTTGTTTGTATGTTTGTAACCGACTTTTTTGGGTGCGATTTTGACCCACTTTAAACGGCTAGATTTCATTCAAACTTTGTAGATTTATCGAGGACCGATGACAATACACTAATTTGATAAGATTATTCCATTATTCAATTTGAAAAATAATATTTTTGTCAATTTATATAATTTCACAAGAAAGAGTTCGCACATGAGCAAAATATTTTTCTTTACAATGTGCGAACTATTTTCTTTCAGTTTGTCTTTGGCGCGATATAAACAAAGCCTACTAAATATTGTGACATTTAATTAAATGAAAAGTGATAATGGGTTATGTTTATTGTGAGCAATATACTTTCTTGAAGAGAATATTATCTATATTTGTAAAAATATGAAGAAAATAAAACGGAAATAAGGGCTTTAAATGTTGTTTCTTTCGTTAAATAGAGAAACACAATTACGTCTTTGTTTCATTTTACCAATTAACCAAGAGTGAAATATTATTATAAAACAACATTTTCTGCAAATATTTCACGAAACATGGAAAAATTGAAGTTTGATTTTGCTGTGAAACCAACAGCAGATGGGAAACCAAACACCATTATGCATAACCTCAATAGCTAGGCTACACCTGATGTCATGGAGTTAAGAAGTTAGGGAGTAGGTGTGTGTAATCTCTGCTGTGTTAACAGTTGAAGTCAAAACAAAAAACGACCACGCCCCCTTGTGAGAGCAAAACATCACTGGTTGCAATGCATTTAAATGAAGAATACTGTATTTTGTTAATCCGATATTAGCTACCAACGGCGTATATGTGCAAGTTTATCTTGTTAAGTGTATGAAATGAAATATAATGTTGTGTTGCAAGACTGTAACGTGTGATTTTTTAGTAGAAATAAGGCAATAAATCCCGATATATGTAATGACGAAATGGGTTATAAAATTAATTTATTGCTTACTTAACAGCATTCAGGTAGGGTGAATTGATGTTATTTAGGCAGTATGTTGTGTCAATAACATTATAGTACCCTTGTTTACATTATTTGTGCTTAAAGAAGGTTTTTTTTTCGTCATTTCATTTGTCGGACTATTACAATGTTAAAGATATTAGCTTATTACCTACATGTTACTGTAAACGAAATGAACAAATTAACTGATATTTAAATTCTCGTCATAATTATTAGGCCTATGTGTATGGATGGATTAGCTGTCACGAGCCCACTCGCCTATATTAACATGTAAATGCTACAACTTATGCATTTTATTTATATATTTATTTATTTATTGCAGTAGCCACGCAATAGTAAACATACCAGTAGTTTCTTCAGAGCTAAATTAGTCCTTTGCACGAATATTTCACTTTAGGAGCCAGTACTGTAAAGTAACAGTAATAACAGAGGGCACACATGCCTACCTGCAGCAATGTTGCAGTGATTACTACATTTGCAACGTTTTTTTTTACTATAGCGATTCCAAGTGTTATATATTTATACTGTCTACGTTTTAATTATTTTTCATCCCACAATTTTAGCCTTGAATGTGTGCCTTAAGCTTCTTTGAGATCAGTGAGGATTATAAAATGCTAGTGAAGATTTATTTAAATCGAAAATTATATTTTTTGTATTTTTTGTTCTCATAGGGGGCAATATTTACCCACAATTTCCCTAATATTCATATCCATTCAACTATAGATTTGCAAAAATTTGTTCATAGAAATTTTTTCTAGGAAACCTAATTATTTTTGTCAAGATTTTTTCTTGGTTTCCCTTACTTGATGACACACATAAATACTATGTAGCAATAACCAATCAATACTTACTAAGACTGCATATAAATACAAAAAATACTTATGTTTCTGAATTTTAATAGGTAAAACAGTTATTTTTGAATGGAATAACAAGATCACTTGAAGCTCAAAAGGAAGAATACATACATAGCTACTAAAAGTTTGACTGCAAAAATCCTCATTGACCCTTAAACAAAATTGTCTTCGTAAACATCTTTTGAACAGAATCACTAGTTTAAATTATATTCTTAGCAAAATAATTGAACCTTATACAAACATACATATCAGAAACTGCTTTTGTCAAATAAACAATATGATTATTCAATGGGGACATGTCATGCATATGCTGATTCAAAGAGGAAAAAAATGTCTTCGTCTTACAAATACTTTGCACGTCCTTAGACGGGTATGTTAGTCCACCTCTATCTTTCTGTGCAATTAATGAATTTTCAGCATTTCCCTCTGGCAACTGGTACATCTTAAATTGGTAATTCCTGAAAAACACTAAAAATATTTTACAGAATTTTTAATGTAGCTATACTAAACTAACCTACAATCTAGTGTTGTTACTAACCTAGCCTAATCAAACACTATCCACATTTGACTACTTCGAAAGAAATATTTTCGAAATTGATTTTTATTACTTTAATTACGGAAAAGTTACGCCGAGGGAATTTTAGAACAAAATGATACTAAACCACACTGCATAAAACTAAAAGTGAAATGTTTTACAGATGAAATCACTTCTCCTCATCCATTTCCTCACCATATTTTTAAGGTTAAGTCTTATAATCGTCAACGATAAAATTGGTACATTATTGGGCTTTGGTAAAAGCAAGCTGGTAGCACAGTGTTGCAAATTTAAAATAGGGTGAAATTATGCGAAATCAACTACAAAACAAGACGTACTGAAGTAAAAACTATAATTTATTAACAAATAACAAGACATTACATAAATGTATATAATTTGGACAACAAAAATCAATGGAAAATATATTATGGTTTCATGCAGATAACACAATCTATTTTATTTCATTTTTTTATTTTTTTCAATCCACCTGCAGATCCCTACATGAGCCAACAGCTCAAGGGATATTGACCTTATCACATTATAAACAAAAATTAAAAATAGTTAAAATTGCAATAAAATAATCAAGTTTACAATTATAATGAATTTTGCTAATCTACACTTTCAACAAATAATCACAAATTTTATAATTTTCACAATTTACACAACACAACAAACAGTACATATTTTTCATTTAATATACTCTGAATCATTTGTAGGGTGTCCTATTAATTATATAGCAAATTACATATTATTTATATTGTCATTACAAGGTGTTATTTCACCAGCTAAATAAATATTTTTTCCTTTGATGTATTCTCTAACAACTTTTTTGAATTCATTAAAATTTTGTAGTAATATAATTTCTTTAGGTAGTTTATTAAATAGTGTTATACCTCTTAATTATGGAATTTTGGTTTCAGTTTATAGTTATATCTTGTGATATATGGTCCAGTATGTTCAGATTCTACAAAATTATTTACAATTTTACAAATAAGAGCAACCTATAAATATATTACGAAAAAAAGGGAATATATTCAACTCAGTAAATAGAGGTTTACATGAGGCTCTTGTATCAGCTAAACATATAATACATATGGCTTTTTTTTGCAATCTAAAAATTTTAATACTATTACTACACTTACCCCATATTTCAATTACATATACCATGTGTGTGTGAAAAAGTGCAATGTATGCAGTTCGTAGAGAATATTTCTGTCTATAGTTTGGCTAAGAATTCTGAGGGCGTAGCAAGCTTTACTTAATTTATGAATAATTTGTTTGATATGTTCATTCCATTTTAATTTATCATCAATATGTAAGCCCAAGAATTTAGTTTATTCAGTTTGAATTATCGCTTGATTCTGAAATTCAGATAATACTTGATCGAGCAGTCTTTTATTACCAAATTTAATAAATTTTGTTTTATTTATAATAAGTTTTAAATTATTTGCATCAAACCACTTATTCAAGTTAATTATTTCAAATTCAGTTTTATTTTTTAATTCCAATATTTTTCTGCAGTTATAAGAAGATTTGTGTCATCAGCAAAAGATACCTACTCGTACAAAATTGTACTTACTACAGAGTCAGAATTTTTTCATTAGTTTTCCTTATCCCTATATTTACACATGAGTTATCCATCAAGTCAAATCTGTGTGGGATTGTACATACTGCCACTTTTGTGTTACATAATGAAGGTAATACATATTTCAAACTGAGATACACAGTTTTTGATTGTTTCTTTAACACGTAATTTCCACCTGCTACTATAACTATCTCATCTTCTTTCTTGAGACATGTCTTGTCTTCTCTTATTCCTCTCACCATTTCAATTATAGAAGCTCCTGGTTTGATATAAACTTACTTGTGAAATGTAATTCCCGTCTGCTTTTTCGCTAGCCTATTTGTACAACCATAAGCACAACACGAATTTTTTGATTCTTTCTTGAACACGTAATTTACACCTGCTACTATAACTATTTCATCTTTCTTGAGACATGTCTTGTCTTCTCTTATTCATCTCACCACTTAAATAATAGAAGCTCCTGGTTTGATATAAACTTACTTGTGAAATGTAATTCCCGTCTGCTTTTTCGCTAGCCTATTCGTACAACCATAAGCACAAAAGACATTGTTTTATTTCATTAAAAACACCATTTCAAACTTGTATTCGCCGTTTGTTTTGGTCGCATTAGTGGGCGTGTCCCAAAAAGCAAAATGACTTCAGCATCCACGCCAAACAACCACTCCCTAACTTCTTACCTCCATGCCTGATGTGCAGATTTTTGAAATTCCACTCGAACACCAACCTGCAAATCTACACCAAGGAGCTACAAATACTCCAAACTATGCCAAGGTCAGTAACTCATTAAATAAAAGACATCAAACACGGAAAATATGGATAAGTTTGACAAATGATTTATCAGAAATATATTTGGATAGAGAGCAAAACTTACAGTTTAAGTATTTTTACCTGGAAGAAATTGAGGAAATAATTTTAAAAATAAGCATAAAACAATAATGAATGAAAAATACTAGTATTATTGTGAAAAAGGCGTGGGGCCATTTGTATCATATTTATCGTACATCGAGCGCCCGACGGTAGAGCAGCCGACATGTCATCGGAAGGCTCTGGGTTCGAATCGCAGTCCGGTCTATCCGAATTTTTCATACATATTGTATACACTCTCATTGAGCAGGTCATTTCCTCATCCTTTATCAATCCTTATCCTTCCCAAAATTACTGTTACGTAAATGTGGAACGCTTCATGTAATAATTAATCAGTAACTCCCATCCTTTCCTGCTTCACAGCATTAATTTCGTACAGTATGTAAGACTGGTCGATATCATTTGTTCGTCAATAACCTTATACCATTAAGTCACACTGTATATATTGATAACGTTAAAATTTTTGAATGGCTTCTAAAATCGAGATTTGACTCTCAATACAGCTGTACACATTAATAATTTGTAAAATAATTACAGTTACTTAATAGTAGATTAGAACAAATACGGTAACAGTTTAAAAAAATTAAAAAACACGCTTTTATAAATAAACAAAACTAAAAAGTAAAAAATAAATAAGAGTTTAAAAAAACTAAAAAACACGCTTTTATAGAAAATACAACTAAAAAATAGAAAATAAATTTTAATAAATTTAATTTAAAAATAGTGTAAAATAAAAAAAATGTATTTTATTTAAAAAAGCGTGGCGTGCTTTTTAAGATATTATCAAAATGTTAATCCTTCTGTGACGCCTGTGACGGCGTCACAAATTTTTTTTTGTTCGTGTCCGCGGTTGTCGGAAGGTGTGACTTATCGCGCCATCTAAGAGTGTTTTGGCTCGAGAGTTGTACGCTAGCAGACGGGCGAATCCATGTAGCGCTGCGGGCGGTGACTGTTGGAATTAGCTACCGCGCATGCGCGGTAAGCGACCGGTCTAGCACAGCGCTGGACAGAGGAGAGAGCGAAAAAAAGGGGACTCGTGAGTTAGCAGTGGAGCCAAACGGTCAGTGTGGGTCTATGATAGGTACCTCCGGTGAATAATGCACATCACGACTTCAAGAAATGATTTCCACTTTACTTGATTTACGTGTAATTCGTGGACGAGAGGAGAAGAGAGAGTTCGGCGCGTTTATGCTGGACAACAGGACAACGCAACGCGAGGCTCGTGCGGGGAAATGGAGCGCAGTTAACCCCCAGTCGAGGCCTCGATCGCCGAGGAAAAATATCAGCATAGACCCGGGCTAATTATGAGGAGAAGAAAAGAAGCTACGATTGAGCTGTGGCTAAAATTTTTGTGACAAGATAATAGTGATATTTTCTTTTCTAAATACGAGTAAGCATCGGCGCGTGTGAGAAAATTATTTTAAGAAGTTATGAAATTTTTTTTTATGTAATATTTTTTCTTTTGGAGTTCGACACGACATGGCGGGTTGTGGAATGAGCGAGAAGGTGTGAGACTAGTCTACCGAGTCAACTTGAGCAGCTGGCACAGGAGGAGGACAACATTTTATAAACTTAAATTTGGTCTACGATTTGATTTTTCCTGTTAATTGCGGAGGAAGGGAAAAGATCGTCTCGACGGATTTTTTTTTGAAATGAAATTTGGGAAGAAATGAAGTTTCGTCAGTAGCTGAGAGACCGAAATTCCACGAAGGTTAAATGGTTCGTCGTATGGAATGCAGCTGGTTCGAGAGTCGGTGGTTGCAGTCGGCATCCCAGCTGTGCAGATGTCCTTAAATTGTATAATGGTAGTGTAGTGATCTTTTCTTTTAAATGGCCTTTTTAATTTATTTATACTGTGCGTTGTCCTGTTCCCGATGGCAACTGAAGGGGTGAGTCTTAAAAAATATATATTTTCCTTGAGTCCCTGTGGATGGTGAAGAGCTAGTAAGAAGTTATGAGATAATGAATATAATATGTCTAAGGGTTGTGTGAGAGAGGAAACCGCGTGACTTTTTGAATTAAATCGTACTAGATTCCTTAAATAAGTTTTAGATTTTTTGGTGATTTAAGTTTTGCCGGAAATATTTTAGGCATTTTATTGTTTGCATGCTGCCCGCTACCGTAGGATGGAGTGCAATTAAAATAGACCTGTGGTTCTATGCTTATCTCAATCGAGAACTTATGATTTCCTGGAGCTAATATGGTTGTAAGGAAGTTGACAGTTAAAAAAACCTGCCATGCGTGATTAGTGAGATTTGACGTCGTCCGTCCGAAGGCCATAAAGCCCGGCCTCCACCCGCCAGTATTAAACCCCGCTAACGGAACGCAACCCTAGCCCAGGTCACGTGAGTCAAGCGAGCCGACGACGTCGGTGAGTGTTTAAATAGACTACGCCCGTATGCCAACTCCACCAAACAACTCTTATGCTTCATTAATTACGGGGAGTAATTAAGTGATTTTTAATTATCAAAACAACCCTTAAGAGTGAAAGTGCGTCGTAGGGGTGCAGCGGTTTTCCCCGTGGGAAACCGCAATTAATAAACGTTCAGAACATCCCTTGCGGCCTTCCGCCAATAATTAACAACAGCATAAATCAACCTAATTAACCTCCCCGTTTTTCACCTGCAAATAGCCACTGGAGTAGTCAACAAGTGACAGACAGTCTCCAGCTTGACTTTCTATTTTCAAATATTATTAATCTCAATTTTATTATGTATTATTATTATAGGCCTTCCGCCAACTAATTCAGACAGATGTCATTAAGTTACGAGGGTTCTAGAAATAATAATGTCTAATTATAATTATAAATTTGGAATAACGGCATATTAGAAAGTTCGGCGCGTCATGACGCTTCCTCCCCCCCAAGCCGGCACAAAGCGGCAGTAGAGTTTTACTCACGGGCCGGGGCGGACACGTGATCCCGCGGGGAGACTTCAACTTTTGTGCTACTGATTTCTTCATACTGGTAAATATTATAATTCATTAAAACCTCTTTTTTCCTCTCCCCGCGTGTCCCCGTGCCCTTTTCCGGTGCAGGGCTTAACCCGGCCGCGTTAATTTTTGCTCGTCGCGCAACAACGGTTCGCGACGCAGTCACCTTACGGTCCGGGCCGACTCCCGCGAACAGAACTTAATTTAATTCGTCGAGCAGACGCCTGCCGACTACAAATGTAAAGACTTTTCTTTTAATATTACTTTCGTGGGCCCGCGACTCACACAGGTGAGCCCGGGCACGAAGCTAATTCCAGTTTATCACGGGAGTGGCCGTTAACCCACTCAAACTCTTCGACGACCCCCAAGCTCATGTAGGGATCTGATTTGCAAGTGCCGCAACGTAACACGTATTTAATTATTCAGTGCGAGTGTGTGTAGTGTCAACGTATTTGTCCAGTGTAATTGTATAACTTGTGCCCATCCACACTTTGTGAGATGCGGGATTAAAAACCAGCACCTAATTAACGTGTTCTTTATTTCATAGACGTCCCCTGAACAGTTAGGAAACAGTCCTCTACACTGTTTAGGGCCAGTGCGTATTAAAAGCAGGGACTCCCTTTGTAACGTTTTGGCCCTGACCCTAGCCAACACGTACAACTCCCGCGCCTCGCCACACTGTAAAAAGGCTCTAATGACTCGTACCGCGAGCGCAGGAAAACCCCAAAAAAATATATTTTTATCCAAACAGATAGCAGACACAACAACACTACTAGTAAGATTATGAACAGTGAGAGGGGACAGCAAGCTATAAAAAAAAATGAGAAATTTATATGGCACCATTTAATAGTTAGATAAGTATATCATAAAAGGATTTCTCACAAATCGGCGCGAACCACTTCCAATACATACTGTATTATATTAAAAAAATTCTATTAAACTATATACAAAATACTTCATCAATTACTACCAACGGTATACTCTGATCTTATACTTCGGAGCTCCGAAAAATTAATATAATACCCCAAAAAAAAATATTAACTATATATATATATATATATATATATATATATATATATATATATATATATATATATATATATATATATATATATAACATATTAAAACAACCTCTGACGCGCCAGGCATAGTACAACTATAAATATTAAAGGATAAACTTTTGCATCTGATAAGCGTAATGTAACACATATTAACACATATTAACATCCCGATAAATATCTTAAAAATTTATCTAGTTCCAAAATTTTGGCTTAAAACAAAAGGCCTTTCACAGTTTAAGTCATTGTCTAACGCTGACGGTCTTTTCACTTCAACGTCTGTGGAGTATAGTTTTTTTGCACGCGGAAAGTAACCAACTGCTGAAACAATCAGATTGCGTAGTAAGTTAATTAAATTTGGAAAATCCACGCTTTATCATTTCTTGCTGCGTCTAGAAAGGGTCAATGGGGCGGTGGCATAGCTGGCACTTACTTGCGTTCCACGTCGAGAAGTCCGGTCACCTGGTACACTCAGTTACTCACGAGCGTAAAATGATGGCGAACCATCACCATTAGACGTTGCCGTAGTTGCGATTTTCTGCTGCGACGAGTTCCCGTCATGCTGGTTCGGAGGTGTCGTCGACGCACGTATTTCCTCCTTAAAACATGCTCGCGATATTCACCAACCTCTTCATCGCTCACTCACGTCCTACGTATACGGCTTCCCCAACCGTTTAAAGGGCAAGTCGTTCATAATCGCTTCGTAGTGGAAGCATCACCACGCCCAACCCGCTTTATTTCGACACGTCCGCCACCGGCTAGGCCCACAGGCCGACTCCCGATCACTCGTCCCCTGACGTCAGACCTACTCCATATGTCCGCTGACGTCAGACACACAGCTCTTCCGCCACGTGCGTTCGCCGCGGAGCGATACAATCGATGATACTCTCGAACCTTCCAGACCAATATAATAACTAAAGTCCATTAAAATTAACAAATTAAGAAGACTAAATAAAAATTACAGTTTCATATATTTTTTACGTTAAACCAAATATAACAAACGTAAATCAAAATAACTTCTATTACCAGGGAGGCCAAAAAATAAGTATAAAAAATCTACCATTTCTCCAGGCCAGAGCTGTAGCAGACATGCTACAAATCACCCCTCTCAAAAAAAAACCATTGAAGCAATTAAAGTAAAGGTTTTATCCAAACCATTATCGTTTTAGCGGTAATCATCCTAGGACCGAATAGCCTAACAATAAAAGGTAACAATTAAAGTACAATTAATAGGGCAAGTAAGAACAAGAATAAAGATAAAAAGGAGAGAAAACTACACAAAGTCACCTAACAAAGGAACAAAGTATTGACAAGATAGCACCAACAATTAACAAAGGTACAAAGACTAACCGCTATAACCGACAGTACTTTAAAAATAAATCAAATACCATAACAAAAAAAATCATTCCACTCTTAACCTACCCAACTCATTATCCACCTGGAATAATATATTTTTTTAACTGCGAAACATGCGCCTTCTTTACTTTATACACATTCTTAACATCTCGTAGCAAAACCGTGACTGGACCTAGAAATCTAGTTATTTCAAAGGGCCCCGCAAAAGTGTGCTGAAGTTTCCCAGAAATAAAATCCTTTTTATTACTAAGTATATATTGTCTGCACAAAACCTTTTCACCTATCTGATAAGGATTAGGAATACGATCTTTGTTATACTGCGAGCAGATCTTATTCCTAGCTTAGTCCAAATTGATAGCAACTTCATTCCACATATTTTCCAGTCGTCTAGGACTATGTACCTCTAAACATTCCGGATTGATCCCCCAAACATTTAATAGGGGGTGACAGAGTTCTCGACCCAAAAAAATTTCTCCAGGAGTAAAACCTGTTCCACTGTGTTTGCTACTGTTAAACGCCAAGTTCAGATAAGGCACCGAATCATCCCAGTGGCGGGGGTCTTTTTGGTGAAAAATGCTTAAGGCTACCTTAATATTCTTGTTTACTCTCTCAACTAAATTGGGTTTGGGATAATAAGGGCTCGTAGTAATATGTTTCACCCCCCATCGGAAACACATTTGTTGGAACATGGTACTCATAAAATAAGTGGCATTATCGGAAACCAGTAGCTCCGGACCCCCATACAAACTCCAAACTTTATCCACCAATGCCCGTACCACCTGCACACTCTTCATGTCCCGCAAAGCCATCATTATACAAAACTTACTAAACCCGTCTACTAATACTAACAAACAGTTATTTCCTCGCATGGTGCGCGGTAAGGGCCCAAAAACATCAATAAATGCTCTTTCCCACGGTCTCTCGATCTTCTCCACCGAGTATTTTCCCACCTTACTATTGCGGGGTTGTTTACACACTTGACACAAATGACATTGCTTAACATACTCATCCACATCCTTTTTTAGGGTGGGCCATAATTAACAATCGGAGCTATTTTCGCAGGATCCATCTCTAAGCATCCTTCCCCCACAATAAATCCTAAAAAACTGATTTTCCTTTTTACCCAACACACCTTCTCCAGGTTTACCGTAAACCCAGCTTCTCGTAGTTTCTCCAGCACTTTCCGTAAATGCTGAAAATGTTCTTCCAAGGAATCGGAAAACACACAGATGTCGTCTAAAAAGCTAAGTAAGAACTTGTATTGATACTCTTGTAAAACTTTCCCTAAAATCCTGGATAAACATTGCGCCCCAAAGTTCACACCAAAAGGTACTCTTCTCCACTCATATTGACCCCAGGGTGTCACAAAACTAGTATACGGCTGGCTCTCAGGGTCGAGCACACATTGGTGAAAGGCCGCGTTCAGATCCAAAATAGTGAAATATTTGGCCTTGCCTAAATATTGGAATAACACCTCAATCTTAGGTAAAGGGAAAGGATCGAGCCTAATTTTTTCATTCAAAAGGCGATAGTCCAGGACTAAACGATATTCCCCTGCCTTTTTTTTCTTTACCAAAAAGGCCGGTGACGCATACACAGATTTTGACGCACAAATAATTCCTTTCTCCATTAAATCCTGTATTATCTGTCTAAAGGCTTGCATCTTCGGAGGGGGGCACTGGTATGGTACACACTTCACTGCTTTGTTATCCGTTAGCTTAATACAGTAAGGATCTATTTCACACTTTCCTACTTTATCAGTGTTCACATCTCCAAACTCCTCGATAATTTCTTGAATTCGACCTACCACTTCTTGATCTAACCTACCCTCAGCCCCCTGCATTCCACCACAGACTACCTCTGTCTTACTCCTATTCTTGGTTAACCTCACACTCACCTTTGGCTCAAAGGAGAAACTCAACTTCTTCTTATTACAATCGAGAACCGCCCGAGTGTCCACCAAAAAATCCATTCCTAAAATTACCTCCTTAATAAGATCAGGTATTACCCAAAACTCGCGATCCCAAGAAAAAGGTCCAATTTTAATGTGTAAGTAAGCCTTTAATTTAGAGATTTTATTTTTTCTGTCTGCGAGTTGAAATTCCATACCACTCGCGACCGCTAATTTTTTTTTTTTAATTTCCCATCCCTTTTTAATAGCTTATTCACAAATTCCTAACTTACAAAACTTCGGGTAGCCCCAGTATCAATAAGAGCCACCACCTTCTCCTCATACATTTTAAGGTCTACCTGTAAATTATTTTCGTTCCGCATCACGGCTAAAAAATGTTTATTCCCAAAACGCAATTTATTTAGCCGCCCCTTTTTCCTACAAACACGAACCACATGCGATTTCTTCCCACAATAAAAACACCCTTGTTTAGAAATTGATTGACGGCCCCGCTGAAAATGTCCCCCTTCGTGACGATAAAAACAATCATTACCCCTTTTCTTAACGCTCAAGACCTTGTCTTTGCCCTTTTGAGTACACTCTACTCTATAATGCCCTTTCTCCCCACACGTATAACATTTCCCTTTCCTTTTCCCGCGGGTGAATATTTCCTTAACTACGCTCTCTTCGACAACTTTGTTTACCCCGTGTATATTTTTTTGGTACTCCTGCTGCGCATACATCACGTTTTCTATTTCTACCGACCACCTTCGCAGCCCATTCAGATCCCTCGGTCTTTCCACAAATGAACACTCTCTCCTCACATCGGGATTCATATTTTCTACAATTTTATCCACCATGGCCTGCTCCGGTAAACACAAACCAAATACTTTCAAGTGTAACAAAATATCATATACATAATCACCCATTCTCTCCCCCTCTCTTTGAAACCTAAACACTCTGTCCTGCACGAGTTGTAACTTACGGCGCCGCGGACACAGGGCATCCCATAAACCCTCACTTACTTCACACCAACTAAGGTTATTAACCAATCCATCAATAACTACGGCGCGAGCTACTCCCGAATATTTAACTACAACACTCTTCAAAATATTATTATCGCCGGCCCATTCTTTAATTTCCCGCAATTTTTCCACCTCGCTGCAAAACTGGATTAAGTCCTCCGGATTTTTATATTTTAAGTAAGGAATATTTTTTATCGCCTCGAAAAACAATTTCTGATTCAAGTGATGATCACTTTTATTAACCTCTCCCTCTGAAACATTTCCGTCAGCTCCATGCAAAACGTATTCCATAAACGTCACCTGGAGGAATTCTATGTCCTCCTGCCCTTCCACTGTTATCCCCACCTTTTCCAGGTTGTTTATCAAGTCCTGGCGCTCCAAATTAAAAATCCAACTCACATTCACTGCCATACTAGCCCTTATTATTCCAAACACAATAACCCCTACAAGAAATAACATTACACCTGCTGCCCTCCAGTCACTGCTCTGAGCAGAGTGGCGCACTTTGTAACATTTTGGCCATGACCCTAGCCAACACGTACACCTTCCACCATCAACAGCCGCCGATCCTAGTGGAACACGCAGGGGCAAAAACCCACGACCAACTCGGTTAATACTCAAACTAACCTGGCGCCCGCCGGAGATTTCATTAAGAGCCACTAAAACCACTAGGACCGTCTCGAGTCTCGATCACGAGACCGCGGGTGATGGCATTTGGCGCCCGTTGCGTGTGGCGAAAACCGGACTTTTTTAACAAGTTTTAGCCATTTTTCTTCAAACGGACCACGGCGTGGGCAAGAAGCGGCCATTTTGCGAGCGACAAGTGATTGGGGTCAGACAGGCAGGCGCGGCCAGAGTAGCGCACAAAGGGTCCCCTTCCGCCTCCTGGACAAAGGCAAGCCGGCGGAACAAGGGACGCGCGGACACTTGACGTCACAGCACAGCGCCCACCCCTAACCCCTCTCCACTTTCGCATCCTCCCGCTCTCCCTTTTGTGCGGCTGTCCGGGCACTCTTCCCCCACCTCCTCACACCTCTCGACGCTCCCTCTTCGCACGGTCATCCGGGCAGCGCTCCCCTCCCTAATCCTTCACGAATCCTCTTTGTGCGGCTGTCCGGGCACCTCTCAGCCAGCGGCCCGACCCGGCGCGCGCGACCGGCCTGCGGACTCGTCACTGCCACGCCCATTCACTGACGTACGCGCGGAACACCGCGCACCAACCCAGCAGCTAACCAACAACATGCAGTCACCACCAGCGACTACCGTGTGTGCGTACTGCTTACTGCCTAGGGAAGTAGACCTGTTGACAGGGACACTACCATGGTACAGCACGTGCCAATGCACACCGACAGGGAAAGTGACCAGCTGCCCATGGGGCGGGTGCAAGCAAGAGGCCGGAGCTAGCGAACTGCCATGGCCACTGCAACCCACCAAGATGCCCATATCACCCACTACAGTAAAAACCGAGATTAGCACCACGCTGATCGACACGAAGACCACATCGTACCCGACTTATGTGCATGCCGCACCAAACCCAACACGAGCTAGAATGTTAGCTCCACTAACCGGACCAAGCTCCTGGACGCCCACGCGACTATCATGGAACCAGAGCAAATTAGTGCTGCCCGAGTTCACTGGGATTGCACACGAAGACCCTACCACATTCCTGCAACATTGTGAAACGCGACTGGCTAGGTCCGGGATACCCACGGACGAATGGGCGGAATGCACCAGCGAGCAATTGAAAGGCAATGCCCGCCAATGGTGGAACTCATTGGGGCAATTCAGCATGCCCTGGGAGGCCTTCACAGCCACGTTCACACGGCGCTTCGATACCGACCAAGCCATCGTACAGTGTACGTCTCAGTTCTACGGCGAACGACAACGGGACGGCGAGCCAGTCGAGCAATTCATCGCACAGAAAATACAGCTCTTCAGGCGGGTATCGCCCGGCAGGGAGCCGACACAGGCACTGACTACTGTGACAGCCCTATTATGTAATGAGCTACAGCCCTTCTTGAGATGCCAGCGGCACGATTCTATCGAAGACTACGTCCAACAGGCCGTAGACACTGAGCGCAACCTGCAGGGGCTATGGCGCCGGAGCACGCCGAGCACCAACAGGGGACAAATTAATTTCCCAGCGAGGCGAGGCCCGCCCCTAGCGAACCTACCGGAGGGGGCCGATGGACAACCACAACCCTCCACATGGCGACGTGCCATTGAGGAGGCACCTAGGCACAACGGAAGAGATGCACGGGAAGGTCACGACGGCCCATCCAGGCAGACCAACACATCACTGCCCCAATGTCGACAAGGTTGCCCGCCTGGAACGCGCCACTGGCACATGGACTGCCCACTACCACCACCACAGCGACCGCCACCAACTCACCCGTCGGGAAACGGACCCCCGGGGGCGCGGAACTAAGTGCCCTGCCCCCGACAACTGCAGCTCGAGACGTGAGGGACCGGCACGGAACCACGCCCGTCCTGAACCAACTGTCCCGCTCCCGGGATGGTCTGATACGCCTCCCCGTGGAGGTGGAAGGACGGCCCGCAGCCGCCCTGGTGGACACGGGCGCGAGTCACGTGTTCGTGTCTCCCAGCCTGGTGCCACCCGGCGCGCTGCGACCACACCAGGCCGAGCTGCGGTTGGCGACCAGCACCCAACCAGGCGTAACGGTGGGACAGGTGGAGCTTAAGGTAAGCCTTCGGGGTCTATCAACAACAGTGACAGCCCTTGTCGTCGAAAACTTACACGAAGAAATTGTATTGGGTCAGCCCTGGTTAGCTGAGCATGACGCAGTGGTAGAGACGAGGCCTGCGCGAGTTCACATAGGCACCCAAGAACGTTTCACTGTGTACGCGACCGGTACCACACCCGAGGCCCCCACAGAACTGTTAACATTAGAACAATTGCGACATGATGTCCCCCACATGTATCAGGATAGGGTGAACCGTGTGCTAGCGGAGAGGCAGGACGTGTTCGCGACAACCGACCCCCTCAAACGCACCACCGTGGCGGAACACCGCATACCCACACTTCATAACAACCCCGTGCGCGAGACGCCTAGGGGCTACGGCTTCCGGGAACAGCGCGCCATTCGGGAGCAAGTGTAAGAGATGCTGAGGGACGGAGTAGTAGAACCATCTAACAGCCACTACAATGCATGTGTCGTGCTAGCGCCTAAAAAAGATGGCTCCCTACGCTTCTGTGTAGATTTTCGCCTGCTGAATGCCATCACGGTCAGTTCCCCCCCACCGCAGATCAGTGTCGAAGCCGCCGTAGCGGGCCTAGGCCGAGCCAGGGTATTCAGCACCCTCGACTTGAAAGCCGGCTACTGGCAAGTGCCGATACGTCCTGAGGACCGGGAAAAGACCGCCTTCACAATCCCGGACGGACGCCGTTTTCAGTTTAGGGCCATGCCATTCGGCCTGAAATGCGCTCCCGCCATGTTTCAGGAGATGATGACGAGGGTACTGGAAGGTTATGTGGGCCAATTTGCGATCGCCTACCTGGACTATGTAATAGTCTTCTCGGAGACGTGGGAGGACCACATCCGACACCTGGCATTAGTGCTGGAGCGTTTAGCGACACACCACCTGACAGCCGCCCACCACAAATGCCACATCGGGACACAGGAGGTGGAGTTACTGGGCCATGTTGTGAGTGCCGAAGGTAACCGCCCCCAGCCCGGCCACCTGCGCAAGATCGCGGAGGCAGAGGTGCCGCGGACCCGAAAGCAATTGCAGCGTTTCGTCGGACTCGTGAATTGGCTCAGGTGCTACATTCCTGAGTTCTCTCGAACAATAGCGCCACTCACGGACCTTCTGTCACCACAATCTCGATATCACTGGAACCACGCGGCCCAACACGCGTTTGACGAAATCAAAACCTCGTTCATACGATGCCACACGCTGGCGCGAGTGGACCCCGACCGCCGCCTGTACCTGCAAACGGACGCAAGTGCCCTGGGGGTGGGGGCGGTACTGTTCCACGTGAACCCGAACGGTGACAAGGAGGTAGTGGACTAGGCTAGTGCCAAGTTCGGTCCGGCCGAACGCCGGTACCATAGCAATGAACAAGAGTGCCTAGCGGTAGTGTGGGCGATGAAAAAGTACCGCCCCCACTTAGAGGGGAGAAACTTCACGCTGCGGACGGACAACAGGTGTCTCACGTGGCTGCATACAATGCAGGGGAGGAAGGGGAAATTGATTAGGTGGGCGCTGTTCCTTCAGTCCTTCGATTTCGAAGTAGAACACGTCCCTGGTACCGAGAATCAACTACCCGATCTACTGTCACGAGAACCTGACACCCAGACCCAGCTAACGGACGGCGAGGACTGGGAAGGGATACTGCCCCCCAGCCCGCAGGACGAACGGACATACCTGGACTCGACGTGCACACGCATCACCGCCGACGCGCACGGCGACGAGGGCCCGCCGAGTACAGCGGCCGACGTCCACAATCGCGTCCTCAGAGCTCAGGAGACATCGCAGGATGCCGACCGGCGCCGCCGGCAAGCAACAGCCGGAGACCACGAGGCGTGGAGCATGCGAGACGAGACAGTGATGACCCGGACACCCGGGGGCCGTCGCGACTGGAGAGTCTACGTACCGCCTGAGGCACGGGAGGCAACCTTAAGGTTCTTCCATGACCACGACCTCGCGGGCCACCCAGGGACGGACCAGACGCGACGGGCCGTCGGCCAGCACTACCACTGGCCCGGCGTCACCCACGACGTGCGAGAGTACGTTCGGGAATGTGAGACCTGTCAGGTGAAGAAGGCGCGGAGACGAGACGGCGAAGAGCAGCAGCGGCCACGGGTACCAACTACCGCGTTCCAGACCATAGCATTGGATGTAATGGGCCCGTACCCCCGCACAACCCGCGGCAAACGTTTCCTGCTGGTGGTCACGGACCTCTTCACGAGGTGGACAGAGGCATACCCGTGTAGAAACGTAAGAACTCCCACCATCACCGAGATCATGTCTAGCGAGTTCCTGCCACGCTGGGGCTACCCACAGTCCATCCTCACGGACAATGGCAGCCAATTCCTTGGACGACAGTGGAAAGTTTGGTGCAACGAACAGCGCATCGAACACCACACAACGCCCGCCTACCATCCGAGGGCGAACCCCACCGAACGACGTAACCAGGAGCTGAAGGCTCAGTTGCGCATACGTCTCGGTGGGGATCACACGCAATGGGACCTGCATGTGGCTGACGCACTGTTTTGTATCCGACGCCGGACAAACGCCGCGATGGGCATGACGCCGGCGGAGATGGTACAAGGACACAACCTGCCACTGCCAGGCGAGTGGGCAACTCACGGGGTCCCACAACCCACAGAAACCGCAGAGGAGCGCGAACAGCGCCGCACAACAGTCCAGGAGGACGCCCGGCGTCGCCAAAGGACCTATGCCGAAGAGATAACCCCAGTGACGCAGCACCCACCGCCGACTGTGCAGGCCGGGGACCAGGTGTTCGCGCGGGTGCACCCGCTGTCAGCTGCACCCCCCAACTACTGTGCCGGTCTAGCACCACGATGGGGAGGCCCCTACACCGTGCAGCGCCGACTGGGGAGGACAACGTACCTGGTACACCTCGGGGGGCGGAAGGTGAAGAAGGTACACCGGGACGACCTGCGCCTCGCCAGTCTGCCAGGAGACAGGCTCCCGGCCGCAGGGGCACCGCCCACCCCCGAGGCTGACGCAGCGTGCGAAGAAGAGGGTGCAGACCCCTACCAGACACCCCACCGACGCCAACACGGACAAGGACAGCCACGCCCACTTCCCCTCCGAGGGCTACCCGGAACCGCAGTCGAGCCTGATGACGACGGAGCCACAACAGCGGAAGTCGAGCCCCTAGAGGCGGTTGCGGAGGCACCCAGGGACCTGGTGGGCGAACTCGAAGGCCACCACAATCAGCCGGCCAGCACCCCCGACCAGAGCCACGGAGAGGACCCGGAGGAGGGGCCCAGGCCACGGCCACGCCGTCTCCGACGACGGCCCCAGCACTTAGGGGAATATGCCCTGGAACCCACACCCACCCGACGACGCCCTCGCCGAAGACAGTCACGGACACTGACAATAACAGACGTCTCACAAAACTTGGACGGGGCCGAAGCAGAAGAGGGCCCAGGCCCAACCCCACTTATCTCAGAGCCGGAAGAGGGGGAGGTGACACCCGAGTCCCCAACACGGGGAGCATGGGGACACTGCGCCTCACTCGCTGACGCCACCTTCCGCGTGCGCATCGATCTGCCCGGGGAGAAGTCGCGGAATAGTTCATGGCGACAACAGAACCGGTCTCACCGATCCAAGGACCCCTACATGGGGAGCCCACGGGACGACGGAGAGACGGAGACGCACGACCCACCTGGCATCCCGGAACGGGACAGGAGGCCCTATCGAACGATACCCCACCCACCAACCACAGAAGGGGAGGGCCCCACAGCCCCAAGCTACGAGAAGCCCGACCACCAGGCGGAGGGCCCCAATGAGCGCCCCCGACGAGCCCCACGACTCCCGAAGTACCTGGCCGATTACGACCTGGGAGACTTCCTGAGGGGACAGGTGGACAACCCAACCCCCGGGTGCTCGACGTGGAACGACCCAAGAGCAAGGGGACAGGCCTATTAACCACGAACACCACCCGAGTTGACCGGTTGCCAGGAATAGCAGGCGCCACGACGCCGCCCCTCGGCCAGCCTGCCACAGCAGCCACCAAGGAGGCGCGCACTCTCGTCTGCACAGGCGCCACGACGCCGCCCCTCGGCCGTACTGCCACAGCAGCCGCCGAGGAGGCGCGCCCGCTCGCCTTCACAGGCTCCACGACGCCGCCCCTCGGCCGTACTCCCACAGCAGCCGCCGAGGAGGCGCACACTCTCGCCTTCACAGGTGCCACGACGCCACCCCTCGGCCGTACTGCCACAGCAGCCGCCGAGGAGGCGCGCACTCTCACCTTCACAGGCGCCACGATGCCGCCCCTCGGCCGTACTGCCACAGCAGCCGCCGAGGAGGCGCGCACTCTCGCCTTCACAGGCGCCACGACGCCGCCCCTCGGCCGTACTGCCACAGTAGCCGCCGAGGAGGCGCGCACTCTCGCCTTCACAGGCGCCACGACGCCGCCCCTCGGCCGTACTGCCACAGCAGCCGCCGAGGAGGCGCGCACTCTCGCCTTCACAGGCGCCACGACGCCGCCCCTCGGCCGTACTGCCACAGCAGCCGCCGAGGAGGCGCGCACTCTCGCCTTCACAGGCGACACGACGCCGCCCCTCGGCCAGCCTGCCACAGCAGCCGCCGAGGAGGCGCGCACTCTCGTCTGCACAGGCGCCACAACGCCGCCCCTCGGCCGTACTGCCAAAGCAGCCGCCGAGGAGGCGCGCCCACTCGCCTTCACAGGCGCCACGACACCGCCCCTCGGCCGTACTGCCACAGCAGCCGCCGAGGAGGTGCGCACTCTCGCCTTCACAGGCGCCACGACGCCGCCCCTCGGCCAGCCTGCCACAGCAGCCGCCGAGGAGGCGCGCACTCTCGCCTTCACAGGCGCCACGACGCCGCCCCTCGGCCGTACTGCCACAGTAGCCGCCGGGGAGGCGCGCACTCTCGCCTTCACAGGCGCCAGGACGCCGCCCCTCGGCCGTACTGCCACAGTAGCCGCCGGGGAGGCGCGCACTCTCGCCTTCACAGGCGCCACGACGCCGCCCCTCGGCCGTACTGCCACAGCAGCCGCCGAGGAGGCGCGCACTCTCGCCTTCACAGGCGCCACGACGCCGCCCCTCGGCCAGCCTGCCTCCGCAGTAACGAGGTGGTACCTGCGCACACCTGCACACACCGGCTGCCAGAGCTAGGGTTGCCAAACCGTGGCGGGGTCTATCGCGGGCTAGGCCGGGCTTCTCCAGGGGGGGGGGGGGGGCGTTTGACGTCGTCCGTCCGAAGGCCATAAAGCCCGGCCTCCACCCGCCAGTATTAAACCCCGCTAACAGAACGCAACCCTAGCCCAGGTCACGTGAGTCAAGCGAGCCGACGACGTCGGTGAGTGTTTAAATAGACTACGCCCGTATGCCAACTCCACCAAACAACTCTTATGCTTCATTAATTACGGGGAGTAATTAAGTGATTTTTAATTATCAAAACAACCCTTAAGAGTGAAAGTGAGTCGTAGGGGTGCAGCGGTTTTCCCCATGGGAAACCGCAATTAATAAACGTTCAGAACATCCCTTGCGGCCTTCCGCCAATAATTAACAACAGCATAAATCAACCTAATTAACCTCCCCGTTTTCACCTGCAAATAGCCACTGGAGTAGTCAACAAGTGACAGACAGTCTCCAGCTTGACTTTCTATTTTCAAATATTATTAATCTCAATTTTATTATGTATTATTATTATAGGCCTTCCGCCAACTAATTCAGACAGATGTCATTAAGTTACGAGGGTTCTAGAAATAATAATGTCTAATTATAATTATAAATTTGGAATAACGGCATATTAGAAAGTTCGGCGCGTCATGACGCTTCCTCCCCCCCCAAGCCGGCACAAAGCGGCAGTAGAGTTTTACTCACGGGCCGGGGCGGACACGTGATCCCGCGGGGAGACTTCAACTTTTGTGCTACTGATTTCTTCATACTGGTAAATATTATAATTCATTAAAACCTCTTTTTTCCTCTCCCCGCGTGTCCCCGTGCCCTTTTCCGGTGCAGGGCTTAACCCGGCCGCGTTAATTTTTGCTCGTCGCGCAACAACGGTTCGCGACGCAGTCACCTTACGGTCCGGGCCGACTCCCGCGAACAGAACTTAATTTAATTCGTCGAGCAGACGCCTGCCGACTACAAATGTAAAGACTTTTCTTTTAATATTACTTTCGTGGGCCCGCGACTCACACAGGTGAGCCCGGGCACGAAGCTAATTCCAGTTTATCACGGGAGTGGCCGTTAACCCACTCAAACTCTTCGACGACCCCCAAGCTCATGTAGGGATCTGATTTGCAAGTGCCGCAACGTAACACGTATTTAATTATTCAGTGCGAGTGTGTGTAGTGTCAACGTATTTGTCCAGTGTAATTGTATAACTTTGTGAGATGCGGGATTAAAAACCAGCACCTAATTAATGTGTTATTTATTTCATAGACGTCCCCTGAACAGTTAGGAAACAGTCCTCTACACTGTTTAGGGCCAGTGCGTATTAAAAGCAGGGACTCCCTTCCACCATCAACAGCCGCCGATCCTAGTGGAACACGCAGGGGCAAAAACCCACGACCAACTCGGTTAATACTCAAATTAACCTGGCGCCCGCCGGAGATTTCATTAAGAGCCACTAAAACCACTAGGACCGTCCCGAGTCTCGATCACGAGACCGCGGGTGACGGCAGATTATTATATAAATTTTTATAGAACTATATATTTATATTGTTGATACTTTGAGTGGTATGAAGCTTTATGAGCTGTAAGAGATTAAAATAATAGAGAACTGATAAATTATCGTAAGATATATATTATTACCATAGATGTTTTATTGAATGTTAAATGTATTATATAAATTTTTTATAGAACTATATATTTATATTGTTGATACTTTGAGTGGTATGAAGCTTTATGAGCTGTAAGAGATTAAAATGATAGAGAACTGATAAATTATCGTAAGATATAAATTATTACCATATATGTTTTATTGAATGTTAAATGTATTATATAATTTTTTTATAGAACTATATATTCATATTGTTGATACTTTGAGTGGTATGAAGTTTTATGAGCTGTAAGAGATTAAAATAATAGGGAACTGATAAATTATGGTCAGATATAAATTATTACTATAGATGTTTTATTGAATGTTAAATGTACGATAGCTAAAATATTTTATTCATACTCATCTGAGGCTGTCTTGTGTGATCGACGAAATTATGAAAATTTTGTCATACTAATTGTCTTTTTTATATAAAATTTTATAGAACTATATAGTCATACTGTGGGTACATTACTATATTTAAATTATTTTTTTTTGAGTGTCGGGACTTGCTATAGGAGAGCTCTCGGGGTGGGATAAACGAAATATAATAGTATTATAAAATTTTTGTCAGGTAAATTGTTATTGTATATAGCGTATGAAAATGGAGTAAGAGTTCATGCTCTAGTGGTGAACTTGTGGTGAAGCCTGTGAACCCACACAACAAAAAAGAAAACTCTACCCACCTCTATTAAAGTTTTTGTCTTGTACCTGAATTTTGAGATTTTTAAGTTTATTCTGATTGTTGTAGTAAAGCCTCTTTTGTATTTGAGCGCTGTTGAGATGCGCATATTAGTAGTTGTTTGCAAAATAATCAAAATATATTTATACCACTGAGCACTGCTCTTTGTTTTGTTTAACGTAACCTTTTCTTTCCCTTTGATTTAGTACCCTTGGGCCAATTGTGAGGCCAGGTTCTCCCTGCTGGAAGGGTAATAGGTAAAGAGGGGTTACACTTCTACTCATATCTGTCAGTAAAATAATTATAACTATTGACACCATGCACCCCCCGGTTTTTTAAAATAAAATACATTTTTTTTATTTTACATATTTTTAAATTAAATTTATTAAAATTTATTTTCTATTTTTTAGTTGTATTTTCTATAAAAGCGTGTTTTTTAGTTTTTTTAAACTCTTATTTATTTTCTTGTGCTCCCTTGAAAAACATTATAACAGGGTTCTACTGTAATGTTATACGATTCGTGGCACCGACTTTGTTCAAGGGATGGTCCAGGACACCACGTGTGCTGGACTAAGTTAGCGTTCGTATTACATGACAAAATATTAGACGAGCGAACAAAACAACTAATTTTCTAAGCAGTCTATGGCCCGAGGTAAGCCCTGAAGTTAAGAAAAAGCGATTTATACAAATTAAAGAGGCAGCTGTATGTGAATCAGTGATATAAAAAGTTGATGATAATGGCTGCATGAAGCTCCTTACCTCGGGCAGCAGCGGCGACAGACTGAACTCATCCCAGTGCGCGCTAGAGGCAGGTCACTCACATCCGGCCGACGACCGTTACATACATTTATAAAGCACGCCATTGGCAAAAAGCGTGAATATATTTACATAAACCCTTTTTAAAATCAGCCTAATAGCTGCAGACAGTAACATCAAGTAACTTTATTATTTAAAACAAACTAAATGTTACATATGTTCGGTCGACTGGGGGAATCGCGCCACCTTAAGGAAAAATGACTTTTTCTATACTGTAAAATGACTTAATATTTTTAATACAGGGATTATTTCATTTTACAGTTTCTAATACATGACATAAATACGTTAACAGAACTTAAATGGAGTTTTGAGAAACACTACTCAGTGGTGTGATTACCCAGCTACCGGGGTAATTCTGCCACACTCCTGGGGTTATGATGCCATCCTCATACAGACTATAAACAGGTAACTTGAGATAAAATTGGAAGTGATGGCCAGCAGTCAAACTTACATGAATTTACTACACAATTGTTTTTTATCAATTATAACAAGAAACTGAATGTTTTTAAGATTTCTTTAACTTTACAAAAATATTTGAGGTATTGATTATAGTCGTCAGTAAAACTATTTTTCCTGAAGAGGTCAAATATATAATTATCTGCACAATAAAACATACTGCAACCTGCATGAGCCCACTTACCACAAAAAGTGCACCTATACCACATTTAATTTGTACCATATTCATTACAAATTATGCAAATTTCAAAGTCTTTCGAAAAAAAAAATCAAATGCATCATCATCTGAGTTATCACACAAGTTTGCTCCTCTAAATCGTCATCAGTCGAAGATGTTTCAAATGTTAATCTACGACTGTATGTTTTTTTTCTTATTTTTTTGATAACATAAGTTTCAGATTCATTTGTTTTAATTTTTTCTCCTTTTTAATTTTGGTACTTTTGCTGCTGAACCCGAGGCCCCCAAATCTTAATGCTTTCTTCTTAGCAGCTAACTCTTCTTTTTATTGCTATTCCTTTTCTTTAAGCTTCAGACACTTAACATTTTTTATTTATCGGGGTTTCTGTCAGATGGTTGAATGGCTGTTTTCGTTGAGAATTTTCCTTGATTTGTTTAGCTGCCTCAATAGGGAATGGAGATAACTTGTTCAATGCTACATTAAAACTGTCATCGGTTGGCTTTGAAGACTTACTCGAGGTTCTGGGAACTCCCGGCGGGCCATCATGACTTTAAATGGCCAATTCTTCCAATGTATCAGGGGTAGGTTGTGTTATCAATCGTTAGATTTTAACTTATGTCATTTTTACCAAGACAGGAAACCTCTTCAGCTTCTAAATACATGTTATACATTTTTTGTGTGTGCAAACTTCTCAACTTTAAATCTGTCTTTATTTACAGGGTATATTTCTGTACTTTTTAAACCCAGATACTCTTTTTCCAATAGTTACTACATTTAAATATGCCTGGTTGAAAATGTAAGCTATTCATAAGAAGTTATCTTCTTATGTATATTTGACCTCATGTATTTGTCACATTCTCTGTTGAAGGCACTTTTAAGTGGTTCAATAAATGTTACGTCAAGGAGCTGTAATCTGTGTAATGTATATGGTGGTATGGAGATCATATGAATGTGGTGCTGGTTACAGAAATCGTGGGTGGACAGGGTTGCATGACTGCTATGATTGTCCAGTACGAGGAGGACTGGATCATCTGCTGTAGGCTATGTGGACTTCTCGAAGTGCTTCAACCAGTGTAGAAAAAGTTCATCGTTCGACTACGCGTTTTGAAAGCATCTGAATTGTGCCCCTGCAGGTTCACCCTTCTCAAGATGAGGAGACATCCTTTTTCTTGAAAAGATGAACAGTGGTGGGACATAGAGTCCGGGAGCGCTTAACACCTCCAACTTGATTGTGACCCTTAGGTTCTAAAATGTGTACTGGCTTCTGAACTGACGATATGCTGGCCTCATAGACATTGAAATATTCTGTGTGGTTGGAAATAAAATTGTTCTATAAGGCAATTTAGATTGTTAAAAAATATATTTACTTTTTCTTTGTTAAATTTTAAAACTCTGCTGGTGCTTGTTGGCGATGATTTTCTAAGAGTTATTTGTTGATTTCTTTTACGAAATCCTAACGTCCAATTTTAGCATGTCATTTTAGTTTCTTCTTTAAAATTGTACTTTATTTTCAGTTTCTCTGCAAGTTTAAAAGCTAAATGTCTCAAATCTGTAAGGTTAGCTAGTGTGATAACCCTATCGGCCAACACTTTTTCCTGTCCTTCCATAAAAACTGGCAATCTTCCCATGCTAGGATATTAAATGCTTCTATCAGAGTGGTCCTTGTGATATCAAACTGTAAGGCCTTACTTCTTATTGATTTCCCATCCACCACTTGCTTTATCGTTATTTTAAGTTTGTCCTGAGTCCATTTTGCCTTTTCAGTAATCTTTCTTCTTACCCAGAGCATCTTAAAAGGTAAATAAAAAATACTTTCAATTATAACTTTTATTTCACAGAAATTTTGTTTTCTTTATATTATAAGTGTTTTAAGCACCAAAAGAAGAATAAAATAAATTTAAATAATAATGCAGCAAAAATCAATTTTTTAAAGATATAACATAAGTAAAACAGCAAAGAGTAGGAGAATTTTTTTTCCTGTTTGTTATGAATAAGAAAAAACAAGTAATTATTAAAAAAAACACCACCTTCAATTATTTTTGATTGGTCCCTTTAAAAATTATATCAAACTTGAAATTTTCAGATGGCATAAAATTTAACCACAATGAAAACGAGACCTTTACGACCACAAAAAAAATGCTATGAAAATTGGAACATTCGTTCAAAAGTCATGCCTGGACCTACATTACATATGTTTATATATGTGTATGTATATATATTAGATCTGTATAGATTTTTTTGTAAATACGGTTAAAAATACTTGCTTTTATTTGGAAAATTTGAACTTTTTTTTTCAATCTTTTTTTTTCTTCATTTAACACCTACATTATTTTCAAAAATGTTATTACCGGTAGTCCTACAACTCATGATGTCGCCATTGAAGGACATGTGCAAGCCGTGTCAGGCTCTTCAAGTTATTATCAGTTTGGAAGCTATAGTGTACATATTTCGTGGCAACGCCTCCGTGATGTGTGGCCTGTGTGACTTTCCTACCCATAACAAAGTGTAAGCTGTAACGCCCGCTTGGTCCACAGTTACACCACTTTTAGGCGAGATACATCAACATAAATGCGTCGAGCCGAAACGACTCAAGTTAGATGACTCAATAGCACCATATCGAGTGTTGTTCCAAAGTTTAATACATTCGATACCGCCAATACTTTTTATACTTGCTTAGTAACATTGATTCCCTGAGAATCCCAGGTAACCCTAGTGAAAGATTGGGCACTAGGTCCGGCCACATGACAAACACACCCCTCCCCCCATACAACTGATATCATTCCGGGCACAACTAACAGGCATCCATCCTTGGGACAGACCGGCCCGCATCAACATAAAGTATTAAAATATAGTTTTACAATTATAAATATTTTTAACAGCTCTGCGCAGTGTAAAATCTGCGATGTTAGCCACGAAAGCAATGTACATGGAGGATGAATCACGAATGTCCACCACCTTTTCCAGATTTCTGAGACTTTGACAGATGACAGCACCTTGGGGACACATTTTTGTTCCAATCGACTTCCGTTCCATTCACGAAATTACTCCTACCAAATGCCATACACCGAGAGTTAAGTTGTTTACACATCAAAAATAGAGGTAAAATATGGAGTACAACAAGGGTCTGGCCGGGAACTTTTCACTTTTTGGATATAATTTAAGTTTGTTACACTTCCTGTTATAACTGAGTAAACCAATTTCTGTTATCATTTTGTCACATTTCACTCTTTGTTGATGAGTTGTGTAACTAGTGGACCTTTTAGTTTCAGAAGTCAAAATAATGATTTCGTCTAGATATAAGTACCTCTATGTTTATTTAACATTTGATTATTTTCACAGTAAGGTGATATTTTATAAATTGATTGACAAATGTATTATTATATTTTGTAATTACATTAACATTACAAACAACATTACATTATCTAAAGAATGGGCCGGTCCTTATTAGACAATTACATTGATAATTAACACAATTTAAATGAAATTCACAACAATAAACCAGTTAAGTTGCTTTCACAATAAGCACACTTAGACCGAATAAAGTCCCGAAAGAAAATTTTTATGGTGATCAGATCTCTTCAACGTCGTGATTTAATATTATTCTGAAGATGCAAAAAAAAACAACTTAAGAACTGGAAGTTTGACGATGGCTGGCCGAAGTTGTGCTGCTAACGAGGCGTCAGGGCGCCTTAGTCGTCCCCATTGCCGGAGGAAGGACTCGAGGGTGGAGTGGTCAGTTCCGTATCAGGCCCTTGGAACCTCATACGACCCTTGGAACCTGTCCGGCCCTCGGACCCTGTCTGTGAACAGATCCGAATCAAACATGTTCAGGAATGGTTCACAGACAGTTGGCAAAATAGGCAGAAAATGCCTTTTAACAACGATGATGGTCGGGGAATAATGAATGTCAGAAACTCACCATACAGGGAGATGGCTTCCATTATCAGCCAAGATGTGGATCTCGCGAACTCGCGGTTGTCGCGGACGTTTCCATGTAAAAAAAAGTAGAAAATATTAAGCAGTATTATAAACGAAGCATGACTACTTCTAAGAGGTACGCAGAATGACTAATTAGTAATTACTAAAGTTGTGGGAATCACATCACTTGCTTAGCTGATTACATCTTTAAACGACGCATGGAGTGAAGTCTCAATGTCGACGATGCGGTGTGGTCCACCTGAAATCGCGGTGCGAAGTTCGTTTTGGATGGCAGCGACTCGTAATTAAAAGATGATGGCAATCAAAAGAAAAGGGGGGGGGGGAGGCCTCGTCTTTCAGACCGAAAGGTTCCGAAGATTATCGAGGAGCATGTCAAGAAATACTGACTTCGATATCTCGAAGTTGGTGTTACTGGCCGATGTCAGCGCGACATACTGAGGGGTGACCGAACCAAAGAGTGATCGACTCACACGAGGTGACTGCTAAAACTTTAATCTTATGGACGGGACTAGTCCAGCACTCTGGTGACCTGGGAATGAACTACGGGGTACTTTTTGTAGCACAAGGCGCCAGGGGAAATAATTCGCAACACTGCCACTAGAGTGCATAAGCAGTACTTTCTGGGACTGGAGTCGTGGCCTTGGGATAGGCCGACCCTGGCCGGGGTTAGTGGCCGGTCAATGCTCTGGCCAGTGTTCCCAGGAAAGCTTGGAGAAGGGGGGGGGGGGGCGAAAACTGCGTTGACAGTGGGAATGGGGCTCTACTGAGACCGGAGGCATGACTGGACGTTGATGAAAATGACTCGAGATCACGCCATAAAGTGCTCATGTCAGACGAGGTATTAGAAACAGCCTGCCCTGAGAGCTTGCAGGACATACAGTTCTTGTCATGTCTCGGAGGCGAATTTCAGGCGGCGTACATGCACAAAGGCGGGAATAAAACGATAGTACTTGCTGGGTTATTAGATGGGAGACAAAATAATATGTTGGGAACAATTGGGGAGAAAGGTCTGAGAAAGATAAAATGGGAGTGTTCAGCAGGTGGAAAAAGTTTAAGTTCTTGCAGCAAAAGAATACTGATTGCATAAATTTTCAAAAATTCAAATTTAGAATTGTGCCAAAATTAATTTGAAATGTTAATTTTAATTCAGTACTGTTTGCTGATCTAACTTTGTCTTTAGATCTTACTTATTTTTTTAAGATACTATTGATTAGGGTGATGTTTGTTATAAAACCAATACATTGTTTGTGAATCTGGATAAATCAAAACGTCACTTGTTAACAATATACATTTATATGTTCAAATAGGAATCAAGCTTTTAATGTACGAGTAAATATGAACTCTAAAATGCCATTGTGTTTGCATGTTTATAATGTTTATAAAACACTTTGTTTAATATTATTCATAATGTAACAATATATAATACAATAACTATTAAGAAGCTAATTTAAAAAAATATCCATAGTCTTTATAATTTTGGCAGTGGTAATCGTTGCAAATAAATAAACGATTATTCTTAATATTACTACAAATGTAATAAAAATTCGGAAGCATTCTTAAAAAATTAACAAAAATAAACAAAACCATGTATTCAACAATATTCACTAAATAATTATTGGTAAAAAAATCGAGAAGCTGACAACTGACAACTGGTATTCTACAGTTACTTATGATCGAACACAATGCACTTTGGTAGTATTATTATGAAAATAAATATTACACAATGCAATTATCTTTGTGATTTATTATGTGACATAAATTTACAAAGAATTAGTAAGACATTCATTCTAGTATATACTATTTTAAAAAAAAATAGTAATATTGAGATTATAACTTCAAATGACATGCTATATAATTTTAAAAAGGAATTTATATGTATTAAAACAAAACAATACCATAATATTTTAAAGTAAAAAAGTCTCTTTGATTAATCATATAAACATTTAAGCATGAATTTTGACTTATATTTCACTACAAACCACTTTCTATACCATAATTATTTTATGGGTTTGTTTAGTTTATTATTTATTGACTTCGCATTTGTTAAACCTTAATAAATATTATTCGATACAATATATAAAAATAGTTATAAGCATAAAGATTTACAGAAAACATTAAAATTGGTAGAATTTTAATGTTTTAATACTGTTTCTGAACTTGAACAAAATTATTTGCGTTTTTAATGGCTACATAACCATGGTTCGTTAGAGCTTGTCCAACACACATTTTACTGACGAATTAGTGATGCCTTAGCAACTGCTGCCACTTGCATCTTCTGAGTACTTGCCACTTATCTTTGCATATTTCGTAACCCATTTGGAGCCTGATTTGATGTGCACGTCGTTGAGAGTGGCCTCTACAGGATTTGAATCGCTGATACCATCGAACGTAAAGGTTCCAGCAGTCAACACCTTGATGTTGTTGAAAGTGATGCCCTTGAAGGTGGGAATGTGGCTGCCGCTAGAGCTGCTGTACTGAGTGTCGAGGACAATGGGGTTCTTCACGTTGTGCATGCAGACGTTGGTGTAGGCGACGCCTGTCACCAGACCACCACGGGACTTGTCGCTCTTGATCCTCAGGCCGTTGGTGGTGCCGTCCAGCGTCAGCGTGCTGACAGTCACTGAGCTGACACCATCGTTGACTTCACTGCCGATGGACATACCGTGGCCAACACCGAACTTGTTGTTGGTTATGGAAACGTACTTGGTCGGCGCGTTGCCTGCCTTGATGGCCACGTTGTCGTCGCCGGTGGCAATGTTACAGTGCGTGATGGTGACATTCTGAGATCCCATCGGGTCGATGCCGTCCGTGTTGCGGGCAGTTCCCGGCGTGTTGATGGTGACTCCCCATGCGGTGAAGCCGTTGGTGCTCTTGCTGGCGACGTGGAAATTGGGGGAGTTCTTCAGCGTTATCAGGTACAAAGTGATGTCATTCGAGTTTTCAATTTGAATCAGTCTGGGCGCGTTTTGTTTCTTGTTCTTGGTTTTGGCATCGGCTGCGAGCTTCCACCAGGTCTCGCCCTTGCCTGTCATGGTCTGTCCTCCTTGGCCATCGATGGTGCCCTTGCCGTATATTCCACTGCCCTTGGCGCTCTTGATGGTGATGAGCGGCTTGCAGCCTTTGCCGTTATTATCTAGCGTCCCGCACGTGTTCTTTCCCTCGTCGAAGTCTTTCGGGTTGGTGCTGGCCTTCAGCACCGCCCCACTGTCGACCCACAGACCCACTCCTGAGGGAATCGTCAGCGGGCCCGAGATGAAGGTGCCGGATGCCAGGTGGACGGCTTTCCCGCTGCCACAGGAGGAGAGAGCCTTCTGGATGACAGACGTCTCCTCTTTCCCCGTGCCCTTCAGGGAAGTGCAAGCAGACGGAATCTTCGGTTCCGACACCGATCGCAAGTCCTTGGCCACTGCGATGTGCAGTATGGCCAATGCGAGGGCGATTACTGAAGTATAATGCATGTTGATGTATCTGTTTTAGATGAGGAGTAGAATATGCCTTGGAACCGATCCTGATTCAACACTGGAATTAATTTAAGTGCTTCAGGAGAAACCTGCCAATTAAGAACAATAATTTTAATTAAATTAAAATAAACATAAGTAACAAAATATATAAATACAACATTAGGAGAGGAATAGATTGAAATCGAAATTATTCAACGTATTGATTTCAACCATTTTTATGCCATAACAAATTTTAACATTTTATTTTGAAAATTTACTTTCGTTAAGGCAGAGATCACACACTTATCTATTTTAAAAGACCATAATACAATATCTATTCACATTATTACTACAGGTGTAATCACTTAAAAAACGAATAAAATTCTGAACTCCAAATGAAAGAATCGTATTTGTAGCAGTCAGTCACTATTGACTTAAGGCATTTTTTAATTTTACTATGTACTATGCTTTAAACAAAAAGATTTTTGAAAATTTGACAACAGAAAATGTTATGGCCTAAAAACCTTTTTAAAACTATGCCATTCTGTTCCTATCCACCCCTTAATATATCATATTCATGTTTGTGTTTGTGTTTGTTACCTGTTAGATTTTCTGGTATCGTTAAGCTAAACTTGAACATTACCGAAATTTTGGCACTAAAGAATTTTATAAAATTCGTTAAAAAGAAGGCCAAACCGTATGCTGTAAAATACATACACCACACAAATAAATTGATGAGTCATTATTATGAATGTTGTTCATGTCATAGATATATAGTGCATATTATATAAGGCATTATACAAATTTGGCTAATATATGTTATGTATCGAAACGAATCCTCATACTAGATGCACACATTTTTTTATTAGTGATTCTATGGAAAAAAAATTAGATTGATTGCATCATTCCTTGGCATCAGTTTCTTTGTGGTTTTGACAGAGTAAGAACTTGAATTGTACCTTTGCTCACTGTTTTTTTTATTACAATACTATTTATATGAATAAAAAATCGATACGCAATGTTGTAACCCCCATCTCCTTATTAATTTGATTGCTTTTACTGACTTAACTGTTCGTGAAGTATTTTTTAGTAAAATTTTATTTTACTTTCTACTCTTCCAGTAAGCTTAGAAAAAGAGTATTCACCAGAAACAAAATAAATTTTAGATTTATAGTACACAGTTATTTAAATTTTTTGAATTAATTCGTCATTAGGTCATTCAAATGTGTTTCATGTTTTGCTTTGCATTTCAGTGTTATACAATGCATTGTCTCTCATAGCGGTGTTATTTCGTTTTAATTATAATTATCTATATAAAATTGCGTCTACCCAATGCTGATTGTACATAGGGGTAAAATATAAATAAATGCAGTTTAGTTACACTTGAATGCTGCACACAGTACTTACTGCTGTAGTTCAGCCACGACAGAGCCCCTGCGCACAGTACCATGTTCGTAGATAACTACGGTTTATATAAGTCGTAGGAAATACAGTATCAGACAGTTAGCCACTCGAACTTCAAGCCGAAATAAGGTGCTTACGAAAATGCCACATCACGTGAGGTTATTTACGTGCGTCAAAACGAACTCCAAGGTCACACGCTCGTCTAGTCGTTCCGAATATCACAAACAGGTGCTCAACAGAAGTCCGTATTGATAAGGTTCCCGCACTGCTCCCGGAGAGTTCATGTACATTCTGTCACTTAGCATCAGACATGATACTATGATACTACAGGATGGTCGGCGGAGCGAGCGGCAGGCTCCCCCTCACCAGTAAGCTACGAAACATCCTGGACGATCACACTACCGTGTCAGGGTGATCGCAGAGAATGTGGCTGACCCAGCTGCGAATATTTAATTTGCAGTAATTTTTATGATTCTGCCGCCGTACTGCTCTCTCCGAGACTAGCCCGTTTCCTGAGCCCCACCACCTGTTCTAGATGTACTTGTACTGCGTAAGGATGCAAACGATACACAGCCTCGGATCTTGTGGGAGGGGGGGCGCGCATAACCGGGGTATCTGCCCCAAGTGGCAATTCCAGAGGGCGCCAAATTCATATGTTTGAAGTGAAAATAAAATACTTGTTTCACAAAGTGCCTAGCATCCAGCGCAAGTTGTTCTATCGATTATTCATTTGACTTTCAAACACATCCCAGCTGGTTTTTGAACGCGTGCACAGTGTACGCGATATCTCTGCCAGGGGAAACTCCGTCGCATCTAGAAAAAAGATCTTTCCCGTAGACAAAAGGGGACGGTGCTACACGAGCTGAGCCGAATAAACCCGAACGGTCGAACGTCAAGCGACGATCGCTATTTGTTTTTGTGGTTGATTGGTTGTGCGAGTAATCAGCGTTATTATAATTATTAGCAAAAACATAGATTTAAACTACCCATCTTGGATTGTGACGTCACGGCGGCCATCTTGTATGACCTTGACAGTCATTTTGGATCCGCCATTTTGGATCCGCCATTTTGAATTATGACACCACTGTTGTAATTTCCGTTACGGCCGACATATTAAAAATCCGTAAATTTTATGTTAGAAAATCAATAAATTTTTTAAAGTTCATAAAAAATAATCAAGAGAATTTAATAAAAAAATTAATAAAAAAATTATTAAAATTTTTTAAAAGATGTACACTTTTGCCATGGAGCCCGGAATCCTTGGTTCGAACCCGGCGAGATAAAAATATGGCAACAGGTCTTTCCTCCACGGAGGCTACCAGCAGACTGACCCTCATCACTTTGACCATTGCATATATCTCCCCCCCTCCCCCCCTTACACAATTTTTTTCTTCTAATTTTTCCCCTTCCCCTAAATATTATTTTCTCGGATTTTACCCACCCCTACTCCCCCCTTAGCCAATAATGTTTTTCTTGGACTTTCTTACCCCCCCCCCCCTAAATATTCGTTTCTCAGAATTTTCTCTTCCCCCATTTTCTCCCAACCCCATCCAGAAATTTTTTTCCCTCTCTCAAAAATTATTTTTTTCCTTGCAATGAAAAACCACCACCACTTAACCCCACCCCAAATTTCTGACCCATCTACCCCCTAACCCTCCTCTCAACGTATAAATACCGGCTGCCGGCCCCCGGGATCTTCATTTTACATCAGTTACTCGTCCCCGCACCGACCGACTACAGATGAGGTAATCTTTAATATCCTATTATAATAAAAAAATATTTTTAAATGTATGAAAAAATTAAATAATCAAATTTTAATCAAAAATATTTAAATAAACACCGATGCACTTTACGTTAAGGTCGCCATCTTGGAAATCTTTATTTACTATCCGATTTTAATGAAAAAAATTAAAAATTTATAAAAAATGAATAAATTTTAATAAAATATTATTTTAGAAACGCACTTACGTCATGGAGTCCTAAGTTAGAACCTGGTAAGAACAAAAATAAAAAAAATATCGATAGATCCTTCCTCCACGGAAGCCACCGGCAGACTGACCTCCCACCACAAATGCCAAGGTATGTATACCGCCAGCTAGTATGATGTCATTTCTGTCATCATGTTTTCGTCTGGAGACCACCATCTGGTTTTCGTCTGCTAGAGTGCGCTACCACTATGTTAGTTTAATTCTTGCCCACTAGAGTGCAGTAATCATTTATTATTACTGTGACACCCACCATCTTGATATTTGGGCGCCATCTTGGATATACGTAATTATTTAGCTATAAATTCGGGAAAAATTCCAAAATTCATTAAATAAATTTGCAATCAATAAACTGATTGATTCGATCAGTTCCCGTCCTTGGTTAGATCACTGGGTGATGCAAAAAATATTTTATTAATTATATAACAATTTCAATAAATAAGGTGGTAAGTCATAAAATATGCATAGTTTCCTAGCCATCCAGCACCATATAAGCTGTTATAACCGCTATCTTGGAAATTTGTATTTATTGATCTACACATTCGGTAAAAATAAAAAATAATACCCATCAATACAATGATTTATTATACCAGTTCCTATCCATGGTTCGATCCTTGGTAGATGCAAAAAATTCATATAACATCAATTTAGCATAATAGCGACCGGTTCGAAAACAATTAACATTTTTTTTACTTAAAAAAAATATTATATAATTGCTACTATACTACAGGAACACATGCAAAAGTTAGCAATCATATTTATAAACATTTAGTTCTGCATTGAAGCGAAATTACGAATTCTAAGTCTCAATCGGTTTATACTAGACATAGACCATCCCGATCCTTTACTTCCTCTTCTTGACAGAGTTTCTGGACGCTGTGTTTAACAGCTTGCTTTTTATCGCCAGAACTGTAAATTACTGCAGCCGATGTCTTGAATGTACACTTCTTCACTTTATAATCGAACGGATATGGGTTTCCATATATACAATCCAACCACAAGTTATATTTTAATGGACCGTTTGTTGTTACGTCATCAGTAGGTTGATTGATTATGTTCTGTCTGATATCGTCAAGAAACGTACAAATGTCCTTAGACTCACTAAACGTAATTAGATGATAGTAGTCTTTCAATGTTAATAAACATTACAAAGTTAATAAACATTTTCATAAATAAAATTCAAACTTTGTTACTACCTTTACATACTCCCTCAGTGCATCTACGATTGCTTCATAGACTTCAGGAATTATTTTCGAAATTGCTGGCTTCGAAACTCGGAACAGATAATAGAGACGGACATACAAGTCCCCTGCAGCTAAAAATCGAAGGGTTAGTGCCAAACTAATCCCAACAGGAACACACGCGGTAGTTAGTATAATTCCACCACACTTTTTCTTCAATTTTATTAAGTAAAAAATCGAAGTTTGATGATGACATGCGGTTGAAATTTTTTAAACCCCCAGTTTCATCCGCTCTGAAGTCAGCAAGCAATTGGGTGTAATTTCTGGCTCTCAAAATTATGATTCCCACATTCTGCGTTTACTCCTCGTGCGCTTCTCTTTTTGGAGTTCAGCCAGTGTCACAATCGACGCAGCACAGATGGCAAGTTTTTTTTCCTAACCTAAGTAATAAAACTAAGTGTATTTGGGAGGGGTCTGGGTTAGGGGGAGGCTCTAAGTGCGTCTCAGGCCGAAGCCTATACGCTCTAATCATGCAGGGTTTAAGCCATGCAGGAGAGGTAGCATGCATCATGTGCTAGGAGGGGGATTGGCCAGCCATGGCAGCAATTGGCGCCATGACTAACTCCCCTCACTGACTATTCTAGATTAAAAACTAGATAAGTTGGGTCCAGGTAAAAACTGCATAGACACAAGGAAAACCCTGGGCTCAGACATGCGGGATGCAAAAATTTCATGCATTAATATCAAGCAGGTTGGTTACAGGAAACAGAAGGATGGTTCCGGAAGAAGAGTTGGACAGAGTAGAAACAAGCTACTAAGCAATGGGCGGGAGCTTGGACATTGCTGTCCGCATTTGGTTTTGGGCAGTACTGGCTATGTGGGGGCGACTTTGTCGTTTCCCCCAGGCTGCCAGCCAGCGCGTGTAACTTAAAACTAAGAATGTTCTGTACGCTTGTGTGTATATTAATAAATTTACTTACGTTAATTAATCGCGTATTGCTACATCGGTCCCAGCTCCTGAATGGATAGTGTTTCAGGTCGCCTGTCGTCAGCAAAAAGCAGTCGGCACTTTGCGAAATTATCACAACCTGTCATTTTTTGGAATTTCATCACTCTGTAGAAGCACAGAGTGCTGAGCACCTATGGCCTGAAGGGCCTTGATCGCGCGGTGATATTCCGCGATACTTGCAGTATTTACCTGCATCTCGTCCCGGCCTCGGTGTTGGCACGTGAACTTTTCCGTCAGCGCGCCCTTCAGTGCAGAGTACACTAAAGGGTATTGGTGTCCCTGATCGAGAAATACGAAAAGGGGCTTTATGCGCGGAGCTTTGGTCGTGGCCGTAGGAGTCTGCGGTTTTGTTGCGGAGGGGGGTCGGGGCCCGCCTCGTCGTCGCCGCTCGCACAGGACACCTCCACGTGCGAGCGCTTAGCCCTCTTTGATGTGGCTAGAGTCTAGCCATTTTCGTCCGTGGTGCTAGGCCCTGCGTGGGCTTCGCTGTCAGCAATGTCGTTTGGTCACCTCACACTCGTGAGCACCCACTGACCGTCCCCCGGGGCTAAGTTAGCCGGGTTCAGGCTAGGCTGAAGGGGATCTAACTCCCCGGGTGTCTCTGAGCTCGTCCGTCGTAAATAAAAATACCGTTACCTGGTACCGTTCCACTTACTACCTGCCTGCACACTCTGGGTGCACAGGCTACCTTTCAAAAATGCCGCTGGGTAGCACTGATAAGTACTACACACAGCTTAGGCCTGAAGGTCTAGGCGAGCAGCTCCGGGACACGTCTGTCCTCCTCCGAGGCGCAGCTGGAACTCTCCAGATGGCAAGCTTTGACACTGTGGGTGCCATGTTTATTTTCGTGCACTTTCACAGAACCTCGCCGAATGCTCGAGAACAACTGTTCTTTTCGGCGTATGCAGGCGGTGTGAACGGGAACCTCTTTACGCGTTCGCGATTGTTTTCAAGTGTTTGCGAACGCTCATGAACATGTGCGAATGATGCGCACTTGATGTAAACTAGCTTTAGTAGCACAGTGGTAGAGCGCGCGCTCGTTGATCTCAAGGGTCGTGGTTCAGTTCTCGTAACTGGAAACACTGTTTTTTTTTTTACTTGGTTTGGTAACATTATAATAAAACAATTTTAGATAATACTGTTAAATCAGCTCAATAAGTTAAAAGTTTATTTCTAAGACGTAGTTACAGACTGCTTATAGTCGTTTATGCAAAAAACAAATAAACAAACATGTATTTATTGTTATAATATGCGTTTTAAAGCATCTCAGGTTAATAGTTTAGTAATGCCCTAGAGGTATAACCATGGTGTACGGAAACTTTATAGTATTAACTGTTTAGTGAATTCCGATAACGGAAATCAGGTCCAAAGCTGGGGTTCCGGATTTTTTCAAGCCTTTTTTACTTTTATCAGAGCTGTTTATAAAAGTTAAAATATTCCGATTGTTTCGTGCTACTATCTGCGCGTGATGGTGGCAAGCAACGTTTACGATTGTGGTAGCGAATTCCAGCGGCGGGTGCAGAAATTTTGCATCCAGAAATGTTGTTACTTGAAAAGCAAATATTTTATTTACCAGTATATTTATGAAGCTCGGCATTAATTTAAATAATTAATTCTACGTTATATTTCGTGTCCGAGTTTTGTATTATAAGTTTATTTGCCATATGAACAACATGAATTTGCTCGTTACCTAGAGTATATGTTTACACACCACTGGCGAGTACTGGAAGATTTGCTCACATTTTTTCCCCTCAATTTTATCTTTTAAAAAATGTCATGTTATCTTTCCTTGGAAGTGGTCTTTTAATACAAACAGCAGCATAACAAACCACTTTGGAAAATAACATTACCAAGTGCCAAGTTGTTTTTGAAGTACTATTTGACGTCAACGACTATTTATTTATTTGGGTTCTATTTGTTTATGGCGCAGTGGAGTGCATTGCCGATAACGAAACTGATATCACGCACAAGAAGCGACGATGACAGTTGAATAGCTGTTTGTTAAAAGGGCGGAAGACACATTATTTTCGAAAATGAGATTATTGTTTGACAACATTATTTGACGATAGACCCATCGGTTTATGTAAAAAAGACAGTTGTAACACCTACAACAATGGTCGGAAATAACCTTTTAATTTTACGATTTACGTTAAAAGGGCTGAAGTCCTGGACTTATGCCCTTTTAACACAAAATAAATTTATTGCGTTGTTTTCGAAGTTGACAACCCTGCATGATATTAGCATTCAAACAGTTGGCTGTTCTGTTAAAACAAAATACAGGCTGAGACTTATGTTTAACCATCGTTGGCACTCTTTGTTTGGTAATTTGTAAAATGTGTGATAATTCAGATGATATTCCTGAACAACATAAAGGAAAGCGGCGAGCAAATCCAGCCAATTATAAGCGTTATGTAATTAAAAGATCTCGGGTGATGGGACGAGAATATGAGAACCATGCTGGATGTAAAATTCCTTCTAATCCATTGGCATTGATTGTCGGTAAGTACAATACTAATCAATGTTAATTCTAATTCAATGTATTGTTGCTATTAAATTGTAGAAAATAGTTATCATACAATGATGAAAATAATGCTCTAGAATTAAAAATACGTGGTGTAAATAACATGACCTCAATTTTCTGCCATCTATAACAAAGTTTCAAAGTTTTTAACCTACATAGTTCTTCCTTCGATGTGTTTTAGGTGCAAAAAGAAATGTTTGAATGCTTCAGCCATTTCTATAATGAATATTCTTCAAAGTATGAACAATATATTTATTTACAAGGCCTGATAGACGTTGTAGATGTGAAGAGGAGACGACCGCGAAATGATTCAGGGAAAGAAGGTAGACAACATTCATTTGTTTACCATGTAATGGTGGGCTCGGAGAGAAAAGAGGTATGTGCAGCTGCATTTCGTTCTGTTTTTGCTGTAAGTGAGAAGCGTGTCAGACGTTTACGGGCTTTAACAGTTGAAGGTAAAAGTCCAGTTGATAAACGGGGCAAACATACTAGTTTCACTTTGCACCCTGATACCAAAATAAAGGTGCAGGAACATATCGAGTCATTTCCCGTTAACGAGAGCCATTATACAGGAAAGCCAGTTCAATATCTTAGTGCTGATTTGAATGTTAAGATCAAGTACAAGTTGTTTAAAGCCAAGTATCCAAGCACTAAAATCAGCTATAGTTTCTATTTTAACTATTTTAAAGACAACTTCAACTTGAGATTTGGCCAGCCACAAGTTGACTGCTGCTGTGTCTGTGAGGAGCTTAAAGTGAAGCTAAAGTCCCCGTTTTTGAACGATGCTGCAAAACGTGTTGCGGCTGCTGAGCTAGCTATTCATTCTCGACGAAGCAGAAAATTTTACAATGCCCTGAAGAAAGAAAAAGAGAATGAAAAAAATGGTCACAACAAGAATGTTCTCTCTGTTGCTTGTGATTATATGCAGAACATAGCCATGCCAAAACTTCCTGTACAGGAACTTTTTTATTTACAGCAGCTTACTGTAAACGTCTTTTGTATCCACAACATAAAAACAAACAAGGCAGTAATTTTTCTGTAACACGAGGGCCAGGCAAGAAAAGGGCCTGATGAAGTATGCTCTTTTATCCTTCATTACTTGAGTAGCATCCCAGACCAGTACGATGAAATTCACTTGTACTCAGACAATTGTTCGGGCCAGAATAAAAATCATGCATTTTCCAAATTTCTTTTGAGTCTAACAGACTCTAAGAAATTCAAGAAAATAGAGCATTTCTTCCCAGTCAGAGGTCATAGCTTCCTAGATTGTGATAGGGACTTTGCTACTATCAAAAGGTGTCTTCGCAAGCATGATCGAATCTACACAATTCATCAACTCACCGAGTTGATAATAAGTAGCAGTAACACACTTAAATTTACAGTCATAGAAGTTAGTCCAACAAGCCCTGTCATTTACAACTTCAAGAAGTGGTGGCAAGCATTTTACAAGAAAAATCCTGTATCAGTTGAAACTGAAAGTTGTAAAGATCGTGAAAAGAAAGTTTATTTTGCTATAAGCAGTTTTCATCATTTCATCTATGATCAACAGCACCCTGGGACTGTTTCCGCAAGACAGTTCATTAATGGATTGGTTGAATACACATTCATTCTTCGCCATAGTTCCAATACTATTATCCATCTCCCCAAGTCAAAGGCTTATTCAGAAGAAAAGTTACCACTTAAAGAAGAAAGGGTCAAAGACTTGAAGAAGATTCTGCCATACTTTGATGTCAACTACAGACACATGTATGAAGACATCTTAAATTAATATTGCCATGTTTTCACAGGAAAAATCATGTTTTTGAAGGATACATTTTATGTTATGCCAGTGATTTTGATTTTGTAATCTATAGTGACAATGTGTTTGCATAGATTGTCATTTTAGAGAAGAAGCTGATGTTATGTATTATGTATTAACATGTCATTTTTTCTTGAGATATGTAGGCAGAATACCTTTACATTTATTTGTATCTTGTATATTTTATTGACGGAAACAGGGTGCATGGCTATTAATATGTGTACTGACACTCTTATTGAAGAATAAAGACTATGAATTTGAATTCAATATAATGTTGTCCACGTTTTCGAGACAAGTTGCCTGTATAAACATCTACCTATTATATTTGTTATAAGTAAACTTTTTCCGAAACTAAATTTATGTTGATCAGGATACTGTGATTTAATTTGTGTGATGTACTACATGCGCTAATATTGTCAAGAATTTGCTGTAAGTATAAATGTTATTGACTTCTTAAAGAGAAGTAGGAGTGTAGTACCACCTGTATACAATTCTTAAACGTAACTTGTATTAAATAACGAGATTAGTTGTATTTCTTTGAAAATTATTTGTTAAAAGGGCTGAACTCCCACGTTATTTGTTAAAAGGGCTCATGTCCTAGGTGAAAATGAGGCTATATATATAATTCTAAAATTAATAAATTTAAATGTTTGGAATATGATGCCCTACACCGAGACAAATTTTTAATACCAATAAAAACAGTCACAGATGAGTTTATTAGCTACAAAAGTGTTTTTTGTCTCTCCTGAAAAATGTATGTTTCTGGACATCCGCCCTTTTTAACAAACAGCTATTCAGTTTTCAATGAGAATTCGCGGCACACCTTCGGGACTCACGGGGGAGAGATAGAAGCCGAGATATGCCATATTGGTTTCAACCGTTTTAATGTCATAACGGTTATTCATAGCATAATATTTATACATTTACCAGGTTTGATGCAGAGAACACACACACAGATTTACATTGTTTATAACAGTAACTGTTGATAGTATTATTACAGTTAGTCATTAGCAAAAATTAACTAAATGCGAAACTATTTTTAGCAGCCAATTGCTGTTATATTTTGTAATTCCATTAAATTGTATACTTTGTTTTAATGAAAACAAATTATTACAATAAAAATATAGAAAATTTTTATTGCCTAGTACCGGTTGAAACCAAATCTGTATATTTTAGTTAATAACAGATTAGACCAGTTCATTTAAACTGTTTTCCAATGCTAGCCATAACCTAATTTCACGAACAGAGCAAGCATACTTTAAGGTCTCTTCACACACACGAGTGGCGTGACAGTGCCGCGACCAACCAGTGTTCCCATGGTTCTAGGAATCTGAAGGGTTTTGTTCCTACTCGCCCGACACTTGTCCGTGCCGGCGCAGACAATGCTGTCTCCATCACCGTGCCGTGACCACCGGATTATTCACGGGCGACATTTTCCTCGTTTCACGTGGATATTTATGAGTGAACATGGACGACGGAAAAACTTACTGAGTTATTCTGCACGTTATATGATTTGTCCAATCCAAAATACATGGACACAGGTTGTAGGAATACTACGAGGAATGTCTGTAAAATAAGCACCGTTTGGTCATTAAAAAAAACTCGTGAGAAAACGTTTTTATTGAAAGTTTCAGTTTACTAAACATCTACTTCACATTTTCACATAGTCACCACTCAGTTTGAAGCACTTTTAGTAACGCTGCACCAGTTTATTTAACCTCTCTGCAAAGAAGTTCGCCACCTGCGAATGGAACGGACGCCTTGGCCATTTGCATCATGAACTTCGAATACGCAATGCGTGTAGCCCAAGTACATGCGCTCAGTAAACATTCCCTGTCAACGTTTAAGCGATCTCCGTACTCGAGTCGAAAAATGATTACTCCATTTTTGAAACGAAAAGGGCGTCATTTTGGATGATTTAATGAAATGTGGGTAAACAATAACAGCAAAAATTACAAAATGACTATTGTCAACTGGTTCAAGTTTCAGGCCGCAAAATTATATGCAGAGGGGTTAAAGAAACTGGTGCAGGATTACGAAAAATGAAAATGTGAAGTCGATTTGTAGTAAACTAAAATTCTCAATAAAATCTTTTCCTCACGAGTTTTTTTAATGACCAAACGGTACTTATTTTACGGTCACCCCTCGTATCTGGTGTAAAATATAAGCGGAAATGGAAACAGCTGGTAAGAAATACATTTTGTATTATCACATTGTTAGGGGAGGTCCGTGTAATTTGGACCAGCGTGTAATTCGGGCCAGCTGTGTTTCTCAGAGCCACCAACAGATAGCAGCACCGTGAACGTTTGGCAGTTGCGTACGTTCCAGTACAGCGCTGGTTCAAAGTTATTTGCTTGTGGATGAAGCGACAAGGAAAATACGAAGGTAAGTACGATTTTTAGAGTTTTCATGTAATAATTTAATTATTTTACAAGCGTGGGATAGTGAAGTAGTTTCATCAATTTAAGTTATGCTTGATTTAGAATTAAAGTTCGTAAAGTAAACTTTATTTATGTGTATTGACAAACGTATATGAAAATACATTTACCGGGATTTCAAATATGGCGTTCAAGTTGTGTCGTTGTGTAATTTGGTCCAACAGTCATCGTGTTATTTGGACCACTGGTCATCCAAATTACACGAATACAGTAAAATTAGCACAAATAAATTAAAAACGGGTTTATTATTATTGTTTTAGATGACTACAAGAGAAGCACGTAAATCTAGGGGGATTTATAACAAATGGAAGGAAGAAGACTTAATTGCTGCCGTACATGCCGTGGAAGAAGAAGTGGGGATTAATAAAGCTGCGGATATTTTCAAGATCCCAAAGAGTACACTGAAAAGAAGAATAAAACAACATTCTACAGTTTAAAATTGTTTAGGCCCCTTGATCTGCCAAAAGAGGTCGAAGAAGATCTCGTTGAACATCTCTTGCATTTGGAAAACATGTGTTATGGGTGTGTATATTTTTGTAAAGTTCTTACAGTAAGTATGGAGCCACAATTTAGAGTGTCAGCTGTTGGTCCTGTAGGACTCTCAATTGTAATAAAATGGAGAATGGCTGCTTTCTATATATCTAACTCAAAATTCTCTTTGTTTATCCTTTAATTATTCATGAAAAGTTTTAAATTTGCCTACTATCCAGCCATAAGGCACAATCACCGTGCTAGTAGGCCTACAGATAGTACCTATTATGTTGCTTCCCGAATTGGCATTTTTTGTCACGAGTGTCCCTTTACTGTAAGTCTTTTAAACATTGACTTCAATTATTTTTTTATTGAGTGGCAACACATATTTGGTTATTTTTTTACAGATTAACCAGGAAAGGAGTTATGAAACTAGCTTTAGAAACAGCAAAGAAAAATAACCTCAGCACTCGCTTCAATAAAGAAAAAGAAGAGGCTGGAAAAGAATGGTTCGAAGGATTCAGGAGACGACATCCACAGTTAAGTTTGAGACGGCCAGAAGCTACTTCTTTAGCAAGAGCTGCTGGATTCAATAAACCAGTTGTCAACAAATTCTTCGATGAGTTGGAAAAAATAGTAGACCAGGAAAAGATTACAGCCGCCAGGATTTTTAATATGGACGAAACTTCGCATACTGTAGTTCAACGCCCGGAAAAAGTTATTTCACAAAGAGGGAAGCACCAAGTTGGCGGCATAACAGCTTGCGAAAGAGGACAAAATGTGACAGGAGTATACGCCATGAATGCTGTTGGGTTATTTATCCCTCCAATGCTAATCTATGCGAGAAAAAGAATGAAGGATTCTCTAGCGTTTGGTGCTCCCTCTGGGACAATTTTCAGTTGTCAGGACAAAGGTTGGATGACTGCAGATGTGTTTACGGAATGGATGTCGCACTTCATTCGGAACGTAAAACCTAGCGTTACAGAAAAGGTTCTTCTCATTTTAGATGGACACAGCAGTCACACCCAGAGCTTACATGCGATTGATCTGGCTCGAAAAAATGGTGTTATTATGCTTTCATTGCCATCGCATTGCACACACACCGTTTGCAACCACTCGATTTGGCTTTTTCTAAGCCACTGAACACCTACTATGACTCCGCAATTGCAACAAAGCTCAGAACGTCTCCAGGAAAACGACTTACTGTTGAGCATATAGCCTCTTTAGTTGGAGCTGCGTTTCCTAGAGCTGCTTCCATGGACACTGCAATAAATGGCTTTAGGAAATCTGGGCTGTGGCCAGTTGATCGCCACGAGTTTACAGATGCTGACTTTGCTGCTTCATTGGTCACTGATCGTCCATTTCAAAAACCAGCTAGCAAGGAGCAAGAACAGCCAATTGAGCCTACTCCTGTTACCCTAGATGTGATGATTCCTGAGCAAATGGAGAATGCTGAAGAAGTACGACTGTCTAAAGTTTGTCATCCACCAGAAATAAATGTGCCTACAACTTCCAGAGACATTAGTTATGGTTCAAGTGATGTTCTTGGTTCACCTGTAACGAGTTACGTGTCTGCAGAGGAAATAAGCCCTCTCCCTTCATGCTCATTTTCACCACAGCAAAAGAAAAGACGAAGACGGGAGGTTTCAGGCATAGTGCTGACATCAACACCTCATAAGGAATCGCTTACACCTAACAGGAGTCCATGTTCCTTAACTAAGACTACTGCTTCAATGAAGATGAAACAATTATTTACTAACGGAAAGCCAAAATTCCAAAAGAAGAAGAAGAAAGTGTTTATTGCAAAAAGTTGGGATACAATGTGCATCAACTGTGGTGACACTTATGACACAGATTGGATCCAGTGCAAATCTTGTAAACTTTGGTCACACGAGGAGTGTGCAGATTTAAGAGATGCACTTTTTTACTTTTGTGATGATTGTGTTAAATGCTAAGAATTTCATTTCATTCCTTAGGCCAAAAGGCTTATTTCTCATTTTGAAGATTTTTTTTTTTTTACATTTTAAAATACATGAAAGAGTAACTAATAATACATTTGAAGTGCAGAATGTTTTCTATTTCATTTTTCTTCTTTTTTCGGTTGGACCAAATTACACACCTATGAAGCTCAAATTACACACCTTTGGCCCAAATTACACGGTAACCTAAATATTAGAAGATCTTTAATTTTCTTTCTTATATTAAAGTAAATGGGATTTTACTTAAAGGATTTGTTAAATCTTGTTATGGCTCATCGGCCCCTAAATTTTGGAGAGTTTTGAAATTATATTATAATTTTTACAAGCATCTAAATTTAAGTGGTCCAAATTACACGGACCTCCCCTAAAACGCAAGAGATTAATGGGTGGCCAACTATCCCGAATAAAACATGGCCATCTATCCCGATTGTTCGGGTGAGAGGGCGAAGGAGCATACAAATAATGGCGAATGATGCTTGGAACCTTCATTGATTACATATGGCGGGAAGGTATAAAAACACCTATAAACAAGTTTATTCCTGTTTTTTTACTTATTATCTTTAATTTTCAGGCCAAAATGGTGACTAGGAGAATTATTTTAGACTGAAAGTAAAAAGAAAAAGGCAAAAATACTCACAATTTTAGCGCTTTTCCGATGCGTAAATAACACCTTCCACCTAACTCATCACCAACTCAACACACAGTGAATTGGGATGCATTCTAGCGCCCGGCTGCCGAACTATGACGATTGGCCATCTCTACCGTATGGCCATCTACCCCGGACTTACCACATTTGTTTTGTAAGCTTCAAGGCTTTATTGCGAGGTAACCCTGTAGATATAGGCAACATCCATCACATCACCCTAAATGTCAAATAGTGTAGTTTATTTTACATCTGAATTATGTCCATGTCCACAGAAAATTTGTAATCCCTCTAACTTTCGGCATAAATTGTTGTATGAGGCATTATCCAAAGTCGATGTTCAGGGCTACCAAAAACCTTCCACATTTCATATTCTAGTTTGGCACAGATATAATTTGCCTTCATGTCTCGCAGCGACTTGACTTCAACAAATCGGGAAATCCCATCCACCAAGATATTGATGATACAATTATGTCCTTTGCTAGAATGCAGGAGGGGACCAAAAATATCCACAAAACTCGCTCCAATACCTTCTGAGGAGTATGAACAGAGCCCATCTTAAAGTTTCTCGGTTGCTTGGCTAACTGCCAATCTTTGTACTTCATAACATACCCTTTGATTTCCCCGTTCATACCCAACCAAAAAATTTTCTATATTTTTTTTAAGTTTACATTTTACACAGCCCATATATGCTCCCAGTAGGGGGAGCGAAGGACTACTGTGGCACAGTAAACAATCAAACAGGTGGGTGTGGCACTCCAACAAGTGGGCATGGCACGTGTCCGGGTTGGCGTGGAACCACGTGGTCGGGTGGGGCGTGGCCGGGAGCCACGTGGAGGGAATCCTTAGGTGGTTGTTGACGTCACGTGGAGCGTAGTCTGCTCGGGCGACGGCATCTTGGTTCTAATTTATTTTTACAAGTACAAAAATGGAAGGTATCGCGGTGGCGGGGAATCGATCTATCAACCTCTGGATTGGTAGTCAGCAATGCTAACCACACGGACACGAGGCCAGTTGGAAATAATAATTAAAGATGTATATATGCTTATAATTTTTTTTTGTATTGTGGAAGTTTTAAAAACCGTATGTAGTCTACCATGTTAATTTTTTTTAAAGTACTAGGCGGGAAATTAAAAATATAGTGTCGGCTGCTAGGTGGCCGCCATGTTTATTTTTGTTATAATACTAGGCGTGAAATTTAAAATATATTGTCGGCTACTAGGCGGCCGCCATGTTTATTTTTTATAGTTCTAGGCGGGAAATATAAACAAGCCGCATTGGCTGCTAGTCGGCCGCCATGTTCATTTTTTATAGTACTAGGCAGGAAATTAAAAATATAGTGTCGGCTGCTAGGCGGCCGCTTGTTAATTTTTTTTATAATACTAGGCGGGAAATTAAAATATATAGTCGGCTGCTAGGCGACCGGCAATTTTTTTCGTTAACATTGGAAAAAAAAATTATTTCGGCTGCTATGAAGTATCCAGAACTGCCAACTGTGAAAATAAATTAATTTTATATATGACAATCGATTGCTGTAAGCCACCATCTTGTATCACAGCATACCAGGCCGCCATATTTTTCCCCATTATAGTCATTGGTTTTCAAGTTTGAATATAAAAAATTATTTCGGCAGCCACTACTCTATGACTATAGTAGTAAGTGCCAAATTCAAACCACACACTAGAGGGCAGCCATGTTTATTTTTATAGTACTAGATGCCAAATTAAAAACACACACTAGAGGGCAGCCATGTTTTTTTTTAGTATTATACCAGTATAGTCATATTATGCTTAATTTGTTATGTAGCATGTCTGCCATCTTGGATACCACTATAATGAAAAAAACTATAGACATTACCTATGCTTATAGCAATATTTATGTGCTGATAAAATACTTTAGGTGTATGTAGTACTAGTCGGCGAATTCAAACACAGTTTTTTTATGTGTTAAAGACATATGTTTTCTTGTAGTGATATATTTCTATTGTTTTTACAGGAATTAAATATACAGTGGCAATTACTAAAAAAAGTAATATTATTTATAATATATCACCAATTTTATTAGAAGTATTCTTATTAAGTCACACACAGTTGTCATTATTCATAACTAAAATAATTTTTTCAAAGGAATGTCTTGTGCATATATAGAGAGTATTCTCTCTTATAGTCATTATATTAAATTCTTATATTGCCAATGCTGTGTAGGTTGTCCAAGAGAGCTCTCGCTGTGTCGCGAACCTTGCAGACACGTGGCGACGGCGGCCACCTTCTGTTTTAATAATAACCCTGAGGGCCTCCCGCGTAGGGACCGTCAGCCATCAGCGCTCGGAGCCCGTTAACAAAGCCTTCAATTAATGTTATTTAGATTTACCTCAAGTTAAAATACTTTTTCCACACTTAAAATATTATGTGTATATGCAATTTTTCAGTTAATTATAAAATAGTATTTCAATTTTAAAAAAATATTATGTGTAGTAGTATATGAATGGGGCTCCGGGGAATGGAGTGGGAGTGTGGTGTGTGGTGTCCACCGCCATCTTGGATGGTTGTGACCTTGAACTTTGACCTTGACCCTCAAACTTGTCAAAATATACCAAAATTTGCCCAAATTTACCCAAAATTCCTCAAAATTCGCCAAAATTTCCATTTTTTTTTGGAAAAAAAAAATTCCGACAAAAAATCTCAAAAAATGTGATAACTCAAAAATAAGGATTTCGAAAATCCTCAAAACTCGTTTTGCCTTAGAAAGAACTCAGAATCCTAAAAACGGCTTAAGAATCCATGTCTACAGCCTCCGATAAGCCATTTCTAGGAATAAGGATACCATGACCACCATCTTGGATTATGACGTCATCAACGCCATGTTGTTTTACGATCGCAGCAGTTTTTTATTCTGGAACATTCCGCTATTTTGAAATTTGAGCATTGCACGTTTTTTTTACGGTCGTCATATTTAACTCTTTTATTTACTATCGAAAAAATTAGGGAAATAATTAAAAAAATAATAAAAAAATTTAATTATTAAAATATAAATAAATTTTTTATATACAAGACTTACAATTAAAAGTCCTTGGTTCGAACCCGACGAGTGCAAAAAAATTAAAATGGCGACAGGCTCCTTCCCCCAAGGTGGCTGCTGGCAGACTGACCCTCACCACTTGTTTCATAGCATATATCAGGTAGTATGACATCATGTCCGCCATCTTGAAAATCCGTAATTTTAATACTAGAAATTCGGGAAAAATTATAAAATTCATAAAAAAATTAATTAATCGAACTAAATTTTAAAAAATCCTTAAAAACACCGTTGCACTTTTCGTTATGGCTGCCATATTGAAATTCCGTAATTTTAATGCTACAGGTTCGAGAAAAATTCCAAACTTCATCAAAAAATTTACTTATTATAATACTGATTGATTATTTCGATTCCTGTCCTGCTAAGAGCAAAAAAAAAACAGTTCCTTTCTCCACAGAAGCCACCTACAGACTGACCTACCGCCACCAATATCAAGGTATATATATCGTCAGCTGGTATGACGTCATGTCCGCCATCTTGTCTTCATCCGCTGGAGACCACCATCTTGTTTTCGTCTGCTAGAGTGTGCTGATACCACATTAGTATAATTTTCTGTTCACCATACATTTGTCCTCAACTGTTGGCATTGAACTTTGACTTTGACCTTGAAATTTGAACTTGACCATGAAATTTGACCTTGACCTTGATCTTTGACCCTAACTTTGACCCTGACCTTGACCTTTAATTTGACTTTTACCTTGACGACCATCATGGATCCGGCATTTTGTGTTCAGTACATGCTACCAGGAAATACCACCTGCTAGTGGTCATTGCCACCATCTTGTTTTCGTCTGGTGGAGGACACCATCTTGTGTGTGTACTTGTCTTATATAGTACATTACCATCATACTTGTCTAAGTTTTACCCGCTAGAGTGCAGTAATCATTTATTTTTACTGAGGTGCCTGCGATCTTGATATTTGGGCGCCATCTTGGAATCGTGTAATTATTTAGCCAGAAATTCGGGAAAAAATCCAAAATTCATAAAAAATTCACTCATTAAAGTAATGATTATTGATTAAATCAATTCCTGTTCTTGGTTCGATCCTTGGATGATGCAAAAAAATAATTTTATGTAAAAAATAATAATTTTTATAAATTATGATCAAAGTCCTAAAATAGACTTAAAATCACCTACTACCATCATTCTTTAAACCATTACGACCGTAATTTATTTATTGACTTATCAGTTTTTGAAAAATTCCTTAATTCACCGAAAGAATCACACATTACTTCACATATTGAATCGAAACTTGGTTCGATCTATGGATGAAGCTGAAAATAAATTTTAATTTAAATACTAGAAAAGTGCCAGGTTCGAGAAATAAAACACCGCAAGTTCTTTTACAAACATAATATTTATTACGTAATTTCTATCATACTACTGGATCACTTGCGAAAGCCAGCAATCTATTAAACATTTAGCCCTACATAGATGTGAAACGACTAATTCTTAGCTCCAACAGATCCAACTGCTCCAAACGCTCCAACAGCTCCAAATGCTCCAACAGATCCAACAGCTTCAAATGTTCCAAAGGCTCCAAATGCTCCAACAGCTCCAAATGCACCAACAGCTCCAAATGCTTCAAATGCTCCAACTGATTTCAATTACTTTTTTTTATCGAACTTAACATGATTACATGCATGACTTTATTAGTACCTATACATTTTGGGTGTCAGTGGTGACTTTTTTTACACCTTTGAGTTATAAGTTTAATTTAGAAATGAGCTTTCGAGAAATGAGATAAAATCCATTTTGAAAAAAAATATTAATTTTACTTCAAGTTTATACACATATATTTATTGAAACCATTATTTTATGTAGCCAGCTACCCTCAGTTCTTTAAGTATGAAGGATACTTCTTTGATGCTCGAATAGTTTCCTGCACAAAGCGAACCATGTAGAAGTCTTAGCCTGTCAACCAATATGTTAGGATCTTCCCATGAGGTATAATCAATCTCTTCTGCTACGTTAATCTTCCTTGTATGTTTATAATAAATATTGTCACGGTCTGAAAATTTCATTACTTTTTTTTCTTAAATTTAGTTTACTTTTGTTTCTCGTCAGGTTTACGTGTTGGTGTACGTGCGCGTTTCCAGGCTCGGCCGGTTGATTTCGACACGCGGGTATGGGAATATAGGTTACTGCGATAGAAGTTTGCAAGCGCCGCGGGCTTTTGCGAGGCTGCGTGGGTTGCTAATTCTCGTGGGTCGCTGGCCAGGGCCTGCTGAAAGGTTGCAACACGCCGTTCCAGAAAAACCCGCTGCGCTACGCTTGTCTCTTGTTTGTCGTTCTGTGTGTTCTGCAACGCGAGGCCTTTGTGTACGCGTTTCGAGGACTCTGTCCTGATTAGTGTTGCCATCTGGCGTCCGACTTTGGAAACGTAGTCAGAAATAATCGAACAGCGCAGGAGGGGGAGGGAGAGCTCGCTCGCGCCTGCGCAGAAGAAACTGTCGTCTTCGTTTGTTTTTTTCTCCTTGCGGGAGGGAGGAACAGTCTACATCACTTGTTTTTCATTTTTCCTTGTGGGAGAGGGGGGACCGCGAGTTCCCCCTGGCTAAGTTTCCCCGGTGTTCATGTTTTTTTTTTCCGGAGTGGCCCAGTTTTGTAGTTAAAACCTCCTTCCAGGGAGGGGCCAAGGCTTTTTGCCTGGGGACCTCTCTGGAAGCAGGGTCCGCGTCGGTTTGAAACAACTTTGCTTCGCCTCAAGTCAGAGGGTAAGTGGTTGGCCATGGCTCGTTCGCAACGATCATTTCTTGGACGATCTTCGTCTTAATCTTTTAAGTAATAATGTAGTATTGTTCCACCTCTATTATTTATTATTTGGTTTTTTGGGAAAAATCGACGTCTGGTTATAAGCATGTATGTAGTGGTAACTGGGAAGTGTACTGTTCCTCAGCGGAGCTGCGACGACTGCCATGTTGTTGTAGAGATAATTGTTTGCCGGCTGACGTCACTTTAATGTGTATTTAATGTATTTATTTATTCGTTAATCCCATCCCATTGTTAAATGATTTATTATTAATTTGTTAATCAAATATTTGTTTGATTATTATTTTTTTTATTATCCTAGTGAATAAAATCTGTGCTTGAATGAACTAATCATGTTTCTTTTCAGTACATAAATTACACCCTACACTTCCTGTATAGGGAGAAGACTTGATCTCGAGTACCATGCTTACCAACAGCTACCACCCCCCAAATGTTATAGGTTATTTATTGTTATGTGTATAGGTGTACGCGGGACGTCTGACGGAGTCATGTCACAAGTGGTGTGAGGCGCCGATTAAAAGTCTGTTGTAGGGTATTTTGTGTTGTTTTAAAATTAATAACATTTCTTTATTTCAGGATGGAAAGAGAAGAAAGGCCAGTGCACCTATTGTTTTATTAGTTACGTTTGATTTCTGTTAATAATACATGTGTTGTTTTTCAGACTTTAAAATACTTAAGTTAATTTTTTTTTCTCTTACAGCAGCCTGTGTTAGGAGGTCCGAGATTAAAATAAGAGCATATTTTTGTTGTTGTTGTTGTTAGGATAAGCAAACTACCTATTTAATTACTATGTTATTAATTAAGTACATTTAAATTATTTTTTTCAATTTAAGTTATGTTATATAAGTTGCAATTATTTAGGTTAAATCACGAAGCATTTGTTTTAATCAAGCACTGAGATAAACTACCATGCTATTTAAGTTATATTTGACTTGTTCACTTTAATTAATAACGAGAATTTATTTTTATTTTTTTTTATCGCCAGTCTGTTTATTATTGTTTTGTTAGGATGAATGATCATTGATTTACTACTTATCTTTCGGGTGTCGCAGACAGTTATATGTATTTTCTTAAAATAAATTTTTTTTTCTCCTCTCTCACATATAGTAAACATTATCGGCTCTGAGTTAATTTAAGCTTAAATTATTTTAAGGGTTGAGGTATGTCACAGAGGTTCACCATAAGCTTATGTGAGGATGATAAATCAGGAATACAGGACGTAATAGGGAATAGTAGCTCTGATGAAGAACCTTTAGTGAACTTACAAGATAGAATTAGATTACTGCAGCTAGCGAATTCTTGTGGAGACTCTGAAAACATGGAGGCAGGAAAATTCTATGTAGACCCAGGTCATTTTTGGGGAAAACAGTGTGAGGATGTGGAAGAATTTTTGAAGCAGTTCAGGAGAGCAGCCAAGGTTAATGGGTGGAACGAACAAAAATGTATTTCTTATCTACCAACTTTCCTTAGGGGACCTGCTGGGCGTTGGTACGATAGTTTCGAAAAAACTTTAGAAAACCTAACCACATTTGAGGAACTAGCCACTGCATTGAAAGCAGCATTCACCCGAGTAGGGCAAGTAGAAGATTTGGAATTAAGACTTCAGTCAAGGATACAGGATAGGGATGAGCCCTTCGAAGCTTTTGTTTATGATGTTTTACATTTGTGCAATAGACTCGATTCAAAAATGTCTGAAGCCAACAAGGTTAGATACTTACTAAGAGGACTAAGGTCGGATATTGTTGAAAAGGTTATGCTATTTCCAAACAATACTGTTGAGCAACTATTAGGGAACCTTAGGAACATTGAGGCAGGACTATACTACGCAAAGAGCCATGACAGGATACAGGGAAGCAATGGGAAACCAGAACACGTTCCCGTTAGGAATATTAGGGATACGAATAACACCAATGCTACACTTGAAAGCACCTTATTTGAATTTGGGAAACAGTTAAAGCAATTACGTGAGGACATGAAAACACTGCGTGTTCAATCAATACCACAAAGGAGTTTTAAGCCAAGGGAGGAGTATAGACAGGGTGTGCCCAACAATTTGTATCCACCAAACAATCAGTTTAGAGGTAACCCGTTTAGGAACACAACACCAGGCTCGGGTCCTAGACCTCTTAATAGGCCTCAGCGGACGTTTGATGGACGACCCATCTGTTTCAACTGTAATAAGCCCGGACATATGAGAAGGGGGTGTCCATCTCTGCACAACAACCAGAAACAGGGAAACTAGTCTGGGCGGGGTACATTCGGGGTGTGCACTCGTCCTGGGAAAACAAAATGTCCCTTTGTAAGCGCGATGGGGTGTTGAGTTTAACAACTAAAATTTTTGGGACAGAAATCCCCGTGTTTATTGATAGTGGGGCAGCTGTTTCACTACTAGAGAATCGGTTGATGCCAAAGGACTACTGGAAACCCGCTGAACCTAGAGTGTTCTCGGGAGTGTCTGGCCAAATTCACCAGTTGAAACACATGAGTCACCTACACTTTAGACTCGGTAGTTTTCGATATTCTCACCCTGTGGGGCTTGTGGAGACACCAATAAAAGGGCTTATTTTAGGGTGTGACTTTTTGAGCAAATACGGGGCTGTCATTACATGTATAGGAGATAGGAGTTTGTCTCTGACTTTAAACCATCCTGATTTAAGTATCCCCACTAGATGCTCAGAGGTGAGGGAAGCCAAAAACAGTCATCGTGCGAAATGTAAACAGACCGAACAAAAACAAATAAATCCTTTCCCTACAACTGGTAAGGACAACCAGTCAGCTGTTCCGACAGAGCAACCTAACTTAACCCAAATTCAACCAGAAGGGATGGTGAAGATAGGTTATGTGGCAGTAGCCGAACACTTGCGTCTAGATGCTCGAACACACCAGCTGATACCTGTTTACTTCCAGGGAGGTGATCTACCCGATGAGGTTTTGCTTGAGCCTAAAGAGGATGTTTATAGTAGATTTTCAGTGTTAGTCCCTCGTAGCATCGTAAATCAAAAACAACATAACCACATATGGATCACCAACACCGCCCCCCACCCAGTGGTCTTACATCCAGGGATGAAATTGGGGTACCTACATGAATTTGAAGGTACTGCCCCCTCCCCTTCTGAGGAAGTAAGTACCATTTTACAAGCTAAAGAGGAAAACCAATTTGATCTGACCCAATTGAATATTAATCCTAAGTTACCTCCTGACCAACGCGAGAAGTTAACACAACTGCTTTACAAGTACAAGGGCTGTTTTAGTTGGAACCCCACACAAATAGGACGCACCCACGAGGAGGTTGTCTTCCTTGATACAGGAGATAGCCCTCCTATTTCTTCTGTGCCTTATCGCGTGTCTCCAGGAGAACGCGAAATTATTAACAAAATTGTGCAAGAGCACATAGATAACAAGATATTTCGGCCATGTGACACCAGCTGGTGTTCTCCAGTTGTGTTAGTACGAAAGAAAGATAATGACTTTCGCATGTGCGTTGATTATCGTCGGTTAAATGTAGTGCTTAAAGACGATAAATATCCCCTCCCTAGGATAGATGATTTCTTGAGCCACCTTACGGGGGCCCGATATTTCACTCACCTGGACATGAATGCTGGGTATCATCAGTTGAAAGTAGCCGAAAAGGATAAAGAAAAAACTGCTTTTGTAACTTCTGATGGGACTTACTGTTTTGAAACTTTGCCCTTCGGTCTGAAAACAGCCCCTTCTATTTTTCAGAGATACATGGATAAAACTTTAGCCGGATTAAAGTGGGGTTCATGTTTAGTTTATCTTGATGACATCCTTGTGGTGGGAAATTCATTTGACCAACATTTAGGCAGACTTGAATTAGTGTTAAAAAGAATGCAAGATGCCAACCTAACTTTGAAACCCTCTAAATGTACATTTGGGTACTTCGAAACTGAGGTCCTGGGACATGTAGTAAACAGTGAAGGCATTAAGCCCCACCCTGGAAAGATTTGTGCAGTCAGGGATTTTCCCCAACCTAAGGATCAACGAGGAATTAGGAGTTTCTTAGGACTTGCCTCGTTTTATCGTAAATTCATTCCAAATTTCTCTCAAGTTGCGAAACCTTTGTCCTCTTTATTAAAGAAAAATGAGAAATTCATCTGGGGAGCAGAACAGGAAAAAGCATTTCTAACTTTGAAAGAAAAATTAACGACAGCCCCTGTGTTGGCCCATTTTCAGGAGAAATTACCCATTGAAGTGCACACTGATGCCAGTACCTTGGGTATTGGGGCTACCCTGTTACAACGAGTAGATGGAAAGTTACAACCCATAGCCTATGCTAGTCGTACTTTGACAGATGCAGAAACCAGATATCCAATAACCCACCTGGAATGTTTAGCTTTGATTTATGCTCTTGACCAGTTTCGATCTTACATCTACCTCAAACCGTTTAAGATTGTTACTGACCACCATAGTTTATGTTACCTTGATAGGTTAAAGTTCAATGCACATAGTGCAGGTAGATTGACTAGGTGGGCCTTGAAACTGATGGAGTATGATTACACTGTGTGTTATAGTAGTGGTAAGGCACATGGTCATGTGGACAGTCTGAGTCGTAATGCTGTAACAGAGGGAACTTTAAGTGATGAAGATAAATCTCTGGAATTACCAATATTTGTGTTACAGGATGTTGATTTAGCTAAATTACAACAATCTGACCCTAGTCTGGCACCTTTAATAAATGAAATGAAAAACCCTTCTGGACTCAATAATAATCTTAGCAGACAAATCAAAAATTTCTCTTTGATTGGCGATGTGTTGTACAAAAATAACCCCAACTCGGTTGGTAAAGAAAAATTGTTAGTGGTACCTGATAATCTGAAAGCTGAAGTTTTGAGTGAATGTCATGATAACCCTATTTTTGGAGGACACCTAGGCGCAGCGCGCACGATAGATAAAATCACCCGTCGGTATTATTGGACTAACATGATTAAGGAAATTCAGGCATACGTACGTAGTTGTAGGGACTGTCAAGGGAAGAAAGGGGTCCCTCAAAAGAAAGCTGGGCTACTTCAACCCTTACCTGTTTGCGAGCCCTTTGAACGCATTGGAGTTGACATTCTAGGCCCTTTTCCCAAGACGACGTCAGGAAATAAGTATGTGTTAGTTGCAATAGACTATGGTACTAGGTGGGCTGAGACAAAAGCCACTCCTACCAGCAATGCAACAGATGTAGCTAATTTCTTATTGGAACAAATTATTTGTCGCCATTCTGTACCCTCTTCTATCCTTACCGATAGAGGAAAGGTTTTCAGTTCAAAAATTGTCAAGGAGCTGTTAAAATTAATGGACATACAGTCTTTAATGACCTCTGGTTACCGCCCTAACACTAATGGTCTTTGTGAACGTTTAAATGGTACCCTAGCCATGATGATGTCTCAGTATGTATCCAGTTCACAGAAAAATTGGGATGAGTATTTACCTTTGGTAACTTTCGCCTACAATTCCTCGAAACAAGAAACCCTTAATTTCAGCCCTTTTGTTTTGCTCTATGGACGAGAACCCGTCCTACCATCAGAGATCAACTTAAATCAGCACGTAGATGAGGACGAGAGTCTGGGGTTGCGCAGTCGGTGGAAGGATGCGCTTCGCCAAGCAGCTGAAAATTTGAAGAAACAGCAACAGGTACACAAACGCAGGTATGATAAACGTAGACGAGCTGTAAATTACAGAATTGGGCAGGAAGTGTTGGTGTTCACCCCTATTCGAAAAAAAGGTCTGTCCGAGAAACTGTTTCACCGCTGGTTTGGACCCTATGTAGTGGAGGACAAGCTGTCGGATAACCTGTATCGACTGAAGAAGAGTCGACGTGGGAAAGATGTTTTTGAGGTGACAAATGTGGAACGTATGAAACCCTTTTATTCATCCTGAGTTTCCTTTTGTGTATTTACTGGGGTCGTCTCAAAATCTATCCTGATGTTAGAGAAGTAAGAATGTGTCCAGATGTTATGTTATGTTTAATTTATTTCTTGCAGGTTATGTTTCCGTTTATCGTTAATAGTGTGTCTAAATTGATAACAGAGGTTCGATTATGTTTTGTTTTGTTTGATAAAAGGCTGTTGACTGTGCTCTAGTCTCTATTTTGTACCTAAAATCAGTATTTAAGAGTGTTATAGGTTGCTGCAAGTAAGCCTCTCGGGCCCACGGTCAGAAGATGAACCTCTGGGTGCTGGTGGGGGCCGTGCTGGTGGGGGCCCTCGACGGTTCGGCTGCCTCTTCCCCTCATCAACAGCGGGACGCAGTCGGAGTAGTGGCCGGGGCCCACTTCGAGCCGTTGAATCAGGTGATGTTATACACTTCTTCGGTCCCCCTCAATTTCAAGGTCTCGTGGCCAACCAAACTAATTGATATTCAGGAAAGCATTGTTCTTTTAACTTCCTGTCCCAGGGATGGTTCCAATGATTGGTGTAAAATTTTCAAAGAACTGAAACAGGTTATGTTTCATTCTGATATGTTAATTTCAAAATTAAATGATGCTGCTGGAGAGGATTTGGTTTACAATCAGGATGACGAGAGAGAAAAACGGGGTCTATCCTTTATTGGTGAATTTGTTAGGTGGTGTTGCGACATCGCAGTCACCAGCCAAGTTGAAAGTTTATTTTTGAATCAAAAACAAATGGCTCAACATGTTAGATTAATGGAATCACAAATTTTAGATGATCATGTTGCTCTGGCTAATCTAAGTAATACCATTTGTGTGGTTAATGAAGCTATGTCCGGTGTGCTAAAACGAATTCAGTTTAAGTTTGTTAATCTTACTAATTACCTTAAAGATTTGAGAGAATCTATGACAGTGAAATTTTCTGGAATGGTACAAGAGATAGGGCATTCTTTTCAATTTCAGCTCTTGTTGGCAGAACAACTGCTCAAGCAATCCCATTCTTTGACTCGAATTGAAATTTTGGACCAATGTCGTTCCCATAAGATACCCTCTGTTTTGGTTACTCCTGATCACTTAAAACAGCAACTGCAAATTTTGGAGACTATTTTAAACATAGACGGTTATAGATTAACTATTAGTGTTGCCCAAGTACAAAAGTATTTTCATTTGCCTATTTGTCGCTGTCACATTTATCAGGAGAACTTTATGTCAAACTTAAGATACCTATTGTTCATGTTAATTCCAATTGGAAACTATTTCAGTTTGTTGCGGTACCTTTCCGCTGGAAAAATAACACTTGCCACTTAGAGCACGAGCCCAACTTTTTAGCCGTAAATAATGAGCAACTGGTGACCATTCAGGGTAGAAATTTGTTGGATTGTCGTCCCTTCGAAGACAGTTTATGTTTTGTTCCCAGATTTTCAGGTGATGCCATGGGAAGTTCTCTATGTCCTAAAGCTTTATTTCAGGACGTGACTGCAGAGAAACTTGGTGAACTGTGTGCTTACAGATGCCATTCGGGAACCCACCTCATGATTACGCAGGCTGGTCCTGAACGGTATTTTCTAACTAACCCTGTTGGTAAACTAGAAGTACAGTGTTTAGGGAATAAGAACCAAACCTTGTTTTTAGCTGCTGCGGATCGACCTGGCGCTGTGGACATTGAGGTCCCTTGCGATTGTCGCTTGTACATGAATGATGAGCTTAAAATTAATGAACTTTATCCGTGTGATTTTCTTTCTAAAGCCAAATTCCAAATGATTCATGTGATTCCAGCTGCTTGGTCAAAATTAAAAAAATTAAAGATTTTACCGTTAACAGCATCTTCACACACAGTTTTTCCTTCATTAAAATATTGTTTAGACGAGGATTGGCCTTCTGTTATTCCTCACTTGAATTTGGTCGTTTCACGTTCCTTTACGAGGCCCGACGAATTACAGCTGCAAGATCCGGTGGAAGTTGTAAGCTTTTTGTTAAAACATTTACAAAGTATTTCTTTATTTGTGATTGGTGGTACTTTATTAATAATTGTTGTAAGAAACCCTTATCTAGTGGGGATTGTTACCTTCCCCCGCGTATCAGCTTTTAGTGAAAATGTCATGTTAACAATGGAGATAAGCATAACTGTATTTATACTTGGTGTCATAATGTGTATGATTCTTTTTCTGCTATGGAAATGGTTGTCACTCAAGTGGAAATTACGGAAAACTGAGGAAATCTCACCTACTGTACAGACTGATGTTGCAACTACAAGTGAAACCTTTAACTTACGTGATCAATTTTCTGAGAATTGTCGATTAAAATCTAAGTTGGTTAGTGAGTCAGGTGAGGAATTTCATGTTTACCTCACCCTGTGTGATTAATTTTACAGAACTGTTGGTTATGTTTGATTTGTTCACCTCATGGAGAGCACATAGTTGTTAAACACTTTTGTGGTTAGGATTTATAATGTTTTTTTTTGTAATTAACTGTTCAGTTCAGAGGTGTTACTTTTTGTTTAAAGAATAAAAAAAAAAGAGACAACAATCGAGGATGAATCTAGGGGTCCAAGCAATTATTAATCTAGGGTTAATTTTTTTTCTAATTACTTGTTTACGCTCGACTTTGATTTAACCTGGGTAGGGATACCTTGTTCCTGGTCTATCCCCTCCCCTGTCCAAACCTGTGTGCACTCGTGCCTCTGAAGACAGTGTAATTCCTTTTTCCACAGACTCAAGTGAGGCAGAGTTGTTAGCAACAAGTGTTTACGTTTTCTTTTTCTTTCTTGAAGAAGAGACAGTGCATCGATGTACCACATCCAGAGACTCCGACAATTACGTAAGCTATGTGAAGAACTTTCCTTCGCCATGTATGTCCTCCTGACTGAGGACCATGTGTTGTGCAGCCATTGAACTTGTGTGGGAGATGGACTACTGTTTCCTCCCCTGTTGTGTGGTGGGCTGCTTATAACTCATGAGGAGTTATACGGTGGAAGCCCCTTCCCAAATTGGTTGCTGTGTGTATGCGAACTTTCTGTCTTAAAAGAATGAAGAAACGGATCAGCATGGGGCTCGTTTTCGTCGACTTGTGCCGACCGAAGAAATCAGTTACTCTCGGCCAACCAGTGACAATGCTATTTTTTTTTCTGTTCTGTAGCTAGTAGCTGCAGAGGCGTGTTATGAAGATCTTGGACTTCACCTAATCCTATGGACATTTCAGGTTCCTTTCCTGATGTTTATCCTTTGTTTTCCTGACTTGTATAGTCCATTCCTTTGTTTTTTTTGGAGGCCAAGCTCCCGTTTTACTTTAGCTGTGTTTGTTTCATTTTATTGACATATTTATGATCATCTTTGTTGTTGTTGTTGGAGAATAACATGCCCCTGGACTCATCCTTGGTTAGTTATGCTGTTTATGGAACTGATAAAGATTAAATGTAGGGTGGATCTTTTTGTAAAATATTTGACGGCATTGTTTGATAATTATTCAATAGGGTTACTTCACAGTTTTACTTAATGGAATAATTTAAATTTCTTGCTTTTAATTGTTTAACATAATGTTTTGATATGACGTTAAAAACAAACCTTCCCCCCTAATTAACTTGTTGAAATAGGCTTAACAGTGTAGTGTATGTTCTTTGGTGAGATTTTGATACTGGTGTTGAAATGTTTGTTCAGTTTCACTGGGGAGACATCCCCGATGACATGCTGCGAGGAAGGCAGGCTGAGGGCAGAACTGCTCTGAAGGCTGGATCCTGGGTGTGAGCTGCAGATCACACTTCAAGGACTCTTCTCTCCAGCTTCAACTAGGGCTGATCTGTCCACGGTTCATGCCTCTCCTAATTGTATGTCGTACGAGTAATTTTACGATGTACCAGCCACCATCGATTCTTACAGGAAAGAATTGTTTCCTGGGCTATTTTGTATTATGTATTGGTTTAACTTTTTCAGTTTAGACTTTGAATTTAATTGTTGTGGTAAAACCCAACCTTCGTGCGCTGTAGGCATTTAACTAGTAATTCTTTGCCCCTAGGTTTTATTCATTGTTAGGAATTTTTATGGCTTGTGGGGCACAAGCCCTTACAGACCGGGGTAATGTCACGGTCTGAAAATTTCATTAATATTTTTTCTTAAATTTAGTTTACTTTTGTTTCTCGTCAGGTTTACGTGTTGGTGTACGTGCGCGTTTCCAGGCTCGGCCGGTTGATTTCGACACGCGGGTATGGGAATATAGGTTACTGCGATAGAAGTTTGCAAGCGCCGCGGGCTTTTGCGAGGCTGCGTGGGTTGCTAATTCTCGTGGGTCGCTGGCCAGGGCCTGCTGAGAGGTTGCAACACGCCGTTCCAGAAAAACCCGCTGCGCTACGCTTGTCTCTTGTTTGTCGTTCTGTGTGTTCTGCAACGCGAGGCCTTTGTGTACGCGTTTCGAGGACTCTGTCCTGATTAGTGTTGCCATCTGGCGTCCGACTTTGGAAACGTAGTCAGAAATAATCGAACAGCGCAGGAGGGGGAGGGAGAGCTCGCTCGCGCCTGCGCAGAAGAAACTGTCGTCTTCGTTTGTTTTTTTCTCCTTGCGGGAGGGAGGAACAGTCTACTTCACTTGTTTTTCATTTTTCCTTGTGGGAGAGGGGGGACCGCGAGTTCCCCCTGGCTAAGTTTCCCCGGTGTTCGTGTTTTTTTTTTTCCGGAGTGGCCCAGTTTTGTAGGTTAAACCTCCTTCCAGGGAGGGGCCGAGGCTTTTTGCCTGGGGACCTCTCTGGAAGCAGGGTCCGCGTCGGTTTGAAACAACTTTGCTTCGCCTCAAGTCAGAGGGTAAGTGGTTGGCCATGGCTCGTTCGCAACGATCATTTCTTGGACGATCTTCGTCTTAATCTTTTAAGTAATAATGTAGTATTGTTCCACCTCTATTATTTATTATTTGGTTTTTTGGGAAAAATCGACGTCTGGTTATAAGCATGTATGTAGTGGTAACTGGGAAGTGTACTGTTCCTCAGCGGAGCTGCGACGACGGCCATGTTGTTGTAGAGATAATTGTTTGCCGGCTGACGTCACTTTAATGTGTATTTAATGTATTTATTTATTCGTTAATCCCATCCCATTGTTAAATGATTTATTATTAATTTGTTAATCAAATATTTGTTTGATTATTATTTTTTTTTATTATCCTAGTGAATAAAATCTGTGCTTGAATGAACTAATCATGTTTCTTTTCAGTACATAAATTATACCCTACACTTCCTGTATAGGGAGAAGACTTGATCTCGAGTACCATGCTTACCAACAGCTACCACCCCCCAAATGTTATAGGTTATTTATTGTTATGTGTATAGGTGTACGCGGGACGTCTGACGGAGTCACGTCACAATATTATTATTCCTGGTGTCTTCTGTTTCAACACCAACTACAAGGTCACTTTCGTCATCGAACCAGTGATTATCACAAGCTTGATTAGGATAATTTATTTTATTACATCGTTTACATCGTTTTGGTCTCAAGCCACCATCACAGTCTTCGCTCTTGCATGATTTAGGTGCTTCAGTACAGTGCTCATTCATGTCAGCATCACAAGTTTGATCAGGATAATTTATTTTATTACGACGTTTCCACTGTTTTGGTCTCAGGCCGCCATCACAGTCTTCTATCTTGACCACTTTAGGTGCTTCAGCACAGTACACAGTAAACCTTAGATGTGTCAGCACAGTCATCGATCATGTCAGCCTCAGATGTATCACCACAATCTTCAATCATGTCAGCTTCAGGTGGTTCTCCATCTTTCACATTTTCATGGAGGCGACTAAATATTGGTGTAAATATATTTTCATTTCTAATGAGGTTGCTACTTTCTTCGTTTGTTTTTAATTTTAAATTATTGTCTTGATCTATATAAGTATTTTTAGTATTAGCTTTTTTACATTCTTCAAAATCATTATTTTCGTCTAATATTCTGCCTTCGTTCCTCTTCCACGATGTTGGAGCACAGTAGTAGTATATGAATGTATTTCCGGCGGCAGGCTTCCAGGCTGTGGAGCGTGTGGGCACGTCCGCCATCTTGGATTGTGACGTCACGGCGGCCATCTTGGATGACCTTGACCTTGACCTTTGACCTTGACCTTTAATTTGATCCTCAAAAATCGCCAAAATCCGTCAAAATCGGGCAAAATTTGCCCAAAATTCCTCAAAATTCGCCAAAATTTCCATTTATGTGGAAATAAATTCCGCCAAAAAATCTCAAATAATTCCACAGTTCAAAAATTAGGATTTCGAAAATCCTCAAAAGTCGCTTTGCCCTAGAAAAAACGAAAACTCCTAAAAGCGGCTTAAAACTCCTAAGAGCTAGCCGCTTATAAGCCGCCGACCTTGAAAATAAGGATGTCATGGCAGCCATATTGGATGATGACGTCACCGTTGCAAATTTTGTTACGGCCGCCATCTTTAACTTTTTTATTTATTATCCGATTTTAATGAAAAAAAATTAAAAATTATAAAAAAAAATCCATTTAATAAAATTTTAATAAAAGATTTATAAAAATTATATTTTTACGACACGGAGTTCGGAGTCCTCGGTTCGAACCCGGTGAGGGCAAAAAAATTAAAAATGGCGACCGATCCTTCCCCCCGTGGTGTGTGCTAGCAAACTGACTCCCACCACTTTTTTTCAAAGCATATAGATCGTCATCTAGTATGACGTCATGTCCGCCATCTTGTCTTTGATGCTGGAAGCCATCATCAATGTATCGTCGGCGAGAGTGCGCTCACGCCATGTTAGTTTAGTTCTTATCCGATAGAGTGCAGTAATCATTTATTACTGTGACACCCGCCATCTTGAAATTTGGCCGCCATCTTGAAAATCCGTAATTATTTAGCTAGAAATTCGGGAAAAGTTCCAAAATTCATTAAATAAATCACTCATTAATTTACATATTGATTCGATCGATTCACGTCCTCGGTTCGATACCCGATCGATGCAATAATGTTTAATTTTATGAAAAAATAATAATTTCAATAAACCATGTTAAACTTTCGTAAAGAGACTTTAAATCCTCTACTACCATCATCCTATCAGACGTCAAGACTACCATATTGGAAATTCGTAATTTTAATGCTAGAGATTCGGGAAAAAGTTCAAAATTCATTAAATAAATTTGTAATCAATATACTGATTGATTGGATCGACTAAGGTCCGTGGTTCGATCCCTTGTCGATACAAAACAACATTAATATTTTAAAAAAGTACCACTAAAGTGTAAGGTTTGAGAAAATTAAAAACACCGCAAGTTCTTTTAAAAAAACTTTTATTTCATACATACAACACTACTACAAGTACAAAAAAAAACACTGACAAATTACTAAAGTTTTGTGGATTTCTCGATTCAAACAGTCTTCTTATTGTACGTACTAAGCCTTTTACATGACTTTAAATGTCTATACGATCCGTTCATCACCACAGCCAGAGACGGACTGAAGTTCATATCACTTATATAGTCTCATTAGCCGGTACAACACATGAGTCGAAACGATAACCATGTTCATTATACGTCTCGGAGCATTTTTTATAATGACGATGTAAGCTATCGAGACGTGAAATTAGTTTATTACATTTTATACACTGAAAATGTATTCTTTGAACATTATTAGAACAACCGCTCCTTTCATGTCTGCGCGCATTTGAAGTTCTAGTAAATGATGCGTCACAATATTTGCACTGATGCGATGCACGCTCTTCATGAATTGAAGTCTGGAATGCAGATGGTGAAACTTCAGCTGATGGTGGAACAGCACATATCGAAGTCTCCTCCAGCGTTGTCAGAGGCGTTGCCAACGGGATCTGCTCCAACATCGTCGGCGCCGACGTCATGGTTCTCGTAGTCGATGGTACATCCTCCATCGAGTACGACGTTAAAGTCGGTAAAGATGCCATCGAAGTCTCAAGAACAGCCAATTACGCGACTTATACACCAGAAGAAACAAACTAGGTGATCCGTACACCGTCAACGGCAGTAACAAACTAAGCGTCCTGCTGTATAGGACTCGTTAATATTCATTAACCGTTTTGAATAATACGATAGTCAAATCAAGAACAATTTACTAAAATACTAGAGTCAAAACAACATTAAAAAATAGAAGCACCGTCAACAAAAAAGGAAGCACATTTGGAAGCACCTTCAAAAAAGGAAAAAAAAAAATTGGAAGCACCATCAAAAAAAGGAAGCACACTTGGAAGCACCTTCAAAAAAGGAAAAAAAAATTGGAAGCACCGACTACGAAAAGGCAGCACATTTGGCAGCACCGACAACGAAAAGGCAGCACATTTGGAAGCACCGACAACGCAAAGGCAGCACATTTGGAAGCACCGACTACGAAAAGGCAGCACATTTGGAAGCACCGACAACGAAAAGGCAGCACATTTGGAAGCACCGACAACGAAAAGGCAGCACATTTGGAAGCACCGACAACGAAAAGGCAGCACATTTGGAAGCACCGACTACGAAAAGGCAGCACATTTGGAAGCACCGACAACGAAAAGGCAGCACATTTGGAAGCACCGACAACGAAAAGGCAGCACATTTGGAAGCTCCATCATCGAAAAGGCAGCACATTTGGAAGCACCGACAACGAAAAGGCAGCACATTTGGAAGCACCGACAACGAAAAGGCAGCACATTTGGAAGCACCAGCATCGAAAAGGCAGCACATTTGGAAGCTCCATCAACAAAAAAAAAAAAAGGCAACAAGGAAGCACAAGTTACGAGATCTAAGTCTTAGAAATCAGAATACAAGAAATAAAAACATTAAATTCTTATAATTTAAATTGTTTATTTTATTGCTTTACATTATACAAATGCAAGTAAAACAAGCCATTATTGTATGTAGCCAGCATTCCTCAGTTCCTTGAGTATGAAGGATATTTCTTTGATGCACGAATAGTTTCCTGCACAAAGCGAACCATGTAGAAGTCTTAGCCGGTCAACCAATATGTTTGGATCTTTCCATGATGTGTAATCAATCTCTTCTACCACCATCTTCCTTGCACCTTTATAAATATTATGATCTCTGGTGTCTTCCGTTTTACCACCAACCTCAGGGTAACTTTCATGTTTGAGACGGTGATCATCACAAGCTTGATCAGATTTATTTAATATATCACGTCGTTTCCACCGTTTCGGTCTCAGGACACCGCCACATTCTTCGATCTTGGCAGCTTTAGGTGCTTCATCATAGTCTATGTCTTTGTCATCAGCCTCAGAGTCACTGTAACAATCACCGTAGAAGGAATCGTCTTCACCCAATTTTCCGTAATATTTCGATGTTGATGATGTTGAAGCGTCTTCATCGTCTTCATGCTTCCTTTTTAGGAGTCCATCATTTTTACAAAGTAGGAAAGATCTACTTGAATTCGGCTGGAATATATTCTCACTTTTCACGTTAAGGATTCTTCCATTGTCTTCATTCTTCCGTAAATCATCAACCTCCTTCAATTTAAGTTCTTTGTCGAGATCGGAAGAGCCAAGAAAATTATTGTGGTAATGCAGATCACTCTTCCTTAGGATGGTAGATTCATCGTTGTCCTCTAGCTTGTACGCAGGCTTGGCGCTACAAGTTATTCCATGTCTTTTTAGGCTCTCTCTCCGCGTAAACGACTTGCTACATCGAACACAACTTATCATATTGCGCAGTGGATTTTTAACACAGTCATTCTTCTCGTGTTGTCTTTTATTCTTTCTCAAGATAAAATCTTTACTGCAAAACTTACACCTATGTTCTTTCGATACAGCGTCAGATCCCAAATCAGAATTCATATTAGTTACTGAGACTAATGCCAGATACCAATTGAGTGTTTTAAATTAGATTCAATACTTAAATAGAATTTTTTTCATATTTCATCAGCGAGAATTAATATATCTCCTGCAAAAGTACTTTATGCATGTAGTTCTGCTTTTCAACAACAGATGTCGCCACATGTTGCTTGCAGGTAAATAATATTTAGTTATTTTATGCGGGATGTGGGATGCTCACTAACGATCGCAAAAGAAGGATGGCTTCGCTAGACTCCAAGGAAAAGGAAGTTCGTCTTGCATGTTGGTGCTCCACAGATGTCTCATGGCATAATATTAATTTGACTGAGTAATGATATGTGTTAATTCCACCTTATAAAAATATTGCAAGTTTTGATTTAGTAGCAGAAATTATCGAATTAAATGTAACTCCAAATAAAATGACATGTCTCATTAGACAAAAAAAAATCCATGCAGAGAGCGGTTTCTCAGAATAGTCAGAAACACTTGAAGAAACCACAGGAATGATTGCAAGAACACGAGAAAACCATCAAAATATTGACAAGAATATTCAGGAGCACACGGAGAAAACCACCATAATATTGACAAGAATAATCGGAAGCACACGGAGAAAACCGCCACAAGTTTTCTTTGTTATCATAAAATTACAGAAAAAAATCAAAAATAAAAAAAACACAACAAATTCAAAAACTGATTCTGGCTTGGACTAGAACTCTATCTTTGCTTAACAATGAGAAGTTCACAAGCTAGCATAATCAGTTTTTGCGATCGTTAGTGAGCATCCCACATCCCGCATAAAATAACTAAATATTATTTACCTGCAAGCAACATGTGGCGACATCTGTTGTTGAAAAGCAGAACTACATGCATAAAGTACTTTTGCAGGAGATATATTAATTCTCGCTGATGAAATATGAAAAAATTTCTATTTAAGTATTGAATCTAATTTAAAACACTCAATTGGTATCTGGCATTAGTCTCAGTAACTAATATGAATTCTGATTTGGGATCTGACGCTGTATCGAAAGAACATAGGTGTAAGTTTTGCAGTAAAGATTTTATCTTGAGAAAGAATAAAAGACAACACGAGAAGAATGACTGTGTTAAAAATCCACTGCGCAATATGATAAGTTGTGTTCGATGTAGCAAGTCGTTTACGCGGAGAGAGAGCCTAAAAAGACATGGAATAACTTGTAGCGCCAAGCCTGCGTACAAGCTAGAGGACAACGATGAATCTACCATCCTAAGGAAGAGTGATCTGCATTACCACAATAATTTTCTTGGCTCTTCCGATCTCGACAAAGAACTTAAATTGAAGGAGGTTGATGATTTACGGAAGAATGAAGACAATGGAAGAATCCTTAACGTGAAAAGTGAGAATATATTCCAGCCGAATTCAAGTAGATCTTTCCTACTTTGTAAAAATGATGGACTCCTAAAAAGGAAGCATGAAGACGATGAAGACGCTTCAACATCATCAACATCGAAATATTACGGAAAATTGGGTGAAGACGATTCCTTCTACGGTGATTGTTACAGTGACTCTGAGGCTGATGACAAAGACATAGACTATGATGAAGCACCTAAAGCTGCCAAGATCGAAGAATGTGGCGGTGTCCTGAGACCGAAACGGTGGAAACGACGTGATATATTAAATAAATCTGATCAAGCTTGTGATGATCACCGTCTCAAACATGAAAGTTACCCTGAGGTTGGTGGTAAAACGGAAGACACCAGAGATCATAATATTTATAAAGGTGCAAGGAAGATGGTGGTAGAAGAGATTGATTACACATCATGGAAAGATCCAAACATATTGGTTGACCGGCTAAGACTTCTACATGGTTCGCTTTGTGCAGGAAACTATTCGTGCATCAAAGAAATATCCTTCATACTCAAGGAACTGAGGAATGCTGGCTACATACAATAATGGCTTGTTTTACTTGCATTTGTATAATGTAAAGCAATATAATAAACAATTTAAATTATAAGAATTTAATGTTTTTATTTCTTGTATTCGGATTTCTAAGACTTAGATCTCGTAACTTGTGCTTCCTTGTTGCCTTTTTTTTTTGTTGATGGAGCTTCCAAATGTGCTGCCTTTTCGATGCTGGTGCTTCCAAATGTGCTGCCTTTTCGTTGTCGGTGCTTCCAAATGTGCTGCCTTTTCGTTGTCGGTGCTTCCAAATGTGCTGCCTTTTCGATGATGGAGCTTCCAAATGTGCTGCCTTTTCGTTGTCGGTGCTTCCAAATGTGCTGCCTTTTCGTTGTCGGTGCTTCCAAATGTGCTGCCTTTTCGTAGTCGGTGCTTCCAAATGTGCTGCCTTTTCGTTGTCGGTGCTTCCAAATGTGCTGCCTTTTCGTTGTCGGTGCTTCCAAATGTGCTGCCTTTTCGTAGGCGGTGCTTCCAAATGTGCTGCCTTTTCGTAGTCGGTGCTTCCAAATGTGCTGCCTTTGCGTTGTCGGTGCTTCCAAATGTGCTGCCTTTTCGTTGTCGGTGCTTCCAAATGTGCTGCCTTTTCGTTGTCGGTGCTGCCAAATGTGCTGCCTTTTCGATGTCGGTGCTGCCAAATGTGCTGCCTTTTCGTTGTCGGTGCTGCCAAATGTGCTGCCTTTTCGTTGTCGGTGCTTCCAAATGTGCTGCCTTTTCCTAGTCGGTGCTTCCAAATGTGCTGCCTTTTCGTTGTCGGTGCTTCCAAATGTGCTGCCTTTTCGTTGTCGGTGCTTCCAAATGTGCTGCCTTTTCGTAGGCGGTGCTTCCAAATGTGCTGCTTTTTTGTAGTCGGTGCTTCCAAATGTGCTGCCTTTGCGTTGTCGGTGCTTCCAAATGTGCTGCCTTTTCGTTGTCGGTGCTGCCAAATGTGCTGCCTTTTCGTAGTCGGTGCTTCCAATTTTTTTTTCCTTTTTTGAAGGTGCTTCCAAGTGTGCTTCCTTTTTTTGATGGTGCTTCCAATTTTTTTTTTTTCCTTTTTTGAAGGTGCTTCCAAATGTGCTTCCTTTTTTGTTGACGGTGTTTCTATTTTTTAATGTTGTTTTGACTCTAGTATTTTAGTAAATTGTTCTTGATTTGACTATCGTATTATTCAAAACGGTTAATGAATATTAACGAGTCCTATACAGCAGGACGCTTAGTTTGTTACTGCCGTTGACGGTGTACGGATCACCTAGTTTGTTTCTTCTGGTGTATAAGTCGCGTAATTGGCTGTTCTTGAGACTTCGATGGCATCTTTACCGACTTTAACGTCGTACTCGATGGAGGATGTACCATCGACTACGAGAACCATGACGTCGGCGCCGACGATGTTGGAGCAGATCCCGTTGGCAACGCCTCTGACAACGCTGGAGGAGACTTCGATATGTGCTGTTCCACCATCAGCTGAAGTTTCACCATCTGCATTCCAGACTTCAATTCATGAAGAGCGTGCATCGCATCAGTGCAAATATTGTGACGCATCATTTACTAGAACTTCAAATGCGCGCAGACATGAAAGGAGCGGTTGTTCTAATAATGTTCAAAGAATACATTTTCAGTGTATAAAATGTAATAAACTAATTTCACGTCTCGATAGCTTACATCGTCATTATAAAAAATGCTCCGAGACGTATAATGAACATGGTTATTGTTTCGACTCATGTGTTGTACCGGCTAATGAGACTATATAAGTGATATGAACTTCAGTCCGTCTCTGGCTGTGGTGATGAACGGATCGTATAGACATTTAAAGTCATGTAAAAGGCTTAGTACGTACAATAAGAAGACTGTTTGAATCGAGAAATCCACAAAACTTTAGTAATTTGTCAGTGTTTTTTTTTTGTACTTGTAGTAGTGTAGTATGTATGAAATAAAAGTTTTTTTAAAAGAACTTGCGGTGTTTTTAATTTTCTCAAACCTTACACTTTAGTGGTACTTTTTTAAAATATTAATGTTGTTTTGTATCGACAAGGGATCGAACCACGGACCTTAGTCGATCCAATCAATCAGTATATTGATTACAAATTTATTTAATGAATTTTGAACTTTTTCCCGAATCTCTAGCATTAAAATTACGAATTTCCAATATGGTAGTCTTGACGTCTGATAGGATGATGGTAGTAGAGGATTTAAAGTCTCTTTACGAAAGTTTAACATGGTTTATTGAAATTATTATTTTTTCATAAAATTAAACATTATTGCATCGATCGGGTATCGAACCGAGGACGTGAATCGATCGAATCAATATGTAAATTAATGAGTGATTTATTTAATGAATTTTGGAACTTTTCCCGAATTTCTAGCTAAATAATTACGGATTTTCAAGATGGCGGCCAAATTTCAAGATGGCGGGTGTCACAGTAATAAATGATTATTGCACTCTATCGGATAAGAACTAAACTAACATGGCGTGAGCGCACTCTCGCCGACGATACATTGATGATGGCTTCCAGCATCAAAGACAAGATGGCGGACATGACGTCATACTAGATGACGATCTATATGCTTTGAAAAAAAGTGGTGGGAGTCAGTCTGCTAGCACACACCACGGGGGGAAGGATCGGTCGCCATTTTTAATTTTTTTGCCCTCACCGGGTTCGAACCGAGGACTCCGAACTCCGTGTCGTAAAAATATAATTTTTATAAATCTTTTATTAAAATTTTATTAAATGGATTTTTTTTTATAATTTTTAATTTTTTTTCATTAAAATGGATAATAAATAAAAAAGTTAAAGATGGCGGCCGTAACAAAATTTGCAACGGTGACGTCATCATCCAATATGGCTGCCATGACATCCTTATTTTCAAGGTCGGCGGCTTATAAGCGGCTAGCTCTTAGGAGTTTTAAGCCGCTTTTAGGAGTTTTCGTTTTTTCTAGGGCAAAGCGACTTTTGAGGATTTTCGAAATCCTAATTTTTGAACTGTGGAATTATTTGAGATTTTTTGGCGGAATTTATTTCCACATAAATGGAAATTTTGGCGAATTTTGAGGAATTTTGGGCAAATTTTGCCCAATTTTGACGGATTTTGGCGATTTTTGAGGATCAAATTAAAGGTCAAGGTCAAAGGTCAAGGTCATCCAAGATGGCCGCCGTGACGTCACAATCCAAGATGGCGGACGTGCCCACACGCTCCACAGCCTGGAAGCCTGCCGCCGGAAATACATTCATATACTACTCACAGTCTTCATTATCTATATTCATCTTAGGTGTACAGTTCTTGCAATGTCTATCCAAGTAATATCTTCTACCAAAGGATTTATGACACTGACTGCAATTAAATGGTTTTTGACAAGGACCCAAAATACACTCGCTTCTCTTATGTCGGTTAGCATTCTTTCTCAAGGTAAACACCTTGCTGCAGTATCTACAGTGATGTCGTTTTGATACAGCTACAGGCAACGAACCAGGGTACATGTTAGCTTCTGCGACTAATGGCATATGCAAACTAAGAGTTTTAAAATAAAAACCATTACTTAAATAAAATTTTTTAAATATTTCGTCAGCGAGAGTTAAGTTATCTAATGCAAAAGTACTGGTTGTAAGTAGTTCTGCTTTTCAACAGCAGATGACGCCACGTGTTGCTTGCAGGTAAATAATATTTATTTATTTTATGCGGGATGCGGGATGCTCACTAACGATCGTAAAAGAAGGATGGCTTAGCTAGACTCCAAGGAGAAGGAAGTTTGTTCTTCCAGTTAGTGTTTCTCAGATTTCTCAGGGCATTTTATTATTTGATTGAATAATGATTTTTTTAATTCCACCTAATAAAAATATTACAAGTGGTGATTTAGTAGCAGAAATTCACTAATTAAATGTAACCATGAATAAAATGACATGTCTCATTAAGAGTAAAACTCCTTCATGGAGAGATCGGTCACCGCACTCTCACGATTCATTCGAACTCCGCGTCGCGCCACTCTCAGGGGGGTCTTTCACCCTCTTTGCCGATGTCGCACTTCCCTTCGCTCGCGGAACACTCGGAACTCCGGAACTGTCGCGGGACTCGCTCGGAGTCCGCTCGGAACTCGGCACTCATGCGGAACTCCGTCGCCTAACTGTCGCGGAGACCGGCGTCGTTGCTTACGTACCTCAGGGGCGCCCTTCTCGAACCGTCGAGAGCGGCCGTGACGAATCGATTTATCCCGACCCAACCTGACGCCCGAAACATAGAGAAAGGTGGTGTTAATTCTCGCTACTCCGCGTGGCGGGCCGTGGAATTCTCTAGGCCGCTCAGCCGAGGCAGGATGATGCGCGTGGAGCCTAGGGGGGAGGGTTAACAACGACCCTTGTAATCCGGCCATGCGCGCGTGGCATGCCTTACGTCAGTGGACTGCACGTGATACGGCGCGTGACGCCAGTGGCCGTGCAGAGCTGCCAGCCAGCTCCGCACCTGGCATCGTGGTCAGTGCCGTATTAAAGTATAGGCACACCCGACGGCCGCCGGGGGCCTCGCCTTACAGGGGGCCTCAGTCTGCCTCACATAAATCACCCTCGTCAAAGAAAACACAGACTAAAATTGTTCTATATGTGACAAGTGTGTGACAATACACAATTGTAAGAAAATTATTTCTTGTTTCGGCTTGAGGAATAAAAAATATTCGATGAGACATAATTTCTTACTGTCATATTTTTCGTTTTTAATAATTTATACAGTACACACTAGCAAACCAAACGAAAGGAATCCTATCAAGCAGCTAGCTGTCGAATGGTTGTCAGCGTGCAGGTGCACTGCGCCCATTCTGTTGGCAGTACATTTAAACAATGTGCGTTTTACCTATAGAGGAATCGAACTACTGCGTAAAGAAACAGTTCGGCGCTGTGCTATGAGAGTAAGCGGAAGTTTGTTTTCTGTGTTGTTACTACAAATAAATTGCCGTTTTGTAAAATGTGTGTACCTACAGTAACGGTAAGTGATTTCTATATCTGGGCTTAGCAATAGCATGAGAAAATTAGCCTATTGTTTAGTCATATGATGCCCTGTTCCGTAGCAGTTTTTAAGATCGTTCTACAATGGCGCAGAAGCGAAATAACTCGGATGCGGACCTGAAAACGTAGTTTGTTTGTTTTATTGTATCCGTAGGATGTTTTTCATACCCAATTGTACAAAGATATTGGACAAGTCATAAGGATTACATCATAAATGAAAAAGGTTATGAATTTACAATATTACACATGTTTAAACATTAAACAAACATTTATGTCGTATATAGTTCATATATAAGTTCATGTTCAATCTTCGTTAGCTTCTTATGTACATCACCTCCATTACTGTTTGGAAATCTGAAAAAAAAAAAAAAAAAACACAGAAAAGAGAAGCAGAAAAAAAAAGAGAGGAGAAATGTGCAGTGTGTGACGATATGTGGTCTTTGTAGTGATTACGATTAATGCAGCCTCCGTAGCGCAATCGGTAGCGCGCCTGATTGTGGTGCGGGCGGTTGCGGTTCTGAGTTCGAGTCCTGGGTAGTGCATGGGTATTTGTGTTCGTCCGTTAGAGTCACCACTAGACACAAGTCTGTGTTGTCGCTGTCATATAGTCACGGGGCTTGACATAATAGTTGTAAAGGGGGGAACGTTAGACTCTTTGGTTTTGTCTCGACGTCGTGAAGGAGTCTAACATAAGTTGGCTAGGGTGAAGGTTCACAGATAGAATATCTAAGGTTTTGGGTTTTAAGTTTGCCTGTTCGAACATTTTGTTTTTTTCTTGTTTTATTGTTTTATGTAGCTATTTGAGAGTAGTTTATTTCCAAAATTCATTGGTTTATACAATACATTTATCTGCACAGATAGCAAATTTTCTATGTAGTTTTCCAATTCAAATAGTATGATTAAATAAAGTAAATTATTTTCAGGTGAACAGCCTAACATATAACTGTGGGAATTTATTAGAAGATTGAAAGTGCTCCTTAACCGCAATCATGAAACGTATTTATGATAGTGGTTCCCATAAAAGACAAAAGGCTAAAACAAGTGAACTGTTTATAGAATCTTTACCTAGAGTGACTTCATTTTTTCGAACAGTTTCTGGTGCTGAAATAAATATAGGCTTAATTAGTGATCTCGCTTATAGTTCTTCAAATCGTCTGCCAGTTGATCACGACGCTACATCTTCTGGTCCGTCACCCTCTCCACTCGTAAATGTTCAAGAAGCTTATCCCGACAGCTCGCCTTCAATTATTTCTGACCTTCAGAATCCAGTTTCACTTTCATTTTCACATAAAAAAGATTAAATACGCAATTGTGATGAAATGGAACCAAGCACAGATGTAGAAAAATGGAAGTCATTTCGAGGTTATAAAAATGAACATCAAGAATATTGGATAAGGAAAGGCCTCTCATGCTGTCAGAATTTCAACCACAATTTTATTGATTCTGTTCGTAAATATGAGTGTTAAAAAGATAGCAAAAAAGTAATTGAGTCACGAACATTGTGTCCATCCATGTTTTTACATGTTTTTCCGGGAGCTTCAGAATGGGGAGAAAATCAGGCGTGATTGGTTACTGTATTCACCATCAGCTGGTCGAGTATATTGCTTTGTTTGTAAACTTTTTGGTTCTAATTCTTCCCGTCCCTTCTGTTCAGAAGATTTCAACGATTGGAAACATGCAACACAGTCTCTAACTGGCCAAAAAAATGGGAAGGAGCGTAGAAATAATATGTTAGTGTACTTGACAGCACTCCAGATCGAAATTAATAAGGAATGTGAATATTGGCAGAATGTTTTGGTTAGAGTTGTCTCCGTCATAAGGTTGTTAGCTGAAAGGGGTCTACCATTCAGAGGAGATCAAGAGAAATTTGGTAATCCACATAAAGAGAAGTATTTAGGGTCACTTGAGTTGATAAGTGAATATGATCCATTTTTTAAAGAACAAATAAAGAAATATGGAAATACAGGCCGAGGAAATGTTTCTTACATGTCGTCTTTTGTATGTGATGAATTCATAGAAGTGATGGGGAGGAAAGTGTTTGATCAGATTGCTATAGAGGTTAAGGAGGCCAAGTATTACTCGATATGTGTAGACTACACACCTGATTTAGCACATACTGATCAACTTACGATCATTATTAAATATGTAATAAACGGCGAAACAACTGTAAGGTTCTTGAAATTCATCGCCATTAATGGGCATTCAGCCGAAACACTCTTCAAAGAAGTAACTGGTTTGCTGAGAAACTGTGGCATTCTTCTTGAAAATGGTAGGCGACAATCTTACGACATTCATCAAACATGATTGGCAATTGCACTGGTTTGCAAGCAACAATCAGACAAGTAAACCCACTAGCAGAATTTTTACCATTATATTCCCACTCTTTGAATCTTGTTGGTATAGTAGCAGCAGAAAGCAACCAAAATGCGACAATATTTTTTATTTCATTCAATCACTGTAGATACAGCTATTTTTCAGCACCAACTAGCAGATGAATCATTTTGTTATCTGATATGACTGATTCAAGTAAAAAGCTAAAACCAATCTCAAACACTAGATGGTCAGCTAGGGCAGATGCTGTTTTAGCATTGAGCGAAGGATATAATGTGATTGAGTCAGTACTGGATGCGATTAGAAATGACACCGAGCAGTATGCTGACACGAAATTAAAAGCTGCGGGTTTGAAAAAATGCATGAAAATATTTGAGACAGTGTTTCTCACTCACTTTTGGAATTATATCTTGGGAAGAATAACAAGGTCAACACAGTCCTGCAAAAACCTATTTTGACAGCTACGAAATTTCCGCTTTGGCATAAACCGAAAACACTAATAGTGAGAATTCTGAGGACAGAATTAATAGACGCAGCACTCGGCTCACTTTTTTCGACAACAGCAGAAACCCAGAATACTATTCTCAAAAGAAGAGATGGACTTAAGAGTTGAGACCTACCTTCCAATCATAGACTCTTTGGTCTTGAATCTAAACATACACACAGAAGCATACAGAAGAGTTATGAAGATATTAGGATTTCTGGCGGATTTAATTGATCTTCAAGACCAACTGAAAATTTGTTGCGAAGATTTTGCTTTGGTATAAAAACAAGATGTAAACAAGTCGGAGCTTGTTGAAGAATGCCTACATATAAAAAGTTATCTTGCAGAAAATAAAGACAACTTGCAGCTTGTACACCTTTATAATGGTTCCGACTGTACAAACTCTGGTGAAGCAGAAGCGGAAAGAAATATTGTAATGTAAGAAGAAAATGTGGAAGGAGGTGATGATGTTGGGTGTCGATCTACTTCTACAAAGAAGTTGAATTTACAAGCCATATATCATCATCTGTATGAAAATGGATTGTTGCCAGCATTTCCGATTGTGGAAATTTCTATGAGAATGTTCTTATCAATGATGGTGTCAAATGCTTCAGGTGAACGATCTTTTTAAAAACTGAAGATGTAAAAAGATGCGCTATGCAACAAGAAAATTTAAACAGTTTGAGCATTCTCAGTATCGAATGTGACATACTTAGAGCGCTAGACTTTAGTGGTGTCATCAAAGACTTTGCTTCCAAAAAATGTAGAAAGAAGCCCATTTAAATTATTGATAGACATAGACATTATGTGAAAGAGGTTAAAAACTTTGCAGTAGACTTTGGTGATAGTGCTTAAGGGGGGAGTTAACTTGATTTTGAAGAAGTTAAATTTTTCATTAATACTTTTTTGCATTATTGAAATAAAAATTGGTATTGTTACATCTAACAGCAGTAAATACCATTTATTGATTTAAATATAACCTCAGGAATTAATCAGTCGAACAGTCGCAGCTCGAATAATTTAAAAACAATTATAGGTTAATTATTACTGCATGTTTTGATGTCATCTGATCTAAACATTAATATTACTTAGTTCTGTTAATTATATAGTGTAAGACTTACAGTGTACTTTTTCAATGTAAAACATATATTTTATTGAAAAACCTTTGGAATTGTATTGTTTTATTGTATCATGGGAATTGAACGTATGTTAATGTAATACAAATTATTATTTGTTAGTGTAAAAATTAACAACACCAGAAAATATTGAAAATCTCCCAACTGTGTATTCAATATTTTGGTTTTAAAAAACACCTAAAATAGCACCATTTTGCACCTTTTAATACAAATTTTTCCGGGGGAGGACCTCCGGACCCCTCGTTTTTTGCTTGGGGTATGTGCACTCCTCTTTTCTGGATAATGCCAGGGGCCTCGCAGAGGCTTAATACGGGTCTGATCGTGGTCGAGTCGCTCTCGTTCGTAAAAAAACAATTGGTTTAAAGAAAATAACTTGTGCGCTTCCACAGTCACAAAAATGTGTAAATGGGTGAAACGATGTCCAATTATAAATTCATTTATAAAAAATCTAAATGTTAAGTTTTATTAGCTTAATTTAATAACAATTCTCTAGTTTATACCCTTTCCAACCGTAAGCTATGCTATATGTCTTAGAAATTATTCATAATGTGGTCAAACTACGAGATACAATATAGTTGCCAGAGTCAGGGTTAAGAAAATACTGATTGTGTTTATGATCTTTTATTAAAATTTAGTTGAAAATCTTGCTAAAATTGACTTCCTCCGTTCCGTATGCATGCATGATAATATATTTATTATTGAAACTGTTGTTGTGTGAAGTCGCATTTCGGCTCTCGTCGTTTCAAACACGCCTTTAATTCGTTCTATTAGAACGTCTTTCGTGTACATCTCTTTTTCATTAAATACTTCTTTTGCACGTGCCCAGATGTAGAAATCCAGGTGTGTCATGTCTGGGGACCGTGCAGACCAAGGAATAGGGCCACCTCTTCCAATCATCGAGTTGGGAAATGCATTATTTAAATACTCTCGGACATTTAGTTTATAATGTACCAGACAGCCGTCATTTGAAACACACCGGCACACCTTTTATCTAAAAGTAATAAAACTAGTTCAGGGAGATTATTAAAAAAAATATTGATAAATGTTTCAGTTTAAGCAATCTTGCAAGAAATATGGGCCGATGAGATTTTGTACAATAACACTAGCCATTATTCTTTCGAAAGACCTCTGCCTTTTAAGATGAGGGTTTTGGTCTTTTTTATCCCAATGGTACAGATTTTAAAAATTCACTATTCCCTTACGGCTAAAATATGACTCATGGGCCCACAAAATTCTTTTAAAAAATTTATACCTTCGACATCTGCGTGGACTATAAATCTGCAGAACTCTGGCCGTCTAGCATGATCACCCTTTTTGAGACCGGAAACAGTTAAATCCGTGAATTGTGACAATTGCTCTGATGTAGGACATTTTTCCTGTGAACTGAGCTAAAAAAAAAGTCAACATGAAATACTTTTTAACGGCAAAAACAAACTTTTAAAAATCATTGAAATTATGAATGTAAACTTTATTGTTTTACTTCAATAAATGACAAGTGAAAACTTCTTAATGATATTTTCAATCGGTTAAAAATGTTTTTGTCACATTCAAAAGTATAGTTGTTGTTATTTACTTTGAACAGGGTTGTAATAAAATGCATGACTCCCATCTTTGTGAAGAACTGACCATACTTTCCAAAATGATAAGCCAAGTGTTTCCGTTACAACTCGAGTAGTAGCCTATATTGGCTGGTCCGATCCCAGGTTTCACCAGGAGGAGCCGACCTCCCTCTTGGATTGTAACTTCACTTCATATTAGATGGCCTTGACCTTCAACATTTGCCCAAATGACCCAAAATTCGCCTAAATCCGCCATAATTTCTCTTTTTTTTTTTTTTAGAAAAAATCTCAGACAATTAAAAAAAAATCCCTAATTGGAAGAAAAAATTCCCGTATTGAGGGAAAATTTTCCGTTTGAGTCCTCAAAAATACCAACGGCTTGAAAATACCTAAAGGCAGCTTAAGAGTCCTAAAAGCAAGCCGCCATAAGACGCCGAGGACATGACCTCGACCATTATGATGCCACGGCCACCATCTTTACTTATGATGTAACCATTGCAATTATCGATATGGCTGCCATTTTGAAACTTCTTTTTTTATGCTAGAAAATCTGGGAAAAAGATAAAATTATAAAAAATAATTAATAAAAATTTAAATAAAAAAAATTCCAACATCTTGGATTAGGTATGTCACGCCCGCCATCTTGAAAATTCGTATTTTTATGCTATAAAATCGTGAACATTTTTTAAATTTGCAAAAATTAATTAATAAAAAAACATTCCACTATCTCGGACAATGATGTCACCGCCACCAAATTGAAAATCCGTAATAATTATCCAAAAGATACGGAAAAAATCTAAATTTATAAAAAAAAATGATCCAATTTTAATATAATTTTAATTTAAAAAACGCACATACATCCTGCAATTCGCGTGCGTTTGTCAGAGGACATAACTTAATTTTTTAGTTATGGAAAAGGGGGGGGGGTTGTGTAAAGTTAAATCCAAGTTTGTGGAGTTGAAACCCTTGTCCCACGGCCGCCATCGTGGAAAAAGAGGTTCAAATGGTTTTTACGGTTTATCTGCCAAACTATAGGTCTCACAAAAAAAAAATATTGAACATTTTTTGTTGAAAATAAAATTATAATATACAACTTTTGTTCAGTATAACTTTAAGTCGTAGAACCATAAATAAAAAAGTTATAAGCGAAAATCCATAAAAATGTGAGAAAAAAAATTATTTGTCGATATAACTTTTTTCTAATCATTTTACAAATAAATTATATCAGATCATTTTTATAGATGGTGTTTTAAGGAACAATTTTTATTATAAACATTTTTAAATTTATTTATTAGTTAAGGTTTTACGGCGCTGCGAAACGAATATTATTCTTCAGTATTCATAACTATACATAAATATAAATATTAATGATTTGCCATAATTTTTAATCATCTTGTTATATTTTTATGATAATATTTTGAATTATTGATAATGCAATATTGTTATTAATTAATTATTGACTCTTCACCAACACCTACAAGGTAGAGTCTGGAGGCGCGTTTTTTTTACGTGGTATCCCTAGTGATCCACGGTGATTTTCTAAATCAAAACTACTCTGTCCTCGGTCTTTTTGATGGATCAGGCTGCGGCTCAGCATCTGGTTGGCTTTCTATATTAAATGCTAGAGGGAGAAGTGAGAAGGAAGTGGCGTCAATGTTGGCGGTTCATCTTCAAATAATTTTCTTCAGTTAATTTCGAGAGCTCCATTATGTTGCTGCAAGTCTCCCCAGAACAATGGAAGCACACTGCAGAGCAACCCCAAATGTAACTTTTCAATGGACTAAATAAAAAATGACAGATCCTTCCTCCATGGACACTGACATACTGTAAGGGTACAGAGTATTATCAGGTGTCAAAGTTGTTTAATTTGATTTCTTTGAATCTAGTTGCCATGGTTACTGTAAGTTAGTAAATAGTTTTTGTTTACTTGGCGGCAACAAAAGAAGAGATTTTCGGCTGTGACCGAAGTTGGTTTTGTTAGTGTGTGAGTCCAGTAATTTCGGTGGAATGTTATTACAGTTGAAACTATATGAAGTATATATTTATTATTGAGTTGTATATATCAAGGATACATACACCGAAGTTACATATGTTTACGATTTATTCAGCATAAAAAGGTACGCCATTTTAGGCTTTAATAATTGTAATACAAGTGACGCCATCACTTTATAATATATTAACGGCGTAATATCGAGTTGCAATCTGGACATTTTGACTCATTTAAGTGCAATAACTAAAGTAACATTAATTGCAATGGCACTAGTGATTTGATTCCACGGAATAATCGACAATGTTCAGATTACTGCACACTGAGGTCTAGTGGACTTGAGTGTAGTATCTCATGAGTCTACCGACTATACCAGCATTAAAATTCAACCCTGAGATTATTATTATAAATTTAACAAACTTTTGGTACATGTGCACACCGATTAACGGCCACGCTAATTCAGGTATCATTTCCCGATTTTTATTAAGCAAGTTGGAGTTTTTTCAAATATTATTATTTTCATATTATTTTATTAATTTTATTACATGCTTATAGGTTTTTCACGTTGTTTGGATTGCATTCAAATAAAATGAGTTCTAATTTCTTACTTTTTATTGTATGTTTTACCAACTTGCCTCATTAGTTGTGTGCATATTTATGTTACTCTTTCACTAGTCTACCAACCTTTCCCAGCCTGGTTAGGTTTGACCATTCCGAGAAAGGCTCGCAGTGGAAGTTGCCCTGAACCTTAGGCTCAATGGTGTCTTACCTCAAGGTTGAAAAATAGTTAGGCACAAAGGTAGGCCGACTGAACAACCAGCTCACAAAATTATAAGAAATATTTTCTTTTAGGTTAACTTGGGGGTAATATTTAAAAATAGAAACTAACTCATTTTCAGACCATCATTTATATTTGATATTTAAAACAAACTTTATGAGTATTACAGTATTACTTAGTTATTTATAAATCTTCATAAACAATAAATATAATATCATGAGTTACATTTGTTACTTGTTAAATTTGTTACTTAAATTTAAAAACAAAATATGGGGCCCCAAAACATTAAATAAATTATTAACGTTACTTTAATTCATAAATTTATGTTAGCAAAACAAAATAAAAACAAACGATGAAAAATTTATAAAATGAATTTAGGTAGGTTGTCCACATTTATTGCCGAACACATGCTTCATGCGAAGTATGAAAACGAAGAATCACTTTCCTGAATTCATGAGTGAGTGAATCCCGTAGCCGTCAGAAAAGAGAGGAGAACATCCTCTACTCCAAACAAAGGGTTACAAGTAGTTCATAGCATGGCCAGCATAGGGAAGCACTCCAGATCCATGACTCGTGGGCCGCTATAAAAACATTTCAAAGACTAATTACATGGTGAAATATTTAAAAATAAATGTCCAGCATGATTTCCAGAGAAATCTGCGAAAACTCACCCAATTGGCGGCTACCCAAACTTGAAACTACCGCATGGATGCGGTGGATAAATCAAGAGCAGAAAATTAATACAGTTTTTCACATGATGGTCGCCAAGAAGAAGGAAGTGACCATAGATGGCATAACGCAGTTAGCCAAACATAGTTACAAATGCACAATTTAAAGAATAGTTCCGAAAACTGAATAGCACACTGCCTTGACGAAAATATAATAATTAATTAAACTTTAAAATAATTAAATTTGTTCAGAGTTCTTTTGATTCTTGATGCACTTGATAATAATTATGTGATAATAAAATACAATACAAATGGTTAGAACAAAACATACCTTCACTTAAAGACAAAATTACAAATAAATTACCCCATAACAGAAATTCTTAAAAAAAAAAAAAAATAAACCAGCGTTCAGTTTGCCGAAACAAAAAACAACACACAAAGAGTTAAGCAAAATCGAGTGTACGCCCAGCTGAATGCTGCAATGGCACACTAGTTACTCTGTTGTTACACATGGTTGTAGAGTAGTGCAGCCTGGGTAAGTTGTATCCCTATAGAAGTGTGTTCAAGCTATCACTTACCCTGCAAATCGTAATTTTCAGAGTAAGCTTACAGAGTGATAGAACGATAGAAGTGGCGCCCGTACTTTGGGGCCTTCGATAGTGTGTGTATTTTGTGGCTTCATTGTTTACTACCATGGAAACACGAGGCAGGAGTCGTGTCCGGAAGGAGCGTAACTCATCTGATAGTAGCGATGAGCAGGCATCCGACCACCCTGATGCTTGTGTGTCAGAACCTTTTTCACTGGAACGGACTGTTCCAACTGCTCATTTGATAGCTACTGAGCCACAACAGTCTGTGGAACAGGTTATAGCACCACAGGTACAACCTAATGTAGCTTCCGCCACCACAACGGATACCAGCTCGGTGAATATCGAAGTAATGCTGACTCGGATGATGCAGCAGCTGACATCACAAATGGACAGTATGACTGATCAACTGACTCAGCAGTTGACATCGCAGACCCACCAATTGGAGTGCAGGATAACCAACTTTCAGGAGGGCATCACTGCAGTACACCACCGCATAGATACACTTGAGGCCAATCAGGAACAGCTGTCCAGCCGACAGGCTGAGTCGAGTGAACAGTTACACCAAGTAGCACAGCAAGCTGCTCAAAACCACTGTGGTCTCAACAACCTGCAGGCTCAATGTCAAGCCATGGAGAAACAACAAAAAGAGTCTGAGCAACAGATAAGACAACAACTACAACAGCTGTACCTCAGCAAGGAACATCTATCAACCCAGATCGAGCAGAGAGTAGGACACTTAGAACAGAGAATGCTCCAACTGCGGCTAGACCAGCTGTCTGACCACGGAGAAGCGATATCAACTGCAGGACCAGCGGCTGCTAGCGCGACAGCATCTGAGGCACCGAGGGAGCCTCCACTAGTTACTAGTGAACTGACCACCTCAGCTGTAATAGCTAGCGTCTCTTCTCCTACCCCAACACAGCAGTTCCAGACCTCAGCGTTACCCCTCATGGACCATGTAACAGCTCTGCACCATCCTGCAAAACAATGGTCTGAGGCCTTACCTAAGTTCGCCGCAAGTGAGATGGAAAACCCCATGAGGTTTTTGAAGCATTTTCAGGAGTATGCTACCATCTTCAAGCTAACAGACTCCGAGAAGCTGAAATGTCTGAGCAGTGCATTGAAGGACCGTGCCTATTATTGGTGGGAAGTCCTACAGCCTACCGTGAGCAACTTTGAAGATTTTCAGAACAAATTTAAGGCTCAGTTTTGGAATGTAAGGGTGCAAGGTAACCTTAGGGCCAGGTTGCAAGCCGATAAGTTCGATGCCAAGAAATCCAAGTCACTCGAGGCTCACTTATCAACCATGTTCGAGCGAACTCGATATCTTGACCTTGAGATGGGGCAAGAAGAGTTTATGGCCATGGTAATTGCCCAGTTACCGTTGAAATACCAGGTCCACTTGACCGGACGCACATTCAAAGACATCACCGAGTTCCGTGAACAGGTGTTAGCCTTCGATCGACTTGAGCGTATGGCACGAGGCAATGTTGAAGGGGAGAAGACAGCACCACCACAGCAGCCAGTACCTCTCTATTAGTCATGGCAGCGTGGTAACGAGAATCACCCTAAGCCACATATCAACACTGCAGGTTGGCGTTACACCAAGGGCGGTGGCAAGCCTAACAAAACCCACAAGATCAACAAGAACTACAGCAAGTGGGGAAAGCATAGTCTTGCTGGTAGCGACAACGAATGATCATGTCGTCAGAATCACAAGCGTCAGCAGTACGGCAGCGCAGAAGACCTAAGAACTACCAGGTCGGAGCGGTATGACGAGCGGCCAAAATCACCGCCACGCGAATACTCCGACCAACAGTTACCCAACCAAGGACAACAGCAACAGCTGGTGTTTTCACCCTCTGAAGCCGAATACGCACCCACTAAGAACTGTACGAGTTTCCAAAGATTCAACGTCCCACCGCCTTCGCGAGGCAAGCCCCTCTGCCTCCAAACTGGCACCAGCTGCAACCACAGCTGCAACCACAGCAGAACGTCACCTCAGCTGAAGCAGCCAAGGGGTCGACGTTAAACTAAAGCGGTTTGGTGATGGTACGCCCCTATCACCAGACGAAGAGCCCTTTGTTTGGAGCGATCGGAGGTAATACCACCCAATTACATCCCGATCTGCGAGCAAAACACCCAACATGAGCAACAACCCACTCATGAGGAAATCGAGGAGCTAATCCGAGACAGACTCGTCTCAGAAGCTAGATGTAGACAAAAACAGAAGCCGGCTTCACGTGTGAGTAGCTTCCGCGTGGGAGATTTAGTTTTGAAGGAGATGTCACCCACCAGCAAGAAGTGGGAGAACATAACAAGAAAGTTTTTCCTATTGTATAGTGGGCCATACAGGATTGTACGAATTGTCAAGGAGAACTGCTACACTCTAGCAGATGTATGTACGGGCAATGTTATTGGTAACTATAATATTAACCAACTGAGAGCCTACAAATTGCCAGTAATTACTGAGTAAACACCAGTGTATACTGTCGGTTATGTGTTTGTTCTGCTAAGGTACTCGTATGTCACAAGAAATTTGTTTAACTCAAGTTGTGGTGAATGTAACCGACAAAAGGTGTTCAAGTGGTTGGTGACGGTAAATTTATCCTGAAGTACTGGTGTGTTAGCTGAGAAAGTGTTTATGTGTAATGTGTTATACTCAGCTGGCATTAGCGATAGGCCCATAGTACGTAGATGTACTATATGACAACACCCAGTAAGGCAGTTAGTACCGTTATACACTGTGACTAGCACCACTGTGTTATTGTTATTTCACATATGTGATGATAAGTACACTTAATGGAACATTATTACAGAATGTGGCAGTGTACATATAGGACAGGTTATTATAGTCGGTCTGTCCATACATGCTACTCGTCACCTAGTCACATAGTCATGTAACACTGTATGCAACTTATATCTAGTACTGACCTGTTGTGATCCAGGCTTATAGCAGCCTTTTGTACTTACGGTTGCCTGGGATCCTGTATCTTCAACACACTTTCTTCGTCTTCTAGTAGACAATCTCCTGCTCTAATGGTGATCCCACAGGGTCACAATACTCTGAAGTGGAAATTCTATTCATCCACTTTTCTTATGCACACCGTGATATAGCTGAGCTGTCTATCTAATAGGAATGACTCTAAAATTTCTGCAAGAAATGAAAGATAATGAAGATATTTTGAGGTGATTTATTCACCATAAGATCTACAGTGCACACTGGTATTCACTAGCACTCACTTGTTACCGTTTCCGGTAACTGTTTTTGTAATTAATAATTTAATTATTTGGTTATTGTTATTTAATTATTCACAGTTATGTTTATTAGTTTTTTTTATTTAATTGCATTAGGACTACTCTAAGAACGTGAAACCGTTTGCTCAACGGCCGTCTAGTCATCTGTGGGTGTCGTTGTTTCGAGTGTACCCGAGGACGGCCGAAGAAGCTCGATGGTGACGTAGCCGAGTGACGCGCTCAGCGGTAGCGCGCGAGTGTGCGGTACGGGACTTGCAAGCCGGACTCGACAGGAGGAGGATGGTTCGGTGCGACCGTCTGGCCCGCGGTGTGGCAACGGCGCGGAGGCGCGTTGACCACCAGCTGGGGCCCCACTCAACATGCTCAAAGTAAGGAGTCGACGCTCATACTTGTTATGGCCAGAATAGGCGAAGGTCGGGGCTGTGAAATACTAAATGCTAAAATAGACTGTGCTTCGCAACATAATTTGACTTTCTTCAGGACCGGCAATAATTTTTGTAGTGGATGAATGAACTTAAAGAAGTTAATGAACTTGTCACTCGGGCCCACATAGTCATAATTTGGATGGAGTGCACGGACACAGTTCAAGTACGTTTACATATTATCATGAGGACTGCCGTATGAGCCGCGAGCAAACGGGAAAGTGCGCGCACATGACAAAAATAAAAACTTTAGATTTTTTGTTTAACTATAGTTTTATATATATTTTTTTGTATAGGGCATCTATGTGTTTCGTGCGATGTATACGTGGAGAGGGTTGTAATCCTAGGTAGGACTGATAGTAAATGTTGACTGCACTTAAATTTTTTGTGTTTTTATAATGGTACTCACACATTGCCCGGGGAATAAGTGAATAAGCTATTTACCTTTGGGTGGCCTTGGGGCATGAGTGTGGGGAAGAATTGCTAATCGCGCTGTTGCGGGAGTTACGCAGCAGCGCGGTTGCAATTTATCTGCGCCACTCTGCTTCCAGGTGCAGTCAAATGGGTTTCACGATAGTGCTTAACGTGTGTGCTATCATGGCAGTTAGTTGGATTTATCAGCTTAATAAGGACGGCCTGCAGGTGAACTTAAACGCGGCCGGAATCCCGTTTCAGGATGACGATGGGATGGATGAATTACGACGCAAGTTGTCTAAATACTTAATAAAAGATGTAAGCGAGGCCGGTGCTGGGTCAGGAGTTGGCACCGTAGAAAGACGTAATATGATCGCGGACTTGGAAAGTAAATTAGTATATGACAGTTTCAGAAATATTCCCAGTATGCATGGAGGGCAGCCCAGTGAATTAATAAGATTTTGTATGGAATTAGATCGCATTAGAGAAGTACAACCTTTTGTTACAGATGTAGAACTATTACGATGCGTAATAAGTAAATGTCAAGGGGTGACACGTAACATAGTACGGGGTTGTGTCGAGGAAAAGTTAAGTTGGGAAAAATGTAAGGAGAAACTGTGGGAGAACTTATGTCCGCGACGAGTAAAAGAGAAATTACAACGGGAGAAGATTTACCGTTTTCAGCGGGCAGACGAGAGCATGGTTACTTACGTGACAGATATTTGTGATCATTCTAAAGCGATGGGAATAGCAATGTCAGCCGATGATTTTATTTCTTTGTGCGTGGAAAACATGCGGCCGGAGTTAAGACGTGAGTGCACGTTTATTGAAAAACCTAGGTCGTTGAGTGCTATAATACAATGGGCCACGGAAGTGGATAACGTATGGTGTGCTAAGTTAGAGTTTGACAAGGGTAAAGCAGCGGGAGGTTACCGCGCGGGTTCCATATGTTATAAGTGCGGGGAGTTAGGGCATTTTCAGAATAATTGTCCAAAAGGTTCAAAACGAATTGTAAGCCTTATTACTTGCTTTAAGTGTGGAGAGAAAGGCCATTATGCCTCAAGTTGTGAGCGGGGTAGCAATAAATTGGCATTGCAATGTGAAAAATGTAACAAAAAGGGACATATAGCAAAGTTTTGTGGCGTTAAGCCAGCTGAGACCTAAATGAAGGTCTGTTTGTATAGGATGCTGTCCCATTACGTTGGAACGTGGTTTCGTTCTGGTTTTAGTTTTTTTTGGTAACTTTTTTTTTTTTTGGCTGAGTAGGCTGTTTGCGCAAGAAATTGGTTTCCAGTAGATATTCGTATTGAGTGTTTTTGTTAACTTTTTGTTGTGCTTTTAGAGTTCCCTTTTGGTGTCTTGTGTTTTTTTCTCTCGATTTCTGAGCTTCTCTCTTCCTCTTGCCCTGTTGATGTTTACGTTAGCGTCTGAGAGTTGATCGGTTGTTTTGAATCAAGCTATCGTGGAAACCAAATTCTTTTTTTTTTTTTTGGGCGCGGAGATTGTTACCGTTTCCGGTAACTGTTTTTGTAATTAATAATTTAATAATTTAGTTATTGTTATTTAATTATTCACAGTTATGTTTATTAGTTTTTTTTTATTTAATTGCCTTAAGAGGACTCTAAGAACGTGAAACCGTTTGCTCAACGGCCGTCTAGTCATGTGTGGGTGTCGTTGTTTCGTGTGTACCCGAGGACGGCCGAAGAAGCTCGATGGTGACGTAGCCGAGTGACGCGCTCAGCGGTGGCGCGCGAGTGTGCGGTACGGGACTTGCAAGCCGGACTCGACAGGAGGAAGATGGTTCGGTGCGACCATCTGGCCCGCGGTATGGCAACGGCGCGGAGGCGCGTTGACCACCAGCTGGGGCCCCACTCAACATGCTCAAAGTAAGGAGTCGACGCTCATACTTGTTATGGCCAGAATAGGCGAAGGTCGGGGCTGTGAAATACTAAATGCTAAAATAGACTGTGCTTCGCAACATAATTTGACTTTCTTCAGGACCGGCAATAATTTTTGTAGTGGATGAATGAACTTAAAGAAGTTAATGTACTTGTCACTCGGGCCCACATAGTCATAATTTGGATGGAGTGCACGGACACAGTTCAAGTACGTTTACATATTATCATGAGGACTGCCGTATGAGCCGCGAGCAAACGGGAAAGTGCGCGCACAGGACAAAAATAAAAACTTTAGATTTTTTGTTTAACTATAGTTTTATATATATATTTGTATAGGGCATCTATGTGTTTCGTGCGATGTATACGTGGAGAGGGTTGTAATCCTAGGTAGGTCTGATAGTAAATGTTGACTGCACTTAATGCCTTGGGGCATGAGTGTGGGGAAGAATTTCTAATCGCGCTGTTGCGGGAGTTACGCAGCAGCGCGGTTGCACACTCAAGAAACACTGTTGTCTTTGTAAGATTAATTTTCACCCTTGTAATGCGAGAAGATAAAACGTTGGTGCAATATGTAGCCATCGACCTGTGAACAGTCTTGTGTACATTCTGTGGTATACAAGTTGCGAAAGGAAAAAGGTTCTAAGAATACAATGACTGTAGCACACTCTCTTTACTGATACCTCGCACGACTGTCAACAAGCCCTAAAGAAAACGTCTATGTATATGTTAATTGATCATTTTGATGTTTTTTTTGTCACTAAAAGCAGATTAAACTGATAAAGAAACTATGTACATTTTATGTTTGTTTGATTAGTAATGTAATATGTCAATTGAAACAGCAAGAGTGTTATGTAAATATAAGGGTCATAGTATTTTTTTAGTGTTATATGTTGTGTTATGTTATATTAGTTGAGAATGGATAAATTGTATATTTTAATATTACTCATTATATTCCCAGAGTTATATTGTACATAATGAGACAGAATATCTACGAAAATATTTTTTTTCCCTGATATATGTGATATATTTTTTTTCCTATGACATGTGATTTGATTATATTGAAAGTTGAAAATTTTACCAAAGATGTGTGTATTTTTCGATTATATATGCTATGATAAGTGCTTTGAAGCTATATGTTTAGTGTCGAAAATTTGAAAGTGACATCCAACAATATTTTTCAGATGTCAACAATGCTTTGTTTACATTAATTCAGACCATGTATGTTTTATTCCAAGTCAATGGTTTGCAAATACTTATGCCTTTATTGTTAATATGTTTTGTATTGGAACTATGTGTGTTATTAAATATTTTTTTTGTAATTATTAATAATTGATTAGAATAATTTTTTTTTGTTATAACTAGTTAAGTATGAGATGTTATTGTTAGGGATTTCTGAAAATACTCCAACCATAGTTACTTAGAATAGGGGCTCAAGTGTATAAGTGGGTATGGTTCGTCTACATGCACATGATAAACTGAGTGATAAAATCTTGGAGACTTTAATTATATCGCGCGAGTGATCAGCGGTGAAAGTGCACATCTGTGAAACGTGTGACTACTGTGTTTAGTTACGTTACTGATAAATTGCACGAACCGTGGTGCCATCGTCTTCCGTCTACTGAATGGGCCGTAGACATCTGGTTGATTCCACCACCAGTTGATTTAGGCCGGTGAGCCTGGACCTTGCAAGCTGCAGTCTCGTAGTGGTGCAGCAGCAACAATGCTTCCCGGACGCGTGTTGTCTGGATGACTGCATACTCCTCTTCGTCGCGTCACGTGATGTCCACACCAGGGCCTCCGACAGATATGTGGACTCGTTATAAAAAGTGACACGGACGACTCTTTGCGTCGCGAACCTAGGCACACAGCACTGTGTCGCTATTTGCACGGGCGGCATACCCAGTCTTCATGTCCCGGTGTTACTGTTACCTACCATACATTAGACGTCTGATGAGCTGCCCTACTTATTCCCTCGTCGATGCTTTGATAAGGTAATTGATACTCCTTCCCAGTAGCAGGTGTTCCACGAGTAGACTCCTCGAACAGCAGCGCATTGAGCTCCCAACGGTAAAGTGTCGATTTCGTAGGCTTCCAAGTGCTACCAGCAGTGCGGCGTTGCCAGTGCGACGTTGCCAATTCTAGCACTGTGATTTGTTTTGTTTTGGTGATGCAGACTTAATTGAAAAACTAATTTATTATAAATTGTTGTTTAAATGCAGTCTGGAAGAAGCATCTGTAAGGGTACAGAGTATTATCAGGTGTCAAAGTTGTTTAATTTGATTTCTTTGAATCTAGTTGCCATGGTTACTGTAAGTTAGTAAATAGTTTTTGTTTACTTGGCGGCAACAAAAGAAGAGATTTTCGGCTGTGACCGAAGTTGGTTTTGTAAGTGTGTGAGTCCAGTAATTTCGGTGGAATGTTATTACAGTTGAAACTATATGAAGTATAGGTATCTTTATTATTGAGTTGTATATATCAAGGATACATTCACCGAAGTTACATATGTTTACGATTTACTCAGCATAAAAAGGTACGCCATTTTAGGCTTTAATAATTGTAATCCAAGTGACGCCATCACTGTATAATATATTAACGGCGTAATATCGAGTTGTAATCTGGACATTTTGACTCATTTAAGTGCAATAACTAAAGTTTCTGTACTACCACAAAGTGTCCGTACAGACATTAAATTCTTATTTAAATGTATTTTCAGTATTATTTATATACTTTCCTATTGTTTGAATTAACCTTCTCTCGTGTCAATGCATTTTTAAGAGCACGCTATTGTTGTATTACCTCAACTTGTAAAACACTATAGGTCTAACCTGAAAACAAGAACTTATAATATTTTGAACACTATTATTATGAACTTATTTTTCCTATGTATTGTTGGAAGTCCTACTGATTTTTCATGTATGTTTCATCCTGTTCACATTTTTTATTTGGAATCTTATTGTTTTTCGAGATATTACTTACCTGTGATTTAACACTATTGTTGTGACCGAAGGCCATGAGATGCTGCTCTGGATCTCCCAGACAGGGTCTTCACGGGATTCGGCAGCACCGGAACAGGAAGTAGATTAAAAATTAAGAAATAAGTTTTTTTTGGCGTTACCGCGTATAGGCTGAGGCCTAACGCCTTGGTGATTAAAATCTATAAAATATGGTTTTCTTGCATTGTTGCTTATATGGTGTAATGTAAAATTGTGCATCTCGACCTAGACATCGACAGTGAGTAAAGTTGTTCTGGTACTAAGAAAATCATTTTAGATTCAAATTTACTTGAGTTTCACTAGTAAAGGTACGCCATAAGCAGATAGCTTCGCCATTGTACTAAGCAAGGGGCTTATAGCAAAAGTGATTTTACGCCCGCGTTAGTTGTTGAACTGTACCGTCATTTAAACATTATTTGGAACGAAGATCAAATATTTTTGGCTGTTTTTAAAGAGAAGTACGTTTTCCGAACACTCAGTGGTCCTTCAGATCGATTAAAAATTGCTTCTACTAAGTAATGCCGTGTGCCTTAATTAACTATTATTTTCTGTTTTCGTTAAAACTATCTCTTTTAGGTTAAACTGGATTAAAGTATCTACAAACATTTGTAATTTATCTGTGCCTCCGTATCTCCCAATGAGTTTAGCTACAATTAGACTCCAGAAGGGATTGATCACATGTAAATTTTAAATATTCAAAATAATTATAATATATATATATTTTTTTTTTTGCTCAGAAATAAAGCCTGTAAAATATAATAAATTTTCTACTAATCCTCAACTACGTCATACACCAAAGAGAATTGTAAACTTAGTGTAAGATTTTCATGTTTATTAATCTTAATACTGTTTAAATAAGATTTTGAAGGTTTTCAGTAATAATTGTTTGGTTCTGTGTGTCAGTGATTTGTTGTTAGTGAAAGTGTTTGCTGTGTTTTGCCTCCTGTTTATAGTCATTTTATATATCCACCATTTCCACCTTCAAAACTATATTTTCATCCAGACGGCTCTTAATTTTAACTAATAATTTTTCCGCCATTAAATATTTTTGTTTCTCTCATCATAATTCTCTTGTTGTTATTTCCTTTTCTAACTGCATTCCTACCAGTATACTATAGTCTAGGGTTCCATAGCATACTGACCATATCATTTACAGTTTATCAGCAACAGGAGTCATTTGTTGTTGGCTCATTTATTTTAATGTATTTAGTGTTCAAGGGTTTTAGTACAAATTAGTTTTAAATATGTCAACGAGTCAACACCACAGATTAAACATTTTCTTCACCTCTGTGGTATCACCCACCATACTCAAGTATTAATTCTGTAAGCTGAAGTATAAGGTTAAGTTCCGAGCTCAGAAAATAAATAAAAAATAAAAATAAACATAGAAGGAGTGGGGACTGCCCATAACATTAATTGCAATGGCACTAGTGATTTGATTCCACGGAATAATCGACAATGTTCAGCACACTGCACACTGAGGTCTAGTGGTATTGAGTGTAGTATCTCATGAGTCCACCGACTATACCAGCATTAAAATTTAACCCTGAGATTATTATTATAAATTTTACAAACTTTTGGTACATGTGCACACCGATTAACGGCCACGCTAATTCAGGTATCATATCCCGATTTTTATTAAGCAAGTTGGAGTATTTTCAAGTATTATTATATTCATATTATTTTATTAATTTTATTACATGCTTATAGATTTTTCACGTTGTTTGGATTGCATTCAAATAAAATGAGTTCTAATTTCTTACTGATTATTGTATGTTTTACCAACTTGCCTCATTAGTTGTGTGCATAATGTTTAACTTATATAATTTTTACAAACTAGAAAAACATATTGAATATTTTAATACAATTAAATTTCAGAAGATTCTACACCTACAGCTAGTTATATGTTAAAATGTAAAATATATATTAATGATAAACGTTAAATGGAATTGGTGCTGGTAGTTATTGTCATTGTGTCTGTTGTGTGCATATTAGCGCAGTGTGTTTTGCCGCCTCCCCCCTCCCGGCAAGTTCTAATTTCCGCAACCTCCCTTCCTGCCTTGACTACATACTCGCTGTGGTTATTTTGAAGAAAATAATTATATAAATACAGCTTAGTTTGGACTTATAAAATAGTAACCATAATTGTACACTGTATTTTCAGTTTAAATAACATTCTAAATAGAGTATAGGTAAGAAAAATAACCATGCAATTATAATGTAGCACGTGACTGTAAAATAGGGGGGTGGGGGGGGGGGGGTCGTCTCCTATCCTGGGCCCAGGGCCCGTAATCGAATGTGGGGGGCCATGCTGCACGCCAGTTTAGTGCCTTAAAATTATAAGCGACATGTACGTAACATGCAAGTGGCGGAGGGCACCCCTCACGCGGTCTAACGGAAGAAGCTTTGCGACGCCGCCGCCAGGCGGTAGATTACAGACCGCGGCCTAGGGCGGATGCTCCGTCCCACGGCAAAATAAAAGAAAACTGTGTGTGCTGATTAATATGACGACGACATTCGCAATTGTGATACACAGCGCACGTTAACGGGACAGACGTTAATAGTGTGTGGGTGGTGAAGACCTGTGTGAAGTGTGTTAGCATCAGTGCTCCAGCGAATACAACAAACCACAGATAATTCTCCGGGAGAAGGATTATTCTTACCGGGTATGAACAGTGTTCATGAACGGTCTTTATTTTAAAACTCTGGTAAGCCTGTAAAATTGTTTCGCTGCCCGAAGTTTATAAATTAATAATCGCCGCGAGTCCATTGATCCACGCAACCACAATGTCTAGCCTGGCGCTCTCTCTTAAAGTAATACCCAAATAATCCCGCCAACAATCACTGGGCTCATCCCGGGTCCCGAACCCGAGACTTCGGGTGACGGCAACACACAGAACTACCAGCCTTGAAAGAAAAATTACACATTTTTCCACTCGTCTTAAAGCCTTATCTTCCTGATTATGCCTCAATTCTTTGACGCGGTTGTCTTTCGAAACATATAATGTGTTTGAAGTATGATTGCGTTTTGTTCTCGAATACAATGGATTTGTTATCTGTGTTCAATATGATACAATTGTTACTCAAGTTTTAATTCCAGAATATTTTCAGTTCAAAAATGGCTTACACATTTATTTAGAACGTGCAGCACGCAATTTTTTGTGCTTATCATTTTTATGAAGTTTTGTACTTGAAATCTGTATATAACTTATTTTTTATATTTTTCTTAGAACGGATAACATTGAGTTACCAATTTATATACATAATTAGCAAATCATTTAATGTCATAACTAAGGCGTTTTTATAATATTTTTTACTTAGTAACCATTCTTTTAAATAATATTCAGTTAAAAATATTATTTTGTTAACTAATGCTAATACTATTTGTTACTCTTGATACTTTCGCAATATTATAAGTAAGGTATATTATTATATTGATAACACATTAATAATTAAATTAAGGGAAATTACACACTACAAATTATATAATTAGATAGTAATGAATACATGTAGATAAAATTATACACTAAAAATTGCTAACATCAATTACGATAATGAATAACATGTACTGTAGGCCTATATGTTCCCCGCGAATCTGCAAAAAACATACTTAATAATTACATCTAATTTTATTCAATAAATTGGGAAATGCGTAAATTTGATTTCCACAGTAATTCGTGTGACTAAAACAGTAATGTTATTAATTTTTAGACAAGACAATAAATATATTACCAAAACTTAAAAACTAATCACAAACAGTTTTAACAAACCACGTTATTAAATTTAATCTTAAAGTAGCAGAAAAACTTAAAATATGAATTTTTCTTAGGACTCAGATATCATCTATAATATTAACCCCTTCAGAGCCTGCGTCCATTGTATTGGACAATACTTAAAAAAAAATTTACAATTATAACAGCGTTCTTCGCTTATGGATGCGGAACAGCCAATCAGAAAGTTGCTTTGCGTTGTTTGGAGGTATGACGTCAATCTAACATGGCGGTTCGCTTTTGTGGACGACGTTCGCTGTTTTGAGCATTTTCCCAGTAAGTTTTAGCAATGCCTCAAATATTCTGTGTGGTGCAATGCAGCCACACATAATATAATTGCCGTCTAAAACGTTTTCCGTCAGACAAAAAAAGAAGTTCTACTTGGGAAGCTTATATACGACATAAAGACTGGAAGAGAAAAGTACACCACAGAATTTGTGAGGTAAGATCAATATTAATTTTATTTTACATAGACTGATCTCCGTGTCTCAATGTGCATGACAATATGCCTTTATGGGCCTTATGTTCATTAATCAAATTGTAAAAGTATGTAGATACACAAGCTACAATTGTTAACTTTCGTACCAATTTATACATCTATATAGACATACCTTTCATGTAATTCTTACGACGTAATTTAAGTACACTTTTATGTTGTTATTTAATCACATTTATTTTGTAGGCTACGTGTACAGTGTGTGACTAATGCCAAACATTTCTGTAATGTGAGCTGTAAATAGGCCTATATTATAAAATAAATTAGTGCTGTAATAATTTTTCAGGCTTCTGCAATGGCAAATATTGATTGCTTCAATGCTTTGCATTAATTATTTTGCTTAACTTAATATAGCCTATTTGTAATAATACTTCTCTGGTGATGTTTCATGAAGACCAGGAAAATTGCAGGGTTAGGGAATGTCAATTTCCTGTGAAAAAAAAAAAAAACCCTTTAAGCAAGTGTTCCAATTGCAGACCTGCCAACATTCAAATTAAAAAAAAATCATAAGGTCCTCGATAAAAATTTTTAGGCCCACAAATACATGTTAGATAAAAAAAAACAACAAATGAGAATATTATAATTTAAGTGACATACCTGTACATATGTTACATGGTCTCTGCTTCAAAATTTATTTCAACAAATTATAGGTTGCAGATTTTGCAGCCTTCAAAAATTTTTCATCGAAGAGTTGTTCGTAACACACGCCCTCTTGTGCAGATTTTACTTTTAGCAATGTTTCAAGCGATTTTTCCGACAATGACGATCTGAATTGGGTTTTTGTCTTCTTTACCTGGCTGAAGATCCTCTCACACTCGGCGTTACTATGAGGAATGGATAAAATACCTAGCATAAGTTGAGCTAACTTGTCATAATTCAAACTCCCATCTGTAGTCTTCATCTGTCCGATCAATGACCACTTAGAGTCAATTCTTTCCTGCTTCAATATTTCCTCAGGAATATCTTCTATTTGAAATGAAGACTCCAAAACATCAATTACAGCATCTATATCTTGTCCTTCCATAATAATAATATTTGTAAATTTATCAACAAAATATCTTGCACTAGAAAATGATGCATGGCTTATAATTTCAATGCATGCTACTTCTGCATGAGCTAGAAATGTAATTTTTAAAGGAAATTTGTGTACTATGTAGTCACATGCAGCCACATAATACTGCCTAATTGAAATGTAAAACAATTTTCCCTGTTCAACACTCAAGCCAGCCATAATATTGAATGCCGCACTACCAATAACAAAATCTTTATCCTTTTTTTGACTATCATGAGTGTGATAATCAATCTCCAAAAGAGAAGTAGATGATTTTACTACATCAGCACACACAATTTTTGACATCAAGTTTCGCAACAGGTCGTAATGTGTGGATTTCAGTTTCTGAATCTGAGGTTCTTGCGACCGTAGTAGTACATTGGTCTTGTCGAACATAGGGATTACATTTAAGAGAAACATGAAATATGCCTTGTTTAAATCACTAGTAAGTTGGGATGACATAGGTCTTCCTTTTTCTGCTGGTACCTGAGGAACTGATGTTTTTATTTTATGTCTGTGTGTTAACTTGATTTTCTTTAAGCTGGTCACATCCATTTTAGAACTGCGCTTCTTAGAACTGTCAGGATTAGAAGATATTTTACTGGGAAAAATGATCTTGAAATGTTTTTTTTTTTTTTATCATTTGAAGACACTGCATGGCTACTGTTTGTACTACTACTAATTTCTGTGTTTGTGGCACTGGACAAAACTATGAGGTTACTTTGACTACCTTGTTGAGATGGAAATGAACATTCACATATTTTTGAAACTAATTTGGGAATTTCGTAGCTCTGAAGTGTGCTCCTGCTTTCATCTGCAAATTCAGGACGACATTCTAACAAAAAAAAATATTGGTTGTCTGTAAAGTCGGTTTACGGACGATAGCTTAACGGGACAACGTCACAACAAAACATTGATGAAATGATTGCATACTTTTATGAATAAAATTGAATAATTTTAATTTTTTTAATGAAAGAATAAATACTTTAAATTAAACTAGTAATCAGATTTTTAAAATGCAAGAATAATTAACCTTTATTGCCGAAATTGTTGTTGTAATAAGCAATGAAAACCACATTAACTTTTCACTTCACTTTATAAACAGTCGACGAAACAGTTCACGTGTAGATGACTTGTAATTAATTTTAAAAGCTGGCGTTTAGCTATAAAGTTTAAATATAATTATGAACAAGTTTTCATATAAATAAACTGTAATCAAATATCTATCATCAATTATATGAATCACCATAATTTTTTAGTCAATTGTAACATAACCTATTATTACTGCACTCGCCGACAGCGTAACGGAACAATGTGCGTAACGGGACACTTTTTCGTGCGTGCAGCCGGCGTTCATCGATTTATTAGACGTTGTCACGTCAAAAAACTAGTTAATGGCTGCCATTGTTCTACCAACCTTGTCAAACATTTTCCTAAGGAAAGCCATCGTGTACACACATGTTTGAGGACTTTCCTAGTGTCAATGTCATGCAGCATCTGAAATTCTTTTAGCTTTTCTTTACTATTTACACTCTTTTCCAAATAGTAAAATATATCAATCAAAATGTCATCCACTTTAGATGGAAGACAAACAGCAGCCTTTTCAGCACATAAGTTTATCAAATGGCATGGACAACCAACAGCAATCAAATTTTCGATTTTACTTTTCATAACAGCAGCCACATCACTTTTATGTCTCATCATCACTGGCGCATTGTCAGCGCTTAGCGCCAAACAGTTTGAAAACGGGATGTTGTTTTCTTTTAAGGTATCAAGTAAAAGATTACCAATATTTACTCCTGTTGAGTTGCCTTTGAGAACTGGTACTTCCAAGAGCCTATTTTGAATTTCGAGCTTGTCTTTACTTTGGAAAGTAACCACAATGGGGAAAGTTTACAATCACTTTCATTACTACTATCGGTTGCGATGGAAAATGTGTATTACGTAACACAGATACAAGTTTCTCATGCGAGCTTTCATCCATTTGTCCCAATATTGCTGCAGATTTGGTCCTCGCACAGCCGTATTTTTTGGCAATGTCACTATCGGGAAACATTTTTTTATAAAAAGCGGCCCTGCATGATCACTATACGACAGCGCTAAATTATGTTCAGCTAAAAAAAAGATATAAAATAACATTCTGCTCGTGTAACACTATTATCACTGTTCACAGAAAAATTTAGTTTTTTATTGGAAGCAATACACTTCACGTGTTCGTTGTTTTTTTTGTAGCGACATGTTTCACAATGTCTCCTCTTCCACTATGCGAGATAGAAAAATCAGCACGGCACACGCTACAAAACGCGAAATTTCTTCCTTTACATGACTCGAGTATTGATGGAAACTCGTTACTGTAAGCTTTCGTAAAACTTGTTTTGTAACTTTTACAAACAGTTCTATCAGACATGTTCACGTTGCTCTAGACAAACAAACACGTCGCCATTTGACAAACAACCAAGGGAGCAGCGCAAGACGAAAATAAACATTCGACTTCGACACCAACTACTCACTTACTATCGACTATCGGACACGGCGAGAGCATGGTATGTGGCTCGGCTACGCCAAACAGCACGGCCCGGCTCAGCCAAAGAGCATGAGCTCGGCACGGCCCGGCCGGAGGCGAAACGTAGCCGTGTATAATATCAGCAACAGGTTCAAATATAACAATACTGTTACAGTTAACACAAATAAATCATAGTATTTACATAGTTGAACCTCAAAATAAATGCAACCTTAACATCTTATTCACAGTTGCGTTGCCATTAATATTCCCCCTTGCTGATGCAATATAATTATGTAGTTAAAAAAATCTCGGGGCCCCGAATAATCGCGAGGGAACACTATTTTGGCGTGAGGGCGTGAGATGGAACATAAAATCGTGAGCGTCACACCAAAATCGTGACAGTTGGCAGGTATGAAATTGGCAAATTGTCATGTTATGTTCACAAAATGGTCACGTAGCTCAATTTTGTCTATAAGATGATGCCATTTTAACATTTTGATAACTTGTCAATGCATACAAAATACAAAAATAAAATTATATTTAGCAGCCTTATTATTATTTTCGTTAATTAACAAAATGTTTAAATTGGTATATAGTTGGTTGTATTGAAATAAAAGTACGCGTTTTGCTCCCATAATAAATATTGGGTAAGTTATTTGCAGAAATAATTTTGAAATGCTTACTTATACCGTAGTAGTAAAAAAATATTATAATTTAGGTTAGGTTGAGAACAGTTGCGCGTGGAAGTGTTCTTCAATGCGACAAAATGTTACAAAATGAGTTAGAACACTGGCATAGCCGCACAAATGAGAACTTAATGGGATTATTTTGAAGAATGCTTTCAAGAACATCAAATAAGTTAACTTACTGAAAGAAAATAACAAGCTAATTTCACAGTAGCAACTTATTATTTTTTGACCTTGGTGTCACAGAAAGTACACATTTCTTGCATTTATTCAATTAATTATTCCCTGATTAATGTAATCATTAAGATTTAGAAATTTGGTTTGCGATGAAATTTTTTTAAATAAAGCCACTTTTAAATGATGTTAATAATTATATTTTGTTTTCCAGTGCCACTTTGACAGTCATCAGTTTGAATTAAATCGTTCTTATGGAAACCGTAAGCTGTGTCAAGATACTGTGCCATTAATTTTCCATACTCACAGGATCTGTGGACAGAATGCTTTTTTTGTCCAGGTAATTATGAAATTTTCTAATTTTGGAATAAACTTGTCAGCATTTTGTAAAGTAATCACACTTATAAGAATATTTTTGTGATGAGGAATTTTCAGTGAGTATGGTTAATAAAACTAGTGAGAGATAATATTCTGCAGTGCTGTAGGCTGGGATTAAATCTCCTACTAAGCATGTTATGTTCATGAAGTACATTCAATTTTTATTGAAATACATCTATAAGACTAAATTGAAGCGGTCATTTCTAAAAGGCCCTATGTACATTTTGGCCAAAATGTGTTATAGGTACTACCTGATTCCTTACATCAAGGTGAACATTTCTATGCTAAAAGGGCTTTCTTTTGACCCTTAGTGTGTGTACAACTAATAAAGTAATATTACGTTCATTCCTTAAATTCCCTATCTCCAGGAGTTAAGGCATTTTAGAAATGAATGCCTGCTAATGCTCAAGGGTTTCATTATTTCATTGTTAATGGTTTTCTGCATGCATATTACGATAAAGTTCAAAATATTTTAACTACAGGGGAGTTCCTCGTATGTCCATTTAATTTGCATTTATTTAGTTATTGTAAAAGCATCATTTACATTATAAAATAACCTTTATTCTGCTATAAGTCAGCATATGGAATAGCATTAATAAAATAGCATTACATTTTAGAGGGTATTTTCTTCAGGAGTTGAGATGATTTAGAAATAAAAGTTCGTTTGGCAGTGTGAATTTGTAATTATAGAGTGCACTGCTTTATGCAGCTATAATAAAAATAATTGAAGTACATAATTTGAAGATTGCTATCTCTTTGGTGTTAGTATCCATGACTGCAAGCATCAGCTGTTCTATATTAGCTGTATTTGTGTGCGGAGAGTAACACAATAAAATGGCAGAAGTGAATGTCAATGGAAAGAGTAAGAAAAGTAAAAGGAATCCCGAATGTTACAAGAGAAATATGTTGAAGAAAGCTAAAGTAGAAGGCTTGGAGCATATAACGTACTCTGGGAAACTTGTACCAGCAAGAATAACTGGTGATGATTGTAGACAAGTATTATCTTTGTTTGTTAATGACTTTATCATGTAATGGTTAATTTTATTGCACAGTTATTTAGCAGAATATGTATCATGATCACATAAACAATCTATTTAGTTAAATTTAGTGAAAAATCTAAATAGAAAAATAAGTGATTTTTGAGGTTATTCTGCCAACATATAGTGTTCGGTACTAGATATTGATGAATATTATGTTCACTATGTTGTAGGTGCCGAAAGAAATGTTTCATCAGATGAATATTCTTTCTCGCTTTTCATCATTCCGTACTAAAGATGAACAAGACATTTACCTACAAGGTCTTGTCATGCCGATTCCTATAAAAAGTCGGCGCCCGAATCATCCTGAAGTTACACACTCATCTCACATAAGTTGGTTTAAGTTTAATGTCTTAAATGACAGTCTGAAATTGGAGGTGTGTAGAATAGCTTTCGTTAGTATGCATGGTATCGGAGAGAAAAGGGTTCGCAGACTTAAGCATTTACTAATCGAAGGTAAACCTCCACATGATCGAAGAGGCCAACATGTTAAAAAATGTATTGCTACAGAAGAGCGACAAATATTCACAATCACATTTCATCATTTCCTGTAAAGCAATGTCACTATGCATCACGTGATTATTCTTATTTGCATTCAGCTTTGACTGTTAAAATCATGCATGACTTATACAAAAAGAAACATCCCGATTCAAAAACTAAATACAAATTCTACCTAAATTTTTTCAATGAAAACTTAAACCTGTCGTTTGGTAGTCCACAGATAGACACTTTCAGTGTCAGTGTGGTTAAAATAAAGAGCCCCACATTAAATAATGTTGCTAAAAGGGTTGCAAAGGCAGAGTTACAAGTGTATCAACGCCGTGCTTCAAAATTTAATATTTTAATGAAACAAACAGAGAGGTTATGCCATGAACGTGATGAAGTGCAGGGACTTTGCTTTGATTATATGCAGAATCTTCCACTGCCCCATATACCGGTTCAAGACATATTTTATCTACGTCAACTGTAGGTTAACTTATTCTGTATTCATGACATTAAGATTAAAATAGCAGTGTTATACATGTACCATGAAGGCCAAGGTAAAAAAGGTGCGAACGAGGTGTGCTCTTATTTTAATCTTTACATCAAGGAGTACGTACCAGCAGGTATTAAAGTGTTGCATCTTTATTCAGATGCATGTGCAGGACAGAATAGAAACCTCCATGATACGATTTCTAAACGCACTAACAGATACTGGAAGATTTGAAGAAATTGTTCACAGATTGCCTGTTCGTGGACACTCCTATTTTCCTTGTGACAGGGACTTTGGCATAATGAAACGTGTGATTCGTAAGAGAGACAGAATCTACACTCCAATGGAATATGTTGAATGAATTGTTAATTCCACAAACCAACAGCTATTCACAGTTCACATGATCAACACTGAAGAGGTGCTAGATTTTAATCAATGTGGCCCGAATTCTACAAAAAAGGTGGGCTATCTCTTGAATCACTTGGAAGCGGTGAACCTAGTCATTTGAAGGTTTCATTTACACCTGCTAGTTATGCAGAATTTGTGTACAAAGCTGCATATAAGCACAGTGTTGTTACATCTAAATACATAGATGGCTTAATACGCCATACTTTTGATATAGGTTTGCCTGGTGTGAGTTTTATCAATATGCCTCAGAATGTGGCATATCCACACGGAAAAGTTACAATAAACAACAAGAAGGTAGAAGATATACAAAATGTGGTGAAATATGTAGGATATGAGCACTTGGGATTCTACACAGACATTCTGAACTGGCCTGTCCATAATACTGTAGATGATCTATGAAATGATTTTGATGTGTCTAGGATTACTGATGGTATTTTTAATGTATTTTGCTATTTTTAAGTAATGATGTATGATTAATAATCATTTACAAGTAATGGTATTACAAGTAAAGTTATTTTGTTCTTAGACATTCTGAACTGGCCTATAGATAATAGTGTAGAAGATGATGTGTAACATGATTGTGATCTGACTAGGGTTACTGATACCATAATACTGTAAACGATTATGTGTGAATTATTTTGATATTTCAAGGGTTACTGATAGTATTCTTTGGTAGTAAATGTTTTATTTTGTTGCTATAATTAAGTACTTGTGTGTGTTAATTCAAAAAAATGTATAATATTTGAAGTCATAGTGAAACAATGAAAATTAAAATTTACTTTGTTTTTATTCATTTCTAAACAGTCTTTATTTCACACATTTTAAACCATTCCCAAAATTTTCATTACTTACTTTCCGCTACTGTATGTGTGATCATTCCGTTTCCTGTGTGTACGTTCCGTTTCCTGTGTGTACTGTGTGTACGTTCCGTTTCCTGTGTGTACAGTGTGTACGTTCCGTTTCCTGCGTGTACTGTGTGTACGTTCCGTTTCCTGTGTGTACTGTGTGTACATTCCGTTTCCTGTGTGTACTGTGTGTACGTTCCGTTTCCTGTGTCTACTGTGTGTCATTCCGTTTCCTGTGTGTACTGTGTGTACGTTCCGTTTCCTGTGTGTACTGTGTGTACGTTCCGTTTCCTGTGTGTACTGTGTGTACGTTCCTTTTTCTGTGTGTACTGTGTGTACATTGCGTTTTGGAGCCGAGTATACTTGTATCCATGTAGCTTCATAGACATGTAGTTTCGTAGCCATGCGGTCTTTTAGTCATGCAGTCTCGCAGCCATGTATAACTCGGAACCAGCTAGATCCTTTTAGACTCGTAGCTTTGTAGCCTCGTAGTCTCTTAGGCTCGTAGCATTGTAGCCCAATATCATTGGAGCTGTTGAAAGAAAAGGCAGTTGATTTAACTATGTGAATGCACCTATATATCGCACGAAAATACCAAACACGTGGGTTATGGAAAATGGGGCATCGCAAAACAGTTTTATGTGTTTATCTCAAAACCATATTTTTGGAGGAGAGGATTATTAGTAATGACTGATTCAATTATAAATGTGATTAAAATTTGCAAGACTCAAATTGTTCACATTATGAAATTTTCCAGAAAAAAAGGCTTCACCAAACATGGTTTTCTTCTTGCATGTTGGCTCAGCATACACATAAATAAAACTTGGTTTTGTTGGCATTATCAAACAAGTATAAAAGCTATAAAATAGTTCCACTTAATTCCAAATACATCAACAATACTAGGAAATGCTATGGTCTGCATTTGTAAGGAGGAATAAAGATGTAAAGTACTTATTCAGTTGTATAAAAGTAACTGAGTAATCACCGAAATCGTAGAATAAATGTTTTAATTAGGACATACATTTGCCATTGATAATTATTAATTATTTTATATGGCTATCAATGATATGCATAATTCTTTATTTGAAAAATAAGTAAATTATTTAGTAATTATATACTTTATGGCTGTACTATTTTTTTTTTTGGGGGGGGGGGGGGAGAAGTGGGTTGAGTTCTGACAAGTCCATATACAGTTGTTCGTACTTGTAAGCATGACATTAATGTTTGTAGGTTACAAGTAACATTCCTTTTCTTATTTATTTATGTTTAATTAAAAATACAATACAAAATACAACACTTCTTATGAGACAGAGATTCTTAAAACTACACTCTAAATCTCAATCAGTGGAATTTCTACATATTCAATATGTTGCACTTTTTTTCACAGACGAATCTGTTGTTTGAAACACATTGGCTGATTAAATAGCGAAAAAACAACAAATTCGGTAACAGATTCAATCAGTTCAAACATTTCACAGTTAATTCAGTACAATTAGTACAGCTCAACCTGTTATTTAAAACTACCAGATTCATTCTGTGAAGAAAAAAATCTTATACTCTGTCAATTTATTCCACGTGATTGTTATTCTACGCATACCTAATGTTTGCTTCCGTAATTCTTTTTTGAATTGTGAAATAAGGTAGGCCTACTTCGTTGTGTATAGGTTTAGGCTTATCACATATTTTTTTATCTTTTAGTTACCTCCATTGGTTGGCTGTAGAGTTTAATGAGTTATTTACTTTTTTTTAAAACATCTTATACATAGCATGAAAAAAAAATACTGTTTTTCGAGGAGGTAGAAGCGCACATAGCAAGAAACGAAACGAGTCAAATAATACGTCGTTATTTCACCTTTTTTTTTATGTGGTTGCATGGGCGGCACTGTCGTTGCCGGCAATTGTTTTCTATTTCCGATATTGCCAGATGCCGGTTGAAGACAGAAGAGCTTGTTGTTGTTGGTGGACCGCGTGGTGCGCATGGATTAGGCTTAGGTGAGTAATAACATTTGTTACCTTTTATACAACGTGTAAGTTACAGAATAATGTTTAGTTATTAGTATTTTGTGCATATACTGTTAAGCCTACCGATAAATTGCTATAGGCCTAATTATTAAGGTGATCCTATTTAGGTTTATTATTGTAACATGTAGGCCGTTTCTGAAACGTATGTAACTAACCACCTGATAGGCCATGTCCGAAATTTAGCCCTTTTAACTTTATTTTAAATAAATGCAACTTGAAAGATATCTTTTAGTTCGTAAATCGCCAGGCATAATAATCTTCAAAATGTGAAAATATAACCTCGTAGGCCGAAATGTACTGTGCAGTGCTGTATTTATTAGTATGTTATTGTTACACGATCTCAACACGCGAAACTGTGCGTTTCTAGAAATCGTATAGCATCCTGGAAGTATTAAAATCGATTTTAGTGTGAAAAACGCAGAAATGAAAGTTAATCATCAATACCTATGCACATAGGTTTGTGTAGTTTTGTTAAATGAATATTTTGGGCAGTATTTTAGGTTAATACAACAGGGCAAAGTTAAGATATTTCCCTGTTAAGTTTTTATACTTAATAATTTAAGCTGTGATGATAATATAGGTAATAGGTTACACTTGCAATTGGGCGACCGCTTGGTGGCGAGTGGTCTCTTACCTATCCCTACAGTACCAATCCTTCAAATCCTTCCTAAATCTCCCAACTCACCTCACATTTACCAACTCCTCCCTCAGAACATTCCATTCCCTCGCAGTCCTCGAGCATAGACTGTCCACCCTTCTCTGTTCTCCACACATATATAACCATAATGTAAATTTTTTAGGGGCTTATAAATTTGGCAAAATTTGTGCATTAAATTTTAATATAGCTACATAGGTCTGAAATAAAATTAAGTTTTTTATAAGAGTAAAAAACAGCACTTGAAATGCTGCAACTGATTTACATAGGCTACAAAATGTTAAATACTTAAAAAATCTTACCAATAGGACTCTTTGGACTTTTGTGGTATCGGGAAGTAAAAATGACCTTTATTTTTTAGGCAACAGCCATTCCATACCAAAATGAGCTTAAGTGCAAAAAATTTAAAAAAATTATAAACAATGTTTATTCACATATACAGTGTCCAGAGGTACAACTACTTAGCATAAATATTAATTAGGCTGTAATAAAATTAATAAGAGGCATATAGCTTAAAACATAACAAATAATTTTATATAGGTAGCCTATCAAGTATTTGTTCTTTAAAAATAACATACAACTTGTACTTAAAAATAAATATTGTAAAAAAACAGTATAAATGGGAACCAGTAGCCTTAAGTCATGAAGCTTAATTTTAACTTTGTCATTGTTTATGAGTGTCTATGCACTTGTTTGTATACAACAGCTGACCAATATGTGCAACACCAAAATTGAAGTTTGAGAAACAGTGTCAGAATAATTTTGGTTACTGGTTGTAGGCTTCGCATAGGCTTTACCAGTCCTATTTTAAATTTCTGTTTTATTGTACATATAAATATTAATAAAGATAATTGTTACCTTTTTTTCAGGTTAAATAATGGTTGATAATCTGAGTGTAGATTTGGCTACATGGCTGAAGTCAAAAAACATTGATGATAACAGAATAGCATATCTTAGAGGTATGTATATTATGGGGCTTAAATCACTATACATTTTTGTTTACCTTAGTTTTAGCCTACTGGTGACAGCATAAGTAGATCTAGTGACGTTCAACCTCGTGCAAATATTACTGCCATGTATAGTGCAGTGATCAGTTACTCACACAGTTGGACAGCAAAATCACATCATTCCATTTCTCCATACATTCATTAAGTTAATGTAAATTGCGACTGTACAACTTCAATGCATCCACTGGTGGCAGTTGAGACTCATCCCTCTTGTAGAAATGGTTGAATTTTAATGTGTAATGAGAGAACATAGTGAGAGTTGTGTTTCAATACTTAAACCAAGCAGCGAAATGTTGGTAAATTTTGGGTGTTAAAATATTTTTTTTTCTTTCTTTCCATAACAGATTAAACATTTTGCCGTAAAGAAATGGAGACATTAATTTATTTTAAGTGTCAAAGGAGGGTGCCTCGAGGTCTGAACGGATTATTGAAACATTTTATACATATACATGCATTGGGGGTGCATGCAAGTTGGGGTGTTAAAATATTTTGTTATTTCATTCGATTACAGATTAAACATTTTGCCTTAAAGAAATGGAGACATTAATTTGTTTTAAGTGTCAAAGGAGGGTGCCTCGAGGTCTGAACGGATTATTGAAACATTTTATACATATACATGCATTGGGGGTGCATGCAAGTTTGGGTGTTAAAATATTTTGTTCTTTCTTTCGATTACAGATTAAACATTTTGCCGTAAAGAAATGGAGACATTAATTTGTTTTAAGTGTCAAAGGAGGGTGCCTGGAGGTCTGAACGAATTATTGAAACATTTTATATATATACATGCATTGGGGGTGCATGCAAGTTGGGGTGTTAAAATATTTTATTCTTTCTTTCGATTACAGATTAAACATTTTGCCGTAAAGAAATGGAAACATTAATTTGTTTTAAGTGTCAAAGGAGGGTGCCTGGAGGTCTGAACGGATTATTGAAACATTTTAGACATATACATGCATTGTCAGTGACACAGCACCATAGTGATGAAGGCTTTGTTTGTGCACAAGAAGGGTGTATGAGATATTTTGTATACACAAAAAATTTATGGAAGCACATACGTTAAGATCATTGTAAGGAGAGTTCAAATAAAGCTGATTTAGATTCACATGACGACAGTACTGACAGAGATACTGAGGATTTTTATGATACAACATATTTAGTAGACAATTCCAGTCATAGTGAGACTAGTGAAAATCATAGTAGCTTGTATAATACAAATCAAAGAACATTTAGTTTACGTTCTTCAGTAGTACGAATGATTTGCAATCTACGATAAAATAGTTCGGTAACTGGTAAGGTACTAAAAGATATAATCAGTGAAACAGAGTCTTTGTTATGTGAAACTTTTGCACATTTAAAAGAAAATTTGAAAAAATGGTTTACAGATATAGACATGCTTGGTGATGAAGATGTACAACAACTTATGTCTTCTTTCGACTTGGAAAATCCATTTGAGGGTCTGTCAACAACAGACCAGCAAATAAAAGTACTAAAGGAACATTTTAGTTACAACGAACCAGTGGAAATTCCTTTAGGTCAACGTATTGATAGTATACTTGACCCCCGAACAGGCAATCAAAACATCAAAAATGTGTACGAAACCTTACAATATGTGCCCGTCATTGATGTGCTTCACATTGTTTTGTCAAATAAAGCTGCTAAAGAAGCAGTTGAAAGTGAGGGTTGTTCTGAAGATGGTGTTCTTGCTTTTTTTGTTGATGGGTGTCATTTCAAGCAGCACATTGTTTTCCAAGAAGTATAGCAATGCATTGCGACTGCAGTTGTATTACGATGAGATTGAAATAGTAAATCCACTGGGATCAAAAACTGCAATACATAAACTTGGTGTATTCTACTATACCATACAGAATTCACCCCAGCATGTAAACTCTAGCTTAGTAAGTATACATGTTGCCCTGATTTTCCATGATGTGGACAGAAAAAAATATGTTTTCAATATAATTTTATCTCCTTTTCTTGAAGACTTGAAAAAACTTGAATCAGATTCTGGTGTTGTATTGAGCATAAACAAATAAGAATTTTTTCTACGGGCAACAATTGCAGGTTTTTGTGGAGACAGTTTAGCTGTTCAAGTATTTGGACTTACTGGGCCTGGTAGCAATTATTTTTGCAGAATGTGTCTGATTTCAAGGGAAGATTTGCACAATGGCTTGGAAACTTCTGGGCAAGCACGAAAAAAAGACCTTCACAATCAGCACCTTTCACAGATCTCGCCTCAGTCACCTACCATGGTTGGAGTGGCAGCAGATAGTGCACTTCATGCTTCAAAATACTTTCACATGACATCTAACTACATATTTGACATCATGCATGACACGCTTGAAGGTGTTTGTCCATTTGAATTGAAGTTAGTAATTCATCAGTACATATATGTTCAAGGACTTTTCTCTGTTGAGCAATTTAATGGAAGAATTACCTAATTTAGGTATGGAATTCCAGAGGCAAAAAATAAACCTTCCGCAAACTTTTCTGCTAATTCATGAAGAAATCTGAAAGACCATTCATTGAAGCAGAAGGCAATGCAGACCTGGTGTTTGATTCGAATTTTTCCATTTATAGTATCTGATAAGGTAGGTTCTGATGATGAATTTATGAACTTGATTGTGTTGCTGCTTCGGATTATGGAAATAGTATTTGCGCCAAGACTTAGTCTTAATATTTTGCCTAACTTAAGGTCACTTATTGAAGAACACCATGAAACCTTCAGAGAACTCTTCCCTGACTTTAACATGATAAACAAACACCACCACATGGTTCATTACCCAGACTGCATCAAAATGTTTGGACCACTCATCAATTATTGGTGCATGAGATTTGAAGCAAAACATAGTATTCTTAAAAGACATGCCCAAGTAATGTGCAATTTTAAAAACCCACCGAAAACACTCGTCCGTGTCTGTCAGAGTAGCCAGAGTTGTATGTGGGGGAAAGGTGACTTCAAAATTGATAAAGTTCGTAGTTCAAGTGGCTCGTTGTTACCTGTAGAGAAAGCTGAAGGATGTAAACATTTACAAACATTGGGTTATGTTATCAGTGATAAGATATTTCAGTCCAAAACTGTTTACTTTAATGGAATACTGTATATACTGGGACTCTAAGTTGTTCTGAAATCTGGAACCAAACAGAAGAATGGTCTTCCACTTTTTGGCAGAATCATAGAAATTGTGGTCACAGAAACTGAGGAAGTATTTCTGTGTGTCAGAATGATTACCACTTGCTTGTTCGATGTGAAAGTTCATGCATTTCTCATCAAGGATGAGGCAAATGATACTTGTCTTATTTCACCACAATATCTGGCTTATGTTAAACCACTTTCTTATTGGAAAGATATGACAAAGGGTGTGAATGAAAAATACCTTAGTTTGAGACATATTATCCTCTAAAAAAATATTCTTGTTGCAACTGCATTTTTAAAATCATTTCCATAAATGACAGTTTAACTAGCAAAATATTGCTATTATTTTTATTAAACTAATACTTTAAAAGATACAGCAAGCTGTGATACATGCAGCTACTTTAATTTTTCCAGAATAAGAAGTCTGTGGTGCTGCATTTGTGGAACTTACCGAGAGCGACATTAAGGAAATGCACTTGAAAATAGGGCCACAAAAACTGCTTTCAAAAGTGGTACGGCAAACTAGAATGGAGGTATGTAATATTGTTTTTGATAAAATAGATTTTTTTATGTAAACATCTTTTTCTATATAGTACTAAATTTTTTGTTTTTGTTTTAGGCTGAAATTGAACTTCAGAGAAGTTCTGCTGCTGTTGAACCTTCATTTGTTGAACAAAGTTGTAGTGTTGTTACCTCACCTGTAAGCAAATCAGCTAAATTTGACTCACTTCCATCATGTGAACAATCATCTCCAGTTTCTAGGAGCTCAGTGACATTTTCAGTAAGTTTCAGCTTACCTATCACATTACAGATACTTAATTATAAAATTCTGCTTGAATGTTTGGTAAGTTATGTTCTTCATTTAATAAAGATTTGCCATTAAATATGGTAAAGATTGTAAACAGTTCTATGCATTGAACTTGTCCTTGAAGTATACTTTTTATTATTAGCAATATGTTTAGTTAATTTTCATATTTTTTCCCCCAGAAATACTCCACTGTCCGGGAAATACTCATTCACCATCCACAAGGGAAAAGTTTGATATCATCTGCAGAGCAAGGTGATCTTTTCAAGTTAGCACAGAGGCGTACATTAGTTCGCATACTTGTATCGGAGCTTGTGAAACATTACGATTCATAGTAAGTATCGTTGTTTACAGCATACATATTATGAAATTATGTCAGATGATATATTTTCTCGGTGCTAATATATGTATTTATGTATATTTTTTTAAGTTATCCGCCAGATGAGGCCAAGGAACAACTCGCTAAAGCAAGTCAAGGAGTTTCCCAGCTTGAGAGATATCACAGTAAGCACAGAAGAGGGCCATGTAAGAGAATGGAAATAGTTTTTTACTTTTTTTGTACATGTAATATATGCTGTAAATTATTTACAGTTTAGATATTCTTTTTCAGAACCATTTTTATAGCTCTGAGTGTCATACTGGATTCATAGAATACAGACTCTGGACAATGAGAAGATTTTTGTCACCTAGTAAAAGAAAATACAAAAACACAGGTTCTGCAAAGTTTGGGAGGGGTCAAGAATCTGCCCATTACAGTGGTGAAGAACTGCTTGGTTCAAAAGACTTGGAAGAAAAGGTAATCAACTTCAACTATTCTTTGTTATTTGTTCTTAACGAGGAAAAGTTTTAAAAGGTCTCTAAAATAGGTATAATTTACATACCTTCTTGAAACAAATGTCGCACATAAATGTAATATAAGCAAACCACATAATTTATTTGATGAACGATTCTTACAAAATTAATGTTGCGCCATCAATTTTTTATCTGCAGGCCTATCCGTGACTAATTTTGAAGTCTCAAGCAGCACTGGGTATGCTAAAAATATGTTTCAGCGGAAATCCTATAGCTTTTTACATTTTTTTATTTATGACAGATGACTACATTTTGATGTATTTTATTTCTTTTAGATACATGTTAGGTGCTTTTGCACTCCTTAACAATTTTTTGAGTGATAGTGAAGTATTATTTTTAATTGTATTTATTTTGTGTGCCAGAAAATGTGGATGAAGCACACTGTGCCGAAGGACATTCACAAGAGAGAGATAGTGAATTGTCTGAAAAGCACTTTCCCAAATCGGAGACAGTGGATTTTAAGTAAGCATCCAAGTGTGACAGAAATTTTTAACGAATATCCCAGGTTGGCTGATTATGAAGGAGAAATGGTAAGTTGGTCACTTTTAATTGCGCACATGATTAGCCAAATTCTTATTCTAGTGTCTTACATATTGTCACGTCCTGGGGGAACGGGGGTGGACCGGAGGTGTGTCCGAGGCCTTACTGTCTCGTAGCTCCTACTTATAGCCAAAGCTCGGTTACACACACACAGGTACCGACGAGGTAAGTCGAACCCCTATACAGGGGCCGATGAGCGGGATAATTGAAAAAAAATAAATTAAACCTTATTAGATTCCTCGTATTTTATTTGAGATAATACCAGAGGTTCGGACCCAAAACAAAATCTTACAATTTATGAACCTAACACATATTTTATCGCTAACAACTTCAACTCTCCTTTTTTTCTCATAAATAGCAAATACATAATGATTCCCTGGCAAGGGATAAAAACCAAACACAGCCGGAGTTACAAGAGAGGTTAGATTTAAAAGTCTTATTCCATGAACAATTCCAACAGAGTATAAAAATTAAACAAACTTTACAAACGATCAAGGTCATCTTTACCGCGCCATGTTATCGCCATGTTAACAAGTACATTCCAGTCAGGGGTAGGTCCGCAAGTATTCTTTCAACTGTCCCGAGAAAAGGAATTCATCAAACAGTAATGTCTTAAAATGAAACCAACCAAACAAAGCCGAGAAAACATAATGTTGTACACCTACGATGGATACTCCTAATAGAGAGAAAAAGTTAAGCAAAACACAAAAAAAAAAAAAACTATTTCTGATGAGATACAAAGCGGCGAAAAGACCAAAAAAAAAGAAAAAAAAATTTCTTAAGAGACGTTAGCAAAAAAAAATTAGCTACTCAAAAATGTATAAGTTTCCAAAACATAATTCCTTGCGCCACCCAAGACTGGTTGAGAAGTTAGACTTCCATCTTACTCACCAGCATTCACTGGGTGATCGGGCAGCATGACTACCTCGAAGTGTAATTTCTCCGCTGTTTTAAACCATTTGGTGGCCTAAAAACCTCCACTGGGAAAATCCCTTACGGGAAAATTCCCGTAAAGTTTACAGAACCAATGTAAATTTACTAAACAACTCCCAGCGCGCGCGCGGGCCGCCCCGGGATGCAACGTAGTCAGAAAACTGGCCGCAAGATTGCGACACCGTGCGCGCCGTGCGGTTCTGCTACCACTGGCGCACAGAGAAGCGCGCCATCAGCTGCTCGCCGCAAGGAAACCAAAACAAATCCTGCGCTAGTTTCGCGCCTGGCCCCAGACACAACCGCGCCGTCAGCTGCGCACACTGACGAAACGCGGTCACGTCCCGCCGCTTAGGCCAAACTGCGCAAGATCTACATTCCTTCCAGCCCAGCTGAAGCCCACTTCGCCGCACACAAGTGACACAAACCGCTCGTGGCCGAAATCAAAATTCAAACGACTAAGACAATTAAATTAGCAAAAGGAAAAAAAATATATTTTAAGTTTATTGGTAACATAGGCAAAAATAAATTAAATTTTTATTCCTCCTATTTTTCACCACGCTACATAATTACAAAATGGAGTAACTTTTCTTTAAGTTGTTAATTTACAAATATTTCATGGTAATACTAATATTTAGGGCAACAGTATAGAAAGTCTAATAGTTACATTTTTCACTGAGCTTGACTTCTATATATGTATTTACTTAGTACTTAATTTATTAGTTTGTTGTTTCGTTCCCAAAGTGGACACACACAGTATGTTCCTAAGTCTAATAGCAATGATGTACATGACTTCCATATGTTGTTGACCCATATTGACAGCATTCTGTCTGCTTATTTAATTGTTGTAGATTGAACTAGAGTTCAGCACTCTACACCAAGAAAATGCATCAAAATTTCTAGCTAGATTTGGAGCGTTTTATGCCCCCCGTATTCAGGGGATGGTCAAGGCAGAAAGACCTGATATTATCAGAAAACTTGCCGATGCTGATATCACTGATGGTAAGATTGTCATTATTATCATTAAATTTCCAATTAATGGGATTTAGTATTGAACATTATTATACAACTTACAGTGTCATACTGAACTGTTATTTTGTTAATTTATTATTTCAGACAATCTGAAGGCCATAATAATGCTGGCAGAGTTGATGCCTCCAGCTAACAGTAAAGTGAAACAGCCAAACAAAAAGGTAAGGGGTTAATGTTAAACATTTGCTAACAGATTTTGCATAATTTTGAATTAAGGATGTCAAATTGTATTGCTCGATACCACAGATTATTTTACATTGGAGTAACTCGAGGATTTTACATCAAATTTTCAAATTTAGTAAATGACGAAAAATGGACAAATTATAGCCATAAACTATATTTACCTAAAATAGGTACGTAACTAAAGAAACACACATGGAAAATGCGTAATTACGGCGTAGAACTGTAAATAATAAAATGAATTTACCTGCATCACTGGTTTCTTGATTCATCACACTAATTTTTTAGTTTTTCTGTGTGCATCATTTATTTTTGTTGGTCCCGTTAGAATTTCTATAAAATGTTAAACTTGTGCGCATAAATAATTCGTATGCGTATTTTAACCCCATGTTTATTCGTCAAAATAAACGAACCATACTTACTTCAATGATTGCACACATCAGTTGTGTCGATACTTTTGCGCGAAAAAATCTATAAAATGGCGGAACAAACAAGAGTTGTGACAATCGGTAAGTTGGTTTAGATGCCATTAATGTTAATTTACGTTCACCCTCGGGAATCATGTAATGTTATAAAGTAAATGGTTAATGTTTGGCTGTAAATAAATTTAACTGGTTTCAATGTCCAATTCAGTCACTTAATTAGATGTATTTGGTTATGTGGCTTATCATGTGCAACAAAACAAGAAGTTAAACTTATAATAAAACTGTTTTCATCAGAGTTGAGGTTATGACACTTTCTTTCAATGTGAATTTGCAAAGTCCACGGTTATAATTTTTCTGCGTGCATCATATTTTTCCATTGGTCTACTGAAAAATGGATAGATGTTACTCTGGTGACAGTCTGGTTGAAAACACTGATCTCAAAAAATCACATAACGTAACAAAAAAAAATTCCCCCAAGTTTTGATTATTAAAATATGGGTGCAACTGTTATGCGATGATTTACGGTAACGAGGAATTATATCCTGTAGTTTGGGTATTGATTTCCTTACTCCGACACCAAAACTACTTGCTTTTCTATGCTTTCTTGCAGGCAGCAGTCTACAAGTTATTCTGATTGGTACAAGAACATCACTGTAAAGTTACAGTAATAACCACCCGAATACAAAGAACTCTGTATTTTGTTTCAAAATGAAGCCTCAAGGTTTTTCTCAGATTTCGTTACATTTATATAAAATGTTTTAAACCAATTGTACACCGAAGGAATATTCAATTATTTGGAATTTTACAATTAAAATTCATAGATTTTTAATTTCATAAGTCATGATGAAGTTAAGTTAAGGAGAAAAAATTTTCATAAAATGATACTGAACTCACCATGCCTATTAAGGGAGTGCGTCGTTTGCCCTACAGGCGTTTGCCCTAAACGCATATTCGAAGCATATTCTCGCATTCCTCATTCCAAACAGGCGTTTGCTCTAAAGGCGTTTGCCCTAAAAGAAGTTTTTCGACAGTCGTTTGCCCTAAAAGTTTGCGAATTTTCGATGATCCGAAAATGAATGCTTGCCGGCGTTTGCCCTAAAGTCGTTTGCCCTACAGGCGTTTGCCCTACGAACCGTTTCGAAGATAGATGTCCTTACGTGTGTCGCCCCTGTTGACAAATGTTGGAACCATTCTCCAAATGAGTACAAAGTAAAAAATTTACAAATTAGATGGCAGCACATACGGTTTGCTTTCCCAACGTTGAAGTCTAAGAATGCAGCTGGTAATTGAACCTTACTTACAACAGATGGTGCGCCAATCTCAGTGACTGGATTGTATTTTTTAAATAATTTTTTAACAGAGATGTTGATGATTTAATATTTTCCATGGTTGGGGGGGGGGGGGGGGGGTAACTAGCGAACAAATTAACTTAATTTAATATTGCTGCTATATATAAAAACAAGCGTTAGCAAAAGGAGCTTACAAAATTTTATTATCCTTGCCTGCTGGAATTTTCACTTGAAGTCGTCCAAAAAACGATGACCCTAAAATAATTTAAGGCAGAGGATTATACATATGCATTTATAAAAACATTTTCAGTGTTTAAAAGTTACTGTTAAAATAGCCTTTGAGACCTTCATGCCTATTTTCAATTTTTATATAACGTGTGCCCAACTGAATCTGTCGTTTTATTAATATGTTTGTAGAATGCGGTGAAAATACTTCCATCGAGAGTGTGCATATTTTGCTAATTCGCCCAGACCATCTTTAGCTTAACCCCTAATAAGTTTTATGGGAACAAGTGAAGTATAGTAAAAGACTGATTTAATGTGTGACAGCCAATGAAATGTAGGTACAACTTTTCAAAATGCATTTAATCAATTCATCCATATTGCCACAATATTTGAATGAATGTCATAGGTATGAGTGTAAACTAGGAACGATTTTGATATGTCGTGGAACGTACAATAATGAATTACGTAAAAGTATAATACACAAAGAAAGATCATTAATTATAACTCTGTTTCAGATGCTAATGAATCAGCATATTCGCAAAAAAGGTGTAATTTTAGTTAATATATTTTCAAAACAATTAAACAAACAGAATTTACTGGAAAATATGTTATTCATAACTTAGTAGGAGCAAGTGACGTCTTTTCACCATCACCTATGTTTAATAAATAAATACGTTATTTGTTATTTTTGTTTTGTCTCATTGCTATGTTCATGCTGTGCTGGAAAGACTTCTAGACTTCTAGATAACAATGACAGTTTTATTTTTGAGCGCGCAGTGTATGTCATGTTGTTTACGTGTCGTCTTTGAAATCGTACAAATTACTTGTAGTTTTTATTAGTTTAGTTTCATATTTTGACATGGTTTATGAATCCAAACAAAACATCAATTTGTATACAACCTTAGTACACATAACATGGTAATTGTATGATTTCTCAGCCGTATTTATAGTGATATGCGACTACGTAATAGAAAAGGTGTTTTCGTGTATGCTGCTGAAAGAGTTCACTCCTTAAAATTTTATTTATGTGCTATGTGATGAATGCCCTATTGCGATACTTATGTAGGCCCTACCCGGCAGCCTAGTATTGAGAGCTAGGGCGGTTTAGCATTGAGCTTGAAACCATTGTCATCAAATCCCACTCGCAGAAAGCAGTGTTTCACTTGTTTTTATTTCGTTCTTATTCATGGATACTATTACTAAAATTATTTATTACCGCGATTTGTAAATTTTTTTATAAGAATATATGTATAAAGTTACACAAATGTTTCAAATTAATAGTTTTTAGGGTATTCCTTAGTAGGCATACTAGGCAGAGATTTGCTTAATTAAGTGTGGTAGGGACGACATTTGGAAATTTCTGTGATTGTTCGGAAAATGTCTTATATATAATATAATATTATTTTTTTATATTTATATATATGCAAGTGATTGATTACTATCATGTGTTGAATATTATTATTACTAATTACATGAGCTAGTTTCAAAATTTCCCGATATTTTATAAAATTTATTTTAATTTGTAACTTATGTTTTAATATTTGTTATTAAATATGAATATATTTTGTCGCATATAAGGCAGGTTTGTTACTTACAAACTCAACATTTTCGGTTAATTGGAAGACACCCTTCCCCCTCCTTTTACCCATGTATGTGAAGTATAATTACTACAGTTAATACCAGGTAACTTATTATCCATCTCAAGTTTCTTTCGACACATAAATAGCGTGACTTAGATAAATCGAAAGTAATTAACCTCACAAAAGCTTGGAAGTTAAAGGCTGTATTTTTTTTGTCCTTTTACATTTTGTTTCCGTGTCATACTCATTTGAATCGTAAACAATATGGATCGGTATAAACTGATAGACTGTTGTTGATATCGGCCCAACAATATGTCACATTCATATGAAAGCAGTTAACATTTTTGCATTGTTGCAAAGAAAGTATTTGTATCAGGAATTCAAATATGAGCTTTTTTTCTTTTTTTATGTGCCTTCTTTTCTTCCCCTTCCCCTTCTCCCTCTAAGGACATAATGTAACGCATTAAATAACAATACAACGGAGTTGACAGTTGTCTTTCTCGGAACATAACCGTCAAATATCGAGTAAAAAATATATTTAACAATATATAAAGTATTAATATTGTATGAACGACATATAATTTAACGCTTTGAGTTTATTATTCGCACATTATCCATCATCACTACTAATGCATTTTGACAATTCAGATAGGCGCTATATGCGTAAGTAATTACTTATTATGTTTTTCTTATTTTTATTATTAATAACGTATGCTTCACAATTAATACTTAACTTAGTAATTTTGTTTAATTTTTCTTTTCAGGTATCAATATTATTTATTTATTTTTGTTTTGTGTCTGTCAGGTTACACAGCTTGTTTACCTCTTGTAACATGGGAAATTACCTCGGCTACCAAATCTATAGATTATCTATTTTAGAGATGAAAAGTCTATACAAAAGTACTGACGAAACAACTATTAAACGCCTATTTACATTATTGTTAACTGGAAAATATAGTTTTTAAAATTTTTTTATGTTTGTCTATTTGTCTGTATTTCTGTTCCGGCATCAATTGAAAACTACTGGTGGGATTTTGATAATTTTTTTTTTCAAACAAAGGTCTTCGGATATCGTATATACTATGCTATATGAAATTGCGGAATTCCACCCCTAAAGGGGTGAAAAAAGGGTAAATATGGTTTTAAGATTACCAATTAAAACTCCAAATTTAATGTAGCAAAATGAAAGATATTTGGTACCAATAATAAACATAACTTACTGGAACTAATAACCGCAAATTTTAATTACTAAATTCAACCCCTAAGCGGTTAAAAAGGGGTGAAAATTGTGTTCATGATTATAATCATATCTTTGAATTTAATAAAGTTTTACAAAATATAATGGGAACCAATAATAAACACACAAAAACTATAAACAACAAAATCATCATATTTCGAAATTCAACCCCAATGGGTGAAAAAAGGATAAATATGGTTTGAAAATTGAAAAATTATATCTCCGAATCTAATAACGCGCAGTAAAATACCATGGGTACTAATAATAACATTCAAAAACTACCAACAAAAATTTTATCATTTTGCAAATTTCAACCCCTAAAGAGGTGAAATGGGTACCTATATATGGTTTTAAAATAAAAGTTTTATCTGTGAAAATAATCTATTATAAGAAAAGATATTGACTACCAATAATAAACATACTAATTCTACCAACCACGATTTTTCCATTTAGTGGAATTCAAGCCATAAGCTGTGAAAAAGGGTTATAAGTATATATATTTTAAAAATAACTAAGCATAAAGAAAAGAAATGTAAGTAATAATAAAGACTTAAACACTACTAATCAAACTATAATCATTTAGCGAAATGCAATCGCTAAGAGGTTAAAAAGGGGTGAATAAGATTTTGAGGTAATTAATGCAAATTATGGAAACCCCAGAACACAACGAACTGGAATACTTCTTCATTGTGTACTTCAGCTGTATGTTGTGTATACATTATGGAATAAAATAGTATCAACAATATGTAGGAGTTTAACCGCATTAGTACGTACTATTATGCTAATTAAGAAAATGTTTAACAGCTAGTATTCGCATTATTTACCTATATGCTCGTAATATTTTAAGTAATCACAGCGTAATGCACGTCTGACAGCTGAAATTGAAATAAGCAAAGCCCCGGAAAAAAAGTTGAACCTTTTTCCAGCGATATTTTTGTTAAATCGCCAATACTGTTTTTTTTTATCATACGATTTTTTTTTGGTCGAAGACCTTTCATCACCTTATGTTCCGAAATATTTTACAGAAAAAATATTCGATAACATTGAACTTAGCGCAGAGAACCATCTGTTGGTGAATCTAGGAAGTTCATACCAAACGAATTCCCACCAAACCTCGATATAGGCTTACATAAGTGCCATCTAGCAACGTTTTTGTAAACTTTGCATTTAGAGGGAAAACATTTATTGAGGTACTGCCACCTGCGGAGGAAATTTAAACTACAAGAACACTGTTTGAATCGATACATAATTGAAAAAACCTACATTACCCAAAATAACCTAAACTTCATTTACCCTAAAGTCATTTGCCCTACAGGCGTTTGCCCTAAAGGCATTTGCCCTACAGGCGTTTGCCCTACAGGCATTTGCCCTAAAGGCGTTTACACGAAATTTTTGATAATCCCATTCGGACCAGGCTCCGGCATTTGCCCTACAGGCGTTTGCCCTAAAAGAAGTTTTTCGACAGTCGTTTGCCCTACAGGCATTTGCCCTACAGGCGTCTGCCCTAAAAGTTGGTGCGCTTTCGTTAATCCAAAACATAAGTGCTTGCCGGCGTTTGCCCTACAGTCGTTTGCACTAAACGGCATTTGCCTTAAAGTCGTTTGCCCTACAGGCATTTGCCCTACGTTTAGGGCAAACGCCTGTAGGGCAAACGATGTGTACCCCCTATTAATGATTGAATGATAATATTTTCACTGGAAATAAATATGGTTGCTCAGAATGTCTTTCATCACATAAATGAAAAATTGGGCTAAGCTTTGCAAATGAATAATAAAAAACGCTTGATCTGAATGTTTATGAATTTGGCTTAGCTCAATCTTAAATTTCCTTTAACTTCGCTTGGGTTCGGGCTCTGCAATTGGTCATTGTAGTAGTAAAGGTTTTTTGGTGAATTCATTAAAACATTTCTATAGGCAAACAAAATTATTATAATTTCAGCTTCAGAATCCCTTTAATGATACAATTTGCAGAACACTTATTGTTAACATTGTGCTGTTACATGACTGTTCCATTCACAGAAAGTGTTTTGTTTTTCATTATAATTAACATTTTTTAATTATTATTATTTGTTGACATTTTTATGTTTTGTTCTATTGTTGTGTATTTGGACGTATCTACGACTACCATAGTCTATGGCGTAGCCCAAGTGACTTTGAAGTTCAATTAGCAAGACCCCTCTAGGGAGCAATTGACTTAAACGGCAAATTGAACTTTTTATACATAATTTGCATAACAAAACTTTCATTGTTGAAAAATCTAGTTTTGAATTTAAGACGTTTTAGCATATTAAGTTGTATTATTAAGTGTCTGTATTTTGTTTTGATGTGATAATTAAGTCAACAATCGGTGTGTCTCGGCCAATGAGAGGCCATGTTACTTGAGATAAGCGTCATTACTCAATTAACGGAAAAAGTCTTGGAATAACGACGGCGTTGGCTAGATAGCCCGGGTTTCAATCCCCTGAAAAAGCAGAAATATCTACAAGCTAAGTAGATCATCCTACTACTAGGATGTTTTAAATTGTCGTCTAAATATAAGTTACATATTGTTTAATTAGGGCACGTCCTGTATGACGTGTATTTAGGAGTGAATTACCGTGCGTAAAATACCGACTCATGATGCTATCCTGAGTGAACTGTTTTTCTACATACACGTAATTTAATATTGCCGACGAACACATAAACATCGAATTTTATGCCGAACACGTTAAAGACTTATTGAAATAAACATTTGTTAAAGCCAATTGCGTATCCTGATCTACACGTTAATTAGTTTTACACCCAGAGGTGAAATGAGACGGAGTTCTCACGATGCTTTACCGAAATTTACACATTGAATTCAGCCGCGGTACGTTAAAATTAACTTCAATTACGAACATAATAAATAAACATTATTATTTTATTTCACAATAATTTACGATTCTAGATTGAGAGTAACAGACGTAATTAATTTGAACTGTATGAACTTTTGTTGTGTTGTATCATGTGTGCAACATACCTCCAGCTATTTAAGAAAAACGTGATGATATACCACTGGTCCAACCAATGAGCATATATATTTTATTTGATTAAAGATTAATTGTTTTAATCTTATGTTACCTTGTTATTTTACAGTGTATATGTTTGTTTTTCCTTAATGACCTTAATTTACATGTTGCCAATCTCATGCTAACCCTAGATTTGGAGTGTGAAATTATTTTAACTTTTTTTTCTCTTAGGTACCACATTAAATAAGGGTGGCGCCCAGAGACATATTAAAATTTAATCAAAGAGTCTATGCTCGACAGAGCAATTAAAATCCAGAGAGAACTACTGTTAATATCTATTATTTAAAATATTATAATTATTTCTGACAACAGTTTAGTTCAGATAATAATTCAGAAAGTTTATGAACTATACACTGCACATAGTAGTATCAGTATTTGTATTATTTATAATATTATTATTGCTGACTACACTTTATATAGCAACCTGGGAAGGTTATAGTTCAGAGTGGCAACCCAACTAGTGGGGCCCGATTTGCTTGTTTCAAATCTGCTAGGTTTGTTTACATGCAAGCATTGAATTAAACTTTAAAGTGGACAGGATATTTGTGGTAATTGGTAATGGTAGTTTTGTTAGAGGTATTACACAATGGCTCAGCAGACCTACTATCTGAGAAGTAGGGCCAACAGTGTATGTGAAGAGTGTCCCACTACACACAGCTCTGACAGCGACACCTTGACAGCCATGGAGAACTGTAATTCACCCGAAACCAGGGAAATGAATGTACCTACACACTCACACACACAGCATAGTGAGAGGTTAGGGCGGCCAGTGTCACCTCGTTCCACAGGAGAGATAACACAAGAACATGACATGCCAACCACTACACCAGGGACATCCACATCGAGTCCTGACCTGACCCAAGTATTGCAACAGGTGTTACAACAACTCACAATGCAAGCAGAGCAATCTGAGAACAGGATTATGTCACAAATGTCCAGGCAGGCAGAACAACTCTCCAGACAAACAGAGCATGCAGAACAGGTGGAGGCAAAATTGGATGTGACTTTCTCCAGTCTGCAAAGTCTGGAACACAGTATAGGGGAGAAGCTGGTACAGCAGCAGAGGGAGATTGAGCAGGTAGTGGAGAAGGTGACACAGACAAGTGAGCGAGTAGGGGAGTTGGAAACCCAACTACTATCCATTCGCGAGAATGTTACCCTGGAACAGCATGGCTTGAGGGAGTTCTGTCAGCGCAGTCAGGCGAGCATGAGGGACGAGCTGCATGGGCAGACTCGACGACTCGAGGTTAGGCTGGATGACATAGAGGTAGCGACATCTAACCTACGAGATTGCCTGCAGAATTTAACTGTAAGCCAGAGCCGTACACCTGACACAGCTGGTAGTACGCAGCGAGAGGCACCTGAAGTGCCACCTACAGGTACAGGTAGACAGCTGTACACCACACCTGGGTGCAGTTATGACACCCACACTGTAGAGTCACTACACAGGAAGTCTGTAGAGACTAGAGCAACAGTTGAGCCTAGGGCATGTACCAAAACAACAGAGCGCCAGCTGGACCCGGTTGCCCTCATGCACCATCCAGCAAAGCTGTGGGCAGAGGCCATGCCTACTTTCGCTGGCAGAGCCAATGAGAGTCCAATGAGATTCCTCAGAAAATTCGAGGAATATGCGGCTATGTTTAACCTAACCGACGGAGAGATTCTGAAGTGTCTGAACAACGTGCTAAAGGGTCAAGCATTCTATTGGTGGGAGCTGACCAGCACCAACACCCACAGCTTTGACCAGTTCAGGGAACTATTCAGACTACAATACTGGAACATCAGAATCCAGAGTTATCTGAGGGCACAACTCCACACAGAGAAATACGATCCAAGGAAGGGTACGTATCTAGAGGCACACTTGTCAGCCATGTACGACAAGACTAGGTATTTAGACCTACCAATGACAGATGAAGAGTTCGTGGCTGCCATGTTAACCCAGCTGCCTCTGAAATACCAGAAGCAGTTGTCTGGACTACACTACCGTGACGTCACCGAGTTCCGTGACCGGCTGCTCAACTATGACAAACTCGAAAAACTGGATCGAGTTGCACCCAGGACTGAGGAGGCAGACCGAGCACCACCTCACCAGAAGCAGCACCAGGTCAACCCTTACTGGCAAGGCCGTGAGGGAGAAAACAGAAACCAGAGCGCCAGGCAGCAGTCAACTACATAAGTTGGCAAGCAAGGGGTGAAGCACCCCGTGGTAACGGCGGGCCCTACCACAACCGATACAGAGGGGCACCCTACAACAGGAAACGCACCTGGTGGCCCAGCAACAGGGGATACCACAGTGGTGAAGAGGGGGCAGAACGAGCCAGGAAGAGTGCCCATTATGAAGAGAGGAGGCGGTCTCACTCGCCGGAGCAACGGCCACCCAGACCCAGGGAATCCCGCAAATTTAGTCGTCGTGCCTCGTCTGATGACGAGAGGGAATACCACTACAACCAGCATCGCAGGATGAAGGAGAGGAAGTACCACGACCAACGCGAAGATTCCCGCCTGCCATACTACCGAAGCCCCAGGACGACAGACAGCGGTGGAGGCAAGGCCCACTTCAGCCACCCGTCTGAGCAACCGGCGTCGCCCAACAGGACGTTTCGCCAGAGCCAACAACCAGGAGCAACGAATCAGCTAGACAACCCTGTTGCGACAGAGTTCAAGTCCGCAGTACAGGAAGCTGAAGGTACCAGTACATGGTACAACAACAACAGGACTGTGCCATACTCGCAGGATGCGCGAGTATCAGCAGGCAAATTGTACTAACTGGATAGGTCCGAGGCGATCAACCCTATCTACTTGCCCTGACTAAGTCAAGACCAAGACGAGAGAGATTTACCCACCGGTGAAGAAGTGGAGGATTTTATAAGCAAGAAGCTTACAGATGAAGCTTCAGTCTGCAAGAGAAGGCACCCCGCATCAAAATTATCAACCTTCAAAATTGGTGACCTAGTGCTCAAGAAAACTAATCCAGTGAGCAGAGCTTGGGAAAATGTTACCAAGAAATTGTTTTTATTGTTTGATGGTCCATACGTTATAACTGGAACCATCCATGAAAATTGCTATGCTTTAGCCGAGCCATCAACAGGCCAGTCAATAGGCCGTTACAACATTACACAGCTGAGGGAATATAAGAACCCTACCACTGCAAATTAAATATTGGTCGATGCACAAGTTAATGTTTACCTCATTGTCATGTGAGCGAGTATGCTGGAGTAACAGCTGAGAGCAGTCTGTAAGTGATGGCTAGCACAAGAGCCATGTAATCCCCGTGTTTATAATGTGTTATGTTGTTATGTTTATGGTACGCCAGGAGAGGCGTAATATAGTCGTCGAGTATACCCTTGTGTAAGAGCGGAAGTGTAATTCCCGCCAGTGTCCTGTGACGAGGTGAAGTGACATGCCACCCGCACTGGGATTTGTGTAGCCAGTGAAGCTATTATGGGTATAAATTATTTATGATGTATTTGAGTATTTTACGGCTAATGTATTCTTCGATTTGGGTACTGACCCACTAACACTAACACATATTGGGAAGCACTAGACTCGCCCTATTTACTGTGAAGAGCTATGTAATTACCTAGAAAGAAGACATGAGTGTAACTGTGTTCGACATGATACATGTGTGATGTTATTTCACCTAGCTGTGTACATATGTGTAAACACTGGCATGCAAAGCAGTTCTACAAGCACAAAACACTTTGCAACTACGAGCAAAATTATTCTAGGTTACCTTGTTATGGGTTATTCCAGTTGATATATCGTTGCACTGTAACACTTTTTCTTGCAGATATCACCACAATTTAAAATGAAAGAGATATATTATTTTGGTTGAATATGAGAAAACCAGTAAAATTTGAAGGAGTTATCCTTTTTCTGATGTTTTAGGTTGGTATCACTTGGGGATACTGATTAGAAAAGTATGCATCCATTTCGCATACAAATCCAATCTATTGGTGGTGTTGAATTTAATTCGGTATTATTCCTATATTTTGTTGTAAAGATAAAGAGGTATGCTAATCTGCTATGAAATGATAACAAGAAATTTGCAGAAAACATCTATACGAAGTTTTATTGCGAAAAGGACCCTATACAGAAGATTGATAAATTTCATTATACGAAGCACTCGATTTTCGAAGCTTGTTTATTATGTATGTTTCGATGAAGAATTTTGATGCAGGCTGACCTGAAAAACACTGTGTAGAATCCTATGTCGCGAAATGACACGCTCTTTCAGTGAGTGTCCACAGGCCTCAATATAAACAAACTTCAAGCTAATACAATTCTCCAAGCAAAAGAGAAAATTCAAGAAAATATAAATTATTTTTAAAATATTAATTCCATCCTGAGAAAAGAGTAAACTGAAATTTACTACTCAGCAGGAGCTGTTACAGGCTATCCTGAAAAACATATATTGTTTTGTTTACAATTGATATGATAGCATGTGGCTATCTGCACCGAGGCTAGGAGCCTCAGACACATTACAAGGCTCAGTTCCAAATAAGGAATTTATTTCACGAGAGATGGTCGTGAATTTCCAACCCAGCGAAGCCCGCTGCGGGCTGATAAAACACGATGAATATGAGAATGGAATGAAACAGCACTGAACAGCTGACCTGCTCTGATAATCGCCAGCGTGAAAATCGGATACTGCCAGGATGATAAAAAGTGTTCAAGTTACTCACTCGTCGAGACGACTGAGAAAAAGATGGAAAAAGAAAAAAAAAGAGACAAGAGGATTCGCCTGCTGCTGTAATAAAAGAGGCGGAAAAAATTAGACAAGAAAAAAAAAACAGGTAGTGTGATTTTTTTTTTCAACAGCCTGTCACCAAGCTAAAAACACTTTGTTTAGCTAAAAACATTTTGTTTAAATAAGGCATTTAAAATGTTATTAAAATTTAGGCAATCTTAATAGCCTATGACACTGTATATAGATGTAATGTAAATGTTATGAGATGATATTGTGAATTGTAAATTTTTGTGAATTGTTAATGAAATGTATATGTACGAGATGCAGGAAGTTGATATGTTAAATGATATTGTGAAACATATAGGCAGCACTATGCTTAGTCTGCATGCAAATGAACATTGGGAAAATCACATTTTAACAATATGAGAAATGTGGTATCTACTAGTTAATTTATGCAAAGGTGTACTAATTTGAATTTAAACATTTTATGAAATATGTTATTCATGTTTTATGAGCTTATTGTTGATTAAGCTAATTTATTATTCTTGTTAATAAGTTACAAACTGAGAGTTATTTGAATAATATACTTTTTATGGATGCTATATTTATACATATTCTAAATATATTTGGTTGGCTGGTGGTATATTTACGTTAAGAACTGAAGTTGATAGGCCTGCAGACACTCGTGCTTGCAAGTGCACGATCACACATGTTATAATTAATAAACTTTGATTAACGAAACGAGAGATTTAAGTTAAGAGAGTGCAGTGATTACACTCGGTAATAGGAGTGAACAGAGACGAGAATTCCTTCGGAAGTGTACCTAACAATGACGTGTGCTGCAAATGAAGTGCTGGCGCCGCGGTGCTCCGCCGCGTCACGCACTGGGCCAGGACCAGGGCGGCAGGATTCGTCGCTCCGAGACGAATACCCCAGCAGGAGCAGATGACGGTGATCCCGTCTGCTCCGCCGCCGCGCGCCCGTAACGTCAGCCGACGTCCCGCACCGATTTGGTCGGCAGGGCTGTCCAAGGGCAGGAGAATCACCACCCGGTGATATATGGTCCCAGGTCCACCTTCCACAGGATGCTGCCAGCATCACGGATGGAGGCTGATCCACTGCTACAGTGATGACCTGGATAAAGTCCCATTGTTATGCAACATGTACATTTCCTCACATTTCCCTTGTGATTCCGACGAATACTTACAGTAAGTATTGTCCTCCGAGTGCCACTGCATCCAACTTAGTTCCAGGACTGACGACTACGAGAACTTCATCAAGATTGCAAGTTTTCCCGCGAAAATGCACCGACGGCCAGCGCAGGTCAGAACTCTGTGACGGAGTGCCGCGCAATGAGGGAATCGTCCACGAGTTAGGAAGAGGGGTGCGGGACAGGTGTCCTTTCTCGCGCCAAAGTTTTTTTATCCCTCCTTCTTTTCGTCGTTTTTTTGTGGTGTCGCGCGAGTCGTTGCCTGGCAACGAACTTTTTTATTTAACTCGAGCAGCGAGTTTCCAACTGAAAAGCAAACCGTGTCTTGTTTGAAAGTTTGAAAACTGCAACACACTATGCTTATCAAGGGCGGCAATTCTGTGCTGTTACATGACTGTCCCACCCACAGAAAGTGTTTTGTTTTTTTATTATAAATAACATTTTTTAATTATTATTATTATTTGTTGACATTTTTATGTTTTGTTCTATTGTTGTGTATTTGGACGTATCTACGACTACCATACTCTATGGCGTAGCCCAAGTGACTTTGAAGTTCAATTAGCAAGACCCCTCTAGGGAGCAATTGACTTAAACGGCAAATTGAACTTTTTATACATAATTTGCATAACAAAACTTTCATTGTTGAAAAATCTAGTTTTGAATTTAAGACGTTTTAGCTTATTAAGTTGTATTATTAAGTGTCTGTATTTTGTTTTGATGTGATAATTAAGTCAACAATCGGTGTGTCTCGGCCAATGAGAGGCCATATTACTTGAGATAAGCGTCATTACTCAATTAACGGAAAAAGTCTTGGAATAACGACGGCGTTGGCTAGATAGCCCGGGTTTCAATCCCCTGAAAAAGCAGAAATATCTAAAAGCTAAGTAGATCATCCTACTACTAGGATGTTTTAAATTGTCGTCTAAATATAAGTTACATATTGTTTAATTAGGGCACGTCCTGTATGACGTGTATTTAGGAGTGAATTACCGTGAGTAAAAAACCGACTCATGATGCTATCCTGAGTGAACTGTTTTTCTACATACACGTAATTTAATATTGCCGACGAACACATAAACATCGAATTTTATGCCGAACACGTTAAAGACTTATTGAAATAAACATTTGTTAAAGCCAATTGCGTATCCTGATCTACACGTTAATTAGTTTTACACCCAGAGGTGAAATGAGACGGAGTTCTCACGATGCTTTACCGAAATTTACACATTGAATTCAGCCGCGGTACGTTAAAATTAACTTCAATTACGAACATAATAAATAAACATTATTATTTTATTTCACAATAATTTACGATTCTAGATTGAGAGTAACAGACGTAATTAATTTGAACTGTATGAACTTTTGTTGTGTTGTATCATGTGTGCAACATACCTCCAGCTATTTAAGAAAAACGTGATGGTATACCACTGGTTCAACCAATGAGCATATATATTTTATTTGATTAAAGATTAATTGTTTTAATCTTATGTTACCTTGTTGTTATTTTACAGTGTATATGTTTGTTTTTCCTTAATGACCTTAATTTACATGTTGCCAATCTCATGCTAACCCTAGATTTGGAGTGTGAAATTATTTTAACTTTTTTTCTCTTCTGTACCACATTACATAAGGGTGGCGCCCAGAGACATATTAAAATTTAATCAAAGAGTCTATGCTCGACAAAGTAATTAAAATCCAGAGAGAACTACTGTTAATATCTATTATTTAAAATATTATAATTATTTCTGACAACAGTTTAGTTCAGATAATAATTCAGAAAGTTTATGAACTATACACTGCACATAGTAGTATCAGTATTTGTATTATTTATAATATTATTATTGCTGACTACACTTTATATAGCAACATGGGAAGGTTATAGTTCAACATGAACACATAATGACTTAAGTTGCTTTTATACCAGTGTGTATCTACATTTATTTATTATGCAATTTGTTTGAAATATGCAGCATTAATTGTATGTTGATGAGCATTAATTTTTCTAGCTATGCAACAGAGAAAATATCATTAAGCTTCATGTGAGATCTGAAAATGAGGCACTGAGGCACTGAAAATGATGTCTGCACTAGGAAAGCTTTCCCACATCCTGACCTCATGTTGATTGTAAACGTAAGAATACTTTAAAAAAGCTTGTTTTATACTTAAAAAATGCTAACATGTTGCAGAAGGAATACAGGTATTTATTTACCACTACATACATTGAGTAAAAGGAAAGCATTAATGACATATCTATGCACACCCCAAATAGCTGAACCTAAAGTTGTGACATTTGAAGGTTGGCTTTCCTTTTAATATGTAGATCTCCAGGAAAGTGAAAAAAACTAAGGCTGTTTTCTGGTTAAGCATTGGCTGTACAGCATAAGAATCAAGTTAAGTTATGATTTTTGAACACACTATTAGAGATGGAGAAGTGCTGTCACTGACATTTTTTAATCAGAAAAATTCCCGTAGTAAGGATGTGAAGGCTGTTTTGTGATAACATTTACAGTATTTTGTATAATGGGATTCAAACTGTCAATTCAACGAAAAGTATAAAAGTTCCCAATGGCGAACGTAAGCACATGCAATGATGCAGCTATTCATTGTCAATTTGATTTTTTAACCAAACTGCTATTGGTTTGTGTATGCTGTAGGCAAAGTCATCTGGCAACCAGACAACAGTGTTAAAATTTTTCTCAGTAATTACACAATATTTTTTACATGAAATGAAAAAATTGATTTGCTTTTTCATTCCGAATGTTGCTTTCATTAATTAAAAAAAAATACCCTTTTTGAAATTAATTAAAAAAAAAGGTATTTCCAAAATCATTTCACATATTAATTTTTTAGGCCATGCCAAAACAGTTAATAACGGATATGTTCATAAAACTTGGAACAACTTATTGTATAGTTAAGCCATACTGACTGAATTTTATTGTATTTACCAACGTTCCACCTCCACTCTATACTTTCAACATACTCTCCAGAAAAATTTGCTCACAGGGCCTAATATGCATGTAGTAATGTTTAGCAATTTTATACCAATGAAAAAACATTATTTTAAGGCCATTTGTTACACCCAAAACATTTTAACGTACTCAGTTATCATCTGTGTTACAATTTTTTTTTTCGGCATTATGGTTCATTTTTAATGTTTCAAACATCCATGTTGGCTGATCCATATAAAGCTTTTTGTCACAAGTATCGTATTGAGTCACATAATTATAAAAAATCAAAGAAATGAAATGACCTCGAATAAAAAATAGTTTACATCATTTAATTATAGCTTCTTGCAAACAGTAATCGTAAAATGTAAACATTGTTGACTACAACGGGCACATAATTAGGCGAATTGTGACTAGTAATTTGGAAACACCGGAATTTGGTTCTACGTCGCTACCAAACTTACAGTTTCATTAAACTTACATGTTTACATTGTAGTGCTGGTAAGCAGCATGTCTGCCGGTAATTTACTCTTGGTTCGGTTTACCAAACCTCACCAAGGCAAATTACGACGGAAGACTCCGGGATCTTAGGTTGAAGGGCACTGCTTTGTTGTATTCAAATAGTGAGTAAAGAGGAAATATGCCGACTGGGAAAACTACAGAACAAAAGTTGATAACCTGTTAAATATTTATATAAATAAGAAATTAAATAAAAAGGTTAGGTAATTGCAACATAAAATACACACTGATATCGGGTCAGCCATAACAAAACATATTTATTTAAACAAGATCATAAAAGAGTATTAGTTGAGTATTCGTACAGTCAAAACAAAAATGGGGCCCCTTACACAATTATTACTTAGTTACATTATCAAAATAATTAACGTAAATTTAAGATACAGAAAGTATTAAAATATTATCATTAAAATATTACTCATTAATTAAATGTTGATTTCGATGCCAAAGGGATAGTTTGATGAAATATTCTATGAAATTGCAAGAAGATACGCGTGGCCGAAACAGGTTAACTACCCATGCTGCATGCTTAGGATTTAGTCGTCGAAAACTTTCCTGGGATTTTGTTGGCGGCTCCCATCGCCGTAGAACCACGGGACAAGCCCTGGGGTGCCCAGATGTTATGGGCGAAGCTTATGGATCACGCCTCAGGCATGGGGCAGCGAGAGGTCGCCAACACCCGGACCGCTAAACAAGTTTTTAACAACAAAAAATAAAACTATCCCATAGATAATTATAAAACCATGATTCCCGGGGAAAAGGCAGTAAAACTCACCTAATGCGGTAGTAAATACACAACTTTCGACATGGATGTCGATGGATACTTGATGAGCACAAAAATTTTGAAGTCTACATCATGGCTGACAAAAACAGAAAGGAAAGTATTACCTTTTCCTTTTCAATAGGAAAATGACCATAGATATGACAATACGTAGAGATGAGAAACTTAAAATGTTACACTTTCCTGCACTTAAGTGCAATAACTCAATAATTAATCTTAACCACAATATTAATAAAAACAAAAGGAAAAATTAATTTATGATGTTTAAAGTCTTTTGAAGTCCATATGTTTTTCTTTTAAATCCACAAAGCTTAACAAAGACATAAATATATTTTAACAAAAAAAATGATTTTTATACAAAAACAATTATTTCTTACAAATTGATACTTAAGATAATAATGATTTCATTATACTTCAAATAATCAAAAGTTAAAAACAATTAGGTATTGCAAAGCGATATAATAAAACAAATGTAGCCTCCCAGTTTGCATTTAATTAAACAACATATATAAGCAATAATGGGCGCATGCCCACACAACAAGTGCACAACGGCACACATGTTTGAGGTCACATTAATTTTTTTATTAGAACATTATTTTATTTACGTTTTTATGCAACACTACTTTACTTCATCGTAACTTTTTTTCACAAATGAATCTGGCACAATATTAATTTGAATTGCACATTCTGGAAGTGTTGGTTTACTCAGTTTCAGGGGAATTTTCATTAAAAAACATGAAGCACATTCAAAATGTTGTTACAAAAGGGACAAATGCTGTACTGCCATCATCGGAATTCAAACGTATAAATTACAGATGCCTTTCCCCAATTTAATAAAAAAAAGAACACAAGTTATAGAAGTATAAATACTTGGTCACTACTACCAAGTCATGCACGATAAATAAGCATAAGGATAAGAAGAGGGATGGGATTTTCGAATCTTGGATTCGTCGAATATACCGAATCCTATGGCTTCGAGGATTCGTAGGATTCAAGGTGGGATTCGATGTGGGTTGTTTTAGTTTTAGTATTAAAAATTGTATACCTATGTTAACTAAATTGTATATAAATAAGATAACGGAAATAGCACAAACATTAACTATATTGTATATTATTAAGGTAACGGAAATAGCACAAACAGAAGATCATTGCCGCTAGTTCAATAATGTTCAAGTAGGAATTTTAGGGGCACCAAGAAAAATAAACTATGTACGCCATGAAACATTGTCATGGTCTGGCACATTGCAGGAATTTCGGCATATCCCGGCTGACTGGCACAATTTGTACACTTGGCTTATGGAGTGGCTATCGGTAGTGCTGGCTGATGTTGCATGTTTACTGTTAATGCGTTGCATTCTGATTTTAATAGGTTGCATGCTTTATTTCCTTTGTAATAAATCTTTACAGCTCTGTAATGTATGATAAACCCAACTCTTTTGCAGTCCTCATTGTTCATCTAAAACCTTTATTTCCTTATATGACCCGCAAACCAACGTTTCGAGTTTGTTTTTGGAAAAAAAGTACAGGTCCTTCTAATAACATAACTACGTAGTCTTTTTTCCCCCAAAGTGCAGATGTGTGTGTATCTAAACATTGTATTGAATATGTTATTATAACATTGTTTTTTAAAAAATTTGCAGGAAGGAACAGATGTTACCAGTACGATCTCTGACAAACAAAAGGACAGTATCTGTATTGTTCAGCCATACATGTTGTGTGTCCAGAGTGAAACTGAAATGAAGTATGGCTTGGTGGCTGATGGGAAGCTTGTATGTTTCGAAGAAGCAGGCGCTCTGAATGCTTTCGACAAGCTTTTTAAATTGCATTATGTTTGCAACCTTGAATTTTCCAAAAGTCTGTCATCATTTTATAATTTCGGTGAAAGTTATTTATGTGATGTGACGGATGTAAAACCTAGAAGCTTCAATGTTTCGTTAAATGCTGCAATTTCACACATAAAATTGTAATAATTTTGAATGATACATTTGTAGCACATCATTACTGTAAGTTAGCTGTGTCAGAATTTTATATACAGATGGTTCAGACATATTTATTGTGTGGTTGCAAAATTTTGATGGTTTCTGGAAAACAAAACGAGAGCATGTCTCCTGGATGTAAAGAGAACTCTTGTCACGTCCCGATTTTGTACTCATATTCCAAGTAAAAAATATTCATAGTGAACTTGGGTGGATAAGTGTAAATAGGTATGTATTGTATTGATAAATGTATACATTTATGTTTTAATTACAACAGTGGCACACATGAGTGGATTAACTGGATTTCAAAAGTAAATATTTCTTTAATAAATATATGTACAGCACTTTTTTAAGCCAAACATTTGTTCTAAAGAATGGAGCAATGAAGCTAGTGTGTGTGTGTGTGCATATTAATAGTGTACCTTTGTCATTTATAGTAAAACCAGAAACCTTTATCATGAAATACTTAGTTTAACTTAAAAGCAGATGTTTATTTATTTATATTATAATTTGACAGTTACCAAGAATGTTGACACAGTGTGGATTTTGTCTGGACTTTTCTGTAATTATAGTGAGGACTCAGTGTACTGTAAATTTTTTTAATTATTTTGGTGTATAAAGTGCCTTTCCCTATTGTGAAAACAAGGAATTTGTTTGACACTCCTCTTCTGTTGATCATGTAGTTAGAAAATTCTTTTTATATTTTTTGTTAGTTTTTTTTTGCACTTCGCAAAATTTTAGCTGACCTATGTGCAATAAGAATTTAATATTAGTGTTAAACTGCATTGTAAAAAATTAATTGAAGCATTTTCAATAAACCTTTGATTGTTAAAATGGCATCATGTTTTCTTTGACAAACATCGAAAATGAAATCTTTGGTCATGCGTTTCTTTCAGGAAGTAGTAAATTGATTATAATATTTTCCTGTACTATTATAAAATATGCTCTGTTTCAGGTTACAAGAATATTCTTTTGACAATTTTGTTTGTATACGAACCACTTTTTAATGATCATGGTTTTCCTTAAGGTGGTGTGCAGAAATCGGTCTAATTTAGAATTAGGGGAAGTAGGCTACCTTGAAACAGCTTATTTATACACACTAATTTTCTGCTTGTATTTGTGGGCCCATTAATTGATTTCACATTATAGTCAAAATGCAACAGTTGTTATTGATATATTGAAAAGTGTAAACAATTGGTTCAGTTGTACAGCGATAGTATTATAGTTCAACTGTCTTGATTACTACGGAAATGCATTCCACATGATAAGATTAATCTTCAATGCAGGTTTAAAGGTAGTAGTTAGTCAAAATGTTATAAATATGTTGGTTCAGTGAAATCTCATTACAAAGTGCATGAAGGGATCTAGAAATTTTATACTAAATATTAAAAGTACATTATACTTCAGTTATTTAATATAATTCTCTCCTCAGGGGGTTTGTAAAGAAGTACTTTATACTGAGATATCCCCGTACTCCCTAATGAATTTGTGGCTAATGCAGATTTAAAGGTACGTAGTAATTAAAAAGTTCCCAGTCAAACAATTTATTTGAATATATTAATACTCGTTCATAAATCTGTGGCCAACGCAGATTAAAAGTAGTAATTGCCATTTATTTAGTCAAATAAACATTTCAAATAAGTTAATACTCACTGATGACACTGTGATGGATGTTTGATTCAACATTAGTAATTATAATTTTTCCAGCCGAATGTACATTTTGAATAAGTTATTTCTCACAAATGAAACTGTGATTGATAGCAGTTTAAGAAGTAGCAATTTCAGTTACTCATGTTAAATCAACTGTTTGAATAAGTACTTTGTCACAGTTAAATCTGTGGGTGATTCAGATTAGACAGTAGCAATTGCAGGTATTCCAGTCAGCGTAACAGTTTGAATATGTGCATAGTCACGGTTAAATCTGTGGGTGACGCAGATTCAACAGTAGTAATAACAGTCTCTCCCGTCAAATTAACAGTGCCTATAAGTGAATAGTCACTTTTGAATCTGTGGGTGACGCAGATTCAACAGTAGTAATTACAGTTTCTCCCGTAAAATTAACAGTTGGCATAAGTGAATGGTCACTTTTGAATCTGTGGGTGACGCAGATTCAACAGTAGCAATTACAGTTTCTCCCGTCAAATTAACAGTTGGCATAAGTGAATGGTCAATTTTGAATCTGTGGGTGACGCAGATTCAACAGTAGCAATTACAGTTTCTCCCGTCAAATTAACAGTTGGCATTAGTGAATAGTCACTTTTGAATCTGTGGGTTATGCAGATTCAACAGTAGTAATTACAGTTGTTTTAGTTAAATTAACAGTTTGAATAAGTTAATACTCACTGATCGAACTATTTAATTTAAAATATTTACAACTAATTTAATTAGTAGGTGTTTTCCGCTATTGGAATTAGTAGTTTTCCACTAATTCCCGATGGAGCAGTTTCAACAGTTTGCATTAGTTAAAAGTCACTGGCAATTAGTGAATATTCACTAATTCATATTTAGAGTGTAGAGTATTTATGAAATGTAACAGTTTTTTTTACAGACAGAAACCAGTTGGGGAAGATTCAGCTAGCCTTGCAGTTAGTACTGAACCTTCGTGCATTGGTGCCTCTTCTGAGGAGGTTGAAGTACACACCGATGATGTTAGAGCAAAAACTGAAAACCAAGCATCTATTTGCATCCCATGTAAGTAGCCCATTTTAAATAATAATTTTGCAGATTAAATCAAATAATTAATAATATCATTTTAACCTAAACTTATTTCATAGACTTCTTAATGTATTTGTATGGTGTTATGTTGCCCATCTGTAAAACATATAATATTATAGTGCATTGTGTGTATTCGAAAATGTTTATTTATTTATATCAGGTTCTAACCAGTATGGTTTATTTGTAATTATAGTTGTGGCAACATTCTTCAAGGTCAAGTAAACTTTACTATTTTGCATAAACTAATTTATTACTGTAGTTTCTAAAAATGTTCACCTCTTGCACAGTAGTTAAGTTTGTCCCTTATCTTGATACTTCTTTGGTAGGTACTTACTAGGATTGATTGAGAACCCTGTTATGCAAACAAGTAATGTGAGCGTACTGTCATTCCATATACATATTAAAAGTATTTGTTCACATATTATTTTATAATACTAACAAATGGACCAAATAGTGTTTGTGTGTATGTATGTATATAAGATAAAACAACCAACTTTTGTCTTTCTTTTAAACAGCGCACCAATAATTTAGCATTATGTATTCTTTTTATTTTTAGTAAATTTTTTTAATAGACAATGTTTTTTGTACCAATGTGGGGTTGTGATGTTCCTGACCCAATTTTCGTGCAATATTATGGGTGCGGCATTAAATAAACCTTTCTCTCTATTCCAAAATACCGAATCACATCGATCGAACGTAGTTCGACAACAGTGTACCAGTATTCGACTCAACACCAAAAAGCACTATAATAGTTGTATTAGATTGGTATGGAGACACTTACTTTACATAGAAAACTTGAAAAAAATAAGTTAGTGACTATTTTGGTCTGCATTATTAAAAATAAATTTTTATTTCTCTTAAAACTTAATATTAGAGACAGTATCATAAATATAATTCGTTGCCATTTTTCCATTTCTTTAATAATGGGACGTCAGAAAATATGGCATCTTGCTTGCAAGTCATACCAACAACTGAATTACGTGAAAGTGCAGATTTAATGACATGTCACTCATTTGTCTGGATGAATAGAATTTCTGTGTTACTAAAGTTCTGATAATAGTGTTTAAAGTCATGTCCACTAAGGTTGGTTTGTTAAAACAGAGATTTTCCTATAAATGTTTTATGATTTACCTTGATTAGCACACAAATAAGGATATTTGACACATCGAAGTATGTAAATGTTAAGAAGTAGAAATATACAAAAAGATCATAAGCAGGGATTTCACAATTACCTTATTTTTAGAAGGATAATTGTTTCTGCACATTTATTTACATTCAGTTGTAATAGCAAATCTATGTTTTACAGGAAACAGTTGGGGGAACCTTCTGATAGCCTTGCAGCAAGTTCTAAACCCTCGTTCAGTGGTGCTTCTAATGGAAACCAAGCCTCTACCGAGTCCCATGTAAGTATATTACCACCTATGGTATGTTTATTTCATTACATTTTTACAAGTATTGAGAATAAAATGGAAGTAAAAAACATATGAAGGGGAAAAAATATAATACTGAAATAATTTTTGATAGTTAAGATATTACATGTATATTTAAATTGTAGGTAGCAGGTCATGTAAAACATATTTTTTTTATAAATGATAAAGGCCATCTGGTGATAAGCTACAGGTTCCGAACTATGTTCACTTATTTATGTAGGTATAGTATTAAACTGCTACAGTTTTCTGTTAACTATATTGCATTAAATATTTTTTTATTCTGTCATATAGAAACTCATAAAAGTTGGTAGAATGTATCGTAAAATTATATGTAGTGGAACCTCTTTTACACAATTGACATTTCATATTCATATTTTTATTTGAAGTAACATTCACTGTAGAAAGGTAATATAATTTTAAAAATTACTCATTTTACCTACAACATAGGGGAATAATATTTCCAAGCAAAAGTCAGGCAATTGGTCTGTATTTCAGTTGTTCAGTCCATTTCAGTTGTTTGTTTTATGATGTTCTTCGTCCGAGAAAAGTCATATCTCCATTGCAGTGCCTTAATTATTTCCAAGGTTATTAAGGGGAAAACCCGGAGTCCTTGTAATCTGAACATAAACGTCTAAAAACTGAACAGCTTAAATGAAATCATATTTTTTTTGTAATATGAAAAATTAAAAGTTTTTGTGTACTGTCAATATTGTGTACAAAAATCTACAAAGTTCATTTTTATAGGTTACTAGCAAACCCGGCGAACTCCTTTTCGCCACCAAATTGCTTCGTTTTATGTAACTTTGCCTGATTGAATCGGATGAACGCTAAACGTTCGGTCTCGACTTTGACATTCATGTCGACAGCGAATTGCTGGAATAGCCGACGGCACTTCAGAATGACATTCTCCTCATGTGTACGAATCATCATACGATACGCATAGTAATTCATTGCGCTTAGATTTTTATTCGTTGATACGCCTGAAAATGTAAAATTAAATGAATTGTTAATGGAAACCAATAATAGCAATAATAGCAATAATTAATGGAAACCAATAATAGCAATAATAGCAATAATTAGTGTGTGAATATTGTACCTGTAATTGGATCGACCATCTTCAACGTGATGTCGTATCCGTCTTGCCCTTGCCCGGTTATACCAATGGAAAAAAATTAAGCCACACCTCCCATTTACGGTAATGGTAAATAAAAAAAATTCAGTGAAAATGTATTACAATGCTGTATAATGTACCGGAGAGAAAATGAATAGCACCGATGGTTTCCCGACTCGTGCACGCAAGGTACAACTGATGTACCCGTACTTCGCTACGGCAGTCTACAGGCAGATCACTCTTGCGCCGCTCATTCTACATGCCCCTCCTTGTGGGTACGCCACTGCCGCGCGATGCCCGTTGCCATGGAGATGCAGAAGGCATGAACAATTCAAAATCCTGTTCTCATGCACACAAAGTACCCACTGTTGCCTTGTTTTAACCACCCATGGGATCTAATTTCGGAAAATGTCATCCTGTGTAACATAAGGAACATTACTGTGAAGTTACAAATCTGTAAAATATATATACTTGAAAAAAAGGGCAATTTTTGATATTTAAAGTACCCGCAAAATTTCAACGGTGATGAGGACTGCACTAACAATGAAATAGTCGTTGCCATAGAGACGAATGAAGCATCAACAAAGCAACAGCCGTTGCCATGGTGATTTCCTACCAAAAACTGGAAATTTTGATATATTACGCCCCCGAAACTCCCCTTGGGATCGGATTTCCACAGAATCCGTTCTTAGTGAGCGTCTACATCACAAAATGAGTAACTATGCTAAATTTCAAGTCAATCGGGTGTATAGTTTTAGAGATCTCGTGATGATTGAGTCAGTGAGTGGTATTTCGCCGGCGCCATCTACTTAAAATGTTGGTTTGTCCTGAATTTTTCCTGAATTTTCTTTGCTATAAACCTCACGGAGCCCGAGACCTTTCCAACGACTGCAAAACCGTGGAAATCGGTTCGTGCGTTCTGGAGTTATAGCGTCAGGAATGAAAACCCGACTTATTTTTATATAGTAGATAGTGAGCTCCATGGGCGTATATAAGGAGGGGGGGGGGTCAGGGGGACCAGACCCCCCCCCCCCTAGCATATGACATAATTAAAATTAGCCGAATATTGATGATGGATAATATAATCTGTGCCACAAAATATGAGCACGCGTCACAACAATGAACTACCTATATATGCTACGTGGACACTGCGCCTTGCACATCCCCCCTCACAACTTCTGCGCACCATTCATACTGCGCATGCGCCGCACCCACCTCCCGCGCGACGCGCTTACTGCGCATGCGCACAACAGTCGAGTCTTGCGACCTTGATAGAACCACGCGCTATCGCCAGCCAACATGTTTTTTCAAGCCATCTTTTGTTGCTATTAAATGTCTACTCTTGAATAAAAATTTATTATTAATCGGTCATCAAACCAAGTATAACTTTTGGATTTTTTTTTTGCAAAAAAGGAGAGAGTGAAATCCCACATTGAAGAAGTAGATGGAGCACGCGGACCCGTCCACAAACATTAACGATGAAGCGAAGAAAGGTAGCTATGTACTATTTATCTGTAATTAATAACAGTTAACACCTAAGTATATACAGTACAACCTAATTTTTATGTTCTTGGGATTAACGAATTCTCGTAATTTTCTTTTTTTTTACTTGCATCGTAATTTTCCCTATAATATTAATGCATTATTTTCCCGTTTTTACCCTTTCATTGACCATGTGATTACAGAACTTGATGCACGCTTTAAACCACATGAAGAAACAATAGAAGGGATTCAAATGCTTCTGCCTGAGAAGTATTCCAGGATAAGCGAAAGGCTTAAAAAATAGCACTATTATTTTTGGGATAAACTGAGGCAAATAATTTTTCAAGTGAGTATGAAATATGGCGAAAAAAACATCCACCGCACTAGAAAGTCTAGATCAGTGCGAGAATCAATTTTTTCCTACTATAAAAAAGATGCTCACTATTTTGCCCACACTCCCAGTGTCCACAGCAACCCTAGAAAGATGTTTTTCAACCCTCAAGAGGTTAAAAAACTACTTGAGAAACAGCATGGGAGATGAACGACTAAAGGCTGGGACACACATATCCGCACCGTGTCCGCACCAACACACTGCCGAGTGTTGGACGTGCTACGGCGAGAAAGAAAAACAAGGCATTCAAACGTGTAAGGACACACACCACCGCACCGCGTCAGCACCGTCGTGGTGCTCGGAGACCGCGCCGAGGCCGTGCCGTCGCAGACTAGTTCAGTTTATTTTTTGACGGTGACGGTGCTGGCTCGTGCAACATGGAGAGCGACAAACTTATTGAAGAAGTGCGGAAATTCCCTGTCCTGTACGATCAAAGTGATGAAAAATATCCGAATGCCGAATACAAGGAAAGGGTGTGGAAAATCATTACCGAGACACTGAAAGCACCAGGTATGTTAAATGTTTATATTCCTTCCGAGGTCGCAGGTCGAGGTAAATAATGGCTTAAACACTAAACTGCGAGCGTAGCGAAAACCATAAAAGAAATCTTAAATTTCAATTTCTAACAGTTGGCAATACAAATTTGAAATGTTTTTTAGTGTTTACGATGACAATGAAAATTAATATGCTATGAAAATACTGTGATATATTGTATTGTGTTTCATTTTTCTTGTAGGTAATTAAAAGTACTCAATTTCCATCCATTTTCATATTGCTATAATATTTTCAAATTTCTTTTATAAATATTATAGTTTTTAAAACAACATTTGCAATTTGAATTTTTTTAAATTACGTTAGAAAAATCGAAAAGTGACTAGGTATTAATAATGCATAGGATGTAGCATTATGTTACCTAGGTAAGTGGTTATATTTCAGTTAGATATCTTAAGTTGGTTTTGAGATATCTAACATTTCCTGTGCAAAAAAAGGGTAAATACATATTTTCGGGTATTCGAAAAAAACGAAAGTGAGCTTTATTTTATTTTTAACTACAACTTGCGCAAAAATCAATATGAAAATATATTACACTATGTATTGATATATTATGCAGAAACCCCTTAAATCTTGGGTGCATTATACTGCCAGTGCAGCCCTTGCTTGCCACTCTGCACTTCCAGCTGGAGAGTTGAAGAAATCCTTGAATGAGTCTCGCACAGCAAACGCTTCTCTTGCTGACCCTCCTCGTACACGTGGTAGGTCTTCAAGAAAGCAGTTGCCCTCAATACCCTCGTTGCTTTCATTTAATTCTGCCATGTTACTTCCTTCATTTTCTCTTATGAAATTGTGGAGGACGCAAGCAGCTAGTATTAAAGTAGTTGTGTTTTCAGGTTTTCCTTGCAACCGTCGGAAGAATATGCGAAACTTCTGTGCTAAAATTCCAAACACATTTTCAGAAATCCTCCTGGCTCGGCTTAGACGGTAATTAAATATCCTCCTGTCATCTGTCAAACCTTTTCCTGGATAAGGTCTCATCATGTAACTTTTGAGAGGAAAGGCTTCATCGGCTACAATTACCATTGGCAGTTCGACATTTGTTCCAGGTAGTGCTCTACTCGTGGGAACATTGAGCTGGCGATTCTCCAGAGCTCTTCCAAAATTAGAGTTTACAAAAATACCTCCATCCGAATTTTTTCCGTAAGCTCCGACGTCTACGGCAATGAACTTGTAGCATGGGTCAACTAAGGCAAGAAGTACAATGGAGTATGAGTGTTTGTAATTCCAGTACAATTTGCCTGATAACTTCGGAGCTTGAATTGTAACATGCTTCCCATCCAAAGCACCGATGCAGTTAGGAAACTGCCACTTTACCCAAAACTTAGATGACACAATGTTCCATTTTGCTTCATCTGGCACAGGCATGACCTCGTTTTGAATGACGTCCACAATTGCTTTACATGTACTGTGAATAATAGCAGCTACAGTTGATCTGCCCAGCCTGTAGCTATAGGAAATTGTCTTGAAAGTATCCCCAGTTGCAAGAAACCTGAAAACAACGATATGATAGTTTGTAACATACAATTATTATATTATTCTAAAACCATATTTTTTTGTATTTAGGAGGGTCGGAAGAGTGCAGGAAAAGGTGGGCTTCAATTCGTGACCAGTTTCGTCGAACTCTACATAAGAGGAAAACAAAATCAGGACAAGCTGCAGCTAAAAAACAAAGGTACAAGTACGAAGATGTTTTAGAATTTTTGCTCCCTCATATTGTGGAAAGAGAAACCCTCTCAAATGTGCCATCAATGGAAGACCAAAGTGACAATTCTGAATTGGACACAAGTGTGGTGCAACCTAAACATGATCCCGAAAGTGAGCTTGTAAGCCAAAACGATGTTTTACAATATCCTGGTACCAGTTCTCAGACTACAGTTGAGCCTACCTCTCCAGTTCCTCTAGCTGAGTCCATGCAAGCCATTCCTGGGAAAAACAAAAACTTTGCTATGCCATTCAACGTTAAACGCAGGGGACCCAATAATGAAAAACCTGCTCAGCAGTCTCCGTCGAGCCAACTAATGGCGTTCATATTAGCCGAAAAAGAGGCAGAAAAAAGCAAAGTCAGTGCAACCAATTCTCAACACCCTGTTGAACTTTTTCTTGCTGGCTTAGCTCCTATTCTAAAGTCTTTGGATCCCGTATTGTTGAACCAGGCAAAAACTGTAATTTTCACCACTGTGCAAGAGTTTGAGTTGAAGCAGTTATTAAAAAACGAAAGCCACGAACAAATGACAAACCCGCTTAGTTTGCCTACGATGAACCACGCTTCATTTTCAAGAGGCACAGGCAGCAATGACTCTTCTTCACATTCGGAATTTACCAATGAATCACCTCAACGCTATTCCCCTAACGAAAGCCACCAACAAATGACAAACCCGCTTAGTTTGCCTACGATGAACCACGCTTCATTTTCAAGAGGCACAGGCACCAATGACTCTTCTTCACATTCGGAATTCACCAATGAATCACCTCAACACAATTATCCGAACGTGGGTTTTCCTACAACGTTTTTCAAAATGTAAATACTATGATATTAACATGTTTACTACCAAATATTGTTTAATATAAGTAAAATGTTTTGAAATTATGTGTTTTTTTATTACCATTGGTAACTCTCTCATACAATTCAAGGGGTCAGTTGATGAATAGCGTATGTAACATATATTATTTTCTGAGATATTTGAGCTTAATGTTTTTGAGCAGGACATTTTATGTTTTATTTAATTAATTACCATAACAATATTGTTACCAGAACTATACGTCACAGTTTACTGTTTCAAATTTAATTTGTTCTATTTCAAACTGTTATATGATTTATTAACCAAATACTGTACATAGCCCTTGTTTCCACTTTTCAAAACTACATTTAACGTGGTAGTGAATGAAAGGGGTAAGTAACACTACTGCTGTTATGAAGCACAAAAATGTAAACTATCTTTATTTAAAATAAAATTACAATGACTTCCCTAAAGATGGGGCTGACATAAACAAAGTAATATAACAATGCAGAACGTAATAACATCAATTTAGACTATGGAAAGACTGAACTCTATTTAATTGTATTATAAGAGTCTATTTCATGTTTTGAATACAGTTAAATCAATTTTTGTTAATTTTGTCCACTAAACAAATTTACTGGAACACGTGTTCAGTCACTTTCCTGCTATACAAGTGTTGTATTAATTTTTGTACTTTGGAAATAAACTCATTTATTCGTATATGATAGGAGAATATTTGGTTGAAAACGAGACGTTTCACCGTAAAGCATGGGGCTTGAGAATGAGAAGCCTGGGTAATAGTTTTGATTATCTCATTTTGAAAATCTGTATTTAGTGAGCTCTTTAAAAATACTTAACAAAATATGGGCACGTACCTTAAGCACACCGCCAAACGTTCTCTTGGTGGAATACATTTCCTCCAGAAAGTATCCTTCTTCTTCAGGTTTTCTTCCAACTTGTTGAGGAGAAGATGGAAGGTATTTCGTGTCATTCGAAAATATCCGTAGAACTTGATGTCATCATCCATGAGACGAGGAAACAGGGTGATAAATTCTCCCTCTATGGGTCTTGATTTCCATACACTGTCCACCCATTTTCTCATTCTTTGTCTCCTCTTTTTCAGCGCATCCTCGTTTTCTTCTTCTTCTAGAGCTAAGGCAATCATCGCTAGATCACTGTTCCGAAATTTTGAAAACATGATCGAAATCAGAAAAACACACCACGCAGAGAACAGAACTGAGACAATACTGATGGCTGTGTTGAGCCGTACGCACGGCCAAGACTCGGAACAGCGTGGCCTCCCGTCTCCGTCACCGACAGTCGGCCGTGTTGCGGACACGGCTCGGAGAGAGTGCGGCACGGACACGGTGCGGATATGTGTGTCCCGGCCTTAACTGGGCTTGCGTTGATGAGCGTTCATCGTGACATAGTTTCTGAACTGGATTCAGATGAAATCATAAATATGTTGGCCATAAGACGTAAAAGGCTAAATTTAATAATTTGAAGTTTTCAATTTATTAACTTTTTACCTCTAATTTATTATTTTATTTTGAAGGCTTTTTTATGCCAAATGTTTTAATTGATTGCAGTCTTTTTTATGCCAAATTGTTTTATGTTGATTGTGCAATATTGAAATAAATAAAAGCCGAAGCATTACAAAAAAAGATAGAATAAAAATACCTTTGTAGTTTTTTTAAAAAAATACAATATTATGTTTATGTTATCTATCTTCTACTTTATTACTTTTATTATAGTTAAATAAATTATTTACAGACATTACTTACAAATTTTATTTTAATGTACTTAAAGTAACTATTGTTTGTATGTAGCTTAATTGTATGTAGCTGAACTAGTGTGTACCCATTTCATGTTTACGTAATTACTTAATGACTATGATTTGAGCGTTTAGATTTTTAGCTTTTACCCACGGACCCCCCCCCCCCCCATGTGAAAGCTATTTCTACGGCAGTGGTGAGCTCCAATGTAACTGCTATTATGTAATTATATTGGTTATTTCTTTGGAACAACATGAACAAATAATGGCTGATATGAAAACAAAACTTCAGAGAAAGATATACTGCCTCCAAAAAGCTAGACTCAGGGAAGAGACAAGATGTCATAACCTTGTGGCAAGTTTGAATGATCTTTTCACGGCAGACCAGATTCAGCACTTGTCTCAAAAGAAAATTGGCAAGTGGTCAAAAGAAAGTGTAAGAAAAGGACTTCAAATCAGATATGCTTGTGGTGTGAAAGGCTACAAACAGTTAATAAAGCAAGGGTTTCCTTTACCATCATACCATTCTCTCTGTAGGCGAGTTCAAAAAATTTCTCTCGATCCTGGTGTATCTGAAATGACAGTAAAACTAATGGCAGCCAAAGGGAGAACAATGAACAGGAAAGAAAAATTTGTGGTGTTGTCTGTTGATGAGATGGAGATAAGAAGTAAATTGGAATTTGACATTGGAAGGAAGAGGGTGGTGGGTTATAAGACTCTAGGACATGAAGGAAATAGAGCATCAAAACTTTTGTTGCTGGTGGCAAGAGGACTGACTACGAAGTGGAAGCAGCCAATTGGGTGGCATCTTACTGATGGAAGTACAGTGACTGGTCCTGAGTTGCAGGCGTTTATCCTTGAAGGTGTCCAACAAATGGAAGAGGCAGACTACCATGTTATAAGCTGTGTTTCAGATATGGGTTCTGAAAATATGTCCATGTGGTTCTCGGACAAAATGTCAATTTAGCATACATGCAGGCCAGAGGAAGATTTTTTAATTTTCGCAGATGTGTGTCATGTTTTAAAAAAATACGAAGTGGATTTTTGACTCATGATATACACTTACCAGATCACACTGTCAAAAAATACAATTTACCTACATGTACTGTTTCTCATTCGTGGATTTTAAAGTATCTCGATGATGCATCTACTAAAGATACAACTATAAAATTGGATCCTCATTTAATAAATAGTTCTGTCACTGCTCTCACTAGTTTTGAAAAAATGAAAGTTTCTTATGCAGCGAAACTCATGTCGCATGATACTGCAAATGCTCTGAGAACAGCAGTGCATCATAATGTTTTAGCAAAAGATGCTTTGACAACAGCATGGTTTATTGACAGTGTAGCAAAGTGGTTTGGTACTGCAACAGGACGACATCTGCGTTCATCGATTACAATGAAAAATATGCAGGTAAAATGTGAAGAGTTGACTGAATTTACTGAACTTATGCGAGAAATAAAAACAAGAGATGGTAGATGGAAACCTTTCCAGAAAGGTGCAATTTTGAGTACTTATAATTTAGTATCTCTAGTTTCTAATCTTCTCAATACTGGCAGTGTTAGTTATGTCTTGACTTCTAGATTTACTCAAGATGCGTTGGAGAACATTTTCTCATCAATACGTTACAGAAGAACTGTATTGCCTTCACCTCTTCAAGCTCTAGAGCTGTGCGTTTATTTTCTTTTGCACTTTTTACATGTGAATTGAAGAACGTTAACTACCAAGTTGCTGAAAATTCTTCATACATAAACTTTATGGCATCACCAGTAACGAAAAAAGAAAAGACAGTTCAAGAAGAGCCACTTAAACTACTTCAGCTTGTTACAGACTACATCCTTTGGAAGAAGATGCTTTGCACCACTATACTGGTAGAGTTGTAAAAATATGGAACAACATCCGCATTTCTTGCAGAACTATTTGTCACAGTTCACCCAATGACAACATAACAATTGATGTAGTCTGCTCGAAATTGAAGGTTTTTTGGGTTGAAACATGCATCGGAAATTGCCTCAACTGCTGCAAGACTTCTTGAATGTTTCCGTTGTACAAATATGGATACTATGTTCCAGAATAATGATTACATTGTTAAAAGGCTCTGTTCAAAAGTAATTTCTTCTGTTAAATGTATCCTTTCCAAGTGTGCATGTAACTTAGTTCCAAAAGTTTCATCAATTCTAGATTGCAGTTCCGGCTGTCAGATTTAAATGCTACATACAGAAGTCAAATGAGGAAACGCAAACTCTATAGCACCAAATATGGAAACTATGCTGCGGTGATGAAATTTAAGTAATTTGTTACAGAATTTGCAATTTATAAGTTTTTAATGTGCACCATCCTGTTAAAACATTGATGTACATTTTAACAGGAAGAGTATGAATGAAAAAAGTACTAATAATGGATAAACAGTAATCCATACCACATACATTTTTTAGGGGTTGATCTTAGGTTATTTTTCTATAACAAACACTATTATATGAACATTTACATATTATAAACAAGCTATAACAGTTTCTGATTTTGATGGAAGAAATCGTGTTTTTGTATATATAGCTACTTATTTGATATGTGTGTTTATATTGAGTATGTGTGTCATGCCCTTTTTGAGAAGCTGGTAGTTTTTGTGTATATATATTGTGTATGTGTGTCATGCCATTTTTGAGAAGTCTGTAATTAATTTCACAAGTTATTTTCTGACAATTATCATTCTTCACTTACTGTATTGTGAAACAACAGTATTCAGTGATGAACTCATAAGGTGTATAATAACAGTGTGTTGTCTTTGTTACTGGTAACTTTTTACTGAAATGTAAATTTAGTGCCCAAAAATGTGAGTCGCTTGGCAATGTATTAGTTATAAAATTTTATGAAAATTTTGATACAATTTTTGACAAGTCTAAATTGTGGACACCTACCAATTTCACTGCACGTAAGTAATAATACTTTTCCGTTAATGCAGTATGTTTAGCCAGTGAATTTTATAAAAATTAATTATATTTGTATTTTCTGAAGTAACATTGAAACATTATAACAATAAATTTTACAGTAAAGCTATCAAAGATATGTGTATAAACCTGATGCTAATAATCAATAACAGACCTTAGTGTCATGTAATTGTTAAATTTTAAATATGTACGTGATCTGTTTTAGAGGATAGAGTTGTATGCAGACTATTTTCAGTAATTGAGAAATTATATTATTCCAGTTTACTGTATTGAGTGATGTGAGCTATTGTCTACAATGTTACTGTTTCCCGATGCTGGTTAGTGTGGTATTGTCCAGCAAATTTCACTATACATATAATAATGCTTTGTTTAATTTTAGTCGTAGTTTATGAATATTATTTCATATATTACTTAGCTATTTATTTTATTGGATAGTATTTTGTGTATCTGAAGAAAGAGTAAATTTTTTATTTAAGAAACGTTAACTCTATTGAAGGAAAAAAAAAAAGAAATTATAGCAGCACCTTCAGTGAACAATTAAAATAAACAGACATATTCTCAGACATGACAGCCTTGTAAAAATTATTAAATTATTGAAGAAAGTACTGAAGGACCTGTAGAGGACGTCCAAGATTAGAATATATGTCGCAAATAATGAAATGTTTTCAAAAGTACATATACAGAACTGAAGTAAATATTAATGATATATGGAGACCTGCTACCAACTAACCAATAGTTTGATGACATGATGATGGTGATGATGAACTGTATTATATTAATGATATATGGAGACCTGCTACCAACTAAGCAATAGTTTGATGACATGATGATGGTGATGATGAACTGTATTAATTAATGTGTTTGCTAATATGCTGTCAATGTTGCCATAATGTTCAAATTAACTACAGATTTGTTATTGTTAAATTCATTCAGATTAAACTTAGTTACGTATTATTAAAATTTTTAGGTTCAGTTATATACTGGTAGTTTTGCATTAGTCTTTGTTATAAAGTAAGTATATTTATGTGCTCATGATATTTAAAAATATTCCAAAATTGACTAATAGCCATGGGTTTACGCAAACTTAGATTCCAAACAATCTCAAACAAAATGTAAACAAATTTGAACTTTACATAAAATAAAAGTGTTGAAATGTTTTCCTGCCAAAATTATTATCAACTTTAAAGTGTTAACTTAAATATAAATATTTTCATAGAAAATTATGTCTTTGTTTAACTGATGTTAAAGTAAGGAAAATAAGGACAAGATTTAATTATTTTATGTTGATTACATTAGATAGCCTAATTTTTTGGTCAGAAATGGTACAGTTTTAAATTTTCTTAATATATTTTATTTTACCCACACATTTTTCTTTATCTAGATTCATGTTGATGTAAGGATAACATTCTTTAAATATTTAGCTAAACTAGTAGTTATATGAAATTATTTTGTTTGAACTTAATTTATTTCATGATTAACATCAATTTCAGCATTATCAATTTGCATTTTGGTGCTTTTTGCTATATGAAATGCATTTTTGTGTTACTTATATTAGTTTTATTTTTCTGTTATTTATATTTTATTTCTGTGTTATACCAATGCACAATGAATCCTGTATCTATATATAGACGACTAGTAGTATTTTCTATGAAAAGTATTTTCGGAATATATACTTTTCAAATCATGAAAAAAATAATAATTCTATTGAAATTTAAGCAAGTTTTTTAATATAACTACAAAAAGATTTGGTATTCGTAATCAATGTTGAGCGGAGGATGCAAGCTGTAAATTGCTTGGTCTGACACTTGAAGTCATTCTTAAAGATTTTGCTTGTCGTGTGTGGGTAAGTTGCAGCGCTCTCAAGGGTACTAAAGGTTTTGGCCTGCAGATAACATGCAACCATTAACTTATTCGTAAAATTACTGAAAAATGTAAGCACATTAAAATCACTTCAATAATTTTATAAAGCCATTCATTAATTTACCTAACAAATATAACTTTGGACGAAGAAAAGCTAGCACCAAAACCTACAGAATATAAAAATTAGTCTCTACATTTTGTCAGCCCAATTGAACAGCTATTTGGAAACAACATTACATGAAGCAGGTAAGCAAATTTGTTCTGTTTAAAGGTTCAAGGCCACAACTGATTGAGGGTTGATTGGCTGAGGGAGAGAGTACTTAAACGATCCTGGCGGCCAATAGTCAGGTGTCCCCCACCCCCAGGTAAGACAGGAAGGTGGTGGGACACGGATGCAGTGGCCTTCGCAGGTACTCTCCCGCATGGCCATGAATTGCGCCAGAACCTCACAGTGAGGCAAATATACCAGCACTGGAATCGACATAGAATAGCAAGGGCTGCAAGAGCGGTGAGGGCCCACCATAACCCAAGCCAACCGAGCATTAAGGGCGCGGTTACACGGGACCCTGAACTACTTCAGGTGAACATGTTTAAGTAAACACGTTTACAAACGCGAAAGTGTACGGTTACACGGTAGTTGCTGAAAAGTGTGTTTAGCTCTAAAACCGATTTTCTACTGTCAACGAATGACTGTGTCGTTGATCTCTATTTTGTAATTGTATCCAGAAAACGCGGGATTTTCTCACTTGTTTATACAGCATTATCAGCAGAAATGGAATATGTTTACATATTGCTCAATATTATTTTACAAATCGGAAATTCAAACAACATGCACAGTAAAATTTTTAAACTTATTTTTTATTATTTTTTGAGCGAGAGTACCTATCTCAGTTTTAAGAAAATTAAGGTCAGGATCAATTAAAAAATATATATATAATTATCTGTTGATTTTTTTTGTTGCATTCGGTAAAATATTACTCGAACTTGTGCCAGAAACGCTTTCCCATCTTGAATTTCTGCAAAGGACTGTTTATATTCTAAACAGCCAATCAGAGGCTAATGTAGAAGATATGTCGATCTGAACTACTTTTCCAACCTGTTTAAGTTAAATGGGAAATCGCCTCGAACGAAACATGTTCAGACTGTGTGTAACCGCACTCAACAGCTGAACATGTTCACCTGAACTAGTTCAGACTCCCGTGTAACCGCGCCCTAAGTACCTGCTAGAGGCCCGAGTGAATGTGGTCAGGGGCGGGAAAATTATCAACAGCACAAAACTGGTACAGATTGTGCTTCCCGCACGATAATTGAGCAACCAACAGCGGGACATAGTCGGTGAGAAAGTCCTGTAAGTTTGCCCAGACATCCTGACCCAACACCCCCTACACGATGGGGAGCCGGGAGGACAGACTAAAGGCTGTCTCCTCACACATACCACCAAGAACCCAAAGAGACAACTGGAATTGAATTCCCCCTTTCACCAGGAGAGAGGCGAAGCTGGGCCTTGAAAGCTGCATAGTATATCTTTTCCCATTATCGCATAAAATTTCACCAAACCACCTATCATCCACAAAGCCATACCAAGCAATGTACCACACCAAAACCAAACCACAAAATTGGATACAAGAGACAAATTATATACCCCCATCAGCAATGAACGGACTAAAAATTGAAATATAGAGGTAGTGGGCGACCAACCGCGGCCTGGAACTCTAAGTGAGCCGAGTGGGGATAAACCACGAGGCTCACTATGGCGATGATGATAGCCCTGTAAGACGGCCAGAAATGTTTCGCCTGGGGTTGCGTCATTACGCAATAATTCTGAGCCAAGCCATCCAAAAAAGCCAATACCAAAGTTTAACTTTTTGTAGTAATTGTTGCTGAGAGAATATATAATTAGAACTCTGTGTTCTTCCATCACACGTAAACTGTTGCATCATAAACTAAAACAGCTATACTGTGATACTAGATAAGAATTTGGGTCACTTTCATTATTAAATTTACACAAGTAGTACATTTATATTCAATTAGCAATTCATGTAGAAAACACAGATGTTCAAAGGCTATAAATATGAAGTTGTGAAATTATTTCTTACAATTCTGCTGCCAACCTAGCCTACCTTCTTATATGCTGCAAGAGCTGTCAAAGTTACTGATAAGTTATATGCAAGGTAAGTATTAATAAGTAGGCCCTTAAAATTTAGCATCTACAGTGTATAGCCAACAAAAGTTTTCATAAGTTGTTATTCACACCAGTTTGGTTTTATTTAATGTTATTTCTACACGAAGGTAATGTTTTCAATGGAATGCAATCTCAGTCATATGCCTAAACTTCTGTGTACTAGAATGGGTTCATTTATGTTCTCTTCGTTTACAGCGAGGAGGAAATTTTGTAATATCGCACCCCCAGAATAAGACTGTCGTAACTACGAATTCAATGTTTTGAGTAAATTGGGTTTAAAAATTTGAAAGTGTCATGATAAATCAGGGTCAGCTACCTCCCTTTCGTAATTTTTGTGGCATGTGTTGTTATTGCAATGCTTCGAAGATACCTTCTAATAGACTTCTGAAATTGAAAATAAATATTTAAAAAAAAAAATAATGAATGAAGTTACAACAGTTTAACTGTTGGTGACAAGTGCAAATAAAGAATTACAACAATGTTTATTATGAATGATTATTAATGACATTCTGGTTAGTAAAGACAACAAAAACTCAATGTTACATTTTCCTTAATTACACTTATAATACTTATAATAAAAGTTAATTCAACACAAGTGCAGTCGAATTTGAACATTAAAAAAAATGTAGATACAACAAGTTAACTGTCAGTAACTATTTAAATACTTCAAGTTGGTTGAATATACTGTAGTTACTTTAGAGAACATACATTATCTACACTGTCCCAAATTACATTTAAAATACAAGTATCATCAATGCAACACATTATGCAGTTGTTTGTAAAGAGTTTTCATCAACAACAAAAAACACTAGCTACTCGCTTTCACATTCGAAAGTATCCTCATTGGGATTGTTGCTTCGCTTTGACTGATCAGTAGTTTTTGGTAGGGACTGACAGAACTCGTGATATACACTTGGAATTATTACATCAGTACATAATGATGAAAGGTCCTCCTTCTTTTCAGAAGAGATTCATGGCCTTGCTATGTAGGCAGGAGTAAGTGAAAAACCCTCAGAAAACGGAAGACCTCTTCAACGTCGCCTAATATGGATAGATTTGAATTCGTCACTTTCAAAATCTGTCTTATAAAATAACACATATTTGTGATCTTTCTTGACTTTTAGTACGCGAATGTCATTCCATTTCACGACATCTCCATGTTCATCTACAGTGAAATTACTTCCCATTTCTGCAGATAATGTCTTGAAGTCATGAAAGTCGGTAAAGTTCATTTCCCTCACATGATAAGGATTTCCTGTCTTTTTGGAACACTGAACAATCCCAGTCCACTGTGAAGGTACATAAACAAGACCACTTTTCAAAGCTCTCTTTTTTTGTTTTTCGATACAAGGATGCATCGAATCTCGAGCATTCTGTGTGTGTCCTACAATCAAATATTTGTGTGTAATGGACTCTACCTTCTGTAGTGTCTGGGTGGCGAACAGATGATATTCATGGGTCACTAAAACGACCCAAAGAGATAAAAATGAAAATTATACAAATATTTTTTCTAGAAATGACGCAAATAGCGATGCAAAAATAATGTATTGAAATTTTACTTTCGAAAAAGTACATGGAATAGAAGTATATAAGTCCATTAACTCTTTTAGGGCATCACCTATGGGTGTGGAAAACGTTGAAATACCCATGATTAAATATGTACTCCATATTGTATTTATGCAACAACACACATAGTGACAAATATTTTCGTGCCTCAACCTTCTCTAAACTTTATGAACATTCAAATATAATTCCTATAAGTGAAGTCAATAACACCACATAACTAAAAGACTTACGCACGATAAGCATTCTTCCCGTGATGTCTAAAATAATATAAAATATAGTTCATATAGATAGTACGTATCTCGAAAATAACGTTCTACACTAGGCAATCTGGGTTCCGATCGATGCACAGCACTTATACTGCACTATTAGGTATTACATATCATAATTATAAAGCTATGGATGAAAGAAGAGTTATTTTTAAGATATTCCCAAATTTGACCAAAGCTTTCGACACCATTATTTATAAGGTACATTAAAACAAATTGGCTTCTTAGTAAACGGAACACACCAAGTAGAAGGAAACACAAACAATGGTAAAATTAGAGCTGTAGCAAACCGTATGTATTCGGTACTGAGTAACGGGTGCGCCATCTAGTACCGAGTAACGAAACGTTACACACGAATACATTTCGTTACTCGCATTTTTCGTAGTATGGGTACCTACACTGTTTCAGTTCACGCAAGTACCGTTGCGTGTATTAAAACGTTTGCTGATCGTATGTTTTACGCATGCGCGCGCTTATTCGGTGAATTAAAAAACTTACGTTACAAGGAACGATGTTTGTTTATTAAGTAAAATATAATTTGGAAATTCGTCGTCCAAGTTTATTAAAGGTATTTTGTGTGTAGACAAAGTTTGAGATGGGAACAGAAACAAGGTAAGAAAGTATTTTTTACAAATTAGAAATATGGATGTTATTGTTTTTTTTATTATCGCGTATTTCAAGTTCTTTGTTCTTATCTTAAAAGAGATATTACAATAAAGCCACTCTAATGAGATTTAATTGTTTCTTAGTTAACAAAAGCTGTTAATTATTAAATATTGTTAATTGTTCATATTAGATTTATTATTATTAACACTTATTATTATTTTTATTTTACAGTTCAATTTACCTGATACAATGGATAAGAAAGGAAGTAAACTATGTTTGTTTTTTTTACACAAACTAAAGACGATACGGCAAAATGTGATCTTTGTAATTCGTTGTATTCAGTGAAAGGCGGCTCTACTACAAATTTGAAAAAGCATCTCATGAAAAAAAAACTCAGAAAAACTTATAAAACCATCATTCCATGCTCCGAGTCAGATGCAGCAGTTCTGGAAGCTCCTATACCATCAACTTCAGCAAGTACAGAATATACTAATTCTGTAATTAAAAAAAAATGAATCCAATTCGCAGCAGAATAAGTTAAGTGCCTTTATTAAACGTCCAGTAGGTGTAGTAAGAGAAAAGAAAATTAATGATTTAATTTTTAAAATGATAGTTAAAGAGCTTCAGCCTTTTACTGTAGTTGAAGACACGGGTTTTAAAGATTTTATTAATTACTTAGAACCAGGTTACAAAATGTCTTCAAGGTACATATTAAGCAACACTTTATTGGATGCTCAATACTCAGAAGTCCAAAAAAAGTTAAAAAAATAATTTAAGAGTGCAAAATATGTATCGATCACCACCAATGGCTGAACTTCAAGAGCAACAACTTCTTACCAAGCTGTAACAACCCATTATTTATTAAATTTGGAGTTGAAGTCTGCTTTATTAGGATGGTTTGAATGTCATCAGCGACACAAGGCCGAATATATTAAAATGAGCTGTATAGGTTGCTCTTCCATTAGAGCATACAAAATAAAATATTTGTCTGCGTTACAGATAACGCAGCGAACATGAAGGCGGCTATACGATTGAGAAATTATGAACATTTGCCTCGTATCGCTCATACTCTTAATTTACTTGATGTAAGTTTTTGGACATACGCCATTGCTAAGAACTTTTTCTGTTGAAGAAAAACTAAAAAATAAAAATAAATAAATAAAGAAATAAAAATACCCAAAAAACACAAAAAACACACAAAATTAAGCAAACAATTGCTGTTGTCAACAAGGATATGAACACCACAAAATATTCCGTAACAGGAATATGATCAACAAACAAAGAAAAACAAAGAAAAATGTACTAAGAGAACGAAAAAAAACCCACAAATGATGACAACACAAAAATATTGAACCCAAAATAATTCAGAACAACAGTTGAAACTTTTAAAGATAACACTCTTAATTTAGTCGTGCGTGCAGGACTACAGGACTGTGGACTCGGGGAGTTGATAAAAAAAATAAAAGCCATTGTGGAACATTTCAACAAAGTCCAGTAGCTACCAAAAAAACTATTGCAATGAAGGAGCAGTTAAGGCCTAATCAAAAACCATTGAAGCTAAAAAAGGACGTAGTGACCAGACGGAACAGTACCCTGGACATGATTGAGAGGTTTTGTTTACTTCAAGAACCTTTAGAAGCGTCTCTTGGAATCCTACACAATCCGGTAGAATATCTTTTGGAAGGCGAATGGCAGACACTGCCAGAAATAATAAAAATTCTGAAGCTATTCAAGCAACTCACTGAAGAAATGTCTTCAGAAAAAAAGTGACTGTTTCAATTTTCCTGGCTTCGACAGAAAGTATGATTAGAATTTTTCACAATTTAGATACAAATTTTATTACGGATACAGGAAAGAAACTAGCAAATAAAATAATAACGAAATTGAAAAATATATTCAAGAATTGATACAAGCACCCAGTGTTATCTAAAGCAGCACTGTTTGACCCGCGTTTAAAGAAGCTGGAATTTAGGTTTGATGCATAATGCGATGAGTCTGCCAAAGATGCATTGAAAACTGAGCTGCAAAACTAGTTTAACTTTCATAAGCAGTCAATAGAACCTAACGAGAACGAATCGACGTTAGCTATATCTAATGGCGACACCGACACTGATAATGACTCAATGTGGAAAGATTTTGGCGCTTTGACAACGTCAGCGTCTGCTTCGATTCTATAGTTGGACGGTGTTTTGCAAAAATGAGTTAACCCACAAAAGTGAAAAAAATGAGTTATTGACATAGCTGCGTTGAGAAAATGCCATTCTTTAAGAAGCACAAATGATTTAAGCAACATTCTGTATTGCTGTGCCATCTAGCGGCGCAAATGTCAACCCACTGCCACGATACCGGCCATTGTGTATTAAGCAAGAACCAGTTAACCCTCCTGCTCAAGCTTGTGCAAGTGAAGTGATGTTTGCTGTTAAACTAAAATCGTTCAACCCATTACGCAAATGTTACAGCACTATTATTGGATAATGGTGGTTGTAGTATTACACAATACATCGCAGTGTGTAGATTTAATTGTTTTTTGGTGAAGGCTGATTATTTTCAAGGTGAGTACTATCACCGAATGTACATGTGCTGTTCTAGGTTAGGTCTATCTTTAGCAAGTGAAGGCTGTGCATGGTTTAAAAACACAATGTGTATAATGTATCTTTTCTGCACTCAATGGTGCAATGTTTCATTATAAATTAAAAGTAAACTTTAGGTGTAATAAAAATAGGTTCCAAGTGACAGTGGCGTAACTCGTTTTTACATAATGTTGTATCCATTGTGTTTGTGGTTTAACTCATACTGGAATAATTATATTTACATTATAATGACACAACGAATTGATTTGTAAAACCACTATGCCTTACTTAAACTGGAAAATCGTTGCATAACAAAAATCATTGCAAGAAAAAGAAAGTTTTCTGTAATAGTAGCATCTCCTATCATAGTCTTCAACCACATATTTTGGAGTAATATACTATGTTTAACGGTTTACAAAATATTTCTGTATTTCAGTCAAAGTAAATATATATGCACATTACTTATAATAGTTAATGAAATTAAACATTTATCATTATTATGTTGGGAATTCGGGATAGCACTTCTCTTCAATGTAAAAACCTAATACAGGCAGTCCTCTACTTTCACGCCTTTATCTTTAAGACTGTCTGTATACTGTATTACAGCTGCTATGCTCTCCACATAAACATATAGCTAAAAGAATAATATATTTACTATTGTGTTAAGAACGTAATATGTTGGTATTAATTATTAAAATGATTTGTAATGAGAACTGTATTTCATTTCAGATGTCAAGAGGGCAATACTTGGTGGAGCAGGCTTTACAGCTTCTGGAAACAAGTAAACAACCGAAAGTGAAAGTGAGAGATAAAGAACTTATGGTGCCAAAAGGTGGACCGTCAGTGTTAGATGCACAGGGACAACACATTTTAAAAGAAAATCCAGGAAATAGTAATGATCAAGTTAACGGGATAGCAGTTGAGAACACAGAGGATATGTTGATTTTAGGAACTACAGGAAATGACAATGGGATAAACATTAGCCAGGATTTCAGTTCTGATACAGAAGATCAACAGACATCGAACATGGTGCAGCAAGCCTTACAGCTTCTGGAAACAAGTGAACATCTGAAAGTGAACTTGAGAGATAGAGAATTTATGGGACCAAAAGTTGGACAGTCAGTGTTAGATGAGCAGGGACAAAAGACAGTAGAAATAAATCCAGTTCCTGGTAATAAGCAGGATAAAGAAATAGTGGTTGAGGACATGGAGGATATGGTGATTATAGGAACTAGAGGAAAAGACAATGGGGTAAAACACAGCCGTGACTTCATTTCTGATACAGATGATCTTGAATCTTCAGGATCTGATTTTGTTCCAGCTGAATCAGAGAGCAGTACCACAGATAATGAAGAAACTCTGCTCTCGGAAGGCCAACCATCACGTGGAAGGAAACGAAAGCATCCCAACCAGTCAAGAAAAGACAGAAAAAAACGATCTGATAGGAACGAAAAACATTTCAATTGTAGAGGCCAGAAGGTTGCTCCTAAAGAATTTAATGCTGCATTTCACTGTTGTTGCAAACGAAAATGCACACATATTGTACCTGTTGAAGAACGCAGAAGGGCCTTCAATCAGTTCTGGAAAGCAGGGTCATTTTCTGGTCGATGTGGTATTATTAACATTCATGTTACCGAAGTCGAAAAGAAACGAACATACACGAAAAACAAAACGTCAAAGAGGTCGAAAACAAGAAAATATTATTTTGGTAAAACTGAAGTGTGCAAAATTGCTTTTATAAAAACCCTACAAATCAACCAAAACCGTGTTGATGTAGCCTTGCAAAAAAGAAAAAAATATGGATGTTATCTCAGATTTAAGGGGTACAAAGAGTGGTGGTAAGAATAAGCATTCCGAAGAGAAAGTCAAGGAAGTTGTACAGCATATTGATTCCTTTCCCAGATATGTTTCTCATTATTGTCGAGCTGACACTGATGCCAAGTTTCTTAGTGAGGATTTAAATCTGAGTACAATGTATGAATTGTACAAAAGTACATGTAATGATCCAGTAAGTCTGTCATCATATAAATTCTTATTCTACAGCAAGTTTAATTTAAGATTTAAATCTCCGAAAAAAGATACATGTCTGAAGTGTGATACATACATGACACTTAGTAAAACCTATGAAGGTGATAACTTACTTGAGCTGAATAGACTACATGAAGCCCATTTACAAGCAGCGAAAGATTTAAGATGTGAAATGAACAAAAACTTAAAGGAAGCACAGACGAGTAAAGAAGTCGAAACCTTAACGTTCGACCTACAGAAAACACATCCACTCCCAAAGTTGCCAACAAATATTTTATGTTACAAACGTCAGCTCAATGTATACAATCTTGGCATTCATGTAGGGAGCACAGGGAAAGGAATATTCAATGTATGGCTGGAACATGAAGCTGGCCGTGGGACACAGGAGATAGGATCGTGTCTTATGAAATATATAAAAGAGAACATTCAGCCACCCACGAAGAAACTTATTCTATGGTGTGACTCGTGTGGGGGACAGAATCGTAGCATAAGGCTTGTACTTCTGCTTATCTATACACTACAGAATCATGTATCATTGGAATCTATCACAATGCGATTCTTGCTGTTGGGCCATAGCTTCCTACCAAACGACTCAGAATTTGGAGATGTGGAATGTGCTCTTAAAATACAACAACGACTGTATACAGATACTGACTACATGAATGTCATGAAATCCTGTAGGAAGAAGAAAAAGTTCACTGTCAACAGATTGAACAAAGATGACATGTATTCAGTAAGCACTTTGGAAGCTGTTATCACTAATCGTAAGATTGATGTAAATAGACAAAAAGTAAGTTGGCTTTCTACCCATGAAATTCATTTGAAGAAAGAAGAACCAACTATGCTGTACATGAAACAAAGCATAGCTCAGGAAGATCCACAAAAAGTTAATATCACGAACAACAGGAAAGGACGAAGGGCATCATTGCAGGGTGTACAATTGCATCATTTGTGGCCAAATGGAAATGAGTTGTCAAAAGAAAAGATTAAGGATTTGAAAGATGTTCTAAAATTAGTTCCAAAAGATGCACAGAGTTTTTATAACTTTTTGAAGAATGTACAACAAGGAAACTTTGTGGATGACATTGAGGGTTTTGGCAATGACATGAGCTTTGGTAATGGTGATGATATTGGAGATGCAGAAACATATACATCTGCCGAGTAATTTCCAAGACTTCCTATGATGTACTTTTTAAAATAATGTAGCATTTTTTCCTGTTTTGGATGGGATTTTTCATTTTCATTAAAATGTTTGCCTATAACAAACTACTGAACATTTTGACTTTCCTTTGATAATGTTTGTGTTTGAAAGACTATGCCATTACCGTCATTATTACAAGATGTAACACGTATATTTTATTATTAATGTCAGTTATTTAATTTTTAATGGCATGGAAATGTATTAAATTTTAAGTTTCATAATACATTATTATAATAAAATGTGCAGTGGTGGCTTAACATGTTTCCATAATATTCATGATACCTATAATGATGTTAAGCAAAAACCAGTCAACCCTGTTTTTTTATGCCCTCTGTTTGTAACATATTGACATTCACATTGAAAACACGTGTAAAATGTTATACTATGTCCATACTTTGTGAAAATATAGTTAGAAATGTCTAGCCATGTGTTCATGATTTGAGAGATTGGGTTAAACTTTGAACTCAATTTACTCAAATCTATATATTGGTGGGTTGACCTGTTTTTGCATAACACCGTCCAGTTAGCAGCAGCATAATTACCATTAGGCAATATCTAGAAGAACGCATTATTCCTCGAAATTAGTGTCCTTTGAAATGGTGGCAGGCGCGGGCAATTCTATACCCCGAACTCTCAAACTTGGCTGAGAAATATTTATCAGTAATGGCTACCTAGGTACCATCTGAAAGGAATTTTCCAAATCGGGCCAAATATTAAGTGAGAGGCGCAGCTCAATACAACTTAAGAGAAAGGAAAAGATTTTATTTTTAAATATGAACCAGAGATTCCTGCCATAAAATGTTTTTATTTAATATATATATTTTCTTACTGAAATGGCGCGACGAGCAAGTCGCAGATGTTAAATGTTACCTAACGCTTGCAAATAACAGCTGCGGTTCTCTAGGTTCAATTTCATTCTAAGAAAAAATATTTTCTTTGTTGTTTTAGTTTTCTTTAAAATTTTGTAACGATTTAATAAATCGTCGCGTGGGAAACTACTGGGTTCGTAAAGGAGAGCCCTATTAAAGATTTTACTACCACACAGTTTTATTTATTGCCACTATTTACATCACTAACAAATAATCTTCTAAAATGCCAAATAATCAATTGCACTTAAAAATGTTGATTCTCACACCGCACACCTCGCTGGGCCCCACCTCTGGCGCAACTCTCACCGCAGCACCCCTCGCGGACCTCCTTTGCAGAACTCCGTCGCCGCACTCCACCGCCGCCGTCGCACCTCCCTTCACCGAGGACCCACTCGACGCCTCGCTCGGAACTTCGATTGGAACTCCACCGCGCCCGCGACATTATCGCCCGGAACTGTACGCTCCGCCCTGAAACCTTCGTCCAGGGACTTCGCCGCTCTATCGCCCGGAAACTCCGCCGCGGGAAAACTCCCGACTCCACTGAAATGAACCCTGAGGCCGGCGTCCTCAGCTTATATATCACAGGCGCCACTTCTAGAATTCACAAGCGCGGCTGGGGCCAGTTGCGTCAATCCACGCCGACCCTACGAGAGAAATCTCTAGACACGCGTCGGCAGCTGCCAGGTGGCGCGCGGGACTCTCCAGCTGTCAGGTGTCAGATGTCGCTAAGATAAAGCGTCGCGCGTGGAGTGGACGGCTGGAGGGAGGGGAAGTGGCCACCCGGGTGCGCGCGGCACGTCTCACGTTGCGGCCGCAGCGTGACGTCAGTGGCCATGTGGAGCCGCCAGCCAGCTCTGCACCTGCGCGCCGCGGCTCTGCTTATGTTTCGTGACATTGCTCCCTCCTTAAACCTGTTCGTCCCGAACAGGTAGCGCATCCCTTTCAGCATATTCCCTCAAGAAGTCCAAATGTACCACTTTCATACATCCCCTCTTTTCTCTCTGAATCCTGTAAACCACATCATTTAGGCGCTTTAAGACTTCATAGGGGCCTTCCCATGATGCTTGAAATTTAGGGCACCTTACCTTTCTTCGTTGCGCATTATACAAATGTACATATTCAGTGGTGCTGTTCGGCTCCTTGTGCGGATGACCGAACTTGACATCACAGGACAGCCTCAACTCCTGTTCAAACACAATACTCGCAGGGGTCTGCCCAGTGGAGTCATATATGGAAGATCTATATGCCATTAGGAACAACTGGATGTGTTGATCCCAATCCAGTTGATGCTCGGCCACAACTTTGGCAAGTTGTTCCTTTAGTGTTCTGTTTAATTTCTTCACCATGCCATCGGGCTGAGGATGTAGGGCTGTAGTCCTGGTTTTATTTATTCCCAGTAACCGAAAAACCCCTGAAATATTTTCGACTCTAAATTGCGGCCTTGGTCTGAGTGGAGCTCCATTGGTACCCGAAATCTGCAAATTAAGTTGTTGACTATTGCATCTGCAACAGTGGATGCCTTTTGATTAGGAAGTGCATAAGCCTCTGGCCACTTGCTGAAGTAATCCATTGCTACCAGAATATATCGGTTACCATCTTTAGTCTTGGGAAATGGTCTAGCGATGTCGATGGCTATCCTCTCAAAGGGGGCCCCTACATTGTATGCCCTCATTTTCCCATGACTCCGGAGTTATGGCCCCTTTACAGCCGAGCATGCTCCGCATTGTCTACACCAAGCCTCCACATCCTGGCGACATCTAAACCAATAGAAGCATTGACGGGTCTTGGCTAGAGTTTTGTTCACCCCTAGATGACCACCAGAGGTACCATCATGAATTTCCTTCAACACCTCTGCCATAGACTCTTTGGAAGGAGTAGTTGCATGGTAACTACTTTTCCATTCGGACTCTCCCATGCCCTCATTAGTAGCCCATCCACAATTCTCAAGGAATCCAAATGTGCCCAGTAAGCTTTCACCACCTTTCGGTCACTGGAGATTTCATGCAATTTTGGACGTCCAGCACCACTCTCTAACCAGCTAGGTGCCAGGTCAGGATCTTGCCGCTGCGCTGCCTTCAAGCTGACACTATCACATTTTTCTTCCCTGTTAGTTATCGTTGTTCGCCAAATATCTTCGATCCCCTAATTTTTCTCTGCCCTGTTGCAATGGTTACAGTCTACCTTGCAAGGCCTTCGGGAGAGGGCATCGGCATTGCTGTGAATTCGGCCTTTCCTGTGTTCTATCCGACAATCATATTGCTGTATCTGTTCAATCCATCTAGCAAGTTGTCCCTCTGGATTCTTGAACTGTAGTAGCCACTTGAGTGCGGCATGGTCAGTGCATAAAATAAACTTTTTCCCATATAAATATTTATGGAAATGTTGCAAAGACTTTACTTTAGCCAAGAGTTCTCGTCTTGTAACACAATAATTGCGTACAGGCTTAGACAAAACTTTGCTGTAGTATGCTATTTCTCGTTTTTTCCATCCTGAACCTGGGACAGGACGGTGCCCAAACACGGGGATTTCTTGAGGTCTTGAAATGCAGTCTCGCATGCTGAGGTCCAGATAAATTGTCTCTTGTCAGCTGATGCTTACTTCATGCTTTTTCATAGGTTGAGGCCACTCCATAACAGAATGGATATTCTCAGGATCTGTTCGCACTCCATCCTGCGATACGATATGCCCAAGGAATGTTACCTCATGCTGGAACAAGAAGCACTTCTTAGGAAATAACTTAAGTTGGGCATGGCGAAGCCTGTCGAATACATCCTGGAGATTTTGAAAATGTTTCTTCACTGTATTGTATATTACAATAATGTCGTCCAGATATACTAAGAATGTTTTCCAAGTCAAGCCATGCAGGACAAGCTATATCAATCTCTCAAAAGTTGCAGAAGCATTACATAACCTGAATGATAACACAGTGAACTGGAACAGACCACTACCTGTCGTAAAAGCAGTCTTCTCCTTATCCTCTGGGTGTAGCTCCACTTGCCAGTTACCACTCTTCAGGTCCAATGTAGAGAACCATCTGGTGCCAGAGAGTGTATCAAGTGTGTCATCGATATCTGGGAGGAGGTAGCTGTCCTTTTTGGTGATGTCATTCAGCTTCCAGTAGTCCACACAAAACCTCAGTTGGCCATCCTTCTTTGCCACTAAAACAACCGGGGAAACCCAAGGACTTGCCGATGGTTCTATTACACCGCCTTCCATCATACCCGCGATCAAATTCTCAGCTTATTCCTGTTTTGCTAGAGGCAGCCGTCGTGGTGCCTGTCGGATCGGCTCTGCATCACCTGTGTTGATGCGATGATAGAATAGGCTGGTTCTCCCAAGGTCAGTATCCCATGAGGAAAAGACATCCTGGTTGTTTGCCAGAAAATCTGCTACTTTTTCTATTTCCCCATCTTTGAGGTTATTTTGGCATCGCCTTAGTAGTTGCTCTACATTCGGGTTCAGTGTTTGCGCATCATGTCTAACAGGTGAGGAAAACTCATATTGGCCAAGAGACTGGTTCGCAGCTAGATATTAGGTCCCCTGGTTTAAGGACTCTTGTTCGAGATTCGAGCTTGGCCACCCTGACTGGTACAACCTCGCCGAATCTTGCAATGCTTCGAATGACCAGGAGTATCTTCAATTCTAACTTCACATCTGGCTCTATCAGGTAACTCATGTTGCCCCTAGAGTCTCCTGTAATCCTAGCTGCTATTATCTGCTCGTGATTTGCTGGAATTGAAACAGTTTCGCTAACTACCACTTGCATTACAGGAACTTCTAATTGGTCAGGAGTAAACAAAGCCACCTCTTCATCTTTAATACGCAGTACCAGTCCTTCCATGGCAATAACAAATCCGTATCGATTCATGATGTCTACTCCTAATATTACCTCATCAGTGATATCAGCAACAAGAAAGGTCTGTGATAATGTCCACGTTATAATCATTAACTCCAGATCCAACTGTCCATGCACAGGTGAGGTTTCCTCGGTTGCTGTTTTGAGTCTGTATGGAATGGGTGTTCTCTTCAGTTTTTCTCTATTTACAATGTATTTTCGAATAATAGATGCCGATGCCCCTGTGTCAACAGAAAGTAAACACTGTTCGTCATTGATCCATCCATTGAGCAACAAACTGTCATGGCCTCTACAAAATATGGACACAGGAAAACCTCTAGAGGCTACAATTTCCTGTAGAGCTGGCATGCGCCCTTTCATACCAGCTATTGCTCGTTTCCCTGTTTATATTCTTGTTTTTCTTCCTGTTGTGTTGTCTTCATGCGTGTCGGACAGTCCTACTTGATGTGTCCTAGTTCATTGCAGATGAAGCACCGTGGGCGTCCTTCTGCTCTTTTGATCTGGTTACCTGGAGTATCATTCAGCAGCTTCTTCAATGCCCTTAGAATATCTACTTCATTAGTGGTGTTTCTAGCATTTGCTGCATTGTAGGGCTCCAGTCCAGCTCTCCTTGTCCTGATGCTTGTGTTTCTTGAGGCACTGTGTGCTCCCTCGATTTCCAGGGCATGGACCAAGGCTTCGCAGCTCTTCTTGTGTCTGGCCAAACGAAGAGTTTGCTGAACCTTCGCCTCTCTGAGCCCATCTATAAAAGCACTAGTGGCTAGCTGCTGGCGGAAATCTGTTGGTGCCTCTGGGTAGGCGAGGTGCACGAGTCGCTCGATGTCAGCTTCGAACTCTTGGAGGGTTTCCGACGATCTCTGTTGACGTGTTTTCAGGGCTGTTCTACACACCTCGCCCATGTGTCGGTCGCCATACCTCAGCTCAAAGGCCTCTACTAATACCCTATATTGTTTCTGGTCTGTAAGTGGTATGGTCTGCAGTAGCTCTAGTGAAGATCCCCGCAGGGCCAAGACGAGTGCTGTAGCCTTTTCTTCATCGTACCAGCCATTCACTTCAGCCGCTGCCTCAAACTGTCGCCTGTAGACAGCCCAAGACGACTGACCATCAAAAGTGGGTGGCTTGAATTTCGGGAGACCAGTTGCACCTTCCACCTTCATTTCTCCAGAATAACTACTCCGTTTCGTAGCAGTTGTAGCTTCCTTGAGCATCCGACGCTACTCTTCGGTTACTGCTGATACTCGCTGTTCATTGGCCTGCTCGATTTGAACTAACTGCTGCGCCATTCGCTGTTCTGTGGTGTGCTCGAGTTGGGCCAGCTGTTGTGCTACTAGTTATTCATGTTCTGCTACATGTTCCTCCAAACACCGTATTTTTCCTTCCAACTGATTGCTGGTTTCATCGATCTACTTTTTCATTTCTTCTTTGTTTTTCTTGATGTCATATATCTCTTTCTTCATAGCATTCTCCATCTCCTCTCGGCAGTTATCAATTTGATTCTTCATTTCTTCGTGGTCACACTTCATCTCGTCCAGCCTATTTTTCATGTTCTCCTGGGTACTCTTCAGTTCATTCTTCATTTCTTGACTTTTATCAATTTTATGATTCACTTCAAACAGCAGACTCTTCATTTCGGCCAAAAATGCCAGGACATTCTTAAGCTCGTCGGCAGCCATCTTTCTTTACACATACACTACAAGTCTAACACTAATGTCTTATAACGACACTGCAATTTCCCCTATGTGCTAACGTGAACCCCTACTAAATACTAACACTAATTTTAATACCTAAAATCTAAACTCTAATTTAATTTTTGTAGTCACTATTAACTATTTGCAAATTATTTAATTAGGTCTATCCCACTTCTGACACCAAAATGTTACGATTTAATTAATCGTCGTGTGCGAAACTACTGGGTTCGTAAAGGATAGCCCAATTAAAGATTTTACTACCACACAGTTTTATTTATTGCCACTATTTACATTACTAACAAATAATCTTCTAAAATGCCAAATAATCAATTGTACTTAAAAATGTTGATTCCCACACCGCACACCTCGCTGGGCCCCACCTCTGGCGCAACTCTCACCGCAGCACGCCTCGCGGACCTCCTTCGCAGAACTTCGTCGCCGCACTCCGCCGCCGCCGTCGCCGCACTCCGCCGCCGCCGTCGCACCACCCTTTACCGAGGACCCACTCGACGCCTCGCTCGGAACTTCGATCGGAACTCCACCGCGCCCGCGACATTATCACCCGGAACTGAACGCTCCGCCCTGGAACCTTCGTCCAGGGACTTCGCCGCTCTATCGCCCGGAAACTCCGCCGCGGGAAAACTCACGACTCCACTGAACTGAACCCTGAGGCCGGCGTCCTCGGCTTATATATCACAGGTGCCACTTCTAGAATTCACAAGCGCTGCTGGGGCCAGTTGCGCCATTCCGCGCCGACCCGACGCGAGAAATCTCTAGACACGCATCGGCAGCTGCCAGGTGGCGCACGGGACTCCCCAGCTGTCAGGTGTCATATGTCTCTAAGATAAAGCGTCGCGCGTTAAGTGGAGGGCTGAAGGGAGGGGAAGCAGCGACCCAGGTGCGCGCGGCACGTCTCACGTTGCGGCCGCAGCGCGACGTCAGTGGCCGTGTGGAGCCGCCAGCCAGCTCTGCACCTGCGCGCCGCGGCTCTGCTTACGTTTCGTAGCAATATGTTTTTATTTTACTATTTTAAGAACAAAAGATTTTTGTTGTTTTAATTTTGTTTAGAAATTGTTTTATTTCATTTTTTTATGTTTAGTTAATTCTAAGCAAAACTATTTTTATGTTGATTTCTCGTTAGAATGTTGTTGAAATATTATTGTCAATAAATAATTTTCGACACCTATTAGTTGCTTTTTCATTATAATCGATGCGTAATGGATTGCGATGTTACTGTGATATAACATAAGCTCACGGTACAATTTTCAAAATAGTAAATCCATTGCAAATTTAGTAGATTCCGTCAACAGTTCACTTGTAATTAGTTCTACACTTTACCTATTAAATCAAATTAAATTTAGAATGACTTACACACAAGTCTGGTTCAAAACACGGAAAAGAGAAAAAATGCACCTTACGCAGTTTGGTATGTAATGTATGTTTTCTACAAATTACGAATGTTGCGACGCCGCGACATCATACTGTACGCGTACGCAATACGACTCGATTCGTTGCTCTAACATAACATAGCATGTTATGAGGTATCAGAAGTAACGAATAACGTAACGATACGATAGTAACGAGTACTAATTGTTATAGTAACGAATACATACGGGTACGCTTTTTTTCGTTACCCTTACATCTCTAGTACTTGTACGTGAGCGATCGTTTTGTAATGTATTGACACAGCAGAGCCATCTGTTTCGTACCATCCATGTATTATCGATAGTTTTATCTTTCTTGCGGCGAGACAGTGAGTGGGACTGAAACTATTTGTTTGGAGCATTTACGGCAGTGAAATGGGAGTTAGATAGCGACACATCCACGCTCGTGAATAATTTTTTAATGCGCGCACATGTTTTGTTTTGCTTTTAGTATCGTGTTTAGAATTCAATTCTTGGTAATTGTAAATGTCACGTACTATATATTTTATCACTATTGTTACATGCGTAGTAATACTGTTATTGTAGTCTCGTAAAAATGAATACTTATAAAATACGATTCGCTGCAAATTTATGGTGTTAGTTACAGCCTAATATTTTGTTATCACAATAATTGTTAGTCACATTGTAAAGTGTCTATGATAGTCTCGTGCTTTTTAAGAAATTATCGAAATGATAATCCTTCTACTCATATATGTCAATTATATATTTATAACTATTGACACCATGCACCCCACGCTTTTTTTTTAAAATAAAATAATTTTTTTTCTAATATACATTATTATTAATTTATATTTATTAAATTTTTTTTACACTATTCTTAATTCAATTTTATTAAAATTTTATTTCTATTTTTTAGTTTGGTTTTCTATATAAAGCGTGTTTTTTTAGTTTTTTTAAACTATTATTTATTTTCTACTTTTTAGTTTGGTTTATTTATAATATAAAGTGATACTTCTTTATCGACGTATGAAATAAATTTTATAACAATGCAAAAAAACTTGATAGATATTACATCAATTTACTATTAAAGTAGATTTTGAATAGATATTAGCTGCAGTTAAAATAAAATCGATAAATATTGTTTTATCTCAGAAGTGTCTCTAAATGTGGATCAATTTTTTATTTACTACATGACTTTACTGTTAAAGTGAATTTGAATAGATATTGGCCTCTTCTAAAATATATATCCAATAAAGCGTGTTGAAGAACTACAGTACTCAATAATTTCAATATCCTGCTATGAAAATCAATATATTCGGGAAGTTATTGATGTTTATTCTAAGTCAGCATATCTGATGGGTGACCATCCTTTGTTTGCAAATGTCTCACAAAAATTTTTCTCCCGTTTGTTCCAGTCCGATTCCACTGTAAGTTTCATTTGCATGCAGTTATACCAAACTACACTGGAGTATTCTAAGAAATGTTTTAAAATTTCTATTTTCTTTTTGTCTTCTTTGATTAGGAAACGTTCACATTCTTTGTTGAAATCTTTCATCCACTGATAAGCATTTGAGTTTCTGCCCGTGAATTTTTCAATCATGAAATCTTTTGCAATTTTTCCTAAATTTTGAGTTTCAGATATAGTTTTTTTTTCTTCAAGAAATTTTTCTAACAGTTTTTCCAATTTTTTATTTGATCCACTAGGTATAGATTCAGCACTTTTTGTTTTTTCTTAAATTTCTTCCAGGTAAAAATCCTTAAACTGTAAGTTTTGCTCTCTATCCAAATATGTTTTTGATATATCATCTGTCAAACTTATCCATAATTTCCGTGTTTGATGTCTTTTATTTAATTATTTACTGACCTTGGCATAGTTTGGAGTATTTGTAACTGCTTGGTGCAGATTTGCAGTTGGTGTTCGAGTGGAATTTCAAAAATCTGCCCATCAGGTCTAGCTATTGAGGTTATGCATCTGCTGTTGGTTTCACAGCAAAATCAAACCTCAATTTTTCCATGTTTCGTGAAATATTTGCAGAAAATATATAATAATGTTTCACTCTTGGTTAACTGGTTAAATGAAACAAAGACGTAATTGTGTTTCTCTATTTAACGAAAGAAACAACATTTAAAGCCCTTAATTCAGGTTTTTTTCTTCATATTTTTACAAATATAGGTAATATTCTCTTCAAGAAAGTATATTGTTCACAATAATCATAACCCACTCTCACTTTTCATTTAATTAAATGTCACAATATTTAGTAGGCTTTGTTTATATCGCGCCAAAGACAAAGCCCACTAAATATTGTGAAATTATATAAATGGACAAAAATCTTATTTTGAAAATTGAATAATGGAATAATCTTATCAAATTAGTGTATTTTCATCGGTCCTCGATAAATCTACAAAGTTTGAATGAAATCTGGCCGTTTAAAGCTGGTCAAAATCGCACTCAAAGGAGTCGGTTACAAACACACGAACAAACAAACATACAGGTGAAGCTAATATAAAGTGTGTAAAAAGACTTTTATTCCTGGAAGAGATGACGAAAAAATGCTGTAGTATTTCAACGAAAGGAGCTCTGATTTCACAAGCTCGGAAAATGTATCTGAAACAGAGGAACTTTCGCCAGTTCGTGTTCGCAAGGCGCGTAGTTGTGTAAGTGATTCTTCTATGTCTTGCGATGATAATGCTACTGTCTATGTTACTGGATTTGGTGATGTAGGTACTTGATTGGAAGTGGGAAAGTGAAATTAGGGAACAAATATGCCATCCATTTATTGGCGGTTTCATCCTAGCACCAGATTTGAAATTGGATAACAATTCAAGTAGAGTTGCAATTTTTTCCCTGTACATGACTGACGACATTGTTGCAGAGACAAATAAATATGCCTCTCATGACAGTTATTTTCAGTGTACATCGCCGGATGAATTTAGAGTGTTTATTGCACTTCTAATTTTGATGGGTATTGTTCAAAAACCGACGCTCCACAGTTACTGGAGCAAATATGTAATTGTTGAAACGCCTTATTTCAAAAGCGTCATGCCAAAGCAGAGGTTTCTGGCACTGAAAAAAATATTTAAATTTTGTAGAATTATAACTATGGACCCTGCTGATCCCCTACGTCAAATTCGTCCAGTAATAAGCATGACTTCTGAATAATTTAGCAAAACATACACTCCATCAGACGAAGTGTGTATTGATGAATCTTTGATGAAATGTAGAGGGCGGCTTCATTTTATTCAGTATAATAAGTCTAAAAGGGCCAGATTTGGTTTCAAATTTTATAAATTGTGTGATTCTGCAAATTTTTACATTTGCGATTTAAAATTTTTATGTAGGCAAAGATAAAACAGCTGATGGTACTCTAGCAAGCACAGCTATAGTGATGGAAATGCTGCAGAAGTGTAACCTTCTACATAGATAACTGGTATAGTTCACCAGACTTGTTTTACAGACTTCGCTCTGCAGGTACAAATGTTTGCGGCACTGTTCGCACAAACAGAAAAAAAAACATGCCAAAAGAATTGGGAAAAGAAAAGCTAAAAACAGGAGAAGCTGTAACATATACTAGCAATAATATTACAGCTATCAAGTGGAAAGTGAAGAGGGATGTTTGTGTTCTGACAACAAAACATTCACTAGAATTTTCTGAAACAGGGAAAGTGGACCGAAAGACAAAAATCAAAATTCTGAAACCTTCAGCTGTGATAGACTATACAATGAAGATGAGAGGTGTTGATGTGGGCGATCAGATAATGAGTAAATTTCACGTGATGCGCTGGTACAGCAAAGCTTAAAAGAAAATCTTATATATTGTTGACATGATGTTGCTAAATAGTTTTGTGGTGTACAAATTCGCTTCTGGAAAAAAAAGACAGAACATTCAATGTCTTATAGCAAAAATTGCCAGAAATTATTCAGCAGCATTTCAAGGAAGGTGTGGTCAAGAGGCGGTCCGTAACACCGGGAGAACTGCCTCACGACTCAGTGGCCGCCATTTTCCAGTGAAACTGAATCCGTCTGCTGCAAAGAAGTCAAAGTATGCAAAGTGCTGTGTTGCATGCTTACAGAAGAAACAGAGGAGGGAAACTACATGGCTGCAGTGTTGCTCTTTGTATCAATCATTTCAAACCATACCACACTCTAAAAAATAAGACAATAATTCAATTGTAAGTTACAAAATGCTCTAATCAAATTAGTACAGGAACAAAAGTTGTTGCTGTGTAAATGTACACAGATTTATATTAATTAGAATGAAGCTAATTGCAGTTATATTTTATATATAAATTTATAATACATAAACAAATCATATTATAATATATGTTATATTATTATTGTTATTATTATTGCAATTATATATTAGTATCGTATATTATCTATATGAGTATAAAAAATTTTTCGTAATTTTATCTGCTTGTCAAAATGGCTCTAAAACACACACATTCGTGCAAACTGATATATTCTCATATATTATCTACTATATATTTTAATATAAAATATTTTATATTATAAGATATATATAATATTATATATTATGTGTATTGTATATTATGTAAAGTTATAACATGTAGTACTAAATATAAACTTTATTGTAAATATATAGCAATCTTAGTTGCACAATATCATTACTGCAAATTTTAATAATGTATTAATTTTTTTATGTGCGTCTTATATTGTCAACTAGAATTAATTAAATACTAAAGTTTTTTAAACAATGAGCTTCAATCATATCTTAAAAATGTTCATAAACAAAAAAATTATGAATTATTTCAATAAATTCTGCAAATATGTAGATTTTTTAAATTGATGGTATCCAGGGTCAAATAGGTGTCAGAGTTAATAGGTACGAATAGGTTAAATAGTTTCTGGTGCCCTTCTAGAACTGACGAGGGCAGCTGGGGCCAGTCGCGTCATCCCGCGCCTCGAAGCGTCGATAATAGCGTCGTTTGTTCACGCGGCGGCCCGCGGAATTCCCAAGGCCGCTCAGCGATAGATAACAGCGCCGAGTCATGGCAGAGTGGAGGGGGAAGAGAGATAGCGACTACCCCTGTAATCTGGCTAGGTATGATTGGTATGCCTTATGTCAATGGATGCCGCGTGATGACAGTGGTCGTGCGGGGCCGCCAGCCAGCTCCTAACCTGTCATCGCGGTCTTGTATACCGTGTTTGTAACAACACAAACAAATACAGAAGATAAAGAAAAATGGCGAGAATTAACTTGGATAAATTCAAAGAAACAATAAAATGCTACCCTGAAGTACACACCCAACCAATGGAAGACTGCAAAACAGAAATATAAATGCTCACACACACTATACAAGAACATATCAAGCAAACAACTGAGTGGACAAAATCAGGATGGAAAAAGTACTAACATAATGAATAATAAGACCAAATTATCAATAAAATAAACAGAAATATAAAATTGTTTTTCAAGCTTTTCAACACTCAGCCACCAAAATCCAACTTGCCGAACTAAACCAACAAATAAAAACAAAGAATGCAGAACAGATACAATAGCTGGAACTCAGTGATAAAAGAAGTCATGAAGGATAGACACAACATATGGAAAATAAACTGCAAGCTAGCTGGCAAAAGAATAAAAATGCACACACCAGCGATACACGGGGAAACCGGGCTGTTCTATCCCCACAGGAAAAAACGGATGCCATAGCAGACACTTAATCACAATCTATTCGAAGAAACATACATAAAATAAGCAAAGAAAAAGATAAACAAAGAAAGAAAATTCCAAGAAATGCGAAAAAATCGAGGAAATCACACTGAAAGAACTTTTGGAAGCAATCAAATCTCTACCAACCAAGAAATTGGCAGGACCAGATAACATTCCAAACGAAGCAACCAAAAGGCTACCAATGAATTCGCTGCTCCACATAGTAGCAATAGTCAACAAAATACTATCAACATCAAAATTTCCAGAGCAATGGAAGGAAGCAAGAGTCATAACCCTACAGAAGCCAGGAAAGGATTCAAAGTTCCCGCAGAATAGAATGTCTATAAGCCTCTTAAATACCTTGTAAAAAGTACTGGAAAAATACTAGTAGAAAGACTCTGTACCAAATGGATAATGGAAACTTAATCAAAGCTACCTAACAAACAGAACATTCAAAGTCTGCATGGATGGAAATCAGCAACAACCAGAAACATACTAGTAGGAGTACCACAAGGAGGGGCACTGTCACCACTACTCTATGCCCTGTATACAAGATATATATCGATGGACGAAGCCACAAATATGACGATATACGCAAATGACACAGCAATATACACAAAGGATATAAATATATGGTTCGCCAAAACCTTGCTACAAAGGCACCTAATAAAATTCGAAGCATTCTGGAAAAAATGGGCGATAAAAAAATCCATCAAAAAGTGCACTTATGATATGCACTAAGAAAAGAAAACAAGACAACAAGGAATTACTTCTATACAGACAACAGGTACCCAAAGGAAGCAACAAAATACTTAGGAATTCATATAGACAAGAAACTAACTTGGAAAGAACACATCACGAAGACCTAACAAGCAGAAAAGGAAAAATGCTTCGCCTCTATCCTCTTTTGAAATCAGATCACATCAAAAAGGAAACAAAACGACTTCTATACAAGAGTGTTATATGGCCAGCAATGTTGTATGACACAGAGTTATGGGGGAAAGAAGCCAAGTGACACATCAAACCTCTGCAAGTGACGCAAAACAGTATAATAAGAACCATACTAAACTGCAGCAGAGACACTGAAATAACTGCCATACATGAAAGGGCCAAGCTGGAAATTACTGAACAACTGATTGAAAAGAAAAATAAGTCATTTTACAACAAACTACAAAAACACAGAAACCCTGCTGTAAGGAAGCTAGTGGTATAGAATAAACTGGAAAAGAAAACTCTATAACACACACAAAACAAAACTCAAAGACGACCTTGGGGAAAGAACCCAAGTATGGGACTGCCTGGCAGGGCCAGTGTTGGTAGTATCACCCACGAGCGCTACGCTAGCCGGAGTGGCCTGTCAGTAACCCTGAAAAAAGGGAAACCCACCAGGTCACACTGGGTAGTTCACCTCTTTCACTTTTACAATAACTCAAAGAAATAGTTAGCAGGAACATAAAGAATCTAAACCTCTACAATCAAACCTATCACACCACAACTAGTTATTGGCAGCATTTCCCTCAAAAGTTTGTTTTCCTCTAACAATGATGCTGCTATAGAGACCAGTAAAACAGCCCCATCCAGCCAAAAAAATCTGTGTGGGGGTAGGTATAGGAAATGTAATCAACTAATTGTAAACGAATATTCTAGGGCAACACTTACCAAAATGCTTTGTTAAAGCTACATTTACATTAAGGTAATCACATTTTAAAAATGTTATAAAGTATGTAACTGACGACACTGTCGATTGTCATCTCAATAGAGATGGTAGGTTGGCAGACCAGTCAAATTATATTTAAGCACGAACAAACAGGTAAGTTAGCATTTCTAGAGTAAGTAAATAGCAATCACCACGGCAGGAGGTAAAGGTCCATTGGATCAGGTACTCCATAGCAAAACTACAAAAGGGTCTCTGGGCGATTCTCAATAGAGTATTTGTTCGGGGCTTAGTTAAAAAAAAATTCAGAGAGTCGGCACACATGGACTTGCTGTGCTGCTGTGGGGATCGTCGCTTCGCGTCACTGCGCATCTATATAGCTCTTGGACACAAGAGTGGCCAGCCGACCTGAGAGTTGCTTTTAAACTCAAAAGGTCACCTCGAGTCTAGCCCGGTTGGGTCAGCGGCGAGCCCTCTCACAGCGATTAAGAACACATTACCTACAGACATCTCGCTTCACGAGCACTCTTCACAAGACATTTCAGCGGACTCTTCCCCCTCCTACGCCCGACACCCAGGACCAGCACTGGAAGGGGCGAGTGGAATGACTGAGCGGGAAATCCTTACGATATCCATCGCAGACAACCTTCCACCCAGCGCAGCCCTGGTTCACTACAACGGGGTAAGTTTTCAGGTTCAGGTGCCTGACCTGTCCGCTACTGTGCCCACTACCTCGGCCTCTCAGGACAACTCAATCATAGAGACGGGCGACGAGCCGTTGCCCCGCCCCACACAGTCTCTGACCGAAATATCAGCCCGACCAGATCACCGAATTTAGGGCCTGGCTGCAGGAATAGGAGCGACAAAAGAACACAATGGAACAGCAAGAGGAAAATCAGGAAAGGACAAAACAGCGCGCTAGACAGCAGAAAACCCCGACCGCCGCCATGCCGCAGACAATAACGGTTTCGAGCCGTTATTCGCCGCTCGCGGATACCGTGAGCGCACCTACAACAGCACGGCCAGCGGTACCATCTCTCTACCCGCCCCGACTAATCAGACAACAGCCACGCACCCCCCCTCCCCAATACCCCGCGACCAAACAAGCCCCGCAAACACGCTCTGAGACTAGTAGTTTCAGACCAGAGCCTCTACAACCAGCTTGTTGCGCGTATGGAGACTCTGGCCCCTCGGGGAGCACAAATTTCACTGGTGCGCGTGGGCCTGCAGATAGCGTGCGAGCACGAGCAGGCGTACTTTACACTGAAATCATACCTTGACTCTGTAACGATTCCTGATTACACATACAGCACCCCCTCAGAGCTGCCACAAAAAGTAGTAATCAAAATGCCTCGCTCCACACCTACAGAAATGAATAAAGAGGACCTCGAGGAACGCTGGTACACTGTCATCAACGTGTACCAGTTCCACTCCAAATGCACGAACCCTGCCGACCCCACACACATCTGGGAGGAACCACTGCCCCGATTCTGTGTTTCAGTCACAAAGAATGACACCCATCCCCCACTGACTGCACTCAAGGTCATTAACATGACCAAAGTCGAGGTAGCACAGTATAAAGAGCGCGTAAATAACGTGGCACAGTGCACTAACAGTTAAAAATACCTACACACAGAAACTTCTGCAAACTTGCCACCAAATGCAAGCACTGTGCCGAGCCACACTCCCAAACCGCCTGCCCCAACCTGGCCAAGAACCCAAATTGTGCTACCTGCAAGGATAAGGGAATGCACGAGTGCAACTCTAAGCTCTGCCCTGAGTACCTTAAAAACGTCGAGATGAGACAAGAACAGGCATCTTCGCGCGCCACGCAAGCCCAGCTTCGTGCACCCCAATACTCGCCAGCGAGCTAACCCATGCTACCATCCCCTCCTCCATCAAACCCAATTCGCCCAAACCTCTCTTTTGCGCAGGCCAACAAATACACCTACCCCACAACCCATCCTTCACCCCCGCAAACCCCCACTCCTTCCCACCCAAGGACCAACCAACCGACCTTTGTGACCGATGACCACAATAATGTAATAAATCAACCATATTCAAACATAATCACTGGCGATTTAAATGCAAGAAACCAACTGTGGCACACAGGATCACACATTTATTGAAAAGGACACACATTTGGAAGCACAATCAACGAAAAGGAAGCACGACTTGATGTAGGCTTTTGGACATACGCCATTGCTTAGCACATGTATGTCTGCAGAAGAAAACTACAAAAAAAACACAAATGACAAAAACACAGCAAAACGAAAAGACGAAACAAACACAATAGTTTTCCAAAAAACAAAAAACAAAAAGAGAAACGAAAAAAAACCCACAAATGATGACAGCACAAAAAATATTTAACCCGAAAAATTCAGCACAACAGTCAAAACGAGACAAAAACACGACCAAACGAAAAGACGAAACAAACACAACAGTTTTCTAAAACAGAAACAAGCGACGTTTCGGGAACTGCTATCTGCTCCCGTCCTCAGGCAGAGACGCACATGGTACGGAAACACAGGTGCGACTCCTGGTCCAGGAGTCATCATTTGTGAATTTCTTTTTTCGTTTCTCTTTTTGTTTTTTGTTTTTTGGAAAACTATTGTGTTTGTTTCGTCTTTTCGTTTTGCTGTGTTTTTTGTCTCGTTTCAACTGTTGTGTTTAATTTTTTTTTGTTCGGAATTTTTGTGCTGTCATCATTTGTGGGTTTTTTTTCGTTCTGTTAGTCCATTTTTGTTTGTTTTTTCCTTGTTTGTTGACCATATTCCTGTTGTGGAATATTGTGTGGCGTTAAATCCTGACAACAGCAATTTTTGCTTAATTTGTGTTTTTGTCATTTGTGTTTTTTTGTAGTTTTCGTCTGCAGACATACATGTGCTAAGCAATGGCGTATGTCCAAAAGCCTACATCAAGTCATGCACTCCCATTGCACAAATCTTTCAAAGATAATATGAAAAGGGAGCACAATCGGCAGCACATTCGACAAAGAGCAAGCACAATCAATGAAAAGGAAGCACAATCGGCAGCACATTCGTCAAAGAGGAAGCACAATCAACAAAAAGGAAGCACAATCAACGAACATGCAATACACACAGGACATGTATTTGACAAAACAATATGGCGACAGTGCATGTGATGTGCGTTAACTAACGCTCCGGGTAGCAAGTGTTGACAATCAATATGGTCGTGTTTGGTCTCGAACAGACGATGCTAATATTCCTTCAAATTAAAAAAAATTACAAGTTCGAATGTGTGTGTTATTTTTATATATCTTATTTAATTCTCAGTCTGGTAATTGTCTCGATGGCCGTGTGTTCAAAGGCATATATTTTCCAACCTAGAGGTCAGAGCTGCATTGGTTCGAATCACAGCATTTCAAATGTATTTTGCATAAAAAATTAAATTTAATATGTCGATAGGGACCATAGCAGCTCTGATAGGAAATGGAACATCGATCTTGTGTAATGAGATGTAGCGATGCTGGCGCTCTCTATAAACAAACAGCAGAAACAAAGATGTTGGTATCCAAGATGGCGGCCTCCAGCAGATCATAGAAAAACAAGATAGCAGACATATAATCTAAGATGGCTGCCTCTAGCAGACGAAAACAAGATGGCCAACAAGATGTCAGAATCGAAAAAAAGTGACTGTGAAATTAGATCCAAGATGGTGCACATGTTATAATTCAATATGGTGACCATAACAAAAATGGCAATGTTCTATAATCCAAGATGGCGGCGATAACGAAACGTAAAACAATGATATCATACACATCAAGGTGGCTGGCGTAAAGAAAAGTGCAGCATTAGTTAGCGGGTCGCTCGATTAAAGTTGGCGGATCCAAAATGGTTTCAAAGTCAGGGTCACAGATCAAGGATAAGGTCATCCAAGATGGCCACAATGACGTCACAATCCAATATGGCGATTGTCACCACTCACCACAGCTAAAAGCATGGCACTGGAGCCCCATTTGTATACTACTCCAGACCTATCTATATGAACATGTTGTGGACATAACTAAGACCACTCAGACGAACACAGTGGCTTCCTATGGCGAAACATTTGCTCTCTGATATTTAAAGATTGACATTAACTTATTTAGTCTTGTTTTCTGTGGGTTTATGGTTTCATTTTTATTTTGCATTCTTTAAATTTTAAATGACAAACAGTGCAAAATTGCAATGGTGTATGTCATAAAAATGGAATTAAATCAAAATTCCCCATTACAAAAAACATTTAAACATAGTACTAATAAACTGGTCGATGTATTAGTTGATAGTTCATTTAAGAATTGATTATATGCTGTGAATTTTAATGAATAAATAGTATCGGAGAAAAAGTATTGTTTTAATTAACACAACTATACATGTTGGAATCAATAGCATCAATTTTGCACTTTTCCTGTATGGTCTCTCCCTCGCCTCCCCTTTCACACTATATATATATATATATATATATATATATATATATATATATGTGTGTGTGTGTGTGTGTGTGTGTGTGTGCAAATTAAGGTAAGCATAATAATTACAAACTTGTTCAATGCAGAAGAAATATAATACACATTACTTATCATATTTTAATCTAAAATGAAAATCATTTAAGGAGAAAAAAGGTTACAGATTAGTTACTCAAAAAATTTAACAAAATTATTTGTTCTAAAAAATCTTTATAACAAAATATGTTGCAAGGGAATGGAAATCCGAAATATAAGTTTGTGTCACCGACTCAAACATTTTGGTTCATACCATTTTAATAATGAATAGTTCAATTATTTTTACAAACAAAATTTGTCACAATAATGGTTGGTAGTTTTATTCAATAAACATCTGGAGAAATATAATTTACGAACCTGTAACATTGAATAATGCACCAGTAAAAGCTACCACTTTTAATACTAATGTTTGCCTCCATGACCTTGATACTTACGTACATGATATGACTATGCATTGCCAGAATATGCACAATCACCACCACTAACATCCTCTAAAAATTTACCGGTAATGTCTGCAAAACTTTCTGAAAACTGCGAACCTTTAGTGATGTGCACATTGTTTAAGGTAACATGAACAGGGTTGGATTTGCTGATACCATGAACTATGTAGGTTCCCTTCGTCAACACCTTGATGTTGTTGAAGTTGATGTTCCGGAACTCTGGTGTACGGTTGCCATGCAGGTTCATATAGGTCATCTCCAGGTAAATGGGATGCTGCACGTTTCGCATGCAGATGTTCTCGTATGATATGTTAACCACGTGTCCACCACGGAAGGTGTTGCTCTTGATGTGCACGCCGTTGACGGTGTCGTGCACAGTCAGCCCCGACACGAACACGTCGCTCGCCCCGTAGTTCACCTCGCTGCCGATGGACATGCCCCGACCCTTGTGGAAGTGGTTGTTCAGGACTGAGATGTGCCTCGATGGCGCGGTCATCGCCTTGATGGCCACGTTGTCATCCCCATTGCTGATGTTGCAGTGGGCGATGGTGACATTCTGGGAGCCTATCGGGTCGATGCCGTCAGTGTTGCGAGCGCTCTCTGGGGCGTAGATGGTGACGCCCCAGACTGTGAAGCCATATGTCTCGCTGGTAGCGACAGTGTAAAAGGGCGAATTTATCAGTGTGATCTGGTGTAGGGTGATCTCCAAGGAATTGTTGATCTGTATCAGGCGAGGGTTGTTCTGGTAGTTGCCCTTCACCAGCGCAGCATCCGACAGCTCCCACCAGGTCATGTTCTTACCCGTCATCGTCACGTTGGCCTGGCCGTCAATCGTGCCCTTGCCATAGATGCCACTGCCATTGGCTTCGTGCATCGTGATGAAAGCCTTGCAGCCAACACCATATTCGTCCAAGGTGCCACATGTTTTTGCACCCAGATCGTACAATGTCGGATTCGGAATGGCCTTCAGGGTCGCTCCTTTCTCCACCAGGAGACTGACACCCGAAGGTATAGTCAGTGGGCCAGAATAAAAGACCCCTGCTGACAATGCGACAGCTTTTCCTTTGGCACAAGAGTCAAGAGCATTCTTTATGGCTTCAGAGTCATCGCTACCAGATGCTTTCAGTGACTTGCAGGTCTGAGGAGCCTTGGGTTCTGTCACATTGCGTAGATCTCTCGCATTCCCAGTATGAATCAAGGCTAAAAATGCGAATGTACCTAAGAGGGTAATTGATCGTATTTCCATAATAAAGAAGATATTCAATTTTAGATTCTAGGGATGTAGAAAATGGGTTTAAAGAAAACTGGAGACTTTATCACTACAGTTCCTTATTATTTTGTTAAAAAGAACAAAACCAGTTTCCTGTTTACGAACAGCAACCTGAAAAAATAAAAAAATAATGATCAGTAACTGCTACATCTAAATATTTGTAACCATTTATACAGAATCTTTTTATGAACTTATTCTGTTTCTATGTTAAAAAAACATTTTTAACGATTTTAATGTTTGCTATAAGAAGCATATTAAAAAAAATTGTATTTGGATGTTTGTACAATTAGTTTGGTTTGCAGGGTGACTACTCAATTGAGAATATAGCAAATAAACGGGAATGAGCCATGCATTGTTTTGAATCTGGGAGACTTAGGAGACGGAAGAAATTTGTGCATTTTCAAGCCGAAAGAAATCATTGGTATGAATAGCAAGCTGGAAACAGCTTATTTGAAATCTACATGATATGTCTACAAACTGCATCACTTATACCCCATTTGAGCATTGCTTTTCATTATCCCCCCCCCCCCTAGCCGTGACCTATATTGTTCTCTTTAAAAACAGGATTCGAGGATTTTTCCTTCCTCTATTTTACAACCAAAGGAAAAACAGCAGTAGCAGCCACAATACTTTCTTGTAAATATACTGAGACATGTGATTGACATGTAAAAAACAGACGAAACTCGATCGAAAACCTTCAAACATATCATAACGATTCCTAGTTAGTTTTCTCATAATTTTTTTATTGTTCAAAAATTGCGCCAAAATAACAGTCTATCGCAAATATTAGTGTTAGCATTTACATACAAGTAGTACATATTGTTTCCTGCTCCTACAGAACTAAAAGTGAGGTGTTAGTGCCAATAACCGCCACATTGAATTGTGATGTCACGGAGGCCATTTTTAATAACCTTGAACTTCAAAATTGTCTAAAAATTGCTTAAATTGACACACAATTCCTAAAAATTTTCAGTTTTCCGGGAAACAAAATAGTCAAAAAATGTCAAAATACATAAATTTTTTTTCTCATTTGGAGTGAAAAATTCAGAATTTGAGGGAAGATTTCCCGTTTTAGTCCTCAAATATGCCAGTGGCTTGAAATGTCCTAAAAGTGGCCCAAGAGTCCTAAAAGCAAGCTGCCCCAAAGCCGCTTAGGTCATGAACTTGACAATTAGGATGTTAAAGTCGACATTTTTTAAATATTATCGTCACAATTGCAATTTTTGCTATGGCCACCATCTTGAAAATCCGTAATTATTATTTAATTTTAAAAGTAAAATTATATATTAATAAAAAATAATATGTAATAAGTTTTAATACTAAATTTCCGCCATCTTGATAATATTTTATTATTATTTTAAAAATTCGAAAAATTAAATCTAACAAAAAATTAACAAATCAAATTTCAATTATATTTTGATTAATAAACGAACTTACATTATACAATTTGGAGTCCTCGGATTGAAACTAGTGAGATTAAAATAAAAATGGCGACTAAGCTTTCTCCACGGAGATCACCGACAGACTGACATCCCACCACTAATACCAATGTATATATTATGGCAGCTTGTATGACATCATGTCCTCCATCTTGTTTTCGTCCGCTAGAGGCCACTGCCGCCATATTATTTTAATTTTCACTTTTTAGAGTGCAGTTATTATTTATTCCCACGGCGCCCACTATCTAGTAAGCTATCTTGAAAAACGTAATTATTAACTAAAAATTAGAGAAAAATTCCAAAATTCATTTCAAAATCTACCATTATTAATATACTGATTTAGATCTATTACTGCTCTTAGTTAGTTTTTTTAGCATGCAAAAATCTTCAATATTATGTAAAATAATTAATTCAATAAATATGGTGGAAATTCATAAAATAAGATTTGGCACCTAGTCTACAAACCTCGAGTAAGCTGTCGATGACATATTGGCCACTATCTTGAAAATTCGTAATAATTAACCCAGAAATACAGAAAATAAATTCTAAAAATCGTCTACTAATGAAAATTTGACTCGATACATTTCCCTCCTTTGTTTTATTATCAGCCAGTAATTAGAGTAATTAATACTTAAAATTAATTTTAAATTATGTCTCGCATTACCTTTCCAGGAGTTTATTAATAATTCACTCTACGAAAAAAACTATATTCAAGATACCTGTCCGACGAAATAAATATGCTGTCGCTATGCCTACCATAGAGGTCTGATCTTTCGATAATTAGAATATATTCCAACCAGATCTTGTTCAATTTTAGGCGTATAGACCAAGCGTCATCGAACCAAGAGGTATATTTCGATGATACTCGAAAAACATTTTAAACAGGCCATGTCCAACGTCAGGCGTTAAAACCAGGCATCTCCGAACCACGAGACCAATCAAGTCCTGAATACAGACTTAACGATCCACAATCAATGAAAAGTAACACATTTGGAAGCACAAACACAAGAAGGAAGAATAATCGTAAGCAAATCAACGAAAAGTAGTAAGCACAATCATCGAATAGGAAGCATAATCAACGAAAAGGAAGCACATTTGGAAGCACAATAAAAAAATGGAAGCTGTATTACGAGAACTTAGTCTTAGTTAGAAATCAGATTACAAGAAAAAAACGATAAATTTTTAAAATCTAAATAATTGATTTATTTTTTCAATATATGCACATACAAGTTAAACAAGTGATTATTGTATGTAGCCAGCTTTCCTAAGTTTTTTAAGTATGGAGGCTACTTCGTCGATCTGCGAGTATTTTTCTCCACGAACCGATGCCACCAAAAGTCTCAGATGATCAACCGTTATGTTAGGATCTTCCCATAAAGTATAACCAATCTCTTCTGCTATCTACACCTTCCTGGAATGTTTGTTACTAATATTAATAAGATCACTATCGTGCCAGTGCTCATCGTAAGCTTGATCAGAATAATTAATTTTATCACACCATTTTCATAATTTCTGTCTCAAGGCTTCATCACAGCTTTCGACCTTGCCAGCTTAGATGCGTTATCAGAATATTTTGTCTTGTCACCAGCTTCAGAGTCACAGTCACGATCATCTTAGAAGACCGTATTTTCACCCATATTATTGTAACTATTTGAAATCATTGACATCGATGCTTCTTCATCGTCTTGAAGCTTCACTTTTAAGAGTCCATAATTTTTACGAAGTAAGTATCTACCTGAATTCGACTTGAACATATTTTAACTTTTAATGGTAATGTTACTTTCATTGTCTTCATTCATCCATAAATCGTCAACATCCTTCAATTTAAGATATTTTTCAAGATCAGGAGTTATTAACATAGTCTCGTTTAAGACAAGGAAAATTATTGAATTAATGTAAAACACTCATCTTTAGAATAGTAGCTCCTTTGTTTTCCGCTTTCTAGTAAGTAGGCTTGGCGTTACAAGTGATTCAGTGTCTCTTTAAGCTCTTTCTTCCTGTAAAATACTTGCTACAACGAGCACAACTTATCATTTTGCGTAGCGCATTTTTATCACATTAATTCTTCTCATGGAGCTACTATTCTAAAGATGAGTGTTTTACATTAATTCAATAATTTTCCTTGTCTTAAACGAGACTATGTTAATAACTCCTGATCTTGAAAAATATCTTAAATTGAAGGATGTTGACGATTTATGGATGAATGAAGACAATGAAAGTAACATTACCATTAAAAGTTAAAATACGTTCAAGTCGAATTCAGGTATATACTTACTTCGTAAAAAATATGGACTCTTAAAAATGAAGCTTCAAGACGATGAAGAAGCTTCGATGTCAACGATTTCAAATAGTTACAATAATATGGGTGAAAATACGGTCTTCTAAGATGATCGTGACTGTGACTCTGAAGCTGGTGACAAGACAAAATATTCTGATAACGCATCTAAGCTGGCAAGGTCGAAAGCTGTGATGAAGCCTTGAGACATAAATTATGAAAATGGTGTGATAAAATTAATTATTCTGATCAAGCTTACGATGAGCACTGGCACGATAGTGATCTTATTAATATTAGTAACAAACATTCCAGGAAGGTGTAGATAGCAGAAGAGATTGGTTATACTTTATGGGAAGATCCTAACATAACGGTTGATCATCTGAGACTTTTGGTGGCATCGGTTCGTGGAGAAAAATACTCGCAGATCGACGAAGTAGCCTCCATACTTAAAGAACTTAGCGAAGCTGGCTACATACAATAATCACTTGTTTAACTTGTATGTGTATATTTTGAAAAAAATAAATCAATTATTTAGATTTTAAAAATTTATCGTTTTTTTTCTTGTAATCTGATTTCTAACTAAGACTAAGTTCTCGTAATACAGCTTCCATTTTTTTATTGTGCTTCCAAATGTGCTTCCTTTTCGTTGATTATGCTTCCTATTCGATGATTGTTCTTACTACTTTTCGTTGATTTGCTTACGATTATTCTTCCTTCTTGTGTTTGTGCTTCCAAATGTGTTACTTTTCATTGATTGTGGATCGTTAAGTCTGTATTATGGACTTGATTGGTCTCGTCGTTCGGAGATGTCTGGTATAAACGCCTGACTTAGGACATGACATATTAAAAATATTTTTCGAGTATCTTCGATATATACATCTTGGTTCGATGACGCTTTGTCTATACGCCTTAAATTGAACAAGATAATGTTGGAAAGTAACCCAAGTATCGAAAGATCAGATTACTATGGTAGTAATAGCGACAACATATTTATTTCGTTGGACAGGTATCTTGAATAGAGTCTTTTTGTAGAGTGAATTATTAATAAACTCCTGGAAAGGTAATGCGAGACATAATTTAAAATTAATTTAAAGTTTTAATTACTCTAATTACTGGCTGATAATCAAACCACGGAGGGAAATATATCGAGTCAAATTTACATTAGTAGACGATTTTTAGAATTTTTTTTCCTGTATATCTGAGTTGATGATTACTAATTTTCAAGATACTGGCCAATATGTCATCGACAGCTTACTCGAGGCTTGTAGACTAGGAGCCTAATCTTCTTTTATGACTTTCCACCATATTTATTGAAATTAGTTATTTTACATAAAATTGAAGATTTTGGCATGGATAAAAAAAAACGAACCAAGAACCTTACTAGATCTAATAAATCAGTATATTAATTGAAGATTTTGAAATGAATTTTGGAATTTTTCTCACATTTATAGTTAATGATTACTTTTTCAAGATATCCGACAAGATGGTGTGCGCCCTGGCAATAAATAATAACTAATATGGCAGTAGTGGCCTCCAGCAGAAGAAAACAAGATGGAGGACATGTCATTCTAGCTGCTGTAACATATGCATTGGCATTAGTAGTGGGAGGTTCAGTCTGTCAGTGATATTCGTGGAGAAGGGATCTTTCGTAGTTTTAATTTTGAGTTTATTAATTAAAATTTTATTAAATTTTATTATTTTTTATTTATAAAAAAATTAATTTTTGGAAAATAATTACAGAATTTCAAGGTAACGGATAAATAAAAATTAATTCCAATTAATATGAGATAATAACTTATATTCAATATGGCTACCATAGCAAAAATGACAAGCGTGACGACACAATTCTAAATGGCTGCCATAACATCCTAATTGTCAAGGTCAAGACCAAAATGGCTTAGGGTGGCTTGATTAAGGACTCTTAAGCTGATTTTAGGACTTTTCATGCCACTGGCATTTTGAGAACTAAAACGGGAAATCTTCCCTCGAAATAGGAAATTTTTTATTTATTTTTTATTTTTGAGATTTTTGGGGGAATTGTCCCCTCCTCCCAAATGGGAACTATTGGCAGATTTTGGTGAATTTGGAACAAATTTTGTGTAATTTTGAAGGTCAAGTTCAAGGTCATCCAAGATTGCCGTAGTGACTTCACAATCCAACCGGCAGCAGCACCTCATTCCTACTCCTGTAGCAACCAATATATACTACTCATACACATTGTCATGTCATGTCACTAGAAGACCTGTAGCGCAATAACACTTTAAGCAGATTAAAACTAGCAAATATTAATCAAATTAGAAAATTATTGTATTTATTTTAGAGTACCAATTATACCCGCCATTTGTCAGAAGACTACTTGACTGCTTCTACACCAATTAAAAAATCAAAATTTTTTGACGATATTATAATTAGTAACCGCATGGTTATAAGTTAAGGCCACTGAGCTCTATAGCACTGATCGGTCTTCAGTGAGGAAAATCACTCATGAGTTCGAGTTAGTATATAGCATAACTGTAATGTTATTCTTTGTTTTAAACCTATAACTATGTTCAGATTTTGTCTAAATAATTATTCGTTTTGTTAATTACATGTTTGAGGCAATATGAAATGCTAACAAATAATTTTCAGGAGTTTTACTTTATCATAACTAAACTTTAAACATATAAGGAGTAGGAGAACTTAATTTCATGAAATATTTTACAGACTATAAGTTACACAAATTTCACTAAATGATCTTTTTAAAGGTAAAATAATAACCTAGTGAAAACCAGGATTTATTTTGACCAGCAGAATGGCCATGTTTTTAGGTTATTTATTTAGAATTATCTTCTCGTTAGTAAGTCTGGTTAAGTTTACATTAATGATGATGTTTTGCAACTAGTAATTTATTTCGATAAATTAAGTTACTTAGTTTTTTACACATGAATTTCAGAATGTTCTTTTCAACTGAATAGAAAACAGTAAGTGAATGATCTTTAAAGTTTTGCAACATGGTTTGTCAAATTTATTTTACCAGTATGGAATTAATTATAATTGCTCTTTTGAGGTATTTAGAATGGTATTTGGAAACACAGCTGAATTAAGTTTCAAAACATTGGCCTAAAATCGAATGTAAATATGTTTATTGAAACATTATTTTAGTGGTAACTTAGGGCCCAACCTTGTCCTTGAAATCATTCGAACAGTGAATTTTTTTAACCTTGGTTTGTGTGGACACCATCATGAAAACCTCAATGACTGGCAAAAAAAAAAAAAATCCAGACAATTTTCAAATACATCCAATAAATGTACACTTCATGTACGAAAAAAAAAAGAAAAAAAAACTTAAGTTATTACTAATTGCCAAAAAGAGAATCTCAAATACTTGTGTTTAAAGATCTACACAGAGACCAAATAATAGTCTAAAATAGTATGTAATCTGTAAACAACCTAAATGATTTCTATACCTAGAAGCTCTGATAAACTCACAGTTGAATACAAGGATTGAAATATGTTTTGTAGAGTTTTAAGCAAACTTGTGTTCACTATGGACATAAACATACATTTTCTTCTTCACTTACCACAGTGCTCACAAATGTCTCAGACGTTGACAGCGCAAGGTAGATGCAACAACTGTGTGTGCCTTAGCTATTTTATTTTTCCAACAGCGTAGTTCCACGTCACCTTCACATGTCTGATAAAATTTCTCAAATTACCTTAAAAAAAGTTAACCGACAACAAGATAACCGCCTGAAGAACAATTGTTCGTTAAATAAACAATGCAAACGTGACAAACGAAGGACTTGGGGGTCAAGCTACATGGTTATCACAAGCGATAAGTTAATTGAACAGAGATTACAGCGTCGCCATTACGTTAAGCAATAATTTACGAATTGTAGGCTGTATCAGAGCGTACTCAGTGGGGAAGGGTGGGATGATATCCCCACCCCCTGAAATCCTAAATCTATATATATAAAAATCAATAGTCATGCGTTAGTCTCGCTAAAACTAGAAAACGACTAAGCCGATTTGAATGATTTTTTTTCCGCTTCATTACAGGGATGGTTTAGGGGAAAATAAATACGAGGAAAAACCCAAAGGAACAGCCGAAAAATCGAAAAATCGAATTTGGTAATTTTGTATGAGAATTGACACTTCGAATTACTTTAAAATGTTTCTAAGCCAGGGTGGCTACAGAACTTAAGGTTTGAAATTCCCTGTGTTTGCCCTGTTTTCCAGAGTAATTCCAAAAAACATCCCTGTTATGAAATAACTTTCTCAATAATACTTGGATCACAATATTTTTAGAACCACGTTTTATGTAAATGAACAAACGCTATGAGAATAAAATAATGTTACAAATAATTCAATACATTGTCATAAATACCTCTATATGAATCACTTCTATTTTTTCTTGGTGTAGACAGCAAACTTTGTGCTTTCCTCTTGCAAGTACCCGTAATAAAGTTTTCAACAAAGACAATATTTTTAATAAGGGGCAAATTAAGAAATATACAAAAATATAAATAACTGCAATCAAGTAGGAATTTTTATAAGACACATCCTCGGGAAGTTTCTTAGCTCTTTCGAAGAGACCCAGTCTCTTCTTCAATGATACGTGCTTGTAATTGGGCTTCTTCAAAATTTTCCTCTTTTTAACCTCAAGTTCTGAAGCTCTTTTCATTGCACGCTTTTGCTGCATCTCTGCTTTACACTGGGACTCCTTTTCCTTTTTTTGCTGAGCTAATACTTCTCCTATAGTCATCGAGCTTTACCAGCTGCGTGAATCAATGCCTTTGTCACTTCAATATACTCTACACCACCAACTGCTAGTACCGCATCGTACACTTGTCTTTGGGCAACAAGTGATTCCTCACATTGATTTTCTACTATGCACTCTTTATTTATAGAAAATCCTCTTTATAAAGCTGAATTTCCATGTGAAATGAGAAATACTATTTTCAGAAAAGCCTTCAAATCACCATATTCGGCATCACTAGGAATAAGGCTCAACCACAATGTTTCCAATCTGTCACTTTTCTTGGAAAAACCTTTCATTTTTCCAACAAAATCTGAAGCACAGCAAATAATTTTGAATTGCCGATCAATACGATCTGCTCTCCCTGCACCACACGCCCACTTCTTCGTTACTAGTACCTCCAATGCCATACAGAGCCTTCTGTCGCGAACTGATGCATGCTGAGCCACCTCAGGATACAAACATGATATACCTTTTGTCAGCTTGTAACAAAGTGGTGATGAAAGCAATAGTTTATTACAAAGTGTTTTCAGGCAAATTTTACACTCTTGTCGAAAAAACAATAGATATTTCTCTGTGACATTCTTCACTTTGTGGAGGGCATCTCTTGTTCCATATCCCAGGTCAAAGTTGTTGGCAGTCATTAACTTTTCCTCTGAAATTATTAATTTTGATTCAAATTCTGTTTGCAACTCTGGTTTTATAAACCTCTTACCCAAGGAGATCATAATCTTGTTGAAGTATTCATACAAAAAAGGTGCAAGCGGGGTGTCTGCTTGAAATTCACGAAGAAATGGTTCCACTTCTGCAGCTACTGACTGAAAGAAAGCCAATTTTGCAGCTAACAGTTTGTTCTTTATGGCTGCAGACACAACTTGAAAACTTTGGCACCCTGGCACTTTCTAGGCAGCTTGAACTCCCGCCACATACTTTTCTATACATGTAAGAATAGTAAGAGCTCTTTCAGCCACTTCAATAATTTGCAGCCACCTGACAGCACAAAATGTAAGAGGAAAATTGGTAGATCCACTGTAATGAATATAGTCTGCTCTACGAGCAGGAACATTCTTGAACAAATTGTACAATGATCTAAGAAAACCAACAATATCCCACTGAGTAGACTGCATTGCTGCCTTGAAGGAAACAGTAAAGTCTGTGAAGACCACAAGTGCCAATACTGAGTGGTTCTGGACCATCAGGATCATGTGAGGTGATATCATCAATAAGGTCCTTGTGAAACTTCAGGTTTACGTTCGGTCCATCCATTGATACTTGCAGTATTCTGACCGACCTCAATACTGACAGAATCTCAGAAAATGCTTTCGAAATATCTAAAGCTGTAACATGTCCTAAAAATGATGAGTTGAAATACCGTGTTGAAACAGTGTCACTTTTGTTGTCCCAAAACCTGACTGTAATATCCATTTGACCTTTTTGAACCATCTTGATCAAAAACTCAAACCCAACAACAATTTCTGAACATTTCAAACACGACTTTCTCAGCTCATCATGGAAATATTGGGCTAAACCATATACGAGTGTGTATGCTAATTTAGCTCTTCACAACTGCATTTTTCCAGCAATTAAGCTGTCCGGGAACATGTCCTTAAAAAGTGTCACACTTTTCCCAGATGCACGCAAAGATATGTGAGATGTAACTGCATGAAGACACCATATTATCTCTGCTTTTGTAACACTTTCGTTGAGTAGGTAGACATTCATGGTTGGTGTTTGAATTTTTTGTATTGTGCTCGTTGCTTGAGACATTTCACAACCAAGACCCTGAAAAAGAATGAAAAAAATAGTCTTAAAACCATGGTTGTTTTGCACCTGATTATATTATACAATTGAGACAATTATTTATGAAAATAACTAAAAGTAATACACAGGAACATAGAAAACCTAAGAATATACATGGCCGCATAAGCAGGTATTGTAGCATTTCATAAAAACTGCATCACTCAGAAACTAACAGTATAATTGAATAGACTTTTTTTGGTAAAAAATTGAGGAAGGTCTTTAGTATTTCTAGAAAGTGTTTTCAGATTTTTAATTTTTTTTCCATGCACCCCTCAAATACATAAATACCATAAATTTTAATTAAAAAAAGCAGTCTTACAGTATGCTGTTAAACATGGTATTATTTGATGTTGTGGCCTGACTTTTATTTCTAAAACACGTTTTTATTATGTTCTTCTAAACGAGTTTTGGATGTTAAAGAACATGGCCTATATTTTCTGATTTCGCTGAATCCATTCAGACCCTGTAAAAATATGCCACAGTTTCATCAACAAAATAGACAAATTGGAACACTGGCTCTAAGGTTACCAGCATTTGAACATACCTCTAACTTGCTTGATCCAGACGACGAAGACTCTATGGGCCCAACAGAAGTAGCACTTGGTAGCGGTGCTGTAGACTTACAAAATAATTGCATTCGCATCGACATCTGCTTGTTTTCCACCACTTTAATGTGTTTTTTTTTTTTTTTTTTTACCGAGCCGATGGCTTTGTACTGCACGTTTACCCATGTTGCTTAATGCAAATGTAGTATTGCAAAAACGACACATTGCTGAATATAGGCCAGTAACACACGGCTTTAACCAATTCTTACAGTCAGGGTCCTGTAAACACGTTGTTTTTAATTTGGCTTTGTAAGCCATTTTATTTTCATGAAAACGAACACACGATTTACTGTAATTAATGTCAACAAATCACATATGAAAGCAGTCAAAAATTTATCACCACCGCCATCGTCATATTGATAACTGTTATATAACCTCGTATCTCTCGCAACTCTACGAGCGTGGCCGAATCGATATCACGGGCCAGAAATCGATATATCGACGTAACGCGATGTAGGTTCTACAACACTTGAAAATGCGGTAAAACTGTGCAAGAAAGTTTTTTCCTTAGAAAAGGTTTTTGTGTATTCCCCGAATACAAAAATTCGGGTTATTTTCATAATCAGTTGTGATTGAAAATTTCCATCTTTAGTCTGGTATGCAAAATTTCCTGGCATTTACCTGTTTTCCCTATTGTATTAAAATTCCCTGCATTTTCCCTGTTTTCCCTGTTTGTAGCCACCCTGTAAGATTGACTGTATGCGTTACTAAACCACTGATCCGATCTCGATTAAATTTTGCAGACTTGTCCTTCGAAACACGAGGAAGGTCACTGTCCAAAGAAACAGCCGAAATAATGAAAAAATCTAAATTGGTAATTTTGTATGGGAATTGCCACTTCTGATTACATTCAATAGATGGCGTACGTGGCGGGACTTTCATTTGACAGCTGCGCCATGCATAACAGATTTTCCTCTATGTGTTTTTCATTCCGTACGGTTGTGTGAAATATCTTACATTAAAATTATTTTTTTTTGTCAAAGAAAGGTAGTGGATTTTGAGATATGAGTTGGTTAAAGCGAATTTAATTACATTTTGCGTACATTCATTTTGATCTGCCATTCTATTAAGGTAAATTGACTTTGCAGGCTTAGAAATAACCACAAATGCATTAAATGTGTTTCAGCGAGACTCGAGGATTAAGAGCTGCACCATGCATGACTATTATTCATTCCGTGCAATTTTGTGCATCTTTTACATTTAAAATCGTTTTATCGTAATAAAAAAAAAATTGAAAAACCATAATTGGCTGAGCGAACGAGCCATATTGGCGGCGAAAAACGAAGATGTCGATGATCTCAATGCGTCCATTCAAAATTTCATTCCGAGACAGTTGTTTTATTACAAATCGGTTGACACAGTTATAAACCAGAATGAGGTAGTCAACTATCCCACAGAGTTTTTGAATTTTCTGGAATTGCTTGGATTACCACCTCACAATTTGGAATTGGAAGTCGGCTCAGTCATCATCATGTTGCGTAACATCAATTAACCTTTGCTATGCAATGGAACTAGACTGGCTGTGAAAATTATATATGTAGACTACCTTCTGCTAGGTCTCTCAGGTAGATAAGTCAATTTATTATGTGCTTCTAGCTATAAGCTAACTACTAGTTTAACTGCTGTTGCTAATTACTTGTATTGACACATATATAGGTATAGGGGAGCAGTGGCGAATATAGGTTATAATTTTTTTGGGGGGGGGGGGGGGGCAATATGACCGAGCTTACCATCATTTATGCTTGCTTTTTTAAAATCAAGTATCATTTAATGATTATGTAAGTTTACAAAGGGTTTTGAGGAAAGTTTTAGGACTAAACAATATATTTATTATTTCTATTTATTTATGTTTTCGGTTATTTTTATAACAGAACTGCATAGATTTTTTATTATATAATAACACGTTGTTTTGAAAAACGTGCGTATTTAACATTTAATGGTATTCACGTTTATATTAATTTCCCTTTTCCCTTTACTTTTTTCTTTTTTACTTTGACGTCATACATCCTCTTTATTAAACAAAACAACCCGGGTCACAGTCCTGTCCGCGGCGCAATACTCCAGCCATAGCCCTGGTAGTGCCACCACTCGCCACCAGATGGCAGTTGTAAATATAAAGAGACAGTGTATTATAGTTATTTTATATATGTTATTATTGTAAATATTTAGGTAGATTATTAAGTGTATTTTTTAAGTATGTTTTGTAGATGTGTAAATAATATTGTAAAATGCAAAAGATCAAAAGAAATAGAAATATGTAAAACTTTAACACAAATGGTTCTAGAAGAAACTTGTATAAATTGTGCGGGCTAACAAGCCTTGACACAGGCAAAAGTGGTATGATTGGCTTGCCTTCCTCATTTTCCTTTCCTCAGCTAGCGACTCTTAGTGAGACCGCGGGCTTCCTTCCTTCTCTCTCTCTCTCATTCCACCTCTCTCCCATTCTCCTCAGCTAGCGACTCCTCGTGAGACAGCGGGCTTCCTTCTCTCTCTCATTCTACCTCTCTCTGCCCACCCATCCACTAGCGACTCTTTGTGAGACCGCGGGCAATCCTCTGCTAGCGACTCTTCGTGAGACCGCGGGCATCCTTCTCTCCAACTTACATCCTTTCCGCTAGCGACTCTTCGTGAGACCGCGGGCATCCCTCTCTTCTACTCCCAATCTTCCAGCTAGCTACTCCTTGTCAGCACGTCCTCGGTCAGCTGCACTGGGCCGAACGGTCCACTCCCGCCTCAGAGTGTGAGGCTGCTCTACCCAAGAGCTGGCGCCGGGCAAACAACACAACAACTGAACGACCGAGCGACGTCCACCCCGTCTCCACATCTTCACCAGAGACGAGGCCACGACAACTTAATGTGTTACCTTCTTTTAGTAAAGATTTTTTTCCCTCTTGTCCCAACAACCCAACAAAAGTAAATTTTGTATAATGGAAAAGAATGTTGGTTTATTATTTTTGAGCTATAAAAAGGGTGTATTGATGTAAATACATTTTAAAAATTCGCTTTTTATGTAACGTTTACAAAATGATGTCCAGATTTCTTGGTTTACTAGCAAATTTATCAAGTACTTCTTCATCGCTTATTTTAATGTCTCTGTGGATCGAAAGTAATGCTAATCCATTAAGCCTAGTTTCTGATGTGGTATTTCTTATGTAAGTCTTCAATCTTCTTAAGCTTGAGAAGCTTCTTTCTACGGTTGCGACAGAAACAGGCAGAACTGCTAGCAGTTTCAAGAGATTATAAATGTTAGGGAAGAAAGTCTTGTCACACTTTTCTAGAGAACTAATGGCTGTTTTGGGAAGATTTTCTGATTTTTCCTGACGCCACTTTCCTTTCCACAACATAAACTAACTTTGCACGACCTCTCTATGTGACAAATCATCTTCGTAGAAATCGAAAGCAGCTTCCAATGAACATAAATCTGTTTTGATACGAAATTCTGGAAGGATTTGTCGTAAGGATGCAACTGTATCCTTGTGAGATTCAAAGCGTTCTTTCAGTGAATTACAAAAATCATCAAGGTAAGGTACATAAACAGCTCGTCGGTAGTATTCTTCTTCTGTGCTGTAAGGGACGTTGTTGAGGGCTGTTTGAAGGCGACAAACTCTAGGAATCTCTTCTTTAATGTCGAGTTTTGTAGCAAATTCCTTTAATTCAGCATACAGGGATTTGAAGTTGTCATTGGCATTTTCCCTTTGTTTAGGTAGCATATCTAAGACACTTGTAACATTTTCAATGGCTTGAGAAAGATCTATGTTTTTTCTTTGAAGGTTCACAGATAAGTTATGTGTAGTTGACAGCATCTGGCTCAAAAAATAAATATTAACAAGAAATTGAAATTGACTGATAGAACTACTAAGAGCATGTGTCTTAGGTGCTGAGTCACTTGATTCTTCTTCTATTTTCAAAAGAGAGAGGAGAATTGGTTCTAAAATCTCTTTAAATAAAATCACTGAGTCGTGCCTTTCCACCCATCGTGTTTCACATAATGAGATAATTTTATTTTTTTTTTTTGTTCAGGGCAACAGTCAGATATCATTGATTTCAATATATTAGTTCTTTTGGCTGACATATGGAAGAATCCGCAGACTTCTTTGATAACGCCCATACAATTTCTTATAGAAGGAATTTTACTTGCATCTGACAAACACAAATTTAGACTATGTGAAGAACAATGTGTGTACAAAGCTAGTGGTAGTTTTCCTTTGATAGCAGCTTGTGCCCCTCTGAATTGCCCTCTCATCGTGGCAGCGCCATCGTATCCTTGACCTCTCATTTTCTTTAAGTCAAGCCCTAAATTTGACAAGGTCTCTAACACTGTGTTAGCTAAGCCTGCACCAGTAACGTCATAAACGGGGACAAAAGTTAGGAAATCTTCTCTAATATTGTATGACTGGTCTTCAACATACCGTACACAAAGAGAAAACTGTTCTATTTGGCCAATGTCAGTTGTTTCATCTGCTAAAACGGAATAAAAAATAGAATTCCTGACATTTTTCACAATTTGGGATTGGATTAAATGACCAAATTTTTAATGAGCTCGTTTTGAATAAAAGAACTAGTGTACATGCTCCTCCCTCCACTGTTCATTAACTGGTCTTTTAGGTCATTATCGCCACTGTTTGCTCTGTATCTCAGCAGTGATCGAAAATTTCCGTCATTATTTTCTGGCTCTTCTAGGCTTATACGTCCACTGTCACGATGACCTCTTAGTGCGATTTGCTGTCTTCCACAAAATCTTATTGTTTGTATGATAGGGATCAGTCTTTCCCTGTTTTTTTTTTCAATATTCAATCTCCTTTGAGCATTGACTTGATTTATAACACTCTCAGTTTTTTTGTAACAATTTATTTTGTTTTTTCAGCAATCGAAACTGATGTTTTATGGTACGTGCAATTTTCATGTTTACGAAAAATTTCCTTGGCTTTTTTCAAATTACTAAAAGCCCTTGTTATTAATGCTCCTGTTTCTTGGTGATCTCCTTTTCCTACACTTTTGGAGTGTGAAAATATTACGCAATATTTACAAAAAGACCCTGATTTTTCTTCAGAGAAAGCTAACCACTCAAATTCTTCTAGCCATTTCATTTGAAAAGATCTAGTATGATTTGAACTAGAAGAACTACTAGAAGTAGAAGGAAATTTGTATACAGGATGAGGTTTCCAAATATTTTCTACGAGCGTAATTTTTTCTTCATTCGTTAACGAACGAACGAAATTGCTTTGACAATAGTTTCCAATATCATATATATATTTTCTTACTTGCTTGAAGTCTTCCGCAGCTGGTGCTGGATCAACGGCTATCTAAAAACGTTTAGTGAGTCGAAATAAATTTATACTTTTCTTGACGATATCAGGCAGAACATTATCAATCAGCTTACTGATAAAGTAGCTACATACGAACCTTTAAAATTTAACCATATCCGTTCGAGGACGAAGTGAAGAAGTGTGCATTCAAGACAGTGAATACTCCCATTTACAATTCCGATGATGTGTAGCAGTATGTTAAACACAGTATCAAGAAACTCTGTCGGGAAGAAAAAGACTAAGTAGGCAAAGGCTCTGGCTGGTCTCTGTCTTCAGTTAACCAATTGGAGCTAAAATGATTCAGTTCAAGACAATGCAAACTATATATTTTTAAGACTGGTAACTTTAGCAAGTGTTCCTGTAGCAGGGTAGAAATCATGTAATAATTTTTTTCTTTTTGGTATTTTATTGTTTGTATTTCGTGAACATTTATTTTTTGGTAATTTAAAATAAATAAACCTTTTGAATTTACCAAATATTGAAGCACAGACAGTAATCATTGATTTAATGAGTAAAATAATAAGTGATTTTTTGATGATTTTTAAAATTATTATCGAATTTTTAGGATATTTATTACTAATTTTAAAGATGGCGGTCAATATGTCATCATCGGTTTACTAGAGGCAGGTAGTAGAGGAATTTAAGCATCTTATAAGGTTTTTGACTATATTTATTGTTTTCTTTTTTCAAAAAATAAATTAAATTTTTGAATTGGCTAAGTATCGAACAAGGACAGTAACCATTCTAATCAATCAGTATATTAATGAGTTTTTTTATGAATTTTGGCTTTTTCCCCGAATTTATAGCTACGTAATTACGAATTTCAAAGATGGTGCCCAAATGTCAAGATGGCAGGCATCACAGCAATAAATGATAACTTCACCCTAGTGGGTAAAAATAAACTAATATGGTGGTAGCGCAGCCTAGCAGACGAAAAAAAAGATGGCTGCCTCCAACAGATAAAAAATGACAGCGGACATGATGTCATACTATTTGGCGATAAATATGTACCTTGGCATTAGTGGTGGGAGGTCTATGTTTAGTAGCTTCCGTGGAGGAAGTATCTTTTATTTTTTATTTTGCCTTCCCCAGGTTCGAAACAAGGAAACTGAATTCCAGGGGTAAAGTGCGTTTTTTTTAAAATAAAAATTATATTAATTTTTTTATAAATTTAGATTTTTTCCAATTTTTTGGAAAATTATTACGGTTGTTATATAGGGCAGTGGTTTTGTCATAATCCGTGATGGTAGAATGTTTTTATTAATTTTTTGATTAATTAATTTTTTTATATATTTTGAAAAAATTTCCCAATTTTTATAGTATAAAAATTCGAATTTTCAAGATGGTTGGCGGCCATAAAAATCCAACCTGTTAGAATGTTTTTTTTTTAATTTATATTTGTAAGGTAAAAGCACTTATAATGAGACCTTTCCTAATATGATACCCTAGACTTTCTCAGCCGGGAGCTACTGAACTCTAGCGGACAATACACTAACTCGGTGTAGGGAACGTTTCCTTGCGTGTGTATTGTTTTCATTAGCGAGTGAATGTGCAGACAAGCGTGGTTACCGATTTTGTGTTTTACGAGCTATAGAGTTTTCCACCGAGATAACAGAAACGGCTTACATATAAATCAAGGAAAGGTTACTTGTTATAACATTCATACACACTGATTGCTATATAGATGAGTGGTTATGTGCAGGCTAGTGAGATTGTGTTTCGTGCACTTTTTGTATCTGCAACACAATGACTTTTGTTGCATATTGATGGCTTCTATTATGTGACCTACAAAGTACCCTTTTATGGGATACTATCTCATATTAGGAACCGGGTCTCATATTAAGAGCTTCCTGCTAAATAATGTGTTATGCATTTAAACATCAGAGTATCATTTAACTATCGCCTTGTTACAATACAATGATGATTTATTATGTTATAATGTAATTAAATTGCTTCATATATAATTTATAGCAATATAATTCTCGTTATTAACAAACTGTAATGACATATTTCACAAGTAATGCTGGACTTAGAATATAAATTAATAGGCATAAATTAACCGTTTTCTTTGCCTAAAATGACATTGATTTGAACTTTATTATAACCTTTCATATTAATGTTTTGTTTTTAGATGGATCCTAGCCGAAATTCGAAAAGGAAGAAATGGGACAAGGAGCAGATGATCCTAGCTGTCAAAGCTGTACAAACAGGTACTATGGATTACAATTCAGCAGCGAAACATTTTGGGGGTACCAAAAATCACAGTGAAAAGGTATGTGAAAAATACTGAATTGCGTTCTGATGATTGGGTAAATGTGCCATTAGGAAGAAGGCCAATATTAAGCTGTAAACTACAAAATGAACTCGTAACGTACTGCATTGAGATGGATAAAAGGTTTTATGGGTTGAGGAAATGTGATATTAAAAGGATGGCCTTCCAACTCGCCATTGCTAATGGTGTTAAACATCCAATCTCAGAAAAAAATAAATCAGCTGGTAAGAAGTGGATGGGTTCTTTCTTAAAGCGCCATCTACAGATGTCATTAATAGTTCCCCAAGGAATTTCTCACGCCAGAGTAAAAGGTTTCAGTCCTGAAAATGTGAAAAAAATTTTTGAGCTCTATGTAACTGAATTAGACAAAATTAAAGGCCGTCCTCACAGGTTGTACAATGTTGACGATACTGGGGTAACTGTGGTACAGCACAGAGCTGAGAAGATAATATCCCTGAAAGGAAAACGAGAAGTAGCTGCACTGACATCAGCTGAGAGAGGGTCACTCATAACAGTCGTTACTTGCATTAATGCAGTTGGTTATTTTGCCCATTGATAGTGTGGCCAAGGAATAATATGAAAATATAACTCATGGATGAGGCACCAGCTGGTTCTATTTGGGGATGCCACCCTTCTGGATGGATTCAGGGGGATTTGTTCACAAAGTGGTTCGATAAATTTTATTGAATATACAAAGCCATCACTTGAAGACCATGTTCTTCTTGTTCTCGATGGCCACTACTCACATACCAGAAATATTAATGTGATACGATTGGCTAGAGAGAACCACGCATCAATCATTTGTATCCGTCCTCACAGTTCACACAAAATGCAGCCACTGGATGTAGGCTTCACGAAGACACTGAAAACCTATTATACAGTCTTTTTTAAAAAACAACCCTAACCATATTGTAACACAACTCTTGGTTGCCAAGTTGTTCAGTACAGCATATCAACGAGCTGTAACAATGGAAATAGCAGTCAATGCATTCCGTAAAACAGGATTGTACCCATTCAACAGTAATGCATTTCGTGATTGTGACTTTGTAATTCACAGTTGTCAAGAAATTCCTGATAGAGATGTTCATACCAGTGCAACTATCATCGCCACTTCGAATGACACATCAACTGGTGCAGGACCATTTAATTCTCACCCTGTTCTGCCTATGGATCGCCCCCCATTTTCCGGCACAGGGCCTTCTGATGCTAGTCCTGCTTAAACTATGGACATCACACCTATCTCTCCTAAAGACATTAAGCCACTTCCTAGTCTTTCAGCAAATTTACAAAGCCGACGATATGGCAAAGCATCTGTAATAACCTCATCGCCTTACAAATCCGATCTCCTGAAGAGTTTGGAAAGAGATACAACAGCATAAAATAAAAAAGAAGCTGCAGGGAAATGTCATAAAACCCTGACGAAAAAACCTTCTGACAACACACAAAAGTCAAGATCACGAATTTGTACAAGAAGATTAATGGAACAATCCAGATGCGACGAGTCGGATGATGATTTCGACATCTTATCAGATAGCTCTGGTGAAGAAGACAATGATGCTGAGTGCCTCTTCTGTGGATGAATATTTTCAGATGACAAACATGGCGAACAGTGGATACAGTGTACTGTCTGCTGTCGTTGGGCTCATGAACATTGTGGTGCCACTGACAGTCACTTTGTGTGTCCTCAGTGCCAAAAGAGGATAAAGAAATAATGTGTCCCATATTAGGAAACCTTTTTTTTCCTTTGGAAAAGTGCTGTGTCTTCCTTTTTTTGCAGAGGACATAAATTTATTAGTTTAAAACAATATGTATGTATTGTATTTTATAGTTAAATATATCAAGTGATTTATTATACGTTAAATGTTAATTTATGTTCACCTAATAAAAATATATGAATTTTATTTAAAAGGGGTCCCATGATAGGTGCCTTTACCTTATTAATTATTTTTTCCGATTGTCTAGCATAAAAAATAAGAATCTTCAAAATAGCAGTTGTAACAATGATTGCAACATTACATCATAATTCAAGATGGTGGCCGTGATATCCTAATGGTCGAGGTCTTGACCTCGGCGGCTTATGGCAGCATGTTTTTAGATCTATTAAGTGTCTTTTAGGTATTTTTGAGAACTAAAACGGATAGTTTCCCTCAAAATGGGAATTATTCCTTCGAAATAGAGAATTTTGAGTCATTTGGGCAGATTTTGAAGGTCAAGGACATCAAATATGGCTGCTGTGAAGAGACAATACCAGATGGTGGTCAGCTCCTCCATGCGAAACCTGTGATCGACCCGCCAATATATACTACTGGTGTTGTTGCTGAAATACTTGGCTTATCATTTTGGAAGGTATGGTCAGAAAGATGGGAGTCATGGATTTAATTACAACCCTGTTCAAGGTAATTTACACACAACTTATATATTGTGCTGCCAATTAGTATTTTTGGCACAATTCTAAATTTGGATTTTTGAAATTAAAGTCGCCAGTCATTTTTTGCTGCAAGAACTTAAACTTTTCCCGCCTCCTGTACACTCCCGTTTAATCTTTGTCAGGCCAGTATCCCCAATATTTCCCACCATTAGTCTAATTTTGCCAACCATCTAATGACCCAGCAAGTGCTGTCGTCTTATCCCCGCCTTGGTGCACATCCGTCGCCTGTAATTCTACTCCAAGCCATGACAAGAAGTTCTATGTCGTGCAAGCTATTAGAGCAGCTAGTTTCTGAGAGCCAGGCTTACGCGAGCGATTTCAGGCACACCCGCGGGTCGCCTTAACTTACGTTTCGCACGACCCGGGCCTCTGCCGAGAGATTTTCCCACTGGCAGCAGCACATTTCACCCCCCCCCCCCCCTTAAGCCTTTCCAGGGAACCAGTCCTAGTTCAATGGCCGGCTGTCAACCCTGGTTCAACCTCAAGGACATCTATCACTCTCCGAATGTATAGCATCTGCCCTCTCGTGGCAGAGTTGCGAGTTATTTCCCCTGGGTGTTTGAACGGTCGCTAAATGCCTGCCCCCTGACACTTCACGCAACAAACAGTGCCCAGCAGTTTATTTCCAAGCCACCAGAGCTCTGCACTAGTCTCCTCCATAAGCCCAATGCTTTAGCAGTCGCCTTGTGTGAGTCGATCTCTCCTTGTTTCGGACACATCTCATTAGGTCGCGCTGACATTGGCCAGTACCACCAAACTTCGAGATATCGAAGTCAGTATTTCTCGACCATTCCCCTCGGAAGTCTTCGGAACCTTTCGATCCGGAGGCCGAAGTCTCCCTCCCTTCTTTAGATTGACTTCGTCTTTTATTTACGAGTCGCTGCCACCCCAAAGTTACTTCGCGCAAGAATAGTTCTATTTTGTTTGAAATGAATCCTTAAAAATCAAGAACTAGAGACATTGTAGAAATAGCGATTGCTTTTAATAATATTTCACAGGTAAGCATTGTGTTTTTTAGATTTTTAGTTCAGGCCAAGTTTTGTTATGTCTAGCTATTTTTTTTTCTCGAAAAACCATACCACTGTTTAAACATTTATAGAACGTGTAACTTTGGTATTCGTGGTGGTTTACATGATTTTGAAATAGGCCTACACTATTTTTTGCCGTTAAAATATAAAATATTCTTTAATGAACCGCACTGTAAAACACGAGCCATTATCATATGTTTTCACTCCGTCTGGGATTTATAAAGCAGTGGCTTTCTAACAAACTATTTAGTTGCGCATTAACATATGATTAAACAGTTTAAAATTATGAGAACTAATCTAACCTGTTTGACATGGTTTATATTCACGTAGTTTTTTAAATAGGTTTTTTTAACCTAACCTAACCTTTTGGCTCGGTGTATATTCAGTCTAGCTATCAAAGCCTCATTGATAAATTTTGCATTGTATTATTTTACAAAAAAAAAAAACACACACAAATTTAATCTAAAAAAACCACACGAATAAGTTACTAACAGCAATCGTTTCTATTGTAGGAAGGAAATACGGTTGAAGAAAAGGACTTGGTTGAAGATAAAAATCCACAAAGACACAGTCATGACTTCAAAGACATCAGCTCCATTTGAAATTCCATCGGATTTTTAAACTCTCATCTAGTTCTCAATAATGATCACGATGACAGTCTTTTGAAGTAAACAGAGTAAGTTCCAGTTAGTTTAAAATCATCTGATCCATTATGTAGCTTAGTATATTCTCCCTGACCGCTATTTTCATTCACCACAACCAGGCTACAGTTCATTTTCTTTTTCCACGCCTCTGATTCCATCACCTCAACCAAGATGTAGATCATCGATTCATTCTTTCAGGCCACTACTACAATCTACTCCATCAGGCTTCAGTTCTTCATTATCTTCTCCTCCGCACCTTTTTAGTGTTATATCTCTAAATGGGCCCGAAACAGAAATGCAAGGGACCAAAGATTCTGCTGAAGAAACGAATTCAGAAAGCCACGGGATCTAAATAAGAATTAAGATGCTGGATCTACATGTACTTTTACTGGAAGGCCTTTAAAAGGGTCGAATAAGAAAAGATACAGAGCAAAACCGGCAACAGAGGAAAATCACCTCAACCAGGCTTTAGATCATCGATTCCTTCTTTCATGCCACTACTGAAATCAACTCCATCAGGCTAAAGTTCCTGGTTAGTAGTATATAAATGGGCATACTGAAACTGGCTTCTGGCTGTGGATTGTGATTGTCTGTCCGCCATCTTGGATTGTGACGTCACGGCGGCCATCTTGCATAACCTTGACCTTGACCCCGGCGGCCATTTTGGATCCGCCATCTTGGATCCGCCATCTTGGATGACGTCATTTTCTTATCGCGAACATTCCGCCATTCTGAGTTATGACCTCACCGTTGCAATTTCCGATACACCCGCCATCTTTAACTTTAGTAGTATAGGAATGGGGCTACTGGCGCAGGGTCCAGGGGCGAGGAGCGAGGAGCTGCACGCTCGAAAAAATGTCACGTTCCGGCCACCATATTGGATGAGCGTAACGGGACACAGCGTAACGGGACAAGCATGACATTGACCTTTGACCCTCAAAATTCGCCAAAATTGGGCAAAAATTGCCCAAACTTCCTCAAAATTCGCCAAAATTTCCATTTCTGTGAAAACAAATTCCGCCAAAAAATCTCAAAAAATTCCACAATTCAAAAATTCCCGTTCTCGAGAGAAAAATTCCCGTTTCGAGGGAAAATTTCCCGTTTTTAGTCCTTAAAAATCCCAGCGGCTAGAAATGTCCATATGTAGGCTTAAGCATCCATGTCTACAGCCTACGATAAGCCTCTGACGTCATCATGGATTATGACGTCACCGTTGCAATTTTCGTTACGGCCGCCATCTTTAACTTTTTTATTTATTATCCGATTTTAATGAAAAAAAATTAAAATTTATAAAAAAATTCACTTAATAAAATTTAATGAAAAATATTTAAAAATCATACATTTACGACACGGAGTTCGTAGTCCTCGGTTCGAACCCGGTGAGGGCAAAAAAATTAAAAATGGCGACAGGCTCCTTCCTCAATGGTGGCTGCAGGCAGACTGACTCCCACCACTTTTTTTCAAAGCATATATATCGTCACCTAGTATGACGTCATGTCCGCCATCTTGTCTTCGTTGCTGGAGACCACCATCTTGTTTTCGTCGGCGAGAGTGCATTGACGCCATGTTAGTTTAGTTCTTATCCGCTAGAGTGCAGTAATCATTTATTACTGTGACACCCGCCATCTTGAAATTTGGCCGCCATCTTGAAAATCCGTAATTATTTAGCTAGAAATTCGGGAAAAGTTCCAAAATTCATTAAATAAATCACTCATTAACTTACATATCGATTCGATCCGCTCCTGTCCTTGGTTCGATACCCGATCGATACAAAACAACTTTAATTAAAAAAATACTAAAAAAAGTGTTAGGTTTGAGAAACTAAAAACACCACAAGTTCTTTTAAAAAAAATTTTATTACATACATTCAATACACTACTACAAGTACAAAAAAAAACACTGACAAATTACCAAAGCCTTTTGGATACCTCGATTCAAACAGTCTTCTTGTTGTATGGTACTACAATTGTGTATTACATAATCCCGTAATTTCAAGTTTTTGATCTTCTCACAGTACGTACAGTCGGGTGATGGAACACCGATGGATGCTCCTTCCTTCATCAATGCCACTGGAACTGTTGACAACCATTGTAACACTGCTGACATGCTAACTTCTGAAGCCTTTGAGGTCTGCTCTGCAGAAGATGTTGCACGCGTCGAAATCTCCTACTGTGCTGAGAGAGCAGGTGTAGCTGTAGACATCGTTGTCATCGTGCTCTGCACTGATGATGGTAGACCTTCGATCCAGGTTGGTATATATAGTGGTAATGATGCCATCGAGTTCTCAAGAATAGCTAGATACCGGTCTATTATGTTATACAAGTCTAACTATCCGATCCGTTCATTACCGCAGCCAGAGACGGACTGAAGTCCATATCACCAGGGTCTCACTTATATATAGACTCATCAGTCGGTACAACACATGAGTCAAAACAAGATCCATGTTCATTATACTTCTCGGAGCATTTTTTATAATGAAGATGTAAGCTATCAAGACGTGAAATTAGTTTTTTGCACTTATTGCACTGAAACAGTATTCTTTGAACATTATTCTGACAACTGCTTCTTTCATGTCTGCGAGCATTTGAGGTGATAGTAAATGATGCGTCACAGTATTTGCACTGACGCAATGTATGCTCTTCATTAGTTGAAGAATCCATTGCCGACGATGAAACTTCGGATGATGGTGGTATCACATCTGTTGAAATCTCTTCCAATGTTGACGCCGTCGTTGCCAACGGGATCTGCACCTTCTCCATCGTAGCTGTCGTCAAGGTTCCCGTAGACGATGGTACAACCTCCGAGTTCGACGTTAAAGACTGTAAAGATGCCATCGAGGTCTCAAGAACAGCTAATTGACACGACTTATGCACCAGAAGAAACAAACTAGGTGATCCTTACACCGCCGACGTCAGTAACAAACTGAGTGTCCTGCTGTCTAGGACTCGCTTATATACATGCACCGTATGGAATAATACGCTAGTCAAATCAAGAACCATTTACAATAATACTAAAGTCAAATCTACAAATTAAAAAAGAGGATCATTTGATCGAAAAAAATATCGATCTCTCCAATATACGCCAGGCTCCAAGAGCTACAATTCACGTCATCAGATCCATCTACATTTTGCTCCTATGCTTCAATTGACCATTAGCTGCAAGTGCTCCAACAGCTCCATCAGCTTCAACACGTAATGTACGCAATGTACGCGCAATACATGCAATTTACACGCAATAAATGTAATGATTACACAGTACACACAGGAAACGGAACGTACACACAGTACACACAGGAAACGGAACGTACACACAGTACACACACAGGAAACGGAACGTACACACAGTACAAACACAGGAAACGGAACGTACACACAGTACACACAGGAAACGGAATGTACACACAGTACACACAGGAAACGGAACGTACACACAGTACACACAGGAAACGGAACGTACACACAGTACACACAGGAAACTGAACGTACACACAGGAAACTAAACGTACACACAGTACACACAGGAAACTAAACGTACACACAGTACACACAGGAAACGGAACGTACACACAGTACACACAGTAAACGGAACGTACACACAGTACACACAGAAAACGGAACGTACACACAGTGCACACAGAAAACGGAACGTACACACAGTGCACACAGGAAACTGAACGTACACACAGTACACACAGGAAACGGAACGTACACACAGTACACACAGGAAACGGAACGTACACACAGTACACACAGGAAACGGAACATACACACAGTACACACAGGAAACGGAACGTACACACAGTACACACAGGAAACGTAATGATCACACATACAGTAGCGGAAACACACACAGGCTTAGTTGGAAATCAGAATACAAGAAATAAAAACATTAAATTTTTACTTTCAATATTTTATTACTTCTCAACATTACACAAATACAAGTAAAAGAAGCCATTATTGTATGTAGCCAGCTTTCCTCAGTTCTTTGAGTATGAAGGATATTTCTTTGATGCACGGATAGTTTCCTGCACAAAGCGAGCCATGTAGAAGTCTTAGCCGGTCAACCAATATGTTTGGATCTTTCCATGATGTGTAATCAATCTCTTCTACCACCATCTTACTTGCTTGTTTATTATAAATACTTTTAATATCACAATCATCCCAGTGATCATAATAAGCATTATCAGATTTATTTATTATAACACGACGTTTCCATCGTTTCGGTCTCAGGACATCGCCACATTCTTCGATCTTGTCAGCTCTAGGTGCTTCATCACAGTCTATGCCTTTGTCAACAGCCTCAGAGTCACTGTAACAATCACTGTAGAAGACATCCTCTTCACCCAGATTACCGTATGAATTCGCTATCGACGATGTCGAAGTGTCTTCATCGTCTTTATGCTTCCTTTTTAGGAGTCCATCATTTTTACAAAGAATGGAGGATCTACTGAATATAGGCTTGAATGTATTCTCACTTTTCACGGTGTTGATACTTCCATTAGTTTCAGTCTTCCCGAAGCCATTAGCATCCTTCAATTTATGTTCTTTCTCACGATCGGGTGAGCTAATACCATCACGCTCAGGACAAGGAAAATTATTGTCATAATGCAGATCACTCTTTTTTAGTCTAGTGGATCCATAGGTGTCCTCTATGCCGTAAGTAGTCTTGACTTTACATGTTCTACCATGTCTTTTTAAGCTGTCAATTCGTGTTAACAACCTGCTACAACGATTACAGCTTAACATGTTGCGTAGTGGGTTTCTAGCACAATCATTCTTCTCATGACGTCTAGCATTCCTTCTCATGACAAAATCCTTGCCACAGTATCTACAGCGGCTTCCTTCCGATTCAGCTATAGATAACAAACCACGATCCATGGTAGCTTCTGTGACTAATGTTAGATACAAACTGTCAGTTTTCTCCAATTGGAACCATTTCTTAAATAGAGTTTTTGAAATATTTCATCAGCGAGAGTTAAGTTATCTAATGCAAAGCAAATTGATGCAAGTAGTTCCGGCTGTCGTCAACAGATGGCACCACGTGTTGCTTGCAGGTAAATAATATATATATTTCATTAATGTGGGATGCGGAACGCTCACTATCGATCGCAAAGGGAGGTTTGCTTCGATAGTATCCAAGGAGAAAAAAGTTCGTCCATCCTGCTAGTGCTTCTCAGATTTCTCACGGTCCGCAATCTTGGATTGTGACGTCACGGCGGCCATATTGGATGGTTGTGACCTTGACCTTTGACCTTGACCTTTGACCGAAACCGCAGGAATGATCGCAAGCATACGGATTAACATTCAAAATATTGATAAGAATAATCAGGAGCACACAGAGAAAACCATCAAAATATTGATAAGAATAATCAGGAGCACACGGAGAAAACCGCCACAAGTTTTCTTTGATATCATTAAAATACAAAAAAATAAAAATTAATAAAAAATACAAAAAAAACGAAAAAAATTCAAACATTCTGGCTTGTACCAGAACTCTATCTTTGCTCAACAATGAGAAGTTCACAAGCTAGCAGAATGTTTGAATTTTTTTCGTTTTTTTTTTTATTTTTTATTAATTTTTATTTTTTTGTATTTTAATGATATCAAAGAAAACTTGTGGCGGTTTTCTCCGTGTGCTCCTGATTATTCTTATCAATATTTTGATGGTTTTCTCTGTGTGCTCCTGATTATTCTTATCAATATTTTGAATGTTAATCCGTATGCTTGCGATCATTCCTGCGGTTTCGGTCAAAGGTCAAGGTCAAAGGTCAAGGTCACAACCATCCAATATGGCCGCCGTGACGTCACAATCCAAGATTGCGGACCGTGAGAAATCTGAGAAGCACTAGCAGGAAGGACGAACTTTTTTCTCCTTGGATACTATCGAAGCCAACCTCCCTTTGCGATCGATAGTGAGCGTTCCGCATCCCACATTAATGAAATATATATATTATTTACCTGCAAGCAACACGTGGTGCCATCTGTTGACGACAGCCGGAACTACTAGCATCAATTTGCTTTGCATTAGATAACTTAACTCTCGCTGATGAAATATTTCAAAAACTCTATTGTATCTAACATTAGTCACAGAAGCTACCATGGATCGTGGTTTGTTATCTATAGCTGAATCGGAAGGAAGCCGCTGTAGATACTGTGGCAAGGATTTTGTCATGAGAAGGAATGCTAGACGTCATGAGAAGAATGATTGTGCTAGAAACCCACTACGCAACATGTTAAGCTGTAATCGTTGTAGCAGGTTGTTAACACGAATTGACAGCTTAAAAAGACATGGTAGAACATGTAAAGTCAAGACTACTTACGGCATAGAGGACACCTATGGATCCACTAGACTAAAAAAGAGTGATCTGCATTATGACAATAATTTTCCTTGTCCTGAGCGTGATGGTATTAGCTCACCCGATCGTGAGGAAGAACATAAATTGAAGGATGCTAATGGCTTCGGGAAGACTGAAACTAATGGAAGTATCAACACCGTGAAAAGTGAGAATACATTCAAGCCTATATTCAGTAGATCCTCCATTCTTTGTAAAAATGATGGACTCCTAAAAAGGAAGCATAAAGACGATGAAGACACTTCGACATCATCGATAGCGAATTCATACGGTAATCTGGGTAAAGAGGATGTCTTCTACAGTGATTGTTACAGTGACTCTGAGGCTGTTGACAAAGGCATAGACTGTGATGAAGCACCTAGAGCTGACAATATCTAAGAATGTGGCGATGTCCTGAGACCGAAACGATGGAAACGTCGTGTTATAATAAATAAATCTGATAATGCTTATTATGATCACTGGGATGATTGTGATATTAAAAGTATTTATAATAAACAAGCAAGTAATATGGTGGTAGAAGAGATTGATTACACATCATGGAAAGATCCAAACATATTGGTTGACCGGCTAAGACTTCTACATGGCTCACTTTGTGCAGGAAACTATCCGTGCATCAAAGAAATATCCTTCATACTCAAAGAACTGAGGATAGCTGGCTACATACAATAATGTCTTCTTTTACTTGTATTTGTGTAATGTTGAGAAGTAATAAAATATTGAAAGTAAAAATTTAATGTTTTTATTTCTTGTATTCTGATTTCCAACTAAGCCTGTGTGTGTTTCCGCTACTGTATGTGTGATCATTACGTTTCCTGTGTGTACTGTGTGTACGTTCCGTTTCCTGTGTGTACTGTGTGTACGTTCCGTTTCCTGTGTGTACTGTGTGTATGTTCCGTTTCCTGTGTGTACTGTGTGTACGTTCCGTTTCCTGTGTGTACTGTGTGTACGTTCCGTTTCCTGTGTGTACTGTGTGTACGTTCAGTTTCCTGTGTGCACTGTGTGTACGTTCCGTTTTCTGTGTGAACTGTGTGTACGTTCCGTTTTCTGTGTGTACTGTGTGTACGTTCCGTTTCCTGTGTGTACTGTGTGTACGTTTAGTTTCCTGTGTGTACTGTGTGTACGTTTAGTTTCCTGTGTGTACGTTCAGTTTCCTGTGTGTACTGTGTGTACGTTCCGTTTCCTGTGTGTACTGTGTGTACGTTCCGTTTCCTGTGTGTACTGTGTGTACGTTCCGTTTCCTGTGTGTGTACTGTGTGTACGTTCCGTTTCCTGTGTGTACTGTGTGTACGTTCCGTTTCCTGTGTGTGTACTGTGTGTACGTTCCGTTTCCTGTGTGTGTACTGTGTGTACGTTCCGTTTCCTGTGTGTACTGTGTGTACGTTCCGTTTCCTGTGTGTACTGTGTGTACGTTCCGTTTCCTGTGTGTACTGTGTGTACGTTCCGTTTCCTGTGTGTACTGTGTAATCATTACATTTATTGCGTGTAAATTGCATGTATTGCGCGTACATTGCGTACATTACGTGTTGAAGCTGATGAAGCTGTTGGAGCACTTGCAGCTAATGGTCAATTGAAGCATAGGAGCAAAATGTAGATGGATCTGATGACGTGAATTGTAGCTCTTGGAGCCTGGCGTATATTGGAGAGATCGATATTTTTTTCGATCAAATGATCCTCTTTTTTAATTTGTAGATTTGACTTTAGTATTATTGTAAATGGTTCTTGATTTGACTAGTGTATTATTCCATACGGTGCATGTATATAAGCGAGTCCTAGACAGCAGGACACTCAGTTTGTTACTGACGTCGGCGGTGTAAGGATCACCTAGTTTGATTCTTCTGGTGCATAAGTCGTGTCAATTAGCTGTTCTTGAGACCTCGATGGCATCTTTACAGTCTTTAACGTCGAACTCGGAGGTTGTACCATCGTCTACGGGAACCTTGACGACAGCTACGATGGAGAAGGTGCAGATCCCGTTGGCAACGACGGCGTCAACATTGGAAGAGATTTCAACAGATGTGATACCACCATCATCCGAAGTTTCATCGTCGGCAATGGATTCTTCAACTAATGAAGAGCATACATTGCGTCAGTGCAAATACTGTGACGCATCATTTACTATCACCTCAAATGCTCGCAGACATGAAAGAAGCAGTTGTCAGAATAATGTTCAAAGAATACTGTTTCAGTGCAATAAGTGCAAAAAACTAATTTCACGTCTTGATAGCTTACATCTTCATTATAAAAAATGCTCCGAGAAGTATAATGAACATGGATCTTGTTTTGACTCATGTGTTGTACCGACTGATGAGTCTATATATAAGTGAGACCCTGGTGATATGGACTTCAGTCCGTCTCTGGCTGCGGTAATGAACGGATCGGATAGTTAGACTTGTATAACATAATAGACCGGTATCTAGCTATTCTTGAGAACTCGATGGCATCATTACCACTATATATACCAACCTGGATCGAAGGTCTACCATCATCAGTGCAGAGCACGATGACAACGATGTCTACAGCTACACCTGCTCTCTCAGCACAGTAGGAGATTTCGACGCGTGCAACATCTTCTGCAGAGCAGACCTCAAAGGCTTCAGAAGTTAGCATGTCAGCAGTGTTACAATGGTTGTCAACAGTTCCAGTGGCATTGATGAAGGAAGGAGCATCCATCGGTGTTCCATCACCCGACTGTACGTACTGTGAGAAGATCAAAAACTTGAAATTACGGGATTATGTAATACACAATTGTAGTACCATACAACAAGAAGACTGTTTGAATCGAGGTATCCAAAAGGCTTTGGTAATTTGTCAGTGTTTTTTTTTGTACTTGTAGTAGTGTATTGAATTTATGTAATAAAATTTTTTTTAAAAGAACTTGTGGTGTTTTTAGTTTCTCAAACCTAACACTTTTTTTAGTATTTTTTTAATTAAAGTTGTTTTGTATCGATCGGGTATCGAACCAAGGACAGGAGCGGATCGAATCGATATGTAAGTTAATGAGTGATTTATTTAATGAATTTTGGAACTTTTCCCGAATTTCTAGCTAAATAATTACGGATTTTCAAGATGGCGGCCAAATTTCAAGATGGCGGGTGTCACAGTAATAAATGATTACTGCACTCTAGCGGATAAGAACTAAACTAACATGGCGTCAGTGCACTCTCGCCGACGAAAACAAGATGGTGGTCTCCAGCAACGAAGACAAGATGGCGGACATGACGTCATACTAGGTGACGATATATATGCTTTGAAAAAAAGTGGTGGGAGTCAGTCTGCCTGCAGCCACCATTGAGGAAGGAGCCTGTCGCCATTTTTAATTTTTTTGCCCTCACCGGGTTCGAACCGAGGACTACGAACTCCGTGTCGTAAATGTATGATTTTTAAATATTTTTCATTAAATTTTATTAAGTGAATTTTTTTATAAATTTTAATTTTTTTTTCATTAAAATCGGATAATAAATAAAAAAGTTAAAGATGGCGGCCGTAACGAAAATTGCAACGGTGACGTCATAATCCATGATGACATCAGAGGCTTATCGTAGGCTGTAGACATGGATGCTTAAGCCTACATATGGACATTTCTAGCCGCTGGGATTTTTAAGGACTAAAAACGGGAAATTTTCCCTCGAAACGGGAATTTTTCTCTCGAGAACGGGAATTTTTGAATTGTGGAATTTTTTGAGATTTTTTGGCGGAATTTGTTTTCACAGAAATGGAAATTTTGGCGAATTTTGAGGAAGTTTGGGCAATTTTTGCCCAATTTTGGCGAATTTTGAGGGTCAAAGGTCAATGTCATGCTTGTCCCGTTACGCTGTGTCCCGTTACGCCCATCCAATATGGTGGCCGGAACGTGACATTTTTTCGAGCGTGCAGCTCCTCGCTCCTCGCCCCTGGACCCTGCGCCAGTAGCCCCATTCCTATACTACTAACTTTTTTATTTATTATCCGATTTATATGAAAAAATTTTTAAAATTTATAAAAGAAACATACATTTACGACACGGAGCTCGGAGTCCTCGGTTCGAACCCGGTGAGGTCAAAAAAAATTAAAAACGACGACAGGCTCCATCCTCAATGGTGGCTGCAGTCGGACTGACTTACCCCCACCACTTTTTTTCATAGCACATATATCGTCAGGTAACATAACGTCACGTCCGCCATCTTGTCCTCGTCTGCACGAAGCCATCATCATTGTATTATCGGCTAGAGTGCGCTGATGTCATGTTAGTTTAGTTCTTATCCGCTAGAGTGCAGTAATCATTTATTACTGTGACACCCGCCATCTTTAAATTTGGACGCCATCTTGAAAATCCGTAATTATTTAGCTATAAATTCGGGAAAAGTTCCAAAATTCATTAAATAAATTGGCAATAAATATACTGATTGATTCGATCGATTACTGTCCTTGGTTCGATCCCTGCCCGATACAAATCAACTTTAATTTTAAAAAATACCACAAAAGTGACAGGTTTCAGAAAATATAAACACCGCAAGTTCTTTTAAAAAACAAATAATTTTATTACTACACTACTACAAGTACAAAAAAAGTACAGACAAATTACTAAAGTCTTTTGGATTTCTCGATGTCTGCATCTGCCACCCAAGAATTAAAGCGAGGTGGAAAGCCCCACCACTTGACGTAGGACAGTCCATTTCTTCGTTTTATAATCTTCTCCACCAAGTACGTATCAGCATACAACGTAGGTTGAATCTCTTCGACATAGAAGCCGCCATGGATAGGTTTGTGGTCCAAATCTTCGAGCTAGTAGGTCCTAGGCTCCGATTCACGAACATGTGTCACACGGAAAAGTTCGGGACTCCAGTTCGCAGTGAAACCTTTCTCAAAGATACCTTTCTGCTTAGAGATTCGCACAATGTCACCGACGTTAGCTTTAAGCTTTCGTGGATCTTTCTTTTTCGTGTTGGAAAACACTGTTCGAAGAAGGCGATTGTCATTTACGTCCTTTGGCTTCATTTTCGTGGTAGAATGCACCGTTGAATTATACTCGCTTATTAGTTTCTGCAAGATGTCAAGCCACTTGTAATTTCCGTTAGCCGTGAACTGCCGCCACATCTTGGAATGCAAAGTTCTGTTAAACCTTTCGACAAAAGAGGCTTTGACGTTACTAAATGTAGAGTTGTGTTTGATGCAATACTTCTTCATCAAAGCCTTGAAGGTTGCATTGTAGAATTCTTTCCCGAGGTCCGTTTGCAGGTGCGACGGTACACGTCCATCCTGAAAAATATTGTTCATGGCCTTGGCTACTTCAGTTGCAGTCTTTGATTGGACAGGTCTAGCCCAAGCGAACTTGCTATAAACATCGATGACTGTCAACATGTACTTGAAACCTTTATTCAATCGGGAATACGGTATCATCTCAACAAGGTCCGCCTGGAATAAATCATCAATTCCACGAACTATTACTTTGCGACGAAGGTATTTCCGTCTATAGAGCATCCCACTCTTAGATTGCAGTGTGGAAGTAAATGGGCGCATTCTCTCTCTCTCTCTAACACACGCCGATTGCCGTTAGCACTGTCCTTGTTTCTTCGTGCGTTGTTGCCAAAAATCAAACGAAATTTAAAATTTAAATTTTTGGACCAATTTTTTTTTTCATATTGTATAGCATCGAAATACGCATCAGGCAATGCTTATTTTGAATACTTAACTATATTATAAGTGTCCGAAAAAATAAAAAATAAAAACTTATTCGCTGCGAACTGTTTTGAATTATTCCGATATGTTTCACATCAAAAAAAGAAAACCTACTTGTGTATTTCATTCAGATTTTTTTTATTAGTAAATTAATGCCTTAGGACGCCACCGAACAAATTTTAAGACAAAAACTGTACAGGTTTCACTTAAATAATTTTTTTAATATATTGAAATGCATTTTCTCACAAACTGACACATCAAACAGTTGACCCGCGGAAAACGTTTTTTCTGTTAAAGATAGATGGGGGACGAAAGCGAGAAAAATGTTCACAATGAATTGAATTAGTTTTTAAAAGCAGCCCCATCTCAATTTCTTCTACAGTTTCCGTGGAAATAGCTGTTAAAGATGTGTCTTATCAGTACAAGAGCGCGCGCTGCCTTCGTAAGAGGAAACAGGGCCGTGTGTTTAGATAAGTGGGGTTCTGTCCTACAAGCAATTTCAAATACATGGCTTCCTTAGTCAACAAAAAATATTATAATCGATTCTTGAACATAATATGTAAAATGTATGAAATAAATACGAAGGAATTCAATAGCGATCATGGTACAATATTTTGAATTATTTTTCTATCCTTCTCAACACCAAGCATCTTATCAAACATTGTTTTAGACAAAGTTTTGGAAAATAATTATGATATTATTACAAACAATTTAAACAGATTTGATAAGGTGTTTACTAAGGCAGTTACGTTTTTTTGTCCGGTGAAAATTTTTTTCGAACCCATGCAGTTATGGCTGGTCGTATCAAAAATGTATTTAGAAAACATTTTTCGGCATTAGGTAATCCGAGTTATCATACGTTAAAACGGATTCGATATTATTCATATTATGGGAGTTGTTGCGATTTTTCTGTTTTTCAAAAAATCTTCCCCATTTCGAACCAATTGTTCGGATTTTTCCCATAACTTACTCGACCGAGAATTTCCATTACCGTATTTTATTTATAATTTTGGACATGACTTGTCCAAAAATACGGCATTTATCGGGCCCATGAAAATGTGATATATATATAATTATATATATATATGTGGGATTTTTAGAACAGAAAAGAAAACTATAAGAAATTTTCGTCTACAATAGGTAGTTTTTATTTGAAATGTACGTAAAAGTGGCATTATTACAAATTTATATGTGTAATAGTATAAAATATTATAAATTACGATATGATATCTTAAAATGCTTCTTGTTCGTTCCAAATTACAAAGACACGCATCTCCTGAAATTCGTAATGTGTTAGAGATTTGGCAACAGCGCGCGCCATAAGCCGTGTACTGCAATCTAAGAGTGGGACGGGCTATAGCAGGAGCATGAAGTTCGCGAGCGATTCCGGTTCGACTCATTGTATGTAGCCGGCTTCCCTCAGTTCTTCAAGTATGGAGACTATTTCGTTGATGTGCGAATAGTTTCCTACACTAAGCGAAGCATGTAGAATTCTAAGGCGATCAACTAATTCATTGGGGTCGTCCCAATATACATAGTCAAATATCTGACCTCTTTCTAGCTTTTTTAAACCTTCGCCATGTATTGTTAGTTCACTGAAGAGATTAGCGAGAATGTCGATTTTTTCATGATCTTCGTCTTTATATACACCACTATCTGGATCGTTATCGCGAAAATGTGCATTGGTTAGCTCTAGCAGTTTTTTGTACTCTTGTAAGTCTTTGTGAGAATATCTTTTAGGCTCTCTGCGAAACAGCAATTCGTACAGACCCAGAGTCCCACGCGTTTTGAACGCTTCTACGCGCACGATATTTCCTGGTAGAAAGTCTATTTCTTTAGCACCGAGGAACCACTTATTATGTTTTCTGTACACTCCGTATGTCGTGTCATTATTCCGACTCGTAAACGATATCAGGTATGGTCGGACCATTGCATTAACTTGATGTCCCTTTTTTGGTATTTTCTTCTTGTGCATGGACTCTGTACTTGTCAAGTCCTCGTCTTCTCGATCTGGTTCATACTTTCTGTTCTTTATAGTTGGCATTTCATCTTCAACTTCTGTCTTCACAAAAATGGCTGGTTCTTCCTTGTTTTTAAGTTCGTCGAGGCGACTAGTGATTGGTTTAAATATCTCCTCATTTTCCATCTCACGTATAAGTCTGGTTCGTCTAGCAAGCAAATATTTTTCACGAACAGACTGTATAGCTCGATGAAGGTCACTGGCCAGGTCCGACATTGTACTGGCTGGAAACATATTGCAAGACCTCCTTTTATACTTTTTTATTCGTTCACAGAAACTCATTTCTTGCGTTTGGCTAAATCTGAATTTGTTGACAAGTGAGATAGTGATGCTTTCAGACTACTTTGGAAAGTTCGCAAATCGTCGCGTCTTTGTGCATTCGATACTTCGATCATGTCGCGAATGCGAGAATCCGAGGCTTCCACGCGCTGGTCGATGGCAACGAGATACTCTAGTAATTCCTTTTTCACACTTTCTACCTTTTGAGCCAGTAGCGAAATGTATTTGCGGATAACGTCGTCATGAGACTTGAGAGCAGTACGTAAGTCTCGACTGCTGCGTCCGAATTTGGAAATGCTATGACTCATGTTTGACAATAAACTGATCGAAACCTCGTCTGTACCTGCCCTTATATAGCGGCCAGTCTTTGACTATAACTAGGAATCCATGTTCTTCTTTCCAACACAAGGAGCACATGTCTTTGAATTCCTGGAATGTCATGTCGGTGTTTACGTGATAATCATAACAGTGACGTAAATTAAGTTCGTCCATGCGAAAAAGTACTATGACATTTGCGTTGTCTCGTAGGAGATGTTTTGGAATACGACTGTACGTCTGACACAGGTAAACGCAGTCTACCTTGGAGTGTCTGCCCATGGAAAAGTACTCTTGTATTATACCTTGTTTCTCGCACATTACATCGTCGAAAACAAACACGGAATTGGCTTTTGTTTCGCTTGGAGGTACAACATCGGTATTATCGCTAAACGGAAAATACTCCAGACCATCCACCGAGCGTAGAACAGTAGCTAGGCGCTGGTACTTTGGCTGTTGCAACGACTTGGAATACAAGTAAACGTTCTCGAACCGAAGACCGTTTGGTTCCTCCAGTAAACTCAGCAGAACGCACGTTTTGCCGCAGTTGGACGGACCCGCCATTATACAACGTACGGCAGAAGGCAACAGTAAGCCATGTCGTGATTCACGCGCACTAAATACATCGTCTTGCGTAATGCGCACGGGCAAACACACGTCTTGCTTGACGACCTGCATTGTACTAAAGTAATTGTATAAAATCAAACACATTTATACTTTCTGGTCAGTTGTGCGTAATGACTCGAAGAGGTAAGAACAAAAAACACATCGGTGCAGGACTCGTGAACTCGCTGATAAACAATCTGCCATTCGAGCTACACATTCACGGCTACAGATTCTGCGGCCCCGGCACTAAACTAGCGAAAAGGTTAGCTCGCGGTGACGTAGGCATTAATTCTCTGGACGAAAAGTGCAAGCAGCACGATATTGCATATTCATTAAGCAAGGATATGGAATCTAGGCACAGAGCACATCAGATATTGACACAGGAAGCTGAAGAAATAAGCAAATCGCCGGACGCGGGACTTGGAGAAAAAATCGCAGCGTGGGGCGTATGTAAAATCATGAAGGCAAAGACGAAATTAGGACTAGGTGCTCGTAGAGCCAGCTCCATCAAGCCAAAGAATAACTCACGCAGGACCAAACGCAAGACTGGTGCAGACGTGCAAAAAGCCAAGCAAAAATTACAGACTCTCGACAAGAAGATTATAGGAGGTTTTCTTCCTTTGCTTTTGCCTGCATTGGGTGCTCTCGGCGGCCTCATCGGAGCAACGAGCGGTATAGTGCGGGCAGTCAACACTTCGAAAAATGAGAGCAAGCAGTTAAAAGAAGCACAGCGACACAATGCCAGCATGGAAGCCATTGCCATGGGTAAAAAAAAAAGGTGCAGGACTCTACTTGCAACCTTACAAATTAGGTCAAAGCATGAGAAAGAAACGAATGAAAAAATCCTAAGTTCTTTGTCGAAACGTCCGCTCACAAATATAGATTTAATCAAGTACGCACGCAAACTGAAAATACCAAATTTCCGCGGCGTGTTTATGCGAGACACTTTGCCCAGCAAGCCAAAAACGCACGAACGCGCCATCATTAATTTAGACACGTCGGCGGGTCGTGGCACGCACTGGGTGGCCTATGTAAAGACTGGAAAAATGGCCGAGTACTACGATAGTTTTGGAAATTTACGGCCTCCGCCAGAACTGCAACAGTACCTGGGCCGGTCCACTACGTTGTTTTACAATTACGAAACGGAACAGAGGCCTAATCAAAGAAACTGCGGACACTTGTGTCTTCGCTTTTTAACAAACAAAAATTAGCCGGCAAATAAAAATTGTTACTTAAAGGTTGTGCAGTGATGATAATTTTTTAGTCATGTGGATAACACTTACCTTGACAGGTCACGCATCTGAGCTGCGGGCGGTTCATTTCCCGCCTCAGGATTTAGACGGAGAATGGTGTATCGGACTCGTAGATTTTCAAACGTATAATGCCATACCGAATATCGACGAAGAAAACTGCAAGATATGCTTCCTGAAAAGCGATGGGACCGCTTATGAAATACAGTTACCTGTTGGCTCTTACGAAATTGACGACATTGCAAATTACATCAGGGATATGTTACCACAGGATGTAGACTTTCAACTGCGTAGAAATCCAAACACTCAAAAAAGCATTCTAACATGCAGTGAAAATGTCGACTTTACGAAATCTGGCACCATAGGTACGATGCTCGAATTCGAATCAAAGGTGTGTGATACAGGAATAACGTACGAATCTACGCGCGCAGTAAACATTTTGCCTGTGAATGTCATAAGAATTAACTGTAATTTGGCAAGTGGAACGTATCTCAACGGAAGACTAAGCAACATGCTGCACGAGTTTTCGCCGATGGTCCCACCAGGATATAAACTGGTCGAAGTACCGCAAAGTATCATTTACGTTCCAGTCGTCGTGAAGTGCGCACACGAAGTCGTCGTCAGAATCGTTGACCAGCGAGGACGATTGGTGAATTTTCAAGACGAAGAAATTACATTACGTCTGCACTTGAAGCGATGGGCATAAAGTTCGTCACACCGAACAGTTATAAAATAAGTCGTATTGCCGTGAATAAGAACAGTTCTCTACCAGACATCGGTGCTTTAACACCTGACAACATAAAGTATCTTCTAGGTATTAGACAAGTGCCGAATAAATATGGAAGAAGAAATCCTTTACGTGGAAGATCCAGTCATTTTTGATGACAGCATTACGAAAATGGAATTGCACGAGTACCAGCCTTTCCTGCTCGGACCGTACACACTTCCATCGGAAGTATGCATTGCTGTACAGCACCAAGATATTTGTACTTTACCTTCACAGTCATTTCTACGTATAAGAGGCACGCTTACAAAAGCGGATGGTACACATCCGACCACGACGTCAATATCCTGCAATGGTATTCTTCACCTAATCGAGCGCATTACATATGTACTCAATGGCGTCGAGGTAGACCAGACGAGAGATGTAGGCATAACATCTGCTATGAAAAATTACCTTTCGCTCACGCCAAATGAACTGTCTGCTGCAAAGATGGTCGGTTGGGCTCTGGAGGATGAATATAAGCTTCCGGTTTATGCCGAAGGTTGTGTTCCTCTGTCCATGCTTCTTGGATTCGCTGAGGACTACAAGCATATAATCATTAATTCGAAACAAGAGCTCGTACTGCTTCTAGCCAACACGCACATTAATGCAATTGTCACCGCTGCAGAAAACCCTCGAGATGTCTCGCTTACACTACAGTCTATCGAGTGGATGCTGCCCCACATCCAAGTGAGCACCGTTGAACGAGTCAAGATGTTGAAGAACATAGAAAATGGCAAGAACTTCGATGTACCATTCCGATCCTGGAGCCTGGAAACTTATCCTGGCTTGCCTCATAGTCAGCGTATCAATTGGATAGTAAAGTCCAGCTTCGCTACGGAAAAACCAAGATACATCATCGTCGGGCTTCAGACCAGAAGACAGCTCAATGCAGGAGTAAGTCGCTCCTTATTCGATAACTGTCAATTACGTAATGTAAAAATATTTTTAAACAGCGAAAGTTATCCGTACGTTGATATGAACATGGACTTTGAAAGTGGAAGATTTCTTCTCGCATATCAAATGTATGCCAAGTTTCAGCAAGCTTACTATGGCCGGAGACAGTCACCGATACTGAGTCCTGACAGTTTCAAGAACAAGGCTCCGTTAATGGTGTTTGACGTTTCCAAACAGGATGATCGTATAAATTCAAACATCATCGACTGTAGGATAGAGATAACGACTAGCGGAAATATTCCACCAAACACCTATGCTTTTTGTCTGATACTTCACGATCGTCTTGTATCGTACAATTGTCGAGACAAACTTGTGAAAATTCTGACTTAAAAACTGATTCGTTTGCGATGATAATTCAGTTACGATCGAGCATTGCTAGCGACAAGATGTACTGCAACCTGCAAGGTTTCCAGAGCCAAAACGGCTTTGTTCTCAAAGATATTGCCGTCACTTCCGGAGACAAGACTCGAACCCGCAGCTTCCGACCCCCGTATCCTTGGAAACTACTAGACGAAAAAAGTAAACGGTCAAACGAATGGCTATGCAAATATTATCACGGACTAGAGTGGGACGAAGAAAAAATCCCATACCACCAAGTGAAAAACACGCTGCAAGATTTATTATTTCAAAACGAAACAATACACGTTGCCGGACCTGAACAGAGGAAATGGCTACGAGATCTGTGTGATGACGGAGCAGTTGAAATTGTAGATTTGCAGGATGAATATGGCTGTCCTTCCCTGCGCAAGCTTAGTGCAATATACGACGTGCAGACAAGTGACAAGTTTGAACGTGTCTGTACCTGTTCAAACTCGCAGTTAATGCAGAAATGGCACACACTATGTTAGTAGGAGTCTGCATATATAAATGTCGTACATACGTACGTGCCTTCAGTTGTCGTTCTACCCGCAAGAAGATGTTTACGTTTCATCCTGCTAACGTGTACGTGAGCGTAAGACCTAGCTTCAGCAGTGTCGAGTACAGCTACTGGGATTCCGGGTATCTACGAACATATACAGAAACCTGTGATGGAGACGCTCAGCATTGGCGGTTTGCGCACTTTCCTGTGTCCTACGAACCGACTCAGCAGCTGGTAGATTGTTGCGAACCTGGAAACTGTGCCGTCTATCACATGAGACCGCACACAATCCTTTCTGCTAGCATCGCTGAGGTAGTCGCCTCGTCTGCACGTGCAACACCAAACATGAGCGTGTTGCAACCTGTTGCGACCAGTGATGCTTCTACGCAGACGTCGAAACGATGTTCGTCTCGTCGTCGAAGTTCAGGCAGTGAATCTGTCCCATCTAGCACTGCAGTAAAGCCAAGGCGCAGACGTGGTCACAGACGACATCGACCATGTCTCGCTAGAGATGACGACATCGCAGAAGATGACCAGCCGGAGACCTGTGTTCCTGATCCCGTGACCTGCGAACCAGTTGGAACCGGAGTCGAAGAGGCAGTTCGTGCGGCTTTAAAGACTTTGCTTGCGAAAAAGCTTAATTCCATAATCTAACATGCATTTGTGTAATTTTTATAAATAAATGTGTGAAACTTGAACTCGTGTGTTTTTTTTTTATTTCTATAATTTTTAGGTACCTAATAAAAATTAATTTTAAATACAGACAATATTTTCACTCATGTAGTATTCCAGTAGACCGCGGGTATATAAGCGAGGTTCAGACGAGTGGTCCCTCAGTTCACCAGTGGCCACGGTGCAGTACGGACGTGCTCTCTCCAGTAAGTTTCGTAAGATTTAGTTACTGCTCCAATGTCGACCGGGATAGGCTGTTTACCGTCAGCAGCAGGGACCTCGATGACAGCAACTATGATGGAGTTGGAGATTCCGATACCGGCTGCAGAGGAGACCACGACAGCTGAGAGCTCAATGGCTGCGGTGTCGACAGCTGCGGAGATCTCGATACCGACTGCAGAGGAGACTTCAATTAATGAAGAGCATTCATTGCGTCAGTGCAAATACTTTGGTACATCATTTACTAGAACTTTTAATGCGCGCAGACATGAAAGAAGCAGTTGTTCTAATAATGTTCAAAGAATACAATTCCAGTGTATAAAATGTAATAAACGAATTTCACGTCTCGATAACTTAAATCAACATTATAGAAAATGCTCCGAGAAAGTTAAGTGCAAGCATAATGAACATGGTTATTGTTTTGACTCATGTGTTGAACAAGCTAATGAGAATATATAAGTGAGTCCCTGTCGATGAGAACTTCAGTCCGTCTGAACGGATCGGAAAGTCAGACTTGAATAATAGACCAGTATCTAGCTATTCTTGAGAACTCGATGTCATCATTACCAATATCAACAGCGACCTGGATCGAAGGTCTACCATCATACGTGCAGAGCCCGATGACATTGTCGTCTACAGCTACACCTACTCTCTCAGCACTACAGGATATTTCGACGCGTGCAACATCTTCCGCAGAGCAGATCTCGAAGGCTTCAGAAGTTAACATTTCGGCAATGTTACAATGGTTGTCAATAGTGCCAGTGTCATTGATGAAGGAAGGAGCTTCCAACGGTGTTCCATCACCCAGCTGTACGTACTGTGACAAGATCAAAAAATTGAAATTACGTGATTATATAATACACAATTGTAATAATAACTCTGAATGCATTAAATATCAGTGCAACGGATGTTTAAGCCCGTTTATACACTATAGAAGATTAAAACGACACCTCAGGAATTGTGATAGACTGGCTGTACATTCATCAGAAACTAGCTGTATATTTTGTAACAAAACATTAGCAAATATTCAAATTGCAAAACATCATGAAATATATCACTGTCCTTTTAATGAAGTCGATAACTCGTTATTGTGTGTAAATTGTGGTGTACCAATATGTCGACCTGATAAACTGAATAAACATTTACGGATATGTAAAGGACTTACTTCATCAATTAAGAATAGTGTTTGAAACGAGAAATCCAAAAGACTTTAGTAATTTGTCTGTGCTTTTTTTTGTACTTATAGTAGTGTAGAATTTATGTAATAAAATTATTTGTTTTTTAAAAGGACTTGCGGTGTTTATATTTTCTGAAACCTGCCACTTTTGTGGTATTTTTTAAAATTAAAGTTGATTTGTATCGGGCAGGGATCGAACCAAGGTCAGTAATCGATCGAATCAATCAGTATATTTATTGCCAATTTATTTAATGAATTTTGGAACTTTTCCCGAATTTATAGCTAAATAATTACGGATTTTCAAGATGGCGTCCAAATTTAAAGATGGCGGGTGTCACAGTAATAAATGATTACTGCACTCTAGCGGATAAGAATTAAACTAACATGACATCAGCGCACTCTAGCCGATAATACAATGATGATGGCTTCCAGCAGACGAGGACAAGATGGCAGACGTGACGTCATGTTACCTGACGATATATGTGCTATGAAAAAAAGTGGTGGGGGTAAGTCAGTCTGACTGCAGCCACCATTGAGGAAGGAGCCTGTCGTTTTTAATTTTTTTGACCTCACCGCGTTCGAACTGAGGACTCCGAGCTCCGTGTCGTAAATGTATGTTTTTTTAAATTTTTTATTAAAATTTTATTAATTTAATTTTTTTATAAATTTTTTAATTTTTTTCATATAAATCGGATAATAAATAAAAAAGTTAAAGATGGCGGGCGTGGAAATTGCAACGGTGACGTCATAACTCAAAATGGCGGGAAACAAAATGGCGGAATGTTCGCGAAAACAAAATGACGTCATCCAAGATGGCGGATCCAAAATGGCCGCCGGGGTCAAGGTCATCCAAGATGGCCGCCGTGACGTCACAATCCAATATGGCGGACAGACAATCACAATCGGGGGGCTGCAAGTTGTCCGTAGCGACAATTGACCGTTCCAGTTTCTACTGGCTTCCACACGCACAGGCCCTGCGCGAATAGCCTGCCCGTCTACCTGCTTCGAAGGTTTGACCAATAAGAGGATTAAGAGCTGGTTATATGACCGCCCATCTATTTTGTCGGCCAATTGTGGAAGAGTACATCAGTAAGGGTTTCTGAGAGCTGCGGGTAAAAACAGCATAAACGCAAGTAGCAATCTTGGTGGAGGCGCAGAAAAATATCCCGTCACAAGGTTGCAGCGACACCTTGAACCGTATCTCGCGCGCTTGAGTTTCGCTGTCTCAGGGAAGACTACGCGCGCAGGTACCTAGATATGCCGGCATTCCTGTTCATGAAAACTCACAACTCTAGGTATTAATTTCAATTTGTAGGCCATAAAATCTCGAAGCCATTTTAGACTTGGACTAAGGTTATGTTAACGCCAACAACGTATAAATTACACAATAAAAATACCTAATTGTATAGTCAATTTAAAAAAAGATCGTTCATAGAATATTAACATCACAATTGTAATTTTTTTAGAAAAAAATTATACAACGCAATAATTTGTTTGGGTTTTAAATATGTAAAATTGTAAAAATTTTCAAATTTGCTAACACCAACATACACTCTAAAATATTTTTGTTCTTTTTACATGTTAAATCTTTGGAAACCCAGTGGCCAAAAATATCACAAGTAAAACTGCAAGACAAAGATTTGTAAAATTACGAATGGTTGATAGGTTGATACAAAGCTTTTCCTTTTAGTTTTACAGGTAATAGCTGGATTTAAATGCCTTTCCTTAGAAAAATAGGTACTATTTTTTAGTTTAATAATTAATGAAAACTATACACTACATTTGGAAATCATAATGCACGTGGCTAAACGGGGTTCGTTTGAAACAGTATGGCTCTCGCGAATATGAAGATATTTTGTTCGCATGAGAAGTTAAGAGACATCAATTGACTTTCCGTGAATCTTAAATTAAAAGTACTCTTTGGTAATATACTGCTTCATAACACACGTCAGAAAGTGAGGTGGTGTCAATGACATAAATTGAACCAGTTCTGAACTGAAAGCATAGGTGTAAGTAGATCCCAACGAATCTTTTGTGTGTGCCATGCCATTTTTCTAGGTTAACAAATTTTTTTTCCGTTAGTTCTCTTAAATAATCTTATTAGTTTCGCCTGTCAATTGCACTTGAAACGGAAACATAGGTACATAATTTTTTTTTAGTGCGTAGGCCTATTTTAACACTTTCTTAACACGTTTTCGTGTCTGTTTGTTGTCTGTTCGGTAAAAATATAATTACTTGAAGATAAGCTGAAATAAACATTAAAATGGTAACATGTAGGTACTACTATAGAGATATCTGACCTTACAGCCTTAGAGAACGCCTTGTTGAGTACCTACAACACAGTATATCATTTTAATTGCTACAAACGTTTTTGTTAGTTTTAGATGTCTTTACATAAAAATTAAACTGTTCAAGATTAAAAAAAGTCTATACATTTGCTTAAATGAAAAAAAAAAAACTATTGAAAAAAGCTATTCCCCTAGTTCTATCCCTAAGAGAGTGAAAAAAGTTAAGTATTGTTTTAAGTTATTTAGCAAATATACATCAAAAGCTATTCAATAATATAAAGAGGTATTGGGTAACAATACATAACTACCAACAACACTGCTAATTTTTTTCAAAATATATGCCCACCTCTGAGGAGTGAAAAAGGGCTAAAAATGGTTTTAAATGATTATTAACTTCTAAAGGTAATCAAGTCCCTATATTGTCGCGGGTTGAAATTTTGCAGGGTTGTTGAAATCAAATTTAGGGACTTTACTGACGGGACTCTGGGCTGGCTGCTCTGTTCACTCGTCAGCGCAAGTGGCGTGACCATGTAATTGGGGCACGGGGCCGGCGCGGCGCGCTGCGGGCTTGCAGAATTTTGTTTGTTTGTTTGGCCGCGCGCTGGCGCAGCCACGGGCCGCAGTTACTGGGGCGCGCTGTCGTAACAAGCCGCGCGGTGTGGCCTGCACATTGGGGTAGAGGGGGGGTAGTCTTCCCAGATGTTCTAGTTAGTTGTTTAGTAAATTTGACTTCAATAACGAGCTTTTGTTATGGTAGGCGCGGCAGGGCGCGCGAATTTAAGCGCAAGTGAGTGGTGACTTCAGGCTCACTCAGGCGGAGGCTCACTCAGGCGGAGGCTATGCGTCTCACCTGTGGTCACGAGTTGTTAGTTCGTTCGTGATGTAGGAATTCAGGCTCACTCAGGCGGAGGCTATGCGTCTCACCTGTGGTCACGAGTTGTTAGTTCGTTCGTGATGTAGGAATTCAGGCTCTCGGGCGGAAGCTATGGCCGACGCCAGAGGCCACGAGTCGTTTAATTTAAGTTAGGTCATAATGTAGTCATCTTCAAGCTTTTGGGCGGAGGCAATGGCCCTCGTCACTAGTCGTTTAGTTATAATTTTTAAAATGTAATGTTCGTTCGGATTTTAAGGGCAGGAGAGGCCCCTACGTTAGTTTTAAGTAATCGATCAAGAAAGGCTTTTTGGAAAATGTGAGTATGGACTTATCTTTGTTTTAATTTTAAGTAGTAATTATGATTTGAGGTATTCGGAAGGACTAGGGAAGTGTTTAGTGAAGTTCTCTCATTCTCTCTCTTGTAAGGTCGTTCAATCGTTAAGGAAGTAAAGAGATTATTGTTTTAAATTGTAATCCCGCTATTTAAATGTTCTTTAAAATGATGTTGAGTATTTGACTTTAAGAATAAAATAATTTTAATTAAGTATTATGTTATTTTGCAAAATCTCCTTAGTTCAGCTCTCACCAGACATCCTGTACGGGATGACGAACCTATGATCCTAGGTACAGTAAAGTATTTTATGAAGTTAAGACTAGTTGATGCCAAGCGAGTTGTTTCTATGTAAAGAGCTACGATTCTCGCCCCCCCTCTGAAGGTGGATCGTGACAGAAATGGTAGAGTTCGCCGGATAGGTTCTATTTCTGGAGAGAGAGAGAGGTAGATTTTTATGTTTATTATTAAGTTAGTTTCAGCTTCTGATAGCAGGTTATTAAGAGTTTAATTGAGGAGAGGATTACGGAATTTAATCTAAGTGGAGGAAGTCTTTGAGATTTTTTTTTGACGTAACAGATGTTTATTTGAGTATACTTGTAAGGATAAAGTTTATAGTGATAAGTTGTTTTAAGTCGTTGAGTTTATCGGGGATTATTACGTGAGGAGAATACGTTATAAGTTAAATGCTTATTAGAGATAATGCAAGTGGTTTAATTTAATTGAAGTTCATTTTAAGATTGTAGGTTAAGAGAATTATAATTTAAAATAAAAATTTTTTGTCGTAAATAGGAATTATTTTCAAGTGAAGTTTGTTTTGTTGTCGTGCGCGTAGGAGACGAGACGTACGAATTAAATCAGTCGAGGGAAGGATAAACGTTAGAAAGGAATTAAAAAGAAAACGAGAGTTTATGTAAAAGAGAGTTATAGAATTTATAGTGATGTTTTGTTTTAATTAGAAAAATGTTGAGAGTTGTTTCAGAACGACACGTCAGTGGACGTGGCAGAATGAACACGTGACGGGGAGGTGCTGAGACCTAGCGGAGAACGGAGGAACCGCAAGCGAGGGTTGGCGCACCTGATGGAATTCGGTGACGTCACGAGCACGTACAGAGACGTGGACGGCCGTGACCTTGTTTTGATCAGCTGTACGGTAACTTAGCGATAAGAAAATAGACTATTGGTTAAATAAATTTAAATTTAAGTGTGTTTTAGAAGAAGAGGAACTTTCAGTATGTAAGTAATTTAATTTAAGAAGTGTATGATGTATAGGCTAGAAGTGTTTCGTTGTAAGTTGTTTATGTTTTTGTTAGTTAAATTCTACCTCGGTTTTAAAAATATTTTTTTTGGGATTTGTAAACATTATTAAGGAGGTACACTATAAAATCGATAAGCATTGAGAAAACTGGGAAGGCTAGATTTTGTGTGTAGAGGGAATTTACTCCAAAAGAACAGAGAGACAAAATTAATGTTTTCATTAGGGCGAGGGACCCTAAGGTGAGGCGTTGTGTCCCTGGGAAGAAAGGGAATTGTAGCGCAGACCATAGGAGATGGGCTGACTACGGAATTAAGGGTCAGGAGAATCCTGAGAGTTGTGAGTAGTTTGGGGCAGGAGTTCCCCATGGTAGTACCGAAGTGGCTATCCTGTATGGGATAGGGTACCATTTCAATGAAGTTTGTTGGTGGGGTTAGAGTCCCTTGCTGTGTAGTGGGCCTATAGCAGATAGGCACTACAGTGAATTTTTTGGTTATTTTGTGAGGTAAATTCCCTGGAGGTTAAGTAAGATTGGATTCAGTTAGGAAGGAGGGAAATGAGAAACATTGCTGTAGAGAGTTAGTGTACTTGCCTAATGTGAAATTGAATTTTACTAAATTAATTTAGGAGAAAGTTTTGTTCGGTAAATAAATAATAATGGAAGATAGCTAGATAATTAATTAATTTTTTTTGAGTAAGGTGTTTTAAGTAATGAAATAAAATAAGGTGAAGTAATTTGAATAATTGGGGAGGAGTTTCTTTAAGAGTTTAGATAATTGTTTTTGAATTTATTGAGATATTCAGCCAGTGAAGTTTGAGTGTGAGAGATACAGTGAGATTTTAAGGAAATCGGTTGTTTATTAATTAGGACAAATGAGATTTTATGATTAAGAGTCAGTAAGCATAGTTAAAATTTACGACATGATATTTGTTGACAGTTTACAGTTATTAAGGAGAAAACAGAGTAATCTATTTATTTTTATTTTAATGGTTTGAAGATAAGATTATGAATTTTTTTTGGAAGTTTCTTTGGCATGTTGGAATAATTTTTTTTTGATTTTTAGAATTTACAGAGAAAATTTAATTGATTTACATTAGTTTGGAAGTATGGAGGTTTAGTGTTCGATTAGCCCTAACTTGATGGTCGGATCCCAAAAGAATGCCGTAAAACCGATAGCCAATTGAGAGGAATGCGGTAGGCGCTTGTGTAGAGAGGGGTTGTGGGAAAACTCCTTGGGACTGATGGCAGATCAGGGGCCCTAAATAGTGTGTGATGCTGTAAAACCAGTGCAGAGAAAGCCTGGTATGCTTAAATTTTTGGGCACAGGTTATGTAAACCTGGGGTTCCATGGGATTTAGTCATGTTAGCTGCTGTGAGACATTAAGATTTCCAGGCTCCATAGTAAATTCAATGTAAATTTTTGTTTTCTTAAAATAATAAATTTGTTTTTAATTTTTTTGAGATATTTGATTTGTAACAGTGAATACAGACCCCGAGGAATAAGAGTTGTCATGCTGTGAGAGGAGAAGGTGGTAGGCCTAAAAGGGTACAGGCACCACAGAGGTTATGTGCATTGCATAATTTAAATATAAGGAAACTTGAGAATTTGAAATTTTGTTGTTGGGTTTGTACACCCATAAGAAGAGTATAGGCAGAATTTTTATTGTTATGAGATGTCTAATTTAATTGAAAAGAAGAAAGTTTAAAGATGCAAGGTAACATTATTATTGTAATAATTGAAAGAGATTAAGAGGTAGAGAGAAATAGGCAGTTTTTGTTTGTAAGTACTAAAGTTTACATATAGAAATTTAGTAACTAAGAATGAATAATAAGTTAAGTCTAGTGTAAAAGTTTTTTTTAAGTTTGTTAAGTTAAGAGTCACAAGTAAATTTTTTTTTAGAGAGAATGTCTTTGATAGGAAGTATTAGAAACTTATGGGAATTTTAGGGTAACATAAATAATGTAGGTAATGAATAATAAATAGATGGTAGGTCTTAAGTTAGGATTAACATTTGAAGCAGAATTTAATTAAGAAGAAGGAAAATAAATAGGCCTAATGAAAAGAACAAAAAAGGATTTTATGGTAAAGCATTTTTTTTAAGTAATAAACAATGAATAATAATGTTGTTTCAGGGTAATGTGTACTAATAATACAATTTTTTTTAGGACCAAAGAACAGGAATTATGTAATTTAAATTAACATGTATTTTTGAAACTGTTACAGATTCCTTAAGATGAGCTGAGCAGCAGTCCAGTTTACAAGATGACAAGAGTTCGAGAGACAAGATACAAGATCACTGAAACAAGAGCCAAGACTGAAGATTCAAGAGAAGAGAAAGCTGGCAGCCATGGACTTACAAGTGGAGATTAATAAGGTCATGTAAAGTTTTATTTTTTTATGGAAGACAGTAACTGGAGTTTTTTTGTTATAAACATTATTTACAGAACTTTTTAGGTTATAGTAATGTAATGGAACTAGTGAGTTGTGGTAGCTGTCAAAAAGAACTAATACCTTAAGTTTAATTTTTAAAGTTAATTTTCTTAATTTACAGAGGGATTAGTAGTTTTTTTTAAAACCTTATTTAGGTTGGAATTTAAATACAATAGCTTATTATAAATGTGTACGAACAGTTCAAGTTCACAGTACTGATAGGTAGGTCAGATGATCTTATTGATTTTGATGATTTGTTGTTTTGAGTTGATTTTTAAGTGTTGTGAATTAGACAATGAAATAGTTCTGAAAACTTAAATTATTTCAAGCTAAGAAATAGTAAATTTAATTGTAACTCGAAGGACACCAGAATTTACTTTTTTTTGAATTAGTAATGTTTGAAAATTTTATACTTTACCAGAAAGGTTATAAACAAACAGATCGGATGGAACAAGGATGCAGTAAATCACAATTTCATTTAGAATTATTGATTTGCTTTTGAGGTTATGAAGGAAAAGTAGCTATAATTTAAAAATTTGAATAAAAATGTTTTTTTTTTAATTTGTTTGAAATAGAAAATTTAAAAGTTAATTAGTCATGATCTAGGTGGGTGATGGGGTGGGAATTGGCCACTCTTTTTCCCTATAACCTCCCTAACATGGCCTTCTATTACAACTAACAGAAATAAAGAAGAAGAAAAATGAAGAATTATTAGTTAGAATGTTTCTTTCATGAAGATACCTGATGAACTTTTACTGTTTGGAAGAATAGAAGCAAGGTTAGTCAGATATTTTTACTCAGAAGAAGAAGAAGAAGATAAAGCAGTTTTATGACTCGACAAGCCAGAGATTGGTGTTTCCCCTCTGCGCTTCTATTGACTACGTTGTTTACTCTCATGGGATAGCTGGTTCGGCACCATGGAGAGAGATTGGTGGGCATTGTGGTTGCCCCCAGAAGAAAAGAAGAGTAGAAGAGGTTATGGGTGGGTCATGTGAACTGACCTTCAACCCAGTTACTTCGTGGGGACTATTTGCTGTATAGAGAAGATCAAGACTCAAGAGTTAGGGAAAATCATTGGAGGTCATGTTTCCCTTCCTTAAGTTTTTCCTATCAAATTATTTGCCTGATTAGATTATGCTAAGGGTGGGATACTTTATGTTAGCAGTTGAATTAATTAATTTTATTTTTTTTGTGTGTTTACATCCTTGCCCATCGATTGCAGTTTAGTAGTTAGTTTTGTATTTGTCAGGCGTGATGGTAATGCCTGTTGATGATGTTTCAGAATTGTAATCTGTTCGTGATGAGGATGGCACAACTCCGAAGCAGATGTGGGGAGAAGTTGTGAGCTGCCCTGGAAGCCAGTCCAGTAGCTGTTGGAGTTGAGTGGTGTTTGCTGATGGCCAGCCCAGGGAGCTACTCTTCTCGACAACACTGACTTCGAGGAGTTGCACCAACCTTCACGAGATAAGAGTTTAATTAATTGAAACACTGTAAGGACACTTAATTTTTTTTGAAGAACGAAAGAAGTATGGTAATAAACGGAAACCGAAAAAAAAAAAAATAATAATAATTATCAAGAATTTGCACATTGTTTAACGAATACTGAGAAACTAAGAACAGTAATTTAATTTGTAAAGAGAGCTTCACTAACAGAACAATTTTTTTTAGAATTGAGAACTCGAGCCTCTGAAGGTTCCTGTGAGAACAAACCAGATAAAAGTTTTACATTTAATTTTATGAATACTTGTTGTTTTAAAATAAATCTTATGCAGAATCTAGATGTATGTTCAGACAGCAAGGAACTAAGAAAATTATTATTTTTGTGAAATGAGGAATTTATAGTTATGGTTTAATGGAAAAAGACAATTTGTAATTTTGAGGTAGCTCGATGGGGCTCGAGCTCTGTGAGGGGAGGGTTATGTCGCGGGTTGAAATTTTGCAGGGTTGTTGAAATCAAATTTAGGGACTTTACTGACGGGACTCTGGGCTGGCTGCTCTGTTCACTCGTCAGCGCAAGTGGCGTGACCATGTAATTGGGGCACGGGGCCGGCGCGGCGCTCTGCGGGCTTGCAGAATTTTGTTTGTTTGTTTGGCCGCGCGCTGGCGCAGCCACGGGCCGCAGTTACTGGGGCGCGCTGTCGTAACAAGCCGCGCGGTGTGGCCTGCACATTGGGGTAGAGGGGGGGTAGTCTTCCCAGATGTTCTAGTTAGTTGTTTAGTAAATTTGACTTCAATAACGAGCTTTTGTTATGGTAGGCGCGGCAGGGCGCGCGAATTTAAGCGCAAGTGAGTGGTGACTTCAGGCTCACTCAGGCGGAGGCTCACTCAGGCGGAGGCTATGCGTCTCACCTGTGGTCACGAGTTGTTAGTTCGTTCGTGATGTAGGAATTCAGGCTCACTCAGGCGGAGGCTATGCGTCTCACCTGTGGTCACGAGTTGTTAGTTCGTTCGTGATGTAGGAATTCAGGCTCTCGGGCGGAAGCTATGGCCGACGCCAGAGGCCACGAGTCGTTTAATTTAAGTTAGGTCATAATGTAGTCATCTTCAAGCTTTTGGGCGGAGGCAATGGCCCTCGTCACTAGTCGTTTAGTTATAATTTTTAAAATGTAATGTTCGTTCGGATTTTAAGGGCAGGAGAGGCCCCTACGTTAGTTTTAAGTAATCGATCAAGAAAGGCTTTTTGGAAAATGTGAGTATGGACTTATCTTTGTTTTAATTTTAAGTAGTAATTATGATTTGAGGTATTCGGAAGGACTAGGGAAGTGTTTAGTGAAGTTCTCTCATTCTCTCTCTTGTAAGGTCGTTCAATCGTTAAGGAAGTAAAGAGATTATTGTTTTAAATTGTAATCCCGCTATTTAAATGTTCTTTAAAATGATGTTGAGTATTTGACTTTAAGAATAAAATAATTTTAATTAAGTATTATGTTATTTTGCAAAATCTCCTTAGTTCAGCTCTCACCAGACATCCTGTACGGGATGACGAACCTATGATCCTAGGTACAGTAAAGTATTTTATGAAGTTAAGACTAGTTGATGCCAAGCGAGTTGTTTCTATGTAAAGAGCTACGATTCTCGCCCCCCCTCTGAAGGTGGATCGTGACAATATGAAGCGATATTGGGTACCTACCTGTAATAAACACAAGAAAACTACCAACCACAGTTTTACCACATTGCGAAATTCCACCTATAATGGGCTTAAAAGGGGTAATTACTGTTTTAAGATTAGATATTATTTATGTCTTAAGCTATTAAAGAATAAGAAGAAATTTTGGTTACCAATAGTAAAATTACGTATATACCAAACGCAATTTTACAATTTTGCAACTAACCACCCCTAAGAGAGAAAAGGGTTTACAGCTTTATATATTTATCACGCATAAAAAAGGTATTGGGTACAAATAATGAAAATAAGGAAACTACAAACCACAATTTTACTATTTTCCGAAATTCCACCCCTAAGGGAGTGAAAAAGGATAAAATTTCATTTAAAGATACTCTGAAACTAATTAAGCGTTCCAAAAAATGTAAGGTATCTAAGTTACCAATAATAAACATACGAAAACTAGGTACCAAGCACAATTTTACCATTTTGATGAATCAACCTCTAATGGATGGCAAAGGGATGAAAATTGTTATTAAGATTACCAATTACTATACCTATTTTAGAAATAAATTACGCATTATAAAATATATCGGAGACCAATAATAATTGTGCAAAAATTATTGACCACTGTTAGACTAGTATTTTTTTAAAATTTAAAACCTAAGGTAGATAAAAGGGTTATGAATTTTTTTAAAGAAAAAATCCGATTATATTAGAACTAGTGGGAAGAAACAAAGGAAATCAACTTTCAGCTATGTAGAGTTACGTATTGCACTATTTTTTTCATTTATTGATGTTTGCCTTTTAAGATGGTGAAAACTGGGAAAGTTTGATTTAAGAAAATCGTTGTATCCAAAACAAATTAAGTATGACGTAAATTATGCAGTAAAAAGAATACAAATTTTAATTATAGTACTTTTCCAAGAGATGTGTAAGTGTTAAGTTTGTTTTAAAAAATACTTATTTTCAAATTTACTAGATGAATGGGTAAGGCATTAAGAATGATCAAAAACCATAGTTTACGGATTTTAACTTTTAACGTTGGAAAAAGGGCGTAGGCTATATTTTTATTACCTATAAACCTATAAAAAACTTATATATCAGTAGGAAATATATCTGGATGTAAGAAACTGAGCATCGATAACTCAAACAATTAATTTAGAAGGATGTTAAAACCAGGTTTTCGAAATTCGGCCCTAAAAGCATTGAAACTGATCCGTGTTTTTTTATAATATAAAGATGTGTCAAAATAAGTCTCCGAGGTTATTGCTTGTCTCAGTAATTGATAACTAAATGTATTTTATGAAATCAAAATAATTTCCAAATAAAAGTGAGTTTCTATCTTTCTCGGATTATTTATTATTTTTATGTATTAGTGTGCTTAGTGGCTTACACTCCAAACCCCAAAATTATGTTATTCAGTACATAAATATTCCTGGTAGACAAATCTGAGAAGAAATTTACCTATCTCGAGTTGTTTCAAATAATAAGTACCTATAGCTTGTTCTTACATTGTTTTTGGGTATTTGTCACTGGATATAAAATTCTTTAAAACTAGTTTATTTCTTACAAAGTATGCAAATGTGGAATATCCATAACTTTGCTTGGGTTTAAAAACACGCAATGTGGCATGGGTTATATTTAGAACACACTATATTTTCTTAGTGTGCCATTTTGTGTATTTTATAATGTTACTAAGTAATAAGTTTAAATTGTAAAGATTAATATGAACCCTTTGAAAGTCTTGCTTACTATCTTATTTGTATTGTTTTGTATCATTCTGCTCAATAGCGAAACAGACTTTGTACTTGACGTAGCGACTTGTTTTCAAACATCTATCATGACAAAAGTAAAAACATTACAAACTTAAAGACTGCCAACTTACTAATTTTATTACTCAATTTTGACATAAAGCAAACACAAACCAATTACAGTAGCAGGCAATTAAAATATTAGGCTACACCTTTTATAAGTTGTTAATGCATTAAACTATACTTTTGAGCTGGCGTTGCGAACTTGGCTGGGAGTTTACTGGACAATTTTACACTATATCATACAATAATGGGCAGAGATATTTTCAAGAAATGATTTCAAACGTGTTCAATTAATATTAAATTGACGGAATATCATCACAAAAACAAAATTACTTCTCTGTGACTATTTTTTTAGAACTGATTTTAAAACTATTTGTTTAGCATGTTTATATGATTTATTGTTAGGCTTATATACAAATCAAAGCATATAACCATTTTCAGCTTGACAATTATGAACAGAAACTAAAGTTCTGAAGTGAACTTTATTAAAAAAAATTCTTACTCAAGCCCTTACAAATAACTTGATACCACGATAATACTTTTTTTATTGTTTAATCGAAATACGAATTGCGTGGCTAAAATATTATGTTAGATAACATCCATTCACTATAAAGTTCCGCTTGAATCATAGTGAAATAAAATTCTTCGCCGAAAGCCATTTATTCAATTAATGAGTCTTTTCCATGATATTTGATTCTTGGGCGATTAGTCCCTAATTTAAATTCGGTTAAACGTTGCACCTTTCGTAAAAAAATTATATTGGAGAGTTACAATCATTTTCTTATTGCTTACATGTTTACCAGGTTCCAAAAGCTGTTGCGCTTTACACTGAAAGCCAGCGTATGATTCGTCTAGCACCGAAGAGTAACGCAGACAGCTGATGTCTTGAAGCAACAGAAAACCAGGGATAAATGACCTCGCTATAAACCAACCAGTAGTTTATAGTAATTGATAATTTTATTTAATTTCAAAATTTATATATATTTATTTGTGATGTATTGCCACAACTTGTGTTTTGGGGAACTTTCTTCTTTTTCTTTTCATTATACTTGATAGTAAATTTTAACAATGATATCTTTTGATTTTAAATACTTATTTGCCTATTTCTTCTATTCTTGCTTTTGAATTACAAGGTCGATGGAGGGTTTTTATTAGGAATTGTGAATTCGAAGCGTGAGCATAAAAAAAATAAGCAGCAGACTTGACGGAGACTTTGAGATGTACGATTCTAAAATTTATATAAAACTTATAGTTCATCGCTGCCAATATTCATCAAGAACTACATAATCGTCGTCGAAGGTAGTAAATAAATACATAGTCGTCATCGAAGATATTCAAGAACTACATAGTCGTCATCGAAGATAGTCAAGAACTACATAGTCGTCATCGAAGATAGTCAAGAACTACATAGTCGTCATCGAGGATAATAAAGAACTACATGATTATCAAGAATGTTAACAACTGTCCTTCGTCATCATCAAGAATCACCGGTTTGGAGACCCATCAACTACCAATCGCTGTCCACATTGGAACCTGTTCAACACCAAGTCGTACACACCGAGGGCCGCTGTTCCTGTGGAGCCATCATCGTGAAGATCGAGAACTAGGACATCACTACGTCAGTACGAATGTAGTCACTGAGATGCGCAGTTCACGGTATACTTGAAATACCCTATCTTAAGGTTGTATTGTCCTTAACTTGCGGCATATCCTGAGGTAACTATGAAATACGAGAACTGGTTACATCTTTCCAACTCCACAAGTTTCTAATTAGTAGCAGTACATAACCCGGTAGCAGTTTATCAATCTTATTTCTGATTCACCTACTTACACCCATATAACCTGACATACTAACTGAAGAGTGCCGATTGAGCTAAAATAAGTTAAAACTTTGCTGCATTGGAATATAGCAATATTTGTAATATCAAGTTCCAAGATATTATTACAATATAAATATTAAACTTTTATTTGAAGAGGTGTCCTATTACACAGGTTGTGCAATATTAATATTTAAACCATTCTACTGAATATAGTTATTCTTGTAAAAATCCACATTATAATGTGAAAACAATTTCATTTCCAGTAATACAACTAGTAATATTACAAAAGTGAATCATTGGTGTTATTCTTTGAATTGGAGTGAAAATTAAGATTAATGATAAGTATAATTTTGTGTTTATTAATAACACCGTGGATCACCTTAACGTAAAGTGTTACTGATTGTTATTGATTCACCACCAATAATCATAAACATATACTCAGAGATCATATATGTTCTTTAGAGTTTTTCAAATTTGATAGTAACCAAATTACTTTCTTTGTTGGTCTGCCAATAACCGGGCTAGTCATATTGAAATAGGCGATCACATCGCTTCCAGGAATGGATCTACCTGATAGCTTACGTTTGGTAACATGGCAGCCCAACCCTCATCCTGTCACGAGACTTTGGAGATTATCTTACGCGGGAAAACCCACGCCTAATAGAAAGAGAGGTCCAACGCGGGAGAGAGACAGAAATACGAGTGACCTTTCATACCTGAACAGTACCACTAGCGCAGACCAACAATGAAGTGGACCCGGCGCCGTTAAAATGCGTTGACACATTGCACGGGATTAAAACGGTACTCTACTCTCATCATTAAAACTAAGTAGCGTCGCAGATCGCTTAGTGTCAGCATGAATGGTCACGAGCATGGTTTACACTGCGAAGAACCTCAAGTAGAATTCGAGCCCATCATACATCAGGACGTTATTGCTGCTAACGAAGAGACTGATGAACTTCTACAGCCACTAGTACATGTGGCAACAGATGAAACACATCATTCAGAAATTCTACCCGGCAGCGCCAAGAGTTCTACTATATACCATGATGGAAGAGGATATTTTTTCTACAGTGAAAGGCAAACAAAATACATAAGGTAGGGTTGCTTTTTTTGTAGCATAGTCATTGACTTAATTTAGGTTTTTTACGGAAGTTAAAAAAAAGCCTGTTACCCTTCAGAGGAGCACATTATAGTGACAGTAACTCGTGCTGAAGTCAAGTTGCAAGCCGTGGTAGATACCGGTAAAACTGTTGAGCGCTTAGTAGAAGCTCAGAGAGAACGTGTAACAAATGAAAATACGAATAGATACTCGTCATTATTCTCATTGGATTCAAATTTTTGTTTATAGGCACGGTGGCCAGAACTTCCATCACACCCCCATTTACTTATGAGAGTAAATGATGAATTCGGGTGAACACTACTTATGAACATGTTCCAGAAAGCATTTACGTATTGCCACAAATGGAGACTTACTTTCCATGTTGATCATAACATCTGATCCTCTAATCAACAGCCTCCGAGAAGTTCCTAAAAAGAAGACAGGTAAATTGTGTTCAGAAGTATTAAAGCTGATTATAGCCCTTATGATAGAGCCTCGACCTCTGCAATGTTTAAACCTCACGCCACAAAACAAGAACGATTATGACATAACTGATACCTCGGAAGATTCTGATGAGGATTAGCTATAGAACTATTTTTTTTGTTTCAGTGTGTAATAATGTGTATTTTATGTGGCATAAATGTGTAATTGGTGGTTTGATTTCTTTTAAAAGACAGGTTTTTAATTATTTTATAATTTATTTGTATTTTTACCTCATTAATGGATTCTTGTATGAAATATTGTGATTGTTTTCCTAAATGTTTAATTATTTATATAAAACCTCAATAATAAAGTTTATTATTAACAAAAATACTTTATATTGTTATAATATTGTCACGATCCACCTTCAGAGGGGGGGGGCGAGAATCGTAGCTCTTTACATAGAAACAACTCGCTTGGCATCAACTAGTCTTAACTTCATAAAATACTTTACTGTACCTAGGATCATAGGTTCGTCATCCCGTACAGGATGTCTGGTGAGAGCTGAACTAAGGAGATTTTGCAAAATAACATAATACTTAATTAAAATTATTTTATTCTTAAAGTCAAATACTCAACATCATTTTAAAGAACATTTAAATAGCGGGATTACAATTTAAAACAATAATCTCTTTACTTCCTTAACGATTGAACGACCTTACAAGAGAGAGAATGAGAGAACTTCACTAAACACTTCCCTAGTCCTTCCGAATACCTCAAATCATAATTAATACTTAAAATTAAAACAAAGATAAGTCCATACTCACATTTTCCGAAAAGCCTTTCTTGATCGATTACTTAAAACTAACGTAGGGGCCTCTCCTGCCCTTAAAATCCGAACGAACATTACATTTTAAAAAATTATAACTAAACGACTAGTGACAAGGGCCATTGCCTCCGCCCGAAAGCTTGAAGATGACTACATTATGACCTAACTTAAATTAAACGACTCGTGGCCTCTGGCGTCGGCCATAGCTTCTGCCCGAAAGCTTGAATTCCTACATCACGAACGAACTAACAACTCGTGACCACAGGTGAGACGCATAGCCTCCGCCTGAGTGAGCCCCGAGTCACCAATCACTTGCGCTTAAATTCGCGCGCCCTGCCGCGCCTACCATAACAAAAGCTCGTTATTGAAGTCAAATTTACTAAACAACTAACTAGAACATCTGGGAAGACTACCCCCCCCTCTACCCCAATGTGCAGGCCACACCGCGCGGCTTGTTACGACAGCGCGCCCCAGTAACTGCGGCCCGTGGCTGCGCCAGCGCGCGGCCAAACAAACAAACAAAATTCTGCAAGCCCGCAGCGCGCCGCGCCGGCCCCGTGCCCCAATTACATGGTCACGCCACTTGCGCTGACTAGTGAACAGAGCAGCCAGCCCAGAGTCCCGTCAGTAAAGTCCCTAAATTTGATTTCAACAACCCTGCAAAATTTCAACCCGCGACATAACCCTCCCCTCACAGAGCTCGAGCCCCATCGAGCTACCTCAAAATTACAAATTGTCTTTTTCCATTAAACCATAACTATAAATTCCTCATTTCACAAAAAAAATAATTTTCTTAGTTCCTTGCTGTCTGAACATACATCTAGATTCTGCATAAGATTTATTTTAAAACAACAAGTATTCATAAAATTAAATGTAAAACTTTTATCTGGTTTGTTCTCACAGGAACCTTCAGAGGCTCGAGTTCTCAATTCTAAAAAAATTGTTCTGTTAGTGAAGCTCTCTTTACAAATTAAATTACTGTTCTTAGTTTCTCAGTATTCGTTAAACAATGTGCAAATTCTTGATAATTATTATTATTATTTTTTTTCGGTTTCCGTTTATTACCATACTTCTTTCGTTCTTCAAAAAAAATTAAGTGTCCTTACAGTGTTTCAATTAATTAAACTCTTATCTCGTGAAGGTTGGTGCAACTCCTCGAAGTCAGTGTTGTCGAGAAGAGTAGCTCCCTGGGCTGGCCATCAGCAAACACCACTCAACTCCAACAGCTACTGGACTGGCTTCCAGGGCAGCTCACAACTTCTCCCCACATCTGCTTCGGAGTTGTGCCATCCTCATCACGAACAGATTACAATTCTGAAACATCATCAACAGGCATTACCATCACGCCTGACAAATACAAAACTAACTACTAAACTGCAATCGATGGGCAAGGATGCAAACACACAAAAAAATAAAATTAATTAATTCAACTGCTAACATAAAGTATCCCACCCTTAGCATAATCTAATCAGGCAAATAATTTGATAGGAAAAACTTAAGGAAGGGAAACATGACCTCCAATGATTTTCCCTAACTCTTGAGTCTTGATCTTCTCTATACAGCAAATAGTCCCCACGAAGTAACTGGGTTGAAGGTCAGTTCACATGACCCACCCATAACCTCTTCTACTCTTCTTTTCTTCTGGGGGCAACCACAATGCCCACCAATCTCTCTCCATGGTGCCGAACCAGCTATCCCATGAGAGTAAACAACGTAGTCCATAGAAGCGCAGAGGGGAAACACCAATCTCTGGCTTGTCGAGTCATAAAACTGCTTTATCTTCTTCTTCTTCTTCTTCTGAGTAAAACATCTGATTAATCTTGCTACTATTCTTCCCAACAATAAAAAAAAAGTTCATCAGGTATCTTCATGAAAAAACATTCTAACTAATACTAAGTCTTCTTTTTCTTCTTTTTTTTTCTTCTGTTAGATGTAATAGAAGGCCATGTTAGGGAGGTTATAGGGAAAAAGAGTGGCCAATTCCCACCCCATCACCCACCTAGATCATGACTAATTAACTTTTAAACTTTCTATTTCAAACAAATAAAAAAAAACCATTTTTATTCAAATTTTTAAATTATAGCTACTTTTCCTTCATAACCTCAAAAGCAAATCAATAATTCTAAATGAAATTGTGATTTACTGCATCCTTGTTCCATCCGATCTGTTTGTTTATAACCTTTCTTGTAAAGTATAAAATTTTCAAACATTACTAATTAAAAAAAAATTAAATTCTGGTGTCCTTTGAGTTACAATTAAATTTTACTATTTCTTAGCTTGAAATAATTTAAGTTTTCAGAACTATTTCATTGTCTAATTCACAACACTTAAAAATCAACTCAAAACAACAAATCATCAAAATCAATAAGATCATCTGACCTACCTATCAGTACTGTGAACTTGAACTGTTCGTACACATTTATAATAAGCTATTGTATTTAAATTCCAACCTAAATAAGGTTTAAAAAAAACTACTAATCCCTCTGTAAATTAAGAAAATTAACTTTAAAAATTAAACTTAAGGTATTAGTTCTTTTTGACAGCTACCACAACTCACTAGTTCCATCACATTACTATAACCTAAAAAGTTCTGTAAATAATGTTTATAACAAAAAAAAAACTCCAGTTACTGTCTTCCATAAAAAAAAATAAAACTTTACATGACCTTATTAATCTCCACTTGTAAGTCCATGGCTGCCAGCTTTCTCTTCTCTTGAATCTTCAGTCTTGGCTCTTGTTTCAGTGATCTTGTATCTTGTCTCTCGAACTCTTGTCATCTTGTAAACTGGACTGCTGCTCAGCTCATCTTAAGGAATCTGTAACAGTTTCAAAAATACATGTTAATTTAAATTACATAATTCCTGTTCTTTGGTCCTAAAAAAAAAATTGTATTATTAGTACACATTACCCTGAAACAACATTATTATTCATTGTTTATTACTTAAAAAAAATGCTTTACCATAAAATCCTTTTTTGTTCTTTTCATTAGGCCTATTTATTTTCCTTCTTCTTAATTAAATTCTGCTTCAAATGTTAATCCTAACTTAAGACCTACCATCTATTTATTATTCATTACCTACATTATTTATGTTACCCTAAAATTCCCATAAGTTTCTAATACTTCCTATCAAAGACATTCTCTCTAAAAAAAAATTTACTTGTGACTCTTAACTTAACAAACTTAAAAAAAAACTTTTACACTAGACTTAACTTATTATTCATTCTTAGTTACTAAATTTCTATATGTAAACTTTAGTACTTACAAACAAAAACTGCCTATTTCTCTCTACCTCTTAATCTCTTTCAATTATTACAATAATAATGTTACCTTGCATCTTTAAACTTTCTTCTTTTCAATTAAATTAGACATCTCATAACAATAAAAATTCTGCCTATACTCTTCTTATGGGTGTACAAACCAACAACAAAATTTCAAATTCTCAAGTTTCCTTATATTTAAATTATGCAATGCACATAACCTCTGTGGTGCCTGTACCCTTTTAGGCCTACCACCTTCTCCTCTCACAGCATGACAACTCTTATTCCTCGGGGTCTGTATTCACTGTTACAAATCAAATATCTCAAAGAAATTAAAAACAAATTTATTATTTTAAGAAAACAAAAATTTACATTGAATTTACTATGGAGCCTGGAAATCTTAATGTCTCACAGCAGCTAACATGACTAAATCCCATGGAACCCCAGGTTTACATAACCTGTGCCCAAAAATTTAAGCATACCAGGCTTTCCCTGCACTGGTTTTACAGCATCACACACTATTTAGGGCCCCTGATCTGCCATCAGTCCCAAGGAGTTTTCCCACAACCCCTCTCTACACAAGCGCCTACCGCATTCCTCTCAATTGGCTATCGGTTTTACGGCATTCTTTTGGGATCCGACCATCAAGTTAGGGCTAATCGAACACTAAACCTCCATACTTCCAAACTAATGTAAATCAATTAAATTTTCTCTGTAAATTCTAAAAATCAAAAAAAATTATTCCAACATGCCAAAGAAACTTCCAAAAAAAATTCATAATCTTATCTTCAAACCATTAAAATAAAAATAAATAGATTACTCTGTTTTCTCCTTAATAACTGTAAACTGTCAACAAATATCATGTCGTAAATTTTAACTATGCTTACTGACTCTTAATCAAAAAATCTCATTTGTCCTAATTAATAAACAACCGATTTCCTTAAAATCTCACTGTATCTCTCACACTCAAACTTCACTGGCTGAATATCTCAATAAATTCAAAAACAATTATCTAAACTCTTAAAGAAACTCCTCCCCAATTATTCAAATTACTTCACCTTATTTTATTTCATTACTTAAAACACCTTACTCAAAAAAAATTAATTAATTATCTAGCTATCTTCCATTATTATTTATTTACCGAACAAAACTTTCTCCTAAATTAATTTAGTAAAATTCAATTTCACATTAGGCAAGTACACTAACTCTCTACAGCAATGTTTCTCATTTCCCTCCTTCCTAACTGAATCCAATCTTACTTAACCTCCAGGGAATTTACCTCACAAAATAACCAAAAATTTCACTGTAGTGCCTATCTGCTATAGGCCCACTACACAGGGGGCTCTAACCCCACCAACAAACTTCATTGAAATGGTACCCTATCCCATACAGGATAGCCACTTCGGTACTACCATGGGGAACTCCTGCCCCAAACTACTCACAACTCTCAGGATTCTCCTGACCCTTAATTCCGTAGTCAGCCCATCTCCTATGGTCTGCGCTACAATTCCCTTTCTTCCCAGGGACACAACGCCTCACCTTAGGGTCCCTCGCCCTAATGAAAACATTAATTTTGTCTCTCTGTTCTTTTGGAGTAAATTCCCTCTACACACAAAATCTAGCCTTCCCAGTTTTCTCAATGCTTATCGATTTTATAGTGTACCTCCTTAATAATGTTTACAAATCCCAAAAAAATATTTTTAAAACCGAGGTAGAATTTAACTAACAAAAACATAAACAACTTACAACGAAACACTTCTAGCCTATACATCATACACTTCTTAAATTAAATTACTTACATACTGAAAGTTCCTCTTCTTCTAAAACACACTTAAATTTAAATTTATTTAACCAATAGTCTATTTTCTTATCGCTAAGTTACCGTACAGCTGATCAAAACAAGGTCACGGCCGTCCACGTCTCCGTATGAGCCCGTGACGTCACCGAATTCCATCAGGTGCGCCAACCCTCGCTTGCGGTTCCTCCGTTCTCCGCTAGGTCTCAGCACCTCCCCGTCACGTGTTCATTCTGCCACGTCCACTGACGTGTCGTTCTGAAACAACTCTCAACATTTTTCTAATTAAAACAAAACATCACTATAAATTCTATAACTCTCTTTTACATAAACTCTCGTTTTCTCTTTAATTCCTTTCTAACGTTTATCCTTCCCTCGACTGATTTAATTCGTACGTCTCGTCTCCTACGCGCACGACAACAAAACAAACTTCACTTGAAAATAATTCCTATTTACGACAAAAAATTTTTATTTTAAATTATAATTCTCTTAACCTACAATCTTAAATTAACTTTAATAAAACTAAACCACTTGCATTATCTCTAATAAGCATTTAACTTATAACGTATTCTCCTCACGTAATAATCCCCGATATAAATCTACAATAAATTCAACGACTTAAAACAACTTATCACTATAAACTTTATCCTTACAAGTATACTCAAATAATCATCTGTTACGTCAAAAAAAAAATCTCAAAGACTTCCTCCACTATAGACTAAAATTCCGTAATCCTCTCCTCAAGTAAACTCTTAATAACCTGCTATCAGAAGCTGAAACTAACTTAATAATAAACATAAAAATCTACCTCTCTCTCTCTCCAGAAATAGAACCTATCCGGCGAACTCTACCATTTCTGTCACGTGGCACCTACCCGGCGCCTCCACCATTTCTGTCACGATCCACCTTCAGAGGGGGGGGGGCGAGAATCGTAGCTCTTTACATAGAAACAACTCGCTTGGCATCAACTAGTCTTAACTTCATAAAATACTTTACTGTACCTAGGATCATAGGTTCGTCATCCCGTACAGGATGTCTGGTGAGAGCTGAACTAAGGAGATTTTGCAAAATAATATAATACTTAATTAAAATTATTTTATTCTTAAAGTCAAATACTCAACATCATTTTAAAGAACATTTAAATAGCGGGATTACAATTTAAAACAATAATCTCTTTACTTCCTTAACGATTGAACGACCTTACAAGAGAGAGAATGAGAGAACTTCACTAAACACTTCCCTAGTCCTTCCGAATACCTCAAATCATAATTAATACTTAAAATTAAAACAAAGATAAGTCCATACTCACATTTTCCGAAAAGCCTTTCTTGATCGATTACTTAAAACTAACGTAGGGGCCTCTCCTGCCCTTAAAATCCGAACGAACATTACATTTTAAAAAATTATAACTAAACGACTAGTGACAAGGGCCATTGCCTCCGCCCGAAAGCTTGAAGATGACTACATTATGACCTAACTTAAATTAAACGACTCGTGGCCTCTGGCGTCGGCCATAGCTTCTGCCCGAAAGCTTGAATTCCTACATCACGAACGAACTAACAACTCGTGACCACAGGTGAGACGCATAGCCTCCGCCTGAGTGAGCCCCGAGTCACCAATCACTTGCGCTTAAATTCGCGCGCCCTGCCGCGCCTACCATAACAAAAGCTCGTTATTGAAGTCAAATTTACTAAACAACTAACTAGAACATCTGGGAAGACTACCCCCCCTCTACCCCAATGTGCAGGCCACACCGCGCGGCTTGTTACGACAGCGCGCCCCAGTAACTGCGGCCCGTGGCTGCGCCAGCGCGCGGCCAAACAAACAAACAAAATTCTGCAAGCCCGCAGCGCGCCGCGCCGGCCCCGTGCCCCAATTACATGGTCACGCCACTTGCGCTGACTAGTGAACAGAGCAGCCAGCCCAGAGTCCCGTCAGTAAAGTCCCTAAATTTGATTTCAACAACCCTGCAAAATTTCAACCCGCGACAATATTACCAAACCGATCGATATAAATGCAAAAATGCCGAAAAATAATTTTGTCCACCTAGATAGTTCATTTGAAACACTGTGAGACTGGATGTTCTCATCTTATTTATAATTATTACTATTTTTAAAAATATAAATAATAATAATAACTTAATCATAATATTCGTATAGAATAAAGTGTTTAGGTGCAGTATATTGAAATATAAGTTGACAATGAAATACGATGCAATCGATTTTTCTATCGATACACTGTAACGCCCCTCGTGCCCAAAAATTATATTATTTTAAATTAATTAAAAACACCTTAGAAACAGCTGGGCAAAATATTAAGAAAATTAAAATTAATTACCAGAGGGGACACGAGGCGGTGAACAAGACAAAATTTACACTCCCTGCACACTAGTAACTTGGGAGTTCGTGGATCGTTATGTAGAAGAAGGTATATGATAAATAAATACGCTATATAAACAGCTTGGTCTATAGGTTTTCCTGGTTTATTTTTAAGAGGTTTTGTTTTAGCATTATTTCGACATGATAATAAAAATCTTAGTAATTAACAAAGTTAAGGGGGCGCCCCTACATTATTTAAAACAATACACATTACACCATAACAAACAAATGATAACATTAACAAAATTTTAAGTATAGCACCAAAATTTGATTCTCCCAATGATTATATATATATGAGTTTCCTTGATTTTACATGTTCTTGAGGATTACTATTTTAAAGCACTGCTCGTTGGTATCTTTTTAATGAATTTAGTTCCTTGTATGCAAGTAGAATATATATATATATATAGCTCATATCACCCGGGTCTTCCCAGGATGACGTCGGACCGAGAGGAAAACTCTTCTAAGGGGGGAATCAGCTGGAGGTCCCGAAGATCATGCAGGGAGCAATTTCTCTCCTCCGAAACTTTGACCCTGTCTGAAACACAAGCCAAATTCAAAACGAATTAGACCTGCGTCCAGACAGTCATACACAGTCGGCGCGAAAGGCCAACAAAAGGGAATATGGGGGGGGGGGGGAAACCGGATTACTCACCAAACAGGGTGTGGAAACAGGGCTTCCGAGGTGTCTCGCGCCGACATCAGGATGACGCGCACCGAGAATTCGCGGATGCGTGAAGGAAACTAGATTTAAAGAATTAAATATAAATAAAAAATTTAACTACGCATGACTTTTTCCTAAAAACTACATCTGCCTGGCAACTGTACAAAAGGGATCGCATCCCTTAAGCAACTGACTACATCTTTTATGCAACCGAAAATCGCCGTTCCCGCGAAAAGCCTCTTAGCACAGAGGATGCCGAGAAGACGTGGTCAGCAGCCGAGGTCAGAGTACTGAGTCCCGCTATGGCGGACAAGGCTTCTAATTAAAATGGGCGCTAGAGCCCTAGGGAGGAGGGGGAAGGTTCGGTTCTAAGCCGAAAACATGCGGAGGTGCCCGAGGCGGGCGTGACAACAATACGACCTGCGCGCTCTCCACCGGCCAGAACAGAAGGCGAGAAGAAAGCATAGTGCCATATGGCGCCGCGGCACTGCTCTCTAGCGGCGTAAATGGGAACTAACTGAGGCGGTGAGCAGACTTGCCACCAGGTGTCACGAGGGTGAGCTCTGCACGCTGGCGACCAGGCCCGCGGTTACTTTTTTCGCCGCTAGATGTCGTGGACGTCTCTGTCGGACCAGGGAGAAGGTCCTTGAATTTGGCCATCGTCCTGGCTAAGTTCACGTCAGGTCACTGCTCCCGACTTGATTTCTCAGAACTAAAGGGGAGGGGGGGAGAGGAGGGTGGACAGAAATCGCCACTCCGCTGGGAACACCGGGACACTGGAGCCCCATTCATGACGAGACTTGCTATTCTCAGCAGGCCTCTACGAAGTAGCAGCTTGCAGCCCAGGAGCTGCTCTATGCAATTTTGGTCATGAAGAGAAATAATATTATAAACTCGGGACGTGACTGCAGGCGAGAGAAATTTCAACCGGGCTGACCACGTCCACATTAGACAGCAAAATATCAGATTGGCCCCCTGGGAAAGGGCTTCGGTCCACTGGCACAAAGTTTAAATTAGGGGAGTACACCAGCCTAACAAATTGAAAATCACCTAAAGTAACCAAATTATAGAGCAAATAAAATTTCCAAAAATAAATTTAAAATTATATAAACAATAAAAAAAAACGTGTCGAAATTCCTAATTTCTGGCACAACACATAAGTATCAGATTGGATCGAACATCCCTAGTGTTGTGACTTTTGTTTTGTAGTTGTTGCTGACTGTGCTCTCAGGTATTCTTTAATTAAATCGTCGTTTACCTGTTTTTGTTTTGTGTTAGCGACTATTTTCGGTGTAAAAATAAATACTGAATCATAATATAAGATATCGAAACGGTCATATCCTAGTGGACCTGAAAAAAAAAGAAGCTGTACATCAGAAGGAAGTAATTAGAAACTTACCAAAATTAACATAATATTTTACTAGGACTACTAATACTGGAGAAACTTCAGTAAGTAGCAATCAAATAATAAATCTTCCACTTGATGAGTCGGGTCAGTTACAAATTGCGGGAATTTCTGAATCTTCATGTTCCACACCAATATCTGCCAACTTGTTAGACTGAATCAGAAAGCAACCGTTCCTATGACGAAAGTGCAACTTCGGTGACTTCACCAATACCGACAACTGTGTCAGTTGAGCTACAACAGTTTTCGATCTCAGAAGAAATATCTCACAATCTGGCAATTTTGATTCATAAGGAACTTGTATATTTTCAAAATAAATATTATGACTTTTCTGAGGCATCCAGAACATTTAATATGACTGTAAAGAAAAAATAATAAATCTAGAACCTCGCTTACCTACTTTCTTTGTCTATTCTAACAGAATTGTGCTCCATCAAAGTCATAGGGGCCTCTCTTATCCTAATGTGTCCAGGGACTCCAATAGGCTAAAGACTGCCCTGATTGCATAAGCACATATTGTTATATTAAGATGGCATCCTAGAAAATTTATAGTAAGGAAGGTAACCACTATCAGACAAATTCTACCAAAAATGAACATACCTATTTATGTATGTATATATATTATATAGGCCTATGTGGAAAAAAACCTATTGTAAATACAATAAAAACATTTTTTTTTTTTCCATTTAGACTACATCGGAACCTTTCGGTCCGGACACCCCCAGTCACCCCCTCCACTTTTAATTGAACATTTCCTTCTAATTACGAGACGCGGCTCCTCCGCGGTCACTTCGCGTCGCGATTGTAGACGGACTGTTTGAGATTATCGGCTGATCAACGAAACGCACTACGAGACTTCCACCCGACCGCAATCGACAATATGGTCGATTAGACAAGGGATGCGATCCCTGTAAATTTCTTTAAGTAGTTTAGTCCGTCTGTACAGTAATCAACATTATAGTTATTTTCTTTTAAATAATTTATTTTTGAAATAATGGTAACGTCCGCGCCTGCCGCGAATTCGCGAGCTCCAGATCTGGATTGGCGACGCATCAGAAACTAGAAGCCAACTTCCCTGTCTGACAGGGTCCAAGAGCCGGACGCCGAATTGGCATTTTCACTACCCTTCCTCAACAACAAACAGGCACCCTGGCATGATGTTCACTACTGATCTCCGGGAAGCGAAGCACCGACCTCCGGTGCTACCGTATTTATAAACTTTTTTTTTTTTACTTTCTTTAAATTACGACGTTCTAAGAAGTTAATCATATAAACATCTGCTTTGGACTTTGAGAATATAAACTGGGATGTTTAGAACATATTTGTATTTTTTTATTGGTTTATGTATTTTATTGAAACCTTTTTACAATCTTATTTAGGGCCGGCCCATATATTTTAATATATCTGAGAGCTTTTTAATTATGTAATTGAAATTGTATGTTAATACCTTTTATATCTGTTATAAATTTTCCTTAAATAAATTTGGCGTGATTATATTCAGACAGAATCCCACATTGTTTCTGTTAATTTCTCATATCCTTGTGAAACCTAAAGATCCCCAGCTCAAAACACTCCCATTCGTTTCCTAATTTTCCTATCATCGTCCTATCCTTAACAGAATAACACAGATTGGAAGAAGTTAAATAGCAAACATGTATACAAGTTATAGTTAAAATAATCTCTTCGTTATGTAATAAACATATTTGAATTAATAAGTGCAAATAAATGTAAATTTATCAATTCAATTGTAGAATTCATTTCACTCCTTTGTATCCATACAAAATACTGATAATTCAATAAAATTATTCAATTTTATTCATAAAAGTATGCAATCATTTCATCAATGTTTTGTTATAACGTTGTCACGTTAAACTATCGTCCGTAAACCGACTTTACAGACAACCAATTTCTTTTTAGTTAGGTTAGGGAAAAAAATTCTAACACAAGGTATTACAAGCACCCAATCCTCAGTTTACCAAATATATATATATATATATATATATATATATATATATATATAAATAAAGGTTCACGTTTAATAGAACATTGGCGCTAGGACTTATCTTGAAAACAAACAAAAAATTATGTAAATATTAAATAAAATTTTTTCCTTTAAACTCCCTTGGATTGCATAAGGCCTTAGTTGTCTCTGAGGTCTGCGTGTATGATTAGGCAATCCTAGTACACTATAAATGGTGGAGAAAATAAAAACGAATGCGCCATCAAGGCAAGGCTATTACCAAATACGATTTCCAGATTGTTAGAACATTTATTATTAAACTACATCACTACAATATAGAAGGATTTCATTCTTATGCACAACAATGTAGGAATACAAAAAAAAAATCAATAAAATTCTGTAACCCAATAAAGGAAACCCATGATAATTCAAATATTTTTTCCTTTCCTGCAGATTTTTTCCATGAATAAACAAACAAGTCTTCTTGGGAACGCACGATACATATTTCACATTTTACGTACATAGAGCATAAAATCTGCAGATGAGTCTGATAATGTCTGCATATCTAAATAATTTAACAATTTTACTACACAGTAAAATAATAATGATAATATTAATAAAATAAATAAATTCTGAGTATTTACACTCTTCGCAATAGTCATTCATAAAATATTCTTTACTTAATTAACTTGCTTTATCACTTATATACTAAACAGAAAACTTGTATCCATCTAAATTTTTAATTCTCTGGTGACTAACAAATAAACTAATTTTATCAAATATGGAGTTCTATCATCTACAACTTATTACGCTGAAAAAATTCTCACAAGTTTTATCATTAGGTACTAATAAGGGAGCACACTATTTACACACATCTCCAGCAAACTTTGGAATGTAATACATGCAAAATTTGCCTTAAACTTATCATTACATTCAGACTATATTGCTCAATATATTAGGATTAAATTATATTTTATAATTCATATAATAATAGTTTTTAGTCCCTCAGTTAATTATCATATGGATACATTGTCATGTCTAAAAAATGCACCTTTTTAATAATCCGAATGACGATTGGTATCTATTAATAGTAAGGTTACCACATTGCAAGGCTAAACTTTTCTTACATTACAACTGACTTTACATTACGTGTGATACATTTTTTAATATATTTAGAAGAGTTTTCTTTGAGTTTCATTTTTTTTGTTTTTGCCGCCTTTGTTTATTTTGTTGGGTGTATATAGGCTATACCTATAACAGGAAATAAATAAATATAAAAATAATTTATAGTAATGTTGCGTTATCTATATCATCTCAGACTACCGAAAGGGAAAAAAAGAAAGTTTGATACCAATATTCCCTCTAAAGAATAATTGAATTAAATTTTTGAAAGTGAAATAGTTTTAGGTGCGGAAGAGAATAAACTAAAGCAATATTTTTATTTCTACTGGGACAAATACACCTCAATGAGCTTATACACTGGTGTCAAATTATTAAAACAATTTGAAAGTTTTTTATGTAAGTTAGGAATAAATTTTCGATTAAATAATGTCAGAAATACTGGCTGTCACAAAAGTATCATATAGGCTATGCCTAATTAATTGGATTCAAAAATTGTTAATAATTAGTTATGAATACCTCAATGCAAATGCAACAAAATATGAAAATTTTCCATTTATGGCGGTCATATTTTCTTTCGAGTTTTTAAATGAACTTTTTTTTTTTTCGTGCATTTAAATTTTATACAACATCTTGTGTCATTTTCAACAGTTCAAAAACTTATCGGTTGGTTGGCTGTAGTACCTACTCCAAATATGTCGTATCAGTGTCATTTCCTTCAGTTCCACATAGCTACTTTCCGCAATGAAATTTTGTCAAAAATAGGTGTATGATATTTCAAAAGTTGAAACGGGGGTACGCAGTACCAAAACTGACGAGCCCCCATTTTATAACTATCTTAACTGAAAGGAAAATAGGCAAACAGATATTTATGCTACACTTTCTCGAAAAGCTAACGTTTACACGACAAATATAAGTAAAGACTCGTACATTCTGGGGTTATCGACTTTTCAAATATGCACAAGAATTACTGTGTTTAGTGCAGAAATCTCAAAAAAAACTATCTTCTATGTTAATACGACTAAAATCGTGAATGAAACTGATACGAACCGCGTAGGCCTAACAATAAGTTAATTATACTATAATTTGAGTAGATGAATGCCAATTTAAGATATACCTAATCAAATTAAAGCTATGATACTCGTGTACCAAGTTTTGAAGTAATTATTACTAAAGATCTGGTTTAAAATAGTCATAAATAGCCTCTATTTTATGTATTTTACACTAATTATCATAAAAATTTTATTTTCAGAGCAGAATTATAGCTTGAGAGAAAAGATTTTTGTCCACCCCTTCTTTACCCTTTCGCGTTAAGAGAATGGCTTGTACCAACAAAAGATTAGTTTCAATATGGCAAAACAAATGTTTTATTTTGAAAATCGTAAGCCAAGCCCGCAGAGTTGTCGAGTTTCGTTTGTATGAAAAGTTAACAATTGTGACTTATGCAGTATGCAATTATTATTATTACAATGGGAATCGTATGCAACAGAGTATGCAATTAAGGTTGTTTCGTGCTTAGCTGAAAACGACAATGAAATGAGTTTCTGAAGTAAAAGAAAAAAAAACGTAATTTCACTCCACGTACGTTTCACTATACATGCTAGCCGATTTCATTGCAATGGTAAAATTATAAGCATTGAAAGGTAGCATGGTGGTGATCTCATTAAACTAAATAGGCATAGTTAATTTACATGTATTAACGTGATTTCATGGAATTATGACACAGTGCTCGTTTAAAGATAAATAGTTACGGTACTTCGGTCCCAACAGCCTAAGTGTGTCGCTTATTTATTTACATTGCAAATAGCAAGACTATCTAAAACATATACCCTCACTTTAGCAGTGCTTAAAAATTATAGTTTCAAAAATACTTGTTATTAGCCATATTACATTTCATTGGGCTGTACAATAATCTTAACAAATAAAAATGCACGTCATGTCAAAAACATTGACCATAGCTATTTATGAAAAACCAAAACCGAAGGTTTTAAATTAGGTGCTATATTTTAGGCCAGCGCTATTTATAGGCCCTAAATAAATATGTATCGCCCCAAACAGCATGGAAGGAAAACAATGCCGTAAATGACTATCCGGATTTGTAGGTACCTAACTCCGTGCGAGTATCAGAATACATAATGAAGGGATAAGCAAACTTTATTTGATTAAAGATAGTAATATCATTTCACTTTTATATTGGGGGTGTATACTAAACCGTTGATATGTGCATCTGGATATTTTATTCACGCGACCAAGTAAAGGAGTTATAAATTTTTTTTTAAATTAATTTAACAATCAGTTACTTGTCACTGTTAAGTTGTGTGTTGCGTACAGAGTAAAGGGCTGATAACTGATAGCCTTAACGCTTTGTAGATGATGGAATGAAATTCAAAGTGATACAATATTATCTACTTGTCTGAAATTAAAGTCTGGAATTCAGATTTAGTGGTACTTTGTAAATATCCAAGCGATAAAGAAGCAAATAAGAACAATTTTTAAAATTTGATTTTATTTATTTGTATCTTTTTTTTAAGAAAATTATCCTCTACGACACGTTAATTTTATTTTTTTTGAACAATTATTATCAGCTGCAAAATGGCCGCAGGAATATATATTATAGATGTAAATATCGTTATTCTCGGAATCAAAAGTAGGCTAATTGCTTGAAAACTATTTCAGTACAAAACGTAATGATTAATTTTCCTACGCCTTACGTTTACGACAGTTAAAATGTTATACTTATTTTTATAAACTTCACTCACTACGTACTTTTGTGTGATATGTGCCCAGCACGGCCAGTTGACGTCATGGCCATATGACGCACACAGCAACTGTCCGGGACTATACTCAGGTAGCCCGCGTGTTTCCCGACCATTTATTCGACTTAGGCCTTTTTACTTCTGTATTCATCGTCCTTTCTGTTTAGAGGCAGCCCTCGATCTGTCATTTCCATTGGTCGAAAACAGCAAGAACCAGTTCCGGATCGGTATAAACTGTTCGACTGTTGAAGTGTTCGACCTATTTTAGTGGGCGTTCCTCATGTCCAATAATATTGCAGAATTTATAGCTCTCTTGAACGACCAATCACAATAAAAGGGCGTGCAGTCAGGAACTTAAAGTCGTCAGCTAGCCAATAATATTAGTTATTGATGCTGACGACATTTATTTGTTCAGTTCAAGAACACCACAACCGCCTTGTTATTTAACACCTTGTCGATCAGTTTAACAGTCGAACACTTTATCCCGTAACCTGTATAAACTGTTCGACTGTTGAAGTGTTCGACGCATCAACTGGTCGTCGCGGCAGCCTGGCGTTTAGTACCTGGGTTTACCGGTAGGTCGACCAAGGTCTTCGCGGCAGCCTGGCATTTAGTACATTGGTTTCCGGGTAGATCGTGCTAGAGTGCCTGTACAAGAATTGGAGCGCCACTGAGTGATAGGAACGTGTGAGTAAAACTGCAGGCAGATCGCGCGGAAATAACACTCTGCAATCTGAGAAAATAAAATTGATAAGAGTTATTATGCCACTTTGACAAAATACAATGCGTAGAAATCAGGGACAGAATACGTTGCGTCACAAGATAAGAGCGGCGGGCTAGAGTCTCCTTTAAAAATCCAAAATAACAGTTTGCAGTGCGTTATAAAGGATTTACAGAACATATACATGCAAACTAAAATGACTACGGTACCTACTTAATTCGTTAGAGGGGAGTACGGTACGCATTTCTCCCGCGGCTGTCGGCCGGGAATGCCCTGCGACCATATCGGGACCATCGAAGGAAGGCAGTTTGCGGGATGTGCTGGCAAACCGGGAGCGAGCATGCAGCGCCGACTGCATTAGACGCGTCCTCAGGTAACGGATAGGGGCCGCCCAGTTTCCCAAGAGTTGCAGTCTCTCTGGGTTGGCTGTAAATAACCAATAGCAGCCCGCGGACCAACGGCCGGCCTTGTGGGGTCGTGATCCCGGTCACGGCGGTTTACTGTGGCCTGCATGAAGGGGGGGGGGGGGAGGGGGGACTCGAGATGCTGAAAAAATGCGAAGTGTAGCGAACCGCGGGGCTGTGGACTGTTCGCGCGCGCAACAGAATGGAAAAGCGCCGGAACTCCACTTGGAGTCGGGGCCACTGTTGGGGCAGCGGTAGCCCGAGGAGTTTGGTGGAACAAGTGTTGGTTCCCCTCCCTCCACCCTGGCTTGATAGGTAGCTGCTGTTAACTGCGAAGAGCGAAGACGACGATGGCGATCAGGTAGGCCGCAGTAAACCAACGATCGCCAGCAGTATCAGTCAGTTTACTGGCTTATCTGCCCACTTCTTCTTCCGCCGCGGTGAATATTGTTGGTCCCAAGGAAATATTCGCTGCAGCACCAACCTTTTTTTTTTACCGCTGACTGGCAGCCGAGTGGGTTGGCGATTACAGTCGCCCGCCCCTAGGAGCGCATGCACCCCTGGCTAATAACCAGACGCGCCCAAAACAAAATTAATGCGGGCCGCAAGGCCCAAGCTCCCTGCCACTTGCTTCGTAGTACTTTCGGCCCCGCCCACTCTTTTTACCTGGACACAATTTTCCCACTACATATGTCCAGTAGTTTACTGCTTGCTTTAACGCATAATATAATTGATCCCCGCATGTGTCGGGCCTGGGTTTTCCCTCCGTCTATGGAGGTTTTACCTGGGTCACTTAGCTAGCTTTTGGCTCGGCTGCAAACAGGGTGTCGGCCATGACCTCAATTGTTGGCCATGACCGGCCAATAAGCCCTATTAGCAACATGATTGCACGTGACCTTTACCGCATGGTTCTCCCTGTATTGTAGAGTGTATAGGCTTAGAGCCTGAGACACGCATTTGTCCAAATATACACTTTAAGATTAACTTAGGCTAAGAGAAAATAATAATCTACTTTATTCTGAAATTCCTTTGTTTTTGTTAAAATGAAAATAAATGTAAGGAATTATTTTGTATATTGTATTCTTCCATAAAAAACATCACTTATTAAAACTTACACCTTAGTTTAACTAAAACAGAATAAGTAGTAAACGAATGGTTCTCAAAGTATTTAGCTCTTTTTTATAATGTAGCGTAAATCTTATCATTTTGAATACTCACGATGTTTTCTTATGATTATTTTATGTACACTTGCATACTTATAAAATAATGCATGCGGAAAATGTGTCCTGGAGCGAATTTAGCTCGCAACGGCCTGGTACAACTGGAACTAAATCGTACGTCGTACGTGCAGACATAATTATAAATTTCTTATTATTAAATACGTTACTCACACTGTCATGAGACTTTAATCTTATGTTCCAGTTATTACAGAAAATATTACTCTTAAAATTACTAGATCAGTCAATCAAGATTAATGCGGCCATCAGTGTAATCGTCTGAATAAGGCTGATAATGTTTTATTAGCATGTGCATGTATATTTATAGTCTGAAATACACCGTTTTAGTTTTTTTTTATAATGTTCAAGTCTTAGGTTGTAAATTAATTATGTACCTAATTTTTCTAAGGACATCTCATAGTACTCTTCTAACATTAAAAGCTGCAAAATTAATAATAAAATATTACTCTAATTATTTATAAGTAGGAAGATAGGGATCCCTACATAAGTTATAAAGTCACAACTTATAACATACATAACTTATAAGTCACAACTTAGAACATGCATAACTTGTAGTTCTTGAAAAATCTACGTAACTTAAAAACACACAACTTAGAACAATTTTAACTTAAAAACATATAACTAAGAATCACACAACTCTAAACGACACAACTAAAAAACATAGCATCTTAGAACGTTATACCTTAAAACTATAAAAACTTTGAAACTCACAACTTCGAATTGTCATAACTTAGACACATGTAACTTAGAAACATACAACGCCGAACCACGCAACTTATAAACTCGATAACGTAGAAATAGGCAACTTAGAAATATCACTACTTAGAAGCACACAACTTAGAACTGCCATAACGTAGAAACACGTAACTTAGAAACACACAACCCTGAATCGTGTTACTTAGAATTTTGGATGTGAGGGCAGAAATATTTTTAAGGGCTGTAGTGAGAAATATTTATTTTTTACACTTCCTGCATTCAGAGCTGTAATCTTGTATCCAAACATTAACATTCGCATTCAATTTTGATCTCTCTGAATAGATGGTGCTGTCAGTTCCAAACATAGCTTAATTGACATCAGCTAATGGTTTTCCTGTCACATCTGAACTACATATTTAATTGATTCTGATTTTCCATGAATAAGTAAACATTTCTGTAAGAATAATAGTTGTTTTTTTTTGTTTGTATACTTATAATATATAAAGTGATTTAATTACATTATGAACATTTGGCAAGACTCACTTGTTTTACTAAATACATAAAAACTTGACTTTTTTAAATATTATTTTCTCGTCTTTAATGACCTCGCTGTTTACGAGACTTTGGGCGAATTGAAACAAATAGCTAACGATATTAATTGATATTTTACTACCTCATTGATTTCTGTTGTTGCGTTTTAAAGCATTCTTTTCTTCAAAGTAACAGTGGTGTCATGTATTTAATAAAACGTTTACATTTTATTTAAATTCGCTCTAAAATTAATTTCGTGGAAATAGCCTATATGTACCTACAGACACGATGAATGTGAAATACGAGTCAAAACTTTAGAGTTTAATGCAGGAATGTAGATAAAGAAGAAGTATTAATGTTCAGACACAGTGTAACTATTAATAACCTAAAAAAAAATTGGTTGTCTGTAAAGTCGGTTTACGGACTATAGTTTAACGTGACAACGTCATTACAAAACATTGATGAAATGATTGCATAACCAAAACAATTAATTAATTTAAAAAAGATAATGTACTTCTTAAGACATTGTTAATCTAAATTCAATAACATGTATTTAATTATAAAAACTGGCGTTTAGCTATAAAGTTTAAATATAATTAATGAACAAGTTTTCATAGAAATAAACTATAATCAAATATCTATCATTAATTATATGAATCATCATAATTTTTTAGTCAATTGTAACAAAACTTATAAATACTGCACTCGCCGACAGATGCTACTTTATTTAATAACTAGCCGTCACCCACCCGCTTCGCTTGGCGTAAGCTTAAGTTCAGAAGAAGATACGTTAAAAATTTCAAAATTCATCTAAATAAGCAGTACCTCCGCGCTTCACCACAGCGGTCAACAGGCAGAGCACACTTGCACTTATAAACGCCCCTCCTCATGGCCGACCACTTTGCAGAATCTTTTACACCTGCACCTGTACCACCTCACCTCTCAAAACTGCCCACCCACTATATCCCACCCCCACCACCTGCCCCAGGAGACCTCAAATTAACAACACCCAGAGAGGTGATGAAAGAAATAAGCCGCGTGAAGTCCAGAGCAGCGCCTGGCCCAGACTGCATCACACCTCGCCTTCTCAAATCCATTTCACGTAAAGCTCTTGTCTATCTCACTCACATTATCAACAGCATCCTCACCTCTGGTCATTATCCACGATCATGGCGAGAGGCTACAGTAGTGCCCATCTACAAAGGAAAAGGTGCAACCAATCGGCCAGCATCGTACCGTCCCATATCCCTGCTGTCCATCATTTCAAAGGTGTCGGAGCGCATAGTGCTGACCAGGCTGGAAGCGGAAATAGCGCGCCTACAACCGCTGCCGGAATTCCAGTTTGGTTTCAGGCGTAACCTCTCAACCCAACATGCCCTGGCTCATGTCACCGACATCATCACCTACAACTTCACCCAAAGAACCCATACCGGCATGCTGTTGCTAGACCTAAGTCGTGCATTCGATTCATTTAACCATCAGGCTCTTATCCTTAAGCTGGCCTTTTTGGGATTCCACCCTGCACTACGATTCATCCTCCACTCTTTCCTTGAAGCCCGTACGTTCAACGTGCGGGTGGAAGGGTCCACTTCATCTACCAGAGAAATCACCGCAGGAGTCCCTCAAGGGTCCACGCTCTCCCCACTTCTTTTCTCCCTCTATTGTCATGACATCCCAAAACCCCCCGAATGCACGATAGTCATGTACGCGGACGATACCGCGCCGGTGGTATCACACCATGACCCCATCCTAATTAAAGCCAGGCTGACCGCGGCCATTAATTCTGTCAATAACTTTTTCATTTCCTGGGGCATCCTTCCCAACCCCACCAAGACCGAAGCAATTTTATTTACCAGACGCCACCCCCGTCTGCCTCCAGCACTGTTTGTGGGAGACGCGGTGATCAACTGGAGCGATTCAGTGAAATACCTCGGTGTGACACTGGATCGCACACTGCGCTTCTCACCGCACTTCTCATCTGCCACTGCCCGGGCCTACCGCGTATTTAACTCGCTGTCCCCCATTCTCCGCCCCCACAGCCCCCTATCAGACCTGGACCGTGTACGCCTCTTCAAGGCGTACATTGTACCTATTTTACTTTATGCCTCAGTAATTTTTGCCCATGTACCCGACATCTGTTTCCACCAAATAAATACATGCTTCAATAAATTACTCAGAGCAACACTCGGGAAATACAGACACGTAATCAACATACAGCTACATGCCCTCGCAAACACGTCATCACCTAGAGCACGGGTCACACAATACACAGACAAATTCTTCCAGAAGGCTGCACAACACCCGTCTACTCTCATACAAAACATCGAAAAGCACGCCATCACCAGACCTCACCCACACAGACTCATCACCAACTACCACCCAGGTAGGCCACCCTGACTGGGCGGCCCAGGAAAAACCACCGCCCAAGACAGCACCGCTAGTGAGTGCAAATCAGTGTAAATAGTGTAAATAGGTATGGACACACCCCACAGTGCCATACAAGTGTAAAACAAGGGACGCCAACCATAGCGCATCATGTGTAATATAGTGCTTAATTCAAATAATTGTTTATTCTTTATTTCATAATTCTTTCCACCTGTAACATGTACATATAGTCTAATTATCATTATTATTATTGTTATTATTATTATTACTATTGACATTGAGTCAAAGACTCCAAACCAAAGACAAAAGGTTTTTTAAATTTTCCTTTTATTGTTGTTGTGGGTACGCCACTGCCAACCCCATACGAAAAACAAAATAAAAGAAAACTTTAGAGTGCCCGTTGCCATGGAGGCGCAGAAAGCTTATTAAGCAATGTAATAACCTTTGCCATGGGTAAGAAGAAAGCATCAACATAGATTTTGTATGTTTGTTTCTGGTACCAAATTTCTCTCCTTTTGCTTAAAAAATTTCAGAGATATAATTGTTTATCTTAAAACCATATTTACCCGTTTTTATCCCCCTTAGTGGCGGAATTTAATAAAATAGTAAAATTGTTTTTAGTAGTTTTTGTATGTTTATTGTTGGTACCAAATATCATTTCTTACGTTTAAATAGTTTCCGAGATATAATTTACTATCTAAAAAACATATTCACCCCCTTTTCACCCCTTAGGAGTTGAATTTCGCTAAATGGTAAAATTTTTATTGGTAGTTTTCGTATGTTTATTACTGGTACCAAATTTCTCTCCTTTTACTTAAATAAATTCAGAGATACAGCCTAATTGTTTATGTTAAAACCATATTTACCCCTTTTTCACCCCCTTAAGGGTGGAATTATATAAAAAGATGTAGCCTAGTTTCTAAGTTAGCCGAAGACCTTTCTATTAAAAAAAAAGTTCATCAATATCGGTTGAGTAGTTTTCAATTGATGCTGGAACAAACAGACAAACTGACAAACTGACAAACTGACAAACAGACAAACAGACAAACAGACAAAAATTTTTAAAATTATATTTTTGTGTTCCCAATAATGTAAAACGTCATTTCCAAAAGTTTTTTCATGATTTTGTTCAATGTACAGACTTTTCACCTCGAACAGTTTTATTATTCGTATAGATAAAAGAATAAATACTTGAAATTATACTAGTAATCTGATTTTTAAAATGCAAGAATAATTAACCTTTATTGCCGAAATTGTTGTTGTAATAAACAATGAAAACCACATTAACTTTTCACTTCACTTTATAAACAGTCGACGAAACAGTTCACGTGTAGATGTAAGTTGTGTGCTGCCGCTGTCTTTCTTCTCCTCGGATGCATAGGCCAATCGAGTGGGAGAGAGATGAGGCGGCGCATGCGCACAATGAGCGTAACGGGACAATCAGCGTAACGGGACAGTGAGTCATCGTTTTTCGTGTATGCAGCCGGCGTTCATCGATTTTTTACACGTTATCACGTCAAAAAATTAGTTAAAAACCAATTCAAAATTTAAGTCCAACTGAAGAACAAACAGGGTAGAGCGGGGCTATTCTGATCATGGGGTAAATCCGATCATAATAAGAGAATTGGCAAAACAGCAAGCCATGAGCCGAAAGGAAACAATATCATCCCATCAGTCGCAAGCTGGGAGTGTTGGTGTTCACGTGGTAAAAAATTTCCGTTGTTATTTTAAACTTTGTTGTGTGTAAGGAAGCGATTCAACACCAAGGTAAGTCACGCCATGCATTTTTATCACTCCCAATAAAATCTCACATTCCAAAATAAGAAGCTACAATTACAGAAACGAGATATCTTTAAGTACTTTGGTTTCTTCATGTAGCATATTTACTGGAAAAAAATATCCTTGTATCAGTTCTGATAAAAACCAGTTTCCTCTTACATTTTGGACGGCAAAGGTAAAAGTCGACAAAATGGGGCAATTCCGATCACGCTTTTGGGGCTATTTCGATCACAGGAAATAATTTATTGCTCTGGAGAATACAGCACAGAAAGGATCGTATTTATCAACTAATCTTAAAAGCGATTACTCGACACTGCTCTATTGTCACGGTGCACAAAGCTGACAGAAAAAAGTATTATCTTAATGCTTCAAGGATAGCTGAGGGGACAGTTAGAGACCTAATATTGTAAGTGTAAGATAAGACATTAGCTGTCGCCAGTTTGTAGATACTGATGTTTATCTTTTCGACTACCGCACATTCCGTTGCGGTGATTGGTTTCACTGCCGATGCTTGGCGGGTCGCACCCTATATTACTCAAGAAAGAGTCGGCTGGTCGCACTCCGTGTTGGCCACACTTTAAATAACTCGCACACATTTTTTCATCTCGATGCCATAAAATAAATGTATTACCAACTTGACATATATAAAGCGAAAAAGTGTCAAGTTTGTACCTTGAAATATGACCATTGGTTAAATACTGTCAGAGTGTTTGCCATCTTATTTTGGATGGACACGCATCACATTGTTCGCTTAAATGACTGAACTAATGCAGAGAAAATGAAATTGAACTTCTCTGTTTACCACCTCATACCACTCATGTCCTTCAGCCTCTAGATCGCACACTATTCAAACCGTTAAAAACTTTCTACCATCAAGAAGCAACCACATTCATTCACAACAACCCAACACAATCGATCACCAAGTCTGACTTAGGAAAGATTTTCACAGCTGCGTGGAACAAAGCTGCATCCCATGTGAATGCTACTAAAGGGTTTCAGTGTACTGGTCTCTACCCATTTAACCCTAAGGCTATCTCGATGGATAAATTTCTACCATCTGTAGCTTTCCGAGCTGAATCTCCTTCTACATCAACAAAATCATCCACCATGCAAACTTCAGGTCCTTCATCTGATGTTTCTCTTGATCATGTTCAAAATAAGTCACACAGCCAACATTCCCCGTCCAAACACACAGTTTGCTCCAGTTCCCAAGCTTCATCCACCATGTCCATATCAGCTTCTACGTCCAAGTCTCCCAGTGAACAGAAACTGATTGGATTTGATGACATCATTCCAACCCCAAACAAATCATCTACAAATAGGAATGCACCGAAACAAACCAGAAAGCAGAAATCTCGACATCTGACATCGGATGGAAACATCAAGGCAACAGCAGAAAAAGTTAAAATTGCCACATTAAAAAAGAAACAGATAGATTGCATATTGAAGAGACGAATACTGTTTGCAGAAAATGAAATGGACTCTAGTGTAAAATAAATCCTCATCATGAAAGATTCGAGTGACGCACCATGTTGATTTTGCAACAGAAGATGGAGCCAGTCTGCCAACAGAGGGGACTGGATCAAGTGCCAGAAATGTAGAAGCTGGTATCATGAAATCTGTGTGGGTGCCAAAGGAAAGAAACAATTCAGATGCGGTAAATGTGTGTAATCATGATTGCCCCACTATGATCGGATTTACCCCGTGTGTGAACGCAATTACCCCACTTGTTTTGGGAATCCTGTGATATCACCTTTTAAAGAATTATTTTTTTGTAAGTTTATAATGTGCCATTAATTACCTTTTTCATTCAAGGTATATTAACTATACATATTGAAGTTTATGCTCATGTATTTTCAATAACTTAATCTTATTTTCAACAATTTATTTTCACAACACAGTTTGAAGTGATCGGAATTGCCCCTCTCTACCCCATATTTAATTTTCCTTTTGCATAAAAGTAATTTATAGTGCTATTTTCCTATTTATTTTCTGAACAATAGGCTACTGCTCAATCATTGTATACTGGGGATGCAGTAAACGTTTAGCCAGATAGCTCGTTACAACGAGACAGGGAGGTCATTAGAGACGTGCGCAGTGTTCTTTCGGAAAACCTTTTGGTAAAAATCAAGATTGATGAAACTAATTCGAACCAGAGTCCTCCCGATTGCGCTACCTCATTCGACCATACGTAGTGCATTTCTGAGTAAGGCCCAATTCCAACAGCTGTCGCCTAATGTAGCATGCGGCTTGTCGTCTGCCGGAAGATGCATAATGGTGCCGCATGCTTCATGTGTTGCCTTGTGTCGTACGCGCTCCTTGTCGAAACGTGTAGCATGTCACAAACGCAATTCTCTGAATCGACAGTTTCCTGGCAGATTCTGGTCAACAAGGACGTATTTACAGACTATTGCGGCTGCAGCTTATATTGTTATTGCGAATGTTCGCAGGAGGAAACGGCCCCTGTGTTGGAGGCGCGAAATATTCATTACACCACAAGAGACACAAAACGAATTTTATGACAAATTGTGTGCTGACGACAAAGCACACTTCAGAAATTTTGTTAGAATGAGTCAGGAAGACTTCGACATTTTTCTACAGAAGATTATGCCCATTATAATAAAGTGCGACACCAACTTCCATGAAGCAATACCAGTTTAAGTGCGATTGTTGATAACGCTCAGATTTATCGCAAGTGGGGACAGTTACGCGTCTCTGATGTACTTGTTTCGTGTTTCGGAACCCAGCATCTCACGGATCGTACCAGAAGTATGCAGGGCTCTTACTGAGGTGTTGAATCACGCTGTGAAGGTAAGTAAACAAAAATATAAGCGTTAGTTTACATTACCATATATATATATATAAATTTGTACTTCTGCAATGAAAGTGACCAATGTATTAATCGATATCGCATTATACACAAGATTACATATGAATACCTGAAAACAATTTATGGACGCTCAAGAGTAAAGAGTAAACTAACATATCACACAAAAACGTTTATGTAAAGGAAAAAGGTGTTATAACTTTAAAATACAACCTCCGCAATTCATAATATAGTCGAAACCATAGCATATAGAAACTTTAATGCTTTATAGCATTGCAGACACATTAGGAAATTAAGTCTGGACTTAATGTGAAATCGGTAGTTCGAAATCAACGTCTTCGTTGTTGCACTGTACTTGTGTTTGGGTCAAGTCGCTGTCGTTGTAAGGTGCTAATGATGGTGAATTATGAACCTCTGGTGAAAGTAGTGAAGGTGAATGTGTTTCACTTGTATAAACAGATGAAGATGAATGCGATGAATAAGCGATGGTACATGCTAAGTTGATGGTGTGTAGTTGCAACCGCCTGTAAAGGCGGGAGGATGAAAATCGTATTTGTCAATTGTTGCCTCAAACAAGATGTTGTTTATGTTGTGTTTCGCTATATATTGTACTCTTGGTGCTAATTTGCGTAATTCGTTTTCCACATGTTCTCCATACACTGATCAGTCATCTCTCCTAACAGATGCCTTTAAAATTGCGTGTGCTTCTTCCCTCCTTTCCTCTTCCATTGAAAGTTTCTTTTTCTTGCACTTTCCTTTTTTTATTATCTATCTGCTCACTCGGCTAGGTGGCAGTTGATATTGAGTCATATTTGCCAGTCCAATTCCATCGTTCATAGACATAACTGTCGATTCCTGACTTGCAGCACTTTGTTCACCATCTATCACCTCCGTGTCATCCTGAATAAATAACGTGTGGTAGCTTTCATATAGATAACTCACACACGTTTTGTCTATTCGTGGTAATGGCCAAAGTAAGCACTAAAGGTGCCACTAATTTGAACACTGTACACTAGAATAGCATTACTTTTCCTGTTCTTAGAAACATGTGTTAACCGGGAGGGGGGTGTCCTATTTAATTGCCCACGTGGGGCAATGTATGTCATTCGCTCCCTAACTATTAGGTATCGTTATATAAGATAGGAAATGTTTCCAAAACATTTATTACGAATAGAAGAAAACCTGTAAACTGTACATGGAGGGACCTGACATTACAATAAAGTAAATATCTGCACAGATGACGAAATCTTCAAAATTTGTGTGTTACGATTATGCTTGATAACTATTTTCCAGATTCCAAACAGTCCTAAAGCATGGAAAAGTTAAGCACGAGAGTTCCCAACTGCATGTAACTATCCACACTGCATAGACGCCGTGGACGGCAAACATGTACTGATTCGTTGCTCAAATAACACTGGTATGTAGTCAGTTTTATAATTATAATGGAACCTTCAGCATAGTTTTAATGGCAGTTGACGATGCCATGTATAATTATGTGTGTGTGTATGTATGCAAACATCGGATGTCAAGGTAGGATATCAGACGGTGGTGTTTTCCGGCCAACTGACTCGTACAAGAATCTTTCCGAGAACGAATTGTCTCTTCCACTTCCCGTGGCTCTGCAAGGTAGGACAAAATGATCAAACTGTCTCCTCGTTATGGACGATGCATATCCTTTGCATATAAATAAGTGCACATTATGAAACCATATGCTGGTGGTCACGACAAAGGTTCACCCCAAAGAATATACAATTACAGACATTCACGTGCACATCGGATAGTATAAAACTGCTTTGGATTGATGTCGAGTGTTTTCCGAGTGTTTCGAAAGCCAATGGAGATAAGTGTAGAAAACGCAGTGACTGCAACCACGACCTGTATCCATCTGCACAACTTTCTTCGGAATAGTGAAACCTCAAGACACCTTCACTCGCCGCGGTGGGGTAAAGGAGAAACGATTGGTCTGAAATGAATACAGAACCCCTCCTCCTTTCCGCCAAGCCTCCCCCGTACCGTGGTGGGGTGAAGGAGAAAGGGTTCGGGCAGTTAACCATTCGTACAGATGACATAGAACCCGCGTGCAATTCAAAGATGGTGAACAGGGATGCGGGGGAGCGTAGCAATACAGGGTCACGGGACACGGCTGGCCAGTGACACGAAAGGCCGCGGTGGGAGTGGGCGATTGCTGTTTTTGGTGGGAGAACGCTGTGTCACTTAAGATCCAAGTTAGTGTTACTGCTAAGTTTTAGTGTGTACGCGTTTCTTGTTATTAACCGACTTCAAAAATAAATAATAGTTAAAAAACTAAACAAACACGCTTTTATAGAAAATCAAACTAAAAAGTAAAAAATAATTTTCAATAAATTTAAACTACGGATAATATGATTAACAAGAAATTGAATTTTATTGCAAAAAAAAAAGCGTGGGTTGCTTGTTGTCAATTGTTATGAATATTTTATTGACAGATATTGGTAGAAGTAGTCATTTTGAAAATATCTTAAAAAGCACTCAACGCTTTTTTTTACAATAAAATTCAATTTCTTGTTAATCATATTATCCTTAGTTTAAATTTATTGAAAATGATTTTTTACCTTTTAGTTTGATTTTCTATAAAAGCGTGTTTGTTTAGTTTTTTAACTATTATTTATTTTCTACTTTTTAGTTTGGTTACCTACAAAAGCGTGTTTTATTTGAACTGACATTTATCTTTTTTTTTACTAGTAATCATTTCAATTGACTTTTGTATTTTTTTTCTCCAATCTTCATCTCTTTTTTGTGTTTTAGTTTTATTTATCATTGTTGTTCCCACCAGTAATGGACAATTAAAAGATCCCACAGACTAACGAGCTGAGGGAGTGTCGCTAAAGTTGTTTAAAAAAAAGGCTTATTCAAATTTATATTGTCAAAGACAGAACCTAGAGTGGGAGTGTTGGAATTAGTTTCTGTCTTAGATTAATTTGTTTCTTGATGCACTCACTATTACTTTCTCAATGGACATTCTCTTTTGTTCAGTTGTATATCATGTTGTTATATTAAATGGCCACGCTGATTACTTTAATTAATCCTTTTTAATAAAATGGGACAAACTTCACAAATTATTGCATTGTCATCGATCCTTGATAAGGTGCAAAGTTTCTAATCAATCCGTCGTTTTGAAAAGGGTGAAAATAACGTTGAAAGATTCCGTTGAGCGTGTTAAAAATCATTAATCCTGAGGATCCTGGTAAGGAAAATGGGACAAACTCTACAAATTATTGCATTGTCATCGGTCCTTGATAAGTGTGCAAAGTTTCAAATGAATCCGTCCTTTTAAAAGGGGGGAAAATCACCTTCAAAGATTCCGTTACATAGATACATAGATACATAGATACATACCTAGCTAATAAAAGCGTGTTAAAAAAGGAGGATATCAATTAGCGTGTATGTTTTTATTTTTTTTAATGTTAATCGATTTCTCCGTCAATCGTGGACCGATTTTGAAAATTATGTTTTCGTTTGAAAGGGTATACTCAAGAGGTGGTCCCATTTCAATTTTGTTACGCTCTTCAATCATGATACCCATTTTTGTCTTTTGAAACGGTTTTACACCTGAATTTAGGCAACGTTTTAAACTCCGATTTATTAAAAATAGAATAGGAAATAGGGTTAATTGGCCGATGCGATACGGGAACTGGGTTTTTTGTGTGGAATATAAGAGAGGATTATCCACCATCTTGAATTTTGACATCACAGCAGCCATCTTAAATGACTTTGACCCAAGCTATTGGTGTGGAATAAAAGAGGATTGTGAGGATTGTCCACCATCTTGGATTTTGACGTCAAAACAGCCATCTTGGATGACCTTGGCCTTTGACATTTACCCAAGCTGCCATCTTGGATGATGTCATCGTAGACATTTTGTTTTTCCTGCTGTTTTCCTAAAACTTTTGTATTAAGAAGTCACCACCCCCATCTTGAATGTGCAGATGCCTACATATGTGATCGATGCAGATTGTTTTGAAAGTGTCCGGAGCTGGGTGTTCGAACTCAAGTCCGTCCGTTAGTAGGTGCCACTTGCAAGAATTGCATTTTTATCACCAAAGTTCAATTTAGTTTTATAAAATAGTTTATACAGACGTAGCATTTTTATTGATTTATTTTGATTTCATACTTAGTTGAGTTAATTATTTCATAAATAAAATAATTTTTCTCGAAGTGGTTTTTATTTTATTTTTTGAAAACCTTAGGTGTCCGCCACTAGGGGACTTCATGTCAGAAGAAGGCCGTATGCCATGGCAGGACAGGTATGCATAAAGTAACATGTATGTGAACGCCATCACACGAAGAAGTAGTCGTAATTGTTATAATTGTGACTTTTTCTTTCTTGTTTTTCATTTAATCCTGCCAATTACTTGTGCTCTGTGTTGACTATTTCGGGCCGCACCAAAGCCCCCAATGTACTTATGTGGAAAATAGTCCATGCATTGATACATTGTTGTACTTATTTAAACATAATAATACTGCAAAAATACTGTCCAAATATATTTACAGTGTTTCAGTTGTTTCATTCATTAACTTCATTAACATTCTAAGAAAAATAACCCAAGGTTACATAAAAATATCAAAATGTATTTCTTAAATGTGTTCCGTGCATGGTTGCATGTACAGATTCACCCACCCTTAACTAAGTATTTACAACATTTAGGGCTTATTTCAATAAGCTTTGAGCACATTCACTCTACAAATGTATAACCAGGGACGTAGGCAGCGGGGGGTTGGAGGGGGGATTAGCCTCACAAAACAAATAACATATTATTACTAAACATTTAGAGCTACATTTACTTGTAGAAAATTATGTGTTGAAGTTACACTATCTGCTGAAATAACCCCCAATTTTACACCTGGAAAACAATATTTTTTTTAGGGGGGGGGGGAGGAGGGGTGACGACGACTTACGTATCTTCCTTATATTTATCTTTTAAAGGAGTGGTCCGTGTTATGCATATATGCCCAAGTTAAAACCCCTCTCCCCACGCACAAATTCTGTGGCATGCGGCAATATTGTCGGCCCGACAGGTGGCGACATGTCGCATGCCACATGACGCACTGTGTTGCCTCAGTTGAAAACCAACAGCCTGTACGTCATTGCCGTATGTTGCATTTCGCCCAAAATGTTGCCTCAGTGCAATCAAGGCTATAAAAATTAAATATTAAATTAAATATTTAAATATATATTTACCCTCACAGGGTACATATATAATTTACTCTCAAACTTGATTTCTATTAATTCAGACCAGTGTTGCGTAGTATTCCAATTTTGCTTTCCTGTTCTCTGATTTAGTATTTTCATAAACATGCACTAGAGACACTATGGCCTATGAAGGACAAATAAACACACTTTGTCATTAATAATATATGGATTTCTTTATTTATACAGAAGGTTCCTCTTTTCTATGGTTCGAATAATAATGGTGGCGAGCGAGTAGAAAGATAGAGAAAGCGTGAAAGAAAGGGAAAAATAGAGAAAGAGACTGAAGGAGTAAGAGGACGAGAGAATGAAAAATAGAAGAAAAGAGATAAGAGAAAGTAAGAAAATTAATGTCAAAAATTAAAGAGAATTAAAGAGAAAAAGAGAAGGAGGCAAGGGAGAGAGTGTTAGAGAAAGAAAGAGAATAAAGAGAAATAAAAACGTAAGACAAATAAAGAGAAAGAAAGCGAAAGAAAGAGTGAAGGAGGGAAAGGGAGAGAAAGTGAGACGGAGAGTAAAGGAGAGAAAGACAGAATAAGGAAGAGAAGGGACAAAAAGTATGAGAGAGAAAGATATAATAAGAGAGAGAAAGCGAGATAAAATGGTAATTTGAGAGAATAAATTTTAAGAGAAAGCGATAAAAAAGAGAGCAAAAAAGAAAAGTAATGAGAAAGAGTTGCTTTGTATGTGTGTACCTAACATCACCAAAAAATTTAAAGCAACACTGCAACCCATCCCGGACATTAGATAATAAATGAATAATCAGTAGTGAAAGGTTTATTTCAACATCTCATATGTACCTAGGTACATCCAGACATACAACGCGGAAGCGTGCAAGGGCCCTGATTTAATATTCATAAAAATAAAACACATCATTGTTCAAAAACTATTGCACGTGGCGCAAAACGGATTCTCGCAAAATGACGCGGTATACTTTGAGAAAGTTTTAATGTACAAGCAAGTTTTAATTTTCAAAATATGAAGTCTTAAAAAATTAGTTAACTATCGGAGGGCATGACACTAAAAACTTTAGCGTACTGATGAAAAAATTAAGAATTAATTTTATGACGAAGCACAACTGCCACATGAAATACACGTGAATATTTAGCATCGCTATACTCTTTAGTGTACGAAATGAAAAATTGAAGGATTTTCCTGGGTAACTTAATGAATAATGGTAGTTTAAGTAATGCAGTGTCACGCGCTCTCAGGCAATGCAACGGAGCCATCACCCGTAGTGCTACTCAGATGACTGAATGCGCAGAAACGCTGGAAGGCTGCAAGTCCTCTTCCAGTTGGCTCGGGCCGTCTGTTAGTGAGACGGGCTGTGGTGGGGAAATACGCGCTCGGGGAGAAGGCGGGATACCTGGGCCTAACTGCGCGCAAAGGATTATAACGGCATCCCTCCCGGCCTGCGCGCGCCCGATGACAAGGAAGAGTGAATCTGCTGACACGCGCTCACCCACATATTGGTATCCATAGCATCGCACACGCGCATGTGGCGTATGTATGTGTGTTTGTATACGGGAAAAAAATTTAAAATATATTTTTGTAATTGTAATAATATTTTGTAACATCCAGCCATGGATTACAATTCTTTTCCCTGTATGTTTTCATAAAAATTTTGCAAACTTAGTTTAGACATTTATAACTATGGATCATATGTTATTTCATTTAATTTTTATTATTTGTTAACATGCACAATCGGATGCGTTCTGCAATATATTTTCTTCTTTTATTGTCACCGGAGAAAAGTTTTTTTTTGTTTATTTGTCACGGTACAGTATTCCATCTACAACGTCTGAATCATTGTTGCAGCAACTGCAAATGAAACACCTAAACCTCAATACAGTTTATGTTTCTGATGGCTTATATGTGCAAATCATGAATGTTCGAAAGATTTATCTACACCATAAAAGTGGCGATGCCTGCTCACAGTTGCTGCTATCTTGCGGCTATAAAAAGTGACGTTGCCTGGACACAGTTGCTGCTATCTTGCGGGTATACTAGAATGTCAGGTTTGCTTGTGTTTAGTTAATGTTATCGTTCATAGGTAGCGCGCTGGTCTACCACTAGCGCGTGGTGAACCCTTCAACAGTCGAACAGTTTATACCGGATCAGTATAAACTGTTCGACTGATGAACTGATCGACCCAACTCATCGCAAAAGTGTCTGGGTTGTTCCTTAGGTGCTTCTTCCACGGACTCCTAGAAGGCCTGAATTCTTGGGAAGTCATTTTCACTGGCTGGAAAGCTGAAATCCCGCCTCATAACACGAATCCCTCTAAATCGTGTTAAAGTGGGGGGCAACAGTGTTTCTATTGGCTTACCAGAAAAGTTACTTTTTGAAGGGTGTGACTAGCAGAGTCTCTATTGGCTCGGCAGATTAGTGGGAGTGTCTTAGACCCACGGTCGAACAGTTTAACAGTCGAACAGTTGATACCCCGCCCCAGTTCCTCCCTAATCCCTGTGAAGTGTCCACGGTATTCGCCCCGAGGAAACAATGTGGTGGGAGGTGCTAACCTGTGGTTGGCCGGAGTTTCTACCTGAGGTGTGGTTTAAAAGAGTACGGTCGCTTGTCGCTACGGTCACTTGTCGTACCACCATCACAATCCACAGCCAGAAGCCAGTTTCAGTATGCCCATTTATATACTACTCTGGTTATCTTCTCCTCTGCCCCTTTTAAGTGTTATATTTCTATAATGCACGAAATTTACAAGTCAGAAGTAGAATTTCCAGTCTAAACTTTGGGATTGATATTCATGAGTAAAACACAAAAGTTATTTTTATTTCTATCATTATTCTGTAAGCACAAGTTTTACAAATTTTAAGTAATTTTTAACTAATAAATAAAAATTATTACTTTTTTGTACAAAAACACATGTTTAAATTATTTAACAATTGATTTTTAGCTAAATGTTTTATTTTTTTAAATCCTATCTACTGAAAATGCCGCTTGGTTTACTTATGCTTAATTGTACAATACAAAATTCAATTTAGCAAAACTGGATCAAGTGCAATTTTTTATTTATTACTAAAAATTTTTTATTTAAAGGAAAAATAAATAATGTACTTCAAAACACACAAGTGAAAAAAATAATAGGTTTCTTAGAGCTCCCAAAAAATTACAAAATCATATAAAACTTCATTGTTGTTTTTTTGAAAAGTTATATTTGGTGCTTGGTCTATTTGTGCACAACACCGTCCAAATTTCATGTACCCAGAGCACTTTTATAATTGAATATAGCTGTTGACATAATCAAGATAAGTTTTCAGCTCACATCAGTTGTATAATTAATACGGTTGTTATGACTCGCTCTGAGCACTCTAGCAAGCGGCTTCGAGGCTCGCTCTGAGTCGAACACGAGGTGTCAGCAATTTCAACACCGCCGGCGAAACAGCGACGCGGGTCGCCGAAGACCGACCGCCGCTGCGAGAGAAAATGGGACAACACGGAACATCAACACGGACGCGGACAGAGGAAACCGTCACATTATAGCTTATGCATCAAGGAAACTGACATCCAATGAAACTCGCTGGTCAACAACAGAACGAGAATTAGGCGCCATAAAATATTTCTGCCATCTGTTTAAGCAATATTTATATGGCAGACATTTTATTATTGAGACAGACCATGCTAGCTTGAGATACTTACGAAGCATAGCGGAACACAATACGCGAATACAAAAATTTGCCACATCAGTTGCTGAGTTTGACTTCGAAGCAAAAATAGTGAAAGGTGCGAACAATAAAATTCCAGACGCTCTATCACGTGTGCCGACGACAGATGAGCAATACATAAATAAGCGCATAGGAAACAAGGAATATATAGTAAGAGCATGTCACGCTCGAGGTAATTCAATTTTTCACTCTCTTGCTGACGCAATATTTCCGGAAGAAAATAAGGAAAGTGAGATACAAACAACCATTGCTAAACACAGCCACAAAAACTGGAGTGATTACAAAACATTTTACGAAAACCTGGGTAGCCCTATATTGAACAAAGAAAAATTCTACTAATAAACATGAGTAAGGACGAGGTATTAAGTGAGCCTATATTACACGCAGCCGTGGAAATTTATCAGATAAATATTAAGATAATTGATATAGAAACAGGTCAAGAGAAAACATTCGAAACTAAAATGCCTACTCAAACAATAGTGCTACTCAAACATAACAAACATAATAAACATGTATTTGAAACAGTAGTGTTAAACTCCAGGTACGATATGGGTATTGAACGAGATGAAGATTTACTTTTTTCAGTGAACGACATTGTAAACACATCACCCTTCCAAGGAGAATATAGTGAAGACCCTCATATTCAAAAATTAAAAGTAAGCCTTACAGACCCGGAACATGCGGAGGGAAAATACATCAAATTAGCTCGACGTTATGGAATGAAAAATAATGGGAATATATATTATAAATTAAATACACCGGGAGGAGAAATTCATCTGACACTAGTCCCTAAAAATTTTCAACGGGAAATTGTACAAGCCCACCATGATGCACTTTTAGGAGGCAGCCATTTCGGCATATTTAAGACAATTGCAAAAATACGCCAGGCATATTATTGGGATACAATGAGTAAGGACGTAACAAATTATGTCAAATCATGTGAAATTTGTCAAAGAGCTAAACAAGGGCGTGAAAAACCATCGGGTCAATTGCAAGCAATTGAACCGCTACCAATATTATAACAGTGGGCACTGGATGCTAAAGGTCCACTTACTTTTACCAGGAATGGCAACAAGTATATTCTTGTTATGACAGAATATGCGTCAAAATTTGTAGTTGCTAAGGCAGTACCAAGAATCGACGCCGAGACCTGTGCAGAATTTATCAAGGACGTTATTCTACGTTTTGGATGTCCAGACAGGCTGCTGACGGACAGAGGAACGTCATTTAATAACGAGTTTGTAACAAAACTTTTACAAAAACTGCAGATCAAGAAGCTCCAGACAACAAGTTTCAATCCCTGTTGTAAAGGATTGGTGGAATCTATTAACCGTGTAATTGGAGAACAACTGACAATATGGGCAGCTGAAGACCCCCGCGGATGGGATGAATATCTCCAATACATAATTTTTAACTATAACACGACAGTAAATTCCAAGAGTAAATACACACCCTTTTTCCTTGTACATGGGGTTGAGGCCATGCAACCATCACACGCTGTGATTGAGAAATTTCCACGTCGGCCGGTAGATTGGGAAAAAACACTTACGTAGTGATAGAGAGCAGGCAAAAATAAATATCATGCACAGTCCAAAAACACAGGAAACCAATTTTAATAAGAAATTTAAAGTAAATACATACAAGGAAGGTGATTCCGTTTAGCTAAGACGTTAAGCTCGGCATAAGTCACTATCATTTAAATACATAGGCCCTTTCCAGTCAAGGTGTTGGGGCCAGCGACAGTAGTGTTGAGAATGAAGAAAAGTAATAAAATGATCAACGACACGGTGTCAACACGTCATTTAAAGCGAGCATACATAAACCGACAGTTCGTAATGTTATCAGAGTGATAATGCACGGCCTAGTAATAAGAATAACGAAAACAATAAGACAGTAAGGCAAGACAAATATATAGGATACTGATATAGCATAGTAGAGTATGTATGAACCTAATGGCATGTTTTGTATTACAGGGGGAGGAGCCAATCATGGAGTTCTTTCAGGGAATTTGGTATCTATTAATACTCAGCATGTTTGCAGTCAGTGTCGTCAGTAACAATATGCCTAGCTTTCGTACTTATGCGGGTGTGTATTGGGAAATATATATATATATATATATATAAGAGTAGGTAAGTATAAGGATACAACAAGACGGCCGCAAACCCGTTCCAACCTTCTAGGAAACAAGCAGCCAAGGTACAAGTCTATATGAGAAAAAAAACGCACCCATATAGGTACAGGTAAAATAGTTAATATTAACCTCATACTATAAAATTCCCTTGCCATGGTACCAATTTTCACTCCCGGGAGTAGCGCTAAAGTGGACAAGAGTTAAGGGTCGATCCGTTTTTGTACAATTAAATAATGGTATAAATCGATAAGTGTCCATGTAAATAAGTTACTGAGATATAGGATATAAGGAGTAGTTTAATAAAATAAATTATGATATTAGTAATAGTTAATACAATAAATTATAACTTACAGCTTATAATATAAGAGGATGGCATATGCTTTAGATAGTAGGGAAATGTTATTAATTAGATATAAGATAAAAAAAGTATATGTATGTGTATATATATATATAAAATAAGAACATAATTATGTGGAAATTATTTTTATGTCTCCATACAAAACTTAATTTTATATTCCAATTGTGTCAAAGATATGTTACTTTTAGATGATATAATTATTTTTCATTACTTTATCAATGTGTCTCTATATTTTTGTTGTCAAAAGCGGTTTGTATTGTAATTTTTATATTTTGTTATTAGTTTTTATCGTAATTTTGTTTTTGTTTGTATTTATAATTTATTTCACTTTCTTATATGTCTTTTGTATGTAGTAGTTGTCTTGTATGTCGTGCACAACGTTTAGACTCACTTTGAGTGTTGCTGTGAATGTAACAATGTATAAATAAATAAATAATATAGTAAAATTAAAAAAATTCTGGTTACCATACATATAGTCAGAGTATGTTCATATAAATTGTATTGATATATTTATAATTTATAATACAACTAACATGTATGGAGTTGTTAACACGTTGAATATATTAATTTGTGTTGTGTTATGTTATATCAGTTGTAAAGAATCAATTTAATCACAAATCGGTACCCTCAGGGTACGAAATAGAAATGTTATAACAACTATGTCTCGCTGTCACATCACGTCAGGAAAGCGAATCGATCCGCGTAACCGACCGCAAGAGAAGAAAGGACACGCGGCGCTCCGAGCGTGAAGGCACCTACAGGAAGATCGGGTCCGCGGCCGATGCATCAAGACACCTACGTTCCCAGTCCAAGATGCAGTTACCAGTGTCCTCTTGAACTAGGCTGAGGACAGCTTCTTAATCCAACCAGGGGAGAGAGTGTTATGACTCGCTCTGAGCACTCTGGCAAGCGTCTTCGAGGCTCGCCCTGAGTCAAACACGAGGTGTCAGCAATTTCAACACCGCCAGCGAAACAGCGACGCGGGTCGCCGCTGCGAGAGAAAAGGGGACAACACGGAACATCAACACGGACGCGGACAGAAGGATAAAAACGACAGCCACCGTCGAGAAGGAGCTTCTTCTGGTCACCGGCGACTGGACGGCTGAAGTCGTGACATCGGAACCACGGAGCGCCGTGGTCCTCGGCCGCCGCATTCCATCGTCGAGATCCTGCCGCGAGCGCGACCCATCACAGCGTGGGTAAGGAACCTGCCGAGGTGTGGTAGCGAGGCTCCCTGATCATTGTCGGAATTAGGTGACAGCTAACACTGTAATAGTATGTGACAGTAAATCAAGTCTCTATATTGAATTGTCTTTCATTCTTAGTCTTGAGCCTCCTATCAGCCTGTCTTAGAATAGCCAAGAATTAAGATCATCTTAAAGTTGAATCATAACACGGTGTTTAATTTCCAATGTTTAGGAATAGCATTGGAGGCTATATTGAAAGAGTTGTAAAACTACGAGAATTCTAAATGCATCAAAGAGAGGTTATGGGTACTCTTATGCCCATTAAGAGAAACTGAAGATTTAAAGGAAGCCTGAAATAAATACTTTCAAAGGGATATCATATGGCGGAATTTATACAGAATATTATGGGAATCTGCAGCTGCCTTAGGAAAGATATACTTTAATGAGAGTTTGTAAGTTAAGTATTGGGAAATATGGGTCCTCATATTAGAAAGTATTGCTCTTTTTTTGCAAAGTCCCAAAAAGCTGGGAATGAACAGCAATTTGTTGATAAGAATCTAAATCAATCCATAACTTACATCTTAAAAAAATAGATAAATATAACATTTTTCAAATGCAATAAAGCAGGTAATGTAACTGCTAAATTTAGAAGCCAGGTAGCGGATAACACAAAATGTTTGAACTGCTGGAAGGTTGGACACATAGCTGGGTAGTGTAAGTCAGGCTCTAAAAGTGTTAGAAAAAGTCATAATTGAAGGTTTATTTGCAGCATGTGATCAAGATATTAGAGACATTGCATAGTGCTGAAGTGACTGTCAATCCCAAGAAGGTGTGTAGGCTTAGTAGGCAGATAATGTTTCTTGGCTTTTGGGCATCGAATGGAAAACTAGTAATAGATCCCGAGAAGATAACTCTAATTATAATTTTTCTGCAATCCAAAAAAGTGAAAGGAGAACCATTTAGAGATATAACACTAAAAAGTGAAAGGGGAGATGCCTCTTTTGGGAATGTTGGGATATATTTTAAAGTTTATTCCCAACTACACTGAGTGCTGTGCACCGCTGAACCATTGGAATAGGTTGGATGTAGTCTTTGAGTGAGGAAGCCAACAACAGGAAGCATTTCATTTCGCACCCGACGGTACTTTACCTACCGAATTTTAATGAGAGGTTGATGCCAGTAGCCTAGATAAAGGCTATTAAGGGGAGGAGGGACAGAGAATGTCCATGGTGTAAGCCAGCAGCACCGTGAACAGTTGTGAACAGATGAACCGTTTGAATTAAAAAATAAGTCCTAGCATGCATATTTGGGCTGGAGCATTTCTCTTGTTATCCCGAAAGAGCCGAATTTCTCTTAATGACCAAAAACCAAGCCCTCACATCGCTTTTTCCTCATCTGCACCAACTTGGCAAAATAGGGCACTAGATAATGCACTTAACATGTTTCTGTTTAAAAATCAAACATGTCAGGAGCAAGGAAAACATGTAGCTGATGCTCTATCGCACAAGAAACGATCCTGCACAATTTGAGTTGGTAAGTGAGAGCAGAGGAAGCAGGGTATTTGAAGTGTATGCTACTATTCACCTCATCCAAGAACCCTAGGTGAATATCACTAATGGCAAAGCGAGTACACTGAAGAAGTGATTCAAGATAAAATACGAGCAGGGGATTGCAAAAAATTGTGGGTTTTCAAGTCATTCACACAGATCTGCATAATATGAAATTATGTTATTTCCATGATTACCCTGTGGGAGCATATATATATGGGCTGGGCGAAAACTGAGCTTAAAATAAAAATAGGAAATTTTTTGGGAGGGTAAGCACGAGTATATCAAAGAGTATGTTATGAAGCAAGGTCCCTGATGGTAATATGACCAAGTTGGTAATATGGCAATTTAGCTGCCGTTGACATAGTTCGCGCGGATACCAATATAAAGTGCATTCATGTTCTTCGGAACACCATTGTCGAGAGCTCACAGAGTTTCCGAGTCCGGGCAGTACGCACACCACCTGGGAGACGCCATTTTCATGAGTTTTTGCTGTGAGCAGATAACTATTCTTATAATACTCCGGTAAGTTTATATTTTTTCATAGTGTACCACTAGATATTGTCAGCAATTTGATGTCTCAGTGCGTACATTTCTATGTTTATTTAAATGTAGTTTAAGAAGATTTATTATTTTCAACCATTTAAAAACTATAATTGACTTTTTGAAATGTCACCCAGGTTGTTGATATGGCCAACCATGTGGCCATAATAGCTGCAGTTGGCCATATTAGCAACCTTTTGTGAATGGAATTGTTTATGCATACTGTATGGCCCCTCGTAGGTAAATTGTTTTATTGTATGTGATTTTATTATTTATTACGAGTTTATTTATTACTGTGGTTAATATATACCTTCATAGAGACAAGTAATAAAACAATTACAGAGAAATGTGTACCTCACACAGGATACCTACCTAAAATGATAACTTAAAAAAAATTGAAATGCCATTATTGGGTATATTTCAATTGTTTTTGTCTGGTGCATTTTTGCAGGAAAATATTTATTAAAGTGCACAATGGAAAATATATTTTTAAGAATATTATGTAAAAATGTAATAAAATGAAAATATCGTGAAACTTGTTTTGCAGGAAAATAATTATTGGAAGAGCACACTGGGATATTATATTTCACAAGAATTTTATGTAAAAATTAAATTAATTACATAAAAAATCACAATACATTAATTATAGCGCCAAAAATAATAACTTACAATTCAAATGTAACTTAAGTTAATTCTTTGTTTTTTGTTTCAGAAATGAATCCCTTGGACCCACAAAAGAAGCGGGGTAGTTGGACCCAAGATGGACTCAGCAAGGCAGTAGATGCTGTTAGACTTGGCAACCTATCTGATAATGCAGCAAGTAAAAGGTATGTCGTGCCTAGGCGAACTCTTCCCCCGTTATCTTTCTAACAACAAAGTTGTTATATCAAAATTAAGTTGTAAGGCAACACTCAAAGTTGAGGAAGAGAGAGAACTTAGCAGGAGAATAATTCGTCAAGCAGATGTTGGTTATCCACTCACATCAAAGATGCTATAGTTAAATGTTTTTAAATACTGCCGTGAAAATGGGATAATTCACCGGTCCACTAAAGAATCTGCAGGTCACTACTGGTTTAAGGGCTTTTTGGCCAGAAATCCTTAAATTAACAAACGAAAAGCTCAAAGGCTAAATACTGCCCGAGCTCAAAAGCTTAACAAATTCATAGTTGGAGACCATTTGGAAAAATAAAAGAATGTACTTGGTAAGAACAATTTTTTAAACTTCCCTGAAAAAATATTCAACATGGTTTAGAAGGGTTGTAGGTTACAACTGCACAAAGATCCAAAAGTTGTGGCGAAAAAGGGGTCAAAGCGCGTCCATATTGTTGCAAAGGAATGTGGCGAGAGTGTAATGTTGTAGCTTGTGGAAATGCTACTGGAAATGTCATTCGCCGAATGATCCTATTCCCAGGATTAAGAACAAATATAGCTTGGGAAAAAAATTTACCTACGGGTTCAAAAACAATAATGAGTCGAAAAGGTAGCATGACAACCGAATCTTTTGTGTCCTTTCTGAATGACTTCTCTAGGTTCAAGCCAAGTGGGCCTTGTCTTCTGATATTTGATGGGGCTAAGTCACATTTAGACAACAGCATATGTGAAGTTGCAAAACAGAATGAAATTATTTTCTACTGCCTTCCGTCAAACATAATAATGCCGATGCCCATTCATTGACAGGTCCGTCTGGTCTTCAGACAAACGTTAGCCAGCTTGGTTAGAGACACCGCACCAGTTAATCATCTGATTCAGATATCACTAGAGACTCGGCACAACCTTTAAGTTCTTCAGATAACTCTGATAGTTTGCATATTCCCGAAAGTATTGCAAATCTGTCCAGGTATGGTTCCATTGGAGAAATCCTACTTACACCAAAGAAAAAAAGAAAACTACACGGGCTATGAAACCTGCTATAAACTACAGGGGTGTTATACTGAATAGATCTTTATTTGAAGATAACAAGGATGTTAAGTTAGATAGCAGTGAGAACATTGGAAACAGCATAATATAAAACAAAGTCTGTTCGCAAGATGACTGCTTCAAAGAAGTCTGAGCATTGGTACTGTGTAATTTTTTGCAATGTTGAAGTGAAGGATATGAGACTGTACGGAGTTTGTGGAATTTATGTCCATGAAGAATGATTTGGCCTCACCAAAAAAGACAAAGAGTTTTTTATTTGCCCGAAATGTTTATTCTAGTGTGAATATATTGAAAGATACCAATATGTTCCTTGTCATTTTCATATTTTATCTACAATCTGACTTTCATTATCAAAAAATAATAAAACTGTACATATTTTGTATGTTTTAAAAATCTATTCGCTGTTTATTCTTATGTATGTTTAAATAAATATTAGTTAATATTCATCATAAATATTATTTCTTCATGATTAGTGCTAATAATAATCAATTTTGAGCTTCCTATAAAAGACTGGCCATATTAACATCACATGCTTTTAATATAGCACAAATACATGTATTTATTATTTTGCAGTTATTTTATAATTACATGTATTAAAATTTTTATGTTAATGGTTTTTGACAAGAAAACCCCTAGATATTATGTCCACAAAACACATTCGGGGATTTGCCGAAAACGAAATAAAAAAAAATTAAACAAAGCTTAACATGGCCATATTACCATCAGTGACCTTACAAAGATGGTCATTTGGCCAAACAATTGAGAAACTTTAAGATGGATTCGGTTGATACACCTCAGAAGGTATTGGAGCGAGTTTTGTGGATAAGGTAAAGTCGGGAGAGATGCCGCAGGTCGTGAATCATCCTGAAGGCCATGAGTAACCGAGCTGCCTGCCAGTCGAGTGGAGAGTCTTGGAAGCGAATGTTCTTTGACAAGTTTCGTGCGGACCGTGAAGCGCAACCCGTTGTTTTATGTCGATTATAAGGAAGAACTATCGTTTCAAGGAGGCTTGAAATTTTTCAGGTAACTTTTCAACATCATGCTGAGTCAATAATCTTCGCAGTTTAACTGAGTTTTGCTATTTTATACGAAAGTGCAAATCGTTTTCTTTCTCGCTGTTGTGGTTAGAGGCCGTACGCTATATTTGTTTTTCGTAAAGCTTGGTGCAGCATCTCTCCCACGATTTAAGGAGAGATGCCGCATCTGCGATGGGGGTAAGATGCCGCGCTTCAGCATTAAATGCGACCTAAAAGTGGACAAATGTAATGGTTTTAGAAGAAGGTGATTAAAAATTTTAGTAGTATATAATCCTAGCAATATAAAGGAATTGTCAAGAAATTTAAAAGTTTATATATCCAAGGAAAATTAATATTTGAAATTTATGTAGGCTAATAATAAAGTAGATAACATGGTAGTGATATTGTTAAAGGCCTCGCCTTCTTCTAGCTTTCTTTTTTTTTTTGTTGAGGCATGGTAGCATAATACAAAATAATTGAATATTTCTTTTTATTTCAGAGGAAATTCCAAGTGTTTACACACGGAAAACTGATCGAGGGGAATGGTCACAAGAAGATTTGAACAATGCTATGCGTGCTGTAATAGAAGAGAAAGTGAAAATTTGGGAGGCGGGAAGACGTTTCAACATTCCAGAACGAACTTTACGTAGGCGGCTCATTTCAAGAAATTTTGAGAAACGAAAGTGTCTAGGATATGAAGATGAGAAGAAATTAGTTTCTCATGTTGAAAAATTGCAAGCTGCAGGTTTCGCTATAAACAGGAAAACCGTCCAGAAACTCGCTTACGACCTTGCCGTAAGTTGCGGTGTACCCCACAAATTCAGCAATGAAAGGTAGCGAGCGGGTCGGGATTGGTTCAAATCGTTTATGGAACGTAACGTTAACCTCTCTCTGAGAAAAGCTGAAGGAATTTCTGTTCTTAGAGCGCAGAGAATGAACAGAGAAGAGGTTAATAAATACTTTGATTTATTAACTGCTACACTGCAAGAACATGGTCTTATGGGTAAACCAGGAAATGTCTTCAATGTCGATGAATCAGGTTTGCAGCTTAATAACAAGCCAGACAAGGTAATAGCAGTTAAGGGCAGCAAAGATGTCCATGTTCTTACATCAAGGGAGAAAGGGGAAACAATCTCTGTAATTGCATGCACAAATGCTGAAGGTAGTTTTTTGCCGCCATATTGTATTTTTAAAGGCGTGAACAGAAAACCCGAATATTCAGATACTATGCCACCAGGATCTATTGTAACCATGAGCAAAAAATCAGCTTATGTTACAAGCGAAATATTCATGTACTGGTTGGTCATTTCTTACCATGTAAACCTGCAGGTAAGACTCTTCTCATTTTAGATGGTCATGCTTCACACATGAACCATTTCAAAATGCTAGAATTTTGTGTGCTAAACGACATAATTCTCTTATGCCTCCCAAGTCATACTACTCACTACCTCCAGCCACTAGACCGCTCTTATTTTAAGCCATTAAAAACGTACTTCTACCAGGTTTGTCAAAAATGGATGATAGCAAATGAGAACAGCAAAATCACTCGTTTTCAGTTTGGTGCTTTCCTTTCTAATGCTTGGTCTCTTGCAGCAACCGTTGCAAATGGTGTTGCTGGTTTTCGTGGTACTGGAATTTTCTCGTTAGACAGGTCAGCTATTCCAGATCACGCTTTTCGTCTTTCGGAAAGCGTAGGTCTACCTAGTTGTTCTGCTTCCGTAAGTCACCAGAACCATCAAGAAAGTAATGAAGCAAGCCCAATTCAGCAGTCAGTCGATAGGCCTATAAGTCCTAAACAGTGTTCATCGGTTGACCCACGTTCGTCTAGGTCAGTGTTCGTCCACAATAAAATTGAAATTTGTCAAAGCCCAGTAGATCCAGAACTAAACCCTAATAAGGCCTTTAGCGTAATAACGCCGATACCAGTGATGCCTGCACGAACAAACTTAAAGAGAAAGCAGTCAGCTGCAATTCTCACCGAACTCGATTTCATCTCGGGAAAGAAAAGTAAAATTTCTGCTCGCTAAACTGCAGGAAAATGTAGGCCTAAACAGTTCAGTGCAACAAGCCTGAGTCCAAGGGAAAACCAAGACTGAGAAAACGGAAAATTTCTTCGTCATCATCAGACAACAGTGAGTTTAGTGTGCAGTGGACAATCAGAACTTTCCGAAAAAAACGAGTACGTCGAGTGCTTAGAAGAGTACGAAAAAACAATTTCATCAGCAGACTGGATCAAATGTGTTATTTGTTCACGGTGGTTGCATTAAACATGCACGATTTATTGCAACATGTGTTCAGTGTGCGGTAGAATGTAAAAGAGGAAAAACTGGGCAGCTAAGAAAATATAATGTTATTTTCCATAAGCCATCTCTCCCACCACATTGCGGCATCACACCCACCCCAGGTGGGATAGATGGCCAAGTGTAATGATTTTTTAATGTATTTTTATTTTGTTATAGATATTTTCAAACATACTTATAATAAGATTTCATGATTTATCAACAAGTGCAGATAAGTTTTTATTCATAAAACTTTAGTATAATTTGAATATTACCCCCCTTTTTTTTACTTTTATACTTTTATAAAACGTGCGGCATCTCTCCCGACTTTACCCTATTGTTGAACTAAAGTAGCTGCAAGACATGAAGGCAAATTACATTTGTGCCAAATTAAAATATGAAATGTGGCAGGTTTTCGGAAGCCCTGAACATCGATCTCGGATAATGCCACATACAACAATTTATGCCAAAAGTTAGAGGGATTACAACTCTTCCATGGACATGGACACAATCCAGATGTCAAGAAGTGTAATTTCTTTTACAATTAGGGTGATGTGATGGATGTTGCCTATATCATCAGGGTTTTCTCGGAATACACCCTTGAAGCTTACAAAACTAAGGTGGCCGAAGTGTCCTCACACTAACAAAATTCAAAATATTGTGTTATAATGGATAATATATACATAGTACATGCATATTCTTTCCTACAATTTCTGAATCATGCAGAAAGTGTGTGAATCCCCTCCTTTTTTTCTAATAAAATTAAGAATATTTGAAATTATTAAAATGGGGATCCACAAATAACTTACAAACCCACAACTTACAGCAATCATGACTTAGAATTCTCGAAAAAAATCTACAACTTTTAACTGTCACAAATTATAATGATACAAACTTTAAAATGTTAAACTAGAAACATGCAATGCTGAAACACATACTATAAGTCATAACTTAGAAACGCGTGAAGCACGTGCTTCATGACTTGGTCGTTTAGCCCAGCGATTCCTTCCCCTCTCCTCGTTCCCCCTTCACAACCTCTCTCCTTCCCCAGTAGTTTTGTTTCTCCGCCGCAGCACTAGCGCCCTCTGTGCTACTGGTATTTAAGGGCTTGCCCCGGGTCAAGCTTCTTCTCAATAAGGAATTAAATAAATAAATAAACCCACAACATTTTTTCATAGCTGGAGATATAAACACTAAAAACACAGACTGGGGCTGCACTCGAAATAACCTCGCGGATAGTAAACTATTTGAGAATGCTGCTACTAACAACTACGAGATTTTCGCGCTCGACTCGCCAACTTGTTATCCCACCTGCGGGGGCGCACCAGATATTTTAGATATTAACCTTACAAACATCCCGGGTGCTCAGCTCACTTCTGAAACATTATACGAGCTCGACTCCAATCACTTCCAAGTGTTAATACAGCTAACTTTTGATGCACAATACTTCACGGCGATCTTCAGCCAAACTTACGGCATTACAAACTGGGATAGTTTCAGCAATGACCTGGGAGAAATATTCGCTAAGACTCCGGAGATAAACTCTACTGATGAACTAAATACACAGGTAAACCTTTTCCCTGACACCTACAGATGTCCGAAAAAAAACACACACGATTAGTTAACAAACGACAGTTTACTCGCATTTTCTACCCAACGTAGACATTTTGATAATATTAAAAAGACATGTGCGTAATAATTTTCAACGCACACGAACGCCGCAAGCAAGGACAGAATACAACAGCTTCAAAGCTCTAGTGACGCGTAAATTAAAGGATTTTAAAATAAAATAAAAAATTGGAAATTTGGTCACAGAAATCCCAGCTCAACCTAGACAGATGTGGCGTCTTACACGCACCTTAAGAGGCAAAAATAAATTTATCATCCCCCCACCCCCCCCCCCTCCCTCCCAGCAATCTTCATAGACACAGGTATAAAATATGCAGCAGACGAAAAAGCCGAGGCAATAACAGACATTTTTGAAAAGCAATTTTCGCCGAACGAGGACGTTAATGACCCTCAATTCACTAGAACCACGACAATAGCGGTTAATAATTGCCTACAGACAGAACACAGACAGCGTCAGAACTCGTAACATTTAGAGAACTTCTAGTTGCCATTAAATCGCGGCCCATTAATAAAGCAGGCGGACCCGACAGAATAAACTACGAAAATCCTTTAAAAACTCCCCCCAGAGGCAATTAATTAAAATTAATTAAAAATACTGAATGCTAATATGCATTTCAAAACATATCCAACAGCATGGAAAATTGCTTAAGTTATAACCATCCCCAAACCAGGAAAAATGCCGCATTACCGCAAAACAGGCGAACTATTATTTTACTTCAAAGACTCATAGAGCATCCAACTGAGAAAAACATTATACAATATAATCAATTCGGTTTTAGAAAAGGTCACTCCACTTCTCATCCACTAATAAAACTAATTGAAGATGCCACTGACGGTTTTAACACACGAGAAAAACAGTTTACAGTAGCAACAATGCTCGATGCTGAAAAAGCCTTAGATAAAGTTTGGGTCCCTGGCTTGATTCACAAACTAATAACACTAAAATTCCCAGACGTGTACGTTCACCTGGTGGCCCACTGTTTATGGCGTAGGAAGTTTTTTTTCGTCGCAATCGACGGAGCAAAGTCACCCACTCGTGAGCTCACAGTTGGCGTTTCCCCTTTCCCCCTTTTTCAACAACGTTTATACAGCCGACATTCCGCGATAAAATGCTCATGTACAACTGTATGCGGATGACACAGCAATTATTTATCAATCCTCAAACCTTAAGTATGCCCTAGTAGCTGTTCAGAGGCAGCTTACCTCACTCAAACAGTGGTACACTCGTTGGCGCATTAAAATAAATGGAGATAAGTCCACCAAAATAATTTTAAGTAAAAAACGCACTGTTCCTGACAGAGAACTCAAAATTTTTAACCAAGTCATCCCTTATGTAAACTCAATAAAATACTTGGGCCTTACCCTTGACAGGAAGCTCACATGGGCAATTCACACCACTAGCCTGCACAGCCTGTATTCCATGTTAAAGGCTCCCCAATTTCACAGGAGAAAGAAACTCCAACTATACCTACAGATAATTCGCCCCCAAATTTTGTATGCATGTGACATCTGGGGCCACGCAGCTAAATTCCATATTTATAGGATACAAATCATTCAGATTAAATTTCTTGAGAACCATTGCCGACTACGATTGGTACACCAGCAATGTAGAAGTGCATAGACTGCTCAAAGCAGAGTACATCTGCGACTACATACAACGGCAAAACCGGTCTTTTTATGGCCAACTCCCCAATAATATAAATAAATTTATTAAAGCTATCCCCGACTACGACCCAGCCGAGCGCCGACAGTATAAAAGCCCGCGACTCGCCTAAATCAGCAATAACCTCGAGCCCGTACAAACTTTCCCACCCTCTCCACTAGTCCTGGCTAGTTGTCTTCCCCAGATTTTTTTCTTTCAAGAAGACAGAACTCGATTAAAACAGATTTTCTCCATTTTCGAAGCAATGTGCTACCATAGATGACAAAGCATACACCCCTTTATGGCCTTTGGCTGGGGTGTCGGTCCCCGTGGCATAGCACTGCACCACGTTTAAAAAGAAAAAGGAAGAAGGAAAAAAAGGGGGGGGGGGAATGCATAAATTTACCTATTATATTTGTATTTCTCAATGTCTAATACCTCTGCGCTCTCTCCCTCACCAGTTAAAACGAACACGATGATATGCCTCCGAGTGTGACTGGCCGGGTCTAGGCTTGATGTGTCGGAGAAACTACATATCCTGTTTCAGCCTGACTGATGGGAGCGGCCTCGGAGCTTTACACTACACACTCAACGAGTTTAACTAGGCCACATTGACACAGAATACCAAACAGGCCTCTAAATACAGACATCAGGACACTAACATGCATCAGTTAGCCAACTAACTGAGGGGAAAGGGCGACCTCTCCCCGCCTGACATCTACACTAATTAAATTAAAGCCAAGCAACAAGCTATTTTACTTCTCATTGGACCGTGAGCAACCTTATTCTTAAATTCGCACACTTCGCGCCCCGCCGTCGTTTCCAGTGATTCGAACAAAGCGACGGGATCGCATTCTTGATTGATGTCCCACATAACGAGTTATGGGAACATAATAGTTCCTGGTATCGCTGTCACACGCTCCCGGCCGAGCATATGAGGAAACGGCGGCGGCGGCCCCGGGTCTGTTTTGTCTGTCTGCCTGTCTGTTTCCGTCTTCGCGGATTGATATCTGGGACGTTCGGTTGCTATTGGGCGAGGCTCTGGTCAGTATCGTCGATGACGTTAACTTCATGTACGACCCAGTAACTTTAAGTGTGTTGCACGATGTGGCCGTGCTTAGCTTGTAACATGTTTGCTAAACCCACCGTATAATTATGCATGATCCTTAACATGGGCTTTAATTTGGTGTTACGCCATGCTGCCAGTTGCGTTTAACTGTGGTTTGCCACCTTGATAAAATTTTATTTGCTTCCTTATAATGTTAACTTCTTCTAATGCCACACCGATATAGGTTTTTTTAGCTTGTTTTTGTGGACACGTAATCATTCTTGCTTAATTTTATTGTTTGTCTCATTGCCCTTTAACTTTGCTTTGTCCTTTTGTGCGAGCTTATATCGTGTTTGTGCAAAATGTATGTCACCCGCCCACTGCGACGAACCACCTCGTTAGGTTTTTCATGACGCGTCATGTTTCTAGTCTCGTAATTCTTTTGTAATCAATGTAATTTGTTTTTATGACGTGTTTGGCATGTGTAAATTGCATATCTACATATATGGCCTATTGATTATAATTGGTATAGCATTTGTAGCCCGTATAATTCTATATAACTTATTGTTCATCCTGTTTTTTTTTTAAGGATGATACCCGCATAGCCTTGCGATTCTTGTTACACTTAATATGTGCAATCACGTCTTGGTTTCACTACACCTGTCTTTTGTGATATTCAAATTACACTTTCATGCTTGAACGTTTTGGTAATGATAAAAAACTTGTGTGATTTATAAATTAAGCCGAGCGTTTAATGCTCATATCGACGTACTACAGTAAACTCATTATGCCTCGTGGCATGCCTAATTTCGTTAACGTATTTGTAAACCTTTGGAAACTATTATGCCTCGTGGCTTGATTACCCTATTAACGTATTTTTTCACGGGGTTTATATACCGCTTTTTTCAATTTTTTTTAACTACTCTGGTATGTACCTGGTATGTCTATACTCAATCATTTGTCAAAGCTTTTAATTGTCATCAGCTAAAAGATACTGCCCTTTTTTTCTGGCATGTTTGTTGAACTTTGTTAATAATTTTTATATAAATAAGATGATGTTTTTGCTGACCCATGTTCATATCTTGAAAACACTCTAGCTCTCTGCCATTTCCTCTAACTGAAGGGGAATACTGATTTATCTTGTGCGCGCCCATCTTGCGCACTACTTTTCGTTAATTTTTAGTTTGTATAACTTTTGGTTCAAGCAAGCTGCAACTGCACATGTTTTAACAGTCATAACTGAGAAAAATCTAACTTAAAAACACATGACTCCGAAAAAAAAAATATTTAGAAACGTCGTAATTTTGAAATACTTCATAATATTGTTACGAATTATTAAAACAATAATAATCGCCGTGGGAAAACTACTGGGTTCGTAAATGGATAGCCCAATTAAAGATTTTACTACACAATTTTATTGATTGCCAATAATTACATCACTAACAAATAATCTTCTAAAAATGCATAATAGTCAATTACACTCAAAAATGTTTATTCCCCAGACACCTCACGCCGCAGCACCCCTCGGAACTTCGCTCGGGACTCTCGCCGAACTCGCGGCACTCTCGCCACCTAACTATCGCCGAGAAACTCACTCGCCCAGGAACTCCGCCGCACCCGCAGCACTATCGCCCGGACCATCCTATCGCACCTGAACTCAACTGCACTCGGAGGCCGGCAGCCTGGGATTATATAGGCCCACGCGCCACTTCTAGAAGTTGCGAGCGCGGCTGGGGCCAGTCGCGTCATCCCGTGCCGACCCGACGCCTGATTTACCGAGAAAGGCGTCGGTAGCTCGCGTGGCGACCCGCGGAACTCCCCACAGCTGCCAGGTGTCAGGTTAACGGCGCCAAGACAGAGCGCCGCGCGTTTAGCGGAGGGGAGCGGAGGGGGGAAGCGACGACCCTTGTAATTTACCAGGCGCGCGCGGCACGTCTCACGTTCATAACAATATGAAAAAAATATATGTACTGAATTGTTTTGTAACTAAGGTCAATTTGTCTGTTTTACAGGTTTTAAAGGCAACTTTTTAATTCCTTCATTTTTTTCTGTTTTCCATGTACTCATTGCCTGCGGGAACTCTGATATTTGATGCTGATTTTTCATTTTCTAGTTGCATTCTACCAGCTACACATCCTGTGGGTTTGGCAACACCGTGAAGCTGAGGGAACATGGCGGCGACGAAGGGCGCACCAGTACGTACGTGGTCAGGTCGACCGTCTGCCAGTCAGGCGACCCGGGCTTGAGACTGGACACGAGTAGTATATAATAGGGGCTCCGAGATCAGGCTTCAGGCTGTGGAGCCGAGAGCCGATCCACATCTCTGACGTCACGTCCATCTCTGTCGTCACGGCAGCCATCTTGGATGAGCATAACGGGACACAATGTAACGGGACACAGTGTAACGGGACATAACGTAACGGGACAAGTAGATCACGGCGGCCATATTGGATCCACCATCTTTAAATCGAGCGCCCCACTCATTATGATAGAAATTTCGTCTCCGTTGCCATATTGACTTTTTTCTGTTCCACTGGAGGCCGCCATCTTGGATATCGTCGACTTTGTTTCTGCTGTATGTTCCTAGATAGCGCCAGCGGCGCTCATGTTTTTTTTCTGTTCCGCCGCAGGCCGCCCTCTTGGATACCGTCGACTTTGTTTCTGTCGTTTGTTCCTAGAGAGCGCCAGCGTCGCCCTGTCTCATCACATAAGGTCGATGTTCCATTACCTACCATAGCTATTATGAACCTTATCGACATTTTAAATTTAATTTTTTATGAAAAATATATTGGAAACGCTGTGATTCGAACCATCGCAGCTCTGATCTCTAGGTTGGAAAACATACACCTTTAACCTCTCGGCCATCGAGACATTTACCAGATTAAAAATTAAATAAGGTATATATAAAAATTACATGCATATTTGGACTTGTAATTTTTTTTAATTTAAAGTAATAATAGCACCACCTGTTCGAGACAGAAGCACCATAATGGATTATGAGGTCACCGTTGCAATTACCGTTATGGTCGCCATCTTTGAAATCCGTAATTTTAATGCTATAGATGCGGGAAAAAGTTCAAAATTCATTAAATAAATTTGTAATCTATATACTGATTGATTAGATCGACTTAGGTTCTTGGTTCGATCCCTGGACGATACAAAACAACTTTAATATTTTTAAAAAGTACCACTAAAGTGACAGGTCTGAGAAAATAAAAACACCACAAGTTCTTTTAAAATACTTTTATTACATACTACAAGTACAAAAAAACACTGACAAATTACTATAGTCTTGTGGATTTCTCGACGTCTGCATCTGCCACCCACGTATTAAAGCGAGGTGGAAAGCCCCACCACTTGACGTAGGACAGTCCATTTCTTCGTTTTATAATCTTCTCCACCAAGTACGTATCGGGATACAATGTAGGCTGAATCTCTTCGGCATAGAAGCCGCCATGGATAGGTTTGTGGTCCAAATCTTCGAGGTAGTAGGTCCTAGGCTCTGATTCACGAACATGTGTCACACGGAAAAGTTCGGGACTCCAGTTCGCAGTGAAACCTTTCTCGAAGATACCTTTCTGCTTGGAGATTCGCACAATGTCACCGACGTTAGCTTTACGCTTTCGTGGATCTTTCTTCTTCGAGTTGGAAAACACTGTTTGAAGCAGGCGATTGTCCGTTACGTCCTTTGGCTTCATTTTCGTAGTAGAATGCACCGTGGAATTATACTCGCTTATTAGTTTCGGCAAGATGTCAAGCCACTTGTAATTTCCGTTAGCCGTGAACTGCCGCCACATCTTGGAACGCAAAGTTCTGTTAAACCTTTCGACAACGGAGGCTTTGACGTTACTAAATGTAGAGTAGTGTTTGATGCCATACTTCTTCATCAAAGCCTTGAAGGTTGCATTGTAGAATTGTTTCCCGAGGTCCGTTTGCAGGTGCAACGGTACACGTCCATCACGCAAAATATTGTTCATGGCCTTGGCTACGTCAGTTGCAGTCTTTGATTTTACAGGTCTAGCCCAAGCGAACTTGCTATAAACATCGATGACTGTCAACATGTACTTGAAACTTTTATTCAATCGGGAATACGGTATCATCTCAACAAGGTCCGCCTGGAATAAATCGTCAATTCTACGAACTATGACTTTGCGACGAAGGTATTTCCGTCTAGCAGGAGCATGAAGTTCGCGAGCGATTCCGGTTCGACTCATTGTATGTAGCCAGCTTCCTTCAGTTCTTCAAGTATGGAGACTATTTCGTTGATGTGCGAATAGTTTCCTACACTAAGCGAAGCATGTAGAATTCTAAGGCGATCAACTAATTCATTAGGGTCGTCCCAATATACATAGTCAAATATCTGGCCACTTTCTAGCTTTTTTAAACCTTCGCCATGTATTGTTAGTTCACTGAAGAGATTAGCGAGAATGTCCATTTTTTCATGATCTACGTCTTTATATACACCACTATCTGGATCGTTATCGCGAAAATGTGCATTGATTAGCTCTAGCAGTTTTTTGTACTCTTGTAAGTCGTTGTGAGAATATCCTTTAGGTTCCCTGCGAAACAGCAATTCGTACAGACCCGGAGTCCCGCGCAATTTGAACTCTGCTACGCGCACGATATTTCCTGGTAGAAAGTCTATTTCTTTAGCACCGAGGAACCACTTATTATGTTTTCTGTACACTCCGTAGGTCGTGTCATTATTCCGGCTCGTAAACGATATCAGGTATGGTCGGACCATTGCATTAACTTGATGTCCCTTTTTCGGTATTTTTTTCTTGTGCATGGACTCTGTACTTGTTAAGTCCTCTTCTTCTCGATCTGGTTCATACTTTCTCTTCTTTACAGTCGGCATTTCATCTTCAACTTCTGTCTTTACAATGAAGGCTGGTTCTTCCTTGTTTTTAAGTTCGTCGAGGCGACTAGTGATTGGTTTAAATATCTCCTTATTTTCCATCTCACGTGCAAGTCTGGTTCGTCTAGCAAGTAGATATTTTTCGCGAACAGACTGTATAGCTCGATGAAGGTCACTGGCCAGGTCCGACATTGTACTGGCTGAAAACTTATTGCAAGACCTCCTTTTATACTTTTTATTCGTTCGCAGAAACTTCTTTCTTGTGTTTGGTCAAATCTGAATTTGTTGACAAGTGAGATAGTGATGCTTTCAGACTACTTTGAAAAGTCCTCAGATCGTCACGTCTTTGTGCATTCGATACTTCGATCATGTAGCGAATGCGAGAATCCGAAGCTTCCACGCGCTGGTCTATGGCTACGAGGTACTCAAGTAATTCCTTTTTCACACTGTCTACTTTTTGAGCCAGTAGCAAAATGTATTTGCGGATATCGCCGTCATGAGACGTGAGAGCAGTACGTAAGTCTCGACTGCTACGGCCGAATTTCGAAATGCTATGACTCATGTTTGGCAATAAACTGATCGAAACCTCGTCTGTACCTGCCCTTATATAGAGGCCAGTCTTTCACTATTACTAGGAATCCGTGTTCTTCTTTCCAACACAAGGAGCACATATCTTTGAATTCCTGGAATGTCATGTCGGTGTTTACGTGATCGTCATAAGCGTGGCGTAAATTAAGTTCGTCCATGCGAAACAAAACTATGACATTCGCGTTGTCTCGTAGGAGATGTTTTGGAATACGACCGTACGTCTGACACAGGTATACGCAGTCTACCTTGGCGTGTCTGCCCATGGAAAAGTACTCTTGTATTATGCCTTGTTTCTCGCACATTACATCGTCGAACACAAACACGGAATTAGGCTTTGCTTCGTTTGGAGGTACACCATCGGTATTATCGCTAAACGGAAAATACTCCTGACCATCCACAGATTGTAGAACAGTTGCTAGGCGCTGGTACTTTGGCTGTTGCAACGACTTGGAATACAAGTAAACGTTCTCGAACCGAAGACTGTTTGGCTCCTCCAGTAAACTCAGTAAAACACACGTCTTGCCACAGTTGGACGGACCCGCCATTATGCATCGTACGGCAGAAGGCAACAGTAAGCCATGTCGTGATTCACGCGCACTAAATACATCGTCTTGCGTAATGCGCACGGGCAAACACACGTCTTGCTTGACAACCTGCATTTTACTAAAGTAATTGTATAAAAGAAGCGTATTTATACTTTCTGGTCAGTTGTGCGTAATGACTCGAAGATGTAAGAACAAAAAATACGTCGACGCGGGACTCGTGAACTCGCTGATAAACAACCTACCATTCGAGCTACACATTCCCGGCTACAGATTTTGCGGCCCCGGGACTAAAATAGCGAAAAGGTTAGCTCGAGGTGACGTGGGCATTAATTCTCTGGACGAAAAGTGCAAGCAGCACGATATCGCATATTCATTAAGCAAGGATCTGGAATCTAGGCACAGAGCAGATCAGATATTGGCACAGGAAGCCGAAGATATAAGTAAATCGTCGAACGCGGGACTAGCAGAGAAAATCGCAGCGTGGGGCGTATCTAAGATCATGATGACAAAGACGAAATTAGGACTGGGTGCTCGTCGAACCAGCTCCATCAAGTCAAAGACTAACTCGCGCAAGACCAAACGCAAGACTGGTGCAGGCATGCGAAAAGCCAAGCAAAAATTACAGACTCTCGACAAGAAGATTATAGGAGGATTTCTTCCTTTGCTTTTGCCTGCATTGGGTGCTCTCGGCGGCCCCATCGGTGCAACGAGCGGTATAGTGCGGGCAGTCAACACTTCGAAGAATGAGCGCAAGCAGTTAAAAGAAGCACAGCGACATAATGCCAGCATGGAAGCCATTGCCATCGGTAAAAAAAACGGCGCAGGACTGTACTTACGGCCGCACAAATCAGGCCGAGGCATGAAAAAGAAACGAATGAAAAAATCCTAAGTTCCCTACCGAAACGACCGCTCACCAATATAGATTTAATAAAGTACGCACGCAAACTTTAAATACCAAATTTCCGCGGCGTGTTTATGCGAGACACTTTGCCCAGCAAGCCAAAAACGCACGAACGTGCCATCATTAATTTAGACACGTCGGCGGGTCGCGGCACGCACTGGGTGGCCTATGTAAAGACTGGAAACATGGCCGAGTACTACAATAGTTTTGGAAATTTACGGCCTCCGCCCGAACTGCGACAGTACCTGGGTCGGACCACTACGTTGTTTTACAATTACGAAACGGAACAGAGGCCTAATCAAAGAAACTGCGGACACTTGTGTCTTCGCTTTTTAACAAACAAAAATTAGCTGACCAATAAAAATTGCTACTTAAAGGTTGTGCAGTGACGATAATTTATTAGTCATGTCGATAACACTTACCTTGACAGGTCACGCAACTGAGCTGCGGGCGGTTCATTTCCCGCCTCTGGATTTAGACGGAGAATGGTGTATCGGACTCGTAGATTTTCAAACGTATAATGCCATACCGAACATCGACGAGGAAAACTGCAAGATCTGCTTCCTGAAAAGCGATGGGACCGCTCATGAAATACGGTTACCTGTTGGCTCTTACGAAATAGATGACATTGCAAATTACATCAGGGATATTTTACCACAGGATGTAGACTTTCAACTGCGTGGAAATCCAAACACTAAAAAAAGCATTCTAACATGCAGTGAAAATGTCGACTTTACGAAATCTGGCACCATAGGTACGATGCTCGAATTCGAATCAAAGGTGTATGATACAGGAATAACGTACGAATCTACGCGCGCAGTAAACATTTTGCCTGTGAATGTCATAAGAATAAACTGTAATTTGGCAAGTGGAACGTATCTCAACGGAAGACTAAGCAACATGCTGCACGAGTTTTCGCCGATGGTCCCGCCAGGATATAAACTGGTAGAAGTACCGCAAAGTATCATTTACGTTCCAGTCATCGTGAAGTGCGCACACGAAGTCGTCGTCCGAATCGTTGACCAGCGAGGACGATTGGTGAATTTTCAAGACGAGGAAATTACATTACGTCTGCACTTGAAGCGATGGGCATAAAGTTCGTAACACCGAACAATTATAAAAGAAATCGTATTGTCGTGAATAGGAACAGTTCTCTACCAGACATCGGTGCATTAACACCTGACAACATAAAGTATCTTCTCAGTATTGGACAAGTGCCGAATAAATATGGAAGACGAAATCCTCAACGTGGAAGATCCGGTCATTTTTGATGACAGCATTACGAAAATGGAATTGCACGAGTACCAGCCTTTCCTGCTCGGACCGTACGCACTACCATCGGAAGTACGCATTGCTGTACAGCACCAAGATATTTGTACTTTACCTTCGCAGTCATTTGTACGTATAAGAGGCACGCTGACAAAAGCGGATGGCACGCACCCGACCACGACGTCAATATCCTGCAATGGTATTCTTCACCTAATCGAGCGCATTACATATGTACTCAATGGCGTCGAGGTAGACCAGACGAGAGATGTAGGCATAACATCTGCTATGAAAAATTACCTTTCGCTCACGCCAAATGAACTGTCTGCTGCAAAGATGGCCGGTTGGGCTCTCGAGGATGAATATAAGCTTCCGGTTTATGCCGAAGGGAAGTTCGAAGTTTGTGTTCCTCTGTCCATGCTTCTTGGATTCGCTGAGGACTACAAGCATATAATCATTAATTCGAAACAAGAGCTCGTACTGCTTCTAGCCAACACGCACATTAATGCAATTGTCGCCGCTGCAGAAAACCCTCAAGATGTCTCGCTAACACTACAGTCTATCGAGTGGATGCTGCCCCACATCCAAGTGAGCACCGTTGAGCGAGTCAAGATGTTGAAGAACATAGAAAATGGCAAGAACTTCGATGTACCATTCCGATCCTGGAGCCTGGAAACTTATCCTGGCTTGCCTCATAGTCAGCGTATCAATTGGATAGTAAAGTCCAGCTTCGCTACGGAAAAACCAAGATACATCATCGTCGGACTTCAGACCGGAAGACAGCTCAATGCAGGAGTAAGTCGCTCCGTATTCGATAACTGTCAAATACGTAATGTAAAAATATTTTTAAACAGCGAAAGTTATCCGTACGTTGACATGAACATGGATTTTGAAAGTGGAAGATTTCTTCTAGCATATCAAATGTATGCCAAGTTTCAGCAAGCTTACTACGGGCGGATACAGTCACCGATACTGAGTCCCGACAGTTTCAAGTACAAGGCACCGTTAATGGTGTTTGACGTTTCCAAACAGGATGATCGTATAAATTCAAACATCATCGACTGTAGGATCGAGATAACGACTAGCGGAAATATTCCGCCAAACACCTATGCTTTTTGTCTGATACTTCACGATCGGCTTGCATCGTACAATTGTCGAGACAAACTTGTGAAAATTCTGACATAAATACTGTTTCGTTTTCGATAATAATTTAGTTACGACCGAGCATTGCTAGCCACAAGATGTACTGCAACCTGCAAGGTTTCCAGAGCCAAAAAGGATTCGTGCTCAAGGAAATTGGCGTCACTCACGACGGCCAGACTCGAACACGCACTTTCCGACCTCCGTATCCGTGGAAACTACTAGACGAAAAAAGTAAACGGTCGAATGAATGGCTATGTAAATATTATCATGGACTAGAGTGGGACGAAGGAAAAATTCCGTACCACCAAGTGAAAAACACTATTGAAGATTTACTATTGCAAAACGAAATAATCTACGTCGCCGGACCCGAACAGAAGAAATGGCTACGAGAACTGTGTGACGTCGGAGCAGCTGAAATTGTGGATATACAGACCGACTATGGTTGTCCTTCCCTGCGCAAGCTTAGTGCAATATACGCCGTGCAGCTACGTGACAAGTTTGAACGTGTCTGTGCCTGTACAAACTCGCGGCTAATGCAGAAATGGCACACTCAATGTTAGTAGGAGCCTGCATATATATAAATGGCGTACCTACGTACGTGCCTTCAGTTGACGTTCTACCCGCAAGAAGATGTTTACGTTTCATCCTGCTAACGTGTACGTGAGCGCAAGACCTAGCTTCAGCAGTGTCGAGTACAGCTACTGGGATTCCGGGTATCTACGTACATATACAGAAACCTGTGATGGAGGCACTCAGCATTGTCGGTTTGCGCACTTTCCTGTGTCCTACGAACCGACTCAGCAGCTGGTAGATTGTTGCGAACCTGGAAACTGCGCCGTCTATCACATGAGACCACACACAATCCTTCCTGCTAGCATCGCTGAGGTAGTCGCCTCGTATGCCCGTGCAACACCCAACATGGACGTGTTGCAACCTGTTGCGACCTGTGATGCTTCTACGCAGACGTCCAAACGGTGTGCGTCTCGTCGTCGCAGTTCAGGCAGTGAATCTGTCCCAACTAGCACTGAGCCTAAGCCCAGGCGTAGACGTGGTCACAGACGTCACCGACCATGTCTTGTCGGAGTTGTCTACGTTGCAGAAGATGACCAGCTGGAAACCTGTGTTCCTGATCGCGTGACCGGCGAACCAGTTGGAACCGGAGTCAACAAACCAGTTGGAACCGGAGTCAACGAGTCAGTTCGTGCGGCATTAAAGACTTTGCTTGTGAAAATGCTTGATTCCTTAACCTAATATGTATTTGTGTACTTTTTATAAATAAATGTGTAAAACTTGAACTCGTGTGTTTTTTATTTCTACAATTTTTAGGTACCTAATAAAAATTTTTTAAATACAGACATTATTTTGACTCATGTAGCATACTAGTAGACCGTGGGTATATAAGCGAGGTTCGGACGACTGGACCCGCAGTTCACCTCTGGCCGCGGTGCAGTACGGACGTGCTCTCTCCATTAAGTTTCGTGAGATTTAGTTATGTCGACCGGAATAGAATGTTTACCGACAGCAGCGGGGACGTCGATGGCAGCAACGATGATGGAGTCGGAGATCCCGATACCGACTGCAGAGGAGACCACGACAGCGGTGGAGATCCCGATAACAACTGCAGAGGAGACAACGATACGTGCTGTTCCATTATCAGCTGAAGTTTCACCATCTGCATTCCAGACTTCATTTCATGAAGAGCGTACAGCGCATCAATGCAAATATTGTGACGCATCTTTTACTAAACCTACGAATGCGCGCAGACATGAAAGAAGCAGCTGTCAGAATAATGCTCAAAGAATACAATTTCAGTGTATAAAATGTAATAAACTAATTTCACGTCTCGACAGCTTACATCATCATTATAAAAAATGCTATCGAGAAAGTTAAGTGCGAGTATAATGAACATTGTTATTGTTTTGACTCATGTGTTGTACCAGCCGATGAGACTATATAAGTGAGACCCTGGTGATATGGACTTCAGTCTGTCTCTGACTGCGGTGATGAACGGATCGGATAGTTAGACTTGTATAACATAATAGACCAGTATCTAGCTATTCTTGAGAACTCGATGGCATCATTACCAGTATCAACACCAACCTGGATCGAAGGTCTACCATCATCAGTGCAGAGCACGATGACAGCGACGTCTACAGCTACACCTGCTCTCTCAGCACAGCAGGAGATTTCGACGCGTGCAACATCTTCTGCAGAGCAGACCTCAACGGCTTCAGAAGTTAACATGTCAGCAGTGTTACAATGGTTGTCAACAATTCCAGTGGCATTGATGAAGGAAGGAGCATCCAACGGTGTTCCATCACCCGACTGCACATACTGCGAGAAGATCAAAAACTTGAAATTACGTGATTATGTAATACACAATTGTAGTAGTAACTCTGAACGCATTAAATATCAGTGCAACAGGTGTTTAAGCAAGTTTATACACTATGGAAGATTAAAACGATACCTCAGGAATTGTAATAGACTAGGTGTACATTCATCAGAATCAAGCTGTATATTTTGTAACAAAACATTAGCAACTATTCGAAGTGCAAAACAACATGAAATATATCACTGTCCTTTTAATGAAGTCGATAATTCGTCTTTGTGTGAAAATTGTGGTGTACCAATATGTCGACCTGACAGACTGAATAGACATTTCAAGTCATGTAAAGGACTTAGTCCATACAATAATAAGACTGTTTGAATCGAGAAATCCACAAAACTTTAGTAATTTGTCTGTGTATTTTTTTGTACTTGTAGTATGTAATAAAAGTATTTTAAAAGAACTTGTGGTGTTTTTATTTTCTCAAACCTAACACTTTAGTGGTACTTTTTAAAAATATTAAAGTTGTTTTGTATCGTCCAGGGATCGAACCAAGAACCTAAGTCGATCTAATCAATCAGTATATAGATTACAAATTTATTTAATGAATTTTGAACTTTTTCCCGCATCTATAGCATTAAAATTACGGATTTAAAAGATGGCGACCATAACGGTAATTGCAACGGTGACCTCATAATCCATGATGGTGCTTCTGTCTCGAACAGGTGGTGCTATTATTACTTTAAATTAAAAAAAAATTACAAGTCCAAATATGCATGTAATTTTTATATATACCTTATTTAATTTTCAATCTGGTAAATGTCTCGATGGCCGAGCGGTTAAAGGTGTATGTTTTCCAACCTAGAGATCAGAGCTGCGATGGTCCGAATCACAGCGTTTCCAATATATTTTTCATAAAAAATTAAATTTAAAATGTCGATAAGGTTCATAATAGCTATGGTAGGTAATGGAACATCGACCTTATGTGATGAGACAGGGCGACGCTGGCGCTCTCTAGGAACAAACGACAGAAACAAAATCGACGGTATCCAAGATGGCGGCCTGCGGCGGAACAGAAAAAAAACATGAGCGCCGCTGGCGCTATCTAGGAACATACAGCAGAAACAAAGTCGACGATATCCAAGATGGCGGCCTCCAGTGGAACAGAAAAAAGTCAATATGGCGACGGAGACGAAATTTCTATCATAATGAGTGGGGCGCTCGATTTAAAGATGGTGGATCCAATATGGCCGCCGTGATCTAATTGTCCCGTTACACTGTGTCCCGTTACATTGTGTCTCGTTATGCTTTGTCCCGTTACGCTGTGTCCCGTTACGCTCATCCAAGATGGCCACCGTGACGACAGAGATGGACGTGACGTCAGAGATGTGGATCGGCTCTCGGCTCCACAGCCTGAAGCCTGATCTCGGAGCCCCTATTATATACTACTGACACGTCAAACCCCAGCTCGTCGTGAGCGGAAAATGAGGCGGAAGTTGTTATGAGCGGAGTTTGTCGCCATCCCTCTTCGGTTTCTAATAGCCTCAGTTTGGACAATAATAAATGCATTCTCACGATGTGTAACAACTTGCTTATTGTTTCTTGTAAGTGTCCTGCATAGGTAGGGTGTTCATGTCACAGTTGAATCACGCTACCAGTGACACCATTCAACACATAAAGATGACAGCGCCGAAAAGCTTCCTGATTCGGCTGATGAGAATGCATCTGTGAGCTGAAAGCTGCCATTTTCACGAACAGTGGGTCTTTCTTAAATTATTTCTTTCATGGTTTTACACTTTTGTTTACAATTTGGTATTTTGGCCTCATAACACATGTTTTCATTTAAGACAAAAGTTAGAGATTTTACCATCTGCAAATTTAGTTATTTTATGCAAAAATTATACCTTAATTTTGCAACTTTCGTGACTTTCGACAAAAGTTTGACATTTTCAAATTCCGTTATTTTTGGCACCACTGTGCAATTTTTTCTATTGATTCTTTTTTGCTTATTTTTGGGTCTATATTTAGTTGAAATGCACAATTTTTTTTTTACTTTTGTTGCAGTTTTAGTATAATTTATGCGGGAAAAAAGAAACACTTCTTTGATTCCAACGCATACAAATCTCTTTATACCCCTGGGATACAACCTACTTTTTGATGTAACATCATTCCTACCAGATAATAAAGAAAATTCATTTTATTAGATTGAGATTGTAAAAAAAACTACATATGCAATCGGGTTGGAAAATTACATTTGAGTCAGACAACATCAACACAGCCAGGCAAAATCTCAACCGGTTACCATCGGTTTTTCTAATTCATCTACTTCTTTCAAAAGTTAGACTCGAAGTCTAAATCAACCATGGAAATAAGAATGGCACAGTGTTGTAAAAATAATGCAATGACTGTTATCTGGCACTCGTCAAGTGGCCTTATTTTGATGTAATACTCGTTACATAAATTATCAGATAACTTATAGAAACAGTATGACATATTGCGATCACACATATAAAATGTGAAGCTTGACCAGACGATTTTCACACTTGAGGTAAGTCTACATTCATCTGAGCTCCCGTTACAGAAGTAAGTACATTTTGGTCAGTATGTGGGTAAGCAGTTTTAGTTTATAATCTGAGTTTTTAATTAAGCGTTACAGCTGTTACCTATTAAAATTCATTAAGATGAAATTCTATTTTATACATTGCAAGAAGTAATGTTTCGGATCAGCGTGCGATCCATAATACCTAATAATATGGCAATTGAATAGTTAATATATATTTATAAATACTACAGATAAGTTAAAATACAACACAATTAACTTTTTTTTATGTTATTGAACTAGTAACTTCAGTACAAACTAATATTCTTACCCCAATTATCACTCAAATCCGAACCATACTAATGCATTTGCTGACAATTGAAAACTAAGGGTGAATGAATTAGGGCTAAACACCTCGGCGACATCGGGATGATGATAGATTATGAGGATAGAGTGATATGAACAGAACACTGATGGAATGAATGGGCATGGGAAATTGAAGTACCCTGGATAACCTACTGGATCGGAGCAACGTCCGCCACGTTTCCCACTCGCGAGAAGTGCGGACGTGGCCCGCCGGGAATCGAACCCGGGTCGCGAGTGACCTGAACACTCGGCCTCTGTGGCTCTTTTTAACTCAAAAGGAGGAATCACATAAATTTGATACGCGTCTGAAAACTGTACATATTACACAATCTTATTTATGTTTTTATTAGAAAACTAATATTTATAACCATTTAAACTATAGAAAATAAAATTATTTTCGTGACATTGGTGAGGATCATAAATGATATTAATTACTCTTTTCGTTGTGGAAACTACTGAGGATTTAAATATTTGCGTGCTACATCTGTGCACGTGTAAATTACATTTATGAAACTATAGGTAAGTTTTAAATGGATAGTGGAAGTATCAAACCTAAATGTGAAAACAGTATGCTGAACTTATCAAAAATTAACAATTAGTTAAAATATGAAAAACAATAATTCAATTTACATTCAATTAAGTTTTATTTAGCCCGCGGCAATGGTTAACATAACGTTTGGCTATGGCACAACACAAATTGTATTAGGAGACAAAACAACGCTTTTTAAACAGTTTTATTACCCACAAAACAGCCTACATTTACAAGAAAAAGGATTTCAAAGAACATTATGTTTGGATACATGCGTATGCCTGCTATTTATACAGTAAAGCTTCATTTAAAAACTGCTACAAATTTCTTAAAGGTTTTGATCACATGTGTTATTAAAAATAATTTAACATTAGCTTGTGAAGATTTCATTTAATTACTTTTCTGTTCATTTTAGAGCAATAAAAATGACAACATAGTTTAAAATTCATAATTTAAAGTGAAACTTAAAGGAATATAATTTTTACTCAATCAAATATAATTTATCTATTTAATCCTAATAAAAAACACATTTCCGAAAAATACTGCACGCCAGTTTAGTGTCTTGAAATTAGAAGGAAATGTACGTAACATACAAGCTAGTGTCATACATAGAACTACCAGCCTTAAAAGAAAAATTACACATTTTGCCACTCTTCTTAAAGCCTTATCTTCCTGATTATGGCTCAATTCTTTGACGCGGTTGTCTTTCGAAATATATAACGTTTTTGAAGTATGGTTGTGTTTTCTTCTCAAATACAATGGATTTGTTATCTGTGTCCAATAGGTTACAATTGTTACTCAAGCTTTAATTCCAGAATATTTACAGTTCAAGAATGGCTTACACATTTATTTAGAACGCGCAGCACGCACCTTATCGTGCTTTTAATTTTTATGTAGTTTTGTACTTAGAATTTAAATATAACTTAGTTATTATATTTTTCTTAGAACGGTTAAAAGTGAGTTAACAATTAATATACATAATTAGCAAAACATTCAATGTCATAACTATTACGTTTTATAATAATAATTTCTTCTAAATAATGTCCAGTTAAAATATTTGTTAACTGATGCTAATACTATTTGTTACTCTTGATAATTTTGCAATATTATAAGTAAGGTATATTATTATATTAATAACACATTATTAATGTAGATTAAGGCAAATGACAGACCTGTAGAAGAACATGTAATTTAATAAATTAAATTTTAATTTTTTTATCGTGGATTTTGAGTGACAGCCAAACAGTATCTGGCTGAAACTATAAATAAACCTCACACACACATATACACCACAATATCAAATCACTTAACATCTCTCTCACTCTCGCACGCACAATTATGCATATGTACAAACTTTAGGGAAAAAAATACAAATGCTTACATTTTTGCGAGAGCATATTAAATTATACTTTGCAGTTTTGTTTACAAGTATTATGAATCACTGTAATAAAAAAATTATGACGTTGAGAAAACAGTACCATACATCCTTAATTATATTATAAATGCAAATGTGAGTTTGTTTGGTTGTTTGTTTGTTTGTTACGCTCTCACGCGGAAACTACTCAACCGATCATCATGAAATTTTGTATGAATAGCTTACAAGGGTATAGTTAAGGACATAGGACACTTTAAAAAAAAAATATATATATATTATTTTTCCGAAGGGCAAACAAATTGATATTGAGATGTATGATCGCCCGACTGAGATTTTGAGTAATTTGAATGAAATTTAACGCCATCTGGAGTTTCAATAAGTAAATTAAATAATTCACCAAACTAATACTGTAATACCGGCGGTCAATTCACCATTCAATTTTATTTTTCTGTTAACACCAAGCAATACTTAAACTTTTTTAATTTTTGAGATTAGGTGTCTGTTTATTTTCTTCGGTGATTGTTGTTTGGACGTTGATGCTGAAGGTTATATTTTACTTTCAAGAGAATTTTGTAATTTAGTATAAAACGATGCGGATCTTATTACTCAAGTTTTTCCGGACTTGCAACAAAATTTGAATGGTGATCAGTGGTTGTGCGCCAGAGCTATATTGGTGCCAAAAAATGATATCGTTAATAAAATCAACACATATATTAAAAGAGGTGCAAGGGGAAATGAAGGAGTATTTGTCAATAGATACATCATGGATACAGAACAAAGCACTTCATATCCTGTGGAGTGTTTAAATTCACTTGAACTTTCGGGTGTACCCTCACATAAACTTCAAATTAAACTAAATGTACAAGTTAATGCTTATGCGAAATCTAGATGCTCCTCGACTATGTAAAGGAACGAGGCTTCAGATCACACAATTAGGGCAGAATATACTTGGTGCCACTATTTTAACAGGTTTCGGTAAAGGGGAAAGTGTTATCATAACTCGAATTCTAATTATCCCCATTGATCTAAGGTTCCAATTCAAAAGAGTTTAGTTTCCCGTCAGGCTTAGTTTTGCTGTTACCATTAATAAAGCGCAAGGGAAAACATTGCAGGTAGCAAGGGCACATTTGGAAAAGCCATTCTTTTCCCATTGCCAACTATATGTAGCCTGTTCGCGTGTGTCCAATGCCCGAAATCTACACATATTTGCACAGGACAGAAAAAACATATAACATAGTATACAGGAGCATCTTAGAATAACACTCTGATTTAAGATCTTTTAAAGAAAAATGAATTTATTATACGTTAATAATTTGAACTTTTTAAAATGTTAGTATTTAAAATTGTTTATTTTTTAATAGAGGAACATATTTCAATAAAGCATGTTTTCAGTTTTTAAGCTAAATTGTATGTTAGAATTTTTAAATACTGATGATACCAGTTACGCAATAAAAAAAACAATTACCATATTATTTAAATTTCTTTGCAATGATCTTTGTTACTTATTTATGGACATCAACGCGAGCGAAGCCGTGGGTAAAAGCTAGTATTATATATATATATATATATATATATATATATATATATATATATATATATATATAAGATGAAGGACAATTTCTTAATCACAGGATATTCAAGGGATATTTACTTTCATATTCAAAGAAACTTATGAAGTCTCTAAAGTATTGTTCAGCCTGTAAGTTAGGTAATTTTATGTTGTTTGTTAAACAAATTATTTGCGAGTTTCTGACAAAAATGGGATTTTATTTCCACTTGAAGTAAATATTACAACGCAGTAAATTTTCGCTACTAAATATTTTATAAGAAAAATGTACTGGAGCTTCTAATATTCTCAACTGTAATGATAATAAGGTAAAAGTGGACAATGTTTCTTGGTTTAACAGGTGGTATCAAAATAAATTTTTTTATGAACAGTACTCAAGTGCACACAAATAGGCTGATGATTTGTGTCAAACAAAGTTCTGACTGAATTCACGGAACTTAACCACCATGCAACAGCCACGTGCACTGCGCCGCGTGGCAATCTTCGTCGTACTGGCACTGACACGAGTTGGAACTGCAAGAGATCTTCGCAATGTCACAGAACCCAAGATTCCCTAGACCTGCACATCGCTCACAGCAAACGGCAAAGACGATACTGATCATATTCAAACGGCCCTCACTCACTGCACCAAATGGAAAGCCGTCGCACTGACTTCTGGCGTGTTTTAATCTGGTCCGCTAACGTTACCTCCCAGAGTCAGTCTTATTGTGGACAGTGACGTGACTCTTAAAGCTTTCCCAAATCTCAAGTTGTACCTACGATACGGGTAAACACACCTGCGGCACGTTAGACGACTTGGGATCAGGCTGCAAACCTTTCATCAGCATCGAGCGAGGCCGATACAGCGGCATCCACGGCAAGGGCACGATCGACGGCCAGGGAGGCGCGAAGATGACCGGAACCAACACCACGTGGTGGAAGCTCTCTCACAACGCTTTAGCCGCGGGCAAGTACAAGAACAACCCTACACTGATAAAGATCACCAGCAGCATGAACATCACGGTGCACCAGGTCACTCTGAAGAACTCCCCATTCTACCACCTCGTCAGCAGCCTAACGAGTGGTTTTACGATGTGGGGCATTACCATCGACTCGGCCAACGCTACGCGCAACACCGACGGCGTCGACCCGACGGGGTCCCAGAACGTGACCATCGCCCACTGCAACATCAGCACCGTCGATGACAACATCGCCATCTCGTCGCTCCACGCCCCGTCGCGACACATCTCCGTGCACGACAACCACCTGAGCCACGGGAACGGGCTGGCGATAGGCAGCGGAACCAACTACGGAGTCAGCGACGTCACGTTCTCTGGTCTCACCCTGGACCTCCTCACCTACGGGCTGTACATAAAGAGCGACACCCTGAACGGCGGGCTCGTGACGAACATCGCCTACGAGAACATCTGCATCGAGAATGTTCGGTACCCCATCTGCCTCGACACGAACTACTACAACCAAACCGGTAGCAGGATTCCGGAGTTCCGGAACATCAGCTACAGGAACGTAGTGGTGCATACCAGCGGTGCCTTTATGCTGCAAGGCCTCAACTACTTATACCCTGTTCGAGTCGACATGAGGGATGCGCACGTGAGGAAAGGTTCTTCGTGGTCAGTGAGCCATGCCAAGATTACCGGAGCGTGGGAAGATGATGCAAGTAATGGCTATTGTGGACATGCTGGAAACAATTAGCTACTAATATTAGCCCCCCAAAATCTTCTTGTTACTGTTGGATCAACAGTGACATAAAGTAAGAGCAAACTCTTTTTAAGAATATGAGAATAATTTACATGTTACAATTGTAAAATTATCTCAAAATGTATCTTCCCATGCAGTTTTAACGCATAACTTAGTTTTTAGTGGCTTTAAGTATTACGGTACGATTTTAAAGCAAATATATGTTTTATATTTGAATATATAGTCTGTATTTCAAAGAAGTATTCACATCTTGCATGATCATAGTTTATGGATTTAATACATTATGAGAGTAATATGTACTTTTAAGGTTGTGTCAACTTAAAAACAAAATTATGGGTAGTTCGAGTAAAGATGTTTCTATGAATGTAAAGAGGTGGTACATTCTGATAAACCTGATTCATATGTACCCTTTTTTCATCACCTCAAAATACAACATAGTTACCGCTAGCCACATCAATTTTTTCACTTCAAAGAGCTTGGCACACTATATTTGTTATTTCAAAGCTTCAAAAACATTTATGTAGTGAGGCGTTGGCCATACTGAAATAGTTATGCTAAATCATACATTTTGTAAATATACGCAAATTTTTGTTTGTATAAGTAGTACAAAATTATCTCTCTAAAGCAGTGGTTACCAACCAGTGGTCCGCGGACCATCAGTGGTCCGCGAGAGCTAAAATATGGTCCGTGAAAGATTTCAAACTTTTAATGAACGCACGTCGGTGAACAAAAGCGAGCGCGGCGCGCAGGCGACCGGGGGAAGGGCAAGCAACTGACTAAACATTATGGCGCAAGCCGGTCAGTCAATTGTACGTTTTATTTTGTTTTGCTCAGCAGTGTTGTGTTAGTGATTCTGTTTAGCTGTTTAGTGGGTCAACATCTGTAACTTCTCAATATTCTTATGGATATTTTGATAAAATATGAACAGGGTAAGTAGGCTACGCATTTTTCTCTGTAAAACTTTTTTAATAAAAACATGCAATTACAAAACAGAATGTGGACGTTAGTTTACGTATGATTGTTGTGTTTGTATATTACAATATTACAAATGTTCACAACAGTTAGGTACAGTTAGTTGAAAACCTAATTATATATAAAATAAAGCGATATTAAATTAAAAATTAAGATAGTAAAAGAACACTGGCCTCCCAAATTAAAAAGTGGAGCCAGCCACAAAAATTCTTAAAAATATGCGATCATAAAATTGTTGAATTGTTATTATGCTGTTTTAGGTTTTTCGTAACGGAATAAAATCACTGTTAACTCTTTTAATGCCAAAGTCGGATAAATAGCCTTTTCTGTGTCGTACGAAAAATTGGAGGTTAGAAAAATTGGCCTGAATATTTTTTTCTTTCAAAGACGCATTTACGACACTTGCAGCGCACTCTACCGTTGTTGGTTTGACTCGCCCTACTATTAAGTTGCTTTATCTCAAAATAGAGAACAGAGTTGTGTAACCAGTCCAACTGTTTACAGTTATATTATTATTATTTTGATTATTATAGTAACATTTATTGTATATTTCATAAGCCGATCTTATGTATTTAATAATTTTATTGTAAAGAGGACAACCAAAATCTAACATATATAACACATCTTATTGCCAGAGACAACACACATTTTAACTTCAGGGCCATCTAAGCATTATTCTTTGGAAACTTTATTCATTTGCCTTAGTTCAGCACTCTGACAGGCTAATATCCAAGTTTTATTTCACAATGCAGTTAATTTGGTTTGCTGATTTTTCTATAGCTCCTTGGTTGCTAGGGACGGAAAATAAATAGTTAGAAGGATGAAGAAAGGGAGACGCCATCGCCATCTTGCAGCGGGAAGACGTTTCTCGGGCTGGGACGAACCAAAGCCTTGGTTGCCACCCGAGGAATTGAAGATTCGCGTCATCCGCGGTCGTGTGCTATACAGAATTCTCCATACTATGATTTGTGAGAATAGTTCTAGACTGAATAAGTCTCAGATAGGGAGTATCGGCGACATCTAGTGCCAACTTCCGCGTCGGTTCCGTTCATCCCCGTAGTGGTTCCGGACGACTGATGTCAGCGCCAGCTACGATCGGCCACGACGTTTGGTGAGACCGATCCAAATTAAAACAGACTTTTTAGGACGAGAGGGAAGTCGATTCTTGAGCCAGACCCCCGGCTACTTCAGATATTCTGTAGCTCGCCAATATCAGCTTCCAGCGTCCAGTGTTCCAGCGTCGCAGCAGACCACCTGGAGATCCTAAGAAGAGAGCCTCCAGCCTCCGACAGCTTATAGCTAGACCCGGCAATGGTAGTCGATGTGTTCCTGTGACGTCATTTACATCTACTTACTGACACATAGGTCTGAACAAAATGCTATCATACACTATAAATTATTTTGGTTGTTCCTCTTGCTGAATTACATGTTGACAGTAACTTCACGTCAATATTTAAGAACCCATTAAAATCGTATGTTTTCCAGTTATTACTATTTTATTTACATTAAACTTCATTTACGTCTAAAACAGACCTGGTCATAGGTAATGCAAATTTCCACTAGTCACACCACACTACCAAATTTCTTTTTAATAATTACTCTCTTGACAGTAATACAATGCAGTGACGTGCTAGCTGGATTAGCGGTCTTAGTAATCAATACAGCAGCAGCGTTCCTGAGATCTGCTGCGGAGAGAATAGGCGCCCAAACCCCGTAAGAACACCAATTAGTTACAGTTGACCATACATACATATATATAAACTCAGAGCTGTCACGCTTCTGTCTTCCTTCCCTGATAGAGAGCAGGGTTCTCATGCTGTTTTCGAACAGCATGTGAAACAGATTGGTACTGCGTTTCTGCACATTTCTTCGTTTTGAATTTAACTTTCCGTTGTGAGAAATTCAACTTTTATTTTTAAAAAAATTATCTTTTGATTCTTGTGTAAATTATAAGTGTTAATTATTTTCTACATAAGTATGTGTTCCTGCTTATAAAAATTTATTTTGTAAATATTTACAAAAATTATAAATTTCTGGCAAACAAATTATTAAGTTGCTTTATCAAAAAATAATAAGCAGTTTCGTGGATATTATAAATTGCCAGTTATTCTTTGTTGTTTATTGTGCGTTGAAAATCATTTTTGTAATAGTTGTAGTGATTATATTTTCCCACGAAATTCTTAGTACCAAGAATATTACTTTGATAACCATTCCCTATTCGCACGCCAATCCATTAAAAATAATATAACTTTTTAACGAGAACTTTAAAATAAAATAATTAGAAATGCATTATATGTTTTAATTTTATCTTAAAAAATGACAAAGAATAGTTTATTTATAAGATGTAAAAAATTTATACTTCCATACTTAAAGGTAAAAAAGTTATTAAAGGTAAAAAAAGTAATTAAAGGTAAAAAGTTATTAAAGGTAAAAAAGTTATTAAAGGTAAAAAGTTATTAAAGATAAAAAAGATATTAATATTTAACTCCAGATATGTAATTCATTTAAAAATAACTTGGCACTTTTAGTATAACCGTCATAGAATTAGACAATTTGAGGCTGGCACCAAGAGGGTTAAGGGAAATTTAAGGTACCTACCAAGACCCTTGTTTTTAACGATTAGACAACATTATTTTTTAAATTGTGTAGCAAAGATTTAAGTTTGTAAAAAAATGATAGCGAGGTTAGAATTTTTTGGATGCCAGTTTATATTTATTTATTTAATGATTTATTTTATGAATTATGAAAAAAATTAGCTATATTATTTTTTAATCTTTTACTTGGCATAAAACATAATATAATCATAACACAGTACATTCTATTGCATTTTGGTTTTGTTTTCAGAAAATGCCGCCTAAGAGAATATATGATAATAGTTGCATTAAATTTGGATTTACTTTGATAGAAAGTAATGGAGAAATAAAACCACAAAGTGTTATATGCGTAACTGTTCTCGCGAACGAAGCCTTGAAGCCAGCGAAATTAAAACGTCACCTAGAAACGATTCATCCAAATTTTTCTGACCGACCACCAGAGTTCTTTCAAGGAAAATTGGAGAATTAAAAAAAAAAAAATAAACTCGGGCCTAGTGGTACAAGATATGCATCAACTGAAAAAAAAAACCTTAGTAAATCGTTTGAGATATAGAAATTAATAGCACAATCAAAAAAGCCTCACGCAATAGGAGAAACTCTTGTGAAACCTTGTTTGATCAAAGCCGTCGGAAGAAGTTTTAGGGTTAGAAGCAAAAAAAAAAATTACAAGATATACCTTTGTCGAACAACACGGTGAGAGCTAGAATTGAACTCATGTCAAATGATATCGAGGAGCAACTTGTTTCAAGAATTAAAATGTCACCATTCTTCTCTTTGCAGTGCGATGAATCCACTGACATTTATAATTGTGCTCAGTTACTTGTTTTTGTCCGCTTTTTAGACGACGACAACATAATCAAAGAAGAACTGTTGTTTTCTCAGGAACTGGAAATGACATCAAGAGGTATCGACGTCATGAATATAATAACTGGATATTTACAGAAATATGGCATTATGTGGGAAAAGATAGTCGGTTTCTGTACGGATGGTGCTCTTACGATGTTAGGATCACATTCCGGTCTAGCATCGTTAGTCAAACAGAGGAATCCGTCAACATTAACATCGCATTGTATCCTTCATCGCCAGGCGTTAGCTTCCAAGACTCTTACTAAATGCCTTAATGAAACAATGAAATTGGCCACAAAAGTAGTAAATGTCATTAAAAGCAGTGCCTTAAATTCACGCCTTTTTAAAAAAACTGTGCACTGAAATGGACTCCAACCATGAGAACCTACTCTTTCACACAGAGGTTCGTTGGTTGTCGAAAGGCAATATGCTGGAAAGATTATACGAGCTGAGAGGAGTGATTGAGTTGTTTCTAGGTGAGAAAAAATGGAAGACTTACTAGTACAGTTTTCTGATTTGACATTCCAGATGCATTTTGCATATCTTGTGGATATTTTTACACACTTAAATAAGTTTAACTTGCAAATGCAAGGTTCAGGAAATAGACAATTAGAAGGCGTTGCAAATATTTTTAATTTCGAAGATAAACTTCGTGCTTTTATTTGCAAACTTAAGTTATGGATTAGTCAAGTTGGCGAGGGCAATTATAGTGCAGTTGCAACATTGAAGGCACTCCTTGACGACAAAAAGTATGTCATGTTTAGGGAAAGCATACAAAAAACAGCAAATGTCATTTGCAAATGTTGGTTGATGAATTCAACCGTTACTTCCTAGAATATAACAATACAGAAGCTAATGTGGACCAAAAACTGATACGCAACCCTTTTGGCACTAACGCTAGAGAAGTTGCAGAAGAAATCCAAGACGAACTCATTGATTTACAAAATGACAGGAACTGTAAAGGCGCTTTTGAATCTGATCCTTTGGAGACGTTTTGGTGTAAGAAAGCAATTTCATATACTAAAATTCGAGAAATCGCTTTGCGCTTTCTTATTCTTTTCTCAACAACTTATTTATGCGAACAAGGATTTTCTTCATTACTGAACATTAAAAACAAATCCAGGAATCGACTGAAAGTAACTGATTATATGCGTGTAGCTTTGAGCAAAAATACTACCCCAAGAATTCAAGATCTTTTACAGAAGATGCAAGCTCAAAAATATCATTGATGCAAACTGAATTGTGTACTAAAAATATATGTTTTCAATCATAACACTGTTAATTGTTTATTTTGGTTTTATAAAATGCTTATGTTAAACGTTTCGATTAACATTGAACGATTAGGCTTAAAGTTTATTTTTTAGATTGATACAGATTATTTTTTAACCTTGTAGTCCCTGCTAATAATAAATAAATTAAAGTGGTCCCTGATGAAAAAAAAGGATGGGAACCACTGCTCTAAAGTGTGACAGTGAAGCTGAAATGTACTACAGGTACTAATAACGATAAAAGAATGTTTTTTTAAGCCAATAAAGAAGGCAGGATGAGTGATTGGCTTTTTGAATTTTTCACCGAGGGGGTGAATAAAGCATTCATGATCCTGTAGAATTTTGTTTGTGTACTGTTCAAGTAGTAGGTATATAATAGGGCATCCGAGATCAGGCTTCAGGCTGTGGAGTCGGGAGCCGGTCCGCCATGTTGAATTATGACGTCACGGCGGCCATCTTGGATGAGTGTAACGGGTCACGACGTAACGGGACAAGTAGGAAATTGACCTTTGACCCTCAAAATCCGCCAAAATTGGGCAAAATTTGCCCAAAAATCCTCAAAATGCGACAAAATTTCCATTTCAGTGGAAAAAAATTCCGCCAAAAAATCTCAAAAATTTTGATAAATTGAAAATTCCCGTTTTCGAGGGAAAAACTTCTTGTTTCGAGGGAAAAATTCCCGTTTTTAGTCCTTAAAAATCCCAGCGACTAGAAAGTCCTAAAAGTGGCTTAAAACTCCTAAGAGCTAGCCGCTTTTAAGCCGCCGACCTTGAAAAAAAGGATGTCATGGCAGCCATCTTGGATGATGACGGCACCGTTGCAATTTCCGTTACGGTCGCCATCTTTAAAATCTTTAATTACTATCCGATTATAATGAAAAAAATTTTAAAATTTATAAAAAAATTCATTTAATAAAATTTTAATAATTTTTTTTTTTAAAAACAATCATTTACGACACGGAGTTCGGAGTCCGCGGTTCGAACCCGGTGAGGGCAAAAAAATATAAATGACGACCCATCCTTCCCCTGCGGTGGCTGCTGGCATACTGACTCCCACCACTTTTTTTTAAAGCATATATATCGTCACCTAGTATGACGTAATGTCCGCCATCTTGTCTTCGATGCTAGGAGCCATCATTATTGTATCGTCGGCGAGAGTGCGCTGATGACATGTTAGTTTAATTCTTATCCGCTAGAGTGCAGTAATCAATTATTGCTGTGACACCCGCCATCTTGTTATTTGGCCACCATCTTGGAATCGTGTAATTATTTAGCTAGAAATACAGGAAAAGTTCCAAAATTCATTAAATAAATCACTCATTAATTTACATATTGATTCGATCCGCTCCCTTCCTCGGTTCGATACCCGATTCATGCAATAATGTGTAATTTTATGTAAAAAAAATAATAATTACAATAAACCAGGTTCAACATTCGTAAAGAGACTCTAAATCCTCTACGACCATCATCCTATCAGACATCAAGACCTCCATTTTAGAAATGCATAATTTTAATGCTAGAAATTCGGGAAAAAGTTCAAAATTCATTAAATAAATTTGTAATCTATATACTGATTGATTAGATCGACTTAGGTCCTTGGTTCGATCCCTGGCCGATACAAAACAAATTTAATATTTTAAAAAAGTACCACTAAAGTGGCAGGTTTGAGAAAGTAAAAACACCGCAAGTTCTTTTAAAATATACTCTTATTACATAAATTCTACACAACTACAAGTTCCAAAAAATACACAGACAAATTACCAAAGTTTCGTGGATCTCTCGATTCAAATAGTCTTCTTACTATACGGACTAAGTCCTTTACATGGCTTTAAATGTCTATTCAGTTTATCAGGTCGACAAATTGGTACACCACAATTTTCACACAAAGACGAATTATCGACTTCATTAAAAGGACAGTGATACATTTCGTGTCGTTGTGCACTTGAATATTTGCTAACGTTTTGTTACAAAATATACAGCTTGATTTTGATGAATGTACAGCCAGTCTATCACAATTCCTGAGGTGCCGTTTTAATCTTCCATAGAGTATAAACCTGCTTAAACACCTGTTGCACTGATATTTAATGCGTTCAGAGTTATTACTACAATTGTGTATTACATAATCCCGTAAATTAAAGTTTTTGATCTTCTCACAGTACGTGCAGTCGGGTGATGGAACACCGCTGGATGCTCCATCCTTCATCAATGCCACTGGATCTGTTGACAACCATTGTAACACTTCTGACATGTTAACTTCTGAAGCCTTTGAGGTCTGCTCTGCGGAAGATGTTGCACGCGTCGAAATCTCCTGCTGTGCTGAGAGAGCAGGTGTAGCTGAAGACGTCGTTGTCATCGTGCTCTGCACTGATGATGGTAGACCTTCGATCCAGGTTGGTGTAGATAGTGGTAATGATGCCATCGAGTTCTCAAGAATAGCTAGATACATGTCTATTATATTATACAAGTCTAACTATCCGATCCGTTCATCACCACAGCCAGAGACGGACTGATGTCCATATCACCAGGGTCTCACTTATATAGACTCATCAGCCGGTACAACACAAGAGTCAAAACAATAACCATGTTCATTATACTAGCACTTAACTTTCTCGGAGCATTTTTTATAATGAAGATGTAAGCTATCAAGACGTGAAATTTTTTTTTTGCACTTATTGCATTGAAATTGTATTCTTTTAAGATTATTAGAACAACTGCTTCTATCATGACTGCGAGCATTTGAGGTGATAGTAAATGATGCGTTAAAGTGTTTGCACTGACGCAATGTACGCTCTTCATTAGTTGAAGTATCCTTTGCTGATTATGAAACTTCGGATGATGGTGGTATCATATCTTCTAAATCTCCTCCAATGTTGACGTCGTCGTCGTTGCCAACGGGATCTGCACCTTCTCCGTCGTAGCTGTCGTAAAGGTTCCCGCAGACGATGGTACAACCTCCGAGTTCGACGTTAAAGTCGGTAAAGATGCCATCGAGTTCGCAAGAACAGGAAATTACGCGATTTATGCACCAGATTAAACAAACTAGGTGATCCTTACACCGCCGACGTCATTAAAAAACTGAGCGTCCTGCTGTCTAGGACTCGCTTATAAACATGCATCGTACGGAATAATACGCTAGTCAAATCAAGAACTATCTACAATAATATTAGAGTCAAAAAAAACATTAAAAATAGAAGGACCACCATCGAAAAGGCAGAACATTTGGAAGCACCGTCAACGAAAAGGCAGCACATTTGGAAGCACCGACAACGAAAAGGCAGCACATTTGGAAGCACCAACAACGAAAAGGCAGCACATTTGGAAGCACCGACTACGAAAAGGCAGCACATTTGGAAGCACCGATAACGAAAAGGCAGCACATTTGGAAGCACCGACAACGAAAAGGCAGCACATTCGGAAGCACCGACAACGAAAAGGCAGCACATTCGGAAGCACCGACAACGAAAAGGCAGCACATTCGGAAGCACCGACAACGAAAAGGCAGCACATTTGGAAGCACCGACAACAAAAAGGCAGCACATTTGGAAGCACCGACAACGAAAAGGCAGCACATTTGGAAGCACCGACAACGAAAAGGCAGCACATTTGGAAGCACCGACAGCGAAAAGGCAGCACATTTGGAAGCACCGACAACGAAAAGGCAGCACATATGGAAGCACCGACAACGAAAAGGCAGCATATATGGAAGCACCGACAACGAAAAGGCAGCATATATGGAAGCACTGACAACGAATAGGCAGCACATTTGGAAGCACCGACAACGAAAAGGCAGCACATTTGGAAGCACCGACAACGAAAAGGCAGAACATTTGGAAGCACCGAAAACGAAAAGGCAGCACATTTGGGAGCACCGACAACGAAAAGGCAGAACATTTGGAAGCACCGACAACGAAAAGGCAGAACATTTGGAAGCACCGACAACGAAAAGGCAGCACATTTGGAAGCACCGACAACGAAAAGGCAGCACATTTGGACGCACTGACAACGAAAAGGTAGCACATTTGGAAGCACCGACAACGAAAAGGCAGCACATTTGGAAGCACCGACAACGAAAAAGCAGCACATTTTGGATGCACCATCATAAAGGCAGCACATTTTGAAAGTACCATCGAATAAGGAAGCTCCATCAACCAAAAAAAAAAGGCAAAAAGGAAGCACAAGTTACGAGATCTAAGTCTTAGTTAGAAATCAGAATACAAGAAACCAAAACATGAAATTCTTATAATTGAAATTATTTATTTTATTTCTTTACATTATACAAATATAAGTAAAACAAGCCATTATTGTATGTAGCCAGCTTTCCTCAGTTCCTTGAGTATGAAGGATATTTCTTTGATGCACGAATAGTTTCCTGCACGAAGCGAACCATGTAGAAGTCTTAGCTGGTCAACCAATATGTTTGGATCTTTCCATGATATGTAATCATTCTCTTCTACCACCATCTTCCTTGCACCTTTATAATAAATATTATGATCTCTGGTTTCTTCCGTTTTACCACCAACCTCAGGGTAACTTTCATTTTTTAACGGTGATCATCACAAGCTTGATCAGATTTATTTAATATATCACGTCGTTTCCATCGTTTCGGTCTCAGGACACCGCCACATTCTTCAATCTTGTCAGCTTTAGGTGCTTCATCATAGTCTAGGTCTTTGTCAACAGCATCAGAGTCACTGTAACAATCACTGTAGAAGGGTTCGTCTTCACCCAATTTACCGTAATAATTCGATGTTGATGATGTTGAACTGTCTTCATCGTATTCATGCTTCCTTTTTAGGAGTCCATCATTTTAAAAAGTAGGAAAGATCTACTTGAATTCGGCTGGAATATATTCTCACTTTTCACGTTAAGGATTCTTTCATTGTCTTCATTCTTCCGTAAATCATCATCAACCTCCATCAAATTAAGTTCTTGGTCGTGATCGGAAGAGCAAAGAAAATTATTGTCGTAATGCAGATCACTCTTCCTTAGTCTAGTAGATTCATCGTTGTCCTCTAGCTTATACGCAGGCTTGGCGTTACAAGTTCTGCCATGTCTTTTTAGGCTCTCTCTCCGCGTAAACGACTTGCTACATCGAACACAACTTATCATATTGCGCAGTGGATTTTTAACACAGTCATTCTTCTCGTGTTGTCTTTTATTCTTTCTCAAGATAAACTCTTTGCTGCAAAACTTACACCTATGTTCATTCGATACAGCGCCAGATCCCAAATCGGAATTCATATTAGTTACTGAGACTAATGCCAGATACCAATTGAGTGTTTTAAATTAGATCCATTACTTAAATATAATTTTTTTCCATATTTCAACAGCGAGAATTAATATATCTCATGCAAAAGTACTTCATGCATGTAGTTCTGCTTTTCAACAACAGATGTCGCCACATGTTGCTTGCAGGTAAATAATATTTAGTTCTTTTATGCGGGATGCAGGATGCTCACTAACGATCGCAAAAGAAGGATGGCTTCGCTAGACTCCAAGGAGAAGGAAGTCCGTCCTTCCTGTTAGTGCGTCTTAGATTTCTCAGAGATTATTATTATTTGACTGAGAAATGATATATTTTTTTAATTTCCACCTGATAAAAGTATTACAAGTGTTGATTAAGTAGCAGAAATTCACTAATTAAATATAACCTTAAATAAATTAACATGACTCATTAAATAAAAAAAATCCTTCATGAAGAGATCAATTGCTCATCTATAACCAGAAGCACTTGCAGAAAACCATCAAAATATTGTCAATATTTTGATGGTTTCCTCCGTGTGCTCCTGATTATACTTGACAATATTTTGATGGTTTTCTGCAAGTGCTTCTGGTTACAGATGAGCAATTGATCTCTTCATGAAGGACTTTTTTTATTTAATGAGTTATGTTAATTTATTTAAGGTTACATTTAATTAGTAAATTTCTGCTACTTAATCAACACTTGTAATATTTTTATCAGGTGGAAATTAAAAAAAAATATCATTTCTCAGTCAAATAATAATAATCTCTGAGAAATCTAAGAAGAACTAACAGGAAGGACGGACTTCCTTCTCCTTGGAGTCTAGCGAAGCCATCCTTCTTTTGCGATCGTTAGTGAGCATCCTGCATCCCGCATAAAAGAACTAAATATTATTTACCTGCAAGCAACATGTGGCGACATCTGTTGTTGAAAAGCATAACTACATGCATGAAGTACTTTTGCATGAGATATATTAATTCTCGCTGATGAAATATGGAAAAAAATTATATTTAAGTAATGGATCTAATTTAAAACACTCAATTGGTATCTGGCATTAGTCTCAGTAACTAATATGAATTCCGATTTGGGATCTGGCGCTGTATCGAAAGAACATAGGTGTAAGTTTTGCAGCAAAGAGTTTATCTTGAGAAAGAATAAAAGACAACACGAGAAGAATGACTGTGTTAAAAATCCACTGCGCAATATGATAAGTTGTGTTCGATGTAGCAAGTCGTTTACGCGGAGAGAGAGCCTAAAAAGACATGGCAGAACTTGTAACGCCAAGCCTGCGTATAAGCTAGAGGACAACGATGAATCTACTAGACTAAGGAAGAGTGATCTGAATTACCACAATAATTTTCTTGGCTCTACCGATCTCGACAAAGAACTTAGTTTGAAGGAGTTTGATGATGATTTACGGAAGAATGAAGACAATGGAAGAATCCTTAACGTGAAAAGTGAGAATATATTCCAGCCGAATTCAAGTAGATCTTTCCTACTTTGTAAAAATGATGGACTCCTAAAAAGGAAGCTTGAAGACGATGAAGACACTTCAACATCATCAACATCGAATTATTACGGTAAATTGGGTGAAGACGAACCCTTCTACGGTGATTGTTACAGTGACTCTGAGGCTGTTGACAAAGACATAGACTATGATGAAGCACCTAAAGCTGACAAGATTGAAGAATGTGGCGGTGTCCTGAGACCGAAACGATGGAAACGACGTGATATATTAAATAAATCTGATCAAGCTTGTGATGATCACCGTCTCAAAAATGAAAGTTACCCTGAGGTTGGTGGTAAAACGGAAGAAACCAGAGATCATAATATTTATTATAAACGTGCAAGGAAGATGGTGGTAGAAGAGAATGATTACACATCATTGAAAGATCCAAACATATTGGTTGACCGGCTAAGACTTCTACATGGTTCGCTTTGTGCAGGAAACTATTCGTGCATCAAAGAAATATCCTTCATACTCAAGAAACTGAGGAAAGCTGGCTACATACAATAATGGCTTGTTTTACTTGCATTTGTATAATGTAAAGAAATAAAATAAATAATAAAAAATTATAAGAATTTCATGTTTTTGTTTCTTGTATTCTGATTTCTAACTAAGACTTAGATCTCGTAACTTGTGCTTCCTTTTTGCTTTTTTTTTTTGTTGATGGAGCTTCCTTATTCGATGGTGCTTTCTAAATGTGCTCCCTTTATGATGGTGCATCCAAAATGTGCTGCCTTTTCGTTGTCGGTGCTTCCAAATGTGCTGCCTTTTCGTTGTCGGTGCTTCCAAATGTGCTGCCTTTTCGTTGTCGGTGCTTCCAAATGTGCTGCCTTTTCGTTGTCGGTGCTTCCAAATGTGCTGCCTTTTCGTTGTCGGGGCTTCCAAATGTGCTGCCTTTTCGTTGTCGGTGCTTCCAAATGTGCTGCCTTTTCGTTGTCGGTGCTTCCAAATGTGCTGCCATTTTGTTGTCGGTGCTTCCAAATGTGCTGCCTTTTCGTTGTCGGTGCTTCCAAATGTGCTGCCTTTTCGTTATCGGTGCTTCCAAATGTGCTGCCTTTGCGTTGTCGGTGCTTCCAAATGTGCTGCCTTTTCGTTGTCGGTGCTTCCAAATGTGCTGCCTTTTCGTTGTCGGTGCTTCCAAATGTGCTGCCTTTTCGTTGACGGTGCTTCCAAATGTGCTGCCTTTTCGATGATGGTCCTTCTATTTTTAATGTTGTTTTGACTCTAGTGTTATTGTAGATGGTTCTTGATTTGACTAGCGTATTATTCCATACGGTGCATGTATATAAGCGAGTCCTAGACAGCAGGAAGCTCAGTTTGTTACTGACGTCGGCGGTGTAAGGATCACCTAATTTGTTATATCTGGTGCATAAATCGCGTGATTACCTTTTCTTGCGAACTCGATGGCATCTTTACCGACTGTAACGTCGAACTCGGAGGTTGTACCATCGTCTACGGGAAACTTTACGACAGCTACGACGGAGAAGGTGCAGATCCCGTTGACAACGACGACGACGTCAACATTGGAGGAGATTTCAACAAATGTGATACCACCATCATCCGATGTTTCATCATCAGCAATGGATACTTCCACTAATGAAGAGCGTACATTGCGTCAGTGCAAGTACTGTGACGCATCATTTACTATCACCTCGAATGCTCGCAGACATGAAAGAAGCAGTTGTTCTAATAATGTTAAAAGAATACAAGTTCAGTGCAATAAGTGCAAAAAAACTAATTTCACGTCTTGATAGCTTACATCTTCATTATAAAAAATGCTCAGAGAAAGTTAAGTGCGAGTATAATGAACATGGTTATTGTTTGAACTCTTGTGTTGTACCGGCTGATGAGTCTATATAAGTGAGACCCTGGTGATATGGACATCAGTCCATCTCTTGCTGCGGTGATGAACGGATCGGATAGTTAGACTTGTATAACATAATAGACCTGTATCTAGCTATTCTTGAGAACTCGATGGCATCATTACCACTATCTACACCAACCTGGATCGAAGGTCTACCATCATCAGTGCAGAGCACGATGACAACGACGTCTACAGCTACACCTGCTCTCTCAGCACAGCAGGAGATTTCGACGCGTGCAACATCTTCCGCAGAGCAGACCTCAAAGGCTTCAGAAGTTAACATGTCAGAAGTGTTACAATGGTTGTCAACAGTTCCAGTGGCATTGATGAAGGATGGAGCATCCAGCGGTGTTCCATCACCCGACTGCACGTACTGTGAGAAGATCAAAAACTTGAAATTACGGGATTATGTAATATACCATTGTAGTAATAACTCTGAACGCATTAAATATCAGTGCAACAGGTGTTTAAGCAGGTTTATACTCTATGGAAGATTAAAACGGCACCTCAGGAATTGTGATAGACTGGCTGTACATTCATTAAAATCAAGCTGTATATTTTGTAACAAAACGTTAGCAAATATTCAAGTGCACAACGACACGAAATGTATCACTGTCCTTTTAATGAAGTCGATAATTCATCTTTGTGTGAAAATTGTGGTGTACTAATATGTCGACCTGATAAACTAAATATACTTTTAAAGCCATGTAAAGGACTTAGTCCGTATAGTAAGAAGACTGTTTGAATCGAGAGATCCACGAAACTTTGGTAATTTGTCTGTGTATCTTTTTGTACTTGTAGTTGTGTAGAATTTATGTAACAAAAGTATATTTTAAAAGAACTTGCGGTGTTTTTACTATCTCAAACCTGTCACTTTAGTGGTACTTTTTTAAAATATTAAATTTGTTTTGTATCGGCCAGGGATCGAACCAAGGACCTAAGTCGATCTAATCAATCAGTATATAGATTACAAATTTATTTAATGAATTTTGAACTTTTTCCCGAATTTCTAGCATTAAAATTATGCATTTATAAAATGGTGGTCTTGATGTCTGATAGGATGATGGTCGTAGAGGATTTAGAGTCTCTTTACGAATGTTGAACATGTTTTATTGTAATTATTATTTTTTTACATAAAATTACACATTATTGAATGAATGGGGTATCGAACCGAGGACAGGAGCGGATCGAATCAATATGTAAATTAATGAGTGATTTATTTAATGAATTTTGGAACTTTTCCTGTATTTCTAGCTAAATAATTACACGATTCCAAGATGGCGGCCAAATAACAAGATGGCGGGTGTCACAGCAATAATTGATTACTGCACTCTAGCGGATAAGAATCAAACTAACATGTCATCAGCGCACTTTCGCCGACGATACAATGATGATGGCTTCCAGCAACGAAGACAAGATGGCGGACATTACGTCATACTAGGTGACTATATATGCTTTGAAAAAAAGTGGTGGGAGTCAGTATGCCAGCAGCCACCGCAGGGGAAGGATCGGTCGTCATTTATATTATTTGCCCTCACCGGGTTCGAACCGCGGACTCCGAACTCCGTGTCGTAAATGTTTTTTTTTTTAAAAAATTTTTATTAAAATTTTATTAAATGATTTTTTTCATTATAATCGGATAGTAAATAAAGATTTTAAAGATGGCGACCGTAACGGAAATTGCAACGGTGCCGTCATCATCCAAGATGGCTGCCATGACATCCTTATTTTCAAGGTCGGCGGCTGAAAAGCGGCTAGCTCTTAGGAGTTTTAAGCCACTTTTAGGACTTTCTAGTCGCTGGGATTTTTAAGGACTAAAAACGGGAATTTTTCCCTCGAAACGGGAATTTTTTCCCTCGAAAACGGGAATTTTCAATTTATCAAAATTTTTGAGATTTTTTGGCGGAATTTTTTTCCACTGAAATGGAAATTTTGTCGGATTTTGAGGATTTTTGGGCAAATTTTGCCCAATTTTGGCGGATTTTGAGGGTCAAAGGTCAATGTCCTACTTGTCCCGTTACGCCGTGTCCCGTTACACTCATCCAAGATGGCCGCCGTGACGTCATAATTCAACATGGCGGACCGGCTCCCGTTGATCTCGGATGCCCTATTATATACTACTTGTTTAGTATTTTACTAATCAATTTAATGTACAATAATAGTGGAAAATGGTTGATTATTTTTGTAGCCATTAAACCTTTTTGTATTTAAATAAAAGAATACGTTTAGTGCTTGATTAATAATTATAAATTATTGAATTTATTTGTTGTGCTTTTAATTTGTTTAATATTACTGTTACAAAACCTAGATTGTTTATGAATCATTGCTAACCATTTCATATTTTACTATACAAATTGTGAAAAACTTCTAAACCATGTTAGGTCTCGACCTAGCAAAAAAATAATATGTCACGACACTCACTTTAAGGCACTCTCTTAGCGAAACCTGTGTAGGATTCCCATTATATCTATCATGTGTGGTAATTTATATACAATCTAACACGCATAGTCCCCCTACATTCCAAAAACCACAAAGCCATCACAGTGATGGCTCTAGAATATCTGAAAAGCTGGGCGAAATAATTTTAAGGAACTTTAACCAATTAAGTGACTCAGTGATCACACATCAAAACAAGTAACTACAATCGAACAAAGTGACGTTGGTTTTAGAATAATTACATTTAATAGTTTTCTTGTTTGCAAATTAGACATATAAACTAAATCTTAAGTTTAAAAAAGCGTGACTTGTTTATAATAAACTAAACTACAAAAAAAAAAACAGCTGATACCATTAACTTCAATTAGAAACAACTTTTAAGGTTGTAACCCCAGGATTAATCAATTCTCTATTGAATTGTGATACCTCAAAAGTTTCAGAAGTATTTATGATAAATATGTACCAAAATATAATATGAATTATCATTAGGCCTACATCAATTTCAATTGAAAAGTAAACAAAAAAAAATATTGATTCAAAATTGATACACAAATTCCATGCAATAATTAAAATTAACCACTTATTTGTGAATCTAATAAATAAACTCCATACAACTTGAATAACTGTGGATTTTTAAGCTTTTTTTTTTTAAACCAGTTACGTGTTGGCTCCAAGAATTGATGAAATATCTGCTTAGTCTTAGTCACCTTGGGAGTAAGCATGTAAATGATGAAATATAAGCAGTGCAAAGCCACTAATTGTTTGTGCTTGCCCTAAACGTAAAATGCACGAAATAAACGAAATTAGCACAACAGAAAATCAATGAAATCAAAACTGTTTTGGTTGCATGTAGTATTTTTTTTATAAATGTGTATTAAATGAGTAACATACAGTTAAGTATACTGACCCTAACACGATACACAAGATTAACTCTTAGAAATGAGCCTAATTTTCAGTTTAATGACTGCAGGCTATGTTTGTATATAGAATTTAATTACGCTGATTAAACCGTTACAGATAACACACAGGAGCTATGTCACAGCAGCACTGCCACGTGAGCCAGCAAGAAGCACACATTCTTCCAAATACTAAGCCTGTGCGAATATCAGTTTTTTAGTTCGAATAGAATTCGAATACGAATACCAAATTATTCTCGAATACGAATATTGAGTTCGAATAATTGGAATGAGAATTGAAATCCCATAAAACATGTTATATATATTACATCACATTACAATATGATAACAGGTACATATTTACTGATACAATGTATGTAGAATCAAAAAACTGACAGTACTTAAAATTTAAGGTTCTCCAATTTTATAATTAGTTCGTATTAAAAAGAGTCTTGTCACATCACTACATATTAGCTAATTTAAATTTTTGTGGAGAAACACAAGCTGCTCTACATTTTCGGGGAGTAGACTCTCTCTCTTCTACACGTCACAATGTTGCCAGCTGTTGAGAAAAGTCTCTCACTGCACACTTGTGTGGCAGGTATAGGCAAGTACTTTCTTGCTACCACAGCTATGTTTCGGAAACAAGTGCGCCCCTTCTCTGACCAGAAACTGAAAGGATTTTCATTCTTTGGGATTAAGGGTGCTGCCAGACATTCGTTTACTTCTCCTTGGATAGTTTCTTAGTAGCTTGCAAGAGTAGACTGAGCTGCTGTTGAAGGTTTCACGTAGGCCCACAGAGATGACTTCTTAATAGGCATTTCACTTGTAGCTTCACTTGTCTCAGTTATAGTTTCAGCTACTGTGTTCAGCTTACACAGCTTACATACCTCCCTGCACAAATTTTCAACCCATATATATTTTTTTTAATTTTCATCCTTAATTAGTGAATTTTTGAACCGTGGATATACCATCATAGAAAACACATTTACTTCACAATCTTGGTACACCATGTATTGTGATCGCAAGCTTTTAAGTAAGTTCTTAACAAGAGTTTTTTTTTTTTGACGCGCGGGACAGGATAATTGCCTGAGCTGTCACTACGCGAGGAATTTGGGAAGGGTGGGAAGGGTATAAAGTGGGGGTGGGGGGGGGGGGTGCGGGTTTGCCGCCTGCATCCGGTCGTTTAATGTGTATTATCCTATTGAAAAACATTGACGTAGCATGTTAGGCTTTTGGAGTCTTTGCTGTGAGTATGCGGCCAGATGTTTTCCACATGGTCTGTACAATTTTCTTTCTCTTCGCCGTCACGTTCGGAACGAAATTACAGTGCCGACAAACCATGTTTCACCCTCTAATCTGAAAACTGCCACCTATAACGTACCGGTTGTATGGATTTTACAGACACGTATTTATCTTTATCAGTATGCTAACAGTTCAAATCTATTTTAAACGACCTGACGACATTCTTCTACATAAAATACGTTAGTTATCGCTCCGAATTACTGTGTTCAAACGGGCTTTACGTGGCCAGATGTAGTGATCCCGCTCCGCCTTTTTTGTAAATGACTGAATATTCGTTTTTTCGAAGTGTTAGTATTCGAAATCGAATCGAATACGAATAATAAACTATTCGTTTTGATATTCGAAAATTCGAATATTCGCACAGGCCTACCAAATACGCTATAGGCCTATTACATATCATAAATATATTACATATATCTCACAGGTGAAAATAATTTCTGCGTATTAATACCGTCCTTCTGTAATTATGTTCACACTTATAAAGACACATTATTGGTTAGATAAATTTGAAACTGCAGGCCATTAACAAAAATAATTGACAGTTAAGTTAATAGTTATTCATAGTATAATAGCTAGTGTTTACCTAACGAAGTTATTGCCAATATTACTATAAATAGTGTAAAATAATTTTTTTATTGGCTGTTCCTGGCACTTTGTATCTTAAAAGGGGTTGAATTGAGACCAGCAGAGGGCATGATGACTTCTTTCCCAAGCTATTTAAATTGGTTAACCTCTCAAAACAAGAATTTTCTTTTGTCACCCGACCTATTCCCAAAGGAAATGTAACTCCTTTCTAAAACACATGAACTATTTCAAGCTGGAATTATAAGTGGTTATCCAACCATCCAGTATCATAAGGCACCCTATTTGATACTTTTAAAGACAACTTTTAACAAAAAATTAACTATAAAAGTAATTAAGTTAAGAATGTTGGCATTAATATTGAATTATTTTCACAGGTTGCCAGTGGAAGACGACTCTATTGGTGATTTCACAAGCAAACAGAAGTGGATAGACGAGTTCACTTATAATTCGACACTTGGAACGCATTTCATAAGTGGCGTTAAAATGCATGAACAGCCAAGTAGATTTCTGACAAAGATCGTGATATTCGCCTTGCTTCAAGTTGGATGTGCGAGGGATCTCCGTAATGTTACAGAACCCAAGACTCCACAAATTTGCATGTCACTGAAAGCTACTGGACGGGATGACACCGATCTCATACAAACAGCTCTGAATTCTTGCACCACAGGGAAAGCAGTTTCTTTGTCATCCGGTGTCTTTCATTCTGGTCCACTGACTATACCATCTGGTGTAAGTCTGCTGGTTGACAAAGCAGTCACCCTGAAGGCTACACCAGACCCTAAGCTATACGACCAAGGAGCGAAAACATGCGGTACTCTGGACGACTACGGCGTCGGCTGCAAGGCCTTCATCACGATGCTCCGAGCCAAAGGCAGCGGAATCTATGGAAAAGGTGCGATCGATGGTCAAGGAGGCGAGAAAATGACTGGGACGAACACGACATGGTGGCAGCTCTCCCATGATGCTAAGGTTAACGGCAAATACCAGAACAATCCTCGACTGATACAAATCAACAACTCTGTAGACATCACGGTGTACCAGATCACGTTAAAGAACTCTCCTTTTTACCACCTTACCAGCAGCGAGACAAATGGATTCACAGTGTGGGGCATCACCATCGACTCGGCTAATGCCACCCGCAACACTGATGGCGTGAACCCAATGGGCTCGCAGAATGTCACCATAGCCTACTGCAACATACGCACTGTAGATGATAACATAGCCATAAAGGCTGTCACTGCTCCATCACGGCATATTTCAGTTTACAGCAACCACTTTAATCACGGAGATGGTGTTGCGATAGGCAGTGAAGTCAATAATGGAGTCAGCGACGTGACGTTTATCGGGCTCACGCTCAATCACCTCATCTACGGAATCTACATCAAGAGCGACACCCTGAACGGAGGTCTCGTAACTAACATCACATATGAAAACATCTGTATCGAAAACGTCCGGGACCCAATTTGTCTCGACACAAATTACTACAACAAAACGGGTGACCGCATACCAGAGATCAGGAACATAACTTTCAATAACATTTGGGTCCACAGCAAAGGAAACTTTATATTTAACGGCTTAAACGATTCATTTCCTGTATACATTCAAATGAATGATGTACACATAAAAGAAGGTTCACGTTGGTCAGTGAATCATGCTAAAATTACAGGATCCTGGAAAAATGATGTTAGTATTAAGAATTGTGGATATTATGGCAATAATTATTAGATTAATTTGCTTCAGTCTTTTTAACTGCCACTTTTAGAGTGAATTAAAAGTTTATTTAAAACTACAATCTGTTTTTTTTTTTCGTTTGTATGTATCACAAAGTCGATACTACAAAACTATAAAATATTCTAATTGCTTTAGTGTTCTTTTGCGATGCTATTTATATGTACCTATTTTGAGATGGGTTCCCAGAATTCTACGAGTAAAGCCTTCTACTACTACAAATTTCCACTATTTGGTTTTTGTCCCAACGAAATACAAACAGTTTACCAGACGATTGAACAAAGTTATGAAGGTGCAAAATTTTAAACCATTAAATCTTTTGAGTAGTGGAAATCGGTGTAAATCGATATTCAATATTATTATTTGGAGTAGTGGTGGTAATAACATAAATGGTCCTTGTCATACGTTTGGAGAGCATTAAAATTAATAACAATGTTTCTGCCAGGAATAAAGTGCGATGAAAAATAACATTTTATGTATGACTTAAAATAAATTCAATTGTATAGCGACATTATGAAACTGGTAACATTTCTCGGTGATCATTAAGGAGCTCATACGTGAAGCATAAAGACAGACATAGGATATTAATTCTACTCGATTGTTATAAAAGTGTATTGATGGTAAATATTATCACCTTTTCTCTGAAAAGGTCTTGTTTAAAAAATGTTATAGTATATGTTTCATAATTCCGTGGCTTATTTGTGTTGTGTGCATCACATGCGTAGAGAAACACAAATAGACCAAATAAACGTTATAGTTAAAACAAAAATTCGTCATTGACAACAATATTTCCTCCAAAGTTTTTAAAATAATTCTTTCTCAGCTCTCAATGTTTCAAATAGGTAGATAAACCAAATAAGGCACATCGTTTAGTTTGCTAAGGTAAAGAAGGTATTTTTACTAGACGTCATGCTAGCGGCCGACGTAAATACTACTTGAGGATCAGCCAATGGCTCCGGAATATTTATTTAAATTAATAAACTAAGATAATTTGTAATGGCTACGTTTACTAATTAAAAAAAATGTGATTAACATCTGCACGCAAAGAAAATGTAACATGCACAAAAATATTATGTGTCATTTTAAAAAAATTTGGGTTACAGAATATGATATTATGATTTTATTTTAAACACTTTATGTGTACTAAACTGTGACTGAAAAAAATGATAGTGTGTGTATGTTTGCAACATACTACAAATAGGCCCGTACAGAAGAACCAAATAAGGCACATGATCCTATTTCGAAACCATATTTTGCTGTAAGTGTCACCTCACTTATGCACCTCTAAGACTAGATTCTCAATTAAAAATTTAACAGTAACAGTAGGTAGTGTGCACAAGATTTGACCATGTTTCCTTACTTACAGATTCACAACTACGCATAGAATGGCTGTGCGTATGGGAGGGAAATTAATATATTTTAACTCTGTTAAGGACGCATAGCACAACAGCCAATGAAAGAAGAGGGGCCATTTTGGCGGAACTTGAGAACATTTCTCATTTATCCTCTTCGACTAGCATACTCATGCTGCAACTGTGGATGCAGATGTGCGTGAAGAATTGTCACTAGACATGTCTCAAGACGTATATTTAGAGGATAAAACCAGAAATAATATATTGGTAGAAATTGTGAAATATTACCCACACCTTTACGATCGTAAATATTGCGACTTCAAGGATTTAAGAATGCATGAAAATGCACGGAAAGAAATTGCCGAGATACTCCATTATACAGGTAAGAAATTAATTCAGTATCCTAAATAATAATAATTATTATTATTATTATCGGGATAAGTCACTTAGCTATTTATCTAGAATAGGTTAAGATGGTGTTAAAAAGGCTAGTTTAGATTAGATACATTTATAACACTTAAAAAGTGAATGCTACTTTTTTTTTATGTGAGCACATAATGTTGGAAATTACCGTAACTAGCACTAAATGAAAAAAAAAAAATATGTGCTCAAAATTAATATAGTAAAAATTGTAGATCATAGTAAAATTAACTAATTTGTATGTTGGAAAACAGTGTTCACAGAATACTGGTCAGTCGACTGCGATAGAACCACCAGCTAGTTAAAATAGATATACTTTTTTTGTACCAAAAAAGTGGAGAGGGGGGGGGGGGAGGTTTTGTGATATTGCAAGCAGTTTTATGCTCTACATCAAAGCATTAACCTTATGATATCTAGTTTTCTCAGAAATACTTATATAACCTATGTATTAAATTGGCACTGAACGTTGTGTTTCACAATTTGACTGTCAACCCAGATGGAAGAGCTTAAGGGAGCGATACTGCAGGGGGGAAAAATTGCCCGAAGTGTCGGATATAAGTGGGAGTTGCGAAAAATTTAAGAAGTAGTAGATTTTTATTAAGAAGATGATGATTTTAGATATCCACATTCTTCCTCGAAATAAGTATTTTGGCACATTAACAAAATCATCTTCAAACTGACTCGCAGCTAAGGAATAATTCTTAAGTTTATTGGTTCTTTAACAGTCACTTAAGAAAAGTAGTGTTACATGGTTATAAAATGTGTATGTTGACATAGTTATCTAGGTATTTCTTCAATAAAAATCCAATGTTAGTTTCTAGATTGTATTTGGAATTAAGTATCATGTGACAAGTCACACACAATTAAAAATAAAAGCTGTGACAAAATGTCTGTATTTAGTAAATTTGTAAAGAACTGTTTTATGGGAAATGAGACGAAAAACTAAAGCGAAAGTTTGGTGAAGTTAGGTCAGCTAAATTAACAATATGTAAAATCTATGTTACAAAATGTTTGGTGGAATTTTTAATTGGAATGTAACTTACCTTACCTAACTAACATTTCTATTTAGTTATTATTCGCCACATTTTTCAGAATAGTAGATGTAGCAGTGTTTCGTTAAAGTTTTTGCATTAACATATACTGAGTATTTGTGAAGCACGAAAGGCAAATATTTAAATAAAACAACACGAGTTCATCACTGCATTCACATGATTTTACGTTTAGAGTGCAAACTGTTATTTTTCTTTAAACTTCATCATATCACGTGTGTTGTATTTTTTTTAATGCAGTAGGCTTTTTATGGTTACAGCAAAGTCGTATTGTGGTTTACTTAAGTCAGGTTGAAATTGCAAAAAAAAATAATAATTATACTTACTGTTGTTACCATAATGCCTTGCAAATAAATATCATGGATTAGTTATATTTTGAAGAAATAATAAGCTTTTTAAAAGCCATGTTAAATAAGTATTTTGTTATAAGTAACAATATCTTACACCTATTTAAATTACTTTCAAAGTTAAGAGACGATAAGTGTAGTCATTTATGATTTGTAACTGATGCACCACCCAGCTAATATTCTCCTTGCTATAGTAGCCTAGGTAACTTAATCCAGCATGTTGCTTAACTGCTGCAGGTAGTAGTTTATAAATAACTTGGAAAGTGGAAAAAAAATATTATTTTGGTAACACTAAACAACGTAGTAGCCTAATAAACTACTCCATAAAATTAGTCTACGACACTATGTGGCAATAATAACTGAAACACCAATACTTAAAAAAGCTCTAGGCCTGTGCTTGTTTATTTGTACACTAATGTGACAGTGTGACTCTGCGCCTGCGCTCGTGAAGACGCCTCCCGCCACGCAGCGCGCGCTCCGCATGGACGCGGCGTGCGGCGACGAGCAGATCGGAGCCGCTCGGGCAGCTTCGGCTAGACTCGTCTCCGCGCATTTAATAAAAAATCTAAAAAAAATTAAAAATAAAAAAAAATTAAAAAAAATATATATATATATTTTTAGTTCTTATTTTAGTTTTATCTTAAGCACTGCACGTCCATCCCTGAGTTGGGTGTTTGCATATTTCGTAACGAAATGCCTAGTTTGTAAGTCATTTATCTTTTTTCTGTTTTAGTTTCTTAGTTTTTTAGGTGCTGACTGGCGGCGGAGTGAGTGGTCAGTGCAACCACTCACCACCAGGGGCGCTTGCGTCCCTGGTCACTAAATCCAGTCCTGGATAAAAAGCAAAGCGGACTACGAGTCCAAGTTCCCAACCCCCGCATGGTAGACTCTTCTCTACTCTGTCCAACACTTCATCCAGACCATCCTCTGTCTCCTGTAAACTCCTACACGTAATGCATGCCAATTTGCATCCCGCATGAATGTGCCCAGGGTTTTCCCTGTGTCTATGCAGGTTTTACCTGGGCCCAACCTATCTCTAGTTATAGTCTAGATTTAAGAGTGAGGGGAGTTAGTCATGGCGCCAATCGCTGCCATGGCTGGCCAATCCCCTCCTAGCACATGATGCATGCGACCCTCTCCTTGCATGGCTAATCCCAGCATGACTAGGCGTATAGGCTTCGGCCTGAGACGCACCTAGGTCCCTCCCTAACCCGGACCCCTCCAAAATACACTTAGTTTTAGTTAGGTTAGGAAAAAAAAAAAAAAAAAACGAGATGCGCCTGTGTATTGCCCCGTAAGGGCTATGCACAGAGAGCTCAAACTCGAACTTTTAAAACATTATTGTTTCCGAACTGCGCAAAAATTCTATGATAAATGTGCCATCAGCAGAAACCCATATATTTCATCACTGGGCGAACAAGATCCAGAGTTGCATGGAAAATATAAAACGCCAAATTCAATCTTGGCTTACAGACCTCCGTAGTGTGCTGTGGCTGGCTGAGCGATCGGCCAATCAGTCTCCTGCGAGTTGAAACTTAAATTATAGACATTAATGAAATAATTTGCTAATTCAAAATGGTCCGAAGCACGCAGGTGTAGGTTTGGCTCCCGGGAGTTCCACTGCCTGTGCTGTTAGGGCTGACTCCCTATGTCCGATGGGCATGGCCCGCCTGGCAGGCTTCACCTCCAGTGCGGGTTGTGTTTCTGAAAGATATGGGATTTTAAATTGCAAGCTTGCAACAAAAACCAAAATGCGAATAGGTCTTGACTTAATTCACCTGTAACTTTATACACCGACAGTTCCTCTATATTTAACTAGTAGTATAGTTGTAGATATTAGAGATTTGTAAATTAGTAATAAGTCCTAGATACTAAGTAATAGTCATAAAAATATATATATTTCTAAAATAATAATAAAAAACTAAAAAAAAATTATAAAATAAAAATAATAAAAATAATATTTATAGTTATTATTTTAGTTTTATCTTAAGCACTGCACGTCCATCCCTGAGTTGGGTGTTTGCATATTTCGTAACGAAATGCCTAGTTTGTAAGTCATTTATCTGTTTTCTGTCTTAGTTTCTTAGTTTTTTAGGTGCTGACTGGCGGCGGAGTGAGTGGTCAGTGCAACCACTCACCACCAGGGGCGCTTGCGTCCCTGGTCACTAAATCCAGTACTGGACAATTAGCAAAGCGGACCACGAGTCCAAGTGCCCAACCCCCGCATGGTAGACTCTTTTCTACTCTGTCCAACACTTCATCCAGACCATCCTCTGTCTCCTGTAAATTCCTACACGTAATGCATGCCAATTTGCATCCCGCATGAATGTGCCCAGGGTTTTCCCTGTGTCTATGCAGGTTTTACCTGGGCCCAACCTATCTCTAGTTATAGTCTAGATTTAAGAGTGAGGGGAGTTGTCATGGCGCCAATCGCTGCCATGGCTGGCCAATCCCCTCCTAGCACATGATGCATGCGACCCTCTCCCTGCATGGCTAATCCCAGCATGACTAGGCGTATAGGCTTCGGCCTGAGACACACCTAGGTCCCTCCCTAACCCGGACCCCTCCAAAATACACTTAGTTTTAGTTAGGTTAGGAAAAAAAAAATAAAACGAGCTGCGCTTCCTGTTTAATGCCTCTATATCATCCCACTTTGTTATCGGTTGAGGTTCTGGGAGCATATATACCCCATTTGGAGGACAAAAGAGAGAGAGAGAGAGAGAGAGTGTCTTCGCTCCGAGCAACATGTTGTGTCGTCGGAGCTACGCCCAAGGCGGACCTGCCCAACTGCTACACCGTCAAGCTTGCCCGCTGTTGTATCCCAGTCGCCGCCACTAAATTTACCTAGCCTCGGTAAGCCCTGAATGATAGATGAGAAGTCAGATGATGTTGAAGTGGTTGTTAGCAGCATTTGGGACTTAGAATTTTCAAAGTCTGCTGTTACGAGTGGTAATTGATATTCGTCGGAACTTGAAATTTTTATGTGCTCAGTGCATACAATAGTGTGTGTTGTGTGGCAACAGTGTGACTGGGAGTGATATGTGTTTTAGCGAGGGCGACTGTCAAACTTTGATGTTGGCTTTGATTTTTGAAGCTGACAGTGTGTTGGTGTAGACATACTTACAACATCATTAATGAAGGACTTAGTCTGTTAACGACCTCTGGCCTTATGCTTATTAATACGCACTACTGCTGCAGTTGTACGCTGATAAATTGCGCGCAGTCTTGTCTGAACGAGGCGTTAAATTTGAGGGATATCTTGGGTACCATACAATTTTTAACAGCAATTAATTGCGTTGTTTTGAGACGTGCCTAGAAGCTGCAACGCGAGCCAACGAAACGGATGATCACCGCGGACAGCTGGAAGGGCTCTTCGGTGTCCACTCAGCGAGTTAGAGACCAAACTAGAAGACATTCGTCTGGCCTGGTGTGATCGCGCCGGCTGGTGTCCCACATCGTCGTCGCATCATGAGTTCAGCGAGTCATCCCACCTACAAGACGAGTAAGAACGTACAAGCATACCGCTATCTCCACGGGGTATTCTGTATACTTCCAGTCGCTCCAAATAAACATATCATGAATTAATCAAACTTTGAAACATGTCTTTGAAGTTTCTCGTCAAAGTGTGAAACGGACTTCAATCATTCTTAAGTATTGTTTGGTACTTATTTGGTTGGATAATGGTAGATTTATTAATTTTGAACTCTCAGTATTAAATTTTATAAGCTACGCTTATAAAGAGGTCATTTATAAAATGTAGTTTTTGTAAATATTTTATTGTAGGCCTACACTTATTTTACGTAATGATTGATCTTATGTTTTGGTTTCCCGAGCTTTCTTTTAAGTCAACATAATAAGCATTGGCATGTTTAGAACCTAGTAAAGTTTACATTATACCTAACTCTCAATAACGAATTGTTTGCCTATAATTAGTAATTTTGTGGCTACGAATTTTTGACAGTGTGTACAACCAAGGAAATTAAAGCTGCTAGTTGTGAAGATATACAGAAGATGATGTATGATTCACGTACATACCCAAATGTTGATGAGATTATGTCAGGTGGAGAAAACCTGATTCCAGATAGTTTGAAAGTTTTCACGTAAAGAGTAACGAAAAAGAACAACATTGCGGATTCAAAACCAGCGAGTCGAAAGTGTGATGTAATAAATCATGCAGTAATTTATGCGGTACGCCCGAGATCATTCTTATCTCCGATACAAACTAGCCTAGCATTAACACTTCATAGAATGTACGGATCTAAACATCTAATTGAGTTATTGTCATCTATGGGCGTATGTGTGTCGTATCACGAATCATCTATTTACATGCATAATCTTATAAATGCTGGTTACCCTCATGTAAATGAAGAAGCATTCATACAGTATGTGTTTGACAATGCTGATATAAATATCCGTACTTTTGACGGCCTAAACACCTTTCATGCAATGGGAGAAATTCAGTGTACTTCACCTAGTGCAAGTGTTGAAACACATACTCAGGATGAAAGAATACCATCCGGAAAATTCAATACAGAAAGTATCCGTTTAAGTTCCTACACTAAAAGAAACAATCGTAGTGGTTTTAAGGCTGTCATACTTCAAGATTTCAACGAAATGAAATCAGCTAGAAGTCTAATAAGTGAGCCATCAAACAGTTCGTTTCCTCTAAATTGGATGTGGCTTGCTGGATCAAAGGTTCAACAAGGATGGAATGGTTTTATGAAAAAATAACAAGTCATATGGAAGATCGTGAATCCTCATATATAATGGGTGTACCATTCATAAATTTGGTTCCCAGTAATCCATCTACGATTTTCACAGTACTGTGTTTTGCAGCAGAACAGTGCAAGAGACGCAACCAGGGATGCGTAGTGACATTTGATATCAGCCCCTTTTTCTGAAAGCTTTCAAAATAGTCGCTTCTGCAGAAGGATCAAATGACATATCAAAGATTGTTCTGAGGTTGCATGGATTTCATTTGTTAATGTCGTTTATGGGATAAATAGGTCGAATAATGGAAGGAAGTGGATTAGAAAGTTTGTGGGCAGCTGTATATGGTCAAACAACAGTTAATCACATGTTGAATGGACGTGCATATTCAAGATGCATCAGAGCTTACACTATTAAGGCTTCTGCAATCATTAATGTAATGAGGAACAGCTTCGATGATTTCAAAAATGCCATTTTTTATTTGGAGAACTTTTCCAAACAGTTACTTCTTCAAGAAATAGAGCCCGAAGAAATGTTGAAAAAACCTGACGTCTTATGTGCTTTATAAAATTTAAACGATTACTTGACCGACATACAGTCAACCAGCAGAACTTCCAAGCTGTGGGTGAATCTCTTGAAGTGCATTGACCTCATTCTACAGTTCATTTTTGCAGAAAGGTCGGGAAATTGGGATTTACACTTAAATACAACTATCGAAATGCTTCCATATTTCCATGCTGCTGGACACTTGACATATGCGAAGTCTGCTCATCTGTATGTGCAGGAAATGATAAAACTTCATACGAAGCTATCTGAGAAAGAATTCGATTTGTTCGTAAATAAAGGAATGTTCACAATACGGCGAAGTGGCAAATTTGGTTTGGAACATGGTCCGACATGTGTATTGAACAGTGCCTCAGTGCCTCATGCGTCCCATGAAAGCTGTTGGAGGCTTGACTCATGGTACAGTTATTACAGACAGCACTTTGTCAAAATGGATTCTTGGAGCACCTTTCTATCTTAAAGTACACGAAGCTGATGAGGAATTTCTGGGGACTTCCATAACCTACAGTGAACAACATGTTGAGCTCCGTGAGTCAAGAAAAACTAGAGACTTGGCAGATGTCAAAAAGTTTACTTCATGGCTTGAAGAACATAACCCATTCTCAAAATTTTCTGGAGAACTGGTGTCTTTATCATCTGGACTGGTATCAGACGCCGCTGTAGACTGTGACCAAGCGTACGGAAAAGGTGTTGCAGCGATGGACAATATGAAAGGGAAAAAGTTTCAGGAGCTCAAGCTTCATAGGAAAAACATGGTAAAAACGCAGGCGATGCAAAAATCTGTTAATGTTCGGACAAAGCTGGTAATTGTGAATTCACAACATCTATATAACCGCATCTTATGTGTATGTGACAGCCCAACAAAATTAAAATTATATCTTGAGTATTAATTGGCGCATCGTCCACCATCTCTAAGAAAGGGAACCAAGTCAAAACTGATGAAACATTTTGAGGAGGGTATTGTAAATGATTTAAATCTAAGTGATGCAGCAATTGTCTTGGATGGAGGTTTTCTTCTTCGTTGCATTATTTGGCCAAAACACTGTACATACGGGGTCATAATGCAAAGTTACTGTACATTTGTTCTGACAAAATACAGAGAAAACACAACAGTTGTTTTTTATGGATACCAGGAAGATTTCACAACGAAACAAGAAGAACAAAACCAGGGATACGCGAAGAAATCTTCATGTGGTATAAATTTTGACGAAAACACCGAGTGTGTTACAGGAAAAGAAGCATTTTTGAGTAATAAAAAGAACAAGACAAGAATGATAACTTCACTTGCATCTGAACTGAAAAAAAAAGAACTGAGACATTGATAAGCGAAGGAGATGCTGATATAGATATAGTAAATGTAGATATCAAAAAACTAAGCATGTTTGCTCAAGTAGTTGTATGTGGCTCTGATACAGACCTGGCAATACTATTAACTGCTCTTGCCCCAGAAAAGCGATCAATGTTTTTCTGCAAACATAAGGGAGGTGAAAATCCTGCGACAGGTTTTTATGACATAGCAACTTTGACAGAAAAGTTGAAACACACCAGAAAACTTCTTTTGTTTACTCATGCATTGACTGGTTGTGATACAACCTCTGTTTCTTTGGTGTAGGCAAAAATAAAGCTACTGAAATGTTGAAGTCACCGTAAGCTGAGAAGCTGGCTAGAAATTTCATAGCACATTCTACAACTAAAACCGAATTACTGGTAGATGGGGAAACATTTGTGCTTGGACTGTATGGGTTGAGTAAATACTCGCACTTGAATGAAGCCAGATACTACAGGTTTGCGACGTTAACCAAAAAGTCGGCCTTGAGATCAAATTTTGACTTGGCGAAACTTCCTCCAACGTCAGAAGCCTGTCGTGAACATCTGCTTAGGGTATACTTACAAGTTCAAATATGGTTAGGGAACAGACTTCCGCCCACTGAATGGGGATGGGAAATTGAAGTGGCCAAAAAGAATGGATGTCTCAAAAAAACCTTGAAACCAACCATCAGCTCAAAACCTTTTGCACCCAACGACCTGTTATTTCTAGTGTCCTGCTCATGTAAATTGGGATGTGGAAATTACTACAGATGCCGGAAATCAAATTTGCAGTGTACTGCAATGTGTAAGAATTGCAGTGGTTTGTCGTGCTACAACTCGCCTGGATTTACAAATGAATACACAGAAGATTCACCTTATTATTTATAATTTTTTTCGTAAAATAATTACTATATAATTTTTCAGTTTCATGAATTTAATAAAGAATGCAAATGTTTACGTCAGAGAAGAAAAATCTGCTGTATTTGTGGTGGGTGGAAGGTCCGTGATGCTGTTTGTTAACAGTGGTGGATACACTATGTCTGTATCTGAAAAGTGTTCAAACAGCTGCCGGTTGTAGCCAGTCCGGAACACGGCGGGTCCATAGGTGGTGGATAATGGAACTACCCTTACTTTCAAAAGGGTAAGGGAAAATTCCTCCCGAACTAAAACTGGCGCAAATAAAATTTAGTCAGTCCGTTTTAGTGGGTTTGGATATATATATATATATAGTACCATTAGAACACCAAGTGATTGTTTATATTTGCAAGAAGATATAAATAATGTAACTAAGTGGTGTCAAACTAATGGAATGAAATTAAATGTAAAAAAGATTAAAATAATAACATATACAGAAAATTTTAACTATGTAATAAACAACAACATGATACAGAGAACTTATTGTATGCGTGATCTAGGTATTCTCTTAGATTCTAAATTTACTTTCATCACCACGTGGATAATTTAATTGCAAGTGCAAACAAAATCATAGGAATTATTAAATATTTAACTTATTTGGCTAGCTCTCTTAGATACATCTCTATTTAGATACATCTCTATTTAGATACATTTTTAACAAACATTTAATACATGATAATCCAGAGAATATTAACTATGACTTAACCCTTCAAACCCTAAACACGCATACACTGCAGTTTAGAAGGAAAGTTTCTGATACTGTTTTTGTAATAAATTGTTTTATAAGTTTTTACCACAGCACTGAAATATTAAACAAAATTGGTCTTCCAGTTCCTTCATTCAATCATAGAACAATGCGACCTTTTCAAACGTATCACATAAAACATGAGCTATCAAAACGGTGTACTGATAATTGTAATTATATTTTGAAAGATTTAGACCCTTTCAAAAGGGCAAAAATCTCAATGAAAGACATTTTGAATTCTTAATTTTCTTGCAGTTAAGATAATTTCTGATGTAAATAATGTATTATTGTTATTTCATTAATTAATTTAAAATTGACAAATTTAGTTATTATATTTTTTTAAGAGTCTTTTGTCATGAGTTTATGTTTCTGTTGTCCCATTTTATTGTTGTGTTATTGTTGTGTTTTGTGTATGTTAAAGGCTCTGACTGTTGGTAGGCACTCAAATAATTATAATAAATAAACAATATATTGTATATATGCAGAAGGGGGAAGGGACAAGACTTTTTAGTGTAAAGTTATGTCGTAACTTTAATTTTTGTGTTAGCATGTTTCGGTGTTAAAAATTTGAAATTTCACGTTTTAAAAATTACGAAAGATTCGCGCAAAAGAACGTGGAGTTGTTAAGTATAGACGCAATCATCTATTTCATGTCGCTTGAAATGTGAGTCATTGATCCAAAAGCTATAAATAGGGCATCGTTTTAAAGAATTTAAAATGGGCTACAACTTTTACTTGGGAAGTATTAGGAAATTTTTGTTGACGTAAAAACTATAGGGTAAAAACCATTCATGTGACTCAGTTGAAATCTTATCTTGGGTTGTTCAATTACTACCATAAATTTGTTGATATGGCCCCTGATGTCTTGGAACTTTTGCACAAGTTACTTAGGAAAGATGTTCCTTGGGAATGGTCAGAGGAGTGTGAGCAGGCCTTTTTGAAAAGTAAATCTGTCATTTCAGAGAAGTCAACTTTTAGTCCTGTTTGATCAATCAAAGCCAATCATTCTTACGTGTGATAGTAGTTGTTATGGTGTAGGTGCGGTATTATGTCAGATTTGTGATGGTATAGAGAAACCCGTTGCTTTTGAGTCCGCGACGCTTACACCTGCTCAAAAGAATTATAGTCAGTTGCATAGAGAAGCGTTAAGTAATATTTTTGGTGTTACTAAGTTTCACAAGTACCTTATATGAAATCGGTTCACAATAATAACTTATCTTGAACTATTATTGTGTTTGTTTGCGGAAGGTAAAAAGCTTCCACAAGTGGCAGCAGCTCGCATACTCCGATAATCTCTTATTCTTACATCTTATCAGTATAAAATACAATTTAAGAAAGGTAAACACATTCAGAATGCTGATTGTTTTTCACGTTTACCAGACAAAGGTGTTACTAATTTTCATGGCAATGAATCTGATTGTAACTTTATTTACATGTCTACTCCTTTAGTGCCTTATAAAGAAATTGCAGAAGCAACTTCAACGGATGTTGTGTTAAGTAAGGTCATGAATGTATTATTAAGTGGTAATATCAAGAAATTATATAGTAAGCCAGAGTTAAAAAAGTATAGTAAAATATTTAAACCATTGTCGATTCAGGAGGGATGTCTTGTGTTTGGTAATAAAGTGGTTATACCTGATCAATTGAAGGGTCAAATATTATCAATACTCCATGCAGATCATGTTGGTATAACGAGATGCAAGTTGTTAGCACGGTATTATGTGTGGTGGTTTGGAATGTGTAACGATATTGAACGGAAAGTGAGAAAATGCAAAGTGTGTCAGATAGTCCAAAATTCTAGTCGTAGAATAACTAAATCATGGCCCAATTCTAAATTTCCTTGGTATAGAATTCACGTGGATTTGTTAGACACTCACAAGGCAAAGTTTTTGATTGTTATTGATGATTTCACGAAATGGATTGAATGTTTTGTCATGTGTAATACAAAGTTGGATGATGTTATTCTTATGTTAAGTGAATGTTTTTCTAGATTTTCTGTACCTAGTGTTATAGTGTCTGATAACGGTCCACCATTTAATGCTGAAGGATTTGATAGTTACTGCCGTAACAGAGGAATTAAGTTAATTAAAATTCCACCATATAATCCTCGCTCTAATGGCTTAGGCGAAAGAGAGGTGCAATCTTTTAAAAGGTCCTTGTTAAGATCCGTACTAGCAAATAGTACTGTTTCATTACAGACCAGTGTTAATCAATGTTTGTTTTCACTAAGGTCTACTCCTTCAAGCGTTACTGGTGTGTCTCCGATGAGACTCATGTTAAATTATGAACCCAAATGTCCTCTTTCTCTGTCGAATCCAGTCAGTTGTCTTAAAAATAAAACGAATTGTTCGCACACACCCAGGAGGGGGAAAGTAAGATTCACTCCTCCACAAGAATGTACGTATAAAATTTATCCAGTTAACGACAAGGTTCTTGTAAAATTGCATTATTTGAAAGGTCCAGTAAAATGTTTACCTGGTGTTGTCATCAAGAGAATCGGTAATGTTGTATATTTGGTTAAGATTAATTCTGGTGAACTCAAGAAAGTTCATGTTACGCAATTAAGAAAGAGTTACTTATGTGACAATGGTCATTTTGAGCGTAATAAAGGATTTTGTAATTATTGGGTTCCATTACCCTCAAACACCGTGCCTAATAGCCAATTTGGAGACTATAATCCAGAAAATAATTTAGGTTCAAATACTGGCGAAACAGTTGATGTTAATTTGCACGAAAGACCTTTTAAGAAATGTTAAGCCTCCTGTCCGTTTTTCTCATAGTCAGTATGACTAGTGTTTTAATGATTTGGAAGCGGTCTTCAACTTAAGTGGAAGGTGATGTTGTATATGTTACAGTTGGTAAATGTATTTTTAGTATTGTAAAGTTGGTGTAATTTCGGTGTTGCGATTTTGTTGTTTTGTACAAGAATAGCCTGCTGGGCGTTCAGTTATATTGTGGTGTTGAAACAGTAAAGTTATGGAAATGCCTATTGCCTTATTTCATTACAGTCACAACAAAAATTTACCTCTGCATACTTTTATGAATAAAATTGAATCATTTTTATTGAATTATCACTATTTTGTATGGATACAAAGAAGGAGTGAAATGAAATTTACAACTTAATTGATAAATTTACTTTTATTTGCATTCATTAATTCAAATATATTTATTACACTTTTTGTGCCAGAAATTAGGCATTTCGTCACTTTTTTAAATTTTTTCTATAATTTTAATTTTTTTTTTGGAAATCTTATTTTTTAATTTATATGGTTATTAAGGGGGTGATTTACTCTTTGGTAGGCCGGTGTACGCCACGTGTTTAATCTTGGTGCCAGTGGACCGAAGACCCCATTCTCAGGGGGCCAATCTGATATTTTGCTGTCTAATGTGAACGTGGGCAGCCTGGTTGAAATTTCTCTCGCCTGCAGTCACGTCCTGAGTTTGTAATTTTATTTCTCTTCATGACCAAAATTGCATAGAGCATCTTCTGGGCTGCAAACTGCTACTTCTGAGAGGCCTGCTGAGAATAGCAAGTCTCGTCACGAATAGGTCTCCAGTGGACCTGCGTTCCCACCTTAGTGGCGTTTTCTGCCCACCCTCCCCTCTCTCTTCACCACACCTTAGTTCTAAGAAATCAAGCCAGGAGCAGTGACCTGACGGGAACTTAGCCAAGACGATGGCCTAATTCAAGGACTTTCTCCCTGGTCTTACAGAGACGTCCACGATATCTAGCAGCAGAAAAAGTAACCGCGAGCCTGGTCGCCAGCGTGCAGAGCACACCCTCGTGACACCTGGTGGCAAGTCAGCTCACCGCCTCAGTTAGTTCCCCTTTACGCCGCTAGAAAGCAGCGCCGCGGCGCCATAAGGCACTATGCCTTCTTCTCGCGGCCTGTAGAAGTCGATTGTTAGTTGCCTTCCTGTTACCGCCGGTAGAGAGCGCGCATGTCATGTTGTTGTCATGCCCGCCTAGGGCACCTCCGCATGTTTTCGGCCCTGAGCCGAACCTTCCCCCCCTTTTTTCCTAGGGCTGAGCGCCCGATTTAATTAGAAGCTTTGACCGCCATCGCTGACACTTAGTTCTCTGACCTCGGCTACTGACCACGTCTTCTCGGCGTCCTCTGTACTAAGAGGCTTTTCGCGGCAACGGCGAATACGTGTGCACAATAATGTAGTCAGCTTGATTTGGGATGTGATCCCAGTGGTACAGTAGTCAGTCAGATGTAGTATTTAGAAAAAGTCATGTGTAGTTAAATTTTATTATTTTTTTTTATTTTCCTAAATATTTAGTTTCTTCCGCGCATCCGCGAATTATCGGTACGCGCCATCCTGATGTCAGCGTGAGACACCTCGCAAGCCCTGATTCCACACCCTGTTTGGTGAGTAATCCCGTTTTTTTTCTCCCCATATTCCCGTTTGTTGGCCTTTCGCGCTGACTGTGTATGACTGTCTGGAAGCAGGTCTAATTCGTTTTGAATTTGACTTGTGTTTCAGACAGGTTCCGAGTTTATGGGGAGAGAAATTGCTCCCCACATGAACTTCGGGACCTCCATCTGATTTCCCCCTTTAGAAGAGTTTTCCTCTCGGTCCGACGTCATCCTGGGAAGACCCGGGTGATATGAGCTATATATATATTTGCTTGCATATAAGGAACTAAATTCATTAAAAAGATACCAGCAAGCAGTGCTTTAAGAACGTAATCCCCAAGAACATGTAAAATCAAGGAAACTAATATATATGTAATCGTTGGGAGGATAAAATTTTGGTGCAATACTTGAAATTTTTGGTTAATGTAATCATTTGTTTGTTAAGGTGTAATATGTATTGTTTTAAATAATGTAGGGACGCCCCCACAACTTTGTTAATTGCTAAGATCTTTATTATTATGTAGAAAAAAACCTAAAACATAACCTCTTAATAATAAACCAGGAAAACCTCATGTCGAAAAAAAGCTAAAACAAAACCTATTAATAATAAACCAGGAAAACCTATAGACCAAATTATTTATATAGTGTATTTATTTATCATTCCTTCTTCTACATAACGATCCACGAACTCCCAAGTTACTAATGTGCAGGGAGTGTAAATTTTGTCTTGTTCACCGCCTCGTGTCCCCTCTGGTAATTAACTTTAATATTTTTAATATATTTAACTTTAATATTCTTAATATTTTGCCCAGAAGTTTCCAAGGTTTATTTTAATTAATTAAAAATAATATAGTTTTTGGGGACGAGGGGCGTAACATTTTGTAGTGTCGCGCGCGCCGTATTTATTTTTACAAGTACAAAAATGAAGGCATCGCAGCGGCCAGGATTCGATCCGCCAACCTTTGGATTGGTAGTCAACGATGCTAACCACACGGCCAAAAGGCCATATTGGAAACAATTGTTTCAGATGTTATATATATATTTATAAAAATTTTGTTTTGTGTTGTGGAAGTTTAAAAATGTATGTAGTCTGCCATGTTTATTTCTTATAGTGGTAGGTGGGAAATTAATAACTGTACCGATTGTGCTGAAAATTGGTGGACGATCGTTAAATTACATAATATTAATAATTCAAACGACGAAAATATGATTGAAAAGTCAAATCGATTGTTGTTACAATCAACTGGAAGAGAGATGACATGCATGCGTACAATAAGCATAACAGGACATATCCGTATTGGGACATCCGTAGTGGGACAATGTGCATTACGGGACACTTTTTCGTGCGTGCAGCCGGCGTTCATCGATTTATTAGACGTTGTCACGTCAAAAATAATTCATCCATTTATGACTCTTACGTACGGTGATATTGGCATATAACCAATACACAGCGAATCCGAAGTTTGAGGGGTTGAAGGGGGGGGGGAAGCACAGTGGGGAGGGGCGGGGACTTTTGGGAAAAAACACCTCTAGTAGTGTTCTAACAACTGTCCAAAATTCAGCTTTTATCTAATTTTTTCCGACTATCGCTATTTTTTCCCCTTCATTGACTGGGATAAGTGCGGATGTTCCTAAATGGCCTCGAAATATCCCAGGCCAAAAGCAATACAATGTATTTTTTCAACAAACCTCTCACTAACAATATTTCACTTCCGGTCTATCAAGATCAAGCGATTCCACTGGTTACTCACCATAAATATCATGGAGACTTTTTTGACACTAGATGTAAAAGTAAGGCCCTTGTTAATTATCTGAAAACCAGATGCTTCACATGTATCCAACTCCTTCGAGCACTTTCAGACAAATCATGGGGCACAAATAATGTGTTTCCCCCCGTATATTTCATATTGCCAACATCCGCTCAACTCTTGAAAATGGCTGTCTCATTCTCCTGCATGAGCCGCAACACCTCATCCGGAAACTGGATAACATCCAGAATACTTGTTTGCGGATTATCACTGGTGCTTTCAAATAGACACCTATCCAATTACTTCCAACTGAATGTTCCCTCATGCTTCTCAACCTTCGTTGACGACTTGTATGGGGACAAGTATTGGATAAAATCTCGGTCTACAACTGTCTGCAACGTACCTCAAGCCATCAACAGATTATTATTGCCGATCACCCCAAATCTTACTCGTACATTTAACAATCACTCCACTGCCAGTCTCTCTCTTATGAAGTGACATAATAAATGCCGCACTGTATTTTGGTTGGTACTTAAGCTACCAACCCTGACTCCATGAAAAAGGAGCTTTTAGATACTTTGCACTCTTTACCCGACCCTCAACTCATCTTCACAGATGCCTCGAAAGTGGAGGATAACGTGGGCGCGGCATATTACCTTCCATCTACACATCAGTCGGGGCTGTTTAAAATTCCACCCCATTCTAGATTTCTTTCAGGCGGAAACTTTTGTTATACATAAGATGGTAGCATACAGTATTCATAAGGGGCTGGGGAACACTGTTACTCTGACGGATTCATAGTTTTATTCATTCCTTTTTCTCTTCCTCTCATCCTTCAAAACCCATGGTTTGGGTGATTCGTTATAGCTGTCTCAAACAGAAACTTTCTGGATACAAGTTTCAATTAATCTAGATCCCGAGTCATATTGGCTTCAGGGGCAACGAAACTGTGGATAAATTAGCTAAGATTGCGTACCGCGATGGCAGGTTCGTTAACCACAGTTCTTCCATGAGCCTATACCCCATCCTCTATCAGATACTCAGACAACTATGCGAAACATATTAGGGATGTTATTGTACTTCGCATCATACCATTTATTCTTTAACACCTCCCACATTCGACACCATCCATTTTAGGGGAATCAATTCGTGGGACCGAAGTACCTATATAACCTCGTTTCTCTTACATTCTAATCATAATACCTCCCCTGATTACCTTTATAAGATGCGCATGATAGCGACTCCTGCTTGTACATGTGGTTCGCTAACCACCGATATTAACCATATTTTATTAGTGTCCCCAGCTTAAAGAACTATCTCATTTTTTAGACGTGTTGCAGATTTTAAAATTGCCATTTCCATTAAAATTATTGTAAATGGCGATTGATGCATCTTTCCTATTTATCATGCGATTACCAAATTTTTCACCTACAATAATATATTCTTATAACTTGGTAACCCCTGATTTCTTGCCACATGCACCTTTTACCCTTTTAGGGGAGATGTTCCCCATTATGTTCCGTAACCTATTCCCCACCATAATTCCTTTGGATATTGATGCATTATCCTCTCCATCTCAAACTTTGATTGTTGTCATTCCACTCGAGACCACAAAAAAAAGGGAAGAGTAATTCGTTTGACAGCTTTCTACAGGAATTCTACTGTGGTGTAGAATTCATAATGAAGGTGCCGAGAAAAATATATTATATCCTTCGTGAATGTCTGCTGCGAAAGTTTCATAGTAGTTTTCTATGGCCACTAGCCGTGTGCTGACAAAGAGTTGTATGATTCGTGTTGCTGCAGTGAATCTAGTCGTGTGAAATGTATTACTCGTGCCTCATGATTTTCACATAGTTTTGGGAGGCATTTACAAGAGATGTCAACTTACTTCGGGCGCCATTATGCAGTGGCATTGCCGGTTTTTCTATTCTGTTGGACAAAGGCCTGCAACCTGTCTGTTTCCCTGTGCGCTCGGTACGAAAGCTAGTGGGGTTAATATGGGCCTTCACATGGGCATTTCTTCTGGTGAGAAGACTTCAGTTTATATAAGTGTTGAATTTCAAGTTGGCTTTGGTTTGTCAGATTTTTGTGGAAACAAGATGAAGGCCAACTTATTTACATATTTAACGGTTTGATTTGATTCGTGAGGTACACCCATAATTTTTTCTGTAAGTTTCTGGAAGGTGGCCTGCTGGTGATATGGATGTGGCACAGAAGCAATTATAGTATTACTATGCAGCAGCATAAATATAAATTAATAATTTGCACAAGTTCAAAATAATCATTCAAGTTTACCTTGGTGAAATTAGTATACTTAAACTGTACATGTAAGAAGCTAGTCGCAAGATGTTATAAGTTTTAGTAAATTTATTGCATTGGAAGTCATTTTGATGAGGTGAATTATTTTATGAGAGAAAAGCAGCCATGTCTGGCATGATTTATGTACAAAAATAAATGAGTTTTTTATATTACCATGCCATAGTGTATTTTTACAGAAATTTGTGGAGTCTTAGGGCTTGGCCAAACTGGATGCAACAAGACGAGACAAAACGCGATGCGACGAGACCCTTGGAAGTAAAACAATGCCTTCTTATGAGTGTGGCCACACCGATCGAGCCATGACGCGTTGCGACACATAGACACAAATATCAGTGCAACCATCTATTAGTTTGCTCATGAGATGGTCTCGTCGCTTTCCTCAAACATGGACACATGAGTGAAGTTTATGCGAAAAAACGCTATGAGACATGACCTAAAGTTGTTAAAGTAATCGTAACAAGAGGGATAAAGATAACGAGAGAGAGAGGGAGAGATATGTACCAAAAAATAACCCCCTTTTACCCCCAATGGATGAATTTTGATAATGGAAAAAACAATACAATAAGCAACTCTAAATGCACTTTGTTCTTTAATTTCTAATCTCTGATTTCAATACATTCGGAAGTATTATTTTTCTTTTTAAAACCAAACTTACCCGTTCGACAGCCCTTAGGGGTTGTATTTCACAAAATGGTAACACTGCTCTAGATAGTTTTGATATGTTTATTATTTATAGCCAATATCTTTTCTTATTCTTGATTATCTTTGCAGACATACCAAATTAATTTTCGATTAATATATGAAATTCTGTTGGTATTAACTTCCTCTTCAACATCTTTAGCACATATCTCGTATGATACTGCGGCAGTTCGGTGTGACCAGGCTGTTGCAGACAGTCTCGTCGCGTTTCGTCTTGTGGCGTCGCGTCACGTCGCATTCAGTGTGGCCAAGCCCTTAAAGTTTGAGACAGGGGCTGAAACATGTTGATGTATTAAGTTGTTGTAGTGAAATTACTATATCTACGAACTCTAATTGGGAACATAATTTAAATAAACTAATTTCATTAGTTTAACACAGTATGTATACAGTTATTGTAAACAATGTTAGTCTGCCCTAATGATATAATTTTTAGCTGTAGAGTAAATGAACTAGGGGACAAGCACTAAATGAGTAAAAAAACATAAATATATCTATATATTGTATCATAGAGTTGCAATTCAATATTCAGTTAGAATGATATTTATTGAAATTAAAAAACTTTGGAATGAGTTTATTATTTTGGCAAGTATATTTAACTTTTGGTGTTTTATGTTTACATTGAAATTTGGTACTACTATTAATAACGAGTCTTGATATAGTTAAGGTAAATTTGAAGCATGGCTGCTATTTTATAGTAAATTGTTGACAAGGAATTTATGAATATTTTGCCTCATTGGTAAGAATCATAACGCATAGGTAAAAATACATTTGTTGAGATGTTTCTGTTTATATGCATCTTTGTGCACATTTGACTGTATGTATTTGATTGGTTTGGGGATTTTTTGATGATAATATTGAGTGCAGTGTATGTAGTGGCACTGTAGAGGGTGCAATACTGATTTCCCAGCTTCAGGAGCCATGTATATGTATCCCCCTGCACATAGTGTTGGTTTATATGAATGAGCAAAACAATTTGGATATGCACGATCTCTCAGATCTTTTCTTTAAAAGGGGAAACCAATCACCGGTGTTGGTGCAATTTGCTTACTGAACAATGTAAGAATCTTAGAACTAACTTTACTTATTTCACTAGTATTGTTTGTTTTTACCACTATCTTTTATCTCAAAGATTTTCCTCTCCTTGGCTTCAAGCGAGGTAAAGGGGGTGGTTATATACGTGTAATTACGAAATTTTAAACATAAAGGTATTGGCTTTTACATATATCTAAATATATATAACTCAAAGGTGACTGGCTGACTGACATAGTGATATATCAACGCACAGCACAAACCACTGGACGGATCGGGCTGAAATTTGGCATGCAGGTAGATGTTATGACGTAGGCATCCGCTAAGAAAGGATTTTGATTAATTCTACCCCCAAGGGGATAAAATAGAGGATCAAAGTTTGTATGAAACTTTGTCAATTTTAAACCGATCGGGCTGAGACTTTGCATGCCTAAAGCTACTATGACGTAGGAGTCTCCTAAGAAAGGATTTTGAGATGCAGGCTATATAAGATTAGTAACTTTTCAGTTTAAAATATACGAATTTCTGTATGCTAGCACCATCTACATTGAGTTATTTTGGAGAGAACTTTGTGCATAGTGCATAGATAATATATCTAGCGGATTATATTTGACGACTAGCTTTTGCCCGCGGCTTCGCTCGAGTTAAGAAGTATCATTATTAATTAGGTTTAGTTTTGGCGGCTTTACTTTTGTTTAGCGTATGTAAAAAATTAGGATTAATTTTTTAATTTTTGGGCTGTGCGTTGATAGATCACTATGTCAGTCAGTCAGTCACCTTTGAGTTATATATCGTCACCTTACTTCTAAAACCTCGTAAGTCCAAATTTTTTTCATTTTTGAGGTTTTATTGCCGATAGGTGAAAATTTTTATCTTGTGTACTAGCCTCTAAATCCTCGTATGTACTGTGATTATTATGAGGAATTTATCCAAGAAAAATAAAACCTTGTATGTCACAGTGCACCAAAACCATACCCTAAAACCTCGTATGTTTATTTTACAGTGCTGCTGCCTTGTGAACATAAAAATTAAACCTAGTAAGTTTCTGCCTTGCATATAAATCATTGCCTAAAATCTCGTATGTCTATGGATTAATAGTGTGACAAGGGAAACAATGAATGCTTAATGGTTTATAGTGTAATACATTACAATGTAATTTAATTGTATGTTATTTTGCAGTATTTTGATGGATTTTGATCAAGAATGATTAATTTATGCACCAGTTTAGGTAAATATTTTAATATTTTATTACTTTTATAATTGAAAATAAATATAATTTAGTTACTTATTGATGTTTTGTTGTCAACAATATTAATTTATTTGTATAGCATTATAGTTATATTTCAAATAATAAATAAACTTATATGAAAATGAATCTTGTTTTCAGAATAAAGTCATAATGAATTCGAGAACTGTGAAAATTCTTCACATGTCTGGTGTTGACTTCAAAAATGGCCAAACAGCACAGAAAACTTTCCCTAGGAACGCATACCACATGCCTAATGCAAGTACAACGACAACTCTACTAGGAAATGAAAAAAAATAATCTCCCTAATGATTCTATTAGTTCAGCAAGAAGTAACATTACATTATGTGAATGTGATGATGTACCTACAGGAGACTTTTTTGTTCATGACGATGGCACCTTAGTTCCCACTTTTTCGAATGGAGCACAAGGGGTCAATAATAAAGAGGAACCAGTTAGTGTAGATAAAGGAAATCCCGATAGTGACATTTCTAATATTATTTGTGATATATCAAGTTCTGAAGGGAAAAGAGGAGGTTCTACAGTTACTGATGATGATGTTCTTGGTGTAGTCAAAGACACTACAAGCATACCAATGATTGATAATGAGGTTTCCTTGAATATGATTGCTTACAGGCAATACCATAGAGGAAAACAATTTTGAACACCACATTTCAAATGTTTCTAGTGTTTGCCCGAAAGATCAAACTACTGTTACTACATTATTTGGTATTGGAGATGTAGATGTTGAAGCTATAGGTAGGCATATAGCTGTTTCCGAAGAAAAAGATGCTGGTAATCATGGAATAGTATTGCCCCCCAACAACGAAACTGAAAATGAAGTGATTTTAGAAAATCCACAAGAACATGAAGAAACTTCCAATAATGTGAGAAGATGGAAACAGACTGTGACTGACAGTGTTGAATGGAGTTCTAAGAAAAATAAATAGAATGAATGGTCGTGAGTACAGTGGAACAAAGAAAACTGATGATGGTAAATGGAACTACAACATTCAAAGAAAACACAGAGAAATTAAACCACGCTGCAACTGTAAAATGAGTAAACACTCGTCCAAAATTATGTTTGGGGATGTCAGTGAACATGAGAGAAAGATAATTTTTGAATCATTTTGGACAACATCTTGGGAAACAAAAAGAGCAACTGTGAAGCAACTTGTAGATATTGCAGCACCGAAAGATAAGAGGAATGTGAAAAATGAAGAATCACGTCGTTCAAGCACACTATACTTCCATCTCAAAGTGAATGGAAATCGCAAACGTGTGTGTAAACATATGTTTTTAGACACACTTTGTGTAGGAGAATGGTCAGTACACAGTTGGCTGAAGGATACCACTGTTATAAGTGATTTTCAAGAAGATAAAAAACTATCAGATAAGAAATTTCCTCAAGCAAGCTCTAGAAAAGTGAAGAAAGATGCGCGAAAGATTGATGGAAGGAAAAACCTTGCTGAATTTTTCAGTGCTCTTCCGAAATTGGAGTCTCACTACTGTAGAGCTTTAACATCAAAGTTGTATTTAGAACCAGTATGGGCATCGAAGGCTAATCTTTACAGGGAATACCAAAACTATTGCCAAAAATTGGAAGTAGAACCTCTTTCCATAAAACCATTTCATGAGGTGTTTCACGAAATGAAGTTGAGTCTTTTTTCACCGAAAAAAGACCAACGCGACCTCTGTTGCAGCTATCGTGCGGGTAATGTATGTCAGGATGAGTACAGTTTACACATACAAGAGAAGGATGCTGCAAGAGAAGAAAAGGCAGCAGACAAAATAAGAGCTAAGTTTGTATATACAATGGACTTGCAGTCAGTCCTACTGTGTCCTTCCTTGCAAGCATCTGCGTTGTATTACAAGATGAAGTTAAAGGTGCACAACTTCACTATCTTTGACTTGAAAACAAGCGATGGTTACTGCTTTATTTGGCACGAGGGTGAAGGAGGACTTTCAGCAAATGAATTTGCTAGTATTATCTGTAATTTTATTGTAGATAAAGTACCCTATGACGAAGGTGATGAAGTGTTATTTTATAGCAATGGCTGTGGTTACCAGAACCGCAACTCCACACTGGCAAATGCACTTACAAATTTGGCACAACAAGAAAAAATCACCATTACACAAAAGTACCTGACCAAAGGCCACACGCAAATGGAATGTGATGCAATGCATTCAACAATTGAGAGGAAACTGCGAAGACAAGAAATTTTCACACCTGCAGGGTATGTCACAATTTGTAAAATGGCAAGGCTGCATCCGAGACCTTATGAAGTTTCATACCTCAACCATAACTTTTTCAAGGATTACAGCACAGTGCAAATTATGTCATCAATAAGACCAGGTTGCAAACAAAGGGATCCCACTGTGGCTGATATAAAATGTATTCAGTACCAACCAGGATTGAATGTATGGGTGAAAACTAGCTTAAAAGGTAATTATTATAACAGTGAATTAATTTTACTTCTCAAAACAAATGATTCCACTATCCTTATATTGACCTGGTTTGCTGTCTTTATTTTGCAGGTGAATGGCAAGAACTACAGCAACGGAAAAGAAGAACGCTGAAGTGCTGTAAAAATGTGGACATAAAATCACTTCACAGTGCTCCTTTAAAACTAAAAGGAGACAAGTATCGTGACCTCCAGCAATTGAAAAAAGTCATGCCTCAAGATTATCACAGTTTTTATGATAATTTGCTTTATCAGTAACATGAATCAGAGTTACCGATCATTTTATGACAGTTTGCTTTGGTTATACCATACTTGTTAGGCAATATTTTTAATATAGTGTTGAATACCAGTATATTATTATTAATTTTAATGATTGAAAAAGTAAAATAATATAAATTTGTTTGCTTGTGATGATTTCCCCATTACTAGCTTTTCTGTATGCAAAACCTCGTATGTTTATATTTTACATAGATATAAAAAATAAAACCTCGTAAGTCTCTAATTTAATCAAAAAATCATACAAATGAGTAAATACTATTATATCATGATTAAATTTATAGATGTCTTTGTAACTTTTATTTTTTCAAATAGTTTCTGATATAATATTGTTATACATGTCACTTTGAAACAGTTTTTTGTCTCTCCTGTAAAACTTATATATAATGACTTACGAGGTTTTAGAAGTAAGGTGACGATATATTTAGATATGGCTGTTCTTTTCTTAGCATATTTTGGATTGCATTTGTTTTGTTTCGGTTTAGTAGTTTTGGTTATAGACTCTGCTTTGTATTTGGCATTTGTTTTGATTTCGTTTGGTTTAAGTATAGGTTTTGTCCGATAGACTTTTTTAAAATGGCTAAAGAAAATCTGAACGTTAATGGATAAGTTGAAGAATGTACTGTCGTCCCTATTGTTGGTAACGGTGCATGTATGTTTCGTGCTCTCTCTTATTTAATGTACGGAACACAAGATAGAGCGATGGAGGTGCTTTCAGAAATTCAGATATGTGGTTAATGACTGGAGCAAGTTTTCAATTATGACCCACGACAGGAATGGTGATAACTACGTAACATCTGACGAATATTTTGCTGATATGATAAAAAATGATACTTATGACGGATTTTGTGAGTTAATAGCAGCAGGATTAATATTCCCATTAAGTTTGAAGTTTATAGAAACGGTCTCATATACCTATACGGAATCTGGATCTAACGACTATCCGGTAAGGCGATTATGATTCAGCCAAGATTTGGCCAGTGGGCATTTTGATGCCTATCTTCCCATAGCAGCACAGAAAATTACTCGGCGTCGTATGGAGGTAGCTGTAGAAGAAATTGATTTTGGAATTGATACACCTTCGAAACTTAAAGTTGATAAGGGTTGTCAGGAGGTACCTGTTTTAGAGCGTGAACATTCACCTATGGTATCTTCAATAAATTATGATAAAAATTTAATAAAAAGTTTATTGTCCCAATCTGAGTCTGTGACGTTAATAGAAAAAAAGAAAAACAAACGTAGGGCAAGGTTTACTAATTACACACGAAAAAATCAAATAAAAAAGGCACAAAAAATATGGACAGACTCTACCTGAATCCCACCGTAAAGCTGTGTCTGAATATAAGAAAAAAAACCTGATGTACAGGGACAAGCTGTCCCCACCTACCAGGCTGCACACACTGAAAAACACAGGCAAGCTGTCGCCACCTACCAGGCTGCACACCCTGAAAAACACAGGCAAGCTGTCACCACCTACCAGGCTGCACACCCTGAAAAACACAGGCAATCTGTCGCGACCTACCAGGCTGCAAACCCTGAAAAACATAGGCAATCTGCTGCACTATATCAGGCCAGGAATACCTATGTGCATAGAGTGATTCAGTCACGGTATAGAGAAAATACAATTCAGCGTGTATGGAGAAGCAAGTTGCTTTCGGGTTTGGCGTATGACCCAGATATTGCTTATGGAACTGACAGCAGTGTAGTCTTAGGTTCTATGACGTACAAGTGTCAGTGGTGTAACGCCTTGAAGTGGAAAGATGAGACACCTGGCATGTGTTGTAGCGCCGGTAAAGTACAACTTGAGCCGTTTAAACAACTGCCTAAACCACTTTACAGTCTGGTTAATGATTTACACCCAAATCATGTACACTTCATGGATAATATCCGAAAATATAATGCCTGTTTTCAAATGACTTCCTTTGGTGGAAAACAAATAAAAGAAGGCGGTTTTTCACCAACTTTTAAAGTTCAAGGACAAGTCTATCATTTAATTGGAAGTATATTACCGGAACCTGGGCAGGATGCACAGTTTCTGCAAATTTATTTCGTCGGTGAAGATGATAGAGAAGCTAATATTCGATGTTCTAAATTTCCTGAATTGAGACCAAATTTAATCAAACAATTGCAGCTTATGTTACATGAGGTGAATCCATACATAAAAGATCTAAAAACAGCCATTGATAAAATATCGCCTTCAGAGTCATTCAAGGTCGTAATACATGCAGATAATAAACCACAAAGAGAACACAGGGGCAGATTTAATGCACCAACGGCAAATGAAGTGGCTGTTGTATTGGTAGATCAGCATTTTGACCGAAGAGACATTATCCTCGAAAGCCGAAGTAACTCACTTCAGCGTATCAGTGAGATACATCGAGCTTATGACGCGCTGCAGTACCCGTTGATGTTTTGCTGGGGGGATAATGGCTATTCAATCAACATACCACAATGCGATCCCACAACTAAGTTGACCTTGAAAAAAACAGTCTCTGCTGTAAGTTTTTATTCATACAGAATAATGATCAGAGAAGGAGAAGATAACTTTTTTGTTAAATATCGCGCTCTTTATAGTCAATATTTGGTAGATGAATACGCAAAAATAGAAACTGAAAGACTAAACTACATAAAAAACAATCAAGCCAAATTGCGCGCAGATAATTATATTCATTTAAAAGATGCAATAGGACGGCAAGATATTGAAGCAAATCAGCTGGGACAAATGGTAGTACTTCCATCATCTTTTACTGGTGGACCAAGATACATGCATGAAAAAACGCAAGACGCCATGACCTATGTTAGACATTACGGTCGTCCCGACCTTTTTATTACCTTTACATGTAACCCACGCTGGAGTGACATAAATGAGCACTTACTTTCAGGACAAAAATCTCATGATCGATACGATATTATTTCGCGTGTCTTTCGATTAAAGGTAAAAAAGGTAATGGATTTGTTGATAAAAGGGAAAATATTCGGTGAAGTGAGATGCTATATGTATTCGACGGAATGACAAAAGCGAGGTCTTCCGCATATACTTTTATGGCTTCATATACTTTTATGGCTTCAACATCGCATCACTCCGGATCAAATTGACAATATTATTTGTGCTGAAATACCTAACCCCGATCGTGATCCTGAGCTTTACGAAATTGTTAAAAGTAATATGATACATGGCCCCTGTGGAAGTTTAAACCAAAATTCTCCATGCATGAAAGATAATTCGTGCAGCAAACGTTAATCTAAGGCTCTTATTAAGGAAGCTCAAACCGGTGATGATGGTTATCCGTAGTACAGGAGACGTTCTCTGGATGACGGTGGATTCTCTGTCAATATAAAGGGTGTTACAATAGATAATCGTTGGGTGGTTCCTTATAATCCAGTGCTATTAAGAACATGTAACGCTCACGTGAACGTAGAGTATTGCCATTCAGTGAAGTAAATCAAATACGTTTGCAAATATGTTAATAAAGGGTCAGATCTGGCTACGTTTACTTTAGAGAATGGGAAGGATGGGAAGGATGAAGTTACAACCTACGCAAGTGGTCGATATATAAGTTCAGCTGAAGCAGTTTGGCGAATCATTGAATTCCCAATACATGAGCGTTTTCCTCCTGTAGTGCACCTTGCTGTCCATTTAGAAAATGGACAGAGAATTTATTTTAATGAGCAGAACTTGTACGACAAATTGAGTAGTCCTCCTACAACTACACTCCTCTGCTTTTTCTATCTGTGTAACGTGGATGACTTTGCAAAAACATTGCTATACTCGGAAGTCCCTGCGTATTACGTTTGGAACAAGCGATCGTTTCAGAGAAGGAAGAGAGGAGTGAATGTTGAAAGATGGTCAGGGGTCAAAAAAGAACACGTTCTAGGTAGGGTTTATACTGTTCATCCAAACAATACAGAATGCTACCACCTTCGAATGCTTCTACATGAGATCAGAGGTCCAATTTCATTTGAAGCGTTGAAAACTATAGATGGTCACTTACATCCCACTTTCCAATCTGCGTGCAAGGCTCTAGGTCTACTCGAAGATGATCGGCATTTGGATTCAGCTCTTGAAGAGGCAGCACTTTGTCAAACACCGCATATGATTCGAGAGCTTCTTGCTATCATTTTATTGTTCTGCCAGGTTTCCGACCCCTAATGTCTTTGGGAAAAATACAAAGAATACCTTTCTGAAGACTTTAAAAAACAACTGGAAAGGCAAGGTGACGTGGATGTAGAGCACTCATCGGACCTGATATTTAACAAATGCCTGTCGGTATTAGAGGATGCCGCATTATCATTAGGCGGCCATCCTCTTAAAGAGTATGGATTACCTCAGCCAATAACATCAATACATTTTGAAAATAGAGAGTACGTGAAGGAGACCAGTTACGATACAGTGGCCTTAGAAGATGCAGATAGAAAAAAATTAAGCATCCTTGAATGACGAGCAACAGGAAGTATACAATAAAATTATCACAAGTGTAGATGCAAATGACGGTCGAATATTCTTCTTAGACGCTCCAGGTGGAACTGGTAAAACCTTCCTTATTAATTTACTTTTGTTGAAAGTAAGAAGTACTTACTGCATTGCCCTGGCTGTGGCGTCGTCCGGCATAGCTGCTACATTACTCGAAGGTAGCCGAACTGCTCATGCTACTTTTAAGTTACCACTCAATTTAATCACTGCCGAGACTCCCATTTGCAACATCTCCAAACAAAGTAGTTTTGCTGAAGTTTTTAAAAGTACAAAAATAATCGTGTGGGACGAAATAACGATGGCTCATAAAGGTGGTATTGAAGCCTTAAACAGATCACTAAGGGATATAAGGGGTAATACAAAATTAATGGGTGGCGTAACAGTTTTGCTGGCCCGAGACTTTCGGCAGACTCTACCAGTGGTGCCAAAAGGAACCAGAGCTGCCGAAGTAAAGTCGTGCATTAAGAAATCTAATTTGTGGCCCCAGGTTAATATTTTAAAGCTCTCTAAAAATATGAGAACACATTTGGGCGGGGATGAGTCTGCTGGTAGATTTTTAGATCTCCTTTTTAAAATTGGTAATGGTGATTTTCCATCGCTTTATGGAATGATAACCATCCCGGAAGAATTGTGCACAGTTGTTACTACGGTTCAAGAATTGCTGTCTAAAGTTTATCCAGACATTATTCAAATACATGACAAGCATATTGAATGGTTATGTGAGCGTGCCATACGTACTCCAAAGAACGATCAAGCAGCAGCTATCAACGATATCCTGCTCATGTCATTTGAGGGCGAAGAAAAGGTCTATACTTCGATTGATACTGTGGTTAATATAGATGATGCTACTAATTTCCCTGTAGAATTTTTAAATTCATTGAAACCGCCAGGTTTGCCTTATCATAAGCTTATTCTGCGTGTGGGCGTTCCAATTATGTTGTTGCGAAATTTAAAACCACTAAAACTTTGTAACGGTACGAGACTGCAAGTGAAAGCGTTACATCGCAATATAGTGGAAGCCACTATATTAACTGGGTGTGTGAAAGGGGAAAATGTATTTATACCACGAATCCCATTAATACCTAATGATATCCCGTTCGAATTTAAACGATTACAGTTTCCCCTAAAAGTCTGATTTGCCATGACAATAAACAAGTCTCAGGGGCAAACTCTCAAATTTTCGGGTATTGACTTGAGAGAACATTGCTTCTCTCATGGACAGTTTTATATTGCTTGCCCACGAGTAAGTTCACCCAATACCTTGATAGTTTTAGCGCCTAATGACAGATTAGTTAAGAATATTGTGTACAAAGAAGTTTTGTAGGCCCTAATTTTTTACACACGCTAAACAAAAGTAAAGCCGCAAAAACTATACCTAATTAATAACAATACTTCTTAACGCGAGCTAAGCCGCGGGCAAAAGCTAGTCTATGTATATAAAATTGAATGTTTGTTTGTTTGACCGTCATGCATTTCTAAACCATTTATCCGATTGCGATGAAACTTTGCACACTTGACCTTTGAAACACAAGGAAGATCTATGTCTAGGTGAGATTTCGATGAAGTTAAACCTCGATACAAAATTTAATTATTCTTGATATTTCGCCATTTCATTGTTAACGCATTGTTCATCCGATATCTATGAAATTTTGCACACTTGACCTTTGGAACACAAGGAAGGTTACTGTCTAGTCAGATGAAATACAATAAGAAGATCACTTTCCTAACATATGAAGGATCCAACAAGTTCTGTAACACAAGTATTATGTCCACTATTCTCATCAAAATTTTTATCCCACAAGGTCTAGTCCAAAAAGAAGGATCGATAAATGGTATACTATTTGACATTGTTTTAGACGAAATCATTGAATGCATTGAATATTCGCATCACTGTGTTATCGGTCTGGAAAGAATCACCAAATTTGTATCACAAGACCACTTCGTACCCACTAAACTAATCAAAGTTAATTTTGAGAGGCATGCTCAATCTTTAAGGAGGAATTTAAAGTAAACCCACATGTTTAGTCGGTGGCGCAATGTCATAAATGTTTCCGATTTAGACATATGGCCAAGCTATGCCGATCCAAAACACATTCTTGTGGTATATGTAATTCGAATCACCTGTAGGACTCATGCAGAATAAATCCTATCAGCTGTATTAACTGTCATGGTAACCATCCTTCCAAGGACAATATTTACTGCCCCATTGAGAATTTGAAAGTGAAGTTAAAAACCTCATGGCATACTGTAACCTCCCTAACCCCGATGCAAAACTCCAGGTTAAATGACCAACAGGATGTGTGTATACAATCACCACAAAAAAATCAGCCCCTAAGAGACGTTTCCACGATAACAGAGTTTCCGCTAATGCTACACCATAAAACTCCGCCTACCCAAAAACAATCTTACATGGACCTCACATATGCTCAAGCACTTCAAATACGACCCCTTCCTTCACAACTGCGACAATATGGTTATAAAGTCTGCTACAAAGCAGTGCCCCCCATTACAACTGTTTAGGCCCCTGTTCCCTTTAACCTACAGCAATATTATGCTTAATTGAACCAGTTTACTCCAGATATCACAAATAGTGTACTCCTTCCCAAAAGGGTGCCTGCGCCGGCCAAAGATATTCCGCTGGACCCATTTCCTAAGCAGAATGATATTCCCCAGATTGCACCCCACCTAATACTACTTACCTCCCCCAACTTACCAACGATTAGTATGGAGAAACTTCAAGCACTAGTGGACACTATAAAAAAAATGCTTTTGATAAAGTCAGCCTCATTGCGGCATTTGTTCACACATTAGATTAATCGTACCTTAACCAAGAAACATTTCGCAGTTATCCAGTGGAACGCTGGCTCATTCCCGGTTCAAATATCCCTTACTTAACTTTCTGGCTACCACCAAGTGTGATGTGTTTCTTTCAGAAATACGTTTACACCAGGGTCGCCATATAAACATACCATGCTATAAATTCCATCTAACACATGCTGATAGAGGAACAGCAATCCTGGCACATGGAAAGAAAATTAGCATGGAGATTCGCCTGAGATACCCTCTACTATAAACGACTTAAGATTATGCAGCCATACATCTTACCATTAATGGCTTTCAACTGAAATTGATACCTGTATATGCTCATACTCATACAACACACACGATAATAGACGAATGGGAGAAATATTTCTGTCAATTCTCGGGCTTCATAATCATTTGCGAGGGTTTAAATGTGCATACTGTCTTTTAGGATAACAATTAAAATAATGCGGCTGAGTTCCATTTTTTTGACTTCTAACAGACCTCTACAATCATCCTTCTTAATTATAAACTACCAGTTTGTGGATGAACCCTCTCCAATGCCAAATCTACGGCCATTGACCTATCTTTTACATCCATGGATCTAGCTGGGAAACTTAATTGGAACATACTTCTGGATGATTGGAAAGTGATCATTTCCCCACCCTCATGCAAAACCATAGAATACCCATTTAAAATGCATCTTCTTACCTCCCAAACATACTGGTCACTATATTGGAGGATCTTACTGCGGAGACTATGTGGATACCTTCGGAAAATATAACCGAATTATATTCCCAATTTTACAATAATTTAGTTGTGGCGGATACAGCTTCAATGCCTTTTCGCCTAAAAGACAGAGCTTCTAAAACTTGCAAATCACCTTGGTGGAATACCCAATGCGACCAATTCAATGGCCCGAGGCTAGAAGCTCTTCAGGTTTCCAAAAAGCACTATTCTCTGAATAACTATATTATTCAAAACATATCAGGCAGAAGCCAAAACAACTTGGAAACAATGAACAAAAAAAACACATTGGCATTCCTTCTGTAGTACAATCACACACACCAATCCTCTAAAAAGCTCTGACGCAAAAACACTCAATTTAAAAATAGCGTAGAATCTCCTACTATTACATCTATATCTTCCAGTCTTCTTCTCGACTTAACGAAACACATTGCTCCTGACTATGTCTCAAATACTGTTCCACTCGATTTTTCATCCCTGTTTAGGCAAGATCATCCCTACAGAGTTCATCAAATGCTCCTGAGCAATTGTTTTTACTCACAGTACTACAAATATGTTTAGCGACCACAACGGACTCTGCCGCAGGACCTGATATGATCACAAATAGTATGCTGTGAAGCTTCCCGGAAAATGAATTGTACTTCTTTCTACACGTTTAAAATTCTATATTTAATACTGTTATTATTCTGGAAAGTTGGAAAGAGTTCTATATCCTCCATATCCATATGCCCAGTAGATCTAATCTCAATTGTTAACTTCTTATCGACCTATCACCTTATGATCTTCTCTGGTTAAGCTATTTCAAAGAATTATTAAATATTGTCTCGTATAATGGCTTGAAAATCATACTCTCATTCGTCCAGAACAATTTATTATTCGGTCTTGTAAAGCACCGAAGTCGCTATTTGTACCCTTTATTAACATATCCGACTAACTCTTTAAACATAAAAGTATCTTTTTCACCATATTTATGTACACCTGCTTAGCCTTCTTCAGAAACTTTATAAAATTGGTCTTCACACTAAACTAACTACTTTTCTTTACGAGCTTTTATCTCATCATATTTATAAATCCAATATGCTGCATAATTCCCAACATACCCGGCATGTGTAGTATCAAGGCCTCGTACAAGGTAGCGCCTAGAGCCCATTCTTTTCCTTCTCTCTACACAGGAATTAATTTTTCATATATGACCTCATACTCGACTTACAGCCTATGCCGATGACATAGTCTTGTGATTACGCAGTCAAACATTTGGAGATGCGAGTAATATACTTACCACGACAATGAAAATGGCGAAAATATGGCTGGAGGATCATCTCTAACTAAAACTAACATGATGTATTTTACGAGAAAACAGTTAAGTGATCTCACCCCTTCTCCCCAATTGGACGTTTATATTTTACCAGTGGTTAACGAACTTAATACCTTGGGGTAATTCTGGATCGGGGAATCCTAGGCATTGCACATATTAATTATGTTGTGGAAAAATGTTATCGCATATTAAATCGTCTCAAGGCTTTAACGAATTGGCGGGCGGACATACACTGCCTCCGATCCATATATATTTCCACAATTAGATATTATCTTAACAATGGTAGTAAAATTATAATGCACGCCTTATTCTCGCAACTTCAGCGGCTGGAACAAGTTTCAAAATAATTCTATGAGGATAGGTTTGTAGCATTCGAATCGACCCTCATTATATAAATGATGTTGAACTCTGTCTTCTGTCATTAAAAACTTATAGACAGATGTCTTATCTTAAATATTGGATATGCCTACATCAAGTAAAATTAAATTATTTAAGACGGGCAGTTGATAAATTATATGATATTCCGAATTAAATTCTAGAAACCGCCATTTGTAAGATGTTGGTAGGGACTCCAATAAGCACACACCTTCATATGCCTCATCATGTCCCGCCTGTCCTAATTTTGTATATAAAGATAATTTCCCTTTCCTACACAGACATAAATTTTTGGAAATTCTCGCGCAATATCCATCGTATATTCGCCTTTACACCGATAGATCGAAAATCATAGAAGGGGTAAGGGCGTCATGGTACGTTTGCACGAATACTCTTTCTGATTGATACTCGAACTGGTTTATATAAGCTTCCTCCTTATGTCACAATCTTTTACACTGTTTAAGCAATTTTATTCAGAATTTCATTTAATCAGTGAATTCATGTTACTAAATTAGCACTTACAATATTTTCTTTTGGCAGGAATAGGAACTAATAGCAACAAGTTTATTTTTTTTGCATGAGAAAAATTAACTCTCGCTGCTGAATGGAGCTATTGTTTCTAGTTGGAACCTTAAATCGTAGGATCGTAGCCTTGTAACCTCGAAGCCATGTAGCATCGTAACCTCGTAGCCATGTAGCATCGTAACCTCGTAGCCATGTAGCATCGTAACCTCATAGCCTTGTAGCATCGTAACCTCGTAGCCTTGTAGCATCGTAACCTCGTAGCCATGTAGTCTTGTAGCTTCGTAGCCATTTGGAGCCTTGCAGAATTGTAGCCTAATAGCCAAATGTTGGAGCTGTTGTAGCCTTGTATCCTGGTAGCCCCATTGCTTTTAAGACTTGTAGCTTCGTAGTCTCGTAGCCCTGTAGCATCGAAGTCTTGTAGCCTCGTAGTATTGTAGTCCTCTAGCATCGTAGTCTTTTAGCCTCGTAGTCTTGTAGTCATTAACACTCTAGCCTCATAGTGTTGTAGTCTTATAGCCTCGTAGACATGCAGGTTCTTAGCTTTGTAGCATTTTAGTCTCGTAGACATTTAGTCTCGTAGACATGTAGCCTCATAGCCACGTAGTCTTTTAGTCTTGTAACCAAATGTTGTTGAAGCAGTTGGAGCCAAATACTGTTGGAGTTAAAAGTCAGTTGGAGCAGTTGGAACCTGTTGTATATTGGCGATCGTATCCTACTTATAGGATCGTATCCTTCCGAGTCAACTGTTAGTGTAAATGTACGCCAACTAATCAAGTCACTAGTATCGTATCCTACTGTTCAAATCCTATCCCTCTTATAAGATGTATCCCTCCGATAAAATTGTATCCCTGTAATGAGATCGTATTTTACCAAGTTGAATTTTCGTCAAAATTGGTATTTTTGTTACATGTGCTTATTTTTTGACGAATGTGCATTGACAAGTCTGCAGTCAGGACATGATTGACCTAGTTTTCAAAGATGCCTGGTCTATAAGCCTGAAGATGAACATGACCTATTAAAAATGTTCGCCAAGTATCGACGAAAAATAACTCTTGGTTCGGGGTTACTTGGCCTACACGTCTGAAATTATACATGATCTGTTTAAAATGGTCGCCGAGTATCGACGAAAAATACCTCTTGGTTCGGCGACATTTTGGCCTACACGGCTGATATTGTACACGAATTGTTTGAAATGTATATGACGTTTAAAGATGATGCTTCACATTCTTTGCAAAAAAAAATAAATAAATAAAGCAGATTTAACATAGACGCAGAAGTCCTTACATTATCATTGAAGCTAAGATAAACACGATGAATCCATTTTATGATAATATTGATAGAAATGTTTAATTTAACATTTCGATGGGTAAAGCAGCATATTCAAATGCTGCTGATTTCCTGCTTACCATTAAGATAGTATGGAATCAGCGAAAGTTGTATTTTATTTATGAATGCTGCTCAGCTTCCAAGGATTTGAAGAACCTATAACAAGGAATCAAATCTTAAATTTCAAATGTTAAATTTCTCATCTCAATGCAGAAACAAGTTCTGATGAATAAAGATAAGAGCAAGAAGATTTTATTTAAAATAGAGTGATAGATCTTTGGGCGCCTACTCGCAATTAGTATAAAGAAAAAATTAATATTGAACAATGTTTGACCTTTCCACTAGCACCAATGCCGCCTGCTCTTTTATTGTGTGCTGGTGATATATTCAAAACAGAAAAAAACAAAAACAACATTAGCCAAGACATTAAAATCTAGAGTCCAAATGATGGTGTTTAATACGTATACCTGATCGGATCCTCTCTGCCACAAACCTTTGATAAAATCGCTGAATTTATACTTATAAAACTTTGTTCAACTAAACTGCAGAAATACATATTATAATTGACCGCTATTTAACACCTTCAATTGAATCAGGAATTTGCAAAAGGGGTTTAAGTCACGATTTTATCGAAAATGAGTTTCCACCAGGTATCTAATGTTAATCTCTATTCTCAACGTTACGTGTCAAAAGAAGTCAAATTCGGTACGTTTTAGTGTGTTATTTTGCTGCATCGAAAAATTGTTCACTTGAAGAAGGTTACATGTCCTGGACTTTTCACCTTTTACAAATGCAACAAGGCAAGGGCGTAATGCTACACACTTTGGCACTGAATGATAGCACTTTATTAGATCACGTAATTTATTGTATTCAAATTGAGAGTATAGTTTGTTGTATAGTTGTATAGTTTCAATTGAAGTTTGTAGCAAATGGATGTATGATTAGTTTTTATTCAAATTTATTATCATTCTTACTGTGAACCGTTTTATACCTAAAAGGAGGGTTAGGGACAGTTAAAACATTTTTTTTGGGGGGTACGGTTGATACAGTTTATTTATTTAGTTTTCTTGTTTCTTAGATGCCGAGGGTACGTCAAAGGAAGACAACGAGAGGTCAGACCGACTTATCAACGTACAAACAAGCCTATGAAGATGTAACAGCCGGATCTTCGTTAAGAATAGCGGCAGAAAATAATGGACTGAACCACTGTTCCCTGTTGAGGCATGTACGTAAACGAGATGCGACTGGTGGCGATGAAAATAAAGAAATAGGATATAAGGCTCAACAATCGAGTGTTTAACATGGGACAAGAGCATGAGCTATCTAAATATTTAATTAGATGTGCAGACATCTATTTTGACCTAACTTGAAAGGATGTTATGAAATTGGCATACGAACTAACCGTCAAGTACGACTTATCACGACCTCGGACTTGGGAGGACAACGAAATGGCTGGCGAAGAATGGTTTCGCATGTTTATGAGAAGAAAACCTGAACTGTCAGTACGTGCAGCACAGGCTACAAGTCTTTGTAGGGTGACTAGCTTCAATAAAAATAACGTAGATGCTTTCTACGACAATTGGGCTACTGTCATAGACCGTTATAAATTTGAACCGCAATATATATATATATATATATATAATGCTGATGAGACTGGCATAGCTACTGTGCAAAAACCTGACACAATAATAGCTAGACGTGGTGCTCGTCAAGTATGTTCAGTGACTTCAGCCGAGAGGGGTACTTTAGTCACAGTAGCCTTTACGGTCAATGCCATCGGAAATGCTATTCCTCCATTCTTCGTCTTTCCGCGAGTGCGATACCAAGATCACTTCATTAGGGATGGACCAATAGTATCTGCTGGAAGTGTAAATCCTTCTGGCTGGATGCAGGATGTAACATTTATTATTGTCCTGGAACACTTTAAGAAACATAGAAATGCTTCACCTTCACATAAAGTCTTACTCGTGCTTGATAAATACTCTTTACATATTTACATTAACGCACTAGATTATAAATATCATTAAAGACTTCAATAATAATAAAAAAAAATATTTGTGATGCTCAACTGTGTCATTACGAGTTGTAAAATGTTATTAGACGATGAATAAAGTATGTTCATTTATTATATTTAGTATAATTTGCCTGTGTTTCAATTGACCCCAGCCACTGTTTCAACTGATCCGGGCATGGGACGATTGAAACTAATTAAATTTTTTTTAAATTTGATTTGACACATAAAATACAATACAATGATCTTAAATAAGATTGCCTATTAGTAAACAGATATATTGTCTTTTATTTAATATATCCATCATCGCTCGCTAACAAATCCCGTTGCAATGGACGATAAACGCTTAAATATTTCAACCGTACCCAGTCTACCCTACTAGACAAACATACGAGCAGGGCATACATAGTTGTCTTTTCTACGATTTTTTTGCTTGGTTTCCTAATGTAACTTTGACTTTTTCTTTGTGAGAGAAACTTTTTGAAGTAGAGTTCTGCCATCGTCATGGATTATCATTATCGATACCTATCGATTTGTCTCATTGGTCTCGGGCTGTCAATTGACATCTTCTGAATAGGAATGGGACTTATGTTTGTTTCACATTAGTCTCTTGTGAAAATTTGTATTCTACTCTTAATTTAGTTCGTAACAAAAAATGTGTGACACCAATATTCGGTGTCCCCTCGGACCAATGCGCCTACATGCCAATTAATGGTTAAGTAAGTCGCAAATGCTTGAAAATGCTCAGTAAGTGTGACATCTCGATGCGACAATGAATCGAAAAGCAATCGAGGGTCTACAAAGTTGATGGTGACCTAAGGCGCAGCGGCAGTGTGTTCACGACTTACGACCAGAACGTCTGTGTGTGACTGCGAGGCCCCATCGTCTTTGTTCGAGGTACCGACCATTCAACTCGTGTTTGCAACTGTTTTGGTTATCCTCGTCGGGCAACTACCCTGCCGCGAGTACTGGTGACGTCACGACCCTGAGGACATTCGCCAATTGCTTTGTGTTCGCTGCGGGCCAGTACATAACTCCTCAGTTTTCCTGGAATAGCTAGCGCTCTTTTAGAGTGTACCAAGGTAGTAAGTGTGAAGTGTAAAAGTTATATAGACATTAGTTGGTCGAATGCTCAGTAGTTATCTGAATTATGTATTTCAAATACCTGAGCTGTACTTTTTTAACCAGCATGTAATAAATCGAATGCTATATTGTATTAAGAAATGTATTTATACCTACTACTTCTCTAAACCTTTTAACTAATTTACTTTCGGCGATAACTTTATGTTAACTATTTGTTCGCTAAATGTATAACAGATCACAAGGATGATAGTGATTTTGCGATCAACAAATTATCTTAATTAATTTGTTTCAAGCAAAAATACTTTGATATTTAAAATTTTCTTTACAAGCTATTCCATAAGAAACTGTATAATATATATTGATAGTTCTAGATAACTTATTGGTGCGCTTTTGTACTATCACAATAATAGTACTAGTGTGGTTAAATATGCAGAACTTTAAAAAAGGTACATTTTTCTTTTGTTATTAATACTTTGGAAAATTTTTCGTCAGTAATAAATATTTGAGGGAACTTAGGTACAACATGATATTTAGAAAGATTTATAATAGCACTTACATTTTAGGTACAAAACCTTGACACTTTTTTCTAGCATTTTATTTACTTATTTATGTTGTGTGGACACTAAACCGAAAATATCTACGATATTTATAAGTAACAAGGACCTAAAGAAATTTAGGATTCCAGTAAAATTTAAGATAGTTAAAAAATTAAAAGGAAAAAATCTGGATTCAATACTTACTTAACTCTGTCAACTTATTAAGAACTGGCTATACTACAAAACACAGTAATCAAATGTAAGAATACGATAATTTAAAATTCACATGTGTGGAGTTTTAACTACAAAAACTATATAGGGGAAGTATCTGTAATTTGGACCGGCGCGGCGTGTTATTTGGCCCGGCTCTAGTTCAAGAGCTTGTGTGCAGATAGCAGAACAATGCAGCGCCTCACAACCAGTGCCGCTCAGAAGCGGCGTACCTAGGAAATTTCAGTTGTCGAGCGCTAACGACACACATGTGACGCTGCTTTGTTTGCGAACGGTGATTTTGATCTTATTTCGTGCCGATTTGGAAATTGTGTTCGTTTGTATTCATTTTGCCTATTTGGGAACGTCAATAAACCTGAACAATATTCAATTCTCTGGGGTAAGTAACCTAATGCATCAAATGTCTGGAAAATGTTTGTTACAAATTGTGCAATGTTTTCGGTGCCTGTTACCTGGTGTGTAATTTGGGCCAACGAAATCCGTGTAATTTGGACCAGTACAAATTACACGGACAGTAGAAATGACAACATAAAAATTCGGAAAATTCATATTTCTATATAATTTTATACAGTTCTTAAAGTAAAATAAAATTTTACAGTTCACGAACTACAGTTACACCTAGGTTATATTAATTCTGACTACTTTAATTTTCAGATGACGAGAAAAGACCGAAAGTCGAAGGGAATTTACTGTAAATGGACATTAGGAAAATTAAGTGAAGCTCTAAATGCTGTAAAGAATGGTGTCGGGTTGAATGAGGCAGCACGGAGATTTAATTTACAAAAAAAGTCTGTTGTACCCATTGGACGACCAACAGATTTACCTCCTGAAATAGAGGAAGATCTAGTGCAGCATATATTGCACTTGGAGAGATTGTTCTATGGGTGAGTAAATTAGCCTAGGATAGGCTATGCAATTTTTAATGCTATTCACAATAGGGCTAATTGTAAGATATAATGTAGTTCTATTATGCTATAAAACATGTTTTATTTGTTTCAGTTTAACCCGGAATTCAGTAATAAAACTGGCATTTGAAATAGCGAAGGCAAATGGAATCACAACTCACTTTTGCGATGTGACAGAGACAGTTGTAAAGGAATGGTTCTCTGGTTTCATGAAACGTCACCCTGAAATCAGCCTGAGAAGCCCTGAAGCGACCTCTCTAGCAAGAGCTTCTGGATTCAACATAGTTGTTGTTCACAAGTTTTTTGATACATTGGAAAATCTGGTTGATGAACACAACATCACAGCATTCAAAGTGTTCAATATGAATGAAACATCGCACACTGTTGTCCAGTGTCCAAACAAAATTGTTGCAATGAGGGGCAAACACCGAGTTGGGGCAGTCACAAGCTGCGATCGTGGACAGAACCTGACTGGTGTTTATGCATTCAGTACAGCAGGGGTTTTTCTTACACCTATGCTGATCTATGGCAGGAAACGTATGAAGGGAAGTCTTACAATTGGAGCACCGAATGGTACAATTTTCTGTTGTCAAGAGAAGGGCTGGATGAATACTGATTTATTTTGTGAATGGATGAGACATTTTATTTCCTTTGTGAAACAATCACTCGAAGAAAAGGTGTTACTGATTCTAGATGGCCACAGCAGTCACACCTAAAGCCTAGTTGCGATTGAAATAGCACGGAAACATGAGGTCATAATGTATTCACTGCCATCCCATTGCACGCATCGCATGCAACCATTAGGTGTGGGATTTTTCAAACCACTTAATACCTTCGTGAGTAGTGCAATTTATGCAAAACTGAGAGAGAAGCCAGAGAAGACTTTGACAACAGAACATCGCATCACTTGTTGGAGTGGCATTTCCAAGGGCTGCAACAATGTCAACTGCAGTAAATGCATTCAGAACCACAGGATTATGGCCAGTTGATTGACATGTCCTCTTAGATGCTGACTTTGCTCCATCCGAAGTCACAGATCAGCCACAATTAATGCTTCATTAGAAAAGATGTCAGTCATTGATCACCAAGCTGGGCCCATTGCTCAGGTGAACAAAGATCCTACACCAGACGAAACTGTTAGACCTACTGCTAATGTGGACAAAGTTATTTCGCCAAATGAAGAAACCAGAAGGGTTGGCCCCAGTTTTCCAAGGAACGAAGTGCTCACACCAGAAACAGATAGGCATAGGCCTACTGTTCAGGTGGGCAGAGATCCTACCCCAGAAGGAACAACTGTAAAACCCAAAGGAGCAGCAACACCTGTGACAAAAACCTACATTCAAATTCAACAGATACGTCCTACTCCATCGACATCTGGAGAATGCTCGAAGATGAGAACAACAAAGCGACGTTCTGCTTCCGGTGTGATTCTGACAGGTACGCCCCACAAGGACACCCTGTTGCAACCACCCCCCATCATAACCAAACTGAAGAAACGAAAAGTGTTTCAATTAGAAGAAACACTGTCTCACCAGTCAACAAATAGGCTACTGTAACGTGTATCGTTTGTGGGGATTCAAATGATGAAGACTAGATCCAATGTCACGAATGCAAAGGATGGGCTCATGAAGACTGTGCGGACATAAGTGACAAGCTTTATTACTTTTGTGATGTGCGCTGCAAAGAAAGGAAAATGCAAATCTTCATGCAAAAATTAGCAAACAGTAATAGCCTACAATTTAATCATACTTTTTACGTTAATTTGGATTGTAAAATGTATTTTTTATCATTTGTCATTTTTATCATATTTATCATTACTGTCAAATATGTTTTCATGTTAAAGAAATAAATCTTAAATTTACTGTAAAAGTTTGTAAAATCTATGGTGCAGTCCAAATTACACACAATGCTGGGCCAAATTACATGCCATCGGTCCAAAATACACGCCTCTGAAAATTTGATGTTACAAATAATTTCTAAGAAACTACTGTCGTTAAAAACATTCTGGTTTTCAATGGGTGATATCCCAATCCGTCTTTCAATTTCACAGATAGTATCGTTGAAAGCCCAATGGTTTTCCACATGATTTTATTGGCAAATGAAGTTAAGTGGGCCAAATTACACGGACTTCCCCTATTTTAAAGCGTAATTCCTATCACAAAATTCACATTTATCTAATTTAATAATGCCATGATGTAGCGACAACTTCTTTATAGCATGGTACCTTGTTACCGACCGGTATCTGATTTCCCCTCCTTTTTTTTTACAGAATTCAAAATGAATGATGCAAAATATCTGCCTTAACGATCATTTCTTTCGATAAATTCACAGGTGACAGTATACTCGAGTTCATGCTGCAATGTTATCATGGGAGATAAACCTGTCGCGAAGAGATAATATCGATGGTGTTACAAAATAATCTTTGTGAAATGATTTGGAAATTAACAAAACTGTGATTACATAAAGGGGGTTACATGCAATAATTCATCCCAGCCTTCCCAATGGTTCTGTACATAATGTTTTAGAATTCATGAAAAATATGTTAGGGGTGTGCATAACATTATTCGACAGCACAAATCACCGTAAAATATATGCTCGGAACACAACTGGTGAAGTGTTAAATGGTGGTATGTGCTGTGTTATGAAAAGGTGAGAAACAAGACAGAAAAACGATGAGTTTGAGGAAATTGTTTTAAACAACATCTTCCAATCATACAAATCCCACATCACAAAAACTGCTCAAATTGGCGGCCGCTAACAGTGATGCAGGCTTCGCACTACCCGTGTAGTGACCTCCGTACATGGGCGAAAACACTAGTCATGTCTCATGTGGTGCCAGCAGCAAAGGAAACAACGATTCTAATCAGACTCAACGGTACACTCATCGTAAATGAGTCTCTTCCAATTTCCCAGAGAATTACTGTTTCTGTAAACTGCGTGTATGTACTTATAGTTTGCTGGAAAGAGCTCATGTGCTTCACCTGATTTGTATGACATGTTAAATTATTTGTGAGTGTGTGTGGACTTTATGAGTTAAAATTGAAATTATATATTCGTGATTTTCCTTTTGTTCCAAGTCAGACCGCACAAATTAAAGTACAAAATTAAATCATTATATTTTATGTAATCTATACTAAAATTATAAAGCTGAAAAGTTTGTTTGTTTGTTTGAACGCACTAATCTCAGAAACTACTGGTCCGATTTGAAAAAATTCTTTCAGTGTTGGATAGTACATTTATCGAGGAAGGCTATAAGCTATATTATATTACCAATAACATTAGGGATCCTTACTAAAAGTCCAATTTAGAATCAAATGCGTTGGAGGGGGTTAGATACAACATGCAGTACACGTACGAAGTGTGTGTTGACAATGCCGCAGGCACTAGAAGTTTATTTCCTAATACCTATTAACATTGTTGCCACACACTAGATGCCTAATCATTCTTAATTTTCCCATACAAGTAAAAAACCCCCCTGTGATATTAACAACGAAGCAATCAGTACCCTCATAAGAGTTCAATTAGTATTTAAATACTTTTTATCACTTTAAATCGTAAACCTAAACTATTGTTTTTTCCCTCTCTCTGTGTTTAAATTGTTTTTTTTTTCTTTTACTAGAATTTTTTTTATTATTTTTAATTAATTTTAATTTTTCGGACCATCAATAATTTTCCTCCCCCGTTACAATTCTGACAAAGGCTTGTATATATATATATATATATATATATATATATATATACACACACACACACACACACACACACATATATATATAAACGAAATATCACTCACTGACTCACTCATCACGAGATCTCTAAACATATACACCCGATTGACTTGAAATTTTGCATAGTTACTCATTTTGTAATGTAGACGCTCACTAAGAACGGATTCTGCGGAAATCCGATCCCAAGGGTAGTTTCAGGGGCGTAATATATCAAAATTTCCAGTTTTTTGTAGGAAATCACCATGGCAACGGCTGTTGCTTTGTTTATGCTTCATTCGTCTCTATGGCAACGACTATTTCATTGTTAGTGCAGTCCTCATTACCGTTGAAATTTTGCGGGTCCTTTAAATATCAAAAATTTCCCTTTTTTTCAAGTATATATATTTTACAGACTTGAAACTTCACAGTAATGTTCCTTATGTTACGCAAGATGACATTTTCCGAAAATTAGATCCCATGGGTGGTTAAAACCAGGCAACAGTGGGTACTTCGTCTGTATGAGAAAAGGATTTTGCATTGTTCATTCCTTCTGCGTCTCCATGGCAACGGGCATCGCGCGGCAGTGGCGTACCCACAAGGAGGGGCATGTATAATGAGCGGCGCAAGAGTGATCTGCCTGTAGACTGCCGTAGCGAAGTACGGGTACATCAGTTGTACGTTGCGTGCACGAGTCGGGAAACCATCGGTGCTATTCATTTTCTCTCCGGTACATTATACAGCATTGTAATAAATTTTCACTGAATTTTTTTATTTACCATTACTGTAAATGGGAGATGTGGCTTAATTTTTTTCCATTAGTATAGCCGTGCGAAGCCGGGTCGGGCAGCTAGTACATAATAAAGGAAGTTATTTATTTACGTTAATTACAGTTTTCATAAGTACATACAAGGATGGTGCTAAGAAGGTCGGTATTGTATGTCCTGGAACAGAGGCAGGGGGGCTCGGGATCCAGAGATACGCGGCGGCCATCTTGGATTATCATTTCTAGCAGCCATCCTGAATGAACTTCAACTTGACCTTTGACCCGAATGGTCATTTTGGATTCTACCATTTTGTTTTGTAGAACATTACACCATTTTGTTTTTAGAACATTCCACCATTGTGAATTATGACATCACATCCGCCATCTTGAAAATCCAGTATTATTAACACATAAATGTGAAAATTATTTTAAATTTATAAAAAATATTTAACAAAATTTTAATTAACTCGATGACATCATCGTTGAGCGCCCCACTCCTGTGCGATACACTTTACGTTACAATAACATAATCGTGTGCTCTACTCCTGTGCATTATACTTTTAGTTATGACATCATAAATGAATGCCCCACTCCTGTGCATTATACATTTCGAAACAATGACATCGAGCACCCCACTTTTTGTTATGCTGGCACCACCGGCATTTGCTGTAGGCAGTCATCTTATTTTTGTTTAGCAGAGACCACCATCTTGATTTCATTTGCTGGATTTCGCCATCTTTGTTTCTGGTGTTGGTTCCTAAAATATGTTAGTCTTGCGCTTCCTCATGCATTTAAGGCCGAGTTTCTATTTCCTACCATTGTTGATACGAACCTTATAGATTAAAACACCTACAAAATCTTCAACAACTTTGTTTATCATGGTGGTTGTGACCACAATTAATTCTTAAAGACAATAATTTATATTTATATGTGTAGTATCATATATATGTTATATCAAATTAACTGTTTCGTTGTTGCGAATTCGATGGTTAAAATAAAGTAATAATAATTATAAAAATACACATTTAATTAACTTTTCTTCCATCAAATTAAATTCTATTTAAATTATACCACCATCTTACACCATATCATAAATTATTCAGAGTTCTAACCTACACGTAATATATAATTAATGTATCTTCTAAGAATGATCATGTTTGCATATTCATGTTCAAAAACTGCATGGAAGCAGATATTTATTTTTGTATATATTTACATTTCTCTCTTCTAAGCTGTAACATGTTTCAATATTCGTATTTAAAAGTTGCATGGAAGCAGGTATTTAAATGTTTGTGTATTCGTATTTAAATGCTGCATGGAAGCATATATTTCAGTGTTTGCGAATATATCCATTTTCGTGACGTTTTTAATGAAATAAAAAACACATACAGCTTTATTCGTGCACGATAATATTATGCTACGAACAAATAAGACGATTCATATTTGTAGAGTATATGTTCCCTCTCCATAAGAGAGACAATTTTCAACACACAAAATTTTACTTTACAACTTGATGTGTTATCGTTGCAATGTATTAGATACATTAGCCATTACTAGGCTTGCCATAACTTCTCCGAGCCAAACCGGGACAGGGGATGACCGGGCCGGGGGGGGGGGGGGGGACACCCCTCGGGGAAAAATTATGTTAAAAATTAAACCTTGAAATTCCCATAAAGATAAACACATTTTTCGGACAACTGTTTTGTATTATGTTTTACATTAAAATTATATACATTATAATTAGTATTAGTATGTTAATAAAACAAAAAAAAAGTTATTTCCCCATTACAAAAGTTCATACAATTGGCTTGAATGTAATTATTTTAACATGTACTTTTTACTTTTAATTAGTTCATAAAAGTCTGAGCAATGGGGATGCAAATTTACTTTGCATGTTAACAAAAAAAAAAAAATCCCTGTCGTCTCCCCAAAACGTTGTTCATTAATGAAAATTTTTCTTTCTACAATTGCCGATGTACCTGGCAAACAAAACATATATATTCTAAAACCCTGCCAAGATTTGGAAAGTTGACACCTTGAACAGAGAAGTGATTAAAGAGCTGCGTATATTGGCTGGTAACCTGTTTTCATTTTTTTAAATACATTTTTTGGCTGTTAATTGCCGCTGACCGGGACACGGACAAAACCGGCTTGGACACCGGGACAACAGCTTCAAACCGGGACTGTCCCGGTCAAACCGGGACGTATGGCAAGCCTAGCCATTACCATCTCTGTGAGATGCACTTCAAACCACATGTAAATAGTATAATTTTAAAAATCGTGGTAAGAATTCAAAATAGATATGAAAAAAATGAAGTAATACTTTTTTTAAATCTATTTAATTTTCTACAAAAACACACAAAAAAAAAAGCTATTCTTACCCCTACTCACACCTAGCCATAATAATACCATGTAATATGGTTCTACTCTGCATCCTAGCCGACTACACTTTCACCTCAGCCTCTTTACTTACAATAATATCTTCAGTCCAATCGGCTACCCGCTCACACAAGACTCTAGTCGACAACTCTGCAAACATTTACGTTCTTAAAATGATTCATGCAATTGTGAATTTTGATTTAATGAAGTTTTTTGGACATTCACCATTGCAGTTTTACACTGTTTGTTATGGAAAATCACGAAAATTCAAAAATAAATAAAAATATGAAGATAAAGAAATTCACAGAATAAAAGACTGAATCAGCTGATGTGGGACAAATGGAACAAACGATAAAACTAAAAAAGTATGTGGACAACACAATGACGACAGAATGGACAAAAATGTTTAACATATAAGGTTAAGGGGAAATCAAAGATTTGGGTGTGGAGAGTGTTAGCTCCTGCTGAGATTCGCTTTCTTTGAGTTTTTAGCCTGTTTTGTGCAACGAAGTGGTGTTTTTCTTGTTACTCGAGTTCCAGAGCTCTCGGCCAACTGTTTGTGAGTTGGGGCATAGTATCGATTTGTTTTAAACAGTGCTTTTGCTTTCGTGTATAATGTAAACAAACATTGCTCGCTTTGAGATGAATCGATAGTGACCGAAGATTCGATTTTCGGGACCACTACCAATATCCTACAACCAAGACAGCCATTTTCAATACTTCTTCGCTTCCTTTGGGGCAACAATTACATTCGCCCCTTCCGCCCAGAGTCCAGGGGCAACAGAAATTATGGGCAACATCTGGCAAGAGCTCTGCTCATGCCATTTAAACTTCAAGCTTGGATTCCGACGATTCTGTGCCTGCGTCTGCCACCCGGGACAAGAAAACTTTTAAGGTAACTAAGGATGCTGCGAAGGCGATCGTTGCCCATAACTGGTATGCTTGCTTACGCTAAGATGACGATGGTGGCAGCACACCTTTGTCCCGTGCCATTGCCCGGGCTGAATTGCACAAATCCTGGCGCACCTTTTCTCCTATGTCTGCGCCCTTTTAGGGTAGAATAGGAGTCATCTTACAGATCATACTAATACAGAGCCCAACATCTGATCTAGACTTGGAAAACAAGTCCCCTCCACTCTGTCCGACTAGTGGACCGCCAACTGCCTACGCAAGTCAGTGGACAGAGTTTCAAAGGAAGTTAGCTATTGGTTTCCACCGCCCAGCAGGCCAAAACCCCACCAGTACATACTAACTTCGGAAACAGATGACCACTAAGGTCTGCCACCAGACAGGCTTCAACCAACTAACTTGTCAATCCGGGTAGGAAAACCAGAACTGTTCCCGAGAGATGAATGAAATACATATCCCTTCCAAGTACACCATTTAAAGCGGAGGAAAAGGGTGGTTTTTCAACCAGGGTGATCGGTACAGACACTCCAGAGCCAGGCATGATTCCTAACAGTCAAAATATAACAGAACTGGACAGAGCAGCAGCTACCAAGACACAGGAACTACACACCCTTTCCTGGTACACCATTTAAAGCGGAGGACCAGGAAGATCTTTCAATCAGGATGGTTGTCACTGGAGTTCCAGCCAACATCTGTACCAGTCAAGGCCTGTCACAGGACTCAACTTCAACACCAGCAAAAGCACCTGGGATCCCCTGAGCACAATGGCAAGCCCACCTTGAGGAAGTGCATGATCAAGCTGGTAGAAGCTGTTGGTCCGCCTCCTCCAGCCGACCTATGACCCCCCTCGCAAACTCTCGAAAGAGTAACCAGCTTTTCTTCCGAGCCACCATGCTCGCGAGGGTAAAGTCACGCCCGATCAGACCCACCTTCCACTTCAGATGTTCGCGAAGGTCCTCAACCTTATTACAATGGTACAGTACATGATTTACATCGTCCAGAGTGTAACAGTACCCACACACTGGTTTCTATACTAGACCAAATTGGTGGAGTTTGGCCTTGAAATTCCCATGACCAGAGAGAAGCTGAACCGTGGCATGCGTCAACTCAATGTGCTTGTACTGAAGCCGATCTTCCACTCTCGGAAATACTGAGTGAGTTAAAGTGCCCTTTTCAGAGGAGTCCCAATTATGCTGCCAGTGCTCCAAGGTTAGCTCCCTCTGCAACTTATGGTCCTCAGGTCTGAGACTGCCAGAAGCCTTGAGGGCTGCTAGCCTGCCCTTCTCAGCAACCAGCAGTTCCAATGGTATGGCCTCAGCGAGAACCTGTAGAGCATCATTGGACACAGTGCGATAAGCTTTAGTCACCGCAAGAAGAGCGCCGACTGCAGTTTCCTCTTCAAATGCATGGTCCAGACCGATTGTACCATGCCACTGCACCATAGGTCATAATTGGGATGAACACCCCATGCTACAGACTCAGCAAGGTGCCCCTGGTGGTCGGGGAGAGTCCACATAATCGGTAGAACAATTCTACTGCCTTCCGAGACACATACTCCAAGTGGCTAAGGAAAAGGAGCCAGTGAACGAAGAAGACACCCAGTTACTTAATACTGGTTCACCCCCAGGTACACATGTGGATAGTCTACCCAGGTACTTAATACTAGTTCACCCCAGGTACACATGTGGATAGTGTACCCAGGCCCCCTTGAATCGGCCCTTCAGCATCATACACCTAGACTTGTCAGATGAGAACCGAAACTTCACCGAAGCAGCCCATGATGTTATCGGCTGGGTGATAACCTCGCATTTCCGCTCTAAGTCAGCACATGAGTTACCCAGAACCAGAATTAATCCATAGTCAGCATACCCAAAAGTTACACATCCCTCTGGGAGCTGAGTTCGGAGAAATCCATCGAAGAGGATGTTCCAGAGCAAGGGACCGAGAATGGAGCCTGGGGGGCAGCCTTTAGACAAGATATTTTCAACTTCCGCATTTGCAATACCAGCACACCTTTGCGATCGCAGAAGTAATCCAGCACCTGGTAATAGAGGTTCTGAGGACACTCCAGTTCGCGCAGTCGGCTGAGGGTACCCGGCCACCAGGCATTGTCAAATGCACCAGCGATGTCCAGAAATATCCCCACAAGGTATTTTACCCCCTTTTGAATCAAGGTGATCCTCAAGTCTGGTATTGATGAGCTTTTCCAATACCTTACCCAGGACTGGAAGAAGAGTAAGAGGCCGGTAGGAATTGACATCACCGGGGTCCTTCCCATCCCCTTTATAAAGGGTTCTAAGCAACCCTTTCTTCCAGATATTTCGGAATGTACCCTCAGCGAGGGCCTTGTTGCACAAGTGCAGCAAGTTCTCTGAAATCCTGGGATAGACCTGCTTCAACGCCTCAGCAGTGATTTTATCATTACAGGGGCTTTCCTGTTCTTTAATTTGTATAAATGTCCGTAAGCTCCTCCCTCTTGAAGGGCTGAGTGTCCTCCGCATCGTATGGATTGGTCACATTCATCCTTGTGTGCTCATGCAGAAGCTCTTCAGCCACACTTTCCACCACATCGGTGCTAAACCACGTACCCAAGCTCAGGGAATGCAAGGGAGTTGCTGATCTCTGTTTCCTAGCAGCAATCCTGTATACTAGACCCCAAGGATCCCCGTTATCCTCGGTCTCCACGAAGCGCCTCCACGATTAAAGATTTACTTCGCGAACTAGTTGGTGGTACTCAAAACACCGAGCTCGGTAGAGCCGGGGCCCTCCGCCCAGTCAAGACCTCGCAGAGAGAATACTCGATGCCGAGCCACCATGAGTCGTTTACGATCACCATCCAAATCGTCCGTCCACCAGATGTTTTTTTCTTAACACTTCCGAGCTTCTTAAGCACAGCTACAGATGTGACCTGAATCACCTCCGTGATCGCCTGTGCTTGGAATTCAACAGTCAGCTGTCAACAGATTCTGATACTCTGCTATGGACTGTTGGAGTTTCTCATCAAACCTCCGCCAGTCAGTCCCTTTGTGGATAAAACAGGTCCTTAGTGTCGGCTCCATGTCATCAGTCACCCTAATGCTGAAGGCATTAAACGAGAACTGAATAAGTCAGTGATGACTAGAGGACTTTTCCGTAACCAGCCAGTCCCGAACTAAACCAACTTCATTCATTGTACAGAGATTCACATCTAGGAAAGACTCACCACCCCGTGCTGCCGACACATAGGTCGGGAGATTCCCCAGAAGATTCAGGATCTGCAGTCCATGAATGAGCAAATACCTGCCCACCTCCTCACCCTTATGATATGTAATGGGTGAATGCCACAGTTCCGATTTTGCATTAATATCAGCAAAATAGAGCACCCTCTAATGGCCAATTTCTCGTAAAATTATATCCCAGTGCTCCAGATGTACATGCACAACATTCACAAACTGGAAGTAGGAGGAGACAAGGTAGACGTCATCACGACCAGCCCCCGAAACTTGCACTACTAAATGGTGAGGACCATATAGGCGGCCACACACCAGCAAGTCTAGTGACTTATTCCGTACCACAATCGCTGTCATAGGGTGATCCCCAAAGGACACTTTATGCCCAGATAGTCTGGGGAGACTGCCACAAACAGAGTAAGGTTCCTGCACCAAGGCTATGTCAAAAGGCAATTTTCACAGCATATGGCTCACAGCTCAGCCGAAACCGCCGAAGATCTTTGCATGTTCAACTGCACAAACTTAACCATAATCGATGCGTGAAGCCTCCATGGCAGTTATCTTCGCCAATGTGGGGCAGGTTCATGCAGTAACCTCATGGTCCAGATCTCAGAGGTTATCCATCTTATCTTAAAGCTGATACAGCAGACCTTGGTTGTGGGATCACACTGCTTGTTCGAGTGACCTTCTTTTCCACAATGTCCACATGTTAGGACCAGCTTACAGCTCCCAGACTGGTGACCATATCGTTGACATTTATAACACCTCAGCAGGGACAGGTGATCAATGACCCTGCAAGAGGTGAAGCCCAAATAAATATGCCCAGTTCCAACCAGGAGATGCCTGACCCTGCCATTACACTGAATGACCAGATGTACTTCATCTTGTTTCCTATCACAATTACACGCCTGATCTTAAAGTCTATTCTAAACTCCTCTAGAGACATATGATTAGGACCGAAGTTCTTCTCATATACCTGGTCTGACAGTTGTTCATTTGCCAGGTTGCGGGGCACATCATACACCAGGACCGAAGGAAACAACTTTCTCGGCTCATGAACGCGAACCACTGAAGATTCCCTTAGAGCGGCACGTATTTGGACCAGCGTATCATCATCCCCTGCCTCCACCAAGACTCCAACCTTAGCAATTGGCCTAATTGCTCTGATTTTGGCATTTTTGGCACTCTTCTTGAGGCCCTCAACAAGGTGGCTTTGGTTGTTTCGCTGGGAGCCAGGATGTCGACAGGGTAGACTGCCACGACCTTCTTAGCTGGCCTGATCGGAATAGATCCGGTCAGCATCTTTACTACCTGGACTGGTCTGGTGGGCTTCATGGTCCAGTCTGAATACCTTCCGCATACGTAGATCGCTGCTCAACTAGCGCGTTAGCCTGAACCCTTCTTCTGCCCTCGAGGCGACCAGACAGAAAGAGATTGGTGTGGACCATCTGATGAATGATCATTTGCATCGTCTGTATTCTCTGGTTGATCTCAAGTGCTACATCTGGTTCAACCAGGTCCTTTTCATTAGTGATACTTAAAAGTTCACTCATCAGGGTGTTGGTGGCAACACCCAGCTGATTGAAGCTATAGGGACCTTCAATTACTGCAACCTGTACTTGTGGCTAATATGATGGCTTTTCGGCCATCACTGGGTTCCGAGACTGTCTGTTATTGTCGGTGGCTAGCCCTCCATCATGAGACTTACCCTTTAGAGGTTTGTCCTTAGGCACAGGCTTCCCCTTACCCATCTTTCTGGCACCAAACTTCCTAGTGACTGCCCGAGTCCTGGTGTCCACTCCAGATTTTTCAGGGGTGTCTGAGGGGCAGCCTTTAGGTGGCTCGTCTTCGAGCTGGATTAGATTATCATTATTGGTGACCTTTAAGGGGGTGCCTCTCATTTCAGGTCAAGATTTGATATTTGCAGTAATTACAGATAAACTTGTAGACATTTCAATTGTTTAACTTTCACGAAATTAAAAATACATACAGCTCATACTTTTTGCACATTTAGCTGCCAAAGATACATTTTAAATGTTTTTGGGTTGTACAAATGAGGAGAATTTAATTTATTTCAGAACTGAAACTTCATAGGTTTAACTGCAATGACACTGGCTTCTTCAAGAAATGGTTTTAATTTATTTCAGAAAATATTAATTGATTTTAATTTGCATTTAAAAATCTCAAATTTGTTACGATTTTGACAGCCAAGACACATGAAATAGTTTTTTGTGTTAGAAATGCAAACTATATCATGAAGTAGCCAGTGGCATTGCAGTTAAACCTAAAAAGTTTCAGTTCTGCAATAAGTTAAATTCTCCATATTTGTACAACCCAAAAATGATAAAAATTTAACTTTGGCAGCTAATTATGCAAAGTATCCGCTGTATATATTTTTCATTTTGTGAAAGTTAAACAATTGAAAAAGTCTAAAAGTTGATCAGTGATAAATAGAAATATAAAATCGTGACCTGAAATGGGAGGCACCCCTTAAAGGCCGACCCTTAACTACTTTCCACACACCTTTTCGGGTGGTGGCCTCCTCAGACCTTCCAGAGCCACATTACCTCCTGAAGAAGTACTCTGGGCTGCCATGGCTCCAGGCTCTCCACTGTCCATCAATCTTTTTCTGATGTTTGTGCTGAAGTTTATAGTATATTGTTCTTCTGGGAATTTCAAACTTCACCTCTGCCTCACGCTGAGTGATGTTCCCTGCTCTAATTTCTTCAATACAGGTATTCAGTGTATATTCAGTATAATCTAAGTACTTCCTGCTTCCTGGTTTTCGTTTATATTTTGATGGCATCTTTATAGATCACCTGAAATTTACAGTGAGCCATAGAAAAAAGGTGGGAAACATTTTTTTTAAAGCAAATCAATAGAAAAAGAGGGCAATTAATTTTTGTAAACACAGCTGCGTCAGGGCATTAGTTAAGGGGACTTTGCACCACCAAGTTCGATCGTGCAAAGTCAACCCTATTAACACAAACACCAAGTCACTTTTTCAAAATTGTGAAACACAGCTGTCTTAATTTTAAGCACATTCTTATGAAAGACAGATAAAAAATGGAAAAGTAGGATGGTATGCTTACTCTGGTTCATGTCAAATACTTCTTTAAATTTTACACTTTTTGCTCAACACAATAACACATAAAAACTAATGTTATCCAATTGAGGTTATGAAGCAAACTAAAACTGAGAAAAAGGCGAGAAGTCCTCAAAATTATGATCCATTGTTCCCAAAGGTCACAGAAAAAAAATGGGTGCGTGTACTTAGGTACGCGCATGAGAAGTTATACTTCTTTGGCATCATTAAAAAATAGTTTTTAATTGCATGCAAAAATAGTGCGTAGAGTCCCTCCGCGCGGAAGAAGGGAAACTTCGTAATGTGGAAATGAAAATAGGAAGGGGTAGAAATTTATTTTTAGTGAAATCATATTGTATGAAATCAAACTAAAAAAATTAAAGGAAATAAATTTGTGACGATTCATAGATTGATTTTCAGAGAGAGAGAGAGAGAGAGAGAGAGAGCTATTGAATGTCTATAAAACTATCTTTTTTATGAGAGCAGATTCTCATGAAATAAATCATGAAATCATTCAACGATAAAAGCTGTTTTGTTTATTTAACTAAGCGGACGGGTTCGCCCCAAGGAGAAAATTGACGCAGAGACCTCGTAAACATTGAGAGATGACACACACTCACTATTTATGTGCCTATGAAACATGATTTTTTTCTGCAATTTCAATTGTAATATAAAAAAGGGTATTGAAAATTGAAACAAATATGGCGACACTACAAACTGTCAGGATCTTTATTTTTTTCTTACTCTCTACTTAGTTCCTTACAATAGCAAAACTTAATGGCTTCTTATAATGGTTATATTGTATGTCATAAAATTAAGATTTCTTTTCTTTCCTTGAGCCTATTTTGATGAAATAAAGCTTATATTTCTTTCTCTGCTACGCTCAAGGTAACTTGAAAACCCCATTAAAATTCGTATAGTAGTTTTGTACAGTGGCGTAGCCAGGATTTGTGTATGGGGGGGGGGGGGGTTAAGAAGCATGGTCCCCCCCCTATTGAAACGGGGGAGTCCGGGGGTCCGCCCTCAGAAATTTTTTTTATTTTAAGGTGTAAAATAGTGCTATTTTAGCAGTTTTGGGTAGGTACTTAACTTTAAATATTGTAATGGTAAAAATATTATTATTTTTTAATAAAAAATGTTTGAGTGATAAAGTAAGAAATTAATTAACAATATTTTAATCAATCCGACTGCCTTGTTTACGTCCACTCAAAATCATAAATCATGCTCGAAGGTCGACAATACAAAAAAAAAGAATAAAAAGGGTTGGGTTTCGGCAGAACTGATCTATTCCTGGAAACAATTAGCTTTAGCTTGAGTTACATGACACCATGTCGTTGTCTCAATTCTATACACACACAGCGATCCTTACACTTTTGGAAGCCCAGTCAACACCTGCTTATAATTACCGCGCTGGTAAAATACAATAGGTGTAAGATATTTGAAAGCTTGGGACCCGTCACGGCATCACAACCTTATATCTTCTGCTCGCGACAGGGGTAGGGGAAGGGAAGGAGAATCGGTAGGGCTCGCTTACTCTTCCCCTACAGTGCAGTGGCCGGTGATAGCAGTAAGACACCCAGGCTTTTAGCAAACCTGCTTTCAGATAATAAAAAATAATTGTGGTTAAGGGGTGGGGGTGGGGGTTAGAACCACTAACCCCCTCCCCCCCTAGCTCCGCCACTGATTTTGAAGAACACCGCGTACAAACAGACAGTGCTTTAATACCCCCTCCATGGTAGCGTAAAACGTTTAACGCAACCTTGTAGGAAGTCGCATTAGAAGTATAACTTCAAAAATAATTATCCCATTTAACTGAAAATATTATATCCTTTTGGTCACTATAACATTTTACATGCTTTGGTGCAAAGCCAACTCAATGGTGCAAAGTCAGGCCATTTTACGGTACCTCTAGTTTATTGAAGTTATATTTCTAATGCGACTTCCAACAAGGTTGCGTTAAACGTTTAACGCTCCTGGGGAGGGGGAATAGAAAGAGAGAGAGAGAGCGAGAGTGGATGCTATTGTAAGGAACTAAGTAGAGAGTAAGAAAAAAATAAAGATCCTGACAGTTTGTAGTGTCGCCATATTTGTTTCAATTTTCAATACCCTTTTTGTATATTACAATTGAAATTGCAGAAAAAAATCATGTTTCATTGACACATAAATAGTAAGTGTGTGTCATTTCTCTATGTCCACGAGGTCTCGCCGCGTCAATTTTCTCCTTGGGGCTAACCCGTCCGCTTAGTTAAATAAACAGCTTTTATCGTTGAATGATTTCATGATTTATTTCATAAAAATCTGCTCTCATAAATAAGTTAGTTTTATAGACATTCAATAGGTCTCTCTCTCTCTCTCTCTGAAAATCAATCTATGTATCGTTACAAAATTTTACTTTATTTTATTAGTTTGATTTCATACAATATGATTTCACTAAAAATAAATTTCTACCCCTTCCTATTTTCATTTCCACATTACGAAGTTTACCTTCTTCCGCGCGGAGGGACTCTACGCACTATTTGTGCATGCAATTAAAAACTATTTTTTAATGATGCCAAAGAAGTATAACTTCTGACGCGCGTACCTAAGTACACGCACCCATTTTTTGCATTAGAATAAACAGTTTTGAGGAGTGAGTATGCACATTGTGTGGTGTTTTCTGTTGTCATAGTCATTTAGTAACGATTGTAAGTAGTATGTAAAAGGGCATCCTGCGCCAGGATGCAGGATGTGAAGCCGGAGCTGATGTCCGCCATCTTGGATTGTGACGTCACGCCGGCCATTTTTGACTCAAAATTCCTCAAAAATGACTAAAAATGACTCAAAAATTCCCGTTTTCGAGGGAAAAATTCCCGTTTCAAGGGAAAATTAGGATTTCGAAAAACCACGAAAGTGGTTTTGCCTTAAAAACCACGAAATTCCTGATATAGTCTTAAGCATCCATGTCTACAACCTCCGATAAGCCTCTTTTAGGATTATGTAATCAATGTTGCAATTTTCGTTACGGCAGCCATCTTTAAAATCTTTATTTATTATCCGATTTTAATGAAATTTTTTTTAAAAGTTATAAAAAATTCAGCTTCTGTTAAGCCATTTCTAGGAATAAGGATACCATGACCGCCATCTTGGGTTATGACGTCACCGTTGAAATTTCCGTTACACTAGCCATCACGAAAATATGTTATTTTTATGTTAGGAAATCAGGAAAAAATTTAAAAATCATTAAAAAGATTATTTAATCGAATTAAATAATAAAAATATTAAAAACCACTGTTGCACTTATCGTTACGGTCGCCATCTTGGATTATATAAATGTTGCATATTTCGTTACACCCGCCATCTGGGTTGAGTACTATGTCATCGTTACATTTTATGTTACGACCGTCATATTGGATCCTATTAATGTTGCAATTACTGTTATGGTCGCCATCTTGAAATTTAGATGCCATCTTCGAAATCCGTAATTTTTATGTTATAAAATCGGGAAAAATTCCAAAAGTCATCAAAAAATTAACTTAATAGAATTCTGATTGATTATATCGTTCCCATCCTTGGTTCGAAACCGGTGAGAGCAAAAAAAAAAACATCATATCCTTCCTCCACAGAAGCCACCTTCAGACTAACCTACCACCAATATCAAGGTATATATCGTCAGCTGGTATGACGTCATGTCCGCCATCTTGTCTTCGTCCGCTGGAGAGTGTCATCTTGTTTTCGTCTGCTAAAGTGTGCTGGCGACATGTTAATATAATTTTCTGTTCACCATACCTTTAACCTCGTCTGTTGGCATTGAACTTTGTCATTAGCTTTGAAATATGACCTTGAACTTTGACCTTGACCATTGACCTTAAACTTTGACCTCTACTTTGAACTTACACCTTGACCTTAAAATTTACCATGACCTTGATCTTTGACTTTGATCTTGACATCCATCATGGATCCATAATTTTATGTTCAGTACATGCCACCAGGAGCTACCACATGCAAGTGGTCATTACCACCATCATGTTTTCGTCTGCTGTAGGACACCATCTTGTGTGTACTCGTCTTACCATCATGCTAGTTTTATTCTAACCTGCTACAGTTCCGTAATCATTTCTTATTACTGAGGTGCCCGCCATCTTGAAATCATGTAAATATTTAGCTAGAAATCCGGGATAAATTCCAAATGTCTCCGAAAATATCAATTATTAATTTACAAATTGAATGGATGGATTCCTGTCCACGGTTCGATTCTTAACCAGTGACAGTTGTAACTAATTATTAAATAAATTTTAGATTCTGTTTTTCATTACCTTTCGAGGAGTTTATTAATCATTCACTCTACGAAAAACAACTCAAGTCAATATACCTTACCAACGAATTAATACAGTGCCGATTAGACTATTATAAAAGACATATATTTCAATAATCTGAATAACCTATAAGCCCTTCATGTACAAAGCCACACATATAGATCAATTGTCTTCAGTCCATGAGACCGAGTCATGTCATCAGACGTATAGGCTAGTCATTTCAGGACCGCATAACCTTCTTCGTTAGCTAATTATATTCAGCTATCCATCGTGACATTTTTTATACATACTAAAGGACCAAATGACCTTGAAAAATATTTTAGTAACACCAAGAGGTTTTAAACAAGTAAATATTCAATCACTACATTTTGTACTACGCGCAATCAACAATAAGGAAGGACCATCAACGAAAAGGCAGCACCGCCAACGAAAAGGCAGCACATTTGGAAGCGCCGACAACGAAAAGGCAGCACCATCATCGAAAAGGCAGCACATTTGTCATTGACTCCAATATTCATTGGCTCCATTAATTCGCTCGCTCCAATATTCATTGGCTCCAATATTCATCGGCTCCAATATTCATGGGCTCCAATATCAATTGGACCCAATTGGTACAACAATATTTTGGCTCCTATAGTAATTGGCTCCAATAGTCATTGGCTCCAATAGTCATTGGCTCCAATAGTCATTGGCTCCAATAGTCATTGGCTCTAATAGTCATTAGCTACAATATTCATTGGCTCCAATATTCATTGGCTCCAATATTTATTGGCTCCAATATTCATTGTCTCTAATATTCATTGGCTCCAATATTCATTGTCTCTAATATTCATTGGCTCCAATATTCATTGGCTCCATTAGTCATTGACACCAACAGTCTTTTGGTTCCAAAAGTCTTTTGGCTCCAAATATATTTGGCTAGAATTCTTCGAGTATAAGACACTATGAGACCACATGGCTACGTGTCTAAAATGATCTAGCTGGTTACGAGTTATACATGGCCTGCGCGGCTACAGAGCTACGAAGCTTCTAGTACACAAGTTTACGTGACTGCGACGATACAGGACTACAAGTCTGCATGAGTACTTGACTACGAAGCTACTAGTCTACAAGGCTCCAGTTGCCGCATCTGTCTTCGTCGGAATTTTCTCTTTTGCTCCAACTGCACCACCAGCATTATGTTATAAGATTACATAGGTACTTGCTTACGTAGCTTCAAGTCTACGAGGCTACTTGGATACATAGCAACAATTATACGAGGTCTCAAGACTTCATGACTACGCGACTTTGAGTCATGAGGTTACGAGAATATGTGACTACGAATCTTCAAGTTTACGAGACTGCGAGACTACAGAGCTACGATGTCTCTAGAAAACAGGTTTATGTGACTGCATGGATACAGGAATACAAGTCTGCATGAGTTCTTGACTACGAAGCTACTCGTCTACAAGGCTCCAATTGCCACATCTGTCTTCAATGGAATTTTCTCTTTTGCTACATCTGCACCATCAGCATTATGTTATAAGATTACAAGGCTACTTGCTTACGTAGCTTCAAGTCTACGTGGCTCCAATACATCATGACTACGAGACTACGAGCCATGAGGTTACGAGACTATGCGATTGCAAAACTTCAAGGTTACATGATCGCGAAGCTATAGGACTACGAAGCTTCCAGAACGCATGGTTACGAGACTGCATGACTAATTGGCCGCGTAGCTACGAAACGTCATGTCTCTAACTGACTACAATAGCACTATTCAGTGGTGAGAGTTAATTTATCTCATGCAATGGTACTTGCTGCAAGCAGTTCCGCTTTTCAACATGAGATGACCTCACGTGTTGCTTGCAGGTAAATAATATTGATTTATTTTATGTGGGATGCGAAATGCTCACTATCGATAGCATAAGAAGGATGGCTTCGTTAGTCTCCGGAGAAGGAAGTTCGTCCTTCCTGCTAGTGCTTCTCAGATTTCTCACGGTCCACCATCTTGGATTGCGACGTCACGGCGGCCATCTTGGATGGGTGTGACCTTGACCTTTCACCGAAACCACAGAAATGATCGCAAGCACACGGATTAACCAAAAAAATATTGATAAGAATAATCAGGAGCACACGGAGAAAACCATCATAATATTGGCAAGAATAATCAGGATCACACAGAGAAAAACACCATTATATTGACAAGAATAATCAGAAGCACACGGAGAAAAACGACACATGTTTTCTTTGATATCATAAAATTACAGGGAAAAAATATTTAAAAATAAAAATTAATTAATAAAAAAATAAAAAAAAATAAAAACATAAAATTCTGGCTTGTACTAGAACTCTATCTTTGCTAGACAATGATAAGTTAACATGCTAGCAGAATCTTTTAATGTATTTTTTATTTACTTTTTTGAAATTTTTTATAATTTATTTTTATTTTTAAATATTTTTTTTACTGTAATTTTATGATACCAAAGAAAACCTGTGTCGTTTTTCTCCGTGTGCTTCTGATTATTCTTGTCAATATAATGGTGGTTTTCTCCGTGTGCTCCTGATTATTCTTGCCAATATTATGATGGTTTTCTCCGTGTGCTCCTGATTATTCTTACCAATATTTTGATGGTTAATCCGTGTGCTTGCGATCATTTATGCGGTTTCGGTCAAAGGTCAAGTTCACACCCATCCAAGATGGCCGCCGTGACGTCGCAATCCAAGATGGCGGACCGTGAGAAATCTGAGAAGCACTAACAGGAAGGACGAACTTCCTTCTCCTTGGAGACTAACGAAGCCATCCTTCTTATGCTATCGCTAGTGAACATCACGCATCCCGCATAAAAGAAAAAAATATTATTTACCTGCAAGAAACACGTGAGGTCATCTGATGTTGAAAAGCGGAACTGCTTGTAGCAAGTACCTTTGCATGAGATAAATTAACTCTCACCACTGAATAGTGCTATTTTAGTCTGTTAGAGACATGAAGTTTCGTAGCCACGCGGCCAATTAGTCATGCAGTCACGTAACCATGCGTTCTGGAAGCTTCGTAGTCCTAAAGCCTCGCGATCACGTAACCTTGAAGACTTGCAAACGCATAGTCTCGTAACCTCATGGCTCGTAGTCGCGTAGACATCATGTATTGGGATCTCGTAGAATAGTAGCCTCGCAGTCTCGTAACCATGCGTTCTGGAAGCTTCGTAGTCCTATAGCCTCGCGATCACGTAACCTTGAAGACTCGCAATCGCATAGACTCTTAACCTCATGGCTTGTAGTCTCGTAGTCATGATGCATTGGAGCCTCGTAGACTAGAAGCAACGTGGGCAAGCGGACTTGTAATCTTATAACATAATGCTGATGGAGCAGTTAAAAGAAAAAATTCCGTCGAAGACAGATGCGGCAACTGTAGCCTTGTAGACGAGTAGCTTCGTAGTCAAGTACTCATGCAGACTTGTAGTCCTGTATCCTCGCAGTCACGTAAATTTGTGTACTAGAATCTTCGTAGCTCTGTAGGTTTGCAAGCCATGTATAACTCGTAACCAGCTAGATCATTTTAGACTCGTAGCCATGTGGTCTCATAGCCTCTTAGACTCGAAGAATTCTAGCCAAAAGACTTTTGGAACCAAAAGACTGTTGGTGTCAATGACTGATGGAGCCAATGAATATTGGAGTCAATGAATATTGGAGTCAATGCATATTGGAGCCAATGAATATTGGAGCCAATGAATATTGGAGCCAATGAATATTGCAGCCAATGAATATTGCAGCCAATGAATATTGCAGCCAATGAATATTGCAGCCAATGAATATTGCAGCCAATGACTATTGGAGCCAATGACTATTGGAGCCAATGACTATAGGAGCCAAAATACTGTTGGAGCATTTGGAGCAATTGGAGCCAATTGATATTGGAGCCAATTGATATTGGAGCCAATTGATATTGGAACCAATGGATATTGGAGCCAATGGATATTGGAGCCAATGAATATTGGAGCCAATGAATATTGGAGCCAATGAATATTGTAGCCAATGAATATTGGAGCCAATGAATATTGGAGCCAATGAATATTGGAGCCAATGAATATTTGAGCCAATGAATATTCGAGCCAATGAATATTGGAGCCAATGAATATTGGAGCCAATGAATATTGGAGCTAATGAATATTGGAGCCAATGAATAAGTGGCCAAAGACTATTGGAGCCAATGAATAAGTAACCAAAGACTATTGGAGCCAATGACTATAGGAGTCAAAAGACTGTAGGAGCCAAAAGACTGATGGAGCCTTTTGGAGCCTGTTGGAGCTTTTGGAGCAATAGGAGCCAACTGATATTGGAGCTTATGAATATTGGAGCCGATGAATATTGGAGTCAATGAATATTGCAGCGAGCGAATTAATGTAACCAATGAATATTGGAGCATTTGGAGCAATTGGAGCTAATTGATATTGGAGCCCATGAATTTTGGCCTCATAAATATTGGAGCCAATGAATATTGGAGCTAATGAATATTGGAGCTAATGAATATTGGGACCAATGAATATTGTGGCCAATGACTATTGGAGCCAATGAATATAGGAGCCAAAAGTATGATGGAGCCTTTTGGAGCCTGTTGGAGCATTTTGAGCAATTTGAGCAAATTGATATTGGAGCCCATGAATATTGGAGCCGATGAATATTGGAGCCGATGAATATTGGAGCCAATGAATATTGGAGCGAGCGAATTAATGGAACCAATGAATATTGGAGTCAATGACAAATGTGCTGTCTTTTCGATGATGGTGCTGCCTTTTCGTTATCGGTGCTTCCAAATGAGCCACCTTTTCGTTGGCGGTGCTTCCAAATGTGCTGCCTTTTGTTTGCGGTGCTGCCTTTACGTTGTCGGTGCTTCCTAATGAGCTGCCTTTTCGTTGGCGGTGCTGCATTTTCGTTGTCGGTGCTTCCAAATGTGCTGCCTTTTCGTTGGCGGTTCTGCCTTTTTGTTGTCGGCGCTTCCAAATGTGCTGCCTTTTTGTTGTCGGCGCTTCCAAATGTGCTGCCTTTTCGTTGGCGGTGCTGCCTTTTCTTTGACGGTCCTTCCTTATTGTTGATTGCGCGTAGTACAAAATGTAGTGATTGAATATTTACTAGTTTAAAACCTCTTGTTGTTACTAAAATATTTTTCCAGGTCACTTGGTCCTTTAGTATGTATAAAAATGTCACGATGGATTAATTGAATATAATTAGCTAACGACGAAGGTTATGCGGTCCTGAAATGACTAGCCTATACGTCTGATAATGACATGACTCGGTCTCATGGACTGAAGACAATTGATCTATATGTGTGGCTTTGTACATGAACGGCTTATAGGTTATTCAGATTATTGAAATACTTGTCTTTCATTATAGTCTAATCGGCACTGTATTAATTCGTTGGTAAGGTATATTTACTTGAGTTGTTTTTCGTAGAGTGAATGATTAATAAACTCCGCGAAAGGTGATGGAAAACAGATACTAAAATTTATTTAATAATTAGTTACAACTGTCAATGGTCAAGAATCGAACCGTGGACAGGAATCCATCCATTCAATTTGTAAATTAATAATTGATATTTTCGGAGACATTTGGAATTCATCCCAGATTTCTAGCTAAATAATTACATGATTTTAAGATGGAGGCCAAATTTCAAGATGGCGGGCACCTCAGTAATAAAAAATTATTACGGCACTGTAGCAGGTTAGAATAAAACTAGCATGATGGTAAGACGAGTACACACAAGATGGTGTCCTCCAGCAGACGGAAAGATGATGGTGGTAATGACCACTAGCATTTGGTAGCTCCTGATGGCATGTACTGAACATAAAATGACGGATCCATGATGGACGTCAAGATCAAAGTCAAAGATCAAGGTAATTGTCAAATTTCAAGGTCAAAGTTCAAGGTCAAGGTTCAAAGTCGAGATAAAAGTTCAAGGTCAATGTTCAAGGTCAATGTTCAAGGTCAATATTCAAGGTCAATGACAAAGTTCAATGCGAACAGACGAGGTTAAAGGTATGGTGAACAGAAATATATATTAACATGTCGCCAGATTACTTTAGCAGACGAAAACAAGATGACGGTCTCCAGCGGACGAAGACAATATGGCGGACATGACGTCATACCAGCTGACGATATATACCTTGATATTGGTGGTAGGTCATTCTGAAGGTAGCTTCTGTGGAGGAAGGATCTGATGTTTTTATTTTTATTTTTTGCCCTCACCGGTTTCGAATCAAGGATGGGAACGATATAATCAATCAGAATTCTATTAAGTTATTTTTTAATAAATTTAGGACTTTTTCCCGATTTTTTAACATAAAAACTATGGATTTCCAAGATGGCGTCTAAATTTCAAGATGGCGACCATAACAGTAATTGCAACATTAATAGAATCCAATATGACGGTCGTAACATAAAGTGTAACGATGACATAGTACTCAACCAAGATGGCGGGTGTAACAAATATGTAACATTTATATAATCCAAGATGGCGACCGTAACGATAAGTGCAAATGTGGTTTTTAATATTTTTATTATTTAATTCGATTTAATAATTTTTTTTAATAATTTTTAAAATTTATCCCGATTTTCTAACATAAAAATTACAGATTTTCAAGGTGGCGTGCGCAACGGAAATTGCAACGGTGAAGTCATAATACAAGATGGCGGTCATGGTATTCTTATTCCTAGAAATGGCTTAACGGAAGCTGAATTTTTTATAAATTTTAAAAATTTTTTCATTAAAATTGGATAATAAATAAAGATTTTCAAGATGGCTGACGTAACGAAAATTGCAACAGTGACGACATAATCCTAAAAGAGGCTTATCGGAGGCTGTACACATGGATGCTTAAGCCTATATCAGGAATTTCGTGGTTTTTAAGGAAAAACGATTTTTGTGGTTTTTTGAAATCCTTATTTTCCCTCGAAACGGGAATTTTTCCCTCGAAAACGGGAAATTTTGAGTCATTTTGAATAATTTTTGAGGAATTGTGAGTCAAAAATGGCCGCCGTGACATCACAATTCAAGATGGCAGACATCAGCTCCGGCTCCACATCCTGCATCCTGCACCCTTTTACATACTACTATGGTATCTTATCATTCCGCTTATAACTCCCTTTTGCTGTGAACTACCACGACACAGCTTCTTTTAAAGTTCGTTAATTCATTTTATCTCTGTGAAAATAGAATAGTTATTTATTCCGAACATGGCTACAAGACTAATGGCTACAAAGATACATCAAACACATAGAAAATAACTCTTTGTATAAAAAGACAAACTCGGCAAATTTAATGCTTATTATAGAGCCAAAATATTCCTGAAAGATGATGTATTTTATGCTACTACAAGACCAAGGGGTTTTGGACCCTTAAATATTCAGTCCTCAATAATGTAGACTTGACTACAAACATCCAACGAAAAGGAATCATATTAGGACAAACATTTAACTCGGTAGGATAAGATCAATCGGCTATATTCGCTAAAATACGAAAGGATACTATAGAATCCATTTCAATCTGGCTACAATAGCTTCATCTGTATATGGCTCCATCTGGATACAATGCCTCCATCTACATTTGTCTCCAATTGATTTCAGTTACTATGTTGATCGAACTCGTCTCAATTGCTCAAAATGCTTTATTATTACTACGTATCAATTTTGATAGTGATTGATTATCATTTTTTACTTTTTTAAGTTAGAATTTGTATTACAAGAATTCAGTTTTAGTTATAAATTAGATCACACGAAATAAAACAATCTTTTTTCATCCAAAATATAACTAATTTTTTCACTTTTATACACATGCAGACAAAACAAGTCACTATTATATGTGGCACACAATTCTTATGTCACGATATATAGTCTATGTTTGTTTGGTATTGGATAAATTGCCATAATTATTTGCAAAGCAAGTAGAAGTCTTAACTTGTGAACCAATATGTTATTATCTTTTCATGTTGTGTAATCAATCTCTTCAGCTCCTGTCATCTTCCTTACATTTTTATTACTATTACTTTTAAGATATTTGCTTTGTTTGATAGTACTGCGCATTGTTAGTTAATAATCACTTCAGAACCACTCCATGTTCCTGATAGCATTTTTTGAGCGCCTACGTTGTTTTATTCCCATGTTATCAAGATAACATTCAAACGATATCTTGAGATAAAAAGACAATCATTGACAGGCAAATAAATATGTCTCACTAACACTTGCACTGTTAAAATATGTACATTTAAGTACTGGTGTCAGATGTAAGTATTTTTATATGTAGTGCTAAAAGTTAAAGACTTAACAGAAATGTTTTTATATGTCGCCAGTATTAGTTTTAACTATATTATTTTTAGGTTATTTTGTTTTTTTATCACATTAAATCAAATAATATTTCTGTTGCAAAGTCAAATCCATAGAAAAATTATTTTTTTAAGATTGTTGCATAATGACTTCACACAGAATTTCCATGAAACATCAAATCTCAAAAAAAAATATTTGGCTATTAACAATGGTTGCAACTAAAATATTATTTTGAAGCCACATAAATTAATGCCATAAAATCATGTTTCAATTGTGGTTAAATTCCAAGCTTCAAAGTATCAGAATTTTGAGTTTTGTGAAACAAATTATTATTTTGAAAAAGTTTTTTTATGTTACTTAAAAAATTCTGTTTCCCACAAGGTTAGAGATTTTTGTACCTACATATTTGGTTGAGTGATGGGTCAAAACCATTCTCATATTTGAAACCCATATTCGGTTATTTAAAAATTGCCTCGAATCCGAATCTGGAAATCAAAAGTGAGGAACAAAATTATATATGAGTAAAAAACTGTAAGATAAGTTCAAGAAAAAATCAAACAATTTAATATTAATTTTTAATATAAAATAAGAATATTTACATATTTATGATAAATACATATTTTTCCGCTAGTTGCAGAAACAAAAATTTCTTAGAAAGCTTCCGTACAGATATATAATGTAGTCATTGTAAACTATGCAGTTGCAAATGCTTGAATTTTTCTTCCTCAATAATTTTCTAGAAATATTTTTTCTAGAATGTAAAAAATATGAATGTTAAAGGTTTGATGATATTTGAAGATCTGATTGGGCCATAACCTAATTTAAAAACTAAATATTTTTCAAAAATACAGCCATACGCGAATATCCTTTTAAATATCATATAACAGAGTGTCATCGAACAGAACTAGTTTCTGAATAACTGAACAATATTAAATGAAACGTAGAGTTGTGACTTACAACTTGGTACTGAAGGGAAAAACATATTCTTACGTATTGTTTTTAACGATTCAATTTTTTTGTAGTAATGTGCATAATGGTTAAAAAATTAAAATAAATATCAGGGTTCCCAAAGACAGAGAGTATCACGAAAAAAAGGAAGGCTCAGTGAATTAAAAGAAGTTACAAAAAACTGGAAAACCTGGAAAATTAAAATAGCTTCTCTTTAAAACAATATCAATAATTTGTCAAAGTATGTAGTATCTTATTGTCTTAAAATGGGTGTAAATTGAACATAAATTTATGTGCTGTTAATAATTCTACCTGCTTTTTTTTACTAAAATTAATTCCAAGTAAGGGATACAAACCACTGTATTAATTTGAAGGCTGTAGAATTGTCTTATAAATATTCAATAATAAATCGTTTAATGGTTTTGCAAACAAATTTGCTTTCCTGTTTAGTTTTCTTTATCAAACTGGCAGAGTTGGTAACGTAGTGTAAATGGAAATGATAACAGTGTAAACTATGTATTGATGTATGGCGTAGACAAACATATTTAGTCAATTTTGCATGTTATGTGCGGTGTATGTTGGCTGAAAAGTATTTTCATAATAGTATGTATTGTAATATAAATCTGTTATCTTGCCAAATAGACAAATTATGTAGGAAAAATATAGTTTGTTGGGACAAAAAAAACTGAAGGAAATTTACTGAACAAGAGTCTCGGAACTCTGAAATACTAAAATGTAAAAAGAAGTCACCTGCAGTGTGATTGATTAGTACATAATATCATTTATAAACAACTAGTCATAGTCATGTGCGTAATGGTAACTTATACGATGAAAAATTGAACGGTACATAAAAAATATTTTTTATTATCTTGCTATATATTTAGATATTTTGAATGGGTTGAACATTTAAATGACAAAAATGTTATTAGACACAGATTTTAATGAAAAAATAAAAATTAATAACTCCAAGATTCTGTAAGGTATTGAAAGTTGGGAATTAATATTAATGTTTTACATATGTGTAACTATTAATAAAATAATTATTTTTCAACAGGTTACCAGAGAACGGTCATCTACTAGCGATACTGCAAGCAAAGTATATTGGATAGAGTTCAAAAACCATTCATCTTATATCTTTATACAAAGGTACTAACTATAACCAAAATGCAGAAAATTTCAGCTAGCATTTTCCAAATCTTCACGATTTTGACCTTAATTCAAGCTGGAAGTGCAAAAGATCTTCGCAATGTCACAGAACCCAAAACTCCACAAACTTGCGTGTCACTGAAAGCAACCGGAGGGGATGACACCGACCTTATCCAGAAAGCTCTGAACTCTTGCACCACGGGCAAAGCTGTCGCACTGTCGTCTGGTATATTTAACTCCGGTCCCATCACTATACCATCTGGAGCCAGTCTTCTGGTGGACAGTGGCGCCGCACTGAAGGCTATCCCAGACCCTAAGTTATATGACCAAGGAGCGAAAACATGCGGCACTCTGGACCACTACGGCGTCGGCTGCAAGGCCTTCATCACAATGCTCCGAGCCAAAGGCAGTGGAATCTATGGCAAAGGAGTGATTGATGGTCAAGGTGGCCAGAAAATGACTGGGACAAACACGACGTGGTGGAAGCTCACCCATGACGCTAGGGTTACCGGAAAACACCAGAACAACCCTAGACTGATACAAATCAACAACTCTGTAGACATCACTGTGTACCAGATCACGTTAAAGAACTCTCCTTTTTACCACCTTACCAGCAGCGAGACAAATGGATTCACAGTATGGGGCATCACCATTGACTCGGCTAATGCCACTAGCAACAATGATGGCATCGACCCAACGGGATCACAGAATGTCACTATAGCCTACTGCAACATAAGCACAATTGACGACAACATAGCTATATCAGCACTGATCGCACCATCACGACACATTTCACTTTACAAAAACCATTTCAATCATGGTAACGGAGTTGCGATAGGCAGTCCAACCAACTACGGAATCAGCGATGTGACCTTTTCTGCGCTCACGCTGAATCACCTCACCTACGGGCTGTACATCAAGAGCGACACCTTGAACGGCGGGCTGGTAACAAACATCACCTACGACAACATCTGCATCGAGAATGTTCGGTACCCCATCTGCCTCGACACGCACTACTACAATAAGACTGGCAGCAGGATACCGGAGTTCCGGAACATCAGCTACAACAATGTGGCGGTCCACACAAAAGGAACCTTTATATTTGACGGCCTCAGCGAAGCGCACCCTGTTGAAGTAAAGCTAAGTAACGTGAATGTACAGAAAGGTTCAGAATTGTTTATAAGTCATGCTAAGATTAATGGAAAATGGAACAACGATTTAAGAAACAAATACTGTGGACAATACGGCAATAAATAGCTGATTTTTTTTTGTTTCATAATACATTCTTTCAAGGTAAAATCATATGAGAGAAAGCAAAAGTGTTTCGAAACTATTATCTCAGATATTTTGTATATTTGGAGAGTACTGTATAAACTTAATGCTATTTTATTCTCATGCTTGTTATTTGATCTTTAGATATATACGCATAAAAAGCTAATTTTAATTCACAAACTGGCAAATCCATATTAATGAAAAGAATACAATGTTAATGTTAAATATAAGAGCTAGTTTTATTTAAGGCAATTTTTCTGTGGAATACAGATCAGAAACAATGCTATAATAGTGTTTGAGATTCGCTAACATTAAAATAATAATAATAAAAATAATTAATCAATGTGTTTTTTTCCTTAAGCATATTATTAGCTTAGATGAAATTCATAAAAAAAAATACCATGCACGTAAGATTACGTGACTCCCCCAAAAATTAAAATAGCCTTTAAGTGACAATTTAAAGGCATTTTTTTTAAAAGAAAATACCAATAATTATTAAGTTATGAAATTGTAAGTTAAAATTTTTCTAAGTGTAACTAACCACAAACTTTATTGAAAAAAAAAATTACAAACTGTCACGTAAGGACATTTATTGTCACAGAAGGAAAATCCAACCCATTTAGTCAACAATACTGTTTTCTGTTCTCTATTTTTTCTATCACATATATTTCCTCCATTTTCATTACTGAAAGCTGGAGATTGAATACTAAATCTAAGAAATTACTTTTAATGAAGCAAATCGGTTAAATGTGGTAAGTTTATTTCATTGTCATTCACATTGCACTGAAATGAAGTGGTACTCGTGTTGTTACTTATAGTTGGGCGCCACTTTTCTTCTGTACTGTTGGTACGGACTTATAATGTTGTGCTGTGATCGTGTTAAGATCACTAGTTGATACCATACAGAAGAGTGATACAGCTGACATAAAATAATAGTAAATACCAATAAAAACTGAGATTGGTTGAGAATACCATAAAGTATGTTACTGGTGTGAAAATTTGATAATAATATATATATACTGCAGTAATAAGATCTTGATGGTTTGGGGAACAGAATACAAAACACCTTTAATAAAACTATAACACTACAACTACACATACATATACACTTACAATAACTTAAGAACTAATACATAAACAAGAATACAGACGTTGATGTAGGTTGCTTTAGATTTACCAAAATTAAAATAAAAGAAATATGACTGTTGTTTATTATTATTAAGGCAGACCTGGTGATGTGTAACTGGATAGAATAAACAGGATGTACGGTGAGATAGATTAGTCCAAAAGTTCTTTTAATGTTCGAAATGAAAATATATCCAGAAAAATATTAACTGAGTTTTAAAAATATATGTTAATTTAACTTTATGCAGTTGTATCACAATCAATAGTTCAAATTTACCACGGCTAGTTAGTTCAGGGTTCACGATGATTACTTTAAAATCAGACCTCTGGTATATTATTCCAGCTTATAAAGTTCTCGAAATGTTAATTAAACTGCTCAGGCTGATTAATTACAGTTATTTTCAGTTTATAACACAGCTAGTGATGCAAAACAAAAGAAAGTTTTCAACGAAGTTACTAAACTTGAATAATGGAATTATTAAGAGAAGCTTGGATGTAATACCGATGGCTTAGGCTTCAATTAAAATCTCGAAATAATTAAATGCAACATGGTCACTTTTCGCCACATTTACTCACGTCACGCCTTTGCAGAATGTAGATTTCAGTGCACACGATATTTCCACAAACTGTAGTAAATATTTTACATAATATTGAAAATACTACACGGCAGCGTCGGGCTAAGCCTTACGAAGCATACGCCTAAGACATTTATTTTTTCACTTATTCTACTACTTCCTCCCTGTTTAGCAAAAGCCTTATTGTTAAATCAAAATCTGAGTGCTGATTGGCTGCTGTAAGACCATATCCGGCGGCCTTCGTACACATACTAAGCAGCAAGATACAGGTAAGTAACAATAATTAATAAAATTACAAATAATGACAATTAAATAACAAAATCAATTAGCTGGAGATGCTGTTATAGAACAAAATAACATAAAATAATTTAAAATAAATTCAGATCAGGATATTTTGCAACAATGTATGAGTAAATACAGAAATTGCTATTGTTGAGGTATATAAATAAGAGTTCAGATTGTTCGAGGCTTAATCTCGTAGAAAACATTTAACAATATAATATTTGATCTTACATAAAAATAATCGTAGTTTAACATCTCTAAAGTAGGCCCTAGACTATCAAGCGGCTGGATCAAATGCTTGAGGCACCGATTGATGGGCGCCTCAAGCGTACTTCAATCAACACTTCAATCTTTTGATCAAAATTCGCAGTCGAAGCTGAGAAGTGGAGGAGTGTGGAGCGTATAATGGTGTCAAATGTAGATTTGGGCTTCCTGGCCTTAACATTGGTTGGTGTGAAGGGGAGAAACCACAACAAGAAAAAAAGACGGTGGTCTAAGGACTGGTATAAAATGAGGAACCGCTTCATTCATCAACATCTCCTTAACTTTCCGAGTGGTTCGGAACCAGAGGATTATAGAAACTTTCTACGCATGGACCAAGAAAGTTTCGATAATCTACTCTATTAAGTCCACCAAGACATCGAGAAGAAGGACACGATAATGCGTGAGGCGATTCCTGAAAGTCAGAGATTGTCTGTCACGTTGAGGTACCTAGCATCTGGCATGGATTTAGAAGACCTGAAATTCACGTGTGCCATTGCTCCGCAGACTCTGGAACTCATCAGAATGGAAACTTGCTCTGCAATTATCAAGGCATTGAAGGAAAACATCCAGGTAAGAAATTATTGCCCAAGTATATCTCTTTATATTTTAAGATAGGAAAAAATTTACAAATAATTACACTTTACAAATAATACAGATATCGCACAGGTAATGTACATTATTGCTGAACTGAAAATATTAGGGCACAAGTTCACATTGAGGTAAATGAGGAGAAGAACGTAGCAGCATTATCTTCATCAGACGTTTCGTGGTGTTGCTCTGGGTATGAAGGGCTTTCACTTGGATGCGACATGTACAGCGTCTGCCCTGGGTTGGAGTACCTTTGCCAACTATTCATTGAAGAAGATGACGATAAAGGTGGCGAGGGTGACCAACGAGGAGGGTGGGTATGAAAACGCACTCCTTCCCTTGTCAAGTTGCCCATTTCTGCTTCAAAAAGTGTGTCATTTATGATTTTTTCGGCGAAGCGTCGTTGGTGTGGAGTTAACCTTTTTAATTTCATAGCCCATCCCTTAGCCAGAATATCTTCTTCAGTCTTAGGTCGCTTGAAATATTCAGTCGCTAGTTCCACTAATTGATCAGTGCTATCAGGCCCACCTTTCCTTTTTTTACCCGTATTTACAGGGATGGCTGGTTTGGGAGTTGAGGGTGTAACTACGCAAGCTTTTTTGTATTAGAGTTTAATCTAGTATTCAGTTCTTGTAGGTTGGTAGTGATTCTATCATTCAGATCTTGACTATTAGCATTCATTTTAGTATTCAGGGATTGCATTCTAATATTCATTTCCTGCGGGCTGATTACGAGCACACACTTTGCGTTATAAGTTGCGATAAATAACGAAAGTTTGCGAAGAATATCGCAGGAACCACCAACGTGATTACGAACACATCCTGTTTCGTTAAACTTCGAATATTGATGACGTTGTGGCGGTATATATCGCAAACTTTGATTACGAGCACACTTTTCAAGTGATATTTATCGCACCGGAGCTACGTTATATATCACGAGCATTTCAAGTGGTGATGCGAAGCGAATGTGCGGTAAGTGATATAATTACTCTTAACAATAATGTCCTCCCGTCCTAAAAACGTCATTATAATCGCACATTATTGTTTTAAATATAGTCGAGTACGATGTAAAGCGATGAAGTTAAACGTAAACAATTGTTTTAGGTTAGCGTGTGTATATTTAACACGCGAACATTATTCTTAACATGCTATTTCTGTTTATTAATTGTACCATGAAATGATTGTTTTCAATGCATAGTTTGTGTGGAATAATTATGAAGTGGTTTAAATACGATCAATATAGGTAAGAAGAATATTAATAAATGCTGTGTCATAGCTTATCAAATTAATCCTAACCTAAAGAGCGATATTAAGTACACGCACGTTATGAACTCAACATAGCTATAAATAGTTCAAATAGGCTGCTTATGTATATTTTGTGTTTGGGTATTTGCTCAACATGCATTTTTGTTTTATCTTTGCGCTTGTAGACTTCAGACAGTAAATTGTATATTTCTCTATTTAGTTTCAGAAAGCTATTTCCGGTCTCCTTGTGTGTTCAATTGTGCAAGACATTTTTCATTTGTGCTCATTCATTTACATATTGGCTCTATTACCTAAGTGTGTTAACATTGGTAATTGTTAACAAGTGGGGCTGATCATAAAACAAATAACTTGATGAATAATTTATTTATGAATTCCCCTCCTTAAACAGGATGATTCTATTAAATAACATTTCGAGCTTTTATGTAGGGGAGGCGAGGCTTTATTATAAAATTAAGTTTATGAAAACGGTAATTTTGAGTTCCTATTATTAACCTTGATACTTATTTCTGTTGAGATATTTCAAGTTGTTTACTGTTTAAATTGTTGGTTATGTGTGGTTAGCTACACTTCAAATACTGCAAACCTATTCATGTCTACAGTTGGTTAGGTTAGCTACATTTTAAATATTGTATAATGTGGTAAATCTGGTGAAAAGCTACTTGTCCATATGTTTTTTTAAAATTATTTATTAGTTTTCAGACATTAATTCCAATAATTAACATAGGCTATCAATACTGTAACATTGTTTTACTAATAGAAAATTAAGCTTACCCCACCTAACCAACCATCCACACATATTTTGTAGTACAATTAATGTAACTAACCTAACTTAACTAACCATTCACACAGATCCACACTATTTTTTTTGTTATTTTTAATTCATCTAACAAACTTAATGGTGGGAATGGCTGGTTTGATTAGGTTAACTACAAATACTTGAAAGTAGTGTAGACAGTTTATTAGATTATGGTAGTTATATTAAATATACTGTGAACTCATTTTAACAGTTTTTAAGAATTATATATTGTAACACAGCTAACTCTAACCTAACCAACCACACTACAGTTTATACCTATTATTTTTGTTGGTAACATAACTTAAGAAACAGTTCACAAAATCACACAGTATTTTTAATGTAGCTTACATAAGCCAACCAATCATTCTCATGTCTAAATTTTTTGATTTACCTAACCTAACAAGCTATTAAAATGGCATATTTCTAGTTTAACTGCTTGAAGAATTACAACACACTCATGGAAAATTGTTGGAAAAGAAGTCGAAAAGTTAAAATTGTTTTTAGAAATTAAAGAAAAATGAATGCAGTTATGCGTTACATCAAGGAATATTAGCTCAATAATACCAACTTAAAATTATTTTTATTAATCAGGCCCTCTTGTTAACAATTAGTAGCCTACCAAACTATATTACACTAATTTAGTTCATGTTTGAAAATATTTTAGGTTCTATACAATGGCCTTTGCTGCCTTTCTGTTAGCTCTCGAACTGGAGGAGAAGGCAGAGAAGATTGTTAAGAAACCATCAAAATCCCTTCTAATTGCCAGATTGCACCCTCATAGCAGTTGGAAAACCTTAGAAAATGAAGAAACATGAAGAAACGAGCTATGCAATTTAATAAATACTTTGTTATCAAGTTTGTTGCATTTATTAAAGAAATTGTGAAAATAAGTGTTCACTCATTTCCATGTTAATTTTGAGTTTAACTTGGATATTATATTAAACACATGAACCTTTTTGTTTTCTGGTTTCAGCAGATGATCTCATTGTCCTGAGAGAGTTGGCAATGGCTTTTTTGAACCATTGTTTTTTTTTGTGTGTAAAAATATCGATACAATGAATCATTTAATGATAGGTTGTTATTTCAAGTAAATCTCATACATGGGAAATTGCTTGTGTGCTGCTTCATGTTTACAAGTTTATTAATTTAAAATTTTGCAATTTCAGACTTTGTTTTGGTTTTAAACGAAAAATATTTACAAAGAGTGTATTATTTAATATCTAATTTTTTTTCCATGGATGGTTATAATTAAACAATTATTAATATTAACTATTAATAGCCTGTCCAATAAAAAAAATCAATGCACATGTCTGTAAGGAATCTTGTATACAAAAAATGATTTCTTAACACAATATTTTCTCATAATTGGCAATTTTAGCACATGCCTCCAGCATGCCTTTTAACTTTTCTTTAAGTTCTTTGATGCATTTTTAATCAAATTGCTGGTTACCATTTCAGAAGCACATATTCCCAATGCTTCTCATCAGCTGCCAGCTGTCTTTCTTGAATGTTGTTTATCAGCTGCCAGCTATCTTTCTTGAATGCTGCTCAACTGATCTTTTTTTTATTATTTTGAAATTGTACTATTGATCATTACCAGTATGAATTGTATAGGTTACACTAGGTATCATAGAGGCAGAGTTATAATAAAGGAGGTGCTAATAACAAAGTACACATTCTATAAAGTATGCTGACTAAAAGTATTATCAAGGGTTTTCCAGTCAAAGATTTCACAATGCTTGTATATAACCATTCTTTAACTTTTTTGTGTAAACAAGATATAATATGGAAGAATTTCATTAGACTAGCTGACTATCAATGCAAGTTCCAGCAGGTACAACTGCTTGTTGTTGCCAGTGAGCCCATTTGTATACAGTATAGACATTGTTTCATGTGGACGAATATAAAAAAAAAATATTTTGAACTAATTTTTATTATTGCAAGTTTAGAATCAATGTACGTATGTTTATTGAGACTGAGACAAGTACAAACAAGTTAAATGACACAAATTGCATTTAGCTAGATAATTCAGGAACAATTATTGACTTAGTATGATTCATCTTGCGATAAAGTTTGGTACAGCTCCATTCCTTGCACCTCCCCAGTCAACACTCTGCATCTTATGAATTGTTATCATCACTCACTGTTCTTATCTTTCTATTTATCATCAGAATAACTAATAACCATTAAATCTGTGCTTAGATGTGTGTGAATATAAAAATAAGTAATTTTTATAAAAGTTTAACCAGAAGCAATTTTTGAGCTAGTATTTAGAGATCAAATCAAATGTTTCTGAAAATATGTGATGAAGCCTTTGAACAGCTTATTTAACTATATCAAGTAAAATTTAACTTAAATAAAAGACTAATACAGTAAATTAATATGTAACTGATTGTGACTGATGGCCATTATAACAAATATGCATAAAAAACTCTTAAGGTTTCTTGGTTATCTTATGAAAACACAAGGATTGTAAGATGTCTTGTTTTAATAATGAACTTAAAAATAAAAATTAATTAATAAAAAAATAAAATAGATAAAATACTGGCTTGTACTAGAACTCTATCTTTGCTCAACAATGATAAGTTAACAAGCTAGCAGAATCTGTTAATGTATTTTTTTATTTAATTTTTTGAAATTTTTTATAATTTATTTTTAATTTTAAATATTTTTTTACTGTAATTTTATGATACCAAAGAAAACATGTGTCGTTTTTCTCCGTGTGCTTCTGATTATTCTTGTCAATATAATGGTGGTTTTCTCCGTGTGCTCCTGATTATTCTTGCCAATATTATGATGGTTTTCTCCGTGTGCTCCTGATTATTCTTATCAATATTTTGATGGTTAATCCGTGTGCTTGCGATCATTCCTGCGGTTTCGGTCAAAGGTCAAGTTCACACCCATCCAAGATGGCCGCCGTGACGTCGCAATCCAAGATGGCGGACCGTGAGAAATCTGAGAAGCACTAACAGGAAGGACGAACTTCCTTCTCCTTGGAGACTAACGAAGCCATCCTTCTTATGCTATCGCTAGTGAACATCACGCATCCCGCATAAAAGAAAAAAATATTATTTACCTGCAAGAAACACGTGTGGTCATCTGATGTTGAAAAGCGGAACTGCTTGCAGCAAGTACCTTTGCATGAGATAAATTAACTCTCACCACTGAATAGTGCTATTGTAGTCTGTTAGAGACATGAAGTTTCGTAGCCACGCGGCCAATTAGTCATGCAGTCACGTAACAATGCGTTCTGGAAGCTTCGTAGTCCTATAGCCTCGCGATCACGTAACCTTGAAGACTTGCAAACGCATAGTCTCGTAACCTCATGGCTCGAAGTCGCGTAGATATCATGTATTGGGATCTCGTAGAATAGTAGCCTCGCAGTCTCGTAACCATGCGTTCTGGAAGCTTCGTAGTCCTATAGCCTCGCGATCACGTAACCTTGAAGACTCGCAATCGCATAGACTCTAGACCTCATGGCTCGTAGTCTCGTAGTCATGATGCATTGGAGCCTCGTAGACTTGAAGCAACGTGGGCAAGCGGACTTGTAATCTTATAACATAATGCTGATGGAGCAGTTAAAAGAAAAAATTCCGTCGAAGACAGATGCGGCAACTGGAGCCTTGTAGACGAGTAGCTTCGTAGTCAAGTACTCATGCAGACTTGTAGTCCTGTATCCTCGCAGTCACGTAAATTTGTGTACTAGAATCTTCGTAGCTCTGTAGGTTTGCAAGCCATGTATAACTCGTAACCAGCTAGATCATTTTAGACTCGTAGCCATGTGGTCTCATAGCCTCTTAGACTCGAAGAATTCTAGGCAAAAGACTTTTGGAACCAAAAGACTGTTGGTGTCAATGACTGATGGAGCCAATGAATATTGGAGTCAATGAATATTGGAGTCAATGCATATTGGAGCCAATGAATATTGGAGCCAATGAATATTGGAGCCAATGAATATTGCAGCTGAAGCTAGGTGGAAGTGGGAGATCGATGTAACTTCAACAGGTTAAGTGGGAACCAATGGTGTACCATTCCAGTATGATACAACAGCAGTTGTGAAAATGTTGTTATATTAGAAAATAAATGAAAGTAGGAAAAAATATATTTTATTCATTAAACAAAAATGATAATATATTAAGGTACAAATAGATATAACAAATGTGCAGGCCACACCCATTAATCGTTATAGTTTTTACAAACATGAGTATAAAACAGATGCTTGAAAAGAAAGCATCATGAACAGTTTGCGCAATGAAAATGCGCCTGACGTAACACGTATATAAGTACTGCGCATAAGGAAAGTTCTCTTAATTAATGTACATTTAAAAGACCTTAGCAGGCAGACAAAAGTCATATAAAAGTCTCACGCTATCAAACGTTATCAAACAATTAAGTATAAATATTAAGGCTTTAAATTATACATTAAGTTTACTTGCAACATAAGCTTTCATGGCAAATTTAATTGGGAATCGCGAACCCCAGCTAAAAGACATTAAAACAAAAAAATATTACGACAGGGAGGAAGCCCAATGCGCAATACAAATATTCAAGCAAACACTCATGTAAATTAAGGTCGGTGATAAATGGAACATCCAACAAAATTAGGTACAATACCCATCTAGACCACTCAATCAAGAGCAGAAGGCTCGTAAGAAAGAAGTTAAACTTGAGCAAACAGACCATTAATGCACGCGGAAATTACAAGGCAAAGATCCATAGTGGATTTAAAGCGAAGCTTCTAACATAACTAATCAACCATGAGCATAAGAAGCGCGGCCTCCTCCCAGCGGACTGCCTACGAGCGAGAGTGACTGAAGACAGTGCCGGCCTAAGCAAACTCGCGGCCTTATATACAGGCGAACTGTCTTTCGAGAACAATAGAGAAAAGCGGTGGAGGGGAAGGTTCGAGAAACGAGGAGAAGGGAAGACGGGAAGCCTCGGGAAAGGAGGGGAAGTGCGGAGGGGAAGGCTGGGGCAAGGTGGAGAGGGGGAAAGGATGGAGGGGAAGGGAGCGCTCTGCTAGCCCGGAAGGCGGCAACTGCTGCAACCCCCCCCCCCCTTAAGTGGCCCTACCCTGAGAGCATAATATCACGAAGTCGAAGAACAATGCGAAGCCACGCAAGCTGCAAAAACATGGATGCTGGAACGCCAGCATGAAGAAATCTTTAGCGGCTCGCAGCTCGAGCCGAAACGTTGACGAGTCCAGAAGCGGGGCAGAAGATGCCATCAGTGTCGCTTGGTGCAGGGAATCCGCGAGTCTCAACCACCCAGGCCTAGGTGGGACTCCAGCGTAACCCGCCGTAGACCGAAGTGCCGAGGCAGGCAATCCAGAGCGGCAATCATCGTAGATGAGGGATCACCTCTGATGGGCTCTGGAGCATCCGAGCGCTCACAGGAGCGCGAAGGCGTTCAAACTGGAGACTGCCGGCGCTCAACAGGGCACCTCAACAGGGGGCCTGTATCCGGGCGCCGCGAAGGAGCCATGCCATCAGGCAAGAAGTCGAAGCGAAGATTGCTCTCAGGGGGACACGTCCCGGCGGGGGGAGGCGAAGACGACGACGACGCCCCGAAAAGACGTCTCTCCTCGAGGCGAAGAAGCAGGCTGGTGAAGATCGTAGAGATGCGGGGCCAGCAGAGCGAGGGCAGGGGAGAAGAGGATGGCGCGCCAAACTAAAAAGGGGGGAAAAAAAAAGGGAGAGCCGCAACAGCAAACACAACAAACAAACAACACTGAAACTTAATAATAAAACAGTTATCTAAACGCAAGCTTAATAAACACTCTCAAGTAATAATAGCAAAATACTTTAACTCACAAAGGCCTTGACTTGACTCACATGAGCCTTCTTAAACTTATATTTAAACTTACATGACTTAAGTAACAAGGTATTAGCGGCCAAAATCCTATGCACACTATAAGGTCCTTCATAGGGAGGCAAAAGTTTCACATTTAATTTACTGGCCAAAGAAGGGAGGGTGAAGCTGCGACAGAGAACAAGGTCTCCGACTTTGTAACCATGAGGGGATCTGGATTTGTTATAAGATTCAGCGACAGCCTGACGGGCCTTACGTAAATTGCAAGCTACCGAGTCGAGCACACTGTCAAGGCCCGAGGCATCGAGGGCGGAGTCGAGAGGGGGAAGGCCCCACTGGTTAAGTAAGGGATGAGTGAGCTCACGCCCAAGGAAGGGAAGAGAGGGAGGAAATCCAGAGGAGGAATGAGTAGCAGAGTTCAAACCCACGTTAATATAATCCAAATCGGAATCCCAAAGAGTTTGGTCAGAACGATAGAAGGATATAAGGATACTCTTCAAAACCTTATTTACTCGTTCGACCATGTTACCCTGAGGAAAGTAAGCAGAGCTATAGATGGGTTTCACAGCCCATTCAAAAAGAAAATCACTGTAAACAGAAGATCTGAAATAAGGAGCATTGTCAGAAACCATGATACAAGGGGGACCAAATAATTTAAACACCTGTTCTCTAAGAACCCTAACGATCATAGCAGCCTTCATGTTTTTGAGAGGAAGGAGAATGACAAATTTCGAAAAAATGTCCAGAACCACTAGTAAACAGATATTTCCCTTTTTGGACCGGGTAAGAGGCCCAAATATGTCAATATGTAAAGCGTGCCAAGGAGCAACAGGAGGATCAGCGGCATAGAGCCCTACCTTGGAGTTGTGAGGGGGCTTTGATACTTGACAGTCTACACAAGAGCGAACATAGCTAAGAACATCGCTCAGTAGCTCGGGCCAGAATAAATGCGCGGAAATCCTGCGCTGGGTTTTCTCAATACCCAAATGGCCACCGAGAAGTGAAGAATGAAAATAAGCCAATACCATGGCCCTTAAGGCGGCTGGAACGACTGCCTTGCGAGCTCTACCTGAAGTTCCAGTAAAGTAAAGTAAACCCTGTTCTTCAATATAAGGCACAGGCCTTTTGTGATGAAGATCTCTACGAATCTCCTGGCAAAAAGGGTCATTGCTCTGACATTCTCTAATATTTAAGTATGACTCTGGAAAAATTTTACAAACAGAGAGGAATTCAGTTCTCTCAGAATAGTCCTCATCAATAGGCTCAAACTCATCAGTACAAAACATACGGGAAAGAGAATCAGCAATAATGTTTTCTCTACCTGGGATGTGATGAATGGAAAATCGGAACCGCGACAACCGAAGGATCCAGCGACCCAACTTACCCAGCTGGTGTGGGTGGTTATATAGCCAACTAAGGGCTTGGTTGTCGGTAAATAGGTCAAACTCGTTAGCATCCAAATAATTTTCGAATTTTTCAAGAGCAAAGAGGCACCCGAGGGCCTCCTTTTCGTACACACCCAGGCGCTGCTCGGATTCCGAAAGAGAACGGCTTGCAAAGGCGATGGGTCTGATCTTACCCTCTTCCAAATGACCTAAAACTGCTCCAAGGGCGATAGAAGAGGCGTCAACCTGAACTGCGAAGCGTCTACTGAAATCGGGTAAAATAAGAACTGGAGGAGAGGCCATACAAGTCTTCAAGGCCTGATAAGATTTTTCTTGTTCAGGACCCCACTCAAAAGCTACATTCTTTTTTCGAAGGTGATTTAAAGGAGCACTTAGAGAAGCAAAATTATGAATAAATCTGGAAAAGTAACCCAGCATGCCTAAAAAACGCTGAACCCCCTTAATGTTAATAGGCCTAGGGAACTGTACAATGGGTGCAATTTTATCTGGATCCATGAGGAGGGTTCCCTGAGAAATGACATAGCCAAGGAATTTTACTGACGTCTTTGCCAAAATGACCTTATTAGGGTTAACAGTCAAATGAGCAGCTCGTAAACGAGTAAGAACTTCTGTTAAGTGGGCAATGTGATCGTCAAGAGTGTCGCTATACACAGTAATATCATCGACATAATTAAACACAAATTTATACTTAAGGTCCTTTAGTACATGGTCCAAAACACGACTCATGGCCTGACTGCCAAAATTAACCCCCATGGGTATGCGATTAAATTCAAAATGGCCAAACGGGGTGGAAAAGGCGGTATATTTACGACAAGAAGGATCCAGGAGGCATTGATGGAAGCTTTGATTTAAATCAATAATTGAAAACACCTTGGCCTTGCCTAAGTGCTGCAAGGCACTTTCTACAGTAGGGAGGGGATAAACATCCTCCATGGCTATTTTACGATTCAAGGGAATGTAGTTGTGAACCATTCGCCAATTAACCCCGTCCTTCTTACGCACTAGGAAGGTGGGAGTGCTAAAATCAGAAGTGGAAGGAGAAATAACGCCAGCAGACAAGAGCTTATCTACGATATCATGCATGGCCTGAAGTTTAGGAGGGGAAACCTTGTGATATTTACTGCGAACCGGAGATTCATCCTTCAAGTAAAACTTGTAGGGCAAAATGTCGCAGCGTCCGATTTTAGGAGAAATGACATCGGAAAATCTATGCACAAGGTTGGCAACGGCTTGCTTCTGTAGAGAGTCGTTACTATCACGACATTCAAAAATGACAGGCTTAGAAGAGTCGAAAGTTAAAGGGATTTTGACAGTAGGTGCGAATCCAAAAGAAAGCTCATGAAGACCAAAATTTAAAACTGCTTTAGTCTTGGCCAAAAAATCTAAACCCAAAATAAATTCAGGGTGTAAATCAGAAATAACAGCGAATTTCCAGTTCCAGGAAAAATGTTTAATCTTTAAATGTAAAGTGACTGACTTGTTAGATCGAATGCATTCACCATTTGCAACACAAATATTAACTGGATCATTGCAATACACATGTGAAGCAATAGTAGGAAACATTTTAATTAAATTCTGCAAAAAACCTTCGCTAATAACCGAATGGGTGGCGCCAGTGTCAACTAGAGCCGGAAAAGAATGCTCCTGAATATGAATTGGAAGAAAATGCAAATAGACAGGCACAGAGGATTTTTTAACAAACCGACAGAAACGACCTCTCTTACGTCCCGTCAGACGGAGTTTCCCGGACACTTAGCCCGGTAATGCCCTGTTCCCTTACAGGAAAAACATTTCCGGTCATTGTGCGGTATGAATGGCTGACCGCAGTCTTTAGAAATATGTCCAAAAATGCAACAGTTTGCACAGCGAGTGCGTACATTTCTTTGATCGCACTGTACATGACCTGTGGCTTTAAGAGCGGAGGCGGCAGCAAGGTGGGCGGGAGCACTTACACGAGGCGAAGAGAATGCGCCCGCTGCCGGCGCGCTAATGCGTTCAGTGTTGTGTAACTGAATGCGTTGCCGGAATGCACCCCGACTAGGATTTGAGGGGCGATAAGAATGACATGCCTTATCATTTGCCTCTAAGCGAAATGTGGGTAACGAGCGAACCTCGCACTTACAGTCGCGAGGCTGCCACTTCCTATCAGTGTCACGACGCGATGGAAATTCCGTCTCGTATTTAGAGACGGCTAACAAACGGGCCTCTATTTCACTGCCCCAGGCTCGTAAAGAATCAAAGGTGGAAGGAGGAGTTAACATACTAGCAAGACTGAGAACACGAGGGGCAAAGTTACCTAAGACAAGCTGAACTAATTCCGCCTCGGGGGTATCAAGTTCCAACACATCCGCGTACGAAAGTACCGAATCAATGTACTGAGTCACCGACTCATCAGGGCGCTGAAAGCGAAAGACTAAGTCTCTCTTGCAGGCGTCCAACACCCGGGAGAGGGGGGGGGGGGCAAACTCCCCTCAGCACGGATAACTTAAATGTGTGAAAATCCGACTTTTGCACAATAGCCTCAGTTAGCCTATTCACAAATATACCAGAACACTTAGTTAAAAGCGCCTTCATAAATGCCTCAGAAGGAACCAGGTTCAGCTTAATGAGGCGCTCAGCCTCATGAAAAAATTCAAGAACACGCTTAGGCTCACTGCTGTCAAGAGCGGGCATACACTTCAAAGAGGAAAAGAACAACTTTTGAGAAAAGGAATGAGTGGGAGTAGGACTTACTTCCAGTGAGGCCTCCACCTCACCCCTCACAGGTGTGACGTCACTGCTGTCACGCATAAACCGAACGAGTCGGGCACGCAAGGTCGTGACAGTGTCGCCCGACTCGGCAGGCAGTTGATTTTCTTCACAGTACCGGACACGTTCATCCCGGTGCAGCTGATAGATCCATGTGACTCCAGGGCGGCTCATGGTAACAGAGAACAAACAACAAAGTAACAACTGCCGAAGCAGAGTTGCGCAGACGTTGAAGCTAGGTGGAAGTGGGTGATCGATGTAACTTCAACAGGTTAAGTGGGAACCAATGGTGTACCATTCCAGTATGATACAACAGCAGTTGTGAAAATGTTGTTATATTAGAAAATAAATGAAAGTAGGAAAAAATATATTTTATTCATTAAACAAAAATGATAATATATTAAGGTACAAATAGATATAAGAAATGTGCAGGCCACACCCATTAATCGTTATAGTTTTTACAAACATGAGTATAAAACAGATGCTTGAAAAGAAAGCATCATGAACAGTTTGCGCAATGAAAATGCGCCTGACGTAACACGTATATAAGTACTGCGCATAAGGAAAGTTCTCTTAATTAATGTACATTTAAAAGACCTTAGCAGGCAGACAAAAGTCATATAAAAGTCTCACGCTATCAAACGTTATCAAACAATTAAGTATAAATATTAAGGCTTTAAATTATACATTAAGTTTACTTGCAACATAAGCTTTCATGGCAAATTTAATTGGGAATCGCGAACCCCAGCTAAAAGACATTAAAACAAAAAAAATATTACGACAGGGAGGAAGCCCAATGCGCAAAACAATCAAGCAAACACTCATGTAAATTAAGGTCGGTGATAAATGGAACATCCAACAAAATTAGGTACAAGACCCATCTAGACCACTCAATCAAGAGCAGAAGGCTCGTAAGAAAGAAGTTAAACTTGAGCAAACAGACCATTAATGCACGCGGAAATTACAAGGCAGAGATCCATAGTGGATTTAAAGCGAAGCTTCTAACATAACTAATCAACCATGAGCATAAGAAGTGCGGCCTCCTCCCAGCGGACTGCCTACGAGCGAGAGTGACTGAAGACAGTGCCGGCCTAAGCAAACTCGCGGCCTTATATACAGGCGAACTGTCTTTCGAGAACAATAGAGAAAAGCGGCGGAGGGGAAGGTTCGAGAAACGAGGAGAAGGGAAGACGGGAAGCCTCGGGAAAGGAGGGGAAGTGCGGAGGGGAAGGCTGGGGCAAGGTGGAGAGGGGGAAGGGATGGAGGAGAAGGGAGCGCTCTGCTAGCCCGGAAGGCGGCAACTGCTGCACAGCCAATGAATATTGCAGCCAATGACTATTGGAGCCAATGACTATTGGAGCCAATGACTATTGGAACCAATGACTATAGGAGCCAAAAGACTGTTGGAGCATTTGGAGCAATTGGAGCCAATTAATATTGGAGCCAATTGATATTGGAGCCAATGGATATTGGAACCAATGGATATTGGAGCCAATGAATATTGGAGCCAATGAATATTGGAGCCAATGAATATTGGAGCCAATGAATATTGGAGCCAATGAATATTGTAGCCAATGAATATTGGAGCCAATGAATATTGGAGCCAATGAATATTGGACCCAATGAATATTGGAGCCAATGAATATTGGAGCCAATGAATATTGGAGTCAATGAATATTGGAGCCAATGAATATTGGAGCCAATGGATATTGGAGCCAATGAATATTGGAGCCAATGAATATTGGAGCCAATGAATATTGGAGCCAATGAATATTGGAGCCAATAAATATTGTAGCCAATGAATATTGTAGCCAATGAATATTGGAGCCATAGAATATTGGACCCAATGAATATTGGAGCCAATGAATATTGGAGCCAATGAATATTGGAGTCAATGAATATTGGAGCCAATGAATAAGTGGCCAAAGACTATTGGAGCCAATGACTATAGGTTTTAAAAGACTGTAGGAGCCAAAAGACTGATGGAGCCTTTTGGAGCCTGTTGGAGCTTTTGGAGCAATAGGAGCCAACTGATATTGGAGCCCATGAATATTGGAGCCGATGAATATTGGAGTCAATGAATATTGCAGCGAGCGAATTAATGTAACCAATGAATATTGGAGCATTTAGAGCAATTGGAGCTAATTGATATTGGAGCCTATGAATATTGGCCTAATAAATATTGGGGCCAATGAATATTGGAGCTAATGAATATTGGAGCTAATGAATATTGGGACCAATGAATATTGTGGCCAATGACTATTGGAGCCAATGAATATAGGAGCCAAAAGTATGATGGAGCCTTTTGGAGCCTGTTGGAGCATTTTGAGCAAATTGAGCAAATTGATATTGGAGCCCATGAATATTGGAGCCGATGAATATTGGAGCCAATGAATATTGGAGCGAGCGAATTAATGGAACCAATGAATATTAGAGTCAATGACAAATGTGCTGTCTTTTCGATGATGGTGCTGCCTTTTCGTTATCGGTGCTTCCAAATGAGCCACCTTTTCGTTGGCGGTGCTTCCAAATGTGCTGCCTTTTGTTTGCGGTGCTGCCTTTACGTTGTCGGTGCTTCCTAATGAGCTGCCTTTTCGTTGGCGGTGCTGCATTTTCGTTGTCGGTGCTTCCAAATGTGCTGCCTTTTCGTTGGCGGTGCTGCCTTTTTGTTGTCGGCGCTTCCAAATGTGCTGCCTTTTTGTTGTCGGCGCTTCCAAATCTGCTGCCTTTTCGTTGGTGGTGCTGCCTTTTCTTTGACGGTCCTTCCTTATTGTTGATTGCGCGTAGTACAAAATGTAGTGATTGAATATTTACTAGTTTAAAACCTCTTGTTGTTACTAAAATATTTTTCCAGGTCACTTGGTCCTTTAGTATGTATAAAAATGTCACGATGGATTAATTGAATATAATTAGCTAACGACGAAGGTTATGCGGTCCTGAAATGACTAGCCTATACGTCTGATAATGACATGACTCGGTCTCATGGACTGAAGACAATTGATCTATATGTGTGGCTTTGTACATGAACGGCTTATAGGTTATTCAGATTATTGAAATACTTGTCTTTCATTATAGTCTAATCGGCACTGTATTAATTCGTTGGTAAGGTATATTTACTTGAGTTGTTTTTCGTAGAGTGAATGATTAATAAACTCCGCGAAAGGTGATGGAAAACAGATACTAAAATTTATTTAATAATTAGTTACAACTGTCACTGGTCAAGAATCGAACCGTGGACAGGAATCCATCCATTCAATTTGTAAATTAATAATTGATATTTTCGGAGACATTTGGAATTCATCCCAGATTTCTAGCTAAATAATTACATGATTTCAAGATGGAGGCCAAATTTCAAGATGGCGGGCACCTCAGTAATAAAAAATGATTACGGCACTGTAGCAGGTTAGAATAAAACTAGCATGATGGTAAGACGAGTACACACAAGATGGTGTCCTCCAGCAGACGAAAAGATGATGGTGGTAATGACCACTAGCATTTGGTAGCTCCTGGTGGCATGTACTGAACATAAAATGACGGATCCATGATGGACGTCAAGATCAAAGTCAAAGATCAAGGTAATTGTCAAATTTCAAGGTCAAAGTTCAAGGTCAAGGTCAAAGTTCAAGGTCAAGGTTCAAAGTCGAGATAAAAGTTCAAGGTCAATGTTCAAGGTCAATGTTCAAAGTCAATGACAAAGTTCAATGCGAACAGACGAGGTTAAAGGTATGGTGAACAGAAATATATATTAACATGTCGCCAGCACACTTTAGCAGACGAAAACAAGATGACGGTCTCCAGCGGACGAAGGCAATATGGCGGACATGACGTCATACCAGCTGACGATATATACCTTGATATTGGTGGTAGGTCAGTCTGAAGGTAGCTTCTGTGGAGGAAGGATCTGATGTTTTTTTTTATTTTTTGCCCTCACCGGTTTCGAACCAAGGATGGGAACGATATAATCAATCAGAATTCTATTAAGTTATTTTTTAATAAATTTTGGACTTTTTCCCGATTTTTTAACATAAAAACTATGGATTTCCAAGATGGCGTCTAAATTTCAAGATGGCGACCATAACAGTAATTGCAACATTAATAGAATCCAATATGACGGTCGTAACATAAAGTGTAACGATGACATAGTACTCAACCAAGATGGCGGGTGTAACAAATATGTAACATTTATATAATCCAAGATGGCGACCGTAACGATAAGTGCAAATGTGGTTTTTAATATTTTTATTATTTAATTCGATAAAATAATTTTTTTTTATGATTTTTAAATCTATCCCGATTTTCAAACATAAAAATTACAGATTTTCAAGGTGGCGTGCGCAACGGAAATTGCAACGGTGAAGTCATAATACAAGATGGCGGTCATGGTATTCTTATTCCTAGAAATGGCTTAATGGAAGCTGAATTTTTTATAAATTTTAAAAAATTTTCATTAAAATCGGATAATAAATAAAGATTTTCAAGATAGCTGACGTAACGAAAATTGCAACAGTGACGACATAATCCTAAAAGAGGCTTTTCGGAGGCTGTACACATGGATGCTTAAGCCTATATCAGGAATTTCGTGGTTTTTAAGGAAAAACGACTTTTGTGGTTTTTCGAAATCCTTATTTTCCCTCGAAACGGGAATTTTTCCCTCGAAAACGGGAAATTTTGAGTCATTTTGAATCATTTTTGAGGAATTGTGAGTCAAAAATGGCCGCCGTGACATCACAATTCATGATGGCAGACATCAGCTCCGGCTCCACATCCTGCATCATGCACCCTTTTACATACTACTGTGGTATCTTATCATTCCGCTTATAACTCCCTTTTGCTGTGAACTACCACGACACAGCTTCTTTTAAAGTTCGTTAATTCATTTTATCTCTGTGAACATAGATTAGTTATTTATTCCAAACATGGCTACAAGACTAATGGCTTCAAAGATACATCAAACACATAGAAAATAACTCTTTGTATAAAAAGACAAACTCGGCATATTTAATGCTTATTATAGAGCCAAAACATTCCTGAAAGATGATGTATTTTATGCTACTACAAGACCAAGGGGTTTTGGACCCTTAAATATTCAGTCCTCAATAATGTAGACTTGACTACAAACATCCAATGAAAAGGAATCATATTAAGACAAACATTTAACTCGGTAGGATAAGATCAATCGGCTATATTCGCTAAAATACGAAAGGATACTATAGAATCCATTTCAATCTGGCTACAATAGCTTCATCTGTATATGGCTCCATCTGGATACAATGCCTCCATCTACATTTGTCTCCAATTGATTTCAGTTACTATGTTGATCGAACTCGTCTCAATTGCTGAAAATGCTTTATTCTTACTACGTATCAATTTTGATAGTCATTGATTATCATTTTTACTTTTTTAAGTTAGAATTTGTATTACAAGAATTCAGTTTTAGTTATAAATTAGATCACACGAAATAAAACAATCTTTTTTCATCCAAAATATAACTAATTTTTTCACTTTTATACACATGCAGACAAAACAAGTCACTATTATATGTGGCACACAATTCTTATGTCACAATATATAGTCTATGTTTGTTTGGTATTGGAAAAATTGCCATAATTATTTGCAAAGCAAGTAGAAGTCTTAACTTGTGAACCAATATGTTATTATCTTTTCATGTTGTGTAATCAATCTCTTCAGCTCCTGTCATCTTCCTTACATTTTTATTACTATTACTTTTAAGATATTTGCTTTGTTTGATAGTACTGCGCATTGTTAGTTAATAATCACTTCAGAACCACTCCATGTTCCTGATAGCATTTTTTGAGCGCCTACGTTGTTTTATTCCCATGTTATCAAGATAACATTCAAACGATATCTTGAGATAAAAAGACAATCATTGACAGGCAAATAAATATGTCTCACTAACACTTGCACTGTTAAAATATGTACATTTAAGTACTGGTGTCAGATGTAAGTATTTTTATATGTAGTGCTAAAAGTTAAAGACTTAACAGAAATGTTTTTATATGTCGCCAGTATTAGTTTTAACTATATTATTTTTAGGTTATTTTGTTTTTTTATCACATTATATCAAATAATATTTCTGTTGCAAAGTCAAATCCATAGAAAAATTATTTTTTTAAGATTGTTGCATAATGACTTCACACAGAATTTCCATGAAACATCAAATTTCAGAAAAAAATATTTGGCTATTAACAATGGTTGCAACTAAAATATTATTTTGAAGCCACATAAATTAATGCCATAAAATCATGTTTCATTTGTGGTTAAATTCCAAGCTTCAAAGTATCAGAATTTTGAGTTTTGTGAAACAAATTATTATTTTGAAAAAGTTTTTTTATGTTACTTAAAAAATTCTGTTTCCCACAAGGTTAGAGATTTTTGTACCTACATATTTGGTTGAGTGATGGGTCAAAACCACTTTCTCATATTTGAAACCCATATTCGGTTATTTAAAAATTGCCTCGAATCCGAATCTGGAAATCAAAAGTGAGGAACAAAATTATATATGAGTAAAAACCTGTAAGATAAGTTCAAGAAAAAATCAAACAATTTAATATTTATTTTTAAAATAAAATAAGAATATTTACATATTTATGATAAATACATATTTTTCCGCTAGTTGCAGAAACAAAAATTTCTTAGAAAGCTTCCGTACAGATATATAATGTAGTCATTGTAAACTATGCAGTTGCAAATGCTTGAATTTTTCTTCCTCAATAATTTTCTAGAAATATTTTTTCTAGAATGTAAAAAATATGAATGTTAAAGGTTTGATGATATTTGAAGATCTGATTGGGACATAATTTAATTTAAAAACTAAATATTTTTCAAAAATACAGCCATACGCGAATATCCTTTTAAATATCATATAACAGAGTGTCATCGAACAGAACTAGTTTTTGAATAACTGAACAATATCAAATGAAACGTAGAGTTGTGACTTACAACTTGGTACTGAAGAAAAACATATTTTTACGCATTGTTTTTAACGATTCAATTTTTTTGTAGTAATGTGCATAATGGTTAAAAAATTAAAATAAATATCAGGGTTCCCAAAGACAGAGAGTATCACGAAAAAAAGGAAGGCTCAGTGAATTAAAAGAAGTTACAAAAAACTGGAAAACCTGGAAAATTAAAATAGCTTCTCTTTAAAACAATATCAATAATTTGTCAAAGTACGTAGTACCTTATTGTCTTAAAATGGGTATGAATTGAACATAAATTCATGTGCTGTTAATAATACTACCTGATTTTTTTTACTAAAATTAATTCCAAGTAAGGGATACAAACCACTGTATTAATTTGAAGGCTGTAGAATTGTCTTATAAATATTCAATAATAAATCGTTTAATGGTTTTGCAAACAAATTTGCTTTCCTGTTTAGTTTTCTTTTTCAAACTGGCAGAGTTGGTAACGTAGTGTAAATGGAAATGATAACAGTGCAAACTATGTATTGATGTATGGCGTAGACAAACATATTTAGTCAATTTTGCATGTTATGTGCGGTGTATGTTGGCTGAAAAGTATTTTCATAATAGTATGTATTGTAATATAAATCTGTTATCTTGCCAAATAGACAAATTATGTAGGAAAAATAAAGTTTGTTGGGACAAGGAAAACTGAAGGAAATTTACTGAACAAGAGTCTCGGAACTCTGAAATACTAAAATGTATAAAGAAGTCACCTGCAGTGTGATTGATTAGTACATAATAGCATTTATAAACAACTAGTCATAGTCATGTGCGTAATGGTAACTTATACGATGAAAAATTGAACGGTACATAAAAAATATTTTTTATTATCTTGCTATATATTTAGATATTTTGAATTGGTTAAACATTTAAATGACTAAAATGTTATTAGACACAGATTTTAATGAAAAAATAAAAATTATTAACTCCAAGATTCTGTAAGGTATTGAAAGTTAGGAATTAATATTAATGTTTTACATATGTGTAACTATTAATAAAATAATTATTTTTCAACAGGTTACCAGAGAACGGTCATCTACTAGCGATACTGCAAGCAAAGTATATTGGATAGAGTTCAAAAACCATTCATCTTATATCTTTTACTAACTATAACCAAAATGCAGAAAATTTCAGCTAGCATTTTCCAAATCTTCACGATTTTGACCTTAATTCAAGCTGGAAGTGCAAAAGATCTTCGCAATGTCACAGAACCCAAAACTCCACAAACTTGCGTGTCACTGAAAGCAACCGGAGGGGATGACACCGACCTTATCCAGAAAGCTCTGAACTCTTGCACCACGGGCAAAGCTGTCGCACTGTCGTCTGGTATATTTAACTCCGGTCCCATCACTATACCATCTGGAGCCAGTCTTCTGGTGGACAGTGGCGCCGCACTGAAGGCTATCCCAGACCCTAAGTTATATGACCAAGGAGCGAAAACATGCGGCACTCTGGACCACTACGGCGTCGGCTGCAAGGCCTTCATCACAATGCTCCGAGCCAAAGGCAGTGGAATCTATGGCAAAGGAGTGATTGATGGTCAAGGTGGCCAGAAAATGACTGGGACAAACACGACGTGGTGGAAGCTCACCCATGACGCTAGGGTTACCGGAAAACACCAGAACAACCCTAGACTGATACAAATCAACAACTCTGTAGACATCACTGTGTACCAGATCACGTTAAAGAACTCTCCTTTTTACCACCTTACCAGCAGCGAGACAAATGGATTCACAGTATGGGGCATCACCATTGACTCGGCTAATGCCACTAGCAACAATGATGGCATCGACCCAACGGGATCACAGAATGTCACTATAGCCTACTGCAACATAAGTACAATTGACGACAACATAGCTATATCAGCACTGATCGCACCATCACGACACATTTCACTTTACAAAAACCATTTCAATCATGGTAACGGAATTGCGATAGGCAGTCCAACCAACTACGGAATCAGCGATGTGACCTTTTCTGCGCTCACGCTGAATCACCTCACCTACGGGCTGTACATCAAGAGTGACACCTTGAACGGCGGGCTGGTAACAAACATCACCTACGACAACATCTGCATCGAGAATGTTCGGTACCCCATCTGCCTCGACACGCACTACTACAATAAGACTGGCAGCAGGATACCGGAGTTCCGGAACATCAGCTACAACAATGTGGCGGTCCACACAAAAGGAACCTTTATATTTGACGGCCTCAGCGAAGCACACCCTGTTGAAGTAAAGCTAAGTAACGTGAATGTACAGAAAGGTTCAGAATTGTTTATAAGTCATGCTAAGATTAATGGAAAATGGAACAACGATTTAAGAAACAAATACTGTGGACAATACGGCAATAAATAGCTGATTTTTTTTTGTTTCATAATACATTCTTTCAAGGTAAAATCATATGAGAGAAAGCAAAAGTGTTTCGAAACTATTATCTCAGATATTTTGTATATTTGGAGAGTACTGTATAAACTTAATGCTATTTTATTCTCATGCTTGTTATTTGATCTTTAGATATATATGCATAAAAAGCTAATTTTAATTCACAAACTGGCAAATCCATATTAATGAAAAGAATACAATGTTAATGTTAAATATAAGAGCTAGTTTTATTTAAGGCAATTTTTCTGTGGAATACAGATCAGAAACAATGCTATAATAGTGTTTGAGATTCGCTAACATTAAAATAATAATAATAAAAATAATTAATCAATGTGTTTTTTTCCTTAAGCATATTGTTAGCTTAGATGAAATTCATAAAAAAAAAAAACCATGCACGTAAGATTACGTGACTCCCCCAAAAATTAAAATAGCCTTTAAGTGACAATTTAAAGGCATTTTTTTTAAAAGAAAATACCAATAATTATTAAGGTATGAAATTGTAAGTAAAAATTTTTCTAAGTGTAACCAACCACAAATTTTATTGAAAAAAAAAAAATTACAAACTGTCACGTAAGGACATTTATTGTCACAGAAGGAAAATCCAACCCATTTAGTCAACAATACTGTTTTCTGTTCTCTATTTTTTCTATCACATATTTTTCCTCCATTTTCATTACTGAAAGCTGGAGATTGAATACTAAATCTAAGAAATTACTTTTAATGAAGCAAATCGGTTAAATGTGGTAAGTTTATTTCATTGTCATTCACATTGCACTGAAATGAAGTGGTACTCGTGTTGTTACTTATAGTTGGGCGCCACTTTTCTTCTGTACTGTTGGTACGGACTTATAATGTTGTGCTGTGATCGTGTTAAGATCACTAGTTGATACCATACAGAAGAGTGATACAGCTGACATAAAATAATAGTAAATACCAATAAAAACTGAGATTGGTTGAGAATACCATAAAGTATGTTACTGGTGTGAAAATTTGATAATAATATATATATACTGCAGTAATAAGATCTTGATGGTTTGGGGAACAGAACACAAAACACCTTTAATAAAACTATAACACTACAACTACACATACATATACACTTACAATAACTTAAGAACTAATACATAAACAAGAATACAGACGTTGATGTAGGTTGCTTTAGATTTACAAAAATTAAAATAAAAGAAATATGACTGTTGTTTATTATTATTAAGGCAGACCTGGTGATGTATAACTGGATAGAATTAACAGGATGTACGGTGAGATAGATTAGTCCAAAAGTTCTTTTAATTCGTTCGAAATAAAAATATATCCAGAAAGATATTAACTCAGTTTTAAAAATATTTGTTAATTTAACTTTATGCAGTTGTATCACAATCAATTGTTCAAATTTACCACGGCTAGTTGGTTCAGGGTTCACGATGATTACTTTAAAATCAGACCTCTGGTATATTATTCCAGCTTATAAAGTTCTCGAAATGTTAATTAAACTGCTTATGCTGATTAATTACAGTTATTTTCAGTTTATAACACAGCTAGTGATGCAAAACAAAAGAAAGTTTTCAACGAAGTTACTAAACTTGAATAATGGAATTATTAAGAGAAGCTTGGATGTAATACCGATGGCTTAGGCTTCAATTAAAATCTCGAAATAATTAAATGCAACATGGTCACTTTTCGCCACATTTACTCACGTCACGCCTTTGCAGAATGTAGATTTCAGTGCACACGATATTTCCACAAACTGCAGTAAATATTTTACATAATATTGAAAATACTACACGGCAGCGTCGGGCTAAGCCTTACGAAGCATACGCCTAAGACATTTATTTTTTTCACTTATTCTACTACTTCCTCCCTGTTGAGCAAAAGGCTTATTGTTAAATCAAAATCTGAGTGCTGATTGGCTGCTGTAAGACCATATCCGGCGGCCTTCGTACACATACTAAGCAGCAAGATACAGGTAAGTAACAATAATTAATAAAATTACAAATAATGACAATTAAATAACAAAATCAATTAGCTGGAGATGCTGTTATAGAACAAAATAACATAAAATAATTTAAAATAAATTCAGATCAGGATATTTTGCAACAATGTATGATTAAATACAGAAATTGCTATTGTTGAGGTATATAAATAAGAGTTCAGATTGTTCGAGGCTTAATCTCGTAGAAAACATTTAACAATATAATATTTGAACTTACATAAAAATAATCGTAGTTTAACATCTCTAAAGTAGGCCCTAGACTATCAAGCGGCTGGATCAAATGCTTGAGGCACCGATTGATGGGCGCCTCAAGCGTACTTCAATCAACACTTTAATCTTTTGATCAAAATTCGCAGTCGAAGCTGAGAAGTGGAGGAGTGTGGAGCGTATAATGGTGTCAAATGTAGATTTGGGCTTCCTGGCCTTAACATTGGTTGCTGTGAAGGGGAGAAACCACAACAAGAAAAAAAGACGGTGGTCTAAGGACTGGTATAAAATGAGGAACCGCTTCATTCATCAACATCTCCTTAACTTTCCGAGTGGTTCGGAACCAGAGGATTATAGGAACTTTCTACGCATGGACCAAGAAAGTTTCGATAATCTACTCTACTTAGTCCACCAAGACATCGAGAAGAAGGACACAAAAATGCGTGAAGCGATTCCTGAAAGTCAGAGATTGTCTGTCACGTTGAGGTACCTAGCATCTGGCATGGATTTAGAAGACCTGAAATTCACGTGTGCCATTGCTCCGCAGACTCTGGAACTCATCAGAATGGAAACTTGCTCTGCAATTATCAAGGCATTGAAGGAAAACATCCAGGTAAGAAATTATTGCCCAAGTAAATCTCTTTATATTTTAAGAAAGGAAAAAAATTACAAATAATTACACTTTACAAATAATACAGATATCGCACAGGTAATGTACATTATTGCTGAACTGAATATATAAGGGCACAAGTTCACATTGAGGTAAATGAGGAGAAGAACGTAGCAGCATTATCTTCATCAGACGTTTCGTGGTGTTGCTCTGGGTATGAAGGGCTTTCACTTGGATGCGACATGTACAGCGTCTGCCCTGGGTTGGAGTACCTTTGCCAACTATTCATTGAAGAAGATGACGATGAAGGTGGCGAGGGTGACCAACGAGGAGGGTGGGTATGAAAACGCACTCCTTCCCTTGTCAAGTTGCCCATTTCTGCTTCAAAAAGTGTGTCATTTATGATTTTTTTCGGCGAAGCGTCGTTGGTGTGGAGTTAACCTTATTAATTTCATAGCCCATCCCTTAGCCAGAATATCTTCTTCAGTCTTAGGTCGCTTGAAATATTCAGTCGCTAGTTCCACTAATTGATCAGTGCTATCAGGCCCACCTTTCCTTTTTTTACCCGTCTCTACAGGGATGGCTGGTTTGGGAGTTGAGGGTGTAACTACGCCAGCTTTTTTGTATTAGAGTCCAATCTAGTATTCAGTTCTTGTAGGTTGGTAGTGATTCTATCATTCAGATCTTGACTATTAGTATTTATTTTAGTATTCAGGGATTGCATTCTAATATTCATTTCCTGCGGGCTGATTACGAGCACACACTTTGCGTTATAAGTTGCGATAAATAACGAAAGTTTGCGAAGAATATCGCAGGAACCACCAACGTGATTACGAACACATCCTGTTTCGTTAAACTTCGAATATTGATGACGTTGTGGCGGTATATATCGCAAACTTTGATTACGAGCACACTTTTCAAGTGATATTTATCGCACCGGAGCTACGTTATATATCACGAGCATTTCAAGTGGTGATACGAAGCGAATGTGCGGTAAGTGATATAATTACTCTTAACAATAATGTCCTCCCGTCCTAAAAACGTCATTATAATCGCACATTATTGTTTTAAATATAGTCGAGTACGATGTAAAGCGATGAAGTTAAACGTAAACAATTGTTTTAGGTTAGCGTGTGTATATTTAACACGCGAACATTATTCTTAACATGCTATTTCTGTTTATTAATTGTACCATGAAATGATTGTTTTCAATGAATAGTTTGTGTGGAATAATTATGAAGTGGTTTAAATACGATCAATATAGGTAAGAAGAATATTAATAAATGCTGTGTCATAGCTTATCAAATTAATCCTAACCTAAAGAGCGATATTAAGTACACGCACGTTATGAACACAACATAGCTATAAATAGTTCAAATAGGCTGCTTATGTATATTTTGTGTTTGGGTATTTGCTCAACATGCATTTTTGTTTTATCTTTGCGCTTGTAGACTTCAGACAGTAAATTGTATATTTCTCTATTTAGTTTCAGAAAGCTATTTCCGGTCTCCTTGTGTGTTCAATTGTGCAAGACATTTTTCATTTGTGCTAATTCATTTACATATTGGCTCTATTACCTAAGTGTGTTAACATTGGTAATTGTTAACAAGTGGGGCTGATCATAAAACAAATAACTTGATGAATAATTTATTTATGAATTCCCCTCCTTAAACAGGATGATTCTATTAAATAACATTTCGAGCTTTTATGTAGGGGAGGCGAGGCTTTATTATAAAATTAAGTTTATGAAAACGGTAATTTTGAGTTCCTATTATTAACCTTGATACTTATTTCTGTTGAGATATTTCAAGTTGTTTACTGTTTAAATTGTTGGTTATGTGTGGTTAGCTACACTTCAAATACTGCAAACCTATTCATGTCTACAGTTGGTTAGGTTAGCTACATTTTAAATATTGTATAATGTGGTAAATCTGGTGAAAAGCTACTTGTCCATATGTTTTTTTAAAATTATTTATTAGTTTTCAGACATTAATTCCAATAATTAACATAGGCTATCAATACTGTAACATTGTTTTACTAATAGAAAATTAAGCTTACCCCACCTAACCAACCATCCACACATATTTTGTAGTACAATTAATGTAACTAACCTAACTTAACTAACCATTCACACAGATCCACACTTTTTTTTTGTTATTTTTAATTCATCTAACAAACTTAATGGTGGGAATGGCTGGTTTGATTAGGTTAACTACAAATACTTGAAAGTAGTGTAGACAGTTTATTAGATTATGGTAGTTATATTAAATATACTGTGAACTCATTTTAACAGTTTTTAAGAATTATATATTGTAACACAGCTAACTCTAACCTAACCAACCACACTACAGTTTATACCTATTATTTTTGTTGGTAACATAACTTAAGAAACAGTTCACAAAATCACACAGTATTTTTAATGTAGCTTACATAAGCCAACCAATCATTCTCATGTTTAAATTTTTTTGATTTACCTAACCTAACAAGCTATTAAAATGGCATATTTCTAGTTTAACTGCTTGAAGAATTACAACACACTCATGGAGAATTGTTGAAAAAGAAGTCGAAAAGTTAAAATTGTTTTTAGAAATTAAAGAAAAATGAATGCAGTTATGCGTTACATCAAGGAATATTAGCTCAATAATACCAACTTAAAATTATTTTTATTAATCAGGCCCTCTTGTTAACAATTAGTAGCCTACCAAACTATATTACACTAATTTAGTTCATGTTTGAAAATATTTCAGGTTCTATACAATGGCCTTTGCTGCCTTTCTGTTAGCTCTCGAACTGGAGGAGAAGGCAGAGAAGATTGTTAAGAAACCATCAAAATCCCTTCTAATTGCCAGATTGCACCCTCATAGCAGTTGGAAAACCTTAGAAAATGAAGAAACATGAAGAAACGAGCTATGCAATTTAATAAATACTTTGTTATCAAGTTTGTTGCATTTATTAAAGAAATTGTGAAAATAAGTGTTCACTCATTTCCATGTTATTTTTGAGTATAACTTGGATATTATATTAAACACATGAACCTTTTTGTTTTCTGGTTTCAGCAGATGATCTCATTGTCCTGAGAGAGTTGGCAGTGGCTTTTTTTAACCATTGTTTTTTTTTTGTGTGTAAAAAAATAGATACAATGAATCATTTAATGATAGGTTGTTATTTCAAGTAAATCTCATACATGGGAAATTGCTTGTGTGCTGCTTCATGTTTACAAGTTTATTAATTTAAAATTTTGCAATTTCAGACTTTGTTTTGGTTTTAAACGAAAAATATTTACAAAGAGTGTATTATTTAATATCTAATTATTTTTCCATGGATGGTTTTAATTAAACAATTATTAATATTAACTATTAATAGCCTGTCCAATAAAAAAAAATCAATGCACATGTCTGTAAGGAATCTTGTATACAAAAAATGATTTCTTAACACAATATTTTCTCATAATTGGCAATTTTAGCACATGCCTCCAGCATGCCTTTTAACTTTTCTTTAAGTTCTTTGATGCATTTTTAATCAAATTGCTGGTTACCATTTCAGAAGCACATATTCCCAATGCTTCTCATCAGCTGCCAGCTGTCTTTCTTGAATGTTGTTTATCAGCTGCCAGCTATCTTTCTTGAATGCTGCTCAACTGATCTTTTTTTTATTATTTTTAAATTGTACTATTGATCATTATTAGTATGAATTGTATAGGTTACACTAGGTATCATAGAGGCAGAGTTATAATAAAGGAGGTGCTAATAACAAAGTACACATTCTATAAAGTATGCTGACTAAAAGTATTATCAAGGTTTTTCCAGTCAAAGATTTCACAATGCTTGTATATAACCATTCTTTATTTTTTTTTGTGTAAACAAGATATAATATGGAAGAATTTCATTAGACTAGCTGACTATCAATGCAAGTTCCAGCAGGTACTACTGCTTGTTGTTGCCAGTGAGCCCATTTGTATACAGTATAGACATTGTTTCATGTGGACGAATATAAAAAAAAATATTTTGAACTAATTTTTATTATTGCAAGTTTAGAATCAATGTACGTATGTTTATTGAGACTGAGACAAGTACAAACAAGTTAAATGACACAAATTGCATTTAGCTAGATAATTCAGGAACAATTATTGACTTAGTATGATTCATCTTGCGATAAAGTTTGGTACAGCTCCATTCCTTGCACCTCCCCAGTCAACACTCTGCATCTTATGAATTGTTATCATCACTCACTGTTCTTATCTTTCTATTTATCATCAGAATAACTAATAACCATTAAATCTGTGCTTAGATGTGTGTGAATATTAAAATCAGCAATTTTTATAAAAGTTTAACCAGAAGCAATTTTTGAGCTAGTATTTAGAGATCAAATCAAATGTTTCTGAAAATATGTGATGAAGCCTTTGAACAGCTTATTTAACTATATCAAGTAAAATTTAACTTAAATAAAAGACTAATACAGTAAATTAATATGTAACTGATTGTGACTGATGGCCATTATAACAAATATGCATAAAAAACTCTTAAGGTTTCTTGGTTATCTTATGAAAACACAAGGATTGTAAGATGTCTTGTTTTAATAATGAACTTAAAAATAAAAATTAATTAATAAAAAAATAAAATAGATAAAATTCTGGCTTGTACTAGAACTCTATCTTTGCTCAACAATGATAAGTTAACAAGCTAGCAGAATCTGTTAATGTATTTTTTTATTTAATTTTTTGAAATTTTTTATAATTTATTTTTAATTTTAAATATTTTTTTACTGTAATTTTATGATACCAAAGAAAACATGTGTCGTTTTTCTCCGTGTGCTTCTGATTATTCTTGTCAATATAATGGTGGTTTTCTCCGTGTGCTCCTGATTATTCTTGCCAATATTATGATGGTTTTCTCCGTGTGCTCCTGATTATTCTTATCAATATTTTGATGGTTAATCCGTGTGCTTGCGATCATTCCTGCGGTTTCGGTCAAAGGTAAGGTTCACACCCATCCAAGATGGCCGCCCTGACGTCGCAATCCAAGATGGCGGACCGTGAGAAATCTGAGAAGCACTAACAGGAAGGACGAACTTCCTTCTCCTTGGAGACTAACGAAGCCATCCTTCTTATGCTATCGCTAGTGAACATCACGCATCCCGCATAAAAGAAAAAAATATTATTTACCTGCAAGAAAAACGTGAGGTCATCTGATGTTGAAAAGCGGAACTGCTTGCAGCAAGTACCTTTGCATGAGATAAATTAACTCTCACCACTGAATAGTGCTATTGTAGTCTGTTAGAGACATGAAGTTTCGTAGTCACGCGGCCAATTAGTCATGCAGTCACGTAACCATGCGTTCTGGAAGCTTCGTAGTCCTATAGCCTCGCGATCACGTAACCTTGAAGACTTGCAAACGCATAGTCTCGTAACCTCATGGCTCGTAGTCGCGTAGACATCATGTATTGGGATCTCGTAGAATAGTAGCCTCGCAGTCTCGTAACCATGCGTTCTGGAAGCTTCGTAGTCCTATAGCCTCGCGATCACGTAACCTTGAAGACTCGCAATCGCATAGACTCTTAAACTCATGGCTCGTAGTCTCGTAGTCATTATGCATTGGAGCCTCGTAGACTTGAAGCAACATGGGCAAGCGGACTTGTAATCTTATAACATAATGCTGATGGAGCAGTTAAAAGAAAAAATTCCGTCGAAGACAGATGCGGCAACTGGAGCCTTGTAGACGAGTAGCTTCGTAGTCAAGTACTCATGCAGACTTGTAGTCCTGTATCCTCGCAGAAACGTAAATTTGTGTACTAGAATCTTCGTAGCTCTGTAGGTTTGCAAGCCATGTATAACTCGTAACCAGCTAGATCATTTTAGACTCGTAGCCATGTGGTCTCATAGCCTCTTAGACTCGAAGAATTCTAGCCAAAAGACTTTTGGAACCAAAAGACTGTTTGATGGAGCCGATGAATATTGGAGTGAATGAATATTGGAGTCAATGCATATTGGAGCCAACGAATATTGGAGCCAATGAATATTGGAGCCAATGAAAATTGCAGCCAATGAATATTGCAGCCAATGACTATTGGAGCCAATGACTAATGGAGCCAATGACTATTGGAGCCAATGACTATAGTAGCCAAAAGACTGTTAGAGCATTTGGAGCAATTGGAGCCAATTGATATTGGAGCCAATGGATATTGGAGTTAATTGATATTGGAGCCAATGGATATTTGAACCAATGAATATTGGAGCCAATGAATATTGAAGCCAATGAATATTGGAGCCAATGAATATTGGAGCCAATGAATATTGGAGCCAATAAATATTGTAGCCAATGTATATTGGAGCCAATGAATATTGGAGCCAATGAATATTGGAGCCAATGAATATTGGAGCCAATGAATATTGGAGCCAATGAATAAGTGGCCAAAGACTATTGGAGCCAATGAATAAGTGGCCAAAGACTATTGGAGCCAATGACTATAGGAGTCTAAAGACTGTAGGAGCCAAAAGACTGATGGAGCATTTTGGAGCCTGTTGGAGCTTTTGGAGCAATAGGAGACAACTGATATTGGAGCCCATGAATATTGGAGCCGATGAATATTGGAGTCAATGAATATTGCAGCGAGCGAATTAATGTAACCAATGAATTTTGGAGCATTTGGAGCAATTGGAGCTAATTGATATTGGAGCCCATGAATATTGGCCTAATAAATATTGGAGCCAATGAATATTGGGGCTAATGAATATTGGAGCTAATGAATATTGGGACCAATGAATATTGTGGCCAATGACTATTGGAGCCAATGAATATAGGAGCCAAAAGTATGATGGAGCCTTTTGGAGCCTGTTGGAGCATTTTGAGCAATTTGAGCAAATTGATATTGGAGCCCATGAATATTGGAGCCGATGAATATTGGAGCCGATGAATATTGGAGCCAATGAATATTGGAGCGAGCGAATTAATGGAACCAATGAATATTGGAGTCAATGACAAATGTGCTGTCTTTTCGATGATGGTGCTGCCTTTTCGTTATCGGTGCTTCCAAATGAGCCACCTTTTCGTTGGCGGTGCTTCCAAATGTGCTGCCTTTTGTTTGCGGTGCTGCCTTTACGTTGTCGGTGCTTCCTAATGAGCTGCCTTTTCGTTGGCGGTGCTGCATTTTCGTTGTCGGTGCTTCCAAATGTGCTGCCTTTTCGTTGGCGGTGCTGCCTTTTTGTTGTCGGCGCTTCCAAATGTGCTGCCTTTTTGTTGTCGGCGCTTCCAAATGTGCTGCCTTTTCGTTGGCGGTGCTGCCTTTTTTTTGACGGTCCTTCCTTATTGTTGATTGCGCGTAGTACAAAATGTAGTGATTGAATATTTACTAGTTTAAAACCTCTTGTTGTTACTAAAATATTTTTCCAGGTCACTTGGTCCTTTAGTATGTATAAAAATGTCACGATGGATTAATTGAATATAATTAGCTAACGACGAAGGTTATGCGGTCCTGAAATGACTAGCCTATACGTCTGATAATGACATGACTCGGTCTCATGGACTGAAGACAATTGATCTATATGTGTGGCTTTGTACATGAACGGCTTATAGGTTATTCAGATTATTGAAATACTTGTCTTTCATTATAGTCTAATCGGCACTGTATTAATTCGTTGGTAAGGTATATTTACTTGAGTTGTTTTTCGTAGAGTGAATGATTAATAAACTCCGCGAAAGGTGATGGAAAACAGATACTAAAATTTATTTAATAATTAGTTACAACTGTCAATGGTCAAGAATCGAACCGTGGACAGGAATCCATCCATTCAATTTGTAAATTAATAATTGATATTTTCGGAGACATTTGGAATTCATCCCAGATTTCTAGCTAAATAATTACATGATTTTAAGATGGAGGCCAAATTTCAAGATGGCGGGCACCTCAGTAATAAAAAATGATTACGGCACTGTAGCAGGTTAGAATAAAACTGGCATGATGGTAAGACGAGTACACACAAGATGGTGTCCTCCAGCAGACGAAAAGATGATGGTGGTAATGACCACTAGCATTTGGTAGCTCCTGATGGCATGTACTGAACATAAAATGACGGATCCATGATGGACGTCAAGATCAAAGTCAAAGATCAAGGTAATTGTCAAATTTCAAGGTCAAAGTTCAAGGTCAAGGTTCAAAGTCGAGATGAAAGTTCAAGGTCAATGTTCAAGGTCAATGTTTAAGGTCAATATTCAAGGTCAATGACAAAGTTCAATGCGAACAGACGAGGTTAAAGGTATGGTGAACAGAAATATATATTAACATGTCGCCAGATTACTTTAGCAGACGAAAACAAGATGACGGTCTCCAGCGGACGAAGACAATATGGCGGACATGACGTCATACCAGCTGACGATATATACCTTGATATTGGTGATAGGTCAGTCTGAAGGTAGCTTCTGTGGAGGAAGGATCTGATGTTTTTATTTTTATTTTTTGCCCTCACCGGTTTCGAATCAAAGATGGGAACGATATAATCAATCAGAATTCTATTAAGTTATTTTTTGATAAATTTTGGACTTTTTCCCGATTTTTTAACATAAAAACTATGGATTTCCAAGATGGCATCTAAATTTCAAGATGGCGGCAATAACAGTAATTGCAACATTAATAGAATCCAATATGACGGTCGTAACATAAAGTGTAACGATGACATAGTACTCAACCAAGATGGCGGGTGTAACAAATATGTAACATGTATATAATCCAAGATGGCGACCGTAACGATAAGTGCAAATGTGGTTTTTAATATTTTTATTATTTAATTCGATTAAATAATTTTTTTTAATGATTTTTAAAATTTATCCCGATTTTATAACATAAAAATTACAGATTTTCAAGGTGGCGTGCGCAACGGAAATTGCAACGGTGAAGTCATAATACAAGATGGCGGTCATGGTATTCTTATTCCTAGAAATGGCTTAACGGAAGCTGAATTTTTTATAAATTTTAAAATTTTTTTCATTAAAATCGGATAATAAATAAAGATTTTCAAGATGGCTGACGTAACGAAAATTGCAACAGTGACGACATAATCCTAAAAGAGGCTTATCGGAGGCTGTACACATGGATGCTTAAGCCTATATCAGGAATTTCGTGGTTTTTAAGGAAAAACGACTTTTGTGGATTTTCGAAATCCTTATTTTCCCTCGAAACGGGAATTTTTCCCTCGAAAACGGGAAATTTTAAGTCATTTTGAATCATTTTTGAGGAATTTTGAGTCAAAAATGGCCGCCGTGACATCACAATTCAAGATGGCAGACATCAGCTCCGGCTCCACATCCTGCATCCTGCACCCTTTTACATACTACTATGGTATCTTATCATTCCGCTTATAACTCCCTTTTGCTGTGAACTACCACGACACAGCTTCTTTTAAAGTTCGTTAATTCATTTTATCTCTGTGAACATAGAATAGTTATTTATTCCGAACATGGCTACAAGACTAATGGCTACAAAGATACATCAAACACATAGAAAATAACTCTTTGTATAAAAAGACCAACTCGGCAAATTTAATGCTTATTATAGAGCCAAAACATTCCTGAAAGATGATGTATTTTATGCTACTACAAGACCAAGGGGTTTTGGACCCTTAAATATTCAGTCCTCAATAATGTAGACTTGACTACAAACATCCAATGAAAAGGAATCATATTAAGACAAACATTTAACTCGGTAGGATAAGATCAATCGGCTATATTCGCTAAACTACGAAAGGATACTATAGAATCCATTTCAATCTGGCTACAATAGCTTCATCTGTATATGGCTCCATCTGGATACAATGCCTCCATCTACATTTGTCTCCAATTGATTTCAGTTACTATGTTGATCGAACTCGTCTCAATTGCTGAAAATGCTTTATTCTTACTACGTATCAATTTTGATAGTCATTGATTATCATTTTTACTATTTTAAGTTAGAATTTGTATTACAAGAATTCAGTTTTAGTTATAAATTAGATCACACGAAATAAAACAATCTTTTTTCATCCAAAATATAACTAATTTTTTCACTTTTATACACATGCAGACAAAACAAGTCACTATTATATGTGGCACACAATTCTTATGTCACGATATATAGTCTATGTTTGTTTGGTATTGGATAAATTGCCATAATTATTTGCAAAGCAAGTAGAAGTCTTAACTTGTGAACCAATATGTTATTATCTTTTCATGTTGTGTAATCAATCTCTTCAGCTCCTGTCATCTTCCTTACATTTTTATTACTATTACTTTTAAGATATTTGCTTTGTTTGATAGTACTGCGCATTGTTAGTTAATAATCACTTCAGAACCACTCCATGTTCCTGATAGCATTTTTTGAGCGCCTACGTTGTTTTATTCCCATGTTATCAAGATAACATTCAAACGATATCTTGAGATAAAAAGACAATCATTGACAGGCAAATAAATATGTCTCACTAACACTTGCACTGTTAAAATATGTACATTTAAGTACTGGTGTCAGATGTAAGTATTTTTATATGTAGTGCTAAAAGTTAAAGACTTAACAGAAATGTTTTTATATGTCGCCAGTATTAGTTTTAACTATATTATTTTTAGGTTATTTTGTTTTTTTATCACATTATATCAAATAATATTTCTGTTGCAAAGTCAAATCCATAGAAAAATTATTTTTTTAAGATTGTTGCATAATGACTTCACACAGAATTTCCATGAAACATCAAATTTCAGAAAAAAATATTTGGCTATTAACAATGGTTGCAACTAAAATATTATTTTGAAGCCACATAAATTAATGCCATAAAATCATGTTTCATTTGTGGTTAAATTCCAAGCTTCAAAGTATCAGAATTTTGAGTTTTGTGAAACAAATTATTATTTTGAAAAAGTTTTTTTATGTTACTTAAAAAATTCTGTTTCCCACAAGGTTAGAGATTTTTGTACCTACATATTTGGTTGAGTGATGGGTCAAAACCACTTTCTCATATTTGAAACCCATATTCGGTTATTTAAAAATTGCCTCGAATCCGAATCTGGAAATCAAAAGTGAGGAACAAAATTATATATGAGTAAAAACCTGTAAGATAAGTTCAAGAAAAAATCAAACAATTTAATATTTATTTTTAAAATAAAATAAGAATAAGTAGTATAGGATAGGGCATCCTGCGCCAGGCTTCAGGCTGTGGATTGTGTGGATTGTGATTGTCTGTCCGCCATCTTGGATTGTGACGTCACGGCGGCCATCTTGGACGAGCGTAACGGGACACAGCGTAACGGGACATAACGTAACGGGACAAGTAGATCACGGCAGCTATCTTGGACCTGCCATCTTGGATCCGCCATTTTGGATGACGTCATTTTGTTTTCTAGAAAATTCCGGCGATGTGTTTTCCGCCATATTGGATGATGACGGGTCGCCCCCAGAAGACCGTAGCGACACTAGACTGTACGCTACCTACCTGGCCAATGGTAGTTGAGGGGGCGGGTCATGCGGGTGGGGGAAGGCTTTCCTCACGCCAGTTAGCCAGTCATTTAGCTGTTCCTTCAACACGCCTGTGTTCACAGTCCTGACAGAACAACCACGCAAGTCAAAGTTTATGTTTTAAATTAAATTATTGATAATTTATTATAATTTTTAATTAACTGTTGAAACGCATTTGTATAGAGTCACGTAAGTTAATAGTTTAATTAAATGTTACGGTACGTAATGGTTTTTTAATATATTGAAATGCGATATAATTTTTATAGCTTATGTTTTAAACATTATAATATGCGTGGTAAATAAACCTACGCATGTGTAGATATCATTTAATATTCACTGTTATTTGTTTCTAAATTACCTTGCGGTAAATTATATCATCTCGTTTTTACTTGTTAAATTAACTCTGTTTATTTTTGCGCCTTACATAATATCTCGTTGAAACTTGTAACCTAACTTACTTTGCCCATGCGTTTATTTAAATCAGTTTGCGTGTATTTAATAAAATGTAGAAGTAACTTTTAAACACATCTTTCATTGTGTGAAAAACGCTAGGCGTTAGTTATTCGCGCGACAATTTTTCACCCAGCGTAGGCCGACTTGTTTACCGGGAAAGGAGGGCTCCCTCGCCGGCAGATTTTTCTCTCCCGCCCGGGTGTCGCATAGCTAAGTACGACTTTCATGCTCCATATTATGTCTGTTGTTCATGCTTTTATTAATACTATTTATATACTTTTGAACATATTAAAGCGGCTTAGCCCATCTATTCACGTTAGTTTATACAGTTTACATTTATTTTTTATAAATAACTTCGTTGTGTGCATGGTTACACGATTTGTTGATAATAAGTTCTGTAAAGTTATAATTACGCCTAACAAAAGCTGAATGTAAAATTTTGTTAGAGACTTGACAAGGACTGTTATTGTTATTAATATTACTATGTATGTATATAGTCATAATAACAGTTTCAAATTATTATTATTGTTATAATTATGTATATCGTCATTATAACAGCTTCATATTCTAATGTTAATATAAATTAATAATTATTTTTAAAAAAATCTTTTTGTAACAAACATTCTACAGGCGTAGGTAGTTTCAAGTAACTATTTCTTCTGGAAATATTTTTGAAACTTCTGTAAACTCCTAGAGCAATTTAAGAACTTAATGTAGTTGACATAAATACCTATCTGTTCGCCAGTCTTCAAAAAAGATTGGTGTAACATATTCTCATATTCCATGAAGCGAAAATATTTTGAATGTTTTTAACTTAATGTCTTAAAGAATTTCATAATATGCCTACTAAGGTAGGCTAGTCATTAAATTATTTTTGATTTTCAAACACTGTTTTTCATCTCTTGCACTAGTCATATAATTTTTTTTTGACAAAGGTTTAAGATAATCTTAAGATAGTTATTAATAAATTTCAACGAAATTGATACTAAAAAAATTTACTTTCTTGTTAAATTTCAAACCCTATTTTTATGGTAATAGTTAGTTTCATCAAATATTATTTAAACCAAATGTTTTAAATAAAGTTAATGAATTTTTATAATAAGTTATATTGAATTTGATATTAAAAGTATTTTTAAAAAAGTAATGGCGTTTTGTTTTTCAGCCCTTGTTATTTCCATCCCTTGAAGTAGGCCTAATGGTGTGTATTATCAAAAATTGTTTCAGAGAAAAGTTTTAAGTTAACATTATAAGATAGACAAACAGTTCGAAGGGATTGAAAATGTACCACTAAGGAAGTTATGAATTTTTTTTAAATTCTATCCTTCATTTTTTCAACCCTAGCAGCATTAGTACTTACAATCAAAAATTGTTTTCCGACAAATGTTTTTGATAAAAAATGTTAAGATTATAACAAAAAATTTACGAATTCAATGTTAGTAGTTAGATATAGTTCCTCCGGGGACAGAGGCTGGAGGCAAAGGAGCAAGGAGCAGTGACATTTGACCCCTGACGTCAATTCCGGCCGCCATCTTTGATTACGTCACTTCCGGTCGCTATCTTGGATTACATAATTTCCGGCCGCCATCTTGGATTACGTCATTTCCGGTCGCCATAATTGATTATGTCATTTCTGGCCGCCATAATTGATTGTCATTTCCAAGAATTTCCACCATCTTTGATTACGTCATTTCAGACCGCCATAATTGATTACGTCACTTCCAGCCGCCATCTTGGATTGCATCATTTCCGACCATAATTTTGTCTAGAATGTTCTGCCATCCTAGAACGTTCTATTACGTCACTACCAATGAGGCTTCGGATTTAGGATTTTACCATTATGCAATCACCATCTTGGATGACCCGGCCGCCATCTTGGATTATGTCATTTCCAAGAATTTCCGACATCTTGGATTACGTAATTTTACGACCATCATTTTGTCTAGAATGTTCTGCCATCCTAGAACTTTCTATTACGTCACTACCAATGAGGCCTCGGATTTAGGATTTTAGCCATTTTGTATTCTAGAACATGCCTGCATTTTTAATTCTAGAACTTTCTACTGTGTAATTTCCGGCCTCCATTTTTGTTTTCTATAATTTTCTACCATTACAACATAACTACCAAGATTTAGATTTTAGCCATTTTGTATTCTAGAACATGCCCGCCATTTTTAATTCTAGAACTTTCTACCATTACATCACAACTAATGAGGATTCAGTCAACATCACTAATATTTTTTTATGCTACTGGCAGCCATCTTGAAATATACTTTTATTACTGAATTTTTTTATATGTAATTTAATGCACTATATACAAGCATTTATATTAGTTTCCTTCTAGTGTTGTACATATTGTTCAATGTAATACTTATGCATACCTTAATAACAAACTTTAAAATATTTTAGTGATAACCACTAGACCATCCTTTTAGTTATTTTTTTTACAACCATGCTACTTATGTTTTTTATTTATATATATTGGTACCAAGGAACTAAAACCACGAAATAACGTACACCATTTTTTGAACAATCACCATATTTATTAATATATATGTACAAAATTATTTTCGAATCGTATTCTTTTCACGACGAATCACATCTTGGATATCTTCCACTTCTTCCCGAAGCCTCCTGAGTTCGTGCAGAACAGCAGTTATGTCCATGTTCCACGCATCTTGCATGGCTATTCTTTCCGCAGCAACTTCTTCCCAAAAGGCGCGCACCTCTTCAATGACATTTTGAAGAGACAGTCCCTCATCGACGGCAGCGCCCTCCTCCTCATCTGTTGGTTCCTCCTGCATGTCAGGCAAATCGAGCGTGTACTCGCTCCAGGACACCGGCGAAAGTTCCTGGAACTAAAAATCTTGCACTTTTGTTCTAGGTAGGCGCCGTCCTCTGAATTTTCACGGGCTTGGAATCGTCAACGCATATTTAGACTTATGACCATAGAACAATGTCGTAAATTTAAATATGCGCAGGCTGCATTACAAAGCCGAAAATTAAAACTTCCTAAATTAGAAAACAACAACAAAATATACATGTCAGAACACAATGCGCAGACACTATATTCTCACACATATATGAACTAGAGGTGGGTCGAAAAGTATCAACCTGATACTTTGTCACTGATACGCTCCTGTATCAGGAACGGCAAACGAGGACACTTGAAAAGTATCAGAGACTTTAGTATCAGTTCAGAATTCACCTGGAACAACACCACGGCCAATGAGCGCAGTACCCGATCGCAGATGACGGTCACTTGGGCGGAGCTTGTGAAAGGGGAGGGAGCAGGAACGACGAATAAGGGATAAAGAAGGGAAAGAATGTAGGGGAGGAAGCGCAGGGGAAGGCGTTGAAGCCTTGAATGAGAGGCGCAAAGTGATATTGTTACAAGCAGGGCTGCCCCTCATGGGTTTTTCCACCCAGATCTGGTTTTTTCCAATGGTGTTTGGGTTTATGGGTTTTTAAATAATGAATTCCAACAATTCTAGGTTTTTTATAATTATAATTATTTTTATACCTTGACGTCGTACCTCCGTGCCTCTGGGTTAAAGCCCGGATCACAGCCCTGTCCGCAGCGCGCCGCGGCTTTGGGAATGACGTCACTTCCGCTCCGTGCGCGCGAGAGCAGTGCGCCGGCGTCCTGGTCTCCAGTCCCGTGCGAGCCACCTTCGAGGCTAGGCGCGGTCGCGAGACGCTCCATAAACTCGCCGCTATTATCGCTTTTGGATTCTGTTCTATAGTGTGTATAATCTCTTTTATCGTTGTCTTTACCGGGTGCGTGAGTGTTGTTTTGTATCTGGCGTGTCCGCGGGCCAAAACACGTGGACTAACACAACTAGCCTGCACCGCACATTTCTCCAGCGCGCGACGTCCCTCGGCAGCTACACGGGTCGGACGGTCCACCCCTGCCTCCCCGCAGGAGGCTGCTCTACGCGAGAGAGCTGGCGCCGGGCAACACTAGAAAACGGCCCAGCGACGTCCGCCACGTCTCCACGCATTCTACGGAGGCGGGTACGCGACATTTGGCACCCAACGTGGGGCGAACTGCAAGTCCACAGGAGAGCGCGTGCAGTGCGGGAAAAGAGTGTACAGTGAGTGATCAGACAGCGTGAAAATCCACCTGGGACAATGGATGGATTCACTTATTCACCTAGACAGTACTTCTGATCTCATCAACGCGAGGACGCAACCATTCCTTTCCCACGTTTCCAACACCTATCAGTTTCACAGTTCAGCTGATAACGCATCGCCGTCTCCCGTCCCGCAACCGGATTATATTTCCCGTCGATTCACCACCACCCCCCTCCAACGGGATAACGCACCGTGGTACCCCCTCCTTTTTCACCCTTTCGCCGTTCTGCCATCGGTGATCTTCGGGGCGCGCCGGCGGTGTTCGGGCGGGCGCGGTGATAGCCTGCGCGGGCAGGCTGCGCAGACAGAGCGGCCACGTGGGCCCCGTGTTTGTAAACAATGCTGCCGCGCGGGTTGACAGTTACGTGCGCGACGTGTCAGCTACCGAAAGGCATGGACCTTGTGACAGGAGAGTGGCAGTGTCGGAACACATGTACGTGCACGCCACTGAGGCGCAGTGAGGTGAAGACAGAAACTGCTGAGGGTGTGTTGTTATGGGACAGGGATACATCATCAGAGCAGATGCATAGGGTAGCCCCGAACACAGCCAGTGCCGTGTACCGGGAAAAAGGAGGATGTGACGAGTGTAGAGGCTGCTCGGGCAACCGCGTCGGGTCGATGTTACCGAACCAGAATCCACCGTCGCCGAACCTAATTGACTGGGACACACCTACGAACTCGGCAGCGCCGCCAGTCGCGTACGCTGTGCGGGTTGCCACAGGGGCTGGGCGTATAGTGCTGCCAGAGTTTAGCGGGCTCGTGCACGAAGACCCACGGGAGTTTGTGCGGTGGTGTGAGAGGCGTATGTTACAGTGCAGTGTGCCGGTAGAGGAGTGGACCCAGCGCACAAGCGAACAGTTGCGTGGTCGAGCTCGTGAGTGGTGGACTCTATGGGGGCGATACGATATGCAGTGGCGGGAATTCGCCACGCGTCTCATGCAGCGATTTGATGACCGCCAGGCAGTCTTGAGCTGCAAGGCCCGTTTCTACGGCGAGACGCAGAGGGACACGGAATCGGTGGAGAGATTCCTGGCGGGCAAGTTGCAGCTATATCGTCGCATAGCCCCAGGGGAAGCGCCGGAGCAAGCGTTGCCGGACGTGACCGCGTTAGTGCGGGAAGAATTACAACCCTTCCTCAGGCCGTATTGCAACGGGTCTGTTGAAGAATATGTGCGACAGGCCGTAGCCACGGAGGGCAACCTGCAGCGCCTTCTGGGGCGACGGACAACTATGACCACTCCCGGACGAGAGCCCAGACACGAGTACAGAGCGCCCGCTCTCCCAGAGGGAGACATGCAGCTCGAACGTCCACGGCAGATGGTAGCACGGGCAATCGAAGGCCCACCGAGTGGCAGACGACAGACCACCGCACCAGAGTGGCGGAACGCGGGGAATCGGCGGGACGGAGGCCGACCACCCTAGTGTCGCCTTGGATGCCCGCAGGACACGTTCCATTGGCACCAGGACTGCCCAAGACAACAACAAAAACAACAACAACAACAACAACTGGCGGGAAACGGGCAGCAGGGGGTGTAGGACCAACAGTTCTGCCCCCCACGCCACCTAACCTCCTTCCCGAAGCCACGGCTGAGACACGCATAACACTGGGACAGCTCACCACCCCAGACGACCGGCTGATGCGGGTACCCGTCACTCTGAACGGGAGACCGACGGCCGCTCTCGTAGATACAGGTCCGAGCCACGTGTTCGTGGCCCAACACTTGGTGCCGCCAGCGGACGTCACACCGAGACGCTGTGCACTGCGTCTGGCCACGAGCACCGGAGTCGGGACAGCCATCGGGGACGCCATCATAACGGTGAGTGTGAGGGAGCTGGTTACCCAGACAGCAGCAGTTGTAGTAGAGGGACTCAGGGAGGACCTAGTGCTGGGACAGCCTTGGTTGGTAGAGCATGACACAGTGATAGCGCCGGCCTCTGGGCTAGTGAATGTTGGCAAACATGAGCGCCTGGCAGTGTATGCACTAGGTAGAGCACCACCTCCCCCGAGAGAGCCCACGAAGTTAGAAGATGTGGACAATGATATACCCCCAGAGTATCAGGATGCATTCAGGCGGCTCATAAGGGAAAGGCAGAGCATCTTCGCCACTGCCGACCCACTCAGGCGCACAACGGTGACAGAACACCGAATCCCCACTATGCACGACCAACCAGTGTATGAGGCCCCCAGGGGATATGGTTTCCGCGAGCAACGGGTGATACGTGAGCAAGTGCACGAAATGTTGCGAGATGGTGTCATTGAACCCTCCAACAGCGCATACAACTCACGCATCGTCCTAGCTGCCAAGAGGGATGGGACCATGCGCTTCTGTGTGGACTTCCGTCCCCTGAATAGTGTCACCATTAGTTCTCCACCACCACAGATCAGTGTGGACGAGGCCTTGGCAGGCCTGGGCAATGCACGAGTGTTCACGACCCTTGACTTACGTTCGGGGTATTGGCAGGTGCCAATACACCCAGGTGACAGAGAAAAGACTGCGTTCACGGTGCCCGATGGTAGACGATTTCAGTTCTGTGCCATGCCCTTCGGGCTCAAGTGCGCGCCGGCCACATTTCAAGCTATGATGGCCCACGTACTGGAAGGGTACATTGGCCAGTTTTTGACAGCCTACCTCGACGACGTGATTGTGTACTCCAAGACCTGGGAGGACCATGTGCAGCACCTGTCCCTGGTCCTGGAGCGGCTCCAGATGCACCACTTGACCTGTGCCACACAGAAGTGTCACATTGGACGGAGAGAGGTGGAGTTTTTGGGGCATGTGGTGGATGCTGAGGGTAATCGTCCGCACCCGATGCACCTGGCAAAAATTGCAGAAGCTGAACCCCCTAGAACCCGCAAGCAGTTGCAGAAGCTCTTGGGCCTCGCCAACTGGCTGCGGAACTATATCCCGCAGTTCTCCACGCTCACTGCCCCCCTGACAGATCTGTTGTCACCACGACAGCGCTACCACTGGACACCGGCTGCACAGCAGGCGCTGGACAGCTTGAAGGCGGCTTTTCTCCGATGCCACACTCTGTCACGGATAAACCCCGAGAGGACGCTGTACGTGCAGACGGATGCGAGCGCCGAGGGGGTGGGCGCGGTGCTATATCAACGAGACGAAAATGGGGACAGGTGCATAATCGACTACGCCAGTGCCAAGTTCGGCCGCGCGGAACGGAATTACCACAGCAATGAACAGGAGTGCCTGGCTGTGGTATGGGCACTGAAGAAATACCGTCCCCACCTCGAGGGTAGGCAATTTGTATTGCGCACGGACAACCAATGCCTCACATGGTTGCGGACCCTCCAGGGGCGGAAGAGCAAACTCGTGAGGTGGGCGCTGTTTCTACAGTCGTTCGACTTCGTTATGGAGCACGTTCCAGGAGTAGAAAACGAGCTGCCGGATGCCCTGTCACGGGACCCTGATGAGGGATCGTGCCTGAAGGACGAGGTATCTTGGGACGAGATACTGCCACCTGGCCGTGAGACGGATCACCACCACCCAAGGGACCCAACCTGCCGCCTGCTTGCTCTAGGTGTAGACGACGACCCGCCTCCTGCGGACATGGTCGAGCTGAAACGTCGGGTGCACGATGCCCAACGCACCTCTCAGGACGCTGAGCGCAGACGCGCGAAGCAAATAGCGGAACCATGTGAGACCTGGACTACGAGGGACGGTGTGCTCTACATACGAGGAATGGGACCCGATAAGGAGTGGCGCACCTATGTCCCACCGGAGGCACGTGACGCGGTGTTGCGCTTTATGCATGATCACGACCTTGCCGGACACCCTGGGGCAGACCAAACACGGCGGGCGGTCGGTCAGCACTACCACTGGCCCGGCATGGCCCGGGACGTGCGGGAGTACGTGAGGACTTGTGAGACGTGTCAAGAGCGGAAAGCGCGGCAGAGCGACGGGACGGAGCAACAACAGCCTCGCATTCCCACTACCCCTTTCCAGTCCATCGCGCTGGATGTCATGGGGCCATATCCCCGCACAGCCCGGGGCAAGAGATTCCTGGTGGTAGTGACCGATCTCTTTACCCGTTGGGTAGAAGCTTACCCCACCAGCAATGTACGGGCCAACACCATTGGGACAATATTGCAAACGGAATTCTTCCCACGTTGGGGCTACCCGAGAGACCTGCTGACGGACAATGCCAGCCAATTCGTCGGGAGGCAGTGGCGGGAGATGTGCAACTCGTGACACGTCGAACACCGGACCACACCTGCCTACCACCCCCGAGCCAACCCGACGGAAAGGCGAAACCAAGAGATGAAAGTCCAGATGCGCATAAGGCTGGGTAGCGACCATACTAAGTGGAACAACCATCTTGCAGAGGCTCTGTTTTGTATCCGTCGCAGAACCAATGCAGCCACAGGAATGACCCCGGCGGAAATGGTCCAAGGCCACAATTTGCCCTTGCCAGGAGAATGGACAGCCCACGGGGTAGCCGATGAAGAAGAAGATCCAGAGGAGCGCCGTCAACGGCGAGAGGCAGAAATGACAACAGCGCTCGAACACCAGAGGGCCTATACTCGCCAGATAACACCGCAGATGACCCGAATGCCACCGGAACTCCAACCTGGAGAACTGGTATACGTGAGCACGCAGCCTCTGTCCAGCGCGCCGAAGAACTACAGTGCTGGGTTGAGCCCCAGATGGTCGGGACCACACCCGATCCTTAAACGGCTAAGTAGGAGCACCTACCTAGTCCGCCTTGATGGACGGCGGGCGCGAAAAGTGCACCGAGACACCATACGGAGAACATCAGTCCCAGGAGAAAATTTGGTCTCTGAAGATGTCACCCTAGTAGAAGTGGACGAAACGCCTACTTTAGACGACTCGATCACACCCCGAGGCATGCGGGGCCTGTTCCATGCCACCCCCAGCCCCGAAACAGCGACCCTGGAAACAGCAGGAAGCTCGGCCACAAGTCCGAGGCGACGCCGTCGGAGACGCACGATGCGGACACAGATCGATGACGTCACCGGGATGCCCGAGGCGGGCGCCGATGCGGCGGGCGAACAACCTCTGGTGACCGAGCCGGACTAGGAGGAGGCAGCTGAGCCACTCTCCCCCACCCGAGGTTGATGGGGACATGGTGCCTCCCTCGCCGATGCAGAGTTCAGAGTCACAGTCGAGGAGCCGGCTGAGACGACCCCGAGATGCAACTGGTCATCGTAATGCTGGAAACACCACTTGCAAATATGTAGATTGTGATGATGTGCAGTCACCTGGGGTCTCACCAGTCTTGAAAAATTCTTGATATATGCATAATGTGCATTATCTTCTTCGGATATATACAAGAGATCAAAGTGCTGACTCTTCTCTTCTTTTGCTACACGTAGCGGTATGATTTTTGTGTCCTCATTGAGTCCATACACATTGACTGTCACTTCAGGATTGTTTCTCTCGAATATGTTTATTTGGTGAAGAGGCATGGGGAATTTAAGACCACTAAAATTAAATTTGTTTTCCAAGTCTTTATATCTCTGGTTCACACGTTCTGGATGCTCCCCTTCGACGAATCTAGCCAGCATAGCCCACTTGAAGCATTGTTATTCTTCATTCTTTGGGTTGATGATGGCTTCCCTAGCCTTGATGGAAGCTGGTAAGTCGATGAAGCTGGAAGCACGGAGTGGATCTAGCTTATTGATCCTTAGCTGCAGACGATGTACAGCAATGAGGGTCCAGCCACTTCCTTTGCCCTGGTACTCTTCTTCTTCCTGGCATATCTTCTCTATGCTGGCTGTGACTGCTTCTTTGATGCCATCGGTTGTGTAGAGCGGGATGTTCTTAGTCTTGAATGACCGCGGGTCTTCTTGGTCTTCATGAGGCTCTGGCTTTCCATAAAGACAATCCAACCATAAATTGAACTTTACAGCTCCATTTTCTTCTATTTCTTGTTTGAGCTGGCCAATTATGTTTGCTTTCATGTCTTCCAGATAAGTACATATATCTCTGCCACATTCGGATGTATTTTCAGCTACCAGGGTCTTCAAGTTGCCTCGAAATGCAGTCTCGGCCTCCACAAACACAAACTGGGAGGCTACTCCTGCTCCTGCTATTATCTTTGGTCGAGATGTTTTGGGTTGAGGAACAGTCGATGGTCCAGGCTGGGGCGAAGCTTCTCGTCTTCTCTTGGCTGGTGTTGAGCCATTACACTTGGTAGCATGTCTGGCTAGGTTGTCTGGTCTGGTGAAGTCTTTCTCGCACTTGTCACACTTTAGAAGCTGGCGATCTGGATTGAAATTGCACGCCTTCTCATGTCTTCGTGCATCTCCAATGTGAGAAAATAGTTTGTTGCAGTACTTGCAACTTAGACTCGCTGCATTGCAAATTTCGCCAATGCATGACCTCAAGTGTTTAGTCATATTGTCTTTGCGAGTGATGGCTACCCCACACTTCTCACAAATCTGCTGGTCGTCTCTGTGTGGGTTGTGGAGGCACTGGCGCTCGTGGCGTAATCCATTGAAACGAGTAGCGAAAACCTTATTACAGAATCCACACTGTAACCCTTGAGGAAGTATTGGACTTACCCCAGAAGAAGAAGAAGCAGAAGAAGCAGCAACTCCGGATGTCTTGCCGTCCATGATGATGATGTCGATGATGTTGATGATGCAGGACATCTCAACAGGAATCTCCCAACGGAACATGCGGTGGCAGCTCGACGTTGAAAGAGACGAGGAGGAAACCTTAGAGATGACGAATGATGAAGTAGTAACGATGAAAAGCACTCGAAGTCACTGGGAACACTAATCCACAAGCTCTCGAAGTCGATGGGCAGAAGCGCACGAGCAGCGAAGAACTTGTAGTCAGGTCGGCAGATGAACAGCGAATGAAATGGGTTGGCCTTGCTTGCCTGCTTTTATAGTCCCAGCAGCAGCAGTGGTTGACTCACTAATCCATATATGGGCATACAGAAATTCCAAGCATCTGATTGGCTGAGATAATTTCGGAGGGAGCCTGAGCAAAGGTCACGAGGTAGTCAGGGCTGGATGCCTTATCTGTTTACCAAGAATCACCCTGACACAATAGGCACCAGCATGTCGCATCGATGATGACTCATAGGGCTGACTGACTTGTGTACTGGGGAAAAACCCAGTAGGCGCTGATAAAGACTAGTTGCAACAAACAACTTAAGAGTGACTCGTGATTGCTTCCAGATACTACAGGGCGCCAGCATGTCGCATCGATGATGACTGGTCGCAACAAGCTTCTATGGCTCATAGGACTGGCTGTACTGGAGGGAAAAAAGCCCAGCATGATAGGCGCCAGCATGTCGCGTTTCTAAAGACCAGTTGCAACAGGCCACCCACGTATACTTGTTCTAGCTACAAAAAAGATTTTTTTTTTCCAGTGTTTAACAGACGTTTATTAAACAGATTCATGTTACTGTATTTTCATATACCTTAATTACTTTGATATCAATGTATTTATACCATTATTGATTTTTACTCGGATTTAAAGTCATGTATATAAGTATTCTACATTGAATTATTTTAAGTAGAAAATAAAATATTTTAATATCCTGAATAATTGCATTTTTTTAAATTACAGAAAAAGTAGTTATTGCACAACAGGTATTAAATGAAACAAATCAGTTCGTAATATTTGTATTTTATTCTTTTTTCAATAGCAAATACACATTCGATTACATTTACAAAGAATTCAGCATGTCTGTAAGAACTTTCTTTAGTACATTTTTGACACACACAGTAATTATTTCAGAGTCTATATTCAAAGGAATACTCTCCTTGATAACATCATTTACTGGAGTTAGTTGAAAACACATTTGGAAGCACAATTAAAAAAGGAAGCACATTTGGAAGCACATCAAAAAGGCAATACATTTTGGAAGCACCATCATCAAAAAGGCAGCACATTTTGGAAGCACAATCAAAAAGGCAGCACATTTTGGAAGCATAATCAACAAAAAGGCAGCACATTTGGAAGCACAAGTTACGAGAACTATGTCTTAGTTAGAAATCAGAATACAAGAAATAAAAACATTAAATTTTTATTATCAATATTTAATTTATTTCTCCACATTATACAAATGCAAGTAAAACAAGCCATTATTGTATGTAGCCAGCTTTCCTCAGTTCTTTGAGTATGAAGGATATTTCTTTGATGCACGAATAGTTTCCTGCACAAAGCGAGCCATGTAGAAGTCTTAGCCGGTCAACCAATATGTTTGGATCTTTCCATGATGTGTAATATAATAAACTTTTATAAATAAAATAAATTTTCATGTATACTATGTTTTTTATTTCCCTTAATTTATCCTGCTTACTTTATGGTGAAAATTATAAGTATACCTAATGAAATAATTTCCAATAAATATGTTATTAATATTAATGATATATATGCATACTTAATATTGTTTACATGAGATACTGAGTTACAATATAAAGAAAATGTAAGCACAAAGGAAGGCATGTAAAGAAAACATAAGTGTATAGGAAAGTCCTCAAAGAAATTGTAGTCGCAAATGAAATACATGTTAAGAAAATGTAAGCGTAAATGAAAGCCCTCAAAGAAATTGTAGTCGCAAATGAAAGGCCTTAAAGAAATTGTAAGCGCAAATGAAAGCCCTCAAAGAAATTGTAAGCGCAAATGAAAGCCCTCAAAGAAATTGTAAGCGCAAATGAAAGCATGTAAAGAAAACATAAGCTATGTAAATCAGTTTGAGTAGGTCTGATGCTGGTAGCGATAAATAATCCGTGTTAGCTTCTACAGCCAATACAACTTATATTTTATTTTAATAGTAGACTTATAAAATTCCAACACCAAGAATAAATGTTATTACTTAGATAAATAAAATCATAAATTGGAGAAGGAGATGTATCAATGTATTTGAATATTAGAATATGTCGTTGCGGATGAATGTGTGTTGACAGCTTTTAACATTTTAATTTTTTTTATATGTCATGCGCATGGAAGCTTGAAAAAATAATGGGTGCTGCAACGTGAATCCTGAGAAGCAGTAGCACGTGGCACACCGATTAAATGTACCTAGTTTTAAAGGGTTTAAGAAAGGAGTTCTCTGGAATAAGTAATTATGTTTTGCTTTTTTGAAAACATTTAAATTTAGTCTGATAATTATTTAATATAATATTAGACAATAATTAATATAAAATAATAAGAGAAACACCTTACATAGGCCTACTTCTGGTACCTTGGTTGAAAAACAATATTAAGTATGTTACAATAGTTTGTTTGTTTGGTTTAGGAATCACATGCATCTACAGTTTAATTAGTGAAATCTAGATCTATATACGATAATTAAGCAAAAAAAACACGCACAATATCGCCACACTCAGAGCGGCATACCGGACACTTTAGTGTTACAAATGGAGATTGGTTCTCTCTCAGGCCGATTACACAGTTCTCACATAACACGAAATGTCCGCAAGGATATACCATGTGAGTCAATGGGTTGAGAAGACAAACCTTACACGTCATGTGTGTTCTTTGGTCTGGTTCTGGATCTTCAGGCAAAAGCTCTTCTACTTCTGCTGGCACATTCCGAAGTGCTCTTGGTATGACATCTTCGGGATCGTCCTCATCCTCCGATGCTTGATAAGCCTCAGTAGCTTCTGCTCTCGCATTCTGAGTTTGCAAAGTGTTATATGCGCCATCAACTGTGTGCGCAGCTTTGCGCAGGAATTCAGTGACGCTAAATTCTCGCGATACTAATTTTCCTATGATTTTTCGCAAATTCTGCGTGTTGGTGTTCTGTGGTTTCTGTCTTCTAATAGTCTTTCCTTCTACAAGAGCTTTGAATTCCGAAAAGTACATGTTGCTCAAGTCAGACAGGTGAACTAAAAATTTCCACACATTTGCATGTGGGCCCATTATTGACAAAACTAGAGCGTGGAAAGATTCCAACGCATTATTTGTTCTTCTTTGTAGATTGAAGACAGAAAAGCATCGGGGCGTCACTCTAGCCATCCAGTAGTTTTGAAAATATTCGATCAAATTTGCCAACTTTTCTTCCAAATTTTTTTCATGTATGAAAATTAGGATTGCCTCTAATCCGTCAGCAATGTCGTAGGCAGGAACAGCATAGTCATGTGGGGCTCCTCTTGTTGCAGGCAAGTGGGCTAGTGCCATCAACATTTTTATAGCCCTCTTCATGTCGTCATTGTTCTTGCAGTCCTCCACTAGACCAGTTTTCATGACCATTCTCCAAATAGCCTGAAAGCAAAAATTTGTAGAACATGAAACTTAAGTACATAAAATAATACAGTAAGTACAGGTGCGTAGGCATTCTGGATCATGGGTGAGGGGAGGGGAGAGGAGTGAAGAGAGGTGTAGGGGGAGGGGTGAGTTTGCCTGGAGAGGGGAGGGGAGAGGAGGAGGTGGAGATAGACTTAGTCTCTCACCATCATCCCCCTCTTCCTAAGACTTGCTGCTTTTCATACCACTCTAACCCCCTTAAGCTAAACCCCCCTACATCGAACCATACACTGTGAGATAAAACAGAATACCCCTCCCCACTACATAAGCATATCTCCCATTCATTTTCCTACCAACACCCATAAGACATACATACTTCTGAAAAAGGGCATTAGCATGCTCTATCCACTCCCTAAGACTTTTTTTGTCATATCACTCGAAAGGTCATGCCCCTTCCTCGAACCCTGTGACCTATACACAACCTCGTAATTATTACATAAACATACCTACCACTCCTCTCCTACCAACACATATTGCACCACATATAACTTACCTCTCCCCACCACCACTTAACTGAAATGCAGAAGTATGTCCAATCCCAAGCTCCCGATGTGATAAAAACACTAGTATAACCTGCTCAGAGATACTATAACTGTCCAATATTAATGTGTGTAAATGGGGTTAACGTTTTCCTTTAAAGAAAAAAATCCCGGACCGGAACAGTACCTTCCTTTATTGAATTCCATCGCTACACTCATCTAGCCTGACAGAGAAATGTGTGTGTGGAGATTTTTAAAATTAATTTTTTGGATGTCTTATCTTATTGGTTATTGATTAAGTCTGTACACTTCTGTGCCTTCGGATTACAAAGTTAGAATGCCGAATTAGACAGGAATGGAGGTTAGTATTGGATGTTTCGAGATGTTGATATCATTAGTAATGCGGCCCATAATTTATTGACATTCTTTCATAAAGCACAGATGCCAAACAGTAACAATTGTACTTAAAGTAATATAAAAAATAATTCTACAAAACATGATCGTAATTTTTTTTTAATATTTCTTTTACTCTGCATTTATGTGTGTCTTTTTTGTGCACTGTTTTCTGTATGTTTGTGATTGTTAGTGGGTGTTTTTGTGCATATATGCGATTTAGTATATTGGCATGTATGTCTGTGTTTATTTCTGTGTGTATTTCTGTTTTTGTAGACACATTAAATGCTGTGTTAGAAAATTATGACATTCAAGAAAAATATGAAAAGGTGAATGAAACTGTTAAATCGAAATTTTGTTTCACAGAATTTCATTTTGGTATCTAAGTAGTAGGAATTGGTTACTTCTGACGCACGGCTGGCGGCTAAGGATTGAGGATGGGGTCAATGACCGATCGCCCTGACTTCACAGCGGCCATCTTTGATGACCTTGGGCATGACCTTTGATCTTGGGCATGAACTTGGTGGCCAATTTGGGTCCGCCATTTTGTTTTTGCCGCTATTTTTTGAGCCGCCATTTTGTTTTCTAGAACTTTCCATGACATTCAACATCCTACTCCTAGGCGTTGCATTTTTCGTTATTGCCGCCATATTGGATTTCCTTAAATATTAACCAATTTCAATGAAATTTTTTTAAAATTTAATAACAAAATTTAATTCAAATTGTTTTTATTTAAAAACCTCCACCATCTTGAATTTTGTCTGCCATATTAAAAAATTTTAATTTTTAACTTGGAAAGTCGGGAAAAATTAAAAATTAATAAAAAATTAATTATTTTAAATTATAATAAAAATTTATATAAAACATACTTATGTCACAGAGTCCTGGGTTCGAATCATACGAGGTAAAAATTTGAATTTTTTGCGACTTTCTAGCTCGATATTACGATAATTTTAAGATGGCGCCCATGATGGTGGATGCCATGACAGTTGACTGTTAATAAATTAATATTTCACTCTAGCAGTTAAAATTAAAACTAACATGATGGCCTTCAGCAGCTTGAAACAAGATGTCTGCTCCCAGCAGCCAGAAACAAGATGGCGGACATGTCGTCATACCGACTGACTTAATATTTAATTTGACATATGCTGTTGTAAGGTTAGTCTGCCGGTGGCTTGTATGGCGTAAGGATCAGTTGCCATTTTAATTTATTTATTTTTACCTCTTCGGATTCGAACCCAGGACTCTGTGACATAAGTATGTTTTTATATAAATTTTCATTATAATTTTAATTAATTAAATGTTTTTATAAATTTTAAAATTTTACCTGAGTTTCGAAGTTAAAAATTACAAAATTTCAATATGGTGGTCGAATTTAAAGATGGTAGGTTTTTAAATTAAAAAGAAATTTGAATTAAATTTTGTTATATATTTTAAATTTTTCATTGAAATCGGTTAATATTTAAGGAAATCCAAGATGGCAGCCATAACAAAACATGCAACGCCTAGGAGTAGGTCGTTCGATGTCATGGAAAGTTCTAGAAAACAAAATGGTAGCGAAACAAAATGGTGGCGAAACAAAATGGTGGAAAGTTCTAGAAAACAAAATAATGGCTCAAAAAATTGGCAGTGAAAACAAAATGGCGGACCCAAATTGGCCACCAAGGTCATGCCCAAGGTCATCCAAGATGGCCGCTGTGACGTCAGGGCGTTCGGTCATTGACCCCATCCTCAATCCCCAGCCGCCGCCCGTGCACCCGAAGGAACCAATTTCTACTATGTACCTACCTAGCGAATTTTTTAAACAATCGAAAACATCAGTATCATTGCGGGAGCTATGCTGTATGCTTTCTTGACATCTGCTAAATGGTATTCACTAACAATCAAGTAAAAGTATGTATTAAGAGTATTACTTATACTTAAAGTTGACTGGGATGGTAATGTAACAGAATCTGAATGTTCATTAGCCCCTAAATTTCCTCTAAAAAAGAAGAAGAGTTAGTTCATGACAGAATAACTTACTTACCTGGCAGTAATGGTACCAACACCCATGGAACTCTGCATTCGGATATCTGGTTATAATGGCATTAACAAGTCCTTTTTCAAAATCTGACGATACAGCCACAATTTCCCAAGCAGATGTCTTCTGATGGAATATGTCTAAGACAGCAACGTATGCTTCTTGAGTCCGTTTGGTCATCAAGGCGAAGAAAATCGGAAATCCCTGAAATTGTAACGTTAATTTATTATTTTAAACACATCATTACCTAAAAAAAAAAAAAAAAAAAACCACACACAAGGAAAATCAAATCTTAACAAAATCTGGTATCCATAATTATTTGTAATACACTTTTATGATTTTGCATTTTTTTTTTTTAAGAAATAAAGGTAAATTCTGTACACAAACTTTTGTAATTATGTAGTAACATAAAAACAAGCAAACAAAGAAAGTCGAGCACGTTTTTGAAATCTGAAGAAACACTTCCAAATTAAAAAAGGAGTTGCAAATAAGAAAATGGAGTATTGAATTTCTAAAAGAATATTGCTAGTATACTTACTATGTCTTGAAAGTATACCACCGCTGTCATCAGTTGACAAAAGCCGCTCGGCCTTCGGGGGACTACTTTGAAGGTAGCGTCAAATGATACCTCACGACGTTCGGTTGGATTTTCCGAAAGGAATTGAAGGAAGGTATCATTAGCTAAAACAATTGCAGTGATTTGTCCATTGTCAGTTTCTACGACTTTGTGGGCAAGTTGTTTTTCGTGGTTGGGGCTGTACAGATCTGCCCAGGTTCTGCCGTCCAAAATATTGCAGAACTCCCGCAAATCCTCCGTAATTGGTGGAAATAGCTCACGTCTTGCTCTTTCCATACACCTCCGCACTGTTGCATAAGGATTTTTATCTGCACCATCAGAATTTCTGTAAAAAATAGAAGAAGCATATTAAGACTTAAGAGTAACTTAAGATAGCCACTATCTTGGAGACCAGTGACTTTGAGATTGAACCCGAACATGCTATTTATTTGATTATCATACTTGTTATAGGGTTAGAGAAAATTGAGATTATTATCACATTTGTATATAATTTGAAGATTCAATGTAACTGAAATGAGAAGTTTAGAAGTTAAATAATAGGTAGCTATAATATATGCCTGATAAGTTTCACCCTACACATCCCAATTCCTTTCAAATTATTAAATTTATGCTGCGTGTTCAAGTCTTAAAAACCACCTTCCTGCTTGCAATCGACACATTTTGCAGATCGAACTTCGCTATGACTACATTCAGTACAGCTAAGAGCTCCAGCGTGACATAATCACGAATAGTGACACACATTTCTCTTGGAGACGCTTGGCACAGAACACCCCACTTTGCCATTTACATGACACAATTTTAACAATAAAAGGCCTAGTATTACCAAATTTCTTGATGCTTACGCTGCGGCTTCTGCCAATAATCACATTCATATAAACATTGAAACACATAAAAAGCTGTTTGAATCTTACCATGTTCAATTAAACACTTCACAGCCTTTTCATTTTATTAACTCTTTGAGGACTTTGTACAGTTCGTCGTAGTTTTCTTGTCCTTTTTTTTTATTGATGGTCGTTATTATTAAAATGTACGTACATGACTTAGTAACCATGAAAATCTGTTACGCGACATCATATAAGAAATATATGTGTCTCTCATTGCAGGGTTAGATGACCTAGAGTCCTTGTAGCATTACAATTTCTGTATTCCCATTATGAGATTGGTGGCAAAAAATGCTTTTAGCTCCTCAAAATTAGTGTGATGAAAATTGCAAGAACCTCCCAGTTTCTGCGCAGCATACAGATTGGTCTGAAAAGCTATATTTTCTAAGAGATCCACAGGAAAAGTTGTAGGAACAGTTCTAATGGGTTATAAATATCTTCTGGAATATAAGGATCTCAATCGCAAGTAAATTTTTTATGCCATTGAAAATAAGACAGTTTTCCCAAGTAACCTATACCTTACTAGAAAAGAAATGGCACTTCACATTTCATTTTATTGCACTGAATATCACCAATATCCTCCACGATTGGGACTGATACTTCAGGCTCCGGATTATCATCTTCCTTCACAAGGAATGGTAGCTCGGGCTGAATAAAGTGCTCTTCAACCTCACATTCGTACTCACTTACCGATGAACACGACTCATTTTCGCTAGGGATTTGGTCAAGTTCAAAATCGCTGAAAGTTTTTTTGTATTGCAACAATTGGCTACATGTTGATGCAGCTACATTCGAATTTAGACGCTGTTCATCTCCTTTTATAGCAAGATCTAATAACTAAGTTCTTGATGATATCCTTATTAATTCCTGAAAGGGAATAATGGATATTCATTAAGGAGATAAAGCATTAATTTTAAATTAGGCTTGACTCTCTTGTCTCTTGGTGAAACCCCATACATTGTGTACATTGCAACTGAGGTAATATGCGCCACGCGCGCCTCTCACCAACCAACCAATCTCTTATTTCTCGAGCCAAGCGGGGGGGACCCTTTTATAGCCGCAGAGTCAGGCGTCGAAACACCCAGAAGTCTCGCATTCAGCGGTCCCGGGTCGGTCGTGGAAACACAGAGACCCCTGCTTGACGTCATAGGGGTTTCCGACCCGATGGCGAAGGGGTCACTCATCCCACGTGACGATGCTTCCAGATCTCTCGTAGACTGGTGGAACAGCGTGGGGAAAATCCCTGGCAGGCACCGGGGCTCGTACTTCAGGGCTCTGGCGGGTGTGTCAGGTAGGGCAGGGGAGGGGGAAAGGGCAGGGATAAGCGTGAACGTGACTGACGGGGGCCGCTAGGAACAATAACTCTGGCCAAGGTAGTTGCATGGTGCGTGGAAAGGGAGGAGGGAAACCGAGGGCCCCTCGTCATCCAGCCTGGTATGCGTGACGTCAGCGCCCCCGCAGCCACCGGTCACGCACTTGGCGCCGTCGCTGTCTCGTCTCCAGCGTTCATAACAATATGATAAAATTATGCACGGTAACGACATGTTTTCCGCATTCCGGATTTGTCCACGCGGAAACTGTGGCTGTATCCGAATACACAGAGATGCGTCCTTAGCACACTCTTCCCTACATCCCTTAGCAAATGCAGCCACAATGTAGAGGACGCATTTATAATGTATGGATAGTATCCGAATACATTTACTGCTAGCACCACCTGTTGACTGTCAGTCGTACTAATGTTCACGCAGCCATTTTGTGTATGGATGTCTACGAATATTCAGCAAAACGTAAATAATAAATACCTACCTATTAAAAAATAACGTAACGTGAATGTTACACATGTTAGTGATCAAAATAAAATACATTCTATAAATTGTAAACTTTAAAAATACTTATGAGTTTTGAATTACCCTTTAAGTTTAAATTCGTATTTTGATTATATTTATTAACGTCTTCATTTGTCTCTGTTTAAGTTATCACTTTCACTAATAATGTTTTAAACAAATCTTATGCTGAAAATCTGAAGTAATGTTATACACAAACATAATAAAACCCAATTCCGAAGCTAATGGATGTAGGGACGCGTTAGTGGATGCGAGTGTCGCATCCCTAGAAATCTCGAATTAGTGGATGCGTGAAGTGATGCATCAGCATCCCTTGTGATAATTTTGATTCAACTCAAAGATGGCCGCGTCCACTACGATGCACTTTTAGTGGATCCCTTAGCTAATGGATCCATTAGGTCAGTATTCGGATGCAGCCACTGACAATACGTAGACTATGATTATATATACACTTCACTCATTATACACGCTACGAGTCTTAATTTTTTTTTACAGAATTAGTATATTAGTTTCTTTTACTATCGTATTTAACCCTTTCAGTCACAGAGAAAATTTTAATTTCAACTGTTGCTATGAGCCAAATTATATGATGCCTTCTTTATCTTTACAAACACAACGATCGCTCAAGCATTGAAGCCAATATACGATTTTTAATATGGCAGATGTTATTACCTAGTGGTTGCTGTATTTATGGCTGGAAACAATTCTCAGAAATAAATGATTCCACTTATTCTCACAAATTTAATGTTAGGTGACTTTTAAGTACAGTTAAAACGTAAAACTAATTAATGTGCAACTCTCCTAAATGTGGGATGCTATGACTGAAAGTGTTAAGATTAGAAAAAAAATCGCAACCAAATAAATGCATTGAACACCAACTTTGTACTAGTAACTTATGTTCTTTACAGTAAACATAAGCTGTTTTTGCTTATCTAAATTTGTTCCCTACGCGCGTCAACCTGAATTCGCACGAGAAAAAGTTTTTCAGATGTTCATCTCGAGTCGCTTACTTTATGGCAATATGAACGTTTTGGAAGTGTGAGAAATTGTGTTTTGTAAGTTTTATTACTCGTTTGTGATATGAACATTTGTCTTCCGGAAAAAGTAATGGACAGAAGTGTGTAAATTGTTTCTCTCTCTCTCTCTCCCCCCCCCCCCCCAATCCACCACACAAAGTCACACACACTTTTTTTTATGTATAAATTACATTCTGATGATTTAGTTTTCACCTAATACCAAATAAAATATGTATAGCCTATGATTTACTTTATACAGTAGAAACTTTCAAAATATTTCTCTTAATAAAGATTTGAAAATGAATTTTTAGATCATCCGTGTTGTATCAATCACTTAGCTACTCATTTAACTACACATAGGCCCTACTTTCCATTACATTGCGACAAATCTGTCACGAAACAACTCGTTCTAAAAAAAAGTATTAATTTCTTGTCTCATAAATTTGGACCTCTGTCTTGGATGAGGAAGAACATTAATACAAATGGGAACCACGGTGGTCCAGCGGCTAGAGGGGTGACCTACCACTAAGGCAATCCGGGTGCGGTTCCCGCCGGGATCACTCCAGGATCTCAAATGACGACGCAACAGGTCGGCGGTTTTTTTTTTGGGGGGGGGGGAATCTCCTATTTCCCCTGCCTATCCCTCCTGGTGCTGCCGTATATTCATATAATTCATCCCCAGAACAACTATAGGCCTATATATATCTATCTATCTATCTATCTATCTGAATACCTGAGCTGTTGTGAGCTGCCAAAACCTTCAAAGGTCATCATCATCAACAACAACAAGAACAACAACATAAATGAAGCCTATCAATATTTCTCACCTTTTCGCCTCGGAAAAAAAGATTTCGCGAAGAGAGGTGGTTTCCATTTTTGATCTTGCCTTAAGAACTGCACGCAGTTTGTATGATTCTTTAATGCTCAGGTCCGGTTCATGGTTGTGCAGTGGACTGCTTCTGGACAGAGCAATAACTGCGCCTTCCTGAAGACCCATTGTTGCTCGAGCGCGACAGCCGTGACTCTTTCTGGTGCATCTCAGTTGCCTGCAAATTTTTTTAAACGTATTGTTACAAATACGATTATTATTCTAAAATGTTGCGTGGTATAATAGCTCATATATGCAATACTATGAAGCTTGAGTTTCTTGAAACAAAGCAATACTTCCTACACAATAATTTACAAGGCAAATTTCCTTCTAGTGCCTTCCACGTGCGTGAAATTTCATCGCACTACTCTAAAATATTAGATTGCACTTTTCCGAGAACCACTTACCTTGTATTTGCAGTAGTTCTTTCGCTGAAGTAGAAATATCCTTGGCAATCATGATAGACACAAGAATTCTTCTTGCGCCCAGGTAGCACTTCAGATCTTGCTTGATTAGACGCACTTGGTTCACCTTCCGGTCTAACTAACTCCGAATCTTCACCTTCCATAGAAATAAGTTAATTTCGCAAATAGCTTTCCGGCACAAATATCTTTCCGACCATCTACCCGTCTAGTGACCGTATAGCGCGACAAGAGGCAAAATAACCTGCGCAGACCCCACTGTCACCAGGCGATCACGTGATGAGCGCATCAGAAAGTGGAGGGGGTCAGTCGAGCAGCTGCCTATCACAACTGAGAGAGTGTTTCCTAGAAGTCAACCGGCCAGTATATAGGCATTCGGAGTGGTGGTATCTATTATGAGACCTACCATATCGTTTCAGAAAAATAAGTAATTTTTAAATTGGCAACTGATCGGGTGTTCATAAGCCGCATTTCTTGCATGCAAATATTGCGGAAAAACATAAAGTAGTCTTAACACATATAAATTTACTTCATTGATTTCTCCAAGCATAAACTATAAATTCGACTAATTCGTAATTACTTTTCCTGAAGAGGTTATATAGCATTAACATTTGCTTCGTCATCTGTACGTAGCTTACTACAGCTAATACTGAATTCTGAAACTATTTAAAATTATGTAAATCATTATAATCAATTTACTTTTCAACAAAATATGGTATTAATGTCAACATACTTAAATTAGACCAACGAACAGTACATGTCGCCTTACAAGTTGAAAGTTAAGTTGGCGAAACATCATGTCTTACTCATTTCGGGGTTTTGGAGGATAGGGGACGAATTTTATGTTTGGTGTTTTAGCTGAATGACTAAATCCATTGAAATTAAAACTTTGTAACTTCCTAGTACATTCGTAACTGCCAACTTTGCGTAGACGTCACCATATTATAAGTTTTTTCAGTATCAAAATACTCCAGTAGAAAGAACTTACCCCGATATAACAAAAATTCTGTAAAAAAAAAAGAATCCCCTTTGACACAGCCTACAGGCGTAGGTAGATTTCAAAGTTACTAAGTATATCATCTTGAATTATTTTTTTTTAACTTCTATAAACTCCTTGAACATTTAAAGAACTTAAGGAAGCTGACAAGAAAAATACCTATCTGCTCGCCAATATTCAAAAAATATCGATTCAACATTTTCTCATATTCCATACGGTGTACCTACTGCAACTATGTATGTTTCAGCCCCGATTACGTAATTATTTATTTTAATTTATACTTATTCGTCTGGTATGTATATTTTTATTATTTGAAAACTATTTATATTTTATGTGTATATCTATGTGATTGTAACTCTATGACAAAAACGAACGTTGAAGACAAACAATTGCAAGGACCCCTCTAGGAGCAATTTACATTTAAACGGTAAACTGTTAATTTGACACCGTTTTTATTTAATGAAAAATGTTATTTCTATATTTATTCAAATTTAATGAGAGATTTTGTGTTCCGCGCTATTGTTGCGCGCGGATTTGATGTCTTTGATATGAAATAATGTAACTGTCTTTATTTCTCGGCCAATCAGGAGCCGTATTTTAAATCTGGAACGGATTGTTAAGCTGACTTAAATTAAGAAGGTTTTAAAATAATGTAATGGCCTACTAATGGATGAACACATACGAGACGTCGACGGAATATTATCCTGAAAAATAGCTAGCAGAAATATGCATCCGCACTAAAGGATGGTATAAATGTACTGTTGAAACGTAAGAGAGTATTATTAGGGCTTTATCCAAAAGGATAAAGTTATTCGGAGTGAAAAATATACGTGAGTAAGAAATGACTGAGTCTGTTACTCCATTTCGCTAGGACGAATCACGTATCCCATCCATACCTCGTTATTTTGCGGTCTAATTCCAAGAGAAACATTGATGAACTGGATTATTGTAAAAATTAACTTCGTGAATATATTTTGACACTTTATTTTAACACACAACTGTAATCACCCAGTGGCCTGGGAGAGAGAGCATCAGAGCTCTACCGACTTAAGTTATTTTATCTAGCCGAGGTAAAAAACTTATATAAAACGAAATTATAAACTGAACCTGTGTATGAGATTTTCGAAACCGGATAAAATAGACACTTGATTAGTTAATGAATGTGCGCATCGTCACTCCAGACATTTTTTTAACATATTTGTGTTCTGCCGTGCCAACAATAGTTAGGATGTTTAAAAGTAATATAATATTTTTTTTTAAAGATAAACCTGAGATATTTTCATTAATAAAAAATAAAATTACCATGGTGTTTTGTATGGTATTGTAATCTACCTATCACCAACTGTATCCATACCTATCTATGTGTTAACAGCAGCCAAGCTAGTAGTAACTGCACATAATTAAATACCTAACTGTGACCTAGAACGAATAGCACACATATAAGTTACAAACTGATTTTATCTAAGTGGTGCCCTTTTGTACGGTAGTATAGCCCCTACATAAGAAACTGTCGCCTCAAAGTGGGGCCTTTTGCCAGGTTTATCCCCTACAACGGCGAAAATATTTTAAATGTTTTTAAATTAATGCATCAGCAATGAATGTCTTAAAGAAATTCATAATGTGCCTACTAAGGTAGTAATGTAATTATTTTTGATTTACAAACACAGTTTTTCATCTCGTGCACTAATGTCGTATAGCCTAATTGATTTTTTTTTCGGACAAAGGTTTAAGGTAATCTTAGATGGTAATAAACAAATTCCAATGAATTCGATACTAAAAAATGTAAAAATTAAATTAAATTTAAACCCCTGTTTTTATGGTAATAGTTAGTTTCATCAAAAATGTTTCAACCAAAGGTTTTAGATAATGTTGAGGTATTTTTACTAAAATGAATTTGAAAGTAAATGTATTTATAAAAGTAATGTCATTTTGTTTTTCTACACTTGTTATTTCCATCCCTTGAAGTAATGGTTTGTATTATCAAAAATTGTTTCAAACTAAAGTTTTTAGTAACATTATAAGATTAACAAACAGTTTGAACGGATTTGAAAGTGCACCACTAAGGGAGTTATGAATTTTTTTTATTCTACCCTTTATTTTTTTTAACCCCTTGCAGCAATGGAAAATCAATTATTGTTTCAGACAAAAGTTTTTGATAAAAATTATAAGGTTTACCAACAACTTGAAGAACGTTATATTGTAACTAATGAGAATTATGAATTTTTTTAAACTCTACCCATTATTTTTTCAAACCCTTGCAATAATGGTTGGTCCGATCGAAAAATGTTTAGACAAAAGTTTTAGATAAAAATTGGTTGTCTGTAAAGTCGGTTTACGAAAGATAGTTTAACGTGACAACGTCATAACAAAACATTGATGAAATTATTGCATACTTTTATGAGTAGAAATGAATCATTTTTATTGAATTATCACTATTTTGTATGGATACAAAGAAGGAGTGAAATGAAATCTGCAATTTAATTGATAAATATACTTTTATTTGCACTCATTAATTCAAATTTGTTTATTACTTTCACGAAGAGATTATTTTAACTATAACTTTTATACATGTTTGCTATTTAACTTCTTCCAATCTGTGTTATTTTGTTAAGGATAGGACAATTATAGGAAAAGTAGGAAAGGAATGGGAGTATTTCAAGTTTAATGTTCCTCGAAAAAGTCAAATCGATGGTTGTTCCAATCGAGCGGAAGAGAGATAGATGCGCGCAAGCGTACAAAGAGTGTAACGGGACACATCGTAGTGGGACAATGTGCATTACGGGACACTTTTTCGTGCGTGCAGCCGGCGTTCATCGATTTATTAGACGTTGTCACGTCAAAAATTATATGATTAATACACAATTCGTACGAATTCGGTTTTGTACCTACGAAGGAAGTTATAATTTTTTTTTGTCCGCAGACCCTTGTTTTTCCAACCCCTTGCAGTTGTTGGTCGTATAAAAATTTATTTCAGATGAAAGATGTACTGAATACTTTAAGTTTACACGATAAAACATAAAGGATTTATGAGTGTACATGGTACATTAATTATGCTTTTTTTTTTTAAATTCAATACCTTTATTTTTTCTACCCTCTGCAACAATGGTTCGACCTATAAAAAATTATTTCAGACAAAAGTTTTAGATAAAAAGTATACAATTTACTAACAGTTAGAACGGTTTTGATGGTGTACTTACTGAGGGAGTTATGTTTTTTTTTTTTAATTTTTACTGTTATTTTATATACTACATTGCTGCAATGGTTCGTCTAATCAAAAATTGTTCCAGACAAAAGTTTTAGATAGAAATTATAAGAAAAATACATAATTTGTTCAAGTTCGATGCTATGCCTACGAACAGAGTTATGATTTTTTTTGTCCGCCAACCCTTGTTTTTTCAACCCCTTGGAGATACCGTCGGTCCTATCGAAAACTTATTCAGAGAAATTATTTTGGCATTACTCCTAAGAATTTTAATAAATTCAAACGGATGTGATATTTTCCATATTGCGTGATTTAGAACGATTTTTCTGTTTTTGAAAAAAACCTTCCCCATTTCTACCCCTTTGGTCGGATATTGCTCATTAACGAAAGCGACCGAGTTTTTCCACATTTAGATTTTATGTATTAGTTTGGAATTGATTTGAGAAAAATTACGACAGTTATCGTGTCCACAAGAAAATTATATATATATATATATATATTTATATATAAGCTTTTGAGTTGACAATGGTTTTGGGGTCTATGTACCATGAAACGAAAAAATATGTAAAAATTTTCCTGAAGTCGCTTCTTCGTAACGGCTACAATAGGTATAGTATTTCTTTGAAATCTACTTAAAATACGTAAGAATTAAAATTCTTCTATCCTAATGCACAAAGCTGTTTAGAACTGCTGGCTCCCTTGAGTCACGCGAGACAATTCATATGCTCCTGGGGTTGGTACTGCTTCAGTACAGTATTGTGTCCAGGGTGTCCACAAGAAAAAAAAAATTCGTACCAACTTAAGCGAGAAAAAAGTACTAGATTTGAAAAAAAGTAATAAAAAATAATTTGTTATTGTTTTAACAATTTATGGAGTTATGACATTGCAACGCTCTTAAAATTAATGAATTGAAAATACAAATTACCTAAAATAACACATGCAAAGATAAATAAAATAAAATTTTAAACGCACCATTTTATCACCAGCATACATTTGGAATTGCATTCTTGTTTAGAGTAAACCTGTTTGGAAATCCAATCAAAAAATGCCACATTGAGATTTTATGAAACCAAGAATGGATATTATCGTTCAAATCTAGTGGGTGTCCGGCCATAGAAACAACGATGGCCAATATATTAATATTGCACTTGACATACATGTGATTAAATATAATGTTTAGAATTTGCAAAAAAAATAGTTCTTTTTTAAAAATTAATTATGCATTAGACTTTCAATTACTAAATATTATATTTACACATTTCCCACTCACAAAATAAACAACAGGAAGTACCTATTCTCTCATTGTTTCTAGCAGAGCTTGCTAACTTAATCAGTTCTCCTGAAACAGTAAAATCTGCAGCTGATGTGTTCATCAATTCAATTTTACCAAAAGAAGTGCATTTACCAGTGGTGATTATACTTTGTTTCTAATTTTATTTTTGGTCAATGTAACTGCAGAAAATATTCTTTCAGTTGCTGCGGATGAATGAGGCAAGCATAGCATGGCTTTAATGAACACTGTTATAGAAGGGAACATTTGGTCTCCTACAGCATTTTTCATTCCAAAAACTGTATTCCAAAAATCCATTATATTTCTTCTCTACTGTAACTTATAGGTAGCTATATTGTGTGTAGGTGTTGACACTGCATTAATAAATCAATTATTAACTTAATTTGATTGTTAAGTAAAAAGTGTAGGACAATATGTATGTACAAATCCTTATTTTACTTAAAAAACACACAATAAACATTTATTCAACACAACACAGTACACTATAATGACACAAGGATTTTCAACAATAAAATATTAGAATTTTTCTTCTTAAATTTATATATTAAAATTATTATTTATATGAATATATCACGGATGAGTCAGAAGTAGATGATGTACACTCAGGACAATACGTCGAGCACTATTTTACCAAGAGTTCTGAGTCTAATCCAACTTTATTTAATTTCACTTGTATAAATTATATGACTTTAAAAAATTATGCAGTTCCTGCTTTATAATTATCAGTTTTATTACCGGCTAGTTTGGTTACTCAGGGGGGCATAAAAATATTTTCTATACGGACCACTGAAATCGGGTCGAGGTCATGTAATGTAACTTAAGTTGAAGATTTAACCAAAAAAAATGTATCTCAATTTATGTCATTTCCAAATACTTAATAAAATATCACAGTTATTTGTAAGGTATTCGTTTTTACATGGCAATATTAAGACGTTTCAGTTCACATGTTCAAAATTGCATCTCTAGTTGAACAATGACATTGCCTTGATTTGAGTTTCAATTACTGATATAAAGTTCTTAAAATGCATAAATACCTTTGCATTCACTCACGTGTAGGTAGTTTATATCGCAGAACATTTTGATAACACTCCCAACACAATGTATATGATTATTTCAATAAAAGTTGCAATTAAAGCAACAGCGTCTGGTGCTTAACCCACACGGAGATGACGCTAAATTATTCTCTCTCAAATTATATTTAAAAACTCATTATTGATGAATCCTGAACCCTGATTGCCTGGAAGGCCAGACACATAGATAGAACTCCAGTCAACAATACAATATATGAAAACAAACAGGAAATCTTTTAGGAAATATTTACAACATAAAATTAGGGTTATAAATTAGATCAAATCATATTATATCATTTCCAGACGTAAATACAATTTTTGGTTTTGTCAAATGACTTTAACTTGGTTTGTTCACATTTCTATTACAGACGTTGATGACGGCTTTTAAACATGAATACACGTAGTTAATTGGCTTTTAGACTGAGCATAAATAATAACAATCAAAACGATATAGTATGGCAGGAAAATAAATAAATAATACTTAAAATAAAATCTGTGTGGGTCATTGTTACCGCACGCCATAAATTCGTCCTCTTTCTTGAGTGCTTCAACAGTCTTTAATAAACGCCATTCCCTATACAGGTTTTCGTAATATTTTTCTTCAATAACATTAAGAAAATATTTGGCAAGTGGCATTATACTGTGATTGTAATCTGATTTGTACTTTTCTGGACTCAGCAAGGCTAAACCGAGTTCCCGTACTTATGTAGTTCTTCTCCTGGTCACGTTCCCTTTCCCCGCTAGCTACCAGGCCAATGGCAGCTAGGGGGCGGGGCTTGCGGTGATTCTGACACACTTTCCCCTCATACGGTCTAATGACCATGCGGTCAAGCGGTGTCGTCCCGATGATGACGTCACCGTTGCAATTTCCGTTACGGCCGCCATCTTTAACTTTTTTATTTATTATCCGATTTTAATGAAATTTTTTTTAAAAATTATAAAAAAATTTAAATAATATAAATTTAATAAAATATTTATAAAAAACAAACATTATCGATACGGAGCTCGGAGTCCTCGGTTCGAACCCGACGAGGTCAAAAAATTAAAAATGGCGACCGATCCTTCCCCCTGTGGTGGCTGCTGACAGACTGCCCCCCACCACTTTTTTCAAAGCATATATATCGACAGTGAGCATGACGTCATGTCCGCCATCTTGTCTTCGATGTTGGAAACCATCATCATTGTATCGGCGGCGAGAGTGCGCTGACGCCTAGTTAGTTTGATTCTTACCCGCTAGAGTGCAGTAATCATTTATTACTGTGACACCCGCCATCTTGAAATTTGGCCGCCATCTTGAAAATCCGTAATTTTAATGCTAGAGATTCGGGGAAAAGTTCAAAATCCATTAAATAAATTTGTAATCTATATACTGATTGATTAGATCGACTAAGGTCCTTGGTTTGATCCCTGGCCGATACAAAACAACTTTAATTTAAAAAATACCACAAAAGTGACAGGATTGAGAAAATAAAAAACACCGCAAGTACTTTTAAAAAAATTTTATTACATAAATTCAATACACTACTACAAGTACAAAAAATAATACACAGACATAGAACTAAAGTCTTGTGGATTTCTCGATTCAAACAGTCTTCTTATTGTATGGACTAAGTCCTTTACATGTTCGTAAATGTCTATTCAGTCTATCAGGTCGACATAATGGTGCACCACAATTTTCACACAAAACCGAATTATCGACTTCATTAAAAGGACAGTGATATATTTCATGTCGTTTTGCAATTTGAATAGTTGCTAATGATTTGTTACAAAATATACAGCTTGATTCTGATGAATGTACAGACAGTCTATCACAATTCCTGAGGTGACGTTTTAATCTTCCATAACGTTTAAACTTGCTTAAACACCTGTTGCACTGATATTTAATGCGTTCAGAGTTATTATTACAATTGTGTATTACATAATCGCGTAATTTCAAGTTTTTGATCTTCTCACAGTACGTACAGTTGGGCGATGGAACACCGTTGGATGATCCTTCCTTTATCAATGAGACTGGAACTGTTGACAACCATTGTAACACTGCTGACATGTTAACTTCTGAAGCCGTTGAGGTCTGCTCTGCAGAAGATGTTGCACGCGTCGAAATCTCCTGCTGTGCTGAGAGAGCAGGTGTAGCTGTAGACGACGTAGTCATCGTGGTCTGCACTGATGATGGTAGACCTTCGATCCAGGTCGGTGTTGATACTGGTAAAGACGCCATCGAGGTCTCAAGAACAGCTAGATACTGGTCTATTATTCAAGTCTGACTACCCGATGCGTTCATCACCGCAGCCAGAGACGGACTAAAGTTTATATCAGCAGGGTCTCACTTATATATTCTCATCAGCTGGTACAACACATGAGTCAAAACAATAACCATGTTCATTATACTTGCACTTAACTGTCTCGGAGCATTTTATATAATGACGATGTAAGCTGTCGTGACGTGAAATTAGTTTTTTACACTTATTGCACTGAAATTGTATTCGTTTCAGTAAATTATTCGGACAACTGCTTCTTTCATGTCTGCGAGCGCTTGAAGTTCTAGTAAATGATGCGCCACAGTATTTGCACTGATTCGAAGTACGCTCTTCATTAAGTGAAGTCTCCTCTGCAGTCGGTATCGAGATCTTCACAGCTGTCGACACCTCAGACATTGAGCCCTCCGCTGCCGTGGTCTCCTCTGCATCTGGTATCGGAATCTCCGACTCCATCATCATTGCTGTCATCGAGGTCCCCGCTGCTGACGGTAAACATTCTATTCCGGTCGACATAACTAAACCTCACGAAACTTAATGGAGAGAGCACGTCCGTACTGCACCGCGACCAGAGGTGAACTGCGGGTCCAGTCGTCTGAACCTCGCTTATATACCCGTGGTCTACTGGTATACCTCATGAGTCAAAATAATGTCTGTATTAAAAATTTTTTTATTAGGTACCTAAAAATTGTAGAAATAAAAAACACACGAGTTCCAGTTTTACACATTTATTTATAAAAAGTACACAAATACATATTAGGTTAAGGAATCAAGCATTTTTACAAGCACAGTCTTTAATGCCGCACGAACTGACACGTTGACTCCGGTTCCAACTGGTTCGTTGACTCCGGTTCCAACTGGTTCGCAGGCCACAGGATCAGGAACACAGGTTTCCAGCTGGTCATCTTCTGTGACGTTGACAACTCCGACAAGACATGGTCGATGACGTCTGTGACCACGTCTACGCCTGGGCTTTGGCTCAGTGCTAGTTGGGACAGATTCACTGCCTGAACTTCGACGACGAGACACACACCGTTTGGGCGTCTGCGTAGAAGCATCACAGGTCGCAACAGGTTGCAACACGCTCATGTTTGGTGTTGCACATGCAGACGAGGCGACTACCTCAACGATGCTAGCAGGAAGGATTGTGTGTGGTCTCATGTGATAGACGGCACAGTTTCCAGGTTCGAAACAGTCTAATAGCTGCTGGGTTGGTTCGTAGGACACAGGAAAGTGAGCAAACCGCCAATGCTGAGCACCTCCATCACAGGTTTCAGTATATGTACGTAGATATCCGGAATCCCAGTAGCTGTACTCGACACTGCTGAAGCTAGGTCTTGCGCTCACGTACACGTTAGCAGGATGAAACGTAAACATCTTCTTGCAGGTCGAACGTCAACTGAAGGCACGTACGTATGTACGCCATTTATATATGCAGGCTCCTACTAACATTGTGTGTGCCATTTCTGCATTAGCTGCGAGTTTGTACAGGCAGAGACACGTTCAAACTTGTCACATGGCTGCATGTCGTATATTGCACTAAGCTTGCGCAGGGAAGGACAGCCGTAGTCGGTCTGTATATCTACGATTTCAGCTGCTCCAACGTCGCACAGTTCTCGTAGCCATTTCTTCTGTTCGGGTCCGGCAACGTAGATTATTTCGTTTTGAACTAGTAAATCTCCAATAGTGTTTTTCACTTGGTGATACGGAATTTTTCCTTCGTCCCACTCTAGTCCGTGATAGTATTTACATAACCATTCGTTCGACCGTTTACTTTTTTCGTCTAGTAGTTTCCACGGATACGGAGGTCGGAAGCTGCGGGTTCGAGTCTTGTCTCCGGAGGTGACGCTAATTTCCTTGAGCACGAATCCATTTTGACTCTGGAAACCTTGCAGGTTGCAGTACATCTTGTCGCTAGCAATGCTCGATCGTAACTGAATTATTATCGCAAACGAAACAGTATTTAAGTCAGAATTTTCACAAGTTTGTCTCGACAATTGTATGATGCAAGCCGATCGTGAAGTATCAGACAAAAAGCATAGGTGTTTGGTGGAATATTTCCGCTAGTCGATATCTCGATCCTACAGTCGATGATGTTTGAATTTAATCGATCATCCTGTTTGGAAACGTCAAACACCATTAACGGAGCCTTGTTCTTGAAACTGTCGGGACTCAGTATCGGTGACTGTCTCCGCCCATAGTAAGCTTGCTGAAACTTGGCATACATTTGATATGCGAGAAGAAATCTTCCACTTTCAAAGTCCATGTTCATATCAACGTACGGATAACTTTCGCTGTTTAAAAATATTTTTACATTACGTAATTGACAGTTATCGAATAAGGAACGACTTACTCCTGCATTGAGCTGTCTTCCGGTCTGAAGCCCGACGATGATGTATCTTGGTTTTTCCGTAGCGAAGCTGGACTTTACTATCCAATTGATACGCTGACTATGAGGCAAGCCAGGATAAGATTCCAGGCTCCAGGATCGGAATGGCACATCGAAGTTCTTGCCATTTTCTATGTTCTTCAACATCTTGACTCGTTCAACGGTGCTCACTTGGATGTGGGGCAGCATCCACTCGATAGACTGTAGTGTTAGCGAAACATCTTGAGGGTTTTCTGCAGCGACGACAATTGCATTAATGTGCGTGTTGGCTAGAAGCAGTACGAGCTCTTGTTTCGAATTAATGATTATATGTCTGTAGTCCTCAGCGAATCCAAGAAGCATGGACAGAGGAACACAAACTTCGAACTTTCCTTCGGCATAAACCGGAAGCTTATATTCATCCTCGAGAGCCCAACCGGCCATCTTTGCAGCAGTCAGTTCATTTGGCGTGAGTGAAAGGTAATTTTTCATAGAAGATGTTATGCCTACATCTCTTGTCTGGTCTACCTCGACGCCATTGAGTACATAAGTAATGCGCTCGATGAGGTGAAGAATACCATTGCAGGATATTGTCGTCGTTGTAGGATGCGTACCATCCGCTTTTGTAAGCATGCCTCTTATGCGTAGAAATGACTGTAAAGGTAAAGTACAAATATCTTGGTGCTGTACAGCAATGCGTACTTCCGATGGAAGTGCGTACGGTCCGAGCAGGAAAGGCTGGTACTCGTGCAATTCCATTTTCGTAATGCTGTCATCAAAAATGACCGGATATTCCACGTTGAGGATTTCGTCTTCCATATTTATTCGGCACTTGTCCAATACTAAGAAGATACTTTATGTTGTCAGGTGTTAATGCACCGATGTCTGGTAGAGAACTGTTCTTATTCACGTCAATACGACTTCTTTTATAACTGTTCGGTGTTACGAACTTTATGCCCATCGCTTCAAGTGCAGCCGTAATGTAATTTCTTCGTCTTGAAAATTCACCAATCGTCCTCGCTGGTCAACGATTCTGACGACGACTTCGTGTGCGCACTTCACGACGACTGGAACGTAAATGATACTTTGCGGTACTTCGACCAGTTTATATCCTGGCGGGACCATCGGCGAAAATTCGTGCAGCATGTTGCTTAGTCTTCCGTTGAGATACGTTCCACTTGCCAAATTACAGTTTATTCTTATGACATTCACAGGCAAAATGTTTACTGCGCGCGTAGATTCGTACGTTCTTCCTGCATCATACACCTTTGATTCGAATCCTAACATCGAACCTATGGTCTCAGGTTTCGTAAAGTCGACAATTTCACTGCATGTTAGAATGCTTTTTTGAGTGTTTGGATTTCCATGCAGTTGAAAGTCTACATCCTGTGGTAACATATCCCTGATGTAATTTGCAATGTCGTCAATTTCGTAAGATCCAACAGGTAACTGTATTTCATGAGCGGTCCCATCGCTTTTCAGGAAGCAGATCTTGCAGTTTTCTTCGTCGATATTCGGTATGGCATTATACGTTTGAAAATCTACGAGTCCGATACACCATTCTCCGTCTAAATCCAGAGGCGGGAAATGAACCGCCCGCAGCTCAGATGCGTGACCTGTAAAGGTAAGTGGTATCGACATGACTAATAAATTATCATCACTGCACAACCTTTAAGTAGCAATTTTTATTTGTCAGCTAAATTATTTTTTTTAGTTAAAAAGCGAAGACACAAGTGTCCGCAGTTTGTTTGATTAGGCCTCTGTTCCGTTTCGTAATTGTAGAACAGTGTAGTGGTCCGGCCCAGGTACCGCCTAAGTTCAGGCGGAGGTCTCAAATTACCGAAACTGTCGTAGTAAGTAGCTTTTTTTCCAGACTTTATATACGCTACCCAGTGCGTGCCGCGACCTGCAGTCGTGTCTAAATTAATTATGGCGCGTTCGTTGGTTTTTGGTTTGCTGGGTAAAGTGTCTCGCATAAACACGCCGCAGAAATTTGGTATATTCAATTTGCGTGCGTACTTTATTAAATCTACGTTGGTGAGCGGTCGTTTCGGCAGAGAACTTAGGATTTTCGTTTCTTTTTCATGCCTCGACCTGATTTGTGAGGACGTAAGTACAGTCCTGCGCCGTTTTTTTTACCCATGGCAATGGCTTCCATGCTTGCATTATGTCGCTGTGCTTCTTTTAACTGCTTTCGCTCATTCTTCGAAGTGTTGACTGCCCGCACTATACCGCTCGTTGCACCGATGAGGCCGCCGAGAGCACCCAATGCAGGCAAAAGCAAAGGAAGAAATCCTCCTATAATCTTCTTGTCGAGAGTCTGTAATTTTTGCTTGGCTTTTTGTATGCCTGCTCCAGTCTTGCGTTTGGTCTTGCGTGAGTTAGTCTTTGACTTGATAGAGCTGGCTTGACGAGCACCCAGTCCAAATTTCGTCTTTGCCTTCATGATTTTAGATACGCCCCAGGCCGCGATTTTTTCTCCTAGACCCGCGTGCGTCGATTTACTTATTTCTTCAGCTTCCTGTGCCAATATCTCGTCGGCCCGGTGCCTGGATTCCAGATCCTTGCTTAATGAATATGCGATATCGTGCTGCTTGCACTGATCGTCGAGAGAATTAATGCCCACGTCACCGCGAGCTAACCTTTTCGCTAGTTTAGTGCCGGGGCCGCAAAATCTGTATCCGGGAATGTGTAGCTCGAATGGCAGATTGTTTATCAGCGAGTTCACGAGTCCTGCACCACTGTGTTTTTTGTTCTTACCTCTTCGAGTCATTACGCGCAACTGACCAGAAAGTATAAATGTGTTTGATTTTATACAATTTATTTAGTACAATGCAGGTCGTCAAGCAAGATGTTTGTTTGCCCGTGCGCATTACGCAAAACGATGAAACTAGCGGTCGCGAATCGCGACATGGCTTACTGTTGCCTTCTGCTGTACGATGCATAATGGCGGGACCGTCAAACTGTGGCAAGACGTGCGTTCTACTGAGTTTACTGGAGGAGCCAAACGGTCTTCGGTTCGAGAACGTTTACTTGTATTCCAAGTCGTTGCAACAGCCAAAGTACCAGCGCCTAGCAACTGTTCTACGCTCGGTGGAAGGACTGGAGTATTTTCCGTTTAGCGATAATACCGATGTGGTGTCTACCGACGAAGCAAAGCCTAATTCCGTGTTTGTGTTCGACGATGTAATGTGCGAGAAGCAGGGTATTATACAAGAGTACTTTTCCATGGGCAGGCACGTCAAGGTAGACTGCGTATACCTGTGTCAGACGTACAGTAGAATACCCAAACATCTCCTACGAGATAATGCGAATGTTATAGTGCTTTTTCGCATGGACGAACTTAATTTACGTCACGCCTACGACGACCACGTAAACACCGACATGTCGTTTCAGGAATTTAAAGACATGTGTTCCTTGTGTTGGAAAGACGAGCACGGATTCATAGTCATCGTAAAGGACTGGCCTCTATATAAGGGCAGGTACAGACGAGGTTTCGATCAGTTTATCGTCAAACATGAGTCATAGCATTTCGAAATTCGGTCGTAGCAGCAGACATACTGTATGCCCCGACTCTGATATCCGCAAATACATTATACTACTGTCTCAAAAAGTAGAAAGTGTGAAAAATGAAATAATAGAGTATCTCGTTGCCATCGACCTGCGTGTGGAAGCCTCGGATTCTCGCATTCGCGACATGATCGAAGTATCGAATGCACAAAGACGTGACGATCTGAGGACTTTTCAAAGTAGTCTGAAAGCATCACTATCTCAATCGTCAACTAATTAAGATTTTGCCACACACAAGAAAGAAGTTTCTGCGAATGAATAAAAAAGTATATAAAGAGGACTTGCAATAAGTTTTCAGCCAGTACAATGTCAGACCTGGCCAGTGACCTTCATCGAGCTATACAGTCTGTTCGTGAAAAATATTTACTTGCTAGACGAACCAGACTTGCACGTGAGATGGAAAATGAGGAGATATTTAAACCAATCACTAGTCGTCTCGACGAACTTAAAAACAAGGAAGAACCAGCTATCATTGTAAAGACAGAAGTTGAAGATGAAATGCCAACTGTAAAGAAGAGAAAGTATGAACCAGATCGAGAAGAAGAAGACTTAACAAGTACAGAGACCATGCACAAGAAAAAAATACCGAAAAAGGGACAACAAGTGAATGCAATGGTCCGACCATACCTGATATCGTTTACGAGTCGGAATAATGACACGACCTACGGAGTGTACAGAAAACATAACAAGTGGTTCCTCGGTGCTAAAGAAATAGACTTTCTACCAGGAAATATCGTTCGCGTAGAAGAGTTCAAAACGCGCGGGACTCCTGGTCTGTACGAATTGCTGTTTCGCAGGGAGCCTAAAGGATATTCTCACAAAGACTTACAAGAGTACAAAAAACTGCTAGAGCTAACCAATGCACATTTTCGCGATAACGATCCAAATAGTGGAGTATATAAAGACGTAGATCATGAAAAAATCGACATTCTCGCTAATCTCTTCAGTGAACTAACAATACATGGCGAAGGTTTAAAAAAGCTAGAAAGTGGTCAGATATTTGACTATGTATATTGGGACGATCATAATGAATTAGTTGATCGCCTTAGAATTCTACATGCTTCGCTTAGCGTAGGAAACTATTCGCACATCAACGAAATAGTCTCCATACTTGAAGAACTGAGGGAAGCCGGCTACATACAATGAGTCGAACCGGAATCGCTCACGAACTTCATGCTCCTGCTAGACGAAAATACCTTCGTCGCAAAGTCATAGTTCGTGGAATTGATGATTTATTCCAGGCGGACCTTGTTGAGATGATACCGTATTCCCGATTGAATAAAGGTTTCAAGTACATGTTGACAGTCATCGATGTTTATAGCAAGTTCGCTTGGGCTAGACCTGTCAAATCAAAGACTGCAACTGAAGTAGCCAAGGCCATGAACAATATTTTGCGTGATGGGCGTGTACCGTCGCACCTGCAAACGGACCTCGGGAAAGAATTCTACAATGCGACCTTCAAGGCTTTGATGAAGAAGTATGGCATCAAACATTACTCTACATTTAGTAACGTCAAAGCCTCCGTTGTCGAAAGGTTTAACAGAACTTTGCGTTCCAAGATGTGGCGGCAGTTCACGGCCAACGGAAATTACAAGTGGCTTGACATCTTGCCGAAACTAATAAACGAGTATAATTCCGCGGTGCATTCTACCACGAAAATGAAGCCAAAGACGTAAGGGACAATCGCCTGCTTCGAACAGTGTTTTCCAACATGAAGAAGATAGATCCACGAAAGCGTAAAGCTAACGTCGGTGACATTGTGCGAATCTCCAAGCAGAAAGGTATCTTCGAGAAAGGTTTCACTGCGAACTGGAGTCCCGAACTTTTCCGTGTGACACATGTTCGTGAATCAGAGCCTAGGACCTACTACCTCGAAGATTTGGACCACAAACCTATCCGTGGCGGCTTCTATGCCGAAGAGATTCAGCCTACGATGTATCCTGATATGTACTTGGTGGAGAAGATTATAAAACGAAGAAACGGACTGTCCTACGTCAAGTGGTGGGGCTTTCCACCTCGCTTTAATTCGTGGGTGGCAGATGCAGACATCGAGAAATCCACAAGACTTTAGTTCTATGTCTGTATATTATTTTTTGTACTTGTAGTAGTGTATTGAATTTATGTAATAAATTTTTTTTAAAAGTACTTGTGGTGTTTTTTATTTTCTCAATCCTGTCACTTTTGTGGTATTTTTTAAATTAAAGTTGTTTTGTATCGGCCAGGGATCAAACCAAGGACCTTAGTCGATCTAATCAATCAGTATATAGATTACAAATTTATTTAATGGATTTTGAACTTTTCCCCGAATCTCTAGCATTAAAATTACGGATTTTCAAGATGGCGGCCAAATTTCAAGATGGCGGGTGTCACAGTAATAAATGATTACTGCACTCTAGCGGGTAAGAATCAAACTAACTAGGCGTCAGCGCACTCTCGCCGCCGATACAATGATGATGGTTTCCAACATCGAAGACAAGATGGCGGACATGACGTCATGCTCACTGTCGATATATATGCTTTGAAAAAAGTGGTGGGGGGCAGTCTGTCAGCAGCCACCACAGGGGGAAGGATCGGTCGCCATTTTTAATTTTTTGACCTCGTCGGGTTCGAACCGAGGACTCCGAGCTCCGTATCGATAATGTTTGTTTTTTATAAATATTTTATTAAATTTATATTATTTAAATTTTTTTATAATTTTTAAAAAAAAATTTCATTAAAATAAGATAATAAATAAAAAAGTTAAATATGGCGGCCGTAACGGAAATTGCAACGGTGACGTCATCATCCAATATGGCGGAAAACACATCGCCGGAATTTTCTAGAAAACAAAATGACATCATCCAAAATGGCAGATCCAAGATGGCGGATCCAAGATGGCTGCCGTGATCTACTTGTCCCGTTACGTTATGTCCCGTTACGCTGTGTCCCGTTACGCTCGTCCAAGATGGCCGCCGTGACGTCACAATCCAAGATGGCGGACAGACAATCACAATCCACACAATCCACAGCCTGAAGCCTGGCGCAGGATGCCCTATCCTATACTACTAGAATATTTACATATTTATGATAAATACATATTTTTGCGCTAGTTACAGAAACAAAAATTTCTTAGAAAGCTTCCGTACAGATATATAATGTAGTCATTGTAAACTATGCAGTTGCAAATGCTTGAATTTTTCTTCCTCAATAATTTTGTAGAAATATTTTTTCTAGAATGTAAAAAATATGAATGTTAAAGGTTTGATGGTATTTGAAGATCTGATTGGGCCATAACCTAATTTAAAAACTAAATATTTTTCAAAAATACAGCCATACGCGAATATCCTTTTAAATATCATATAACAGAGTGTCATCGAACAGAACTAGTTTTTGAATAACTGAACAATATCAAATAAAACGTAGAGTTGTGACTTACAACTTGGTACTGAAGGGAAAAACATATTCTTACGCATTGTTTTTAACGATTCAATTTTTTTGTAGTAATGTGCATAATGCTTAAAAAATTAAAATAAATATCAGGGTTCCCAAAAACAGAGAGTATCACGAAAAAAAGGAAGGCTCAGTGAATTAAAAGAAGTTACAAAAAACTGGAAAACCTGGAAAATTAAAATAGCTTCTCTTTAAAACAATATCAATAATTTGTCAAAGTATGTAGTATCTTATAGTCTTAAAATGGGTATGAATTGAACATAAATTCATGTGCTGTTAATAATTCTACCTGATTTTTTTTTACTAAAATTAATTCCAAGTAAGGGATACAAACCACTGTATTAATTTGAAGGCTGTAGAATTGTCTTATAAATATTCGATAATAAATCGTTTAATGGTTTTGCAAACAAATTTGCTTTCCTGTTTAGTTTTCTTTTTCAAACTGGCAGAGTTGGTAACGTAGTGTAAATGGAAATGATAACAGTGTAAACTATGTATTGATGTATGGCGTAGACAAACATATTTAGTCAATTTTGCATGTTATGTGCGGTGTATGTTGGCTGAAAAGTATTTTCATAATAGTATGTATTGTAATATAAATCTGTTATCTTGCCAAATAGACAAATTATGTAGGAAAAATAAAGTTTGTTGGGACAAGGAAAACTGAAGGAAATTTACTGAACAAGAGTCTCGGAACTCTGAAATACTAAAATGTAAAAAGAAGTCACCTGCAGTGTGATTGATTATTACATAATAGCATTTATAAACAAATAGTCATAGTCATGTGCGTAATGGTAACTTATACGATGAAAAATTGAACGGTACATAAAAAATATTTTTTATTATCTTGCTATATATTTAGATATTTTGAATTGGTTAAACATTTAAATGACTAAAATGTTATTAGACACAGATTTTAATGAAAAAATAAAAATTATTAACTCCAAGATTCTGTAAGGTATTGAAAGTTAGGAATTAATATTAATGTTTTACATATGTGTAACTATTAATAAAATAATTATTTTTCAACAGGTTACCAGAGAACGGTCATCTACTAGCGATACTGCAAGCAAAGTATATTGGATAGAGTTCAAAAACCATTCATCTTATATCTTTATACAAAGGTACTAACTATAACCAAAATGCAGAAAATTTCAGCTAGCATTTTCCAAATCTTCACGATTTTGACCTTAATTCAAGCTGGAAGTGCAAAAGATCTTCGCAATGTCACAGAACCCAAAACTCCACAAACTTGCGTGTCACTGAAAGCAACCGGAGGGGATGACACCGACCTTATCCAGAAAGCTCTGAACTCTTGCACCACGGGCAAAGCTGTCGCACTGTCGTCTGGTATATTTAACTCCGGTCCCATCACTATACCATCTGGAGCCAGTCTTCTGGTGGACAGTGGCGCCGCACTGAAGGCTATCCCAGACCCTAAGTTATATGACCAAGGAGCGAAAACATGCGGCACTCTGGACCACTACGGCGTCGGCTGCAAGGCCTTCATCACAATGCTCCGAGCCAAAGGCAGTGGAATCTATGGCAAAGGAGTGATTGATGGTCAAGGTGGCCAGAAAATGACTGGGACAAACATGACGTGGTGGAAGCTCACCCATGACGCTAGGGTTACCGGAAAACACCAGAACAACCCTAGACTGATACAAATCAACAACTCTGTAGACATCACTGTGTACCAGATCACGTTAAAGAACTCTCCTTTTTACCACCTTACCAGCAGCGAGACAAATGGATTCACAGTATGGGGCATCACCATTGACTCGGTTAATGCCACTAGCAACAATGATGGCATCGACCCAACGGGATCACAGAATGTCACTATAGCCTACTGCAACATAAGCACAATTGACGACAACATAGCTATATCAGCACTGATCGCACCATCACGACACATTTCACTTTACAAAAACCATTTCAATCATGGTAACGGAGTTGCGATAGGCAGTCCAACCAACTACGGAATCAGCGATGTGACCTTTTCTGCGCTCACGCTGAATCACCTCACCTACGGGCTGTACATCAAGAGCGACACCTTGAACGGCGGGCTGGTAACAAACATCACCTACGACAACATCTGCATCGAGAATGTTCGGTACCCCATCTGCCTCGACACGCACTACTACAATAAGACTGGCAGCAGGATACCGGAGTTCCGGAACATCAGCTACAACAATGTGGCGGTCCACACAAAAGGAACCTTTATATTTGACGGCCTCAGCGAAGCGCACCCTGTTGAAGTAAAGCTAAGTAACGTGAATGTACAGAAAGTTTCAGAATTGTTAATAAGTCATGCTAAGATTAATGGAAAATGGAACAACGATTTAAGAAACAAATACTGTGGACAATACGGCAATAAATAGCTGATTTTTTTTGTTTCATAATACATTCTTTCAAGGTAAAATCATATGAGAGAAAGCAAAAGTGTTTCGAAACTATTATCTCAGATATTTTGTATATTTGGAGAGTACTGTATAAACTTAATGCTATTTTATTCTCATGCTTGTTATTTGATCTTTAGATATATATGCATAAAAAGCTAATTTTAATTCACAAACTGGCAAATCCATATTAATGAAAAGAATACAATGTTAATGTTAAATATAAGAGCTAGTTTTATTTAAGGCAATTTTTCTGTGGAATACAGATCAGAAACAATGCTATAATAGTATTTGAGATTCGCTAACATTTAAATAATAATAATAAAAATAATTAATCAATGTGTTTTTTTCCTTAAGCATATTATTAGCTTAGATGAAATTCATAAAAAAAAAAAAACATGCACGTAAGATTACGTGACTACCCCAAAAATTAAAATAGCCTTTAAGTGACAATTTAAAGGCATTTTTTTAAAAAGAAAATACCAATAATTATCAAGGTATGAAATTGTAAGTTAAAATTTTTCTAAGTGTAACTAACCACAAACTTTATTGAAAAAAAAAAATTACAAACTGTCACGTAAGGACATTTATTGTCACAGAAGGAAAATCCAACCCATTTAGTCAACAATACTGTTTTCTATCACATATTTTTCCTCCATTTTCATTACTGAAAGCTGGAGATTGAATACTAAATCTAAGAAATTACTTTTAATGAAGCAAATCGGTTAAATGTGGTAAGTTTATTTCATTGTCATTCACATTGCACTGAAATGAAGTGGTACTCGTGTTGTTACTTATAGTTGGGCGCCACTTTTCTTCTGTACTGTTGGTACGGACTTATAATGTTGTGCTGTGATCGTGTTAAGATCACTAGTTGATACCATACAGAAGAGTGATACAGCTGACATAAAATAATAGTAAATACCAATAAAAACTGAGATTGGTTGAGAATACCATAAAGTATGTTACTGGTGTGAAAATTTGATAATAATATATATATACTGCAGTAATAAGATCTTGATGGTTTGGGGAACAGAATACAAAACACCTTTAATAAAACTATAACACTACAACTACACATACATATACACTTACAATAACTTAAGAACTAATACATAAACAAGAATACAGACGTTGATGTAGGTTGCTTTAGATTTACAAAAATTAAAATAAAAGAAATATGACTGTTGTTTATTATTATTAAGGCAGACCTGGTGATGTGTAACTGGATAGAATTAACAGGATGTACGGTGAGATAGATTAGTCCAAAAGTTCTTTTAATTCGTTCGAAATGAAAATATATCCAGAAAAATATTAACTCAGTTTTAAAAATATTTGTTAATTTAACTTTATGCAGTTGTATCACAATCAATTGTTCAAATTTACCACGGCTAGTTAGTTCAGGGTTCACGATGATTACTTTAAAATCAGACCTCTGGTATATTATTCCAGCTTATAAAGTTCTCGAAATGTTAATTAAACTGCTCAGGCTGATTAATTACAGTTATTTTCAGTTTATAACACAGCTGGTGATGCAAAACAAAAGAAAGTTTTCAACGAAGTTACTAAACTTGAATAATGGAATTATTAAGAGAAGCTTGGATGTAATACCGATGGCTTAGGCTTCAATTAAAATCTCGAAATAATTAAGTGCAACATGGTCACTTTTCGCCACATTTACTCACGTCACGCCTTTGCAGAATGTAGATTTCAGTGCACACGATATTTCCACAAACTGTAGTAAATATTTTACATAATATTGAAAATACTACACGGCAGCGTCGGGCTAAGCCTTACGAAGCATACGCCTAAGACATTTATTTTTTCACTTATTCTACTACTTCCTCCCTGTTTAGCAAAAGGCTTATTGTTAAATCAAAATCTGAGTGCTGATTGGCTGCTGTAAGACCATATCCGGCGGCCTTCGTACACATACTAAGCAGCAAGATACAGGTAAGTAACAATAATTAATAAAATTACAAATAATGACAATTAAATAACAAAATCAATTAGCTGGAGATGCTGTTATAGAACAAAATAACATAAAATAATTTAAAATAAATTCAGATCAGGATATTTTGCAACAATGTATGAGTAAATACAGAAATTGTTATTGTTGAGGTATATAAATAAGAGTTCAGATTGTTCGAGGCTTAATCTCGTTGAAAACATTTAACAATATAATATATGATCTTACATAAAAATAATCGTAGTTTAACATCTCTAAAGTAGGCCCTAGACTATCAAGCGGCTGGATCAAATGCTTGAGGCACCGATTGATGGGCGCCTCAAGCGTACTTCAATCAACACTTCAATCTTTTGATCAAAATTCTCAGTCGAAGCTGAGAAGTGGAGGAGTGTGGAGCGTATAATGGTGTCAAATGTAGATTTGGGCTTCCTGGCCTTAACATTGGTTACTGTGAAGGGGAGAAACCACAACAAGAAAAAAAGACGGTGGTCTAAGGACTGGTATAAAATGAGGAACCGCTTCATTCATCAACATCTCCTTAACTTTCCGAGTGGTTCGGAACCAGAGGATTATAGGAACTTTCTACGCATGGACCAAGAAAGTTTCGATAATCTACTCTACTTAGTCCACCAAGACATCGAGAAGAAGGACACGAAAATGCGTGAGGCGATTCCTGAAAGTCAGAGATTGTCTGTCACGTTGAGGTACCTAGCATCTGGCATGGATTTAGAAGACCTGAAATTCACGTGTGCCATTGCTCCGCAGACTCTGGAACTCATCAGAATGGAAACTTGCTCTGCAATTATCAAGGCATTGAAGGAAAACATCCAGGTAAGAAATTATTGCCCAAGTAAATCTCTTTATATTTTAAGAAAGGAAAAAATTTACAAATAATTACACTTTACAAATAATACAGATATCGCACAGGTAATGTACATTATTGCTGAACTGAAAATATTAGGGCACAAGTTCACATTGAGGTAAATGAGGAGAAGAACGTAGCAGCATTATCTTCATCAGACGTTTCGTGGTGTTGCTCTGGGTATGAAGGGCTTTCACTTGGATGCGAAATGTACAGCGTCTGCGCTGGGTTGGAGTACCTTTGCCAACTATTCATTGAAGAAGATGACGATGAAGGTGGCGAGGGTGACCAACGAGGAGGGTGGGTATGAAAACGCACTCCTTCCCTTGTCAAGTTGCCCATTTCTGCTTCAAAAAGTGTGTCATTTATGATTTTTTCGGCGAAGCGTCGTTGGTGTGGAGTTAACCTTTTTAATTTCATAGCCCATCCCTTAGCCAGAATATCTTCTTCAGTCTCAGGTCGCTTGAAATATTCAGTCGCTAGTTCCACTAATTGATCAGTGCTATCAGGCCCACCTTTCCTTTTTTTACCCGTCTCTACAGGGATGGCTGGTTTGGGAGTTGAGGGTGTAACTACGCCAGCTTTTTTGTATTAGAGTCCAATCTAGTATTCAGTTCTTGTAGGTTGGTAGTGATTCTATCATTCAGATCTTGACTATTAGCATTTATTTTAGTATTCAGGGATTGCATTCTAATATTCATTTCCTGCGGGCTGATTACGAGCACACACTTTGCGTTATAAGTTGCGATAAATAACGAAAGTTTGCGAAGAATATCGCAGGAACCACCAACGTGATTACGAACACATCCTGTTTCGTTAAACTTCGAATATTGATGACGTTGTGGCGGTATATATCGCAAACTTTGATTACGAGCACACTTTTCAAGTGATATTTATCGCACCGGAGCTACGTTATATATCACGAGCATTTCAAGTGGTGATACGAAGCGAATGTGCGGTAAGTGATATAATTACTCTTAACAATAATGTCCTCCCGTCCTAAAAACGTCATTATAATCGCACATTATTGTTTTAAATATAGTCGAGTACGATGTAAAGCGATGAAGTTAAACGTAAACAATTGTTTTAGGTTAGCGTGTGTATATTTAACACGCGAACATTATTCTTAACATGCTATTTCTGTTTATTAATTGTACCATGAAATGATTGTTTTCAATGCATAGTTTGTGTGGAATAATTATGAAGTGGTTTAAATACGATCAAAGTAGGTAAGAAGAATATTAATAAATGCTGTGTCATAGCTTATCAAATTAATCCTAACCTAAAGAGCGATATTAAGTACACACACGTTATGAACTCAACATAGCTATAAATAGTTCAAATAGGCTGCTTATGTATATTTTGTGTTTGGGTATTTGCTCAACATGCATTTTTGTTTAATCTTCGCGCTTGTAGACTTCAGACAGTAAATTGTATATTTCTCTATTTAGTTTCAGAAAGCTATTTCCGGCCTCCTTGTGTGTTCAATTGTGCAAGACATTTTTCATTTGTGCTCATTCATTTACATATTGGCTCTATTACCTAAGTGTGTTAACATTGGTAATTGTTAACAAGTGGGGCTGATCATAAAACAAATAACTTGATGAATAATTTATTTATGAATTCCCCTCCTTAAACAGGATGATTCTATTAAATAACATTTCGAGCTTTTATGTAGGGGAGGCGAGGCTTTATTATAAAATTAAGTTTATGAAAACGGTAATTTTGAGTTCCTATTATTAACCTTGATACTTATTTCTGTTGAGATATTTCAAGTTGTTTACTGTTTAAATTGTTGGTTATGTGTGGTTAGCTACACTTCAAATACTGCAAACCTATTCATGTCTACAGTTGGTTAGGTTAGCTACATTTTAAATATTGTATAATGAGGTAAATCTGGTGAAAAGCTACTTGTCCATATGTTTTTTAAAAATTATTTATTAGTTTTCAGACATTAATTCCAATAATTAACATCGGCTATCAATACTGTAACATTGTTTTACTAATAGAAAATTAAGCTTACCTCACCTAACCAACCATCCACATATATTTTGTAGTACAATTAATGTAACTAACCTAACTTAACTAACCATTCACACAGATCCACACTATTTTTTTTGTTATTTTTAATTCATCTAACAAACTTAATGGTGGGAATGGCTGGTTTGATTAGGTTAACTACAAATACTTGAAAGTAGTGTAGACAGTTTATTAGATTATGGTAGTTATATTAAATATACTGTTAACTCATTTTAACAGTTTTTAAGAATTATATATTGTAACACAGCTAACTCTAACCTAACCAACCACACTACAGTTTATACCTATTATTTTTGTTGGTAACATAACTTAAGAAACAGTTCACAAAATCACACAGTATTTTTAATGTAGCTTACATAAGCCAACCAATCATTCTCATGTCTAAATTTTTTGATTTACCTAACCTAACAAGCTATTAAAATGTCATATTTCTAGTTTAACTGCTTGAAGAATTACAACACACTCATGGAGAATTGTTGGAAAAGAAGTCGAAAAGTTAAAATTGTTTTTAGAAATTAAAGAAAAATGAATGCAGTTATGCGTTACATCAAGGAATATTAGCTCAATAATACCAACTTAAAATTATTTTTATTAATCAGGCCTTCTTGTTAACAATTAGTAGCCTACCAAACTATATTACACTAATTTAGTTCATGTTTGAAAATATTTCAGGTTCTATACAATGGCCTTTGCTGCCTTTCTGTTAGCTCTCGAACTGGAGGAGAAGGCAGAGAAGATTGTTAAGAAACCATCAAAATCCCTTCGAATTGCCAGATTGCACCCTCATAGCAGTTGGAAAACCTTAGAAAATGAAGAAACATGAAGAAACGAGCTATGCAATTTAATAAATACTTTGTTATCAAGTTTGTTGCATTTATTAAAGAAATTGTGAAAACAAGTGTTCACTCATTTCCATGTTATTTTTGAGTATAACTTGGATATTATATTAAACACATGAACCTTTTTGTTTTCTGGTTTCAGCAGATGATCTCATTGTCCTGAGAGAGTTGGCAGTGGCTTTTTTGAACCATTGTTTTTTTTTTGTGTGTAAAAAAATAGATACAATGAATCATTTAATGATAGGTTGTTATTTCAAGTAAATCTCATACATGGGATATTGCTTGTGTGCTGCTTCATGTTTACAAGTTTATTAATTTAAAATTTTGCAATTTCAGACTTTGTTTTGGTTTTAAACGAAAAATATTTACAAAGAGTGTATTATTTAATATCTAATTTTTTTTCCATGGATGGTTATAATTAAACAATTATTAATATTAACTATTAATAGCCTGTCCAATAAAAAAAATCAATGCACATGTCTGTAAGGAATCTTGTATACAAAAAATGATTTCTTAACACAATATTTTCTCATAATTAGCAATTTTAGCACATGCCTCCAGCATGCCTTTTAACTTTTCTTTAAGTTCTTTGATGCATTTTTAATCAAATTGCTGGTTACCATTTCAGAAGCACATATTCCCAATGCTTCTCATCAGCTGCCAGCTGTCTTTCTTGAATGTTGTTTATCAGCTGCCAGCTATCTTTCTTGAATGCTGCTCAACTGATCTTTTTTTTATTATTTTTAAATTGTACTATTGATCATTACCAGTATGAATTGTATAGGTTACACTAGGTATCATAGAGGCAGAGTTATAATAAAGGAGGTGCTAATAACAAAGTACACATTCTATAAAGTATGCTGACTAAAAGTATTATCAAGGTTTTTCCAGTCAAAGATTTCACAATGCTTGTATATAACCATTCTTTATTTTTTTTTGTGTAAACAAGATATAATATGGAAGAATTTCATTAGACTAGCTGACTATCAATGCAAGTTCCAGCAGGTTCAACTGCTTGTTGTTGCCAGTGAGTCCATTTGTATACAGTATAGACATTGTTTCATGTGGACGAATATAAAAAAAAATATTTTGAACTAATTTTTATTATTGCAAGTTTAGAATCAATGTAGGTATGTTTATTGAGACTGAGACAAGTACAAACAAATTAAATGACACAAATTGCATTTAGCTAGATAATTCAGGAACAAATATTGACTTAGTATGATTCATCTTGCGATAAAGTTTGGTACAGCTCCATTCCTTGCACCTCCCCAGTCAACACTCTGCATCTTATGAATTGTTATCATCACTCACTGTTCTTATCTTTCTATTTATCATCAGAATAACTAATAACCATTAAATATGTGCTTAGATGTGTGTGAATATTAAAATAAGCAATTTTTATAAAAGTTTAACCAGAAGCAATTTTTGAGCTAGTATTTAGAGATCAAATCAAATGTTTCTGAAAATATGTGATGAAGCCTTTGAACAGCTTATTTAACTATATCAAGTAAAATTTAACTTAAATAAAAGACTAATACAGTAAATTAATATGTAACTGATTGTGACTGATGGCCATTATAACAAATATGCATAAAAAACTCTTAAGGTTTCTTGGTTATCTTATGAAAACACAAGGATTGTAAGATGTCTTGTTTTAATAATGAACTTACCAGGGGTATATGCAGGGGCAAGAGGAATATATGCCTCCCAAAATCCTAAAAGAAAAATCTATATTCTACCCCCCCCCCCCCCCAACCCACCCAAAAAAAAATAAAGCCAACAGCAGGCTAAGTGCTTCTATACCACTTTCCTCCTCCCCATCCCCCTTCCACCCTCATAACAAAATTCTGCATACACTTCTGAGTAGAACAACTTTATTATTTTTTTTAATATGAACTATTAACACTTCCATGTTCATGCAAGTCATTTTTTTGTGTTTCATTTTAAATGTAACACACCTCCAATTTCTCTCTGCCAACTTTCAGGTATCTTAACTACTTAATTTTCATCACTCTTATTATAAACCCACTACACCAATCTCAAACAACAAAATTGGAAGCATATCAGTATTGAAAAAAATATATATTTAATTTTCAAATAAATATTTGGAAAAGTATAGGATAAACAAAATGCATGACTACCACAGTATAATGTCTACCAGAGGTTGAGGGTCAAAACCACCTTCTAGAATCTACATCATTCCCAATGATGATGCTGTACCCAAGATTTGGATAATTCTCTGGTCAAGGCTGCTCAGAAATATAACTTGGATAATATTGCCAGCTGTTATCTTAGCAGCTATTGGTTAAGCTGCTCTTTTTATTGCAGCATATATCATGTTGATCCATTCCTGAATTTAAAAAAAAAAAGATTAAATAATTGGTATGCATGTACATCAGAAATTTTTCAAACTGAATATTATTTTACATATTAAACCATTAATTTATAAACTTGCTGAGAAAAAGTAATCTATTAATTAATCTTAATGGAAAAAAAGGGGGGAGAATTAAAATTATTGAATATTTCAAGACAGTTTTTAAAATAATTGCAGCATATTAATAATTTACATACATGTTGGATCATTAACCAACTTGAATGCCATCTTAAAAACAAAGTTGTTTACTCAGTACTTACTCTAATTACTCAGTACTTAGTTTCACTTGTTTAAGTCATTGGTGAGATTAAATTAAACAGCAATTAAAAAAAACATAGCAATGAACTTTCATATCGTCAGATTATATATAAAAAAAACTGTTGTTACACTGAAAATTTTCAAGAACTGTTTAAAATGTCAATCTTTTTAAATTGAAACATTATGGGCCTAATTTTATCCTTATAATATGCAACCCAACACACTGAAGAGTTTAAAACAGACTTCAAAAAATGAAAATACAAAAAGTAGCCCATATCTTCTCCATTGTAATTGAAGGCTGCTGCTTACATAAAAATTGTAACGCTATATTCACTAAAGAAAAAAAATAAGAAAACTAACATTTTGCCAATGGTCAATGGTTTTTAATGTCCCTAAACGTTTGTTAAGCCTCTTTGCCAGTTAAATCCACAGATACATGCAAGTTTCACATTCATTATTTGAAGAAAAATTGGCTGCAAACTCTCTGTGGCTCTTAATAAACCACACCATGATTTCTGTTGGGCAGCAGTAACATTACCAGTGCCACTCTAAGACTTATTTTAACTGAGAACACAAATATTCAACACAGTATCCTCTTTATTAGCGGCATGTGCACTCTAATCAAGAAAACCACAAATTTAAATAATTTACTGTAATTAAACTTTACCAAGTGTACGAAGGGAGTAAAAAATGTTTGAGTGACCTATGATATAAATATTAGCAAAAATATTTTTATTTACGAATGGTACTAATATCTTGGAAACATTGTTTCAAAACACTTGAGTAGTATGTAAATGGGCGTCCGGGGACTGGGTCCTGGGTGTGGTGCCTGTGGTGCCGACCGCCATCTTGGATTGTGACGTCACGGCGGCCATCTTGGATGGTTGTGACCTTGACCTTTGACCTTGACCTTGAATTTGATCCTCAACACGGGTCAAAATCTGCCAAAATTGGGCAAAAATTGCCCAAAATTCTTCAAAATTTCCATTTCTGTGAAAAAAAATTCCGCCAAAAATTTTTAAAAAATTCCAAAATTAAAAATTTCTCTTTTGGAGGGAAAAATTCCCGTTTCGAGGGAAAATTTCTCGTTTTAAGTCCTTAAAAATCCCGGCGGCTAGAAATGTCCATATGTAGGCTTAAGCATCCATGTCGACAGCCTCCGATAAGCCTCACGTCATCATAGAATATGTCATCTTGGATAATGACGTCACCGTTGCAATTTCCGTTACGGTCGCCATCTTAAACTTTTTTATTTACTATCCGATTTTAATGAAAAAAATTAAAATTTATAAAAAAATTCACTTAATAAAAATTTAATGAAAAAAATATTTAAAAAACATACATTTACGACACGGAGCTCGGAGTCCTCGGTTATAACCCGACGAGTGCAAAAAAAAATAAAAATGACGACCGATCCATCCCCTGTGGTGGGTGCTGGCATACTGACTCCCACCACTTATTTCAAAGCATATATATTGTCACCTAGTATGACGTCATGTCCGCCATCTTGTCTTCGATGCTGGAAGCCATCATCATTGTATCGTCGGCTAGAGTGCGCTGATGACATGTTAGTTTAATTCTTATCCGCTAGAGTGCAATAATCAATTATTGCTGTGACACTCGCCATCTTGAAATTCGGCCGCCATCTTGAAAATCCGTAATTATTTAGCAAGAAATTCGGGAAAAGTTCCAAAATTCATTAAATAAATCACTCATTAATTAACATATTGATTCGAGACTCGGTTCGATACCTGAACGATACAAATAATCTTAATTTTTATGTAAAAATACCTAAAAAATTACAGGTTTGAGAAAATAAAAACACCGCAAGTTCTTTTAAAAACATAATATTTATTACACAATTTCTATTTTACTACAGGATCACCTGCGAAGGTTAGCAATATTACAAACATTTAGGTCCGCATTGGCGTGAAATGACTAATTCTTAGCTCCAATCGGTTTATACAAGACAGAGTCCAACCACATCCTTTACAGACATAGTCCTCCTCTTCTTGACAGAGTTTCTGGATACCTTGTTTAACAGTTTGCTTGACATCGTTAGAACTGTAAATTACTGCAGCCGATGTCTTGAATGCACACTTCTTCACTTTGTCATCGAATGGATAAGGCTTTCCATATATACAGTCCAACCACAAGTTATATTTCAAAGGTCCGTTTGTTGCTATGTCATCAGTAAGCTGATTGATTATTTCCTGTCTGATATCATCAAGAAAATTACAAATGTCCTTCGACTCACTTAACATACTTGGATAATAGTAGTCTTTCAATGTTCCACGAAATGCAGACTGCGCCAAGTAGAAGCCATTATCGTTCACTTGTAATGCTCCGATCACAGTCTTAGGTTTATTTTCACGTTCAGATGCCACAGTAATCGGTTGCTGCACATCGGTTTTTTTACTTGTACGCTCACGAGTCACCAATCTAAACTCAGGAGTCGTAATTGCTGCAGGTAGTTCTGCAGTAGGCGCACGGACTTCACCTTTACAGTTTATCGCATGTCGGCGCAAATTATCAATTCGAGTAAACCATTTATGACACTCGTCACAGCGAGACTTCATGCGAGAAGGATTCTTCGTACATTTACTCCTCTCATGTCTCCGTACATCATGTGCAAATGCAAACGTCATGTCGCAGTAGCCACAAGGATGCCTAGTTGAAGACAAACCCGAACCAGATGTCGCTGTTACTGCAACTTTACCATTTCCAGGCATACTCTTATGCACATCAATGCATCGTTGTTGTATAGAAACCTTTACTTTCTGCCGCACTGCAGGACCTTTACATGTCTCCAAGTGATGCTTCAAATTAACATTTCTTGTAAATTGCTTGCGACACTTAATACAACCAAACATTTTACGATAAGGGTTCTTGGCACATTCTCTCTTCTCGTGTCGACGAGCATTACTGACGTTTGAGAAAATCTTGTCACAGTAACGACATCGATGTTCGTTAGTTGTTGACGATTCGCCATCCATTGAAGTCTCCATCGAGGGCGAAACAGCGTTCGTCGTGGGTTCCTGTACAGCCAGCACTACCGGCATTAAAGTCTCTTCTTTTGGTGGTATCACGTCTGTTGAAATCTCCTCCAGTGTTGACGTCGTCGTTGCCAACGGGATCTGCACCTTCTCCATCGTAGCTGTCGTCAAGGTTCCCGTAGTCGACGGTACAACCTCCATCGAGTTCGACGTTAAAGACGGTAAAGATGCCATCGAGGTCTCAAGAACAGCTAATTGACACGACTTATGCACCAGAAGAAACAATCTAGGTGATCCTTACACCGCCGACGTCAGTAACAAACTGAGCGTCCTGCTGTCTAGGACTCGCTTATATACTACATGCACCGTATGGAATAATACGCTAGTCAAATCAAGAACCATGTACAATAATACTAGAGTCAAATCTACAAATTAAAAGAGGATCATTTGATCGAAAAAAAAATCCGATCTCTCCAATATACGCCAGGCTCCAAGAGCTACAATTCACGTCATCAGATCCATCTATATTTTGCTCCTATGCTTCAATTGACCATTAGCTGCAAGTGCTCCAACAGCTCCATCAGCTCCAACACGTAATGTACGCAATGTACGCGCAATACATGCAATTTACACGCAATAAATGTAATGATTACACAGTACACACAGGAAACGGAACGTACACACAGTACACACAGGAAACGGAACGTACACACAGTACACACAGGAAACGGAATGTACACACAGTACACACAGGAAACTAAACGGACACACAGTACACACACAGGAAACGGAACGTACACACAGTACACACAGGAAACTGAACGTACACACAGTACACACAGGAAACGGAACGTACACACAGTACACACAGGAAACGGAACATACACACAGTACACACAGGAAACTAAACGTACACACAGTACACACAGGAAACTAAACGTACACACCGTACACACAGGAAACGGAACGTACACACAGTACACACAGGAAACTTAACGTACACACATTACACACAGGAAACGGAACGTACACACAGTACACACAGAAAACGGAACGTACACACAGTACACACAGGAAACGGAACGTACACACAGTACACACACAGTAAACGGAACGTACACACAGTACACACATGAAACGTAATGATAACACATACAGTAGCGGAAACACACACATGCTTAGTTGGAAATCAGAATACAAGAAATAAAAACATTAAATTTTTACTTTCAATATTTTATTACTTCTCAACATTACACAAATACAAGTAAAAGAAGCCATTATTGTATGTAGCCAGCTTTCCTCAGTTCTTTGAGTATGAAGGATATTTCTTTGATGCACGGATAGTTTCCTGCACAAAGCGAGCCATGTAGAAGTCTTAGCCGGTCAACCAATATGTTTGGATCTTTCCATGATGTGTAATCAATATCTTCTACCACCATCTTCCTTGCACCTTTATAATAAATATTATGATCTCTGGTGTCTTCCGTTTTACCACCAACCTCAGGGTAACTTTCATTTTGAGACTGTGATCATCACAAGCTTGATCAGATTTATTTAATATATCACGTCGTTTCCACCGTTTCGGTCTCAGGACACCGCCACATTCTTCGGTCTTGGCAGCTTTAGGTGCTTCATCATAGTCTATGTCTTTGTCAACAGCCTCAGAGTCACTGTAACAATCACTGTAGAAGACATCCTCTTCACCCAGATTACCGTATGAATTCGCTATCGATGATGTCGAAGTGTCTTCATCGTCTTCATGCTTCCTTTTTAGGAGTCCATCGTTTTTACAAAGAATGGAGGATCTACTGAATATAGGCTTGAATGTATTCTCACTTTTCACGGTGTTGATACTTCCATTAGTTTCAGTCTTCCCGAAGCCATTAGCATCCTTCCAATTTATGTTCTTCCTCACGATCGGGTGAGCTAATACCATCACGCTCAGGACAAGGAAAATTATTGTCATAATGCAGATCACTCTTCTTTAGTCTAGTGGATCCATCGGTGTCCTCTATGCCGTAAGTATTCTTGACTTTACATGTTCTACCATGTCTTTTTAAGCTGTCAATTCGTGTTAACAACCTGCTACAACGATTACAGCTTAACATGTTGCGTAGTGGGTTTCTAGCACAATCATTCTTCTCATGTCGTCTAGCATTCCTTCTCATGGCAAAATCCTTGCCACAGTATCTACAGCAGCTTCCTTCCGATTCAGCTATAGATAACAAACCACGATCCATGGTAGCTTCTGTGACTAATGTTAGATACAAACTGTCAGTTTTCTCCAATTGAAACCATTTCTTAAATAGAGTTTTTGAAATATTTCATCAGCGAGAGTTAAGTTATCTAATGCAAAGCAAATTGATGCAAGTAGTTCCGGCTGTCGTCAACAGATGGCACCACGTTTTGCTTGCAGGTAAATAATATATATTTCATTAATGTGGGATGCGGAACGCTCACTATCGATCGCAAAGGGAGGTTGGCTTCGATAGTATCCAAGGAAAAAAAGGTCGTCCTTCCTGCTAGTGCTTCTCAGATTTCTCACGGTCCGCCATCTTGGATTACGACGTCACGGCAGCCATCTTGGATGGATGTGACCTTGACCTTTGACCGAAACCGCAGGAATGATCGCAAGCACACGGATTAACCATCAAAATATTGATAAGAATAATCAGGAGCACACGGAGAAAACCATCATAATATTGGCAAGAATAATCAGGAGCACACGGAGAAAACCGCCACAAGTTTTCTTTGATATCATTAAAATACAAAAAAAAAAAAAATAAAAAAATAAAAATAAAAACGAAAAAAAATTCAAACATTCTGCTAGCTTGTTAACTTCTCATTGTTGAGCAAAGATAGAGTTCTAGTACAAGCCAGAATGTTTGAATTTTTTTTTCGTTTTTATTTTTATTTTTTTATTAATTTTTTTTTTGTATTTTAATGATATCAAAGAAAACTTGTGGCGGTTTTCTCCGTGTGCTCCTGATTATTCTTGCCAATATTATGATGGTTTTCTCCGTGTGCTCCTGATTATTCTTATCAATATTTTGATGGTTAATCCGTGTGCTTGCGATCATTCCTGCAGTTTCGGTCAAAGGTCAAGGTCACATCCATCCAAGATGGCCGCCGTGACGTCGTAATCCAAGATGGCGGACCGTGAGAAATCTGAGAAGCACTAGCAGGAAGGACGACCTTTTTTTCCTTGGATACTATCGAAGCCAACCTCCCTTTGCGATCGATAGTGAGCGTTCCGCATCCCACATTAATGAAATATATATTATTTACCTGCAAGCAACACGTGGCGCCATCTGTTGACGACAGCCGGAACTACTTGCATCAATTTGCTTTGCATTAGATAACTTAACTCTCGCTGATGAAATATTTCAAAAACTCTATTTAAGAAATGGTTCCAATTGGAGAAAACTGACAGTTTGTATCTAACATTAGTCACAGAAGCTACCATGGATCGTGGTTTGTTATCTATAGCTGAATCAGAAGGAAGCCGCTGTAGATACTGTGGCAAGGATTTTGCCATGAGAAGGAATGCTAGACGACATGAGAAGAATGATTGTGCTAGAAACCCACTACGCAACATGTTAAGCTGTAATCGTTGTAGCAGGTTGTTAACACGAATTGACAGCTTAAAAAGACATGGTAGAACATGTAAAGTCAAGAATACTTACGGCATAGAGGACACCGATGGATCCACTAGACTAAAGAAGAGTGATCTGCATTATGACAATAATTTTCCTTGTCCTGAGCGTGATGGTATTAGCTCACCCGATCGTGAGGAAGAACATAAATTGAAGGATGCTAATGGCTTCGGGAAGACTGAAACTAATGGAAGTATCAACACCGTGAAAAGTGAGAATACATTGAAGCCTATATTCAGTAGATCCTCCATTCTTTGTAAAAATGATGGACTCATAAAAAGGAAGCATGAAGACGATGAAGACACTTCAACATCATCGATAGCGAATTCATACGGTAATCTGGGTGAAGAGGATGTCTTCTACAGTGATTGTTACAGTGACTCTGAGGCTGTTGACAAAGACATAGACTATGATGAAGCACCTAAAGCTGCCAAGACCGAAGAATGTGGCGGTGTCCTGAGACCGAAACGGTGGAAACGACGTGATATATTAAATAAATCTGATCAAGCTTGTGATGATCACCGTCTCAAACATGAAAGTTACCCTGAGGTTGGTGGTAAAACGGAAGACACCAGAGATCATAATATTTATTATAAAGGTGCAAGGAAGATGGTGGTAGAAGATATTGATTACACATCATGGAAAGATCCAAACATATTGGTTGACCGGCTAAGACTTCTACATGGCTCGCTTTGTGCAGGAAACTATCCGTGCATCAAAGAAATATCCTTCATACTCAAAGAACTGAGGAAAGCTGGCTACATACAATAATGGCTTCTTTTACTTGTATTTGTGTAATGTTGAGAAGTAATAAAATATTGAAAGTAAAAATTTAATGTTTTTATTTCTTGTATTCTGATTTCCAACTAAGCATGTGTGTGTTTCCGCTACTGTATGTGTGATCATTACGTTTCATGTGTGTACTGTGTGTACGTTCCGTTTCCTGTGTGTGTACTGTGTGTACGTTCCGTTTCCTGTGTGTACTGTGTGTACGTTCCGTTTTCTGTGTGTACTGTGTGTACGTTCCGTTTCCTGTGTGTAATGTGTGTACGTTCAGTTTCCTGTGTGTACTGTGTGTACGTTCCGTTTCCTGTGTGTACGGTGTGTACGTTTAGTTTCCTGTGTGTACTGTGTGTACGTTTAGTTTCCTGTGTGTACTGTGTGTATGTTCCGTTTCCTGTGTGTACTGTGTGTACGTTCCGTTTCCTGTGTGTACTGTGTGTACGTTCAGTTTCCTGTGTGTACTGTGTGTACGTTCCGTTTCCTGTGTGTGTACTGTGTGTCCGTTTAGTTTCCTGTGTGTGTACTGTGTGTCCGTTTAGTTTCCTGTGTGTACTGTGTGTACATTCCGTTTCCTGTGTGTACTGTGTGTACGTTCCGTTTCCTGTGTGTACTGTGTAATCATTACATTTATTGCGTGTAAATAGCATGTATTGCGCGTACATTGCGTACATTACGTGTTGGAGCTGATGGAGCTGTTGGAGCACTTGCAGCTAATGGTCAATTGAAGCATAGGAGCAAAATATAGATGGATCTGATGACGTGAATTGTAGCTCTTGGAGCCTGGCGTATATTGGAGAGATCGAATTTTTTTTTCGATCAAATGATCCTCTTTTTTAATTTGTAGATTTGACTCTAGTATTATTGTACATGGTTCTTGATTTGACTAGCGTATTATTCCATACGGTGCATGTATATAAGCGAGTCCTAGACAGCAGGACGCTCAGTTTGTTACTGACGTCGGCGGTGTAAGGATCACCTAGTTTGTTTCTTCTGGTGCATAAGTCGTGTCAATTAGCTGTTCTTGAGACCTCGATGGCATCTTTACCGTCTTTAACGTCGAACTCGATGGAGGTTGTACCGTCGACAACGGGAACCTTGACGACAGCTACGATGGAGAAGGTGCAGATCCCGTTGGCAACGACGACGTCAACACTGGAGGAGATTTCAACAGACGTGATACCACCAAAAGAAGAGACTTTAATGCCGGTAGTGCTGGCTGTACAGGAACCCACGACGAACGCTGTTTCGCCCTCGATGGAGACTTCAATGGATGGCGAATCGTCAACAACTAACGAACATCGATGTCGTTACTGTGACAAGATTTTCTCAAACGTCAGTAATGCTCGTCGACACGAGAAGAGAGAATGTGCCAAGAACCCTTATCGTAAAATGTTTGGTTGTATTAAGTGTCGCAAGCAATTTACAAGAAATGTTAATTTGAAGCATCACTTGGAGACATGTAAAGGTCCTGCAGTGCGGCAGAAAGTAAAGGTTTCTATACAACAACGATGCATTGATGTGCATAAGAGTATGCCTGGAAATGGTAAAGTTGCAGTAACAGCGACATCTGGTTCGGGTTTGTCTTCAACTAGGCATCCTTGTGGCTACTGCGACATGATGTTTGCATTTGCACATGATGTACGGAGACATGAGAGGAGTAAATGTACGAAGAATCCTTCTCGCATGAAGTCTCGCTGTGACGAGTGTCATAAATGGTTTACTCGAATTGATAATTTGCGCCGACATGCGATAAACTGTAAAGGTGAAGTCCGTGCGCCTACTGCAGAACTACCTGCAGCAATTACGACTCCTGAGTTTAGATTGGTGACTCGTGAGCGTACAAGTAAAAAAACCGATGTGCAACAACCGATTACTGTGGCATCTGAACATGAAAATAAACCTAAGACTGTGATCGGAGCATTACAAGTGAACGATAATGGCTTCTACTTGGCGCAGTCTGCATTTCGTGGAACATTGAAAGACTACTATTATCCAAGTACGTTAAGTGAGTCGAAGGACATTTGTAATTTTCTTGATGATATCAGACAGGACATAATCAATCAGCTTACTGATGACGTAGCAACAAACGGACCTTTGAAATATAACTTGTGGTTGGACTGTATATATCGAAAGCCTTATCCATTCGATGACAAAGTGAAGAAGTGTGCATTCAAGACATCGGCTGCAGTAATTTACAGTTCTAACGATGTCAAGCAAACTGTTAAACAAGGTATCCAGAAACTCTGTCAAGAAGAGGAGGACTATGTCTGTAAAGGATCTGGTTGGACTCTGTCTTGTATAAACTGATTGGAGCTAAGAATTAGTCATTTCACGCCAATGCGGACCTAAATGTTTGTAAGATTGCTAACCTTCGCAGGTGATCCTGTAGTAAAATAGAAATTATGTAATAAATATTATGTTTTTAAAAGAACTTGCGGTGTTTTTATTTTCTCAAACCTGTAATTTTTTAGGTATTTTTACATAAAAATTAAGATTATTTGTATCGTTCAGGTATCGAACCGAGTCTCGAATCAATATGTTAATTAATGAGTGATTTATTTAATGAATTTTGGAACTTTTCCCGAATTTCTTGCTAAATAATTACGGATTTTCAAGATGGCGGCCGAATTTCAAGATGGCGAGTGTCACAGCAATAATTGATTATTGCACTCTAGCGGATAAGAACTAAATTAACATGTCATCAGCGCACTCTAGCCGACGATACAATAATGATGGCTTCCAGCATCGAAGACAAGATGGCGGACATGACGTCATACTAGGTGACAATATATATGCTTTGAAATAAGTGGTGGGAGTCAGTATGCCAGCACCCACCACAGGGGAAGGATCGGTCGTCATTTTTATTTTTTTTTGCACTCGTCGGGTTCGAACCGAGGACTCCGAGCTCTGTGTCGTAAATGTATGTTTTTTAAATATTTTTTTCATTAAATTTTTATTAAGTGAATTTTTTTATAAATTTTAATTTTTTTCATTAAAATCGGATAGTAAATAAAAAAGTTAAAGATGGCGACCGTAACGGAAATTGCAACGGTGACGTCATTATCCAAGATGACATATTCCATGATGACGTGAGGCTTATCGGAGGCTGTCGACATGGATGCTTAAGCCTACATATGGACATTTCTAGCCGCCGGGATTTTTAAGGACTAAAAACGAGAAATTTTCCCTCGAAACGGGAATTTTTTCCTCCAAAAGAGAAATTTTTAGTTTGTGGTATTTTTCAAAAATTTTTGGCGGAATTTTTTTTCACAGAAATGGAAATTTTGAGGAATTTTGGGCAATTTTTGCCCCATTTTGGCAGATTTTGACCCGTTTTGAGGATCAAATTCAAGGTCAAGGTCAAAGGTCAAGGTCACAACCATCCAAGATGGCCGCCGTGACGTCACAATCCAAGATGGCGGTCGGCACCATAGGCACCACACCCAGGACCCAGTCCCCGGACGCCCATTTACATACTACTCACTTGTATATAATATCCACGAAAGCACATGAGTATTAAATATATTTATAAAATTTTAACTGATTAGATTACCTACATAAACTAGAAAGCTCACCGCTGGAAATATGTTAAAAAGTGTTGTTTTTATTAGGTATGCTAATAACCACTTAAATATATCATTAACCACATATATGTATAACTTTGAAGTATAAGGTTATGTTTTTACACAAGCACACCAAACTTGACAAAATATTTTTTAAATTCCATTCTTCATATCATATAAATAATAGGGTAAAATAAAAACAGACACGGGTTCGTGGTAATTAGTTGTTCCTTTAATTTTGTAACCTGTAGAGTGGCCTCATTTTCATTCTATTGATGTTTAAACATGCTTCTCGTTCGATGTTTATGTTTACATGGCAAGACGCAGTTAGCCACAATGACGACGCGAAATCTTTAACTGCATTTTTAATTTAAACTTCTACGAAAAAGGCAGCACAAAAGCTTTAAAGACTTTATTTAAGAAATTAGTGCATTAAAAAAGATTATTTTGTTCCCAGTAACACTAAGTATTCATGATTCACTTACAAAATAGTCTGTTTGACGAACATATTAATTGTTCAATTGTTGCTTGTCCTCTGACGTCATGGATTCGTATCGCAGGTTAGCGTTACCGTGGAAAATAACGAAACGCATATCGCAAGGTGGGTCGTAATCACCAAATGCGATACGTGTTTCGTTACCGCGTGAAGAATAACGCTAGTCGTCGATGGTGTTCGTAATCAGCCCGCAGAAGGAGACCCTACACTTTCGAAACTGAGTTGTGATTGCGAGTCTTCATCCGGAGTCGGTTGCTGTAACAATTACTACAAGCCTAAATTACACCATGCGTTAGAGAGCCGCACTGAATTTTTCCGGTCGGTTTTCTGTCGGACGGCAGCCTAAGGTTTGGCCTTCCACATCTGCGGGAGCCGTACGGCTTGAAGGTATGGAGGGGAAGAGATCTGTTTACTTGTTTACCTGGAATATCCCAGTGTCGTGCGACAAGTTGCCGGAGATGTGGATGTTTGCCCATTTGGGCCTGTGGGTTCTGGGGTTGCTACCTGCCTCCACTCGCCCGCTTTCCGAGAATCATTCCCGTACGACGGCCGGAGTGTCGCAGGACATTCTCCGATTGAAAATTCTCCCGACCGACACAATCCCGCACGGCATGGCGAGTGGAAGTTTCCCCATATTAAACAATGCGTTCGGCCTCCCGGACGGGAAAAAAACCGCGCGGCTCCCCGGCATGGTGTAATTTAGGCACAATGCAATTTAATAATTAAATTCCTATTTACAGTAAGTGTTAATTCTTCATGTAAGGGTTATAATGCAAGTTTCGTTTTTTGTTTTTCTTCTAGGTTCCAAAATCGCATGATGCTTGGAAACGGGTTGCTCAGGAATTCGAAGAACAGTGGAATTTCCCCAACTGCGTGGGGAGCGTTGATGGTAAACACGAATTAATCCAAAAACCTCGCCATTCTGGGTCCTACTATTACAATTACAAAGGTTCTTTCAGGATTGTGCTTATGGCAATTGTTGATGCAAATTATAAATTTCTGATGGTTGATGTGGGAGAAAATGGCCGAGTGTCAAACGGTGGTGTGTTGAAGAACACATTATTTTGGCGCAAGTTGTCTCAGAACCAGCTTGACATGCCTGATCCTCGTGAGTTATCATACACTCCTAATGAAAAATTTCCGTACGTCTTCATTGGAGATGAAGCATTCCAACTTCTCCCTCAATTCATTAAGACCTACAACAGAGCTGTTTTTACGAACGAGAAAAGGATTTTCAACTATAGACTCTCCAGAGCCAGAAGAGTTGTTGAGAATAAATTTGGTATATTAACGAAGAGATTCCAAATGCCATCAAATTTGAACCACCGAAAGCTGTGAAAATTGTAATGGCATGTTGCCATTTGCACAACTACTTGTGCTCAAAAAACAGAGCCAAGTATTTGCAACCTCAGGATATTGACGGAGACGATATTGTGACTGGTGATGTGGAACCTGGGTCATGGAAGCAATACATTCAAGAGATGGCACAACTTCAAAGAACCAAAGGCGATTCTACAGTAGAGGCAAAAAGAAAAAGGGATGATTTCTGCAAATCTTTCAGCACGTCTGGGTCAGTTCCATGGCAAAACAATTGCCTTGTGTAAACATTACCCGTGATATACAATAATTATAAATACTGTAAAAAAAAAATTGAAATTAAATTATTACCTCAGAAGTTTCGGTTTGTGCGATTTCCAACTGGTCTTTTATGAAGTGCATGTCATTGTTATACCAAAGCGAAGGTTCAGGGATGTCGTCTGTAGACGTCCCTGACACTTTTACCCTCGATGGCCTTGAACTCCCTGTTGAAGTTTGTTCTGAGAACATTAATTTTTTGTTTCAATTGTAACACACTGAAATCGGGTTTTATCTTTTTCAATGCCCCCACGATTTTTTCTAGCGCCGCACTTTATTTCTATTGAAATAATCCTTGATATTCAAATTCCACAATTCCGGGCAATCACGATATAATTCAATCAACAAACTGATGAATTCCCGCTCCGAGTTTTCGCGAACCTCGCTTTCCGAAGTGGACGCCATGCCTTTCACCGCTTGACTGACGCAATGCTTGATGGAAATTGCCCTAGACTATCAAGCGGATTGACCATCCGCTTGAGTCATTCAAACTTTTTATCAATCACCGTCAATGCTTGCTTCAAGCTTCAAACGGGTTTCTAAACTATCAATCACGCTTGATACAATCAATTTGCTCAAGCATTTGATCAAGCCGCTTGATAGTCTAGGGCCTCCTTAACATTTAATTTCATAATAATAAATAAATAAAATCTGGACAAAAGCCATGTTATCGTACAACATTTTAAAGAATATACTATTCATATTTAAAAAATATTAGTACACCAATTATATCAAATCTTTTAACATACATTTTAAAAATGAGATTTTGTTATATGCTTACAATTCTGTCTGGTAATATGTAGTTACACATTCTTCAAACAATGGAAAACTGGCTTCAACTTACATTTCTATAACTTTACAAGTGATGTGGTATGTTTGTAGTAAACAATGAGAAAGACAGGTGCTCAACAGATGTGGGAATGCAGAAAGAGGCAGAAAATAGTTTCAGAAAAAGGCATAGAGATCAGGAAAGGAAAAAAATAGAGAATAACTCACAAAAAATAGAGGTATATTAAATGAAGAAAATATGAATGAGAAAGTTAAAAGGATGAACAAAAGAAAATAAGATGACAAAACTGCACAGATCATACACTTCTTTCCTTAAGTGCCATATGTAAAGCAACTGTTTGAGTGAAAAAGCCATTACCTGATTCGCCAAGGAAAAGTGTTGAGGTTTATGAAAAACTTGTTAAGACTTTGCAACAAACAAATTGAGTAAATTTTTGGATATATCAGGGCTTAGCAATATTTAAACGAAAGCTGTAGTTATTTCAAAACATGTGATGCTTTTAACAGATGAAACTGTGAGAACAGTTCCTATGTCTCTAACACATCAGGATGTGTGTGAATGTAGTTATCATGGAAATGCTGACCTGCTTATAGCCTCCTTCAGGAAGTTCCTTTAAAACATCGCTAATTCTGTAAGCAAAGTACTTTCACAAACATTTTGTGACACAAATAATATTCATTGTGTAGACAGAGAATGCAATCACTGAGGAACATCATATTTAGATGTTAATTTTGATGACACTGAGTTCAATAGAAGTATTTCTTATTATAAGTGGGAAACAGAAAATTGCAGAGTTGTAAAGTAAGAAATAAGACATTAAATCAGTAAGATGTAAGCTTTACTCACACTTACAATATCTTTGCTGGCACATTTATAATGCTAAAAGACAAAATAGTGAACTACGAACTTTAAAAGAAACACTCCCAGAAAAAAAATTATTTTGGAAGACTTCACAGAAAATTATTTGATTAAGCATCAGTCTGAAATCATGCAGGCCCACTGGAGTTCACACAGTGTAACAATTTTCATTGCAGGAGTATACTACAAATTTGACGGTCAATTACAAACGTATCTGCTATTCACTAGTATCAGATTCACTGAACCATAATAAAGACAGCATGCATGCATTCAATGAAACCATTTTCAATGATTTGAAGACAAGGCTCCTGTTTCGTTTTCATTTCTTTCACTACTTTTATGATGGTGCAGCAAGCCAATTCCAAAGCAGATATAAAGTATATGAACTTTTCCATGAAGAAGAGTTTGGCTTTCCAGCTGCTGACCACAGTTACTTTGAAATGTCCCATGGAAAAGGGCCCCATGATGGTGTTGGCGGAGAAGTAAATTGAGTGATATTAAGATCTGAGCTTTAAAAAAAAATGTAGTAAATGGAGCTCAAAATTTTACAAATGTTGCTGCCAAATATTTAAATCTATTATTATATTGTATGTTCCTGAAAATAAAATACCAGATATTGCATGCAAGCTACAATATCGTGGGGAAAGTTTTCTCCCAGTGCTTGGACTCCATAATTATCACTATATGGTGCTAGCTGACAATGGCAACAGTACTTTGATGTTAAAAAATTCAGTGTTTCCTGGACGGGAGAGTAATGGTGTATGTTGTAAAATTATTAAGAATGTTAACACTATACTACCAGGAAACTATGAAAACTCTTCAGAGACATCATCACAAGAAATTATTAGTTTGCAAATTGAAAGCTCTAAACTATGTAAAGGAAAATTTGTGCTATACTAAGTAATTTCTGAGAAAGAACTTCATGTTTTGTTACTAGTGAATGATTAAAGAATTATTGTCAGCAAGTAATTTTCGAGTAATGGGGTTGAAGGCAATATACAACACAGGAATATTTAATAGACAAGAAAGGAATATGATGAAAGTGATATATTTACAGTTTTAAGAAGTTATGTGTTGCGTTTACTCCCTGATCCACTAATAGAATGTCGAATTGGTAGTGAAATGGTTATTTACAAGTTGAACTCTACTTCTGATGTAAATAAAGCTTAATTTGGTTATAACACGTGTTTCTTCATTTGGGTATGCAATATTAACAATTTATCATGGCCTTGAATTTTTAAACAATAATGGGACAAAATTCCTTCCGTGACGATACTTCAATTGTTTTCATAACTGAAATATGTATCTAAACAAAACCATAAAATTTGTCATCTGTATGTAAAATTATGTACATTCCTGTAATATTAAGCATACAAAGCCTTGTTAATTAGTGTTTTATTCAGAGGTAAAAAATGCAACTTCACATTGAATAGAGTACAATATGTCTTTTTCCTGGACTTTAGTGATGTTCCATATTATAATTTTCATAAATTAATTCTACATATATTAAAAGCAAACCTGATGTCAAACCAATCCTATCAACTCATATTTTCTTGCAAAATATTTTTTAAATTAATATTTATAATACTCAGGAAATTATTATGATTGAATTGTTAACATGCTGTCCTTCAGTGACAAAAATGTACTGTGGCCTGACCCATAAAATATTAAAGAATATTGGGGAGGGGAAAGATCTCGCTTTGTGTCAATTAAATTTAGCTAAACAGATACAAACTTCTATAGCAATTTTAATGTGGATCATAGTTACAGGTTTTAAAAACATTCTGAACCATAAAAAATATTTAATTTACAAAGCAAGGTCCACTTAAGTTCCTGCTTTTAAATTGGAATTTATGGAAAAAGCACCCAATTGAAAACAAATGGATAAGTACACACACGTAGTACACACAAAATAAAGTTAAATCACATGAAAAAGCATCAAAAGAACCCATTTGTTATGAAATAAAATTACTTTAATGGGATCAAATTTCAATAAATTAAATGCTTGAAATGTAACGAAATAAATCAACCTGTGGTTTATAACTGGTGATACATTTTTAAGATAAACAAGAAGTAGCCTAAGTACATTTACTTGCCATATTTGTTTCTTACAGAAATTAGACTTACTAGCTGAAAATTACAAAAACCTATTTTAAAAAAATGGTTGTCTGTAAAGTCGGTTTACGGACGATAGTTTAACGTGACAAAATCATAACAAAACATTGATGAAATGATTGCATACTTTTATGAATAAAATTGAATAATTTTTATTGAATCATCACTATTTTGTATGAATACAAAGAAGGAGTGAAATTAAATCTACAATTTAATTGATAAATTTACTTTTATTTGCACTCATTTATTCAAATATGTTTATTACTTTAACGAAGAGATTATTTTAACTATATGGGAGTGTTTCAAGTTTAATGTGCCTCGAAAAAGTCAAATCGATGGTTGTTCCAATCGAGTGGAAGAGAGATAGATGCGGCGCAAGCGTACAATGAGCGTAACGGGACAATGTGAGTAACGGGACACTTTTTCGTGCGTGCAGCTGGCGTTCATCGATTTAGTAGACGTTGTTACGTAAAAAATTTAAATAAATACTCTGTATTCAATATTAGGATGAACACGTGCATTAAATGTATTATTTAATTTAGTGAAATAATCGAGATAAATTTTAATTAACACAGAAAATCAATAAGTATGCAGAATGTTTATCCTAGTTTATTAATTTAAAATATTTATTAAATAATAATTAAATAATTTATAACTTTTAATGCAAAACAAATTATACAACTTACAATAGTCAACGCTGTACAAACACAAATGATTCCTCAGTGAAAAATGTGGAACTTTTCATTTTTTTTATGCTGAATTTTCTGATATATGAATAATAAAACTTGGCACAGAAAATTAAATATCTTACTTGTAGTAATAAAATGTAAAAATTATCTTTCATAGTTATTTACATGAGCCAGAACTATGAGGAGCCCAAGTGACTCAAGAAAGATGTAATTAACTTATTGTGCATCATGTTCATCATCCCTATCCAGTAGTTCAAGCACTGAGTCGCTACCAGTCAAGCATGGCAACTACACTGACCATGTAAAATGTCATGGAAAAGAGTGCGTACAGTGTCCAGAACAAGGTATGTACGCAGGGGAGACATGGAGGGAATATATCCCCCCCCCTTCTCCAAAATCCTTTAAACATTATTCCTCCAGACAAATGGAGAGAATTTGGAAGCAAACCGTGAGAAAAGTGGTTCTGTTACCCCCCCCCCCCCCCCGCCTGTACAAATGAAATTCTATGTAAGCTTTACGCCAAGACTACCAGTGGAGTCGGAGCTCGTCTGGCAGCACGCGTGTGGGGCATCGATGGTCGTACTGAACCTAAATGACGCCCTGGTAATGATCTAGACTCCGCGTGCGAATCACGCCCTGAGATGTCAGTGGGGTCTCCATGCCCTTGTCCACAGCATCCAGGACCTCATCGTTAATTCAGGAGGCATGTCAATCATATTTTACCCACATTTAAACACACATTAGAAGAATGCAGTCTATTCTGGCAAGAAACTGCCTGGTTGATTAATGTGTAAAACTGGCTGGAATCCCTGCAGGTACAATCTTTAATTTTATAGTAAATTAATTGGTAAACATCTCCTCTGATTATGACTCCATAGTAAAATAAATAGAAATACTAGAAATAAAAACCATTCATTCAAGGAAGTAGGTATTAATAAAATTCATAAAATGGGTTTAGCACATGTTTGGAATGAGTAATTTAAAGTTATACTACCTCTTCTACATTTATAACTTTCTGGTCAGATGCTTGTTAATAGCAATACTGCCATCTATTGGCGCACTGGTAACCTAATAATACCTCCTCCTTGTTTATGACTCCCTGGTAAAATGGAAATAAAATCGCTGGATTAGTTGCTGGGTTTTTGAACTAGTGCTGCCATCAATTGTGGCGCAAGCGTACAATGAGCGTAACGGGACACATGGTAGCGGGACAAAGTGCGTAACGGGACACTTTTTCGTGCGTGCAGCCGGCGTTCATCGATTTATTAGACGTCACGTCACGTCACGTCACGTCAAAAAAATTATTTTGGCACAGCCTATAGGCAAAGGTGGATTTCAAAGTACCTATTTATTCTGAAAATATTTTGAAAACTTCTATAAACTTCTGGAAAATTTTAAGAACTTAATGTACATAACATATTTATGTTCTCCAATATTACAAAATGATTGATTAAATATTTGCTCATTTTCCAAGGAGCAAATGTATTATGAATATTTTTAACTCAATGTACCCAGCATTAAATAGTTTACCACACAGCATTGAATAATTAAAACGAATTTCATATTATATGCCAACACAAGCACATAATTATTTAATTTTTTGGATCTTCAAAAACTATTTTTCATCCCTTACACGAATAAAGTGGTTGTATAAATATTGGCTTTGCAACAAGATTTAAGATAATTTTAAGATGGTTTAAAATAAATTCAAACAAATTTGATACTAAGATAGTTTTGAATTTATTTTTAATTTCAACCCCTGTTGTTACGGTAATAATTCGTTTCATCAAAAATTGTTTCAGCAAAAGTTTAAGAGGAAGTTTAAGGATTCATATAATAAATTATAATGGAGATGATAGTATCTCTATTTTAAAAAAATAATGATTATTTTTTACTTTTAAATCTTGTTATTTTCACCCCTTGCAGTGATGGTTGGGCAAACAAAAATTTATTTTTACAATAGTTTTAGTCAATATTAAGACCGTTAAACAACATGACTTCGATAGTGTACTGGGTAGGGAAGTTTTATTAATTTTCTCATTCCACGCCCAGGGTTTTTCAACCCCTTGCAATAATGATTTGTATTATCAAAAAATGTTTCAGATAAAGTTTTAGATCAAAATTATAAGATTTACAAACAATTGGAATGGATTTGATAGTGTGCCTACTAAAGGAGTTACAAATTTTTTGTTATTCAACCCCTTGCAGACATGGTAGGTTCTATAAAAAATTATTTCCGACAAAAGTAGTAGATAATTTAAGGTGTTACAATAAATTGGAACCAATTTGATAGTGTACATGGTACGGAAATTATGAATTTTTTTAAAGTTATATCCTTTTTTTAATAGTTTTAAATAAAAATTTTAAGATATAAAACAATTTGAATAGATCTGATTACTAGCCCAGAAATTTTAGGCTCAAAAATATCCTAACCCAGAAAAAAATATTATAAAGCTGCAAATTTGGTCATTAGCATTATTCACCTTCCTGAACAACATACTGAATTTACCCTATTCTCCCGTGCCGGCGTCCATGTTTTTTTTGGGCAAGAATGTCTTAAGTCGCAAAAATCGACACACAGGCGAAATTAACCCTTCAGAAATTAAACCCAAGAATAAATACTATTCTAGATATATTTTATTTCATCGTAAGATCATACTGAATAGCTGTAAATTTTCAATTAGTAAATGAAATACATTTTAAGCGTTGTTAAAGAGATTATCTTTCAAGAATTTCTTGAAAAACTAGAAAAGTTACAAATCAAGTGACTCAGAGTATAAATTAAGCCAGATAGCTAAAAAAGTGGTTTCGACAATCGATATTTGCTACAGTTTTCTTTTTCCAATGGTGTATTATTCATTTTCATGGGATGGTTTGTTTAGGAGATACGGTCACCTGTGTAATCACGAGTTCTGGCGCGAGTCGCCACCAGCAGTTGTCTAGACGCATCGTATTTCAGTACTTGCATACGTGTCTGCTGTCTCTGTCTACCATATCGATTACATACAGTCGACTGATCGTCGACTGATCGGTGACTGGCTCCTCACATAAATGTTCAGTCTTTGTCACGGCTGGTTATCTCTTATGGCTAAGCTGCTCACGGTAGAAATAGTTCGAGGTACAGCCACACGACCTTGAGCGGTAGTGTCGTTGTTTACACTTTTGAAAAAAATAACCTTACTAGTGTTTGGCAGACGTTATGAATTGTGTTCAGCTTCAACGTAGTGGTCATTTGTATGGATTTGAACAGTGGTTGTTGCTTGGTTTGGTGATCATGTAATTATTTCTTATCGAGTGACTTTTCCCTTGACGTGTACAAGTATGTATACCAAGAATTGCTGTGTGCCGGGATGCGAAAATAGGACTGAAAGTCGCCACAGATTTCCACGTGTTTCCGATGTAGAAAGGTTTGAAGTTTGGAAACGTGTTATTGCAGCACCAAGATTTGCCCAAATAACCAACGAGCATATATACAAAGTATACCGAATTTGTAATTGCCATTTTCGTGATGATTGCTTCAGTCCAGGAACAAAGAGGCTTAACGCCAATTCAATTCCAACACTGCTTTTGCCAGGTAAGAATTTAAAATAGTATTAAGAATGTCAGGTAGTCAAAAACAGTAGCTAGGCTTAGGTTATTTCTAAGACCATATCTTAAGAGGACTTCACTTTTCACTATTTGTACTTATATATCAAGAGCAATAAAGGAGTGAAATAAGTTGGGGAAGGACATGGTTAAGGATATTTTGACAATGGTTAGTAGGGTTGAGGGATTGAGAAGAGGTGGGTTAGGCTAATCGGTACTTTGGGATTAACGCCACCTGAGCCGCTAAACCATAAGTTTCCAATTTAAACAAGTATGTTGTGACTGACCTAACCTAACATAACCCTTCAATTTTTTTAATTTAAATTTTTAACTGTTAACGGGGTTTCAATTTATGTTTTATTTTTATGTATTTTCATCACTGATAATAAAGCCATGTAAATTTACAGTTACCAACGAAGAGATTTGTGAAAGACAAGCATCTTCAAGCATGGATTGTTCATCGCTTCCTGAGCAAGCTGAGGAAAATACTGTGGGCACACAACCTGCTACAGGTATGATTTAAGATAATAATAATAATAATAATAATTGATTCACTTGCAATTGGGCTTTCACCCGGTGGCAAGGTTCTCCCTCTCTTTTGTCTCTCCCTACTCATTTTGTGTTAAAGACACAGGGGTTGGGGGGGGGGGGTAGTTTTAGTCTATCTCATGAAAAGTTTCCAGGTTTTGACATTTCTCTTCTGAGAAAGATGCCTGACAGTTCCATTGCTTTGGCCTTTAATACCTCACACTTTCCTGGAAAAACAAGACCTCTACAAATCTTTTACACACAATTTTCTCAAAAGAGAAATGCCAAAATCTGGGAACCTTACCCAAGATTGTTACCATGATGAAATTATTCACTTTCAACATTTGACTGAGTTTTTGCCATTCATATAACCAGTTATAGCATATTGTACATAGTTAAGGATATGTACTGAAACAGTGGTGAGTGAATTAATTTTGTTTTTGACCCCAGATAATGTTCTTAACTATCAAATAAATGTATCATACAGTGCATGCTACAAGGCTGTAGAGTATGCAAAAACAGTTAAGAACAAAGTAACAGTAGCTATGGTAACTGCACTTAACATTGTGCTACAACGAAAACTGTCCTTAAGCATGGCACGTTATAGTGGAATAGAAGTAACCTTGCAGCATTGATACATCAAACTACATATTTTACTACTTCTGTATTTATTTCTGACTAGAACTGAAATACATACTCAAAGTAAGCTACATTCCAAATTTTGTCCTTTAATTATAGTTCAATGTGTTGAAGCAGGGCAGTGATGAGCAAATCATTGGGAATGTTTTATTTTATGTTTATATTTTCCTATGTGTCTGTATTTTCACCACTCATAATAAAACAATGTAAATTTACAGTTACCAACGAAGAGATTTGTGAAAGACAAGCATCTTCAAGCATGGATTGTTCATTGCTTCCTGAGCAAGCTGAGGAAAATACTGTCGGCACACAACCTGCTACAGGTATGATTGAAGTTGATATTGTAGACTTAGGTGTTATATTCTCTGTAGATTGGTTTTAGCTTCAAATAGCCTGAAGAACTATAATTTTTATTGGTACTTTGTGATTAACGCCACCGTAGCCGTTGGTTACAGTAGTTGCGGCGGCGGCCATGTTGGTTATTGTTTACGTTCACATTTCTGATTTTTCGGTAAAATATTTCTGTCCTGCAAATATAAAATTGTGTTTTGTTCTGTTTTTGGCAAATCCCAAATTCACATTTTCTTAGTATTCAGAAATGGCATCATAAATCAGCAATATAGTGACTGACCAAAACAAACCTAACCCTTTGTCTCGGAACATAGATCTGTTTGAAATGTTTAATATTTAATGTTAAATCAAAACCCTGTTAACAGTCAAAAATTGAAATTAAAAAGATTGAAGGTTTAATGTTAAATAAAACCCCGTTAACAGTAAAAAATTAAAATTAAAAAAAAAATTGAAGGGTTATGTTAGGTTAGGTCAGTCACAGCATGCTTGTTTACATTGTAAACGTCTGGTTTAGCGGCTGCGGTGGCGTTAATCTCAAAGTACCTTTTTATTATTCAACATTAGGCTATTCCTTACTTACTGGCCACAGATCCTTCATTATCCTTTATTTAGTGTAACTAATTTTTTTCATGTAATGTGTGTGATTTGAAAAGGCATGTTGCCAAGCCCTTATTCTTAATACATATATAAAGGATGATTTTCTTAATGTCAGTTTGAAATGTAATTCCGCAATTCTTTTACCTAATAGGTTTCAGAAGCACACCTTCAGTGGACATCAGCAGAAAGAAAAGAAAATGCCTTTTTCCTTTATTAAAAGCAGTGGGTTCTCGTACTTCTGCTGAGTTGACACCCAAGGCAAAGACATTATATTTCACTGCACAGAAACTAAAAAGATTGGCCCGGTATCATTCGAAGAAAAAGTTAGATTTCAAGAAGTCCTTACAGAGAATGCAAGATTTAACAAGTACCAATCTGTTTGATGAAGTGAATATTAACCCTATTGCCAGGCAATTCATAATCTCTCAGTTGCAGAACAGTGGTTCTAAACCCAAAGGAAGAAGATTTACACTAGAGGATAAAATCTTGGCACTTGCATTGTACAAGAACAGTAGACGAGGTTATAGATTGTGGCGGAAGTTGTTTCATTTACCATCAAGAAGAGTATTACTAAACATTCTGAAAAGATTGCCTTTTCAGCCTGGCATAAATGATTCAGTCTTTTCTCAGTTGAAAAGTTCAGTCCATAAGCTGAAACCTTCAGAGAGAATGTGTGTTCTCATGTTCGACGAAATGGCAATAGAACCTGGCATTCGCTGGAATGAGGCCTCTGACACTATTGTAGGATTTGAAGACTATGGTCGCAGAAGGGAACCCCAATTTGCAGACCATGCGCTAGTCTTCATGGTCCGAGGGATCACAAAGAAGTGGAAGCAACCAGTGTCTTACATGTACTCCAAAGGGACTGTTAGTACTCCTGAACTTGTATTTAACATAAAAGAGGTGATAAGGCAACTGCATAAAGCAGGTCTAGAAGTTGTTGCAACAGTTTGCGATCAGGGGGCAACTAACATGGCTGCTATTAATTCCTTGAAGAATTCTACAAGAGAATCCTTCATTAAAAAAGGGGAAGAATGTCGTTCTGTAGGTTTCTTTGTTGATGGAGAAGAAATCATTCCTTTGTTTGACCCCCCACACTTGCTCAAAGGAATCCGAAACAATCTTCTCAAATACTGCCTGATGTTCATTGAAGACGGAATAAAAAAAGTAGCTAGTTGGAAACATGTTGAGCAGCTATATAATGTTGATTCAAGTCGACCCAGCCGACTCCGTGCGTGCCCGAAGCTAACAGAGCAACATGTCAACAAGGACAAACTGAGAAAAATGAAAGTGAGCACATGTGCTCAAGTTTTCAGTCACTCAGTTTCAACTGCCATGAGATACATTGCAGAAAGACGTGAGTATGGTCAATATTCTCCATATTTACAATATGGGGTGGCTGTCAGCCTTGTAAACATGGGGGAAAAGGGAAATATGCATGAATGGTCCTTGCCAAGGCCAAAAATGGAAATAATATTAGAATAGAATTCTTTAACTTATGGAATTATTTTTGGTTCCATTTCATTTCTTTAAAATAAATATGTACCTTGGAACATCTATCTGTCAGTTTTCAAGTGACTGGGAAAAAATTTAAGACATATGGACATTTCTTACATGCAGACTTGATATGCAGGTAAATGTACAATGGATGCTGTGAATTCACTAGCATTGCCTATTCTAATATTAAATGGGTTGAAAATTTTAGGGTGTTGTTAAATCATGAAAATAAACAGAAACATTCATGGGGAAGCAGTTATGTCAGTTTATACACAAATTAGGGCAGTTTAGCAACTTTATGCTGTAAACATAGCTCAATACATTCATTTATGTTTACAATATTTGTTTGTGCTTACATTTTTAATGAACATATTTTCAATAATTATACACAGCTTTAGTTTGGTTAGTTATTTGTCAACTACATTTCAAAATCCATATTTTATTAAGAGGGATGAACATTTAAGGTATGCATTTGAACTTTAGGAATTGATGTCAAATAAAAAATTGTTGTTATAGTACTTATATGTGTGTGTGCATTTTTTTGTTACCACGAATCTTACACAGATTGTACATTTACAGCTGTTCCAGGAATGCCTGGTGTTGATCCCGAAGCAACACAGACAGCAGATCTACTGCTTTTTTTTGACGAACTGTTTGACAGTCTGAATGGCGTTTCATTGACGAATAAAAGTGGCAAGATCTATAGAACAGCTATGACAAAAAAGTCTCATCATCTTCGTCTGTGGAGGAAATGTTTGCGAGTGTTAAGGACCATGAAGTTCTACGATAAAGAGAACAAACCATGTAACGTTCATTCCATCAAGAACTTCATCGCTACCTTAGAGGGTTTGATAGAATTGTGGAAAAAATTATGCACTACCAAAAATCTGAAACATTTACCAACTAAATGTTTTAACCAAGATCCAATTGAAAACTTTTTTGGTTCAATCAGAGCTCATGGAATTAGGAATGTAAACCCAAGTTGTACTGCATTTGCTAATTCATTCAAGTCACTGTTGATCAACAACTTTAACTCTGCACATTCAGTTTCTTCTAATTGTGAAGAGGATGATTGTGTTGGTGCACTTGACACACTGAAAAGCTTTGTGATGCAGGATGTGGAAACAAGTATGCAGAGTGATTTCATTCCAATTCAAGAAGAGGCTTTGCAGGAAGGTTTACAGCCTTATGACAAAACGGTAGTGATGTATGTTGCCGGATTTGTTGTGAAGAAAATGAAGAGTAAATTCCAATGTCACAAATGCCGCAAAAGTCTTTGTGCTGTAGAAATCATGCCAGAACATGCATTAATAATTTCACGTGAATATTCAACTGAGAAACAATCACTGCAATATCCTTCATCAATCATTTCAGAATTTTTTGAGAAGTCTGTCATGAAGGTATTTTCAATACTTCCAGAAATTTGTCACTATAGAGGATTTGGAAAATTCATCAAAAATATCTTACTTAAAGACATTCCAGAAGAAATATCATCATGTGAAAAGCATAATGCAGAATTCAAGGAAGCATTTGTAAATATAATTTGCAGAATAACAATAAATTTTTGGTGCAAGAGAGTGAATCATATACTGTCTGGTATACAAAAACCCCTGAAAGGTGACATTATCCAGGAAAAGGCGCACAGGAGATTTCTGAAATTCAAGAAAAAGTAAAAGATTGAACTCAACATATTCAGGAAATTATTACCGCTTCTGTCATTCGGAGTACAAATTGTATTACAAGAAATGATCTTACGCAAATGTTGACATTGGATATTTCTACCATGGTACTACCATTATTCTGCTTCACCACCCTGCTGGAGATTTTGCCACACCTGCCCCTGGACGTTTGCCGCTGGGCTTTACCACCAAGCCCTGGACGTTTGCTGCTGGGCTTTACCACCTGGCCCTGGACGTTTGCTGCTGGGCTTTACCACCTGGCCCTGGATGTTTGCTGCTGGGCTTCACCACCTGGCCCTGGACATTTGCCACTGGGCATTACCACCTGCCCCTGGACGTTTGCCGCTGGCCTTTACCACCAAGCCCTGGACGTTTGCTGCTGGGCTTTACCACCTGGCCCTGGACGTTTGCTGCTGGGCTTTACCACCTGGCCCTGGATGTTTGCTGCTGGGCTTCACCACCTGGCCCTGGACATTTGCCACTGGGCATTACCACCTGGCCCTGGACGTTTGCTGTTGGGCTTCACCACCTGGCCCTGGACGTTTGCTGCTGCGCTTTGGTATGAAATACCGGTAGTGAATTTTTAAGTCGGGATGAGGTAGAGATAACCTGAATGAGCTGAGCAGTGGGTAGATGGGAATGTAATCAGCTGCATGACTCAGGCTCTGTTATTATTTAGATCCTATGTATATATTATTTATATCCTATTGTGGTCCCTAGACCTATCCCTCCTTGCATAAGCTACTCCAATGTTGCATGTGATGCATCTCAGGGGGTTCGCGGCCAAGTGGCTAGGGATAGACTGGGTGGAATTACCACGTAAAGGTTGCTGATTACGAAGAATAGAGTTCAGGGTTTATTGCAGAAGGCTTTTATTGTTGAAAACATAGTCCGTTACATGGTGCTGCCGCCTTACGTAGTCTTTGCACGGACAAGGCCGGAAGCTGACCTTAATGACAAGTAACTGAGATATTTTGGGTACTAATTTTGAGGTTAAGCAATTTTTTCAAAATCTAAGAGTGAAGTCCACATCTATTGAATGTCCGCATCTACTGAATTTTTTTGCTGGTCCCCTGAAAAATGATAGATAGAGGTTTTACTGTATTGAGAATGATTTATATTCGCAGTTGTATCCCGTAGGTGGCGATGTGATCGAGTTCTGGGATTTTTATTTTTCGCATATCAAGACATAACCTTACATGGTAACAGTTGTTCAGTTAGGTTGCCCTGGTAACTGTGAAACTGTTTTCATTTTTATTAGTAAACATTATTATTATTGTATCAGAAAATAATTACAAAATTAATTTAATCTATTATAAGTACTGAGTCACAGCAATGGGTGGCTAGATCAGCTAGTATTTAAATAACATACACATATATTTTCTACATTGATTGGTTACATAATTCTTGTTACTGAAATGTATATAATGTACATACATGTCCGTTAACTGAAGGTGCTGATCATGTACTATTAGGTTGTAGAATTTCTGACATCGGTAGCTGTATTCTTACATTAATGTTGTTTCTCATGGGACTGATGTAAAATATTTAAGTGAATGAGGAATTTATATTAATGCAGCCTTTAAATGCAGTAAAATAATGAAATGAGACCCTGAATGTGTTACATGTGTGCAGTGCTTCAACCTATCAGATTTAATTTTAGGGAATTTCTTGTACTATTCTAAATTAAGTTTTATAGTTCTTGTGAGTTTGCTGTGGTATTAATATTTGAATTATTCATTTGCTAGCAATGAAGCAAATTGAAGTAATTTTTTTGTTTAGACTTCAAATTTGTTATGTTGAAACAACAGTAACCTAGGTATATTCAAGCTTTTCGAGAAGAATTAGACGATTGTTTGTGTTTTGCCTTGTACATTGTCAATGATCTTTACAAAATTCGTTTTTTTAACAGTGGGTTCTTATACATAAATTATATACTACACAAATTACAACTAAAAACAAACATATGAGGTCACAATGCAATACTATTGAACATGGAAGAAAAGTTACAAGGTTAGCATGTTTTACAATATAAGTTCAACTAAAGTTGTTAAATATTGATTTTTTTTGCATTCAGAGAACAAATTCTTTGCATGTGTTTGATGACAGTCTGATTGGGTATTCTGGTCACGCACGTGGCTGGGACAACCTGGATAGCTCTTATCATATTGCATTTCATGAACATTTCATGGAATCCAGACTATTACAGGTGGCTGTATTAAGCAACAAGTTAGATTCGTGTAAGTTATGTCACATTATCAGAATACTGTATCATAGCTTCTTAGCCTGGTTGTTATGGTACACTTGCCAGCAATTATTTCTGTTCACTTTTTGTGTGCAAGCATTTAGAAATCTGATCACAAATGAAGTAATTTGAGTAGGGATGTTACGCTACTTAGCTAACTTAGTATGTCACTTCTTACAAAATGCTACTTTGTCTGCTTGTGTCAAGTGACACAAGTATCAAGTGACACAAGTGTCAAGTGTCAAGAGACACTTCTGATTAGTTGGTGAACTAGTACTAGAAGTTCCCCAACTTGCCTTCCGATAACAAGATTTTGTACATTAATTTTTATTTTTTATATTGATATGATTTTGTCTAAATATGTTCAGTATTTTTAGCTGTATATTGTAGAATGTGTAGGAAGAGTTGTTTTAGCAAAGTTCTGATTGTCACAAGAAGACTGCTGCATTCAGAAAAAATTTTTCTGTGTGCTCATGTATATGTTATATTACACTAATTTATATATACGTGTGTGTGTGTTTCTAACGATACCTCAATCTCACATGTAAAAGTTGTTTGAAACACATGTTTACAATGTTTCAACATTTATATTTTTGTAACACAAAAGTTTTGAGAAATATTGTCATGGTAGTCTTAAGTTGTAGGTAATCTGTAATGTATTATGCAGAAAATTTCTGTAAGTAAAGGATTTAAATTATCTCTGTGATTGTAAATGGTGTCATATAAAACATGACCCAGAATGACAGTACCTTTTTCACAGGGTGTACACCAACATGTAAAACAAGGAAAATTCAGGGAATTTCTAGCTGGTTCAGGGAAAAATTGTACAAATGTTGTAAGAAGAACAGTAAATTGATTTGTAGACACTGATAACACCTGGGAAAACTGGTTATATTTTTCAAATGTGTGCACCTGTTTCTATTAATTATAAATATGATTTTTTTTTATTTCATTCACAATTTTGACTGTGACTTGGTGTGTATGGTTCGTAATTAAAATGTTTGAATCAAGTTACGTTAATGTTGTTTCATTACAGCGATTTATCTCATGTGCTAATCTATATTGATTTATGAATAAGGAATAAGGGTACCAATTCAGAGAGACTTTTCAGCCAAACCACACTAAAAAATCAACTCTAATTTTTCCATTTCAGCTTGGTTGTATTCATGCATTGGAGGTGAAAAAAATCATCATGGGCATGCAACAAACACCAATAAGCTGGCATACTATTTTTTTTATTTATTTAACGTTGTATCTAAAGATAAGCCAAGAAATTTAGTTAGTCTTATATTCTTAACATTCGCATAATTACCATCATTTACTGCAATGTGTTCATTTATCTGCTTATTATTATTTCCTAATAAAAACTCTAAATAATTTGTTTTACCATAATTCAAAGTCAATTTATTTATAGCAAACTACTCCAGGGTTCGTACGCCTCCTTAATATCCTTAAAAAGTCCTTAATTTTGTCCTTAATTGCATAAGGGCCCTTAAAAATCCTTAAATGTCACTAATAATCCTTAAAAACTACTTAATAAATACTTTTTTACAAATAATCCAAAAACGTATTTTAATATTCTTTTGTTTCCTTTTTGGCAACGAACAATACATTTACAATTTGCAAATTTCGGCCCATGTGATTAGGTTGTTATGTAAAATTATTTTGATATTGTTTTTTCATAATTGGCATTTCACGTTTAAACAGAAATTTGTGTTTTGGTGTCATATTAATTATAAATAAGAAAATGTTAGAGGGCTTATCCTTGGGTTAGATATGTGTTCCAAAGATAATTTTGGGTACTATGGGCTTATCTTTAAAAATTGAACTAACCAACAAAAATTGTTTGCTAACTATCAATTTGTCTTCTCTTAAATATATATTTTTTTAATATAAAAGTGGTTTTCTAGCTCTTGATAGTGGTAATGGGGTCCTTAAAAAGTCCTTAATTTTTGATTTTACAAGAGGGTACGAACCATGTACTCTTTTAAGTTGTAAGAATGTTCTTTATCTATTTTACAATAACTGATTATAAGAATTCATTTTAAATAAGATACTAGTATCATCAGCAAAAAAGGATAGGGCTAGTTCCAGGTCCAAGACTATAAGGAAGATCATTAATAAATACAAGGAACAGCAATTGTCCCAGAATAACAATAATGGGAAAAAAGTTTCGCAGCCAGCTTGATGTACATATTTACATCATCAGCATTCATTTTCCTCTTTTTTGGTAGGATTATTTAATCTGAATATATTTATATTTTTACTCTAATTTGTTTCATTGTTTACTTGGTGATTAATAACACAACATTGCATTGCATGCCGGTCAAATTGAAGAAATGGTGATGAGTAGCTCGAAGTTTCGGGCTTAAAGATTAGAATATTTCCAGCCGAGCTGAAGATAAGTATTCGGCAGAGCTTGATTTTAGAGTACTTTACAGCCTTTTTAAGGATAGTGTAACATATATTATTTTCAATTTATGGCTAACCTATCAGTGGTCAAAATAAGTGAATTGATAATTAAAATTTAACTATTTAATATGCAATTCTATTTTATAGCTTTTTTAAAAGAATTATGTTTTGACATATATGCAGTAGGTTATGAATAATTACCATTTCGAATTTTATAAAATTTAAAAATTGTCCTATACAATTGTTCCACTAGTCAGTAACTGCCAGAACAGTTCAGTAATATTGCCTACTGTTTATAGTTTCAATAATTAACTCCAACAAAAGTTGTAAAAATAGTCCATTCAGAAGTGGTATAGGTCACATTTGAATTTCCCGCATTGTCTTAGTTCAAATCTCCCGCCATCGCCGCCATTTTGAATTTAGTACGAGGTCCAGCCACCAGGAGCGCTGTATACTGTCAATGATTAATGTGAAAGAGATATCCATCTAAACTATCCTTTATCTATGGTCTTTGTCCGGACGTGTCAGAAGTGAAGTTGCGTATTTACTGGTGCTTTGGAATGAGTTATTTATTTCTTAATGTGAGTTTGTGGTTAGAAATGAAATATTAGTCGAAATGGCTACTCAATCTGAGTGTAAAAAAAAACACTGGAACCTGGTCAAGAAGAAGTAACTACAGTAACAAGAGGATTGTTGGGACTCGTTAAAGCCAGTGAACAAAGGGCTGATGGAAACGTCCTTTTCTTACGGTCTCTCGTGGAGACCGGGTCGTCACTTAAGTTGCACGAACAATGCAGGTAAGGTAATTTATTACAATTTTAAACCAAGCATTGTGTTGCACTTATATTACTATTGTGGTGTCAATAGTGAGGTACCACAACGGCATTACGTTGCATTCGCATTTGGGAGGACTCGGGTTCGATATCCGGTTGGGCCATTGTGATTTTGGTTTTCCATAGTTTCATTAAATAACTCCAGATAAATACTGGTAAAGACCATGGCTGACTACTTTCCTATTTCCTGATTAATAGTGTTCCTCTTTACGCCTTGCAATTGTTCGGTAATCAGTCAAAACATTAAAAAAAAACTAATTATTATGGTCAATAAATGAAAACTTTTCCATTATCTAAATATTAATTTGTTTTATACTACAATGCATTAATATTTATAAGGTGTGCTACTAATTTATAATGCCGAAGCATTCTAATTTTGAAAGTACAACAATGTGATGTCAAAGTTATGATTATTAAATAAAATACAGCTGTGGGAGATGCAAAAAATCCTAGCATAATGCAATGATATTGATTTGTAAACACCATAACAACTACAATACTGTACTGCATTTTAGCATATTTCATACTGAATAACATTTACAGGGTAAATTTAAAAAAATGATTTTAAACGTACTTTATTTAGACAAATATTTTCCTGCATGATTCTACGCCACTAATTTTTTAAAAGTATTAAACTGTTTAGTTCGAATCAAAACTAAGCTTGAGTTAAATTTGTGTATTATTATTTAAAACACTTAAATAACTCATTTTAATTTATGTTCGAATGAGCGTTGTGTTTGCGAGCAGTATAGATTTTTTCCCTTCGATAATTAGCACATATTATTTTTGTTTGCACCAGCATGCGTAAATAATTTTATTTATTTTGTATTCAAATTACCATTACATCACTCTTAATTCAATATATTATATATATATTAAATGATTCTTTGTAATAAGTATATTTTTTTTCTAAATGTAATAGCTTTTATATCACAAATGCATTTTAATGTGTAAGCTTCTAAAATTGTCGAAAATGCAAAACGAATTCAGCTGTAAAATGTGTTTATCGAGAGTGAAGTGAAGATGAAAGGTGAAACAGATGTTTCCACATACTTCAAAAAAATGTATAAGTTTGTTTATTTGGTAAATTTTCCCTAGAAGCATAGGAGTAAGTGAAAGTTTGAATTGGCTCACACTGAAAAATAATTTTGGTGAGACAGTTAAATGAGACTAAAAAAAACTGCATTTTCAATTTTTCTTAATTTTTTTCCCAGGAAAGACTATACAAGGCCCAGTACAATAAAGAAAGTTCTTAGTAGTGTAAATAAATCCGAAGATCCCAATCTTGGTACAGAACGGCGTCTTCGCTCATCTGGAGATGCCTTCAATATAAAACACGACTGCCTGAAGAAGCTTCTGTTCGGAAGGAAACCAAAAAGGAAGTTAAGTTCAGAAAAAATATATGTGAAGTTACTACATTGCCCTTTAAGGATAGTGTTATTGCTCGAGCACTCGAACGGGCGGATGAGTGGGGCGAGATTGTCCATGCTCGGGCTGCAATTGTTGCTGATCTCGTTGCTGCTGAGGCTAAATACCACAAGCAATGTAGATTGCTATTTGCATCGCCAGGTAGGCTTCCAGCTCATTAAATAGCAGTAAGCTTTGTAGAATACTGTAGTGTACAACAGTAAAATAATTGTGCTACAAAATTAATATTTTTCAATTGTTTATTATTTCTATTTTAGGAACACTACAAAGTCTGCAACACAATAAAACCTTTCTTCGAGGAAGAGGGAGGCCTGAAGATGAATGCAGAGCTTCTGCGTTTACAAAGCTGTGTGCTTATATGGATAGTGAGTAGTATATAATAGAGCAAGCTGGGACAGGCGTCAGGCGCGAGGAGCGAGGAGACGGTCCGCCATCTTGGATTGTGACGTCACGGCGGCCATCTTGTATGAGTGAACCGGGACACAGCGTAACGGGACAAGTTTGACCTTGACCTTTGACCCTCAAAATCCGCCAAAATTGGGCAAAAATTGCCCAAAATTCCACAAAATTCGTCAAAATTTACATTTCTGTGAAAAAATTCCGCCAAAAATTCTCAAAAAATTCCACAATTTAAAAATCAGGATTTCGAAAATCCTCAAAAGTCGTTTTGTCCTAGAAAGAACCCAAATTCCTAAAAGCGGCTTAAAACTCCTAAGAGCTAGCCGCTCTAAGCCGCAGAGGTCATGACCTTGAAAATTAGGATGCCATGACAGCCATTTTGAATGATGACGTCACCGTTACAATTTCCGTTACGGCCGCCATCTTTAACTTTTTTTATTTATTATCCGATTTAAACGAAATTTTTTTTAAAATTTATAAAAAAATTCACTTAATAAAAATTTAATAAAATATTAATTAAAAAATTACTTTTACGACACGGAGCTCGGAGCCCTCGGTTCGAACCCGGTGAGGGCAAAAAAATAAAAATTGCGACCGATCCTTCCCCCCATGGTGACTTCTGGCAGACTGACTCCCACCACTTTTTTTCAAAGCATATATATCGTCACCTAGTATGACATCATGTCCGCCATCTTGTCTTCGTTGCTGGAGACTACCATCTTGTTTTCGTCGGCGAGAGTGCACTGACGCCATGTTAGTTTAGTTCTTATCCGCTAGAGTTCAGTAATCTTTTTGTACTGTGACACCCACCATCTTGAAATTTGGCCGCCATCTTGGAATCGCGTAATTATTTAGCTAGAAATTCGGGAAAAGTTCCAAAATTCATTAAATAAATCACTCATTAACTTACATATTGATTCGATCGATTCCTGTCCTCGGTTCGATACCCGATCGATGCAATAATGTTTAATTTTATGTAAAAAATAATAATTTCAATAAACCATGTTCAACATTCGTAAAGAGACTTTAAATCATCTACTACCATCATCCTATCAGACAACAAGACCACCATATTGGAAATTCGTAATTGTAATGCTAGAGATTCGGGAAAAAGTTCAAAAATCATTAAATAAATTTGTAATCCATATAATGATTGATTGGATCGACTTAGGTCCTTGGTTCAATCCCTGGCCGATACAAAACAACTTTAATTTAAAAAAATACTAAAAAAGTGTTAGGTTTGAGAAAATAAAAACACCACAAGTTCTTTTAAAAAAAATTTATTACATAAATTCAATACACTACTACAAGTACAAAAAAAAAACACTGACAAATTACTAAAGCCTTTTAGATTCCTCGATTCAAACAGTCTTCTTATTGTACGGACTAAGCCTTTTACATGACTTTAAATGTCTATCCGATCCGGTCATCACCGCAGCCAGAGACGGACTGAAGTTCATATCACTTATATAGTCTCATTAGCCGGTACAACACATGAGTCAAATCAATAACCATGTTAATTATACGTCTCGGAGCATTTTTTATAATGACGATGTAAGCTATCGAGACGTGAAATTAGTTTATTGCACTTATTGCACTGAAATTGTATTCTTTGAACATTATAAGAACAACCGCTTCTTTCATGTCTGCGAGCATTTGAGGTGATAGTAAATGATACACCACAGTATTTGCACTGATGCGAAGTACGCTCTTCATTAATTGAAGTATTCAATGCTGATGAAACTTCAGCTAATGGTGGAACAGCACATATCGAAGTCTCCTCCAGTGTTGTCAGAGGCGTTGCCAACGGGATCTGCTCCAACATCGTCGGCGCCGACGTCATGGTTCCCGTAGTCGATGGTACATCCTCCATCGAGTACGACGTTAAAGTCGGCAAAGATGCCATCGAAGTCTCAAGAACAAGCAATTACACGTCTTATGCACCAGAAGAAACAAACTAGGTGATCCGTACACCGTCGACGTCAGTAACAAAACTGAGCGTCCTGCTGTCTAGGACTCGCTTATATACATGCACCGTATGGAATAATACGCTAGTCAAACCAAGAACATTTTACTAAAATACTAGAGTCAAAACAACATTAAAAAAATAGAAGCACCATCAAAAAAAAAAAGGAAGCACACTTGGAAGCACCTTCAAAAAAGGAAAAAAAAATTGGAAGCACCATCAAAAAAAAGGAAGCACACTTGGAAGCACCTTCAAAAAAGGAAAAAAAAATTGGAAGCACCGACTACGAAAAGGCAGCACATTTGGAAGCACCGACTACTTAAAGGCAGCACATTTGGCAGCACCGACAACGAAAAGGCAGCACATTTGGCAGCACCGACAACGAAAAGGCAGCACATTTGGAAGCACCGACAAAGCAAAGGAAGCACATTTGGAAGCACCGACTACGAAAAGGCAGCACATTTGGAAGCACCGCCTACGAAAAGGCAGCACATTTGGAAGCACCGACAACGAAAAGGCAGCACATTTGGAAGCACCGACAACGAAAAGGCAGCACATTTGGAAGCACCGACTACGCAAAGGCAGCACATTTGGAAGCACCGACAACGAAAAGGCAGCACATTTGGCAGCACCGACAACGAAAAGGCAGCACATTTGGAAGCACCGACAACGAAAAGGCAGCACATTTGGAAGCACCGACAACGAAAAGGCAGCACATTTGGAAGCACCGACAACGAAAAGGCAGCACATTTGGAAGCACCGACAACGAAAAGGCAGCACATTTGGAAGCACCGACAACGAAAAGGCAGCACATTTGGAAGCACCGACAACGAAAAGGCAGCACATTTGGAAGCACCGACAACGCAAAGGCAGCACATTTGGAAGCACCGACTACGAAAAGGCAGCACATTTGGGAGCACCGACAACGAAAAGGCAGCACATTTGGAAGCACCGACAACGAAAAGGCAGCACATTTGGAAGCACCATCATCGAAAAGGCAGCACATTTGGAAGCACCGACTACGAAAAGGCAGCACATTTGGAAGCACCGACTACGAAAAGACAGCACATTTGGAAGCACCGACAACGAAAAGGCAGCACATTTGGAAGCACCGACAACGAAAAGGCAGCACATTTGGAAGCACCATCATCGAAAAGGCAGCACATTTGAAAGCTCCATCAACAAAAAAAAAAAAGGCAACAAGGAAGCACAAGTTACGAGATCTAAGTCTTAGAAATCAGAATACAAGAAATAAAAACATTAAATTCTTATAATTTAAATTGTTTATTTTATTGCTTTACATTATACAAATGCAAGTAAAACAAGCCATTATTGTATGTAGCCAGCATTCCTCAGTTCCTTGAGTATGAAGGATATTTCTTTGATGCACGAATAGTTTCCTGCACAAAGCGAACCATGTAGAATTCTTAACCGGTCAACCAATATGTTTGGATCTTTCCATGATGTGTAATCAATCTCTTCTACCACCATCTTCCTTGCACCTTTAGAAATATTATGATCTCTGGTGTCTTCCGTTTTACCACCAACCTCAGGGTAACTTTCATGTTTGAGACGGTGATCATCACAAGCTTGATCAGATTTATTTAATATATCACGTCGTTTCCACCGTTTCGGTCTCAGGACACCGCCACATTCTTCGATCTTGGCAGCTTTAGGTGCTTCATCATAGTCTATGTCTTTGTCAACAGCCTCAGAGTCACTGTAACAATCACCGTAGAAGGAATCGTCTTCACCCAATTTTCCGTAATATTTCGATGTTGATGATGTTGAAGCGTCTTCATCGTCTTCATGCTTCCTTTTTAGGAGTCCATCATTTTTACAAAGTAGGAAAGATCTACTTGAATTCGGCTGGAATATATTCTCACTTTTCACGTTAAGGATTCTTCCATTGTCTTCATTCTTCCGTAAATCATCAACCTCCTTCAATTTAAGTTCTTTGTCGAGATCGGAAGAGCCAAGAAAATTATTGTGGTAATGCAGATCACTCTTCCTTAGGATGGTAGATTCATCGTTGTCCTCTAGCTTGTACGCAGGCTTGGCGCTACAAGTTCTTCCATGTCTTTTTAGGCTCTCTCTCCGCGTAAACGACTTGCTACATCGTACACAACTTATCATATTGCGCAGTGGATTTTTAACACAGTCATTCTTCTCGTGTTGTCTTTTATTCTTTCTCAAGATAAAATCTTTACTGCAAAACTTACACCTATGTTCTTTCGATACAGCGTCAGATCCCAAATCAGAATTCATATTAGTTACTGAGACTAATACCAGATACCAATTGAGTGTTTTAAATTAGATTCAATACTTAAATAGAAATTTTTTCATATTTCATCAGCGAGAATTAATATATCTCCTGCAAAAGTACTTTATGCATGTAGTTCTGCTTTTCAACAACAGATGTCGCCACATGTTGCTTGCAGGTAAATAATATTTAGTTATTTTATGCGGGATGCGGGATGCTCACTAACGATCGCAAAAGAAGGATGGCTTCGCTAGACTCCAAGGAAAAGGAAGTTCGTCTTGCATGTTGGTGCTCCACAGATGTCTCATGGCATAATATTAATTTGACTGAGTAATGATATGTGTTAATTCCACCTTATAAAAATATTGCAAGTTTTGATTTAGTAGCAGAAAATATCGAATTAAATGTAACTCCAAATAAAATGACATGTCTCATTAGACAAAAAAAATCCATGCAGAGAGCGGTTTCTCAGAATAGTCAGAAACACTTGAAGAAACCACAGGAATGATTGCAAGAACACGAGAAAACCATCAAAATATTGACAAGAATATTCAGGAGCACACGGAGAAAACCCCCATAATATTGACAAGAATAATCGGAAGCACACGGAGAAAACCGCCACAAGTTTTCTTTGTTATCATAAAATTACAGAAAAAAATCAAAAATAAAAAAACACAACAAATTCAAAAACTGATTCTGGCTTGGACTAGAACTCTATCTTTGCTCAACAATGAGAAGTTCACAAGCTAGCATAATCAGTTTTTGAATTTGTTGTGTTTTTTTATTTTTGATTTTTTTCTGTAATTTTATGATAACAAAGAAAACTTGTGGCGGTTTTCTCCGTGTGCTTCCGATTATTCTTGTCAATATTATGGTGGTTTTCTCCGTGTGCTCCTGAATATTCTTGTCAATATTTTGATGGTTTTCTCGTGTTCTTGCAATCATTACTGTGGTTTCTTCAAGTGTTTCTGACTATTCTGAGAAACCGCTCTCTGCATGGATTTTTTTTGTCTAATGAGACATGTCATTTTATTTGGAGTTACATTTAATTCGATAATTTCTGCTACTAAATCAAAACTTGCAATATTTTTATAAGGTGGAATTAACACATATCATTACTCAGTCAAATTAATATTATGCCATGAGACATCTGTGGAGCACCAACATGCAAGACGAACTTCCTTTTCCTTGGAGTCTAGCGAAGCCATCCTTCTTTTGCGATCGTTAGTGAGCATCCCGCATCCCGCATAAAATAACTAAATATTATTTACCTGCAAGCAACATGTGGCGACATCTGTTGTTGAAAAGCAGAACTACATGCATAAAGTACTTTTGCAGGAGATATATTAATTCTCGCTGATGAAATATGAAAAAATTTCTATTTAAGTATTGAATCTAATTTAAAACACTCAATTGGTATCTGGTATTAGTCTCAGTAACTAATATGAATTCTGATTTGGGATCTGACGCTGTATCGAAAGAACATAGGTGTAAGTTTTGCAGTAAAGATTTTATCTTGAGAAAGAATAAAAGACAACACGAGAAGAATGACTGTGTTAAAAATCCACTGCGCAATATGATAAGTTGTGTACGATGTAGCAAGTCGTTTACGCGGAGAGAGAGCCTAAAAAGACATGGAAGAACTTGTAGCGCCAAGCCTGCGTACAAGCTAGAGGACAACGATGAATCTACCATCCTAAGGAAGAGTGATCTGCATTACCACAATAATTTTCTTGGCTCTTCCGATCTCGACAAAGAACTTAAATTGAAGGAGGTTGATGATTTACGGAAGAATGAAGACAATGGAAGAATCCTTAACGTGAAAAGTGAGAATATATTCCAGCCGAATTCAAGTAGATCTTTCCTACTTTGTAAAAATGATGGACTCCTAAAAAGGAAGCATGAAGACGATGAAGACGCTTCAACATCATCAACATCGAAATATTACGGAAAATTGGGTGAAGACGATTCCTTCTACGGTGATTGTTACAGTGACTCTGAGGCTGTTGACAAAGACATAGACTATGATGAAGCACCTAAAGCTGCCAAGATCGAAGAATGTGGCGGTGTCCTGAGACCGAAACGGTGGAAACGACGTGATATATTAAATAAATCTGATCAAGCTTGTGATGATCACCGTCTCAAACATGAAAGTTACCCTGAGGTTGGTGGTAAAACGGAAGACACCAGAGATCATAATATTTCTAAAGGTGCAAGGAAGATGGTGGTAAAAGAGATTGATTACACATCATGGAAAGATCCAAACATATTGGTTGACCGGTTAAGACTTCTACATGGTTCGCTTTGTGCAGGAAACTATTCGTGCATCAAAGAAATATCCTTCATACTCAAGGAACTGAGGAATGCTGGCTACATACAATAATGGCTTGTTTTACTTGCATTTGTATAATGTAAAGCAATAAAATAAACAATTTAAATTATAAGAATTTAATGTTTTTATTTCTTGTATTCTGATTTCTAAGACTTAGATCTCGTAACTTGTGCTTCCTTGTTGCCTTTTTTTTTTTGTTGATGGAGCTTCCAAATGTGCTGCCTTTTCGATGATGGTGCTTCCAAATGTGCTGCCTTTTCATTGTCGGTGCTTCCAAATGTGCTGCCTTTTCGTTGTCGGTGCTTCCAAATGTGCTGTCTTTTCGTAGTCGGTGCTTCCAAATGTGCTGCCTTTTCGTAGTCAGTGCTTCCAAATGTGCTGCCTTTTCGATGATGGTGCTTCCAAATGTGCTGCCTTTTCGTTGTCGGTGCTTCCAAATGTGCTGCCTTTTCGTAGGCGGTGCTTCCAAATGTGCTGCCTTTTCGTAGTCGGTGCTTCCAAATGTGCTGCCTTTGCGTTGTCGGTGCTTCCAAATGTGCTGCCTTTTCGTTGTCGGTGCTGCCAAATGTGCTGTCTTTTCGTTGTCGGTGCTGCCAAATGTGCTGCCTTTTCGTTGTCGGTGCTTCCAAATGTGCTGCCTTTTCGTAGTCGGTGCTTCCAAATGTGCTGCCTTTTCGTTGTCGGTGCTTCCAAATGTGCTGCCTTTTCGTTGTCGGTGCTTCCAAATGTGCTGCCTTTTCGTAGGCGGTGCTTCCAAATGTGCTGCCTTTTCGCAGTCGGTGTTTCCAAATGTGCTGCCTTTGCGTTGTCGGTGCTTCCAAATGTGCTGCCTTTTCGTTGTCGGTGCTGCCAAATGTGCTGCCTTTTCGTTGTCGGTGCTGCCAAATGTGCTGCCTTTAAGTAGTCGGTGCTTCCAAATGTGCTGCCTTTTCGTAGTCGGTGCTTCCAATTTTTTTTTTCCTTTTTTGAAGGTGCTTCCAAGTGTGCTTCCTTTTTTTGATGGTGCTTCCAATTTTTTTTTCCTTTTTTGAAGGTGCTTCCAAGTGTGCTTCCTTTTTTTTTGATGGTGCTTCTATTTTTTTAATGTTGTTTTGACTCTAGTATTTTAGTAAAATGTTCTTGGTTTGACTAGCGTATTATTCCATACGGTGCATGTATATAAGCGAGTCCTAGACAGCAGGACGCTCAGTTTTGTTACTGACGTCGACGGTGTACGGATCACCTAGTTTGTTTCTTCTGGTGCATAAGACGTGTAATTGCTTGTTCTTGAGACTTCGATGGCATCTTTGCCGACTTTAACGTCGTACTCGATGGAGGATGTACCATCGACTACGGGAACCATGACGTCGGCGCCGACGATGTTGGAGCAGATCCCGTTGGCAACGCCTCTGACAACACTGGAGGAGACTTCGATATGTGCTGTTCCACCATTAGCTGAAGTTTCATCAGCATTGAATACTTCAATTAATGAAGAGCGTACTTCGCATCAGTGCAAATACTGTGGTGTATGATTTACTATCACCTCAAATGCTCGCAGACATGAAAGAAGCGGTTGTTCTTATAATGTTCAAAGAATACAATTTCAGTGCAATAAGTGCAATAAACTAATTTCACGTCTCGATAGCTTACATCGTCATTATAAAAAATGCTCCGAGACGTATAATGAACATGGTTATTGATTTGACTCATGTGTTGTACCGGCTAATGAGACTATATAAGTGATATGAACTTCAGTCCGTCTCTGGCTGCGGTGATGACCGGATCGGATAGACATTTAAAGTCATGTAAAAGGCTTAGTCCGTACAATAAGAAGACTGTTTGAATCGAGGAATCCAAAAGGCTTTAGTAATTTGTCAGTGTTTTTTTTGTACTTGTAGTAGTGTATTGAATTTATGTAATAAAATTTTTTTAAAAGAACTTGTGGTGTTTTTATTTTCTCAAACCTAACACTTTTTTAGTATTTTTTTAAATTAAAGTTGTTTTGTATCGGCCAGGGATTGAACCAAGGACCTAAGTCGATCCAATCAATCATTATATGGATTACAAATTTATTTAATGATTTTTGAACTTTTTCCCGAATCTCTAGCATTACAATTACGAATTTCCAATATGGTGGTCTTGTTGTCTGATAGGATGATGGTAGTAGATGATTTAAAGTCTCTTTACGAATGTTGAACATGGTTTATTGAAATTATTATTTTTTTACATAAAATTAAACATTATTGCATCGATCGGGTATCGAACCGAGGACAGGAATCGATCGAATCAATATGTAAGTTAATGAGTGATTTATTTAATGAATTTTGGAACTTTTCCCGAATTTCTAGCTAAATAATTACACGATTCCAAGATGGCGGCCAAATTTCAAGATGGTGGGTGTCACAGTACTAAATGATTACTGCACTCTAGCGGATAAGAACTAAACTAACATGGCGTCAGTGCACTCTCGCCGACGAAAACAAGATGGTGGTCTCCAGCAACGAAGACAAGATGGCGGACATGATGTCATACTAGGTGACGATATATATGCTTTGAAAAAAAGTGGTGGGAGTCAGTGTGCCAAAAGTCACCACGGGGGGAAGGATCGGTCGCCATTTTTATTTTTTTGCCCTCACCGGGTAAGGACTGAGGGCTCCGAGCTCCGTGTCGTAAAAGTAATTTTTTTATTAATATTTTATTAAATTTTTATTAAGTGAATTTTTTTATAAATTTTAAAAAAAAATTCGTTTAAATCGGATAATAAATAAAAAAGTTAAAGATGGCGGCCGTGACGGAAATTGTAACGGTGACGTCATCATTCAAAATGGCTGTCATCGCATCCTAATTTTCAAGGTCATGACCTCTGCGGCTTAGAGCGGCTAGCTCTTAGGAGTTTTAAGCCGCTTTTAGGAATTTGGGTTCTTTATAGGACAAAACGACTTTTGAGGATTTTCGAAATCCTGATTTTTAAATTGTGGAATTTTTTGAGAATTTTTGGCGGAATTTTTTTCACAGAAATGTAAATTTTGACGAATTTTGTGGAATTTTGGGCAATTTTTGCCCAATTTTGGCGGATTTTGAGGGTCAAAGGTCAAGGTCAAACTTGTCCCGTTACGCTGTGTCCCGTTACACTCATACAAGATGGCCGCCGTGACGTCACAATCCAAGATGGCGGACCGTCTCCTCGCTCCTCGCGCCTGACGCCTGTCCCAGCTTGCCCTATTATATACTACTATAGTGCTGAAGATTCACCATTTCTTCTAAGTGACCTCATAGAAAAGATGAAAAACTTCAATACAAATAATCCTAATTATTCCCTTTGCACTACCAAATATTTGAAGGAGAAACTTAATTTAAATTATGGGAATAGTGTTTTTATAACTAAAATATCACGAAAATCGTCTATTGTAAACTTGAAGGGAAGTGCGAGTAGTATTCTGCATGCCAAATGGTATTTGGACAAGAGGACAACGGAAGAACAGGAGAATATTCGCATTGTAGAGGCAGCAGCAGATATAATCAGGCGAGATATTCGATCATTAGTGTTCGACACCAAAGTTTACCCTGCCTTGAAGTCTCTAAATTCAGGACAGCTACTGAAACATTGGAAACATTTCTGAATGGAGTAATTCAAGGTGAAGTTGTCGAGAGAAAGAAGACAGCAATCGGAGAAGCCATAATGTCCGCATGCCGTCCCCGTTCTTACATATCTGCTACACTTCTGGGCATTGGTGTATTTATTCACCGGCATCATGCATCGAGACAGCTGGTAGATATTCTCAGCAGTCTTTCATTCTCTGCAAGCTACAAGGAGGTTCAAAGATAAGGCTTTTTATTAATGCACTTCTTTTACAAAATTAATTATAATCATCTTTAATTTCTCCTTACCAAGCAATTATTTTATCTTCGTTTCAAAGCACCTATAATTTTAATACACTTGTATTTTGCAACTTAGTTGTACTACACAATTGTATAATTTTTGTTCAGATATGAATTTTCGGCTTTGGAGCACGACAGAGCCACTACTGGTGGAAGCAAGAATGGGTATATCTAATATGCCTTTAATAATGCTGATTTTAATATCAGAACCCTTACAGGACATGGCAAATTCCACTCAATGGGTGGTGTGCGATTTATCATCCCAGCTCAAAACCAAGAATCAATGACAATTAACAGACAGCTTCATTCACCATTAGCAGACATCATAGCCGCCAGAGGCAAACTTAAAGTTCACAGTTACAAAAAGTCAACATTGCCAGGACTCAAGGGCATTAGCATTCGCGAGCTAGCCACTGTGTCTGATGCTACAGCTCGGTCTGTGAAAAATGCTATTGCAGCAGATGTACTTTGGACCTCTGCTAGATGGTTAGAAGAGTTTTCAGCGTCATCTTGGAATGGTTTTATGCGAAGCTGTATACACACAGGGGAAATTAGTTGGTGCGTCACTGCAGTCAAGGCAGTGCCATTTATAAATTTAGAGCCATCAAATCACAGTACTATTTCTAAAAGGATATCTGCTGAATTTATGTTTGACATGAACACATCTGCGAGCACCACGCAAGCTGATTTCCTAAGTAACCATCACAACAATGAACGACTGATCACCTTGTTGGCCAACCATTTCAAAACAGCAGGAATCAAAGTGTGCAATTCTGAGGGCGATGCTGATACTCTTATTGTGAAGAAAGCGCTTGAGCTGGCTTCATTGGGAACCAATGTCACAGTTGTTGCATCTGACACAGACATTGTAGTCATGCTGTTAGCCCGCGCCACTGATGACATGGACTTAAGAGTCCTTAGTCCAGGTACGAATACAAAATGTGACAAAGTGTATCATGTGAAGGAAATTCAAGAACATATCGGAAAGAGCAAAGATAATGTCCTCTTCTGTCATGCAGTTACTGGTTGTGACACAACATCTTCTTTCTTTGGCAAAGGTAAAAAAAAGCATGGAAAATTCTCCAGAGACCTGACATGGTCTATGTTGCACAAGTGTTCAACAGTCCAGAGTCTACGAAAGAGGAGGTTTGTGCTGCTGGAGAGAAATTCGTGATAGCTCTGTACGGTGGGGAAAATGTCACCAGTTTGGATGAACTCAGAGTAATTCAGTATAAACGATCCATCGCTAAGCAGTCTGTTACGGCAGCCTTTGAACTATCGACATTGCCACCATTAAGTGCAGCATGTACAGAACATTCATTGCGGACATATTATCAGGTAATTTGTTTCTACTATACACTGAGAATGTAACTGAATGTATATAATATCGAAACATTAAATAATAAAACTTGTGTTTTGCCCTAGGTTCAGCAGTGGTATTATATAGTATCCCTTAATTCAGTCAACTGGGGGTGGAAACTGGCTGGAGGATACTTAGTTCCAATACTGACTAGCCAGGCACCTGCACCTGATTCTTTGTTGAGCCTGATTTCCTGTGGCTGTAAGACAGACTGTGGCTACAGATGTAAATGCAGGTGTGCTGGATTGGCCTGCTCGACGATGTGTGGACATTGTAGAGGAGGAAGCTGCATGAATATAGAAATTCAAGATTTTCATGGAAGTGGCGACGAAGATGACCCAGAGGAAGCTACTCTATAAGTAACTATATCTAATTCATGAACGAAATAAATTGCTTTCCTTTTTTTTTAGTTTATAATTTATAATGAAAGAAATGTAGAAAATATTGCAAAAATTACTACTTTGCATATAATTAAGAGAGGGTTTTATTAACATAGAAAACCGTATTCCAGTTTTATTAAAATAAATTTATGTTAGTAAATGCTGTGCTAAAAGTTATATTACCATAGGCCTAACGCAAGTTATTTATTTTGAAATTAATTAAAACAAAACTGAATTAGGAATCGAAATAGTGTTGTTTCAGTTTAGGTGTTGCATAACATAACAGTCCAAATCATTTATATAAATTACGTATACATGATTAACATACTTATAATATGCGTGTAACTGAATGTTACTTGAATATTATAACTAGCTTACACTTACGTAGATTCTGTAGACTCGCAATTGCACTTGAAGATGCATGCCAGTGTATGTGATTACACGACGCGCGCTATTGTTTAGGCGGCCTTATATCCTAAACAAACCATCCCATGAAAATGAATAATACACCATTGTAAAAAGAAAACTGTAGCAAATATCGATTGTAGAAACCACTTTTTAGCTATCTGACATAATTTATACTCTCTGAGTCACTTGATTTGTAACTTTGCTAATTTTTCAAGAAATTCTTGAAAGATAATCTCTTTAATGCCGCTTAAAATGTATTTTATTTACTAATTGAAAATTTACAGCTATTCAGTATGATCTTACGATGAAATAAAATATATATAGAAGAGTATTTATTCTTGGGTTTAATTTCTGAAGGGTCAATTTCGCCTGTGTGTCGATTTTTGCGACTTAAGACATTCTTGCCCGAAAAAAAACATGGACGCCGGCACGGGAGAACAGGGGAAATTCAGTATGTTGTTCAGGAAGGTGAATAGTGCTAATGACCAAATTTGCAGCTTTATAATATTTTTTTTTCCTGCTTAAACTCTAAAATTCCTGGACTAGATGTCCTTATTAAGGAAATTATATATATTGTTTACTTCCAACCTTTGTTTTCTCCACCCCTTGTAGTTATTGTTGTTTCTATGGGAAATTATTTCAGCAGAAAGTATATTTATATAGTTTAAAAACAGTTCGAATGGATTTAATAGCGTGCAAATTAAGAGCGTTATGGAATTTTTTTTTAAATTCCACATCTCATTTTTTCAACCCCTTGCAGCAATAGTTAAATCAAAAATTGTTTCAAACAAAAGTTTTAGATACAAGTTATAAGATTTACAAAATAGTTGAACAAATTTAATGTGCCTACGAAGGGAGTTATGTATTTCTGTCCTCCAACCCTTGTTTTTAAAATCCCTGGAGTTATGGTTGGTCATATCAAAATCTTATTCAGACATATATTTTGGTATTTCTCCTACAAGTAATAATACGTTAACACGGATTTGATATTTTCTATATTGTGGGAGTTACAACGGTATTTCTGTTTTCCAATAAACCTTTTCCATTTCTACGTCTTTGGTCGGATATTGCCCAATTAACGAACATGACTGAGATTTTCCACAATTAGATTTTATGTATCAGTTTGTAAGTGATTTGTGACAGGAAACATATCCACAAATTTGTGATATTTAAATGCATAAACTTTTGAGTTGATAATGGTTTTGAGGTCTATAGACCATGAAACGAAAAGTATATTAAATTTTTCCGAAAGTTGCACCATGGTAACAGATACAATAGGTAGTATTTCTTTAAACATCTACCTAAAAAGGGCCGATCAGCCGGCTGTGGTATGACTGTATTGTTACTTTTAATTGATTAAGATTATCAAAACACATTGAAATAGATAAACAACATAAACTGTAGAAACAAAACTCAACTATAAAGATGTTCTTGATATTTATTTGGAGCACTATATCCACTCACATTAGATAGGTGCGTAAGAGAGTTATGACTATATAATTTGTGTTACATGCTGGTAGAGATGTATCTCCCTGCCAGCTCCGTGGAGAAGACAGTTACGCCGTGATGGAAGACGGAACACGAGTCCAAAGTAAAAAGACCCAGAAATCCTATGCCAATGCAGAGAACTTGGCTGCAGGCCCATCTGAGGAAGTGGACCAGGGGGTAATGTCGAACCCACAGATTTTAAGTTGGAAGCACTGAACTTAAAGTATAACTGGGTGGCGATGAAAAACACCTGAAACAAAATCAAGAAAAATTTAAAGAAAAGAACATTAGGAGAGAGAGGGGATCACATTCCCCTATAACATGACTACATGCCATAGAGACAATTCCTCGTTAAAAGTTCAATGAAAAAAACCAGAGATATAGAGAGTAAGTTCAGATCAAGCTTGCACACCAGAAGACACAACTCTTGAGGGATAGTTGCCACGCATAGTTAAACTTAGGGGCAGTAAAAAAAAACAAGATGGTGGCAGTAAAAAAAATAAACAAGATGGAGGTACTAAGACTGAAAGTGGGGGTACCCTGGGTAGGCCTGAAATAAAGTGGCAAACTGCCTGTAAAGTGGCGGTGCATGGCGACCTTCGGATCTGGAGGGACTCAAAAATTATTTGTCAAAAGTGGTAGTAGATGGCGCCCAGAGCTCAAAAGTAGGCATAGGGTTGGAGATAGTTCAAAAATGGCCACCAGATGTTGCACAGAGGAAGTGTGAAGTGTGTGCGCATAAACTTTGGACATCCCTGGGAGAAAAAAACAAGGAGGACTAGGTGCCAGCTGCTCGCCTAAATGAAGTCACGGGGACAAGAGAGTGGAATCTGTCTGAGTTCTTAGACAACAGGAAGGGGCAGAGGGCATGTGGGCATGCACTGGGAACGACGATGACCATGCGTGGTTCGCCAGGCGTCACCATGCATGACCAAGGCCCTGGTTTACCGGACACAGTGACGTGCCCAGGAGCCGGGTGCAGGAGGTGAATTACAGACACTATGCATTACCATAGGCAAGGGTAATCCTGAGATTTGGTAAGCGCAGCCAAGGCAAGGGGCTTAGAGGTAAGCCGGGGTTGGCCAGCGCTGGAAAGCAAGGCGAGGCCTAGGGACTGACAATGAACAAAAGTAAAGTTCACACCAAAATAAGTATATGAAGACTGAACATTATAATAGTGCTAAGTGCCAACAAAAAATACTGAGTTAGACCTGAAAATACAAGCTAAGTAACATCGCCATCAACCTATAAAACTAGCTAAGTGCCACGACCATGGTAGTAGTGCACACAAGGCCCGACAGATGGCATGATAGGTGTGTGCCGGGCCGCTGGTGAGGCTATAACGGGCTAAGTGCCCCTGAACTTTTACTGCTGATAGTGAGCACTGATTACGACAACGATACTGTGAACTCTAATCTAATTTTTTTGATTAAAACCGGTTATGGGTTTTAGTTCTTGACTGTATTTTGTAAGTACGATGGAACTGAACAGTGACAAGAGAAGTATAAACCAAATGCTATTATCATCTCAGCTCCCTACTAGTGATGAATCCGTGTGTTCGATGGATATTGAACCATCTTTATCGCACGGTCAGATGTTTCATTCACATAAGCTTTCATATGTGTGTCCATGTTGTTGACAAAAAGTGGCTCGTGTTTATATTGTTTCGGGTATTTTCATCCCCGTAAATGCTTAAGGCACAACGAATGACAGTGCTGTGCTACCGCCCGCAACGCCTGAAGGCCAAGTTTTTTTCATTCTCTTGGTGAGTGCTTCAGCACCCGTCGGTGAGCTTCGGTCGACATCAGGTCAGCAAAGACGTGGCCAGAAGTCGGCCATGTTGGCATGAGGGGCTGGTGACGTCTGGATTATTCTCGATTAATACAGAAAATCGTCAGATGGGGTAAACATGTATTGAACACTTCTAGAAATCTTGATGTTTAGTTGCAAGAATTACTATCAGCCCCAAAATTGCAAAAAAATTACAACATGAAGGAAAACTGTAATAAATTCCCGAGCCCAAAACACTGTTGAACAGTTGTTTGAAATAGACTGACAAAAGTGTTTCGAAGTTGTTAAACGAAAATAAATGTAGCTAGGAAGGGAATAAAACCAAAACCAAGCAGACATAAACCCCTCATTTCTTCAGGCCGGAACTAACGAGATACAGTAAAATTATCACAGGAAAAAAGGATGGTCATGCCTCATTTGCAAATAATTGACATTAGATTGTGTTGAGTAAGCAAAGTGTACTATCACGAAGAATGTGATGGTCTTGATAAAGACAGTAGGATCCTTTTATTTCCCCTACTTGTGATAATTGAGTAAATTTAGTACTATCCATGACTAAAATTAGTTCGATTTAAAACAAGTATATTTTAATAAAATAAATATTATTTTTGTTTTTGATGACATGACCTTAATATTTTTATTATGATTAGGACAAAATGGTTGAAATCAAAATGACGTATTTGAGTTACATTTCCTTAGAAGTAAGAATTTATTATTATCAAATAATGATTTTGATTAAATACAAGATGGAAATTCATTTTCAAATTCTAATTACAAATTTTCCTTTAAAACAAATTTTTTGAGTACATTAAAAAAAATATTCTCATTACATTATACAATTGACTCGAAAACTTTTATGCTCTTTGGGTATATTTGGCAACAGAGCACACTGAAAAAGAGAGAGTACGTGGGAAATAAACCACAAACATGAGCACTTCACAAGTCACGTATCCTGGAGAGGACATCACGGAGTGCGGGGTCCAGCCGCAGCCCGGCGAGCCGGCGAGGCAGTGACTCAAAGTCGGCGCGCTCCACCTCGCAGCAGCAGTCCTGAGGCGAGCCGAACAGCCGCTCGCAGAGGGCGCACGCGCCGGCCCACGAGCGGAACCCCAGCAGGTCGGCGTCGCCCCAGCCAAGCAGCGCCCGGAACAGGCGGGCCTCGTCGTCGCTCAGCGGGCGGCCCATCACCTCGCCCAGAGCCGGGATCATGCTCTGCGACAGTTTCCCGTGCACTTGGGCTCGGCGTCTCGACGGCCAGTCCACGGACATTGTCACACATCTATTTATATATTCCATTGAGACTTTTTTTGACATGAATTTACAACAGGAATATAAATGTCTTTAATCTCAGGTTGTGTCAATTTGGCTGAAGATTTGACACATCCTAAAACTCATAAACTATGAAATCTACAGAGCTCAAGTAAATGTATCTTATTAGAGCAGAATGTGCTCGTGTTCAATACGCATGACTCACCCGGTTAACATAGGCAGTAATGACGTAATGAATTTCGGGGGAGAGCGTCGAATTGAAGTCGGCGAGAGCTGCAACTTTATAAGTAACAGACTGATTTGCGTTATTTAAGCTTAAAGATGCTCGTGAGTGAGCACTGAGTGGTACTAGTTGAAAGGAATAACTATAAAGTTACTAACTTTGCTTTTGGAGCCATTAATCCCAAAATGCCTAATAAAAACAGGTTATGTAGGAGAAAAGAAAGAAAACAAGCAAAATCAACCTGAGCAGAAGCAATTAATAATGCGGAGAAGTGTCGTAGGTATGTGAAGAGGCAAAAAGAAGCAGAGAGAAATGAGCCAGTGGGGCAAAACGAGCCCCTGAACGAGGCACGTAATTGGTGCTCAAGCTAGTCTCAGCTGTCTACCTCGCGAGAAGTAATGGTTTGGTAATGAATGTGGATATGCTCTCTTGATGATTCTGATGTTGATATGGAGTCAGCTGAGCCAGTGGTTGTGAACGACGAGCCGAGTTTGTCGTGGTCTGATGTTGCAATTTTCTGATATTATCGCCCGACCATAAAGTAAAACGTTCATCGAATTCATGTCAAAAAATGTTGTTCAATTCAATTTTGTTAAATTATTTTATTTATTTCGTACACAACATTCGGCGTTCAGCGCAATGAAAATGTATGATACAAACCCCTGGCAGTTGTAGCCCAAAATACAGCCTACTCAGAATTTTTCGTGGCAGGTACCATTAGACTATTCTGAAAAATGGAAATACTGTTTGTACCAAATTATCTATTTAGAGCTTTTGTACATGACATTTAGATTTTAAGATACGGATTTCTTTACAATTAATTTGTGGTGTCTAGAATACATACAAATAATATTGATTAGGTACTGGTACTCTAATATATATATATATATATATATATATATATATATATATATATATATATATATTAGAGTGTACATACAAAATTATGTGTACATGCTTTTAAGACTTTTAAGAGAAAACAAGTTTCAGAATTGTTTACAATAAGTTTGTTCAGATAAAAAAAAATATTTTAGGATACACAATTTTGTTATAAATTAGTGCATGTTAAACATGTAAAAATAGTATTATATAATAATTATAGTAACTATTTACGTATAAACTTCGAATTTGGTATCGGTCATGATTAGAGCAATGCAATTTTCACAGCAAAATTTTGAATCTAGTTATGAAAAAAAAATAAAGCATCACATGTGTTTCATGACTGGTAGAGTTTCTTTCAAGTAAGTAGTGTATCCTGATCAGACGATTAGGCAGCAGAATTAGACGAAAGAATATTCCATTTCGTGGACATTGGAAAGATGGTCAGCTCATGTTGTCAGAGACAAGTGAAAACATATGCAATAAAGGTAATTTCAGAGACCTCTTACGTGTAAGTATCTGCAGGAGATAAAATACATTGAAGATCATTTTAAACACACATCCTCTAGACCACACAAAATCAGCTGATTGACAGTTGTGGTAACAAGATTTCTAGTCAAATTTTGACAAACGTATTGCAGGCAGAAATTTATTCAATTATATTTGACGAAACTACAGACTTATCACACAAATCACAGATAAGTCTCGTTCTGCGGTATGTACACAAGGGTGAGTTAAGAGAAGACTTTATGGGTTTTGAAGATGCTTTCCACGATATTTAAAGAGTGCAAGTTGAAGATAGTGGAGACTTATTTAGCGAAAGTAAAACAGTACAGGATAAATCATTTAAAAAAACACAACGAAAAACACAGATGACTAATAATGACGAGCTCTCCTTCACAGGAAAAGATTTGGGAGGCATAGTCCTGCGGCATTTGAAAGGTATGGGTCAGCAGTGTGTGGGTATTGGCACAGATGAATGCTAAGTAATGCTATCAGAAACACGAGGGGCAGTCGCTGAAATACAGAAAGAAGCTAAAAATTCTTTAAGGACTCCATGCTTTAACCATGCTCCCAGCAACTATATTTCAAAATGGAGTGAGGTACCTGCCAAAAGGAATTCGATTGGAACTATGAAAGAAACAATTTCGTTCTTTTCTTCTTCTGGGAAAATAAACATTGTCATTCTATGGAAGTTAGGGGGTCAGTTAGCTGGTCATTGTGAAACAAGATGGGTGGAACGTCATGACGGTGTAATCCAGTTCTCTGTTTATCTGCTTAAAATAATAACTTCATTGAATGCCATTTGTAAATGGCGTGACCCTGCTACTGCTAGAAAAGCATATGCACTCTCAACATCACTTTGTGACTGCCAGTTCATAATGTCTATGTTTTCTCTGAGCAACATACTATCCATTACATTTCCACTCAGCAGGCTGCTGCAAAAGCCGTCATTCGGTCTGGTTGCTGCTTCAGAACCAATTTAAAACACAAATCAGTATTTTCACATCTCATAGAGAAGAGCAGAACATAATTTCCATCAAGTGTGGTCTAGAATTGAGAAACATGGAAATGATCTCGACACTAAAATCATTCTTCTCAGTTTTTGTGGTCGCCAGAAAAATCGTCCAAACTATCAGACAATATACAAGTAAAGAAAGTTATTTCAGGATTGCTATATATGTGAACTTATTGGACTATATTCTAAATGATCTACAAGGGATATTTCCACTTGCTACCCTTGGATGTTTTTAATTTATCCTTCCTGACACCAAGTGCAATTAACAACCAAGTGAAGACCGAATTCCTACGACAGAAATATTAATGTCATTATTAATATTTTCCTACCTTTTATAGAGGTTGATAACAAAGCTGTACCTATCCTTCTCAGGGGCGAATTTTTTCTGTGTTAGAATAAATGGAGTGAGGTTCCTGAATGAATTGAGGGTCCACAGAATGTGGTGAAAGCTTTGAGTGCCTGAGACAATGATGTGTATCCCTTGATTCATAAGTTGCTTCACATCCTTTCTACTTTCCCAATCAGCAACGCCAGTTCTGAGAAGAGTTTTTCAGCCCTTCGAAGACTGAAAACTTGGCTGCGGTCACAAATGTCAGAACATCGGCTCACAGGTCTCGCTCTTCTATGTGTGCATCGAAACATTTCAGTGAATGTAGACAGTTTTATTGACAGATTTGCTAAAACAGGAAAACGAATAATTCCCTTTTTGATATAGTACAGTACATGTAAGATGTATGGGTATAGTTATAAATGAAAATAATACTTTTAAGGTAGGTTTTTTAAAGTTAAATTTACTTTACTTTATCATTAAACTCTGTCATGAGTACAGAATTTTCCATTAAAAATAACCTTATTACAGAAATTGTAAATAAAATAATGTCGATATAAACTCTAAATGGTAAAATTGTATATTTCAGGATGAATATTATTCAATTCAATATTTATTTTCACATCCTTTGGATAAATTATACATTTTACTTAAGACTATTTATCATAAAAATGCAATTTCTGTTAAAAACTATTATTTGTTTATTAAAAAATGGTGAATGTATCAAATTGTTTTATGGTGTAAAATAAGTTTAAAAAGAAACTAAAAAAGAACTAAAAATAATTCTTCTTCAGCTTACAACCCACTGTTAAAAAGAGCAGCAAGCTAATTAAGACCATGTTCGGTACTTCAATTCTATATATACTAAAATTTATTACAAAAATTAATTTTGCCCCTCCCTGAGCCTCATTCTGGATCCATCCTTGCATGTGTACAGAACCCAGGGTGAAAGCTGTACAAGATTTGCAATTCCTGATATCATCCTTCCTTATAAAAACAACGTGCATGAGGTTAAATCAGTACAACAAGATTGGCAATTTGCTGCAACATGGAAATCCTCCTGGACAAACAGGAAAATGCGCAACCAAGAATATAACTGAACAACATAAAAAAATTGTCACAACACAAGTGTTCAAAAGTCTTTGAATGCAATAACAATGCTGTGCTCAGTGTAGATGTGTTAATCCAAACAAGTTTTTGACAGAATGAGTTTCCATCTTGCATACTTATGTGTATTTTGCTAACATTTCAATCCAAATTAGGCAATTTTAGGGGTAAAAAAGAAAAAGTATCAAAAGAACTTATCAATACTATTTAGGTTACATTTACATACCTAAAATTTTGTCCAATTCAACATCTTTGGCTTGAAAATTATTAAAATAATTTCTTTTTCCAGAAAAATCCAGAAGTACTTTTATTGTCAGTACAGTTTCGGTGATACTTCAGAAAGGCCAGTACCTTCGGCTGAATAGTTATAAATTGTGTTTTTTCGGTCTATTTTGGTAAGTAATGTTCAAATGTGTGACTTGTGTTAATTGCAAACTACATGGATTATTGATAGTGTATTGTCTAATTATTCCTGCTGTCGCTGTTGTTGCCTTTCTTTTTTAGTATTCAATTTATTTGTAAATTCTGTTTACAATTTATCCCTGCCTTTAGCAGTAGGTACTATAACATAAACATAGCCTGATATTCAACCATTCAAGTTTGCAGGCAATGTAGAATGTAAGTTTTCTGTTTTACCATTTGATAAATATGTAATTTATAGTTTGAAAGCCTCGAAAGATTTATTTTTAATAGTCAGTAAGAACATGCATCCATTTTTTGCAAATTGTTAAGCAAGTTTGTGTATCAGTGTATATATGTATAAGTCACTGGACTACATGATTGTTAATTTTTCCATGTGGTGGAAGACTATAAAAAAGGAATATGCAAACATTAAAAAGGTTTTTTCGAAAATATTAATTTAAATGAGAGTTAATTTTAGTGTTAATTATGTTGTCGTCCATAGCAGTACAGTAATGTTTCTGAGCAAAGTACAGTAAACTCCTGATTATCCGTATTAGTTCGGACCTACCGATGCCTGGATAATTGAAATTCTGTAAATAAAAACCCGTGTTAACGTTATTAAAATACTTCCCGCACTGTTTCATATCAGTTCAATCAATTTGATGTGTTCATATACTTTTTAACTAAAATTAATTATTTCCATTATTTTTGAACAGAAGTTTAACTCTTCCTCGGAGACCTAAAGATATAATTTTCAGCCACTATTTTCACAATAATGTGGAGAGGAGGGAGGGAGGGGGAGGGGGAGAGAGAGAGAAAGAGAGAGAAAGAGAGAGAGAAAAAGAGAGAGAAAGAGAGAGAGAGCACTCCCTATTCGTAAGTATATGATATAATTTCTCAAACTTTTTCCTACATGACTGATGAAACTGCTGATAGCTACTACCTACTCTCGTTAACATGTTATGGTAAAATTAGTTATTTTTGTTGTATACTACTCTAGCCACAGGCATGGTATTAAGTTAATACTGTTAGGTGTATCTTTGAAGACTACACTTTTTTTAATGCCAAACTTGTTAGGAGTAAAGTTCAAAAACTTTTTGAGCTGAATCTTCATTTTCATGTTCAATTCTCGAAACTGAGTATTCTGATATGTTTTTGGTTGGTTTTTTCTGATGTCCAAGTCTAATTCATTAATGCCTATATTTTTTAACATACAGCTGTTAAGTTATACTGACTCTGTATTAAATGATATTAGCATTATATGTAATACTATATATATTTTAGTTCATTATTATAGTGGTGCCTTTACATTGTCTCTATTTAATGATACCCAATGTTGTTTAAGAGTTGTGTTTTGGTGCCCGTACTTTGCGCACAAGCAGCTGGGTTTGACAATCGGCTCAGCAGTCGCCAACTGGCAGCCGCTTCAAGTAGACATGTCGCACGAAACTCTCACCGCGCACACAGCAACGGTCTTGTGAGTGCTAGCCACCCGTGATTGTAACATCTTTCCACCCGCCCTCACCTTCATTCACTGCAAAGAGATGTCTTGCACATTCACATTAACTGTGGGGATACTGTATCGTGCAGCCATAACATTGTTATAAATGGCAGACGAACTAGCAACCCTTAGACTCATAAATAATTTGTATGGAGCCTTGTCAATGGAGATTACGGGCATCACGACCCATGAAGAGAAGTAAAAGGCCAGCAATTAATTAGCTGCCAGGTTCTCGTATCTACAGTGTTATTGTTCACAGAGAGACTGGCGGCCCGTAGTCGAGCGCTGCTTGCCGAGTGCTACCCTCGTCAAGACGTCTGGGAGTGCTCAGTCAAGAACTAGCTCGTGCGCACATATCAGCTACCAATACCACTAATTCCTAGCCACGAAGGATTTTCTCACGACTCTCGTACTCTACGACATACAAGCCATGAATCGGTGCACTGCGGTGCTCTTTTGCAGATGTTGCTGTACATCTTGTTAAAGCTTCATGGCCATTTACATTCACTTGTTGCAACAACTGATAAGAAATTTTTTATCATTAATCAGGTCTTCTTTGATTACCAGTGTGATAACAGTGACATAAAACAATAACCAATAACAAGCATTTAACTGTCTCTACAGTAAGAAAAATGATTATATAAGTAACAATAAAAATGAAATATCACCGAAATCCAAGGCAAAACATAAAAGGCAATGAAATTTTCCTAAATACCAAATTTCACTATTACGATAAAAACAATTAAGTTGTACACCTTTGTTAAGTATTAATTTAAAAAAAATTGTAAATTATAAATGTAAACTAAATTTATTTATTATTTAGTGAACAGTAATTTTACAGGTTAAGTCAAAAGTTAAAAAAGGTTTTACCTTATAATTTTACTAACAAAAAATAATAAACAAAAGCAATAAATAGGTGACACCTAACAAAAAATTCATAAAAATATTTTTGTTTCTAACATTACACATTGAAGATTTTATTCAAATAAAATGTTTTATAATAACAAAAGCATTAAAATAGGTAAATCTTAAATTGGACATGTTTTCAGCACCAGAAAGACTTTAGCCAAGCAATACATTTTTCTCCCCACTCCCCCTTCCCATGGTTTACTTCTAGTAAAATTATTTAAGTTCAGTAGCTTCAATAATATGAAGTGTTGTTTTGACACACAAAATGTCATGTATGCAAAATTTTAGACATTTTATGTAATTATTTACAGGTGTAACAATCACAAAAACAAAACGATAAAAAAATTAATTTAATTACTAAACCATAAATTCTAAGCTATCTAGAGTACAAATTTTGGAGAAAAAAAAAACTCATGACAGTAGTATGTGAATGACGGTCCGGAAACAGGCCTCAGGCGGTGGTGGTGGTGTCGGTGTCCGCCATCTTGGATTGTGACGTCACGGCGGCAATCTTGGATGGTTGTGACCTTGACCTTTGACCTTGACCTTGAATTTGATCCTCAAAATCCGCCAAAATTGGGCAAAATTTGCCCCAAAATTCCTCAAAAATCGCCAAAATTTCCATTTCTGTGGAAAAAAGTTCCGCCAAAAAATTTCAAAAAATTCCACAAATTAAAAATTTCTCTTTTCGAGGGAAAAATATCCCGTTTCGAGGGAAAAATTCCCGTTTTTAGTCCTTAAAAATCCCAGCGGCTGAAAATTCCTAAAACTGGCTTAAGCATCCTTAACTCAAGCCTCAGTTAAGCCATTTCTAGGAATAAGGATACCATGACCGCCATCTTGGATTATGTCGCCACCGTTGCAATTTTAGTTACGGTCGCCATCTTTAAATTTATTATCTGATTTTAATGAATTTTTTTTTAAAAATTATAAAAAAATTCAAATAATAAAATTTTAATAAAAAATATTTAAAAAACAAACATTTACGACACGGAGCTCGGAGTCCGCGGTTCGAACCCGGTGGGTGCAAAAAAAAATTAAAAATGACGACAGATTCTTCCCCCTAGGTGGCTGCTGGCAGACTGACCCCCACCACTTTTACCAATGCACATATACCATCAGGTAGTATGACGTCATGTCCGCCATCTTGTCTTCGATGCTGGAAGCCAACATCATTGTATCGTCGGCTAGAGTGCGCTGACACCATGCTAGTTTAATTCTTACCCACTAGAGTGCAGTAATCATTTATTACTGTGACACCCGCCATCTTGTCATTTGGCCGCCATCTTGAAAATCCATAATTATTTAGCTAGAAATTCGGGAAAAGTTCCAAAATTCATTAAATAAATCACTCATTAATTTACATATTGATTCGATCGATTCCCGTCCTCGGTTCGATACCCGATCGTTGCAATAATGTTTAATCTTATGTAAAAAAAATAATTTAAATAAACCATGTTCAACATTCGTAAAGAGACTCTAAATCCTCTACGGCCACCATCCTATCAGACATCAAGACCACCATATTGGAAATGTATAATTTTAATGCTAGAGATCCGGGAAAAAGTTCAGAAATCATTAAATAAATTTCCGATCAATATACTGATTAATTAGATCGACTAAGGTCCTTGGTACGATTTAGGATGATGCAAAAAAATTAAATATAACATCAATTTAACATAAAAGTAACAGGTTCGAGGAATTAAACACCGCAAGTTCTTTTACAAACATAATATTTATTACATAATTTCTATTCTACTACAGGATCACTTACGAAAGCCAGCAATCTTATAATCATTTAGTTCCGCAGCGGTGTGAAATGACTAATTCTTAGCGCCAATCGGTTTATACTAGACAGAGTCCAGCCAGAACCTTTACAGACATAGTCCACCTCTTCTTGACAGAGTTTCTGGATACCGTTTTTAACAGTTTGCTTCACATCGTTAGAACTGTAAATTACTGCAGCCGATGTCTTGAATGCACACTTCTTCACTTTGTCATCGAACGGATATGGCTTTCCATATATACAGTCCAACCACAAGTTATATTTCAAAGGTCCGTTTGTTGCTACATCATCAGTAAGCTGATTGATTATCTTCTGTCTGATATCGTCAAGAAAATTACAACTGTCCTTCGACTCACCGAACGTACTTAGATAATAGTAGTCTTTCAACGTTCCACGAAATGCAGACTGCGCCAAGTAGAAGCCATTTCGTTCACTTGTAATGCTCCGAACACAGTCTTAGGTTTAGTTCCATGTTCAGACGTCTTAACAATCGGTTGCTGATCATCTGTTTTTTTGGTTGTACACTTTCGTGTCTCCAATATAAAGCGAGGAGTCGAAATGTCGGCAGGTAGTTCAGCAGTAGGAGCACAGACTCCACCTTTACATTTTTTCGCATGATGTCGCAAACTATCGATTCGAGTAAACCATTTAAGGCACTCATCACATCGAAACTTTATACGAGAAGGATTCTTTTTGCATTTGCTCCGCTCATGACTTCGTGCATCATGGAAAAATGCGAACGACGTATCACAGTAGCTGCAAGGATACCGTGCTGATGTAGACGAACCTTTCAGACCCGATCCAGATATGGACGTTGCAACAGTAGTACCATTTCCAGGCATACTCTTATGAACATCGATGCATCGCTGTTGCACCGAAACCTTTACTTTCTGCCGCACAGCAGGACCTTTACATGCCTTCATGTGCGTTTTCATATTATCTTTTCTGGCAAACTGCTTATGACATTTCTCACAAACAAAAATTTTACAATATAGGTTCTTGACACATTCGCTCCTCTCGTGTCGCCGAGCATTGCTGTTGTTTGAGAAAATCTTGTCGCAGTAACAACACCGATGTTCGCTAGTTGTCAAATCAGCATCCATTGAAGTCTCCATCGAGGTCGTATCGTCGATCGTCGTGGTTTCCTGCACATCCAGCTCAGTAGTTATTAAGCTATCTTCTGCTGGTGGTATCACATCTATTGAAATCTCCTCCAATGTTGACGTCGTCGTCGTTGCCAACGAGATCTGCTCCAACATCGTCGGCGCTGACGTCATGGTTCCCGTAGTCGATGGTACAACCTCCGAGTTCAACGTTAAAGACGGTAAAGATGCCATCGAGTTCGCAAGAACAGGTAATTACGCGATTTATGCACCAGATTAAACAATCTAGGTGATCCTTACACCGCCGTCGTCAGAAACAAACTGAGCGTCCTGCTGTCTAGGACTCGCTTATATACATGCACCGGATGGAATAATACGCTAATCAAATCAAGAATAATTTATTATAATACTAGAGTCAAAACAACATTAAAAAAATAGAAGCACCATCAAAAAAAAAGGAAGCACACTTGGAAGCGCCGACAACGAAAAGGCAGCACATTTGGAAGCACCGACAACGAAAAGGCAGCACATTTGGAAGCACCGACAACGAAAAGGCAGCACATTTGGAAGCACCGACAACGAAAAGGCAGCACCGACAACGAAAAGGCAGCACATTTGGAAGCACCATCAACGTAAAGGCAGCACATTTGGAAGCACCGACAACGAAAAGGCAGCACATTTGGAAGCACCGACAACGAAAAGGCAGCACCGACAACGAAAAGGCAGCACCGACAACGAAAAGGCAGCACCGACAACGAAAAGGCAGCACATTTGGAAGCACCGACAACGAAAAGGCAGCACATTTGGAAGCACCGACAACGAAAAGGCAGCACCGACAACGAAAAGGCAGCACATTTGGAAGGACCGACAAAGAAAAGGCAGCACCGACAACGAAAAGGCAGCACATTTGGAAGCACCGACAACGAAAAGGCCGCACCGACAACGAAAAGGCCGCACCGACAACGAAAAGGCAGCACATTTGGAAGCACCGACAACGAAAAGGCAGCACCGACAACGAAAAGGCAGCACATTTGGAAGCACCGACAACGAAAAGGCCGCACCGCCAACGAAAAGTAAGCACATTTGGAAGCACCGACAACGAAAAGGCAGCACCGCCAACGAAAAGGAAGCACATTTGGAAGCACCGACAAAGAAAAGGCAGCACCGCCAACGAAAAGGAAGCACATTTGGAAGCACCGACAACGAAAAGGCAGCACCGACAACGAAAAGGCAGCACATTTGGAAGCACCGACAAAGAAAAGGCAGCACCGACAACGAAAAGGCAGCACATTTGGAAGCACCGACAACGAAAAGGCCGCACCGACAACGAAAAGACAGCACATTTGGAAGCACCGACAACGAAAAGGCAGCACCGACAACGAAAAGGCAGCACATTTGGAAGCACCGACAACGAAAAGGCCGCACCGCCAACGAAAAGGCAGCACATTTGGAAGCACCGACAACGAAAAGGCAGCACCGACAACGAAAAGGCAGCACATTTGGAAGCACCGACAACGAAAAGGCCGCACCGCCAACGAAAAGGAAGCACATTTGGAAGCACCGACAACGAAAAGGCAGCACCGCCAACGAAAAGGAAGCATATTTGGAAGCACCGACAAAGAAAAGGCAGCACCGCCAACGAAAAGGAAGCACATTTGGAAGCACCGACAACGAAAAGGCAGCACCGCCAACGAAAAGGAAGCACATTTGGAAGCACCGACAAAGAAAAGGCAGCACCGCCATCGAAAAGGAAGCACATTTGGAAGCACCGACAACGAAAAGGCAGCACCATCGACGAAAAGGCAGCACCATCGACGAAAAGGAAGCACATTAATTTGTCATTGACTCCAATATTCATTGGCTCCAATATTCATTAGCTCCAATATTCATTGGCTCCAATATTCATTGACTCCAATATCCATGAGCTCCAATATCAATTGGCTCGAATTGCTCCAAAAGGTTCCATCAGCCTTTTGGCTCCAACAGTTTTTTGGCTCCGATAGTCATTGGCTCCAATAGTCTTTGGCTACAATATTCATTGGCTCCAATAATCATTGACTGCAATATTCATTGGTTCCAATATTCATTGGCTCCAATATTCATTGGCTCCAATATTCAATGGCTCCAATATTCATTGACTCCAATATTCATTGGCTCCATCAGTCATTGACAACTACAGTCTTTTGGTCCCAAAAGTCTTTTGGCTCCAAATATATTAGGCTAGAATTCTTCGAGTCTAAGAGACTATGAGACCACATGGTTACAGAACTACGTGACTACGAATCTTCAAGTTTACGAGACTGCGAGGCTACAGAGCTACGAAGCCTCTAGTACACAGGTTTACGTGACTGCGAGGATACAGGACTACCAGTCTGCATGAGTACTTGACTACGAAGCTACTCGTCTACAAGGCTACAATTACAGCATCTGTTTTCGTCAGAATTTTCTCTTTTGCTCCAACTGCACCACCAGCATTATGTTATAAGATTACAAGGCCGCTTGCTTACGTAGCTTCAAGTCTACGAGGATACTTGGATACGTAGCTTCAATTCTACGAGGTCCTAAGACTTCATGACTACGCGACTTCGAGCCATGAGGTTACGAGATTACGTGACTACGAATCTTCATGTTTACGAGACTGCGAGGCTACAGAGCTACGAAGCCTCTAGAAAACGAGTTTACGTGACTGCGTGGATACAGGAATACAAGTCTGCATGAGTTCTTGACTACGAAGCTACTCGTCTGCAAGGCTCCAATTGACACATCTGTCTTCGATGGAATTTTCTCTTTTGCTACATCTACACCATCAGCATTATGTTATAAGATTACAAAGCTACTTGCTTACGTAGCTTCAAGTCTACGAGGCTCCAATACATCATGACTACGAGACTACGAACCATGAGGTTACGAGACTATGCGATTGCAAGTCTTCAAGGTTACGTCATCGCGAGGCTATAGGACTACGAAGCTTCCAGAACGCATGGTTACGAGAATGCATGACTAATTGACCGCATGGCTACGAAACTTTATGTCTCTAACTGACTACAATAGCACTATTCAGTGGTGAGAGTTAATTTATTTCATGCAAAGGTACTTGCTGCAAGCAGTTCCGCTTTTCAACATCAGATGACGTCATGTTTTGCTTGCAGGTAAAATAATATTTATTTATTTTATGCGGGATGCGGGTTGTTCACTATCGGTCGCATAAGAAGAATGCCATCGATAGTCTTCAAGGAGAAGGAAGTTCGTCCTTCCTGCTAGTGCTTCTCAGATTTCTCACGGTCCGCCATCTTGGATTGCGACGTCACGGCTGCCATCTTGGATGGGTGTGACTTTGACCTTTGACCGAAACCGCAGGAATGATCGCAAGCACACGGATTAACCATCATAATATTGATAAGAATAATCAGGAGCACACGGAGAAAACCATCATAATATTGGCAAGAATAATCTGGAGCACACGGAGAAAAACGACACATGTTTTCTTTGATTTCATAAAATTACAGGAAAAAAATATTTAAAAATAAAAATAAATTAATAAAAAAATTTAAAATAAAAACAAAAAATACATAAACTGATTCTGCTAGCTTGTAAACTTATCATTGTTGAGCAAAGATAGAGTTCTAGTACAAGCCAGAATTTTATGTATTTTTTGTTTTTATTTTAAATTTTTTTATTAATTTATTTTTATTTTTAAATATTTTTTTCCTGTAATTTTATGATATCAAAGAAAACATGTGTCGTTTTTCTCCGTGTGCTCCAGATTATTCTTGCCAATATTATGATGGTTTTCTCCGTGTGCTCCTGATTATTCTTATCAATATTATGATGGTTAATCCGTGTGCTTGCGATCATTCCTGCGGTTTCGGTCAAAGGTCAAAGTCACACCCATCCAAGATGGCAGCCGTGACGTCGCAATCCAAGATGGCGGACCGTGAGAAATCTGAGAAGCACTAGCAGGAAGGACGAACTTCCTTCTCCTTGAAGACTATCGATGGCATTCTTCTTATGCGACCGATAGTGAACAACCCGCATCCCGCATAAAATAAATAAATATTATTTTACCTGCAAGCAAAACATGACGTCATCTGATGTTGAAAAGCGGAACTGCTTGCAGCAAGTACCTTTGCATGAAATAAATTAACTCTCACCACTGAATAGTGCTATTGTAGTCAGTTAGAGACATAAAGTTTCGTAGCCATGCGGTCAATTAGTCATGCATTCTCGTAACCATGCGTTCTGGAAGCTTCGTAGTCCTATAGCCTCGCGATGACGTAACCTTGAAGACTTGCAATCGCATAGTCTCGTAACCTCATGGTTCGTAGTCTCGTAGTCATGATGTATTGGAGCCTCGTAGACTTGAAGCTACGTAAGCAAGTAGCTTTGTAATCTTATAACATAATGCTGATGGTGTAGATGTAGCAAAAGAGAAAATTCCATCGAAGACAGATGTGTCAATTGGAGCCTTGCAGACGAGTAGCTTCGTAGTCAAGAACTCATGCAGACTTGTATTCCTGTATCCACGCAGTCACGTAAACTCGTTTTCTAGAGGCTTCGTAGCTCTGTAGCCTCGCAGTCTCGTAAACATGAAGATTCGTAGTCACGTAATCTCGTAACCTCATGGCTCGAAGTCGCGTAGTCATGAAGTCTTAGGACCTCGTAGAATTGAAGCTACGTATCCAAGTATCCTCGTAGACTTGAAGCTACGTAAGCAAGCGGCCTTGTAATCTTATAACATAATGCTGGTGGTGCAGTTGGAGCAAAAGAGAAAATTCTGACGAAAACAGATGCTGTAATTGTAGCCTTGTAGACGAGTAGCTTCGTAGTCAAGTACTCATGCAGACTGGTAGTCCTGTATCCTCGCAGTCACGTAAACCTGTGTACTAGAGGCTTCGTAGCTCTGTAGCCTCGCAGTCTCGTAAACTTGAAGATTCGTAGTCACGTAGTTCTGTAACCATGTGGTCTCATAGTCTCTTAGACTCGAAGAATTCTAGCCTAATATATTTGGAGCCAAAAGACTTTTGGGACCAAAAGACTGTAGTTGTCAATGACTGATGGAGCCAATGAATATTGGAGTCAATGAATATTGGAGCCATTGAATATTGGAGCCAATGAATATTGGAGCCAATGAATATTGGAACCAATGAATATTGCAGTCAATGATTATTGGAGCCAATGAATATTGTAGCCAAAGACTATTGGAGCCAATGACTATCGGAGCCAAAAAACTGTTGGAGCCAAAAGGCTGATGGAACCTTTTGGAGCAATTCGAGCCAATTGATATTGGAGCTCATGGATATTGGAGTCAATGAATATTGGAGCCAATGAATATTGGAGCTAATGAATATTGGAGCCAATGAATATTGGAGTCAATGACAAATTAATGTGCTTCCTTTTCGTCGATGGTGCTGCCTTTTCGTTGTCGGTGCTTCCAAATGTGCTTCCTTTTCGTTGGCGGTGCTGCCTTTTCTTTGTCGGTGCTTCCAAATGTGCTTCCTTTTCGTTGGCGGTGCTGCCTTTTCGTTGTCGGTGCTTCCAAATGTGCTTCCTTTTCGTTGGCGGTGCTGCCTTTTCTTTGTCGGTGCTTCCAAATGTGCTTCCTTTTCGTTGGCGGTGCTGCCTTTTCGTTGTCGGTGCTTCCAAATGTGCTTCCTTTTCGTTGGCGGTGCGGCCTTTTCGTTGTCGGTGCTTCCAAATGTGCTGCCTTTTCGTTGTCGGTGCTGCCTTTTCGTTGTCGGTGCTTCCAAATGTGCTGCCTTTTCGTTGGCGGTGCGGCCTTTTCGTTGTCGGTGCTTCCAAATGTGCTGCCTTTTCGTTGTCGGTGCTGCCTTTTCGTTGTCGGTGCTTCCAAATGTGCTGTCTTTTCGTTGTCGGTGCGGCCTTTTCGTTGTCGGTGCTTCCAAATGTGCTGCCTTTTCGTTGTCGGTGCTGCCTTTTCTTTGTCGGTGCTTCCAAATGTGCTGCCTTTTCGTTGTCGGTGCTGCCTTTTCGTTGTCGGTGCTTCCAAATGTGCTTCCTTTTCGTTGGCGGTGCTGCCTTTTCTTTGTCGGTGCTTCCAAATGTGCTTCCTTTTCGTTGGCGGTGCTGCCTTTTCGTTGTCGGTGCTTCCAAATGTGCTTCCTTTTCGTTGGCGGTGCGGCCTTTTCGTTGTCGGTGCTTCCAAATGTGCTGCCTTTTCGTTGTCGGTGCTGCCTTTTCGTTGTCGGTGCTTCCAAATGTGCTGCCTTTTCGTTGTCGGTGCGGCCTTTTCGTTGTCGGTGCTTCCAAATGTGCTGCCTTTTCGTTGTCGGTGCTGCCTTTTCTTTGTCGGTGCTTCCAAATGTGCTGCCTTTTCGTTGTCGGTGCTGCCTTTTCGTTGTCGGTGCTTCCAAATGTGCTGCCTTTTCGTTGTCGGTGCTTCCAAATGTGCTGCCTTTTCGTTGTCGGTGCTGCCTTTTCGTTGTCGGTGCTTCCAAATGTGCTGCCTTTTCGTTGTCGGTGCTTCCAAATGTGCTGCCTTTACGTTGATGGTGCTTCCAAATGTGCTGCCTTTTCGTTTTCGGTGCTGCCTTTTCGTTGTCGGTGCTTCCAAATGTGCTGCCTTTTCGTTGTCGGTGCTTCCAAATGTGCTGCCTTTTCGTTGTCGGTGCTTCCAAATGTGCTGCCTTTTCGTTGTCGGCGCTTCCAAGTGTGCTTCCTTTTTTTTTTGATGGTGCTTCTATTTTTTTAATGTTGTTTTGACTCTAGTATTATAATAAATTATTCTTGATTTGATTAGCGTATTATTCCATCCGGTGCATGTATATAAGCGAGTCCTAGACAGCAGGACGCTCAGTTTGTTTCTGACGACGGCGGTGTAAGGATCACCTAGATTGTTTAATCTGGTGCATAAATCGCGTAATTACCTGTTCTTGCGAACTCGATGGCATCTTTACCGTCTTTAACGTTGAACTCGGAGGTTGTACCATCGACTACGGGAACCATGACGTCAGCGCCGACGATGTTGGAGCAGATCTCGTTGGCAACGACGACGACGTCAACATTGGAGGAGATTTCAATAGATGTGATACCACCAGCAGAAGATAGCTTAATAACTACTGAGCTGGATGTGCAGGAAACCACGACGATCGACGATACGACCTCGATGGAGACTTCAATGGATGCTGATTTGACAACTAGCGAACATCGGTGTTGTTACTGCGACAAGATTTTCTCAAACAACAGCAATGCTCGGCGACACGAGAGGAGCGAATGTGTCAAGAACCTATATCGTAAAATGTTTGTTTGTGAGAAATGTCATAAGCAGTTTGCCAGAAAAGATAATATGAAAACGCACATGAAGGCATGTAAAGGTCCTGCTGTGCGGCAGAAAGTAAAGGTTTCGGTGCAACAGCGATGCATCGATGTTCATAAGAGTATGCCTGGAAATGGTACTACTGTTGCAACGTCCATATCTGGATCGGGTCTGAAAGGTTCGTCTACATCAGCACGGTATCCTTGCAGCTACTGTGATACGTCGTTCGCATTTTTCCATGATGCACGAAGTCATGAGCGGAGCAAATGCAAAAAGAATCCTTCTCGTATAAAGTTTCGATGTGATGAGTGCCTTAAATGGTTTACTCGAATCGATAGTTTGCGACATCATGCGAAAAAATGTAAAGGTGGAGTCTGTGCTCCTACTGCTGAACTACCTGCCGACATTTCGACTCCTCGCTTTAGATTGGAGACACGAAAGTGTACAACCAAAAAAACAGATGCTCAGCAACCGATTGTTAAGACGTCTGAACATGGAACTAAACCTAAGACTGTGTTCGGAGCATTACAAGTGAACGAAATGGCTTCTACTTGGCGCAGTCTGCATTTCGTGGAACGTTGAAAGACTACTATTATCTAAATACGTTCGGTGAGTCGAAGGACAGTTGTAATTTTCTTGACGATATCAGACAGAAGATAATCAATCAGCTTACTGATGATGTAGCAACAAACGGACCTTTGAAATATAACTTGTGGTTGGACTGTATATATGGAAAGCCATATCCGTTCGATGACAAAGTGAAGAAGTGTGCATTCAAGACATCGGCTGCAGTAATTTACAGTTCTAACGATTTGAAGCAAACTGTTAAAAACGATATCCAGAAACTCTGTCAAGAAGAGGTGGACTATGTCTGTAAAGGTTCTGGCTGGACTCTGTCTAGTATAAACCGATTGGCGCTAAGAATTAGTCATTTCACACCGCTGCGGAACTAAATGATTATAAGATTGCTGGCTTTCGTAAGTGATCCTGTAGTAGAATAGAAATTATGTAATAAATATTATGTTTGTAAAAGAACTTGCGGTGTTTAATTCCTCGAACCTGTTACTTTTATGTTAAATTGATGTTATATTTAATTTTTTTGCATCATCCTAAATCGTACCAAGGACCTTAGTCGATCTAATTAATCAGTATATAGATCGGAAATTTATTTAATGATTTCTGAACTTTTTCCCGGATCTCTAGCATTAAAATTATACATTTCCAATATGGTGGTCTTGATGTCTGATAGGATGTCGGCCGTAGAGGATTTAGAGTCTCTTTACGAATGTTGAACATGGTTTATTTAAATTATTTTTTTTACATAAGATTAAACATTATTGCAACGATCGGGTATCGAACCGAGGACGGGAATCGATCGAATCAATATGTAAATTAATGAGTGATTTATTTAATGAATTTTGGAACTTTTCCCGAATTTCTAGCTAAATAATTACGGATTTTCAAGATGGCGGCCAAATGACAAGATGGCGGGTGTCACAGTAATAAATTATTACTGCACTCTAGTGGGTAAGAATTAAACTAGCATGGTGCTAGCGCACTCTAGCCGACGATACAATGATGTTGGCTTCCAGCATCGAAGACAAGATGGCGGACATGACGTCATACTACCTGATGGTATATGTGCATTGGTAAAAGTGGTGGGGGTCAGTCTGCCAGCAGCCACCTAGGGGGAAGGATCTGTCGTCATTTTTAATTTTTTTTTGCACCCACCGGGTTCGAACCGCGGACTCCGAGCTCCGTGTCGTAAATGTTTGTTTTTTAAATATTTTTTATTAAAATTTTATTATTTGAATTTTTTTATAAGTTTTAAAAAAAATTCATTAAAATCAGATAATAAATTTAAAGATGGCGACCGTAACTAAAATTGCAACGGTGGCGACATAATCCAAGATGGCGGTCATGGTATCCTTATTCCTAGAAATGGCTTAACTGAGGCTTGAGTTAAGGATGCTTAAGCCAGTTTTAGGAATTTTCAGCCGCTGGGATTTTTAAGGACTAAAAACGGGAATTTTTCCCTCGAAACGGGAAATTTTTCCCTCGAAAAGAGAAATTTTTAATTTGTGGAATTTTTTGAAATTTTTTGGCGGAACTTTTTTCCACAGAAATGGAAATTTTGGCGATTTTTGAGGAATTTTGGGGCAAATTTTGCCCAATTTTGGCGGATTTTGAGGATCAAATTCAAGGTCAAAGGTCAAGGTCACAACCATCCAAGATGGCCGCCGTGACGTCACAATCCAAGATGGCGGACACCGACACCACCACCACCGCCTGAGGCCTGTTTCCGGACCGTCATTCACATACTACTTATGACTATAAAGGAAAATTGAAATGCATCTAACCTTGCCCAAAATTTTTCGTTCACTTTCATCTTCATCCAGTTCTTCTTTGTGTCTGTTGAACACTCTGTTGTAGAGGAGCAAAGACCCACTGGAAATCAAAACGTGTTTCTCGACATACTCAATGGGCTTCATCGCTGTAACAAATACAAACATGAATTAAAAATTAACACAGTTCAAAAACAGTACGTGTGTTTACAGTTAGAATTTTATACATGCAGTTTTATTAGTTTGTGTTACATATGTTATTGATGATAGAACATAACAATGGTTTTCTGTGCTATCCAATATTATGAGAGGTACAAAGCTACGAGTGTTCTGAAGTGCATAACTTTGATGGTAGAAGTCCATTTGTAACTTATTTACGATGTGTCCTGGGGACATTTCACCAGAATGAGTGATTTACATTGCCTTTTTTAAAGCAGCAAGCACCAGTTAGAAAAATAAATTGTGTCTGCCATTGCAACACAGAAGCAGTTGCTCAAAAGCAAATGTACAGTGTGCTGTGACTTTTATGACAACACTGGGTCAGTTGCACACCATCATGAGACACATCTCGACAGTTCTATTGGTAAATAAGATGTCCGAAATTCCCTCCAATAATTATCTACTGCGCAGCTTGCACGCAGTCGACTGCATACTTGGCTCACGAAGGGAACCTACTCTCGAGGGCACGGCTGTCCATGGGCAGCTCGAAGCGCGCGCTCTGCCGCGAGAAGTTGCGTGGCACGCCCAGCAGGAGCTCAGAGTGGCCGCCGGCCGACGACGCGCCCAGCTCCTTCTTCAGCTGCCGCATCTCCTCGCTGGGTGCGGCCTTGCGCCGGCCCGATGCCATCCTCAGCGCCTCCTTCAGGACGAGGTGCTTCTGCGCAGACCGAGGAAACCTGCGTGTCCCGTCAGCCCGTACCAGTGGAGGCACCACGCAGTGTGTCGGAGTCATTCAGAACTGTTTCCTTGAGTTTTAGTTAGATTTTGAAGAAGTCTACCTTGCGCAGTAGTGACAACAGTTACTTTGTTTGTCGTTTCACTGTCCCTAAATTGCAAAACCAACCTCAAATATAAAAATTATATATGTATTTCAAACTTATTTTATGAAGAAAATTACTACCGTTATTACTGTCAGATTTTTACATAAAATATAATGGTGGTAAATCTTGGCCGAGTTCGATAATAAGCCAAATTGAAACAAAAAAATAAAATTTTATGTATTAAAAAAAAGAAGATAAAAAATCACCATAACTCTCTAAATATAAAAATATATTGCAGCAATTAAGTAATTTCGAAATTTCTAATATTAGTAGTATATAATAGGGGCTCCTGAAACAGGATTCAGGATGTGGTTGTGGTGTCGGCGTTCGCCATCTTGGATTGTGACGTCACGGCGGCCATTTTTGACTCAAAATTCCTCCAAATTGACTCAAAATGACTCAAAATTTCCCGTTTTCCAGGGGAAAATACCAGTTTCGAGGGAAAAATAGCATTTCGAAAAACCACAAAAGTCGTTTTCCTTAAAAACCACGAAATGTCCATATGTAGGCTTAAGCATCCATGTCTACAGCCTACGATAAGCCTCTGACGTCATCATGGATAATGACGTCACAGTTGCAGTTCCCGTTACGCCTGCCATCTTGAAAAACAGCAATTTTTTTTTGTTAGAAAATCGGATTTTTTTTTTAAATCAAAAAAAATTTAAGTAATCGAATTAAATAAAAATCTAAAAACCACTGTTGCAGTTATCGTTACGTTCGCCATCTTGGATTATATAAATGTTGCATATTTCGTTACACCCGCCATCTTGGTTGAGTACCATGTCATTCTTACACTTTACGTTACGACCGACATATTGGATCCTATTAACGTTGCAATTATCGTTATGGTCGCCATCTTGAAATTTAGATGTCATCTTGGAAATCCGTAATTTTTGTTAGAAAATCGGGAAAAATTCCAAAATTCATTAAAAAATTAACTTAATAGAATACTGATTGATTATATAGATTCTCGTCCTTGGTTCGAAACCGGTAAGGGAAAAAAACAAAAAAAAAACATCAGATCCTTCCCCCACAGAAGCCACCTACAGACTGACCTGCCACCAATATCAAGGTATATATTTTCAGCTGGTATGACGTCATGTCCGCCATCTTGTCTTCGTCCACTGGACCCGTCATCTTGTTTTCGTCTGCTAGAGTGTTCTGGCGACAATTTGATATAATTTTCTGATCTCCATACCTTTAACCTAGACTGTTGGCATTGAACTTTGTCATTGACCTTGAACTTTGACCCTGACATTGAACTTTGACCTTGACCTTGAAATTTGACCTTGACCTTGATCTTTGACTTTGACCCCCATCATAGATCCGTCATTTTTTGTTCAGTACATGCTACCAGGAGCTACCACATGCTAGTGGTCATTGCTACCATCTTGTTTTCGTCTGCTGGAGGTCACCATCTTGTGTGTACTCGTCTTACCATCATGCTAGTTTTATTCCAACCTGCTACAGTGCAGTAATCATTTATTATAACTGAGGTGCCCACCATCTTGAAATTTGACCACCATCTTGAAATCATGTAATTATTTAGCTAGAAATGCGGGAAAAATTCCAAATTGTCTCCGTAAAAATCAATTATTAATTTACAAATTGAATGGTTGGATTCCTGTCCACGGTTAGATTCTTGACCAGTGACAGTTGTAACTAATTATTTAATAAATTTGAGATTCTGTTTTCCATTACCTTTCGCGGAGTTTATTAATCATTCACTCTACGAAAAACAACTCAAGTCAATATACCTAACCAACGAATTAATACACTGCCGATTAGCCTATTATAAAAGTCTAATTTTTCAATAATATGAATAACATATAAACCGTTCATGTACAAAGCCACACATATAGACCAATTGTCCTCAGTCAATGAGACAGAGTCATGTCATTATCAGACGTATAGGCTAGTCATTTCAGGACCGCATGACCTTCGTCGTTAGCTAATTATATTCAATTAATCTATCGTGATATTTTTATACATTATAAAGGACCAAGTGACCTTGAAAAATATTTTAGTAACACCAAGAGGTTTTAAACTAGTAAATATTCAAACACTACATTTTGTACTACGCTTATTAACAAAAAGGAAGCGCCGACAACGAAAAGGCAGCACCGCCAACAAAAAGGTAGCTCATTTGGAAGCGCCGACAACGATAAGGCAGCACCAACAACAAAAATACAGCTCATTTGGAAGCACCGACAACGAAAAGGCAGCACCGACAACAAAAATACAGCTCATTTGGAAGCACCGACAACGTAAAGGCAGCACCGCCAACGAAAAGGCAGCTCATTGGGAAGCGCCGATAAAGAAAAGGCAGCACCGCCAACGAAAAGGCAGCACCGCCAACGAACAGGCAGCACCGCCAACGAACAGGCAGCACCGCCAACGAAAAGGCAGCACATTTGGAAGCATCGACAACGAAAAGGCGACATCATCATCGAAAAGGCAGCACATTTGTCATTGACTCCAATATTCATTAGCTGCATGAATTCGCTCGCTCCAATATTCATTGGCTCCAATATTCATTGGCTTTAATATTCATTGGCTCCAATATTCATTGGCTCCAATATTCATTGGCTCCAATATTCATTGACTCCAATATGCATTGTCTCCAATACTCATCGGCTCCAACATTCGTTTGCTCCAATAATAATTTACTCCAATATTCATTGGCTCCAATATTCATTGGCTCCAATATTCATTGGCTCCAATATTCATTGGCTCCAATATTCATCGTCTCCAATATTCATTGGCTTCAATTGCTCCAAATGCTCCAATATTCATTGGCTCTAATATTCATTGGCTCCATTAATTCGCTCGCTCCAATATTCATTGGCTCCAATATTAATCGTCTCCTATATTCATGGGCTCCAATATTCATTCACTCCAATATTCATTGGCTCCAATATTCATTGGCTCCAATATTCATTAGCTACAATATTCATTGGCTACAATATTCATTGTCTCCAATATTCATTGGCTTCAATATTAATTGTCTCCAATATTCATTGGCTCCAATATTAATTGTCTCCAATATTCATTGGCTCCAATATCAATTGGCTCCAATTGCTCCAAATGCTCCAACAGGCTCCAAAAGGCTCCACCAGTCTTTTGATTCCAACAGTCTTTTGGCTCCTATAGTCATTGGCTCCAATATTCATTGGCTCCATCAGTCATTGACACCAACAGTCTTTTGGTTCCAAAAGTCTTTTGACTCCAAATATATTTGGCTAGAATTCTTCGAGTCTAAGAGACTATGAGGCCACATGGCTACGAGTCTAAAATGATCTAGCTGGTTTCAAGTTATACATGGCTTGCGAGGCTACAGAGCTACGAAGCTTCTAGTACACAAGTTTACGTGACTGCGAGGATACAAGACTACAAGTCTGCATGAGTACTTGACTACAAAGCTACTCGTCTACAAGGCTCCTGTTGTCGCATCTGTCTTCAACGGAATTTTCTCTTTTCCTCCAACTGCTCCATCAGCATTATGTTATAAGTTACAAGGCTGCTTGCTTACGTAGCTTTAAGTCTACGAGGCTCCAATGCATCATGACTACGAGACTACGACCCACGAGGTTACGAGTCAATGCGATTGCGAGTCTTCAAGGTTACGTGATCGCGAGGCTATAGGACTACGAAGCTTCCAGAACGCATGGTAGCAAGACTGCGAGACTACAATTCTACGAGGTCCTAAGACATCATCTCTACGCGACTACGAGCCATGAGGTTACGAGACTACGTGACTACAAATCTTCAATTTTACGAGACTGCGAGGCTAAAGAGCTATGAAGCCTCCAGAAAACGAGTTTACGTGACTGCGTGAATACAGGAATACAAGTCTGCATGACTACTTGACTACGAAGCTACTCGTCTACAAGGCTCCAATTGTCACATCTGTCTACGTCGGAATTTTCTCTTTTGCACCATCTGCACCATCAGCATTATTTTATAAGATTATAAGGCTACTTGCTTACTTAGCTTCAAGTCTACGAGGCTCCAATGTATCATGACTACGAGACTACGAACCATGAGGTTACGAGACTATGCGATTGCAAGTCTTCAAGGTTACGTGATCGCGAGGCTATAGGACTACGAAGCTTCCAGAACGCATGGTTACGAGACTGCTTGTCTAATTGGACGCGCGGCTACGAAACTTCATGTCTCTAACTGACTACAATAGCACTATTCAGTGGTAAGAGTTAATTTATCTCATGCAAAATAACCTGTTTAAAGTAGTGTCGATTATTGTCATCAGATGACATCACGTGTGGCTTGCAGGTAAATAATATTTATTTCTTTTATGCGGGATGCGGGATGCTCACTATCGATCGCAATAGAACGATGGCTTTGCTAGACTCCAAGGAAAAGGAAGTTTGTTCTTCCAGTCAGTGTTTCACAGATTTCTCAAAGCATATTATTAATTTGACTGAGTAATGATATTTTTTTTTAAATTCCACCTGATAAAAATATTACAAGTTTTGATTTAGTAGCAGAAATTATCGAATTAATTGTAACTCTAAATAAAATGCCATGTCTCATTAGACATAAAAATCCACGCAGAGAGCGGTTTCTCAGAATAGTCAGAAGCACTTGAAGAAACCACAGGAATGATCGCAAGAACACGGGAAAAATTATCAAAATATTGACAAGAATAATCAGGAGCACACGGAGAAAGCAACCATAATATCGGCAAGAATAATCAGGAGCTCACGGAGAAAACCATCATAATATTGGCAAGAATAATCAGGACCTCACGGAGATAACCACCATAATTATAACCAGATTAATCAGAAGCACTCGGAGGAAATGGCCACACGTTTTCTTTGATATCATAAAACAAAATAAAAATAAAAATAAATTAATTAAAAATTTAAAATTTTTTTTTACAAAAAATACATAAATAGATTCTGCTAGCTTGTAAACTTATCATTGTTGAGCAAAAATAGAGTTCTAGTAAAAGCCAGAATTTTATGTATGTATGTATTTTATGTATACTGTTGGAGCCAATAAATACTGGAGCGAATGAATATTGGAGCCCATGAATATAGGAGACGATTAATATTGGAGCCAATGAATATTGGAGAGAGCGAATTAATGGAGCCAATGAATATTGGAGCCAATGAATATTGGAACATTTGGAGCAATTGAAGCCAATGGATATTGAAGCCAATTAATATTGGAGCTAATGAATATTGGATCCAATGAATATTGGAGCCAATGAATATTGGAGCCGACGAATATTGGAGCCGATGAGTATTGGAGACAATGCATATTGGAGCCAATGAATATTGGAGAGAGCGAATTCATGGAGCCAATGATATTGAAGCCAATGAATATTGGAGTCAATGATTATTGGAGCCAATAAATATTGGAGCCGATGAGTATTGGAGACAATGCATATTGGAGTCAATGAATATTGGAGCCAATGAATATTGGAGCGAGCGAATTCATGGAGACAATGAATATTGCAGACAATGAATATTGGAGCCAATGAATATTGGAGTCAATGACAAATGAGCTGCCTTTTCGATGATGATGTTGCCTTTTCGTTGTCGATGCTTCCAAATGTGCCGCCTTTTCGATGGCGGTGCTACCAAATGTGCTGTCTATTTGTTGGCGGTGCTGCCTTTTCGTTGTCGGCGCTTCCAAATGAGCTGCCTTTTCGTTGGCGGTGCTGCCTTTACGTTGTCGGTGCTTCCAAACGAGCTGTCTTTTTGTTGTCGGTGCTGCATTTTCGTTGTCGGTGCTTCAAAATGTGCTACCTTTTTGTTGGCGGTGCTGCCTTTTCGTTGTCGGCGCTTCCAAATGAGCTGCTTTTTCGTTGGCGGTGCTGCCTTTTCGTTGTCGGCGCTTCCAAATGAGCTGCTTTTTCGTTGGCGGTGCTGCCTTTACGTTGTCGCTGCTTCCAAATGAGCTGCATTTTTGTTGTCGGTGCTGCCTTTTCGTTGTCGGTGCTTCCTTTTTGTTGATTGCGCGTAGTACAAAATGTAGTGATTGAATATTTATTAGTTTAAAACCTTTTGCAGTTACTAAAATATATTTTTCAAGGTCACTTGGTCCTTTAGAATGTATAAAAATGTCACGATGGGTTAACTGAATATAATTAGCTAACGACGAATGTCATGCGGTCCTGAAATGACTAGCCTATACGTCTGATAATGACATGACTCTGTCTTATGGACTGAAGACAATTGTTCTATATATGTGTGGCTTTGTACATGAACGGCTTATAGGTTATTCAGATTATTGAAAAATTAGACTTTTATAATAGGCTAATCGGCACTGTATTAATTCGTTGGTCAGGTATATTGACTTGAGTTGTTTTTCGTAGAGTGAATGATTAATAAACTCCGCGAAAGGTAATGGAAAACAGAATCTAAAATTTATTTAATGTATAGTTACAACTTTCACTGGTCAAGAATCTAACCGTGGACAGGAATCCATCCATTCAATTTGTAAATTAATAATTGATTTTTGCGGAGACAATTTGGAATTTTTCCCGCATTTCTAGCTAAATTATTACATGATTTCAAGATGGCTGTCAAATTTCAAGATGGTGGTCACCTCAGTAATAATACATGATTACTGCACTGTAGCAGGTTGGAATAAAACTAGCATGATGGTAAGACGAGTACACACAAGATGGTAACCTCCAGCAGACGAAAACAAGATGGTAGCAATGACCACTAGCATGTGGTAGCTCCTGGTAGCATGCACTGAACATAAAATTACGGATCCATGATGGGCGTCAAGGTCAAATTTCAAGGTCAATGTCAAATTTCAAGGTCAATGTCAAATTTCAAGGTCAAGGTCAAATTTCAAGGACAAGGTCAAATTTTAAGGCCAAGGTCAAATTTTAAGGTCAAGGTCAAAGCCCAAGATCAAGTTTCAAGTTCAAGGTCAATGTCAAAGTTCAAGGTCAAGTTTCAAGGTCAATGACAAAGTTCAATGCCAACAGTCGAGGTTAAAGGTATGGAGAACAGAAAATTATATCAACATGTCACCAGAACACTAACAGACGAAAACAAGATGACGGTCTCCAGTGGACGAAGACAAGATGGCGGACATGACGTCATACCAGCTGACGATGTATACCTTGGTATTGGTGGTAACGATATATACCTTGATATTGGTGGTAGGTCAGTCTGTAGGTGGCTTCTGTGGAGGAAGGATCTGATGTTTTTTTTTTATTTTTTTCCCTCACCGGTTTTTAACCAAGGATGGGAATCGATATAATCAATCAGAATTCTATTAAGTTATTTTTTTGATGAATTTTGGAATTTTTCCCGATTTTCTAACATAAAAAATACGGATTTCCAAGATGGCGTCTAAATTTCAAGATGGCGACCATAACGATAATTGCAACCTTAATAGGATCCAATATGTCGGTCGTAACGTAAAGTGTAAGAATGACATGGTACTCAACCAAGATGGTGGGTGTAACGAAATATGCAACTTTTATATAATCCAAGATGGCGAACGTAACTTAACTGCAACAGTGGTTTTTAAGATTTTTATTTAATTCGATTATTTAAATTTTTTTATGATTTAAAAAAAAATCCGATTTTCTAACAAAAAAATTGCGGATTTTCAAGATGGCAGGCGTAACGGAAACTGCAACGGTGACGTCATTATCCATGATGACGTCAGAGGCTTATCGTAGGCTGTAGACATGGATGCTTAAGCCTACATATGGACATTTCGTGGTTTTTAAGGCAAAACGACTTTTGTGGTTTTTCGAAATCCTAATTATCCCTCGAAACGGGAATTTTTACCTCGAAACGGGAATTTTTACCTCGAAAACGGGAAATTTTGAGTCACAAATGGCCGCCGTGACGTCACAATCCAAGATGGCGGACGCCGACACCACAACTACATCCTGAATCCTGTTTCAGGAGCCCCTATTATATACTACTAATATTGAATAAAAATTTTGTCAAAAATAACTTTTTCTTAGATATCTACTTAAATTAATAGTAACGATTAATTTTATGTTTGTTATAGGTATAAAGAGTTTGGTTGTTTTTGTTGAATTTAGCAATGAAATAATGTAGGCTAGTGTACGCTTGTTATGCTAGTAATGCTGACAAGGGCAGTTTTGCTCTTGATATGAATATTGTGCATCTAGTATGTTCTATGTTTCTAGTTGTGTGATGGAATAAGAATAATAGCAGTAAAAATGTCTGTGTGAACAAGTAACCTGATTGTACTTATTTATTTTAGTATCTCCAAAGGTTAAAGGCTCAGTCATGGTCTTGTTTACGGTTTAAAACAGGCAGGTAGAAAATCTTAAGGCCGATCCACACGCGTTTCCAGCAACTATTTACCTGCGCAGGTCACATCGTTGTAGACAAGACGTAGCGTGTAGACAGGATAACTGCGCAGTTTTGTGAACTGCGCGGAGACAGAACACGGAGAAGGAAAACTGTGGCCAAGAGCATTTATGACCACGCAGTTTAGTCGACCTGCACATACTTGTCGTAGCGTGTGGACACTTCCTCCGTTTTCTTCGTACACAGGGCTCAGTTCTCCCTCGGTATTTGTGCCGGAACAGTGTGACCGATTTGGACAGGGTTTAAGTGAATTTCAAACGGAGTTCATTGATCTGTACAAGTTCTTTCCGTGTTTGTGGCGGGTCAAATCAAAAGAATATAGCGAGAGGGACAAAAAGAGTCAAGTGTATGATGCATTTGTGCAAAACTGCAAAGAGGTTGACATCGCGGCCAACAGAGATATAATCACAAAAAAAGTAATCATTTGAGGTCGGTATACCGGAAAGAATTGGCTAAAGTAAGGAATTCTACACGTTCTGGGTCTGGGGCCGATGATGTTTACAATCAATCTTTATGGTACTTTGATTTGTTCGAGTTTTTGAGTGACCAAGAAACTCCGAGGGAGTCTACCAACACGATGGATAACGAATCAGTTACTCAACGGAAGGAGATGAAGATCAGGTAAGAAAATATTTGTACGTTACATTGTTATTATAACCAAAGTGATACAATAAAAGAATTGCACGCTGTAAGTAACGTGTAGTACTAAGAACTCATTTGTACGTAACAAAATAATTCTAGAGAAAAAATTTGCTCGGTAAAATCATTTAGTAGTACAGTTACTTTAATGAAAAAATTAAACTTAAGAAAAAAATGGTATATTTACCTAATATCACTTTGGTAAAAGAATACTTGGTGGCCATACTTAAATGAAAGACAATTTGTAAAGAAATAGTAATTATAAAAAAATTGTCTTGCAATGCGTGTGTCGGAATACTAAGTCCACATTTGTATAAGTACGAACAAACAACTTTAAAAGCACCTGAATTAACAATCGTATATATATATATATAAAGAAACATTATGTAATCCTTACGATTTCATTGGCAACCGTATTTCCAAGAACCACAATTAATTGGACTTATAAAAGACTCTTTAGGCGGAAAATGTAAAATTTGTATTAGTAAATATGTCAAAAAAAGCGAAACGTATTGATTTTAATAACCTATAGCATATAATAAATTATTAGCAAATTGTTCCATGATAAATGAGAAAATTTAAATTTGACCAATTGACATCATTGCATTACATAAATTTGTTATTCAATTATGGAAAAAACATTTTTACATTACTTGTGTGATGTGTACAATTATTACTGTTTTAATTTGTCAATACCTAACAATACCAACACCAAGTGACAGAACTTTAGCATGAGGTTAAATAACCTACAATGTGACAAACGTGTCTTGTCAAGGAACTGATCATGTATTATTGAAATAAAGTTTGAAATCATCTCTAACTCTTGTAGCACTGTGCAAAATGTTTTCTCTTGTTCCCCGTAGAAGATCACGCTTAACTTCAAGGTCATACCTGTCACCACCTCAAGGGAGCAGTCGTCGACATTTTCACGATCCAACGTTTCAGGAGGTGTGTAAGTTTGAGGACTCCGTCTACGTAGGAAATTGTGCAATGCACAACATGCCAGAACTACTGTATCAATGTTCTCCAACTTCAAATTTGTCGCTGTATGGAAAATGCTAAATCTTGATGCTAAGATTCCGAAATTATTTTCGACAACATGTCGAGCTCTGGACAAGCGATAATTAAATATTCTTCTTTCCTTATCCAGTGATTCCCTTCGGTATGGCTTCATAACGTCTCTGCGCATTGCAAACGCCTCATCGCCAATAAAAAAATATTCAAGAACTCCATTAGACATTGAAAATGGAACTCTCAGGTCATTGTTCACGAGTTTCTCAAAAAACTTTGTATTGTTCATGAGTCCGCCATCAGAGACTTTGCCGTTTGTGCCCACATCACTATACACAAACTCGCATTTGGCGTTTGCTATTGCCAAAAGAACTACACTGTTTGTTTTCTTGTAGTTAAAAAAGTATGATCCACTTCCCTTCGGTGGCATAATCCTGATGTGCTTACCATCTATGGCACCTAAGCAGTGAGGAATATGCCACTTTCTTTCGAATTCAGCTGCTATTTGCATCCAATCCTCTTCAGTTTTCGGAAACTGCAACAAATTATATGTAATCATGTAGCATTAAAATATTTCCAAACACAAGTTAATTAAAAAATATGTATCTGTTTCAGGTTGCAGACAACATAGATCAAAGTGGCATTAAAGCAGATGGCACAGAAACATCTGCAAGTACTGGTACACCCAATACATCATGAACCCTGGCTTCAGGTCATGGACGTGAATCAGTTTCCTGCAGAACCTCACGTTTGCAACGTTATCACAAGAAACATCTGCGTGCAGATAAAGAAAAGACAGATGAAGTTATAGCTTTGGTAGGGAAAAAATTAGAATCTTTAAAGGACGATGACTGTTTCGATACATTTGGCAAACATGTCGCCAACAAACTTCGAGCGCTCACAGGTCACCAGAACATGTTTGCACAAAAACTGATCGACGATGTATTATTTGAGGCAGAAATGGACTCATTGAGTAGGTACTTAAGTGTTGCCAATATGAGGCAGGTCCAAAATAATTTTGGCATGCTCGGTGGTCGTTATGAATGGCGTGAGACCATCCCACCACAACTCGCACACATTCCACCCTAACTATCACAGCAACAGAACACCTCAACACAACACACAGAAAATCAAAACATCCCACATCTACTTGCACAACAGAACAATTCACAGAATATGGAACAGCGAACTGGTCAACAGCAACACACACACGTGGATTACTTTCAAACATTTAAGGACAACCAAGAGTAATACTAGAACTCTGGCAATAAAACACTATACAGACTTAAGGGAAATAGTTTCGATTACATAACAGTTTAATACGTTCATGTATTAAGGAGGTTTGGTTTATTATTAATTCCCCTATTTGACATAATATGAAAGTGTTTATTTGTTATGTCCTATTTGTATGTTCCATGCTATCCAAATAATAAAATAATTACTTTCATTTATTACTTTTAAATAATCCATTCTGAGTACCTTGTTTATTGCTTTACAATTTTCTGGGATGATTTCACTCAGTACTTGCTTCGATATGATACTTGTAAATTCCAAGTCCTTGTAACTTCGGCCGGTTGCTAGGAATCTCAACGTAGCGGCAAGTCTCTCATGTGGTGAAATAGCTTTTCTCATACATGTGTTCTGTTTCATGATCTCCGGCGTTACTACTTTCAATAACATATTGTATGTTTCAACGTCCATTCTAAGATAACTTCGCCAGTCCTCAGGCTGACACAATTCACGAAGTAACTTCACTTGTGAAAACTAATTCTTTTAAGCAGCCACCGCCTGCATCAACGTGAACGTCGCGTGCGCTTGCAACGTTTCATTTGCCTTCCTTTTGCTATACACAGTGCAAACAAAATCACTTTCTCCATGGCGGAATTCTCGCAACTGATAGGATAAAACTTTGCTGCAAACTATGCAGTGTGGACACGGCTAAACTGCAACCTTTTGTTTGCACAGTTTTACCTGCACAGTCAAAACTGTGTACAAAACGTTGCGTGTGGACCGGCTGCAAAAGCACTACTTGATGGGTGATTACCAGAAAATAGTAACAGTAGACAGAACACAGCAAAACACGAAACCAGTGAATGTGGCGGACATCCTGTTTGTGTAGTTGCTCCCAACAATCCGTACAGTTGTATAAATATTTATGTCCTGAAGAATGGAGCATATATGCAATGGCGCAATGGGGGGGGGGGTGTGTAACCCCCCCCCCAGAGCCAAAATAATAATGGTAAAAAACTATTAATTCCGAGGAATCAGTACGTCTACAGTGCTAACAGACTACATTATTTAGAGTCATAAAATAAAAATCCAAGATGGCGGATATTCATCCACCTTAACAGAGTAGAGTTGCAGTCTTTGTGTAGCAAGTGTTTGCTAGTCGTAGTTAAATATATTGACAATAGATGGTGAGCGAATGCACTTGGCGTCGCTAGGACAGCTACGGATATGGTTCATTCTGTGAGCATCTTCTAACAAACTGTTATCTATCTGCAATCTCATATTACACCGATGGTTTTATCACTGTTATAATCATGGACAAGTTTTTAATAAAATCAAAAAAATGCAGAGAAGAAAACATTGATTCAGACGCAACAGCATCAGAAGCCAACCCTTTAGATATAGCGAGCAAGTACCTAGGCTACTGCTACTGCAGTTTTTATAAGTTGGTGTCAAATTATGGTTGAAGCTTAAGTTATAATGTTTTTAGATTGTAGCATTTGGTTACCGTAAATTTATTATTATAATTATTTTATTATATCTTCTCTCATGTGATAGTTTATTGTGTTATTTAAAACGAGACTCTAATTATCTTGTTAAAAATACTTTTCAATGTAAAATTAATCAGGTTAGTTATTGAACGCCCAATAGATAAGCCAAAGTTTTGTTATTGTAACCAAGTTAGGTTAGGACGCATATCCGTTTTATTTACTTTGTTTTCCTGTTTTTTATATTATTATAGCATCACATATTATTCTAAATTCCATCGCAAATAATTGTAAATAATATATTTAAGTTTTGCATAAAAATTAATATAATCTCAAACCCAGACTGCCGATGCGTGAGTTTTTGTTGTTGCTGGCGAACGCGGGGGTCGGAGATTAATAATATTGGGCGCGTTGTTCAAAATTACGTCAGGGAAAATGTTTGAAGTCCATCATAGATTAATTATTTTGAGGAAACACAATGGAAGTGGTTCAATTTAATGTTTTGATGTGACGTTTGAACTACGCTACAGGCTTGGAATATTGGTATTTTTCTTTGTTCATATGATCCTAGAAATGAACACATGGCTATGATATCTACAGCCAACATTGAACAGCAGAAAGATGTATCGAGTATCAGCTCCTTTCCACATGCTAGCACATCCAAGTTTTCGAACGAAAAAATGGACACTTCTCAACTGGGAATGTTATTTGCCCCATTTTCGAAGGATTTTGGACTAGCCATGAGCAAGCCTGTAAGTACTATTTTATTTTTTACATTTTTTCCGAGTATTTTTAATTGACATGAAATTATGTCCAAATATTTATATGTAATATTTCAGATGGATGATGCAACTAGGAAGGATCTATTAGAAAACCCATGGACACCAGACTTCAACTTCAAATTCAAACCATCAGGAAATCGCAATCTGAAATTCCAGCTGAAGTGGATGACAGAGGGAGATCGTTCGTCTACTCACCAGCACAGGATGGTGCATACTGTAAGTACTGCAGCTTATTTGCTACTACTGTAGGGAATCAGTCTTCATATGCAGGAAAATAAGTGAAAAAGCCATTCAGAGATTGGAAGGATGCAAAATCTGAATTTAACAAACATGCTAACACTCGGTATCATGCACAATGTATGGAAAGAGCTGCCAACTTTCTGGAAACTTAAACAGGTTTGAAAGAAAGTGTGGACATTAGTCTGGACAGAGAAATTAAGTCACAGATTGAAAGGAATCGAGAGTGCCTTAAACCTATTATTGAGACTGCTATTTTCCTTGCCAGGTTAGGCATTGCATTTAGAGGCCACCAAGATTCAGGACCCCTTAATTTGGAAGAGCCTCCTAAGAAAGGTGAAGGTAAATTTAGGTCTCTTCTAAAATTTCGAGCTGAGGCTGGAGATCAGGCATTAAAGGAACACCTGTCAACAGGAGGTTCAAATGCCACATACATAAGCTGGCTGTTGCAGAATGAAATTATATCATCCCTGAATGACATAATACTAAATAAATTGGTTGAAAGAGTTAATCAAGCTAAGTTCTTTTCAATAATGTGTGACGAAACAACAGATGTAAGTGGAACAGTTCAACTAGCAGTGAGTGCAAGATTTGTAGAAAATTTCGTAGTCCATGAAGTATTTCTGCAGTTCATCTCAGTAAAGGATTGTACTGGGGCTGGCTTAGCAAACACAATTTGTACAACAATGGAAGAAGTGGGGCTAGAAACAAAAATGTTGGTCGGCCAAGGTTATGATGGAGCAGCAGCTATGAGTAGTGCTTTGAGAGGTGCCCAAGCAATTGTTCAGCAAAAATACAAGAAAGCCCAGTATGTTCATTGTTCTTCGCAATCGTTCAACCTTGCACAGTCTCAAGGTTGCAAATTACCACAAATAAGAAACTGCAAGGAACTTTTTTAAGTTCCCAAAAAGGCAGAATGTACTTCAAGACGAAATCAATAAAATACAAGAGATGCCTAGGGCACAGAAACTGAAAAGAATGTGTCCTACTCGATGGGTTGAACGACATGATTCTCTTCGCTCCTTTATTGAATTGCTTGAGCCTATGTTGGCAGCTCTGGACGTGATTGCAGGGTTATGGAGCGACAGAAAGACAGCTACAGATGCAAGGATGCTTGCATGTGCGATATGCAATTGAAGCGGGTGTATCTTCAGAGTTCGTACATGCGCCTTCCTTCCATCCCTCTCCTCACGTCATTATACTCCTCTCCTACCCCCTCCCTCTCGCCAATAATTTATTTACAGGTGAATTCTCATGTGTCTGGTGTGCGGTGCGCCGTTTCCCCTTAATTTCCCCTCCGCGCATGCGCAATTGTGTTAGGCTCTATTATTTAAGGGCTCGCAGAGCTCATTGGAGTCCCCTTTTTTTAACTGAGTTTTAGTAGAAACAACATGTATTGTTGTTGCCGTTCTGTCAGATTTAATCACTTCTTAGCTGTTGGTCGTCATAATGTTTTGTAAATTTGTATCTGTTAAATTTTTGTTCGGGCACGTCTGACAGAACTTTACTTAAATTCACTTTGGGAAATAAACGTGCTGGTGTAGCGGGGTTGAGAACTCATGTCTAAAGGATCATAACCTTTAATAATTTGGAATTTTTGCTAGCCAGCTTATAACCTTCTGCAACGACGACCACGGTGAATAATTCGCGTGTACGGCCATGCAATCTCTAGTCCGCCGCGTCGAATGAAGTACTGTCAGGTTTGGTAGAGTAATAAACCTTCGTGTAACTTGTACTTTGTCTCGGTTTGTATGTCAATGCTTGAATTTTTGAGAGTCATTGTTTGTAACTGAATTTGTTGGGCTTGCGCGCTTAATTGGGTGCGCAGTTTTTTGGGGCGTTTAGTCCTTTTACCTTGGTCGTGGTGAATTGCTTTGAACTAGACCCGGGATTGCATGTGTCATTACGGTTTTTTTTGTTGTATATTTGGCGTATGTAAATTGATCATTATTGTATTACGTATCTAATCAGTTTATTGTTAAATGCTTGTTCGAATACGTATAGAGTTTACTAAGCTATAAATGGTTTTGCTATTTTGGTTATATTTATTTGTTTTTCTCTCATACCACGTAAGGGTTTCCTCCACAGTGTAGCTACTCATTTCCTATCCAGCTAGGAACTTCGCATTAACGTGAGGTGTTGTACACCGAGTTTGTAGTCTCTTGCGAATTCCGTATCCCAAGGGGCTGCAAATAAACTGCGCTACTCTGCTAGCGTAGCTTCTGTGCTGTGTTGTTCCCTGTTACAGTATCACTACCATCATGGCTGCTCCGTCAGTGGGCTGGGTGTATAAATGTTCTAAGAGCGAGCTGCTGCAGCACTTTGAGGACAACGGCCTTGTCTACGAGCCTTCCGAGACCGTGGCGCACTTGCGCGCCAGGCTTGTAAAGTTCGTCCGGACGTCATGGGACGCGGCGAGTGCGGACTCTCCTCTGCCCGCTCCCATTAGCGTGAGTGCTGCGCAGAACTCGTCGTTTAATTTGAAACTTTTTTTTTCAACTTTGAAATCTCTGCCTTCCTTGGACGATGCCGAGCCCAAGGCGGCTTTGACATTTCTGTTAGAAGCACATAGGATCAATGAGCTTAATCTTGTTTCTGAAACTGACTTTCTAAAGGCTCTGCTTAGTAAGTGCGGAAGCCACTATCAGGAATTGTTAACGAACGCGATTCGCAATAGGTCTACCTTTTCAGATTTTAAGTCACAAGTTCTACGTCTAGCATGTCCTCCACGAGTCCTTGACACCTGTAAAAGAGATTTAGTTTACAGGTTTCAGTTTCCTAACTAGTCAGTTGTAACATTTATAAACTCAGTTTTGTCTTACGTAGAAGTGTTAGAATTGACTCTGCTTGAGGCTGAAGTGGTAGACATAATATTAGAAAACATCACACCTCTGTGCCTTCAGCACTCAGCTATGCTTAAAGCCCCTACTACAATAGAGGAATTACGTCATTGGGGCCGTGAAATAGAGAGTAGGCTCATTACGACGCAGAAGTTTCATGCGGAATTTCCACCCATTGGTCATTTTGGCATGACACGCCCACAGTCTAAGGCCTTGAGCTCCCAGCCTGCTAAAGTGTTGGCTGTCGGCGGCGCCGAGCGACCGCCCGCTCGAGTGAGCATAAGTGTAATCCAGCCTGGTAGCACCGAGCGACGTGCGCCTGATGATGCACCGCGCGCCAGCCAGGTCGCCGGGCCGTCTAATGCCACTGACGTCACGCACTCCCACGGCAGGTGTGCCAACTGCTGCGCGTTTGGACATTTAACCGCAGCTTGCTCTAGCACTCGTGTGGATCTCCATAGACGTAAATGCTTTAGGTGCAAGGGAATCGGGCATTACCGCCGGGATTGTCCGGGAAACTGACCTTGACGGGCCGGAAACTTGGTCGTCTCCGTCGGAAGTTACGCAAATCCAAGTCTAAATATTTTTTACATTTTGTGGAAACTTTGATTCAAGGACAGTCTTTCTCCGCCTTGGTGGACTCCGGGGCTACTTGTTCGCTTATTAGCGATAGCCTGTTTGATCGTTTGTGCATCCGGTCCCCGTATTTAGCGAGTAAAGTCTCTCACAACTTTGAAGCTAAGGTTTTCACCGCCAACGGGGAAGTTTTGAGTGCCTCTAAGTCGGTCGTCTTACACTTGAAAATCGCGGGTTTGTCCTGGGATTGGGTATTTACTGTGGTGCCTGGTCTCTCTTATGATTTGATATTGGGTTTAGATTTCCTGGGCGGCACCCGCTGCGTCTTCGACGCGTGTGCGTGTGAGTTACGCTTTGGATTTGCCCCCAACTTAAGGGTATTGCTTACCTCTGAGAACGTAAAGCCGATTGTCATGGCTTGTCACGAGCCCACTGTTAGTGATAGGGAGAAAGCTTTAGCGGAGTTGATAACGTTGTATCCAGACGTAATCACTAAGGCCATAGGTAGATGCGATGTGCTTCCGTATCGCCTTTATTTGAAGGACGAAACGCCTGTCAGATCTAAGTATCACAAAGTGTCGCCTCCTAAGTTGCAGGCAATGAGAGAAATTATTAACAGGTTGTTGGATGCCGGGGTTATATCGCCGTCTACCTCGGATTACAGTACTCCCACATTTTTGGTTTCAAAAAAAAACACCTCTGAGTTTAGGATGGTGCATAATTATAGGCCCCTAAATGAAAAGTTAGTGGATGACATTTTCCCTCTCCCTACTGTTGAAAGCGCGCTACAGCATTTAGGGAAAGCTAAATTTTACTCAGTTCTTGATCTCAATGCCAGTTTTCATCAATGTTTGATGGATCCTGCCTCTCGTAAGTACACAGCCTTTTCGACTCCCTGGGGGCACTTCGAATATAATCGCGTGCCTATGGGCGTGTCGTTTGGAAGTCAGGCACTGAGCCGTGTGCTTGACCATGTGCTCAGTGACCTAAAGTTCAAATTCGTCTTTAATTACATTGACGACATTGTTATTTATAGCGCGACATTTGAGGAGCACTTACTGCACCTCAAGGAGGTTTTAGAGCGCTTAAGGACCGCCCACTTAACCATCAATCCAAACAAAATTGACTTAGCTAAAGGCCATGTTAAATTTTTAGGTTTCATAATTTCTGAAGGGAACTTGGTCATGGATCCAGATAAGATATTCCCCATTGTTAATTTTCCCCGACCCAAGAGCCTTAAAGGGGTACAACGCTTTCTGGGCATGATCGGATACTTCGCCCGTTTTGTACAAGATTTTGCCGTTACTGCAGCCCCGCTTAACCACCTGCGTAAAAAAAAATGTCGGATTTTCCTGGGGTGAGGAACAGGAAAAGGCTTTCAACACCCTTAAATCCTTAATAGCTTCTCCTCCTGTTCTTATCCTTCCGGATTTTGAGCGGCGATTTACTCTTCAGGTTGATGCCTCCTCCATTGCTCTAGGCGCGGTGCTAGGGCATATGGAAGACGGTAGGTTACGCCCCATCGCCTTTGCCAGCCGCGCTCTCTTGGAGTAGGAGAAGCGGCTAGGCACATACGAGAAGGAGGCCCTCGCCTGCCTATTCGGCGTCGAAAAATTTCAGTCTTATCTTGATTGTCAGCAATTTGATCTTTTTACTGACAATCGGGCATTGTCTTGGCTCTTCAACCACCCACACCAGCTGGGGAAGCTGGGTCGTTGGGTTCTTCGTCTTTCCAAATTTAATTTTCAGCTGCATCACATTAAGGGCGCTGATAATGTGGTTGCCGACGCTCTCTCTCGCATGTATAACACGGATGAATTCGAGGCCGTGGAAAACCCTTCTGAGCTTGAGCCTGAGCCTGTTCACGTTAATGTCGTTAAAGTGTTCCCTGAATCTTATTTCAGTATACGTGATTGCCAGGCACAGGATCCCTTTTGTGAAGGAGTCAAAAACGACTTGGCGGCTAATGAAAATGTTCCGTACGTTGAGGAAAATGGCGTAATTTTCTTTACAGGCAAATCTGGCCATGCCCGCAAGGCCCTGGTGCCGGCTAAATTACGTCCCATGGTATTGAGTTATTACCATGCGTCCTTGATAGGTGGCCACCTTGGCATAGAAAAAACCTTCAAGCGAATTTCAGCTCATCTTGCGTGGCCCGAGTTAAAGGCCGACGTAAGAAATTTTATCCGCTCCTGTCACGACTGTCAGGTGTCAAAGCCCCCTCAGAACACCAGAGTGGGGCTGTATGGTGCAGACGCCCCCGTCGCCCCCTGGCATGTAGTACATATGGACATTTTCGGCCCCCTCACCCGGTCCCGCAAGGGTAATAATTGTATTTTGGTTCTCCTAGACATATTCACTAAATTTGTTATTTTGATACCTTTAAAGAACATGAAGGCCACCACGATAGTCAAATCACTGAGGGATTGTGTTTGGAAACTGTTCGGCGCTCCCGCCATGTTAGTGACCGATAATGCTAAATATTTTCAGTCCACGGTCTATAAAAACATATGTCTGGAATGGGCTGTGAAACCGATTTTCAGCAGTGCTTACTATCCTAAAGGTAACCAATCTGAACGCCTAAATAAGGTCCTTAAGGCCACTCTCATTTCCTTTTACCGTGATGATCAAACGTTGTGGGACACAGATTTAGATTTTATTAACGTTGGATTAAATTCTGCTCATCACTCGGCCTCTGGATTTCCGCCCTCGATTCCTTTCTTAGGTAGGGAAATTACCCACCCGCTTCTTAATCAGTGGGGCCTCCCTTCTTGTGAGACCGTACTCGACAGCGCCTCCCTAGACGCCGTTCTCGATACTGTGTCGTGTAACTTGCGTAAGGCCCGCGAGGCTGTGGCAGCTACGTTTAATAAGACGCGCACTGAGCATGGTTTTAGTGTAGGTAACAAGGTTTTATGCCGGAGCTTTGTTCTCCCCTCCCGCATTGATAACCTTAATGTAAAATTGTTACCGCCGTATTATGGCCCCTTTGAGATCATAAGATTTCTGGGTCCTAATACGGCGTTGCTCAGATGTTCTTCGAATAAGAAGAAATACAAAAAATGCCACGTTAGTCATTTGAAATTGTACTGCTCTGCATAGCATCCTTGTGGTGACTGTAAATTTTCATTTTACCTTTAGAAACTGGTACGTTGAAGCAAAAAAAAAAAATAATAAATTGGTTTGTTTGTTTCTGCCTATGATGTAATTTAATGTTATTATTACCATTTTCCCCACTTTTGTAAAGCCTTAATTCTTTTGGTGCACACCTTATTCAAGAAAAAAAAAATACTGCCTGGGTTCGGTTGTTTCCTCGTTGTTTTTCGTGTGTTTTAGCCATACTGCATTGACACTGGCATCCCCTCCCTCCTTGCCCGTCCTCTGGTGTGCGTGCGAGCTTCAGTGCGAGTCAAGCTGTTTACCCGTCATCGCTTACAGCTGACTTCTGCTCGTCCGACTTCGCTTGTTGCGGAGTCAGCCCGTCCGTCGGCTGAATGTGTGATTCGTCTCGTCCCGCCCCCGCCGGAGCGACCCACTCCCTGGACTACACGGCCGTCTTTGGCCTTGACATCTATCAGCGGCTTCACGGCACTCTCATTGCCGTCCCTTCGACAGTCAACATGGGGCAGGGCCCGCCCCAGCTGACGTCATCGAAGAGGATAGCTGCCTTCCTTGTTCCCGGCGTGCTGTAGTCATGACCAGCACCCCGGCGAGCTCGAAGATCTTCAGGCCGACTCGCAGAGACAAATCTCCTTGTCATAAGGACGCCTCTCGCCAAACCATGGTGGCGCTCGAGGGGTCCCTCGAATTGACTTGCCTTATTATCGCCCGACTTCATGGGCCGAAACGTCCGCTTCAGTCAGACAGACTTACTGCTCACCACCCTTGCCGACAGAGATTCTTCAACGCTTCACTAGGCTGGCCGCCTAATCGTAATGAGCAATCATCATGTTACTACCCTATGCTCACCCCACTGAAAGGGCTGAATCTGCAAGATCCGCCTTCTGCTGTGCCAATCGTCCCGCCCGACGTCATGGCGTTCCGGCCCAGCTGTCACGATTTCCTCTGGGCGGCATAAGTATCAACGTACCGAGAAGGCGCCCGGGCTGCCGCAACTCCAGGCGCAGAGACCTGTGACGCTTGGGCGAGGCGCAGAGATAGACGCTGTCGACGACTTACGCCACCGCCTGCCGTCGGCCCGCAAGCTGGTTGCTGGTAGCTGGTCGCAGGACGCTGTTGCTGGTTGCCGATCTCCAGTTGCTGGTCGCTGCTCGCTGTTTGCTGCAGTCAAGAATGTGCTACGATCCTGTCATAAACTTTCGCCTTCAAGTGTGTGACACGAAGATGAGAGAAAATAAACTGTTTAAGGCCCGTATCATGGACACCTTTTAAGTCGTTATTTAAAACATTGGAAATTGCTATTTACTGGTGAACTTTAGGGATCGTTCCGGGAAGGTTTAAACTTTTTTTAAGGGGGGGAAGTTGAAGCAGGTGTATCTTCAGAGTTCGTACATGCGCCTTCCTTCCATCCCTCTCCTCACGTCATTATACTCCTCTCCTACCCCCTCCCTCTCGCCAATAATTTATTTACAGGTGAATTCTCATGTGTCTGGTGTGCGGTGCGCCGTTTCCCCTTAATTTCCCCTCCGCGCATGCGCAATTGTGTTAGGCTCTATTATTTAAGGGCTCGCAGAGCTCATTGGAGTCCCCTTTTTTTAACTGAGTTTTAGTAGAAACAACATGTATTGTTGTTGCCGTTCTGTCAGATTTAATCACTTCTTAGCTGTTGGTCGTCATAATGTTTTGTAAATTTGTATCTGTTAAATTTTTGTTCGGGCACGTCTGACAGAACTTTACTTAAATTCACTTTGGGAAATAAACGTGCTGGTGTAGCGGGGTTGAGAACTCATGTCTAAAGGATCATAACCTTTAATAATTTGGAATTTTTGCTAGCCAGCTTATAACCTTCTGCAACGATGACCACGGTGAATAATTCGCGTGTACGGCCATGCAATCTCTAGTCCGCCGCGTCGAATGAAGTACTGTCAGGTTTGGTAGAGTAATAAACCTTCGTGTAACTTGTACTTTGTCTCGGTTTGTATGTCAATGCTTGAATTTTTGAGAGTCATTGTTTGTAACTGAATTTGTTGGGCTTGCGCGCTTAATTGGGTGCGCAGTTTTTTGGGGCGTTTAGTCCTTTTACCTTGGTCGTGGTGAATTGCTTTGAACTAGACCCGGGATTGCATGTGTCATTACGGTTTTTTTTTGTTGTATATTTGGCGTATGTAAATTGATCATTATTGTATTACGTATCTAATCAGTTTATTGTTAAATGCTTGTTCGAATACGTATAGAGTTTACTAAGCTATAAATGGTTTTGCTATTTTGGTTATATTTATTTGTTTTTCTCTCATACCACGTAAGGGTTTCCTCCACAGTGTAGCTACTCATTTCCTATCCAGCTAGGAACTTCGCATTAACGTGAGGTGTTGTACACCGAGTTTGTAGTCTCTTGCGAATTCCGTATCCCAAGGGGCTGCACAATTGTGATTTTCTTATTGCCTTGTATGTAATAGAGTCTGTTTTTGAAATTACATTACCGCTCAGAAAGTACCTTCAAACTGTAAATTTGATCTCAGACTTGCAGTAAACTCTGCAATGAGTTTCCTCACTGGAAAACATGCGCCAAAATGCTGAGGAATGTTTCCACACAATATTTAAAAAGGCTTCAGAAGTCTGTAGAGAATTCAGTATAGCAGTTGTGCAGCCCCGTGTTGTAGGTCGTCAAATGCTAAGGTGCAAAACAACAGCTGACACTCCAGAGGAATATTACAGGAGAGCATTTTATATTCCTTTTTTTGGATGAGACGGTGTCAACCATTGATGACAAATTTCTTTCTCACAAAGAACTACTTCAACCTTTTCAGTCCCTTTTAGCTGCAGTAGGTCCTGGTACAGCAGGGTTTCCCATTCCAGATGAAACTGTCAAGATAACTGATGAATTTGGCTGAATTTTATGATCTTCCTAGTGATATCAAAGGGGAGCTCATCCTATGGGTGCACTTTGTTCAGGGTTTGAAGCAAATTCCACAAAGTGCCATTGATGGATTGCAAAAATGCTATGTAAACATGTTTCCAACTGTGCACGATCTTCTCACCATAACGGCCACTCTCCCTGTCACAACATGCACTTGCGAAAAATCATTTTCAACATTAAAATTATTGAAAACTTACCTAAGAAACACAACAGGAGAAGATCGTCTGAATGGGCTCGCTTTGACATACATACATTACAACATTTCAGTATCGCCATAAGAGGTACTTGACAATTTAGCCAATAAACCAAGGCGTCTTAACATCCGACTGCGGTAAAATCTGCAATGTATGTATTCAAGTTTCTTAATTTGTCAGAATCATAACAGTAGCTAAGAATTTACCTCAATAAAAAATTATTTGTTGTAATGATTTCAAGATTTGTTTTTCATTATTGGAATCCTAAATCCTACATTTTAAATTGTAATTATGTTATAATGATTTCAAGTTTTTGTTATTGGTAGGTATACTATGTGATATATTGTAATGTACATTGTAATGGTTTATGTTTTATTTGTTGGTATCCCATGTGATAAATTGTAAGAATGTTATAAAGTTTTTATTTTTTCCTTTAAAGGTATCCTAAGTGTTAAATTTTAATTATAAACAGTAAAATGTTTTTCTTTATTTTGTCTTGAAAATGAACCCCCCCTCCCCCCAAAAAAAAAAAAAACAATCCTGGCTGCGCCACTGCGTATATGGCAAGTAAAATTTCATTTGGTGGTATCAAGCTAGGAGGGAAACTTGAAGCATGGAAATTTCAAGTTAGTGTGTTGCTAAGGGGAATGGGTGTGTATCGAATTGAAAATGGTTCAGAAACAAAACAAAAGACTGAATAGTCAAAGTAGACAAATAAAGAAGCAAAAGTGCAAAGTTGAATAGTTATGAGGCTATCTGAAAATACTGCACAGGATTATTGTACGTGAAGAAAATTTCACAGTATCTATGAGCAGAAAAGTGAAACAAGTCTCCACATGGTACAAAAAAGTTTCTTTACATACAAATTTGATGAAAGACTTGATAAGTCTTATTTTCTGACAAAGGTATTAGAAATTCATAACAAGGTGAGAAAGATGGAAGCAAATTTTTAGATGAATTCATAAGGCAAAAATACTGATGTCATTACCTGAAAAATATAAACAACTTGTTACAGCTTGGGAGTCTGCCCCAGATGATACACAACTTAACTGCAAGACTTCTGATAGAAGAATGAAGATTTAATTAAAGGGGAGAGTCAGAGTGTAAAGTGGGTATAGTGTTATACGTATAGCAAAACATGGAATTCAAGTTAAGAATATGGAATTGAAGGTCCCAAAGAAAAACTTTGTTTCTACTGTAAAAAACCTGGACACTTCAAAAGGGATTGTGGATACAAACTACGGAGATAATAAAATAGTATTACCTTAATAGTTGTAATATCAGTTATGGTAGGATTCTCACTAAACAAAAATTGGCTTTTAAATAGTGGCGCTAGTGAGCTTGTATGTTCTGAACATGACATCTTCATATCATATAAGGTATTGCCAATTGAGAAGCCAGTTATTACTGATGGATCTGTAATACATGCTGTATGCATTGGACAGATAGGTCTTAAGGCTAATGGTCAAAACTGGACTGAAACTAGTCTACATTGTGCTGCATGTACCAAACTTAAAAATATACTTATTTTCTTTGAGCAATGCAGTAAACAGGGGTTATGTCATGTCAACAAATAGCAAAGTTTGTAAGTTTGTAAAGGAAACTGCAGTTGCTAATGCTGAAAGAAAATTGAATGTATCTAGCTCGTGATTTTCAACCTTTGACAAATCTAGGTAAATCCACTCCATGGACATGAGATACTCGGTCACCAGAATTTTCATAAAAAAATTACATAATGAGTTTCGAATGAAGATAAAAGATATCATGCACAGTCAATTGGTTGTAATTTTTTAACAAAGAACTACAACAAGCTCTAAAAAAAATTATAGAATTAAAAATAATAGGACAACACCTGAAAAAATGGTGGGGCAGAAAAGGAAATGTTAACACTTGTAGAAGTAGTAAGAACCATGATCAATGCAAAGAATTCAGACAAAGACTTGTGGTGGGCAGAAGTTGTTAATACTGCAGCATTTGTCTAAATTGAACCAGTAAAAACAGACATGATGGAAAAACACCAGATGAAGATAACCATTCAGTGTCAAAACATTGCTGGTTTTTACATGTGCACGTACCAAAAAAAAAAAAAAAAAGCAAAAGTGAGATGCAAAAGCTAAAGCTAAAAGAGGCATATTTGTTGGTTATTCTTAAGACACAAAGGAGGGCTACAGGATCTATTTGGCTGATGAAAGTAAAATGGAATTCAAGAGATGTCAAATTTATATTACTACAGCACATGTTGAAAAATAAAGTTCGGGCCGTTATAATTTTTGGTGGTACACAAAGACAGTACGAACACGCCGACCTAAACACCTATCCATATTGTTTTTATTGTGACATTGTGTCAGCACCAATAATCTCACTGAATACTAAATATTTTCATACACAAGCATTTAAATTCTGAAGACGTGCAGAATAATATAAACCAACAGCACACCCAGCCATTTCTACCAAAGAACTAGATGTCACGTGATTAAATTTCCTTTTTGGTTGTTTCACGGGGAGAAAAAATAAAAATGTACATCTGCTTCCCAGTTGCTCAGCTGATTTAGTTCCAATCAATACTCTTTACATTTTCTTGCTTATGTGACAAACACCATCAAGATTAGATGCCATATTGTAACAGAAACGAAACCCAGACAAACAATAAAAACATTTTCACTACCAGAAAAATAGGTAAAAATAAATCGTACGCTGAAAAGCATCAAGATATCTAGAAATTCCGTACTACTGTAATGTAGATTATTTTCCTTAAAAATTACAGGAAAATAGTAAAAGTTGCAGGTATGGATCAGCAACGGATGTGACTTCCTCTGAATAGTTGCCAGTTGTGAGCAATGTGGCAACCACCATAAAGATTCCAGGCCCAGAGTGAATGCAGGCTGAACTACCTTGTGGTTGAACTCGCTCTCGACAACCTCCTGGTCCAGCTCGCGCTGCAGGTGCCGCAGCGTGTCCCGGTCGAGGAAGGACTCGCGGGCGTCGCACGGCGGGCGGCACTCGGGGATCGAGGAGGCAGCCGACTGCTTGTGGCCTTCGTCGTGCGGCACCGCGGCGAGGGACGGGCGTGCGCTCGGGTTGTGCGAGTCGGGGTCAAGCGTGGACACCTGGCAAGAACAAGAACAAGGGCATTCGTTCGGCTAGCAGCACCACGGTCCCCACGACTGACACATATTTACTAACAGGCTGTGAGGAAACAACCTAATAATATTATTTCACGAGCGCAACCACAACTACCATGATAATCACAGCAGTTTACAAGTTTTGACTGAAATCAATATCTGATTGTTTGTTATAATTATGTTTAGATATAAATTTATTATTAGATTATCCCTGGAAAACAAGTTGTTTGCCTTTTTTGTATCCATACTACCGCCACAACAGAACTTAAGTGTTTATTTTAAATAAAGAAAAGTGGTTAATATATGTCTGTTCTGAGAGAATAGTTTTCACCTTGCTACTTTCACCTTGCTACATTCTTATTAGATAATTCTCCCTATTAAATGTCAGGCATTGGGAACATTAATTCTGAACACTTTTACAATTAAATTATAAACTATGTACGTGCAATATTTTGAATCACAGACGACAATATCACACACTTATGGGGGATTAGGCCTAGCTATCTTGCAATTTAAAATATTTTGATAACCCTTGCAATAAAGCTTCCATTCTAAATTTTTGAGTATAACATGGTATAGGACTTTTCTAGAGCTACTTGTTGAAGTCAAAACTTGTAAACTGGTGTGATTATCATAATTGTAGTTCTCGCATGAAATAATAATTTTTTTCCCATGAGGCGCTTAAAGACTAGAGCCTGTTCGTAAATATGTGTTTGCAACAAGATAAAGAAAGCCTGGGAGTTATGATTTATGCTTTAACATGCCAAAAATTGCCATATAATTTCAAAATTTGTACTATAGAAAAAATATGGAAAAATCCAAACTGGCAGGACTTTCCCCCTTAACCGTGTAATGTTCCTGACCATCTGCCTGCTTGTAAAATATTTATTCACTATTTATTTTTCTGGGTTTGTGAAGGGAGGCTAGTGGTTGTATGTAATCACTTGCAATGTTCAGTTCCATAATGGGCTTAAATATTTAACATGTTTGATTTAGTGAACTTTAATTTTAGATAAACACAACTAAGAATCATTTTTGTTGGTTAGGTTAACATGTGTATTAATTACATTTACATATTTTAATTGTGCTATATTTCACTACCTCATAGAACTGGTACTATACAAAGCTTCTAGAACAATTCTGAACATTTTAGGTCTCACAGAGATGCAGGTAGAAAGTTTTTTGAAGTGAATTCTTAAAAAATTTGGACAAGGGAATTCCAGGCAGTAGTCAAAGTAAAAAAATGTGCCATATAATATTGCTCTGGAAGGCATTTGTCTGTTACCATAAGGTCATGATCATTCTGATTGTTTGGCTGGGCCACACGATCACCTCACCCTAGGTTATTTAAGCTCATCACATCATTCAACCAATTATCACTTGTCAGAACCGTCACTCCTCCAGCCTACTCAGCTTGCTGAGCAAGTTAGTGGAGAAGGCCATACTCAGCCGCCTGATCACTGAGACACTATGGAAATACTGCCAACCTTCCAGTACGGCTTCCGAGAGGGACACGCCACACTGTACCCGCTCGCAAAAATAGTCAAGGATGACATAGGTGCATTCAATAACCGAGAGTACATGCTGGGAGTGTTCGAGGCATTCGAAAAAGTGTGGCAAAACGGCCATATACACAAAATGATCAACCTTAACTTCCCGACATCATACATAAAGCTAATAGTCAGTTTCTTGTCAAATCAAACCTTTAGAGTAAAAGAGGATGGACAGTTATCACAGCCCCTCCCTATCGCCAGCGGCGTGTCGCAAGGGGCCCAACTCAGTTCTTTCCTTTACTCACTGTATGTCACCACCATTCAGACTAGACAAGACGTCAAATACAATTATTGGTGAATGGCAGTGCCATTTTCTACATCAGACTCACAAACGCCTACAATTATACCTGCAAGATTTGGAGCGCTGGTTAGAAAAATGGCGCATCAAGGCAAATGCAGATGTTGCAATCAGGAAGGAAAAACTCCTGGATATTGCGAAATGTAAGCAGTACATTACAGTAAGTGAAGAAGCTATATCATTTTATGAAGATGTGCTTCGTTGGCCAGTCACAATGAACAATCACTAAGTGCTACCTACTGTTTGCAGAACTAATATCATTCATTGCTAACAGGTGTTTTCGTGTATTGTTTCTGTTAAATACATAGAGTAACATTTTTGTTTCATTTTCAGAAGTGATGCCAGTGACAGTTTAAGGTTATATTTGTAAAATGGCATAAGTCCAGCAGATTTAAATATTTGTACAGATGTTATTTTGTGAAGTAACACAATTATTATCATGTGCCATAATTTCTGTTGTATTATGGTGTGTATAAAAATTCAATTTAATGCTACAATTATATGGCCACATGCAAACCAGTTTTTCGTGTTTTTCTCACAATTCATGTTTTTGGACATGCGACCTTTTGCAAATATCTGATTCAGTTAATTGTTTTGTTTTGCTGTCTAGCACGCGAATAATACATTGTCGGTGGTCGATTCGTTCGAGCAGATAGTTGGAATGGAGTCGCCAAGCTTTTCTCAAGACGAGAGAGACGAAATAATAAGAAGTTCTGTTCGTATGCGACCGGAGTTGTTTGACTCGAGGGACAGAAATTTTAAAAATTACAAAACTGGTAGGCGATCTTGTTGGAGTAAATGGTAAGTTCATGATTGTATGTCTTCATTTCGTGTGTTGAGGATATTTATGATTATTTTTTTTTTAACTTTTTAAAGTAAAATATAAGTATAGCAACTGTAGCAAATATAAATGTAGCAACTGAATGTTTTGTAGGTAACTTCAATCCTTATTGCATAAAATCATGAATTTCTTTCATCAATAGTATGTCATATTTTATGTATCCCTAGTATCCTATAGGCTCACTTGAAAACTAAATATCAAAGTTAGTTGCTGTTGCTGAATTCACATCCATGTGCTGTAATTTCACAAGTGTATGACAGTTCCTAGGTGAAGAGGCAAGAAGGAGATGGCTTCTCATCAAAAACAATTTCACCAAGTATTGTAGACGGAAAAAGGCAGAAAACCATTCCGGTGCTGGTGCAGGAGCGGTCCATGACAAAATGCCACCACTGTACCAGATGATGACATGGTACCTCAAATATTCTGCAGTGAAAAGGTGTGATATATTTTGAAACAATTGGGGTTTCTGCTGGAATGGTTTCTGGAAAAAAGTAGATTTAAAGATTGTCAAGCACAATCAACACACTGTGGTGTTAAAGCTCATTTTGTCTTAAGCTGTTATACTTTGTGTCAGATGATTTGTCCATGTGTTGATTTAACCTTTTAGCCTACCTGGCTTCCTGGAAAAACTAGGGTTCCTGCGATTTTCTCTTCAGACACTTCTCAGCTTACCCACTTATTATTGTTAGTCAACAGACTTGACAAAGAAATACATTTTTGCTGACCATTACTGCAATGGACTATTTGGGGGAGGGGGACGTATGTAGTACACCCTACCTTTCGTAGCATACACCACAATGTACATTTGTATATACATGTACCTATTCTCCCCACCCCTCTGATATAGCACTATCTTATGTTCCTGTGTAGTCAAAAACTCGTTTGTTGTTTTCAGTCATAGATGTATTATGCAAGCTTGCTCTACATAACATGAAAATTGTTTCAGGACCTCAAGTAACCTTTCAGGGGATCAGGAAATGCCAGACACCCAGTCATCTCAGACACCAATTTGGGATACCCTCCTGTGGGAAAATGAAAACAATACAACTGCAGATGAATGTGGAATCACTGTTTCTGATGAAAACCATACTGCTGTTAACACAAGTGACAGTGTTGTATCTGTGGTAGTTTCAAATAGCAGTACTGGACAAGTTGCTGTATCTATGAAAGTGCTAGATTTCCCACATGTCCCAATGAAAGTGCTAGTTCTGTAGCTGGTTGCAGTAGAAGTACTGGCTCTGTAGCTGGTCCCAGCACAGAAGTGCTACATTTGCAACTGTTTCCAGTGTAAGAGCCGGACCTATGGCAGGTTATAACAGCAGCACCGGCTACTTCTCCTTGTGGAATCTATGGCATTTCCAGATCTCCCAATGGAAATGGAGACAGTGCCACGTCTGCTGGTTCCAGTGCCAGTGTTTGCCATAACCAAACTTGGCAACACATCAATCCACCACTGCAAAACTTTACAAAAAAAAATAAAGATGATCTGGTGCCTAAATTCACACAGGGCATGAGGGCTTTTACACAGTACATCGAACGTGGCTCTCAAGCTGATCCACATATTCACCATTTTGTCGGATATGCATCAGAATTATTAAAAAAGGTTCCAGATGATTTAAGGCTGGAATGTGAGGAACATGTTCTCGCAATCATAAAATCCTACATTCCATAGATTATTTTGTTAGTTTTTAAGTATTGAATTTGTACACTTTTACATACATAATTTGTTTGTACCCATTGTAAGGTACAATGTTTTGCTTTTGTTTTGCATAGTTCTGAAATGTTTGTGTATTTTAATGTTCTTGTATGTTAGAAGTTTGTTAACTTTGTCCTATTTTTCCAGTCCCTAATCTGCAGAGTATTTTCAGAAGGTTGCAATTAAAATTTTTTATTTCAAATTTGATGTTATGTATGATATAGTTATTAAAATAAGTCTCATATAAATTACATTCATAAAATCAGTAACAAAACTAATGCTGTAAAGGCGATTAAACAATTTACTAGAATTAAAGCCTTGGATGTGGTGACAGACTTTATGGAAGGCTTTCATGTCCAGTAAAAAATTAATAAATACACAGGTAGGCTACTATGCCAATATGCATACACACTTGACAAGTTCATAAACATTTCCAGAACAAAAACATACGTAAAATGAGCCTCAGTTAACCAAAAATGTATTACGAACAAAGTAACCATTATCTTAACAAATTGCAAAATAACTACTGTACCAGATTGGCTCTACAAGCACTAAAAACCAAAATGTGAAAAACAACTTTAATTAAAAGGCCTCAGCGTAACAGGATCAGCAATCTTCTACAAGTGTCAACACAAAAACAAAATTAAAACCAAACTACAAATACCCGGGTCAAAACCAGATTACCGATTTAAGGCAAACCCAACTCAGTGTGGACTGATTTTATCCAGGGTCTTTTACCTTACTAGATACAGTTTTGTCACAATGGTGGAATAAGGATCAATGTAATGTACATAAATAAGCAATAAAAGAAGAAACAATGATTTGCATGCAAATATTACAACAAAATCAATTCAATGGTTGACAACATCGTATTGCCATGGCACTTCTCCTTCTGGTGAAACAAAATACGATGCTAGTTGGTTCCTAGCCAAAATAGATGCTTTCGCTGAATTATTTGAACCAATCCTCCCTACTTTTGTGTGTGAAACTTTCAACAAGTTGTCGCCAGTCACCTGTAAACAGATGTCCATTGTTTTCCTGGACAACAAATGTATCTGGGCAATATCTGGATACGTCCATCTCTTTTGTTACAATTAGAAAATTGTGCGGAGCTACAGTGGCAACTATAATTTTTTCTACACTCTGTGGTTAACCTGCAAGCTTTCCTTGGAAAATCCACCATCTAGCTACAAGTATGCCAAAACGAGTTTTCCATCACATGGCGAGCTCGTGGCAGGCGGTAATTGAAAATACATTTTGGCTCTTCTAAGTATCGGCCTGGATATGGCCGCATGATCCGCGCTTTAAGCGGAAAAGCTTCATCTGCCACAAACCAGTAATTGGCTGCTTTGTTAGTGTTTGGTAAATTACCAAATGTCAGAGATACTTTGTCTGTCATTAGTGTTCTGCCAAAAGAGGATTCTCCATATATACCACCATCACTTCTTGAACCTGAAAAGACAGATGTCATTACGTGACATTAATGCTCATAATTAATATGAAAAGCAAAGATTAAATAAATTATGTTCACAAAGGCATATTACCCATAGCTCCAACATCCACCCAAGTGAATTTGTACAGTGCATCACATGCAGCCATTAAAACCACACTGTGGAATCCCTTGTAGTTAAAATACTCGCTCCCAGATCCTGAAGGAGCATTAATGGCCATATGTTTACCATCAATTGCACCAATGCAGTTAGTAAAGTTCCAAACATTCCAGAAAGTGTCAGCAATCTCAATCCACTCTGCGTCTGTTGTTGGCACTTTCACGTATTGTTTGCCTATGACCTCCCAAATTGCAGTATATGTCTCAAGAACCACTTTCCAGGCAGTTGACTTTCCAACACTGTAATTCCAGGCTAGCGATTGCAGAGTGCTTCCATGTGATAGGTATCTAAACAAAGAAAATAATTTTTGTTGATTGTCTTTTATAATGTCACATTAAGCTTAAGCTTTGCATGCATGTTATCACCACTACAAGTATTAAAACCTACTAAAGTAACAGTTTGTACATGTCAAGAAACCTGACAAGTGTTACAGGCATAAACCATGTTAAATATTTATAACTTACTTTATTGTAATAGCCAGACGTAATTGTGGTGGTAAGCCACGCTTGCTGCGACGCAACAGAAAAGGCTTAACCTCCTGTAACAATCGCTTGAACAGCCAAACTTCCATTCTGGTATAAGCAAAAAACTTTTCATGGCTGGTGTTCAGGCAACGCAGAAAAAGTGTAACATACTCGCCTTCTGTCTCCCGAGTGCCACATATTTCGTGAGCCCAATATCTTCTTCTGTTTCGTCCACGATGCAACAACAGGAATGTTGATGTCAATAAATTAAAAGCATAATTCAGAAGTACGTAATCATTAATGTCGTACGAATTCATCTTAAAAGCAATCAAATGCCACGAAAACTTAACTATTTTATGATAATAACTACGCTAACACACTATTGCTACAAACACGAATGAAAACCACAATTACTTCCAAAAAGGCAAACTTAAAATTTCAAAACAATTATTGGAAAAAAAATAAACTTTGCATATGTAAATATAGCAGACGACTTTAAATGAAAACAACTCGATGTAGACAAAAGCAAATGCCTCGCATATTTACTGCACTTTGGTGTTACGATTGCTAAGAATCACTTCGGACCTGCTTCGGACCAGCAGCATGTAGACACGCACAAATGTGTGCATTTGTCCGTGGACGTTTGGCGTCCGCGGACCACTGTCCGAGGACGAGGTATTGACGCCAGCCGCCGGTGCTCCCTCTGGGTCGCACAGGCCATTACATCACAACAACACTTACTCGTAAGTGCAACGAACACGCCCGAGCGTGATGTCCGCCATGTGAGTGAAAGTGCGCCGCGACGAACAGCAAGTCAGCTACAGCGCCTGGCCGGGTGTGGCAATGCGCTAATATATAATTAAATAAGTAATTCTTCTTTTTAAAAAACCAAAATAATAACAAATAAAATATACTAAAATAATATGAAAATTATGTGCAATTGTTAAATAATAATGTAATATAAAATTTAACATAAGTCCAAAACTGGTTTTCCCCCTTAACATGCGTCTTGGCGCGAAGTCGCGCGGCACTCGAGCGCCAGTTGCCATCGGGAGCTCACAGGGGTCAGTCGTTCTGCGAACACAGAGCCTACAGTTTTCGCGCCACGTCCAGTTCATCGTAAACTTTTCAATAAGCTCTGCGCCCGACCCCACTCAGCCGTATATTCTTACGTGCGGCTCTTCGCATAATCATTTAAAATCCCAAAAGGGATATTTCGGCATATTATGTAAATTTCACGTTCAAAGGATTCGGATAGCGGACTTGAGCCATACGCATTTTCCAGGCTTCGACACCAGTGAATCGTTATTTTTTAAGGGCTGCTAGCAAGCCTTGAGTGTCATGGTGTACTAACTCTTTAATATATGTGTATTCGATTTAGCTAATTTTGACTGTGTAATATATGTATTTGCAATCTAACCAAGTAAAAACTTTGTTAACCTGCAAGAAGCTACTGTGACTCTCACATGTTTTTTTATCTAGCCGAACTTACACACAATTCCAAACATTCCCATTGTAGTTCGTTTAATTGCAATCACCTTTAAGAACGTTTGATTATATATTGCTGTCATTGTATGTTTAACTTCATTTACCATGTAAACAGTTGCAATTTATCCACTCTACGATAATTTGCCGCAGCCTTCGTGTTGTTAGTAACGGTCACAGGATAGAACATTATACACGAGTTTGCATCCTATCCTGTTCGCGGGCAATGTCAATGTTTTGAACCAATCGTGAAGCGACGGTCTGACAACAGACTCGGCCAGGCATTGGACAAGCAAGTGTATAAGTCTTAATAAAGTGCAGTATATTTTCACTCGGTTTCCCTTTTTATTTCAAGGCGTCCTGGTGGCCTGAACAGCCCAGGTAGTTTAAAATCACGACCCACTCCTGCCTGCAGCCACGAAGTTGAACCCCCCTTTTTGCTCCCTGAGATCATTTTCAATTTAATATATATTCAAAACTTAATCAGGCAGCGGGAGTGGCAACAAATGGCGCTTAACTAGCGTGGATTTTCAATAACGAATTTTCAAACTGAACGCAGGACTTTTCAACATAGAACATTTCGTTTTCGTTAAAAAAAATTTTTTTCTTTATTTAACTAAGATGTAATCATTCAAGGCCAGACGACAGCGGAAGCTGGCGCGCCACGAGGTCACGGGAGACGACGCCGCGAGATAGCGACGGGAGTCATGGGGATCAGTTTCGCCGCGACGTGATAACGCCGGCACCACGAGATACAGCCGGGTTTAGTTACGCGGCGTCTCACAGGGATCGGTTACAGCTCGGTACCGCGGGAACGGCGCATCGCAACCGCGCGACACCGGCTCGGGCGACAGTGATGTCACAGACACATGAGCGCACGTGGTCGTGCACGGATCACCGGGGTTTCCGCGGTACAGGAAGCGTGCGAGCACGGGACACTGACTCGGGGGTGAGGGGAGGCGGTCCTCACTACCTGCTCGCGGCCTGTCATCGACGTCCCGATCCGTCGCTCGGATCAGTCTGCTGCGACCGCGTGACAGGTCACACGTCGCTATGGACGGGGACGACCCATAGAAGGCGTGCTTACAGGCGGTGAAACACACCGAGGAAACAGGCGCTGTAGAGAGTTCCGAAGGCAATTGTGATCAGACCTCAAAATCGCAGCCTCAGAAACCGGACATACGAGTAGGCGAGTGCGGGGCCTCGCAGTGCCATGGGCAGTTCGACAAGGTGGCCACCTGCTACCAGTGTGGCACGCTGCGCCACCGAACCTATAAGGTAAAGGCACCTATTATGGGACCCCTTTTAAATAAAATTCATATATTTTTATTAAGTGAACATAAATTAACATTTCACGCATAATAAATCACTTTATATGTTTAACTATAAAATGCAATACATACATATTGTTTTAAAATAATAAATTTATGTCCTCTGCAAAAAACGGAAGACACTGCACTTTTCCAAAGGAAAAAAAAGGTTTCCTAATATGGGACACATTATTTCTTTATCCTCTTTTGGCAATGAGGACACACAAAGTGACTGTCAGTGGCACCACAATGTTCATGAGCCCAACGACAGCAGACAGTACACTGTATCCACTGTTCGCCATGTATTTCATCTGAAAATATGCATCCACAGAAGAGGCATTCAGCATCGTTGTCTTCTTCACCAGAGCTATCTGATAAGATGTCGAAATCATCATCCGACTCGTCGTTGCTGGATTGTTCCATTAATTTTCTTGTACAACATCGTGATCTTGACTTTTGTGTGTTGGCAGAAGGTTTTTGTCAGGGTTTTATGACATTTCCCTGCAGCTTCTTTTTTTATTTTTTGCTGTTGTAGCTCTTTCCAAACTCTTCAGGAGATCGGATTTGTAAGGCGATGAGGTTATTACAGATGCTTTGCCACATCTTCGGCTTTATAAATTTGCTGAAAGACTAGGAAGTGGCTTAATGTCTTTAGGAGAGATAGGTGTGATGTCCATAGTTTAAGCAGGACTAGCATCAGAAGGCCCTGTGCCAGAAAAATGTGGGCAATCCATAGGCAGAACAGGCTGAGAATTAGATGGTCCTGCACCAGTTGATGTGTCATTCGAAGTGGCGATGATAGTTGCACTGGTATGAACATCTCTATCAGGAATTTCGTGACAACTGTGAATTACAAAGTCACAATCACGAAACGCATCACTGTTGAATGGGTAAAATCCTGTTTAACGGAATGCATTGACTGCTATTTCCATTGTTGCAGCTCGTTGATATGCTGAACTGAACAACTTTGCAACCAAGAGTGGTGTTACAATACGGTTAGGGTTGTTTCTTAAAGAAGCCTGTATTTCTGAGGCATAATAGGTTTTCAGTGGTTTCATGAAGCCTACATCCAGTGGCTGCATTTTGTGTGAACTGTGAGGAGGGATAAAAATGAATGATACGTGGTTCTCTCTAGCCAATCGTATCACATCAACATTTCTGGTGTGTGAGTAGTGGCCATCGAGAACAAGAAGAACAGGGTCTTCAAGTGATGGCTATGTATATTCAAAAAATGATCAAACCACTTTGTGAACAAATCCCCCTGAATCCACCCAGAAGGGTGGCACCCCCAAATAGAACCAGCTGGTGCCCCATCCATGAGTTCTATTTTCATATTTTTCCTTGGCCACACTATCAATGGAGGGACAAAATAACCAACTGCATTCATGCAAGTAACGACTGTTATGAGTGACCCTCTCTCAGCTGATGTCAGTGCAGCTACTTCTCGTTTTACTTTCAGGGATATTACCTTCTCAGCTCTGTGCTGTACCACAGTTACCCCAGTCGCGTCAACATTGTACAACCTGTGAGGACGGCCTTTAATTTTGTCAAATTCAGTTACATAGAGCCCAAAAAATGTTTTCACATTTTCAGAACTGAAACCTTTTACTCTGGCGTGAGAAATGCCTTGGGGAACTCTTAATGACAACTGTGGATGACGCTTTAAGAAAGACCCCATTCACTTCTTACCAGCTGATTTATTTTTTCTGAGAATGGGTGTTTGATACCATTAGCAATGGCTAGTTGGAAGGCCATCCTTTTAATATCACATTTCCTCAACCCATAAAACCTTTTATCCATCTCAATGAAGTACGGTACGAGTTCATTTTCTAGTTTACAGCTTAATGTAGGCCTTCTTCCTAATGGCACATTTACCAAATCATCAGTACGCAATTCAGTATTTTTCATATAACTTTCCACTGTGCTTTTTGATACACCAAAATGTTTCGCTGCTGACTTGTAACCCATAGTACCTGTTTGTACAGCTTTGACAGCTAGGATCATCTGCTCCTTGTCCATTTCTTCCTTTTCGGATTTCGGCTAGGATCCCTCTAAAAGCAAAACATTAATATGAAAGGTAAAAATAAAGTTCAAATCAATGTCATTTTAGGCAAAGAAAACTGTTAATCTATGCCTATGAATTAATATCCTAAGTCCAGCATTACTTATGAAATATGTCATTACAGTTTGTTAATAACGAGAATTATATTGCTATACATTAGATATGAAGCAATTTAAGTACATTATAACATAATAAATCATCATTGTGTTGTAACAAGGCGATAGTTAATTGATACTCTCATGTTTAAATGCATAACACTTTATTTAGCAGGAAGCTCTTAATATGAGACCCGGTTCCTAATATGAGATAGTATCCCATAAAAGGGTACTCTGTAGGTCTCATAATAGGAGCCATCAATACGGAACAAAAGTGATTGTGTTGCAGATACAAAAAGTGCACGAAACACAATCTAACTAGCATGCACATAACCACTCATCTATATAGCAATCAGCATGTATGAATGTTATAACAAGTAACCTTACCTTGATTTATATGTAAGCCGTTTCTGTTATCTCGGTGGAAAACTCGATAGCTCGTAAAACACAAAATCGGTAACCACGCTTGTCTGCACATTCGCTCGCTAATGAAAACAATACACACGCAAGAAAACGTTCCCTACACCGAGTTAGTGTATTGTCCGCTAGAGTTGAGGAGCTCCCGGCTGAGAAAGTCTAGGGTCCCATATTAGGAAAGGTCTCATAATAGGTGCTTTTACCTTACAGTTGTGCTGGAATTCCTGGTTTTTCGAGATGGACTTTTTATGTGCCAGGCATGTGAAAGCAAGGCAACTGGGCCTACATCAATGTCGGCCATGGCCGGCTCAGTTCGCGCAGGCGCCGGAATCAAACTACCGGAGTTCGTCGGACAGGACCACGACGACCCGCGAACATTCGGCCGTACCTGAAGCGACTGTTTGGCCTGTTATGTCGTTCCGCTCGACGAGTGGAGGGAGCGGGTTAGTGACCAGCTCAGAGGGGCTGCCCGTGACTGGTGGGTCATGGTCGGGGAAGGCGAGATGGTGTGGGATGATTTCATCTCTCAGCTGGAGTGGCGATTCAACGATGCACGGGCACAGGCGCAGTGCCGGCGCACCCTCTTCTGTACCACTCAAGGTGATGACGAGGATGTTGAGTTGTTCATACGAGCCATAGTTCGACTCTATCGCTGTATTGCTACTGGAGGCTACCTAAGCGAAGCCCTTGGACTGGTGGTCGACCTGATGAGGCGGGAGTTGCGTCCACATCTGAGGAGAGCCACCGGGCGTGACCTGAAGGACTTCCTACAATAAGCCAGGGAAATTGAACAAGATTTGCAGTCGCTACCGTAGGTACTCCCCATAAGAGCTCGACAACAGGGAACGGCGAGACCGCAGCACATAGCACCAGAAGATAGGCTGGTGGTGGTGCCCTATAGAGCACCTGCAGCTTTGGACGCTACACTGGTGGGCGAGAGGCGGGAACGCGCTCCTCCGGAAGCATCAGCATGCTCGCCTGAACATGTGGCACCACATAACCGGCACGCAGAGGAACAACGAGCACAACCGCCCAGGTGCAGGTATTGCAGGGGAGTGGTACATCACTGGCACGACGTCTGCCTAACCCGAGCGGTGCTGGGACATGATCAGCATTCAGGAGCTTCCCCGGTGGAAAACACCAATAAGGGAGCAGAATACTCGCGGGCTACTGCTCCTGGATCATGGCCTCGTCACCAACAACGAGGTCCGCCCGCACAGACTCACCACCTGCCACATCAGGCGTTGGCGCCACACACCACTCATCGACGCCCTGCTCCGGGTCGTCGACGCACCACACCGAGGCATCGGTGCCCTTGATGATCTCGGCACCACCTGCGAGGAATGACCGAGCACCACCGCCACCTGTCACGTCAGGCGGTGGTGCCATGCACAATGCATCGACGCCCCACTCCAGGTCGTCGACGAACCACGCCGAGATATCGGCGCCCGCGATGAACCCGGCACCACCTGCAGTGCGGACGACAGCACCTACCCAGTTGGGACGAGCGGGTGACAACACAGGAAGCCTGACCCGTGTGCCGGTTCTGGTCAACGGACAGCCCATCCACACCCTGGTGGACACCGGCGAGACACTCTTACATCGCTGCCCACCTGGTACCTGAAGCTGAGCTGGAGCCGGGGGAGGACGTCCTTCTGGCCAATCGTGGGATCAGAGTGCTCACGCCTGGGCGCGCTCAGGTAACGATAACAATTTGAGACATGATTAGTCAGACCACCGCGCTGGTGCTGCAGGAGTTGAGGGACGATCTCATCCTGGGGCTCCCGTGGCTCATCCAGGACGCGTCCATTCACGTCAAAGATGGTAAGGTGCATGTGGGATGCGCGAGTCGCAGGACGCTAAACAGCATCGGCGGAGACAGGCCACTCGTGGCCACCCCAGCATTCACTGTAGGTGATTTACGCAACGAAGTCCCTTCAGAACACGTGGACATATTTAACGATGTTCTGGCACAACACCCACAGGTGTTTGCAGCTGCAGACATGCTATGCTGCACGATGGTGACGCAGCACACCATTCCCACCCACCCTCATGAACCCAAATTTGTCAAACCCTTTGGGTTCGGACACCACCAGCGCGAGGCCATCCAGACCAAAATAGCCGAAATGTTATGTGATGGGGCGATTGAGCCGAGCGAGTCGCCCTACAACTGACTGGTGGTATTGGCGAAAAAAAAGGATGGCTCACTCAGGTTTTGTGTCAACTTCAAACCCATCAACTCCGTCACCATCCCTGCACCACCACCTCTCATTATTATCACAGACACTCTGGCAGGACTAGGGGACGCCCGCATCTTCACGTCCCTAGATCATAAATCGAGATATTGGCAGGTGACGGTATGCCCTGAGAAGACACAAGAACGCATTCACCGCACCTGATGGCCGCAGGTTTCAGTTCTGTGCCATGCTGTTTAGGCTGATGGACCTTCCAGACCTGCGACCATCCAGACCATGATAGTCAGCAACCTAGATGGGTTTGTGGGCAAGTTTGCCGCAGCCTATCTGGACGATGTAATCGTCTGGTCGAGGACGTGGGAGGAACATGCACAACACCTTGCCATGGTCCTCGAATGCCTGGCCAGACATGGGCTGACCTGCGCGCCCCACAAATGTCACATCGTCGCAACAGAGCTGGAATATCTGGGCCATATTGTAAGCACGGACGGATGTCGGCCCCTGCCAGCACAACTTGATTTAATATAAATCAAAACCGCACCACGCACCTGCAAACAGTTGCAACAGCTAATAGGCCTGCTCAATTGGCTAAGAGGCTTCATTCCCCACTTCGCCACAGTCACTGTGCCGATGACTGCCTTCCTGTCCCCCAAAACCAGGTTCAAGTGGACCAATGAGGCAGACAGCGCGCTGGCCGACGTGAAATGCTTGTTCCGAGATTGCCACATGATCGGTCGCCTCCTCCCTGAGGACCATGTGTTTTTATAGACTGACGCCAGTCAGGAGGGGATAGAGCGATGCTGTACCAGATGGGTCCATAGAGAAAACGGCACGTCGTGGAATACGCGAGCGCCAAGTTCAGCCCCGCGGCGTGCCGTTATCATGTTAACGAACAAGAGAGCCTTGTGATCATGAGGGCAGTGGGGCACTACAGATACCACCTGGAGAGCAGGCCCTTTACCCTCCGTACCGATAGTCAGTGCCTCAAGTGGCTTGACTAGGTACAGGGCCGTAAGTCAAAGTTCACACGGTGGGCTCTGACACTCCAGAACTTCGGCTTCCGTGTCGAGCATGTTCCAGGGTGCAAAAACAAGCTGGCAGACGAACTGTCACGACACCCTGACCCTAAAACCATATACCACGATGAAGGCAGCTGGGAGGAGCTGCTACCTCCAGTAGGGACCACTGCTGCAACTCCAGGGACAGACAAAATTGCGGTTTATATGCCACCCTTCCCAACTTGAGTCCAGACACTTGCCTTCCCGACACTCTCGCGGACCTACATGGTGTTGTGCTGGGAGTGCAATATAACGATGAGTCAATGGGGGAGTGGGTGGCCAGGTGCGGGGAGCATACACAGCCGTACCACAGGTATGTCGATGGGGAGCTACAGACACCGGTGCAGGGGGACATGGAGTCCTGGAGGACGTTTGCACCCACAGTTGCTCAACCAGCTGTTCTCGGCTTCTACCACGACCTGGCCAGCCATCTGGGCGCGGAACAGACACAAGGGGCGCTGCGTCTGAGGTTCCATTGGCCCGGCGTTGCCCGGGACATCCACGATTATGTGTGTAAATACCAGCTGTGTCAGCAGCGCAAGTCGTGGAATGCCGACGAAGTGGAGCAACAACAGCCACGCAGACCAAGCGAGCCTTTTCACACGTTGGCTCTAGACATCATGGGGCCGTACCTCCTGCGGGAAAAGGTTTTTGGTCATGATAACCGACCTTTTTACCCACTGGGTCGAGGCTTTCCCAGTATCGACGGTCCGGGCGGGCACCATTTCATCCCTACTGGAAACAGAGATCTACCCACGGTTCGGCTTCCCGAAGGTACTGTTGATAGACAATGGAGGCCAGTTTATAGGGAAGTGCTGGCGTGCCGGATACCGCCGGTGGGGGATTTCACATCACACCACACCCACATACCATCCCCGGGCGAATCCCACGGAATGGAGGAACCAGGAGATAAAGGTTCAGCTCAGTCTCCACCTCAGGGATGATCATTCGAAGTGGGACATTCACCTACCCAAACTATTATACTGTCTGCGACGACGCACAAATGCCATCACAACAGGTCACTCTTTGGCCGAGCTGCTCCTGGGGCAGAACCTGGTTCTTCCTGGAGAATGTCGGGTAGCTGCGACGGCTACTGAGGACCTATGGGGGGAGGAGATCGCTTCCGTGAGGGAGCAGGGGTGCATACAACAAGAGCAATTCCTGGCACAGAAAACACCACAGTCCACCCTCCCACCCACACAACTTGAACCCGGCCAGTGGGTGTATGTGCGGAAACACCATCTATCTTCCGGGAAACATAATTTCTGCGTAGGCTGGCCCCAAAGTGGTCTGAACCATGCCAGATTTTTTGGCGAACCAGTCCATCCACTTACACAGTTTGCACTCTCAGCGGACGGCCGGCTAAGGTACACTGAGACGACCTACGCCTTGTAGTCACTGATCCGACCCCAGTGAGGGCTGACAACAGGATGATAGGCAACCAGATACGACTCAAAACCCGGACCCTGGCTCATCCGAACTGGACACAGCTGACCGTTACAAAAAGAATGACGACCACGACACTGTCACATCACCTCACTTACTTCAGATACAGTTTTTTCTGTCTCAGAAACTCATGCAGAGGACACAAATTTCATTGACTTCCCTGTTCCCAACAGCATCTCGCCCAGTACCCTTCCACTCGCAGGAAACAGGAGCTTGTCTATTCCCGACATATTACAGATCTCTCAGATCGAGGAGGTGGTTCCCATTGTCTGGCAACCGGGTGATGGTGATGCGACCAGTGAATCTGACGATTTCTTCAAACCCTGGTGGCCGCTGGATGTCAGCCTAAGCGAGTCCACATTCATAATGTCCATCGAGGAGCCTATGCCCGAGGGGGAGGAGGTGGTACCGCAGAGGCGGTATCCACAGAGAAGGCGGCAGATGATGACCCGCACAAGCTGCTCGCAGCAACGCCCGCAAGCAAATGGCTCGACAGGCCCTGGGGAAGGGCACACGGATGCTAGTGCATGGGTCAATGGTAGGAGGGGTAGTCAGACAATTCTAAATATCAATCCTAGTGACACCACATTGTTATGATTCAACTTAAGATGGATCTCAATTCTTGACTATTCCAAGACAGGGTGATTGGGGGCTCAAGACTAACAATGAAAGACAATTCAATATAGAGACTTGATTTACTGTCACGTACTATTATAGAGTTAGCGGTCACCAAATTAGACAATAATCAGGGAGCCTCGCTACCACACCTCGGCAGGTTCCTTACCAACGCTGTGCTGGGTCGCGCTCGCGGCAGGATCTCGACGACGGACTGCGGCGGCCAAGGACCACGGCGCTCCGTGGTTCAGATGTCACCACTCCAGCCGTCCAGTCGCCGGTGACCAGAAGAAGCCCCTTCTCGACGGTGGCTGTCGTTTTTATCCTTCTGTCCGCGTCCGTGTTGATGTTCCGTGTTGTCCCCTTTTCTCTCGCAGCGACGGTCGGCCTTCGGCGACCCGCGTCGCTGTTTCGCTGGCGGTGTTGAAATTGCTGACACCTCGTGTTTGACTCAGGGCGAGCCTCGAAGCCGCTTGCCAGAGTGCTCAGAGCGAGTCATAACACTCTCCCCCTGGTTGGATTAAGAGGCTGTCCTCAGCCTAGTTCAAGAGGACACTGGTAACTGCATCTTGGAGCGGGACGTAGGTGTCTTGATGCATCGGCCACGGACTCGATATTCCTGTAGGTGCCTTCACGCTCGGAGCACCACGTGTCCTTTCTTCTTTCGCGGTCGGTTCCGCGGATCGACTCGCTTTCCTGACGTGGTGTGACAGCGAGGCTCCCTATTTTTGTTATAAAATTTCTATTTATTATTCTGAGGGTACCGATTTGTGATTACATTGATTCTTTACAACCGATATAACATAACAAAACACATTTTAATATAATCAACGTGTTAACAACTTGATACCTGTTAGTTGTATTATAAATATATCAATAACATTCATATGAACATACTCTGACTATATGTATGGTAACCAGAATTTTTTTTTTGTAATTTTACTCTATCATTTATTTATTTATTTATCCATTGTTACATTCACAGCAACACTCAAAGTGAGACTAAACGTTGTGCACGATATACAAGACAACTACTACATACAAAATAATATATAATAAAGTGAAATAAAATATAAATACAAACAAAAACAACATTAAGACAAAAACTTATAACAAAATATTCAAATTACAATACAAACCACTTTGGACAACAAAATATACAGACACATTGATAAAGGAATGAAAAATAATTATATCATCTAAAAGGAACATATCTTTGACACAAATGGACTATAAAATTAAGTTTTGTATGGAGACATAAAAATAATTTCCACATAATTATGATCTTATTTTATATATATATATATATACACATACATATCCTTTTTGTTCTTATATCTAATTAATAACATTTCCCTATCAATAGCATATGCCATCCTCCTATATTATAAGCTGTAAGTTATAATTTATTGTATTAACTATTACTAATATCATAATTTATTTTATTAAACTACTCCTTATATCCTATATCTCAGTAACTTATTGACATGGACACTTATCTACACGATTTATACCATTATTTTATTGTACAAAAATGGGTCGACCCTTAACTCTTGTCCACTGTAGCGCTACATAACGTGAACTCCCGGGAGTGAAAATTGGTACCATGGCGAGGGAATTTTATAGGATAAGGTTTTATTTACTATTGTACCTACACCTATATGGGTGCGTTTTTTTTTCCATATAGACTTTTACCTTGGCTGCTTTTTCCTAGAAGGTTGGAACGGGTTTGCAGCCGTCTTGTTGTATCCTTATACTTACTCTTATTTTTCTCTCTCTTTTTGTAGGATCTAAAAATTCAAAACGGTTATCAGTTTTAAAACTGTTTTCCAGTCGTTGCGCAAATGTTTTTAATACTTGTGCATTGCTACACAAATGTTTTTGTGTCATGGAACAAGTCTTGTTCTCCCATTCCTCTATTACCTTGCTATCATTAGATGGTGAAAATGGAATTTTATATAGCAAGGGAATCGATTCCTCATATGTAATTACGCCTTTTTTTTCCCCCAGCCAATACACACCCGCATGAGTACGAAAGCTAGGCATATTGTTACTGACGACACTGACTGCAAACATGCTGAGTATTAATAGATGCCAGATTCCCTGACAGAACTCCATGATTGGCTCCTCCCCTGTAATACAAAACATGCCATTAGGTTCATACATACTTTACTATGCTATATCAGTATCCTATATATTTGTCTTGCCTTACTGTCTTATTGTTATCGTTATTCTTATTACTAGGCCGAGCATTATCACTCTGATAACAGTACGAACTGTCGGTTTATGTATGCTCGCTTTAAATGACGTGTTGACACCGTGTCGTTGATCATTTTATTACCTTTCTTCATTCTCAACACTACTGTCGCTGGCCCCAACACCTTGACAACCTGGAAAGGACCTATGTATTTAAATGATAATGACTTATGCCGAGCTTTACGTCTAAGCCAAACGGAATCACCTTCCTTGTATGTATTTATTTTAATTTCTTATTAAAATTGGTTTCCTGTGTTCTTTGACTGTGCATGATATTTATTTTTGCTTGCTCTCTATCACTACGTAAGTGTTTTTCCCAATCTACCGGCCGACGTGGAAATTTCCCAAGCACAGCGTGTGATGGTTGCATGGCCTCAACCCCGTGTACAAGGAAAAAAGGTGTGTATTTACTGCTGGAATTTACTGTCGTGTTATAATTAAAAATTATGTATTGGAGATATTCATCCCATCCGCAGGGGTCTTCAGCTGCCCATATTGTCAGTTGTTCTCCAATTACACGGTTAATAGATTCCACCAATCCATTACAACAGGGATTGAAACTTGTTGTCTGGAGCTTCTTGATCTGCAGTTTTTGTAAAAGTTTTGTTACTAACTCGTTATTAAATTACGTTCCTCTGTCCGTCAGCAGCCTGTCTGGACATCCAAAACGTAGAATAACGTCCTTGATAAATTCTGCACAGGTCTCGGCGTCGATTCTTGGTACTGCCTTAGCAACTACAAATCTTGACGCATATTCTGTCATAACAAGAATATACTTGTTGCCATTCCTGGTACAAGTAAGTAAACCTTTGGCATCCAGTGCCCACTGTTTAAATATTGGTAGCGGTTCAATTGGTTGCAACTGACCCGATGGTTTTTCACGCCCTTGTTTAGCTCTTTGACAAATTTCACATGATTTGACATAATTTGTTATGTCCTTACTCATTGTATCCCAATAATATGCCTGGCGTATTTTTGCAATTGTCTTAAATATGCCGAAATGGCTGCCTCCTAAAAGTGCATTATGGTGGGCTTGTATAATTTCCCGTTGAAAATTTTTAGGGACTAATGTCAGATGAATTTCTCCTCCCAGTGTATTTAATTTATAATATATTTCCCCATTATTTTTCATTCCATAACGCCGAGCTAATTTGATGTATTTTCCCTCCGCATGTTCCGGGTCTGTAAGGGCTACTTTTAATTTTTGAATATGGGGGTCTACGCTATATTCTCCTTGAAAGGGTGATGTGTTTACAATGTCGTTCACTGAAAATAGTAAATCTTCATCTCGTTCAATACCTATATCGTACCTGGAGTTCAACACTACTGTTTCGAATACTTGTTTATTATGTTTGTTATGTTTGAGCAGCACTATTGTTTGAGTAGGCATTTTAGTTTCGAATGTTTTCTCTTGACATGTTTCGATATCAATTATCTTAATATTGATCTGATAAATTTACACGGCTGCGTGTAATATAGGCTCACTTAATACCTCGTCCTTACTCATGTTTATTAGTAGAATTTTTTCTTTGTTCAATATAGGGCTACCCAGGTTTTCGTAAAATGTTTTGTAATCACTCCAGTTTTTGTGGATGTGTTTAGCAATGGTTGTTTGTATTTCACTTTCCTTATTTTCTTCCGGAAATATTGCGTCAGCAAGAGAGTGAAAAATTGAATTACCTCGAGCGTGACATGCTCTTACTATATATTCCTTGTTTCCTACGCGCTTATTTATGTATTGCTCATCTGTCGTCGGCACACGTGATAGAGCGTCTGGAATTTTATTGTTCGCGCCTTTCACTATTTTTGCTTCGAAGTCGAACTCAGCAACTGATGTGGCAAATTTTTGTATTTGCATATTGTGTTCCGCCATGCTTCTTAAGTATCTCAGGCTAGCATGGTCTGTCTCAATAATAAAATGTCTGCCATATAAATATTGCTTAAACAGATGGCAGAAATATTTTATGGCGCCTAATTCTCGTTCTGTTGTTGACCAACGAGTTTCATTGGATGTCATTTTCCTTGATGCGTAAGCTATAATGTGACGGTTTCCGCGTTCATCCTTTTGCATTAAGGTTGCACCTATTGCCGTTTGGGATGCGTCACATGCTAAAATTGTTTCTCGGTTTTCAACAAATTTTTCTAGTAGTGGTACTTCCGAGACTGCCTGTTTTAACTGTTGAAAAGCAGTTTGCTGTTTTACCCCCCAATGGAGGTTCGTTTGTTTTTTTGTAAGCTCTAATAATGGTTCTGCCACTGTTGCGTAGTTTTTTATATATCTCCTTAAGTATGAAGTCATGCCCAGAAATGACCGTAACTGCTTAATGTTTTTTGGTTGTGTCATACGGTTTATGGCTTCCACCTTGTCTGTATCTGGTTTCATTCCATTCGGTGTTATACAATGTCCCAATATTTTTATTTCATCCTGTGCAAATTTGCACTTTGCAGTGTTGACTTTTACGTGAAACTACCTTAACCGGTTAAATACATCCTGCAAATTTTGTAGATGTTCCTCGAATGAGTCTCCCATAACAAAAATGTCGTCTGCGTATGCTATCACAGAGTGCCACCTCAGTGGTCCTAATAAAATATCAATAAACTCTTGAAAATAACCTGGTGAGTTTGAAAGTCCCATTGGCATTCTATTGTAGTGATATAACCCTATTTTGTCAATAGTGAAGGCTAACTTATGTCTGTCTTCCTTCCTTACGGGTATAGCGTAAAATCCTGAAAATAGGTCCAGTGATGTTATGTATCGCGAGTTCTGTAACGTCTGTAATATATCGTCCGTTCGTGGTGACGGATATGACATTCTCTTGACGTAGTTATTTAAGAGACGAAAGTCTGTTAAGAAGCGTATTCCTCCGTTCTTCTTCTGTATCACCAGTGATGGTGCTGCGTACGCACTGTCCGACCTCTCGATAATTCCGGCTGCCTCCATTTGCTGCACCTGTGCCATTAAAGCTTCTCTAACTTTTGGCGCGATTCTGTATGGTCTTGTGTGGATCGGTTTGTCTGTTGTCAGTTCGACTTTTATTTGATAATTTTTAGTTTCTGTTATGTCTTGTATTTTAAATGCAAAGCGATCTTCGTTTTCTTTAATAAGTCGTCGTAACTTTGCTTGTTCCTGCTGAGATAACTTTTTATTTATTCCTTCATATGGTGACTTCGCTTGTTCGTCCTGCATCTCTTCTACTTTACGAGTACATTCTTGAATCGAACCTGCATATGTTTGGAAGTTTTCATTTATCATTTCTAATTGAATCATTTTCTGGGATTTTGCTGTTTCCATGACAATTATGCCTTCTTTCATAAATAGGACCACGTTATACTTTTGTAGAAAGTCACACCCAAGTATTATATCTAAACTTAAATGTTCGATTACTAGGAATGTATGTGTGTATGAATATCCTTGTATACTAAATTTTTAATTTTACCTGGTGTGTCGGAGTCGGGAGTGATTCTGTGGCTCCCACAAGTGTGATTTTTTCCTTCAATGGTTCTAGTGGTTGGTTGGTGACGATAGTAGACGCAATGCAACTGCGCGTACTTCCTGTGTCTATTAATGCAATTCTAGTGGCCTCTCCTACTGTAGGGCCGCGACGTCTTGGCGTGTCGTTTTGCGGGGAAGCGGGGAAGAGTAAATGAGAGGGGAAGCAGCTGCGCGCGCACATCAGCCGCTATGCGGTTCATAGCAAAAACATCAGGCGCCACGCTCTCAGTCTGAAGTGAGCAATGGAGCCCTACGCAGGACATTAAAGATACAATAAAGTAATACATAGTGGGGAGAAGGGAATTATAAGTAGTGTAATCCAGTGTTGTAATGAAGAAGCTGCCAACAAATGTCTGCTAGTACCTCTTGCAAAAGCAACTGAAAGAGCTGCGTGATACACAGGTATAAGCCAAAGATCAGTTTCGCGCATCCGAAAACACAACAGAGAGACGCCAAATAAAAAACAACACCAGGCATAAAAAGGTAATTGTAACTTTAAATAATAATACTTACATTATAAGTTTTTCAACGCATTCCCCGTGATTTCTCCCGCGGGTGTTTGATTTGCACTTGGCAATTTTCCAGACTTTCTGCACCGCTTGTTAGAATATTTTTTAGCTACAAGTGTAGCCGATATTGCTACACATTATATTACATTATATTACATATTATATTACATTATATATTGCATTATATATATTTTATGATATATAAATTTTAGGATACATATATATATGTATTATATAATAAATATATTATTTATTTACAATTTATATGTATATATTTAGGCTACATATATGTCACTTCTTTATTTGACCGTGAAACAGCCTCTTATGTTTAATTATTCATTTCAGACCAAAAAAAAACTGGGAAACGTTTGTTGTCAGTTGATGAATTTGATATAATTTTATGCAGTAAAAAAGTGGTTCCCACAACAAAGAAACTACTGCCAGTTTTGAAAGAAAAAAAATCGGATGGAGTTGGGGAAAGACATGGATGGCTTCGTAAAATACTCAAACACGTTTCAGCCAAACCAAATGGAAAATAAAGCATCAGCGAGGGAGTTACCTGCAAGTATTAATTAATTGTGTTTCCTACAGCAACCCACAATTACATATTTAGTTCTTAACTTTAAAGTATTGTATAGCTACGTTTAACTATGTTTAACTAAGCTGCCTAGTCGAGCAAATAGTGCACTACCTTTAAATAATAAATTACCGTGAAGCATTATCGCATCTTTGTATCATTAAGATCTGCGCTGTGTTGCACCGTGTGTTCTCGACGAATGTTTTCGGAACGGCATGAAGATTTTCAGCCGTTGTTATCTGCGGAGCAGACAAGGAGGGACGTGTCGATTACAAGGTCGCTGAGCTCTAGGGAGTCGACCCGCCAAGACGTCGCGGCCCTACAGTATCTTTACAGCGACCTTGGGCGTTCTTCGTGTCTTGTTATTTTTTTCCCGCATGTGGTCAGCTGATTCTCTTCCTTTCTCGTCACGACCTTGTTTGTCAGCTACGCCACCTCCCTGCGTACTCTGCATTTGTAGCGGTGCACGCGCGCCTGCTGTCGCCGCATCATCAATTTTGCTGCAATACTTCCTGTGTGTATTGTTCTCTCTCCACGGCAAGTCGGGTTGTTTATTTTGCAAACCAAACTTACGTTGAAATTCCTTGAACCTTTCTGACACATTTGTGTGCCACTCAAAATCTTGATTGGTAAATAATGGGCATTTATCTAAATGATGTCCTGTGTAAAAACACATTGCGCATGTATCCTGGAATTTGTTTGGTCCTCTTACCTGTGCTACTTTCTTAAATCTGTCGTTCTCTGTTACATTTATTCCGACTTCTTGTTCTGTGCCTCGGTTATAAGATCCTATTTGCGCTTGACCATTAATTTCTTGACCTTCCTGATCCTTTGACTTTCTCCTTGTTGCACATTCACAGTGTTGTTTCTCTTGTGCTATTGAAGTTCTTGAAATTTTTATTTCACACCTTGGCTCTTCGTGTTCTTTTCTTTTAGGCATCTTTTTAATAATTGCTCTATATTGGTTTCTATACAGCGAAATTCATTTATTATCAGGCATAGCATTTCGCTTGCTAACTTCGGCGTAACTACTTTTTATTCTTGATTGATTTCCGTTTATTTTTTTCTGCTTTGGGAGCGCGGGAATCACTGTTTTCACTCCCTGCAATATTCGTTTTTTGAATGTTGCTCATACGACCTGCCCTTATTTCTGTATTGCCAGTTATCCCTGTTTCTTTCTACGCTCTTGCTCCTATCATCGTCATTGTTATTCCTCCATTGTCTGTCTTCGTACTGTCTTCGTTCATTGAACGTTCTCCCATTCAAAACTTCGTTTCTCTTTTCAGTTCTTCGTATATTCTCAGCTTTGTCATAAATCGCACGCTGCTCTCTTCTATGACTGTTATTTTGGCTCGGCGACTGCCTGTAATGCGTCTGTCGCATAAAGTGTTGAGCATGCTGACACTGTGCGCAACTATTACTAAGAGCATACTGTGGAGGTTTGCTTCCATATCCCGATCTATTGTTTATAAATGTCCTGTCCCTGTATATTACTTCCGTTGGCCTGTACTGTGGTTTTCTTTTTTATTCGTGGGTGTCTTGTTGCTGTATGTTTTGTTTCGTGCTAGCTTTGTTGACTGTTAAATTATGTATTTCTTCTCTTAAATTACTTATTTCCTTTTCTAATGATTCTGTATTAAGTGTTGTGTTTTCAATGTTGGCTTTGTATCTACTATTTCTATTTCTATTTTTCTCAAGCATGATTTCATGTCATCTAACGTATGAATGTTTTGCAAAATCAACTTGTCCACGACAGTTGGTAAAAGTGACTTGTCCACGACAGTTGGTAAAAGTGACTTCCACAAAATGTCCAAAATCTCTTCGTCCTTCATATCTGCCTTATAGCGTTTTGCTAGGTACACTATATTTTCGACATGCAAGAGACTGCTTTCGTCTGCCTGTTGTCTTCGAGAGAGCAATTCTTGTCTGCGTCTATTAATTTTGTCTGGCGGCGTAAACAAGGCTTTTAATCTTTCGACTGTCTGTTGCCACGTCCTGGTTGATTCCTGTGCTGTCTGTAAGTTTTCATACGCCCTCTTGGCTGTACCTCGTAGATATAGTCCTAACCGCTGTAGTCGGTCCTGGTCTGTCCATCTGTTGATTTCTCCAATTGTATTGTAATTGTGTAGGAACTCTTCTATATCTTCAAACGCTTTGCCTTCGAATGTACCTATAGGTATTTGAGACTCTAGGAAAACTTTAATTGGTTGCTGTGCCATGTTATTATCGTATGTGTGTGTTTCCATGTGTTTGTCCTTTATGTCTACAGCGATCCTACCGTTGTCTTCCCCGGCTGACTTTCCTGAATCTATCTGGTTAAGAACGTCGTCATACTCTATTTCAGTGTTTTGTGTTGGTTCTACTCCTTGTGAAACAAGTTTACTGAGGAATGCTCGAGTAATACGTCTCCCTGTGTGATCTAACTGTTGTACCACCTCTGGATTAGTGGTAACAAGCTGCTGTGCTCGTGCGACTAACGAGTTAAAATCCTGTGTGGCATTTGTGTTTGTATCCTGACTCAGCCATACTTGCGAGGCGCTAGCCTTGGAGCCGGGGCTTGCTGACAGTATTTCAAACAATCGCTTGGCTGCACTTTTAATAGGTCGTAGTCCCTCGTCATTCGCCATATATTAACATTACTAACAAATTACACTCTTAATACTAGAGTTAGTATAAGCAAGGCAGCATTAAAAAAGGTTAGTTTGCATGCAAATTTTATATAAGCACTATGTCTATTTAATAAGTGTGATAGGTCTGGCTACACCCGTAAAACAAAATATTACGGAAAGGGTGGGCGATGGGGTGATAAACTCGTAGCTGGCAGCAAGAGGTGGGAAACTTAAGGCGTCTCCACCATTGTTATGATTCAACTTAAGATGGATCTCAATTCTTGACTATTCCAAGACAGGGTGATAGGGGGCTCAAGACTAACAATGAAAGACAATTCAATATAGAGACTTGATTTACTGTCATGTACTATTATAGAGTTAGCGGTCACAAAATTAGACAATAATCAAGGAGCCTCGCTACCACACCTCGGCAGGTTCCTTACCCACGCTGTGCTGGGTCGCGCTCGCGGCAGAATCTCGACGACGGACTGCGGCGGCCGAGGACCACGGCGCTCCGTGGTTCAGATGTCACCACTCCAGCCGTCCAGTCGCCGGTGACCAGAAGAAGCCCCTTCTCGACGGTGGCTGTCGTTTTTATCCTTCTGTCCGCGTCCGTGTTGATGTTCCGTGTTGTCCCCTTTTCTCTCGCAGCGGCGGTCGGCCTTCGGCGACCTGCGTCGCTGTTTCGCTGGCGGTGTTGAAATTGCTGACACCTCGTGTTTGACTCAGGGCGAGCCTCGAAGCCGCTTGCCAGAGTGCTCAGAGCGAGTCATAACAACATGAAAAACTAACACAATCCCTTCCAGGTGGGTACGCCCCCCCCCCCCCCCCTGGGTTCATCTGCAGGACTACGTCAGAGTTATATAACTATTTCAAGGGGATATGAGCATACAGGAGCCGACTGATGCACACCAGGGGAGGCGACATGATCAGGCAGAACCCACACAACTTCCGACAAGAGTATCACACCGCATACTACGAGTACCAGCACATTTAAGAGACTTCTTTCTGGGTCAACTCACGGTGGCGGAGTCCCAAGGGAAGATGGGGCTGTCACCAACTATGTCAAGGGAGGGCTCGCATCCACTATTAAATTCACTAATAGGCTCGCGGTTGAGCACAACGGAGACTATACTAAACTCCCTACTTTTGACCCACAAACAGGGAAAGGATGTGCGAGAACTACCATTAATTTATTCATTTGTAAAGACACACTCACTAGGTATGCCACGCCCAGGGACCTTACTCCTCTCTAACTGCCTTAGTGCGACGGCCCAGTGCACCACTTCCATGTGTGTGAAGTGTGGGAGCGTTCAAGTATTACGTAACGAATTTGGGGGGGAGTGGGGTCTTGTAAAATGTTACGATGCGTTACAGGGGAGGGAGGGGGGGTTTGACCTACCCGTTATGTCACATTGTTTTTTTTTTAACCATTCAGAACGGTCGCGTAGAGACAGATTCTTTCACACATTTTTTAAAACTTTTTTTTTCCAAAATTTCAAATGGCATGATAGCTTAAATTTTTTTTACCTTCACAAAATTGCTTCTGCTTGCTTTACTGGAATAGTGAATATTGTTTTTTTAACTCCAAACGTAAAGCTATTTATATATATACCTATATATATCTTTATATATATATATTTATTGTGTGCGTGTGTATGTCACTGAACTCCTCCTAGACTGCTGGACCGATTTCGATGAAATTTTTTGTGTGAGTTCACGGGGATTCGAGGATGGTTTAGATTCACATTTTGGTCCACTGGAAAATGTTTATTTAATTAATTTTTTATTTATAAATTGTTGTTGATCTTTGAATGGTTTGGGTTTACAGTATATATATGTGTGTGTTGTGTATTTATTTATGTGTTGTTGTTAATCTTTGGACGGATTTTATGAATTGTTGTTATTACATTAAAATTAAAATAGAATTGGTTATTAAGATTATTATATTATTTATTGAAATAACATTTTAAAGTGTAATTAAAAATATAGGTGCAAATTTGTGAGGTGCAGTATTGAAGTGAGTATTTTACATGATTTTTCGTGATTTTAATTATGTATAGACGTGCATTCAATAACAATCAACTTAACCTACATTTTTAAATTGTTAGTTCTCATTTTATTCTATGCAACTTATAACGTATTGATGTCTCTTTGAAAATAAAAATATAAGTTTGTAAAATAAATTATAACATTAATAGTATCTTATAGTAATTATAGTAATTTCAGTTCGACCCGGCAGATGACGCTGCGATTAGATTCAGGGAAATTCCTGTAAATTTTCGAATTTAAAACGTTTGAACAGAACATGGCAACGGGCATCGCTTTGATTTCTTTTTCCATTCGAGGCGCTGCAGTGGTGTACCCGCAAGTAGGGGCATATAAAATGAGCGGCGCAAGAGTGTACTGCCTGCAGACTGCCGAAGCGAAGTACGGGTACACCAGTTGTACGTTGCGTGCTCGAGAGTCGGGAAACCATCGGTGCTATTCGTTTTCTCTCCGATACATTAAAAAACATTGTAATAAATTAATTGCCATGGTATTTAATTTATTATTACTGTAAATGTGATATTTGGTCTTCTTTTCCCTGTAGTATAGCCGTGCGAAGCCGGGTCGGGCAGCTAGTATATATATATATATATATATATATATATATATATATATATATCAACAGCTGTGATAGTTTTTCTCGTCACTCCAGTAAAGTAGTTAAAACAAAAAATACCGCTATTCGGATGGCTTCGTTATACTTCGGTTGTCAACTTAGACTCCAATCGCCATATTAGAAATTATATAGGTATTGATATTCAAAATACACTGTTTTCTATGTGTGAGATTTTCTCTCATCACAACAGTAATGTTGTGGTACGAAAGATGATTGGTCTGAAAGGTTAATAAAAAAACTAGTGAATTAAAATCACCCAAGTTGGCAACCCTTTTCGTTTATTTTTTATGGAGGATTCCCGATTGAATTGTTCGTATTTTGTTCTCCCAAGATGGCAACCCTTTTCGTTTATGTGCTCCAAGCACTCGATCGACTGTATGAAAATTGACAACTACGATGTTTCAGCGGAATACAGAAACCCTGAAGATAGCTTGCAGGATCCCTCAGACCCTAATATGGCGTGGTATAACGCTCACGTCCGTGAATCGCAATATTTCTTGCAAGTTATTTAATGCACGGATGAATCCTGCTGTTCCCGCCTGAGGAGTGCATTAAAATCTGTCTTTCTAGAAACATTCCTGCCGCCACCCTGCCCAATCCTTCAAACCGCAAACAAGTTCGTGTACCTAGTCAGATAGACAGAGGATCATGCAAGTTTTCGCCACTTCTTGTGAGGTTGTCTGTTGATCTGTCGCTTCCTCTAGAAGGGTTTAAGCAGATGCCTTACGAATTATTTTGCCCATCAGTACAATCCGACCTAAAGAACCGAGTATGTTCAACCTGTGGTTTTTTTTTACATCCCACAAGAGTGTGCAAATGCACAATCGTTACATGCATGGCAAGACTGCCCAAGACCTTCGTGAAAGTCGAGTACGGCCACAGCGACTTGCTGCAAGAAGGGCAAATGAGCTTCTCTGTACTGTGTGTCGCTGCGAAACATCGTCTGAGGATGCCGATTGGCTCGATGAAGACGAAGTTGATGTAAGCGGGTTAACAATTCCGGATCCCTCTTCGTCTGCTCTCCGGATGCCAGTAATGAAAGAATCTGAGTGGCTGGCAAACCCATGGACAGAGGAGCAGTAAAACTCCAATTGAATTGTTTTTTTTACAATCTACTTATTTTAATTATGGCTAATTTTATTTTAAATGTTTTTCGTTTTCGTTTGATCGTATTCTTAAATACGATTATATTTTGACAAATATATTTTATTGCAGTTAGTTTTATGTTTGTAATTGCATTGCCAAAGGTAAAAATTATTATTAAAAATAAAATTTGTTATTTAATTTTAATACCTTTATTAGTAAAACGCTAAAATAGGAGAATACATGAGAAGAACAATGGCGGATAAAGCAAAAAGTGTGTAAGGACAGAGCCAAGTCAGGAAAACGACGTAATTAAATGTATGATTGCTAAATGTATGATTGAGTAGTAAAAATTTATTAGGACAAAAAAAACATTAGAAAGCTCTTGCTTTTAAAAAAAAGACATTTCAAATGTTAATAAATAACATGAACGCGATTAAAACAATAACAAAGGTATTTTAGTGACTTATTCCGGTACGTTACGCCACATAATTGTGACTTTTAGGTAAAAATGGTCACTTGGGGTTACGTAACGTTTTACTAGGGGGGAGGGGGGGGGTACAGAAAAACGTTACGGCGCGTTACATGGGGGGGAGGGGGGGTCAAAAATATCAAAAAATTGCGCGTAATACTTGAACGCTCCCTGTAGTGTTGTTGGGCATAACGGCCTCGTTGGTTGGCATTTGACGCCAGCCGCCGGTGTTCCCTCTGGGTCTCACAGGCTGTTACATCACAACACTTATTCGTAAGTGCAACGAACACGCCCGAGTATGATGTCCGCCGTGTGAGTGAAAGTGCGCCACGACGAACAGCAAGTCGACTATAGTACCCGGCCGGGTGTGGCAATGCGCTAATGTATAATTAAATAAGTAATTCATCATTTAAAAAACCAAAATAATAACAAATAAAATATACTGAAATAATATGAAAATTATGTGCAATTGTTAAATAATCATGTAATATCAAATTTAACATTTAAGTCCAAAACTGGTCGGAGCTGTTTCCCCCCGCTAAACGCGTCTTGGCGCGAGGTCGCGCGGCGCTCGAGCGCCAGTTGCCATCGGGAGCTCACAGGGGTCGGTCGCTCTGCGAATGCAGAGCCTACAGTTTTCGCACCACATCCAGTTCATCGTAATAGTCGTAAGCTTTTCAATCAGTTCTGCACCCGACCTCACTCAGCCATACGTTCTGACGTGCGGCTCTTCGTATAATCATTTTAAATCCCAAAAGGTATATTTCGGCATATTATGTACATTTCACGTTCAAATCATTTGGATAGTGGACTTGAGCCATACACATCTTCCAGGCTTCGACACCAGTGAATCGTTATTTGATAAAGGCTGCTAGCAAACCTTGAGTGTCATGGTGTACTAACTCTTTAATATACATGTATTCGATTTAGCTAATTTTGGTAGGTACATCCTGTGAACAACACTGCATTCCTGCATCTACCAGTCATTACAGATGTCAATCATTGCACCAACACGACACCTATTGACCATGCAGCACTGGTACATCACCTAGCTAAACATTGGTCAGAGTCCATCCCCACGTTCGTAGGCAAATCACAAGAGAACCACATTAGGTTCCTGAACAAATTTGAGTAATCAGCCACCTTCTCTCTGAGTAATGCAGAGAAGCTGAAATGCTTGAATTTTGCTCCCAATAGAACAGAATTCTACTGGTGGCAGTTACAGAGTGCCAGTGTAACAACTTTCGAAAGTTTCAAAAATCAGTACTGGAACTTTAAGATCCAGGGCAATGTCAGGGCCCAACTGCATTCGAACAGGTACGATAGTAAAAAGGGTAGCTCGTTGGAAGCTCACATCTCTACGATGTACAAGAGAACTAGGTACCTAGACATAACAATGTCTGACGAAGAATTCATCGCCATCATGCTGACTCAACTACCAGAGCCATACATATACAAATGACAGGGCACATCTAAAGGGATGTGACCAAGTTCGGTGATCACTTGCTGATTGTAGACAAGCTACAGAAGTTACAAAGGACACAGACTAGCAAGGAGGAGCCTGATCGTCACCCTCCTCACCACTACAAGCAGGGGCCAGTCAATAACTACTGGCAAAACCGGCCTAACAAGGACAGACAGGCCAACATCCACACTCTGAGCTAGAAAAGACAGCCCGAGTACATGCAGTCTGGTCCCATGTACCACAACAGGGGAGGCAAGTACCACGGTAAGGCCAGCAAGAAATACCATGGTGGTAAGCTTTACCACAATGGCACCTGGTGGTCCCAGAGGAAGGGAGCCACCAGTGGAGGGGAAGAAGACTACAACAACAAGCAGAAGCAGGGAGGACGGCCACCCAGAAAGTCATACTTCTACAATCGTCAAACGTTCTCCGACGATGAGGCCGAATACAGGCACCACAGTAACAAGAGTAGTTATGCGTCAGGTGAAGAGAGAAGGCAGGACAACCGAATGCCACAACACAGGAACCCCGCTGACCAGGATGCAAGCTGCGGTCCAGCCCATTACAGCAGCCTGTCCAGCAGCCATCAACCACCATGTTCATTAACTACCACGTTCATCCTCCATGGACAGTATCATCATCAGCAGGGTTACTTTCAGCGCAACATGCCAGTCAGCCCAGTTGCAGCTGAGTTTCAAGCTGCAGTTGTCAACGTAGCTAGAGGGCAAGAGAGTTGGAGACAACAGGCTCCAACTGCACCTGCTGCCAGGTCAGGCAGTATGGGCAATGAGTAACTGTTCGTCACAGGACAACAAACTGGATTTACACCTTTTAGAGACCAGTATAGTTTACCCAATACACTATTCATCACAGTATTCGATCAGTTTCTGATTCAGCAAAGGTCCATGGCAGGACACAATACAAAACAGCATCACACATACAGTGTTAAACAGATGCTTTGGCCTTTGTTTACATTGGCTCACTCATTCATAATTCACATGTAGTTTTTTTCAAATTCTTCCTCCATCTTCTAAACCTTCTGATAAAACTTAGCCTCTCAACCGGTTAGTTACTATGGGCTGGTGATAGGCCCTCAAATGCATTAGGTTATACTTGCCTATGCAGCACTGTGTGTCAGGTTCAGACAATACATAGCAATTATTCTGAATCACTTTTGTCACCATGTAGGGTCCGTCAAATAACAAAAAGAATTTTTTTGTTATCTGGTCCCACTTCTTACTGATGTGTGATGTCTTGCATAAGACTAAGTCTCCAACCTGGGACGGGTCCCGGTTGAATCGCCCCGAACCATGACCCACTATCCAGACTCAGGGGTAGAAACCAATAACATTTATAGCTATGTAAGTTACCGTAAGTTTGTATGTATGGTAATGCTCCGAGAGAATGAGTTTCTGTACAGGGAAGTTGTTGAGGACGATATACCTCAGGTCAAGGCAGTGTGTCCAGAGATCACTCTGCAGGTCTACGGCCAAGATAAAGCAGCACTTATAGACATCGGTGCTGAAGTTACGTGTGTCAGTGTGTCAGTGGAGAGTTAGTGCATCAGCTGGAGCACACAGGAGTCAGCATACCTAAGATTCCAGTTCTGCTCTTAAGATCATCGGTGTGACTTCAAGAGCCAGTCCTATTGTCAATCGACAAGCATTGTTAAATATTACAGGACTTGGTCAGCCTAAGAAAATGACTGCTACGGTTGTGAAGGATCTAGCCAAGCCGCTGATTATAGGAACTGATTTCCTAACACAATTTGGTGTGATGGTCAACTTTAATTTGTGGACTATTACTGCAAGAGACAGTCCCAAACCATTGCCTTTAGCAGACAGATGGAGCATAAGAGAGAAGCTTGTAGGTAGGTAGATAGGTTTTACCCCACATGAAGCAGTGAGTTTGGATAGATCGGTGGCGATCGACCCGTGTTCTACTTGCCCAGATATGACATGAAACGGAAGAGACAGAAGAAAGAGTTGGATTACCAACATGAGAGGAAGTGGAGCAGCTGATCAACCAGCATCTGAGATCAGAAGCCACTTCCAGACAGAAGAGGAATAGTGCATCCAGAACCAAGAAGTCCCAGGTTGGAGACTTAGTCTTATGCAAGACATCACACATCAGTAAGAAGTGGGACCAGATAACAAAAAAATTCTTTTTGTTATTTGACGGACCCTACATGGTGACAAAAGTGATTCAGAATAATTGCTATGTATTGTCTGAACCTGACACACAGTGCTGCATAGGCAAGTATAACCTAATGCATTTGAGGGCCTATCACCAGCCCATAGTAACTAACCGGTTGAGAGGCTAAGTTTTATCAGAAGGTTTAGAAGATGGAGGAAGAATTTGAAAAAAACTACATGTGAATTATGAATGAGTGAGCCAATGTAAACAAAGGCCAAAGCATCTGTTTAACACTGTATGTGTGATGCTGTTTTGTATTGTGTCCTGCCATGGACCTTGGCTGAATCAGAAACTGATCGAATACTGTGATGAATAGTGTATTGGGTAAACTATACTGGTCTCTAAAAGGTGTAAATCCAGTTTGTTGTCCTGTGACGAAATAGGCAGCAGACCACTCGCACTTCGATTTTGTACACAGTGTCTAATGTTGTATTAGATGTCGCAGTTCAGTTTGATGTCAGACCTACCAGGCGGCTACGATTCGACAGCTACACATTAGCCTAGCCAGGTGTGAGCTAGTATGTTTTATGTTTCATCAAGTTGTTTGTTTACAAGTCTGCAAGTATTCATCTCAACCCATGTATTGATCTGATATGTTTCAACCAGGTTATTGTGTGTTAATTTCGCTGACCAGCTCTGCGAAGACTAAGCAGCATGCGAATAAAGCAGTTCTAGAAGCCATGTGACTCTTGCATACTACAAGCAACAAGCACCTTCTATGTCTATGTTACCTGCAAGTTTGGTATCCAAACTCAGAAGAAAAACACTAAACTATTATTGTATTTTTGTTGCAAAGGAAAATTACATTTTAATATAGTCACCTATTCGGCCGCAACGGAACTTTTAATTTTAGGACTTTTGTTGATATTACAAGTCAAATACACCTAATATAATTGGTTTCTCGGCAAAACCTGGTGAACTTTAGCATAACATTAACTTTTTTTCTTTGAATTCTTTTTTTTTTTTTTTTTAGATTATCCAGTAAATATGTAGTCAGTAGTGATGGACAGAACGATTCATTTGGCCGAATCGATTCATTTGAATCAACTCCGGGTAATGATTCGTTCAAAAATATTCGTTCATTTCGTTCTTTTAGCTCTGAGTACGGGATGTAGCTCCTATCAAGTCATAACTCGTTCATCCTCTAGAGTATTAGTTTCGTCGCTGCAGCTGGCCTCTTCCTGTTATCGCCTGCGAAGTTATCATAAAGAGGGTGGCTCGGATAGCTGATATTTCAAAGTTTCGCTGTATACTGACTGTTACAAAAATATTGACTTTTGATCACAAGCTTTTTCCTGCAGTGTTACATATATAACCGGGCGCATTTTTTAGCATGATAGCATTGATGATGATTCCTCTATACTCATGTCCAAGCACGTTTACCCCAGATAATGTCACGGTGGGGAAGCTGCATTGAACCTGTGGATTTCATCGTATTTTTATTGTATGTTGGTTTACCATTGTTTTCCGTGAAAGGACTTCGCAACTTACAAACCTGGAATTGGGTGGGGAATTTTTCAATTTGAAAAATTCCCGACTCGACCGAGAATCAAAATTTGTATCTTTCGTTCTCCGGCCACGATCTGAACACACTGGGTTACATGTCAGACATGACATATTAGCAAGCTTTTGCAAAATTATTTCATTATTCATATAATAAATTAGATATAAGTTAATATACAAAAATGTACTAAAATAAAACCATTGATAAGGAACTTATTTTGATTTTTTTTGTTTATATATTTCTTTAAAATGTAGTAAACATATCATCCACAACTAAACAACTTCATTTTAGGAACATTTTAGAAAACCAGTACAAGCAATGTTAAGCATGTAAAATAACACACAAATAGGGCATATTGTAATAATATGAGACAATTTGGAGCCTATTGGGGATTTGAATGAATGAATTGAACAGCTGAGTGGAAAAAGGATAACATTCCACAAACTGGCGAAATGTACCTCAGATAGCCATTTTGTAGTATTTCTTATACTCTACCCATTTAGTGTAAGAAGGATAATATTGCAGTGGTAGGCCATTGTTGAAAATGATGCTGAATATTTCATTGAGATGAAGGAGGATAAAATTCCAGGAATGTTATCCTTCTTCCACCCAATAGAAATGTTATCTTTCTTCCACCCAATATTGAGCTGGAAATTGGAATAGACATCTATACAACTTCAGTGCATGTTTAATTATAAACTGGTAAAATATGGCACTCTGCTTTCAAAATACAGGTTGTGTTTGAATGTGTACAGAATAAAATGTTACAATACGAAAGGTTTTTACAATTTGTAAAAAAAGAATTGCACTGCTTTATGCTACTTGCACTGCTGGTGTATACTTGTCATTCATGAATTTTATGACCTATATGGCTGTAACTACATCGGTTATTCTATTGTTTTGTGTGTTGTGTACATTGAGGTATGTTGTTCTGTTTATAGGTTAGGTTAGTGTTGTGACCTTTTTTGCCAGCTTTGATACAGTTAGTAAGATAATACAGGAATATTTTGTGGATACTGTGCGAAATGTCAGATTCAGAGGAAGAATGTCTCGAGCCTAATAAAAAACGAGGTAAGGTAAACAAAGAAATGCATTCAAAAGAAAAAAAGAAAATACCAAGAAGAAAGGGTGAAGAGTTTGTAACGAGTGAAGGTTTGTTAGTGGAGGCTAAAATGACAGGCGCAGACTGTGGTTGCTGTAAGCAATGTTTGGTTGGCTTCAGTGTTAAAGAAAAAACACAACATAATAGCGACTGTTTATAGCGGACATCTCAAAAAAATGAACAAGACACGTACCTTTTAGGATTGATGGAGAGATACGATGTTGGTAGACATCGTTCTTTGTCAGAAAACTCCAAACAAAACACACCATCCTTTAAGTACTTTGCAATGAAAGCAACCACACGGGTTGATGTTTGTCGTAAGGCCTACCTAAGTTTGCATGCCATCTCAAATAAGGTCGTCCAACGTCTAAACAAGCTTCTCGAGAGAAATCAGCTACCTATTGACTTAAGTGGACAGCACCAAAACCGTGGCAATACACTGGAAATAACTACTATAGTCATGATAGATGAGCATATTTCCTCTTTTCTTAAACATGAGTCTCACTACACTTCCGTTCCTGTCACATTTTTGGAATCGGATTTGACTGTTCGAAAAATACATGATCTTTTCATAGAGCGTCATCCTTCACTAAAAGGAACTGTAAAGTATGGGTATTATTTAAAACATTTCAAAGAAAACTATGGTTATAGGTTTGGTATGCCTCAAGTTGATGTATGCTCGACCTGTGAAGATTTAAATTCAAAGATTAAATCTTCAACTCTCAACGAAGTAGCAAAACGATTTGCAGTCGCTGAGCTACTTATTCACAAACGACGTTCTAGTAAGTTTTACAAAAAACTTCAGGATGTCACCAAGTTCTGTAAAAACAGAAATAATGCCATGGGTATTGTTTTCGACTTTATGCAGAATCTTCCACTGCCTTTTATGCCTGTTCAGGAAATGTTTTATTTGCGCAAACTGTGGTTCTTTGTCTTCAATGTTCATTATAATCATCAGTATTCTACACATACACAAAAGGGGTAGCTAAAAGAGGCCCTAACGAGGTATGCAGCTGTGTCCTAGACTTTGTTACGCCCCTCGTGCCCAAAAATTATATTATTTTAAATTAATTAAAAACACCTTGGAAACTGCTGGGCAAAATATTAAGAAAATTCAAGTTAATTACCAGAGGGGACACGAGGTGGTGAACAAGACAAAATTTACACTCCCTGCACACTAGTAACTTGGGAGTTCGTGGATCGTTGTGTAGAAGAAGGTATATGATAAATAAATACACTATATAAATAATTTTGTCTATAGGTTTTCCTGGTTTATTATTAAGAGGATTTGTTTTAGCGTTATGTCGACATGATAATAAATATCTTAGCAATTAACAAAATTACGGGGGCGCCCCTAGATTATTTAAAACAATACACATTACACCTTAACAAACAAATTATTACATTAACAAAATTTCAAGTATAGCACCAAAATTTGATTCTCCCAACGATTACAAATATATGAGTTTCCAGAGTTTACATGTTCCTGAGGATTACGTTCTTAAGGCACTGCTCGCTGGTATCTTGATAATGGATTTAGTTCCTTCTATGGAAGTGGAATATTTATATAGCTTATATCACCCGGGTCTTCCCAGGATGACGTCGGACCGAGAGGAAAACTCTTCTAAAGGGGGAAATCAGCTGGAGGTCCCGAAGATCATGCGGGGAGCAATTTCTCTCCCCGGAAACTTTGACCCTGTCTGAAACACATGTCAAATTCAAAAAGAATTAGACCTGCGTCCAGACAGTCATACACAGTCGGCGCGAAAGGCCAACAAACGGGAATTTGAGGAGAAAAAAAAATGGATTACTCACCAAACAGGGTGTGGAAACAGGGCTCGCGAGGTGTCTCGCGCCGACATCAGCATGGCGCGTACCGAGAATTCGCGGATGCGCGAAGGAAACCAGATTTAAAGAATAAAAAATAAAAAAACATTTAACTACACATGACTTTTTCTAAAAACTACCTCTGCCTGGCTACTGTACAAATGGGATCACATCCCTTAAGCAACTGACTACATCTTTTATGCAACCGAAAATCGCCGTTCCCGCGAAAAGCCTCTTAGCACAGAGGACGCCGAGAAGATGTGGTCAGTAGCCGAGGTCAGAGAACTAAGTGCCGGCGATGGCGGTCAAAGCTTCTAATTAAATCGGGCGCTCAGCCCTAAGAAAAAAGGAGGGGGGAAGGTTCGGCTCAGGGCCGAAAACATGCGGAGGTGCCCGAGGCGGGCGTGACAACAACACGACATGCGCGCTCTCTACCGGCGGTAACAGGAAGCTACAAAGAATCGACTTCTACAGGCCGCGAGAAGCAAGCATAGGGCTTAAGGGTGCCGCAGCGCTGCTCTCTAGCGACGTAAAGGGGAACTAACTGAGGCGGTGAGCTGACTTGCCACTAGGTGTCACGATGGTGAGCTCTGCACGCTGGCGACCAGGCCCGCGGTTACTTTTTTCTCCGCTAGATGTCGGGGACGACTCTGTAAGACCAGGGAGAATGTCCTTGAATTAGGCCATCGTCTTGGCTAAGTTCCCGTCAGGTCACTGCTCCTAGCTTGATTTCTCAGAACTAACGTGGAGAAGGGGGAGGGGAGGGTGACAGAAAACGCCACTCCGCTGGGAACACCGGGCCACTGGAGCCTCATTCGTGACGAGACTTGCTATTCTCAGCAGGCCTCTCAGAAGTAGCAGCTTGCAGCCCAAAAGCTACTCTATGCAATTTTGGTCATGAAGGGAAATAAAATTACAAACTCGGGACGTGACTGCAGGCGAGAGAAAATCAACCGGGCTGCCCACATCCACATTAGACAGCAAAATATCAGATTGGCCCCCTGAGAAAGGGGGCTTCGGTCCACTGGAATAAAGTTTAAATACGTGGCGTACACCGGCCTAACATAAAGTAATCACCCCCTTAACAACCAGATAAATTAAAAAATAAGATTTCCCAAAAAAATTTAAAATTATAGAAAAATTAAAAAAAGGTGACGAAATGCCTAATTTCTGGCACAACTTCGTAGACAGAATTCCTGAAGAAGTGAAAGAACATCACATATTTAGTGATGCATGTGCCGGACAAAATCGTAATCACTCACTAACCCGGCTGTTATTGGTACTGACCATGACTGGAAGATTCAAAGTCATGAACCAGTACTATCCTATTCGAGGACATAGTTTCTTGCCATGTGACAGAAACTTTTCAGTCATCAAACGAGCTGTTCACAAAGAGGATCGTATTTATTCACCAAACCAGTATGAACAGATTATTCGAGGTGCAAGAAAGCGTAATCCTCACTTTTTAGTGAAAACTGATGAAAGAAACCACATACCTACTGAACTTCAAAGACTGGTGGCCACAGTACTTTAAGAAAACTCCAAAGGACATCCACAAGCATGGTCTTACCTTCAACATAAGTACATGCAGACATCTTGTGTACAGAAGCGAGTTAAATGGCCATGTGACAGCTTCTGAGTACATTGATGGACTGGTTGAGAACACATTCAAACTGAAGAAACAAGACAATGTGCCACTGCCCAATGAAAAAGCTTATGTTGGTAAACTTCCTATCAATCCGAAGAAGCTGCAGGATATCTCCAAAGTCACACATTATGTAGGTACCTGACACCTATAAGCAGTTTTATGATGAGATTCTTCAGTGGCCGACTTCAAACTCAGGAAATAGTGATGATGAGTGATACAGTTGCAAACTGGTTATTGCAAGACTGTGTACAAATTCCAAACCTTTGTGTTCTGTCCAGTAATACTTTTTCATAGAGTTTTGCATGTGTGCTGTTTAATATACTATGCTGTTTCATATTGTGCTCTGTTTAATATTATTATTACTTTTTGGCTAAAGTGTGTATATGTAAGTTCTGTTCAGTGCAATACCTTTTTGCATGTAATAAAGAAGTGTGCATGTTTGTTTTAAAAGTATTACTTTTCAGCCATAGTGTGTACAAAATATCAATGTATATCGTTCTGTGCAATGCTATTTTGCCTTAAATAGTTTCCAGGTGCATTTTCTTTGTCAAATAGTGTTCGTTTCTCTTTATTATGTGTGCCAGTATTTTGTTAAGTGTAATGCATTATAATAAAATATTAATTTGCCTTGAAGAAAGTTTTTCTTGATGCATAACAGCTGACAAAATATTATATATGACTATTAATTGCCTTAAATGTGTGCAAAAATATATTTATTATGTTTAGTGCATTAATATCTTGTATTTAATGCATTATTTTTTATGATTTTGGGTTACAAACATTATTTATTATTACTTTATTGACTTACACCTACAGTTGCTCAATAGTGAAGTTTTTGATCAAAACTGTAGTTTTCGTACAAAACAGTTTTTCCTATTTTTCTCAAAACATGTATATATGGAATATGAACCTTTACCCACTCAGCTGTTCATATTAATGAATGAACGAATGAATGATGTAATAAATATGTCAATATTGACGATGAAGGCTGATGGAAATTAAAATGAAACATTGACATAGTGAATGAATATGTGTAAATGGGAGTACCCCCGGTAAACACACGAATCACTTTTAACAAGTGAGCGAATGCCTGACATTGCATTCATTGCATGTTGGATGTGAACTATTGCAAGGTTTTTTTTTTTTTTAATAATTATAAAACTGTACGAACATGTGAGTTTAGTTACAAATAGGCTACATGTAATTTATAGCTTACATTGGTCTCAGTGGTCTGCAGAAAGAATCAATTTGGTTTGGGTGATTTATTGCTATGTTCATTTTATCTACGGAATATTTCAGAAACTATCTAAGTGGATTGGTTTGTTTCTTCAAAACACACTAGCCTTTTAAAACACCTTAATCCATTTCATCTAAATATTTTTTTCCAATAATTTCATTAATATTATAATATATTAATTAATTATTGGCTAAGGTATCTCATGTAAATGTTGCCAGTACTGCTTATATTGGTAGCACTTATTTTACTTTTGGTGGGAAACTCTCCTGGATATCTTTTGATGAACAGTTTACAGTACACCTGTTTGTTATAATGGCTGCAGAAAGAAGAGGAAAACTTCTTGTACAGCTTGCCTTAAAAGCATTTTCTGAGCAAAGATATGATAGTCCTGAAGATATTTCACCAGGAAATGTAAAAATACAGGTAAGCATAACTACGACATATGATGGGGTTCTGTTGTGTTAATTTTTTTATTAATTTTATTTTCAATGTGGTAAATTAACTTAATTAACGTTAATTAAGTACCATAGCTTTAACCAGTTAGAATTGAAATAAGAGTTTTGGTTTTTAATGAAGATAAAAACTTGGTTACCTAATATGTGTTTCTTTCTACAGGAAGTACCAGACAAGGAGTCACATGTAGTAGGCCTACATTCCGAAAATAAGTTTGAAGAAGTGAGATACTTTTTTCTGGCATTGTAAATGAAGGTGTTCAATCACTCATGATGAAGAAGTAGCCTACATACATCATTGTCACCAACAGAAGAATTTCAAGAGATTAGATTATATTCTCAGTTTCTACGTACATTGGTTTCGGGAATTATATTATACTGTAATTTAGTTGAACTGAATGCATTATTTGCTGTCTTAAAAAAAACCAGAATGGTCTCTAATAAACTCACAAATGTTTAAAACTGAAAAACTGTAACTTCATAACTTACGAAGTCATAATCTTGTAAACTATAACAAGAATATGCTATGTACAGTTTAACAGTGCTCAAGTACCCCAATGTATGGTGTCACAAGTAATATTAAAAAATACAGAACTTGTGTGTTCCAGAAAAACGACACTGAGTCTAATGTGAGTCTTGATGTCGATCATAAAGAAAGTCATTTACATATTTTTTCTGGCGACTCATCATTTGATTACAGTGGTGGGGAAAACCCAGAGGTAGGTTCGCACTATTTTCTAATACTGAGATGCTATACTATTATGAGAGTGATATTTAAAAATTATAATATTCTGAGCTTTTGTGTTTGTAGGAAAACATCAAAACAGGGCGAAAATCAAGAGGAAGAAAAAAGAAAAAGGAAAATCAAAGAACAGTCAAGGAGTAACAGGAAGAGGAAACGAAATAGCAACCAACCCTACCACAACTACAAGTACAAGCATGTAGCACATAAACTGTTTGAAGATTATGAATGTCACTGCCCTCTCCAGTGCAATCAGAAAGTGGGTCTTGAAGAGAGGAAGAAGGAGTTTGACAGATTCTGTAAGTTGAGTGATTAAACAGAACAATATATATATATATATATATATATATATATATATATATATATGGAGCCTTGTAACAGAATACTCTAAAAAGCGACAGTATGGACGTGATCCGAAAAAGAAGCAGTTTTCAAGAATTTTTAGTTTATCATCAGTACGAGTATGTAGAAATATGTTCTGCAAGACTATGGCAATCTCTCCATGCAGGGTTAACACGGCACTCAAAAAAGTGAATGGTCGACTACCGTTAAATGATCAAAGAGGAGTTCAGCAAGGAGGCTGGAACAAAACATCTGACATCAAATTGAAGAAAGTTATAGCACATATTAAGAGTGTACCAACATACACCTCACACTATTGTAGGGAAAATGTTTCTTCTAAATATTTGCCACGAGACATGACACTGGAGAAGTTGTACAGTGCTTACAAAAGTGAAACAGTAGACCCTGTAAGCCTTGCAACCTACAAGACAGTATTTTACGATAAATTTAACTTAACAATCAAACCGGTCAAAAAAGACACGTGTAACAAATGTGATACATTACATAACCAGATTCAGAATGACAACGAAAACAGTGCCAAATTTAAAGAAGAGCACCAAAATCATCTTCAAATTGCTACTGATGCTCAAACCATGTTGAAAAGTGACATGAAACTTGCAAAGTACTGTGCTGATACTGAGTGTCTCACCTATGATATGGAGAAAACTTGACCATTACCTCGTATGCCAACCAGTATCATGTTTTATACTGCTATGTTTGGCTGGAAGGAGAAGCAGGTAGAGGAGCGCAGGAAATTGGTTCTTGTCTCCTCAAGCACATCACCAGTAGATTAAATTCTGATGTAGAAACACTAATCATGTGGTCAGATTCCTGTGGCAGCAAAACCGTAATATCAAGATGGTTCTCATAATGAAAGAAATTTTACACAATCATCCACGATTGAAAAAGATAATACTTAGGTTCTTGGTTTCTGGGCATAGCTTTCTCTCTAATGATAGGGATTTCGCAGATATTGAGAGAGTACTCAAGTACCAACAAAGGCTATACACACCTAGATTACATCGATGTTATGAAGACATGCCGAAAAAGAAACCTCTCATTGTTTCAAAAATGAATACTGGAGATTTTCTTGGAACCAAAAAGATTGAAGGTTCTATTACTAATAGGAAAATGTCGGAAGACAATAGAAAAGTAAGTTGGCTTAATTCCAGACAAATTACACTAAAGCGCGAAGAGCCATTCCTTCTGTACATCACCACAGATTTCAGAAGTAAAGATAAACTTTTAATCAATATTAAAAAGATTACTAGGGGAAGGCCAGAAGCTGATCATATTTGGGAACTGGTGTCATTGTGGCTAAATGGAAAACGAATTACAGCTGCGAAATTGGTTGATATAGAATCCATTAAACACCTTATCCCAGGTGATGCAGTAGATATACGATGGCCAATGATGCTCAGGAAGATGATGTAGATGGATTAAACAATACATTGGATTTTGACATTCAATAGTGAAATGTTTGCTAACATTGTATTTCATATAATAATAATTTTATGATGTTCTCTATCTAAATATGTATTTATATTCCTTAGAATATTCAGTGTCAAGAGGTCAGTATTTTTTTTTCAAAATATTTTATGTCCAAATAATTTTAATTGTAAACCAAATTAGTTCATGAATACATTCGCTATTAATATATAAATCAAACTGGGATCAAATAATTCCAACTGCCAAGATTTTGGTTTATTTTGCAGTGTGATAAAAATATGCATTTACTAAAGACTAACAACCAGTATTTAAATGTATTAACAAGGAAATGATGTAAGTTTCTGCATTTATAAAATTAAATGTGATGGTTCAGAAAACATGCACACAAAATACATAAGTATTATTTTCTGCTGAACATATTGTACTGTGCTTAACAAATTTGCAGAAAAAGACCAACCCACATTTATTTGGAATAAAATATGGAAAACTATCTTTCGGCATAAATATTTTTGAGAGCAAGATATATGCTCATCCTAGATATTCCAATATCAATTTCATATTCTTTGGTGAGCCTCAAAATATTTCAAAGAGCATTTACTTTAAAGCTTGTTTTCTCTCTTTTGAATTTCTATGTCTTCGATGGCTTCTGCATAACACCATTCAACTTTACTTATATCTTGTCTTCTTGCTGTGAATAACTTTACATTTGCACGATCATGGCACAGAATAAATAAGGGATATCAGAAGCGAACTCCACTGGCCAATCACGAACTCGACCACGTAGACGGCCGCCATGTTCTGCGTTTCCAACGTATTCGTGTTCTTAGTGTATATGAGCGACAGATTGTTTTGGAATAATATTTTGGTGATTTTGTGCAATCGGATTTACTACTCAGATTCGTAGGCAAGTAAATTTGTCTGCAAGAATTTCCTTTCAAATTTTTTTAATGACTTGATTCTTGGAAGAATGGAAAAACGTAAAAAGCCTTGCGGGACAACGCACTGTTCAGCATTTAATTGTTCGAACAACCGGAGGCAAGCTAAGAAAATAAGTTTTTTTCTCATTCCCTTTGCACCCAGTACGGTAAGTTAATGTACCGTATGTATCTAGTTGACCATTTGTAAATATTTATTAATACTGAGGGTCTATTGTAGTTTTTAATACCGGACTTTTTTTTAATGTACTTAAACTAACCAAATATCCGCACTACAGTAGATTTTTTTAAAGTAGTTGGAGATTAGGTTTAAGCTAAAAAACAATGTAACCATAAAAACAAGTACACGAAAGAAAATGATACGAAAAAATCTTGAATTGTTTTTAGCTTTAAAAATCTAGTATTGTTTAAGAAATGATTTGGTAGCAAGGTCAGTCCTATTGTGGTTATTGTAACATAGGCCTGATGATTGCTTAGTCTACCGAATGTGCAAACCGATTTATTTTAATATTACACTGTTAAATTATAATATGTAACTTATGACTTATTACATGTGTAAACAAGCAGGAACTTAGATAGAGTTGCCATCAGCCAAATAATTTTACTGCTTGTCCATAGTTGCAGTACCTATGTATGTTAAATCCAATTTTATAAAAAAAAGGGTTTTTCGACGCACTAAATTAAAACAAGTAGCATGTACCACAATATCAAAATGTACATGATTATTCTATCAAAAGCAAATGATCAATTTGGATACGCAAAATAGAACTTTTTCCGCCTGTTCAAAATTTATAATAACAATATTACAGTTATGCACAAAATTCAAGTGCTGTGTTAACATGTTTGCAGAATGTGTGTCTTTATAGGGTTTGCGTTTGTACAGTTGGGAATTATGTTATTTCTTTATCATTGCAGATGCAAGAAATGGGTGATTGCTTGCAGACGAGCAGATTTGCTCAACAAACCCCCTGAGTATCTGCATAAGAATTGTACAATATGCACTGATCACTTTGAAGACTGTATGTTTTTGAATGATATGAAGAACAGACTTCACAGTCATGCTGTTCCGGCAAAATTTGATGTTCCAAACCCACCTCCACTTATTCAATCCCAGAGAAAGTTGCCAAAGAAGCGAGTATCTGTGGGCAGCAAAACATCTTCAGTTCAAAGTAAGTGTTATCACACATTTTTCAGTTTGGAGATACATGCATACATATTCTTTCAATACATGAGTTTCAATGATGATAGTGTCCCATATTTATTGATCATTTTGTTTTGATTGTCACATTTGTTCATTTTAGACCTACCTATGGCACATCTAGGATGATATTACAATAGGTGAATGTGTGTGTTTGTGCCACATACCTTTTTTAATATTAGTGTCTTGTTAACTGGGTATGTCCAAATAGGCTAATCTCAAAAATTGTAATTTTTAAACTCTGAAGTTAGTGATGATGTGATTGAAATAAGTTTGAAAACAAATATTAGCTGCTGTTATATTATTATGTTTGCATCACTAGTTCTCATGAATGTTGATCCTAGAAGGCAAATGTCTTCCTTATGTGTAAGTATTGTTCGTGAGGTAGCTTACATTTACATTACATTGTTTTCCTCCATATTCTGTTAAAAGGGGATTGAGATAAATTTGGATTTATTTACACATGATATTTCATTGTGTCTGGCTCATGTTAACACATTTTAGATTTACTCAAGTGAACAAAAGAATGCATACTGTAAAGAACAATAAGGTTCTATCTTATTTGTTAAGAATCATTGTAATAACTAACTTGGTTCGAAGCAGCAGTAAGTTACATCATAAATTTGGGCTACTGGTATCCCATTCCTCTTGTGGGTTACATATGTTATGACGTTATGAATGTTAGTAAAAATAAGAAGTAATGACACACACTTTTAAGAAAATGAAACTGGTTTATGTTATTCAAAGTATTTTATGAAAATATGAAACATGTGTTCAATATGTCACTATCTCAGACATAGTAATGTATTTTGGAAGACCTGATAATGTAGAGCTGCCAACTGTCAGATTTTTTTAAAGATCTTGTCTCTTATTTTTAAAAACGTAATATGAACTTCAAGTATGCAATTTATAATTTTATATTAACATTTTATAGCATTTTGGCAGCAATAAACGGTGTAATGATTTATTTTCAGTTTAGACAGCTGCTTCATATTTAGAAAGTGATAGTTTTTTAAACTGCCCACCTTACATGCTTTTATTTGTGATTGCCTTGTGATACAGTGTTATTTTGCTGTTTCCGTAATATTGGAATATTGTCTGCAGGTGATATGCCTGTTGAGCACAGTGATTCCCATTTCGCTGGGACCACTACTCCAGTGCCATCATCCCAACTAGTGAGCTCACCCAGACAGACACCATCCAGGCCAATATATTCACCCAGGAAGGCGGCATTGCAGAAACTGGCTTCCAAATAGAGATGCAGGACAGCGCGATTGAAGAAGCTTCATGAAAACTGCCGAAAGGTGTCATCAGTTTGTTCTTGCCAGTCATTACCACATAAATTTAAGAAATTCATGGAGTTGTTCAAAACACAGAATAATTCCCGGTATTCTGAACCTTTGAAAAGTTTTGCACTGTCTGTCCATTTTTTAAGTCCAAAAACATATAAGTATTTGTGAACTCATTTGCCGCTTCCAACGCCAAGGCTTTTACAAAAATTGCTATCAAAAGTTTCTGTTGGAGAAGGGTCTACGGATTAGGTAACAAGTGTTTTGAAGGTAAAAGCAAGCGAACTGAGTCCAAGGAACAATAACTGTGTTGTGTGTGTAGATTAAATGGCACTGAAGCTGCATTTTCTCTACAATCCGGTTAAAGATGAAGTTTTAGGATTTGCTAGGACCAGTACAGTAGGCAAACCAGAATTAGCTACATCTACGCTTGTTTTCATGGCGAAGGGTTTGTTTCAAAATTGGAAACAGCCCTTAACCTATAACTTTGTTGCAGATTCATGCCCCGCTGAAAAAGTAAAGGAAATTCTGTTTTCTTTAATCCAGAAGTTAAAGGAAGTTGGTCTGATTGTCAGGGCAGTGATTTCTGATATGGGGGTCTAACTTTTTGGAAATGTCTAAATTACTGTCCGTGACACCAGAAAAACCATATTTGGAACTGGACGATCTGAAAATATTTTATTGTTTTGACACATCTCATTTAGAAAAGTCATTAAGAAACAACCTTATGAAACACACATTTCATTTTGATGGTAAAGTAGCACGTTGGAAAGACATAGAGACAATGTATTTGCAGGATAAGACACGTTCCAACAGACTGGAAAGTAAACTCACTGACAACCACATTTATTTGAATGGTTTTTCGAAAATGCTAGTGAAATTAGCAGCGCAAGTTTTAAGTCATTCGTGTGCAGCCGCCATTAATACAAGTGTTGCCATGGGTTTACTTCCTGCATCTGCCTCTGGTACTGCTGAACTGTTGCAGAAGTTTGACATTATCTTTGATTGTGTAAACAGTTCATCTTTGAAGTCTCCAAAAAAATATAGATCTGCTCTGACAGAAACCTCTGGTCATAAGGAATTCATATCCGAGCTCCTTGTTTTCCTGGACAATCTGGTAGTAAGGAATCGTTTAGGCAAAGATGTTACCAAAACTATCAAGTGTTTATCTGGCTGGAGGATTTCACTTCGTGCAATTCTTGGTATTTGGGAACAAGTGAAAACGCAGGAGAATGTTCAGTTTCTGTTCACCAGGAGACTGAATCAGGATGCACTGGAAAACTACTTCAGCACTGTACGTCAACAAGGTGGAAACTGTGATAATCCTACACCCTACCTTTTCTCTTGTATTTTCAAGAAATTGCTTGTACAGGTTGAACTGCAGGGCTCGCCCACCAGCAATTGTATGTGTGGTTCTGACAAATGGATTGTAAATGTTGCAGATCTTTCTAAAAAAAGTACTTGTTGATGCAAGTTCAACTCAAGTTGTAAATTCAAGTGTTTGTTGTGTTAATGCTCAAGATTACCGCCATCTGAATGTTCCAGAGCAGAATGTGTTAGTTTACATTAGTGGCTATCTTATGTCTAAAGCTCTCATTCGACATTCTTGTGTAGTATGTGAAAACTATGCACATACTAATGCCATTCTCACTGACAGTTCACAATTGTTATGTTATTTCAGAGCATATGAAAGTAATCGTGGAAATTTTGGAGCTTTCATGATGCCTTGTGAAGATTTTGTTAATTTCATTGTTAAACTTAAATTGTTCCAGCCGTTGTTTGAGAAACATAAGACACATTTAATTGCAAACACCATTTTACAAGCATTTGAGCGTGTTGACTTCTGCCATCCTTGCCCCAGTTTTCCAAAATTATTTACTATGAAGCTATTTTAAAGAATGAAGATATACCATTATGTGAAACGGTACAACATAGACATATATTTTGAACGACTTCAGAAGAAGAGAAGAAACAGGAAAGCCAATAAAGTTTTACACAGGTAATTGTGCTTCAACAAGTGTGTGTGTGTACTCTTGGCTTACAGGTATATGACAAACTGCAAATTACAGTACAGTTAATTTTTCTCTGGTTAATCCCATTTCTGTTACGACTCTACTGTATTCTATTGTATTGTATCGTTGTTAGATTCTCATGAGATACATTTTGTCTTTCAAATTTTGAATACCAGTAGCAAAGCACAGTTAAATCTATTAGTTGAGCATCTTCATAGTATATAAATATGTAAACATGGTACCCTATATTTATGTAGATTCTGCATTTATGCCAAGTGATTGTTGCACTTTATCTGTTACTGCATCAACAGTGTTTGTACAATTATGTCCTTATAAACAGTAATCATTACAGCCCAGTGCAGGCAATTATTAAGCAGTTCCAATGTTTCTCTTCAACATAAATTGATTGATAAATTTTATTTAGGATTAGTGTTTCTTACCCCATTGTGTGGTTTGTGTTTCAAAACATATTTGTTTACATTTTGCTACTTATTTAATGTTCCATGCTGACTTTATATGTTTTGGCATTGAAGCGCACATGAATGTTGCCATTTAAGTTAATGTAATTAATGAGTCAGTTGTGTATGTACTCATGTTTATGACAGATTTACTGTACACAGCTTGTATGCATTTGTAATGTATTTTGGAGAGGCTTTTTAACTGTAAGTTGCAATCATATCTCCAGCACTATATAAAATATTTTTTAACCTAATGTTTTTAGTAATATAATATATTAGCTGGTTATACAGCTTGTAGCTTATGGTAATTCAGTTTGTGTTAATATTTTTTTTACAGTTATTTTCTTAGCGGTAATTTTGACTTTTAATTTTTTTATGGAAAAGTCCTTGTGCAAGATTTTTACAAATGTCCATTTTATTTGCTACGTTTTTATTCTTATACAGTTGGCAGTGAAAGGTATGTCTCTTATTCCTTCTGATGGGGTTTTAAGATACATAAGATATTATAAAATTAAAAAAATAATAATTTCACTATAAATTGTGAATGTTAAATTTTATCAAAGACATATGATTAGAACTAAATCTAATAAAAAAATTTTCTCTTACTACCCTGGCTTCCCTTAAGTAATATACAAATTACATAAAACTAGAGAAAACCTATAATGTCTCAAGTACTCTTGTAATTGTGTTGTATTTGCATAATGTTATGTTATTAATTGGATTGTATTAACATAATGTAATTTTATTACCATGTATCTTGTATTTATAACATGTATCAAATGTAAAACAGCCTAGAGTTGAATTTAGGATTAATAAATTGAAGCGTTAGGATCGCCGCTTCCTTCAAACACCGCCCGTCTGCGCGGTCAGCGGCTCGTCGTCCCCTCCTTCCTTCCCCCTCCTAGTGTATGCCTGCTTGCTTCTCCCCTCTCCTCCTCCGTTCGGCGCATGCGCGCTGCGCGGCACATATGTTATAAAAACAGACGTTTTCGATTTATTCGGTCTTGTTCTTCGTGTATCAACTAGCTCGTCTGATTTCGTTTAGTCTCTTTTGAGAGCTCGAGTAATTGTTAGCCAGCATGTAGTCAGTCAGTTAGACTTTAACTTTGTACGACGTGCGCGACCTCGGGGGAAAGAAAATGTAAGTTGGAGTAAGGCGGTGGCCCTTGCCATAATGTAAACGTTTGTTGAATTTTGTGTGTTTTGTCTAAATTCCCTTTCGATCGCCACCTGGAAAATTTCTTTTGGATTTAATGTAACTTGATTTAATTTAACTTCATTGGTTTGTAACTGTTCTCCCCTGAGTCGTCGACGTACGTAAAACGTATCGTAAATTTTCATTTTAAGATTATGTAACTTATTTTTGTAACGCAAGTAATGCGCATAAGGCAGTGGGATTTCCCTGCATTTTGGCAATCTTGTAATTTGGCAGTTTCAATGCGTCTGCCTTAATGGCCCTTAATGCGACCGCACATGTTTTGTACTACGTTGCGCCGGCGTATTTCTCACCTTTTATGTGGCCTTGATAATGGCTCGTTCACTATTGCTGTGTGTGTTAAACTCTTAAAAAAACATTTTGATAACCTTGTTATTTATTTTTGTTAAGTTTTATTAAAACTTTATTGTTGTTTAAAAATTGTTGTGTTACAAATACCCGTTCGCAATCCTTGCCATGCTATGGCGTTCCACCCCGTCCTTATGCATGCAGGCATTACAAAATAAAAATTAATAAGTAAAATATTTGTGTAACTATGTGAACTAAAAAAAAACTCCCTATCCTCCCCACATCCACCCTAAGAATCTTACCTGTACAGTTCCTGTAAGCAAGTAATTATGTTCAAGACATTCTATGAAAATAAATAAGGAAGGTATTGGAAAGATTTCTGCTGTTGGAAGCTTTTTTAATTGCCAAAATGTGAGGACATTTCTTTAGTTTTAAGTCTTTCGTTTTTGTAACAGAGGCCTACACTTGGTACACGAATTGGTTACCTATATCAAACTGATGTGATTGGATCCCGAAGAAATGGACAAAAACCTTTTTATATTAATTTGCAATGTAAGTAGGCCTACTTATGTTTATCTCATTTTTATGCTGTGAAAACTGCATAGACCAGCTTTCCTATAGTAGGGTTTCATCAAGACAATCATTTATTATAACTTACACTTTCAATACGAATCTGCGTGATATCTACTATATAAATACCACTAAACTAATAAGTAGGCCTACATTTACTATAAACAAACGACTTAAATGCATAACTCATTTATAGCAGTACTAACCTTGAATCACGAACCTGTGTTCTGTTGCAAAAAAAAAACATGCATATATATATATACATATATATATGCGTTTACCATTGAAATTTCCGATGGATTTTGAATACGTATTAATAAATTAGTAGCATTTTATGTCTTATTTTCTCGAAATCCTACACTTCGTAAGTGGACATATTAACAATAAAATACCTGACACGCACTGCACATCTCCAACTCTACTACAGCCTCCCCCCCCCCCTCTTTCACAGCTATCGTCGCACTGCAGCAACAAAACTGCACACAAAAAGCATCTAAGTCCAGAAAATGTAATACATTACAGGGACATGATATAAAATGCTACTGTTTCTTTATTAATAATTTGCATGTTTTAATACTTTTATCTTACAGCTAGTAAAAATTAACATGTTTCGTTAAGCACAGAACAAATACAAAATAGTCATTTACATTACTTTTAAGAAACACATGCACTTTTTTATTATGATAAATTACTAGTTATGTCATATGTCCGTTTTGCCCTCAGTCCTCGAGCACATGCTGATGTCCAAAGTGAAAAATATTCTGTCTCGCATGCGTTGCCATCTAGTGTCAGTTCGTCTTGGGTTTCGAAGAACAGTTCAAATAGTGGTGTAGTCAACTGGTATTCCGAACTTGTGCGTGACAAATTGTTAAAATGTGTTATTTTATTTTATTATAAAGTTTAAGACTGCGGGCGTACATTATAACAATGTATATTTTTGGTATTTTTTATTTATTCTTTCGTTTATAAATTTATAATTATATGGTTAAAATATGGAATTCAGAAAACGTAGTCAAGTATGGGTTTTCTGAGATTTCATCCGGACAAGCTAAATGTGATCTATGTAAGTGCATTTTTTCATACAAGGGTGGATCAACAAGTAACTTAGCTAGACATCTGAAAACAAAACAAGTGGGTGTTAGTTATTCAAGAGAAAAACGATCCAAGACTTGCAATGAAGATTTGTCTGAAGTTCATCCGTTAGTGGAACAGCCAGAATCAACAACAGCAGAAGCCGTATCGGACACAAACACGCCATCAACATATGTATCATCATTGGCAATTACCTATCACCCGTTAAGTATTGTTGAAAGTGTAGAATTTAAGAACTTTGTGAACATACTGAATCCTGGTTATGCACTCCCAAGTAGGAAGACTGTCTCCACAAGTTTGATACCACAACTCTACAACAAAACTGCAGAAGTTGTTAGAGCCGATCTAAGTAATGCTTCAGCAATTACTACAGACGGCTGGACGTCGATAACGAATCAGATTTACTTATCTCTGACAGCTCATTTCATCAATGAACAGTGTGAACTTAAGTCATATCAGTTGGACTGCTTTGAGAAAGACGAAGAAAGGCACACAGCTGAAAACATCGCAGGAGAAATAAAACGAGTCGTGACTGAGTGGGGTGTTTTCAATAAGGTATGTGCTGTCATTACAGACAATGCTTCGAACATGACTGCATCCATTCGTTTGTGTACATATTCCATGTTTTTCACATTCAGTTAACCTCGTTGTTCAAGCTGGAATACAAGAAATACGTGAAGTACAAACGAAAGTCAAAACGATTGTTGAATTTTTCAAGAGAAGTCTACAGGCCACAGTAAAACTCCTCGTTTCACAAAAACAGATGGGACTTCCTGAGCATAAGCTTATTCAAGATGTGGTTACACGATGTAACTCCACATACGATATGTTTAAACGTTTTATCGAGTTGAAAGAAGCCATAATTTCAATACTGCCTCTTTTAATTTCACCCATTCAGCCACTCACTCAAGACTAGTGGGAGGTTCTACAGAATGCCTGTGAAATTCTTAATGTGTTTAAGGAAGTGACAGTGGAATTGAGTAGCGAGATGGCAGTGACGGTTTCCAAAGTCATACTTCTTCGACAGGCAATGCTGCAACATATTGCAAGGATAAACACGAATAGCTTGCCCGAAAAAGTTAAGAGCATGGTTATAAAATTGCAGGAGCAACTTTCTAAGAGACTAGCATCGAACATAGAAGATAACATTATATTATCGGAAGCAACTCTTCTTGACCCACGTTTTAAGAAGCAGGGGTTTCAAGATGACAATGCCTTCAATTCTGCATATCAGCAAATTGTCTCCAAAGCCAGTGAGTGTTGTAGTTCTCAGCTGGAAGAAATTCCAGCAATGCAAGACTTCAGTGAAACCAAAGTTGCGTCTAGTTTGTTGTGGAAGGACTTTGATTCTAAAGTGAAAAATCTGAAACAAAATAGAATTCCTAGAGCAGCTGGAATCATAGAACTTGACAGGTACCTCCAAGAGCCGTTACTACGAAGACACGAAAATCCGCTTCAGTGGTGGAAGCATAAAAAGCATGTTTACCCCAGACTTTATGAAATCATGAAGAGAAGACTGTGTGTCGTGGCAACGTCCGTTCCATGTGAAAGAGTTTTTTTCCAAGAGTGGTCATATGGTATCTGAGAGGAATGTTTCAAAAGTGATTTTTCTCAACTTTAATTTGAAGTAATATTTCTTCTAGTAACAGAAAATTTCTTTGCGGGAGACAGTGATAGTGACAGTTGCTGATATAAAACCAGATTATCAATATTTTACTACTTTTGAAGTTGAAGAAATTAATGACCAGAATGTTTACTCTCTATTGGTAGTAATGTATATAAATGTAGACCTACACATTTTGAGAGAAAAAGAGACAAGTGTTCAAGTGTTATTTCTACGAATCAATGCGAAGACACATAAATGAAGTACAGTATTCAACCAAAAAATGGTGAGTGTGTTTCACATTTGTCGTTAATTTCCCTGTTATTTTTAATTTGCATGGTTTGTTAATTTTTTATTATTTACAAAGTTTTTGTATGTTTGTGTGAAAAATTAAATTATTATAATTGCTTTAATTGTTGAATAAACTAAAAAATAAAATCTTTAAAATTAGGAATTTTGTTCTCAGCGACAGATTGAATAACAATTTATAACGTATTTTTTTCGACTAGTTAAAAATAAGAATCAAGTAATAAACAAAACAATTAATTTAAATGAAAAAAAAAGTGTGAGATGCTCTAATTTTTCATAATAAATAGACATTAGTGATATAAAATTTAAGACAATGGATATCAAGCACCCCACACTTTTAACTTAAAAAAAAAATTATGTTATACTTAGTTGTAATTCATTCTGCTGCTGCTGTAAACAAATTGCTTAAATTTAAAGATTTTTTAGTTAATTAAAAATATAAGTACATTTTATAAATTTTAATTATTTTTACTTTTTAATTTATTAAAATTATTTTTTTTTTAAATAGATTTCCCGAAATGCACAACAAAATCAATCTTCAATGTCTCGAAAATTTCGGGGGCAATAAACCCCCCTTTCTCTTTTCTGCAAGGCGGTCCAATATAGCCTGAAGACCCCGGAAGCATGTACTTTTATTGTCCCGACTCCCGACTTTCAAAAAAATGGGGGCAAATGCCCTTCCCCTGAAGGACGACAAAAGGGTGTGGTGAGGGGTGGGGAGGTTAGGAGGTGTAGGACACCGCATGGCTCGGCAACACTCCAGATCAAAAGAGATAAGATTTTCAAATTTAAAAAAAAAAATTATTTTTATATTTTTTTGTAAAAAAAAAAGAGGGGGGGGGGGGGGGCGAAATCAACTTCGGGCATATATCCCACCATATCCCGAACTCATAAATATAAAAACAGCATGATTATTGCCCGAAACACAAAAGAAGTGGTTTGTTGTTCCTTTTACACCCCCCCCCCCCCTTTTTTTAATATCATTTCAAATAGTTACGACAGTTCGAATTACGTTAAAATCGACTTCAATTTTTTTTTTAAATTATTTATTTATTTTAGTTACAAGTGAAGCTCATAAAAGTGTGCTAAAAATAAATTCTTAACTGCAACTAACAGTTTACATTGGCAGTTCAGATAATTTTCATTTAACCCTATTTTCCTTGATCAGGTAGCATTTTCTGTAGTAAATACGTGCACGCTAAATTACCAATTACTCCGACTACCGGCGTCATGATTCATTTCACGAATCACACTGGCCGAGTGGCAGGTTTTCATCTCGTTCTTTCGCCGTTTCGTTCTTCTGATTCCTGACGATTCATTTGTTCTCATCTCGTTCTTTGATTCCCGACGAGTCATCTCGTTCTTTGTGTCCCGACGATTCATTCGTTCTCATCTCGTTCTTTCATTCCCGACGAGTCATTCGTCCTCATCTCGTTCATCTGATTCCCAACGATTCATTCGTTCTTTCGCAGTTTCGTTCTTCTGACTCTTTCAAGCAATCGACTCTTAAAGAACTGATTCTTTGTATCGCGAACGAATCGTATGATTCGGTTCTCTCTAAGATTAGTTCTTTTTGAACGACACTACTAGTCAGACTCCCCAGTGGTCTTTGGAGAGGGAATCTCTGTTCTACTGAAAAACTTGAGCTTAGCACGGCAAAAACTATTAAAGACTTTGAACTTTAACGTCGTTCATTATTTAAGTGAAGGAATTAAATTTAAATTCGCGGTGAAAATTTTATGGTTTTGAACTTTAGAACATTCTTCGGTAAACGGACATTTGAGAGTATATCTGTGCTCACCATAAATCCTGAGGGTTTTAATGACGGTGAATTCCTTCTCACGTATTACCGGCGACTTATATGTGTATATATCTATATGTTCCAACAATGTTTTATTAAATATCCAAAGTGTATTTTATGTGTAATATTGATTTTTCATATCTTTGGTGTACATTAAAACCGTTGCATCGTTTGTTGCACATAACTTTATATTTCATTGATGTGCATTTAAGGTGCCCAATACTAACCCTGTACTTTGTTAACAATTAAGGCAGGATATTTTTATTTATTATTTTTACCATACACATAAGACATTTAGAGTAAGAACAACAAACTCAATAACTACTACATTCAAAAACACTAAACAGTAGACTTTTAAAACCCGTTATAGGTTACCAAAGGTCCTATTAATGGACAATGTCCGTCCGTTTACAGGGATACTCTGGCGAGCGGGCTATAGTCAATGGGGTATCGCTCATCATACCATACCCTTCTACCACCCTCATGCGAATCCCACAGAGCGGAGGAACCAGGAAATCAAGGTTCAACTTCGTTTCCGCCTGGGGGATAACCACTCCAATTGGGATATCCACTTGCCCAAGATGTTATACTGCTTGCGTAGATGCACCAATGTGGTCACTGGACACTCCCCAGCTGAACTTCTGCAGGGACAGAACTTAGCCCTGCCAGGTGAGTGCTGAGTAGCAGCTGCAGCCACCAAGGACAGGTGGGGGGATGAGTTGCTTCCTCAGATCGCCGCCATGCGGGAGAAGGCCCGTTTAAGACTGGCAAAATTCCTCGCAGAATTTACACCATAGACCACACACCCACCAGACCCCTTACAACCGGGACAGTGGGTCTACATGCGAGAGCACCATCTCTCGGCGGGGGCCCGGAATTTCTGTGCAAGTCTAGCGCCCAAATGGTCACCACCCCACCAAATATTGTGGGCAACCGGTCCATCCACTTACGCCGTATGCACTCCAATGGGCCGTCCGACCAAAGTCCACTGGGACGACCTGCGCCTAGTTACGTCTCGCCAGGATCCACCAGGACCCGACCTTGGAGTGTCGGAGCAGGGCCCCGAGAAATCCAGGGGGGAGGGCGCCGAACCAGAGCCCTCTGTAACCACCCCAGCCGCACCAACAAGTCCCGTACTTGTCTCACCTGTCAGCTGAGGGAGCAGTGAGGGCGCAACCAGCACATCCCAACCGGCCCGCACATGTCCCGCGGACGTCCCTCTCTCATCGCCTGTTTCCTCTGGGATGAATGAGCGAGATCGTCACTCGCCAGCCCCGGTTGTGGTAAAACCCTCACAAATCCTCCCTCAACCCCACGGATAGAATCAGGAAACCCCTATCGCCTGGAAACTGGACAAGGCCGTGGCATTCGAGCACGCAACCTCGCATAGGCATAGTGCCGTAGTAGACATATGTAGATCGGTAGCATGGTAATATGGAGTACAATGCATGTGGCAGTGTTCACACTGGTGTCTTCACAGTGCCTGGCTGTAACGGACACTGTGTTGCTTGGCTTAGTTCGGAACGAATCAGGCTCTAACATTTTCGTTTCGTCTGTTCTCAAGAACAGTGTAGTTCGGACAGTCCCATAGTCAGTGTCAAGTCACCTCTGTGACTGTGTGTCTGACTTGTGTTTCTATAGTTTTGCTTTGTTGGTAGTGTATTTTGACATTTTTGATCGTTACAATGGCAAGTAAAAAAACCAAGTTCATTCAGAGTGCCATATTTTTAAAGATGAGTGGAATCGGAAATACTTTTTCACGCCTAGTAAGGATAAATCTGTGTGCTTCATTTGCAATGAAGCTGTAGCCCTATTCAAGGAATTCAGCCTCTCACGACACTTCATGACAAAACATAACAATGCCACTTACGAAACTATGACCGAAGAAGATCGAAAGAAAAAAGCAGGAGCTCTACGTAAAAAAAACTATCAGGTCAGCAAAATATATTCAAAAAACAAAGCTGTTCTCAAAAGCTAGCTACACATGCCAGTTACGTTGAAGCGTATAATACAAGCTGTGTGTGTGTGTTGTAAAAATCAAAAATAAAGTTTGCCATTTATAAAAAGGTGTTTTGTTCAATTATTTTTTGGCCCACCTAGATATTTTTTTTATTTTATCTGGCCCTCCCCTTAAAAGGTTTGCCCATGTCTGGTCTATGGCAACGCCGATTTCAACATTCAAACTCTGGATGGACAAAACACGTTCAGCTTTCTATTCAGTGTCATGTACCTAACATTCTTGTAGGAAATTAAATGTACTTTCACGTGGTAAAAGGGTTGTTGTTGATAATGTGTCTATTTTTTGAGTTGTAGGGAATGGGAGTGTGCATTTTGATGTTTTTACAGAAGGACAAAAAAAATGCTGTTTTTCAGCATGCTTCAGTGCTGAACCACTCGTCAGAAAATCAATGTTGAATGCATTACGTACAAAATTTTGTCTACTTTAATTTTGCATAGAGTAGTCACCTTCAAAAATTGCATAGTTTTTGAGATATAAACAAAAAACTGAAAAAAAGTGAGAAAAATTTGAGTTTTTTGCATCTTTCGTTGTGAAGCCAACTTCCTACTGGGCAGCAAACTGGAAATTCATTCAGCACCCCAAAAACACATACAGAACTTTTGAGAAAAAACTTCCGCAATTTTGCCACGGGAAAATCACCATTCGACATGACTATTACAGCAATTTGTGATTTTATCAATAAAACAGACTTTAATGTAATGGCGTGTTAGTAAACAGCCATAACCATATTGATTCATTTTTACTGAGCTAATAATTTGGTGCAAAAGTAATATATTTCTATTTGTGACAGTTTCCATTATTGTTGCATGCGTGGCAGTGTTTAGGGGCCTAATGTACCATCTAACAAAGGATTATGAAAGTAGTATTTAAGAGGGGCTTATACAAATGAACCATTAGAGGACAACCAACTACAAACAAAGCAAAGCCGAAGCATTGAACGCATCAGTGCCCACACCTGGGTCTCGCCGGGCTCTGGCAGGCCTTGGAACTCCTTCTCCGGCTCGAGCGCGCCGTCGCGGCCCGACTTTCTTCCTCGCTTGCGGCGCCTTCCGCGTCGCTTGGAGACCTCCTCGTCGCCGCTACCGCCCGTTGTTACGGCGGTATCCGTCGCCTCTGATGCAGACAGCGCCTTCACCCCGTGTAACACCTGCTGCTGAAGCTAGACACAAGCGTCCATGCTGTGAACTGAAGCAGCTTAATGACTTCATCGAGTTAACAGTGACTTTCGCTGATTTACAAGTGGTTTTCCTCAGAATGAACAGTCCCATCTTTGTGGATTACATTATCCAAACCACTACTACACAAATACTTCCGAGATCTCCAGACAAGAATTCCATCTAAAGTGCTGGGTGTTTCTCGATTCTCAGTTCTACTTTTAGTTGACCAGAAACCCCATATTTTACAATACTGTCCCTTAACACTTTTAAATGCCACATCGTCCCGACAAAATACATGCAGGATGCATGTTGTGCCATTTTTCATTAATGGTCTCGTATATTTTGAAACAGTGTGTTTTTTAAATAATGTGTAGCACAACCAAGTGGAGAACAAATTTGGACATACCAAAAGAGTAAAGAAAATATACTACCTATGATCAAACCAAACTGAACATGATGAAAATATATATAAAGATTTTTGGTTGGCAGTATGTAATGATTTCAATGATAGACCTATGCAGTTTGTGGTTTCTTGTTGCATCAGCACATGAGTGCAAGTGCTGCCCCCTAATGCTCAGAAGATCGTTGGGCTTTTTCAGCTGTGGCGCATTGTGTTCTCTTCTCCATGCTCCTTACCCTTCCCCCCTCTTTCGGTTGTTTTCTATTTGTGTCAATCCTCCCTCGTGTTAAGGATAACTAGATGTATAACGTGATTTAAATCCTTAATGTAACTATTAAAGCTGGCGCAGAGCATTATATGGTTGCCTCTTTGGCAAGTACTAACTGCGATGACAGTGCAGTTAGGTGGTAAGTTTCCTTGATGTGTTCGTACACTATGACTGGTGGTGATACCATTTCAATTTTCTAATTTGAAATGTGTTGTTTAAATTATGTTTGAATTTTAAGTTCTCTCACTTGTAAGTCAGTTATTTCAATTTGTGTGCACCCATGGTTGGAACCCTTGCATCGCGCCCATCTGATGTTGATCTAAGCCTCACGGCTAGTGTAACTCCTTTCTTGGAGTGCACGGATATTTTCCACATTGCTGGATTTTGACTTAAATTGCTCGTACTTTCCCATTGACTTATCTGACTTATTCAATCTTGTACTGGCTTGTAACATAGCTTTTTCACCTGGATATGTGGATCGTGTATTTCCTGTTTATCCTAGTCATTAAGTGAGATCTTATATCTTTGGTGTTTGTGTTATTCTTTTCATAATTTATTGGTATGTTTTTTTGAAAAGCTTAACTTAATCCATGTATTGTTAGTATAATCATGCACGGTGGATTTGTCAAAATGGTATCAATAGCTTTACTACACCTGTAACCATAAGTTTTCTTTGAGTTTTTTACATGTTTTTGTTAGGAAAGTTTATTAATTGGATGTTAACCTTTTGATGTGAAATTTTGTATCACATTCCCTGGTTGTTTCTAAGTCATTGTTTACAGTTTGTCAAATAAATTTATCTTGTTCCATGAGTTTCCTGGTTTTTCACTTTTCGAACATTGGAGCTTCCAGATATACCTACTAGAAGGGATCCCACTATTAATTTGGTAATGCTATTAAATCTTCATTAGCAGTTTAAAACTTTTTCTGACAAAGATACAGTAATCATACATTTCACGGTTTTTTTTTTTGCATGACTTATTGCTTCAGGTTGCTTTGCACATTAGAAAGTGTGGTTAAAATCACCAGTTTCCTGATATGATTTTTAGAAGTTTTTCATAAAAATGTCAAAAAGAAAGTGTTCTTTAAAAATGAAATTAAAGCTGAGTTTTCATTGAAACAATTACAAAAGCAAAGCAAGAAATTATTTTGCACATTATCTAAAATTACTTATTCGACTAACTTTGGTGGCCCATATAATGTTGTGAAACACATAAATGTAAAGATATACAAGCTTTTTGTTAAAAAAGAAGTTTGTCTCATAGTATACTGACTTTTATTACGAAACCTTGAGAAAAGTTTCATCGTAAAGGATGAAGGAAAATTTCTTGCTGCTGAGGAAGGTTTGCATGATTTCCGTGCAATGAAACACAACCATTTATTTAGCTAAATGGACTACACTACTATGATCATCAGGAAACTGTTTGCAAAGAAATTTAGGTGTTCCAAGTGTGAATCTATAATAGCAAATATGTTAACCCTGTAAGCAGTGCATCAGATTTGTGAGAAACTAAAATATGTGTAGTACATTTCAAATATGATGAATACTTGTAAATACAAAGTGTAAAATTGATATCAAATAATTTGTGCCCAGTAAAGGAATCCAGGTAAATGAGAATGACGTCCATAATATAGCAGGTGAAACTGCTATTTTTGTTTACATGAAAAATATCTAAATTCTTAGAATATTAGAGTATAACTAAATATGGTGAAAAATGGGCTTATCCTTTACTTATCATGTGATGAAAATATTTAATTAGATTCAGCTCAAAAATCCTCTTCTTAGAAAGTCGATTCAGTAAAGTATTATTAAACCTTACGCAGAGAGTGATGAAAGGATTACGTGAAGATTAAATTTTTGAAGAAGTTCACACTATTATAAATGTATGTGAAATGGAAAACCATAAACTAACAAATATTAAGTGTGTTAGTGAAAAGGAGTCCATCATTTTACACTTTCTTTCTTCCCGAAAATATCTGCCACAAAATTTTGCTTTTCATTACTACATTTGTACTAGTTCATTACTGCAGTTTTAAGGAAATAATTACAGCCAAGGTTCAATATCAGAATACGTGTGTTGATTTTTATAAAATTCTGCTGGAAAATATCAAAATCTTAAATGAAATACATTATGCAAAATATAACCAAAAATAGATTTGGCAACTACCCATGGTAAAATCTCAAGCCCAAAAGAGTCAGAAATAAGTTACCTATGTTAAATGGAAATATTCACTGATTGTCTACTCTAGTTTTAGACTTCATTACACTATCAATGAAATATTAAGTTCACGTAATAGTTAAAAAATATTTACCTTGTTAGTAATGCAAGATAACATGTTTCTATCATAATCTACTTTATTTAAAAGAATATTCATTAAATAATATATGCTATTTATATATAGTGATAAATGTTTACGCAAAATGTTGATTAATGTCAACTTTTGATTTGTATCCCATATTTTGATTTTGTAATTCTAGTCAACCATTCGACATCCGAAATGATGGTGGATAAAAAAAAAAAAACAATTTATTTTCCATTAATGGAGTATTAAGAATATCATCCTAAGTTACATCGTAATTTCATGAAATCCTCTATCATTTCTTTAATCATTCTTTTGTACTCTGGATGTTTTTGTTACCTAAAATATTGGCCACAACTTCTTTAAAAGAAATCCAGGCTTTTTTTTTTTTTTTTACAGGATTCGTTGTACTTTCGAACATAGTGTCTTTCATAAATTTTCTGATTTGCGCTCCCACAAAAACACATCTTTCAGTTTCGCATAAGATATTTTCAGAAATTTTGTTACCAAATACTAGAAGCATTCACCTTCTTTTGGAAGTTCTTTAGTAAACTGCTTCATTAATCTGAGTTTTATGTGAAGAGGAGATAATAGTAGCGTGCTTTGTTGAACACGTGGTGCATTTATTATGTTCTGTGAACCGGGTTGTAGGGTTTTTCTTTTTGGCCAGTCTGTCTGCTTCCAGTGTTTGTCTTTGGCTCTGCTATCCCATTCACAAATAAAACATGGCAATTTTTGTGTAGCTAGTAGCATACCAACAACATTTAAATCACCGCAGATTGTCCAAGAACGTGTTTCATAGTGCACACATTTTAGCAGAACTTTGAGATTTGTATATGTTTCTTTGAGATGCACTGAATGTGCAATGAGTAATGAACAAAAGAAATTTCCATCATGTAAAATTACACCTTTAACACTACTTTTGGACAAGTCTATAAATAACCTCCACTCACTTGGATAGTAAAAGGCGTTAAAGAAAATAACTAAACCCTCAATACCACAACAATAAACCTGAGAATTTTATTAATTCCTTCTCTCGAGTCCTATCCCAAGAGAACGAAACTCCAGGTAGTAGGAGATTTTTTGCTTTCAATCTTGATCCAAGCTATTGAGCAGCATCCTTTGTCAGATTTAAGTCACGAGTTAAATAGTTAAATTCATTTTGAGTGAATAATTTTGGCGCAGAATTTTCTTCGGACTTGCAATCATCAGCATTATCACATTCATTTTCTGAACTGCTCTCTTGTAGTACATTTTCGAGAAATGGAGGTGGAACTGGGACAGGAAGAGATTCACAACGTATAACTGGTCGTATGGCCGAAGGAATGTTCGGATATTATATGTCCTTAGTTTTTGTGTTAAGACCTTGAACATTAACCATACAGAAATAACAGTCGTAAATATTATTTTGTAGTTCCCTCCAAACCATTGGAATTGCAAAGGGCATTGATTTTTTTGCACCATTTTTCCACACTCTCAGTCCCTCGACACATGTACGACATACCTTTTGCGGTGCCCAGTTTTTGTCTTGATCAACAAGCTTTATGCCGAAGTAAGCATAATAGACATTTTTAACAAAACTACTGATGTATTGTATTTGCTTAGCAGTTACATAACTATCTCAAATATAACATAACACGTTTGGGTTATTTAAACACTTACGGGAACTCATTTCTCAAATATAACCTCACACTACAGCATGTAAACTATGAATTACTGTTTCCCTCCTAAAGCCAGCTGGGTGTAACAAGTGTTGCCAACTATTCCCTCTTACCAAAATAAAATTTCCCCTTTGTAATAAAAAATCCTTTTGTAAAATTTACATTTGAATAAAAATTGAGTTTCCTCAATTTGCAGAAAAAAAAATTGGTTGTCTGTAAAGTCGGTTTACGGACGATAGTTTAACGTGACGTCATAACAAAACATTGATGAAATGATTGCATACTTTTATAAATAAAATTGAATCATTTTTATTTTAACAATAAAAGAATAAATACTTGAAATTATACTAGCCATCAGATTTTTAAAATGCAAGAATAATTAACCTTTATTGCCGAAATTGTTGTTGTAATAAGCAATGAAAACCACATTAACTTTTCACTTCACTTTATAAACAGTCGACGAAACAGTTCATATGTAGATGACTTGTAATTAATTTTAAAAACAGGCGTTTAGCTATAAAGTTTAAATATAATTATGAAAAAGTTTTTATATAAATAAACTGTAATCAAATATCTATCATCAGTTATATGAATCACCATAATTTTTTAGTCAATTGTAACATAACCCATTATTACTGCACTCGCCGACAGCGTAACGGAACTCATCGTAACGGAACAATGAGCGTAACGGGACACAGCGCAACGGAACAATGAGCGCAACGGGACACAGCGCAACGGAAAAATGTGCGTAACGGGACACTTTTTCGTGCGTGCAGCCGGCGTTCATCAATTTATTAGACGTCACGTCAAAAACTGTAAGTGATAGGAAAAAAAAACAGATTGCATATCTGTAATCAGAGCCAAAAAAAAAAAAAAAACATTAGGAACATCTCAAATCAGAGAATCAGAAAAAAATGTTGCATTGTATTATTAATTATCTTATTGTATTTCCTTACAAATAAAAAAAAAACTTTCTCATCTGGAGTAAATTCTACAACTTTAGGTCCAACTTCCATTGTCGTAAGTTACAACTACATACAATATAAACAAGCATGGTATTTCAGTGTGACATCGGAAAAAAAATAATCGAAATTAAATAGGGTGCTACACTCTGAGAAAATTCATCAGAGCAAATGTGCAGGGTAGCCAGATCTCTGATAAAAGCGGATGGGAACAGTCCCTCTACTGGTGTTCATGAAGTACAGAAGTGGGAGAAGCTGCCAGGTGAATGAGAGTAGACTGTGAACCTACCTTCTGGCCGGCGTGAGTGTCGACGACTGGGTCTTCCTGGTCACGAGGAGCTGGGGTGGCGGCAGGCTTCCTCTTGCCCGCTGGCCTCCTCCTGAGCTGCGGGGACGGGGCGGGAGACGCTGCGGCGACCGGGCCCCCGCGCCACGCCACCGCGTCCTGGCTGTGGCTGCGCCTCAGGTCCAGCACCAGCGTGGGGCGCGCCCTGCCGCAGCCCCCCGCGTCCACCAGGGGGTCGGGCGTCAGGCAGTGGCGACGGCGCACGCCGGCCGCGCTGGCCAGTGTGGGGGCCGGCGTGGGCGGGCGGGAGTCTGTGTCGGTGTAGCGGCGGAACAGCTCTTCGGGCACTGCGTCCTCGCCGTCGCGGTACGAGCCGCGCAGGCAGGCCAGCTCCTCCGGCAGCAGGAGCGCCTTGCCATCGCTCGCCTGCGGCCAGGCACAGTTTCACACTCGGTCAAAGTTCTGTTAAGCATTTCAAGTATGCTGATTTTGTTAAGTAGAGAAAGTCATCCTAATTTACAAAATTTAGCGAATTTTCTTTTTTTTTTTGTTTAACATATAAATTATTCTAAATTTTGTTTAAGGCAGCAAATCCAACGTATTTCCTTACAATGTTACAAGTTCTGCTAATATTTAATGTGTAGCATACTGTTCAAATTAATGTAGTAGTGAACAAATTAACCAAATGGGCATTTCCCTGTAAATTAGGCAACTCATTGTCTCAGGCCAATATTGTATAAAAAATGTTCAAATCATAAATGTTTCCTACATAACTTTAAAAGATAATTACCTAATATAGCTCTGCTGAGCATACAATATCCTTCAAAATAAAGTTTATTGTATCAAAAATGTTTTTATTGAATGCAAAAAAAAGTCCCCTGGCATGTCACCGAAACAGTACAGTCACTTCAGATTATATTAATTAAGACAATAAATATTGGAATCAATCAAATTGATTATTCAAAAAACATTATTTCATTGTTAATGAGACATGTTTATCCTTTATAAATATTATTTTATCATACTAAAAAAGTTAATTAAAAATTGTCTCCGCATTTTGTGAATAGTCCCCCTGTCTATATTTAAAATTATGCACCACGTAGTCTAAAGAATAAATAACGGCAGCGCTGCGTGTAACAGAAATCAAACGATCTAAAGTTTGCTCGGTTGCAGCCATTACCACCCGGACGCCATTTTTTTGTGCTCCACAAGCTTCCCTCCGTGGAAGTCATGTCGTAACCTCACAGTTAACAGTCCTCTGGTGAGGATAATTTTTATTTATTTTTAATGTACTATATTAAACATTAGGTACTTCATATCGTTATAATAAATCAATATTTCCTATGCACAGTAAAATAACATGACTCAATTACATTTTGTGTTACCTTTCAATGAAACCAAAATTAAAAAGTCCCCTGCCCCTCAACAGGCCAGAGGACTGTTTCTGCCTCTAGAGGACTGTCTTTATATTATGTTTCACATTGTTTTAGGTACACATGTGTTTTGAGTATGGTGCCAAGGAAGAAAAAACTCTCTAAGGAGGGGTTTTTACAATGAAAAAGAGAAGCAGAGCGAAAGAGATGAGCGTATTAAAAAAGACCCGCAGTAAAAGCATTTAACACTGATAATAAGAGCCACACTTTTAAATTTGATCAAGACTATGTGACAGATGTTACAATGGACCGAGTAATACAGAAGCTCCCTAATCCAAATATAGTTTTAAAAGGGAATATAATATTTTATAAGTTTTTACCTGTAGGTGTTTCTGAAAAACAATAAGACTCTTGATACTATTTTCTTTATTTATTTATGCTATATTTAAGTAATAATAAATTATCTTTAATTTGTAACAACCACATTACAGCCTTCCCCATGTAATCCAGTAATAATAATTTGTTAAAAATTTTTCTCATGTTTCAGATTAGATTATCAAATGAGGTAATTTTTTTTTCCTTTTAGACGTTATTGTGAATGAAATTCTCCGGGTTTATTGTTTTTATTATTAAAATGCAGTAGTTTATTTTTTGAAGTTTTATTTATGCGGTCTTCTTTGTGTGGGAAGGCGTGCTGACGTAATTCTCCTTCATTTTTCCACGACCGAGACTTTGTGTCACACGCTAGGCGTGTGAGTCACGGTCACGGGAGTGTGAGAAAGAGACAAAATCGCTGCGTCGTGGGAACAGAAGTAAGCATTTCGTGGAAGCCTCTGTTGCCATGCGCCGTGATTGGCTGAAAATTACGTCAGCGAGCCCAGGACACTGCCCGCACAAAGGGAAGGAAGGCTGTAAAGTAAGTCATTGTCCGAACACCGGGCCAAGCGGTCGTTCTTCGGGCGGCGGGCCGAGCAGGCCGTGGCCGAGAGATGGCTCTGCGTGCTCTGTCTTTTCTCGATGTAAATTCTTGTTTTCGTTCTGTTTGTTTGGAAGATATTTTGAGTTTAACAAAATAAACAAAAGAAAATTACATCAAACATTGTAGAACAATTTCTTCGTGACCTGCTACCAACCTGTATGTTCCACTCATCACCTAATTTTGAGCTAGCCGGAGGTGGTGAGTGGTGACCAATTATAATGAGATCGATTCAAGTGTGTAAGAATCAAAGTACTTAAGTGTTCTTTCAATATATGTGATTTTAATTAAAAGTAATTACATATTAAGATTTCAGAGTTAAAATTTAAGTTTAAGTAAAATTTTATAAAAAAGTGTTGAATTTTTTGTTTCTTTATCAGTGTGCAATTACTTAATTCCTAAGCTCCAAAGTTTTTAAAAATAAAAATTCAATTTTGGCAATGAAATGGTATTATTCATTCAAATAAACAGTCTCCTGATGAAAGCAACAGTCCCCTGTATCGACTTTTCAGAAAATGCTCAGTATTTTCTAATGTAATTAAAATATATTTGGTTTATCTGCCGTTTATTAATAAATAGGTGGATATACCTATATCCCCTGAATAAGATTTACGAAATATATACGTAAAAAAGTTGCTTAGACAGCTTTCCTAGAAAAGTCGCCCAGTTTACAGAGAAATGCCCAAATATTTAATAAATTATGTATATTCAATATTGATTTTTTGTTAAATACATACAGACAAGTAACTGCTACAGCAGTATTTGGAAACATGAAAAATATATTTTTTTCCAAAAACATTTGGGTTTAACGCCTCTACGGCAGTGAGGCCATTAGAGATGGTCAGTTAGGACATCAGCCATCCCAAGAATTCCCTGGAATGATTTTGGAAAATCACGGAAACCCAAAATCAGGATAACCTGACCAAAATAAGAACCCAGAACCTCTTGAATTTGTGTTCGGTGTGTTACCACTGTACCATCTTGCCCATAAAGTGGACAATGACATAGAAAAAACCAAAAAAAAATGAGAAATTTTAATCCAATGGACACACAGATCCTGATGGGCATCTTGAATAAATGCATTTTTAGTCACACACAAGTTTGTTGTAATTGAACTCAACTTTCTACCATACCATCACACGTGAAGTACGTTACCCATGCATCCTTCGCTCTTTTGACCACGTCCTTGGCTTCATAATCCGCAGGGTGGTTGCACAGGACGGAGCAGCCGTATGGGAACGGATTGTATATGCCGGCGAACGGCCTCAGGACAAAGGGGGCAGGCTTGGCGATGTTCGGAAATTCCAACTTGGCGGGCTGCCAACAGGAAAACAGAAGTTTAGAAAATATCCATTAATGCTGCTCAAAACATGCAATTATTCCTAACACCATCTAAGCACAATAATGTTTTCAAGGAAAATTAAATAGTTACATATAGGGTTTAACACTATGTGCTTTAACATACTGAGGGATCTGATAACTAGCACGGAACCATGCTGTAGGGTTCATGAAAAACATGTTTTGATAGGAAACTTTGTTAAGTATTTCCAAACTATATATGTACAAAAAGAAAATATTTTAGACTTCCCGGGATGCCTACATTCAAGACTTTAGTGTTTGGTAAATATAATTTTAAAGCCATTTAAACATGACCATAACAGGCATTACTTCTGCATCTCAAATCTTTGTAACTGAATATAACGCCTGTGAAATATTAAAAATATATTAAAATAACTAACTGTTATTTAGTTTTTTTTAAAATACTTACAGTTAGAAACTATTGGACTATATTTGAAGTGTATTAATGTGGTTGCATATTAACTGGTGTAACTAAAGACATCGACGTAAGATTCACTGTTCCACAATATAAATGTGTATGTACCTACCTAGTTAAAATATATTAATAGACCAGATATGACTAGCCATACTTTATGTCATGATGTGCATTGTTCAGTATAAAAGTTCAAGTTCAGATGGCAAAAAAATATACAATATGCAAACAATAAGCATTTTGCAACCAGAGCAAAAAGAAATACCCAAAAATTTTAAAACATGACTTTTATAATAGTGATTCATATTTATAACTATTAACATGAAATACCTATTGACATTGAAAAAAGTTAAAATATGATTTTAAAGATAGCATTAAAATATTACAAAAATGTTTTCTCTCTTGATATTCAAATTTTACATATTCAAGAAAAAATTTTATGTTTTTATTCTGGTTTGGTTAAAACTTAAAATCTAATATTCACACATTCCTACAGAACATCTACAATACCAGCCAAAGATTTTGCGCTAAACTTTAATCCACACTTTCATGCAATAAAATTTCAGGGAAACAACTTCATGTCTCATAGGTGGAGGCAGAATATTGAAAAGACTGCACGCATGCTCGCTCGCTGCCTCGCATAGAGGCCAATGGGCACTCAATGCACATGCCAGTGTCACCCTTAGCGCTTCCTTGCTCTGTCCAAATAAAAACAGAAAAAATACCAGATAGGCAGGATCCTTATCATGAGGTCACACACGTCAAGTAGAATTTTTCATTTTCTTGTCTATGGTTAAGGCTAGGTATATCTGAAAATTTAATACTCTACCTCTCTTGCAGTAGTTGATCTGTTACAAATATTTTCAAGGGATATTTACTATTCATAACCCGCCCCAGCTTTGCATTGATGCAATTTGCTAATGTGGCATCATTTCGATAAAAATGGTTACTGTCCTAAGAAAATAGACATGTGCTGGCTTTGTTTTATATTATTTAGAGAAGAATACAATTGTTGTAATAATTCGCACAGTTAAAACTAATAGTAAAGATGTGAAAAAATTAAACTCGGTGTGTGATGTTATGGTCTTTGGTGTTTATTACATATTTAGTAAAAAATAATAATAAATAATAATTTACCTTGGAAGTGGGTGGGATTTAAAAAAGAAACAGGCTAATAAAACTTAGAACCTCAGAGGCGACACTAAAGGCTAAACAAAGAAAAGATAGTGGCTCCCTGAAAACACTGTGGAGACTGTGGAGACTGTGGATCGGTAGTTTTATATTAATGAATAAAAAAATGCAGTTTCATCTATAGGCGTGCTTTGATTTATTTTACTTATGTCTGAATAGTTACAAAAGGAAATACACATAATTTTGATAATAATAAACTTTATATTACTGTTAATAAGTTACATTTATAATAGATTAACTTTATAATAATAATCACAATGAGTTACGTTTATGTAAGGGTTAAATGTATAATAAGACCGGCCTGAAAATTATTACATAAATGCATTAGGACATAATTAAAAATAAAACATAATACAATATGTTAACATCTAGAATTTACACACTGGCACTTTTGCTTGTTACATAAGTAATTATGAAAAGATGGCAGTATTTAAATTTTACATTATTTCCTCGACTTGCTGACATCCTAATAGTTGCAGAAATGGCCCGCTGTGGGTATCACGGAACAAAAAGGGTCCTGAGTCGTCATGGAGAATTTTAAAATGGAAAGTATGTAGCCGATGAGACTGGAGTGGTTATTTCTTATGATGCCGCTATCTCGGCTCCAGTTGTTGGACCCTGTCTGCGAACAAACCAAGTCCAAATTAATTAGGTCAGGTCCGCAGACAGCCGTAAATATAAGCAAATGCCCACAAAAAAGGAAATTATCGGGTAAGAGAATGGGTATCAACAACTCACCAAAACAGGGTGCTGCTCCTTGAAATCAGATGTTTTGTCGTGGTGCCCACGAAACTCGGCGCGTAACTAGAGCGGTGGACGCGGAAGCAATCATAATTAAAAAATTAACACACTATTAACTATAACACTGACTGACTGTTTACAAAAAGGTAACTAAAAACGAGATTTCAGAAAACATCCCTTGACGAGGCGACTACATCTTAATTGAAGTAGTGAAGTCGAATCTAGCTGAGGGCTGGCTGAGAACGATGTAGTCAGTCGGAAGTCACGCCAAGAAATCCCTGGTATGGCACCTGTGTCGCTTAATTGAATTCGACGCTTCGCCTTGAAAGAAAGGGGGGGATACTTCGGCTTCAGGGCCGAAAGGTTCCAAAGATGTCCGAGGAGATTCGTGGAATAGAGGGAAGGCGCGGGGTGCTGGCTCGTGAGAAATGTCTTAAGCCCGCCGCACACGGTACAATATTCCTTACGATGTTGTCTGCTAAAAGTCGTACTTGCTAGGTAACTAGTTTTTCTACTCAAACTCTTGTCTCCTACTAGCAGCCCAGCGAGCTTTACTACTGGTTTTTTATCATTGATAATATCCGATTTTCGTTACGAGTTGTGTTAAAAGATTTAATGATCGGAAAATCTGAATACAAAAAAACATTGAAGTTGTTTTCATATTAGGCGCGGTTTTTTTATAAACATGGAAGGCAACAAGTAGACGAAAGATGAACTGATTGTATTAATAAACGCATACAGGGAAGAGCAATGTTTATATGAAGTAAAACGTAAGAATTACCACTGTAAAGCATTGCGGATTGCAGCTATTCAAAGAGTTTTCAATGCAGTGAACCAAGTTCGGCCTGGCACCAGTGTGAAAGAGTGCCTAAACAAATTATACAACATATGAAATCAGTTTAATGTTGAAAAATCAAAACGAAGAGCCTCAATTAAAAGTGGTGCTGGAACAGACGATGTAAGTACAATTTATCAAAAATTATTGACTTGGTGAAAAAAAATGTTAAGAGGCTATGAGGGTAGGAGGTGGGTAATGTTGCTGTCTGTTTGTGTACTGGTGTGATGGTTTTGTTTATGAGCCTGTAAAACCTTAAAGCTGTACATTAAAATAAACATATCCAATTCATTAATTTATGTTTATGTTTCATGTTTGTTTGCAGATACACACCCCAAGTCTCTGGTACTTTAAGATGCTACTGTTCCTAGAAGAACATGTCCAGCCAAGGAAAAGTAAATATTCCAAAGTGTGCGCAACAAGTGTTCAACAATGTTCAGATGTGGTGTTGGAGGAAACCATCGTGAAATACGAAAGTACACAGGAAATTGAAGATTTTTTGTTTCCAACACAGTACGACCAAGAAGTGGTAATACCATCATCGCGTGTGTGTTCGGCAGAAGTCTCTTCTAATGCTAGTTCATCTGGGGGATCACCGTCAGAAAAAAGTGGAATTTCTGTTGAAGTAGGCACCTCATTAGCTAGTTGTTCACCTGTGGCATCATCTCCATTAGGGAAATGTCCATGTGCTTCTGTTGAAGGAGGCTCCTCACAAAGTGGGTCAAATGTCAGAAATAAAAGAAAAATTAATCAAAATGAGGATCAGTATGTGGAGGCAGTTGCGGCCATAGCAAAAGAGTTGTCAGTCCCTGAACCCCAAAACATTGAGGGCAAAAAACCTGTGTGTCCTATAGATTCTTGTATGATGTTTGTAGGATCACTTTTGAAAGAATTTACTTCAGAAAAACAGAAATTGGAAGTGATGAACACAATAGTGCAAACGGTTATAACAGCCAGATATCAAGATTTAGAATAATGTAGTATTCAAGAATTGTCATTTATTTTAAGATCAATCATTCATCATATTTTTGTTAGAGTACTAATGTGAGGAAACATGTTTGAAATGAAAACAACTGCTTAAAACATTTGTAGTGTAAATTTTTTTATTATATAATTACGTTATTGAAAATAAATGTACACAATAATATTACATAAAATTTGACATTCAAATATACTTAAATATACTGAATTAGGTACACTTCATCAAAGTACACTTTCAAGATAGTCTTCTATGAATTGGATGGCCTTATGCCAGAGTGAACCATTAACCAAATTTTTTAAAATGTGGATTAATATATGTGCATTTTCAGAATTTCATGATCTTTCTTATGCCACAGAGAACTATGATCCACTTCAGTAGGGGAGTTCGTAATGTTGTAGTTTTGTTGTGGCATATGGTTGGTATACCTGTATTTAGTCCGCCAAAGTAAACTATAGACCACATCAAGATGGCGTCTAAAGTACACAGTTCAAAAAAGTCAAGATGTAATACTGATACATTGTGTTGCAGTAGTAGTGATAGCGAAGTGAGTGATATCAGCAATGGATCATCTGACAACTATGTACCGAGTTTTGAGTCAGAAACATCATCCACAGGTGATTATTATAAATATGTATAACCATAAACACATTGGTAATCTAGGTTATGTAACAGGGTTTATGTATAGCAGTTTCTTATGCCAAAGTGAACCATGTTAAAACAGAAGTTTCCAAGCTCACCACATCAAGCAGCACTTCAGATTTTGCAGTGTTGCCAGCATTTAAACATATGTTTTATTATAAAATATCCAAAATATAGTGAAGTAATCCTTTTCTTCTTTTTCTTTAACTAAGAAGGAGATAGTTCACTATGGCAAAAGTGTGTATGTAGAACTTTTAAGATGGTGTTGAGCATAACTTAAATAATAAAAACCACGACGATAACATTATTTTGAAATTGTTTTATGTGTCATGAGAATATGCTTAGGTAATAAATAAAAACAGTCTTCCACAAAATATTAATAGTTTTTTTTTAATTCAGATGCAGAAACTACACATGTAAAGGAATCCCCCAAAAAGAGAAGAAAAGGGAATCCACGAAAATGGAAGAAGAATATAAGGAAAAGTTCAAGACTCAAAGGCAAAGAGTATGTGAATAGTAAAGGTGCTGTGGTTCAAGCCAAGGAATTTAAAGACTCCTCGTGCAAATGTAAATATAACTGTGGAAGTAAGGACTAGACGATAAGCAGAAGTTTCATGAACTATTTTATAGCGCAGAGTCTTGGGATACGCAAACTGTGCTTATTGCTGGTGCTGTTAAGTGTTGGAGTGTTGAAAGAAGACGTTCAAGTACAAAGAACAAAAACAAGAAGCAAGTTAGTAGGACTTATTATATACCTACATCAAAAGGTGACATAAAGGTGTGCAAAAATATGTTTACTGGAACATTGTAGATTGACAGTGCTCGAATTCATAGGGCATTACTTAAGGCAAAGTCTTCAACAACCAGTGATCTAAGAGGAAAGCATGTCCCTCACAACAAAAATTCTTCAGCTACAATAGAGTTGATTCATGCCCACGTAAAAAGTTTCCCGACTACACATAGCCATTATGCAAGATCTCAGACAAAGAAAAAATATTTGGGAACAAATCTGTATCTCAGTTTGATGTATAGACTTTTCGTTGAAGACATGAAAGATAAATCCCTCTTAGAAAAGATGCCCAGCCAGTCAATGTACGAGAAAGTTTTTAGACGTGACTTCTGTTTGAGTTTCAAACCACCAAGGAAAGATACATGTCAAACGTGTGACAAGCTAAACATTCAGATACAGGCTGCTGAGAGCGAACATAACCAAGAACTATGCCACACATTAAAAATAAAACAAGAACTTCACCACCATAATGTTCAACTTGCAAAACAAAGTATTAGAGACGATGAGACATCAAGCCACACTGAAGAAGGTGCTACTGTGTTTTCATTTGACATGCAAAAAGTAATGCTTTTATCTAAACTGACTGCAGGGGTTGTGTATTACAAAAGACAGGTGTCATGTTACAATCTTGGTATTCACGATTTTTCAACAAAGATTGGTGCGATGCATGTTTGGGACGAAAGTGTTGCATCACGAGGAGCACAAGAAATTGGTTCCTGTGTGACGAAATACTTGCACACTCATGACCACAAAGAAAATATTATAGCTTGGTCAGATTCGTGTTGGGGACAAAACAGGAACGTAAAAATGGCTGCCATGTGGATGCATATAGTGCAGTCTCCTAGAATGAATGTGAAAGATGTCTGCCACAAATTTGCAGAACCTGGCCACTCCTACCTGCCGAATGACAGTGACTTTGGTGATATAGAGAGAAAATTGAAATATCACCCCGAGATTATTTATGCGCCAACGCAATGGTGCGAGATCATTTCCAATTCTAGAGTGAAGAAAAATAAATTTGAGGTTATACATATGAAAAAAGATGATTTCAAAAGCACTTCAAGTCTTCAAGAAAACATAGTAAACAGAAAGAAAACTGGGACAGGTGATAAAGTTACGTGGTTCAACATCAAAGAGATGAGATTCGCAATGGACAAACCTGGCATAATGGAATACAAGTACACTCACAGCAATATGGTAGGTTTTCATTCGATAAATTTAAACAAAAGACTCAAAGGCCGGCCTGTAAATCTAGGTCTTGTGGTCATGCCGATCTTGTACCCTCAAGGAAGAAAACTTAGTGAAGAGAAGCTCAAAGATGTAAGAAGTCTTCTGCAGTTTGTGCCACCTGTATATCATTATTTTTATGATTGTTTGCAGAGCTGTGGAAATGACACTGTAGAAGGCAATAGTGAAGAAGAATGTGAAGATGACTGTATAGAGTAAGAAATGACCACATTGGAAGCAAGAGTGTACTGTGTTACTTTTTGGCTTATTAGAGTTCATTAAAAATAATACTACTAACAATGACATTACTGAGCCAGTAATTTTTTTGTCTCTCTTACAGTGTTAATTAAAACTATGTTTATTTCATTTATTAAACTTGTAAGAATTATATATTTTTTATGTTTATTATTGTATCAACAAAAACTGCTAAAGAGATTCTATGCCAGACTGAACTATATCCCATTACTGGAACTATTATTAAATACTTTGTGACTGTAAACTTTTGCTGCAATGGTCTATTGATGGCCATAGTACATGGAACACTATAGAAATGTTATGCCACTTTAGAATTACATTGTATATATTTCTTGGAATTTCCTCTAGTACCCTGAACTTTGACTTCCATTTACTCGAAAGTTTGGTTTTGGCACTTAGTCCACTTTGGCGTATGACCATCCAATTGTACTACTTAAAAATTCACGCATGAGGTGACGGCTGTCTTTAACACACTTCACATGCATACATGCACTAACAGACGTTTGTAAGTTTTTGTGCTATTCACAGATAATATTTTTGTATAAATACATGTAAGTGGCCTGATGATGATTTTCCAGTTGAAATGTTAATCACAAAGTTAACCACCTTAAAGTTTATGAAATGCATTCATGTATAGTTGCATGGATATTCAATAACAATTTTATTCCAAAGTATAATATTAATGAGCAGCACATATTCAACCTGCCGAATCCCACACATTCTATACGAATAAATCCCATTTAATTATTTCGGTTTAGAACTGTAGTGAAAATTAAACATGAAAAATTTATTTCACTGGACAGTATATAAATTTCTTGGGAAAAAATAAAGACGTTATGTATGTAATTGTTAAAAGTGTAATAAAATTTCATAACATTTCAGATATATTTGTAATAAAATTTCATAACATTTCAGATATATTTGTAATGAAATTTTTATTTTCGCCATTTTGGAACATATTAAACTAAGCTATGAATACACAACATGTTGCAACACACACACACACATTTCCAGCATTTGTTTTAAAAATGAAAACAACCTGAGAGTTGGTGTGTAGTTCCAAACCACATATGTACTGAGTTTTGTGATAACAAACATTTTCATTTAATTCTTAATGATGCAGCAGCAAAAACCAACTATGCAACCTTAGTTAAGGGATATGTTTTTTATACTTTCTTTGAATGGAATGAAATATAGTCCACAAAAAATTTACATAAAAATTCTTTATACACCTGAAGTTATCACACCCAAGTGCAGATGCAGCAGATTAAACTTTCCATACTGACTGCTGAGCTTTCAGAAGTTTTCTCAGTTTCTCGACAGTATGTTTGAAACAATAAAATAACATTATATCGAAATATTTACAACGTGCTCAGCATACTTCAAGAGCTATATTGCAAGAAATATCTTATAACTCAATACCTACATGTTTATTGGACTAGACAAGAAAATGGATAGACATTGTTGAGGACACAACATGTTAGTACAGTAGATGATGCATAAGTGAGACATTACCGCAAAAATGTTTTTCAACTTTTTAGCATACACATTGGAAATTTTCTTTGAGAATAATTTAATACAATTTTATTCCTTACAAAATATCAAACATGAAAATACACAGTTTGCTTTCCATTTATGTAGTTGTATAGATAAGGCGTAACATGTAAGCCAGTTAAGAACAAACATGAATTATTATATATTTTTACTGTTTACCATTTTTTTTGTCATCATTTACTCAAGAGTTTACATATTAAACATTCCAAATACAGTACAAAATTTACAAAGTTGGCTGGAGGACTATGAAAATGTATGATTTAATCTATACTAATATTATAAAGCTGAAGAGTTTGTTTGTTTGTTTGTTTGTGCTAATCTCAGGAACCACTGGTCCGATTTGAAAAATTATTTCAGTGTTGGATAGTACATTTGTCGAGGAAGGCTATAGGCTATATTATATTATCAATAACATTAGGGATCCTTACTAAAAGTCCAATTTAGAATCAAATGCGTTGGAGGGGGTTAGATACAACATGCAGTACACGTACGAAGTGTGTGTTGACAATGCCGCAGGCGCTAGAAGTTGCCACACACTAGATGCCTTATCATTCTTAATTTTCCCATACAAGTAAAAAACACCCGTGTGATATTAAAAAAGAAGCAATCAGTACCCTCATATAGAATACATAGAGATAGTGTGAGGTATATATGTAGATATAAAGAGATAAATACAGATAGAGATATACATAGATATATAGGACTATAGATGTAGATAGAGATAAATATATATTTAGAGACATGGATAGATTATTTGTATATGTGTAACTACTTCAAACATATTACAAAACAAAACTGAAAGAGGCATTGCAATGCATGCCGAGCATTAGATAGATAATGGAATCTTTTCAATATTAGTAATCCCTTATTTTTCAGTTTTTTTTTATATATTGCTTTATAGAGTCTAGATTACATACAGACCAGGTAAATAACTATAAACTGGCAGAACAACGTCTGTTGGGATCTGAAAGTGATATAAATTATTTTGCACACTTCACATTCAAATTAAGAAGACAATTACTAACTACATCTGATCTCTATACAGTTACCCTTCACCATGTGTTCAGCCCGGGCAACGCTGGGTACTGCAGCTAGTAGTAAATAATTACTAATGATTATTTTGAAGTGAGAGCTACGAGGTTTTAATAGAACATTCTACATGGTTTGTGATGGTAAACTTAACGAAACACTACCAGCCGTACGCACTTTCTAACACTTTTTATTTAGAAAAATCTAATAACTACATATTTTGCTATGAAAAGGAATCCACAAACGTTTCATTCTAAAACGGTTTCACGTGAGTGCTTGGTGTTTGCTTACAAAATAGCATTTTAGAAACATTCCCCGTGCATATTACTATTTGGCGAATACTGTATTCCATTTTAAAGTGGATTTTTGATAGTTAAAATAAGAATTTTTAACACCATTTAATAGTTTTAATATTACGATTCTAAGCGTTCAAAGCTGTATAAGCACTTACAACGTACATTTATCTCGATCTTTACGCAATAAATTAACAAAGTCCCGCTGAAAGGCTAAAGAGGTGTTTCACTGACAAACTGCCTGCAATTTAATGGAACGCCTTACGCTTGCAGGCTATTAGCCACATCCAGACTATGTGATTTTTCGTGCAACTTGCGCTGTGCGCTGCGCGCATGCAATAGCGCAAGCAGCCTGTGCGTCGAGCGCATGCGCGTTTACCTGGAAATCAGTAGCGCGTCTGGTAGCACACGTGTTCCCGTTGCCAGTGGGTATCATCGGCCATTACCGTGCGCTATGGCGTGTTTGTCTACACAATTGTGCATGTTTTTGTAGTTGACGAGAGTTGTCAGAGTTCAGTTAGTTGATACTGTGATTGTGCATAGTGAATAACATAATGTCAGATAGCCAGGAAAGCACATTGCAGTTCATAGAAGACAACCGTAAACATGAACTTCTGTGGAACACTAGCTTAAAAGAATACAAAAACAAACAACTTCGAAGGAATGCCATCATTGAACTAGGACAAAAGTATGGACTAAATGAAAAGGCTGTGAAAAATAAGATCAAAAGCTTACGTTGTTATATTAGCAAGGAGTTTGATAACGTCCGTAGTGCAAAAAGTGGCATGTCAGCGAATGCAAAGGAAGTGCCGTCATGGTTTGCATTCAAAGCACTTTTGTTTTTGAAAGACACGGCCGTACCATTTCAGACTGTGGACAGCATTGATGACAGCACCAACAATGAGATGAAGGTAAGTATAATGTAATGTATTTGTGTTATGATACATGGTATTATATTTTTGATTGCAGACAAATATGTATCTGTATAAATATACACTGTTACATTGCATCTACCACATGATGTGAGAATGTTTGTATGTTAAGGACTCTGTCTACTGAGCTTGCAGCCACAGAGTGTATTAGGGGACTCAAAGTTGCAATTAACTATTTCTCAATGTATCTAATTTAAAGATAACTATCAAACAACAAGTATCCCACTTGTACTGTCCTGTCTGTAAGCATATTGCCGTACAAAAGATATTTAAATTTTTCAATAATCATATATCATTTGTAAATGTAACTTTCCGATTGGTATTTCACAAAACTAAACGAGCAACATCGTGAATCATTGTATCGCAAAATTTTTATATAAAATGTTACACATAATTCGCTTCGGGGATGATAAAAATTATCGTCAGTAATTGTACATCCAGAATTTATCTACTGTAAGTATTATTACTAATTAAATACAGAAAGCAGTTATCAGAGCCCTTAATATTCAATTCAGATATATCATTACCTTCTAGTGTCTGTGCCAAAAATTCCCTCGGATTACCATTTCAAAAACCTTTTGCTTCAATTTAAATTTACTTTGTTTCTCCTAAATATTAGTCATATTCAAACTTTTCCCTTCTAAGGCTCACTCCCATTTAAACTTTGCCAAGCTGCTGGCAGTCCTTTCCAAGGCTCCCTCAGCACAGGATAACTGTGTCCAGCCGACTCTGCTGGACAAGCTTTAGTTCCCACCGGCCAGAACACGCCTTGGCGTGTTATCTAGTACCTCCTGATCCGTTCTGTCACGAACTCGCGTTTTGTTCTGTGCTTCGTCAAGCTTCTCAGGGTCGGCTTCCGACCTGAGACTCGGCTGCGGTAGGCGAGTTAGGTCAGGCCTCTCGGCCCAAGTTACACCCCGGCCTGGCACGTAGCCTCGGGCCGGAGCCCCGTTTTCCCACTGACTGTGCAATTACCCCCCCCCCTCCTTCCCCAAAAATCCGTGTTACGAGAAGTGCTCCAACCAAGGTCTTCCTTTTCGCAGCTATACCGCAAACGGTACCTCTCGGTGGTATCGTGAACTATAGTTTATATCTCAATTCCGTCTTTACCCGCCTGAGCGCGGCACATTCGCGCTTTCTGCGACCTATGTTTCGACCACGAGCCCGTCTAATTCCTCAGCCTATCGTCTCGGAGCGACGGTGTCGCCCCTTTGGTCCTAGCTTATGTGCAGTGCCTCCACCACGATCTCTCGTGGCGGCCTCGGCAACCAACTGAATTTAGTTCCGTAACTCGCCACGAGAGTGCCCCCCATCCTAGCCTGTTACACGCCTCTAGGAGTTGCCCCTGGACTGCCGTCCACCTGCAATACATACATACCCCCCTTCCCCGGGTTGACGTCTAGGCCCCTCACTGACAGGGTACCAGCCAATCAGAGCCCAGGCGCCTTTCGGCATTTTAATGTACTGCGCTTCCCATGATGAAAGGACTCATCCTTCTGTCTCGACCGAGCCCAGATCGTGTCCTGGAACTTCACCCGCGAATTATTTCGCTAGTTAAATTTTGTTTCCAGTGATCTCTCCAGTTGGCTACTTAGTATGTAGTCGCTTGGGATCCGGGAGTGTTCCCGAAATATTGTATTTTCATTATTGATTTTAAGCAGTATTCGGTAGTGCCGGAAGTGCATCGTAGTTTTGCTCGACGCCCGCGGTCGTGTCACATTTCCTGCATGGATTAATCTGCGAGTTGATAGCCACGATGGTGAGTAATAATTTACGCCTCATTCCACAATAGTTAGTCTGACGTACCCCTTTAGTTTTTATATAGTTGAAAACTTACAATATCCTAATTTTACACTGTGCTTCTGTGCAGTGGGTTTAAGTACCACCCCGGGCGTCTCCCGAGTACCAAATTCAACTACAGATGCAACCCTTCTACCAGCGACCCTGCAGCGGGCTTCTTTTTCTTCTCGGCCACCATTGTTCACCTTCTTGACGACATGCGCCAGCCAACAGGACTATGAAATTAGTCTGTAATTATTGTTAAGGAAATTATAGTTTACAACAAAAATTGTAAATGACAGCAGTATCGAAATTGATCTTGTTTAGCATGGTTAATTAATCATGTAATTTCAGAAGTACCAGTGGAATTGGTATGGTTAATATTCGAAATTGTATCCTACTTTTGATAGGGTATGTTGACTTCCGTTAGATCCCCGGCCGGGCTAGGATAAGTTGCAAAATTTGGTAACTTAACGAGAGAGTAACTTCGTAATCGCACGATGTCACTTATATTCAAATTATGTATAAACAAGTTTAAAGTAAGACTGCATTGTAACAACATTCTGTGTAACAAAAAAAGGGAGAAGTTAATTTGATCTAATATATAATCCCATGTCAACAATAAAATGAATATTCTTATAAACTACCACCGTAGTCTTTAAGATTCTTTATTGCCTTGTCGATCCTCAAACACTCAACCTGTTCTCCAGTGAGTGCTCTAAATTCATCTTGTTTCCGCTTGTGTCACCTCTGGGAGATGATGGTATTCGCGCTCGCTCCCAACTTTTGCTCAGTGCTTCCAAGCTTTTGCATTTAAGTACACATAGAAACATATTAGACACGAGTTGGTTTCATCTCATTTCTGTTCTTTGTTGAAAGAATGTTTATACGTATATCACTATGGATTAACACATGAATCCAAGACGATCTGCTGAAACATTACACATCATGACTGGAAACGACACAACTACTTTGCAACGATTACAAATACTGGTATTGCCAGGGAATAGACCCCACTCTTGACATAAAGTATTCGCGAAATTTGTTCCTGATGTCGTGAGCCCTCGCAGAATACTTATGTGCTCTAGCCTACAGGGGCAAAATTCCGGTATCAGATGCCACTGTTTGCCTCCACAAACCATCAACAACATTGCCGGTACTAGCATCCTCACTATCCAGGGATCCGAATGGCGCATACAACGTCCGGGAAGACTTCTGTTGGTTTCCTAAAAATACTGAAAACTGATGCCAGCAAACCGAAAGCATTCTCAACAGTACGACGTGCCCTAGACAGTCGGCAATTAACCATTATGTTTGGAGATCCCTTACCCAGTTCCACCGGAAATGGTTTCATTATGTGTTCATGTAAAAGGAATGTATCATCTGCGATAATTACGAAAGGTACGTTTAAATTTTTTCCAGGTAAAGGTCTCGGATTTGGCAAACTCATTCTTCTGCCGAATAATTTTTTTGCGAATTCCGAATGCTTGAACACGCCACCGTCTGAAATTTTCCCTTGGCATCCTACATTGCAATATATAAAGTTGTAGTCTGCATATACAACTCCTAACAGTACTATACTATAACATCCTTTGTAGTTTTAGTAGTCGGTTGCACTACCTTCTGGACACTGTATCAGAACGTGCTTTCTGTCAACAGCACCACAGCAGTTGGATGGTTCCATTTTGCTTCAAGGTTACTCGGAATTTCATTCCACTCTTTTTCACTTGATGGCATCTGAAATAAATGTATAATATGTATGCTATAGACGTATACATATTGCCTATATGTTAGTAATACTAGTTAAAACTATACACAGTAGCAAATTTCCGCATGAATGTGTTGTGTTTATGCTAGGTTCCTGAAGTAAACCAAGACACTCATGCAGAGGACGATGTGCTTCATACTTCTCATCTCGAATCTCCGATAGAGGGAACGTGTGCAGTTGTCAACACTACGAGTTCCAGAATTAACAAACGAAAGAGTACGGTGACCAAAGAGGAAGAAGCATTCAAGATCATAAAAGTGTGTGTGCAAACATGAAAATAAACGATGTGCAAGCTTCCTTTGCAGACTTTGTTGCTCACAAGATACGGAACCTACCATCTACTCGATTACAAAACATTGCTAACGACCGTATCACTAACATTCTCTTTGAGATCGAGTCCCAGGATGTTGTTCAATCAGTCGTCTCTCCATTCCAACCACTAAATTACCTGCCAAGCCCAAGTTCCACGGGTTCTTCATCGTCAGAGCAATATATAAAGCTGTGTGTGGCTAATCATGATGAATCAGTTTATGGTTTCGGCAACAGCACTGGTAGCAATATGGTCGTGCCTGAGTAATGTGTTCATAAATGTATTGAATGCATCCCGGTATTCTTATATTTTGTATCCCTACTTTCTTTTCATATAAAGTGTATGGTATTTAACATCGTTACATTGTTGTCTCGGTTTCATTCACCGAATAAATATATCAATAACTAATGTATTTCATTGTATTTTTTAATGACTTACCTTTATGTACTCCCTCAAAACATGTATGATGCACTTAACAGTTTCTGGTACAATGACACTGATGCTCTGCACTGACACTTTAAACAAATATTTCAGGCTGTGGTAAGAATCTCCCGTGGCGAGAAATCTCAGTGTTAGAAGAAGTCGCGTTTCTGCAGGAATCGCTTCTAGCATTACGGTGTCTTGCTTACAGATCAATGGTCTCACTTTTTCTAACAGTCGTCAAAGTCATGTCGCGACATCCGCGTTACTAAACAGCACTTCTCTGTCCCATTGAAGATCTCGCAACATGTTATTTTGTCTGCTTTTAAAGAACTATTTTTGTCATAGTCTTCTTCTTCTTCTTAAACGAGACACTACTACATATGCAGCACAAACTGCAGCAACCACCGCACTATCGATGGACATTATTTCAACTGCACACCTTGCGTCCAGCGCAGCGTGTAGACAGGAGCGAGCATTGCGTCTTCACGCTTGTGAGTATTGTATTTTCATCGTGCAATATGGCATGCAAGATACAAAATTAGACCGCGGATTTTGACCGTATTAATATATGTAATGAAATTTTACTTCAGTCAATCAGTAGTACGTTGCCTATATTCTATAAACATGATTAAAATTAAATATTTATGAAATTTCTTAACCTTTATCCCATAATTAATTTTCTCGTTCCCGTCTGTATTTCCTTCCCTGACAAAAGGCTCCTACGTAAATCTAGTAGTTGCAATCCACTCGGTTGTATTTATCACGCCACAAAGTTTACTTTGTCGTTGGATGTTCACCAGGTTGTTTTCGAACGTCACGATTGTTTGTTGGTAGGTTATTTAAAAAGTAAAGAGTTTACAAAATAAAATTTTAATGTCCCACAAAATACTATACTTCCCAATATTTTCAGATAGTTAGTGCAAAAGCATATAATTTATTGCCAAGGGGTAGCCTGTCTTTACTTTGATGTAACACACTATTTTGTCTGTTTCGTATGTTGGAAGCTAGCAAATTTAGCTCCTGATCAGGGTACACTTGAGTAGATCTGGCAGAGAGATTCAGCTGAATAATGAGGGCTTACAAATTACTGAAGAGAAATAGCAATCGTATTGAGTAGATTGAAGTGAGTATACTTCCGTAACATCTTGATAAATTTTGGTCTGCCATGAAAGCAAAATCCCATTATAGACATAAAATTAGCGCAACATATTTGAATCATACATTTATATGGTCATAGACACGGAAATCTTATTTTTATTAACTATAAATTTTAATTAGTTGAATTTAAAAAAAAAATTGTTGATACCTGTATCTACTGTTATGTAGTAGCCACAAAATTACCTTACTTATTTTTTTTTGTCGCCATAAAGTAGCCAAGTCGCCAAGTATTTTTTTGTCTCGCCCGAAACATAAAATGTCCCCTGTTTGGCGACTAGTAGCCATGTCTGGAAATCCTAGTTGGAAGAATTCTGGGAATTTCCTCTATTTTCAGCGGTCGCGTTGGGGACGGGTGGGGGAAAGAAGAGGCTTCATCGTAAATTATGAACACACATTTTATGGTGAAGATAAGTGGACACTATCACACTGAAAAATCTTAGAGGGTAGTTTTCCTCATCTTATTTCTTTATTGGCGTTTTTGGTCTTGTTTGCTAACATATTACGTGTTCAAATACTTGATGCGCATATATGTTCTTGTCCTGACAAAACAGTTTATAACTTCCTCTGGATATTTATTTTCAATAGTTCCGCAAATAATTTTAGTCAGTGATTCAAAAATTATCTCGTCTTTACACAAATTGTTGCCATGAACATCAACAAAACAAATTTCAGCGAGTTTAATAAATTTAAAAATAAAATAAATGAAATGTATGTTCATAACTTATTTACGATGTTTTTTTTAACTACTGTACTTAACAAAAGCATTTTTTGTTAATATAGCAGTAAATATGTAGGGCTTAAAGTATTTATTGTATTCGTAATATCGTGTATGTCATTTGTATTGCCTTCATTTAAAATAACATATATGTCAACAATGTAACAAAATTGTGAAATGTTTGTATTGCTATTGCATTTACTTTTCTTGTAAACATTTATGTAAACTTTTTCATACTGAAATGAAATTTGCTTTAGAGTTGTTTGTATTTTTTATTTAACAGTAATAAGATGATGTTTTTATATTTTGTTTACTGTTTAAAAACAATTTAAAAATATTTCCTTAACCATATTTCCATGGCAAGAGCCTTGTTAGCTTTTTGGACTGTTCTACATGGATGATAAGACGGTGCGACATCTAAAACATTTCACACCACCTTTACATAACTATTGAACTGAGAGGTGATTTGTTTTTGCAGAGTATTAAAATATAATGTTTCTTTGTGACATAGGTGCATTAGAATTTCAAATTATATAGAAACACGTGCTTTCAGAACGGTCCAGGCCAGCCAAATAGCGGGATAACTTACCAACTTAACAGTTACTTCTTTTAGACCTGATTCCAAACAAATTGCCAATTATAAAAAAAATGTTATGAACTTAACATAAAAATTAACTTATAAACAGGCCAAAAAATTAGAATTACAACACCAAGTGCTAAAAATACTAATTTAACTAAAAAAATAATTAACTTTAAAACCAGAATGAAACCAAGGGTTTCAGGTTGAATCTGTTTCAGATCCTGAAAATATTTTAATCACGTACTAATTACAAGTGGGGTTAGTTTTATCTTTTAAGTTTGACTATGGTGACATATCAATAATGACTTTGTAGCATTGCAGGCATTTACCCCCTCAATATACAAAATATTGACTAAATGATTTTATTATGTATCCGATCAAATTTAGTTCTTTGTTCAATGTAAATAACTGCTGATTATATGTTTCAGAGGCATTCCTAGGTTAGAAATGTGTTATATGCTCATACTTCTCAAAAGGTATCTCATGGTTTTAAGTATTTCTGTTTATTAATTTTTTTATTTTATTTGTCACATACCCAACAAAATCCACTAAAAGTTACTTTTACATATTTTTTTCTGTTTGTTTAAGTTTTCAGGAGTAATCGTGTTTTTCTCTTAACTTATTTTGTTATTATTTGTCTTGAAGCGGGCGCCTTAGTTAAATTAGCGCGCGCCCGTAACATCAGCAAACCCTTCCCCTCGTTTCCACTCCTTCTTCCCCTCCAGCGCCACCGCGATCACAGCGCCATATTTATTGCTGGTGCACGAACTTGGCCACGGCCATTACTGCTTAGACCTTAGTCTTATAAGCATGTTAGGGTGTGGCCTGCGGAGCTCGATGATCGCTAGCCCGATGGCTTCGAAGTAAGGTAATCGTTCGGTTGTTTGTAGATGCACGAGGTGGCCGTGCGTTCGGATATGGTCTACACTGAGGTATTACTTTATAGCGCTTTTCCTAAATTCTGTTTCGGCCGCCACCTTTTGGAAATTACATTTTTCTTGGTGACGCTCCTTTTGCGTTTGTTTCTAGCTTGCTTGCTTAGGAGATTGTTTGTTTCCTTTGTACACCTCTAATTTTATCGTTCCTAGCTGTTCAGTATGGTGTACTTGTATGCAAGCTTTAAGTGTCAGGTTCCTTCGGCATTGCAGCCTGCATTACGTTTTCCTTTTTGTGGTTTTTTGCATTGTATTTGCATTGTCTCACGTTTGTATACGGTTAAGAGAGCTCGTTCTTTTGTGTTTGTCGGCCCGCAGGCCACGTGCCCATTTAACGCTTCGTACCTTCTCCTACTTGTTTGAGTGTGTTTAAATTTTAACGTTACACGCTAATTATAGGTTTTTAATGAGACCTTGCTTGTATATGCTTTGTTCTGGGAGTCGTGGCCACGACTTTAGGTGTTATCTAGCCTGTGATGCGTGTTAATTTTGGATTGGAATAATGTATTTTACCATACTGAATAATAGACGTGTTGACTGCATCATTGCTTAAGTTCAAGTGATATTTTTTAACATAAGTTAGCATATCTTTACCTGACGATACTAGCCCTTATACTGTGGGGTGAATTGTTACTACCGACATGTGTGATGTAAAGGAAATTTTGTATATTATAATGGGTCTATGTCCCCTTTATCACGTACTGTAAGCCCATCTCAGAGGCATTATAAATATTCTACCTGTAATAAATATGAGCCATTGTATTGAAATTATATACTAATTTATTTTCACAACAAACTGTCACTACTCTCTGATGTCCCTATTAGAAGAGACTTAACCTCCTGTCTTGGGTCTAGGGTAGACATTGAGATTGTGGCGTGCGAGGCACGGCCGCAATTACTGCGTTACTCTGCTACAGAGTACTGTGCCGTTTGTTCGTGTTGTATGATGACTGGAGTTTCCTGGATTTACTGGCTCCACCGGCCCGAGCTTATACAGCACTTCGAAGAGAACGGGCTGCTCGTCCTGCCTACCGAGACCGTGACGGAGTTGCGAGCAAAGCTCGTCGAGTTAGTGCGTGCGGCTTGTGGAGCCCCGCCGATGGAACAGCCGGGGCAGGTCCCAGAGCGAGTGAGTGAAACCAGTGGCAGTAGCTTTAATTTGAAGTTGTTCTTTAGTACTCTTAAGCCCCTTCCCGTCCTGGGTGGTTTGGAACCTCGTATGGTCCTTGACTTCATAATCGCGGCTCAGCGATTAAATAAGTTGAATTTGGTTTCTAAGGAGGCTTCTATGGAGGCATTGTTGAGCTAATTCTCTGGTAGCTACGTGGATTTGCTCACTGAAGCTATCCTGCAGGGGACCGACTTCACCCAGTTCCGAAAATTGTTGGTCCGTTCTGTTTGCCCACCTCGTGTATTGGATGAGTGTAAGCGAGAACTGTTTTGCGCTTTCAGAGGCCTGACGAGCCGATTAGCCTGTTTGTCAGTTCAGTTACCGCGTATGCGGAGGCCTTAGGCCTAGGGATTCCTGAGAATGAATTTGTTAAGCTTATTCTGGGAATTTATCGCCGGTCGTGATGCAGAATTGTGGCCTGCTTACCGCTCCCTCCTGCCTGCATGGGTTACGAGAGTGGGGCGGTGAAGTTGAGAGCCGTGCGTAAAGCCTCTCCACATGGTTACCTAAATTTTGTTTCTGTACGAATACAGGATAAATTTTACCCCGCCTTGATTGACACGGCGTCTTGCTCTCTTATCAGCTGTGATTGTCTTACAGTCTTACGCTTCAGTTACCCTCGTTGTCACGGTTTGTTGTTCAACAACCGGCCACCAATATTAATGTGGCTAATGGCCAGATTATATGCAATGACGTAGCGGTCGTGGTACATTTCAAAATTCATGGGTTTTCTTGGAACTGTAAATTTTCAGTGGTTCCCGGGCTTTCGCCCAACCTCATTTTGGGTTTAGATTTTCTTAGGAAGGATCGATGTGTAGTTGACTTGCGTCGTCATGAACTCAGTTTTGGTTTTGCCCCATCTGTTAAAATCTTAATCCATCACGAGTCACGGACGCCCATTGTCCTTACATGTGACGGCTCTATGGAGGCCGCGCATGAGGCGGCCATCGCCGACCTTGTTAGGAGGTTTCCTGAGGTCATCACTCGCAAGTTGAGGAAATGTGACGTCCTGCCCTATCCGTTTTTATCTTAAGGACGAAACCCCAGTCCCTAGTAAATATCATAAGGTTTCACCCCTAAATTACAAATTTTGCATGACATTATAGATAGGCTCTTGGCCGCCGAGGTTATCACTCCTTCAACTTCTGATTTCAGTACGCCGACGTTTCTGGTCCGTAAAAAGGACCCGTCAAAATGGCGTTTAGTTCATAATTTTAAACCACTAAATTCTAAATTGGTTGATGACATTTGGCCTTTACCAACTGTAGAGAGTGCCCTTCAACACCTCGGGAAGGCGTCCTTTTTTTCTGTTCTCGACCTTAACGAAAGTTTTCACCAATGCTTGTTGGCTCCCGAATGTCGTAAATATACCGCGTTTTCTACTCCCTTTGGGCAATTTCAGTTTAACAGAATCCCCATGGGGGTGAGTTTTGGTTCACAGGCGCTGAGTCACGTCTTAGATCACGTGTTTAGCGATCTTAAATACTCATTTGTGTTTAATTATATAGACAATATTATTGTTTTTAGTAACACTTTTAAAGAGCATGTCTCACCTTACGGAGGTCTTTAATCGTCTTAAGAAAGTAGGTCTTACGGTCAACCCTAATAAAATTACCTTAGGAAAATCTTACGTCAAATTTTTGGGTTATGTTATCTCACAAGGTCAGCTCCTTATGGATCCCGACAAAATTGCCCCTATAGTTAACTTTCCGCGACCCGTTAATCTTAAGGGAGTTCAGAGGTTCCTGGGTATGCTTGGATATTTTGCACGTTTTATCCCGGATTTTGCGGCCATTTGCGCCCCCCTGAACAAGTTATGTAAAAATAATACACCATTTATATGGGGTGAGGAGCAAGAACTGGCCTTTACCTCTCTTAAGTCCTGTATGGCCTCTCCTCCTGTGCTGGTCCTCCCAGATTTTGATAAGCGATTTGCTGTGATTGTTGACGCGTCATCCATAGCCCGAGGCGCGGTCCTTGGACACATGGAGAGTGGCATAATTAGACCTATTGCCTATGCCAGTCGCACCTTGTCGGAATCTGAGCGACGATTGGGCACTTACGAGGAGGCCCTTGCTTGCCTATTTGGTATTGAAAAATTCCAGAGCTATTTATATTGTCGTTGCTTTGATCTTTTCATGGACAATCGTGTGTTGAGTTGGTTGTGCAATCACCCACATAAATTAGGCAAGCTAGGTCGCTGGATCCAGAGGCTGTCTAGATTTAATTTTGTTATCGACCACATTAGGGGCACCGATAACACTGTCGCGGACGCGCTTTCGCGCATGTTTTGCTTGGACGAGTTTGAGTCCATTGAACCCCCTCCGCTGCACAAGACTGACTTTGTGTCAGTATGTAAGGTTTTCCCGGAGTCGTACGTCAATATAAGGGAGTGTCAGCGGGAGCACGCCTTTTGTGCTGAAATCCTTAAGGATTTGCGGGCTAATAGACCTGTTCTTTTCATGGTAGATCGGGGCTTGATCGTGAATACGGGTGATGCAGGTCGTGCACGTAAAGTGCTGGTTCCTGATAAATTAAGGCCTATGGTCCTTTCTTATTTTCACAGCTCAGTAATTGGTGGTCACTCAGGCATCGATAAGACCTTCCGTCGTATATTCGCACACTTTTATTGGCCAAACTTGAGATGTGATGTACGTAGTTTTGTCCGGGCGTGCCATGACTGTCAAATTTCAAAGACCCCGCATAACTCCAAGGTTGGACTCTACTGTGCCGATCCGCCAGTAGCACCCTGACACGCTGTACATCTGGATATTTTTGGCCCTCTTACGCGATCTCGTAATGGGAACATGTGTTTATTAGTATTAGTAGATATTTTCACTAAATTAGTGGTGCTCCTCCCTCTTAGGAACATGAAGGCCATGTCCATTGTTAAGGCCCTTAAGGAACAGGTCTAGAAATTGTTTGGTGTTCCGGCGCTCTTAGTTTCTGATAATGCTCCGTACTTTAGATCGTATGTGTATCTCGACAAGTGTTTTGAGTGGGCTATCAAGCCCATTTTCAGTTCTGCTTACTTCCCCCAGGGAAACCAGTCTGAGAGGGTGAATAAGGTTCTTAACGACATCTTGACTTGCTTTTACCGTGATGACCAGACTCTCTGGGACACGGATTTGGATTTCTTAAAAGCTGGACTTAATTCTGCTGTACATTCCGCCTCTGGCTTCCCTCCCTCTCTCCCTTTCATGGGGCGAGAGCCCACGCATCCGCTACTCAATCAGTGGGGCCTGCCGCCGTTGTCCTCTGGTCTTAGTCAGGATGACCTTGAGAAATTATTGTGCAGTGTTTCGTGTAACTTAAAGAAAGCTAGGGATTCGGTTTCTAGTGCGTATGACAAGCATCGGGCAGCCCATTCCTTTACGGTAGGTGACACTGTTGTTTGCAGAGCTTACACTCTTCCATCCTTAACCGCTAAATTAAATACTAAATTATTGCCTCCCTATCAAGGACCTTTCACCATCTTCAGATTTTTAGAAAATAATACGTTACTTCAAGATTGTAAATTAAAATATTAATTCAAAAAATGTCACGTGGCACAGCTGAAAAAGTATGTGCCTTAAGTGGTGGTTGGTATTTTTTTTGGGGGGGGGGGGGGGGGGGGGGGGCACAATTTTGCTTGGCCCTTATCTTTAGCTCTTGTAATTTTGTGAATTTAGGTTAGGCTTACGTAAATTTTGTATTCCCTTTTTTTGTTAGGCGCCTTTTGGTATTGTGTGGTTGGAATTGTCCGTGTGTAACCAGCAGGTATTATTCCTTATGATATGTTTAATCATGGTGTGGTGTTGGGTTCAGTTGTGATCAGTTTTGTTCATAGAAGTTTGGTGCTTCCTTTCCCTTCCCTTCGCCTTCAACGAGCGTGTGCGCGCCGCCCTCATCTTCGAGATCGTCGTCATCGCCTGCGTCGGCGCTGTGAGGAGACGTCCTCGCCGCGTCGCTGCCGCCTGATCGACCCCGCCCGGACTTCACGGAGTCTCCCGGGAGTGGCCATCCTGGTTGAGACCTTCGCCTTGGCTCTACGCTTTTCGATGATGCCGCTCTGGGGTGGCGTGGATAGGGACTTGTCGCCCTCCTGAGACGGCCCTGTGACTTCGTGCTGGCACCTGTTCTGTCACCGGAGACCATCGCTGCCCCGCCCTGCAAAGATTGACCCAACCCGTGGCACCGTCTCGAGCTGATCTTCGCGGGGCAGTTGGGCGCTCCTCCTCACTTGCTCGGTGGGGATCTGCGTGCGAGTTTGCGAGGCCGGTGCGGCTTCATTACTTGATGTGCCGGGTTGCGGCTGTGGCGCTGTTCCGCCCTGGCTCGCGGCTCTGCCGCCTTGCGTGGGTGTGTGCAGGGTTGCCGCCGCTCCAGGCACCGGCTCTTTGCCGTCGCTACGCCGGCCCCAGCTTTTACATGCTGTATCACCGCCATATCGCTGCCAGCCGCCTTCGTCTCCACATGGATATTCTGCCACTGTCTGCCTTGTCCTGTCACCACTTCAACCGACTGTTCAAGATCGACAAACGGCTTGGCGTTTTTATTCGTCATGAAGCCATCGTGAAGATCTCTGTTTACTGGATTACAATTTCGTTTGCTTTCTCGTCCCGGTAGTTAGGGTTGTTTTGGGGGCGGGAGTTGAAGCGGGCGCCTTTGTTTGATTAGCGCGCGCCCGTCGGATCAGCAACCCCTCGTTCCCACTCCTTCCCCTCCAGCGCCACCGCGATCACAGCGCCATCTGCGCCATATTTATTGCTGGTGCACGAACTTGGCCTCGGCATTTACTGCTTAGACCTTAGTCTTATAAGCATGTTTGGGGGTGGCCTGCAGAGCTCGATCATCGCTAGCCCGATGGCTTCGAAGTAAGGTAATTGTTCGGTTGTTTGTAGATGCACGAGGTGGCCGTGCGTTCGGATATGGTCTACACTGAGGTATTACTTTATAGCGCTTTTCCTAAATTATGTTTCGGCCGCCACCTTTTGGAAATTACATTTTTCTTGGTGACGCTCCTTTTGCGTTAGTTTCTAGCTTGCTTGCTTAGGAGATTGTTTGTTTCCTTTGTACACCTCTAATTTTATCTTTCCTAGCTGTTCAGTATGGTGTACTTGTATGCAAGCTTTAAGTGTCAGGTTCCTTCGGCATTGCAGCCTGCATTACGTTTTCCCTTTTGTGGTGGTTTGCATTGCCATTTGTCTCACGTTTCTATCCGGTTAAGTATGCTAGTTCTTTAGTGTTTGTCGGCCCGCAGGCACATGCCCATTTAACGCTTCGTACCTTCTCCTTCTTGTTTGAGTGTGTTTAAATTTTAACATTACACGCTAATTATAGGTTTTAATGAGACCTTGCTTGTATATGCTTTGTTATGGGAGTCGTGGCCGCGACGTTAGGTGTTATCTAGCCTGTGATGCGTGTTAATTTTGGATTGGAATAATGTATTTTACCATACTGAATAATAGACGTGTTGATTGCATCATCGCTTAAGTTCAAGTGATATTTTTTAACGTAAGTTAGCATATCTTTACCTGACGATACTAGCCCTTATACTGTGGGGTGAATTGTTACTCCCGACATGTGTGATGTAAAGGAAATTTTGTATATTATAATGGGTCTATGTCCCCTTTATCACGTACTGTAAGCCCATCTCAGAGGCATTATAAATATTCTACCTGTAATAAATATGAGCCATTGTATTGAAATTTTATACTTATTTATTTTCACATTAAACTGTCACTACACTCTGATGTCCCTATTAGAAGAGACTTAACCTCCTGTCTTGCGTCTGGGGTAGACATTGAGATTGTGGCGTGCGAGGCACGGCCGCAGTCTGAAAGCATGATGATGAAAACTGACTGTAAGTTATAGGAGTGCTAGAATGAGACAAGAGACAGGAACAAGTGTTCCCCGCAGAGCGTGGGAACTCAAAGACAAAAGTACCATGCCAATTAGGACAGAGATGGGAAAAGTTCCTGGTTATACTATGTCAACTTCTTTCATGTATACAACTTCCCCTAATGGACCAATTTATGAAGTATGTTTAAAACTTATGTGTCACTGGATGTGGAAGACACGTGACCACCTTCCTCCTTTGTGGCTGGAGGAAGTTAGGTTGTCAAGTAGTCGTTCATTTGTCATGGTACCAAATGGTTGTGTTGGGCAATGATTAAACATTTAAATTAAAATGTATGTGGAGAGACCATTTCACAGCTGTGGTCCGGACTAAAAAGTTACAGAAACCTTTTTATGCCCGCGACGAGACCAAAATTTTTTTTAGAGTCCTTGGCTTATACTGTAAGTTTGTGTGCAACCTCAGAACTACAATTTCGTTAAATAACCTGTTTTCATTGGCCATTTCGGTAGAACTTAAAAGGAAAGAATTTTTAAACTAGCAAACTTCATTTTGTGATCATTTTGGTCATACTTTGTGAAAATTTGGTCATGAAAAATAAAAATCAGCAAGAATCAGTAAATGTTGTTCGAAAGACTATTTCATTCAAGGAACACAGATAGAAAAATCTTTTTGAACATGAACTTTTTTTTTTCAACACCCAGCAAACTTCTTTAAGGATGTCATGTCGTGCCAGCTTATGGTTACATGGTGCGACCCATCTGTTGCCCTAACAGAAAAAGTCCATGCGATGATGGGCTTCGTTCAGTCGCTGGCTGCCAAGTTCAATGGCAGCCACTAGACAGGCCCCGAGTTGCGTAACAACCCCGGCCGATAGGTTAAGTCTACACTCCCTCCTTTTCTGGAATGCACGTGGCATTTAACATAAATTACCATAATTCATCCACCACCTGGAAAAATATAAAATCAAAATAGCTGCGATTAACGAAACACACTTGCAGCCGACCGACCGACTGACAATGCTAAACTATACAGTTTATAGGCGTGATAGAGAACAAAATAGATGGGGAGGAGTAGCTCTAGTAGTTCACCGTAGCATTAAACATACTGTATGCCAACTACCCATTTTTCAAAATTTAGAAGCTGTTGGAATAAGCTTAAACATTAACCAACAAAACATTAAACTCATTTCAATGTATGCTCCACCAGGTAGGTCCCTCAGTGTGGCGGATCTGGATGCCCTGTATGGGGCCGCTCCGAACTTCCTCGCTGTAGGTGACATAAATGCGAAACACCTGGAGTGGAATTACAGGCGCGCGACGGCAAATGGTGGTCTTCTCTATGCGCATCAGCTTGATAAAAAATATCAGGTTTATGCTCCTACTGAGCCCACATTTGATTCAGCTGTCAGACATCCTAGACACTGTGCCTAACAAGCGTGTCACCTCGGGATTCGAACTCGAGGTCGTACACGACATGTCTTCCGACCATTTCCCTGTTCACTTACATTTCGACAATGCGAACACGGGAACCAACCCGCCACGTAAAATTCGGGACTACAAACACGCCGACTGGGAAGCATTTAAAACTCAAGTCGCGCAAAATTTGTCAGACATCGCGGACATAAATAATAGTGAAAGTTTAGACACCGCAATAACTAAATTTACTGCGGAAATCCAGGATGGTATAAGCCAGTGCATCCCAGAAAAGGAGGTTAAGTTAGTACACGACGAGCTGCCAGTATACATACGCGACTTGATATCGCGCAAAAACAGACTGCGTCGTGAATACACACGACGACGCACTATCCAAACAAAACAAAGAATAAACGAATTACAAATAATTATATCAGACGAAATTTCACTGTGGCGAAGCAGCCAGTGGGAAGCAAAAATCGCTCGTTCAAATATTCAGGACGGGAGTGCCTGGACTATGACGAAGCGATTTTTGAATAAATCTGAAAAAATGCCGCCCCTTGAAACCAATAATGGCATAGTCTTCAAACCCCTAGACAAAGCACAAGCATTCGCAAATACGCTGGAAACAGCCTTTCAACCAAACATGGTGCCTTGCGATAGTCAATACACAGCGCAAATTTACCGCGAATTACGCGAAAAATTGCGCCAGCCCACTATTTCTGAGCCTCTATTAACTCAGGCACAGGAAATCAAGCGAGCTATTAGGAAAATGAAGCCGCGAAAAGCACCTGGGAATGATGGCATACAAGCTATCGTTCTCAAACAGCTCCCAGATGGAAGCCCTGGAATATTTAGCTGAATGCATTAATGCAATGCTCAGGCTTAGTATTTTCCCCTCTCAGTGGAAGTAAGCTAACATAATAGTTTTCCAAAAGCCAGGCAAAGATAAAAAACTGCCCCAGAATTACAGACCAATAAGTCTGCTTAGTACTGTGTCAAAAATAGCCGAAAGCATAATATTGCATAGACTAAATTGCCACATACACGAAAACAACTTGCTGCCAAATGAGCAATTCGGCTTTCGCGGTGCTCATTCGACTGTTCACCAGCTAGTGCGTCTCACTGAAGAGATTACTAGTGCATTTAATGTGCAAGACTATGTTGTCGCGACGTTCCTAGACGTAGAGAAAGCCTTTGACAGAGTGTTTCATGCAGGGCTTCTGATTTCCCTGACTGCTATGTCAAGTTAATCACGTCATACCTAGCAGGCAAAACCTTCAGAGTATCAACCGAAGGAGCCACATCAGACCTAAAACAGATCAGAGCAGGAGTGCCACAGGGCAGCATCCTAGGCCCTGTTCTATTCAATGTATACGTGCGTGACATGCCACGCCCCGCACATAGACTCGTCAAGTTAGGCTGCTATGCGGACGAAACTGTCCTATATAGCAGATCACATAACCTACAGCTGGCCACGTCTAGGCTGCAAGTTGCGCTCACTGAAATAGAACAGTGGTGCACAACGTGGCGCATTAAAGTGAACACAACGAAGTCAGAAGCTATTGTGTTCACTCGTAAACACCTCCCGCCAATAGACCGCAGGCCGCAACTGAGTTTGTTCAATGAACACATCCCGCATAAAGATGTGGTTAAATACTTAGGTGTACACATGGACAGGAAATTAACATGGCGCCATCACATAGACATTAAGCGAGCACAGGCTCAGACTATACTGTGCTCCTTGTATCCAGTTATGAGTAGACGATGTGGCAGCAGAGTCAAAACCGGCCTACTGCTCTACAAAGCCCTCATACGACCAATAATCACGTATGCAGCCCCTGTATGGGCCACTGCAGCAAAGACACACTTAATAAAACTACAGCGAATTCAGAATAGATGCATTCGAATCGCCAGTGTACTGCCCTGTCGAAGCATTGCATCGTGAAACCAGATCGGAAACATTGCAAGACTTTTACATACACACAACTCAGACTTTTTATGATAAATGCGTAAATAGTCTGAATCCACATATTACTTCTTTAGGGAACTATGATCCGGACGTAGATCAGAAGTATAAATGACCAAAATCACTCCTGGCGCACCGGCCGCCGTAGTGGCCTGCGATTGGCTGGAGGCTCCGGCCAATCACAGCGCACCAGCACGCGGCCGAGGCCGGACCCCAACACTGCGGTTGCGGACTGGCGAGAAAATTCTGCCTAAGCTGTAGAACGCAGAGTGACACTCGTATTTCTGGCAGCTCGCCCAATTTAATTTTAAGAATATTATTATTAAGTTATAATACTAAGTATTGATCAATAGGATTCTGACCATGTGCCTGACCACGTCTTGCGGCGAAAATGCCCAGGCTGGCAGCATGTGTCGGAATTAAGGCCTCCCACAACCCCCCAGTACACTCGCCGAGCCGCACGCTGAATCTAGTCGCGTTTTGGCCCAGCGGGGCTCTAATGAAACCAGTCGCGTTTTTAGCCCAGCGGGGCTCTAATGAAACCAGTCGCGTTTTATTTGGCCCAGCGGGGCTCTATTGAATACATCAACATTACACACATGTATCCTGACATTTATTGACCCTTATATTAAGCTATATATAATTATTCAGTGAGCAGACTTACTATTGATTAATGGTTGTCTGACCATGTGCCTGACCACGTCCTGCGGTGCAAATAAGCAACATTGGACTAGCCGATGATTGACATGCCCAGGCTGGCAGCACAATGATTCGGCATACACGACCGCGGCGACTGGGGCAACCTGGGCGCTGCAGTCGTATGATTATCATATAATTATTATTCTCTTCAACTTTTCGGCTGGCTGGCAACCTGGCGGGAAACAACTAAAGTCGCCCCCAAAACAACCAGTGCCACCCAATCCAAATGCGGACAAAATGTCCAAGCCCCCGCCCATTTGCATAGTAGTCTTTTAGACCAAGAGCTAGGGCACATTTTATTTACCCCAGTTTACCATAAACTTGAGTCGGGTTTTAAGAATAACCATAACCTACAGTCTTCAGAAAGGTATTTCTTAAGGTTGGCGAGTGGTGGGGGTACGAGTAATGACGTCATCAATATGGCTGCCGCACAAACTTGTGGCACTACACTTAAATAAACGTATCTCTGCAAGGAAATGTCGTAGAGCTTTGTTCTTTTTTTAATATTGCTCATAATGAATTAACGAATGTTTTGTGTAATGTTAATTTATTTCGTAAGGTTAATAGTTTTCGTGATATTTAGTCTGAAACTAACATTTTCCTTTTTTTTTTGTTTTCTAGCGAATGTTTAAAGCCCAGCAACTCTTAAACCATTAAGAATATTAAAAAAATTGTCAAAATAAAAAGTTTTCTTAGATTTTGAGGTATTTGAAAATGTATTTAAATATAGCACTAAGAAGATATTTGTGGAATTAACAAGTGATTTTCTGTTTTAGACCCATATGTTTAAATGCTTTATGCTTGATGATGTAGCTGGCAGGTGTGTTTTTTGTTTGGAACATTTCTAATTTGAACTGTGCACACCATATCAGTCTTTGTTTCTTAAGATCATTTAATTTTGTTTCAGGTCTATTTTGAAAAGAAGCATTAATAAAATGTCAGATGCAAGAAAACATTGTGTAATACACACAGAAGGTGTATCTGGAAAAAAGTTTGAAATTAAAGACAGTTCCTGGCAAAGAATAAAAGAAGCAGCAAGTACGAGGCTAAGGACTCAAATAGATTCAAAGTATTCGGTATTGTGCCGAGACCTACCTGAACATTATGATGTAATGAAACATTATCACAGTGTGTGCTATAAAAATTTTACTGCTATTTCGAAACTTGACGGTGATATAGAATATTCAACTGTTAAACATACTCTAAGGTCTTCGATATCTTCAGAAGAAAGCGTCAAAGTAATATCGTGCACAGGAGTATTTGATAGAAAATGCATTTTTTGTGAAAAGTTGAGAAGAAAGGTGAAGGGGAAAGAAGAACAAATAACTACATGTCAGACAAGTGACTCTGAAAACAATATTAAAAGTGGCGCCAATATTTTGCAAGATGACAAGATATTATTAACAATATGCGATGTAGACTTCATTGCCAAAGAAGTTTCTTACCATAACTCTTGCCGAAGAGAATACCTCAACTTATCTAATGCAAAACGTGTTGAAATGGACACAGGAAACCTACCATCTGAAAATGTAAAGGAGGGTTTCAATCACAAACAAAAACATGACAGTGCATTTAATCGAAAGGCAGAGTATGTGACAAAATACATAATTAAACCACAAAAAGCTCAGTATCTTACTGTTGTTCGTGATAGGCACATAACCTATCTCGCCGAAGAAGGAGTACATGATTCGAATTATTCAGCACAAAAACTGCACGAGAAACTTAAATCATTTTTTGGCGAGAAATTGTGTTCAACAAAAAATAATAATAAAGATGGAATTGTTATATATAGTAATGAGCTACCATCTACTGAAGCTGTTTCATTAGCAAGTCAGTACTCATCTCCACAGAATCTAAAATAGAAGAGGTCGCTTTGTACCTAAGAAGGTTAATTCTAAACGAATCTGAAGGAACAAAATTACCACATCCGATGAGTGTCGAAGATATTATAAAAGGTGAAAGCAAAATGCCTGAATTGCTGGAAACATTTTTTAGAACAATGTTTGGTGGTTCAGCAAAACCTAAAAACGAAAGGTTAGAAAGGAGAGTGAGCTCTTGTGCACAGGATGCAATTTTCATTACTACGAATGGTAAAGTGAAGCCAAAGAATCATTTAATTATAGGCCTTGGCATCAAAAGTTTAACTGGAAGTAGAAAACTCATTGATATAATCACTCATTGGGGACACTGTATTTGTTACCATAAAGCAGAAGCGTTGGAGACTGATCTGGCAGTTTCAATTGACAAAAAACTGAGTATATCACCTGAAAATATAAAAATATCTACAGGCCTTGCTACTGGATTGGCCTGGGATAACTTCGACTGTAATATGGAGACACTATCAGGTAAAGGTACTTTACACGATACGTTTGGTATTTGTTTTCAGAACAAATTGTCAGAAAATGTAGTAATGGAATCTGCTGCTAGAAACACTGAACAGAGAGCAACTACAAGCACTTTTACGGCAAGGTCTAGGTCTTACCAATTTGACTTCAAAACTCTGGAGCCATACCCAAAAAAGCCTAAACTGATTAATACACTTTACTCCACAGTGTTAAAACATCCTGTCACAAATGTATGCTATGCAGCTTTTATAAGAGATTTCATCTGGATGACAACCGTAGAGTGGTCAAAAAACACTCCGATGTGGGCAGGATGGAATTCAGAAACGACTGAAGATTTATCTGTTATTCAGGAAATAGGATATATGGAAAATATAAGTTTGCCACCAACATGTAATGATGTTGTTCTGGAAACACTAAAAAAAGTGCCAGAGTATAGCACATGAGTGTGGAGATCCATGTGTCATTGTTCATTATGACCTCTCTGTGGCCAAATTAGCGATTTTGATTCAAAATCAGGAGAAACCACGTTTTGATAACGTTTTCGTATGTTTTGGATTCTTTCATATTGAACTAGCTTTGTTTGGAGCAATTGGATATTTCATCGAAGGCTCAGGTATCGAACAAGTCCTGGTTGAGAGTGACATATTAGCTAGTGGTTCACTTACGGATTTCTTGAAGGGGAAACATTTTAATAGGTGCAAAATAATTCATATTGTTTTGTCACTTGCTCTAGAAAGGTGTCACTTTCAATCATTTCTAAAGCAATATGGAGATGAATGCTTTGCTGTGAAGGTCAGAAAACTAGTGACAGATATTAATACCGAATTGTCGCCAAATTCGCTTGCTAAGCTTGTGGAGAATCCAAAAATTACGAAACTGTACGAAGATTACATTGAGTTCGCAGAAAGAACTCTAACTGGACTTCATGGCAAAACTGCTCAATTCTACATGCTATACATAGATCTTGTGGAGATCTATAAGTACTTCAGTAGAGCTTACAGAACGAACTACATGAACATGTACATAGATGCTATACAGAAAATAACTCCAATATTTTTTGCTTGCAGTAGACTTAACTATGCTCGCTGGATGACTGTTTACCTTCTCAACTTGTAAAATATTGATTCAGTGTGCCCAGGTGCAAAACAAGCTCTTTCTCAAGGTGGTTTGTCTATAAAACGTTCTCAAGCCTCTTTTTCTAGAGTTCCAGTCGACATGGCTCTAGAACAAATAGTGAATGCTGATGCTGCATCAAGACTTACTGGTATTACAGCGTTTGCCAACTCTGATTCAGCCAGGAAAAGGTGGATGAAAACTAGATCATCGAGAAGCAAAATAGTTACAAGTTTGTTGGAAGCCAGTGGCGTATCTAGGAAACCAGACACTAAACAAGACCTTCAAGAGAATAGTATCAAAAAAGACAACACAGATGTTAATGGTGTAATATCTTCACTCAAAAGCTTTTCAGATCCTTTTGAAGAAATGGACAGAGAAACACCTTTTACAAATATAGCCAATGGATATGTTGTGGACGATAATGTAAGCAAAGATCTCCTACGTGCATACTTCAAAGGCACAGAGGCATTTGAAAAATTTAAGATGTTGTATGTCAGTGATCCGCGAAATATTGAACTTCCAATACCAAGAAAACTTGTTACGAACTGTGCTTCTATGTGTGATTCTAAAACAATGCATGGGTCAGATAAAAAACTCAATATCGTAAAATGCACCCGTGATCTTTTTGCAAGACTTCTCAATGTCGCATCTGAACAGAAGTTTGACATGAAGGGTGTTATGGCTTATCCTCTTACGCCAGTTCCCCTAGCTCTTGGACAACTGGATGGCTCCATGAATAAAACATGCAAATCAAAACTAATGCATAAGTTGGAAGAGCTACAAAAAGAAGATATCACATCCACTCCATCTACTGTTGAAGCAATAGTCTATGATGCTATGTTCATCCTGCACATAATTCAATTCCCGGATACCTATGGAGGTCTTGCCAAAAACATTCTGGGATTAATCTGTAATGGAGAAGCTAGAGAAATTCACTTAGTGTTTGACGTCTATGGTACTCTAACTATTAAGGATACAGCACATGACATTCGTAGTGCTAAAACAATGTGTCTGGACCGGAACAAAAAACTCCAAAAAAGTCTTCAGTAGCTCTACGAAATGAGACCTTCAAGACATCTTTAACAAAGTTTTTATACAAAGAATGGAGATCTTCCAAATATTGCCACTTGCTAGGCGATAAAACGCTGTATGTTGGTGTAAAACAGACATGTTACAAGTACTCGTGTATAGGCGACAAAATGAATGTAAATGAGGTGAAAGAACTAGCCTGCCTACACAGTGAAGCGGATACGAGAATAATTTGGCATATTACACACATGATTCAACATGACGAAGCGAAAAATGTTTTGGTGCGAGCTAACGATTCAGATATTTTAGTGTTAATGATATATCACCAAAAAAAACTTAAATAATGCACAACTATGGCTAGAATGTGGTGTATCTTCAAACAACTCTAGAAGATATATTAATGTCTCAAAAATAGCAAGAGAACTAGGAACACAAATAGCTGACAGCCTGCCAGGATTTAATGCCATCACTGGCTCAGATTACACTGCTGCTTTTACCAGACAAGGTAAAATCAAACCATTTAACATTCTTACAAAAAGCATTGCTCACCAAAAAACTCTGGCTAAATTAGGAGAATCCATCTTGGTGGATGAATCATTGCGGAATGGTTTAGAGACATTTGTGTGTAATATGTATGGCCATCCTTCGTACGTCTCAGTAACAGAAGTGAGATACCATATTTTCAAAACAAAAACGTCTCCTCTGCTAACAAGTAAACCTTTGTCAAAACTTAGGCCTGTTGATCCTACTCTTCTTCCTCCCTCAAAAGCTGCTTTAGAACAAAAAGTAAAGCGTAGCAATGCTGTAGCCTGGATGTGGAAACATGCCCACCTCCGTAACCATTTGGAAAACATTGATCCTACCTGTCATGGATGGAGCTTAGAAAACGGAAAATACCGAGTTAAGTGGTATGAAGGGCCAATGTCACCTGATATTACTCCGCCTGAAAATGACGATACTTCTTAAGTGAGGATGAAGTTGCTTTAAGAAGCAGTGATAGTGATACAGACTCCGATGATGAGTAATAAGGTCAGCAGATAAAAACATCTGCTTAAGCAAGAATGCGAGTGCTAATTTTTAATGGTTTATGTACAGTGCATTTTATATCTTATTTTATGTATATTACAAGATTTAGCATTAACAGATAAATATTACATTACAGTAACTTGAAAATGATTTTTTTTAGCTGCATAGGTATCTACTAATGTGAAGACACATACAATACAACAGACAAAATATGCATACAAATTTTTTTTAAATTTGTTTGTTATTTCGTCTTTGTTTGTGATTATAATACAATAAAAATTCATACCAATTCATCAGAGAGGACAGTCTGTAACTATCAAGATTCATGCCACAGCGGGTTAGTCGTGCAGTTAGTGTCTTCAAGAGTTAAACAATAACCGCCATTTACTATCTTACAATGCATCCAAAGCCCATGTTTCTAGACATTTTCAAATACCTCAAAATCTAAGCAAACTTTTTATTTTGACATTTTTTTTATATTCTTAACGGTTTAAGAGTTGCTGGGCTTTAAACATTCGCTAGAAAACCAAAAAGAAGGAAAAATGTTAGTTTCAGACTAAATATCACGAAAACTATTAACCTTACGAAATAAATTGACATTACACAAAACATTCTTTAATTCATTATGAGCAATAATAAAAAAAGAACAAAGCTCTACGACGTTTCCTTGCGGAGATACGTTTATTTAAGTATAGTGCCACAAGTTGGTGCGGCAGCCATATTGATGACGACATTACTCATACCCCCACCACTCGCCAACCTTAAGAAATACCTTTCTGAAGACTGTAGGTTATGGTTATTCTTAAAACCCGACTCAAGTTTATGGTAAACGTGGGGTAAATAAAGTTGCCCTAGCTGTTGGTCTATTTCTACTCAGTCCAACTCTTCTTCCAGAACCATCCTTCTGTTTCCTGTAACCAACCTGCTTGTAATTGATGCATGAAATTTTGCATCCCGCATGTCAGTGCCCAGGGTTTTCCCTGTGTCTATGCAGGTTTTACCTGGGCCCAACTTATCTAGTTTTAACTTAGAATAGTTAGTGAGGGGAGTAAGTCATGGCTAAAACTTTTCCATGGCTGGCCAATCCCCCTCTCCTGCATGGTTCATAACCTGCATGCCTAGAGCGTATAGGCTTCGTCCTGAGACGCACTTAGTCTTCCCTACCCAGACCCCTCCCAAACACACTTAGTAATTAGTTATGTTAGGGGAAAAAAAACAAAAAAAAACCAGCTACCAGTAGCCTCCCCGGCAGGGGAGGGAGCACTTGCTCCTGGCAAGAGAGGTAACAAGTTGGACAAAAGCAGCAACGATATGCAGAAGAACCAGCAGCAGCAAAAGAAGAAGAGCCAGCAAAAGAAGAAGAGCCAGCAAAAGAAGAAGAGCCAGCAAAAGAAGAAGAGCCAGCAAAAGAAGAAGAGCCAGCAGCACCAGAGCGAGCAGCACCAGAGCGAGCAGCACCAGAGCCAGCAACACCAGAATGTCAACATGGAAGAAACAATCCAGCCCCTGGGAAACCTTGCGGTGTTAACAAAGGGGGCTGGAAAATCATCGGACATCCCGGCTGGTTCACTGCCGGGGACAGTCCCCCACGGCCTAGCTTCCCAGAGGTCAGCGGCAGTTGCCAGTACGGAACACAGTGCAGGTCGTGCCCTGACAGCTGCAGATCAGGCTGTCGAGGGCCTCACTCCAGGGGATTTGCCCTATGAGGGACTAGCCCCTGTGCACCCGGTGGGCTCCTGGAGTGGCGCAGGCACACAATTAAGTAAGTCAAACAAAACTAAAGCACACACACATTCTGAAAAAGGGAACTCTAAATTCTTCACACCCTTAGCAACCGCATGGCAGGAAACCGCAGAATCAAATAAAAGGAAAGCCAGCCCCCTTACTGATAAAACGAACAAGAGACAGGAGGTGGAAGGCATTCTACAAGTTGCAGGCGGAAATCAGCAGCACAAAAAAAGACCACCACCAATAATAGTGACAAACATACAATTCAAGCAAATAGCAAATCAAATAGGACAAAACACAAACATCAAGCTTATTTTTACCAAGGATGGAGGAAAAATCATATGCGACACCAAGGAAGACCATGTTAAATCCATCGCTACAATGAAATCCCTGAAAATCCACTGCTTCACATGCAGGAATAAGTCAGAAACACACACTGTAGTCTTGAGAGGGCTACATCATACAATAACAGCTGAAGAATTTCAAGAAATGCTGCAAGACGAAGGAATACAAGTAATCAACATTACACAAATGACAAAAAGACTTCAAGACACTGAAAATAGGGTACCCATGCCGCTATACAAGAAAAAGAGAAACTACACGAAATCACTAGACTACAAGGATTTGCAGTAAAAGTAGAAAAATACCAGAAACCACTAAAAGCACTTCAGTGCTATAAATGCCAGGCCTTCGGACACCACAGCAGCTGCTGTCACATAGAAGAGAAATGCTGTAAGTGTGCACAACCACACAGAGCCAAAGACTGTACGAACACCGAACTCCAATGTGCAAACTGCAAGAGGAAACACAGAGCCAATGATCCACAATGCCCAATAAAACAAGCCGAACAAGAGAGAATAAGAGCAAAAATTTTCAGCACTGCAGAGGAAAGGACAAAACAGCCACAACAGAAACAAATACTAAGCAGCAACAATATTCAAAACTTTCCGGACCTCAAACTAACCTGGGCACAAGAAGCAACTACCCAAAATAACCAATCACTGAGTAAAACACCGATTGAAGCCACACATAAAGCAGACAACGACCTAAGGAAAACACAAGAAGCAATAAACTTCATTCAAACCCCAGAATTCAAGGCTGCGGTAAATATATTACTCCAGATCAAGGAAAAAACCAAACAATGCAATACTACAGAAGAAAAAACAATAATTATTCTACAGGAACTCATACAACTAATTCGACAGAAGATATAAGCAAGCCAGCAGACAAATAACCAGAAGCAGACCAAATGGAGAAAGAAGCAGACAAATAACCAGAAGCAGACCAAATGGAGAAAGAAGCAGACAAATAACCAGAAGCAGACCAAATGGAGAAAGAAGCAGACAAATACCACAATGAAAACTCAGATGACGAAGAAGAATTCATCGACGTAGAAAATGAAAACTCAGAGCAGCACTCACACAAAACACAAGTAGGAGAAAACAAGGGCAAGAAAATATGGCAGATATAAACAACAAAGAAGAAAACAAAAGTCTAAAAATTCTTTTATGGAATGCAAATGGGCTAAAAAACAAACAATACCAATTCGCCACACTAATGTATAAAGAAAGCATAGACATAGCACTCATAACAGAAACAAAACTTCAGGATAAAGACAGATATTACTTGTCAGACTACATTATATACAGAACAAACAGACCACCAACAGTCAAGGACAATATTGAAGCAAAAGTAGTCGGAGGAGGTACAGCCATATTTATAAAATGAGCCATTAATTTACTCTTGGTTCGGTTTACCAAACCTCAACAAGTTAAATCACGACGGAAGACTCCAGGACCTTAGGCTCAATGGCACGGCACTTTGTTGTATTCAAATAAATAACAAGTAGAGAGGAAATATGCCGACTGGGAAAACTACCGAACAAAAGTTGATAACCTGTTAAGAATTTATATAAATAAGAAATTAAATAAAAAGGTTAGGTAATTGCAACATAAAATACACACTGATATCGGGTCAGCCATAACAAAACATATTTATTTAAACAAGATAATAAAAGAGTATTAGTTGAGTATTCGTACAGTCAAAACAAAAATGGGACCCCTTACACAATTATTACTTAGTTACATTATCAAAATAATTAACGTAAATTTAAGATACAGAAAGTATTAAAATATTATCATTAATTAAATGTTGATTTCGATGCCAAAGGGGTAGTTTGATGTAATAGTCGATGAAATTGCAAGAAGATACGCGTGGCCGAAACAGGTTAACTACCCATGCTGCATGCTTAGGATTTAGTCGTACTGGGATTTTGTTGGCGGCTCCCATCGCCGTAGAACCACGGGACAAGCCCTGGGGTGCCCAGATGTTATGGGCGAAGCTTATGGATCACGCCTCAGGCATGGGGCAGCGAGAGGTCGCCAACACCCGGACCACTAAACAAGTTTTTAACAACAAAAAATAAAACTATCCCATAAATAATTATAAAACCATGATTCCCGGGGAAAAGGCAGTAAAACTCACCTAATGCGGTAGTAAATACACAACTTTCGACATGGATGTCGATGGATACTTGATGAGCACAAAAATTTTGAAGTCTACATCATGGCTGACAAAAACAGAAAGGAAAGTATTACCTTTTCCTTTTCAATAGGAAGATGACCATAGATATGACAATACGTAGAGATGAGAAAGTTAAAATGTTACACTTTCCTGCACTTAAGTGCAATAACTCAATAATTAATCTTAACCACAATATTAATATAAACAAAAGGAAAAATTAATTTACGATGTTTAAAGTCTTTTGAAGTCCATATGTTTTTCTTTTAAATCCAAAAAGCTTAACAAAGACATAAATATATTTTAACAAAAAAAATGATTTTTATACAAAAACAATTATTTCTTACAAATTGATACTTAAGATAATAATAATTTCATTATACTTAAAATAATCAAAAAGTTAAAAACAATTAGGTATTGCAAAGCGATATAATAAAAAAAGTAGCCTCCCAGTTTGCATTTTTAAACAACATATATAAGCAATAATGGGCGCATGCCCACACAACAAGTGCACAACGGCACAAAAAGAAGGAATAAGGCACGGCCCAACTGGCAACAAAACCGACAACACCACCATCATAATGCCCACAGAGCAGGGAGACATTAGCATCACTGCCATATACAGCCCACCACTAAACAAATCAATGATTGATGCTATAGAGCACAACATAAAATTGGCACCAAATAACATCATGGGAGGAGACCTAAACAGCAAGTCGCCAAGCTGGGGAAGCTCGACATATAATCAAAATGGCAAGACTTTGGAACATATAGCAGACGCATACAACTTTACAATCAAGACTCCAGAAAATCCCACCTTCTACCCAAGACAAAGAGGAAGAAAACCAGATATTCTGGATATATTCATAACAAACACAGAAATGCTGTCAAACATCAAAGTAGTACATGAGCTAAGCTCGGATCATCTCCCAATCATAGCACATGTCAACATCCACATTAAATCGGAAAAAAGAGAAACTAGAATATCAAGAATAAATTAGGACAATTTCAAGGAAGCAATACAAAATTACCCTGCAGCTCACAGAAACCATTGAAGAAATAGAAACAGAAATAAAGATACTTACAAACACTATTCAAGATCACATCAAGGAAGCAACAAAGTTTATAAAACCAGGAAGGTAAAATTATGAGCACAATAAAGAACTGGACACACTTATTAAGAAAAGAAACAATACAAGAAGGCTACACCAAGCGTTTCAACACCTAGCCACAAGCCAGAGACTACACGACCTCAACCTAGAAATAAACTAAAAAACGAAAACTGGAACAAAATGGTAAAGGAAATCGCGCAGGACAGAAATGCAATATGTAAGTTGAACTGCAAGTTGGCCGGAAAGCGCATAAAAATGCATACACCAATAATTCATGGAGAAGTAGGACTATGTTACGCAGCACAACAAAAAGCCGATGCTATAGCAGACATACTAGAGAAGCAATTCCAGCCCAACCACTACCTAATAGAAGAAGAACATCTGCAAGCAGCTAGGAGAAAAATTCAAGAGGGAAATAAACAAGCAACAGAAGAAGTTGAAGAAATCTCCTTAAGGGAACTGCTAAAAATAATAAAAACACTACCAAACAGAAAAGCAACAGGGCCAGACAAGATACCAAACGAAGCTATCAAGAAACTACCACTAAATGCCCTTCAACACCTCCTTGCGATATACAATCAAATCCTAAAAACAGGAAAATTTCCAGAACAATGGAAAGAAGCAAGAGTCATCACAATACCAAAACCAGGAAAAGATGCAAAATTCCCTCAAAACAGGAGACCAATCAGCTTCTTAAATACCCTAGCCAAAGTTTTCGAAAAAGTAATAATCAAAAGACTGAGGAAAGTAGTACAAACCAAGAAGCTCCTCCCAAACCAACAATTCGGATTCAGGAAGTATCACTCAACAATTCATGCAGCCACAAAAGTGGCGAAATATATAATAAAAGGATTAAATCGGAAAAAGACATCAGCAGTCATATTTCTTGATATAGAAAAACCATTTGACAAAGTCCACCATATATACCTCAAACAAAAACTAATAGAGGCAGAAATCCCAAAATGCTACTGGAAATTAATACAGAGCTATCTAACAAACCGAACATTCAAAGTAAGCCTTGACGGGAAGACCTCAACAGCCAGACCCATCCAAGCAGGAGTCCCACAAGGAGGAGCACTGTCCCCCCTGCTCTATGCCTTATATACAAGAGATATACCAAAAGACAGTGCCACTAACATGACAGTATATGCAGACGACACAGCAATATACTCAAAGGACAGAAATATCAGATTTGCAAAAATGCTCCTCCAAAGACACCTTAAGAAAGCTAGAGAACTACTGCAACAGATGGGCGATACAGATAAACCCTACAAAAAGTTCACTAATGATTTGCAAACGCAAAAGGAGGACAGATGACAAGGAGATAAAACTTTTTAGACAAACAGTTCCACAAGTGAACGAAATGAAATACCTAGGAATCACTCTGGACAAAAAAGAAACATGGAAGGCGCATCTACAGAAAGCAGCACAAACAGCAAAAGGAAGAATGCTACGACTGTACCCTCTACTAAAATCGAACTACCTAAGAAAAGATACAAAAACAACACTATACAAAAATTTAATAAGATCAGCAATGCTCTATGGTTCGGAACTGTGGGGAAAAGCAGCAAAACAACACAGAAGACCACTGCAAACCACACAAAACAGCATCTTGAAAACAATTTACAACTTCAAGAGAGACATTCAAACAACAGAACTTCACGAAAGAACAAAAGTGGAAAAAATTGAGCAAATCATAGAAAAAAAATAAAGCTTTCTACACAAGGCCACAGCAACCCTGTCGTGCGGAAGTTAGGGACATACAGTGCAAAAGACCAGAAAACACTTAAAGCATAATACACAAACACCACACAAGGACGACCGGGAGGAAAGAACTCAAGTAGGGGACTGCCCGGCAGGGCCAGGGCCGGTGGTGAGAATCACCCTCGAGCGCCACGCTAGCCGGAGGGGCCTGTCAGGAACCCTGAAAATGGGAGAAAGCCACCAGGTCAATAAGGGCACCTAGACATTAGCAATAGGAACAAGCATCACAGGTTAGCAGGCACTCAAACTGGGTATATACCCATAGCATTCCACAAAATTAGGAAAAGCAGCAACCCCCCTACAAAGCATAGTGAATAGAGAAATATAAATTGATTATGTAATTAGAAATTGTAAGTAGAAATGAATATATATAGAGAAAAAAATAATAAAACACCTTTAAAAATAATATAAAAGATGCTTAGAGTCCAGTAGGGCAACCCTTCCAGACGAATCATCTGGGAGGGGGCAGGAGTAAATGTTAGCATATAAATTAAATTAGGTTAGTACTATATAAATAGGCAGCGAAACACATACCAAAAATGTCGGTAGAAGCAAATCTGACATAAACGTAGAATAAGCTCCTAGTATCATGTGGATGTCGCACTGCTGTCACAGCTGGGGCCAAGATTAATAAACCAAAAGCAGATAAATCAATCAATCAAATATTATATTAGCAATCCCATAGGCAGGAGGTAAAGGTCCCTTGGATCAGGTACTCCAAAGCAACCTGCAAAGGGCCTTCGGACAGTACTCAACAGAGCACTTGTTCGGAGGTTCATGCAAACAAAAAAATGAAAAAATGAAGAAAAAAAAATGACCCATCTCAGGGAAAGTCGCGACTCGGAGCAGCAAGGAAGAGGTCGTGGATTGAAAAGGGGAGAAAGGTGAAGAGAAGAAGTGAAGCGAAGAAGGGGAGAGAGAAGAAAGGAAGCCAGAAGAGAAAAGTGGATGCAGATTAAGAAGAAAAATTAAAGGAAGTGGAAAATCGGAAAAACAGTCAATACAGGATACTCCCTGCCAAGCAGGGAGTAACAAAGGCAAAATCAACAACGAGTTTGCCTCACAGAGGACACATAGGATATGTCCCAGGTATATTCGATCGTACAGGAAAAATGAAAAAAACTGACAGGAAACAAAAAGGCACTAACCATGACAGCGAGAAAATCTGTAGAAAAATCTGTTCGGAACAGGAATGCAAGCAGCAAGTCACTTCAACAACACACGGCGGAAAGCAATCAGCAGCAACAACGGCAAGGAAAGGAAGAAGCACAGCAAGTAGCAAAAAATGGCCCACGCCCCCTAACAAAGGATAAACAAATAAATTCTGCGGCAAATTCCACTCCTCCTGGAAACCTTGCTGTGTTAACGAAGGAGGCAGCTACAACACCTGTGGAAACTCAGTCGGGGCCAGGTCCCCTTGACATAGCCTCTGAGTGGTCAGTGGCTGGGCGAAACAGGAAACAGAAAATGATAGGCAGTGCTAAGACAGACATAGAACATTCTGAGCTGGGCACCACTCCGGGTGCTACGCCCTCTGCGGGAATAGCCCCTGTGCACTCTGAGGGCCCCTGGAGTGGTGCAGGCGACACAACTTACTTGGTAACACAGGTAGCCAGGAACCTCAGGCAGGGGTAATCAGAAGCACAAAAACGGAAACACAGCCCTCTAATCGGAAATAACAAAAAATTGGATAGCAAAGCCACACCACCTATAAAAACTGTCACAGATCTCATAGTAGCAGGGGAAGAAGAGGCACCACTACCAAAACCACGGCGACCACCTCCACTCATTGTGACATCATTGGCACTCTTCAAGCACCATGCCAAAGTAATATCATTACAGGACAAAGAAACACAACTAAGCTACACAAAAGAGGGAGGCAAAATCGCCTGCCCTACACACGAAAGCTTCGAGAAATGCAGGGAAATACTTAACAAACATGATATTCATGAAACAGGCCAAAAACCGACATGTACACAGCTGTTCTGAGGGCTTCATTCCTCGTTTCCAGCTCACGAGGCACAAGAAATGCTAGAAGAAGAAGGATTTCAAATTAATTCCATTGTCCAAATAAAGAATTGGGCAACATCCCAGCTGTATCCCCTATACAAGGTGGAAATTCATACGACACAAAAAGAAAAATTAGTAACGCTCACAAGTCTTCAAGGAGTCAGGGTGAAGGTAGAATAATACAAAAAAACAACCACGACTACAGTGCTACAAATGTCAGGCTTATGGTCATCACAGCCACTGTTGTAGCCAACCATAAAAATCTGTTAAGTGTGCTGGCAACCACCACACAAAAGAATGTAAAGCAGGGGAAAGCCAATACTCATGTGCAAACTGCAAAGGTGCTCACCCTGCCAATGCCTCCATATGACCAACAAGAGTAGCCAAGCAACAAGAGCTAAGGTCACTGACAAGTACCACTCAGGAGGAAAGAACAAATACAGCACAACGACAGGACATGCATTTGTCAAAAGATAAAAATAACTTTCCATCTCTACCACTAAGGTGGGTAAAAGCTCCTACAGAAATTAATACAACAGAAATGGAAAACCTGCAGGATACAACACACCATACAAACAGCGAGCAACAGAGAAAGAATCCAAAAACAATAAACGGCCAGGACAACACAACTATGGCACAGGTCCAAGAAGGTATAGAATTTGTACATACACCTGAGTTTCAACAGGCTATACAATTAATTTTATCCATTAAGAAGAGGGTTCAGACATGTACAAAAACCCTGCAAAGAAGCAATGCAATAGCAATGGAACTAATGCTGCTATCACAAGACACGACCAAAAAACCAGAGGCCAATAATGGACTCACACATCAACCAAGAGCACACCTGTAATATCAACTGAGAAGCCTGAGGGACAGACAACCAAGGTCACGATACACAAAATGAACGACAACACAGTAACACTACAGAAAGTCAATGTCACCGATACAAATGAAAAGGTCAACTATGACACAAAAGGCAAAGCAGAGAAGAACAAAGCTGAAAACAAATATAGAAAAGAACACAGGACAGTGGCGCACCTTGAACACAGGTCAACCCCAAAAAGACTACTCTCACTTTCACCAACAAGGAATACATCATGGATCATGTAAACAGACCAGTAAACACACCTAAAGAAATTAAAATCATGATATGGAATGCCGATAGCTTTCGTAACAAAGAATACTAATTTGCATGCTTCATGTTACAATACGATATAGATAAAGCACTACTTCAAGAAACCAATCTACAGAAGAAGCATAGGTACACACTTAGAATTGCATTACCTACAGAACTGGCAGGGAAGGCAATAATGGAGGAGGGACCGCAATAATAATAAAAGACAATATATCATATACACCTATAGGAGCCAAACCAGATACCACTAGTCTCATATTACCTACACCAAATGGAGATCTCCACATTGCATCCCTGTACAGCCCACCAGGGAACCGCAACCTAACCGAAACAATTGAACGTCTAATACAGCAAGCACCATCATATGTAATTGCAGGAGACTTTAACAGTAAATCCCCAGCATGGGGAAACAGGATTTACAACAAAAATGGGAAGGAAATAGAAAATCTGGCAGAAGCTTATGACTACATTATCAAAGCACCTACAGAACCCACTTACTATCCCACTCAAAATGACTTCCTGCCCGACATCCTAGATTATGCTATCACAAACACTCAGATGATAATAGACATGGAAGTCATACAAGACCTTACTTCAGATCATCTGCCAATCATTATGACAATTAGACTGCCACAATCCCAAATGAATCAGAAATCAGAAAGGAAAATATTCATAACATAGTGGGACAAATACAAGCAATATATAACACTATTCAAGATAATATAAAAAAGGCAACTACAGTACTGAAACAAACTTCAAGACGCCCAAACAGCGACCAAGAAATAGACGAACTCATCAGAGAACGGAACCCCACCCGGAAGCAATACCAGACCACACGCCTTCCGGCATACAGACAGAGTAAATCAACTAAACCAACTAATACAACAAAAGACTCTTCAGCACAAAAATGAACAATGGGCTGCAGACATATCTGAAGTAACACAAGACCGCAATAAAAATTACAATGCCGACTGGCAGGAAAAAGAAACTAAATTCACACACCTATTATTTATGGGAAGAGGAGTCTAGTGTACTCACCCCAAGACAAGGTTGATGCAATAGCTGATTTATTAGAACGACAATTTTAACCGAACCACGCACTAATAGATGAAGACCAGCTACGAAACTCCAAAAGAATCATCAAACTTGAAGACAGGAAACAACCCACGACCAGCATCAAAGAAATAACACTAAAAAAGCTAAATAAAATCATTAAAGCACTACCTAAACGTAAAGCCCCAGGACCAGACCAGATCGCGAACGAAGCTATAACCGGCCTAACGTTCGACGCACGTCTCCACCTCCTGGCCATATACAACAAAATATTAGACACGTCCAGCTTCCCAGAGTCATGGAAAGTCGCAAGAGTAATAACACTTCCCAAACCAGGGAAAGATGAAAAATTTCCACAAAACCGACGCCCAATTAGTCTACTCAACTCCATTGCAAAAATATTTGAAAAACTGATATGCAACATAATGGCAAAAATCGTAATAAAAAGCAAACTTCCACCAAACCAACAAATTTGATTCCGGGCGCACCATTCTACAATTCATGCTGCTACAATGGTAGCCAAATACTGCACCAAAGGCCTAAACAGGAAACAAACCACGGCCGCGATGTTCATGGACATCGAAAAAGCTTTTGATTAAGTACACCATACATTTTTAAAACATTAACTAATTGATGCAGGCTTTCATCCCAGCTACTGGCAGCTAACAAGAAACTACCTATTCAACAGAAAATTCCAAGTCTCACTTGATGGCAAAACATCCACCACAAGGGAAATTCAAGCCGGAGTTCCTAAAGGAGGAGCTCTTTCACCACTTCTATAAACTCTGTACACTAGAGATGTGCCAACCACAAAACATACCAATATAACTCTCTACGCGGATGACACGGCAATATACGCTAAAGATGCTAAGCCATATATAGAAAAAATCCAACTACAGCAGCACATAAGAAAACTGGAGAATTATTGGGACCAATGGTACATAAAGGTGAACCCTACTAAAAGTGCATTCATTATGTTTACAAATAAAAGGAACTTAGGTAATGCACCAGTAAGAATATATGAAGAAACAGTACCCCAGGTACAGATATGTAAATACCTCGAGATTCACTATGATTCCAAGCTAAGATGGTATGAACATGCTACAAAAGTGGCAAATGCTGCAATGGGTAAAATCATCAAATTGTACCCAATACTTAAAGCACAGGAGCTTTCCACTAAAAACAAATTACTCATCTACAAAGGCATAATCAGGCCAGCTATGCTATACGGCTGCGAAGTGTAGGGCACCACGGCCAAAACACATCTCAAACCCATACAAGTTATCCAAAACAAGATACTGAAAAGTGCCCTCAACAAGCCACCAGACACACCCACGCAAGCCATCCATACAGAAACAGGTCTACAGCTGATCATGGAATTTATTGAAGAGGCGAATCAGAAGTGGTATGCAGCGCTTCCAGGTCACAATAATCCAGCACTCAAGACACTAGGAACTTACCATGCAAGAGACAAAAGGAAGTTAAAAATTTAGGAATACTTTACAAGGACAGTCGGGTTGCGCGCACTAAAGTACGGGACTACATGGGGGGGGGGGGGGGGGGGACAGTGCCGGTGGTGAATATCACCCTCGAGCGCCACGCTAGCCGGATGGGCCCTCCAGGAACCCTGAAAAATAGTATCCAAAACCCGACTAACAAAGGGGAAACAAAGAACAGCAGTCATTACAATTTATAAATGCATTTTCAAACCTCAGATACATTAACCTAGATAGGCACACGCAAATTGAGTGAAGGCTATTGACACACTCACACGGGTTATCATTCAAACTCAACGCCACATACACACAAATACCACAAACAATACAAATACAACACCAACAATAAAAAGTACAAAATAAAGGATAGAGACATTGCAATACAGCAACCCGAATTTTTAAGCAGGCTCATGCTGTTTTAAACTCAAGTAGGGAAGCCCCATCTAGGCGCATAATTACCTAGGTGAGGGTAGGTATAGACATAATAATAATGTAAAAATATATATATATAAATAAAAATAGGACAAGGGTAACACAAAACAAAGAATGTACATGTTTAGATATTAAGTAAAGATACAATTAATAGAATAAGTATTATCAATACATGTGTTAATGCAATATGGTAATGAAATCAAGTGCAACTAAGGTAGTTTATCACATTAATTAGAGAAATTAACAGAGGTAACTTATTCTTACATCCAATAATACAAGGTGTAGGCCCACTTAGGCAGGAGGTACGACCGCATGGTCAGGTACTCCATATCAAACTGCAAAGGTCCCTCGGGAGCCAATCAGCAGGTTGGTTCTCGGGGGACCCAGGCAAACAGAGTTCACACTCACACTCTCACTCTCAGGGAGTTCCAGCTACGCTTCGGTGGAGGACGGACATGTCCCGGAGCAGCTCAGCAGCTCCTGCGGTCTTGCTTGTTTAGTTGTTGATAGCACTTCTCAGTGATATCACAGCCTGCAGCAGACAGTCTAGAAAGGTGCCTGTGTGACTCGTGCGCTCAGGTGGTTACAGTTATTGCAGTACAGGTTAAGTATTGACGGCCGACAAACTCAGTGACACCCGGGGTGTTAGAACCCCTGTAGCCTAGCCACGAACCCGGCTAACTAGCCCCGGGGGAGTGGTCAGTGGGTGCAACTGAGCGTTAGGACAGAGTGACAAGCGACAACAGCGACATGGACGAAGGCCCTTCAGGCAGTGGCGATCAGCCAGGCTGGACCACAGTGTCCTACAAGAGGGCAAAGCGTGCCCACAGCGACAGAAGTGCGGACAGCAGCGACGAGGAGGGCCCCGCCCCCCAAGCGCCTTCAGCGCCATCGACCAAGGATCCCAAAATGAAGCCATTATTTGTGTTCCTGGATGCAGGGCACCAGTATCCGAGAGTCTATCAGGCCCTGAAATCAGCTCTGGCAGAGAAATTTGTCTGCCAGAACCGTGGCCGCGACGAACTCAAGTTCGAAGATGGGCCGAATCGGTTTTGTTGTTTCAAAATGGCGGCGGCTTAAAATTTTCGAAAACCTCTTAATGTCTAATTGATGCAAATATAAATGTGTAAAGTTTTGCTGTATAAGGCTTAATCAATAAAAATAAAGACCTCAACATCCATCTCGACCTTGGCCTTGACCTTGGCTGCCATCTTGAAATTTCGTCATTTTTAACTTGGAAAATTGGAAAAAATTTAAAAATAAAAAATAATAATGATAAAATTTTAGTAAAATCGTGACGCTATCTTGTTTTTCTTGGCGACCATCTTCAAATTCCGTAATTATTTACTTTATAATTTTGGGAAATATCTTTACTTAAACATTTGAGGTAAATATTTTAGATCAAAAAAAATATTCTTTTCTAAAATTAGATTTAAAAAAGTTATAGGGTCTAGGGATTGCAATCAAGTCTCTCCATAAGTTTTATACCATCAACCACCAGTTGATCAGTTACCTATTTGTATGTTCTCAAGCTTTCGCGACCATAGTCTTAAGCAGCTTGGCTTCGGGGATGTAGCCGCGTCAAAAAAAAACTGACGTTTCGGTCGACATAGCAGTTGCCATCATCAGGAAGACTTTCTGATGATGGCGACTGCAATGTTGACCGAAACGTCGATGATATTACCTTTGACGAGGCTACAACCCCGAAACCAAGCTACTTATTTACTTATTTTTATATTGACTGGCCATACAACGAAATCTACCTTTCCGACTAGCTGCCATCGGGGGGATTTTTTTTCAGTTTAAACTTGTCCCTCAAACTCTACACAACATTGCGTCTCTTTATTTTGAACCTTTCATTGCGTTGCGCACGATGTGTGTCTGCTGTACAATGACAAAAATATTTAGTACTGGTTTGTCGTGTTCGTAGTGTGTAAGTTCAATTTATTGTTACTTAAACACTGTATTTTATTTTTGATATTAACGTGCTTAGATCTCCACCATTACGCATTTATAAACATACTATGGGTTTAATCAGTCAAAAACATCTGTCACATACTGTTAATGTTTCTCTTCGACAAACTTCCACTTCGTAAACCATTTAAGGGTAAAATATTATTTATCAAATTGAAGAATTATAACTCAAATATTAGTTCTATGATCTCTTTTCAGTAATGCTAACCCCCGACTATCCGCGGTAATGGCAAGACCAAGGGCCGCAATTAATAAATCTGCTTAAAAAAGTTTTAAAAAAAAATAGTTTTTCTTGATTTGTTTCCTGGTAACTAAAAAACTGCAGCAGAGTAATGCAATACTGCTGCGCAGTATCTAACACAACCAACCATCCAGTGCAGAGTAAACCTACCAACTTCATTGTCGCTCCTTGCCGGTAATATTAATGGTTAACACAGGCGTATACTTACTTCGTAAACTTTACTCAGCAGTTGTAACAAAAAATAATATAATTTAAATAAATTAAACATTTCATAGAAAAATATTTAAAAGTTTTTTTTTCTTTTCTCAATATTTGCATTCGGGGAAAATAGGGAGTTGACATTTACTAATTATAGAATAGACGAAAAAAACAGAATCAAAACACTGTGTTTTTCTGTAGATTTTTCTAAGAAAAGTGTTGATTTACAGACTAGCAAGGCCGTTTGTTTCTTTTCATCTAAAAAAAACGAGTTTTCATCAAAATTCTTTACAAAGCCCTATTCAAAGCAGAATACATAAATATGATTTTGTTTTTAGTAGGGGAGAGTGGGGCAAAGTGAACCGAGGGGCATAGTGAACTCTACACTGCATAGTGCTGCTATCTATGTATAATTGTTCGTGCTGTCTTCTCCTTTACTTGTTTACCATCTATGGCTACAAACTACGCCGTACTGCAGAAGTGGCTTGGCGTTGTGTTTCATTTGTGGATGCACGGTAAGAATTGGCCTCACTGTTTTCTGTTTAATTAATACATTTGTATATAAAAAGTGTTCATATTTAATACATATGCTTCTACCATATCCAGTTTACAAGTATTATAAAGTTATTTAGTTTCACGCAACATATTCCGAGACAATTAGGCGTCATGATAAAATAGCGTGGTGGGTCAAAGTGAATCAGGTCATTTCACTTTGCCCCACAGTAAATAATATCTTAATTTTCCTGCATTAAAATATGTAACACTGGATTAATATTGTATATTCCTACTTTATTTTTGTGTTTACTTTTTGATGTGAGCCTATATATTTACTGCACCTTTTTGTCCTGTCCTCTAATTATTTTAATGATTTTATTTTCAGGATAACAGCATGGTGCGCAACTATGTTAGAAAATCTTCTCAACACAAGTGTTTGGAAGAAGATATGGCATCTGCAATCAAGGCTGTACGAGATGGACGTCTCACGCTGCAAGAAGCTACAATAGAGTTCGGTGTTCCCAAAGCAACACTGTTCCGACGATGCAGGAAATAAGGCAGTGAAGAAGTATTAGTAAAGGTATTGGGCAGATACAGAAACTGTTTCAGTAATGAAGAAGAGGATATGTTGGTGCGACATTGCCTCTTTATGGAAAGTAGAATGTTTGGTATTAGGATTAAAGACTTGCGGGTACTAGCTTACCAGTTTGCTGCTAGAAATGACATTAAACATCCATTCAGTGTAACCAAAAGAATGGCAGGTAAAGACTGGGTTCTGTCTTTCTTAAAACGTCATCCAGAACTGTCACTTAGGTTGCTAGAAAAAATCAATCGCCCGTGAAGCTGCATTTAACAAACCAAATATTCATTCATTTTTCGTTCTACTGAATGAGCTTAATGACAGGTGTCATTTTACAGCAAGCCGTATATTTAATGTTGATGAGACAGAAGTTTTTACAGTACCGAATAAGCCATATAAAATAATTAACTGCAAAGGAAAGAAGCAGGTTGGCTCTTTGCCATCTGCTGAAAGGGGGACCACGGTAACAGCTGTCATATGTTTTAGTGCAGCTGGACAGTATATTCCACCACTCCTGATATTTTCACGAACAATGCACAATTCTGAATTAGTACAACATGCGCCACCAGACACTGTCTTGGTTTACCGTCCGTCTGGTTGGATGCAAACTGAAATATTTTGTCCTATTTTGTCCAGAATGGTTTAATCACTTTCTGAAACACGCAAAGCCTACTCAGGATGACCCTGTAGTGTTATTTCTGGATGGACATGCTACACATAACAAAAACATTGAGTTTCTTGAAACAGCAAAAGCAAGCAATGTTTATGTGCTATGTCTTCCCCCTCATACATCACACCGATTACAACCTCTTGACGTTTGTTTGATGTATCCGTTGAGTGCTTTCTATACCCAAGAATGTGAAACATGGTTGAGGAATCATCCTGGCAAAACCATTACACTGAGACAAATAGGATTTTTATTTGGAAAAGCTTATTTGCGAGCAGCAACCCCCAACAATGCAATAAGTACATTCGCAAAAACTGGGATTTTTCCAGTTAATGAACATATTTTTCCAGAAGAGGCATTTGTAGCTAGTGAGACTACAAACCGACCTATAATAACATATGTAGTTTCACAAGAGAGTGAAATTCCACGGGCTGTAACATCGACAATGGAGCTGCTTGCTGGTCCCAGTCGATTAGGCGAGTAGGCCTATCTCCAACCCAAGAAAGTGGTCAGCCAATGCAGAACACAGCTGAGACTGCAAATAACAACGCAGATCGCATCACAATTCGTATCACACCACAGAATATTTTACCAATCCCACAAGTGTGTGACACAGGAGACAATGAAAATAAGCCAAGGACGAAAAGGAATAAGGGAAAGATGCTATCTTAACTTCAAGTCCATACATTCGTGAACTATCTGCAAAAGGCGTCCCAGAAATCTAGTAGCAAAAGAAAATTATTCACTCAAATCTCATCACGAAACACCAGCAAGAAGATTAGACCTAACCCTCAGCCCAAACGGAGTGCCAAAAGAAAAGACAACAGAAGAAGTAGAATTGAATCAAAAACAATGGCTAGTGAATGCGAGGACGTTGATGTGTCTTGCAGAATGTGTGGAGGGGAATGGAATACGAGCAAACCAGGAGAAGAATGGGTGAAATGCCAAATTTGTTCCGAATGGTCTTATGTAGAATGCACGACGTTTGATGCTAAAGTGCAATTTAATTTTGTTTGAGATTTTTGCAAATGATGTTTTTAGGTTGTTCATTCCTGGTTAAAAATATTTAAAAAAATTGCAGCACTGAAGGTTTTGACAGATAATTTTCATTAAATATTTAATATTTAAAATTCTAATAAATTTTAAATATAAATTAAATATTGTCTAGTGAAATTGTTTCACTTTACCCCAACCCTCATTGCGCTTTGCCCCACCACTGGGGCAAAGTGAAATGGAAAACATATGTTTTAAATTCAGCCACTGAGTTGTATCATTTTACCGTGGTGACATTTATGTGCTTTACTTAGTTTTAAAAAACTTGTATAAAGATGGCCACAAGTGTTAGACTGTGCTAAATATCTTCTTAATGTATTTATTACAAAAAAAATTGGTTGTCTGTAAAGTCGGTTTACGGACGATAGTTTAACGTGACAACGTCATAACAAAACATTAATGAAATTATTGACCCAGAATAAAAGGAAATATCATATTCGGCCTGAGACTGAGCCGTAATAGGTTTTTGCAACCAAACCATTTAGGCATTAAAAATATTATATTCTTTGAACAAGAAATTTTTTAATTTTTCTATGTTTTGTATGATAAAATCTACCTCTGCATACTTTTATGAATAAAATTGAATCATTTTTATTGTATTATCACTATTTTGTATGGAGATACAAAGGAGTGAAATTAAATCTACAATTTAATTAATAAATGTACTTTTATTTGCATTCATTAATTCAAATATATTTATTTCTTTTGAAATGTTGCGTGCGCCGTATTTATTTTTACAAGTACAAAAAAAAAATTCGTAGCTGCCGGGATTCAAACCGTCAATCTTTGAATTGGAAGTCAGCCATTCTAACCTCACGGCCACGAGGCCATATTGAGAAAATTGTTTCAGATGGTATAAATTAATAATATTCCACGCACGATATTTGTTTGAATATCTTTTAACTAGCATATTCTCTGTTGGACTCAAATATTTACACGCTCGTGGGCTCATAACTATAATACGGTGTGTGATTTAGTTGATCAAATAATAACTCATGACAAATAATTACCAATGTCAAACTAAAGCGTGAAAAGTATCATACCAGCAATAAATATTTAGTTACACAGCTAAAACAATACTCATACAAAACTGTTTAAATATACTGATTTACACTAGTAATTAAAATAATACGTACTTGTAAGAACGCCATTTCCTTGCGAATATACTCCCGTGGCGCGGTGCACAACAATAACCTCGGTTTGCCGCCACGTGCCGGCCGAGTTCTCAGTACCGTCCGCAACATACCAGAGAGATGTCACGCATGCGTAAGTGGGACATCCGTAGTAGGACATCCGTAGTGGGACAATTTTTCGTGCGTGCAGCCAGCGTTCATCGAATTATTAGACGTTGTCACGTCAAAAAACTACAAATTGGTCCACTTTTCCCCACTCATGGAAAGTATTATTTTTTTCTTATTGTGATATTGGACATAGCAGAAAATCTTGGATTTAAATTGATTAATAAAGTCCAATACAAGAAGAGTGCGAAATATGGAAAGATAAACTTACCTTTTAAAGCTTTCTTATGCGAGCAAAAATCTGAATGAGACATTTTCAGAGACACTTTATTATAGCGACCTCTGCTCTTCTCAAACGCTGGACATTAAACGAATAATGTTTAGTGTGTAGCTACATAAATACGATATTCTTGCTAACGCTATATAAGTTAGTTCGCGATGCTACCTACCACTGGAAACGCTGAAAATCGTAGTTCACTTTTTATGTGGTAGATACCATTCTCTATTTACTATTTCCAAATGGCTCCCTCACATTTCTTTAGTAAGATAAAAATAAAGGGATTTTATGTAATAGTTCTTCAAATTAATTTCCGTTACAATTTCACTAGAATATCTAAAGAAAGTGGCATAAATGTAAAAAATGAGAACTCCAGTTATAGAGCAGCTCTTAATCGTTGTCAATATTATGTGATATGAGAAACATTGGCATAGCCATTTTACTGAAGATATTTTCTTTGCAAGTAACAGCTAGGTACAAGAGAGAAAAGTTATCCATTTTTAAATTAAGTTATTATATGATTTTAAAATTCAATTTCCTTAGAACTATTGTAAGATAATTGAATGATATGATGACATTACCTATGTCTGCTGAAGGAACAATCTTTACGCAAATGTTTTTAGGGACGTCATGGCCTCAAAAAATGTCGCTGCTGCACTCTATGATTGACTCGAATAACTAAGCACTTCAAGAAACACGATGACGCCCGAAGTACAAACACAGAGAAGAGAAGATAACAAAAAAAAAATTACTTTTAGGGCAAATGAATTTTAGGCCAAGTGACTTTTAGGGCAACTGACTTTTAGGCCAAGTGACTTTTAGGTCAAGTGACGTTTAGGAGATATGACTTTTAGGTCAAGTGACGTTTAGGAGATATGACTTTTAGGTCAAGTGACGTTTAGGAGATATGACTTTTAGGTCAAGTGACGTTTAGGAGATATGACTTTTAAGGCAAATGACTTTTAGGTCAAATGACTGAAGGATTATTTTAAATTTTAGGTCAAGTGACGTTTAGGAGATATGAATTTTAGGTCAAATGACGTGCACCGTACATTTCGAGTGCTAGTGGGCTCTAAATCAAATACTGTATCTCCATTCATTGTTCTGTCTTGTCTTATGATTCTCTAATTTGAAGCCAAATAAGTTCCTGGTTGTTTTAATAAAAAAGTTACATAAATAAAAACAAATTGCTACAATGATTGTTGCTTTCTTGGGATCAAATCATATTGGATTTTGGAAAACTCCAAACTTTGTTCTTAAAAGCTCAAATGCACCTTCCATTACTGATGTAGCTCGTGAAAGACGGTAGTTAAACGTTTGGCGGTTAATATCGCATTCACTTTGTGGGTACTGCTTCATTAGATTTATTTTTATAGCAAAAGCTTTGTCCGACATGAAAACATACGGTGAAACTTCATCTGTGAATGGCAATGACAATGGCTCTGGTATAATTAATTTTCCTGTTACATAAAGTTTCCAGAATTTGGTGTAGAATATAACACTACCGTTGGATATACGTCAATTTGCACCGACATCTATCATTATGAATTCCTTGTTCGAATTTGCTAAAGCCATAAGAATGATGCTGTAATGACCTTTGTAATTATAGTTAAATGCACCATGTTTGCCACCTATAGCTCCTAAGCAATTCCAGAACTGATACCTTTACACAAATTCGGAAGCAATATTTTCCCATTCTTCGTTTGTTGATGGTATCTGAAAAAAATATAAATAAATGTAGATTGTAATTTTTCCAACAGACATTTGATTGCGATGGTGATGAAGAAAGCAACTGTTCAACTGGAGATATTGCAGACCAACAAGAATCAGAACGATTAGATCATCATGAAGGCAAAAGAGGAAGTACATCTATTTCATCTGTAAATCCAGTCCCACCACCAATGCCACGCTTGGCTAAATTTAACCCTGCAGGACTCAGGTGGGGTCTGGCAGACCCCAGGCTAAATGTTTTCTGAAGCTACCACTATGTTGCGCGCGCGTCTGCCTTGTGGCTCCAGGTACCTTCAAGATTGGGAGGGTAGATAATGCTGCCACCACGATTGACAGTTTCCGTTTAGTCGTTTGCCTGTGAGGACCTACGAAAGTCGCCTGGGGTCCTACAGACCCCACCTGAGTTCTCACGGTATTTTCTCATGTCAACAAGGTAAGTAAATAAACAAATTTGCCCTGCAACAGCCATGTAATTCTGTAAAATGTAAGACGTTTTTTTATGTGTGTCAAATTTTATTGTGATATTTTTTATCTTTAGATGACATGCCCATGGAAAGCTGAACAGGAGCGATTACATAAACTCCTGCGTGAAGTGGAAGAGGAATTGGAAGCAGAAGACGGATCATCAGGTAGCCCTGGAGGACAAGATAATGCGGCATTTCCTGAAGATGAGGATCAAGAAGAAGACAATGTAAGTGAAAGTGAACATGAGACTGGAACAGAAGAGGACGCTGACACGTCAGATGAGAGCTCAGAAGTGGATTCAGGTAATGCTAATAATAAGTATTACGTAGGACGAGATAAGATAACAAAATGGAGACAGAATGCATCATCAGCTACATGCCGTACTAGGAGCCATAATATAGTAAGCAAATTACCAGGAGTGCGTGGATCAGCTCGAAATGCTTTGACAGTAATGGATGCACTATTTTTGTTTTTCACATCGGACATGTTGGAGAACATTGTTGAAAACACTAACGAGCGTATACGAAAAGTAAGTGCTTCGTATTCTGATAAGCAGCGGGTAAGGGAAACTGAGATAACAGAATTACTAGCCGTCATGGGTTTACTCTATTTAGCTGGAGTTTTCAAATCTGGAAGGCAAAATCTAAGGGATTTGTGGGCGGAAGATGGCACTGGCATAGAGATTTTCAGACTTACGATGTCACTCTTTCGATTCAAGTTTCTCCTACAGTGCCTTCGGTTCGATGATGCAGGTACACGTGAAGAAAGGGCAAAAACTGATAAGATTGCAGCTATTAGAGACTTCTTTGAAGCGTTTGTAAAAAACTGCATAAATAATTACTCGCTTGGTGCTTATGTGACAATCGACGAAAAACTGGAAGCATTCAGGGGACGTGCTAGTTTTAGACAATACATTCCAAGTAAACCGTCTAAATATGGCATCAAAATATATGCCCTTGTAGATGCAAGGATGTATTACACAAATAACCTAGAAATTTATGTGGGAAATCAACCAGAAGGCCCATACAAGTTGAGTAACTCACCTCATGATGTTGTTATTAGAATGGTAGCCCCAATTTCCGGGTCAGGACGAAATGTAACAACAGACAATTGGTTTACTAGCTATCCTCTAGCAATAAGTTTGCTGCAGGATCATAAACTTACACTCCTAGGAACGATACGCAAGAACAAGAGGGAAATACCTCCTGAATTTTCAGAAACGAAAGGAAAACCCATTGGTTCGAGTCTTTTTGGTTTCTGCAAAGATGTCACCTTAGTATCTCATGTTCCTAAGAAAGGAAAAGTTGTAATTTTATTATCTACAATGCATCACGATGCAAAAATTGATGAGAGCACTGGCCAGAAAAAAAAACCAGAAATAATAACTGACTACAATCTCACAAAGGGAGGAGTAGACATGGTAGATCAACTATCATCTCTATATGATGTGTCTCGCAACAGCAGGCGGTGGCCACTGACAGTATTTTTTGCTCTAATGAATGTTGCTGGAATAAATTCCCAAATCATTTTTCAGAGCAATTCAAAGAGCGAGATGAACAGGAGAACTTATTTGAAAACACTAGGACTTGAACTCGTCAAGAAATGCAGTACCGAAAGACACCAAGTCCCTTGTCTTAGAAGAGAGCTGCAGGCAAAATTAAAACCTGTAAAACATGATGATAAGGATACTCAGCCTCCTACAAAACTATCTAGACGCTCACGGTGCACTGTGTGTCCACGGTCAAAAGACAGGAAGACAAACGTGCAGTGTGTGCACTGCAAAAGTCACATTTGTACTGACCACATTGTTCCATTTTGCAGGAATTGTGCACCTGAAACTACAGAGGACAGCAACTGAATCCAGAGATTTAAATATCAGAAATGACAGTCTACAATAATGTTTATTAATTTATTTTATTTGATACAGCTTGCTTTTCGTTTTGAATATTTTTTGTCAAAGTATTGTGAAATGATATGATTTTCATTCATAAAAATAGTGTTTTGTATTGATTTATGTTAAATTCTGTGTATTCACATTAAATCTTAATATTTTGCTATAAAAGTGATTACCGAACGTCAGATAACAAATATTAATGGTCGGTTTTAAATTATGTCATTTCATAAAATATATATACAAAAATGTTTTTGGGGTCTCTGAGACCCCACCTGAGTCTTGGCGTAAAACCTTGGCACCTGAGTCCTGCAGGGTTAAGAAAGGTATAATTGCCAAAGAAAATGAGTTATTAGATTGGGCGTGCGCAAACTTATCCAAACCCAAGACAAGGCGCAACCCAATTGCTTCTGAGTGGGCCGAAACTCTTGATCGACTGGACCCTATGCAACGATTATATGCCAAGAAGATAATCAACAAAATATTGTTTGAAGCAGAACTAGAACCAAAGTTGTAAAACCTTCTCCCAGCAATTCACATACTTCAGCTACATCTTCACAGCCATCTCCTTGCTCACAAACTTCAGTAATATCCCCACAGCCATCTCCTTGCTCACATACTTCAGTAATATCCCTACAGCCACCTCTTAGGACAGCAATGTTCCAGAACAGCATTTTGCAAGCAGTAATTATCAGCTCAATGAATTTTCATACACTGCTGGTTCATTATTTTTTAATTTTAAACCATGACTTAGTAGCTACTTTTCAATAGTCTTTTCTTTGATTTGTACTTTATTAAATATATATTATGAATGTGCTGCACTGGATATTTGTAAATAAAGTATAAAATATATATATTTAATATTACTTAACCTTATGTAAAACTGCAGGGCATAAAGTAGTGCATTACATGTGTCCATTATGACCTGAGTTGGTGACATTATAACTGAAAATCTCAAGGAATCTTAAGGTTACAGCCAGTTTTTCTTAAGCAAATATCACCCTCCTCATGCACGTATCTTTGTTTTGTAAGATATTGTTTTATCATGTCCAACAAGTCATTAAATAGGTATCTTTCATACGGTAATAATTTTCGAAGTCCTCATCTTCATTAGTTATTCTTATTTCATTCAGTAAGTTCAATTGTGTGTAATGATATCTCTTCTGTAGCCATGCTTTCGTTCATGTTTCCCTTTTAACATGTTTACTTGTAACTAAAGCTAGTGTAATTGCAATATAGGGTAAGCTTTTTCCTTTTTACAATCTATTGCTTTCAAGAAAAAATATGTGCTGCTCTTACAGAGTTCTCCAGGAGACTAATGTCAGTTTGGACTGAACTATGATATCATCCATGAATCCATCAGTTGTTGTCAGTCCATTTACGACCAAGCTCTTGGATTGAACTGATGCCCAACTGAACGTGTAATACCTACATCGTCATGTGTTTTATGATTGGTCGGTTGGCCCACGGGGCTGTTTTCCTTTTGTTTTTCACCTTTGTAAGGCAACCAGTTGTCGCTCAATTGTCACATTAGCAGGTCGCGTTGTCGGCAGCTCAAAATTGGAAAAATTAAATAAATTGTGAGGCGAATAATTTTATTTCATGGTCAGGGCCAAGCCATATTTTCCTACCAACTTTAACTTTTGGGAAGACAATAAGAAATTTTGACTACTGATATTGGCACTGGTCCGTAGTGACTGTCATCACCGACGAGACCATATTGGTTTTACATAATGTTCATACTTTCATTAAAAATTTAACTCAAGGATGCTAACGACGTAATTCTTTTTTTTGTTCTTGCGATTGTGCTTCAAGTGACAGTGGAAATGTGTGGCATAATCATTTGGACCTGGTATGTAAGTTGTGATCTGCATTTATTTTTGAAAGGTAATAAAACAAAATACTGTTCAAAAATTATTTTATTTTTAAAAATTATAAGGAAAATCTTCTCAATGTAATGAATAATTCATCCTAACTTTGGTGAAAATACAACCACCAAATATCTAAAAAAAATAAAAAAAATCTACAAAAGTCATTGCAGATTAACATTATCAAAGTTTCAAGTAAACCAGAAAATTTTTACTATTCCGGGGCGCTTTGCTGGGCCAACCTGGAATGTAACAACTTGCACGGACATTTCCATTTTCCCTGTGGCGCTTGAACATTTATTTCCCTTTCTCGAGATTCTGCCTAGCAAGATATTGGAATAAGGTTGGGGGAAGATGCCTGTCGGGGGAAGATGCCTGTCGGGGGAAGGTGCCTGAGGCGGACGTATTTCCGAACAAAAACACAGATAGCAGCTCCAACCGCGTAGCGAGACAGCGCTGAACATGTACAAGAAGCCACGAGGAGTCACGACGTGTAGGACCTTTTTTCATCGTTTTATGGTTAAATATATGAAGATATTGAAAGGTGAGTACGTATCTTATAATATTTTACTACCATTTCGTAAGACGTAAGAAATTTAATTTATATTTATGCATAAAACTAGTGGTATAGGAAGATTCAACACTCTTTAACGCATTTGAAGTGAAGTGTGGCGATTCCCGCTGAGAATATTGGAGTAAAAAAAATGTCAATGGCGTGTTACCCCAATACGTGGGGTAAAATGCCACGTCAAGTGGCATCTTCCCCCATGATAATGTATTATAATTCCATGTTGATAACAATATTATTTCTGTGCATTAACTACTTTTTAGCAAAGTTTTTAATTCTACACCTTTTCCTAAACAGGTTATTCCCCGCAGGTACGAGAGGAAAACGGATCTTGCGTCCTGGTCGGAAGAAAACTTACTTCTTTCTTCAGAAGATGTGAAAAACGGGAAAATTAAAGTATGGGATGCGTCCCAGTTTCATCACATACCCTACAGAACACTGAAAAGACGAATTGATGCTGGAAATGTTACTAAAGGAGCACACTGAAACGAAATTAGCTGGATACGACTGGCTACAACTGTTTTTGAAACGTCAACCTGAAATAACACTTAGGAAGGCACAGGATATCTCCATCGAAAGTGGACTTGGAATGTCCCGTAAATAAGTTGACAACTATTTTCAAGTGCTTTTGCGTGTTTGTGGGCGAGTGTGGTCTTCAAATCAACAGGTCGAGTGATAGCTACCAAAGTTAATAGAGATGTTCACCATGTTATATCTGGAGAGAAAGGTGAGACGATCAGCGTAATTGCTTGTTGCAATGCCGAAGGGATCTTTTTGCCCCCATACAGCAATTTTAAAGGAAAAAGAAAGAAGCCTGAATTTGAAGACGGCCTGCCACCTGGCTCACACATCAAAATGAATTAAATGTCTGCTTGCGTAAATACTGAGATATTTTTTGACTGGTTAAAAAGACATGTTTTGCCTCGAAAGGAAGCAGGAAAGTGTTTGCTTGTTTTGGATGGTCATAGTTCCCACTGCTCAGATGTTGATGTACTGGACTTCGCTGCAGACAACGACATAATTCTAATCTGCCTTCCAAGCCACACAACCCAGTATCTGCAACCCTTAGACCGGTCGTTTTACAAATCTTTGAAGACATTTTGGCAGCAAGCTGTAAACACTTGGATTTACAGCAACCCCGGCAGAAAACTGACACGTCTCCAATTTGGAACATTGTTGAATTCAGTTTGGAGTCGAACCGCAACAATGGGCAATGGTAGTGCAGGATTTTCTGCTTGTGGCATCTATCTTTACAACCCGCAAAAAATTCCTGCACACGCTTTCGCTCTGTCAGACAATGCTTCTGGTAACAACCTAAATACAGCAGCATATGCTGATAAAGTTGTTACAAGTGAAAATTCTTCTACTCTTGCAGAAAATGTCACGATGCCTATTGCATCGACAACTGCTTCTTGCTCCTATGCTCCTGAAAACGAGGCAACTGATTCGGCCAATGATGTATCAATACATTCGACAAATAAAGATAGCAGCATGAGTTCCTTCGAAGAAATATCGCCTGTTCCTGTTCTTACTATGCCTAAGCCAACTGGTCGTAAGAAGCAAACAGCAGTGGTCCTGAATTCACCAGCAAGACTAATGGACATGCGAAAATCACAACTTCAAAATGATATCAAGATGAAAAACAAGATGAAACAACAAGCCAAAGAGAAAACAATCAAACGTGCTCCTCAAAGAAAAAGAAAGAGGAAAGTGAGCTCGTCGACTTCGTGTAGTGGCGAAACTTGCCAAGATAGTAAGAGTGACAGTGAACTAGATGATATCAATGGTAGTGATGATTTTTGTGCAGTATGTAATGGGTACTTCTATGCTAAAAAAAGGTCCCAAGTGTGACTGGATCCAATGTGTTGCATGTAGAAAATGGTATCATGAAGATTGTAGTTCAGAAATTTACATTTTGATACGTGTTAGGTATGCCATGATGTTCTTCAACAGAGTTTTGTAAACAAAGTGTTATTTTGTGTAAATCTGTATGTTATATTTACTATAAAAACCAATATAACTACTTTTTCTTAACACCCTCATCATATTTTTAATACCACTGTTTAGTTTACAGATGGTGGCATTTTCCCCCATATCAAGTGGCATCTTACCCTTACTATTGGGGGAACATGCCACTCATACGGGCCTTAACATTTGGTTAATTTTTATTTCCATTAATTTTTTACGAGACTTTTCGTCCATTTCTGACATATACAAATGTACAACGAAAATGGTATCCTAATGCTAATTTTTTTTTCATGTGTAATTCGAAATTTGTGAGTTTAAAACCCCTTAACTGTGGCATCTTCCCCTGAGTTACCTTACACAAACATATCAAAACACATCTCAAAAATTTACTTTTAGTTTCCCCGAAAAAAATATAGCTTGCCTTGTCCATTTCCACTGACTGTCTGAAAAAGGTAAAAATTATTGTTTGATCAAGCTTGGAATGATACATTATTGATTTTAGCCACACAAAAGCTATAAAGTGCAAATGATTTATGATTAAAATACATACTTGTTTTTAAGACATTTAGGCTCACACTAGTATGAAAAAATGACTAATACTGTAACTAAGTAACGTTAGTAACTAAGATTCTATCCAAAAAATTTACATTTTCCAGATTTTGAAGACACGTTTTTAAATACATTATCCTAGCCTCAGAATGTAACAATTTCCTGAGATAAAAAGAGGTGACAAGACAGTAAAGAAGCATAAATACAAGTGTGATGGCTTTGTTACACTACCCTGACTCTGGACTAGTGATAACAATCCCAGCACCCTGGGAGGAGCTACATTCAGCAAAAGCACAATAGTTTTAAATGCAGCATAAATCAGACAAGTAGCTCTAGCGTCTAAAAGGGTGCCAGCAAAATTATACCTAAGAAACAATGATATTTAAAAACATCTTAGCAGAGCAAATTGGGGAGTATGGATAGGCAATAGCTTTTAATAAAAAAGTAAAAAATATTTACTATAGAAATCATAAATATCTCTTACGGGGGAAAATAGGCATTGCCTTTAATTGTTGTAAAACACACACTTTGTAACAGGGCTTAACCCTATAAAGGTAAGTAGAAAACATAGCGTTCAAAATATCCTATAGTTACATATAAAAAAGACCACAAAAATATTAAAAAAAAATAACAATTACAGCTAACTGTTAAAATACTAAACATTAGATTATGCCTGGGCTCAAAACTACACATTGTCTTATCAAAGTAATTGAAACCTTTGCATGTGCCAAAAATTTCTTTACTCCCTACAAAAATTACGTTAACAGGTTCGGAAAATGGTGGCGTCCATTTCTTGCTGAAATTACGTAAAATTCATTTCTGGGGGAGTTATTTGACAATTTTAATGATGGAATAGCAAATCCAAGACCAACACCGTGTTCCATTTCTCACTGGTATGCTTTAAAACCACAAATGCTTCGAGGCTGATGCGGTAATAAAAAGTTATGAGCTCCCAGGGGTGTACATTGAAAGGAGGCCCAAAACTTACGTTTGGATGCATAGCTTGAAGTGTATTTCTTATTTCGAGAGTGCTACAAGGATAACACACTAATGTAGCAAAGGGTGCGTTCGACCACTAAATTCATGCACTCGTAGAATTTAAAAAGACCGAAAACCTTTTTGTACAAGTCATCCCAAAACATGATTACACTGTTCCTTTGGGAAAGCCAGCTAGATTGGAATTAAAAATGTAATACTCACGTCACCCCGGTTTAAGTGTATTTGCTGAGCCCAGACCACAGCTCACGCGCCAATCATGCCGGCCCATAGCTAACTTTCATCACCACACCTCCCTCCTATGTCGCCTACACGCGGAGGCATATGTAAACAAATTGCCGTCAGCACACATGCAAGAAAATAGTTCTAGCACACTTATTTTATAGCACCTGCCAATAACTAAGGTCGCCAAGTAAAACATAGTTATAAAAATCTCTAGATAAAATTAATATAAAAAATACTCTAAAAAATATTTATAGCATACAAAATACAATATAAATTGTAATAAACCTGAATGTTCGCTTAGCTTCCAGATAATTTGAGGTATTACTAACTTAACAGTTACTTCTTTCAGACCTGATTCCAAACAAATTGCCAATTTAAAAAAATATTATGAACTAAACATAAAAATGAACTTACTAAAAAGGTCAAAAAATAAGAATTAAAACACTAAGTGCTAAAAATACTAATTTAACTAGAAAAAATAATTAACATTAAAACCAGAATGAAACCAGGGGTTTCAGCTTGAATCTGTTTCAGATCCTGAAAATATTTTAATCACGTACTAATTACAAGTGGGGTTAGTTTTATCTTTTAAGTTTGACTATGGTGACATATCAATAAATGACAATATGAAACATTGCAGGCATTTATCCTCTCAACATACAAAAAATTGACATAAATAATTTTATTATGTATTCCGATCATATTTAGTTTTTGGTTCAACATAAATAACTGCTGATTATATGTTTCAGAGGTATTCTTAGGTTAGCAATATGTTTTTATGCTCATACTTCTCAAAAGGTAGCTCATGGTTTTAAGTATTTCTGTTTATTAATTTATTTATTTTATTTTATTTATTTTATCTGTCACATACCCACCAACAGCCACTAAAAGTTACTTTTACATATTTTTTTCTGTTTAAGTTTTCAGGAGTAATCGTGTTTTTTTCTTAACTTATTTTGCTATTATTTGTCTGAAAGCATGATGATGCAAACCAGGGGCGAATATTCTACGTAAGCATTGTAAGCAGTGCTTACAGTTTGAAAATGTCCTACATATGTGGTAATGCATTCTGAAGTGGCATCTATCAATGATAAACGCTTGAATAGCTAACACAGTCTTTTATCATACCGCCGCATTGACGACTCGCTGTTTGTAATTGTTAGACAGTGGACACCCCTTCCTAACCGCACGTCATCCGTACAGGCTGACTGAAGCCGGCCGAGCTGCCTACTCGCCCTCTCCCCTCTACGGCAGCGCGAAAAATGGCTAGTTTCCCCGTCGTGGACAACCCTCTGTAAGCACTTCTCTTGAATACAGGCAGCTGTGAGCTCTTATTGGCCAGACCGTCACCCCCTCCCACGAATGTGTGTGCCAGAGGGAGGGCGGAGGTCCGCTCAGCTGGGCATTCCGTTACCATCCGCCTGTAAGTTGACAACCCAGCCGTGCATGCTGTAAGCAGATAGCTTCCTGCTTGCAGCCACTATCAGCCGACTGGAAATTCAGACACTGCTTATCGAAGCGGGGTAAGGGGAAACTCTCCTCTACGACGATGTTAGCGCCATGACTGGCCTGTCAACAGATGTCTTGTTTTAATCATGTAACGTACAGCGATTATCAATAATTGAAACGTGGTTAAAGTGCAAGATATTATAAACGCATCAGGAACAAGGTTTAGAATTTTTTTTATTTTATGTGGTGTTAAAAATCCATTGAAAGGGTAGAACAATTTCAGCAATATCTTGAGAAACTACGTGACAGTTTGGATGATTTCTGGTGCAAAATTGAGGATAATTTGGTAGCTTGACAGAAGATAGTCAGCCCAAAAAAAGAAGGGATAGATAACATTTCGGATGACAAGAATACTTGTTACAGACGATTATATTTTGAAATCATAGACACAATTAAAGAAAAAATAAGTCAAAATTTGGTGATATTGGCAGTCTCTTCTTCATTGGTTTGCTCAATTTCATTGAGTTTTCTGTTTATTCACGATCATTTCCCGAAAAACTATTCCAGTCCTTAAAATTTTCTTATGGACAATTCTTCGATTTTGCCAGACTGAGAAGCGAACTTTCCGTGGTTTATTCTTCAAAAGAATTTCACAAGAACAGCGTAGCCGAGTTACATAAATATTTGTACTTGAATGATTTGCACGAAACTCTTCCCGAAGCAGAGAAACTTATTTGTTTGGTGTTGACGATTCCGACCACTAGTTCATCTGCAGAAAGATCCTTCTGTCCTGAAGAGAATAAAATATACAGGTATTTCCGTAACTCTCAAGAGCAATCGCGGGTTTTATTGTTATTTTTGCCTGTTATCTGAATGCATTAATTTTTATCAAAAATAAGATAAAACTTATTGCAAAATGTTTTGGTTGAAGCATGCACATACAAAAAAAAAACACAAAGGAGGAAAGGCGATATGAATTACCTTGATATATTGTGTGACCTCCTTCTTAACACCCTCGAGAAGTCCAGTTTTACTTGTAAGAGCCATTGTGGATCATTCCTTTTCTGACCTGCAACCATAATTGCAAACATACAGCATTATTTTCAATATCACAACATGAGCTAAAGACAATAATAAGATTAATTTTGACAGGTAGAAATTTCAAAGAACACTAATTTTATTCACAGTTTATAAATAATGTTGACTATAAAAAATCTCGTAACGAAGTTGCCACTTGTAAAAATTGGGAGTAAAAGTGTAATCACTAAAGAAATATAACCATTGACTACTTAATAAGATTTTAATCTGACCAATGAAATGTAATGAAGAGTATGCAGAATTCAGTAATGAGTCACTCTAAGAAAAGTGTCCTGGTACAGCTGTTTTCAAAAATGGGTTTGCCATTCACTACATCTTTGTGTTACTGAAGACAGCAAATGTGTTTCTAGACATTGTGCATGGGTAAGCGAGATAATATGAGAAGTAGGGCAAGTAATACAAGTAAATATTTTTTCCAGCATGATTATTAGCATACAAGTCTAGTACAACCATACAAAAATTCAACTAGTATTGACTATAGTACACATTATCATTAAAAATCAGCAACACTGACTACTTCAAACAATGTTTACGTGTTTTTTGCACAAAATGAGCAGTCACCATATATTATAAATTATGAGTCTGAGGACGCCAGTCCTACAGTTTATTTGTGCAACAAAAAGAGGATACAGAATTCCGAAATAATGTAAACACTAACAAATATGCACCTTGAGATTTGAGAAAGCAGAATAGTGTGAAAATGTAAGTAACAACCAGATAAGAGGGAATGTTCAAATTATGAGTGAATGTCCAAATGTAGGGCGAATGTCCAAATGTAGGGCGAATGTCCAAATGTAGGGCGAATGTCCAAATGTAGGGCGAATGTCCAAATGTAGGGCGAATGTCGTCCAAATGTAGGGCGAATGTCATCCAAATGTAGGGCGAATGTCATCCAAATGTAGGGCGAATGTCGTCCAAATGTAGAGCGAATGTCGTCCAAATGTAGGGCGAATGTCTAAATGTAGGGCGAACTCCAAATGGGGAGTGTACATCCAAATTGGGAGTGTACATCCAAATGGGGAGTGTACATCCAAATGCGGAGTGGACATCCAAATGTGGAGTGAATATAAAAGTAGAGCATGAACGAGACTGCGCAGTATAAAATCGCTCATATGGTTTTAAGAAAATGGCCTTCATAAAACTTATAGAACCTTCTACAAACTGCTGGTTAAATTTACTGTATTACTGTACGCAGCTACTTTTGTGAAAGAGGATTTTTTACACAGTGGCATGTTAAAATCAAATTAAGATCAACAGTGACACAGCAACGAGTTCAAACTATTGTGCTTTCCTACGATGAGCAGCAGTTTGTAAACACTGTTCAATGGCAGAGTTATTGAGAAATTCAAAACTATTGTAACATTTGACAGGCCCATTAAAATATAATGTTTAAATTAATTTTTAAATAACTGGAGACCATTTTTAAATTCTGTTCATACTATTATAATACTAACAAGGCATGTGTGTATCTAACATTGAGATTCTCTTGTTTTTTCATTTTGTATGGTATTTATTGCGTACGTTGCTATTTCAATGAATGTAGGTGATGATATTGCATTTGTAGTTTCATTGCACTGATGAAAACCAGGGACTACGCCCCTCCTGTAAGCCGATGTAACTCTCCATCAGCCTCTGCCTCTTCCACCTGCCAACTCCACATTTCAAACCTTCTGCCAGCGTCATGTGTACACACGTGTAAATAAAAGTTTTATGATACAACAAGGGCCTGGAAACATACCGGTTAATGGTTACTTAAGAAAAAAATTAAATCAGAGGTGGAACCTCGGAGTTGAGTATTCAAAATTTAGTATTTACACTCAAAAACAAGTTGAGTGTAACAGTGGTTTTATTTAGAGAAAATTAAAAAATAACAAAAATAGAATTTGGTTACTGATCTGTCATTGCTTTAATATTTATTTTGTCTCTCTTTTTTGAGAAAGCAGTAGTGATGTTTATTTTGGTTATCGTTAGTACATGATATTATAATATGGTAATGGCTACTTGAAATTTACATTATCTTTGCAGAACAATAGCTAGACAAACATGGAACTATAAGTAGCTGGCCAAATCTCCCTTCCTAGTAGCTTTACATTGATCTTAATCTTTAAATTTAACTAATAATTCTATTAATGACATCTTGGTAATCATAACAATTCTGAATAGTATCTCAAATTAGAATAAAATTATATTTATTTTAGTTTTATTTTAGTTTAGTCTCTCCCATATAAATTTTGTTCTTGTCACTATGGTAGAAAAGTCCGTGAATACATTATGTAGAACTTACACTGTAATACAAATTTCTTACAATTTTGGTTTGAAACTTTCTGCCTCTGAGCGCGAAGTGGAGGAAGAAGAGGCGGTCCAGAAGAGGTAGTGGGCTGAATGTAAATTGCTCCCCGAAAAGTTGAGCTCGAAATCAGTACTCAGTGTGGGGCTAGTGGTTCCTACCCATCACTGGAACCCAACTGTGAAACAAATGTAGAGTGGTAAAGCTAATTGATCTAAGTGCCAAAATATACGAAATTGAGTTTTGTACAGCAAAATAATCTACGTGCCCGCGCCAATGTACTGCCATTGGATGTAAGTGCCAGTCGTGTTTCAAATAGTTTTTACGAGCGACAACAGATGGCACAACCTGTATGTCCGCGGGCCCTTGCAGCGCTAATTGATCAAGTGCCACATGCTGGGAGAACGTATACACACCATTTTCTTTGTATGTGACGTGTATGAACGCTTAGAATGGAGGATGAAAATGATGTTTCAGACATTAATAAATCGCCTGCTTTTAGTGGTGATGAAAGAAAGTCATACAGGTTCACATGCGCAGAAAACAGGTAAATGTGTGGATGGACATCATGCGCTAAAAAAAAGTGCTGTAGAGGGAAAAAATCGAAACGAATGCCAACGAATGAGGTTAGTATTCAATGTTAATTTACGTGTCTGATTTTATTTTCATTATTTAGTAAGCATGTTTAACTAAAAGAACTAGTCTAGTGGTAACATTCAGGGATTTTATCACATGAATTATTTATTATGTTACCAGTCTTAAAATTAATTTTTAGTCATCAGAGACAACCCAAACAAGACTAATTTTTTAACGTAAAAACTACTGTGAACCTAATCCATTTTGGGTCAATCAAATTTATTTGGAAAACACATTTTTTTGATACTGCAATAATTATTTCCATTTGTTTGTTTCAGGTGAATTGTAAATGCAAGTACAGCTGTAAGGAGATAAAGCACATAAAGATCAAACTGTCCGAATCATTCCATAATTTGAAGCATAACGAACAAGGAAGCTACCTTTTTGGACTCATCAACATTGTTCCTGCGCAGAGACGTCGTCATGGCAGTTACGGTGATCCCTCGGAAAGCAGAAGGCAGTGTACAGTTACCTGTCTTCAAAGATAAACGTGGCGGTGTTAAAACATTCAAGTACACAGTTCGTGACAGGGAGATGGTTAAAACCCATGTTAACAGTTTCCCAAGAGACGAAAGCCATTACAACCGTAAAAAAAATCCGAAAAACGGTACTTGAACCCTGAGCTGAATGTGAATAGGCTCTTTGAAGCCTTTAAAGTAAAACACCCGGACAGTAGTGTGAATTACAAGTTTTATCGGAGTGTTTTTTAAGAGATTTTCCCATTTTGTCGTTCAAAAGACCTCGAGTGGACATGTGTAAATACTGTGATTTACTTCACATGAAAACAAAGAATAGGGACAACGCTGAAGTACACCAGGCCAAAATCGATCTCGAACTACATCACAGGAAAGCAGAACAGGCTTTCAAGACTATGAAAGATGATAGCACACGCAGCGCTTTACCAGACAGTGATACATGCACAATTACAATGGATTTGCAAAAGATTTTTCCACTCCAGAAGCTGACACACACCATCATGTACTATAGTCGCCAACTATCCTGCTACAACTTCGGAATTCACATAACTGATACTTCAGATGCAATAATGTGCGTGTGGCACGAAGGGCAGTCTGGCCGAGGTGGGAACCAGATGGCATCGTGTCTGTTGCAAGCTATAAATTCCGGACTACTTGCATCATATAAACGGCATCTTTGCATTTTAGTCTGGTCGCCAACCTATTATACCTGGAAATGTTGGAGGACAAAGATGTTTTGGCTGATTCTTATTCAGTTTTTTCCGCTGATTACGAATCTGCCGGGTGCCACTTTGACACCCTTGGGCAATCGCCGCCATTTTGAAAAAATGGCGCCCAAAAACACTTTTATGGTCATATTTAATTAACCGTTGGTCTTACGTAAATTTCTGTAGTTAGATGAAATGAAGATCGTAAAATTCTTCACAAAAATGATGTGTTCAATATTTTTGATCAACTTTACGGTTTTATCGCAATGAGAGAAATTAATAATGCAATTTAAACTTTTTTTATCTTTTATTCGACATGAAATACTAGAATAATGTCCCAAGCTGTTAAGTCTTCCCGTTTTATTCTTACATATTATGTTGTAAATGATATCCAGAAAAATGTTTTAGCAAATTACAATTTTAACATTGTTTATTATGCTTATTATTATCACACTGACACATTCGCCTATATTTAATTACATGTCATCGAAACTACATTTAAATAAAAAATATTTTCCCTCAAAAATTAATTGTCATAATATAAATGGTTGTTATAATAGGTTAGTTTGTAATTTACACACGTATCATATGAATAAAAGTTTATATTTTAAAGTGTGTAACAAACAATAACACATGGTTATTTTTATAAAAATGATATACCGTTCCTCGGAGCATTTAGATGTCACAGTATTTGAATGTTATATCCTCCTCTTTATTGTGTTCATTTAAATTTCTAGTATGGAGGTTGAAACACTCTTTGCCACAGCACAAAATAATGTACATGGCAATTTTCCGGCACAAGTACATCTGATGGAAGAGCAAGGTTTCTCTGAACTACAATTGCATTTGATAACATTCAGGATGTCTGCTGGAGCAACTGCAACCTCTTCAGGCAATGCAACAGGCTTCAGGCTCTTCATTGTGTCATCTCTTGCCCAACCATAGTTTGTGGGGTCTATGTCAGGAGGATCTGGATCTTCAGCTGAATACCAGTGCATGACTTGCAGATGAGACCGTTTTACATTCTCAACGAAAGCCTCCGTTGTAGGAGGTAGTGATCTTAGAGGTGGAGCAACGTTCCTAGCACTCCCAGTTCTTTTTGACCACACCACAACGCGAGCTTCGGACATTGTCGTCACATTTCTGGCTCCATAGCATACAGCTATTAGTTTGGTTGCCTCTTTTACAATGTCCTCCATTTTAGATTCTACTTTGCCCAAGTTCTCTAAACTCGTCTGACTTCACTTGTCTGAGAATGGTGGCCTTACCCAAGCCATACAGATAAGAAACACTATCGCATTCTGATATCGCATGAGCGCATATTTTAGAAACTATTGGTATATGGTTGCAACTGTAGCTCCTATGTCAATTGTTTTTCTCTCATGGCTTGTAGATGTCTGGTTGACTTCGCATGTCATATTCAATTTTTGGTAGTAGTAACAGATGAGTAAGAACACATCTGTGTCATCAGAAACTACGATTCTTCTCTTCTCATTGGTCGACTTTACAACGTTGATTAATTGATGCACCATTATTACAGCAGCTTCTTCATGAGTTGATTTTAAATAGACCTCTGGCGTAATAAGGCCTTCCATTATTTTGACTGGTGCTGGATCTCCACTCGTTACAACCAATTTATGGCTTGGTTTTGAATCTTTACAATTTGCCATTAGTACCTGGAAAACTAGGCCAATCACTTGGACTTTATTTTTGGTATTGTTTCGAATAACGTTCTTTGGAGGAAGAATCATAGTCAAGTGAAGCTGGAAATTTCTACGGACTCCTTTCTTTCTTGATTGTCTGGTTGCAGACTTTATGCTGTAATCAAAATACCTATCAAATACAATATACACATCACTTTGTACAATTAACTGTATCACATACTTATAAACATTATTAGCTAGATCAAATACAGTGCCTGAAGATGAACAGTGGACGACCCAAAGTATAGCACACCCATCGATGACTGTTACGTCGGGAGAATGTATCAATCTTGAAAGAGCCATGGAAGCCAGTTTTTTTTAGCACACTTTTTACTGCTTGGAATTGGCGCGAGCTCGTAACACAAAACTTTGTCAATCGATAGATGACGTAATAAGACTAAGGCACTGACTCGGCTGTATATCAGAGCAGTATCAAATACAAATGTATCACCAACTTTTACACTGCTTTTCATGGTTTGCATCGTAACCACTGTTTGTTTCAAAGGTGCATGAAATCCGCCTGGTAATGATTTTTTAAAATCTGTTAATCCAAGACTACCTAATTCGATAGCATTCTTCAAATTCACCTTTTCCGTTGAAATTGAACCAGTTACAATGTTAACTAGTCTATTTGGATGTTCATTTGGATTCAGAGGATTAATGCATGTTTGTAGTTTATCGTGTATTTTCTGTCGATCTTCCATATCCGACTTTATTCTAGATTTACTTTCTTCTTGTGATGATTCGCGTTAAGTGTTACACTTTTGTCATTTAAATCACAAAGATCTTTCACCAATTTGCTACTTGTATGGAGGCTGAGAGCTCAAGTATTAATTGTTTTAGGCTGCGTTGTTATCCCTATTAGTCCTCCTGGTCCTTTTCCATACTGCATGAAGGTTGTTTCTATAAACATGTCCGACCACATTCCATTCCAAAGCCCTTTTTGATGTCGCATGACAAAATTGCAATTTCCCATCATCGTTTTTAAGATGGCTCTTGATAAATTTGACATTTGGATAATGTACACAAGACTATAACGCAAGTAATTGGAAATGGTCTTTGTTAAGGAATCCATCCCAGCATTCGCCTGGAGTGATTTCGGGAAAAAATAAAAAAACTGAAATCAGGATGACTAAACTCGGGTAACAAACCCGGGTCCTCCCTAATGTGAGTCCAACGAGCTTATCCTTGCACCAGCTCGCTGGTTTTCATTGAGGGAAATTTTGGTTATTTAAATGTAGTTTCGATGACATTTAATTAAATATAGGCGAATGTGGTAGTGTGTTCATAATAGCATAATAAACAATGTTCAAATTGTAATTTGCTAAAACATTTTTCTAGATATCATTTCCAAAATAATATATAAGAATAAAATGAGAAGACTTAACAGCTTGGGACATTATTTTAGTATTTCAGGTCGAATAAAAGAAAAAATGTTTAAATTGCAACATTATTTCTCTCATTGCGATAAAACCGTAAAGTTTATCAAAAATATTGAACACATCATTTTGTGAAGAATTTTACGATCTTCATTTCATCTAACTACAGAAATTTACGTAAGACCAACGGTTAATTAAATATGATCAAAAAAGTGTTTTCGGGGGCCATTTTTTCAAAATGGCGGCGATTACCCAAGGGTGACAATGTGGCACCCGGCAGATTCATAATCAGCGGAAAAAACCGAATAAGAATCAGCCAAAACATCTTTGTCCTCCAACATTTCCAGGTAATGCTAAATTTGGTGGTTTGGCGACCAGACTATTTGGAGTGACAACTGCGCAGGGCAGATCAAAAACAGAATGCTGCTTTATGTGTACATTTTTCTCGTTGCTTCAGGTTTTTTAGACAGCAATGAACACAAGTTCCTCCTTTCTGGCCACAGTTTCTCTTCCTCGGATAGAGATTTTGCTATCATTGAGAAGCGTGCAAAACGTTGCAAAATGCAGACTGTTGAACATGTTCAAAGTGTTATAACTTCAGCGAGACCTTCCAGACCGTTCCAGGTACTGGATATGACCGACGGGTTTTTTTTTAATTCAATAAAGCTTCATCAAGCTATATTGATGCCTCGAAGCTAGACATTACTAAAGTTTCGTGCCTTAAAGTGACCAAAGACAATCCTGGTTTAGTACAAGAGGAACAGCTTCAGTGACATGTTGGAATGGGAGACATGCAGAGTGCTGAAGAAAGGAATCACTGTGGGTGACATTGTGTCAGCGCAAATTGAGGGGTTACCTAGTGTTAATCCACTGACTGATAAAAAAAAAAGAACGATCTTCGTGCAATGTTGGAATTTATCGACGAAGAAAACCGGCAGTGTTACCGACAAATCATAAGTGCCTAACTTTCGACGTCCCTCTGGACATAGTGCATTTAGGAGTACACTTCTATTGACACTTAGATCATTTCCAAATGTGCTATGTTTGCAATATTTTCTTAAGGTTTTGTGTTCATTTTAAGTCAATAATTTGTTGTCATGCACTTTTACACATGTTATGTAACATTGTCATTATTAAATATATAAATGCTTTTCACATTATCTTCATTAATATTCATATTTTTGCCTTTTATTAAAAAAATTCTTGGCACTTAGATAATTTAGCTTTTCTACTCTACAAATGTTCCCACAGTGGTAAAAGAGGTTAGGGTAAAAGGGTAGAAGCTAGGAGTCAAAAAAGGCTTGAAAAAGCCTCAAAAGAAGCAGAGTTGTAGGTACCACTCACTAGAATGTGAAGAAGTTTGGTGGTATGTAATCAATCGGAGAAGCAGTCTGCGGGAATGGAGATGCGGAAGTAGTAGACTGAACTACAAACTAATACACTACAAGTAGATGAGAAGACGGAATAACCCCTTTTATTGCAAGACTACATTTCACGTAGCAGATGGAAATTCTCTATCGCAAGATGAGCTGGAGGCGATTCCACATGTGATCCAGAGGGAGTTTGCCCGACGACTCCTGACCAGGGCTGGAAGAGGCACCTAGTTAAGGTGTCCAGAGGGTTTCAAAATGGGAGGGTGGAGTAGATAACAGAAATGTGGGCGAAGCTACAAGACATAGGGAGGAGTAACTGCTTCCTGAGTGGCCCCAGGTGGTAGGGGCACAAACAAAACAAAACTTTGGCATGATCCTACTAAACGTTTACCCAGGCGCCAGTAGATAGCGCTTCGGGATGCAGCAGTCGTGCGTGGAGCCTATACGTGGGGGCTCTGGGAGAAGCTGCTCCCTAACGGGAAGAGGAGTTGCATAATACTTTCTACTACAGAGGGTCTATAGATCGCGCAAGAGGGCAGCTTGCGTCTGAGACGCGTGAGCATGGAGGGATCACCCGGGAAGAGGGGGCTAGAGAGAGGAGAAGGGGCTAGGTTATCTCTTTCCACAAGTTCTCAGAGAGAGAGCAAAAACCAAGTGGGTGCAGGGAGCGGGGGTGTGCTTTTGCTGTGCCACGCAGACACACACACCACACCAGGTGTGTTCCAGAAGCACTACAACAAGAGCTGTGCATCTGACCAACATCGCAGAGCCCAGCCGATACTATACCGCCGTCTGTGACAATGTGCGCTGGGCTCTAATATAATGCCGAGCTGGGCGAGAGAAAATGGAATCGGACAGCTATCTCAGCATGAGATCGTAGTGCATTGGGCTGAACCTCTGGGACACAGTCTAACATGACTCCATACAGTTTATGTTGAGAGGGTACAGTAAATCTGGCCCTCTAAATACTATCAAATTAAAAACAAAAAAATTAAATTGTGCCAAGAAACCAATGAGCGGTACAGTGAAATGTGCTTGCTTGAAGAGAGCACCACTAAACCCACTAACTGCAGCAAAAGGTTGGATTAGTCACAGTGCCTCGTTCTTGTTATAAAATTATCATTTGATATTAGAAACTTTTATCTTCTCTTTTAAGTGCTATGTGTTCTTTTTAGAATCCCACAAACATTGTTTAAGTTAATTTAATTTAATTTAAATTATATTAACCCGAGAAACGGACCCGAACTTACAGAAGGCCACCAAACTCTTTACCAACAAATTAATTACATGATTTTTATGCTTAAAGGCACAAAGTGATAAGTTGGTTGCACAACTTTGTGGCATCACTCATTGGTGAGGACAGACTCTCATAAAGAACACGCCGTGAACTCAGATGATATCATAGAAGGTGAGTTGGGATCTGGTCAGATAAAAGGAAGATCACCAGAAAGAAGAAACAAAACAGTAACAGTTAAATGACAGGTCTCCAAAAATTTCAGACCTGAAAGCATTCCATATAGTCGCCTCTTACAACAAGCACAGGTCGGCTGTGGTGGTATTCCACCCCGCCACCACGCAGGGGCACACGGGGGTGGAAACTTGTAATTAACTGTGCAAGCCCCATTCATGGTGTTGTTACCGACTGATGAATGTGCCAAGAGTGCAACGCTTTACTTTCAACCCTTTCTTGCTCAGAAAGCTTAGAAAATATCCAAGTTTCATCTGCCATTTCATTTCATTAAATTTGTTAAGATTCAATTACAGTATTATTTTCATGGTAAATTTTATTCTTGGCTCTCCTTATGACCTCTAATAAAAATTATTGTTTATGTTTCTGTGCGACCATGAGAGTCTGTGTTGCTCAATTCATGCACAAATTTCTTTGAGAATTTTCTTGATAAAACTTATTCCATCAAGTAGTCTAGTAGCGTAAAAAAAATGGTACTAACTGATATTTTACGATCACTACATAATTTGGGATTGCTTCTGTTCAATATCTGTCATTTTTAAATGTGAACCAATCACAGTTTAAGGACTTATCTTTTAGTCTGATCTAGTAGTGAACTAATTATATAAAAGTAATTTGCTATTGATGTAACATTATAAATGTAAGCTATTTCAAAATAAGTAAATGTAAAGAAGCAGTTTATGCCTAATGTCTTAATAGCAACTAACATAATACTTATTAAGAATACCAAAAAAAAACTTTTCTACACATAATTAAGAAATCATGAAACAAAGGTAAGTAACATATAAAAATAGCCTAAAAACCTTTTTTAAAAAGCATTATTAAAATGTAAAAAATTAAAATCTAAGTGCAAGAGTCGAAATGTCGCTCCAATTTTTTATAAGATTATTATAGTAATAATAATGAAAATATTGGTCTTAAAAATTTGTTTCAAATGTAAATTACAAATAAAGTACATATCTCATTTCCGGAAGTCTAGGTAACACCACCCTACAGCCAGTACGAGTGCATTGACTAGCTGGCACAAACCATCCCTTTAGCCAGGATGGCAACATTGTTCTTAAATGGGTGCATAATAAGGTTTCCAGGAATGGAAATAATGCAAATATTATATATTTTTTTAATTTGAATATTTAAGTGAAACCTAAGTAAGCCAATTTTCAATTATTATTTTGAGGCTAGGTTTAAAAACAAAAGCTTAACAGTTCATATAAAAAATAATAGAAAAAATGACAACAAATTAATGCTGTAAAAGAAGGTCAAGGTAGTTCAGAGGAAAAACCATTAAAAACAAATTTGTAGAAGAACATATTTATAAATTTACATTTTTATATTTATGCCTGTAGTCAAGAGTTATAAGATATAAACCAATAGTATAAGAAGTTAAAACTGATAATAGTGTTTACTATAAACAAGAAATAAAAACACAAGTATTTTCAATAAACTTTACTGGTGAATACCATTACAAAATGGAATTGCTAATAATAAAAAAAATTACATTATTAATGGCATGTTATCATAAAAAGATTTGGTTCTTTTAAATTTATTATGTTTACTATAACAGAACATTTGAGGTAGTTAGAAGCAAAGGGGTGTAAGTGACAGAATATAGATATTATTGTTAATTCAATGTTAACATGAACATTTTTGTAAGCAAAGGGAAACTGTTTGGTCCCAAACAGAGAGTACTCTAAATGTGTGCTGCCATGAGGCAAGTTTTTGTAAACTACTTTAACAAAATATTTATTATTTTAGGAGGCTTTAAGACTTGTTCTCAAAAACTATTCTTTATTCACTTTTCCCACTTTGCTTGTGATCGCCTCATTTGTTTTCCTTTAGGCATCCAATGGCAAATGCATGAACTATGAGTTCCCAGCGTTTCCACAAGCAGTGCCGGCAGCATCCTCCTCCCAGGATCCCGTGATCTTGGCGTGGTTGGTTATCCACTTGGAGCCTTTCTTGATGTGCACGTCCTTCAAGGTGGCTTCAACGGGCTTGGAGTCGCTCAAGCCGTCAAACGTAAAGGTTCCCTTGGTCAGCACCTTCACGTTGGTGAAGGAGATGTTGTGGAACTCGGGCGTGAGGCTGCCGGTCACCTTGCCATACTCCATGTCCACCATGATGGGGTGCTTCACGTCGAGCATGCAAACATTGGTGTAGGACACGCGGGTGACCACACCGCCTCGGAAGGTGTTGCTCTTGATGCGCAGACCGTTGGTGGTGCCGTCCAGAGTCAGCCCCGACACCGTCACGTCGCTGGCCCCGTATGTGATCTCACTGCCTATGGACATCCCGTGACCCGAGCCAAAGTGATTGTTTAGCACGGAGATGTGTCTCGAAGGCGAGATCATCGCCTTGATGGCCACGTTGTCGTCGCCTGTGCTGATGGTGCAATGGGCGATAGTGACATTCTGAGAACCCATTGGGTCGACACCGTCCGTGTTGCGTGCCGTGGATGGCGTGTCGATGGTGATACCCCACACGGTCAGGCCGTTGATGTTGCTCGTTGACACATGGTAGAACGGAGAGTTCTTCAAGGTAATCTGGTAGAGGGTTATGTCTGCGGAATCGTTGACCTGTATCAGCCGGGGGTTGTTCTGGAACTCGTTCTTATTCTTGGCGCTCGTGGCCAGCTTCCACCAAGACTCGCTCTTGCCAGTCATCATCTCACCGCCCTGACCGTCGATAGTGCCCTTGCCGTAGATCCCGCTGCCGGTCGCGCCGTGAATGGTTATGAAAGGCTTGCAGCCGACGCCTTCCTTGTCTAGTGTGCCACACGTCTTCTTCCCCAGGTCATACAAGCTCGGGTTCGGAATGGCCTTCAATGTCGCGCCGCTGTCCACCAGCAGGCTGACGCCCGACGGGATGGTCAGCGGACCGGAAAGGAAGGTGCCGGACGACAGCTGGACGGCTTTGCTCTTGGCGCAGGAGTTGAGAGCCTTCTGGATGGCCTGGGTTTGGTCTCCGCTGCCTGCCTTCAGCGTGGTGCAGCTCTGTGGAGTCTTGGGCTCCGTGACAGTGCGCAGGTCTCTCGCGCCCCCAGCATGCAGCAGGAGCAGAATAACTGCTACTGTCATACAGCAGAAGGAATAACGTATCTCCATCTTCAGCATGATTTATCTGCCCTGAAATTAGATAAAAAAAAGTCCATGCAGGGACGATCAATAGACCGTTGTACGTGACGCCAACACTCAAAGCATATCTGTCACATAAAAATTATTTATGTATGTCAGGAACAGCCTTTAAAATGTTATTTATTTTACTTAAAACTAAAGTAATTTACATGATTAAAAAACTAATCAAAGTAATAATGTATAATAATAAATACTATTAAAATGATCAAACTGTATGTTATAGGAAAACAAAAATAAAGATGTAATCATCCCAACGCATTTCATTTTTGTTGTGCTGAAAAAAATTGAAGGGTTGAAAGTATTAGATTTGAGCATATGTCAAGTATCAGTACTAATCCCTTTAGTACATTATGATTGAGTTACAAAATACATAAGGACTCTTGTAACAAAAAACCTGGTATTTCATAAACATAAAACTATACTTTCTTTTGCAGAGTGTAAATAAATTAGGAAGAATGAAGTGAATACTTCGGCAAGGTCTACGGCAGCACAACAACTTACATGTGTAAATAAAAAAAGTAGACTGAAATGATAAAATGTAAGAGAGAATTGAAATTTAAACTGTATATACACAAGGAAATGTTTGCAGAAATGTAAATAATATCTGATAAAGTGCCTATTGATCACATGAAAGATTTAACTGGTCAAAGACTAAATGAAAGACAAACAAATAAATATCCTCTCATCAGCAATGACACACAGATTACGAAGCGACAAATCATCATCAAAATGGTTTGAGAGCCCAAAATATCACTGGAAATATTGTCTTAAGCCTTTCGGCACACAATATTATGATAAATTTAGTTGCCTTTTATTTACGTTGTTTTTTTGTATTATAAATACAGTAAAACAGGGAGAATAGTAACAAAACTTTGGAAAAACAAAAAAATATTTCCCTATTATCTACTGCACAATACAATTTTTGTTTCCTTTTTTTTAAGTTTGTTTATATGTTAATATGGGGAATTATGTTTTATGTTTTTGGCAACATAATCTTTTTCTTTACTAGAGTTGAAACCAGGGGAGACAAAAAAAATCAAATTTTAACCTCTCCAAAACTTCTCCATTCAAGTTAAAACTTATTATTACTATTATAATCATCTTGTCATCGTCATCATCATCATCGGCTTGATATTTATATATATATATATGTAGAATATTTCTAGTCCTTTACAACACTTTATTATATTATATGTAACTTTTTGGTGAAACTATTCATGCAATTATTTATTTTTGTTGTGGTATCAAGATTTTGATATTTGCAGGGTGATTCGGAATGTGTTCTAATTCACCCCGTAGGTTGTGTTTGTAATTTTTTACATCCATAAAGTTATAATTTTTAGGTAATGAATTGAAATACAAAATACATAAGGCTCCAGTAACAAGAAACCTGGTCTTTCATAAACATAAATTCAGACTTTCATTTGCAGAGTGTAAATAAATTAGGAAGAATGAAGTGAATACTTGGGCAATAAAATATTTTTTTTTCTGTGAGTTAACGGCATGCTTGGGTTTGATCTGAAATCCTGAGGGAATATAATATAATGAAGGAATATAACATAAAATATAATGATGGTGATGCCTCAAAAATATGCAAATGTGAGCATCAAAAAGTAAAACATGCCTGAAACTATAAAAAAGGCTATTGAGGACTTAAATAATGGAATGAGTTTAAGAAAATGTTCTGAAAAGCAAAACATATCTATTATTAGGTTACACGGAGATTTTAAAAATTGAAGTAACAATAAAAAAAAAGAGAAGGCAGACGACATTGACAGCAGAAGAAGCAATGTGTATGTAGAGACTGGGGGGTATCCTGTCGACTCACTAACTCTCATGTTACTACTTAATATTTTCTTGAGTGGAAGGGAAGCAGTGCATTAATTCAAAGACAACACAACTGGCCTTGATTTTGTAGCTTCACTTTTAAAGCACCACAAAGAGCTTCTGTCTGTTCAAAAGTGCCAAAATATAAAAAGGTCACCAGAGATTTAAAAAAATTATACGTTGATGAGCTTCAAAATCAATTGTAGGATGTTCCTTCTGGTAAGATCAATCATGATGCGACAAACCTCTGCGACGATCCAGGTAAACGAAAACTAATCTTCAGATGTGGTTATAAATATTCAGAAAGGGTTATCAGTTTTCCAAAGGTAACAGAGTAATGTTTACCACAGCGGGAGAAAGAATTATTTAACCCTCATATATGGTGTAACTCTATGATAGCTGAAGGAAAGGAAAACCGAAAAACTCAAGGTACAACCACACCAAGTCAGGGTGGTTCAACAGTTTTGTTTCCAGGAATGGGTCGAATCACTTCTTCAAGAATTTTGAGGGACCTAAATTACTCATGGGGGATAATTTGGCATCACATTGATCAGTGAAAGTTATAAAACTCTGTAATGAAAAAAATATCACGTTCATTTTTCTGCCTGATGCACAACCACTTCTTCAGGCCCATGAAGATTTCTTGGCACAACATTTTGAAGGAATGGAAAAAGGGAAGTTGAAGAAGTAAGGTATCTGTGCTTAAAGATAAATTTACATCCTTACTGAGAAACCTTTTTGACACACTCAAGGTGGAAAATGTTCAGTCCGGTTTCATAAAGTGTGGCATTGTGACGTTGTGCTGTAATGAAGTCCTGAAAATGTTGCCTAGCTGTAAATAGTAGAGACAATAGTTGGAATGAAGGCATAGCAATTATTATTGCATCTTCTGTGCCTGTAAAAGTAATGGATGAAATCTTTTAAAGAACTCTTACAGTCCGTAAGACAGAATATGCCCAATAAAAAAAAAGTAAAATTAATGTAACACCTGGGATAAGTGTTGAGAGATGGACCTCGATGAGCCAGAGACAGCAGATCCTCTGCCAGGGCCCTCAGGATTTCAGAGTAAACCCAAGCATGCCGTTAACTCACAGAAAAAAAAACAGCAATAATAAAACGCTAAGTTGAATCGAACATACTTAACCATAAAAAACGAATTTGATTATTCTCTCCAAGAAAGTGATGAGTTTAGATTCTCTACACATTCTGAGAAGACAGATTTTGTAATTTCAGAAGACCCTGAAATAGTATCAGAGACATTTTCTCCAGGCGACTTCATTGCCATTAAGATATGAGGGGGGAAAAGTTCACAAGCAGACTATGCCAGCAGAGTTCTGTAAGCTGAAAATGATAGCTATGCAGGTGTTTTTACAAAAAGATCCCTGGACCAAAGGGATTTTGTGAAACAGATGAGGATGCGTTTTTGTTTCCTCAAGATGTTGTACAAGCATTAGAGCTTACTGATGGCATCCAAACATCTTATAGATTTAAAAATATGGTAAGTTTTAAGAGTGACATGGATGGCCTTATTTTGTAATGAATTCAGAGAGAATTTTACCATTTTCAAGATGAAAATATGCGTTTGATGAAAAATTTAATTGTTAGTACTAATATACATTTGCATTGATGATAAATATATGTTCCTATTCACCCGTTTGTATTATAAATTGATCCAATTGATCCTTCAAATGTTGAAATAGAAACAAAAATGGATTGTAATGAGTGTTCCGATTCACCTCTTTCTGTGGGGTGATTTGGAACACCACAAAAAAAAATTAATTAAAAATTTCTGGCCATGAAATATTTTTAATATTTTCTTGATTTATCCTAAAAGAAAAATATGAGACTCAAGTTGCTAGATTGAATGATTAATTGGAAAAAAATATTTTTCTGCCCCAATTTGACATTAGAAGTTAGAAAATGTTCCTATTCAACCCGTTTTTCTATAATAGTCTCATACAGGGAAAAAAATGCCTTATTCAAATAAAAAAATAATTAAAAATTAATTTTTGTAATTAACTTGAATTTTTAATGGCAATATTTTAATTGTATTTTGGGGGCTGCACATACTAAATATTTTTTTTTTGTATATTGTAACTGTTCAAATTTCAAATATAGTTGCTTTAATAAACTAGTACAAACATATTATCTGATGGGTTAAAATTTTGGCACTATAATATTTATAACCACCAATGTTTGTAAAACTTGTAACAATTTTTATTACATGCTTTTACATTTTTTTAAATAAAAAAAATAATAACAAATCCATCACAAAATATTTTTTGAATACTTTTGTGCAAGTGCAACAAAAATTTTACCACCAAATGTAGAACCAATTCAGCCAATTCTGTAAAAAGGGTTCCACACATACCATTAACTAACTCAGAATTACAATACTTGTGAGTATACCAATATTAAACATTGTACAAAATTTTCATAAATAATTTAAAAGAGTAGGTACTGACGTCGACCCAAGTGCCTACCTAGCTCCCTACAGGCCGTTATGACGAGGCAACGCCTCTCCTGCCAGTTAGGCATAATGATATACCAGTGTGTGTTGTTTTTTTTTTCAGCGGACTGTAATCTTTTATATTTTTGAAGGGTATTGTTGTGTTTGTACACCGGGCGACTGAGGTCCCGCCCTGCCTGCGAAACGTCATGTGCTCCGTGGGAGACGTCGAGGGGAGGGAGAGACGCGCCGGGAGGGGAAGCGCCGCGCGCGGAGCGCTCAGTCGAGTCAGTCGCGAGGGAGACACGGTCGCGAGTAGTCGCACAGTCGCTGGGCAGACGGCCCCGAGGAGTAGTCGCGGAGTAGTCGCTGGGCAGACGGCCCCGAGGAGTAGTCGCGGAGTAGTCGCTGGGCAGGCGGCCCCGAGGAGTAGTCGCAGAGAGTCGCGTGAATCGCGGGAGATTCTCGTGGCGCGGTTGCCTAACAAGCGGTCACGATTGAGACGCGGGAGAAGGCTTGCAACCTACAGAGACTTAAAACCTATCCTGAACATCGGGAAGTTAATAGTTATCGTGTCAGTGCCAGCGTCGCACGGACTTTCGGTGTGGTACGGAACAGCGTGGCACAGCCCACGGAGCCGGGCTTCACCCCAGACGGACGCAGGCAGGAACGGGGCCAGCCCCAAGTATTCCGTGTTAGTGGGCTAATAAATCATGATTCGATCGTTGAATTTGGTATTAGTCATTTCGGGCACCAGGTTGATGTTCCCCGGAGGCCACGAGGCCTGAACCCCCTCTACCACGAGCAGCCGGGCAGCTGCACTGTTCCTGGGGAAAAACCTGGGCGACGACAAGTGGCGCCCAACGTGGGGCTACGAACTTTACACAGGGCAACGAACAGTAGTGAGTAATTTCAGTGACGTGCCGAGTCGTAGGACGGGCCGTGAAAGTACGCAGGGAAGCAAGAGGCACGGGGAGCGGAAGCAGGCGCGCCAGTGCGGCGCGACAGCGGGCGAAAGCACGTCGCGTCTCACGCCGGGATCAGATCGCGCGGCGAGATAGCGAGCTGTGGACGATAGCACGTCGCGTCTCACGCAGGGATCAGATCGCGCGGCGAGATAGCGAGCTGCGAGTGAAGTGTCGCACGGCGGTGTTGAGTGTCGGCGCCTATTCGCTTACAAAGCTTATCGCGCGAGCGATAATGGACGGACCTGCCGGTTCAGCCGGGTCGGAGGGACGCAGTGGCGGCATGGACTCCGACGCAACAAAGATGGAAGGGGGAGATAGGTGCGCGTGGTGCGGGCTAGTTTTTACCGCGAAACTGGGCGGCGTAAAAACGGAGGACAGTGAAGTGTGCACCTGTCCGTGGAACAAGACAGGGAATCCGGGAGTGACGCGGGAGAGTGACGGACAGAATCACGGACATTCACCTATAGTGATGCGAGTGACAGAGGTCGCCGTCGTGTTGCCGGAGTTTTCGGGAGAATTACACGAATGTCCGCGGGCCTTCCTAGCCGCATGCCGGGACAGATTGGCGAGTGTGCCGAGGGACAGTTGGGTGCCCAAGGTCAGCGGGCAGCTACGGGGCCGTGCACGAACCTGGTGGACGGACACCGGCGATTACCTCACAGGATGGGAGGAGTTTGTGCGGACATTCGAGAGGCGCTTCAACGGGCCACAGGCGCGGGCCAGCTGTCATCGGCAGCTGTACTGCACGACGCAGGCGGACAGTGAAAGCGTCGAGGCATTTGTGCACATGAAAATGCGACTCTATCGCCGTTTGGACACTGTGAGGCCGACGAGCGAGATCCTTCCACTCATCTGCGAGCAGCTGTCACCGGACTTGAGACCATTCATGCGGGGCGCGACCGATTTGGAGCTGTCCGAGTTTGTCGAGCGGGCAAGGGAGGTGGAAGGCGACTTGCGTGCCAACCGGGAGGAGAGGACGCCGTTGCGCCCGAGGCGCGAGACTCGTGTTCAGGGACAGGTGGCGCCAGGGGACGCTATGGCCTTGGTGCCCTATGGGGCCCAGTCTCCCCCACGTCACTCAAGACCGCAACTCGAGGCTAGACCGGAACAAGCAGCCAGGCGGGACGGGCGGTATGCGGACAGAAGGGCGAGTGGCAGCAGGCCACCGCGGTGTCAATATTGCACCTCTGAGCAATACCACTGGCACGTGGACTGTCCGACACGGGAACAAGTGTGGCGGAAGATGGAGGCCGAGGGACGCCGGCCTGGAAACTTCCAGTAGGGGGCAGCGATTTAGTCGGCCACTGTCCCCAACGCACCCGCCCGACGATCACGAATCAGTCACTGTCGGCGGACAGAGAGGGGGGTCGCCGACAGGAATCTTCAGCCAGATTCACGGGGAACAGGACGAACCGGCAAACGTCATCAGAGGTCGCGACGTCATCCGCAGCACATCAGGGTGTACCAACACAGCTGGCACCACCAGACGTCAGCGGCGGGCCGATACCAGCAGTCGCCGGCATCACGTCATCGGCCGGCGCGGCCGAACCCACCCGGCCGCCAGTCGCCCCGGCAGCCCCCACAGCGAACTGGGCCGCACCTGTCTGCCTGGGACGGCTGGGGGAAGACGAGGCTGCTCTGCTCCGAGTCCCGGTGCTCCTGAACGGGCACCCCGTCCATGCTCTGGTGGACACGGCGGCGAGCCACTCGTACGTCGCTGCCCACCTGGTGCCGGAGGGGGAACTGGAGCAGTACGAGGGGACCATCCTACTGGCCACCGAGGGGACCAGCGCGCCCACCTCTGGGCGCGCCCAGGTAACCATCGGCATACGTGACCAGTGTAGTCAGACGAGCGCCCTGGTCGTCAAAGGACTCCGAGATGACCTGATCCTGGGCCTACCCTGGTTGGTCCAGGAGGACGCCACCATTGACATCAGACAAGGTAGGCTGCACGTGGGTCGACGGGGCCGTCGCACGGTGTACGGCGTGGGTCAAGCAGTTCCCGCCCCGCCAGCCAACCTAGTCCGACTGGCGGACATTGCCAATGACGTGCCCCCTGAGTACGTCACCTTGTTCGAGAACATGTTGTCACAGCACCCCCAAGTCTTCGCAGCCACGGACATGCTAAGGCGCACGACAATGGCAGAACATTCTATACCTACCAGGCCCCACCAACCTATTTTTGTAAAGCCCCGCGGTTTTGGACCAGTCGAGCGGGGAGCCATACAGAAACAGATTACAGAAATGCTCAGGGACGGGGTGATCGAGCCGAGCGAGTCCCCATACAATAGTCAAGTGGTTATGGCAAGCAAGAAGGATGGGTCTCTTCGTTTTTGTGTGAACTTTAAGCCAGTGAACTCAGTAACAATCCCTGCACCCCCACCCCTCATAAACATTGCAGATTCCCTAGCGGGATTGGGGGACGCCATTATTTTCACATCACTAGACTTAAAGAGCGGGTACTGGCAGGTCCCTGTCAAACCCGAGGACCGCCCCAAAACAGCCTTTACCGCCCCGGATGGTCGCCGATTCCAGTTCTGCGCCATGCTGTTCGGGCTGATGGACGCCCCCACGACGTTTCAGACCATGATGGTCCGCGTCCTGGATGGGTTCGTGGGCGAATTCGTCACGGCCTACCTGGACGACGTGATCGTCTGGTCCAGATCGTGGGAGGACCATGCACGACATCTTGCTTTGGTCCTCGAACGGTTGGCCAGGCACGGCCTCACCTGCGCACCACATAAGTGTCACATCGGGGCGGCGGAGCTCGAATACCTGGGGCATATTGTGGATGCCGCGGGTTGCCGACCTCTACCGAAGCACTTAGACCTCATAGAAACTAAGTCAGCACCACGCACGAGGAAGGAGTTGCAGCACTTAATGGGCCTCTTAAATTGGCTACGCTCCTTCGTTCCGGATTTCGCGACGGTGACTGCTTCTATCACCGACTTGCTCTCGCCCAAGACAAAGTACAGGTGGACAGCCGAGGCAGACTGCGCCCTGGAGGCCGTCAAGCGCCTGTTCCGGGGAAGTCATGTCCTCGCCCGTATGGCACCAGGGGAGCCCCTGTACCTGCAGACGGATGCCAGCAAGGTGGGTATGGGGGCGGTGCTATACCAGGTCGGCCCCGACGGCGAGCGGAGAGTGTTGGAATATGCCAGCTCCAAATTCGGGCCGGCCGCGAGGAACTATGACGTAAATGAGCAGGAATGCTTGGCGGTAGTGTGGGCGGTTAGTCGCTACCGGCACTACCTCGAGGGCAAAGAGTTCACCCTTAGGACAGACAGTCAATGCCTCAAATGGCTAAACACGATGCAGGGCCGCAAGTCTAAATTTACCAGGTGGGCCATGACGCTACAGAACTATGCCTTCCAAGTCGAGCATGTGCCGGGGAAAGCGAACCAGCTCGCGGACGAGCTTTCCCGGCACCCTGACCCGGCAAACGTCTACGAGGACGGAGGATCCTGGGAGGACCTGCTTCCTCCACAGGGTCACTCCTCAGCTATAGGGGAGTCGTCCGGGCGTGCCGCCCTGTACGCTGTGACTCACCAGCCCCAGAGACTCGGTCGCGAGTCTGTAGACACACTAGCCGACCTCATCAATGCTGTCCAGCAGGTACAGCTGGGAGACGCCGCCGCCAGGGCCGCTGTCGAGGCGTGTGGCGCCCAGGTGACACCGTATCGGAGGGTGGTAGACGGGGTCCTGCAGAGTAGGGCACCTGGGGATATGGAGTCATGGCGAATTTACGCCCCGGAGGGAGCCCGATCCGCCATCCTCGCCTACTTCCATGACCACCGGCTCGCGGGTCACCCCGGCGCAGAGCAGACGGCGGAGGCGCTGCGCACCACGTTTCACTGGCCGGGGGTGGCCCGGGACGTCCGGGAGTATGTGAGGAATTGTCTCCGCTGTCAACACTGCAAGGCAAGGAGGACAGATGGTGAGGAGCAGCAGAGACCGAGGCGGCCCCAACACCCCTTCCACACCATAGCGCTAGACATCATGGGTCCTTATCCTCGGAGCAGCAAGGGAAGGAGGTTCCTCGTGGTAGTCACAGACTTGTTCACCAGGTGGGTGGAGGCCTACCCTGTCTCCAACGTCCGTTCGGGTACACTAATCGCCCTGTTGGACGGGGAGGTTTTTCCCCGGTTTGGATACCCGGCAGTAGTTTTGAGTGATAATGGATGCCAGTTCACGGGTGCGAGATGGAAGCAGGCATGTCGAAGATGGGGGGTGGACCATCATACTACCCCCACATACCACCCAAGGGCCAACCCAACCGAGAGACGGAACCAGGAAATTAAGGCGCAGCTCCGTCTCCGGTTGGGCGAGGACCACAGCAAGTGGGACTTGCATATTCCGGCTCTCCTGTACAGTCTGAGACGAAGGACGAATGCGGTTACGGGGTACACACCGGCAGAACTAGTCCAGGGGCAGAACTTGGCGCTGCCAGGCGAGTGCCGCGTGGCGGCGGCCGCTACAGCAGGGGAGTGGGGCGAGTCGCTGCGGGCAGAGCTGTCGGAGAAACGGGAGCAGGCAAGGCAACATCAGGAAACCTACCTCCGCAAGCACACGCCACAGACGGATAGGCCACCGCCCGTGCTAGCGCCGGGGGAGCAGGTGTTTGTGCGCCAACACCACCAGTCATCCGGAGTCAAAAAGTTCTGCGCTGGGTTAGCGCCAAAATGGGCGGGGCCCCGGCCCATTCTACGTCAGGCAGGACCAACGTCGTACATAGTACGGACGCCCAATGGAGGGCGTACCAAAATTCATAGGGACGACCTCAGACGTGCAACGGACGTGGAAACGGACACAGAGCAGCCCGGGAGTCCGGATTGGCCGCCAGCATTGCCGGCGAACACGCCCCAGGGAGCGTCCCGGACGTCAGAGCCACGTGGTCCGATAGGCCCCCAGGCCCCGGGGGAGGCAAGGGAAAATGTGCCAGACGTTACTCCCACAGACATCACTCCAGCACCAATGTCCACGGACATACTGGAGACAAGGCCAACAGACGTGACAGAGGACGTGATCCCGGATGACGAGACACGAGACGTGACTTCCCCGGCTGCGGGAGACAGGACACCAGGCAGGGCTGAAGGGGAGGAGGCAGAGGAGTGGCCTTATAGCCGGGAGCTGTGGCAGTACCTGGATACAACGTTGGACTCTCTGGAGAGGGGTTGGAAGGGGTGGCCCGCCCTTGACACGGGGCGGCAGGCGTACCGGGACGGGTCACGGGAAATTGTCACGGAACCAGAGTCGGATGATGAAGGGGAGGGGGTCAGTGAGGAGCAGGGCCTTCCCCGCCAAATCTCTGGGTGCGGTTGCGACATTTCTGAGTGTCTGGGAACAGATGTTGAGGCGAACACAGGGGACGAGGAGGAGCGCCGCCTGCGCCAACAGATGCAGTGGACCGGGGATGAGTGCCGTTCGGATGACCCGACCCCCACCCTGTTCGACCTGTTTCCACAGGCTGCATCCACACCTAAGGCGAGTCCGCACGCAGATTTTCCCCCTCAGGCAGGCCCCGCCGCGCTCGTAGTAAGCAAACCCGCTACACCATCTCGTCCCTCCAGGACCCGCAGGGCCCCTGAATATCTGAAAGATTACGTGTGCCCCACTCTGACCATGCCAGTGCGCCGCGACGTACCCATACCCAGGTGCAGCGTGATGAGCCTGTTACCCTCCTGGGAGCAGTGCGAAGTTGACCCCCAGTGTGACCACACAGTGTTTGAATTATCCCCAAGTGCGTCGAGTGATACCTAACTGAGAGACGTTGCCGCGCATAGCGGCCTCGTGGGAGGGGGGGCATTTGACGTCGACCCTAGTGCCTACCTAGCTCCCTACAGGCCGTTATGACGAGGCAACGCCTCTCCTGCCAGTTAGGCATAATGATATACCAGTGTGTGTTGTTTTTTTTTCAGCGGACTGTAATCTTTTATATTTTTGAAGGGTATTGTTGTGTTTGTACACCGGGCGACTGAGGTCCCGCCCTGCCTGCGAAACGTCATGTGCTCCGTGGGAGATGTCGAGGGGAGGGAGAGACGCGCCGGGAGGGGAAGCGCCACGCGCGGAGCGCTCAGTCGAGTCAGTCGCGAGGGAGACTGTCGCGAGTAGTCGCACAGTCGCTGGGCAGACGGCCCCGAGGAGTAGTCGCGGAGCAGTCGCTGGGCAGACGGCCCCGAGGAGTAGTCGCGGAGTAGTCGCTGGGCAGACGGCCCCGAGGAGTAGTCGCGGAGAGTCGCGTGAATCGCGGGAGATTCTCGTGGCGCGGTTGCCTAACAAGCGGTCACGATTTAGACGCGGGAGAAGGCTTGCAACCTACAGAGACTTAAAACCTATCCTGAACATCGGGAAGTTAATAGTTATCGTGTCAGTGCCAGCGTCGCACGGACTTTCGGTGCGGTACGGAACAGCGTGGCACAGCCCACGGAGCCGGGCTTCACCCCAGACGGACGCAGGCAGGAACGGGGCCAGCCCCAAGTATTCCGTGTTAGTGGGCTAATAAATCATGAGTCGATCGTTGAATTTGGTATTAGTCATTTCGGGCACCAGGTTGATGTTCCCCGGAGGCCACGAGGCCTGAACCCCCTCTACCACGAGCAGCCGGGCAGCTGCACTGTTCCTGGGGAAAAACCTGGGCGACGACAGTACATAGTAATATTCAAAATATTGAAATTAATATTCTGGTATATACATTCTTTGTTCAGATAACTTAGCTGTTAGCATCTAACTTCAAATCCTTTGTGAAAAATCTGTCATAAGTAGAGACCTGAAAAAGTATATGTTATTTCTTTAAAGAAAATGTGTTATTTCTTTAAACCCTGGAGTGGGCGCGTGGTTGACAGGTGTCACCCAGTCAACTTTGCTGGCAAGCACTTCCTGTTATTATTTTTTTCTGGACCTTCCCCTTCCCAGTACCTTCCTAGAAGTATGGATTCTAGCGGTTGCTTGGCAGTTGGGCTTATAATCACGTGCAGAAAAGACGTGAATGTGTGCTGGTTGACACCTGTCCCCCATGCGCCTATGCATGCAACAGTAGGTTTGGTAAGTGAATTTTTTTAATGTATTGTTTTTCTTTCTTTTCATTTAGAAGTAGTGTTTAACTTCAATATATATAAATGTGTACCATAATAAACCATCTATTTATCTTTTTTTCTGACACAATGATGTTTTTTTAATGATGGATGCATCAAAGAAACGAAGAGTAGAAACCTCTTCTGATCCTAATGTTTGGATGAAGTGGTTTGCAGAGGAAGTGGAAGATGATACTTCAGACATTGTTGACCCTGAAGAATGTGATTCTAATGAATAAAACCATGTAACTGAGAGTGATCATGATACTGAGTCGGAGCCATCAGCAGATGAAGTTGTGACCTGCGAGGGTGAGTCACAAAATTCGTATTATGTGGGAAAGGATGAGATAACTAAGTGGTGTCCTAAGAAAAGTGTCAGGACAAGGTCAGAGAATATACCTTATCATTCATCTTCCGGGTCCGAAAAAAACATGCATCAAAAATAGTTTCAGAAGATAAGTTATTGGATCTTTTCCTGGACTCAAATGTTTATAAGATTGTAGTAAGTTGTACAAATATATAAATTGTGACTTCAACAAGAAAGCCTTCGGAAAATCCGAAACAGGGTTCCAGAGAACGATGTCGTCAATGTGGACGAAAAAAAGACCGCACAACAAGAAGATGGTGCCAAAAATGCAAGGAATAGATGTGTTGTGGTCATTTGCACGATGTGTGTTTCAATTGTCTGTAAAGAACTCTAAAAAATTGTTATTTTAGGGTACATGCATGATAATATACAGCAAAGGGACCATAAGTAGTTTTGTGTCGACAGTAATGTATAAGTAAATATTTTCTGCTTTTGGTTTTATTGTTGTGTTAGTTTATTGTTTTATTGCTTTATATTTTTTGTTTTCACCAGAAAATAGTATTTTTTTGTGATTTAGCATACTTATAAAAATAATGTACTTATGAAACATGCTGACTTAATATAATATGACGCCATGAAACATAAATAAAATAAATATAGGTTACATAAAACAAGATGGTGCCAAAAAATTAAAGGATGTGTTGTGATCACCTTCACAATGTATGTTTGAATTGTTTGCGAATATGTAGGTATTTATCGAACAGGAACTTCAAGAAAAACATTTTAATTTAAGGTCATATACATAAATACATGATTAAAACAGCAAATATATTATATTGTGATAGTAATGTATACAATGTTTTCGGATAATGGTTTGATTGTGATGCAGTTTCATTTTTTTTTTTTCAATTTATATTTATTATATACTTCGCCCTCTTAAATTGGTACGCCTGTTGTTTAGAATACCTATAAAACTAGGCACACATGAAACATCCAGAGTTATTGAAATATGACACCATAAAAAGAAAGAAAACATATGGGTGACACATGTCAACCACGCGCCCATACATGTAACAAAAAAGCACGTGCCCACTCCAGGGTTAAAAATATGTGTTATTTCTTTAAAAATATGTGTTTTTTCTCAAAAATAGGTTTTTTTTTCATTTCAGATTTCATTAGGCAACCATGGTTTTAAATGATAATGAAAATGATCTTTTGTTTTGAGACGTATATCACAAATTATTACCAGAAGCCACTTTGCATTAATACTAACCTATTTACTGCTTCATACAGATTTCACATTTTTAGGTTACAATTTAAGTTCAATGAATGTGGGATCTTGTAATCAAAACCAGAATTATAAAACTTATCACATAATAATAAGTTTTAAAAACAATTTCAATAATTATATGTCAACAAATATCGTTACTCGCATTATACTTGTGTATTTTGTATTGAAGTTTTCATTAGAAAATTGATTATGTGTGTGTGACAAACAAAAAGTCTCAAAATATCTTAACAGCCCAATTTCTTCAACCTAAATTTGAAGGCACAATTAAATAAATACTAAGTACAAATTTAATCAATGTTCTATAATTATTACAAACACATTTACTCCAAAAATTGAAAAATGTATAAACATAATGACATATTTTTTTCAAGCAAGAAACAATTTTTTTTTTACTTGTTGGCTAACTTGAAAAAAGCAGTACAACTGTGACAATGTCATTGAGTTTTCAAAGATGATGGTAAAACAATAAAATCAAAATAACCACGGTGTCTACAAAAATAATGCCAGGAATGATAAAAATAATATAAATTAATTGATTACTATACAATTATAACCTTAATGTATAACATAAAGATGAAATTTAACAAAATTCTTTAAAATGTCAAAATTATCATTATTATTAGTGTTATATAGCAATTGCTATTTTTCCAGGTCTCTAGTCATAAGCACATCAAAGCTTTGCCTATATATGTTAGTTTCAAGTATTAGATGATAAACGTTTATAAATATTATAAGCCACAAAAGCGGAGAGTTGCTACAACGTGCCAGTTCCCTTTGGCTGATTGGGGGACAATAATGGTATCAACTAATGTAGCAAGCAAGTTTATACATATATATATATATATTATATATATTATATATATGTATATATATGTGGAACACACTAATAATTAACAATCAAAAAAGGACCTATATTATTTAATCCACACCTCGTACACCTAATAAATAAACAAAAGAAACACAACTCATTACAGAATTGTGTTTAAATATGGCAACTTCTGTATTTAAACATATTTTAATAAAATTATTTTAAATAATCATTACAAATTAAGTATATATACTTACAATTGCAGCAAATTCAATACTGAAGAGCAACGATGCCCAAATATATTTATCAAATGTTGGAGATTATTTGATAACATTATTAGTGTTATCAAAACAGCTTGAGATATATTTCACTTGACATACAAATATCTTTCAAGTATTTACTTTCGTTTACGTCAAAGAACAAAGTAAACCCATCTATAACAGATAACTGTGTGACGGAACTCGACATTACAAAGCTGGAACATAAAAGTACCATGGGGTTTTGAAAAAATTATTTCATAAGTAAAATTAACAAAACAAACAATTATGCATTCATGACAGTAAAAAAAATGTTATAACTTTCACTTAAGTTTTGCAGTCACCATGACAATAATTAGATATGATTTAGCTGTTATACATGAAACAAAAAATACATTTTTACTTTAAACAAAATCATGTGTATCAACTATCATAACGGCTGATACCAATGTTCACGTTAATTTAAATATAGTTGGTGCTCTCCAATGTGGTATTCTTTTCAACACATTCTGTAGTCTGGCACCTATCGTGCCGCTCATGTTCAGATTTTATCGAAGGTTTAATCACAGATATAAAATAAATATCAGAGACTATATTTAAGCACTACCACTCGTGTGTATATTTTCTTGCCAGAGCCACTTGCACCATACTGAGATTGAACCTGGATCCCCCGTTGCAAGTCCTGCTAGGAACACAACAGAATCCAATAAAACAACCTCATTATGTTACCCTATGCTGGAATAGGGAGCAGAGAGAGAAGGGTAGTGTGTGCAAGAAAAAAATATTCGGGAACCACATTTTAGAATACGTATATAAGTTATGAACATGGCACACAAATTATATTTTGAAATATTCATATTAAAATGAAAAGGAATTTAAATTTAACATTTAAATGAAGCTAAGGGCTCAGTTACAGTAAATGCAAAGATATAAGTTAACATTAAGGTTACAAATTCAACAAACATGAATACACGACAGTCTGAGCTGCTCAAGGTAATGCTCACAAACTTTGGCTAGTAAGAGCATTTAAATGCTATGAAGAACTGAAATAAATATCATGATCCAACACAATGTCAGATTTAGGGGATGGGCACAGGAGCACGTATCCCTCACAAAATACCTAAAATATCATAATTTTTAAACATTGTACCTGTAAGCAGAAAGGAAATATTGCAAAGGAGAATATCCTCAATTATTGTGACGACTATTCATGGACACATTTGACGCACTGAAATTATTTTGGAACTCAACTTTATGCCTCAGTCATACTTAATGAATGCAATAAATTATAAAAAAATTTTCTTCCAAAAAATTTTGCCAGAAGAAGTGTTGACAACCGGAAATTTTAATTTCCATGTCTCGACCACAGTCCCCTGCCTACTTAGCTAGGCACAGCAGCAGCTCTTCTAGTACTATATCACCTTTAGCGCAGGGCAATGAACATGGTGTCACCTCGACATGCTGCAACGTAGTTTACAAGGCAGGTAGCCAGCTCACTCACCCCTATTTGTCACCTGTTCTCGTTAGTATGGATTCCACCCTGCTGTAGTCTCCGTGGACAGGCAGGAAGGTCAACGCTTGTGCAAGTAGGACACATTTGTTACAATGAATAGAAAAATACAACTGGGTTCGGATACATTCTTTCTGAAGAAAGCAAAGGTGAGTTTAAAACATTACATAGCCTTTAAGGATCTTCGGTGGCCATGATTGAAGGTCATGAGTTCGATTCCACACCGCGGCATGGCTCGAGATCACTGAGCACTGAGTCGGTATCCAATTAGCTTTGGAGCCCGCCAATCAGGAGGTCCCATCGACATGAGCCTTTCTGTGACATAAAGTTAAACAAATACAGCCATTAACTTTCATTTAAAAATTTTATAATGACTCGGGAAGAAATTTAAAAAAAATCTTATGTTATTTAAAAAAATGCAAATTAAATTTACATGTTTGTGTCACATTTTATAAGAAACTGTCTATAAACATTATATGATGCTTTATTTTTCCACCTAAAATTAATTTTTTTTTCGCTTGACAAACCTCACATATTATAGAGATCAACAGCAGCCCCACTATCAATTAGTTTTGATTACTTACATTTGAGTTAAAGAAAATCATTTCGTAAACAAACAATTACAGCTCAGTTAATAACATTGTTTTTTTTAATGATGATTAAATGCATTCTAAAAAGGCGCTAACACTTTTAGCAAGTCCAGGACCGGGATGAAATATGTAGAAGAGATGAATGAGCCCGAAGTGCGCCATCAGTGCTCTCTTCATCCCAAGGGAACAACAATGAGTTTAATTCTACTGATCTCATTTCCAGCTCCATTTCATCTATGGTAGCAGAACTGAATAGTGCAACATGAATTACTTCTTGCCAGCCCACTGTTTGTCTGGGTTGTAATATTTTTTCAAACTAATTCCTTCCAAAGAATTCTCTCTGCACTGTCTATTTGTTTCACATTTGAGATTGACTGATTTTGGCTTGTTTTTCTATGCTTGTATATTCATCTTTCTTGTTCATTCTTATGGTTTCTCAATGAAATATAGTTAAAATTAGCAATGAAAATCTTTTACAGATCAAGAACACAAAATATTTCACCATAATGGCCGAAAAAACAACACACAGTTATATTAAGGAGCAACCGGCCATCTACAAACAATATTTCACCACTAGTTTGTATGAGATTCAGGAAATATTTGTAAAGTTCATTGACATTGTAGATGTCTCTGAGGAAAACAATGCGCACACAATTTTAGAGGAGTTGGACAGACTAAACCTGGATATCTCTTACTGCCGCAGTCAAGCTTATGATGGAAGCTCTAACATATGTGGAAAATTCAAAGGTGCCCAGGCGCTTATTGCAAAAGTTCAGCCACTTGCCATTTACAGTACTGTTCAATTGATAGACTGAATTCAGCAATTAGCAAAGCATACTCTGTGGCAGCTTAAGAAATGCTATTGGAGTAATATCATCTGTTCCCAAATTCTTTCGTGAGTCTGCTGGATGAACTGCCTTCTTTATTCTTTCTGGTATTTTTATTTCATTCAGTTATGTTAGTGGGCAACGTGGGCAATGTGGGCAACGTGAACAAACGACGATGCATGACTCTGTAAGTATTGATTAGTTTGCAGGTCCTCAATAGCAGGTGGCCCTGCTATTAAATGTAACATTTTACTGTATTGTAAATATTTTCAAAATTCACTCTCGGCTGCCACCATTTAAACTGGGTGTTTTATCTTCTAGTGTGTTTGCTTGTAAGTTCTTTACTGTTTCTGATAATTCCCGTTTCTCTGGTGGGCATGTGGAGTTGTTACGTTTTCCTTCGCCAGTTCTGGCTTTAAAAAATAAAATATTACTGGGACCACTAGGACTTTATTTGCGTGCTTGCTTAAGTTACGTGCCTTAATTATTTTTTACGTCTGAATTATTTACTTGGAATGTTTTGAAATGTGAACGCACCTGTTCACCTTTGACCCTGAGTTTGGATTGGCATGAAGGCATGCTTACTTTCCCGAAATGCTCGCACAAAAGTAACTATATTTATTTACATATTAATGTATTGACATTTTGATAATATTTTGCTTATGTTAAACATTAACCGTCTGTGTAAAAAGGAAACATCTATCCACAGATATGAGACTCTATGGCATTTCATTAACGATTGTAAATGTTCAATTGCCAAGACCTCTCTAGGGGCAATTGTTTTTCAAACTTATTCCTAAACCAATATTTTTGTTATGAAATTTAAATACAATAAAATCTAGTATTTTATAAACTGTTAAAGCACCATTGTTACGTTTTCTAAAATATGTGTATTGTGTGTTGGGTGATCCATGACATATGCATCCAAGGTGATGTTGAGCCAATCATAGCTCAGCTTGATGAATGAAGCTTCAGTTTAAACGACCGTTATGAAATTATTTCTTTTTTCTTCTGTGAAAAATAAATGAAACAGGGTGACACTTCTAGAGATTCTTGTAAAAATCAGGCCAGATTTAAGGCCAAGTATAGCATCTGTTCAGTTCTAACAGTTAGGGTTATATACTATTTAGTTAGCCTAGGCATATTTCAAATAATTGTGAAACAGTGTTTGTAATTAAATACTATGGTGTTACAGAACTCAGTAAGTCCTATTGCTAGCGACATGAAATTAACCGCGAAATTCACTTATTTCCAAGGAAAATGCTAAATAATTCATTAATTCCAAAGTTTCGCGAAATTGACCTATTTTTACACAACATCCTGTGGTAACCGCTCATTAAACGTAATATTAACGTCGCACTAATAACACATATAACTCCCAAAAACAAGTTTATTATGTGCTGGAGCTGGATGGTTGTCTGTGGCACGTCAATAGGGATGAGCGTTATTTAACGTAGCTGTTATATTTTAACCGTTATCAAATAATATTATTGTTCTCATCGATTATCATAACAGTTACCAAGAATGATCACTAAAAGCTGATGGAGAACATCAAGCAGCCGAGCACAGAACCTATCGGCACAAAAGAACTGTATGGTTATAACCACGTTATAATAATGCTGACATTACCTAGGTCGTGACACTGCATGCGCACTGTCAGCTAGCTAGTATCGTAGCTCAGCTCCTTGTTCTAACGTCATTCCCGTTCTGTATACTGTTCCCAGTTCTTGAATAACAGTTGAGCACTTTGTTGATATTTGTGTCCCGATTTGAGTTTATAAATTAACAGCCTAGTAATGTACGAACCAAAACGGTGTAAAACGAGTGAAATTTGGAATTTTTTCACTCCTATTAATGATAAAACTGCATCATGTAACATGTGCAAGCAAAAATTTTCGTACAAGAGTACAATTACTAATTTAAGAAAACATGTTTTACTTAAACACCCAATGGTTTCATTACCTTTAACAACAGATGCAGGAAGATCACAAAGTGAAAATCAATCGAATGTATGTTGACATATTACTTCTTTTTTGAGTAAGATTTTTCAATAATGAAATAAATAATAATAATGATAAATTAGCATATTTTTGTAGGATATATATATATATATATATATATATATATATATATATATATATATATATATATATATATAATGTCATGAGACTGTTCCTTTTAAAAATATTTTGGAAAAAGCCTTTAAAGATGCCTATTTATATTTTCAAATTTACAATGAAAGAAAATTAGTGTTACACTGAAAAAAAACATCAATCACATTAAGTTACTTCAAAGATTTTTTTAAATGATTTGTAGGCCTATTTGGCAATTGTTTTCCCGCTGCAGAATATAATGTACGCTGATGGTAAAGTGAAACTATTGTGAAAATATTGTCAACATATGTAGGGAATTACTATTTTTATCACATTTTATTTGTTATAGATTAAATTGTGAGCATTTGATATTCGGCGTCTGCACTCAATATTTGCAAACTTCTATATGTAAGCGCTAACGACTTTCCACTAAAAATATTATGTAAATTGGAACACGTCCAGCACGTTTAGCTGCAGTATAAATTGCCAAATGAATCTAAAAAAAAAAGTATAATTTTTTTTGTCTTTCATTTTAAATTTTATTAAAATTTTTTTCTGATTAAATTTTGATGTTGTATGTCTTAATTTTACTACGTGTTTGACATTAAATTATGTTACAGGAGCATACTTGTGTGGACGAAGGAAGGGAAGACAATCCTGTTCCTAACACACAAGCAGCACCTTGTGAAATTGAAACTACTTATTTGAAGAATGGTGAGTCTAGTAGTGCGTCTGTTTATCTGACCATGTCTGCTACTCAGATGCCATCATCACCAGGAAATAATTCAACAAAAACTGCAGCTTGTACTTCACAGTTAACTCCCAAAATGTGTCACCAGCAAAAAATATCTAGATTCATGCCAAAAAAATTAACTGAGAAAGGAAAGTAAAAAATTGATGACAGGTTAATGCATTTGTTTACTAAAGACTTCCAGCCATTTAGCATAGTAGAAGATGAGGGGTTTAAAGAGTTTGTACATGCTTTGAATCCTTCATATCAACTTCCCTCGAGACACTTCATTTCAAAAACTGGGATGCCAGCATTGTATGAAGAGTGTTTGACTGAAATGAAAAACTTTGTTCAGTTAGGAGACCATTTTTGTTTGACAACAGATTGCTGGACTTCGTTGAATGCAGACAGTTACATTGGTCTGACTGCTCACTTTGTGGATGAGAACTTTAATAATTTAATTTCAGTTCTGTTAGAGTGTTCAGTGATGACTTCAGCACATACGAGTGAGAATTTGGCAACCGAAACTAAAAGAATTGTAACTGAATGGGGCATAGAAAACAGAATTGTTTTGGCAGTTTCAGATAATGCTCACAACATCAAAAATGCCGTTTTCAAACAGTTAGAGTGGAAACACTTAGGCTGTTTCGCTCATACCCTGAATTTAATCGTCAGTGACTCTTAGCATGTTGAAATGGTTGCAAAGGTAATTCACAAAGTGAAAACAATTGTAACTCATTTCAAAAGAAGCTGTGTGGCAAAGGAAAAATTGATGACAAATCAGAAAAACCTTGGAGAACAACCTCTAAACGTCATACAAGACATACCAACAAGATGGAATTCAACATATTTCATGTTGGAACGTTTTGTAAAACTTGAGACTGCTATACAAAGAGTGGAAGTATGCCAGTCAGTTGTGTCAAGTTTTAAAGCCATTTCAGTCTGTTACCAAAACTATTAGTGGGGAGTGGTACTGTTCTGCATCTCTTTTAATTCCGCTCACCAATGGCTTGAATAATGTGTGCGAAAATTTTTTTAAAAAGAGTTTCTCCAATTCAGTAATTGAAGTTGTTTCAAAACTGCAGTCAGGACTTAGTACAAGACTAGGCAATGTAGAAAACAATACTACATTGTCAGTTTGTACCTTTCTGGATCCTAGGTTTAAGGGAATAGCTTTTTCCAATCCAAACTCTTCTGAGCACGCAAGAAAATTAGTGACTTCTGCCATATCATGCAGCTTGGTGCAAACTCAGAAAACAGAAGTGAAGCTCCAAGCATGAAACAAACCAACCCGGAAGATGACGGCAAGTTTTTGGTATGGCAAGCTTTTGACAGAAATGCTGCAGTAAGAAAGCCCAGAGGAACGCCAACATCCCGAGCTTTAGTTGAAGTTCAGCGGTACATGGATGATAATCTTCTACCAAGGCAAAGCAACCCGCTGAATTGGTGGAAAGAGAATAGACAGATTTTCCGTCGGTTATGGCTAGGAATCGGCTATGTGCACTGGGAACATCTGTTCCTTGTGAGCGGTTGTTTTCAAAAGCTGGCCTTTTTCTGTCAGCGCGAAGAAGCCGATTGAGCGAAAACAAAACAAAAATGTTGCTGTTTTTAAATAGCAATGCACAGTGGTGCAGAAAATAAATGTATCTTTTATTGTTGTAAGAAACTGTATGTAAGTATTCTGTTAGCAGAAAATGTAATTTGTTTATATTTTTGGTTTGTGTATTATTAATTATGTATATCAATTTTGTGTTTTATTTGTTAAGGTGACTGTAAAATACTTGGTATAAACTACTTGGAACAATTTGCTAACTGTTTATGATAAACTTCAAATTTAAAAAAAAAATTATGTACTTAGTTAATATGAGCGTTATTTACGATAACCATTATAAACAACGGTTATGAAACCATAACAGGTTCCGTTACATTTCTGGTTATCAAGAACGAAAGAATCAAATTCTAGACTGCTACGGTAGCACACACGCCCATCTAGTGAGCAAATAAAATACTATAACTTCAACTCCTGTACTGATGCTAGGTGTCTCCATATGTACATTTCATTAACAAAAGACCTGGTAAGACTTTTGTTTATCTTATTTAAAGTAATGATTGGAAAATTTAACAAATGAAACAGAGTTTTTATATCATTAACTTACTATCCCACGTCTAGGAATCCATACTTGTTAGCTCTAATGAATTCTTGAAAGTCTTTTTAGGGATACGTTTTTTGCAGTTCTTGTGATCGTTACATACTATCCATTCTCAAGTTCTGAAGAAACAAATCTGGCGATACCGGTATTTACACAGTTCTCGTTATTCAATAACATTTAGGAGTAGAGTTCTTGGGAACTGTTTATTATACCCAGTTCTGGACAGTTCTTGCAATCAATATATAACTGAAAATGTTACTTTTTTGAATTACAATGCAGGCTGGGCGATGAATTCATTTCCTATTTGTTCTCTGATAAAAACTGCATATTGGATATTGTTTAATTGAATTTTTTTGTAAAATTTATTCTCACACATACACATATCAAAGTAGATGTGTCAGTGCTTGTATATTATTGTTTTTTACATTGTTTTTTTTATTTGTATGTTGTTGTTTTTATACTGTTGCTAAAATTAAAAATAGTTTTGTAGCATCGAAAAAAGTCGGTTTTTGACAAGCCATAGTAATATTAAGCTGAATTATAAGAAATAGGTAAGTTTTTTAGTTATTCAAATTTTAATTTATTGAGACTATGTACACTAATGTATGTGTGTTATTATTTTTAAAAAAAATGCTTAGTAGATACCTAGTTTTAAAATTTTGTTGCTTTCATACAATATGATTTGAAAAACCTTTCATTATTTCAATTTGTAATCAAAATAAATTAATTATAATATAAATATTCAACCTAGCATAGTTTTTGGGCTTATGTTATAATATAGTGGTCTTGTTGTAACCAAATTGACGGTTAATATGAGTTTTACCAGAATTCTCAAATAACAGTTATTCAATAACAGTTTAAATATCCTGTTAATCACCAAGAACTGTTATGGAAATAACTATTACAGAAAAATAACCATTTGGATCATCACTACACGTCAACAATAATATGCCCTGATAACTCTTATGGGGCACAATGGACCGGCAAAATAGTTTGTGACCCAATATCCAGGAGCGCTGGTGTCGTACTTGTGTGGCTGTGCGTATGCCTGCGGGCATAATTTTTTTCAAATGGCGACGTTTATTATCGTGTAGTGAAGCGAGGTTAAGTCAACATTTATTGCGATATATTTGCTGTTAGGCGAAATGGTGTACTACATTATAAATTGTACTAGGATGTGAGGACCGGACATCTATTAGACATAGATTTACTTCTGATTTTAGTTCAGCCCGTTTTGAATTATGGAAAAGCAAGATAGCTTCATCGAAGTTCGTTGGGATAACAAATGAAAAAATATATTCTTTATACAAAATTTGTAACAGTCATTTTGCAGAAGATTGTTTTAGTCCCGGCACAAAAAAGTTGAATGCATATTCCCTACCAACTTTGGGATTGCCAGGTAAGGATTTTGTGTACATCCTATATATACATACATACGCCCTCGAGATATACCCTAACTTAAAACAGTCCAATAATCTCATTCACTTTGATACCAGGAATTATAGTATTATGAATATTCGTGTATGCAGTTCTCGAATACTGTGAATGAATAAATTGTTAATTTTATAACCAATAACTTATTTTGTGTGAATTACCTACATAAAAATTCATGTTATTGGGCCACTAGTCCATTCCCACATTAGTGCAATGGAAAGTTACAACTATGTTAGCCCATCCAGCATGATAACAAACATGGCATACCTTAACCATACTTTAGATAACTTAAGTATATGTGAATGCTGCTATCTACTTGAAGCCCATAAGTCGACTATAATTGGGACTATCACTTTGCGATACCATAATAATATTAATGACGTCACCAAGATGGCAGCGCTTGCATCATTACCACCCCTACTTTCTTTTGGGACATGCGAAGGAATATGGGGGTTTTGGGTGGGGAACTGTAAACACACTATTTTTCACATTTTTTTTTCTTCCAATATTATATTTTTCCGGTATCGAATAATAGAATACAATCCCGGCCACTCTATTCCTTTTATGATACCACGTTACCGCAAAATAGAATTGACTGGGTGGGTCAGTGTTCTAGTTGACGATACTGCGATTATATTTTATTGAATTATCTACTTTAAAATAAATAAATTCTTTTATCGCATAATTTAATTGACTGGGAGGGACTCCATTCTACTCCAACAATAAAAAAAAAATTCAAAACGTCTTGCTTTCAGAAAATTAATAAATATCGGTATCACAAAAAGTAATAGACTGGGTGGGACTGTTTTCTATTTCACGATACTGATTAAAAAGTTGTCTAGAATTTTCATTACAGTAATTATTTAACTCCTGTCTTCGCCAATATACTAGACCGGATGAGCCTTTTTTTTTTCTATTCCATAATAACACAAATTTTGACGCACTAAAATTCTTAATTCACACAACTGAAATACCACTATCGCAAAACAAACTAGACTGTGTAGAATTTTAGTCTCCTTAACAATATCCTCCACCTATGATTTACTTATCTTTAATAAGCTAAATATTTGTACCAGCCGACCTACGACCACCAAACCTTTCGCTTTGTGTATTTTAAAATAAGTCAGTTCTCTTTACTTTGAAACAAAAAATCAGTGTACATTATAAACATGTCCACTAATAGCATGTGTATATTGTCATGAGAGATTTTTTTACTAAGAAGTGATAATAAATTTTTTGCAGTAGTTACGTGAAATGGATGTTTTACATTACTTAATGCCACTGGGTATCTCACAGTTACAAATTTAGCAGTAGTCACTAAATTGTAATATTATGTACTCCTAATTTTCTGTAATTTTCAAATAAATTTAAGAATGGCAATATCTGAAATGCTGTCGTTTTCAAACAGATCCTGTGCCTACTGCAGATGAGAATGCTGCAAATAGTTCAACTAACAGTTCTTTGTGTGCTTATTAAAAACATTAAGATAGATGTGCGAGCACTCACAGGTAAATACTAACACTCAATCTTGTGTTTTATTGCAACGTGATAAGGATTAGATTAGGGAACTTTTTTTTTTTTAGAAAACAAAATTACTCTTCTACAGTAACTACCTACTTTGATATTTGTTTTGCCTGTAACAATTGACACAAGTTGAAAACAAATATGTCCATTCATACAATTTTTATAACTTTCAACAGTTGACATGATTTTGGTCAATAGTTTCTTTATGTTAATGATTATGTGTATCCATACTAATATAATAAATGGGAAAGTGAGTTTGTTTGTTTGTTTGTGATTGTTTCATGCCTTAACTGCTCAACAGATCATCATACTAGAGGTACTGTTCTTAAAATCTAGATAGTTCCAATACTAAAGGTTCACTGGTCATTTTACACCAAAATATACAATCACTGCGTAATAAACACAATAACCTGGATGTAATGTTCAACACCCCTCAGTCAAATAGTTTATTCACTCCTAAACCAAATATTATTTGCTTAACTGAACATTCGCTGAAAGCTGAGGAAATTAATCTGTACCCAATAACCAACTACATTATGTTTCACATTATAGTACAACCATGTTTACTCACGGTGGTAGTTTTATATATGTTCATTAATACATGCTAGAATTATCAGAGAGTAGGAAGGATATTGGTTTGCTAAGCAAGGAAAAGTTGCTTAGACACAGTTACAGACAATTAGATGTTACATATCATGGTTTTTCTTCTTATATTATTATGTTTTAAATGTTTCTTGATCTCTTGAATCCAACTTCTTGCTGTCTCCTAGCAAAGGTACATATTTGAATATTTGTTTTATTAATTTGTTCTCCATTCTATAGCTATCTGTAAAGAATGGTATTCTTTCTTAAGTGATCCATAATTTTATGCTGGGGGCTTATTTTAAGTATATTGTTACATCCATCGAGTCATCTCGAGATCGAGTTCACTCGATAGGGTTTCTAACAACAAAAAATATTGAATGCAAGAAAAATGTATTCTAAGTATGCTATCGTTACGACGACACAGACGCTCGGGTAAGTTCGGAGTTTTCGATACCCTCCCGTTCTTTACTGACACCAGAGTTGGCATGGCGTCAAAGTGGCAACAAAACGAATGAAAAAGACTTATATTTTATTTAAGTAATTTTGATAAAATTATATATGGGATTCACAAAGTATGTAATATTTACGTCACAAGTGATATATTTCATGTTGAGTGTAATTTTTGCTAGTTAAAAGATAAATTGTAGAAATAGACACAGTATTACACAAACTATCGCGATAAAGAATTTCAGTTAGCAAATGTGGTGACAATTCAGGCGCGGAGGTGTTTATATGTTGTTTGTTGTTATAACCTACACGGCTACATGACTTACGTGAAATGGATTCAAAAAATAAAGTAAGTTCACGTAAAGGACGCATTTCAGAAAGACAGCAACAAATCAATGTTGGAGTTTTTTGAATTTCATCCAAAGCTGCTACAAAATAAATTTTCGCCTATTTTCACCACAGCCAAGAAAAACCAACTCTGGGGCCAACTTAGTGGTTTACTGAATTTGAATGGTTTGGGACCTGAGAAAACGACAGACAAGTGTATTTATGAAATGTCTATTTAAATAATTAGGTAGGCTTAGTTTTGAAATATATTTATATGTGTTTTGGTTCGTATTTTATTGAAATGAAAGTCTAGGGATAACCGAATAAGTGGTAACAGAGCCACCGATGTAAGTGTGGCTATGTCGTTCAACTACGTTTAAGAACTTTGTGGTAGTTATAGATGAGAGAGGTGCATTAGGGGGAAAAAAGAGACACAAATATCTCCAGAAATGTATTATCTTACTTAATGACATTTTTGTAATTATTTAAAAAGGTGCTAATTACTAATTGTTAAATATATTTCAGGTATTTTGCAGTTTTAACAATTTGCTAATATTGGTGCAAAAAATAAGGTAAAATCTGGAGAATGGATTAACTTTGCTTCATTAAAATTACTGTAAAATTTTGTGAGAAATTGGTTAGGTTCTTTAGCTACGTGAAATTATAAAATAGTGCAAATGGCTCATTATATGCTACAATGTACAGACCATATCTTCATAACTTAACCTACAAAAGATGCATCACAGATATATGAAAATGTAATTTAGGGCTCGCCACCCCCACACACATGAAAAAAAAAACTAACATACTATAAAACAATTTATTTGAACATTACAATTTGGTAAAAGCATAATAAAACTTAAGAAAATGTGTGGCCATAGAAGTTGAAACCATATTACAATATGTAATCAATAATTTATTATGTAATTAGGAAGCTAGTAATATCTGTTTTCTTTTAGACAAATCATATTAAAAGCTTAAAAATTTCATATATTTGTACAAGTAAATCCATGGATACAGAAGAATAGTTTTTATACATAATTGTACATGAAGTATTAAAATGTTCATTATGATATCATAAAAAATATATATAAAGATAAGTTTTATTTTTTAATGCTTTATTTATGATCATTGTTAAAAATGTTGCAGACATGGACAGACTGGAAATGTCTGACAAAGGCTAAAGCAGCCAGAGTAAATTGCCAACACCAAGCTACAGGTGGGGGACCAACGAAGGAAATATTGTCACCAGATAAACACAAAGAGATGAGTTTGATTTCTATGAAATCAGCAACAAGTATGGATATAGAGGAGGGACGATTTTCGTTACCGAGAAACATTACAACTGGAACAGAACCGGATGAAAGCATTACTGCGTCCACAGATGTTACCCCGTTACACCTTGAAAGTATTGCAGGCACATCAACAGAAAATTAATTATGTAAATTCATTGGAACTCCTAGATGTTCCAGTAATAATATTTTTATCCAACTCCCCCACAAATACTTTGCCAGAAATTGGCACACCATCACCAACCCAAGATTCAATGACTCCTTGTTCAAAAGACAGGAAAAAATACAAGAGAGAGGAAAAAGGGGGCCTAACGAGTTCTGCATTTGACTATGCGACAGCAGCATTTAAAGAAAGCGAAGCGAAAAATCTGGCAGCGCATGAAGGCATCAGAGCAGCATGTGAAAATATTGCAAGTGCTGCAGAAAAGCAAGCCGAGGCAAAACAAAATGTTGCTGCTGCATTAAATAATATCGCGGGTAATTGTTGGCAATAGCTGAAAAAATGAAATAACCTCCTGAGACCCACATGGTTCCATGGTACTCAAATAAGTACCTTTTATTTTGATTTTTAATTTACTTACATATATCTTTGCACATTCTAGCTACAATATTTCAATTTTGTTCTCAAAATATTTCAAGTCTCAAGGTTGGGCGCAGTGGAGGTCTTTGTTTGTATGTATCCAAGATGGCAACATGTAAGCGTGGTAATGGTATGAATCATGAATCCATATTTTATTTTCTAACAGATAATAAAACAAAGAATTCTTGTATTCCATGTTACTTTATTATAATGTGAAACTAACTGAATAGTTATATCTTTGAAATCATTTCAATATTTTCTGTAAACATTTTTTTAATGAAGTACTCAATTGAGTACCAGATGTCTCTGTGAAGATAAATTTACATAACCTAAAATCTGGTAGGTACTCAATTGAGTATGTTCGGTCTGTGCAGTTTGTGAATAAAACATAAACTCATAATATCATAATACTCAATTCAGTACTATAGGCCTGTGTATTCATTTATTATTTAGTAGGTACTCAATTGAGTACTAATAGTTTAGTTTAGTTGCATGTTCTTACAAACTTCTTTTATTTTTAGTTAATTTCAAAATCGGTAGTACAATGTAAAATATACTAGACTATAATTTGTTTTGTTTTGATAATTTTTACAAGCCCATTTTAAATAAATTAAAAATAATAAAATATATTTGGCACTTCTTCAGTTTACATGAGTTTAGTGGTATGTTGTTTGCAGGGGGAAAAAAATGGACAGCAGACGAAATATTACAAATGATTGAAGACGGTATATTGTCAGAATTTGAAGTTGCTAGCGCACCCGAAAATAGTGTGTGGAAGCGACGTCTGACAGATAAGGATTCTTCTACTTCAGAAGATGAGGACGTTACAATATATGCTACATCTCCAATTCCCAGAAACAGTTTACTATCAGGTAGTTCAGTGTCTACACCCTCTGTATGTGTTTTGGATGCAAGTGAACAACGCTCATCTGCAGAATCACACAGTGTTAATGTGCAACCAACTTCTGGTGCCAATCCTCGATGAAATGTTCGTAGACAGTTAAGCGTTCACAAATGGAAAAAATGTGATGAGGTTGTCCTTACTTTTGACATAAGAAATTGTAGTGATCCTTCGCAATAAGGGCCAAGGGGCAACTGGACACCTGGACAGTTCTTACAGCAGTACATAGACGAGACAATGTATTATCACATTGCAAGGTGTACTAACATAAGATCTGTTGAATCTAAAAGGAAAAGTTTGTATTTGAAAGCTCAAGATATTATAAGATTATAAGGTTTTTTAGAACTACTCTTCTTATGTCGAATCTTGGGTTTCCTTCGATTAGAATGTATTGGGCTTCAGACATGCAAGTGCCCATTATTGCTGACGATTTCACCAGAGACAAATATTTTGCAGTGCGACCCAATTTGAAAGTTGTAGTAGACGCAGATATCCCAGATTATTCCAAAGAAATGGACAAGCTCTGGAAGGTTAGACCCTTTCTAAATGATGTGCGAAGAGGATGTTTGGTGTTGCAGAGATATTCTCATATGTCAATAGATGAGCAAATGATTCCGTTTACAGGTCATACTTCAATGGAGCAATATGTTGTGGGAAAACCCAATCCAGTTGGTCTAAAGAACTTTGTGCTTGCTGCGCCAGAAGGAATGGTTCTTGATTTTGTTGTTTACCAAAGTAAATACACCCTGCTCACTGACGACAGCAGTGGTGGATTTACTGTTGCGGAGTCGGCTGTAGTGAAACTGTGCGAGACTGTTCCTCCTGGTACATGTGTTTATTTTGACCGATAATTTACAACAGAGAATCTTCTTGTATACTTACATACAAAACATATTTATGGTACAGGCACTTTGATGAAAAATAAATTTCCTTCCTGTGATTTCACAAGTGATAAAATAATGAGTAAGTGTGAGAGAGGGGTCATGGAGCAGTTTTCAAGAGATTATGAGAAGATCTGTGTGACTAAGTGGTATGATAAGAAACCAGTTACAGTTATGTCAACTGTGTTTGGGAAAGACCCTACTGACACATGTGATTGATGGTGCAAAAAGATAAAGAAGAAAATTGTAGTGCCTCGTCCACAATGCGGAAAAAGTATAATAAATTCATGGGGGGAGTTGACCTAAGCGATAGAATGATTTCATTCTACAGAATGAAAGCTCGAACAAATAAGTGGACTGTGCATGTTCTTCTTCATTTCTTTGATTTAAGGTTGCTAAAAGTACTTTTAGTACCAAAAAGGTGGCCGGCAGGAGCAGTAATACATTGGAGGCTGCTGAAAACAATAGTCCTGGGTGCAGTACACGTACTACTTTTGTGGTACACAATGAAACATCTGCTGGTAAAATTTGTGAGGCTACCCCTTTAGGTGCAATTTACCTGCAGCAAAGCAGGCAAGGAAGACAGATGATTTAACACCTGTGTTCGCAGAAGGGATGAAAGCATTTACAAGTTTTGTTAATGATGGTAGTGTGAGTAAAAGCGAAAAAGGCCAATGTGATGCACGGGCGTCACACTTTCTTGAGTATGCCTACGAGGTAATGAAGAAAGTGCCTGAACACCATAGATTAGAATGTGAGCAGCAGGTCATTGGTGTAATTAGTTCATTTGTTCCATAACATATGTTTTGGTTATAAGTGCATAGCAAACACCCTGCTCTTGAATGACCATCATATACAATTAGTTTGTTTTTTACACAAATAAATTGTACAATAATTGTTACTATTACATCATTATTCCTTATCCTCCACCTGTCTTTGTCACCCCAAAAAAGTACGGGGGAAATGTGTTTATATTTAACGGTCTGATTATTTTCAATCGCAATAAACTGTAAAATAATTGGAGAAAATGCACGATGTCCAATGATAGTGTCAGATCTACAGAGAACTGTAAATTAATTTACTATGTTTAATGTTGTTAAATTGTATTAGGAATGCATTTAAATCAACTGGTTGTAATGGTAGTTTACAGATGTGTAAAAAATAATTGTGTGTGTAGGTCGCATAGTTGGCACCGAATATCTGTGTGAGAGTAATAAATACAATAAATAAATATAATATAAATAATAAATGCGTATTAAAATTATTAATATAAATGTTTTAGTCTCAGGGGATACAAATAAAATTAAACTTGCTCTGGCAATAGTTCAGTTTAGTAAATACGAGACCCGTAGGCTCAAGACTACTGGCCTTGGTCGCATGAATGTACTGAATATTATTGTTCATTATGTGTTTACGTATTTAATGTTAATAAATTTTAGTTCACCAATTAGTTTTTAGTATAAACACACGTAAAATGTTATAGTTTTACACTGGATAACTGTCCAATGTGAAAGTAAAGAAAATAAAAGGACTTACCATGTTGTTAAAGCTAACTATTGCTATGCTTTTACTTTCAACAATCAAAAACAATCCAAATCTGTTGCTAGGCAACGATGGCAAAAACGTAAACAAACTGTGTGCGAGCAGTGTCAGTGTCTGTAATAATCCACATATTACATAGTATTCCATTATGTATTGCTCAGCAGTTCAATTGTACCATTTCATAGCGATGAGATGGTGAAGCAGACCATTTGCATAAATTTTTGAAAGCTGTTTTTTTTTTTTTTATATCGATAAACATAGGCCTATATAGGAGCATAAAAATTACATTAAAAGTCTCGCACAGCTGTTAGGAGTGTGTGATAAGTATGTGAGTGAGGAAATTGTGGAATTCAGAGGTTGAGGTTGGTATGAAGGTGGGAATTGATGAAGGGAAGGATGTCAGTACTGGGCAGTAAAGAGAGTGAAAAAGGGAAGTGAGTGATTCGTAGGGACCCGGGAATTTCTTGAATAGCACTTGCCAAATTTCTTGAGTGAGGAAAGCAAAAATTCTTGAGTAAAATTACCAATATTCTTGAGTAAAATGCAAATTTCTTGAGTAACAATGTATACTAGATCAAAATAAATTTAAAAGGCTGTTTAAATTTGCTGCATAAAAGGTTACATATATCTAATTTTAAATTAATTAAAAAAAATAAAACCAATTTTTCAACCAGTGTTTATGCGCATTAAGGTAATTAACATATTTACAACAAGCAAATTAATAAAATAATGTAGCTTAGGTAAGACACTGCTCACTCAAAATGAATACACACATATAAACAGTAAATAATGAGTTTTGAAGTAAAATGTCTAGTAGCTACTAGTGTTTTTAAGATTAATTTCTTGTAAATAGGTATACTTAAATGACAACTTCCAGAACCTCATGCAAAGGCTTCATACGCATAGGAAGACAGAAGTTCAAGGTTGGTTAGACTTAGATTTGTTCTCCTGCCCTTCCAGTCGCTTTACAAACTAACCACTGTCAGAAAAATCCTGAAGGGCTGCCCATCCAAGGTGCAACAATTCAGACAACCTTTCAAAAACACTACTGTCAGAAAAATCCTAATGGGCTGCCCTTCCAAGGGGCAAGTTTTCAGGATTATTTAAACATTTAAAGAAAAATGTTTTCAGAAATTGGATGGGCTGCCCTTCCAGTCGCTTTACGAACACACCATTGCCAGAAAAATCCTGAAGGGCTGCCCTTCCAAGGGGCAACAATTCAGCTCCCCCCTTGTTGGCACTTTCCTTCACTTCATCACTGAAGACACCTTCACCAAAAATTTGCAGTCTCCTCCTCACAAACTGGAGTTTTGGATAGACTTATGAAGCCATAGGCTTAGAATTAGTTTCCAAGCTTACCAAGAATTGTTTAATGAGGAAACTGACTGATTTCACAAAGAGTGATTGTACATGCAGCATGCCGAGTTCCTCTTCGCCAAGGGTCTGTAGATGAGATGAACCACCATTGAAATTGTTCTCCCTTGCTGTCTCTGACTGCAGAAAAGCAAACAAGATCTCCCAGTTATCAGAAAGCCATTCAACTGCTGTCAACCAGGAGTTCCATCTGGTTACAACAGGAATAGGGAAAAATCCAGCACTAGAGCCTTCCTGTTGCAAAAACTGCTGGAAAGCATAACGTTTCTTCCTGGCATTTAAAAATATCTGCTTCACTGATATTACAACTTGGTTCAATTCTGAAAGACTGTTTTTCATGAGGACTCCAAGAAGATTCACTTTATGGGCCCAGCAATGCATTTTCACAACTGAATCAGGCAACAATATGGAAAGCCCATCAACCCAAGATTTCATGTAAGAAACTGGATCACTTACAAATGCCACCACCTGATCGTAGCCAACCTCCATATCTTGGAAGGCATCAGAAATAGCTCTAGCATATGTCCTGCCATTTACAGCTTCTAATGAAGTCACAGCAGCAACATACTGTTGTTGAGAGTCACAAGGCTCAACTGTAGAGAGCAAAACAACATAAATTTCTTTCCCTAACTTGTAGTTTCATCTGACATTATGGCAACCCTCTTTTCTTTCAGTGCTGTAACCACTTCGTCCTTCATAATTTTGCTAAATGTGGCAGGTAATCTCGGCGTAAGGTATCACTGCTAGGCAGGTCTCCACCACCAACTATTTGTTTTTTCACCCACTTCCTGCTTTATCAAGTGGTATGTTTGCAATACCATCATTTCAGCTGTGGATGTGATGAAGTCCATTTTAGTAACCTAAAAGTAAAACATGGACTTAGTATATATATATATATATACATATATTTTTAAACAGAAATATACAACTCTAAGCTTTACCAAAAGGAAATGCAGGTTTAATTAAACTGTGCTTTAGCACTGAGTAGCAAAATTACGTAGCTGGCAGCTTTATCGTAAACTCCCAATAATTATCCGTGTTAATTGTGACCCCGTCGTTGCCCGGATAATTGAAATCCTGTAAAAAAAAAAAAAGGGGGGGGGGGGTAATTCGTTTCACGGTAAGAGCCGCCCTTGAATTAGTGTCTCGGCTTATAATAATAGGGCACTGCCTCGCCATGTGGTCGTTCTCCGTCTGCTGGCGACGCGGCAGTCAACCACTCCTCCCAATGTTTTTGTATTTATTTTTCCTACAACTCGGTGGCAAGTTAAGACGGAACAAAGGGTCAGACCAAACAGCTTTCTGACACAGAAACAGAGTGGTTAAAAATATTGAAGGGCCAAATGAAGAAATACGTCGGAGCAATGTCATTTTTTTACAGCTTCAGAATAACTGTTGATTAATCTAAATTCAAGCACGGATAACCCAAAAATCGGATATTCCCGGCCCGGATAACCGAGAGTTTACTGTAGCTACTTGTGTTCCTGAAGTGACGTACTTTTTTTTATAAAACAATAAAAAATAAAAAGGATTTGTTAATGGTTCTGTGATATACATTTCCAATAATGGTGAAAGATAATGCATGCCAGCATTATATTGTGTAACATTACCGTACCTTCGTTTCCTTGGCGCCTTCGACAGCTTCAAACATCGTTTTCTGCCGTTTTACTTTCTTGACGGCTTCAGCGTGATCATTACTTCATATGTGTTTCTTCACACCGTCGGAAGTTTCCCACGCCACTGTTTTATTGCAAAAACGGCATATTATAATATTTTGAGATTTAACCATTCCATCTTGGGAAAACTGTTTCACTCTTTCGTCAATGTTTATTTTGGGCGGCATATCCGCATATATAAACGAACGTTACGAATATGTGTCCACCCTACGACTATTCAAACCTGACTGGACCCAGCTGGGACTATGCCTGCTCCCCTTTAACCCCCTTCCGCCGCTGCCTTCCCCCCTTCCATCCAACCGGCTATTGCAACCTGATATTGTTGACGGATAAGTAGTAAACAACCGTCTCGCGCTCGCACAAACTTTTTTTTTGTCATGGATCCGAAAAATTCGCGTATAATCTTGAATACATACAGAAATTCGTGGGTACTACCGAATTTTAACAAATTCGCGAGTATTTCTTGATTCTAAAAACATTATAAATCATTTTTATAATGGATTTAATATTTTTAATAACATTTTAAATGGTTTTAACATTTTTCGCGAATTCGCGAGTCGCGAATTTCCCGGGTCTCTAGTGATTTGGAGATTATGTAATTTGTAATAGTTAATACAGATAATGTATGTACAATGTGTTGAAAGAGTTAATTATTAAAAAAGCAAACAAGAAATAACAGAACAAGGAGTAGATGAGAACATTTAAATATATTGATGAATGTAAATTACTGACCACTGTCCATTACTGCAACGCCCAACCACGATTAACAACCCCATACTGCCATGGTACCTCCCCATGATCAGAAAGAAAATAACTGGCAAGATTATTCCTCAGATTCACTGCAGCTCTGGCAGGATTATTCGAGCCTATTCTTTCCACACTCTTGTGCGGTGTACTTCCTACAACCTGTCTCCATTCCCCAGGTACAACTACCCCAGCAATGTCCTGATCAACAAAATTATCGGGGCAGTATGCCGAGGTATGCAAATCATTAGTAGCAATTATAAAATTATGCAATGCCACAGTTGCTAGCAGAAATTTCTCCACTGACTTTGGCAGACCTGATATCTTTCCTTGGAAAATTCACCAACTAGCTACGAGAATACCAAAACCATTTTCAATAACAGGGCGAGCACGTGACAGGCGATAATTGAAAATTCTTTTGGTATCATCGAGGTGGTGCCCTGGGTATGGTCGCATGATATGTTCCTTAATGGGAATGCCTCATCGCCCACAAACCAAAATGGTACATCAGCAGTACTTCCAGGTAAGGGTGCAGTAGGCAGGCACAATTCATCATTCATTAGAGCTCTGCCAAACATAGACTCTCTGAAAATACCTCCATCACTTCTTGAACCTGTAAAAATAACCCAGGTATTTACAGACATTATAATTGGAAACAAAAGTGTATTTGTTTATTGAAGAATTCAATAATAGGCTGTACCTAATGAACCAACATCCACCCATCTGAATTTGTATTGGACATCACATGATGCCATCAGTGCAATGCTGTTTTAGCCCTTATAGTTGTAGAATTCACTTCCGCTACCTGCAGGAGCATTTATTGCTACATGTTTGCCATCAATAGCTCCTACACAATTAGGGAAATTCCACATCTTCCAAAAATCTTCAGCAATGTCCAGCCATTCTGAAACTGTGTTGGGTACAGTAACATATTCTTTGCCAATAGTTTCCCAAATTTCTACACAGGTCTCAACAACAACTTTCTGTGCAGTTGATCTTCCCACGCGAAAACTCCATGCAAGTGACTGCATAGAGCCACCATTAGCATAATATCTGTAAAAAAATTTTTATACATTAATTGTAATATTAGGTCACTCCATTTTGCATTAACATTAATTGATGCAAATGCCTAACCATATTTGTGTTTCATAATTAACTTTACATAGCACTCAGGCATACATTATGTCAACATATTGAGGAAACTGCATCGACTATGACATTCAACGCTGTTTTGAATTAACCTAGGACCAACAAAAAATTAGGTACTTACTGTATATGCAGACTCAAATGTAATTATCAAATTTGCACTGGTGACCATGGCTACTAATATATATATATATATATATATATATATATATATATATATATATATATATATATATATATATATATGTGTGTATATATATATATATGTGTGTATATATATATACACACATATATATATATACATATATATTTATACATATATATTTATATTTATATAATTATAATTATATATATATATATATATTTATATATATAAAATTAAATTCCTTACATTGTACGTAACCCAGCAAAATACTGTAACGTACAACTTCTTTCATGAAGCACATTAGTCATCACTGTTGTTATGGAGCATCTACAATGCAGAACATCAATGTCAACTATCAAATGGCTATTGTCATGATCACATGTGCTATTTGAGTAGATAACACTAGTCTATCTGTCAGTATATACCCAATTTGAACTTACTTGACAGTCATTGCAAGGTGAAATTCAGGAGACAGTGGTGCACCTCTGCTTCTGCGTACAAGCAATGGCTTGACCATTTGCAGCAGTTTCTCAAACTGCCAAACTTCCATTCTTGTGTAACGAAAGAATTGATCCTGGATCGACAGTAGGCAATCTTTGAAAAAAGTTGCATACTCCCCCTCTGTGTCACGTAGGTCATTTATGGGGTGGGCCAACTACCGTCGTCTGCGTCTCCCAAATTTCAAGTAGAAGAATGCAGAAACCATGAACATAAATAAATGTGCCAAAAATACATCTTCCTCGGGTTTCATTTCGATTGAATTCTCTGTTAGAATGCCTTCGTAATAGGTATATAACTATAAATCGCTAATTCAGATGAAATTTTATTTCTTATGTAGGTTTACCAGAACACCTTTGATTATAATATGCTCGTTGTTTACAAAACATTAATATTTTTCGGGATTTTGTGGTCTCTCATATAATAAACAGCCACAACACTTCAGAAATATAAAAAATTAACATTAAAATGTCTCCCAAAACTACTGCACTCTAGTGGTGGTATTTGAAATGTTTACATTTGGACAACTTGGGACATAACTTTTGTGGCAGCACATTTTCATGAGAGCATGGGCCAAACTGCCATGATGGACCAAGGGACCAAGGGACCAAGGAAATATGGCAATTGTAGCAGGGCTTCAAGACAGCAAAACTTGACAAGAAATAATTTATTTGTGCAACGATGAAAGCTTTCATGAGTGCGAATGTTCCACTAGAGTAATTGGATCATCCGTCTCTAAGGGAGTGGTTTACTACATACATTCAAGGATCAGGTGATTTACCCAGAGCAGAATCACTACGGCAGAATTATGTTCCACTTGTACAAGAGCAACAAGAATATCATATTAAAGAGTGCCTTCGAGGAATGAAAATCATAGAGTTCTGCGACGAAACAACTGACAGAAAAGGACAGTGTGTATTCATAGTACTGTTAAAAACAATGGCAGATTCTTCAGAGCAAGACCTTTTCATTGGATCTGTTTCTGTCTTGAAATCATCTACAGTGTCTGAATGCTCAAGAGCACTTCTACACTGTTTCAGAAAATTTGAAGTGAAGTATGATGACATTGCCTGCATTGTGAGTAATAGTGCACGCTATATGACAAAGTGCATTAACTCAATGAAAGTTCTTATATCAGAAGAACTGTTGCATGTGCAATGCTGGGACCACAAACTCAGTAGGTATTATTCAGTCTTTATGGCCACAAGCACTGCCGGAATTGAATGAATGCATTGCGAAGACTAAGCAGCTTTTTCAAAATACTCACAAAAGGAAACACAACTATGTCACCTTCCTGAAAGAAAAGTATCCTGAGGGGGAGAAAACCAGCAATCTGTTTCTATCACCCATGCTGACTAGATGGAATTCATGGTTTTTTGCAGTTAAGTACATTGTTGATTATCTTGTTGATGTAGTGGAATATGTTGTATCCACATTAGATCTGTCAGTAGATTACTTCAAGAGTTTGTCACAGTCTGCAATTAATGTTATCAGTTGCCAAGCCACTTTTGTAATTGAGCATTTTGAGCAACTCTCAAATTACATAGTGGAACTGGAATCTGGCAAGAAACCACTGGTGCATAAAATTGTGCGGCAAACTTGGTGACCTCAAGAACAGTTTTGAGTTGCTGGCAGATGTCATCATGGGTGACAAGACCACGAAAATCATCAAAACACTTCCGTCTGTTCGGTCAGATGAGGTGAAAGCTCAGTTAAGGAGCCTAGGTGCAAAGTGTCTCACAAAATTTAATGAGTTAGTCTTGCAAGATCCAGCTCGTGAGTGTTTTAAGAGCTTGGGTATTTTGTTTGACTTGAGCAATATTATCAGTAATATTGCTGACGATAAACTTTATGCTTTGACACAAAAAGTACCATTGCTCAAAGAAAACAGTAAATTAGACTTCCTGAAAGGCTACAAAGCACTTCAAGAATCAATGAAGAAGCAAGACTCTGGGAGCATCCAGTTTTTGCAACATTGGCAGCAAATGTTTTGTGGATGCCAGTGACCAATGTTGACTGTGAATGTGCTTTTTCAGCTTATGGAAATGTATTTACAGACAAAAGATGCAACTTGACACCATCCAACATGGAAAACATGTTAACATCATATTTTAATTGGCGTTATGTTGTTATTGTATTTTTCATATTTTTTTGCCCTTTGTGTTTTGTACTGCTGGTGAGTAACTTTTAGAAGTTCTTATATAATATAGCCCACTTTTACTCTTATGCATTTTTTTTTTGGTGTAAAATATGGTTTTGTTTACAAGACTGCTACATACAGCCACTTTTTTTAACCAAAAATTTTCAATAAATAATATATAGTATATAAGCCAATTTTTTTTTTCCACCGCTTTTGCAACGTGCGAAATATAATAAAATTCACCGCCTTAATAAACCGAAACAGTACAATTTTTACAACGAAATCTGTCATTCTTATTTACCACAAAATAGGGTCTCTAACTATTGCCAATACACCCCATTGCATAAAACCATTAGACTATGCTTATTTCTGCAACAGTTAAATTGTCTAGACCTCTCTGGGAGGAAATTGTATATGTTATTAACAAAACAATGCACTCTTCAGCACAGATTATTGCAATGTCAAACGATTGTATTTTAAAATTGATAGTTTTTTGGATATTTACAGTTTAATTTTTATGTTTGAGTTCTGTTCTGCGATGACTGGTTTATCAGGTTATCAGCCAGCCAATTAAAGGACAGCATTTTGAAACAATGTTAAATTAAATTAGCTTAAATTAAGAACCTTGGAAGTGCAAGTGATGCCATCAAAAAAGAACATTTAAAAGTTGTATGCCAGATACTAATGTGTTTTAGTTTAGCAATTTTGTAGCATCCATCCCACAATTGTGGATAAAAACTTGTATCTACTATGGCTAATTAAATTGGTTAAGGCCGTTGACTGGTTGCCAAGAACTCCAGTAAAATATGAAAAATTGCCTATCTAAATGCACGGATGTATAACAAGTAGCATCTTCTGAATTTTCAGGCGAATTTGGCCGTACAATCCACCTTTGTCCCTCCAGGCTAATGACACGCCTTGTCGACCCTCGTCAACACAGCTGGGTGCTTCACTAATAGGGATTATCGTAATCCCTTGTTTGGAAAGAGGAAAGGAAGCATCTCATGCTGCTTGTCCTGGGGCGAGTCGAAGTGTTATGGGAAGCTCAGGAAAAACAAATGGTGGAATTTGTGAATTCAATAATTTAATTCAATAAGTTATACATATCAAAATGCTACACAGAATTTAAAAATAAATACTTTGATATTGCGAACTCTGCAAAGTGGTACATATAATCAAGTTTTCATTGTTCCATATGTGTTTATTTTCTCTTGCTTTGAACCATACTGTGCGCAAGGTAAGTTCAAAACGTCACAGCATCCTTCAAGCTGAACCAGCCAAGGATGATTAAAAGAAAACGTTCGTAAAAAATAACAAGTTTCTTAAGAATGCAGGAGGTGTAGGGGAAAAATCGGCGCACCATCTACAGAAGAGCCCAAGTTCAATGCAAGACTAATTTTTTATTCTCGTTAGTAACAATAACAAATATATGGACCGATGTTCCAGCATAACAAAGATTTAAAAGATAATACATAAGTGGTATACTATACAACTTGTAATACTTTACATAATACAGACAAAAAGTCAGGTGGTGACGCAATCGGTAAACGATATTTGAACTATAACAGCCTACTTTAACCAGTGACCTGCAGTCAAACCAGCTACGCAAAGATTTGAAACAAAATGACAACACACTATAAATATTGACGGCGAGCGAGCCATATGGTCATGGGCGAAGGGAGAACAACTGATAATGAACGTGGCCAACGAAAGAAAAGGAAAAAAAAACAAACACAACTCTAATTTAACAAGCCACTACAAACACAATAAACAAACAAACTTCGTTAAGGTTCCAAGTTACTCACGCCCATGACCACGGCTTCGACGTCACCAAGTGCACAAGTGCACACACCAAACTTCAAGGCAGACTGCAGGTAGCGACACCGCTAATAGCGTGTTTATATACAAGTTAACTAGGGGCAGAGTAAGCACACAGGGGAGAGGGGAAGGAAGAGGGGAACTAGCCCGAACCGTCCAGACTGAACTGGCTTGACCGAGCACACACCAGCGGAGGGGAGGCAAGGAGGGGCAGGGGAGGTGAGAAGGAAATCACCACACACACAGCGAGCGCAGTCACGTATCAGCCGGCGGACAGTGAGGAGACGTGAGTAGACACGTAGCAGCCGGCGGACAGGTGAGACATGCGTAAGCACGGCTCAAACCCCCCCCCTCTAACGAAGACTTCCAGGCGAAGAACTTTAGGCAGATGTAGTAACTTCTATCCACCGAAGTAGCCGACGAGGATATGACCCAGCAGGTCCAGAGTCCATGTGTAGAAATTCAGCCATCCATCAGGGGTTCCGCCTTCCGGTAGAAACTCTGCAACTCCCAGAGTCCAGCTGACTAAACAATACTTGTGTGTGAAGTCAGTTCATACTCCACTCATTTCTGTCCGGCACCAACACATGATATCCTCTTGTAGTCACATAACGGGCCGAGGAGCATCGGAGCAGCCAAAAACTAACCAGTCCAAAATAAATGGCAATACCCAGGTCACTCGACGAAAAGATGCAGGAGTCTGAGCTGGTCCGCGAATATCCGGCTGTCGTGATGCATCCACCAGCGAACCAGTCCGGTCCTTGCGGCAGCAAACAGAATCTCCACTGCTCCATTCAGAGCGGAACCCCGCCAGGCACATGAAGGGAGCCAAGTAGCTTCGGCTGCCAAGACACTATCCCAACTGCAGTAGTGCCTTCCAAGGCGGGCCCAGCGAAAGAAGAAGCGCTGCAACAAACTCGAAGAGGGATGTGAGGAGGGAGAACACAACGGGAGTGCTTACCCCTCAGACACATGAACACCTATCTATATCAAAACGCTAACTTAAAACATGAGCATATTACAACCTTACAATAAAAATGAAGATAAAGATCTACTCACAAGTCAAATAAGTATAAGTAATGCACAATAGAATATCTTCAGATTATTAAAGTTACGCATGGTAAAGCTTCAAATGTGAGACATGACATTTTCTCTGCTTACCCCTACGGCCTTGCTGCGACAAAAGTACTGTGTTCCTCCCCAAAAAACGCGAAATGACGTAAGGTCCTACGTAGGGCGGAATAAATTTGGATCCTACTTGATTAACTTTAGAAGGGAGAGAAAAATTCCTGGCCAGAACGATATCTCCAGTGGTAAAGGGGGGATCTAACCTACCACTGTTATACCTGTCGCAAACAGATTCTCTAGCTTTCTGAAGATTACATGCTACTGAATCTAACACTTTCTCCATGGCATCCTGTTCCAACGGACTGTCAATGGAGAGTAAACCCCAAATACTTAACAGGGGATGGGTGAGCTCTCGTCCCAAAAAGGGGACGGAAGGTGAGAAACCTGTGGAGGAATGTACAGCACTATTAAGAGCTATGTTGATAAATTCAAGATCACGATCCCACAAGGTGTGGTCGTGGCGGTAGTATACTGTGAAAATGGACTTCAACACCTTGTTAACTCTCTCAGACATGTTGCCCTGAGGAAAGTAAGCACTGCTGAAGACAGGTTTGATGGCCCACTCAAGGCACATCTCACTCCACTCAGAAGATCTAAAATAAGTGGCGTTATCTGAAACAATCACTGAGGGTGCACCAAAAAACTTCCAAATTTGACGTCGCAATGCTAAGGTTATAGAGGAGGCTTTGAAATTACGCAAGGGAAGCAAAAAAATAAATTTAGAAAATATATCCACCACAACAAGCAAACAAGTGTTTCCTAATTTAGAACGTACCAAAGGTCCAAAGATATCTACATGCACCGTATGCCAAGGAGCGACGGGTGGATCAGCATCATATAATCCTAATTTACTATTTTGAGGTGGTTTGGAAACCTGACACTCATGACAACGCCTAACATACTGACGCACATCCTCTCGTAAGCTAGGCCAAGCAAAACTGTTGGCGATCTTCTTGAAGGTCTTTTCCATACCCAAATGGCTACCCAAAAAGGCATCGTGATAGTAACGAAGCACCAATGGTCGTAGCGAGACCGGAACAAAAACCTTTCTAGCACGTCCTGTTTTACCGGTGTAGTAAAGAAGACCCTGTTCAATCAGGTAGGGAATCCTGCTTCCTGATTCTATCTGCTGCTTCAGACTCAGACACTCATCATCGGATGCTTGTTCCTCTTTAATATTAAGATAGGACTGAGGAAATACACGACAAACATTAGTCTCAGCGATGTCAGGAGATGGAATGACGCAGAACTTATCTGGATCAAACATGCGCGAGAGTGAGTCGGCTATGATGTTATCCGTCCCTCGTACATGGTGAATTTTAAACCTGAAACGAGACAAACGAAGGATCCATCTGCCTAGTTTTCCTAGCTGGTTAGGATGATTAAATAACCAACTCAGGGCCTGATTGTCGGTAAACAGGTCGAATTCTGAGCCCTCTAGATATGACTGAAATTTCTCAACTCCAAATACACAAGCCAACGCTTCTTTCTCGTACACACCCAGCTTTCTCTCACTGTCTGAGAGTGTGCGGCTGGCGTAGGCAATGGGATGGAAGGTATCGTTGATGTGATGGCCTAAAACGGCTCCTAGCGCGAGTGAGGAAGCGTCCACGTACAATGAAAACCTCAAGTCAAAATTAGGCAGAACCAGAATAGGTGCAGAAGCTAAACAGTTTTTTAACGTATTGAAAGATTTTTCCTGTTCAGAATTCCATTCAAAAGGTGCGTTCTTTTTACGTAATTTATTCAGTGGGGCTGAGACTTGGGCAAGATTAGGAATGAAACGGGCATAGTAGACTAACAAACCTAAAAAACTCTGTACTCCCTTTACGTTCTTAGGGCGAGGAAAATTGACTATTGGGGCTACCTTGTCGGGGTCCATGAGCAAACGGCCATCGGAAACCACAAATCCTAGGAATTTAACTGATTTCTTTCCCAGGGTAATCTTGTCGGGGTTTGCAGTTAAGCCTGCATGCTTTAAACGAGTGCAGACTTCTCGTAGATGAACTAGATGATCATCAAAATTGTCACTATAAACTATGATATCGTCTAAATAATTGAAAGCATACTTAAATTTGATATCATTCAACACGTGATCCAGAACACGGCTTAAGGCTTGACTTCCAAAGGAAGCTCCCATGGGAATCCGGTTATATTGAAATTGCCCCCAAGGGGTGGAAAAGGCAGTAAAACCTCTACAGGTAGGATCAATTTGACACTGGTGAAAACTGGCATTTAAATCGATAACTGAAAAAATGCGACTTTTGCCTAACTGCTGCAAAGCCATCTCCACAGTAGGTAATCCAAAATTGTTCATAATTATTTTCTTGTTTAAAGGAATAAAGTTATGTACAAGGCGGTAATCAATACCATTCTTCTTGGCTACCAGAAAGGTGGGCGTACTATAATTAGAAACAGAGGGGGAGATTACATCTGCTCGAAGAAGCTTATCCAGAATATCTCTCATTTTAAGCTGTAGATGAGGGTTGGGCCTAAAAAATTTGGAACGCACAGGTATGTTGTCTTTCAACTGAAATTTGTAGGGTACAACATTACATCTCCCTATGCGAGTCGTAAAGACTTCCGGAAACTCGGCTACTAGGGCCTTCATTTTATGATCCTCATCACTGACATCATCCGAAACCAGAAGCTTAAATGCACTACGATCACCGGATTCTAATTTCAATGTTAAATTAGGTTCAAATCCAAATCTAAGTTCGTGATGTGAGAAATCTATGACTGCCTGTGAGTGCCCTAAAAAGTCTAATCCTAAGATGAAGGGGTAGGACAAATCAGGAACTACAAGGAACTGCCAGTCCCACGACAGTCGATCTATCTTGAAGTGTAAAACAACCATGGAATTGGAGGTGATAATGGAATTGTTAGCTGCACAAATTTTAATCTCAGCCTCATGCTGAATGTGACTTTTCAAACCTGGGGTAGAGCTACTTAATTGCCCTAAAAATGACTCACTAACCAAACTATTGGTGGAACCTGAGTCAACAAGAGCCGAAACGCTTTTACCACACAAAGAGATAGGCACAAAGAACAAACGTGAATCAGAAGTGGCTTTCTTGTTATAAGAAGGATAGGTACGCCGACCACTCTCACGGGGTACCCCAATCAGTTTCCCGGACACTGATACCTATAGTGCCCCGCTTTCTTACACCGAAAGCAGGTTCGAGAAGAGCTGTCCCTGAGCGGCTCAGTACAACATGATGCCATATGTCCATACCGACTGCAATTGGCGCATCTAACCGATGAATCTCGGGTGACTGCCCCTAAAGGCCTCGAATTAACTTTCGTGATCCCTGGTTGAGTTACCCCATCCGATGAACAAGTACTAACCACATTGACCCGAGTCAACCTGCCCCGCGATGACTGACGCCCAATTGGAAAGGTGGAGGTACCTGGAGAGGCTGGTGAAGGAGTAGAACATACTGAAGGAAATTGTTTTACATAATTATTCATAGCTACAATTTTGTTGTCTACTTCGCTGCTCCAACGACGCAACTCCAACATATTTGTAGGAGCGGTTAACATGACACTATGCTGTAAAATCAATGGTGAAATATTGTTAAGGATGACCTGAACTAATTGCGCTTCTGTTAATTTTAGTTCTAAAGCCTCGGCATAGCTGGACACTGAATTGATAAAATCGGAGAGACTCTCTTGTGGTCTTTGAAACCTGTAGACTAGTTCCTGTTTACATGCTTCTAAAATGCGCGGAGGACAAACCAGGGAAACCACACTAGCCTTAAAGGCGCTAAAAGTAAGCCGAGATGTAATCGCTTCCGTGAGTAAAGGTAAGAAGGCATCACCGCATTTCCCCAAATATGCCTTCAAGAAATCTGACTCACCTACTAACTTTAACTTGTGTACTCTAGCCGCTTCATGAAGCTGAGACATAACCAGTTGTGGGGAACTACCTTCTAACCTAGGTAATCCCTTTAAAGCATTAAGGAAAACCTTTTGATCTAGGCTAGAGGGAGCATGAGTCTCAGTAGAGGCGGAAGAAGGAGCTGCGGGAGTGTCTATGTTGGCCCTTAAATGATTTATTATTTTAACTCTAAATTCTTTCACTGTTTCGGACTCATCAAACTCTATTTCATTTTCATTCAAATAATCAATAAGGTCGCTACGTTTTAAAGTATATACCCAACCTACAGGGGCCGCAGAAGTTGCCATGTCTCCCGAGTGCGCACACCACCAAAAAAAGTAAAAATCCTGATGCTAAATCCTTACACCTCCGCTATAATGCTCTTAAGGAGCAGAGTGGCGCAGCTTGAACCATACTGTGCGCAAGGTAAGTTCAAAACGTCACAGCATCCTTCAAGCTGAACCAGCCAAGGATGATTAAAAGAAAACGTTCGTAAAAAATAACAAGTTTCTTAAGAATGCAGGAGGTGTAGGGGAAAAATCGGCGCACCATCTACAGAAGAGCCCAAGTTCAATGCAAGACTAATTTTTTATTCTCGTTAGTAACAATAACAAATATATGGACCGATGTTCCAGCATAACAAAGATTTAAAAGATAATACATAAGTGGTATACTATACAACTTGTAATACTTTACATAATACAGACAAAAAGTCAGGTGGTGACGCAATCGGTAAACGATATTTGAACTATAACAGCCTACTTTAACCAGTGACCTGCAGTCAAACCAGCTACGCAAAGATTTGAAACAAAATGACAACACACTATAAATATTGACGGCGAGCGAGCCATATGGTCATGGGCGAAGGGAGAACAACTGATAATGAACGTGGCCAACGAAAGAAAAGGAAAAAAAAACAAACACAACTCTAATTTAACAAGCCACTACAAACACAATAAACAAACAAACTTCGTTAAGGTTCCAAGTTACTCACGCCCATGACCACGGCTTCGACGTCACCAAGTGCACAAGTGCACACACCAAACTTCAAGGCAGACTGCAGGTAGCGACACCGCTAATAGCGTGTTTATATACAAGTTAACTAGGGGCAGAGTAAGCACACAGGGGAGAGGGGAAGGAAGAGGGGAACTAGCCCGAACCGTCCAGACTGAACTGGCTTGACCGAGCACACACCAGCGGAGGGGAGGCAAGGAGGGGCAGGGGAGGTGAGAAGGAAATCACCACACGCACAGCGAGCGCAGTCACGTATCAGCCGGCGGACAGTGAGGAGACGTGAGTAGACACGTAGCAGCCGGCGGACAGGTGAGACATGCGTAAGCACGGCTCAGCTTGTTTGATAAACATCTCCGTTGAACATGCCTGTAAAAGGCGTCGTACACATTCTATGTGCGACATCATTTGAAACTAGAAGGTCTTTTCAAAATAACACCGAAAGTTCGCGCAGCGACATTTAGGCCCTACATAGTCTGCCTGCCGATGTTGCAGTAAAAGAAATCATAAATAGTAATGGAAGGCAACGCATACGTGTATTAATTTATGTAGGGCCTATATCTACGCGTATCTACAATTCACCTTCGATATTTCTAGAATTACTGAGTATGTCTCCGTGTATATCTCTGACAAAAACAAGTTATTGTTTGAACGCAGAATCAAGGCTTGATCCCTGTGCGTAGTCGGGAAGCTTTCAAAGTCACGTGGAGTACACATTTGTACCACAAAAAAAAAAAATATTAAAGAATGGGGTTGGGATTTCTAATTTATAAATGCATCACAGTTGCTTATAATAAAAACGTCATTTTTAAGGCCACGCTAATTGAACTTTTTAATTAGCAGTTTTTTCGTTTATGCAAAAACTAAAGAAAATTGCTTACATGAAATGTTTATTCAATTAGTGGGGTTTTTCTTTCGGTCACCATTTGATTTATATGAATAATGTAGTTGCCTTAAGTAAGATATATCTAGGTTTTTTTTTTTCTTTTTGCTTTGTGGCATAATTAATTTTGTATGTCTTGCTATGATGTGTGATATCCTTTCTATCAGATTTTATGCCACGCAGGTGGCATGGATTTATCACCTAATTTCCTGTCTGGTTTCTTAGCATCTTTCGCATTTGACAAATCATACTGCAGTTCTCTATCTAAGGCGCTTCCGTGATCACTATAATACTGTACTCGTACTTTTAACAAAATGCAATACATGTAAAATTTCCAGCGTCTGTGAGATTGAAAGTAATTAATGTGGCATTAAGGTATGTCAATACTAAATTACCACATATAATTATGTAATATTTGGTGTAATACACAACAAAAAATTATTGAAAATAATTTTAAATTTTATTTGACTTTAATTGTAAATATGTCACACGACTGTGGTATTACAGTTGTTTATAGGTGCCGCAATGTAACCTCAACTTTTTTGTAAGATCTACTGGCTTAGATCTACTTTAATGCGTATTTTGCATCTTCCGATTGAAAACATTTTCTTGTGGTAGTCACATGGCATTTCCTGCATGGCAATACTATTGTTAACGTTTGGCGGAATTATACATCATTGGCCTGAAAAAATATCTAAACCAGAAGCAGATATACCACAAAGGCTGAAATTGCCATATGGTATGTAAAGCGTGAGTGAATATTCCACCACTGATTTTTATAAGTTATTACTGGTGAAATAATCGTGTGTGTAAATAAATATTCAAACACTTCCCCTATTTGTTTAGTCCATAGGCTGACTTTGTAGAGGGAATGAGGATGGCTTAGTAATCAAGCAACATCAACCTGACATTAAACACTCCCATCACGCTCATGCATGTCTCACGAGAAACTCGCACCCATGACCCCACCCTCCGCCAGCTGGTGAGTCTTCTACAGCGAAACGTATTTCAGCACTGTAATGATCCTTCTGACACTAGCAGAGATGACTAAAAGATCAGTAATTTTCTGTACCTGAACCAAAATCTACTTCGTACAAATTCCCACCAAACATCACTTTAGATGAGCACGTACGTACTGTGCTGTAAATGTTATATTATTTACTATATTTTTTCATAACTGGTCATCCAGATATTTTTCGTAAGCCTACCTGTAAATAATAAGCGTGTGTAAGTATCGTTTAAGAATAAAAGTAAAGATCAGTACTTAACTAGTCCCTATATATATATATATATGGACTAGTTGAATAGTTGAAGTCGTTTACCTTTTATTGCACATTATAGGCAATTAACTTCCGAAATTTCGAATTGAATTCGAAGTGAAGACATTGAAGAATGAAGCCTTCCTTTAATCCACAGTCAAGTGAATGGCAACGTAGTTGGTTTGGTTACATCTTGTTGTATGCACTTGAACGTGGGGAAGGATACAAATGGGCAGGGACGCACTAACTTTTTTGAAGACTTACGACGAGCGAGCTACCTATCAATATCCTACTATTAAAACGGCATTGTTCATGTAATAATTTGCTATTTGAATTTGGAAAAACGCTGTTTTCTAACTTTACGTGACAAATGAGACTTCTGTTAATCCAATAATGAGTGTATTAAATTAGTGAAAATACACTAATTGTGAGGATTTTTTTTTGTCTCGTGAAAAACAGTTTTAAATATTTAATACAATAATTTATTCAGAAATGAGCTGCCCTAAAATTTTATACGGACGGAATTGCGATTATGCAATAGCACGGTGCATTTTAAAACCACATATAATAAATATGGGCAACTGTGTTATCATCGTATGGTTCAGGAGAGTAAAAAAATAATTTGCAAGCTGAATAAAATGTAGCCTATAGTATGCAGCCTACATATAATCATTGCATATTATTTTAACCTTTTATCATGATTATAACTTCACAAATATATATAAATATATATAATTATGTAATTCTAATAAATTTGCATTTATACTGATATTGTAGATACACACATTTATTATACGAGCATACTTCAAAACTGTTTCGAAGGTCACCATAATGAGCAAGAAATTTCTTCGCTAGTAAATTTCCATTTCGGTGAAATTCTTATGCCTTCGAAACAAAATTTAATACGCCAACGTATTACAAAGTGTGTTAAAGTAATTTTTAATTTTTTTCATTAATTTTTCTGTTAAAAAAATTACTGTTCATTCCTGCAAGAATCATAAATCCTTTCTCTTACCACAGACATAATCTGAAACACTTGCACGACCTAAGACAAATCTTTGTAACTAGTAATCGTTATTCCGAAGTCGGCAAAGCCTGAAGAAATCTACTTATAATTTATGTAAGCAAATAAATTATTATTTTATATGTGATTTAGAAGTCATTACGTTAGTGTGTGGTTATTATTAATTCAGCAACAAGCCACAACATGTTGAAAATTGTTTTTCACAGAAATTTTTTTACAGAAACTGATCAGAGAATGTGCGATGTAAAAAGGAGAGGGAGAGAGAAACACGTAGGCTTTTAAATTGCGTTATTAGTTACTTTATCTATTGATAACCTTTTTTAGGCATTCAAAAACAAACATACCTACAATATCTACAATATGCCTACATATCTGTACATACAGTACACGCATATCTAAGCTACACATTACCTCCCAAATCACATCAAATACTTTTTGTTCTTGTTTTTATGTTTGTCAAGCTGCAGTTTCTTCTTTGCATCTTGAATGTATGGCGGATCTTTGATGCTCAGCCCTCGAGCTCTCCACGAATCTATCATTTCAGGCAGAAGACACTCCTTGTAAAATGTCTGAAGTTTTGGAAGCATTTTACTCAACCAAAATTCTCTACTTATTCTGACTTCGTCGATCAGTAAACCTGTAAAATAATCCATATTTTTAATATGAAGATGACTTGTGTTATGAGTGCAACTGAAACATACACGGGACTTGCAATTTATCAGAATAATAGCTGTTAATTGTGATTAACCAAAAGAATTCAAATATAATAATTTCATACTATATATTGGCTTACTATAAATTGGGTAAGCACTATTATTTTTGGATTAAGAAATATAAATTAAAGTTTAAGTGAGTTGTTTTATTATTTGTATGGCGTTATGTCCAAAAGACTTCACTGAATCAAAATTCCCCATTGCATAGTTTAATAACTTTTGTCTGATTAGATATTCACTTATTTTAATAGGCCTAATAATAATGTTTGTGGTTAGTTTCGTGAAGTAAATGCAACATTAATTCAAATATAACAACTCTCGTATAAATTATATAACTATAACTTGTTCTACGTCCTCAGATATATTATGCTAATGTATGTATATAATGTAGGCATGTGTGTATTCAGTAGCGTAAACTTATATTGCCGAAATGAAGAGCGATGCGACGCACATATGGTCCCGGTCCTACATTTTACTGTACACTATAATTCTACTCTCTTCGCAATGCTGCAAAATATTTACAGCAATATAAGTTATCGTATATTAATATATATATTTATAATATACAGACAACTGGAGCAACGAAACATTTACGTTTAACATTTGATTTCGTATGGGTAAACTTTTTTCCTCCTTTTTTTAAATATGAACGCAACTGAGCGTAATAAATAATTACGTAGTTTTCTGGATTTATTTATTAACAATACTTGCTTTGCGCAAATAAGGTGAAATCATTCAAGCATTGCAAAATATTTTTCTCACTGACCCTACAATAACAGTTATGTATATGTTGTCAGATAACACGCAGGCCCAATGTATTAATGTTTTTTAAGCAATTTTTTATTTGTCTGTACGCTCTCTCGCCGATATTGCGTGCGTTTTCACACTTAATCTGCTAAATATAATAAATATTTCATTTCTAAATAAGTATACGAATTCGATAGAGGTATTTTAATGAATACTACTTACTATGTTGAAGTTTGGAAAAAATATCATACTTTACCGGTCCCTAGTAAAGCTATGACTATATATTTTTTTTTCAGATATTGAACATTTTGTTTACCATATAATATTATTGATACATGTTTTCAATCATATTTAAGTCCACGACGTGTAGATAAAGCAGTTAACGAATGTTATGCTGAAGTTGTAATAACTTTGGATATTCATTATAATTGGTTTATAATCAGTGTCACACAAATTGCACACATAGTAAATGAAATAATTTTATTTGCACCGTCAGTAACATGGTAATATACACTTATAATTTGGTGGCCCACACTGAGGTGATATGGTATACCAGTTTGCAAAATCTGTTTTAGGGTCTAGGATTCAAACTGAGTATTTGTCAAGAACGAAGGGGGAAAATATACCAGAGTTTCAATGCCGTGGTGAGTCACGACCTACAAACTGTAAACAGCTCTAGGAAGGCATTCGTACCTCCCCCCTCCCCCCCAAGGCACCAAGGCAGCTACCTGACAGCTTGCCTCCCTTCCTGCCCCCCTCACCCATCTAGCCATCGCTCATCTGAGATATTTGCCCCTGCCAAATTATTTCAATACAACAAATATAATATTATAGCTTTCCTATTACAGATAGAGACATGCGGTCTGAATCTTTTTTGATCTGAATAATTTGCAGAATATGCCTTAATATTCATTTTATATATAAAACGGGCAGCCTGTTTACAATAGAGTATTGAAAAATGAACAAGTCATTTAAAAACTATGTGAAAATGTTATTAAAATAATGGGTATTAACGCAAGTGTATACCTGCATTATCTGCGTTTTGGTTTTTATTTCACCTTTTTATCTTATTTAGTGCATACATAAAATGTAATTTAGTTATCATTGATTTTCCTATACTGGCAAGATGCCAGCGCCCGACCATCCAACAGCCTTAAGGCAATTCTTTACAGAATTATAAGTAGGCCTTTGAAGAAATAAGATTATGCATTAAGTCTGTATCTGTGACCATTTTATAATGTTTATATCTGTGAACAGAACTGATGGCAATGCTTTAGAGAATTGGATAAAAGTAATTGAATTGGAGTTTAAGCATTGTTGTGAATCAAGACTGCATAATAATGTATAGAGACATACTAGTACACGATAGGTTAAATTGTAAGGTAAGTTGGTGTAACTAGCCCCATGGGGTAACTGGGTCATTCCGTCCTAGAATTTCCTTGTACATATCAGGGGGAAATTCCACTCTGTTGTGGCAACACTGGTAAGCTGAAGTTAACAAAGCAATAGCTATTTGGTCTTCAGCTGGGTTGAAGAATGTGTTATGGCTGCAATTATTTTTTTGTATTTGTGATCACAAAACATCTTTCTAGAAAGATGAATTCAAAAATTTTTGGTAAGTATAAAAACAGATGGTAATGTGCCAAAATTACAATTTTTCAGATTTCCGCCAAACCTGGAGATGTGAGTACCTTCATTATTTTTTTGTTATATATTACTTTTTATATTTGGGATTAGTTTTGTATGCATGCTAGGTTTAACTGCATATAATAATATGATGGGTAAATAATGAACTAAATTTTTCCGGAATTCAAGTTATTTTTTGATTCTGTGATGTTCCTGTTTTTAAATAGGTAATAAATAGTGTTGGTGGTCCGTTAGGTTAGGTGAGGTACATTAAAAATATTGTAAATACGTTTTGAAAATGTCTACTATAGTAAATTACCAATTTTAAAATATGGGAATTCTAACAAACTGTTCATACATTAAATGCTCAAGTGACAAATAAATACTTAAAATGCAATACTCAGTTCTCTCATTATGAAAGAGTAAAATAAAAGTATTAAATCCTCTGAAATTTTAAATATCTATGTAATGTGATATGTCTCTAAGATTTATTAAAACAAAATAACTTAAACCTCCAAACAAAAAATAAAAAGGCAAACAAACCAGTGAAAATTCACTCTATTTAGGTAGCCACTAATTTTGCGGTTTTCAGTGTTTAGAGATCGCTATCGGACTCGTTTCGTGTGTGCATCGACTCAAGGAACACTGCTGCACACCTGAAAATAAATGTGAGTGTTTTCCTGCAGTAATTTCAACAGAAACTGCATTTACAAATGTACATTTTTGCCTTGTAAATATCTACTGCAACAATGGGTTAGATTAGGTTAGTGTTTGCTTCAGTGTACCCAACTGTCGCGGTGGCCATTCCGCGGAAGTATGCGTCGCTACATCTAACAGACCTCTTATTTATTTTCTAACCTAAATAAACTGACTTCACAGCTTAAACTGTGCGCGATTTTGACAGGGTACTGTTCTTATAAATACAATACTCATTTTTATTCCTTATTCTACCTATATCATTCCGTTTTTTGAACTATTAGAGACCAGATACTTTTTTAATAATAATCGAAGTTGTGAAAAATTGTTTATTTATGTATTTCATTATTCCGGACTTTTTACTTGTATAATGTACTCTTATATTATCTTAAAATAGTCCCATGTTCAGTTTTTCAATTTTAATTATCGTTCAGTGCTCGGTTTGGTCGTTTTTCGGTTTTAGTTGTGAACAAATTACCGCACATATACACACCGAGTTCGCAGGCCTCCCCCCAGGAGCGCTGCGCGCGCGCCACGCCAAGGAGAAAGAGTGCGCGCTGCTTGGTGCGCATAGAACAAAAACAACTCTGGTTTTCACTCTGATTAGCGATAAATTAGTGACTTTACCAACTTTTTAAGATGCAGAACGACGAGGAGTATCCCTCTCTTCCCATTTTGATTGCCACACCACCAAGAAACTCTCCAGTGCACATAAATGCGCCCATAACAACATCGAAACTAGTGTCGTTCATGGCACTGTTTCACCGTCAAACAGTGACCACACCGACCCATCCTCGCGCCCAGTGACTCCGACAAACAGCTTGTGTAAAGGTATCCGAACAGCGCCGACTTGATGGACTTATCCCCACATCATGCCTCCCATGCACCATGACAACAACAACGATCACGACCTCGACATTAAGCAGCACGCCAATCTTCAGCCACATGTGTACGGCCCCGAGCACTGACTACCAACAACACCAACAACAACACCAACAACACCACCAACAGCATCAACAAGAACTGCAGGAACAGATTAACCAGCAACTCCGACAGCTCCAGTTACAGCAACAACAGCGACAACTTCCTGCCCTGCTTGACCTACCACTTGGACCACCACCACCAGCGCACCAAGCACCACCGCCTCCCCAGGACATTATCATGGAGGATGGCTTCGTAAAGCCTAAAAAGACATGCAAACGCCCCAGGACAGACTCAATCGGCTCTGTCTCATATATCACCTCCACCATCACCACCAGTAACCGCTTCGCGGACAACCTGCACCTGGATGCAGACGACAACGACGACGCCCCCACCCTCCCGACGACGCAACCGAAACCAAAACCACAAAGACAGCACCAACAGAAACGCACTGTACGAAGAGACCACCAACAGCCTTCCACCTCCTCCGCCCCTGGCCCATCCTCTGCCCCAGCCCAGAAAAACCCCTCATCACAGCCCAAAATGCCACCCATCTCTTGTATCGTCCCAGCTCACACCCAACCATTTCTTACAGCAGCAAGACTCCAGAAACAGCTGACTGGCATCCTTACCATCACCAGCATAAAGGACAAGACGACCTTCTACACATCAAATGCTCATGACCACACCATACTGTACGACTCCCTGAGACAGAAAGGGTTCCAACCCTTCACTGGACTACGCCCCGATGAAAAATGCGACAGGGTGGTCATAAAGCGACTGCCCCTAGCAACCACTGCTGACGAACTCCGAGAACAACTCCAGCAAGATGGCTACCCAGTGTCGACGGTGGTCCCACTGAGGATGGGCCCGGACGCGGACACCAAGCCATTCTTGGTGTCCACGAATCAGACAGGGGAAGCCCCCCAACTCCTCCAGATCAGGAACCTTGGCGGCTGGGTGGTCAAGGTGGAGAAGTACCGTGGATCCGGCAGAGTTCCACAGTGCTATCGCTGCCAGACCCCTGGCCACCGCTCCAACAAGTGCGACCGCATCCTCCGGTGCTTCAAGTGCGCCGGGGAGCACTGGTCCCGGGAGTGCACCGCCGGCCCCGAGAAGAGGAAGTGCTGCCTCTGCAATGGTGCCCACATCGCCACTTCACCGGAATGCCCCACACTCATCGCCTACACGAAATGCCACCCACACAGACCCACAACAGATGCTCCCACTCCCACTTCTGCACCCCCACCACCCAACACCACCTCACACCGAACATTTCCCCCCCTCAAGGGAAACGCCTGGACCAAACCGCCAACCATCGCCACGCCACCCCTCCCCCCACCAAGCACCACTCCCCCGGCCACGAACAACCCAACCACCTCCGCAGAAGCTACCTCCCTCACCGAAACCTTTCACACCATCATCTCCTGGATAAAAAGCTACCTGCCCATCATCCGCCGCACCATGACTGCCCTCTCCCAAGCCCCCACCAAGACCGAAAAGTTTGAGGTACTCCTTCAAGCCCTGCTCTCACTCTTCGAATGAATCCCACACCACCCCTCAAGATCCTCATCTGGAACACCTTCTCCCTCCTCCCCAAGCTCCCAGACCTCCTCCACCTCATCCAGAGCCACTCCCCCAATGTCGTATTCCTTTCAGAAACCTGGCTCTCTCCCACTGACCAACTCCTGATCCCCGGCTATGCCACCCACCGCTCCGACCGCGACGGGAGGGGCGGGGGGTGGCACTGCTCCTCCATTCCAGAATTTCCCACCATCGCCGCAACACCCAAACGTCCCCCGCGACTGAGGCGGTCGCTGTGCGACTCCACGGAGGTCCCTACGCCCTCACCCTGGTATCCCTCTACCTCCCCCCACAACACCCCTTCCCCACAGCTGAAATTGTGGCCCTCGGTAGGCTGGACGCACACGTCGTGCTTGCGGGGGATCTCAATGCCACACACCCCTTCTGGGGCTTCATGACGGCCAACAGAAGGGGCCGTTCACTTCGTCAGCTCCTCCGCACCTCCCACCTCTCACTCCATGCCCCCCCTACACCCACATTCTACCCAGCTCAACAAAACAGACATCCTAACATCATAGACCTCGCCCTTTCCTCAGCTCTCCCCCTCATCACAGACCTCCGCACCATCACCACCGGCACCTCAGACCACATCCCCGTCATCGGCTCACTCCATTACCTCCCCTACACCAACCCCCACCTCCCCCACTTCGACTTCCCGAAGGCGAACTGGTTCGCTTTCCAGAACTCCCTCTCCGACTCCCTCGATCTCACAACCCCCTTCAACTCCCCAGCCGATATTGACACCAACACCCTCACCCTCACCCATGCAATATCGGATGCGGCAGGAAACACAGCGTCTCGCCTCCCTCTCCACAACCACCGGCTCCCTCTGGTCCTACCTCAGGCGACTCAAAGCCACCCCATCCACCATCCCACCCATCACCACTCCCACAGGAGTTGCAGAAACTGCCAAAGAGAGATCCGAGGCATTGGCCGCCTACCTGCAAACCACCTTCGCCTCAGCCACCAACACCTCCCTTTCATCAGACTCCTCCGATGACGAGGCTTCCCCCCTCTCTCACCACGTAACCTTCCCCCTACTCCCCGACACCCCCAACTTCCCCCTGGTCACCCCCAGGGAACTCCAAAAAATCATCTCTCAATTCCGCCTCTCTGCGGCCCCCGGCTCAGACTCAATACCCACCCCAATCCTACGTCATCTACCCCGGAAAGCCATCGTCTTCCTCACCGAGCTCATCAATGCCATGTTCATCCACTGCCACTTCCCCTCCTCTTGGAAGACAGCCATCGTCTGCCCCATCCCCAAACCTGGCAAACCACCGACCCTCCCCTCATCCTACCGACCAATCTCTCTCCTTCCAATCCTATCAAAGGTCGCGGAGAGGACCATCCTGCAACGCCTCCTCCTTGTCATCACTGACCACAACCTACTCCCCAATCACCAGTTCGGCTTCCGTCCCCACCACTCCACATCCCACGCCATCGCCCGGGTGGAATTGCTGGTGGTACAGGGCTTCTCCAGGCGGCAACACACGGGCATGGTGCTCCTCGACCTCGCACGAGCCTTTGACTCTGTCCCACATGCTCAACTCATCCGCCGCCTATCCGCCACCGCAATCCCCCCGCACCTGACCCGCCTTCTCTGCTCTTTCCTGGAGGACCGCTCCTTCCAGGTGAGAGTGGAGAACATCCTCTCTAACCCCCGACCCATCCAGGCTGGTGTCCCCCAAGGAGCCATCCTGAGCCCCATCCTGTTCATCCTCCACATTGCAGACCTCACCCCTCCACCTGGCACCTACCTTGTCCAATACGATGACGACACATCCCTCCTCGCCTCCTCTGTCTCTGAGCCGTTGCTCAGGGATCGCCTCAGTCGCGGACTCACTTCCCTGAACACCCAATTCCTAGCGCACGGCATCGGGATCAACCACGCCAAAACCAACGCCATCCTGTTCTCCAGATACCACCCACGCCATGACCATCCTCCCAGAATCACCCAACACACCATCCCTTGGTCACCAACCATCCGCTACCTGGGAGTCACACTGGATGCATCATTCACATTCCTCCCGCATCTCAACAGTATCTGTGCCAAAACCAGAGCAGTCATGGGACAACTAGCCCTAGTCCTCCGCCCCACCTCCGGCACTTCGCTCCAGAACAGAATCACTGTCTATCGCACCCACATTATCTCCCACCTCATGTACGCCTGTCCCACCTGGTCTCACTCATCCCTCTACAACCTAAGACCTATCACCAGGACGTACTTCCTTGGCACCCGTCTGATCCTGGGGCTCCCCCGTGCCACCCCCCGGCAAGAACTCTTACATGAAACCAGTCTTCCCCACATCCATGACACCATCTCCAAAACCACCAAGAAATTCGTCCACAAATGCTCCCACAACCTCAACCCCCTCATCAGACAGATCGCTGACCCTCCCCCCAACTCACCTCACCCCAGAAGACCGCTCTTCACGACGGATCATCTCCAGGCAGAGGACTCCACCGACGAGGACGACATCGACCCAGCGGGAGGGGCCGGTGGCTAACCCTGGGGACCAGCACAGCTACGAGAAGGCACTGCGGAACCAATCACACCACGGTACTGCACCACTCTCTACCTGACCACCCCACCGAAACGCAGATCCCGACGCCGGCCGCAAGGACCGGGCCCGAGCCAACGGACCCGGCCACACCATCACATCATCACCACCCTCACCACCAAATGTAAATAGACACTTCACCTCACACAAATCACCTGCCCCCAAGGACTTGAATGTTGGAAGGGACAAAAAATGTATGTATCTTTAATTGTAAATACCTTAATGTAAGTGTATCAGATGTTTTCTTCCATGTTTTTCTATTTGTATTCTCCTTTTTATAATAAAGAGCTAATTTTTGGCGGAGCGGACCCCCTGGCGGGGGGTCCCCCATTCAAAAAAAAAAAAAAAAATTAAGAAATAAATAAAGTTTGTGTTTAGAAGCGAGAATTATTTTTTTGCTATACCTACATGAATATATGTTATCTCTGTTCTTTGTAACTTTATTTAAATTTATTACACTTTAAGTTATAGAGTGAAAAATTATATTCCAGGTGTCGGAAGTGGGTTGTTAATGTTGGTAACACTAATTTGCCTCATGTTCCTGTTGAAAAACTTTATGAGCTTCGTTATGTGTGTGCAACACACTTTACTGAGAATGATTTTACTGTTACCTGTGACGACTAGTTGCTTATTATTATTAGTTGATTTGATTTGACTGTTACTGCTACCAAATTAAAATTAAATTAATATTGACATTATACAATTATTTGTTTATGTAAGTAAAATGCTTAACTGGAAACGTGTCAGCATAAACCAGCCTCAGAACAGAATACACCTCATCAATTATAATAACGTTAAGTCCAGAGGAACTTAGCTTAATAAATGATAACAACATATGTATCTTCATCTATTAGTGGTGATATATTTAGAAAATACATTTAAAGCTAAACAAAAAAAACAATAATGACTCATCTGAAGAGGTAAACAAAAGTCATAAAATTCTCATTAAAATTGAATATTTGTTATCAATAGTAAACCTAGGGTACACCCAAATTACAGACTTATAATGTTAAAAATAACTTTATATTAGTTATTTAGTTTTTATAACAGATTTAAAAATAATGTTATATCCATAATTAATTAATAGTTTACTAATTGAGTCTATAACTTTAAATGTAGATTAAAAACTTCTTCAGGAACAAAACAAAACATTTTATAAAAATATTTAATTTAAGTAATTAAAGTCTTTGGGAAACATTATGTAATTAAAATCTTTTGTCCAACATTAGGCGACGAAAGTCTTTTTCATTTGTAAGCGTTAGGTGACGAAACGTTTGTACGACAAGCAATAATAAAACTTCATTAAAAAGAGGAACGGACTTAGCTGAAGATGAGAAATATCAGTGACATGTTCAAGACGAAAACTCGTACAGCAGCCGGCGCAGAACCATGCTGCCCGGGCCGACAAGGACGCAGATTCAATTCGATATATTTTAGAAGCCAGGTTAAAGAATAACCCAAAACGTAAAGAACTTGAAGAGGATCCAAAACGTTAACCTCCTGCAACATAAGGTTGCAGAAAAACAAATATTAAATCTACAAAGGCAAAGGCAACAACAACAAAAAAACTCTCACTCTCTCTCATGCTTTCTCGTGACTTACCGAAATCGGAGGCTGAAGAAATTTACACTGAACTTCACGTCATCTTGTAAAACCAAATAAAAACACCACTTCTACGTGAGATGTCTACAAAAATAAACTATGGTGCGAAAAAGTACATTAATCAACCACCATCACTGACTGGAGCCATCTTGGCGAATGCCGAGAACAACGGACGAAGCAGGTAAGTAATTATAAAACAATGGAGCATCGGAAGCTTACCGAACTACCACCAGGTTGCGTGGACGGTACCAAAAAAATGCTCCAGGAAAAAAAATGGTCTAGAGTACAGATTTTTTATATGAAATCACGTGAAGAAGCGAGGAGAAACTGCAAGCAACTGCTGACAATCACGTGGGCAGCACGCCGGGACACGGCGGACAGGCAGGCGTTACTAAAAACTCTTAGGCTAGCACAGAACATCCGGCGAAGAAATGGAAGGCTTTGACTGAAGCCAAACGAAAAATAGAATTGTGTCCTTAATGGAATATAATACAAAATTTAAAATAAATATCATTAATAAAATTAAATAAAAAAACTAAATTAAGTTTAAAATGTAATTAAACACAAGCAAACATTGTAAGGCTCAATATAAAATAATTATTAGGTACAGAAAACAAAAATATTTTTACTATTTTACGAGTGCCGAAACATGAAACGGCACATACCAAAAAACAAAAGGCTAAAGAAAACTGCTGTACCCTCTCAGTTCAGTGAAAAAGTTGTACCGCTGGACGATAAGCATCTTGACCAATTTCCTCTTCATGTGAAAGCAGTTCATCCTAAAGGAAATCATTATGGTGAGTGTTGTGTAAAACATCTTTTCTAACTTTCTTTTCTAACTTATGTTTCAGTATGATTATTTTAAAATTATTATATTTGTTTATTTAAAAAAAAATAGATATTCACACATATAACGCCAGAAATGCTAGTAAAATGAAGATAGTAGAACATAACACTAGGCAATTTGGAAATGGACTAAATTAGCCTACATGGGAGTAAAACTTTACAACTTACTGTCAGAAAATAACTAACATAAACAGTTTACCAGTATTAAAAAAACAGTATAACAAATACATAGAACATCCTTCTTACTCTCTGAAGGAATTCTTTAATTTGATAGATAGATAGTATAGAAAAAGAACTGTTATATTGATGACTTGACTTCTTTAAGTACTGCTTCATAATTTGCATAAAGTGATAAATGAATGTTATTTTACAAAAATCAATTATCTACAATTAACTTTTAACATTATCATGTACCTGCTATACAGTTGAATTGTGTAACTTATCTGTATTTTTCATATAAAAAAAAACATGATTGTAAGCTTGTTTTATGTAAATAGTAATCTGTGTACATAAATATTTTTTATATATGTAACTCACATGTAAAACTTGACATGTTTTATATCCCGGAGCTTAGAATCCATTTGGAATCAACAGAACAAAAAATAATAAATAGTGTACCGTATTTACTCGCACATAGGTCGCCATCGCACCCATAATTTGAGGTCTTGAATTTGGTATTTAAGATTCCCCCCATATAGGTTGCACCGGTAATTTAATGACGCGAACGGCCGGCGCGCCGTGCACGAAAGAGTTAACGGGTACTGTAAAACTCCGCTACTACGAGAGCTGATAGTGGCGTGATAAATTGTTGTAACAACAAGTACTCGTAATAACCGAATATAGAAAATTGAAGTCAAGTTAGATTCCTGACTTCTTAAAAAGTCTTAATTGTAGACTATAACTCGAAAAAAGTGCTTTGCATTGAAAAAATGCACAGAATAAAAGTTGTAGTAAATTTAATTTCGAATAAAAAAGGCCTGTTATGATTTTTTATATCTACAGCGGTTTGCGTTTTAAACGTGCGATTGTTCTGACGCGTGAGGAAGTTCCCGACACAGATAAGATAGTGGCTGGGGAAACCCTTACTTCTCCCCTTCCCTTTTTCTACTTGTTTGCCATCCAGGTGCAACATCGCCCTTCGTTTACCATTTTTTTTGGCGCTAAGTGAATTCGCGTCATGCGAGTCCGGCTATGCTAGCCGGCTGGTTGTTATTTTCGTTCAAAACATGGCGAAGGAAATTGTGTGGATCAGGTAGAAAACATTCAGCTCTAAACGAAAGATATAAGAACAATGCTATCCTGAAATGCTGTGACATGTTTTTGGAGTAGATAATCACAGCGACAGACCGACAGGATTCGCTCCCGCCCTTGCCGTCAGCGATGTTTATTTTGACAGCTCAAGCAGTTATCTTTTCCACGACCCTTCACAGCGTAAAAAAAGAGAAGAAAAAACCCGTTCGAATGCAGATGTAAAAGTAACTATGCAGTAAAATAAATATATTTACGGCCCTACTAAATTTTTTTTATTCAATAAAATTCGAGGTATTAGTGATTTTTCAGCAGAAACTGCTGTATGACAAATAAACAAATTGCATCATAATAACTTAAACTTATAAAGTATTTATTAACAACGAAGGACAGTCGTATAAGCCCATAAAAATATTTATTTGGCAGAGAATGGACTATACAACCTGGCTTTTGCCGCACGCGGTGTGGGAGGGGAGGAGGAGGAGGATGCTGACAGTTTCTCACGCAGAAGGTTGAAATAAGGGAGAGAATGTGTTTAAATGTTAGTTGGAAAAGGGGGAAGGGTGTTTTTACATGGTTTGTGGCTCTGGGAGGGATGAGCCTTGAAGAATTAGTAGGGGATGGGAGATGTAAGCGTCACGTCACGTATGACGTCAAGCCGCCGCTACCGCCAGCCTGGCCGGACGAGTTTCTTACGCTCTCACAGAATCTATCACAGCGGCTTTTCATGTGGGCGAGTAAGATAACATGACAGCTGAGACTGCTTTTCGTGCGATAGTGGACGCCCCGAGCTCGGCTAGTCACTGCCCCCAGCTCTCGCCAAGATAAATGTGAACACATAGCGCCCAACAAAGTGTAACAGACTTGTTTTTCAGCCAATTTTACTCAAATTTTCTACTTTCTCTGCTCAAATTTTTTACGGTTTCTCAAAAACGGTCGTATAAACGGAATGGACGAAACAGAGTGGGGTCGCATCGGCGGGATTCTACTGTATTGCAAAAAAAAATTCCTCAAAAATTTTTTTAATTTTTTCTTTACATAGAGGTCGCACTTCATTTTTTTCTCATCAAATCTGGTAAAATTGCCGCGACCTATATGCGAGTAAATACGGTATTTATACACCAACACAGATTTTTACCATTTTAAAAGACTGGTATGTAATTAAAAATTAAAGTTACACAAAATTGTTTATTTGTTTTTTTTGGGAACTTATTCCTCATAAACTTTTTCAAATAGATTACACTACAGTTAAATACCAGGTACATATAAAAGCTATGAAGCTTCTACCGATACAAATTTTTTTAACTATCCCCAGTTTTTATCTCATATGTATTCTGTACCCAAATAATGATACTTATATATTTGTTTTTACTATTATTTAGATCAGTCTACACTACTGCCACACAGTATCAGCGACCCCCCCGTGGCCAAGATGTTGGATGGTGAATATGTTCCTGGAATCAGTTCGATGCCACATCGAAAGAGAAAGCTTGTGGTATTAGATGATACCTATACATCCTCAGAGAAAATTCGGAAATTCTCTGGTAAGGTCCCAATTTAATCCTTAAATATTCTGCTCTTTCTTGTACAGTATAAATATTAAATAAATATTAAAAGCTTTGTTTTCCAAGTAATAGATTTATATATACCATCACAGTTTTCTACCAAGACCAGTATGTAATTCAAAATAAGTGTTATACAAAAATTATTATTTTTGATTTGCATATCAATATATAACAGTAACAAAGAAATAGCATGCTTATTTTACACGTAAAATACAGTGACCATTTTTTTTTTTAAATTGCAAAATTTTTTCCCCCGTTTTGTGAACTTGTGCCTTATAGAGTTTGTCAAGAAGTTTATGCTGTATTAACATTTCACAAATTTCAAATCTATATGTTAAGCTCTAGGTGCATCATATGTCTGAGTTATTTTTTTATTTAATTTTTTCCCCGGTTGTACACAAGTCCGCTCTGTGAAAAAATTGTTGTAGTTATTTTATTTATATTTTCTTTCTGTTGTAGATCAGTCTACACCACTGCCACAGAGTACGACACCTGCCCACATGGCAAGCGTACCGGATGGAAAATTTGTTACTGGAACGAGTTCTGTGCCTTGTCTAGAAAGGCAGCTTGTGGCATTTGATCATACCTATGCATCCTCAGAGGAAAACATGAAATTCTGTGGTGAGGTTATAATATAATCCTTAAATACTCTGCTCTTTCTTATACTGCTTTTGTTAGAGAGATATTTAAAATATTAGTGCTTGTGTTTCAGTGCTAATATTTAAAAAAAATTAAAAACTATGTATGCTAAGTAATGGATTTATATACACCATCACAGATTTCTATCAAGTGTAGTATGTAATTCAAAATCAATACTACACTAATTTTATTATTTTTATAGCATTTTTTCTAACTTAAAATACTGTGACTTTTTTTTTAAATGGCTAGATTTTATTCCCCAGTTTTGTGAGCTTTGCCTCATACATTTTTTTATGAAGTTTATGCTATATTTATATTTCACTAATTTAAAAGCTATAAGTTAAGCCTTTGGTGCTTTATTTGTCAGAGTTGGTTGTTTTCCTTTCAATTTTTTTTTTCAAGTTGGTCATGTTCGTTCTGTGAAAATTGTTGTAGTTTTATTTTATTTATATTTTGTTTTTGTTGTAGATCACTCTACACCACTGCCACAGAGTATGTTACTGTAGGGCCGCGACGTCTTGGCGTGTCGTTTTGCGGGGAAGCGGGGAAGAGTAAATGAGAGGGGAAGCAGCTGCGCGCGCACATCAGCCGCTATGCGGTTCATAGCAAAAACATCAGGCGCCACGCTCTCAGTCTGAAGTGAACAATGGAGCCCGACGCAGGACGTTCAAGATACAATAAAGTAATACATAGTGGGGAGAGGGAAATTAGAAGTAGTGTAATCCAGTGTTGTGATGAAGAAGCTGCCAACATATGTCTGCTAGTACCTCTAACAAATGCAACCGAAAGAGCTGCGCGATACACAGGTATAAGCCAAAGATCAGTTTCGCGCATCCGAAAACACAACAGAGAGACGCCAAATAAAAAACAAACAACAACATTATAAGTTTTTCAACGCATTCCCCGTAATTTCACCCGCGGTTTGTTTGTTTTGCATTTGGCAATTTTCCAAACTTTCTGCACCGCTTGTTAGAATATGTTTTATCTACAAGTGTAGCCGATATTGCTACACATTATATTGCATTATATTACATGATATTATATTACATTATATACATTATATATTGCATATATATTTTATGATATATATGATTTTATGATATATATAAATGTTTATTAATACATTATTTATTTATCACTCCTTTATTTGACCGTTAAACAGCCTCTCATGTTTAATTATTCATTTCAAGCCAAAAAAAAAACTGGGAAACGTTTGTTGTCAGTTGATGACTTTGATAGAAGAGTGATCAGACACACTAGCCACGAATTTTGTGCAGTAAAAAAACGACAAGGAAACTACTGCCAGTTTTGAAAGAAAAAATTCGGATGGAGTTAGGGAAAGACATCGCTGCGTAAAATACTCAAAGAAATGGGTTTTGTGTGGAGAAGAAGCCAAAATAAGCGAATGCTTCTTCTCGAAAGATCTGACGTTGTTGCTTGGCGATAACGGTAGCTGACTCAGATGAAACAGTGCAGGGAGACTGGGAAGAATATATTTGACATGGATGAATCCTGGGTTGACACTAATTTAACCTTTCAGAAATGTTGGCAAAAGAAAGGTGACGTTGAAGGTGTAGGTAATGGCAACAGGAAATGCAGCGCACAGGCTGATAGTTTTAAGCGTTGGTTCTAGGCAGGGTTTCCTTCCTGGAGCCTCTCTTGTTTATAAAGCAAGCACAACAACAGGAGACTATAAAATACGCGAGGATGGTTTGTTATAAATATGGTTTTCGGACCCCTCGAAATTACTAAAATGGTTCTTTCAGAGTGCTGTTATGGAAAAAATACCAACCCGTGTGCATAAAAGTGGTAAGGTTCTTGAAGTGCGTGAAAGTGTCATGTCGATCGTCTTCACATTTCAGCCAAACCAAATGGAAAAGTAAGCATCAGCGAGGGAGTTAGCTGCAAGTCTTAATTAATTGTGTTTTCTACAACAACCCACAATTACAAATTTAGTTCTTAACTTTTAAAGTATTGTATATCTATGTTTAACTATGTTTAACTAAGCTGCCCAGTCGAGCAAATAGTACGCTACCTTTAAATAATAAATTACCGTAAAGCATTATCGCATCTTTGTATCATTAAGATCTGCGCTGTGTTGCACCGTACGTGAGATTGTTCTCGACCAATGTTTTCGGAACGGCATGGAGACTTCCAGGCCGTTGTTATCTGCGGAGCAGACAAGGAGGGACTTGTCGATTACAAGGTCGCTGAGCTCTAGGGAGTCGACCCGCCAAGACGTCGCGGCCCTACTATACCTCCCCACGATAGGTACAAGGAAAAGCAGAGAGAAAATATTGGAACATTGAAGGAAGTGATTGAACTTTCCAAGGTATTAAAATTTTACTTTCATGAAATACATTATTTACAGACATTATTGGTGTACTTATTAAACTATATTTAATAATGTTTTAGTCATTTAAACTTAATTCATGAACATTGTATTTTGTTAATAAATTTTTTAGATGTATCATGGTTATTTATTTCATATTGATATTTTGTACAAACGGTTGTACCCCACAGCTTAAAAACTACTTAAAGAGAAAAAAATTGCTAATTTCACTTTATTAGTTGAAATCATCTTACCTGTAGTGTATATATTAATTTTATAAACCTGTTTGCACATGGAGTAGCTATAACAACCTTCTTGCATCGAATCAAGCAAAAAAAAAAAGTCTCAAACAGTTGACAATAAATGCATTTTCATAGTATTGCAGTAAAATTATGAAAATACAGTTTTTTTTTCTTTATGAAGTATCCGTAAATTTACAGCTATTGCAGTAAAACTATGAATAAACAGGTTTTTTTTTCCTTTATGAAATACTCCTAAATTAACAAAGATCCCTGGACAATTTATAACCGATACTTTCCGTAAATGTACGGTGAAAATTTTTAACAGTGTAGAAGTAATGAACAAAATCCATCTCTCCAAGACGAAACACCCAAATGTGCTTGATGTTTGTTTATCTTATGAAGAGTGTTTTAAGGGTAAGTTTCTGTATTCAAATCAATTTGTTATGCGTGAGAGTAAAATGCAACCTCCTTGAGCAAGGTTTTGAAGGCATAACCTTTTACACCATAGGGGTCGTCCACCATTAATCACGTGATGTTTTTTTTAGCAAATTTTTAACCCCCCTCCCCCCTAGTGATTTGTGGTGAGGTTTTAGACTATCCCCCCCCCCCCCCCCAAAATAAAACATGTGTATTTTTTTGGTACAAAATAGTTTTAAAAATTTCTGAATATTATCTTTAAATATTGGTATAATCTAATTTAATTCTGGAAAATTAAGCACAGTGATAAAAATGTCCAGACACACATTAAGGTTGCAGGTTTATTCTCACTGGCATAAAAATAATAAAGGAAAGGCTTATATGTGATTTACGCATATATTCGGCACCAAAATCACAGTCTTACTGGCGACTGGCAAGCCGAGCCGGGTGGTTCATGTGCGGCGGGCGGGGATATTGTTGCCTGGCTACGGCGAGTCAAGGTCATGCGTCGCTTTTCGGTTTAGTAAAAATCGGGCGAAAAAAATAAATACACGTGATATATTTCTACAATCCCCCCCCCCCCCCCCCACTTGTGATATTTCGTGATTTTTCCCGGCTTCCCCCCCCCCTTTTTCGAGCCTCACGTGATTAATGGACGATCCCATAAGATCCTGGGTTTTAATTGTTTTAAATCCATTAATGTTACAAGAGCTTTGTGTTTGGCGTAAAAAGTTTCATCATGTAAGGTACTTTGACCTAAACTCACTCCTAAAATGAGAACAATAAGTAGAAATATTTTTGGGTAGAGATTTATTATTTGACTTTTTAGATGATTTTGTGACACATATTTAGTTAAAAAAGAATCAGTACCCTGGTGTAAGAAAATGGGTGCAAATAAAGTTTTGCTTTACCTATGTGTTTTAATGATTGTTGTTCTCAATATAGAGAGGCTCATTTCTTAAGTGTACAGAGGACAAATATTTTATATATATTTTTTCTATATATCATGGCATACATCTTTCACTAGCAAAACTGATAAAATTTACTGTTATTTTAAATTTGGCTACACTTCTGCCACCTGACACACCATCTACACCGAATGTCAACATATTGGCAGGTGGTTCTTTTGATGAACATGAATGCATACAAGGTCGGAAAAGGAAGTTTTTGGAATTGGATGATGGTTGCTCTTCTGCTGCAAAACGTATCGATTTGTCAGGTGGGTTTTCTTTTGCACCAAAAGATATTTTGTCTATGACTATTTCTCTACAATTGGATAATTTTTCTAACTGCAAACTCAAGTTATTGCAATGCTCCGACAATAAGTATTTGCAATTTCAGTAGCACTGCACATGAAAATGTCCCATATTTATGCAACTAAACAGTACAGCTTTGAACTTTAATTTTTATATCAAGCATACTATTTCACTACAAAGTTTTTTTGAATATTACAAGAAGTAATGTTTATTTACTTTTTATAATGTCCACACAGTGTCCACATTTTCTGAAGTTTTTCATGTTGTAATGTATGTTAAAAATAAGCTTTATTCTAACAAAAAACACATATTGCACCTCATACTGCCTTACCATGTAAACATCAAGTAATTAGAAGCAACTTTATTTGTAAAAAAATTTTTTGTTGTATGTTGTAGGTTCAGCTCAAAGAATGAGCAAGAAATGTGTTCTCAGTCACATGGGTTTTCAGAAATCAGAAATAAACTCCTAAGAAAAAACTTATACTGAAAGAGTTTTTGAAGCTTAGACGCATGGTCCTGCAAACATGCAACAAGCTCAAAATAAGTGAAAATGCCCTGACAGTCGTTAATGAGTCTCGCATGAAAGTACTCATTGAAAGTCACCACTCTCGGTACTTTCGTACTCTGATTGAAAGCAACCTAAAGAATTGCAAAAGAAAGGCAAAAGGACGCTGTTGGACTCTTGAAGAAAAGCTTCTTGCCCTTTCTGTTTACAAGCGCAGTCCAAGAGCTTACTTGTATTTGTGCAACCTCCCGATTCTGCCATCAAGAAGAACTCTTCAGACACTGCTGCATTAAATTCCGATAAAAAATGGAATAAATGCAGATATTTTGTGTAACTTAAAGAAGTCTGTTTGCAAGATGAAGCCTCGAGACAGAAATTGCATTCTGATGTTCGATGAAATTGCGTTGCAGAAGAGGCTTATATACAATGAAAGTTCTGGTATCGTTGAAGGTTTTGAACTGGACGAACTGGGAAACATGCAGATCATGCTCTAGTATTTATGGTTCAAGGGCTGGCCAGACGCTACAAACAGCCTGTAGCATTCTATTTGTCAAACTGCATGACAAGGTTAAATATGCTCCAGAATTTAATTGTGGAAGTTGTTCAAAATCTTCAAAATATTGGTTTCAAAGTAAGAGCAACCATATGTGACCAGGGCTCTGCAAATAGAGGTGCACTGCAGTACCTGACCAGCAAAACCATAACTGAACGGCCAGGAACCTTTTTCAGAGTAAATGGGGAGAAAGTATATATTTTCTTTGATATACCCCATCTCTTTAAGTATCTTCGCAATAATTTCAATAATTTCATCAGAAACATGGTGAAATGGAATGGAAAGATAGGCCGCTGGAGCAAAATTGAAACACTTCTGTCCTTAGACAAAAGACTATTTCGAATGCATCGTCTTACCAACATTCATGTGCACCCAACAGGTAAAGCCAAAATGGAGGTAAAATTTGCAGCACAGGCATTGAGTCAAACCACAGCCGCATGTCGCAGGACCATTGCACATTGCTCTGAAGGTGTAACGATTGTTGGAGCATCTCAAACAGCAACGGTTATTGAAGACATTGATAAGCTGTTTGATATGTGCAATGGACCTTCAGGAAATGACAGAAGAAAACCAAACCGCCGTAATCTCACAAAAGAAAGTTACCACTTATAGTTGGAACGGTGGGGGGCTATGAAGAAAAAATTGTCTGAAATGAGTTTTATTCGTCCGGATGAATCTGTCTGCCATCCTCTTATTATTATTTATGTATTCTTTATTATTATTAATGCTATGATGTTGTTTAACACTTTTATATAAGATATCTGACCATCGAACTACGGAACTGTCATGCTACAGCCTAGCATCTATACACATCAAACCTAACCTGATTTAATATTTATATAATTGTTGTAACTTCACTTCTGTTACTTCTTGTATTTTTCTCACCACAGATATTTTATGTTTAATAGTTTTACACTTTGTTTTGATGTGTTTGTTAATCACCTAAATTATTTTACCTGTTCTTGGCTGCAGTATTTACAGCCGTAGGCTATCTTGGATAATAGCATACCGCCGTGGGCAGAAATGCGTTAGTGTATTATGTCATGTAGAGGAGAAGTAAGAAAAGGCGTCTCTTCGTCAGGGCCTATCCCGATACCAGCCTTATACAAATTATTAAATTTTACATAATACTGTAAATTCAGTGTATTAAAAATAATTTGTATTGTTGTAACTACGACCGTGAGCGTTTTCAACGAGATAAGTTATCTACAAATTAGATTGAGGCTTATGCTATAAGCTAAAAGTTAGCCATTTTTAGATTGGTAGCGTCCCTAGCACGGACTTTTATGGTATTTTACTGTTGAACAGTATAATTATTTCTAAGTCAGTTACACATACTTTGGACATTTTAAACATCTGGTTGAACATTATTGTAAATTTAAATTATTATTTAAGCGTTAATTACAGTGTAATTCTACTCAGAGGTCCGAGTGCAGAACTTCTGCAAACCCTGAGCAATAGCCGAGGCATAAACATTATTTATTGAAGAAACACTAAGATATTATTTATTTCACGTATATTTTACCGAAACTGAGCGACGGTAATTTACGTAATTTGAAGAATTTGACCACTAAACTGTTTCTCGTACATGAACTTGTGGTAAATGATATTTTTAATTTAATGAACTTTTGTTTTGACTATAAATCTGTGCCTACATATATCCAGGATTTTTAAGCAGATAAACATAACCAGGAAAGCCACAATAAACACTATCAATTCAGAATTTTGTCACTATAAACCTGCACAACATATCCCTACCCCTAATAAAACATTTAATCACTGAGTCTTGCAATTGAAGTGTTATTGTTTTGTGTCTTTGTTTAAATTTAGTATTGTTCAGTGTATTTGTTATCGTTGTGTGTTTTTTTTTTGTTATTAAACTGTGTTGTGTTCCTATTGCAAGACACATCCACTCTGACCATTACAGTTAACTGTCATTATTTTAATTCATCTGTTTATGTACTTACTCAACCACATGCAACCCATATAATAGACAAATATTTTGTATAGCAACAGCGCCCAATTACCCACAATACTACTTAATCAGCTATACTACACACATAGAGAAAGTGACAACACTACGAGAGGCACTTACATAGTGGTAGGTGTATCTACATAATACTGTATAGATACCACATATACATATTCTACACAGAAGGTTTTTTCTTTATTGAACCTCCGCCAACTAAACCAAGATCCATTGGAAAATTTATTTTCTTTAATAAGACAACAAGGCATTACCAATCAAACACCAACATGTACTCATTTCATTGCGGCACTGAAAGCATAATAGTCACAAACTTTTCTTCACCCCACAGCAGAGGAGGGAAATAATGAATTTTACTCTGGAGTTCTTCTAAGCAATTTACGAAATCTTATAAATCAAGAAGAACCAGTAGCTCACAATAGCAAATGCACACCAAAAACACCAACACAAGTTTTGTGGGATGACAATGCCACCATGGCTGACTCTGAAGAAAGTTTATTTTCATATTCCACATCTTATAGATGATGCCAAACTCGAAAGTAAACTCGCCAATTGGAATATCAACCAGATGTGTATGTAGCTGGCTATATTGCTAAACAGCTAATTAAATCACAAAATTGTAAGGTGTGTGCTGATAATGTAGTTGTCAGTAATGCAGGACCTGAACATACTTTTGTAAAAGAGAAAGAGTGGACGGAAGGATGTTTATTGAATGCAGCCCATCCATTGATTAAAACTGTCGTAGATGCAAAGCATGTCTTCTCATCAAATGTGGCACCTAAATTATATTCAAAAAACATCTCTCCCCAGTGCAAAATTCAATTGATGACATGTGACACTTTATGGCTAACATGTAAAGACCACAAAGAAAAAAATGAGGAAAAAGTTATTCAACTTAATGTAACATTTATTTATTTTTACAGAGTGCAAGAGACAAAATGAACTTATGTGAGAGGCTTCACAACCATTAGCCAATAAGCGCCACCTTTCAAAGGTTACCACGCTAAGTTAAATTTAATTGATATTTGTTTTTACAGTACTTGTATGGATAGTACTGAGATGTACTTGCACATTTTGGCTGTAATAGAAGCTGTCATATACCCGCACATCCAGTTATTCTTACATAGCATTGATCATACATCATAGTATGTATCTTTATAGACAACATGTCTATTTTACGTTTTAATAGTTTATTGTAAATATCTGTTTCAATGTAATTATTTGTACATTTTCTAAGTTGTTCCCACTATTAGGGTAATTTGATGAATTAGAATGAAAATTCACTGATTGAGAAAGCCTCCAAAATTTAAGTATTTATGAGCATCAAGCCTATTGTAAATTATGTTGGTGTAATTTTAGTATGCAAAATTGTGGGAAAGTGACTGTGTGGCAACATGTAAACCTTCATGTTATGAAGTCTCATTGTATTGTTTTTCTAAATGCTTTAGTATAAATACTCTTTGTCAAAGAAAATTTAGTTATCTTAAATGACATACTTGTAATTAATTTTTAAGTTATTGAAAAGAAATAAGGTTATTGACCTGTTTAAGACACCTGTGTTTATAAGAAATATTTGATTACTGCCAATGCTCAATGTATATGGATTTACTTTTCATTGAAAAAAAAACCTAGGTGAGTTTAAAATAGAATATTTAAATCAATATATTTGTGAGTTACTGAGTCCAAGTTGCCTAATGTAATATTTTGTTATCACTACTGAAACATTTTAGAAACTACTGATTTTTTGAAGACCTACTAACTATTAAGCATTTGCTGGGTATATGCTCAATATAATATTGTGTTTTTGTTTTTAAAGGCAAACTGAAGAGCTGCTTAATTTCTTTTATCATTTATATTTACTAATATATTTGTTACGGTAGACAAAATAATATAACTGTTATGGTGGATTGTTTGTAATATTTTGCTTTATCATATCTGAAATTTGTGATGTATTTCTGAACTTACAATATTGTATGAACTAACAAAATATCAAAAGGTAATTATTTTATGTATATCTTTGTAAGGCATTATTCCATAGGTATGTAGGAACACAACTTTTGTTTTGCACTGTTCTATACAGTGGTGACTGGTCACCTCTAAATTCCGAGCAATTTTCTGTCTCTGCATTCTTCTTCATGTCTTGGCAGCCATAATGAACATTTTCTAGTTGTAGCTTCTGCTCTATCACAAAATTATGAATTAACTAGCTGCAATACCCGGCGTTGCCCGGGCTGAACACAGGGTGTAGTTAGTAATTGTCTTCTTAATTTGAATGTCAAGTGTGAAAATTAATTTATATCACTTTCAGATCCCGACAGACGTTGTTCTGCCAGTTTATAGTTATTTACCTGGTCTGTATGTAATTTAGACTTTATAAAGCAATATAGAAAAAAGCTGAAAAATAAGAGATTACTAATATTGAAAAGATTCCATTATCTAGCTAATGCTCAGCCTGCATTGCAATGCCTCATTCAGTTTTGTTTTGTAATATGTTTGAAGTAGTTCCACATATAGAAATCATCTAGCCATCTCTCTATATATATTTATCTCTATCTACATCTATATACATCTATGTATCTCTCTATCTCTATTTATCTCTTTATATCTACATATATACTTCCCACTATCTCTATATCTTCTATATATAAGTCTCTATATAGCTCTATACATCTATTGGTATATCTCTTTATCTAACCCATTTCATTCTCTATACCTCGCTCTATCTCAACTTATCTCTCCATCTCTATCTCACTCTATATATATATCACTCTATCTCTGTCTCTCTTTTATATTTAAATAAATTGTCATGCGTGTGCACTTATACAACAAAAACAGACGAAGTGCCGCTATATAAAATTAAATAAACACATTTTTTGACACGATTCGTGCTCCAACTATTGAAAAATAATTATACCATCTCAGTAACCTTCATGGGCATGCACATAACAAATCACCAAAATTTCATCGCAATCAGATTAATGGTATAGAAACGCATACGGCACAAACAAACGAAAATTAAAGACATGACAAACACATCTAACGATGGTGCGTTTAAAATTCAAGGCAACTCTATCTATTGACGAAGTTAAGAACAAAACTGTTATTAGCGCCTTTATTTTGCTAGCCGCTGCGAGCTCCACTAAGCGGACTGGTCTCACTAAGGAGAAAAATATTAATTTGCCAGACCTTACTATGTGTATGATCGTGTGTCAGACATAGAGAAATGACACTCACTTACTATTTGTATGTCTATGACTTATGATTTGTTCTGTTATAAAATGAAATTATCACTTTTTCACTCCCTTAGGGATGGAATTTCATATTAATATGGGGTCTATGTGTTAATCCAGGTTATAAGCTAGCTGTAGGCCAAATTTCATTCAAATCCATTAAGCAATTTTTACGTGAAAGAATAACAAACATCCATTCATCCATACTTACAATATTATAATATTAGTAGGATTCAAGTGCATCCAACCGCCTGAAGGGGTGAGTTATTTCACAATTTTTTTGAGAATCGTGTTTAAAGTATTATTTTCATGATCCATTTATAATTTATGGACTTGCCATCTGTTGTTTAGCGGTGGGCATCCTGGTGTGACTGAGCCGTGTCTGAAATGAATACCTGATTATCTACTAGGAGTGGATTTCCCTCCTCTCTCCTACGGCCTCAGGATGTGCACCAGATAAGATTTACTCTTGTGTTCTCCGCATGCAGCATGCATTCTTCGGACAATTAAATTTCTCTTTTGATCCATTAACCTGCCAAAAATCAAATTCGGACATAACATAAATGTTTAATTGTCTTGTACAATAACTAATTCTTTCTTGATTTAAACTAGTTGGGGCCCCAGAGATAAACTTATGATAAATTACGAGATTTACTTATACTCATGTCACATGTGCTAAGAGTTTATATATATTACTGTAATTTTGTTTTGTAATTTATACATATTTATAAAAGAACGAAAGTAGAGAGTAATATGGCTTCCCTCTGAAAAAGGTCTCATTAATTGTTTTTTATTTATTCATACCTTTTTAAACCTTAGAATTCTTACAGCATAAAATTTTGTTTGACCATTAATATATATATATATATATATAGGCACAAAGGGGGCCGACTGAATGCTGCCTAAGAACAATAGGTGCTTAATTATGTGTGTGTGTGTTGTGTGTGTGTGTGTGTGTTGTGTGTGTTGTGTGTGTCTGTGTGTATATATATATGTGTATATATATATATATATATATATGTAAACGGATATATACGAAGCATCCCCTCCCGACAAGCTCATAAATAATGGACTCACCCGAACTTTCCATCGCAGGTAGTGCGCCCTCGCCATGAAATGGACTCGTCCAAAAGTGCCAGCGCTGTTGTGAGTTTTGACTGTTGTGAGCTTTGTTCTCTGTTCTCAGTTCTCACTAGTCAGTCGTCTAGTGCAGTGTGTGTGTAGAACTCAGCTGAGCTAGTGTCGTGCTCCGACAAGTGACGTTTGTTCCACTAGTGAGAGGTTTTTGCTAAATATGAGTGAGAATAAACGTAAAGCTAGTAATCAGGGTACGCTCTTTAAGTTTTTCAAGAAGCAACTGAGCCTGAGGAATCTCCAGATGACACAGAAAAGGCGGGATCTGGATCTATGAACATACCTATACCGACTGAAAATACTGAAATGCATAGAAAACCTGAAGAGGATGGCAATTATGGTTGCAACTTAAATGCTTTCCACCCTAATGACATAGGATTATATATTCACGGACAGGTAAATATAAAATTGTTTGCTGTATGCTGTCTATCCATTAATTACAGTTAAAATATTATTATTTATTAGACTACCTTTATTAAAAATTTAATTTCTTAAATCATTGCTTTTTCATATTTTTATTTATTTCAATCATTTACTATGAGTAGGCTGTGTTTTATCGTTCGACAATATCTTGGTTCAAGTATGTGGGATGCTATAAGACATATTTCTAACTGGAACGGTTCTGACGAACGATCACTGAGTGGACTTTAAAATTAGTTTACTCAGTGAAGTCTTGCAAACATATTTTAGTCTTCGCTAGTGGGTTTTTATTCACGAAAAATACAAGCACACATTAATTTTCATGTCAGTATTTCCTAATGGTGGCTGTATATTTTTAGGTAACCGAAGAAGAAAAGGAGATCTTTTGACGGATGCTTGGGTGCCAGATGAAAATTTCAAATTCCCGTCTACGCAGTTTGGGAAGCGCCAACTGAAATTTCAGTACAGCTGGCTAAAATCAAAAGAGTGGGTAACCTATTTAAAAAAAACTGGACGGAGCTCTGTGTAAATATTGTTTTTTATTTGCTCCATGTGGAGCAGGAAAACAAGGATTGCCACTTGGAAGGTTGGTCACATCAAAGTATTGTGATTGGAAACACGCTCTTGAAGATTTTTCCAAACATCAGTTAACATCTTACCACTCAAAATGCAAACTTGATGCTGAAAACGTTTTATCCATCAGGCCAAAGAAAATAGACGCCTTATAACTCCTGTGGTAAAAACTGTTATATTTTGTGGCAGACAAGGTTTGGCCTTGAGAGGTCACAGGGATGGAGGTATGCTCAACATTAGAGATGACCACGACATTGTTGAAAACGAAGGTAATTTTCGAGCACTTTTGAGAATGCGGGTTGAAAGTGGTGACGAAGACTTTAAAAGGCATTTGATGAATGCAGACAAAAATGCAACATATATATACGCAAAAACGCAAAATGAAATTACATTAACATGTAATGATATAATTTTGGCTAAATTGGTGGCTCAAGTAAATGCTGCTCAGTGTTTTACGGTAATATCTGACGAGACTACTGACATTTCGTGCACAGAACAGCTGTCACTTTGTGCCAGATACATTGATCAAGAGACATTAACCATAAGAGAAGATTTCCTGCAGTTTGTTCCAGTTTATGATTTGACTGGAAAGGGATTGAGCGATATTATTTTAAAAAAACTAAGAAGTTTTGGCATATCTACAGAGTACATACGAGGTCAAGGGTATGACGGGGCGTCTGCTATGGGTGATGCTTTTAATGGTGTGCAGGCGTTCATAAAAAAAGAAGTTCCAATCGCATTGTATGTCCATTGCAGCAGCCATTCTTTGAACTTGGCTATATCAGATGCTTGCAACAGTACCATGATAAGAAACTATATGGGATCAGTAAGTAAAACTTACGATTTTTTACACACTCCAAAAAGGCAAGCAGTTTTAAAGAAATTCTTGGAGAAAAACTCCAATAAACTGATGCAATGTAGTCCTACCCGATGGATCCAGCGGCATAAAACAATAATGGTTTTTGCTGAAAATTATGAAGCAATACTGAGAAGCTTAGAAGACATATCAAACTGGGATGATCGAGAAAGTAGCTCAAATGCCAATATACTGCATTGCGCTGAGTTTATAAGGCTGAGTTTATTTTATCACTGTTCGTAATAAAGAAGATATTTTCTTTCAGTCTTTCGTTAACGAAGTATTTGGAGACAGAATACATTGATCTTACAAGTGCTGTAAACTGTGCAGAATCAACAGTAAATGTACTGAAGGAAGTAAGGGAAAAGGCTGATGAAGAATTTTCTGTAATTTTTAAAGATGCTCAAGATATATGCAAGAGGGAGGGTATCTCGATAGACATCCCTCGAACAACATCACGGCAGACGTGCAGACAAAATGTAGAAAATGATGGTCCTGAATCTTACTATCGCAGGTCCCTGTTTATTCCCTTTGCTGACCACTTTATCAGTCAGCTTACTGAACGCTTTATCTCCCACAAGGATGTTCTAACATTTTTGATGTTTTGACAAACTCAAAAATGGAAAATAAAACTATTCAGGTGTCATGTGAAATACTTTTCAAGATGTACCAAAGTGATTTAGTGTCATACATCGAAGGGCCAGCTGAACTGTATGGCGAAATTAAAATATGGCACCAGAGATTAGTTGCAGTCAACCAACTTCGAGAAGAAACCCATAAACAGTCAAAGACGACCAAGCATTTAAAAAAGATATTTGGAATCGAATCATTGCAGTCGTGCAACAGGGATATGTTTACGGCTGTCTTCAAGCTTTTACAGATTCTAGCAACATTGCCGGTCACTTCGTGCACTGCAGAACAGTCTTTTTCTACACTCCGCTACTTAAAGGACTATTTAAGAAACTCTAGTAAAGAAAAAAGACTTAATGGCCTAGCTTTGCTGTATAACCACAAGGACGTTAGTGTAAGTTATAAGGAAGTGCTAAACGAACTCTCTAAAAAACCAAGAAGGCTAAACATTAAGCTGTAGATACGATTTTTTACATCATATACCAATGTACTTGTGTTTATTCTAAAGTTTAAAATACAAAACATATTTGTTTGTTGTCTCCAAAAAAAGAAAAGTTTGTTTTATTTTGCCTTATTATTCTAAAAACGTTTTCATGATAAACAACAAAAATTAAACGCAGTAAATTAAAATATTTCCGATACTCACAATTAAAGAATGTTGGAGTAAACTGACTTGGTAAAACTGACTTTTATGAGGTCACCACCAGTATTTTTAGATAGCCTAAATCAGCAATATTGAACACGTATTTTTCAAAATTTTCCCGGGGGAGGACCCCCGGTCCCCCCACCTAGCTGGGGAGTATGGAATACCCCCCAGGCCCCCCGGAAAGGCCCTAGCCTTCTGCCTGACCCCCCCCCCCCCCCCAGGGCAAAATCCTGGGCACGCCACTGGTAGATTTGGTCTTGCATGTGCCACTGCCTGAACGTGTGCATGGCTTGTGTGGGTGGCAAGCATCTGGGGGTTTTGTTAATTTATTTTCTCTAGTCGTAAGTAAATATATCTAGTGTTATTGTACCCGAGTTTTCAGTTAAAGATGAGCTTCTTTTTGAATGCCAGTTGCATGGCATATCTGGTTCAGATGCCACGGTGGCCATGTTGCGCAAAATGCTGCGCACGGCCCTACAGAATAATGTCGCGGTAGTCAATGATAACATGAAACGTCTAAACCCTAATGATGAATACAATTTGTGTGCGAGCTAAGTTCTTGTTTTACAAGAGATGATTTCTAATCTTGATGATGATGTTACTATTCACAGTACATTGCCCAGGTGTAAAAACCGTTTGCATCATTTGAACAGACGGGTACAATGTTTATTAGAAGTACATTCCATTATGTTGTCAGAGGTTCAGGAGGCCTCATTACAGAATATCTCTATCGAGATAAAGAAGTTGTTTGAAATAATTCATAGTTTTGAGACTGAGTTCTCGCTTTTGCACGGTATAACACCTGCCTCACCATGCCCCAAGTTTGTGATCAGTTTGCGGCACTTTCGTTGCCAACATCCTATGCCCAATCTCCAAATCCTGCACCCATTCCAGGTCCTTTTAAGGTAAATCTTGACACTGTCCCTGAGTTGAAATGCTGTGTTCCCATATCTAACCTAACCAATGCAACAAACAACACTTTGGCACAAACTACAAATGTAAATCCCCGTGTTGTTTTTAGCACATCAGCAAGTATGCCACAAGTAGCAGCACCACAGTCAACCTTTTCTCTGCCTAATGTGTTTAGCAAACTCACGCATCCCCTTGAGAAAATGCTTAAGGAATTTCGCAATACTGATGGTTTGCGTGTACCAAAATTTCTAGAATTTTTGACACTTATTGTTAGACTGCGGCAGAGCAACACTATACATGAGTCTCAGTTGTTAGAGGTGATTTACCCCTTTACATTTGGACCTTTGGCTGAACGCACACAACATGCTCTTAACCAACAGTTATCATTTGATAGTTATCATGAGGACAACCTCAATTTTTTTATACCTTCCAGATTACTTGCCCAATTACAGTTGGATCATTTTAATCTACTACAGAAGCCGGGTGAGCCTCTGTCAGTTTTTGTAAATGAGCTAAAGGAAACCGCAGTTATTTTTCGTCTGCAGGTAACTGAACTAGAGGTTGTAAATACCATCCTAGATGGCCTATCTCCCGAGGAGAGATACAGGCTAGTATTCTCAAACAGACCGACCTCGTTCACAGAGCTAGACAGTATGTGCATTCATTCACAAAATGTTAGGTTTGGAGATCACCATAGAAATATTCAATTTTCTCAACCTGTAGGTTACAGACATCGACCTGTTTCTAACACATGTAATATAACACAAAACAAACCTAATTATGCTCAAAATAAATTTTGGGGGCAGCCACCATCAGGCCAGCCAACAAACCAAAGTAGTGTACAGCAGGGCCAATTTTGTAAATTCTGTAAACAAACCAACCATGTTATCAAGGATTGCAGAGTTCTGCAACAAAAAAACTCTCAGCAGGGATGCAAAGTGAGCGGCTTACCCTGCCAACCTCCTTCAACAAGTAATTCCATGTACAATGCTCACATATTTAAGCAAATTAATGCTGCACTTTGTTTTCAAAAGCATTTTGGGGTCATTACTTCTTATATTCACATTCCAGACCAAATTTGTAATGTTAGTTCACCTAATTTAATGGGATTACATTCAGTACCTGACCCATATATTAATTTTTCTTTTGGTACATTTGATGTACAAACTTTGGTAGATTCAGGATCCACACGTTCTATCATTTCGTATGAGTTGTTTGATAAACTAAAGAACGCATATCTTGTTAAATCAATAAGGAAAGGTGATTTTAAATGTTACACCGCATCCAATGATGTCTTGCCTATTGAATTTTGTGCAACAATCAAGTTGAAGATTGCACATTTTACCTGGGTGTTTCCATGTTTAGTATCGAAAGGCTTAGGTTTAGATTTCATTCTGGGTGCTGATTTTATGACCAAGTCTGGACTCATGTTGAACATGCAAGAAAAATGCTTATTCTTTAAATTTCAACCCTCTCTTAAGGTGAATTTTCCAGGAAATTATCACTGTCAAAATAATCTCGCGGAAATGAGCATGGACAAAAATTATAATAATGCATGTGATCCTTTGGGTCATTTAGTAGGTGATCAGCGCCATGCTATTGAAACTTTGTGTAATCAATTCCCTAAAGTTTTAACTTCTGAATTAGGAATCACTAATCTTTTAGAGTACGAAATTAAACTGCACGATAATGGTTATGTTAAGAGTCAACCATATCGTTTAGCACCGCCTCAGATGAGTCTGTTACGAAATAAAGTACAACAGTTATTACATAAAGGTGTTATAGAGCAGTTAACATCGCAGTATGCCAGTCCGGCATTTTTGGTCCCCAAACCTAATGGAAAACAACGAATGGTTGTGGATTTTCATCATGTAAACCAAAAGATTGAAATTGAATCCGTCCCATTGCCCGATTTACATTCAGCCTTCCACTGGTTTTCAAAAGTCAAATTCTTTACGACAATTGATCTAAAATCAGCATATCATCAGATACCCATGAAAAGGGAGTCAAAACCCATCACTAGCTTCTGTGTTTCTTGGAATTTATATCAATTTACGTGTGTGCCTTTTGGATTGGCCACTGGTGCACAAGTACTTACCAGATAATTCGATAAAATTTTTCATGATTTAAAGTTTAGATTTGTCTACAATTATTTGGATGATTTAGTAGTCTACTCTGAAAGTTTTGATGAACATGTAAAACATTTGAAGGAAGTTTTCTCCTGCCTGTAAAAATCTGGTTTAACGGTGAATCCACAGAAAGTCAAGTTTGCTGTTCAGGAAATTTCATTTTTAGGACACAAAATTTCTTCGCAAGGCATTCATATTGATCCTGAGCGTACTAAAGCCATTAGGGAATTCTCTACCCCATGAGACATTAAAGGTGTAGCTCGTTTTATTGGCATGATTCAGTTCTTTGGTAAATTTATCCCCAATTTGGCCGAGAAAGCAGTTCCTCTAAATTACTTACGCAAGAAGAATGTTAAGTTTGAATGAGGAGAAGAGCAACAAAATGCCTTACATTAAAAAAGGATATAATTAGTCCTCCAGTTCTTCGTATGGCTGACTTTTCCAAAACATTCATCTTGCAGACTGATGCATCTGGTTCAGCTATTGGAGCAGTTTTAATTCAGGAATTTGATGGTGAACGACACCTTAACGCCTTTGCATCTAGAACCCTTACTCAACAAGAAAAGAAAGCTAGTATCTATGAACTTGAATGTTTGGCAGTTGTGTTTGGCATTGATAAATTTAGACCCTATTTGGAACACTCAAAATTCTTACTGAAAACAGACAATCAGGCTTTATCCTGGCTTTTGGCACACTCGGCAGCTGGGCAAGATAGGTAGTTGGGTGATGAGGATTTCATCGCTAAAATTTAAGGTTCAGCACATTCGAGGTACTCAAAATGTCATTGCAGACACACACTCTCACATTTTTGATAATACCCACTCTAAAAAATTTTCAGGTAACACCACTTGTAATGTTGTTGTAACTGACTTTCCCTTGGCATTTTAAACTATACAATCACATCAGTAAACAGATGATGAATTGCATCAAATTATCCAAAACCTGAAAGCAGGCATTCCTGAGAAACCCTATTTCTTGTCTAAAGGTGTTTTGTATTCAAGAATTCGAAATAACCAAAAAAGAATTGTATTACCTAAAGTTTTGAAATCCCTTGTCTTCGAGTATTTCCATTCTTCACCTATAGGTGCACACCTTGGTATCTACAAAACGATAGAAGCCATTCGTAAACATTTCGTTTGGAAAGGTATGCATAGCGAAATTTCTGATAAAGTAAAACAGTGTCATTTGTGTGCCCTTAGTAAACCCGCACAGCATACTCAACTCGGTTTTCTGTCATCAGAAGTAGCAGAAAAACCAATGCAAAAGTTGTTCATCGACTTTGTAGGCCCATTACCACGGAGTAAATCATGACAAAACATGTTACTAGTTTGTATTGATGCATTTTCCAAATTTGTGTGGCTTATTCCATTGAGAAAAGCTGATGCGCATTCCACGAGTCAAGCTCTTCAAATTAAATTTTTTAAAATTCCCTCATCCATCGTTTCTGACAATGGATTGCAGTTTACTTCTAAATTGTTATAAAAATATATGTGTTTCACCTTTGGTATTCAGCACACAACTTTGTCTCCGTACTATCCCCCGCTTTCGCATGCAGAAAAGTTCAACCGTAACCTCCGATCAGCGTTAATCGCTTTCCATGCGCAAGACCAGTGTAGTTGGGACAAGAATTTAGTTTGACTCCAAATGGCTTTTAATTATGCTCGACATGAATCTCATAAATCTACACCATACAATTTCATGTTTACCTTCACTCCAAACAGTCCTTTGTCAAATCTTTGGTGTCTAAATGATCTTCTGCCAGATGATTCTAAAAACGTAAAGGAAGTTTGGGCAGCTGCTCTTAAAAATCTAAAAAGATCTCATGATATAAGTAGAGTAAAATACAACGAAAATCGGATTGACAATCCTTTTAGACGAGGTGACCTCGTCTTGTGCAAAACAAACCCTGCCAGCAAAGCAGTCGAAAAAAGAATGGCCAAATTATCTTTTCGCTGGTCAGGACCTTATCAAATACAACGTTTTCTAACACCTGTCACAGCTAGCCTGGCTAACCCTGATACTGGAGCTTATGTTACAAGAGCTCACATTTCTCACTTAAAGAAATATTATTCTCCGCCTTCAGTTTGAGTCCTCGGCAACCCTGGGGCTACTGTTGGCTTTTGAGTTTCTTCGGTCTTTGACTTAGTTGATCGTGGCCTGATCACCCACTGATCCTAGTCTTGGAGTCCTGAGCAATTCTTAACACTATTTATGATTTACATAGGCCTATGAAATACAATCTATGATGTGTAATCTATGAAATTATAATGTACCTTGTTATGTTACATTCTCACTTTATGATGTGTTCTCTCAAAAAGTCTTATATATGCAAAAATCCATGGTAGTAATATTAAGTCTGTTGCAACAAGTTGGAGCTCATGATTTTATGATTATTCACTTTGACGTCGTCCCAAGTGCTCCTCCGGCTCGCTGAGGCCATTATTGCCCGTCGCTGCTTCAGGCTTGCGTGTGCGCCGGCGCCCGTGCGCAAAAGTGTAACAGGTTTTGTTTATGTAATTATGTAAGGGTGTGAATATCTATTTGTCTTGTTGTGTTGATATTGTGTTGAGTTCAAAACGGATAAAATGTGTTTCCCGGGCGACTGAGTCGCGTCTCCCCGCCTGTGACCATGTGGCTCCACGCACTCGCACACGAAGGAAAGAGGGGAGATTCATGTGCGCGCGGCAAGGGGGGAGGCCGCTGGGACGTCGCGGAGCGTGGGTCGAGTCAGTCGCCTAAGTGGCATGAGAGAGCGCGGTCGCGAAGATCACGTCACCGTCAGTCACGTCACCGTCGTTCGCGTCGGCAGTTACGTCATAGTCTTTCGTGTCATCGTCATTCGCGTCACTGTCAGTCACGTCACCGTCTGTCACGTCACAGTCGTTCGCGTCGTCAATTACGTCACCGTCAATCACGTCACCGTCAGTCACGTCACCGTCGTTCGCGTCGGCAGTTACGTCAGTCTTTCGTGTCATCGTCATTCGCGTCACTGCCAGGCACGTCACCGTCATCCACGCCACTGTCAGTCGCGTCACTGTCGTGTCACCGCCAGTCGCGTCACTGTCGTGTCACCGCCAGTCAGGTCACTGGTAGTGTCGTGTCGCGCTCAAGGTGCGTGGAGCCGGGCCTCGCCCTGATGGACTGTCACAGAGAGGAGCCGTGACAGCCCATGTACAGTGTGTGACGTGTGCATTAAACACACCTTAACGTCAAAAACTCTTTCATTTCACCTAAGTTAGGGTAGTTCCCTTGCCACGTGGCACGTACCCTCTCTACCGGAGCAGCTGGGCAGCGACTCCGAACCACGGGAACGGCCCTAACGTCGTCAAAATGGCGCCCAACTAGTGTGGCTGACCATGAGCTTTTACATAGAAACGGACATGAAAAGTGCGGATTTTCAAAACTTTCGGGAGCCGCGAGAATGCTGCAGGGAGTCGAGCGTGGACAAGAGCGGCGCGGGAGCGGAAGCCGACGCGCCAAAATGGTGTGAGATTGCGCCGTCAAGCGATAAGAGCGCGTCACACAGGTATCGGGTTTCATTCGGCCGCGCGAGTGAGTTCGCTCTTCCCCCTTTTCCCCTTCAAGGGATCGCGCCGGATGAGCGCAGGCGAATTGCGCCCTTCGGGTCGAGCGGGAGCCGAGTCCAGCCGAGCGACGACGAGTACAGCCGAGTCGGACCATTCAAGATCACCGCGCCACCGGGTCAACTTCCGCGGGACGAAGAGCGTGCGGAAACGGGACCTCCGACAGTGGAGGGGGGGAGGCGGGCCATGCCTGTCTGTTCCCCGCCACCTGACGTCCCGGTCCGCCGCACGGGCCGGTCAGCCGCGCAGGTCGCGGAATGCTACACACCTGTGCGCGTGAATATGGACGGGGTCTGCCAGGTGTGTCATAAGCCACACGGAGAGGGCAGCTTGCGAGGGGAGGGCACTACACTATGGTGCTCATGTACCCCTAAGGAAAATACTGTAAAAAAGGAAATATATAACCATGGCACAGAGCGGGCCGTGATAAGGGAGCGCGTGACGTGCGCGATGGTAGGCTGTCCCGGGCGACCAGGCGAGACGGCGCGGTGCTATGTGTGCGGCACTGTCAGACACCGGATTTGCACGACTGCACGCGAATTCGCTGATTTCAGGGACGGACTATTTCTATGCGCAGCCTGTAACGACGGTGTGCGGCGCCATGGGGAGGCACAACCGGAACCGGTACCGCGAAATGCAAGCGTGGCGGTGTCACTACCTGTATTCACGGGGCGAGCACATGAAGATCCGCATGCATTTCTGCAAGCATGCTGGGACAGACTATCAAGACACGCGGTGCCCGAGGACGAGTTCACGGACAGAGTTAGTGGACAGCTCCGGGACAGTGCCCAAGCCTGGTGGGCGATGGCAGGCGAATACCGGATGTCTTGGACCGAATTCGTTACCCGGTTCGAATCCCGTTTTGATGACGCGCGTTCCCGTGCCAGCTGTCGGTACCAGCTGTACTGTCAAACACAGCGGGCCGGGGAAAGCGTGGAAGGCTTTATTTATCAAAAGCTACGCCTCCACCGACGTCTGACGACAAGCGGCTCAGTCGCCGAGATACTGCCAGTGATTGTGGAGCTACTGTCACCGGAATTACGACCTTTCATGCGTAACGCCGCGGGAAGAAGCGTGGACGATTTCCTAGCCATGGCGAGAGAAACAGAGAGAGACATCCAGGCCATACAGAGTGCAACGGAGACCATGATGCCGTGGAGGCCCAACCCCACCCCGGCGGTGCTGTCACCAGAAGATGCTGGAGCGATGGTGCGGTACACTGGCCCGCCAGCACCGCTGTCCAGATCCGCCCAGTCGCCGGGGTCGCGGGGACGCAACCTTGAGCCACAGGGCCAGTCGCGGCTGACCTGGCGGCAGGCTGACCGAGGGGAGCGACGCGGAGGCCTGACAGCCCGCAAAGAGCGGCCTCCCCGCTGCAGGTACTGTCCAACAGAAATGTACCACTGGCACCGTGAATGCCCCGTCAAGGCCGCCGGAGAAGGGGGAAACGGAGGTGACACAACACCATCGGGAAACGCCTAGGTGAGGGCGATGAGACAGCTGGGCCCCGCTCTCCGAAACTCCAACCAGCCACGCCGCCCCACCTACCTGACGTCGGCGGGGGCGGTCTGCGCCGGCCCGACGGGCCGTGCCCCGAGTCATCGGCGAGCTATGCCGATCGCCCCACATCATCGGCGTCCCCGCCAGCAGCTGCGGGCGCCAGTGAGCTACCGCCCCGCCCACCTGACGTCGGCGGGGGCGGTCCGCGCCGGCCCGACTGGCCATGCCCCGAGTCATCTGCGAGCTATGCCGCTCGCCCCACATCGTCGGCGTCCCCGCCAGCAGCTGCGGGCGCCAGTGAGCTACCGCCCCGCCCACCTGACGTCGGCGGGGGCGGTCCGCGCCGGCCCGACGGGCCGTGCCCCGAGTCTTCGGCCAGCTATGCCACTCGCCCCACATCGTCGGCGTCCCCGCCAGCAGCTGCGGGCGCCAGTGAGCTACCGCCCCGCCCACCTGACGTCGGCGGGGGCGGTCCGCGCCGGCCTGACGGGCCGTGCCCCGAGTCTTCGGCGAGCTATGCCGCTCGCCCCACATTGTCGGCGTCCCCGCCAGCAGCTGCGGGCGCCAGTGAGCTACCGCCCCGCCCACCTGACGTCGGCGGGGGCGGTCCGCGCCGGCCCGACGGGCCGTGCCCCGAGTCTTCGGCGAGCTATGCCGCTTGCCCCACATCGTCGGCGTCCCCGCCAGCAGCTGCAGGCGCCAGTGAGCTACCGCCCCGCCCACCTGACGTCGGCGGGGGCGGTCCGCGCCGGCCCGACGGGCCGTGCCCCGAGTCTTCGGCGAGCTATGCCGCTCGCCCCACATCGTCGGCGTCCCCGCCAGCAGCTGCGGGCGCCAGTGAGCTACCGCCCCGCCCACCTGACGTCGGCGGGGGCGGTCCGCGCCGGCCCGACGGGCCGTGCCCCGAGTCTTCGGCGAGCTATGCCGCTCGCCCCATGTCGTCGGCGTCCCCGCCAGCAGCTGCGGGCGCCAGTGAGCTACCGCCCCGCCCACCTGACGTCGGCGGGGGCGGTCCGCGCCGGCCCGACGGGCCGTGCCCCGAGTCTTCGGCGAGCTATGCCGCTCGCCCCACATCGTCGGCGTCCCCGCCAGCAGCTGCGGGCGCCAGTGAGCTACCGCCCCGCCCACCTGACGTCGGCGGGGGCGGTCCGCGCCGGCCCGACGGGCCGTGCCCCGAGTCTTTGGCGAGCTATGCCGCTCGCCCCACATCGTCGGCGTCCCCGCCAGCAGCTGCGGGAGCCAGTGAGCTACCGCCCCGCCCACCTGACGTCGGCGGGGGCGGTCCGCGCCGGCCCGACGGGCCGTGCCACGAGTCTTCGGCGAGCTATGCCGCTCGCCCCACATCGTCGGCGTCCCCGCCAGCAGCTGCGGGCGCCAGTGAGCTACCGCCCCGCCCACCTGACGTCGGCGGGGGCGGTCCGCGCCGGCCCGACGGGCCGTGCCCCGAGTCATCGGCGAGCTATGCCACTCGCCCCATGTCGTCGGCGTCCCCGCCAGCAGCTAAGGGCGCCAGTGAGCTACCGCCCCGCCCACCTGACGTCGGCGGGGGCGGTACGCACCGGCCCGATGTGCCGTGCCCCGAGTCTTCGGTGAGCTCTGCCGCTCGCCCTACATCGCTGGGGGCCTCGACAGTAGATGCGGGGCTAGAGGATACGCTGTCCCGGCTCGGGCGCATGGGTCCCGAGGAAGGCAGTCTACTGCGCATACCTGTCCGGGTGGACGGCCGTGAACTGGAGGCGCTGGTGGACACCGCCGCCAGCCACAGCTATATTGCCGCTCACCTCGTCGCCGGTGCTGACGTGACAGCTGAGGCTGGGACAGTCCTGCTGGCCACCAGGGGAGCTTGCGCGCCCACGTCTGGGCGCGCCCAGGTAAAAATTCACATAAGGAACCATGTTAGCCAAACGGACGCCATAGTGTTGCATGAGCTACGAGAGGAGATTATCCTGGGAGCCCCCTGGCTTGCACAGGTCGATGCCACAATCGAAGTCCGTGCCGGGCGCTTGCACCTTGGTACCCGCGGCCGTTGGACTGTCTACGGTATTCACCGGCCTATTCCATCCCCACCTCTCACTTTGTAGGTTTGGATGAGCTGACCCACGGAGTTCCAGCCGAGCACCACGCCGACATCGATGAGGTGATAAGGGCTCATTCGCAAGTGTTTGCAGCTGCGGACCAGTTACAGAGGACTACAATTACAGAGCATAGCATACCCCTGGTGCCCCATACCCCTCCGTTCCAGAAAGTGTTCGGGTTCGGACCCCGTGAACAGGATGCCATACAGGCGCAAATCGAGGAGATGCTGGCGAGTGGCGTCATAGAACATAGTAATTCACCTTATAATAGTCGTATCGTAATGGCCACCAAGAAAGATGGAACGCTGAGATTTTGCGTAAATTTCAAAGCAATAAATCACCTCACCATTCCGGCACCACCACCATTAATCAACATCACGGATGCCCTCGCTGGCTTGGGGAAAGCCACCATCTTTTCAAAGCTTGACCTCAAGTCGGGGTACTGGCAAGTGCCAGTATGCCCCGCCGACCGCCCCAAAACAGCCTTTACCGCCCCAGACGGCAGGCGCTTCCAGTTCTGTGCGATGCCGTTCGGCCTGATGGATGCTCCTGCGACCTTCCAGACCATGATGGTCCGTGTCCTGGATGGCTACATCGGCAAGTTTGCCCAAGCCTACCTGGACGATGTGATCATCTGGTCATGTTCGTGGGAGGAACACGCACACCATCTGGCCTTGGTGTTTGAGCGGCTCACCAGGCACGGGCTGACGTGCGCCCCGAGGAAGTGCCACATTGGGGCGGAGGAGATCGAGTTTCTGGGCCATATTGTGGACGCAGAGGGATGCCGCCCGCTGCCCAAACAGCTGTCCATTATTGAGGGCAAGCAGGCACCCAAGACACGGAAGCAGCTCCAGAAACTCATGGGGCTGTTGAATTGGTTGAGGTCATTTGTTCCCCACTTCGCCTCGATTACCGCGCCGATGACCGACCTGCTTTCACCTAAGCACAAATTCCGGTGGACCCAGGCCGCCGACCAGGCCCTGGGCGAGGTAAAACAACAGCTCCGCAACTGCCACACCCTGTCGCGGCTGGTGCCGGACGAACCACTGTTCGTGCAGACCGATGCCAGCCAGGAAGGCATGGGGGTGGTGCTGTACCAGCTGGACGGCCAAGGTCAGAGACGTATCGTCGAGTACGCGAGTGCCAAGTTTGGCCCAGCGGAAAGACGATACCATGTCAATGAGCAAGAGTGCCTCGCTGTGGTGTGGGCACTAAAAAGATACCGACACTACCTCGAGGGGCGCCCCTTCATTCTCCGCACGGACAGCCAGTGCCTCAAATGGCTGGATTCCGTGCAGGAGGGCAAGTCAAAGTTTACCCGGTGGGCCCTTCTCCTCCAGAGCTTCCACTTCACGGTGGAACATGTTCCCGGCCGGGAAAATGAGCTCGCTGACGAGCTTTCCCGGCACCCGGACCCCAGAACCATAGTCTACGATGACCGGGGGTGGGACAACCTCCTACCCCCGGTTCCGATTACCAACTATTCGGACCCGGCCCCCGACGATGCCCTACTGTACACGCTGCCTGGGCCCAGCACACCAGAGCCGGCCACCCAATTCGCCACCATGGCAGAGCTGGTGGCTCACGTGCGTGACGCCCAGCAGGACGACCCACAAACGCGAGCCCGACTGGCCGAGTGTGGCGACCAAGCATTTCCCTATCAGCGTAGTCTCGATGGCATGCTTCAGACCCGTGGTGCTCGCAGAGGAAGCCGCTGGAGTTTTCATGCACCCCCTGCTGCACGGCCAGCCATCCTACTGTTCTTCCACAGTCATGAGCTGGCGGGGCACCCTGGGGCTGAACAGACCCTGCGAGAAATCCGCAGGACGTTCCACTGGCCGGAGGTCACGGCCGACGTTAAGCAGTTTGTGCGTGAGTGCCAACGCTGCCAACAGTGTAAGGCGCGTCGACCTGATGGCGTGGAGCAACAGGTTCCCCGACGCCCTGACCACCCATTCCACGAGGTGGCTCTTGACATTATGGGCCCCTACCCACGCACCTCCCGGGGAAAGCGGTTCATCATTGTAGTCACTGATGTGTTTACGCGATGGACCGAGGCGTTTGCTGTCGCCAATGTCAAGGCGGGAACAATCATCGCCCTACTGGACCGAGAGGTGTTCCCACGGTATGGGTATCCGAGAGTGCTGCTCACGGATAATGGAGTCCAATTTACGGGTCACAGCTGGCGGAAGGCATGTGGGCGGTGGGGGGTCCATCATCACACCACCCCTACCTATCATCCCAGATCAAATCCCACTGAACGCCGCAACCAAGACATTAAGACCCAGCTCCGTATCCGCCTTGATGAGGACCACACTAAGTGGGACATTCACCTCCCCACCCTCTTGTACTGCCTCCGCCGGCGCACGAACGAGGTAACGGGATATTCTCCAGCTGAGCTGCTCCATGGTCAAAACTTAGCATTGCCAGCCGAACTGGGCGTCATTCACACAGAAGAACCTTTCCCGGTAGAGGACCTACGGGCTGGGGCACGCAGGCATCAGGCCCAGTTTTTGGATCATCGAACACCCCAGTCCCTAAATCCACCCCCGCAAATCATTCCAGGACAGTTTGTGCATGTAAGGCTCCAGCATCTGTCAGCCAAGGGCCGTGGGTTTTGCGCGGGCCTCGCGCCCAAGTGGTCCGAGCCCAGGGAGGTGGTGGCTCGCTTGGGGATGACCACTTACCTGGTGCGGCAGCCGAATGGCCGAATGGCCAAAATACACCGTGATGCCTTGCGGCTAGCCACGGTCCCGATGCCGCAGCAGCCGTCAACCGTAGGAGCCGCAGATAGTTTTACAGACCAGGACAGCCCCAGGGACCAACCAGAGACACCACGAGGAGGCCATTGTGCCAATTCTGACCCGATGCCCCTAGACACCGACCCTGGAAGAAACCACTGCAGTAGGGAAGGAAGGAGATCGGACTCACCTTTGGTGCCGACGAACTTCGGTGACGAAATGGTCACTAGCAATACCAACCCAGCAGGTTGCGAGGTTTCTTTAAATCCCAAAGCTCCAGTATTTTCCCGAGAAGCTACGCCCACCCAACAAGCATATGGGTATGAGCCCAACGGTTTCACCATGGACCACCTGGATGAGCTTGCTGACAGGCTGGACTCCAGGGATGCCCAAAACTCCGTCTTTAACACATCCCTTACCCCAATCCCTGATGAAGAGGACCCTGAGTTACCAACCATTGACACCATCCCTAAAATAGTATTCCCCGAGGAAGTAATGGAAGGGTTAAACGGGGATGGGTACCACCACCACATAGGTTATCCACCTGAAGGGCCCTGTGGTCCCGAGGAAGGGGTCATCATTGAACTCCTTGATGAGGTGAAGGAAGGGGACAGATCCCCACCTATGCACCCAGACACTGCACCGAATCCCCAGGTTCCGGAAATAGCCCGCCATTCCACTCGTCAGCGCAGGCCTCCCTCCTACCTGCTAGACTATTGGCCATGGGTACTCACCCAGCAGGTTACTCCTACTTCCGCCCATGGGATGCCAATATGAACGCCCGAGTGCCGAGTGTTAATGGTGAAGTGCGTGTGATCGTAGCATCAGCGGGCAAAATGACCTCGGGGAGGGGGGAGCATTTGACGTCGTCCCAAGTGCTCCTCCGGCTCGCTGAGGCCATTATTGCCCGTCGCTGCTTCAGGCTTGCGTGTGCGCCGGCGCCCGTGCGCAAAAGTGTAACAGGTTTTGTTTATGTAATTATGTAAGGGTGTGAATATCTATTTGTCTTGTTGTGTTGATATTGTGTTGAGTTCAAAACGGATAAAATGTGTTTCCCGGGCGACTGAGTCGCGTCTCCCCGCCTGTGACCATGTGGCTCCACGCACTCGCACACGAAGGAAAGAGGGGAGATTCATGTGCGCGCGGCAAGGGGGGAGGCCGCTGGGACGTCGCGGAGCGTGGGTCGAGTCAGTCGCCTAAGTGGCATGAGAGAGCGCGGTCGCGAAGATCACGTCACCGTCAGTCACGTCACCGTCGTTCGCGTCGGCAGTTACGTCATAGTCTTTCGTGTCATCGTCATTCGCGTCACTGTCAGTCACGTCACCGTCAGTCACGTCACCGTCAGTCACGTCACCGTCAGTCACGTCACCGTCAGTCACGTCACAGTCGTTCGCGTCGTCAATTACGTCACCGTCAATCACGTCACCGTCAGTCACGTCACCGTCGTTCGCGTCGGCAGTTACGTCAGTCTTTCGTGTCATCGTCATTCGCGTCACTGCCAGGCACGTCACCGTCATCCACGTCACTGTCGTGTCACCGCCAGTCAGGTCACTGGTAGTGTCGTGTCGCGCTCAAGGTGCGTGGAGCCGGGCCTCGCCCTGATGGACTGTCACAGAGGGGAGCCGTGACAGCCCATGTACAGTGTGTGACGTGTGCATTAAACACACCTTAACATCAAAAACTCTTTCATTTCACCTAAGTTAGGGTAGTTCCCTTGCCACGTGGCACGTACCCTCTCTACCGGAGCAGCTGGGCAGCGACTCCGAACCACGGGAACGGCCCTAACGTCGTCAACTTGTTTGTGTTTTTTTAAATTTTTGGGAAAATTTGGGAAACTAGGTTGATTTCATTGCTAAGCTCCATTTAATAATGTAATTTATTATTTTGTAGTAGGATCCTAATGGTTGTGGGTTAGAATTATCTCTTAACACTAATTATTTAACTCTGGTTTTGTTTGATTTTTGTATGTTCTAGTGGACCTGTGTTTTCTAACGTCTTGCTCCAGTTCCTTGTCCACATCATGCTCGGAACATGGTTTCTTCTTGTTGGGGTCTTCTCCTGGGTTTGCGGCAACATCACGGTAAAACCTCTCAATTCGGGAGTCCTTTTTGAAAAGGATGATAGTCTTCTTTTTTCGGACAATTTCTACACTTTGGTCTTAAGTTTTGATCTATTAAATCTGGAAAGTGAGTGCAAACTTTTAGAAGATACTTTGAATGGTGCGATCTCAGTAAATAAAATTCAACAGAAGAAAAATGCTACTTGGAATCAGAACTTCGGCTTTGCAGTACAGCAACTACATGAAAACTTTATGGCTTCAAGCCGGAAACTTTAACTCTTAACTTCTCTTTTACCACATGAACACTCACGAAGAATAAAACGTGGTTTATTTGATTTTGGTGGAAAAATTCTGAAAACGGTATTTGGAACTCTAGACAGTGAAGATCTTGCCGGTTTGGAACAACACTTAAGACATGTCTCATAAAGTCAGGATGAAATTTCGGCTAGTGTCTTATATCATATGATCATTGTAAAAAATTCAGAAGACAGAGTGCTTAACAATACTATACTAATAAAAAATCTTGCTAAACATTATTTGAACAATCATTATGCCTTTTATAAGCTATTGAATACCTCTCTACATGAAATTTGGGACAAAATTGTGTTAGTGAGTTGGCGAGCGGATTTGAACACACTCTTGTTTCGGATAAGTGAAGCTCTCTCTAGTGCACGTTTGGAACTCTCTGATTTGAGACAAGCTATAGAGAGTAGTGTGCATGGAAAATTAAGTTCTACCTTGTTACAGCCTAATTTCTTTATTAATTTGTTAAATAATGTTCAACACTTCATATTTTTATCTTTGCACATGATAACTCCAGTTTCTTCTGAAAATCTATACATATATTATGGCCTTAGTACTGTTCAAGCAGTAATATTTAATTATTATCTTAGTGTGATTGTTAATGTACCCTTGGCCAATAAGGATAGCAACTTTGATTTATATAATGTTTTTTGCTTTCCCCTTCTTATTCCCTAAATTGAATTATTATCTGTTATTAAAGGTTCACAATATCTTGATAGTCAGCCCAGATAGAACCATTTTGCACCTATTACATCCAGTCAATTGACTGGTTGTAGAAAACACGGCATCATCCTGTGTCCCGCTCTTTTCCAATTCTTTGATTATTATATCAACAACTGCAAATTTAATCTTTTCCTGGGGAAACCCTACTTTGAGTTTTGTGACACATCTGTAATTTCTCTACATCTCCCTTTTGTTCAGAAAACTAATTCACTATGGTTTTTTACCAGCAACTATTCTATTGACATCACATTCCTATGACGATCCACTGCAGAAAATTTTGTTCCATACACAATCTCATTAAGTGGTAGTGTAATTATTAGCAATGCCACCCATTTTGATATTGTTGGTCCTTTCTTTAAGATGTTCGGTTCTTTAAGTTCAACCCTTATGTCAAACTTATCTTTACCCACCATATACCTCCCAAAGGTTCATTTTAACTATAGCCACCTAATGTTTTCAAAGGTTATTAATCTGTCTCTTAATACGTCTATTATTCAGGATATTGATAACTTGTTAATATCTCAACCTAATGGTGCTCCTTTCCATGAAGTAGTAAAACTTTTGCATCCACGCCAACCTATTGAATCACCCTCTCAGTTCAATCTTGTTGCAGTATCTTTATCATTCTTCACCTTCTTTGGTATCCTAGTTTTTGGTCTGTTCCTTTGGTGGAAGTTGCGGTCCCTGAGAACCCCTTCTACCAGTCCTCCTCCTATACCTGCAGGTACTGTTCTTATTCCTTTAGCCTCCTCTTCCACTGTGGAGTAATGTTAATTTTGTAATTGTTGCTTCAGTAATTCTAGGTAACTTGTTAGTATTATTGTTGTTTTAGTATATGATGGGATTTTAGGTGTGGTTTTTTGTGTTGAGGGTACACTTGCCACCTTCCAGCTATGGCGCGCTTTGAGGGGTGGAATGTGTGCCACTGTTCAGCATTTGCTGGGTATATGCTCAATATCATATTGTGTTTTTGTTTTTAAAGGTGAACTGAAGAGCTGCTAAATTTCTTTTATCATTTATATTTATGTATTGAAGACCCCTACTTCCATTCCTGTTCATTCGATGAATCCTGGATTATATTGCCATATTGGCTTTGAGTCTAGTCTGCAAAGAATGTGGTCAAAAGTTATGGGCACTGTTTCAGAAATTAAATTAATGATTGGCATAGATAGTCTTCCTGTGTTCAAAAGCACTGCTGGAGAATTATGGCCCATTTTAGCATCAGTTATGAATGTTCCATCTTTAATCTCTATGGTTTTTCCTGTGGGTGTGTACTATGGTAACAAAAAACCAGCAGATTGTGCTGACTTTTTGAAAGACTTTGTCCAAGAAATCTCATCTTTGATCACTAATGGTATAACGTTGAATGGTCAGGTAATTCCTGTTTCCTTAATGGGATTTTGCTGTGATGCTCCAGCGAAGGCTTTCATTTTGGGCATAAAAGGGCATACTGGCTATAGTTCATGTACCAAGTGCATTCAGGAAGGAAGTTTTTTGAACAATGGGATTAAATTCCCAGAATTCCACTCTACTCCACGAACAAATGAGGGCTTTTTGAATAAAGTTGATTCAGATTTTCACACAACAGAAACTCCACTCATTAGAATACCTGATATACATTTCATTAATTCTTTCCCTTTAGACTATATGCATCTAGTTTGTCTTGGGGTTACACGTACCATGATATACATCTGGATGTTTGCTTCGATACCTCTGAAATTGTGTCATCATCTTATTATTTATATTTTTGTAAATTTTCTTTCTCTAAAATCTTACATTCCAGTTGAATTTTGTAGGAAACCACGTAGTTTAGATTTTATAAAGAAATGGAAAGCAACAGAGTTTCGCCAGTTTCTGTTGTACACTGTACCAGTTGCACTTCAGAATGTTTTAATTCCGGACAAGGAAGAACTTTACAATAACTTTAAAAGTTTACACATTTCGTTGACAATTATTCTTAGTCCTAAGCATTGTCATCGTCATCAAATTTATGCCAAGGAATTATTGGAGCATTTAGTTAAACTTTTAAGAACATTTAAGGACAGCAATACATTACATATAACTTTCATAGCTAACTACATTTACCCAATGATGTTTCCATATTTGAAAACTTAAATGTATGTAGTGCATTTCGATTTGAAAATTTTTTGCAGTTCCTTAAAAAAACTCATTAGGAAAGGTGACAAACCACTGCAACAAGTAGTTAAACGTCTGGTAGAAATGTCCAATTCAAATGTTTTGTTTTACAATTATTCTAATTTCCATCAGGCCAAATACATTCCAATTTTTGCCTCATCCCCATCATGAAGGTCCTTTCTTGGAGGGTTGTCTCTCTTCAGAGCAATATAAATGTGTACAATTTGAGAATTTTAAATTGACTACAACTTTGCTAAATTCTTGCTGTAGTTTAATTGATAACAGCATTGTGTTAGTTGTGAATATAGCTTTTTCAACAACACTAGACTGCATGGTAATTCTTTGCAAAAAGTTCAAGCAGGTAGAAAATATCTGTTCCTTTCCTTTTTGTGAAAGCTCTGCTTTAGGAGTTTTTCAAGTTAATGACTTGTCAGATGTACATATAAGACATGTTTCTGATATTTCGCAAAAGTTGGTGATTTTGCCACTAAAATTAAGGTCCACCTTTGTTGTTTTACCCTTATTACATACAAATTAAAATAATCCTTTGCCACATTTTTATGTGTTAGGTGAAGCATCTTTGTGTTTCTTTTAGTAAATCATAATTTATAAACACTGGCTATTCTACAAATTGATTGCAATTGGAGTTAATTTTTTTCCTTTGAGTGTAGCACATTCAAACTTGTTATTTTTACTACTTGTCATATTATCAACAATGTGTCAAATTTACTCTCAGGTAGGTTTTGGAGGTTGTTCTTTGTCTGGTTATAGATCCAAAAAATTTTTTTACAATGGTTCGAAGATTTGCCATAGTGAAATTCCCAGATGAAAATGATTCTTTAGGAGTGGTAGCTCTGAAATGGGTTTCAGAAGACGAAACATTTAGTTACTACCCAAATGTGTATACAAATGAGAAGAGAGATCAACTTTTACGAATGGAGGCAGACTACAAAGATGATTGGTTTGTGTGCCCATACAAGTAATGCACAAATATGGTATGTATAAAATATTTCATACACATATATGTAATTGTCTTTTTTTCACTAGTATGTGATTGTGTTATCAGAATACTATTAATGCAGCTTTACAAATAAAAAAATTGGTTAACTATAAATGCATGATGTAGTTGATCATATGTTAAAGATATAATATTATTTGCCTATTTGGGGTCAGTAGTTAATGGTAACCAAATTTTTAAATTGTAACGTTAATTTTTAAATCTACAAATTTTTTTTAACTTAAGTTTGTGGTAGTTTCGATTATGCGAACAATTTCATTGCAGGAAGGGATTTTCATTGCTTCTTGAAAATAACACTTGAATTACAATAGTTTGAAATAAAAATTAATGTTTATTATTAACTAACTTCATTTCTGTGATGTAAGTAAATTTTTGAAAGAAAATTCTAATATTTGCAAAATTTGTGTATTATCCATGTTTGTATAGTGAGTGATATTTGGATATCTTGATAATTTGTGTTTGTAATAAACAATTGCATTTATCTCATTTCAGGAACGTATTCAGAGGCAAGGACAAATTGAAAACGTGCAGAGGAAACATCTAATTTAGAAAGCGATGACGAGAACTTGAGGAGAAAGAATAAACAGAAAATCATTGCTTTGCCTGGAGAAGAAACTGATGATGATGTGGTGTCTTCAATTGAAAAGCATTCCATGTTAATTTATCCTTCTCTTTCCGGTTTCTAGAATAATTGTGAAGCTCAACTTGAAAATTCCGATAACTTTTCAAGTCCCTCTGTATCTTCACAGAGACTATCAAATGAAAACTTTGGCAGTGTAGTCTCAAGATCAAGTGTGTCAACACATTCTGGTTTATCTAGTGAATATCCATGAATCTGTTGTCATGTCTGCCTTCAAACATTTGCATCCAAATTTGTTGAAATATAAGTTACATGTGATTGGTAAACTTTTGGTGACAATATACAATATTTAAATGATATTGATTTTTTAGGTTGTAATATAGAAGTTGTTGGCACAGAATTTACATTAACTGACATCACCAATTACATACCAGAAGAAACAGTTGAACCTGCACTCATGAGAGAAAGTACCTCAAGAACTGACGTGAATTCATTTGCTGAAGAAGAACCTGTGCCCATGGGAGAAAGTACCTCAAGAACTGACGACAATTCATTTGCTGAAGAAGAACCTGTGCCCATGGGAGAAAGTACCTCAAGAGCTGACGACAATTCATTTGCTGAAGAAGAACCTGTGCCCATGGGAGAAAGTACCTCAAGAACTGACGACAATTAATTTGCTGAAGAAGAACCTGTGCCCATGGGAGAAAGTACCTCAAGAGCTGACGACAATTCATTTGCTGAAGAAGAACCTGTGCCCATGGGAGAAAGTACCTCAAGAGCTGACGACAATTCATTTGCTGAAGAAGAACCTGTGCCCATGGGAGAAAGTACCTCAAGAGCTGACGACAATTCATTTGCTGAAGAAGAACCTGTGCCCATGGAAGAAAGTACCTCAAGAGCTGACGACAATTCATTTGCTGAAGATGAACCTGCACCTATAGGAGAAAGTACCTCAAAAAGAACAGAAAGAGGTACAAACACACATGTATAGGATCAAAAAAAGGAACAAAAAATCTTCACCTGCTGGATGGGAAAAAAATAAAATAAAACTTGCAAGGATGAAGGGGAAGAGATATATAGGATATGTCAGGAAAAATGTAAATGTAAAATTACTGGTGGAAAGAAGTTTGGATGAAAGGAAAGAAAGGAAAATGGGACCAATGTGTAGTTCCATAGTTTGCAATGCAAGCAAAGTAAGAAAGTGCAAGGTGGTTTGCACAAGGAGACCGCGTAAAAGTCTTTCATAAATTCTGGGAATTGTCATGGGAAGAGAAAGAAATGATGGTGACAGGTCTTGTACAATGCAGGTCTACAAAACAAAAAACTGTTGACATCAAACACCCAAATAAGAAATCACGCCGAAGTTGTACATTAATCTACCATCTACCACAGAACAATGAACACCTTAATGTCTGCAAAGCATTCTTCTTAAACACTTTAGGAGTCAATGAATGGATGGTAAGCAATTGGGTTTAGAAAAATGCTGATATGATGCCCTCTGAAATGGTATCTGAAACAGAGAAAGACCAATCACAGGATAATCCAGAAAGTCATCTGAAGAGGAAAAACAAAAGAGGGAGACCCTTAGCAAATACTCCCAAAGAGACAGATGAAAGAATGATTCATCTGAAAAATTTCTTTGAACAGTTGCCTAAAATGCCTTCTCATTACTGTCGGAGAGAATCAACAAAGTTATATCTGGAAGCTCATTTTGAATCAAAAGCTAACTTGTACAGGGAGTACACTAAGAAAATGAAGGAAGAGAATAAATCGACTTACTCTTCTTTTGTTTTTGAATGTGTGTTTAATGAAATCAATCTGTCTATGCTGTAAGTATGAAGTTAAAAACTTGGATGAAGAGGCATGGAGATATAATATTTTGACAAATGATCAGGTCAGATCAGAGAAAGAGAGAGACAAAATGCAAGCCAAAGAGAAGAAAATCTATTGCCTAACAATGGACCTCCAGGCAGTAAAGTGTGTGATTTTGTGAATGCTTCTGCATTTTACTATAAAACTAAGTTGGCTTGTCACAACTTTACTATTTATAATCTTGACAACCATCATTGTAGCTGTTACTGGTTTAATAAAAGTGAGGTTGATCTCACCGCTCCAGTGTTTGCCACTTGTGTAATCGATTACTTGTCCAGCCATTGCATGGATCCAAAGCGATATTATTATTCACAGTGATGGGTGTGGTTACCAAAATCGTAATGTGGTTTGGCCAAATGCCTTACTCAATTTTGCTATGTCTCATGATGTTGTCATAACTCAGAAGTTCCTGCTGAAAGGCCATACGCAAATAGAATGTGACAGTGTTCATGCAACAATCGAAAGGAAAATTAAAGGAAAAGATATTTTTGTTCCATTTGATTATGTCAAACTCTCACAAGAAGCAAGAACAAAGCCTTTCCCCTACGAAATCAAGTATGTAACACATGATTTCTTCCTTGACTTCTCTTTCTTAAAGTTTGTAACCAGTATTCGGCCAGGATTACAAAAATTTTATCCAACTGTAACAGATCTTCGATCGATACTGTACAAACCTGATGGCAAACTTATGTTCCAACTGGATTTTGATACTGAATTTGAAGACTTGCCAGTACGTCCGAGAAGAGCTACATCATGTACAGAGAGGAAACATTTTTCTGGAGCAATACTGAAACTCTTCAAGCAACGTCTGCCCATCCCAGAAAAAAAGGGGAAACATTTACAGGCCCTGAAACCCGTGATACCAGCCGATTTTCATTCATTTTATGATAATCTGCAGTTTAAGGGAAACAAATCTTCATAAACGACCATACAGAAAGTATCTACACCAAAGGCACCATAATAAAACTGAAGCAAAATAAAGACATTTAGTTGAAAACAATGTCATCTTGGCATAAGAGCTGTTCCATATTTTAAAATATTAAAATTTTTTTCAGTGCACTCTCTTGTGTTGGCAATGTATAAATATGTATATATATTTATTGATAATTATCAAATTTTAGTTTATATTTATCAAAGGGTTTACAAATCAAACAAGAAAGTGGCTTAGCAATACCTCATATCTCATAAATATTTTATTACAATAACATGTATCTCATAGATGGCAATCTTCCAATACCCTGTATCTTAATATAAAATATGCATTTCATGTCTAATACCATGTAATGCTATTCAACCTCTTTTTTTTACTACCTTAAACATATAATATAGAAAGGAACATTATTAAAATTAAATTAAACACATTTATTAGTTATATAAACATAATAATACTTTGGAGCCAATAGTAATTTTATAGACACTTTTATGTCTCTCCTGAAAAATTTACTTTTTGGTGATATGTGGTATTAGAAATAGGCCGTCGATCTGCAGATCTTCCCATTGACCCTGCTGGTTGCAGAAGACAGAGACCCTAGCTTGTTGGGAAGAAACTGGTTGGCACCTCTAGGAATATAAGTACAAGGTATTTTTTCACTGGATCAAGGGGAAACAGCATCTCAGATAATTAACAAATATTGGAAGGTATTTTCCAATTTGGTTCTGGGCCAGTACGTGGGACCACTGGTAACCCTAGAGATACAAGAAGAGGCAAAACCAATCTTCAGGAAAAGCCGGTCTGTAGCATTTGCACTTAGGGACCAAGTTAGCTTAGAAAAAAGACAGGTTAGTGAAACGTGAGGTGTTGGAACCAGTTGCATTCTCTTCATGGGCTACACCAATTGTGCCTCTTCGGAAGGCAGATGGTTCAATACGCATATGTGGAGATTACAAATGCACTATCAATACTATAAGCAAGACTAGCACATATCCACTGCCTACAGTCAACGAGGCATTTTCTAAGCTAGCCGGTGGAACATGGTTCACTAAGTTGGACTTGGAAGAGGCCTATTTACAGTTGTCAGTTGATGAAACATCATCAAAAATCCTGACTGTAAATACGATGAAGGGCTTATTTAGGGTTAAGAGGTTACCTTTTGGAGTGAGTAGTGGCCCTGCTATATTCCAACGGTTGATGGAAAACTTACTAGGAGGAATACCGGGAGTAGTTGTGTTGTTGTACGACATATTGATCACTGGACGGGATATAGAAGAGCACTGGCATCGAGTGGATCAAGTACTAGAACAGATAGACAAAACAGGGTTGCGACTTAAAAGAGCCAAGTGTTGTTTTGCCAGGAAGTTGGTTATCTTTTTGGGATACAGGATAGATGAAGAGGGAGTGCACCCAACAAAGAATAAACAGAGGCAATCCATAATGCTCCAACACCAACATCCCGAAAGGAACTTCAAGCATTCCTGGGATTGTTGAATTTTTATGAACGATTCCTTCCCAACAAGGCAATGGTACTGAAACCACTTCACAGGTAACTGGATTTTTGGCATCCATGGAAGTGGACAAGCGAGCACGATGAGGCATTTCAAGAGGCCAAGCAGTTGCTGCAATCCTAGAGAGTTCTGACCCATTACGACTCTAGCAAGCCATTGGTTCTCACGTGTGATGCTCTGAGTATGGAGTAGGAGCAGTGTTGGCTCATGTGTTAGAAGATGGCAGCGAAGCACCAGTAGCATTTGGGTCCCATACACTGCAAAAGTCTGAACGCAAATTATTCACAAATGGGCAAGGAAGCACTGGCAATAATGTTTGGAGTATGTAAATTCAGACAGTATATAACAACAGCTCGACCATTCACCATCGTGACGGACCATAAGCCTTTACTGAGATTGCTACATCCTACCAGACAGACTTCAGACATCCTATCACCAAGGCTGCTACGATGGAGTTAATGTCTGTCTATGTACAAACTATCAATTGATACACCGGTCAGGAGGGAACATTGGCCATGCAGATGCATTAAGTAGGCTTCCAGTGCTGACGGAGGTTCATGTCCCGGCTGTAGGTGATGTACTGATGTTAGAAACCATGCCTAATCCTCCAGTGGATGCCTTGACACTCGCAAGAGCTACTGAAAACACTTGCAAGAGCTACTGAAAAGGATCCAGTGTTGTCAGAAGTAAAGAAATGTGTTGGCCAAGGTTGGGGAAAGGACACCAATTCAGAAGCACTTAAACCATATGTGCATCGTAAGGAAGAACTGTCAGTCTTAAAAGGATTGTGTGCTTTGGGGTAATAGAGTAGTCATCCCTACTTCCCTACGAGCTCCATTATTGGATGTATTGCATGGTGGCCATGATGGAGTTGTCAGATATAAATTCCTTGCTCGAAGCTTCATGTGGTGGCCGCAGATGGATAAAGACATCGAAACACTAGTAGCGGGGTGTCCAGAATGTCAGCAAGTACGTTAAAATCCTCCTAAGCAACAGGATGTTCAGTGGGGCAGAACTACAAAACCCTGGGTCAGACTTCATGTCGATTTTTTCGAACCATTTCAGGGAGAAAGGTTTCTGATAGTAGTTGATTCCTTCTCAAAATGGATTGAAGTAAATAAAATACCATCAGAAAGTTCGGTCATTGTGATAAGGGAGTTAAGGGACATATTCAGTGTCCATGGATTCCCCCAGTCCATAGTATCGGATAATGGGGCTGCTTTTGTCTCGAGGGAGATGAGGGAATTCCTCACAAGGAATGGAGTAGCTCTTATCAGGACTAAACCATTCCACCCATCCAGCAATGGACAGGCTGAACGAATGGTACAGACAATCAAAGTCAAGCTGAAGAAAATAATGTTCGGAGATTGGCAGACAAGGTCGGCACGAATGTTATTTTCTCTACGATCAGTGTCAGCGACAGGATCCCAACAGTCACCAGCAGATTTGCTCATGGGTCGTAAGTTGAGAACAGCCTTAGACATTGTCAATCCTCTGGCCAAGGAAGAACCAACCCAGGCAGTGGAGCTCTCCAAGGATGTAAAAGTGTGGCAGTTCAAGAGGGGAGAGTTAGTTTTGTTCAGAAACTATGCTGGCACAAGGAAATGGATACCAGGTACAATTCAGTCCAAAGAGGGTAACTGGATTTACACAGTGCTGGGTAACAATGGTCAATTATGCAGACAACATGTGGACCAGCTACTACACAGAGAACCAGAAGGAGAAGTCAATCCAGAGTCAGAGTGGAAGGAGCTTGTTGAAGTGACTGGACCACGACTATCATCGCACAGAGACAGCGGTGGGGACAACAAACTAGCACTAGGGGTAGTGAAAGCACGGAGGGCAAATCAGCACGAACAAGACATCAGCCAACGACAACACCAGTGACAGACAATGAGGGCACAGCTGAACCATTTAATGGAATGGTGGTAGACACCGAGAGCAGATCAGCACCAGCAAGACACCAGTCAGTGGTACCACCAGTTATGGACAGTGAGGACGAAAATGAACCATTTAAGGGTTTTGGGGTAAGACGACATTTCAAAAGACTTAAATACCCATCAAAAAAATTCCGAGACCTTGTGTTAACCTAGTGTTTGATTTTATGTATTTGTGTTTAGGTATAAGTTAAAGAAGAGCATGATCCTACAGTAATTCGAACCTAGTGTTCCATGGGTAAACAATAAATTTAAAAGGGGAGATGTGGGCTATGTTATATTATAGGGAATAAGTGAAGGAAGATTAAGAGGTTAAGTGTGGCACGACTGACTCAGGTTTTGGTGTACAAGTGTGGCATGGCGCCAATCTGTAACATGTATGGAACAACGGAATAAACAAGTGCACGTGGAATATAACAATCTTGTATGTGTTGAGTTATATATTGTTGTCTATTATTATTATCATCATCTAATTGTTATGTCCTAGTATATTTTTGGGTCTATATTTATGATTAAGTGTTTTTTTTTACTTTTAAAGGCTATCAGCTTTTTGAAGACATGTCACAAATTCAGATATATAAGATTCTATGGAATGTGAAACACAAAGGACACAAAAGCCACTGCTGTTAAAAAATTTGCAAGCTCCTTTGAAAATGGTTTTTTAAGTTGGTCTCATAGTCACATTTTATATCATGTTATCTGACATACCTAAATAATCAACATAACATAATACTCAATCAATTTTAATCTATTGATAATCACGGATTTATGAACTGCCATTCCATCTTCTTAATCTCTGTTCATGCCATTTTTCTAAGTAGACTTTTTCAGTTAATTTAAATTAAGTTTCCAAGTAAGTAAATGCAGCTGAATTGTAATCTTGACTTTATGTAAAATGTGATTTCGGTTGTAAGTCCTAGTTGAGTTTCAAGATTAGATGAAAGCAGGATCCAAACCAATAACAAGAGGTCACTCAAATCATTGCTAAGACATATCATGTACGGCCACAAAGTTGATTGCTATCCTTTTTTAGAACCAGAATTGTTCCTTGAAATCAGATGATAAGAAAATCTGACAAGACTCCATAGAATGGTACATAACAAATAAAATAATATGAAATGACTTAAAGGAAACATAATATTGATTCAAACAAGTTTTTGACACTGAATCCCTTCTGATATGTCACTCTTTTAAACCCACCTCTAAACGATGAATAAAAAAACAAATTATCAATTGGCTTTTACTCAATCATGCACACATATTCATGTAAATGTTCTCAATATAATAAATGCAAAAATATATACATATAAAATGAACAGTTACTTAAATTACACATGTCATTATAAACTCTTTATTTTAACAATAAGATTACAGTTGTATGTCATACATAGTTCTTTGCATTCTTACTTTATTACAATTTTCTGACCAATATTTTGTTACTTCAGTAACTTTAAACCTAACAAAAAAAAATTCAAATAATATTTAGATGTATATGTAATACTATAAGCCAAAATGGTGATACTGAATGTTTAAAAATCAAAAAACCTAAGAAACCATATAATGTAAGTTATGTAACAAAAGACAGTCAAATTTCTGTCACAAATATATACCCAGTATATTTAAAGAGATTGTCATTATATATTTAGCAAACAACATACTCTTTGAAACATGTTAGTAAAAATAATTCAACACATTTCTTACACTCCATATGGAGCAAAGCAAAAGGAATACAATTTTTAAATATCTCAGTAAATATAATGTGATTGGATATTGGATATTGTAATGATTTCAACTGCAACCAAGATGCCATTGCTTGTATTACTACAGACAGTGTCAGCAGCAAAGTGTTTAAAATAAATTTAATAACCCCATACAAACAAAAGTTAAAACACATTCATAAATATGTCATTGGAATTTTAACATTATCAACGAAGAAATGAAAGGAATATTGTTTTTAAATAATAACATGTTTACTCTGACTGTATTTGTAAATGGCCATTGAAGGAAACTTCATTCTTATGAGTGATGTACTTACTACGCATTCCCTGCATCGCCACAAACAGTGCCTGTGGCATCTTCTGCCCACTTACCGGTGATTTTGGCATGCTGCGCTATCCACTTGGAACCTTTCTTGATGTGCACGTCCTTCATCGTGACTTCGATTGGGTGCAAGTCACTCAAGCCGTCAAATGTGAAAGTTCCTTCGGTCAGCACCTTCACGTTTGTGAAAGAGATGTTACGGAACTCGGGGGTGAGGCTGCCGGTAAGATGGAAGTACTCCATGTTTACGAGAATTGGGTTTACTACTTTGCGTATGCAGACGTTTGTGTAGGACACGCCGTTGACCAAGCCACCTCGGAAAGTGTTGCTTTTGATGCGTAGGCCGTTGGTGGTGCCATCCATCGTCAACCCAGAAACAGTCACGTCGCTGGCCCCGTAAGTGATCTCGCTGCCTATCGACATACCGTGGCCTGCGCCGAAATGATTGTTCAGCACAGATATGTGTCTGGAAGGGGCGGTGATGGCTTTGATGGCAATGTTGTCATCGCCAGTGCTTATTCTGCAGTGAGTGATGGTAACATTTTGGGAACCCATCGGGTCAATTCCATCAGTGTTGTGTGATGAAGACGGCGTGTCGATGGTGACACCCCACACAGTAAAGCCGTAAGTTTTGCTGGTGGCCACATGGTACATAGGAGAGTTTTTCAATGTGATCTGGTGAAGAGTGACATCAACAGAGTCATTGATCTGTATGAGTCGAGGGACGTTCTGGGAGTTTTTGTTGTTTGCATTCTGCGGTATCGTCCACCACGAGAAATGTTTGCCTGTCAAATTCTCACCGCCCTGACCGTCAATGGTGCCCTTGCCGTAGATACCACTGCCAGTCACTCCGTTGATGGTGATAAATGCCTTGCAACCAAGGCCGTACTGGTCGCGTGTGCCACAGGTCTTTGCCCCAAGGTCGTACAGCGTTGGGTTCGGAATGGCCTTCAATGTCGCGCCGCTGTCCACCAGCAGGCTGACACCCGACGGAATGGTCAGTGGACCGGAAAGGAAGGTGCCGGACGACAGCTGGACGGCTTTGCCCTTGGTGCAGGAGTTGAGAGCCTTCTGGATGGCCTGGGTTTGGTCTCCGCTACCTGCCTTCAGCGTGGTGCAGCTCTGCGGAGTCTTGGGCTCCGTGACAGTGCGCAGGTCCCTTGCGCTCCCAGCATGCAGAAGGAGCAGAATAACTGCTACTGTCATACAGCAGGTTGAACACTGTCGCTTCATTGTCAAGGAGTAACACTTGAAACAACTACACAATAACTGGTGCACACTTGGATGTTCTAATCTGCCGTTGTGTGTTTACGATGTCACAGCTTTCTGCCAATATAGACCTGTCAAACAAAAATAATTACCTACAGTCATTTTAACGTTTTCTGTTTTCGAACACAAGGATTTTGCAAACAGTGGGGTGGTGGTTGTAACAGATATGATGATGAAGCCATTATTATTGTGAAATTGATCCTGTGGAATAGTTCTAGTTGTTTTGAGGGAAAAAACAAAACAAATCTAAGAGTAATCTCTACTTGTGAGAATTAAACTCAAAAGCTACCACACAAATTTATATGTGTGTGTATATATATGTATGTATATATGTATATATGTATATATGTATATATGTATATATGTATATATGTATGTATGTGTGTATGTATATATATATATTTATATATTAAACTCACGCAAATCCGTGGGTGTCTGGGTTTTATGACCGGATTTTTGAATACATCGGATTTTTGAAAAATTTTAATTATAAATTTAAAAAAAAAAAATTCTAAAAGATAAAGATTGGTACAGTCAATGAACATGTACTACTACTACTATCACCGAACATCATAATAAACAAGACACTTGGAAGTTAACAGAAAGGTACGTCAGCAATACCAGTATAGTCCATTCATAGTAAAGGAAGCACCTCAGGATTTTTTTTTTTTTTTTTCTGAAAATTTACAGCCTCGCCGGTTTAAATTTTTTACACGCCCGTTGTTCAAGTTGGTAGTAAGTTGTGTAAAAAGTAATTTAAAGTCATCTTAAGCGAAATTAATGGCACCCAAAGTCGCACTTTATTGTGAGCGAGCTATACATAGTGGCAACATGATGTGCGCTGAAGCGGGAAGTCTATGGGAAGGGGAAGTGAATGGAGGAGGGGCGGGAGAGAGAAGCGATAGGCAGCCGGCAAGAGACTGCAAGGTCACTCCTTCACAGACACACGTGCAGTCCAGTTAAACTAAAGAAAAACGGGAGGGATAAAAAAAAACTCATGAGGTAATTGTACTTACCACAAAACATTATTCCTTTATGATAAAGCCCTTAAATAAAAACCGCGTACACGCACAAGTTTTGGATTTAAAAAATAATAATTGTCAAATTTATTGTTTTATAAACATAACTGCACACAAAATGTTATTTTAATTACTGCTTTTTGTACGCACATGAACAGTCCCAGAAGTTGAAGCAGATGACAGACTCTGATTCTGTGTTTCTTGCATCACCATGTGCGCTCGAATGTCGGATTGTTTAATGGCCTGTCTTCTTTTGTGAAGAAAAGTGGAATGCAGAATATGACACTTCATTACTTCCGATATTGAAAAACAGTTTTTTTTGCTCTCAGAAAATTTTATAACAGTGTTCCATGCAGCTGCAGCCTCATTCCAAGTGATGAATGTATCATCACTACCATCATCACTTTCATCCTCACTAGTTTCAGGTTCGTTGGGGGGTTTATCATCGCATCTATTATCTCTTCTGTTGTAATTGACATGGCAACAGGAATGTCTTTATCGACCTGTAGCCACTCATTTAGATCTCTCACGGACAGTGTGTTCACAGGATTTTCCTTGGCAGCACATTCAACCATTTGTACGAGGGTTATTTTTTTTTTCAACATCCGATTGGCTGTAATAAAAAAACAGGAATGAATTGGGAAATTATTTTAATGTCAAAAGAAACGTACATCTTTACTCTATTTTTCCACATAATCACCATGCAGATTGAGGCATTTGTCGTACCGATGCACCAGCTTTCCAATACCCTCTCCATAAAATGATGCCTCCTCCCTATTCAGCCACGTTTTAACACACAACACTCATTCGGCGATGGATTTCTGCTGCAGTGTGGCCTTCTGCCTGTAAGAAACGGATGACTCCACGCAGCTCGCATTTCGTCGTACAGTTTATCGTTGCAGCCATGTTGACATTCCCATAACCAAGCTTCAACTGAGGTGTGAGTTGGCCGCTCCACATAGTTGGTGGAAGGGGGTAAACACTACGAGACGTGTCGATTCGTGTATGAGCGATTAGGGTATCGATTAATGGGCATGCCATGGAGAAATGAAACTGTAATCACACTGTAGGGCACTGTTAAAATGTGGCTGAATAGGCAGCATCATTTTATGGAGAGGGTATTGGAAAGCTGGTGCATCGGTACGACAAATGCCTCAATCTGCATGGTGATTATGTGGAAATATAGAGTAAAGATGTACGTTTCTTTTGACATTAAAATAATTTCCCAATTCATTCCCGTTTTTAAATTACAGCCGATCGGAGGTTTAAAAAAAAAATAACCCTCGTACAATTTCCGTGTATGTATTGTCTGTGTGTCCTGACACGTCTCCACCTCCGAACCCTAGGAAGTCTTCCTCATTGTCCTTGTCATCCGTCACGTCTTCGATTGTTGTTGTAGGCCATAGTTTGTGCCAAGCTTTGTGTAGAGTTTCGTTTTTCACAGATCTCTACGCACAAGACACATTACGTATAGTATCTTTTAAGTTGTACGTCTTTTGAAATTCAAATATTTTGCCATCATAGTTTGTCAACTACCTCATGAAATCACATCTGTATAGCATTTTCAGATTTTGAATGACACCCTGATCCATGGGCTGAATCAAGCTAGTCACATTTGGGGGCAAGAACATTGCCGATATGTTGCCTTTCTTGAGTCCTTGTGCAAGTGGATGAGCACTGCAGTTGTCCAACAATAACATGACCTTGTTATCTTCTGGCAGTCCTTTCTCTCTCAAGTTTTCCTTTACACTCTGCACGAAAACATTATTAAACCAAGCAAGAAATATTTCAGCAGTCATCCAAGCATTACTTTGAGGTCTGTAATAAACAGGCAAGTGAGTGACGTTTTTTAAACACCTTGGTTTTGCATACTTTCCGATGACTGTGAGTTTTACTCTATGTGTACCTGCCGCATTTGCCCATACTGTCACACATTCTTTATTTTGCTTAAATCTAGGCACAGAAGTTTCGTTACCGCCAGCTAATGTTGTTTTTGGTAGACATTTCCACAGCAGACCACTTTCATCCGCATTGTACACTTGCTCGGAGGTTAGGCACTTTTCACTTACTAGCTTCGCAAAACTGGTACGAAATTCTTTCGCAGCATCTACATCAGCAGACTTCTGCTCGCCAGACACATCCAACTTCCAAATTCCGTGCCAGTCCTTGAATCTAGTTAGCCAGCCCTCTGAAAATGTAAATGGTTCGGTGAGCTTCATTTTTACGTAGAACTCTTTCCCTTTTTCTATTAACATAGGTCCTGATAAGGCAGCAGCTTTAATCGTTTTAAAGAAAACCACTTGTTCAAGGCACCATCCAAGTCCTGTAGTTTGCTGTGTGGAGCGTTTTGCAGTTATCAAAACCTTTTTCTGACTCGCTGTTTAGCATAAACGTTTTAAGCTTAGCACTACTTTTTCTTAATGTCATAAACCTTAGTCTCGCCGATGCCATATTCGTCCCTGATGACAGCCACCTTTATACCACGTTCCAACTTTTTTCAAATTTACACCTTTTGTTTTAGTGTTAACGTCACATGCTTTTGTTTCACAGGCGCCATTCTTACTACACAGAAAGTAATGAGCAGAGTGCTGCGCTGATTGTTTAGTCACGTTGACCTTGGAAGTGCTGGGATAGTACCGTTAGATAGCTGCCACTCTGGCAGCGCAGTGCAGCGCAGCACTAATTGGGAAGCAGCAGCTAGGCACGGCCGCGCGGCACTGTGAATCGTGACACACACGTCAAAACAGTAACGATCACGTCACTTCGGAAATACCTCGGGTTTCTGAGAACTTCAGATTCTCGGGCCACGGACTGTTGAGAGTTTACTGTATGCATGTATGTATGTATGTATGTATGTATGTATGTGTATATATATATATATAAGTGTATTGAACATAGGAAATGTTTTAGTTTAAAAAAAAGTGTGTTTTCATAAGACATAGGAATAGTTGTAACCAAAACCAGATAAAAACTAGAGGAAAGTGACCAAAGTGGTCCCTAAGTCGGATCCCCAGGGTTTTTTCTTGGTAGGTGCTGTAGTGGCGGTTCCGAAAGATGATGCTGAACAATGTATATGAAGCATTGCCTAAATGCAAGGGTGGGGATAACAGGATTACATTGCGAAAACCCGCCGACCAGCGTTCGTTGCTAATATGTCATTTGTTTTACATCACTGACTTTGCTTCTTAGTGTATATGTCAGTACTTTAATTCAAGACTTTGTAATTAATTTTACCATCAACTTGGAGTCAGGCCTGCAGTGTTTCATGATGCATCCCATTTGCATTGTGCACTTTTTAGTGCCTGTACTGTCAAAAAAGTGTGTTATTTTAAAAAAACTCTGGCTTAATGAATTGGTCTAATTTATTCTAAGTTCTTTGTTATGAATATGGATGGCTAGTTCAATCAGAGTGAAGCTATATAGCAGGAATATTTTTAAACTTGTAAACCCTGTCTGTAAATGATGCTTCAGATTTGTAGTAAATCCATTGAACCATTGTTTTAGATGTCTCAGGGACATGCCAACTCTCGTGGAAGATCACGGGATGCCCATAAAATAATAGAAGCAATTAGAGCTATTAGGAATAAAACAATGGGGTAAAGAAGGCCTCTAAAGTTTTCGACGTTCCTAAAACAACATTGATGAGGCTTGCAAAGGAGAAGTATGGTGATCCGAGTGAAGCAGTGCACACAAAAATGGGGCGGCCCACAATTCTTGGACCCAAAAATGAAAAGGAACTTGTAGAATACTGTCTGAAGATGGAGGCTACATTTATTGGTTTGACAAGGACTGATGTAAGAAGGATGGTACTTGCATTAGTAATTAGATACATCCTCAAACATCCTTTAGGAGATCAAGAGGCTGGACAAAAATGGTTAAAGCTATTTCTAAGACGACACAAGGGTCTGTTGTCAGTGCGTAAACCAACTGGAACATCATATGTTAGGGCTACAAGTTTCACCCAAAAAAGTGTGTCAAAGTTCCATAACTACAAAAAATAATTAGAAAAGACAAACTACAAACCTGACAGAATATGGAATGTCAATGAAAGTGGACTTTCAATCAATCAAAGCAAGATTCCTGAAGTGATTGGACTGCGAGGGAAACGGCAGATTGGATCCATTACCTCAGCTGAAAGAGGTTCATTCATTACAGTGATCATTTGTATCAGCGCAAGTGGATACTTTATTACACTATTGGTAATATTTCCTCGCACTAATATGAGTACAGCTCTGGAAAGAGGGAAGCCACCTGAAACAATTGTAACTGTTCATACCTCTGGTTGGGTTCAGTCCCATATATTCACCAAGTGGTTTGAGAGTTTCATTCATCATACCAAACCAACTGAAGCTGATTAGATGGTCATTACAGTCACACACGAAATATTGAAATTATACACATGGCACGACAGAACAATGTCCAATAATTTATTTGCCACCACACTTGTCCCACAAGATACAGTCTCTAGACCGCACATTGAGTCCCCTCAAAGCTCACTATAGCGAAAATGTTCGTATGTGGCTTAGAGAGAAGCAGAGACCAGTCTCAACTTATGATGTAATGGATCTCTTTGGGAAAGCTTACATCAAATGTCAGACCGCAGAGATTGCAATTAATGGATTTCGCTGTACAGGCTTATATCCTGTGGACACAAGCATTTTTCAAGACCCAGATTTCATTTCAGCTTCGCGAGAGGTTCAGTACAGGGAAGCACATAGGTCTAACTATGATACTGCCGAGGTTGCCACTCCAGTTTTGGTTGCTCCACAACATGAAGACCATGGGATGGTAAGACTACCAAGCACATCTTCATGATCACCAATGATAGAACCTGGTCCATCATCCATTTCAGTAGGTCCACTGAACATCAGCCCTGTACCCACTATTCGGAGAAGAATCTCAACAAGAGGTCAGAAAGCTACATTATCTGCAGTGATAACATCTTCACCTTACAAACAAACATTGCTTCAATCCTTGGAGAAGTCAAAGAGAAGACAATATCAGCCAGCCAAGGAAAAAGAACATTACAAAACAGGTGGTGGAAGGCGAGGAAGAGGATGTGGGAGATCAAGGACCCAAAATGGTGGAAGACAAGATGATGAAAGTTCAGACAGTGACAATATTTCATTACACGACAGTGGGGACTCTGATTTGGACATCTGTATTCCACAAGGCGTACCGCCAACTCAGGATGATGCAGACTGCATGTTTTGTGGACAAAGATTTTCAATGGACTGCAATCTATAAATGTGTATTCAGTGAGCGATGTGCAGCTTGTGGGCACACGAACAGTGCATGAGAAATGACAGAAATATTTACATCTGTGATTTCTGCTGTTAGTGCCATAAACAGAGGATTGTGGCACTAATAAGTTTCAGACTGCATAATATAATTTACTTTATTCTAACTATCTGCCAATTTTTATGTATTTTTAGTGATTTTTCTTTGAATGTTTTCAAGGGGTCCGACTTGGGCAACACATCAATACATCACTTTTTTATTTAAAAGTTAATAGAAAAATTATCATGTGTTTTAGATTCACATAAACACTGTAAATCACTTGGCAATGTATGAAACTGTTATGATAATTTAAAAAATTGAATGTTTTGTTACGTAAAAAAAATGTGGCAAGCAAATAACAAAATGGGGGTCAGACTTTGGTCACTTTCCTCTACTAAACTGATTATATTATGTTGACATAACCATGCCGTACTGACATTACCACGTGCAGCCAGTGCAATGTTCATTTTAAGATGGTAAGTATGCTCCATTATAGGTCCTTATTTATTTTATGTACATCACAGGAGAATATGATTTTCGGATCTTAATGCAATCATATTGACAGAGTATTTGTTAAATAAATTTGATTCACAAGGCCAGATACAAAAAAAATTACTTGTAACTAAACATTAATTTAAGTATCAGTTTTTCATAGTGATTCTAAAAAGAAAACTTGCTCTGTTACAAATCTTTACTAAGCCACGTGAAGCAGTATTGTTGTATGTTGGTAAAAATTTAATTCTGGAAGTTTCATATGGATGTGGTTATGCTAATGCCAACATGTAAAAGCACAGGCAAGGATGAAGTGAATCAACTGCATAAAGAACTAACAGCAAGAGCTGAAAAACCTCTTTCTAGGAAGTAAAATACGAAAAACTAGATTCCAAATCCAGCATAAAAGACAGTTTATAAGTATAAGGCTACTGATTACCTTATTCTCTGCAATACTTCTTTCATAAAAAATAAAGCCATTCACAAACATCACACAAGGCAAGCCGGAAACATGAATATAAATACCTTTAATAGTGCTATACAATAAACTACTATCATGATAAGAAACTCGGAAGTAAATGTAGGCTATTAATTGGTTAAAATGTTTTTGTAATGTACAAGATAAACATATAGCTATGTATACAGCAATGCACTTATCTGATAAACTATTCATGTAAACTATTCATGTAAATGTGATACAAATCTCAATCTATTATAAGCTGAAGTCCAATGGATATTTATTTTATTTATTAATTTTGTTCTCTGGGTCCTAGGTGGAGCCAAATGCTCTGAGATAAAGAATACGTCAAAAACCATAAAATATTCACACATTAAAATTTATGTAAATTAAAATATCAGTTATAAAATCCTTGTCTACCTGCTTATAAAACTTTCTCATATTGCTTGGAATTATGATCAGCTGTCCTCAATTTCTCTAGACTTTCTTGTGTAAATATCTATGTTTTTGTATGTGTGCTAATGTTTGTACATATGTACATAAAAAGTCTTTTTTCAATACTGCTAAGTAGAATTGTTTAGTTCCAAACCAAAGCAATGCTCTGGGATATTTTAATAATCATAATCAATTAAAAAATAAAATACATACGCTAGCAGTGGTAACCAAACGGGCAGCCAGGCTCACAGTAGCTGATAAACATGAGGCAATACAATGATAGTCACGATACTCTTGTGATATTTCAAATGACCTCTAGATATCAGAGGACAATACTTCATTAATAAGATAAATAAAACAGATAATACAGATAATAGCCTGGAGAGTGATTTGACTTCTTATGATTATTTAAATGTGTTTTTAACAAAAGCACAGATTTCCAAATGTATGTTTAACTAAACTAGTACCAACAACTGTATTTGGGTAAAATATTTAGAACGAGCTGATGATGTCACTATTATGAAATACTTTTAATTATTACAGATAGAATCAAAGAAGTGGTTTCTATGCATTCATTTTGACGAGACCACAGATAAAGCACACAAAGAGCAACTTAGCATTAGGTGCCATTTGCCTAAGCAGAGAATTTTTCATGTTTGATTTTACCTTTGTGAATGATAGCTTAATTTAAGTACATTCTTTTTAAAACCCAGCCACTCATAAAAATGAAATATTTTGTGTGTGAGAACAAACTGAATACAAAATACACATATATCTAAAAAAAAAAATTATTTTTTTAAACTGTATCATACATATAAATATTTAATCAACACAATATTTAAATCTTCCTATTTTATTTTACAAATGTATGTATTGATAGAGCAAATATTTTGTACATGCCAGAATCCGCTGCTTAAACTTCTGCGAGGAGACACGGCTTACGGTTCGTGAGCAGTCATCCATATTGTAAACACGCTTTCTGTTATGTCTTCCTGGTAGGCTTTGAATATACCTTATAGCAGGTGTGTCAAACTGGTGACCTGCAGAGCTGTATGCTACACGCACAGACATCCAAAAATATATTTTTTTTATTAATATTGTCGCAAGGGCCCTCGGTCTCCGTCAAGATCTACACAAATGTCACTCAAAATAAACATTAGGGGGGGGGGGGGTGGTAGCAGTAGAGCTGGTACAGGGATGGTCTAACCTCCTTAGGACAGGGGGTGTAGGGTGTTGACTGAAAGAAAATAAAGTATTATTTATCCCACATCGTTTCAGGTTTTATTTATGGTAAACTGTGACCAACACAAAAGTAAATAAATAACTAATTAAATAATTAAATAAAGTCAATCATGTTAAAATATCTCTGGTAACAAACAATAAAAATAAATAAATACACAATAATTTATCCTCTTCTTAGAACGAGTATTACTTCCTTTTAAAATAACATGATTATTCTTAACGCACACCTCGACCCATCCTTAAGCTAAATAAACGAAAGAAAGTTTACATTACTGGATACCACACACTGCCTGCACTCCTGGAAAGAATCAAAACGTTAAGTCATCCTAACCCAAGTTTGAAATACGCCCCCAGATGTTACAAGAGGTGAAAGAAAATTACGAGTTCGCCATTACTTACAACACCGTCGAACGGCAGCACGCAGCTACCCGCCAGGCCGGGGCTCCAACAGACCTCCAGCACCTCACCGAGAAGAACCACCCCGGCGCACCCAGGGTGGCCCCTTTTATTAAATCCACTTTACCACGTCATCACGTCGAAAACACTCCACGCGAAAACAAAAATCCCGGCCGCGATTCCACAAACCAACCGCCATTCCGCCAACCGACGCTATCCCCCCCTCCACCGGTCATGCCAGACTCGCACGTCTGCCACCTGGTGGCGACACAAACACCAACGCAGCGAAACCAACCAGGGCTGCCAACACTCCCGGAGATTCCAGGACAGGATGACGCAACCGCCCGCGCAGCTGGCCAGGCTCTCGGGCGGCGAATCACGTCACCGCCCCAGAAAAACAGAGAGCGTTAGCAATCTACCGCGCCAGGAAAACAAAACAAAGCCCGAGTGTCGCAAACAAGTGTCAGGAACTCACGCGGGCTCACAAAGCACTACAAGCACAAAGCCAAATTAAAAAAACTCTACACGTAAAATTTTACCGCGTGACATTACTCCGGACGACGAGGGCTTGTGCCCCACAAGCCAAGAACCACAACTTAAAATTTACAAACAAAGGATTGAAAGAAAATTGTACAATGTTAACTATTAAGATTACAAAAGAAGCCTGAGAGGCACGAGCCAATTCCTAAAAGTCATAGCAAGACCGGCCAGAGGAGAATCGATGACATAACAAACAGAGCTAGACTTAAAGACGGGTTCGAGGTATCCAAAGATTGATCCGATTGCTTACAACATAAAATTACAATTTCATATCTCCAATAATGAGTGTACATAGTTGTATTGAGCTAAATAAAGTAATCTTGAGGTACAAGCACATTTAAGCCTAACTTGACTGGCCTATAGCCAAGAGAGGCGGAGTATGGGGACAGAACAGCTCGAAGGGGTGGCGGAAGCCATGATCCCGGTGGACGATCTGCAGCTCGTCCCCAAGTCCAGGGCTCCACCTTTTGGAGTAGCACCCCTCAGCTCCAGCCATCTCTGCTGCATGTTGCCAGCAGTGCCATCCGTCAATACTGTGAAACTTTCATACCCAGCATCAGATTCATCAACAAAATAAACAATAACAACAACAAAAATAATCTTAGGTGATTCAAAAACATAAACTTACATAGGGGTAGCAACATACTTCAACAATAGAAAAGGACATACTCATAAATTTAACCTTTCATTAATGTCATTTAACAACAGTGTCTAACATAGGCAAATCTCAAACAAGGTAGGTATGGGAATCCAAAAACGCCTAACCATTGATGAACCCAGGTGCCTGTTTACCCCGCAGATTCAATAATTAGGATACAAAACTTACATCCTACAAATAAAGGTTAACCCGAGCAAAACAAGAAATTTGCAACAAAATATCCTTCCCCTTTTAAGAGGACCGAGGGCACAAGAGGATACGCGTCTAGGTAGGAACCAGAAGGTAGTTCAAAAGTTTCAAAAGTTAGTTGAAGTCCAAAATCTTCGCAGAGTCGTAATGGCAGCAACCAGCTGCGGGATAGAACGTTCACCAAAATCATTAGTACAGAAATGTAGCACTGGCTTCTCAACGTAGCAATGCCATGATAGCGGCGAACCCCACTGCGACCAAGCAGTCTCGTCTCTTCTCTTCTAGAAACTGAGAGTCCACACATACATGTCGCAATCAACTGGGGTCATCCGACGAATGCACTTCCACAGGAGTTACACACACAGCCCACAACAATTCCTGGATGGGATAACAGTTACTTTTTCCCACCACCAGGTACAGGCTGTATAGTCCCAGATCCTCGGTAATGAGGATGGACACGATGATTGATGCTATAACAGTTCATCTTCTACACTAGCACCACATGTCGAGTTTAAAGTTGGTCCTGGCTCTCCGAGTCCATGGAAATCTGGTTCAAACGCACAGTACATGACACTGGAAGGAGTATGGAAGGGAGGTAAAGGAGATAAGGAACTCTTTCTTGGCTTAACTCCCATTCCAGCATAACCTATCAAAATAGCAGACACCTAGGGTCATCTCTGGTTAACAAACAAAATCTAAATCTTTATAAACAATACATCAATGTGCCCAAATAATTAGTCGTAACTTACTTTGTTTTAAAAAAAAACATAGCTAATTCTTCATTAAACAACAAATACCATTTTGAAATAATTACAAACCGTGAAAACAGTAAACAATTAGGATGAGTCCATCAATCAAAGAAAATTTACCTCATGGTTCGATAAGTGTGATGTTTACAAGAAATTCATCACCAGTGTTACTAGACAATTTGGCCTTTATTACATTTTCATTACGTAATCGTTCTCGTAAGTCCATAGCCTCTCCACTCGTGGAGGCCTCAACAGGCGTGACTGGGGACGATATCTTCAAATTTTTCTGTGCACTTCGTTTAAGTTGAATACACTTCCAGATAAGAAAAGCCAACATACCAATTACAATTCCCAAGACAAAAACCATAACAGTAAGTTCAGCATTTAACATAGTGGTCTCATCCAGTGCAGCTACACGTGGGAACGTTCCAATACACACAAGGTATGGATTTCTAATAATAATCAAAAATAGGTTACCCCCTATCACAAATAATGCAATACTCTGAACATGTCTGACCATGAAACTCAATACTTCAACCGGTTTATTCAAAGAAATGGGGTCCAGCGATGACCCCCACTGTCTCAGGTTGGAACGGCGAATGAGGCGCGTCATCCCCTCGAGACAGCACCAGCATACCCATCAGTAGCCACCAGCAAGTTGTCTTCATTATGAGGGCCCGAGTGGCTTTGAGGGTACCTGAAACACTCTTACGAGCGACTTAAAAAAAAAACAAATCTTAAATTGACAAGTCACTATTAAACAAAATTACCCAGGACCGAAATGAAATGTAACACAGGTTACAATACACAAACAACGAACACCAAAAACAAATACTTGATGGCCTTACAAAGAATCTAGACACGATACAAACAGGGTTCACAATTGACTCACCATAAAAAAAAAAAAAATAAATAAATAAACTCAGGCAGCAAAGAATGGTTTCATTCTTTCCACATTAGTTACCTCATAGCTAACTTTACCACGTTGACACTTTTTTAACCGATACAGATTATCAGATATTTTTTTCTCAACAACAAAAGGACCAAACCAGCGATGCAACAACTTCTCCGAAAGCCCCTTTTTCCGGATCGGAGTAAACACTAACACTTCCTGCCCCACCTTATAACTCACCGCTCGTCTTCGTTTGTCGTACCTGCGTTGGTCTATTCTATCTGGCTTGGGATTAGTATAGCGAAACACATCATCATGCAAAGAAACATTTTTGGTCCATCTACGTAATTTGGTCTTAGGTCCTGAAGGCATTAACCTGGGGTCAGACTGTTGCTTCTTAGTCAAATCAATATCTTGCACAACAAAAACAGGTAATTTTAATGTTTTCTCTTTGCCCCTTAGGGTTCTACTACCGACTTCCTCTGCTAAATCATTACCTGCAAAACACACTGGAATTCGTTGATGCATCCTAGCCTCGTTGTGTGAATGCTCTTTTATCCTGACACAACCTAACCTCAAAGTAGGTTCTGATTCAATTTTGTTTACTTTAGGAGGATCATCTTGGGTTCCTGACTTCTGAACTTGGTTATCACAAGGGGGTGCGTTAATTTTATCATGTTTTATGTGTCTGTCCTTAGCCTCCCTCACCTCTGCTCCTTGTACTGGAATGCCTGCAGTGGGATGGTTTATTGTAAATAAAGTATTTCTGTTTCCCTTACATGAAATTACTGCCTCAAACTTAGTAAGAAAATCACATCCTAAAATAAGACCACGGATTGGTGTCTCTACCAGTCCTACTGGGTGATGATAAAAAAATTGGCCTAATTTAAAACCCAGCATAACCATGTGATTCAAGTGGTGGGTTTGTGCAGACACCCCTGCTACAACTCTGTGTTCTGCTGGTTTCCAAAAACGTTTAGGAATTAACTTACTATCCACTAAAGATACAGCAGCGCCGCTATCTATAAAAACGGGGATCTCTGTCCCAAAAATCTTAGTTTTTAGACTGAACACCCCATCGCACTTAAAAAGGGACATTGTGTTTTTACAGAATGCATTCCTAGTCTGTGCATAACTTTTCCTGCCTAGTTTCCCTGTTTTCTGCATATTTGGCTGTGAGCGACAGTTCCACTGAATGTGTCCCGGCTTGTTGCATTTAAAACAGATGGGTCTCCCATCAAAGGTCCTCTGGGGTCTAGCAAAGGTTCTAGAACCGGGATCTTGGGTTGTGTTTCTAGGTGTACTGTTGTGTTTCTGTTTGTTAAGATTATTTCTATTTTCTCCACTAGGTCTGAAATTTTGTAAGTGTATGGGCTGAACTCTTAAAACTTCCATTTCTTCACGCAGTTGCTTTAACTGTTTCCCCAACTCCATTAGTCTATTTTCTATTTTTGAATCCATTGTGTCTGCCTCCCTGATATTTCGAACAGGAACTTGTTCTGGTTTTACAGCCCCACTTCCCTTTAATCTATCATGACTCTTCGCATAGTATAGACCTGCCTCAATGTTTCTTAGATTTCCTAGCAACTGGTCTACAGTGTTGTTAGGAAACAGCATAACTTTCTCCACAATATCCGGTCGTAAGCCTCTTAATAAATATCTCACTTTATTGGCTTCTGGCATTTTGGGGTCAAGCCGATTACAAAGGTGAAGAACGTCGTAAATAAAAGATTCAAATGGTTCCTCCCCACCCTGTACTCTTGATTGAAGTCTTATTTCCAGGTCTTCTACCTGACCTACACGAACAAAAGCAGCCTTTAAAGCAGTGGCTAATTCATCAAACGTTTTCACATTTTCCAATGTTGACTCATAACTGTCATACCAGCGGCTAGCTGGTCCCCTGAGAAATGTGGGTAAATACGCAATACATTTGTGGTCATTCCAGCCATTGACCTTGGCTGCTCTCCTAAACTGTTTTATAAACTCATCGACATCTTCTATTTGTCTCCCCCAAAAGTAGCTAGGTTCCACAAAAAATTTTCCTGCCTCCATTGTGTCGTGGTGGTCTTCTCTAGGTGCTGAGTTTAACAAATGCAATTTTTCTTGTATCTTTACCAGGGGCTCCTCATCTGAACTACTATTTCCACAAATATCAGGTATCCCTGTCTTGTCGTCCGTACATAGGCTAAGAGTGTATTGATAAGACATGCCCAAACATAAAAAAAAAAAATAAACAGAATACTCAGTGTGTGGACATACTTAAACTAAAAAAAATAATCATGCTCCTGATAAACATTCAGCCTCCTACCTAACCTGGCTTAAAAAAAAAATATCTTAAATCAACTGCTTATAATTACACACACAATACCAAAAAAAAAAAAAAAATCAAATGAAATACTAAAGTGCAATTTGTAAAAAAAATTACTTAACTTAATTAAAATACTTAACTCTATAACAAGACCATTTCATTTCTACACTTATTCAGAGTACATGTGAGTAGGCTTTCTGTCTCCACTCCCCTAATTAAAACCTGAAAATGGAAGGTATGCAAATTAAAACACCTGAATATGTTGTTCCTTGCTGATAAACATAAACACTTATCTCAAACACTGGCTGAAAAAAAAGAAAATGATTACCATTACAGAATAGGCCAAATTTAAAAAAAAAATTAATAATACTTTCTCATGCTTAAAACATTTATAAATAACCTGGCTGTACCTCGTGACCCCTGAAACAGATATGGTTAAAACCAAACATCACCATTACACCAAACAAATTTAAAAAAAAAATAACACACACCCTACAATTAGACATACCCTAGCCTCACACCATTTTGTCGCAAGGGCCCTCGGTCTCCGTCAAGATCTACACAAATGTCACTCAAAATAAACATTAGGGGGGGGGGGGGGTGGTAGCAGTAGAGCTGGTACAGGGATGGTCTAACCTCCTTAGGACAGGGGGTGTAGGGTGTTGACAAAGAAAATAAAGTATTATTTATCCCACATCGTTTCAGGTTTTATTTATGGTAAACTGTGACCAACACAAAAGTAAATAAATAACTAATTAAATAATTAAATAAAGTCAATCATGTCAAAATATCTCTGGTAACAAACAATAAAAATAGATAAATACACAATAATTTATCCTCTTCTTAGAACGAGTATTACTTCCTTTTAAAATAACATGATTATTCTTAACGCACACCTCGACCCATCCTTAAGCTAAATAAACGAAAGAAAGTTTACATTACTGGATACCACACACTGCCTGCACTCCTGGAAAGAATCAAAACGTTAAGTCATCCTAACCCAAGTTTGAAATACGCCCCCAGATGTTACAAGAGGTGAAAGAAAATTACGAGTTCGCCATTACTTACAACACCGTCGAACGGCAGCACGCAGCTACCCGCCAGGCCGGGGCTCCAACAGACCTCCAGCACCTCACCGAGAAGAACCACCCCGGCGCACCCAGGGTGGCCCCTTTTATTAAATCCACTTTACCACGTCATCACGTCGAAAACACTCCACGCGAAAACAAAAATCCCGGCCGCGATTCCACAAACCAACCGCCATTCCGCCAACCGACGCTATCCCCCCCTCCACCGGTCATGCCAGACTCGCACGTCTGCCACCTGGTGGCGACACAAACACCAACGCAGCGAAACCAACCAGGGCTGCCAACACTCCCGGAGATTCCAGGACAGGATGACGCAACCGCCCGCGCAGCTGGCCAGGCTCTCGGGCGGCGAATCACGTCACCGCCCCAGAAAAACAGAGAGCGTTAGCAATCTACCGCGCCAGGAAAACAAAACAAAGCCCGAGTGTCGCAAACAAGTGTCAGGAACTCACGCGGGCTCACAAAGCACTACAAGCACAAAGCCAAATTAAAAAAACTCTACACGTAAAATTTTACTGCGTGACAATATAACAATAATTTGTGATTACATTAAAAATGATATTGATATTTAGTCAATGTGTTAACTTTAAAGCTACGCGACGTGGTCCAACTCGCAGCTTTTTATATAGAACTATCTGTTGTTTGGAGCATCTTTAATAATATTAGTTACAAAAGAAAGTTACAAGTCAGTAATCTTTATTTTTGAATAAGAACTGTTTGGACAATTGACTATTGCAAATCTATGTGTAGTTGTGAGGCTGGAATCTATTTGTGTATGGCATCATTCAATAATTCGAATGTTTGTTTTTAAAAATGTTATAGGTTTGAACCCAAAGAACTTAGTCTCTTCTCCAGCCGGCATCCATATGGTCCTGGCATGTTGCAACACATCTGTTAAAATCCAGCTTAAAGTGTATATAGTTAGGCATCGGTCCAGTCTTTGACACCCTAGGAACAGCTTGATATGCGTCTATTATTTATTTAGGATGGTATAATGTGATATTGTATCCAGGTGTGATAAAATTAATGTCTATCTGTGATGGAGGTAAGCTGGAATCGGCCACTGATGTAGACAGATGAGTACATTTTCTACCCATGCAAAGTTAAATACAGCTATTCTTGAAAACCCTGGCTTAACTAATATTTTATTTTGAAGAGTCTAATGAAGTGAAATAAATAACTTTTTTTGATACTTTGACCACAGAAAACACTTTAAAATGTCAATGACCTTAGCCACTATAACTCTGCAAACCAGTGGTACATTTGTTAAGCTTTCGTAAAGCTAACCTTCGAATACAGTCAAGAACAAACTGTTTATTAAAGCTTAAGTGATGTAACATGTTTTATAAAGGATTTTTGCCAATTTAATTATTTTTCACAATAATATTTTTTAACTTAAACAGTTGAACTTTTGTATAATATCCTGTTGTGTCCTAAGTAAATCCAGATATTGATACAAAAATTAACCTGAACGTATGTTTATGGGATATATAAAACTATACACACACATAAAAAGAGAAAGAAAAGAAGTAATAATTTTATAGCATTGTTTACCTACATATACTGTTATATTATGTGTGTTATTCAGTTCAAATAGTTTATTGGTTTATGTGAGAAAGGGTCAAAGTACATTATGTAGTCATATTAAATTCAGTACATTGAGTTTGTAAGATACCCTGTATTAATTTTTATTTCAAACCCTCTCTATGTGTTATTGTATACCAATCAGCATATTGTATACCAATAAGTATCTTCAAAACTGATCATATTTCATGTACTGATCCCAATAGCTGTTTGTTTACAAATTTGGCAACAGTGAAGTATTTGGACCCTAATACATTTTATGTCATTATAAAGTCACTATTTTATTCTGTGTGTTTTACTTGCCACTGTATTATTGTGGTCAAGTACTTGTGTGTTGATTACCTAGTGTATACAGTTGAGTCACTATACACACATATATAATTCACAAGATAGCTACGCATGCCACAGAGTGTGTGTGTACATTATTTCACACATATTACATCATTCCCTTCTAAATGTAGCCATACAGAACACAGTTTCTTCCAGCAGTACCAAGACAAATAAAACAGCATTCTACCAGGTACCAGGGAATAGATTATAATAATATTAATTAATGACATTTTTATCCCTTCAAAATTTTTTATTTATGATGTTCATTGAATTTTTTGACTATGAGAAATAAATATATTACTTTATGCTGCTTTTTAGTCTACAATACCCCTCCCTCATTTTGTTATTTGTACAACCTACGTGATGAATACAAATAACAAATAATAATTACTTCCGTGCAAATATATTAATTTTCATTCTTCGAGTGTATATATCATAGAGAGCTCATTCATCTTTTGTTTCGAAACCGGGATCTCAATCAGCTGATGGAAGGTTACTTGCCGAATAACTCCCATAAGAATCAATGTAGCGGCTGGCAATTGTGCGTGTGATTTTGGTTTTGCTGCGTCCACTAGAGATTTTAGACTTGGTTTGTGTACATAAATGAGTTCAATAACCAACATAGATATACATTGTTGATGAAGCGTGTCTAAAATGTTTGTAAATTAATGTTTTTAACTCCAGGAATGGATCGTTGTTTAGCCTACTACATATGTATTTGAATAAGTATGGTGATGTCTTGTGTTGCTTATGGATGTAATCAAAAGTTTGAGAAAGGAAGCAGTGTTTCGTTTCACAGGTAAGTTTGTGAATTATTTGAAATATTTAAATTTTGAGCTAAAGTTTCTATGTGGTTCCATATGGTTCCATAAAGGTTATTTAAATGTCACAAACCTAACCTAAATAACCATACACAATCGTCCCTTAACATCACACTTTTTTTAAAAATTGAGGTTTTTTTATGGCAGTAATCTTGGCCATTCATAGTATGTTCTGGCAGAAGGGCAATCGTTTTTCTTCATAGAAAGCATGGTAAATAAAACAATGAAAGCTCTACTTTAGGGCTGACGTTCATTTTTGTTCCCAGAAGAAGGGCCGATATCATATCTTTGCAATGCTATTCTGAGGTTATGGTTGCTCAACTGGAAAAATTTTGATTTTATAATGTTGTGATCATTGTTGTCTACATAATTGCATTTATTTCATTAGTCTATTGTTTTAAGGTGAAGTGGATGCCACTTCAAACCGCGCGCCGCCGACAGCATCTGTTCCTTTCCCCCTCCCACACTGCCGCCACCTTCCCCTTCCTTCCTCCCCTTTGCCGATTACCGTGACGTCACTGGGATTATAAATTGGTGGGCCCCCTGTGGCCTCGGGTCTGTTCCGGTCCGGAGGTGTCGCGACATGGTTTTGGTATGTATGCTCAAGCAGTCGTAACTTTAAATTAGTGTGAAGTGGCCATGCTCTTGTTGTTTAGGTAGCTTAAATTCTCCTGAGGTTAGGGTTTTATATTCTAAATTCTATTTCGGCCGCCACTTTTAGAAAATTTGGTTTTGGTTTCTTGTGTCTGCTTCGTTTGTTTTGATGTTAATTTTCTGTTTGATGCACGACTGCTGCGCGATACCCGAACCATGGCGCGACACCCCCAGAATTAATATTCAAATTCTTATTGTTGCCTTAAGTATCGATTACATTGACTGGCCCTGCTTGTACAAGAATGTACGTTTTATTCATTGTTGTTGGCCGTAAATAGTTGCTCTATTTTATCACTTGGCTATGGCCATTGGATCGGACAGACCAATGAGCACGAGCACCCTGAATCTCCTCGCGAGGAGCAGTTAGTTTGACCCACTCGGTTCTGTGTCATAAATTGTGTTGTTTTTATGAGTTAGTTTGTTAAATTTGGCTTGCTTCGTAAAGTAATGTAGGGGTCTCGTTAGGCGTTAACCTCTTGATATATATTTGTATACGTTGCTTATGGCTTGATATTGTTTTCACGAGCGGGATTATAAATGAACTTTTATATTTATTGCAATACTATGCAAATATTTGTTATGACTATGTGTCGAATAGTAGTCTCGAATACGATGACTTGTACCTCTAAATGCATCATAAATGTGAAAGGTTAATGCAATTTCATATTGATTATAAACAATAAATTGTATAATTATTTTTGTATATTTGGTTGTGTTATACGTTTCCATCCCTTGTTCACTAAATTTCACAACATGTTTTACTTTCTGTCATGACCCATTTAGCTGGGTTTTATTCAAATTTATTAATTGTATAAAGTTGTTTGTAGCCTCCCTAAGGTGCAACTCTGCGCTACTCTGCTTTAGGCAGATTGTGATTGCTGTGTTTGTTCTTTTTTCATGGATACCATGAGCACCTTGGCCACCTCCTGGGTTTATAAACTCAGGAGAACTGAGCTGCTAGAATATCTTCAAGAGAATAATATTGAGTACGAGTTGACGGAAACTGTGGGGGAGCTTCGGGCTAAACTTGTCCGGGCCATCAGAGACTCGTGCGAGTCAGTGTCCACCCCGGAGCCTCAGCTGCGGCAAACACCCTCTGGAGTGAGTCAACTTCCCACCAATTCATTTAATGCTAAACTTTTTTTAACACGTTAAAATCACTGCCCTGTTTAGAGGGCACTGACCCTAAGTCGGTGTTGAATTTCATCATAGATTCTAACAGAATTCATAAATTGTCTTTGGTTAGCGAATGCGAGTTTCCGAAGGCACGTCTCACGAAGTGTAAGGATCCCTACGCTGATATGATAACACAGGTTGTCGTACAGGGGATGGACTATGCCGCCTTCAAAAAACGTTTGCTACAGTCTGTCTGCCCCGCCCGCGTGTTGGACTCCTGTAAACGTGAATTCGTGTTTCGTTTCCAGCGCCCTGACGAGTCACTAATGCAGTATATTAATTCCGTGACTTCGTACGCTGACGCCTTAAATCTGGCAATCCCCAAGGCTGAATTTGTACAATTGGTACTAGGTAATATATCACCCCTTGCCCTGCAACATTGCGCAATGCTTACGCCGCCATCCACTATGGATAGTTTGCGTTTGTGGAGCAGCGAAGTGGAAAGCAGCCTGTTAGCAATTAAGAAGTATCATGCGGAGTTTGCTCCTATAACACGCCTGGGGTTTAAACCCGGCAGTTGGGTTGATAACCATTTACCCGGAAAAACGTTTGTCTCAGCTTCAGTCGCGTCTGCTACCGCGCAAGCGGAAGCGCGCCGGGCCGTGCAGGCGCCGGCCAGTGTAAGCGAGCCGCCTTGTCTGCCGCCCACTCAAGCGATAAGCGCAGCACCGGGAAATGCGCCCGACGTAACAAATAGGCGTGGCAGGTGCGCCAACTGCTGCATGTTTGGGCACGTTGTCACCGAATGCACGAATCCACGTGTGGATATTTCAAATCGTAAATGTTTTCGGTGCAAGGGAACGGGACATTATAGGTCTAGTTGTCCGGGAAACGCCCATTGACGGGACTTAAGTTGGGTCGTCTGCGTCAGGTTTTAAGGAAATCCCAACCTCGTAATTTTTTGCATTTTGTGCCTACCTTAGTATTTGGCAAAACATTTTCTGCCTTAATCGATGCAGGGGCTACGACATCTTTAATAAATGAAATTTTTTTAGAATATTTAATTTCTGAGCATCCTTTTCTTGCGAAGCGTGTCGTCGGGGTTTCTGTGATGAATATTTGCGTGGCTAACGGTAATTTGATGTCCGCTAATAGAGCGGTTATTTTGCACATAAAGATTAATCAATTTTCCTCGGATCGGAAATTTATTGTGGTCCCCGACTTATCTTTTAATTTGATTCTGGGACTGGATTTTTTGGGACGAACACGCTGCGTTCAGGACGTAACCCGCCATGAATTGAAGTTTGGATTTGCACCCTCATCTAAAGTGATGCTCACCCATGAGTCGCGTGAACCTATTGTTGCTACTTGCAAAACATCTAGGCCTCAGGATCACGATATGGATAGGGCTATCGCTGAGCTAGTCAAATCGTTTCCGGACGTAGTTACCACGAAATTAGGAAAATGTGATATTTTGCCTTATCGATTTTATTTGAAAGATGAACTACCTGTTCGAAGTAAATATAATAAAGTCTCACCGCCTAAACTTCAAGCTATGCGGCAGATCATTAATAAATTATTACAGGCAGATGTGATCACGCCTTCTGATTCCGATTGGAGCACGCCCACCTTTCTTGTACCCAAGAAAGATTCTTCAGAATGGCGATTGGTTCATAATTATAAACCTTTGAATTCGAAAATAGCTACTGAAAATGTGTGGCCTCTCCCAACTGTGGAGAGCGCCCTCCAACATCTGGGCAAAGCCAAAATATTTTCAGTCATAGATTTGAACCAGAGTTTTCATCAATGTTTGCTTCATCCCGATTGCCAAAAATATACAGCCTTTTCCACCCCTTGGGGGCACTTCCAATTTAATAGAATCCCTATGGGAGTAAGTTTCGGCAGTCAGGCAATGAGTCGCATTTTGGATCACGTTTTGGGCGATCTAAAATATCAATGTGTTTTCAACTATATTGATGATATTATAGTCTATAGTCAGTAATTCGAGGACCACCTCACACATTTACATAAAGTTCTGGAGCGCCTTAGGACTGCTCACCTGACTGTAAACCCAAACAAAATCACCTTGGCAAATAATCACGTTAAATTTTTGGGCTTCATTATTTCTGAAAGCAAATTAATAATGGACCCCGATAAGATTTTGCCGATTTTGAGCTTTCCACGGCCTAAGAATTTGAAAGGCACACAGAGGTTTCTGGGAATGTTAGGATATTTTTCACGTTTTATTTCGGATTTTGCAGCTATTTGTGCTCCACTCAATGCCTTACGCAAAAAGGATGCTCGCTTTGTCTGGGGTGAGGCCCAGGAGGCGGCTTTCACTGCCCTGAAGAAATGCATGGCTAGTCCCCCCGTACTTGTGTTACCTGATTTCGACCGAAGATTTGCTTTGCAAGTAGATGCATCGTCCATTGCCTTGGGCGCTGTGTTGGGACACATGGAAAATGGCGTTTTAAGACCAATCGCTTTCGCTAGCCGCACCCTACTCGCATCAGAGCGCTGTCTTGGAACGTACGAGAAAGAAGCCTTGGCTTGTTTGTTTGGCCTGGAGAAATTCGAACAGTATTTAGATTGTCGTGAGTTTGACTTATTTACAGATAATCAGGCCTTAAGCTGGCTGTGCAATCACCCGCAGTAGCTAGGTAAACTCGGGCGATGGGTTTTCAGGTTATCACGCTTCAACTTTAAAATTCACCATGTCCATGGTAAGGAGAATGTTGTTGCGGATACGTTATCTCGCATGTTTAACCCAGACAAATTTGAGGTTACCAGCCCTAATTCCGGGGATCAGATAGAATATGGTGTTTCCTGTAAATTGTTTCCTGAATCGTATTTAAATCTTAAGGATCAGCAACTTCAAGATACCTTATGCATCCAAATTCGCAAAGACCTCAGAGCAAAAAAATGTGTGCCGTATATAGAGGAGCAGGGCGTGGTATACTTTACCGGCAAAACAGGCCGAGCCCGGAAAGAGGTCGTTCCCTCTATATTGAGACCTATGGTACTCGCATATTTCCACTCTTTGTTGATAGGTGGGCACTTAGGGATAGATAAGACTTTCCGTAGGATATCCGCCCATCTGGCGTGGCCAGAAATGCGTAATGATGTGTGAAGCTACGTACGTGCATGTCATGATTGTCAGGTTTCTAAGCCGCCTCAAAACACCAAGGTAGGATTATATAGCGCAGATGCCCCTGTAGCGCCGTGGCATGTTCTCCATATAGATATATTTGGGCCTCTTACTCGCTCAAAAAAGGGTAATGTGTGTTTGTTAGTTGTGTTGGACATTTTTACAAAATTTGTTATCTTCTTACCACTTAAGAATATGAAATCATCATCCATAGTTAAAGCACTGAGAGAGCAGGTTTGGAAATTGTTTGGGCCACCTGCTATGCTTGTCAGCGACAATGCTCGGTATTTTCAGAGCACAGTATACAAAGATATGTGTTTTGAGTGGGCCATCAAACCTATCTATAGTTCGCCTTATTTTCCACAAGGGAACCAGTCAGAAAGAGTCAACAAGGTTATCAAAGGTATTCTTACATCTTTTTATCGCACGGACCAAACCTTATGGGACTTCGATTTGGACTTTATCAACGTGGGGCTTAACTCTGCATATCATTCGGCCTCTGGGCACCCACCGTCCGTATCTTTTTTAGGTAGGGAACTCACTCATCCACTCTTGAATCAATGGGGTTTGCCTCCACTGACGTCCGGCCTGGACGAGACTGAGCTGGATAAAGTTTTAAGTGAGATTTCCAGTAATTTGCTTCTCGCCAGGAAGGCTGTATCAAAGAATTACAATAAAGACCGAAGTGCTCACAGGTATAAGACTGGAGATTTAGTGCTGTGTAAATGTTTTACGTTACCATCTTTGGTGAATCAAGTTAACACCAAGCTTATCCCGCCACTTCAAACCGCGCGCCGCCGACAGCCTCCGTTCCTTTCCCCCTCCCACACTGCCGCCACCTTCCCCTTCCTTCTTCCCCTTTGCCGATTACCGTGACTACACTGGGATTATAATTGGTGGGCCCCCTGTGGCCTGTTCCGGTCCGGAGGTGTCGCGACATGGTTTTGGTATGTATGCTCAAGCAGTCGTAACTTTAAATTAGTGTGAAGTGGCCATGCTCTTGTTGTTTAGGTAGCTTAAATTCTCCTGCCTAAATTCTATTTCGGCCGCTACTTTTAGAAAATTTGGTTTTGGTTTCTTGTGTCTGCTTCATTTGTTTTGATGTTAATTTTCTGTTTGATGCACGACTGCTGCGCGATACCCGAACCATTGCGCGATACCCCCAGAATTAATATTCAAATTCTTATTGTTGCCTTAAGTATCGAATACATTGACTGGCCCTACTTGTACAAGAATGTACGTTTTATTCATTGTTGTTGGCCGTAAATAGTTGCTCTATTTTATCACTTGGCTATGGCCATTGGATCGGACAGACCATGAGCACGAGCACCCTGAATCTCCTCGCAAGGAGCAGTTAGTTTGACCCACTCGATTCTGTGTCATAAATTGTGTTGTTTTTATGAGTTAGTTTGTTAAATTTGGCTTGCATTGTAAAGTAATGTAGGGGTCTCGTTAGGCGTTAACCTCTTGATATATATTTGTATACGTTGCTTATGGCTTGATATTGTTTTCACGAGCGGGATTATAAATGAACTTTTATATTTATTGCAATACTATGCGAATATTTGTCATGACTATGTGTCGAATAGTAGACTCGAATACGATGACTTGTACCTCTAAATGCATCATAAATGTGAATCGTTATTGCAATTTCATATTGATTATAAACAATAAATTGTATAATTATTTTTTTATATTTGGTTGTGTTTTACGTTTCCATCCCTTGTTCACTAAATTTCACAACATGTTTTACTTTCTGTCATGACCCATTTAGCTGGGTTTTATTCAAATTTATTAATTGTATAAAGTTGTTTGTAGCCTCCCTAAGGCTGCAAAGGAATGTGTTTTTGTTTGATACAGAGGTTCTACTATGTGTAATATCAATTTATTTTGTACTTGGAAATAACATGGATGAAAAAAGGTGAATAATTATGGCATTTTATAGATTGTGTGTTGTATCTATACTAATATTATAAAGCTGAAGAGTTTGTTTGTTTGTTTGAACGCACTAATCTCAGGAACCACTGGTCCAATAAGAAAAATTCTTTCAGTGTTGGATAGTACATTTATCGAGGAAGGCTATAGGCTATATTATATTATCAATAACATTAGGGATCCTTACTAAAAGTCCAATTTAGAATCAAATGCGTTGGAGGGGGTTAGATACAACATGAAGTACACGTACGAAGTGTGTGTTGACAATGCCGCAGGCGCATAGAAGTTTATTAACCATTGCCTATTAACATTGTTGCCATGCACTAGATGCCATATCATTCTTAATTTTCCCATACAAGTAAAAAACACCCGTGTGATATTGTCACGTGCACCTAGCCGGTGCCACCGCCATTTCTGTCACGTCTCACTTTCAGAGGGGGGAGAGAATCGTAGCTCTTTACATAGAAACAACTCGCTTGGCATCAACTAGTCTTAACTTCATAAAATACTTTACTGTACCTAGGATCATAGGTTCGTCATCCCGTACAGGATGTCTGGTGAGAGCTGAACTAAGGAGATTTTGCAAAATAACATAATACTTAATTAAAATTATTTTATTCTTAAAGTCAAATACTCAACATCATTTTAAAGAACATTTAAATAGCGGGATTACAATTTAAAACAATAATCTCTTTACTTCCTTAACGATTGAACGACCTTACAAGAGAGAGAATGAGAGAACTTCACTAAACACTTCCCTAGTCCTTCCGAATACCTCAAATCATAATTAATACTTAAAATTAAAACAAAGATAAGTCCATACTCACATTTTCCGAAAAGCCTTTCTTGATCGATTACTTTAAAAAAATAACGTAGGGGCCTCTCCTGCCCTTGAAATCCCGAACGAACATTACATTTTAAAAACTATGACGCGTGACCCCTGACGAGGGCCATAGCCTCCGCCCGAAAGCTTGACGACTACATTATGACCTAACTTAAATTAAACGACTCGTGGCCTCTGGCGTCGGCCATAGCTTCCGCCCGAAAGCTTGAATTCCTACATCACGAACGAACTAACAACTCGTGACCACAGGTGAGACGCATAGCCTCCGTCTGAGTGAGCCCCGAGTCACCAATCACTTGCGCTTAAATTCGCGCGCCCTGCCGCGCCTAGCATAACAAAAGCTCGTTATTGAAGTCAAATTTACTAAACAACTAACTAGAACATCTGGGAAGACTACCCCCCCTCTACCCCGATGTGCAGGCCACACCGCGTGGCTTGTTACGACAGCGCGCCCCAGTAACTGCGGCCCGTAGCTGCGCCAGCGTGCGGCCAAACAAACAAACAAAATTCTGCAAGCCCGCAGCGCGCCGCGCCGGCCCCGTGCCCCAATTACATGGTCACGCCACTTGCGCTGACGAGTGTACAGAGCAGCCAGCCCAGAGTCCCGTCAGTAAAGTCCCCAAATTTGATTTCAACAACCCTGCAAAATTTCAACCCGCGACATAACCCTCCCCTCACAGAGCTCGAGCCCCATCGAGCTACCTCAAAATTACAAATTGTCTTTTTCCATTAAACCATAACTATAAATTCCTCATTTCACAAAAATAATAATTTTCTTAGTTCCTTGCTGTCTGAACATACATCTAGATTCTGCATAAGATTTATTTTAAAACAACAAGTATTCATAAAATTAAATGTAAAACTTTTATCTGGTTTGTTCTCACAGGAACCTTCAGAGGCTCGAGTTCTCAATTCTAAAAAAATTGTTCTGTTAGTGAAGCTCTCTTTACAAATTAAATTACTGTTCTTAGTTTCTCAGTATTCGTTAAACAATGTGCAAATTCTTGATAATTATTATTTTTTTTTTTTCAGTTTCCGTTTATTACCATACTTCTTTCGTTCTTCAAAAAAAATTAAGTGTCCTTACAGTGTTTCAATTAATTAAACTCTTATCTCGTGAAGGTTGGTGCAACTCCTCGAAGTCAGTGTTGTCGAGAAGAGTAGCTCCCTGGGCTGGCCATCAGCAAACACCACTCAACTCCAACAGCTACTGGACTGGCTTCCAGGGCAGCTCACAACTTCTCCCCACATCTGCTTCGGAGTTGTGCCATCCTCATCACGAACAGATTACAATTCTGAAACATCATCAACAGGCATTCCCATCACGCCTGACAAATACAAAACTAACTACTAAACTGCAATCGATGGGCAAGGATGCAAACACACAAAAAAATAAAATTAATTAATTCAACTGCTAACATAAAGTATCCCACCCTTAGCATAATCTAATCAGGCAAATAATTTGATAGGAAAAACTTAAGGAAGGGAAACATGACCTCCAATGATTTTCCCTAACTCTTGAGTCTTGATCTTCTCTATACAGCAAATAGTCCCCACGAAGTAACTGGGTTGAAGGTCAGTTCACATGACCCACCCATAACCTCTTCTACTCTTCTTTTCTTCTGGGGGCAACCACAATGCCCACCAATCTCTCTCCATGGTGCCGAACCAGCTATCCCATGAGAGTAAACAACGTAGTCAATAGAAGCGCAGAGGGGAAACACCAATCTCTGGCTTGTCGAGTCATAAAACTGCTTTATCTTCTTCTTCTTCTTCTTCTGAGTAAAACATCTGATTAATCTTGCTACTATTCTTCCCAACAATAAAAAAAAAGTTCATCAGGTATCTTCATAAAAAAACATTCTAACTAATAATAAGTCTTCTTTTTCTTCTTTTTTTTTTCTGTTAGATGTAATAGAAGGCCATGTTAGGGAGGTTATAGGGAAAAAGAGTGGCCAATTCCCACCCCATCACCCACCTAGATCATGACTAATTAACTTTTAAACTTTCTATTTCAAACAAATTAAAAAAAAAACATTTTTTTTTATTCAAACTTTTAAACTATAATTACTTTTACTTCATAACCTCAAAAGCTAATCAATAATTCTAAATGAAATTGTGATTTACTGCATCCTTGTTCCATCCGATCTGTTTGTTTATAACCTTTCTTGTAAAGTATAAAATTTTCAAACATTACTAATTCAAAAAAAAATTAAATTCTGGTGTCCTTTGAGTTACAATTAACTTTACTATTTCTTAGCTTGAAATAATTTAAGTTTTCAGAACTATTTCATTGTCTAATTCACAACACTTAAAAATCAACTCAAAACAACAAATCATCACAATCAATAAGATCATCTGACCTACCTAACAGTACGGTGAACTTGAACTGTTCGTACACATTTATAATAAGCTATTGTATTTAAATTCCAACCTAAATAAGGTTTAAAAAAAACTACTAATCCCTCTGTAAATTAAGAAAATTAACTTTAAAAATTAAACTTAAGGTATTAGTTCTTTTTGACAGCTACCACAACTCACTAGTTCCATTACATTACTATAACCTAAAAAGTTCTGTAAATAATGTTTATAACAAAAAAAAACTCCAGTTACTGTCTTCCATAAAAAAAAATAAAACTTTACATGACCTTATTAATCTCCACTTGTAAGTCCATGGCTGCCAGCTTTCTCTTCTCTTGAATCTTCAGTCTTGGCTCTTGTTTCAGTGATCTTGTATCTTGTCTCTCGAACTCTTGTCATCTTGTAAACTGGACTGCTGCTCAGCTCATCTTAAGGAATCTGTAACAGTTTCAAAAATACATGTTAATTTAAATTACATAATTCCTGTTCTTTGGTCCTAAAAAAAAAATTGTATTATTAGTACACATTACCCTGAAACAACATTATTATTCATTGTTTATTACTTAAAAAAAATGCTTTACCATAAAATCCTTTTTTGTTCTTTTCATTAGGCCTATTTATTTTCCTTCTTCTTAATTAAATTCTGCTTCAAATGTTAATCCTAACTTAAGACCTACCATCTATTTATTATTCATTACCTACATTATTTATGTTACCCTAAAATTCCCATAAGTTTCTAATACTTCCTATCAAAGACATTCTCTCTCAAAAAAAATTTACTTATGACTCTTAACTTAACAAACTTAAAAAAAACTTTTACACTAGACTTAACTTATTATTCATTCTTAGTTACTAAATTTCTATATGTAAACTTTAGTACTTACAAACAAAAACTGCCTATTTCTCTCTACCTCTTAATCTCTTTCAATTATTACAATAATAATGTTACCTTGCATCTTTAAACTTTCTTCTTTTCAATTAAATTAGACATCTCATAACAATAAAAATTCTGCCTATACTCTTCTTATGGGTGTACAAACCAACAACAAAATTTTAAATTCTCAAGTTTCCTTATATTTAAATTATGCAATACAAATAACCTCTGTGGTGCCTGTACCCTTTTAGGCCTACCACCTTCTCCTCTCACAGCATGACAACTCTTATTCCTCGGGGTCTGTATTCACTGTTCCAAATCAAATATCTCAAATAAATTAAAAACAAATTTATTATTTTAAGAAAACAAAAATTTACATTGAATTTACTATGGAGCCTGGAAATCTTAATGTCTCACAGCAGCTAACATGACTAAATCCCATGGAACCCCAGGTTTACATAACCTGTGCCCAAAAATTTAAGCATACCAGGCTTTCTCTGCACTGGTTTTACAGCATCACACACTATTTAGGGCCCCTGATCTGCCATCAGTCCCAAGGAGCTTTCCCACAACCCCTCTCTACACAAGCGCCTACCGCATTCCTCTCAATTGGCTATCGGTTTTACGGCATTCTTTTGAGATCCGACCATCAAGTTAGGGCTAATCGAACACTAAACCTCCATACTTCCAAACTAATGTAAATCAATTAAATTTTCTCTGTAAATTCTAAAAATCAAAAAAAATTATTCCAACATGCCAAAGAAACTTCCAAAAAAAATTCATAATCTTATCTTCAAACCATTAAAATAAAAATAAATAGATTACTCTGTTTTCTCCTTAATAACTGTAAACTGTCAACAAATATCATGTCGTAAATTTTAACTATGCTTACTGACTCTTAATCATAAAATCTCATTTGTCCTAATTAATAAACAACCGATTTCCTTAAAATCTCACTGTATCTCTCACACTCAAACTTCACTGGCTGAATATCTCAATAAATTCAAAAACAATTATCTAAACTCTTAAAGAAACTCCTCCCCAATTATTCAAATTACTTCACCTTATTTTATTTCATTACTTAAAACACCTTACTCAAAAAAAATTAATTAATTATCTAGCTATCTTCCATTATTATTTATTTACCGAAAAAAACTTTCTCCTAAATTAATTTAGTAAAATTCAATTTCACATTAGGCAAGTACACTAACTCTCTACAGCAATGTTTCTCATTTCCCTCCTTCCTAACTGAATCCAATCTTACTTAACCTCCAGGGAATTTACCTCACAAAATAACCAAAAATTTCACTGTAGTGCCTATCTGCTATAGGCCCACTACACAGGGGGCTCTAACCCCACCAACAAACTTCATTGAAATGGTACCCTATCCCATACAGGATAGCCACTTCGGTACTACCATGGGGAACTCCTGCCCCAAACTACTCACAACTCTCAGGATTCTCCTGACCCTTAATTCACGTAGCCAGCCCATCTCCTATGGTCTGCGCTACAATTCCCTTTCTTCCCAGGGACACAACGCCTCACCTTAGGGTCCCTCGCCCTAATGAAAACATTAATTTTGTCTCTCTGTTCCCTTGGAGTAAATTCCCTCTACACACAAAAACTATCCTTCCACTTTTATCAATGCTTATTGATTTTATAGTGTACCTCCTTATTACTGTTTACAAATCCCAAAAAAATATTTTTAAAACCGAGGTAGAATTTAACTAACAAAAACATAAACAACTTACAACGAAACACTTCTAGCCTATACATCATACACTTCTTAAATTAAATTACTTACATACTGAAAGTTCCTCTTCTCCTAAAACACACTTAAATTTAAATTTATTTAACCAATAGTCTATTTTCTTATCGCTAAGTTACCGTACAGCTGATCAAAACAAGGTCACGGCCGTCCACGTCTCCGTATGAGCCCGTGACGTCACCGAATTCCATCAGGTGCGCCAACCCTCGCTTGCGGTTCCTCCGTTCTCCGCTAGGTCTCAGCACCTCCCCGTCACGTGTTCATTCTGCCACGTCCACTGACGTGTCGTTCTGAAACAACTCTCAACATTTTTCTAATTAAAACAAAACATCACTATAAATTCTATAACTCTCTTTTACATAAACTCTCGTTTTCTTTTTAATTCCTTTCTAACGTTTATCCTTCCCTCGACTGATTTAATTCGTACGTCTCGTCTCCTACGCGCACGAAAACAAAACAAACTTCACTTGAAAGTAATTCCTATTTACGAAAAAAACTTTATTTTAAATTTTAACTCTCTTAACCTACAATCTTAAAATTAATTTCAATTAAATTAAACCACTTGCATTATCTTTATTAAGTATTTAAATTATAACGTATTCTCCTCACGTAAAAATCCCCGATAAACTCAACGACTTAAAACAACTTATCACTATAAACTTTATCCTTACAAGTATACTCAAATAATCATCTGTTACGTCAAAAAAAAAATCTCAAAGACTTCCTCCACTTAGATTAAATTCCGTAATCCTCTCCTCAAGTAAACTCTTAATAACCTGCTATCAGAAGCTGAAACTAACTTAATAATAAACATAAAAATCTACCTCTCTCTCTCTCCAGAAATAGAACCTATCCGGCGAACTCTACCATTTCTGTCACGTGCACCTAGCCGGTGCCACCGCCATTTCTGTCACGTCTCACTTTCAGAGGGGGGAGAGAATCGTAGCTCTTTACATAGAAACAACTCGCTTGGCATCAACTAGTCTTAACTTCATAAAATACTTTACTGTACCTAGGATCATAGGTTCGTCATCCCGTACAGGATGTCTGGTGAGAGCTGAACTAAGGAGATTTTGCAAAATAACATAATACTTAATTAAAATTATTTTATTCTTAAAGTCAAATACTCAACATCATTTTAAAGAACATTTAAATAGCGGGATTACAATTTAAAACAATAATCTCTTTACTTCCTTAACGATTGAACGACCTTACAAGAGAGAGAATGAGAGAACTTCACTAAACACTTCCCTAGTCCTTCCGAATACCTCAAATCATAATTAATACTTAAAATTAAAACAAAGATAAGTCCATACTCACATTTTCCGAAAAGCCTTTCTTGATCGATTACTTTAAAAAAATAACGTAGGGGCCTCTCCTGCCCTTGAAATCCCGAACGAACATTACATTTTAAAAACTATGACGCGTGACCCCTGACGAGGGCCATAGCCTCCGCCCGAAAGCTTGACGACTACATTATGACCTAACTTAAATTAAACGACTCGTGGCCTCTGGCGTCGGCCATAGCTTCCGCCCGAAAGCTTGAATTCCTACATCACGAACGAACTAACAACTCGTGACCACAGGTGAGACGCATAGCCTCCGCCTGAGTGAGCCCCGAGTCACCAATCACTTGCGCTTAAATTCGCGCGCCCTGCCGCGCCTAGCATAACAAAAGCTCGTTATTGAAGTCAAATTTACTAAACAACTAACTAGAACATCTGGGAAGACTACCCCCCCTCTACCCCGATGTGCAGGCCACACCGCGTGGCTTGTTACGACAGCGCGCCCCAGTAACTGCGGCCCGTAGCTGCGCCAGCGTGCGGCCAAACAAACAAACAAAATTCTGCAAGCCCGCAGCGCGCCGCGCCGGCCCCGTGCCCCAATTACATGGTCACGCCACTTGCGCTGACGAGTGTACAGAGCAGCCAGCCCAGAGTCCCGTCAGTAAAGTCCCCAAATTTGATTTCAACAACCCTGCAAAATTTCAACCCGCGACAATATTAACAACGAAGCAATCAGTACCCTCATAAGAGTTCAATTAGTATTTAAATACTTTTTATCACTTTAAATCGCAAACCTAAACTATTGTTTTTTTTCCCTCTCTCCGTGTTTAATTTGTTTTTTTATTGCCCTTTTTTTCAAGTATATATATTTTACAGACTTGAAACTTCACAGTAATGTTCCTTATGTTACGCAGGATGACATTTTTCGAAAATTAGATCCCATGGGTGGTTAAAACCAGGCAACAGTGGGTACTTTGTCTGCATGAGAACAGGATTTTGCATTGTTCATGCCTTCTGCGTCTCCATGGCAACGGGCATCGCGCGGCAGTGGCGTACCCACAAGGAGGGGCATGTATAATGAGCGGCGCAAGAGTAATCTGCCTGTAGACTGCTGTAGCGAAGTATGGGTACATCAGTTGTACGTTGCGTGCACGAGTCGGGAAACCATCGGTGCTATTCATTTTCTCTCCGGTACATTATACAGCATTGTAATAAATTTTCACTGAATTTTTTTTATTTACCATTACTGTAAATGGGAGATAAGGCTTAATTTTTTTTTCTATTAGTATAGCCGTGCGAAGCCAAGTCGGGCAGCTAGTCTGTTATAATATTAAAAGCTAGTCTGTTATAATATTAAAGGTATTGTTATGCATTAGACATAATTGAAGCTATTAATTCCTAAATTACTTATTCACGAACATTAAAAAATTTACTTTGATTGCTATAAAATTGAATATAAAAATGCAATGATTAGTTTTGAGAGGCCTATTGTGTTTAGGTATAAAACAATTAATTTGTTTATTAAAAGTGTATTATTTTTAACAATTTGCGGTAGTGAATTATGCAACGATTTCGGATTATCTGTGCAGGTCATCCGAGTGTATATGCGATAGCCAGAACAAGGAAAATAGTGGAGGCAGCAATTCGAGGTAATAGTGATGTGGATGAGGTAAGGACTGTTGCCAGTTTATCGTCCAACCATGATGCAGCCAGTATTCCTGATGCAGCTTCAGATATCGCAGCAGACTGTGAAGTGTTATGTTCCAATACAATTATTGAAAATCCTTCACTTTTTTCACAGCGTGTAAATAACCTCTCAGTCCCTTCAATGGAAAACATTTTCATACAAAATCCAGATGAAATTATCATGACAACTTGCACAACTGAAGAAGTATTGGCACAGGGTGGAGAAATATTGCCACAGAATTTGGATGAAGATGTCCTTAAAAACCAACTTGCTGATCTTCATGTGGGTAATGGTGGTAAAAGAGTTAAGAATGACAGTTCTCTGAAATCACAGAGGAAAAAACTCAGATGTGAAGGTAAGGAATATCTCTCAACAAGTGGAAACGAAATACCAGCAAAAGTCATGAAAGAAGATCCAAGAAAGGTCGTAGGTGTTCAAAAAATGTGACTTGCAGAAGCATCTCCGAAAATGAGAGAAAATACATTTTTGAATCTTACTGGAAACTAGGTAATAGGAATGACCAAAGAAATTTTATTCTTGCAAATATAGAAGGCAATGAAGTCAGGCACCGTCGTAAAGATTCAAAATCAGCAAAAAAGAACCCTACACTGCATTTCTACTTGCCATTGCCTAATGGAAAAAAAGTAAGAGTATGTCATAACGTTGGGAATCAGCGACAAATTAATTCGCTGCAGAGAATCTAACAAAACTGGAATAAATACAGCTAAACCAGACATGCGTGGAAAACATTCACCAAAGAATAAAACTCCTGAAACTCTAAAGAAGTCAGTGGAAGAATTTATTGAAAAGCTGCCAGCAGTTCCATCTCACTATTGCCGGTCGAAAACAACAAGAAAATACCTGCCATCTGAGTTGCGAAACATTAGTTTCTTGTACAGGCTATACAAAAGAAATTTCAAAGCTATTAAGAAGCCTATTGTGACAATGAAGGTACTTAGGCAAATTTTTAAAAGTTCTTTTAACATTGGATTTCATATGCCAAAAAAGGATAAATGTGCTTTTTTGTGAAAAACATAAACATCTGTCCAAAGACCATCTCACTGAAGATATTTGAGAGACATACAGGTGCACGAAGATGAAAAGGTTGCAAGTCTAGCAACATTTAGAGCTGACCAGCAGTTGCGAATCAATAACACTATGTACTTGTGTGTCAGCTTTGACCTTCAAAAGGTATTGCAGACACAACATGGCGATACTATGTTATTGTACTACTCGAGGAAATATAGTATGTTCAATCTAACCACGTATGAGTCTGTGACAAGGAAAGGTTTCTGCTACTTATGGGGTGAATCTGAAGGAAAACGTGGGTCTAATGAGGTATGTTCTGTACTGACAATTTACTTGGCAAATGTAGACACAGAAATGTGAAACACTTAATCCTTTATTGTGATTCATGTCCTGGGCAAAATAAAAACCAGCAACTACTTTTCGCACTAAATGACTTTCTCAAACACTCTAGCTCACTGCTAGCAATAACAATAAATTATTTGTTGCCTGGTCACTCATATATGCCTGCCGACTCGCACTCGACAATCAAAAATAACTACCGGAAAAAGATTGTGTGGGCCCCAAGTGAGTGGCCCACAATATAGTAAACGCCAGGCATGAACCTGACCCTTATGATGTGACAACATTACAATCAAAGATTTTCATGACTGGAAGGCATATTCAGGAACTAATATTCTCCAAGCAATTGATGGCAGCCAAATGCAACTGAAAAACATCCGTTCAGTTATGATTCCGAAGAATGTCCCCTATTTTACTGTTAAGTGCAGTATGCAGCAAGGTGTTGTGATAGAAGTTAAAATGACGAACAGAAAAGTGCGGGGAAGACCTTCCGAGTCCCCCACCAAGACTACAAGTCATGCCTACCAATCGCCATACCTAAGTACAAGGACTTAAAGGACCTTTGCCTTAGTGGTGTTATTCCTCCTCGCTACCATGAAGTAACCACACCTGATGAACTTCCCGAGATTGATGAAGAGGATAGCATTTAAAGTTCCAGTATATTTGTAACTTTATGCTTTTAACATTGCCATTTAAATAAGGATACAATACAGTATGTTTTTTTTTTTTTTTTTCGAAAAATGTTCTTTACCTTTATAAATATACTGAAGTTGTTAAATACAATTAGTCATTATTTCTGTCGTGTACAATTTAAAACACTATTGGATGTTAATAATTTTATTTTCAATTTGCTAATGCATAGCTGATTAGTTTGTGCATTAGCAATTAAAATGTATCTTACTATTATTAATAATATCTAAACAAGGTCAAGTTTATAGTTTTGTATGGATTTAAGCTGAAGAACTTAAAACTGTTGCTATAAGAAAAAGGGCTATTGTTACAACTTCTGACAAGTAAAAGGGATATCGTTACAACTTATGACATGCAAAAGGGCAAATGTGTATAAACAAAATGGCCACATGCCCAGCAAAAGGGCCAATGTTTCACATTTCATATTAAAAATGTATTTATAAAATACTGTTCCATGCATATTACAGAAAATTGTATATTTATATTAAATAAAAAAGCATCATTGTAAATACACCATAAATTATTTATATTTAGTAAATGGGATTTTTTAAATGTATTTTTTTGATCCTGAAAAAATTTGACATTTGTGATGTTGGCCCTTCTGGCTGTTAAGGGGGACGACATGATCAATGATTAAAACGTTAAATCACAGTAAACTAATTGAATTATTGCTATGCTGTTTTAGATTATCTTTACAATAGATGTCAGGAACTAAGCAAAATACATTTTTGGAATAATATTTTTTTTTTTCAATGATGAGTTCCTCTTTTAATTTTTTATGTACTACTGTGTAAGTTTTATGTGAAATAAACTTTGTGGTAACATACCTACATAATTTTTCAACATTACTATTGTTTCAGGTTTCCAACTGATGAGAGAAGAAGAAAAACTTAGGCATTGGCCCTGAAAAGGGTTGATTTTGTCCCAAACAATTATTCCAAACTGTACTCAAAGCATTTTTCTCCAGATTGCTTTGACAATGAAGCATTTGGCTTGGGAAGGAAACTGAAGCCAGATGCTGTACCATCAATCTTCAATTTTCCTGTGCATCTACTTCCGAACAAGGAAAAGAGAAAGTCGCCAACTAAAAGGACACAAGAACCTTCAAATGTTGAAAGGTAGGTGCATTAAGAGTGATAATCTGTTATGTTCTACTCTTTAACAACTCCATGAGGTAAAAGTTTCGTATCACGTATCCAAGTTTATCCTTTGATCCTGATCCTGTAAATATTTATCCTCTGGTACATGATTCTTGCTGTTTTAATATACAGGATATCCACATTATGGAAAGACAGGGAAGCTGGAATTAGTAAGGGAAAGTCTGGGAAATTTTATTACAGATTTGTGTGGACACCTTAATTTAATCTAAAAGATCTTGACCAAGCAAAGACTTGATTATCAGAATAAAAAAAATAATATGTTGGGTCTTGTGGAATACTTTGTTTTGTATTCTACTTACAGCTGTAATATATTGCTACATCATAAGTTTTTGCCATGTTCAGGATCTTTCAAAATTATTAAATTAAAACAGCAAGCATAAAGTACTACAGGATCAATATATACAGGATCATGCCATAAGTATCAAGGGATAAACTTGGTTATATGATACGAAACTTCTACAAAATAACAAAATCACCTACAAAGTCATTGGCCTTCATGCAAAATGCAAAAAAGAAACTTTACGATACACGTGGAAAACTAAGATTATCGAGGCAAAGACTACGCCGCACAGTACGTATACTGACTACTGCAAAAGCACCAGTGAATCATTTACAGCAGGAATTGATGATTACAGAAAATGCTGCAGGCACACTTGAGGTAAGAAATTAGATAATAATCTATAACTACAAATTAAAAACCTCTTAATCATCTACCCAACCTTGCACATTTTCACTGCCACATATTTAGTGAAAGACTTTCAACTAGAAATTGTTAATGCTTTTGACCTTCACGAGTGAATCTGTGGTAACCACCACTAATTTAAGCTTCATGTTCACAGAAAAAATAAACTAAGTAATTACTCTATTAACAGCTCATATGAAAGGTACAGATGAGAATTAAAATAATTAATTGCTATTTTGTTTTAACACTTGACTGTCTTTTCATTGTAAATTAATTAAATTTGACATCTACTGCTATACTATACAAGCAAAAAGCAATCACCCTCTTCCTGAACTATTGCGCATTTCTTATCACATACTCCTCGTCCAAACTTTTTAATTCAACGAGTGTTGTTATGAACAACCAGTTATTACCTCTTTCCGTTCTCTATTGATATTTTTCTTGTGTTCTTTCATATGCTTCTAGATTTTCTTCTCTCTCAACCCCATGTCCCATAATTCCCCACCCTCCAACCCTACACATAGCTGATATATCCTAAAAAAAATCCATCTATCAGCCTTCTGGCTTTAAGATCCTAGCTGCTCTTCTCTGAACTCTACTGTGGTGCAAAAGCATTTTTGGTGAGAAAACTGAAAATGCTTGGCCCAGATTGGCCACATAGCTTACGTTGGGAAAAAGAACCGATGAAAGTAAAGCTTGCTGCACAAACTTTCAGCTAAAGTGTTGCAAATGCTCTTGCATACTGCAATGAAGACTTAAAGCTGCCTCAGTTCCGAGGACGTGAAGAAACCATTAAGTTCATAAAACTTATGATTAATGTATTTGATATCCTCAACAGCAGGAATCTGTATTCTAAAGGTTTCAAAAGACCAATTGGCTCGGACTCAATACAAAATATCAGTTTGTACGTGGAAGAGGCAAAGCAATGGTTATCATCACTGCATGAAACCATAGGTAGCCCACCAATTGTTCATTCTTCTCGAAAGACAGGGTTCATTGGCATGGTTGTTTGTCTCAATTCAGTGCTGGCTGTGTACGACACATTAATAGGTAGGCCTGAACTTAAGATGAATTTCTTGTTGACATACAAACTTATTCAAGATCATCTGGAAGTGTTTTACAGTGCTTTTAGAAGTTGTGGTGGTCACAATAATAATCCCACAGCTCGCCAGTTTGAAGCAGCCTTTAAGAGGCTTTTGGTTTATATACAGATTGGTGCTCCTAAAAGTGCAAATTGCTCTGCTGTAGATCCAACAACAATTCTCAACACTAGGCATACAACATGCATCCATGAAAGAGATTGTCCTCCCTGTGATGTGTTGCCAAATTCTGGAGTGCTTGTAATCAGCCATGATCATGATTATGTTTCTGATCCTAGTTCTTTAACACTCTACGTGGAAGATGTTGTGGAACACATTTCTGGGTTTGTAGTCAAGAAACTGGAACATGGTATCAAATGCTTTTCATGCAAACCTGCATGTGTTATTAATGAAAGATACATAATTTTAAATAATTAGTGTGCTTATTTTTTGCTTTATAAGATTAAAAATTTAGCTTAAATATCAGAATCGTCATCGTGCCTCGTAGTCAAACTATCAACGATTTTTAAAAAGGCACAATAGTTTGAATTATACTGAAATTAATAAAAATACATAGAAAATTAGTTTATGAAAAATAATAACTGTTAACATTGTAGACTTGCCCTAGTTGTCCCTACATGGATCCTACACATTTTAAAGCATTTTAGCCTCTATACAGAAAAAGCAATCTGATTGATTGATAACTAGTTTGGCACATTGTTTAAATTTAATTGTAACTTTTGTAATTGGCTAAAATTATTTAAATGTTTGTGTGAGTAAAAGAGGAGTTATATTAAAAATGAAGGGCTCTTACACCATTGTGTGGAAGATTTGTGTGATTTTGGCCAGGCCAATTTTTAAGGCTAAGAGGATATTCATCCTAATTCCAGGTCGAATATTGGATAACCAAATGAGCCCTAAAGTGTTGTATACAATAAGTTGGTTTGCCAACACTAGTGTTTGAAAGTTATTTCAAGTTAAAGGTTCAGTGATTGAATTTGGTATGTATGTTAAAAGCCATTTTGTTGTATTTGGGTGAGTTGAACTCTATTTCATCTGAAGCCATGCAAATATTTTTGGCTTACTGAAATTTCCCCAATAAGTAATTAAATTTTATTTAAAATCTGACAAGCAACTAAAAAAAAAATATATGATGAAAATTAATATGTAAAAGACTACAGCCAAGACCAGTAACATAGTAGGATTAAGAATCTTTGCTGTTGACTGACAATTTAAGATGTCTGAGATTATATAAACAAAATAAAGTGCTCTATATAAAATGAATTTGGTAATATTTAGTATTAACACACCATAAAACTTTTGAGTCCCATTGTACACCTACATAAAATATTAGATACCGTAAACTGAGGTGAATAGGGACTGAAGGGTGTATACTAACATCATTCATGGAAAAAAATTTTAAAAATACATATTTTCAGAACTTTAGTTGATAAATTTGATGTTGACACAATAGGGTATTTGACAGGTTTTAGGTAAATGTCTAAAATGGTTCATTATGACATAATACCTAAGCAATTTGATTATATATAATGTTGATAGAATTGTGTACTTACGTTGAAGTGATCTTCACACATGAAAGCATTAGTACTTGCTGCTATATCTTTCGGGTCTCTGCGAGCGAGCATTAACCACTTTTTACGAATATTACAGTTCTTCGGAATGCTCACAAATATTTTCTCCGGTGTTTTAACGGATGTGTTAGTGCATTGTGGCACAACGCACCATTTGTAAGCCATTTCACATAAAAGAAAGAATATCAAAGTTCTCACTAGCCGCATTGCGACGTGAAAGCTGACAGTTTGTTTACAAGCATGTGACGTCATGACATCAGGTGACCTGCAAACATGGCGTCTCACCGTTTTGGCGGCTTTTTTATTCATTTAAACTTTGATGGTGATTTTCATAGAAAATAGATAACTTCACAAATTATACAAATAACATCAACTTATATTATTATACTATATTTGAGATTAGTTGGTATGTTTGGTTGTAGGTAAATACTGTGAATATGATCCAACATGTTATACCAAAATATAAAGAAACCAATCATATTTTAAAATAGAAGTTAAAATAATAACACGGTAATGTTCTAATCTAGGTCATTTATATGAAGCTAGAGATATAACAATGATATAATTGCTTTTGCAGATTGAACGAGACATGGCAAACAATAGAAAATATAAAATGGGATTCAGCCAGACTATACTCATGGTTAAAGAAGCTATGCCGTCTAAGTTCGATTACCAGGTAGATCGCAAAAAAAAAGTCTTTCAGATACTACCATGTCCCGAACAGCCTATATGAAACGTTTGAAAACTAATATTGATCAAGAAACTCAAGCTGCAGCAGATAAGCCTGGAACCAGCACACAGATGGATAACAATGTTATATCTGAAACTGCTGCGGAGATTATATGTACGTAAAGTAGTTTAGGAATAAACTTGCATATATACACTTATTTTAAAATATTAAAATTTGTGTAGTTTTTTTTACATTAGACAGACTAGGATTTAACCACTAGCTCACCTGGTGTTAAGTGATGCTGTGGGCAAAGGTGGTAGCATGCCAAGTCTGGTGGAAACTGTCTTTCAAGCGAGGCTTAATAATCCATTTGTGTGAGTTGGTTAGAAATATATTGTAAATATATAAATGGTTGATAAGGTTAGTGACATTTAAAACAGGCTGGTTTAAAATTATGTGAATAGTTGGTAATGTTAGGGTACCTACCTTAAATGAATCTCAAAATCAATGAAAAGTTATTTCACTGACATAAAAATAGTATAACATAACTTAGTGTAATGATGGTTAGTTAGGTTAAAAATTGTAATGACATTTTGTTTTCATTTCCTAAATAATAGTTCAAATGATTTTACTGTATTTTATGGCAGGTAACCTAACCTAAGTAACTTTTTATACTATTTTCAAGTATTCTTAATATAGGTAACCGTAACACACCAATTGAATATTCTCGCAAAAACATGCCATCTAACCTCATCTGTAGATGAACAACTGGTAAACTACTGGAAGTACTTATCACAATACCATTTTAGAGAAAAATTGTAAAACATGACAGGAAATAACATTTTGATATTTTGTGAATAATCTATTTGTGTGAGTTGGTTAATTATGTTAAAAATAATAAATATTTTGTATTTTCAGAACCATTTCCCACACATTGTGAGAAAGGAACAGTAACTAAACCTATTGTTGGTGTGGGAAAACAAGTCCAAGCGACTCTTAAAGTGTGTTATAGAAGCAAACCAGTACAGACAAAAACAGCTGCGCCTTACAAAGCTGCTCCTTACAAAGTGTCTACTACATCAACCATGACATCTCTGTTGAATATTACAAAATGTCAACTTAGACCTTCAATGTCATGTTACCAAAATTAAGAAGAATATAGATTTATTAAATGAAGAAGGATCTGACAGTGATATTTCCTCTGTCACTGAGTCAGTCATGAGCTGTGGGGCTCCTCGTTTCGGGATAGCAGAGGCCGTGTGATCGAGGGAATCTTGACAGGTGGCAACCTGGGCCTGTTAAACACCGGTTCTGCTATTCATTTTACCTCTCACACTGGCTCTTCCTCCTGCATTGACTTGTCCTTCTGTAGTCCTGCTTCATTCGCCCATTTTGATTGGTCTGTTCACAACGACCTCTGTGGAAGTGATCACTACCCAATCTTTCTGGAGACCCTGACGAATCACTCACCAGACCTTCCGTCTTGATGGGTGATTAAGAAAGCGGACTGGGTAAAATTCCGCGATAACCTCCATGTGCCCACCACCCTCAATCCAGATGTGGACATGGCGGTGGAGCAATTCACCATAATGTTGGTATCTGCGGGAGAGATATCCATCCCTAAATCTTCGCCCACCGGTCGACGTCGCACACCCTGGTGAAATGACCAGTGTCGTGATGCTATCTGTGCCAGACGGTGAGCACTCCGACGGATTACGGCCCGACCGACACAACAGCGCTTGAAAGAATTCCGCATTTGCAGGGCACGAGCACGATGTACCATTCGTGAGAGCAGACGTAATTCCTGGAGAGAGTTTATTTCACAACTAAATGTATATTCCACAAGTCAGCACATTTGGGCCACTATTCGGAAGCTAAATGGACACAATACCTCCACCTACATCCCTTATCTCCGAATACATGGTACCCTTGTGCTAAATGAAATGGAATTAGCCAATCAACTCGGCCACGCCTTTTCCGAAGTCTCGAGCAGTGCGCGGTATCCTCCCGCCTTCCAAAGCGCGTCACGAGGGTGCCGGTGTGGACTTCCGTTCCTCTAGCGAGGAAGACTATAACCTCCCATTCACGCTCACAGAGCTGGAGAAGGCACTGTCTTACTCAAGGCAGTCATCGGCCGGCTCAGACGGCATACATTACTCAATGTTGAAGAATATGTCGGATACAGGAAAGGCTGCTTTATTACAATTATTTAATAGCATTTGGGTATCCGGGACTTTCCCCTCCGCCTGGTGTAAATCGATTTTGGTACCTATTTTAAAGCCAGGGAAGGACAAATCTGAGGCATCCAACTACCGCCCTATCTCACTTACCAGTTGCATATGCAAGACCATGGAGAGAATGGTGAATTCCCGCCTGGTGTATTACCTTGAGGCGTGGCGGCTCCTCTCACCTCTCCAATGTGGCTTCAGGCGTAATCGCTCGACTGTCGACCACCTTGTGGGCTTGGAAGCACTGGTACAGGACGCCTTCCTTCACAGACAGCACGTTATCGCTGTCTTCTTTGACCTTGAAAAGGCCTATGACACAACATGGCGGTTTAGTATTCTTCAACAACTGTATGACTGGGGCCTTCAAGGCTGTCTCCCTTTTGTTTATCTCACGTTTTATGCAACATCGTTTCTTTCAGGTTCGTAATGGCACTACTCTCTCCCGTGTGTACGTACAGGAGAACGGTGTCCCACAGGGAAGTGTACTGAGCGTCACCCTCTTTGCAGTGGCCATCAACAGTATTGTATCTGCCGTCCGCCCTCCAGTGCAATGCGCTTTGTACGTGGATGATTTGGCCATCTTTTGCCGCTCAGCCACGTTCGCCATGGCTGAGCGACAAATCCAGCTTGCGGTGCGGTGGCTGGAGAGCTGGGCGGACTCTAAAGGCTACAGGTTTTCCCATGCCAAGACTCAGGTGATGCATTTCTCCCAAAAGCGCAGTCTCTTCCCTGCCGCTGCGATTCAACTATATGGCTCAGTACTACCGGTCCCTAGTACGGTAAAATTTCTGGGACTCATGTTTGATCCCAAACTAACTTGGTTGCCTCACATTAATGACCTGAAAGTATGTGATTGTAATTGAGTCGTGAAATTTTTAGTAGTTATTTAAAAGTTTGAATTTATGAATTTGCAAATGAACTTACTTATCTATGAATTTGCAAATGAACTTAATTGTAATTAGATCATGAGGTTTTAGTGTTTATTAATATTTGTTTTAATAAATTTGCATGTCGTACAGAAAAGCAAGAAAATTTTGCAGTGGGTATTTTAAGCAAAAAAATAAAACCATATAACACCGAAATCTTTATTTCTTTACACCGAAATTTGTCTTAAAAAAACACCACAAAATCTTGCCTCTACCGATAAGTGTGCAGGGAGCTAGAGATGGGGCAGCAACAGAATGTAATTTTGTGGAAGGAAAAGAAGGGGAGGGGCAGAATAAATAAGAAAAAATCTCTCAACAGTCAATGAATAACTGGAGTTAATTTCAATTTTTAAATAGTTGTCAAAACCAGTAAAATTCGGTTATGATCTTATTTGACAATCTGAAACCTGACTACACAAGCTGTTAAGCTGTATGTACTTAACAATCCTCTCCGACAGCGCTTTATATATATGTGTGTGTGTGTGTGTGTGTGTCTATATATATATATATAAAATTAAAATAAGTTTGGAAACGACTTCTTAAATTCTGCTGGGCATTTCGTAAGCTTATACTTCGCCAATTTTATCTTTCACTGCGAGTTATAACACAAATAAATAAGGAAAAGCAGGGATGGTCTTATTACCATTGTTTCCTGTGTTTCTAAATTATTAAGTTACTAGCGTTTATGTAGGCCTATGTATTTTTATGTACACCTGGGATGTGTACAATTAATGTAATATCTTATCAATATTGGTTTCATAATCATCATTTATTTTATTGCAGGGAGTCACCAAAGAAAGTGTCCTCCAACAGCCCCAAATCTTCCAAATGATGTTGCAAACAAAGGAGGCGATTTTTTTCGGGAGCGCATACTTGCTCTAGAATTGGAGATAGCAGACCTTACCGGATAAAATCAAGAATTGGAATCAAATGTGGCAGAGATGCTTGTGAAAAACAAAGAATTAGAACAAAAAAATATGTCATTAAATAAAGAATTAAAAGTCCTTAAAATCAAGTACAGATAAAGATGTCAGTCATGAAGTAGAATCAGTCCTTTCGCGATTATTTTCCCAGGGACAAATACGAAAATCCATTGGGCGGCGGAAGACATAGCTGCAGCTATTTCTCTTAAAAATGTCAGTGCTAAGGCTTATATATACTTGAGGAACCAACTCAATTACCCTTTACCTCATATAAACACATTGAGAAAATGGGCACAGCAGTTCATGTGTGACACTGGGGTGTTATGTGATGTTCTTGCCTTAATAAAATCAAAACGTAAATAGCTAACAGAATTTGAAAAGATTGCCACACTCTCATTCGATGAGATCAAAATCAACAGTAAAATTTATTTTGACCGAAAGAATGAACCGGTTGTAGGCCCACACAACTATGCACAGGTTGTCATGGCACGTAGCTTACTTGGGCAATGGAAGCAGCCTATGACAGAAGACATTTTAAAAGATATAATAGTAAGGTAGAAGAAAGCGGTTTCAAAGTTGTGTCAATTGTTAGTGATATGGGAGGCGAGAATAAGGCAGTTTGGAAGAAACTAGGCATTACCTCTGAGAAGACGGCATTTGTAAATCAATTTGACAGTAATAGAAAATTTTTTGTGTTTGCCGACGTTCCTCATTTAATTAAACTTGCTAGGAATCATTTTTTGAAGGATTTACTGTGGAAGGAAACGATATGAACAAGGAGTATGTACAACGGTTAATTAACAACTCAATGCATGAATTCAAAATAGCTCCTAAACAAACTCAGCGTCACTTGGATGTTGTAGGCTGTGCAAGACAAAAAGTCAAACCAGCAGAACAGATTTTTTCTAATTCAGTTTCTACAGATTTGCTCTTCTTACAAGAAAATAAATTAATAACTGGAAATGCTACACCTACAGCAAATTTCATAAAAACTTTTAATGACTGGTTTGATGTTTTCAATTCATCACGTCCTTCTGATGCCTACGGCATGAACAAAGCACATCAAGATGCAATATTGAAAAAATTACAACATATCTCATGGAAATAGCAAGAGCAGGAGGACTCAAACTCAAACTGCCTTTTCAAGAAGGTATCCAGATCAAATCATTACAAGATTTGTTTTCGTATCTGCAAACTTCGTTAGGTGTGAACTATATAACAACAGTAAAACTAAATCAGGATATTTTGGAGTGTTTTTTTTTCTCGTACATACAGGCAATGGGTCATGAAAACAGTCACCCAACGTCCGTAGATTTCAAGTATCGCATTCGCAATTACCGTAAAATGGGGTGAATAGAAACAGCGAGGGGAATAGAAACAAAACTTTAAATGTAACAAAACAAATCATTAGAAATTCTAATATTGAACATACCAGAAATTTTTTAATTCTAGAGGTTACTGATATCCATCATAAGAGAATTTACATTTTTTTTAGGGTGGTACAATTGTTTTTGCTGATCAGCTGATCAATTTTTGAGAAAAGCCACTTTTCTTTATTAATTGTGCAGTTATAAACTTTGTATGTGTGAGTTGCATTACATACTGGATTGTGCTCTTTCCACAAGTAAGTTATTTGACTACTTATTGCTTTATGATGTCCAGTTGGGTTTTTCATCCCAAGAAATACTTTTCACATAATTACAGCTTTTCAGTTTGAGGTTAGATATTTTGCGGTCGTGGGGTGAATATAAACAGAAAATAAAAATTGTTTTTATTCACCCCAACTGTTAATTTTTCATTTTTACTTTAGTTATCATCCTGAAATATTTCAAATATGTGTTTTTTGGTTTTAAAAAAAAAACCTTTTCAACAATATGCCAACCATACATACAGATTTAACGATGGTATGGTGTTTGATTGTTTCAGGTGGTCAAGATGCCAAGAGTCTACAAACCAAACGGCAAAAAGTCTTATAAAAAACTTAGTTCAGGAACATTATAGAGAGCAGTCGTGGATGTTAAAAATGAAATACTTTCATTAAGACAAGCTGCAGCAAAGTACGACATAAGTTATTCTGTGATATATTGTCACTTGAAGAAAGGCGACAGCTTAAAAACTCAAGGAGGACAGACGTGTTTATCTGCAAGCGAAGAACATGTGCTTGTAGACAGACATAATATGTGCGGACTGGGGTTATCCTGTCGACACGTTAACACTAAGAATAATAGTGAAAGAGTTTTTGGACCGAAAGGGGAAACAAGTGGCGAGATTCAAGAACAACCTACCGGGTAAAGAATTTGTTTATTCGTTTTTGAATTGCCACAAACAACATTTATCTAACAGGATGTGCCAAAACATCAAAGGAATCGAGCTGCTGTCTCTGTGGAAACAATCAATGATTATTTTGGCAGATTGGAGGTAGAGCTGCAGGGTGTGCCTCCTGAAAACATTGTCAACTTTGACGAAGCTAATTTGTGTGACGACCCTGGCAGGAAGATCATTGCCAGACGGGGCACGAAATATCCTGAGAGACTGATGAACACCAAAAAAGCTTCAATATCTGTGATGTTTAGTGCAGCAGCAGTTGGCACAATATTGCCTCCTTATGTGGTTTACAAGGCACTGCACATGTACAACTCATGGACTGAAAATGGGTTTAAGAATACCATGTATAACCGCACAAAATCTGGATGGTTCGACAGTTTCTGTTTTGAGGATTGCGTTGTTACGGTGGCAATCCCTTACTTAAAGAAGCAAACCGGGAAGAGGATTTTTATAGGGGATAATCTAGCCTCACACTTGACAGCAGGGGTTATAAAACTGTGTTCCGAAAATGACATCCATTTGATCTTTCTTCCTGCCAACTCAACCCACCTCACACAGCCGCTGGACGTTGCTTTTTTTCGCCCGTTGAAGATAAAATTGCGTCAGATCCTCCATCAATGGAAAAGTGGGCCAGGCATAAATGAGACCTCTTTACCAAACGAAAAATTCCCTCGGCTTCTGAAACAAGTGATGGAGAGCATATCCGAAAATGTGGGCAATTAATGTCAGAGCAGGCTTCAGAAAGTGCGGGATTGTGCCTTTGGATAGACATCCAGTGCTAGAGATGCTTCCTGCACCTCTTGATACTCCCAGGGAGCAAAATAATTGTTCAGTGATAGACAAAACTTTTGTTGAACTTCTAAAAAGCATGAGGTATAATGAGGCTAGTGCACCTTCACGGAAAAAAAGAACAAAAGTTCATGTCATTCCTGGGAAAAGTGTTCTTGCGCAAGAGTCCAGTTCCTCCCAATCTTTAGATGATAAAAGTCTGGCCAATGCAAGCTTAGCCATCCCTTCTGATGCAGAATTATCGGGCAACTCGCGTAATGAGGTGACAGTCGGCAGAAACCAGACAAGGCCATTGTCTACCCGTACATCAGATCTATTTGACAGAGAAGTGTCAAAAGTTACTGCATCATCATACCCTTTTCAGGTTAAAGAAAAAGACATAAAGGAAGGGGACTGGCTTATTGTCAATTTTTCTGTGGATACAAGTAAGGCTGGAACATCAACTGGAAATACCAAACCTTTTATAGGAGAAGTAAAAAGAATTAAGCCTTCAAGAAACATGAAATTCGTTGGTGAGTTTTATCATCACCGAAATTCAAGGGAATTCCAAGGGTTTATTTATGGACAGCCAGATGTTCCTGACATCACAGAATTCGACTACTGTCAAGTGGTTGGAAAACTTAATCCACCTGAAGATTACAGGAGAGGTTTAAAAAAGTTTGAATATATTTGATTATTAAGCTCATCAATCTTTGATTACTGTAACGAAGTTGGAAATTTTATCCAAAAGAGTAAAGAAGATCCTTTAAAACTGTTCATATAGCATTTCTATGTTGATCTATTTATTGTAACACCTATGTATTTTTTTAAAAGTAACAATATGTGATTTTATGTAAAAGTGTGTTTTAGACTGTTTCCATTCACCTCTTAACAGAAAAACAAGAAAAATCCATTGGTTTCAATAGGTGTTTCTATTCACCCCAATGGCAGGTGAATAGAAAATTATATATTTTTTGGAAATAAAAAAAATAAAAATGTTTTTTAATATACTTAAGTTACATAGAAAGTATAGAGTAGACCAAGACCCAGGTTTTAAAGCATTTAAAACATAAGTAACACTTATCCAGTTATTGGTATGAGAGTGTTAATGCCTAAAAGTGTTTCTATTCACCCCATTTCACGGTTCATTTTGGGAAAGCAGTCCGCAGCAATTTTCTTTGAAAAACAGAACACTGAGGACAGAGAATACGAAACGTGTTTGACATCTAGCACAGCTAAAAATTCCCAAGAAAACGCTATTGTTGCTTCCAGAAAAGAGAGAAATAAATTATTACTTCACAAGGAGATGGAAATCACAACAACCTTACCGGATTTAAGGGAATCTGTCGACTATTGCGATGAAGACTGCGCATTAGATATGGAGACTTCCATTATTCCTAGAGAAGAAGTAGTTCTTACGAAGGTTTAAAGTATATAGCTGGTATCCCGAACTGGGAAGGACAAATTTGGCACCTCAGCCCGCCAACTGGATACAGTACGTATCCGGGTTGGGGGGGGGGGGGGGTTGGGGGTTTGGTACCCCCCACAGAAGAATTTATGAGCAACATTGTCATAGCTGAAGGATGCTTCCTTAGTATTCATGGGAAGCACGTTTGTAAAGACAAAAACATATTCAGGAAAGTTACAGACGCAATTGTACACAAGATTGGGAACAGCATGCCATACGATGTTGTGCAATGTTTCGTTCAAACCCGTACGTTTATTAGAATTAAGGAACTTAACACTGCTGCAGAAAACACGAATGAAAATAGAAGAAAACGAATAAAAATGAAGAAAGTAGCAAACTAATGGGGCCTACAACAACTATAAAATATTGTAGATGGCGGCAGAAACTTTATTGTAAAATACTATTTATTTGAAGACAACTTTATTTGTTGTACAAGTGTTGTGTGTATAAAATATTTCATACTGTTGCTGAAATGTGTCGTACTTTTGCAACAAATTATTATAAACCAAACCTAGAGTCACTGTTATATTAAATTAAATTGTATTAAATGCATACATTATGTGCTTGAGTACTATGCTGTCAATTATCAGAGTCTGCTGTACAAATAGAAAATTTTAAAATTGAAATAACCATATATAAAAGTTGTGTGGCTAAACCTACAGAGATGTTTGTACTTGTCACTGTACCGCACGCCGCCGAAATGTTTTGGGTGTTTTATCTACTGCTAAAATAACATTGATTCACATTAGTATTATACAGATGCACGAAAATAAAATGTGTATACTTACTTCAGCTGATACCCTCCATTTTTTGCATACTACATTTCGGTCTGCATTTTCTGCTTGACTGTCTACGGGACATTATTAAAAAAATATTTTTTACATTAAATTACTTACATAAATAACATTAACTGATATAGTCATTGGCAGGAACATACATAGCTAAGTTGTAAAAATTTTGACGTCTTTCATTGAATGGTTTTCGTTTGGTGACAAGTTTAGTTAAACATATTCGCCGTGCCGTGTAAGCTAGGCATGCCGGCGTGGGTCGGATTGAATGCCGCGTGATGTATTGCGCAGTAGCATTTAAAACCTGTACTCGCTGCGCGCCCCCCCTGATACAACACATTAGTAGCAATATTGGAGTCATTGTGGATTGCTCGTACTTGAATGTGCAGTAGTGTCTCACTTATCTGACCTTCGCATACCCAACATTCCAGATTATCCAACATCTGGCGAAGCGATGGGACGCAGTCTATTCTGGCATTCATCCCATCCTTCAACAACGGCGAATGTCCTACCTCCTCGCTTCTCGCCCTACTTCGCTTCCTTCACTACGCACTACCTACTCAGTGCAGTGTAAATTATCATTGTGTATGGATCGGTTCATTAAAGCTTACATACGTGTCTAAATTTAAGGGGGTACGGAGCACCAAAATTATAAAAAAAATTCAAAATTTTTTTTTAGTCATCCAAATCTTTGAACATTCCTCTTTCCAGTGGTGAATCAATTTTGATTGTGCACCTACTAGAAATATTAAAATTATTTTTTTTTTTGCAAAATAGTGCAGGTCAATTCTATATAATAAGTGTGTGCTTACTAATCCTTTGATTTTTTTGTGGGGTCTTGGAAAGATAAACTGGTAGGTAAATGTAAATATATTATCCTATCAGTGTTAGGTAAATTTGAAGGAAGTTGGGAAAATATTTTCATATATTGGCAGCAGTGTACAGTGTATTGGCCATTGTGGTTCAGGTATACTATTCTGCAAGCATGTTTTCTTGTGGTATTATTGTGTTCTGCTGATCCAACCTGCCGAGGTTTTCTAATAAAGTATTCAAAAAACGCGCAAATTGGAAAAAGAAAGCGAAATTGAGTGACAAACAAGTAACGGGATTGCTATCAAATTTTACTTCTAGTATAGACCAAAATAACCTAAGAGGAGACTGTTCCAGTTCTGTGCATCATGTTCTTGAAAACTCTTGTAGAAAAAAACTAGGCGAAGTGAAAGAAAATTACCATAACATAAATACAGGAAGTGAAATGTTTGAGGTTATTGATATTTCTATACTGTCAGAGATACTTCAGAATAATGTTTTATGCAAGCAGTGTGCTAAAAATGGCATATGTCTGAATGCAAACAAACATAAATAGACCTGGCTGCAGAGTTAGAAATATTTTGTAATTACAAGACAACATTTTCCAGTTTTACTAGTATAAATGTAAAAAAACCCTGATAAGCAGAAGATCTCAAGTAAATATTATAGTGTAAATATTAGGTAAGTTTATGGACTTCGCACAATTGGCAAGGGAAGAGCCGCTGGTGCCATGTGGTGTAATGAATTTACCAAGTCCACCATCAAAATTTGATCAATATGTAAATGTGGTAGGTTCTGCTGTGGAGGATGTTGCTATGAAAAGTATGAAGGAGGCTGTTGAGGAAGCTGTTGAAGAAAATAACATGGATCGTGACATAACTGTGGCGTTTGATGGCTCTTGGCAGAAACGGGGACATACGTCACTAAATGGTATAGTTTCAGCCACAAGTGTAGATACAGGAAAGGTAATTGATATTGCAATCATGTCTAAACACTGTAAATGCAAAGGATTACCAGGAAATCATCATGAAGAGCGGTGATCATCAAACTACAGTGGATCTATTGGTTGTATGGAGGTTCCTGGAGTGAAAGAGATTTTTGAGCGTACAATGTCACTGTATAATACAAGATATGTGCGCTACTTAGTGGATGGTGACTCAAAAGCATTCAAGGCAATTGAAGAAACAAAACCATTTGGTGAGTGTGTACAGATTACAAAACTGGAATGTGTTGGACATGTTTAAAAGCGAATGGGTTCAAGACTGAGACGACTTAAAACAAGCATGAAAGGAAAAAAGTTGAGTGATGGAAGAACACTAGATGGTAAAAACAGACTGACAAACTCCACAATTGATATTATCCAGAATTATTATGGACTTGCAATAAGACAGAATACTGAAAGTGTGGAGAAAATGAGGACAGCTGTCTGGGCTCTGTTTTGTCACATTTCATCGACTGATGACAACCCGCAACATGCTTTGTGTCCAAAAGGAGAAGAATCATGGTGTAAATATAACAGAGGAAAAATTACAGGAGAAACTTATAACCATCCTCACAGTTTACCATTCGCCATAATGGAAGAGGTAAAACCAATTTTTCGGGATCTGCCAGAGATCAATTTCCTGAAAAAGTGTCTTCATGGTCGTACTCAGAATCCAAATAAATGTGTAAATAGCGTCATATGGAGTAGGTTGCCCAAAACTGTGTTTGTGCAAATAAAGACCCTTATTTTGGTGTTTATGATGCGGTAGCATCATTCAATCAAGGAAATATTACAAAATGTAAGGTACTGGAAGAACTGGGGTTGAGTATTGGCTCTCGCACTGCTGATGCTATGCTACAAATTGACTTAGAAAGACTTAGGCAAGCTGAAATGAGAGTCAGAAATTTGCACAAAAAGATCAGGAGGAATGTCAAAAGGAAGCTTAAGAGTGAAATGGAAGAGGACATTGACAATCCTAGTTATGGAGCAGGAATGCACGGATTGCCAACTTTGAAGGCCATTTTCTAAAAACATCTTTTTTCAAACTTTATGGTACATTTTCTTGACTTTGGTTTAATGCTGGGAGACGAAACTAACAGATTGTCTTAATAATGTGGTTCTATGCATACTGAAATAATATCTTTGAAAAATATTCACAAAAATAAAAATAATTATATAACCTCAAAATATGAAAGAAAAATTACAACAAAAGTTTTAAAAAATTATAAAATATTAAATTTACATTGTTTTATTATATTATTTCAGCATTAATATGAAATATATACTTACAACCTGTAAAAATCTGGAACAAATAGCTTTCATAGATTTATCTAAAATGTTCCTTATGTAAAGCCTATATTAACATTGCAAGCATAGGAAGAAAGTTGTATCGATGGAACAAAAAATTGAGGCAATCAGGAGACTGAACAAAGGAGAGACAATGCAGATGATATCTGACGACAATGGCAATGGATGAGTAACCGTACGAGACTGGAGAAAAAATGATCAGAAATACAAAAATGGTGTGCATCAAGAATTACAGAGGGCACATTCAAAGAAATAAAAACTATGAAACAATGTGACTATTAAAAAGTTAGCAAAGATTTGTATGTTTGGTTTACATAGTTCAGTGACAAAGGTGTGCCTATTTCAGGGCCTATTTTACAGCAAAGGCGTTGTATTTTCATAATGAATTCAATGAAAGGGACCCATATTTCACAGCAAGTGTCGGTTGGCTTAACCAATTGAAGAAACACTACAGCATCCGTCAGTTGAGTGTTTGTGATGAAAAACTGTCATCGGCTTTGACGATATGGAAGCATAGGTTAGATTTCAGAATTTATTGAAACTCAAAACCTATTGGGTGATCAGATATTTTACGGTGATGAGTCAGAGCTTAATTACAAAATGTTACCTAGTAAGAGTCTTGCAGCCAGAACTGGAGGAGTAGTCTCTGGCTACAAGTTTAGTAAAGAAAGTTTGACTATTTTAGCATAGCAATGCTACAGAAAGCTTCAAAATGGACCTTGTAAAGATTGGAACGTCCAAAAATCCTAGAGCCTTTAAAACAATTTCAGAAGACACTCTTCTTGTAAAATATTACAGCGAGAAAAGCAAATCGATGAGCAGTGAAATTTTCAAAGACTGTTATTTTAAGTAATTTATTCCTCCAACATAAAAAGTATTTGAAAGAAAAAATTACCCAGAAAAGCAGGTTTGTTGTTAAATAATGTTCCAATGCACACGGAATACGAGCTTCGAGATGGTGACATTAAGGCAATGGTTTAGCCTCCCAGTGACTGCCATATGCCAACATATGGATCAGGGCATATTGGAAACGATTAAAAATAACTAGGGTGAAAGATTTAGTGACTGACCATATCCCAGTGAATGAACACAAATAGTATATTTTATTAAAATAAGAATTTCTTTGTTACTTTAAGGTTGGTAACTGTTTTAAAATTTAATTTGGCTTTTTTTGAATGATCAACAGTCTTTTGTTTTGGAGGGCAAGTTGTAGTTTGCATATGGTTGGCTTGTAAGAGACCTACTTACTGTTTTTGATGTAGGCTATTCATCTTTGGTGTCAGTGTCTTAAGGTAAGTAAATACACACTGACACCAACCGCCAATGCTCCTCTATGTCGCATAGACAGCTATGCCTCATCAACGTCTCGCAAAGGCGTGTGCACCGAACGCGCTCGTGCGCGCAGCAAAGTGTAGTTCGTGCGACGAGGCGAACGCCAGGCAACAAGTGCTACGTCGGCGGAAGGATCCGGCCGGGTGTGGCATATCCCTCCGCCGCACTACAACAAATTAATTTATGTATATTTTTCCACAGGTTTTTATTAGACATTATTTTCATCAATTAATATTTCAGTCCTTTCAAAATCATGTTTCACTGTGCGCTTTGTCCCGAACCTGGCCGGTTCAGTTTCCCGCGAAATTCACACGTTTCCGCGGGAGGACTGGCGGGGGGAAGGGGGGTCGCGCGCGGCGACACCGTCAGTGTCCTTCAGGAGCTGAGATAGGCCGGCAGCCTTCGCGCAACGCGGAACCATCAACTCTTGCTTTCACCGATATGTAGCTTCAATAGTTTTAATCTTTCTTAATCGTTTACGTACAGTTCCGCGGTCGGCCTCAATTTACCATGATATATTTCACTTAAATAAATCAGTTCTCCAAGATGAGTGTTCAGCATATTACGTAAGTACTGTGGGGAGTCTACGAGACGTTACGTCGGCACTTCATGCAACAACTTAGCTTACCGGCTAATTAGTTTCAGCCCGCACGGGGCAGCCAGTAGGCAACACGTGCCACCAAACTTATTAACAAATCAGTCTCTGGGACACGTCTAAGAGCCACGTAGAGTCACCAGAGTTTCGGGCCTACGTGTCATTAGTCCAGTGTAATACGTAATATGTAGTAGTGAAGTGTTTTTGTCGTCAAGGTTTAATCCGTCATGTTAGAGTTTATTTTGTAACCGCCGCATCGTGTGCAAGAGTACGTCCTTCACACGCAGTAAAATCGTGAGCCGCCACTGAGGAAGTGGGCTGCGCGTGTGACTATTCGATTCGGGACAACCGTTACGGCCAGAACGGGCAGCACTATGTATAGAGCTGTGCCGTAATAAATTCGGCAAGTATCCACCAGTAACTTTGTGTTCTTCTTCAGGCATACCGAGTGGCCATAACAGCTCGGGGGGCCCTACTGCGTTAACCCCTACCTCTAGCCACAAGGCCGAACCCTCCCTGAGATCTCATACCCAAACAAAAATCACGTAAAAATCATAGGAGGTAGCGGGGACGGCGTCAACACATTCTTAATATGAACAAAAATGATGTTAGAATAGTATTAGTCCTTGAACTTGATATTTTGGTAAGGTTAGGAAAGTTTGAAAATTATTATTTCCACAAAATTTTAGGATACAAGTTGTTTGTTTAGTTATTATAATGATGTTCATGCATTGGTACACACTAAACACAAAAATCCAGTCAATGAACGTGTGTTCATTCACTGGGGTAGTAGCTTTTTTTTTTTTTTTTTTTTGCTGATTTGAGAGTTACAGGAGCTATCCTAGTGGCCACAGTAAAAGGAAGCTCCTTTTAGGTTACCGGTACATAAGTAGGAATGCATTTTTGTTGATAAATTTATTGGGAAATATTTGTAATAAGGGCCAAACTATATTTTATAGGACTATTACAAAATAAATCATAATTTCCTTTTACAGATGGCTTCAGCTACAGGTAAAAAAAAGTATGAGTGTTTCAAGTACAGTGAAGAGGATATGCTGTCAGCTATTGAGGCTGTGAAGTCCCTAAATGAAGCTTCGCGAAATTTTAACATTCCCACAGGAACCCTGCATAATAAATTAGCAAACAAATGACCATTGGAACGGAAAATGGGACCGCAGACAGTACTTAGTACAGAAGAGGAAAAGAAGATAGCAGAGTGGATTCATGACAAAGATAAATTAGGTTTTCCTATGCATCCAGACAATGTTAAGGATGCACTGTATCAAGTTCTGCAGAAGTGTGGCAGAGAAAATGTGTTTTCAGATAACAGGCCTGGTAAAAAATGGTTGGAACTGTTTATGAAAAGACACCCAGACATCAAGAAAAGGAACACTGAAATATCTCCAAAAGTCGTGCATCTGTAACGGAGGAAGGTTTACGTGATTGGTATTCAGAAGTAAGGGCCTACCTAATGGAAGAGAACTGTATCGATATTCTTGAAGATGCAACGAGAATTTTTAACTGTGACGAAACAGGCATGCAACTTTGTCCTAAGTCTGGAATGGTTTTAGGACCAAAATATCTGAAGAACTTATATGAAGTGGCAGTAGGACAAGAAAAAGAGTCTATAACAGTTCTGTGCACATTCACTGTGAATGGTGATACAGTCCCACCAATGATTATCTACCCATATAAGAGACTACCTGTATCTATTTGCAAATCTGTTCCTGAAGAGTGAGGTGTTGGACATTCTGATTCGGGTTGGATGGTATCTGCAACATTTTATTAATATGTAGCAAATGTTATGTATCCCTTGTGTGTTAAAAATGACACAAAGTTTCCTGTAATTCTCTTTTTGGATGGGCACAAGTCCCATTTAAGTTTGGAGCTTTCTGAATTTTGTTTTCAGAAAGAGATACTGCTGTACTGCCTACCACACAATGCTACACACATTATGCAGCCATGTGATGTTTGCATTTTCCGCCCTTTGAAAGTGAACTGGAGAAAATTTGTGCAGCATGAAAAGCAGATTTGTAAATCCAATTTTGCACCCATATTCAAGAAAGCTTTTGAAGCTACAGTTCAACCACAGTTGGTTCAGAATCCTTTTAAATTTTGTGGCTTGTTTCCTTTCAATGAAGATGCTGTGGATTTCAGTAAATGTTTATCACACAGGTGCCAAGAGATGAAAAATGTCTGCTCTTCATCAGTTTCTCCATCTTCAGCTCAGTATGCTACTGCTAAAGAAGTTATTGAGTTTTTGATTGGCCCAACTGAAGCAGCAAACATGAACAGAGCCATAAAAGAAGGAAAATCCACTAAAACAACCAAGACATTGTTTGATGTTTAGAAGAAATGCAGAGAAAAATGTTTTGATGTACGTGTTCTCTCAGACACTGATAGCAAACTGCAACCGGAAGCAGAAAATTCATATGACACGATGCCTTCAGCTAGTGCAGATAGTTAGAGCTTTTGTCATGGTTCTGATGTAGAGCAAATTCCAATAAACAACTCCTTCAACGCAGTTGATTTTGACATTGCTTCTCTTCCTCTTGAAACTGAAGGAGTTAGAGTATTACCTGAACTGGAAACTTCAAATGGTTTACTTGATCAAGGTGCAGAGGACATTGCAGATTTGAGTGCAGCTGATATATGTAGTCCTATTGAAGACAGTCAAGATATAAGCAATATGAAGAGCTTTATCAGTGAAACTGTACATTCTTGTACTGACACACAGAAAAATTAAAATACTAATAATGTTACTACGTATGAAAATCAAAAGACAAGCTTTGACGAGGAAAGGAGTTCTAGCAGTGAATCTGTACATCCTCATAAGCCTGCAGAAACAAGGGAAACAATCACAGAAATTGTTACTGCAACTAAAATCCAAGAGACAAGCCCTGATGAGCAAAACAGTTCTAGCAGTGAAGCTGAACATCCTCCTTCTGAATCCAGGGAACATGCAATTATAGATATTGTTACTGAACCCAATATTCAAGAGACAAGCTCCGACAAGCAAATAGAAAATGGTGAATGTGGAACAATGACAGAAGAAAAAACCCATAATATTAAGAAGGCAGAAAACTCATCGCAGGAAGAAAAGGCTGTGTGGGATGAACATTTGTACTGGTCCAGGCAGTTTGCCACGAAACAAAAAAAAGAAAAAGGAGACCATGGAAAACATTTATGCAATAACATCCAGTGGATAGAAGCTCAAACGAAAAAGGAGCTGAAAAACTAAGAAAGGAACAGGAAAAAATAGAATGTGAGGCCAGAAAACTAAAAACTGATTGCAAGAAAAGTGTCACAGCAAAAAGGAAGTGCAGTGAAAGTAAAGTAAACAAAGAAACTGAAGCCACACCAATGGTCGGAAAATTGTCTTCACAGCCTCAGGCCACGGAAAAGGAGGCTCATATGAACCATGAGAACAGTATAGTGGCTTCCAAACCTCATTGTGAAGAAATGCTTGGGAATCCTTTAAGAAATGTCATTCCTGGATGTTTTTTACTAGTAAAAATTTTTTCCCAAGCGAAAAAAAATAGTGAATTTAAATATGTTTGTGTTGTGCAAGAACTACTGCAAAATGGTGAAGTGAGTGTAATGGGTTTGAAGTGTACCGAAGGTAAGAAGGCTTTTAGAACTGTGGATAGTGATGTATATGTAGAAAAGTTTTCTGATGTGGTAGCAGTATTAGCTTCTCCTAAAATGGAATGTGTAGGCTCTAGGATAATTTTATAATTTATACTTTTGAAAATGATGTTGGTGTCAAGGAAACATAAAAACAATTTTAAAGACTCTTGTGCAAGAAGTTAAGAGACTCTTCCTGGTCAAGAATGCTTTAAAATCACATATTGTTCATTCATTGGGCATTTAAGTGTTCAGTTTTTTGATTAACGTGTTCATTCATTGGTATTTTGCATTTTCATAAACATAATTCTAATAGTACTGAGTACTATAATTGTTTACTCTTCAAATATTATTTTTAATGAAAGAGTAAAACCCCAGTTTTTTTAATGTATCAAAACATGTATTTTAAGTAATAATTTCATATACTGATGTGCAGATAAAGTTGAATCAGACCTTAGAGAGTGTTCATTCATTGGAGCATTTACCCTACTGCAGGAAGCTACTGTCTACAGTGATAGAAGAAATTGATGAAGGGCAAGAAGTGATTAATTAGAAAAATGTTGCTCATTGGGTTGCAGGGGCCTGGGCTGATGTAAGGACTCAAACAATTGCCCAATCATGAAAAAGCTGCTCTATAATGATAAAAGTAAGGACACGGAAAGCACAGATAAAGCCGAAGAAACCATTCCACCTTTAGTGCAACGTATTCCTGGATGTAAAAATGCATCTTTGCAAGAAATCAAAAGTTGGATAGAGGCTGATGATCAGCATGAAATAACAGAAGGAGAAAATGTCACTCTTGTCAACTGCGATGACAACGCAAATAGAGATTAAGCTCAAACACTAACTGTTGAGCCTCGCAGAATTTCACAAACAATGGAGTTACAGCTCTAGAGACTGTAATTCAATACATTCAGCAACAAGAAGCAGCTACAGGAAATGACATTGTATTGCTGAGACATTCCATGTCAAGTTATCCAGAAAAAAAATAATTGGTTGCTTGACAATTTTAAAATCAAATGATATTTGTCTGTTGATTCCTACACAACTAGTCCAAAAACGTTAATATTTTTATCTTTTTCAGAATCCCGATGGCAGCCATTTTTGTTTTAAAAAAGTGCTGATTTTGCATTCATAAGGATTTCATTACTCATAATTGGTGAACTTGAAGTTGAAACAAAAAACAGTTTATTCAGAAAGATACAACCTTTATTACCTCTGTTACACATTTAAGACAAATCGTATCCCAAATACCAAAAATTAACCTTAAAGTTTGACTTACAAAGCAGAGTATCCTAACATAGTAAATTTGCGCAAGTCCAAATTTTACTAACTGCGTCCGCAACATGTTTTGCTGTGTTCTGAAACTCCATACAATGTGTGTGTTTGTACATATCATGCAAATTTTACTTTTCTTGTACAAACTATATCAAATTCAGTGGTTGGGTTCCCTTGTACATCCAAAGAAGTCTTAAGAGCAATTTGTTGTGACACAAAAAGTGAAAAATGTATGACTTGTCAATGTGCAGAATGTAAAAATGTGTACGATTTGATACCAGATAACCCGGAAACACAATCTGTTGTATGGTCACAATGGTCCGTAATTGATGGTAGGCCAAAATTAACACAAGATTCTGGGACTATAATGAATGCAGCTGAACTATTGCAAGGAAAACTTAAACATTTTAAGACTCATTGTTTTGTAAAAGTTATTCAGGAGGAGCACTTCCAAAACATGAAAAAAAAACACATCAAGTAAAGATTGCACTTTGCAAATAGATTTCGCTACAAAATTTTTCAATCATCCAACAAGATGAAATTCAATCAGCCCACTGGTCCCACCAGCAAGTGACCATATTTACAGGTTGTGCCTGGGTTGCTGAGTGATAGCTTGAGTCATGATAAGTATGCAGTTCATGCTTTTGTGAAAGAAATCTTGAATGATATTAGATCCGTCAATCCAGGTGTTAACAAGGTAAATATTTTCATTGATGGAGTTGCAGCCCATTTAAAAATAAATACACACTGGCTAACCTCTGCTTTGCGGAAGAAGACTTCTCCATGGACTGTGAATGGAATTTCCTTGCCACGAGCCATGGTAAGGGTGCAGTTGATGGTGTCGGCGGATGCATCAAACGTAAGCTGTGGATGGATATGAAAGCGAGACAGGTGATCATACAGTCAGCTCCAGATTGCTGTAGTCATTTGAAGACACACATGAAAGGTCTAAAAATATTTTTTGTATCGGAAGATGAAGTTGAATCTACCAAGAGTGTTCTTGACGATAGGTGGTGCAGCATAGTACCAATTCCTCAGCTCCAGTCTGGCCATGCTTTCTAAGTTTCCAAAGCACAGCAACATTGTCTTCTAGTTGGACTAACAGCAAGTTCAGAACTACACGAAGTATGCCTCTTTAAAGAAGTGAAAGGTCAACTACTGATTTCTGATGTCTATTCAGACTCGGGTGAGGATGAATTTGAGAATGAGATCCAGGAAACATTGTCTGCTGCCAGCAATTTGAAGAATGGTGCATTTGTTCTACTTGAGTTATCTGCTCAGGTCAAAAATACTTCAAAGACGTACAAATATGTTGGCATCTGCCAGAGTGAAATAGAACGCAAAGAAATTAAAGTAACTTTCTTGAAGTCTGCCAGGAAAAATGATTCAAAAATGTTTAAAGTTATTGATGATGATGATGTAGCATATGCGCCACTGGAACAGGTTAAGGGTGTATTACCAACACCATCCATTGTCAATGCTGGTAACCGTATTTACTATAAATTTGATAAGAATGTAGAAGTATGTGAGAAAGCTTAAACTGTGATTGACTTTAAATTTTTGTTTTTTCTTTGGATTAAAACAAATAATTTTTTCTTATAAGTAATTAAATAATGTACATTGTACAAATATTGGCCTTAATACATTATTGCAATTTCTTCAAATTATTTATATAATGCAGTAAGTAAATAAAGACAATGTTGGATTTATATTTAACAAAATAGGGTGACATAGCCAGTAGTTGATCAGAACCCAGTAATTGATCAATGTGACAAAAAAGGTAAAATTTTAAGAGTTGGTGAACCTGGAAAAAGTCTATAAATATGTTATGTTATTGCTAGAAGGTTGGCTAACACGGTAAGAGTAGCACCATTGAAATCACAGCCGCCATTTTAGTGTGAGTTTGTATTTAATGTCTGCATGTCACATCATCAGCTTCAGAGGACATTTTGGACTAGTTGAGAGGTGAGTTACAGTTCATTATTAATCATTTGACATCCACCTTTAATTGTAATAATTTCAGAGTTATTCTCATAATAACTCATTGATTACTATTCAGAGGTATAAGTATTATTGCTAAAAGTAATATTAGTTAGGCCTAACATTTGTTTTTTTTGGTGAACAACTATTAGACCTTGCAAACTGGAAATTTCCAGTGGTTGGTCAAAGTGATCATCTACTGGTTTTTTCCCTTTTTCTCTTGTTTACTGTTAAATCCTACATATGATAATTTTAAAACCCATACACTTTATGATTATAATTCAGGATAAATTAAATCTTTACATGTTCCAATAGTTGATCACAGTGATCAACTACTAGTTTAGTTTGACCAACTACTAGTCATTTACTGGATAATAAAATGGTTATGCTAGGACTTGCTTACTACTTTATTGAACAAATAAACCCAGTTAAAAATACTAATGAGAGAACTACACAGAAGTCCATAAGATTTTGTAAGAATATGCAGCTTGTGCTATTATTATTTTCTCTGGACAAATAGGAATGTTACCTAACACTCCAGTTAAATGTTAGGCTGAACTGTTGCTGAGTAAAATGTTGAAACAATAATTTTAATTATTGGGAAACATTTTTCTGGAACCACTTTCCCTTCATCATTTGTCTAAAGAATTTGTGTGAGTAAAGAGATTTGGGCAATACTTAAGAGCAGTACTCACAATGTGTATGGAATTAACACCAGAATGAAAGGATAGAGGAAACTGGAGATCCCACAAAAACTTACTGACTAGTGACCCTGCTGGGGATCAAACTTGATTTGCTTTAGTGGAAGGCAAGTATCTTCACCACTTAATCACAGTGGCACCTTTCTCAAAAATGTGAAGATAATTTCTTAGTTTTTTTTATTTTTACTAGTATGAGGAGTATTTTACGTAAAATAAGAAATATAGGTATTTTTATTTGTTGCAGGATCTGAAATGTTGACATTTCTTGCTGGGTAGACTGCAAAATGGAGGTAGCTATTAGAAAGCCAAAGAAAGAATTTTTCAAGTATTCGGAAGAAAATTTAAAAGCAGCAATAGATGCAGTCCAGTCGGGCAACAGCAGTATACGAAAAGCTGCAAAAGATTACGGTGTACCATTCAGCACACTAAACAACAAAGTTAAAGGTAAGGTTCCACTTCAGCGTAAGATGGGCCCAAGTTCAATTTTATCTGAAGCTGAAGAAAATTTATTAGTGTGCTGGATTCATGCATATGCAAAAAAGGGTTTTCCCATAAAGCGAATAACATTGTTTGAGACTGTTAGAGACATTGTGTTATCTGACCAAAGACCAACTCCATTTAAAGATGGACAACCAGGTATCAAATGGTTCAAATCGTTTTTGAAGCGTCATCCGACTTTATCCGAACGATATGCTGAAAGCATTAACACAGCCCGAGCAACAGTACATAACTGAAGAAAGTCTCAGGCAGTGGTTCCATGAACTGAAAGGCTTCTTGGAACAAGAAAATCATTTGGACATCTTAAACGACCCTAGCAGAATTTATAATGCTGACGAATCTGGTTTTGAGACTTGCCCTAAAACAGGCAAAGTTTTGGGACCAGTTTCTTTTGACAATCTCTACGAAGTAAAAAGTGGAAATGAAAAAGAAGCTATCACTGTAATGGCCAATTTTAATGCCGCTGGAAATACGGTTTCCCCCATGATTGTGTTCCCATTGCAAAAAATATCACGAGAGATTGCGCAAAACCTGAACAGTGAGTGGGGTGTAGGAAGATCCAAGAAAGGCTGGATGACTGGAGCACTCTATTATGAGTATATTGCAAATATTTTCCTGCCATGGCTCAAGAAACGGAATGTTCAGTTTCCTGTTCTACTGTTAGTCGATGGACATAAATCTCACACAACTTACAAAGTTGCACAGTTTTGTGCTGACAATGGTATAATACAATTTGCATTATACCCAAATGCAACTCATGTGCTGCAACCAGCAGATGTTGCGATCTTCCGTCCCTTGAAAGCTGGATGGCGGAATGTTGTGTACTCTTGGAAACACAAAACTGGCAATAAAGTGGTCACGAAAGTTGTGTTTGGGCCATTGTTAGAAGCAGTTTTTACTGAAAGAGCGACTGTAGATACTGTAAAGAGTGGATTCAGGAAGTGTGGTATATTTCCATTTGACCCTGATGCAGTTGACTACAGCAAATGTATGTCAAGTAAATCAAGGAACTGTCCCCCTGTCACAACTAGGTCAAGCAATGACACGATCCAACCAGCATCATTTGGTGTAGAACATCTTTTGTATTTGGAAACATTGATGAAAAAGGGAAGAGCCGAAGAGTTTCGAGCAGCAGAAAAATCAGGTTGGGGAGGCGAGCCTCAAGCTTTGGAACTTTATGAAGTTTGGTGTAAAATTCGTTCAAAGTGTGTGAGTGTCCCATCAGCAAAGACTCCAAAAGAAGACAATCTTGCATCTAGTGATGAAGATTCACCTTCTGAAATAACTGTACAACTACCTGAGACTTCAGTAAGTGTGACTACTAATGTTGAAGAGGATAATTTGGATACCAGCAAATTGTTGGATGAGGGACCTGTAGGTGATATTCTCCAGCCAGCTATTGATGAAATTTTTTCACCTCAGACTTGTAATAACGTTGTAGGAGAAATGTCAGGAATCACTGAAGAGAATCCATTAAATGCATGTTGTACTTCAGCGTCTTCCATAAATACCGAAGGAACTCACAGCTCAGTAACACCTAAAATAAATAGGCCTTCCATGATAAGAAATGTGAAACAACAAATCAGCTCTTCATTTGCAGACCATATTTTGTGGCCCAGCGAATCACCTGTCAAAGTTGGAAGAAAAAGGGAACATTTGCCATATGCTACAACATCTAAAGAGTGGTTACAGTGGAATGAATCTAAGGAAAGAATTAAACAGGAAAAGGAAGCTGCCAAGAGGATGAGACTTGAAAAGCGCATAAATAAAGATACGAGCAAAAGTGTAGCCAAGCTAACTAAAAGATTGATATTCTCGACTAAGCCTCAAACTGATAAAACTGACAAATGCAAAAAGCTTGTTAGAAAGAAGAAACAAACACACACATCATCTGAATCTGATACTGAGGAATGGCATTCTAGTGGAGACAATATGGATGATGTTTCACTTGGAACTACATCAGAAAGTGACGAAAACAAAAATGACCAAATTAGCACCTCGGTTGACAGACTGAAGAATTTGAAGGAAGGAGACTTTGTGCTGGTGTCATTCCCTGGGTTAAAAAATTTGAAGTACAGATTTGTTTGCACCATCCAGAAAATAACTGATGGAGAATACATTGAAGTCATGGGGCTCAAAAGTAGTGATAAAAATAATACAGTGTTCAGAATAGATGAAGATGATGTCAGCTTTGTGAAGCACTACCAGATTTTAAAGAAGTTACCAACTCCGAGAATCGTACCTATTGGAGACAGAATACGTTACAAGTTTGATAACCCAGTTGAAGTGAGCACAATCAATCCCTAATTTATTTGTAAGTCTATTGTGTACATTAACTGCTTGTATTATAGGCCTATGAATTACATTAATATTTTCTGAAGAAAGGTTAGGTAGTTACTGTAGTGCACATCAGTTTAATATATAAATACATATATATATATATATAATTATTAGTCTGTGCTTTATTGGTATGAGTTAATGTATACATAGACAGTGATCAACCACTAGATTCTTGCTGATCAATATATGGACTGCTGTGATCAACTACTGGTGCACCCTGGCAATTTTTATTTAAGGTAAAATATCCTAGGTAACTAATATTTTAAATGTGTGTGCACATAGTGGATTTTGTAGAGAAAACTTTGTTCTTTTACAGTAAAATTAGAAATTAAAGTTTTTGTTGAATCTTTACTGTGTATCATGAATTAAAATGGAATTTTCGTTTAAATGATCAACTACTGGCTATGTCACCCTACATTATATTTAATAAGTAAATTCAAAATGAAATTTGTACGTGTCACACCCGTTACAAATCCCTGTCACACCCGTTACAAATCCCTGTCACACCCGTTACAAATCCCTGTCACACCCGTTACAAATGTAAAATATCACTTAATTTAAAATATCTATTTAACAGTTCCAAGACTTGGTTGGTGTGTGAAACAATGCTTCATATTAATGCTTGAAAAAAATTTGATATTAAATTTCAACACATTCACAGAATACTAACGTTGTCTGTGTGTATGCGTACAATTGATGTTTGTGCATGTCACAGCCAGTTACGCTGCTTCAGTTATGATTCATTACATTACCTTAAAATATTTTTCGCAATATTAATGATAAGGATGTAAGAAAAATATTCGGCTTCAACCAGATGTCAGTTAAATTATAAATATTTATTATTAATACTTTTACGCTGTTTTGAAAAGTATTATCTGAAGTTGAAATGTCACACCCGTTACCATGGAATGATCCTCAAGCAGACCACCGAACAGCAAGTAGCAGCTGTAACTGAAGAGTGCCGTCGGATGATCAAGGAAGCTGCATCGGCTACGAAAAGGAAAAGTTATTCTGGAGATGTGAAGGTGGAAGGCACAACCGGTCACCCAAAATTCAAGCCACCTTTGATGGGCAATCATCGTGGGCTGTCTACAGGCGACAGATTGAGGCAGCTGCTGAAGTAAATGGGTGGGACGATGAAGAAAAGGCTACGGCACTTGTCTTGGCCCTGCGAGGATCTCCATTAGAGCTGCTGCAGACCGTGCCAGTTATAGACCAGAAAAAATATGGGGTATTACTAGAGGCCCTTGAGTTGAGGTATGGCGACCGACACATGGGCGAGGTGTACAGAACAGCCCTGAAGACACGTCAACAGAGAACTTCGGAAGCCCTCCAAGAGTATGAAGCCGACATCAAGCGACTCGTGCACCTCGCCTATCCAGAAGCACCAACAGAGTTCTGCCAGCAGGTAGCCACTAGTGCTGTTATAGATGGACTTAGATATGCAGAGGTGCAGCAAATTCTTCGGTTGGCTCGCCACAAAAACATTCGCGATGCTCTTGTTCACGCCCTGGAAATCGAAGGTGCCTGCATTGCCTCAAGAAACATGAGTATAAGAGTGAGACAGGCCGTGATAGAACTTTACCACCAAGCGAATAGCCACTCAGATACTAACGAAGAGATTATACTTGGAGGGTGATTATCAGAATAGGCTGCATTTTGCATCCCAGTGTAATTTTCCTAAGAATTAACAAATTTGCGATTGTCATAAATTTTTTATTTTTATTTTTGCACAGATTATTGTAGATGATTTAATCTCTTCATGGATGATGGCGTTATTTGACATAGCATATTTCAACTGTTAAAAAATAATATAACCTTAACTCTAAATGTGTCTTTAATGCATGGTGTTGTCAAAAGACCCAATTTTGTCTGTTACTGACTGAAATACAGATGGCAGCAGTGTGCAGAGTTCGGGAATTCATGTCTCAATGAAGCAGTGTGTTCTATGAACGAATGTCAGACATTGTATTGTTTTGGCAGTCTATTTACATAAAGATAAAATAGCATGAAAGGTAAGTAAAAATCATTTTGATATAACATATACAATCCTTTGTTTGTTTATGTATATGGGCAATAGTTTTAGAAAATAAATTGTCAGTAAAATGCTCAAACTGTTAGTGTGGCAAATGACACCAGCATGCAAATGGATCATTCTGCTGTCTTATTGATATTGGTGTCAATTGACAACAGCATGCAAATAGGTGTGTACTGCAGTATTATATTTATAGGGGCCTATTTGGGATTACAGCCAACAACATGAAAATAATTGCAGTACACTATAGGCCTCTGTATTTATTTATTTATTTATTTATATATATATATATATATATATAAAAATAAATAAATATATATATATATATATAAATATATATATATATATATATATATATATATATATATATATATATATATATATATATATATACTGATTCCAAAAATGGCCAAACATTTGACACAAGATGAAGCCCTGCAGTATTTCTTTCAACTGGATGAAAATAGAATCCCATTAGGTTCGGAAGCAAGTTGTTTCGATGATTCAAGTGATGATGAAAGTTACTTAGGGGAGAGGGGGGCACATGTGGACATGGGGTAGTTGTGGACAGTTCAGATTTCCCGCCTTTATTTTTATTAAATGTTACTGTGGCTTCTATTCACAGTTGGCACTACTGCACACTATGTTTACATGAAATTTCAACCTGTTGAGATCTGTTGTTTGTTTTCTATTGCTGAATAATCAGATTTACTCATGAAAGGTAAGTTTTCAGAACTTTATATCTTGGGAAAATACAAATATTGTATGCATTTATATATTTACAATTATTTGCCTGATGAAAGAGTGTAATTTTACCTAACTGTTAAAATAAACAATGAAATTCAGATCATAATCTAAATGCACTTTTTATTTTCATGTTTGTTTAAAGAGGTGCTGGGGCACATGTGTACAGTGCACAGGGGGCACATGTGGACACTGTCCACATGTGCCCCATCCTATAAATTTTCCATTTTTAGGTTATGTAGCCTTATGAAAACCACTTTGAATGGTAGATTACTATGTCCTTATCATATTATTTTGATGTGCATGATTATTATATTAATTTTTATATTTCTTTTCAGTGAATAAAAATGGTACGAACATATAAACGAAAAACCAGCCGTGCAGAAATTCCTGAAGATAACATATCAAAAGCAATTGAAGAAATATTAGGTGGTGCTTCTATCCGATCAGCAGCTGCAAAGTATGATCTAACAAAATCAATGCTACACAAAAGAATGTCAAAAATGAAAGCAAGTAGTGAAAACAGTGAAATTTGTGTAAGTGTACCAGGAACTACTTCACATAAAAATAAAGAAAAAATACAACCCTATAATTCAAAATACACGAGCAGGCAAATATTTACAAAAGAAGAGGAAGCTATGTTAGAAGAGTACCTTATTCAGTCGTCTAAAATGCAGTTTGGGCTCACATATCTTCAAATCCCAGAATTTGCATATTCTTATGCTGTTAAGCTATGTCGTCCTCTACCGAGCAACTGGACAACACAGAAAATGGCCGGGACTGACTGGATGAAGTCATTTATGAAACGTCATCCTGCTTTATCTCTTCGTAAACCAGAGTCGACCAGTATTGGCAGAAATATCAGTTTTAATCAATATAATATTAGTTCATTTTTTGACAATTTAGATAAGGTGTTATCCAAACACAAATTTAGTAGCAGCAGGATCATCAATGTTGATGAAAGTGGAATCAGCACTGTCTTACCAGCTCCTAAAGTGGTTGCTCCAACTGGCTGCAAGCAAGTGGGCCAAACAGTGTCTGGTGAGAGGGGTGAGCAAGTTACTTTTGTGGGAATAGTTTCAGCGGCAGGCGAAGCTTTCCCTCCAGTGTACATATTTCCTAGAGTTCGTTTCAAGGAAGCATTCCTCACAGGATCTCCTCCAGGTAGCATCGGCTTGGCAATCCAAAATGGATGGATGACAAGAGACGGTTTTCTGCAGGTTATGAAACACATTCAAGAGGTCACTGCAGCTTCCAAAGAAAATCCAATTCTGGTTCTTCTTGACAATCATGACTTTCACACAAGTCTTGATTTAGTTGTATTCTGTAGAGAGAATGGAATAGTTTTATTAACATTCCCTCCACATTGCACCCACCGAATCCAGCCCCTTGATATAGCAGTTTTTGGTCCTTTTAAGTCTAGGTGCAAGACTGCATTCAATTCCTGGATGGCTTCTAATCCCGGAAAGCCGATTACAATTTACAACATTGGTTATTTGAGTGCAAAACCCTTCATTGAATCATTCTCACAAAATAACATTTGTGCTGGTTTTGAGAAGTCAGGAATTTTTCCTCTGAATAGGGATGTTTTTACTGACGAAGATTTCATGCCTTCTAATGTTACCGAGATACACATGGTTAGTATTTCTACTGATGGTAATTTAGAAAAATCAACCATTCCTGGGCCTTCAAGTAGGCTTGATCTTGCTTCAATTGAGTCGGACATTCAGTCGTCCACGTCAAGTATGAGATTTTCTCCAGATCCTACTTCAATTGAGTCAAGCACAGCGACTTGTTCTTCTCATCCAGACAATAATCCTGGCTTCGTGAAAGCTATTCATCCATCCACTTCAAATCAGTGCTATAATGTTTCTGATTCTGTTTCAACAGCATCAAACGAGAACTGTAGGTCTACTTTATCTCAACTGAACAGCGGAACTAGAAGGTCTGTACAAACATTGTCACCAGAAATGGTAAGACCATTCCCAAAGGCAGACAGACAAAAACCAAAAAATTGTAAGAGAAAAAGAAAATCTACAGTATTGACTGATACGCCGGAAAAAATTAGACTTGAAGAAGAATTCCTACGCCTACAGGAAAAAGACAAGGGCAAGTCAAGAACTACTAAGAAAAGATGCAGTAAAAATAATCAAACCATCAAAACTAATTTTCCTACCAGTGTAGGCCTACTTAGATCAAAACTTAAATCAAATGAAAATGACTCTACTGACTCTGATACCACAACATTTGACAGCACCAGCGAAAATGAAATTGACAATGACGTTATGGATTCAGCTGGATGTTCGGGTGAAATTAAAGTGAATGACTATGTTATAGTAAAATGTCAGTCTAAAAAAATGGTTAAACATTATGTTGGTCAAGTTGACAAGAAAATAGATGAGAATAGTTTTGAAATTAACTTTTTAAAACGGAAAAGTGATGGAAAATTTGTTTTCCCAAATGAAGTTGACAAAAGTGAAATGCTTATAAAGGACGTTGTCATGAAATTGCCAAAACCAAGAATGGGTTTAATTGGTGGCACAATGCGAGCAAGTGGCTTTCTAACTTTTTCAATTGACACTGAGAGCTACAACTTGGGTTAATAATAGCAATGAAAAACCATTTTGAATTGTAGATTACTATTTCCTTATCATATTATTTTGATGTGCATGATTATTATTTTGTTTATTAGTGCAGTTGTAGTTAAGACTGTAGGCATAAATGGAATTAACTTGAACTCAATATGCAAATATAATATTATTATACAATTTTAATTTATATTTTTGCTAAATTAAAAATCTAATAATACTTAGTTAATAAATTCAATGCCAAAGTGTAATTTTATTGCAAGTGGTCAGTCACTCAAATCAGCGTCCACAACTGCCCCACATTTGTCCACAAGTGCCCCAGCATGGGGTACATGTGGACAAAACACTCAGTTTGACAAAATAATTTCTCAGTGACAAAGTATGTAATTATAAGTGTAATCTGAGTAGGTGAGGCCAAGTTAACATACTTATAGTACTGTCCACTGCAACTAATGCATTATTTAATGAATAGTAGAAAAAATTCGCTTATTGCAATATTATTGAGTCAAATCTGTCCACATGTACCCCCCTCTCCCCTACAGCCCAAGGTGAGTGAAGGTAATATATTGATTTTGCTGAAGAAGATGTACATTCTACAGCTTCCCATGAACTGCTAGATAATATTGCTGATGGGATATTCAAGAAAACCTGGAAAATATTGGCAATGAAAATATTGAAATTGAAAATTTGGATTTATTTTTGCCCAACCAAGCTTTTTCCGTAGTTGGAGATTCATATTGTTCAGTGATGATTTCACCACATGATAGGGGTGGACATACATCACCAGGAAGAGTAACAGCACAGACAGAATTGGAAGGTCAGCTATTAGCAACTGTCCCACTAACTTCTACCAAATTACAAGCACCAAAGCCCTGTGAAGAAGCTAGCACATCACAAGAAAGAGTAAATTTACAACCAGTATTGAAAGGTCAGTTGCCAGCGAGGGGACACCAAACTTCTACTAAATTACGAGCACCAAAACCTGTAGCACTGCCAAATTGGACAGGTGGAAAACACAACGCTTTCAGTGGAAATGCACAACCACCACTTTTCACTTGACATCAACACGTCAATGTGCAAGAAAATTCACCATACGAGATTTTCTTGCAGTTCTTTCCTGACGAATTATTTGACATGATTGTCTTTGAAACAAATAGGTACGCTTTCCAGTGTGGCAAAACGAACTTCAAAGTAACCAAGAAAGAAATACAAGTATTTCTCTGTAACAACATACTAATGACATATATTCATTACCTGAATATTCGTATATACTGGACATCCATTCAGACTCTGAGATTAGACTTTGTTGCAAACTCGATGTCTGTAAATAGGTTAGATGAAATCAAGAGATTCCTCCATTTCACCAATAATGATATGCAACCTCATGGTGAACATATAGATGCATTTTGGAAATTACGACCAGTGATTGAATTGATGCATGAAAAGTTTCATCAAGCCCAACAGCCTGGTGAGCATGTATGTATTGATGAGATGATGATTCCTTTCAAAGGAAAAATTCAAGTCAAACAATACATGAAATCAAAACCAAAGCGATGGGGTATGAAAGTATGGATAATGGCCAGTGGCGAGGCGTGAGGTTTACATGAGGGGAAGCAATAACTCCGTTCACACCAAAACATGATGAGGTTGGGGGGGGGGGGGGGTCTGGGGGCCCTCCGCCGGGAAAATATGGATTTCAAGGTACAAAATGGTGCTATTTAAGTAGTTTTCTTAACTGAACATTGACTATTCCACAGGTAGAAAAATTGACATTTTTTTTAAATACATTATTTTTGAAAAATAATGATTGACTTACATTATTCTGATAGTAAAATACCTACTCTACATTACTTATATACTAAGTGGGAGTGGAGTATCATCGTACGCCCACAAATCCCCCACGCACTGCCAGCCAACAGCCCGCGGGAGAGATGCGCGCGCCCCGAGAGACGACCGCCGACTGAAACGCGACATCGCCACCTGCCCTGCCGAACTGTGGCGGACATAGCCGAAGCAGTCGGCGGAAAAATTCCACAGTCTGCTTCGGCCATGTTCGCTCCAGTTCGGCAAGAAAGCGTTACCTTCGTAGCTTCTACCGCGTATTTTTCCAGCCAATCCCCTCCCTGAACCTTTGTACCATGCCACCCCCCCTCCCGTAAGGAAACTACTGCGGCAGCCTTCCTGCTGAAAGCGGTCCTGCCAGCGCTTCTAAACCTAGCAACGCTTCTAAAACAGCATGTTTTTGTGTCAACGAGTTCTTTTTTTATAGCGCACAGCGCACAGTATTGGGTGCCAAGAAGATAGTGTAAAAAATACATACACCTAACTGCACGAGCCAAAGTAAAATACTATTCTGAATAAAATATTTATTTAAAAAATACAATGTCTGGAAACTGCCTGGGCAAGCACTGCTTGCCTTGCTTGCCCTGACGAGACGCCACTGATAATGGCTAGTTCAGAAGGATACATTCATTGCTTTGAGCTCTACGAAGGCAAGAGCAAGACTACTCCAAGTACCTTGTTACCAGTTGGCGACGTAGTAGTGAGGTTGTGCCACAGTATTGGCGGGAAAAACCATAAGCTCTATATGGACAACCTTTTTACGAGTCTGCCATTGATCCGGAAACTTTTCAACGACAAAATTTTTGTTTTGGGTACATTGAGACTCAACAGGTCACATGGAGCAGCATCACAGTTAGTTCCAAGCAAACCGCTGCAAAGGGGAAACTGTACTATCGCAACTTCAGACGATAACATCACAGTTGTGCGTTGGGTGGATAAACGAAAAGTCCATACTGTATCTTCATTTGCTGGAGCTGAACCTACAGGAGAAGTAAAACCATGGGATAGCAAAGAAAAAAAAAGTAATAACAATTTCTCATCCATACTCAGTTGGGCAGTATAATAAACACATGGGAGGGGTGGATTTAGCTGATCGCATGATCGCCCATTATCCACATGCAGTAAAGTCTAAGAAGTGGTAATTGAGAGTTTTCTTCCACCTATTGAATATGGCTATTGTAAATTCTTGGCTCACCTACAAAACTGTTACAAAGGAAAAAATTCCACTCCTCAAATACAAGGCATCTCTTGCCAATTCACTCATCACTGTGGGGACAATCGAAGCCAAAAAGAGGGGAAGACCATCAGGCTCTCCAGAAAGCATCGTGAAGAAGAAGAAGAATGCCAAACCTACAGTAGCACCAGAAGTGCGGTATGATGTAATAAGTCACTGGCCACAAAAAATTGTTGGCCGAGAAATGCGGTGTCGTGAAGAATCGTGTAAAAAAAGAACTCGCTACAGCTGTGGCAAGTGTAACATTGTTGTATGTCCTGACTGCATGGAGAAATTCCATCAAACACCACGAAGATAAGAGTAAGAATGTTTCCCCAAAAATTAAACTGTAGAAGTGAACAAAAACATTTGTGGATTGAGTTTGACTTAATGTTTTATAAGTGAATCTACAAAATAATTGGTTTTAATCTTATTTTAATGAATAATATATTCATTATATTTGTTTAAAAATTAATTAACAATTTCTTTGCCTTGAAGAGGAAGAAATGAATTATAATTGCTGTTTTTTTGTGTTATTTCAATGTGGTGTCCATTTGCATGGTGGTGGCAAATAACAACATTTCCATAAAAATTATAATATTACCATCAAAAATATACAAAAATCTTTTTAAAACCATTTTTATGAACTTTAACAAAATAATGTACTTAAAATTTTTTTTATGAATATTTACATAATTCATCCATGAAGAGGTTACGATTGTTATTTACATTTTTTATTGGATTATATGGATGCCATAATTTCTAAATTATGTAAAATGTCCAGTAGCATGGATGTCCCTGACCACACTTTTACAGATGAATGTATATAATTCAAGTGGTTATTTTAATAAGTAGTATGAACTAAGGCCAGTTTCATAAAAATATTTATCAAGTGATAATTTATTCATATACATATTTTTCTTTAGTTGGTAAAAATTGGTATTTCATGTGTTTGAAAAATTGTCCCCAAAGTCTTATGTCTTTAGCATGGACAGTGTTTAAGAGTCTTTAAATGAAAAAGAATATTTAGTTTTCCATTTTATTCTGGAGTAAATTTATTTACCTTTACTATAGGTTGACTGCACTGGCTTCAAATTGGAGGGAAAAGTCATAAGAAAAGTGTGTTTACTTATTGTGGATGCATTTTTCAGGTAAGTATGAAAATTGTATATCTTTAGAATGGATTGAATTCTGGCAAAGTTATTAATGATAAATTAACATGTGAACGACAATTTAAAAACCAAGTGAACGTATAAACTTCATGAAAAGTTTCATACTGATTGGTTCTTACATATGGAATATAATTGTGGTTAACCTAACTTTTGTCAATAGCATGGACAGATTCAAGTGTCTTTAGCATGGACTTTCTGCATCCATGCTAAAGACTCAGTATCCATGCTACAGACAAATTTATATATAATTGCATTTAGGACTTACCAGTATTTCATCATTGTTGCAGGTAATGGCTAGAACCAAGGGGCATTTAAGCAATGAAGAAAGGTTCAAGCGGAAGAGAGAGTGTGAGAAAAGGAGGCGTAAAAATATGAAAAAAGATCCGGAAAAATTAAGAGCACTGAAAGAAAAAAAACATGAAATCTACTTAAAAGCAAAAGAGTCGGGAAAAGTTAAGTAGGTGAAAGACATGAATTCACGTGAGAAAAGAATGTACAAGAAGAAGTGGAGAACAGAAAAAAAATGCTACAGACAAAAGAAAAAAGAATGCTAAGGAAATATGAACACTTTTATAAGAGAGAATACACCAGTGACTTCAAATGTAGAAACAAGTGACCATGCAAGTACACCACATCTACCAACAGTTGCAGAAACTTTGAACACATCACAAAGTATAAAGGAACGTGGAAGTAGCCAGAAAAAAAGAGGTAGGAAACAAGTTCGTCGGGACAGAGAAAAAGCTTACCGTTGAATAAATAACTCAAAGCCCAAAATGAGAAACTCAGAAAAAAATATGAAAAGTATAAGAAATTATACCAAAGAAGTAGGTTAGGTGTAAGCAGCAAGCAAGAATTGACACCTTAAACTAATGTAAATATATTATTAAGAGGCAGAAATTTAGGAAAGGATATCAGAAAAAAAGCATCTGTTTGGTGAAGTGATTTACAAAGAGTATTCAGAAAACTATAAGAGGTTAAAATCAAATGAGAAAGAGAAGCAAAAGAAGCAAAGAAGTTTCTTTCTCGTTCAATTGCAAAGGGCAACACAAAGCGATCCAAGAACTTATGTTATGAAAGAATGAAAATGAATAGAGTAGAGTACATTAAAAATTTGGTAACAACTTTTCTGGAACAGAATGACAACTCATGTTTATGTCCTGGGAAGAAAGACATGATTTCAAGGAAAGGTAAACAGAAGCAAAATAGATATTTGACAGACACTATTAGAAATCTCCACCTCAAGTTCCAGCAAATTCAGAGTTTCCAAATAAGCTATACTGCCTTTTGTAGACTGCGTCCCTTTTGGATAGTAGCACCAAAGGTGAGTGATCGAGACGAATGCCGTTGTGTTAAAGGATGAGAACTTTAAATTAATAGTGCGGAAAATGCATGTGTTGAAAATTTTTGACACCAATGATGAAGGGAAGGTAATTAAAATGTTGATGTGTGAGAAAGAAACAGAAGATTGTTACAGAAGGGTGTGTACTCGTTGTAAATATAAAACTGTGTGTTACAAAGACTTTGACTATCACCAACAAGTGACTGTAAAGCAGTGGATAACTAAGAAAGAGAAAGTTATAAGTAAAAAGACAAAATTAGAGATTGAAGTAAAGAAGACAGTGAAAGATGAAGTTCATTTAAAGGTGGGTGATTTGGTGGACATGTTTGAAAATAGTATAGTGAGTTTCATGCAACACAATTTCAACATCAAACATCAGTATTCAGTCATGTCAAAACTAAAGAAGAATTTACAGTGTACAGACATCCTATTCCACATAGATTTCTCGGAAAATTATATGTGCAAATATGCTGCTGAAGCACAGTGTGTTCACTTTGGGCCTTCGAGGGAACAGGTCACCCTTCACACTGGTGTAGTTTATGCAGAAGGTGGTGTTAAAGAGTCATTTTGCACTTTATCTAAAAGCCAACGTCATGACCCCTTTGCCATAGTGGCACATATGTCTCCAATAATATAGAAGTATTTAGCTAAATTTCCAGATGTTAGAAACCTACAATTCTATTCAGACAGTCCAAGTACACAGTATTGTAATAAAACCATGTATGCAATGATCAAAACTTACATTCCCAGCATATTTCCTGGAATTGAAAAAATTACTTGGAATAATTCTGAATCTGGACATGGTAAAGGGGCCCCGGATGGCATAGGAGGCCTTCTAAAACGTACTGCAGATCGCCTTGTTGCAGAAGGCAATGATATTTCGAGCTAGGAGGTTCTCTTAAGTTCATTAATGTCGAACATTTCTGGTGTGCACATGGAAGCTGTGAGCGAGGAAGCTGTAATGGAAATAGAACGTAAGGTTGATAAAGAAACTATTATATTTTTTGCAGGGTCTATGAAGGTCCATCAAGTCTGCTAGACAAAGACAAGTAGGCATTTAATGTTCCGAGAATTAGGGTGCTTTGAATGTCCAACAGATACAGTATGCAAGCACTACCATCTGGGAATGCAGATTCCAACTTCATTATCAGATTGTACAAAAGCCTCTTAAGGTTCCAGAGTCTCCTATGAAATTGGAGACTGGGTAGTTGTGGCCTATGATGGAATTCACTACCCAGGCAAAGTCACAGCAGTAAATTTTGATGACGTTGAGGTCATGGTAATGCATCCTACAGTAGGAGGGAAGTACAAATGGCCAGCACAGAAGGACACAATGTATATACTTTTTTTGATGTGATGAAAAAGATTGGAAATCGTGTACCATGTAGTTCTCGAGCAACAACCTTTACTTTTCCAGATTTTAAGTTTTAATTTTTCTGTTAAAATTGTGAAGTAATTTTTAATGCATATTCATTTCAGTAATAAAGTTTATTTTGTATGAGACAACTGCAATTATTATTATTTTTATTATATTCTGTTTTTTTAACACACAAAGGTCTTTAGCATGGACACTGCATCTTTAGCGTGGATCCTCAAAATTTCAAAATGTTAAACAAAATGAAATTTCGAGTTTTCAGCTATGCCACTGCTTAAGACTTACTTATGAACATTTGGTTGATCAAGTTAATTTTTTTCAGATTTTTTAAACAAGTTTTAAATTCCCATAATTCAGTTCATGAAAATGCAGCCTATTCTGATAATCACCCTGGAACACTGAAGAAGTTGTTAAATGGATCTGTTTCAGAAAACAAGGAGAAGACAGAGGTGCTTCGTCTGCAAAGAACTAGGACACATCCGGCGCGAGTGTCCGAATCGTGGTAGGAAGCCCAAGAGGGAAGTACAACGCTGTGAGATAACGACTGAACAAGAGAAGAGTCTACCAGTCCGACGGAGAAGAGGTCGCCCACGATGTTGCGCGTGTCGAGAAAGAGGGCACGTCCAACATGACTGCCCGAATCGTGTGAAAGAAACCGAAGGAGGAAGGACATCGATTTGACAGCGGGATTAAGGAAGGTGGTAACTCACTGGTTAAAGGAACGGGAAGTGACCTACAGTGTTCTGCTTCTACGTGCCGACAAGGGTATTCTCAAGGGAGGTGCCTGGAATGGGAACGTGTTCAGAGGGTTGCCTGGTGGAAAGGAAAGCGCCACAGCAGCAGGTGCGGAAGAGCGAGACCCATAGTCACTGCAAAGCTGGCATATGGGCCCGAAAAGTCGGAGGATGGCCGCGATGTTACATCTGTCAGCCTGCCCGCTGCGTAGGATGGCTTCGCATGGCTCACAACAGGGCAGTGTTACCTGTTCGGGATGAACAGGTTTAAGGAAGGGGCAATGTTACGAACTAGAGCAAGGCCGGGACACGTGCAGGTGCAGAGCTGGCTGGCGGCTGCCGCAACATAAGATGCACCGCGCGCGCCTGGAAGATAACAAGGATTGTTGCTTTCCCCCCTCCTTCCCACCACTCCCCGCGCGGTGCCCTGCCTTTGACACGTAACTGACACTGGACAGCTGGGAGTTACGCGAGTCGCCGACAAGTGTTTCGAGAGAATTCTACCGACGTGTCAGCGCGGATTGACGCGACTGGCCTCGGCTGCTCTCGTGAGTTCTGGAATTGCGCCAGGGCCTATATATATGCCCGAGGACGCCGGTCAGAGTCAGTCGGAGAGTCAGTGGAGTTCAGAGAGAGAGTTCAGGCGGGAGCCTACCCGCGGCGGAACTTCCGGGGCGATAGTGCCGCGAGTGCGGCAGAGTGGCGAAGTCCTTGGACGCAGGTTCCAGGGCAGGGAGTGAGTAAGTTCAGTGGAGTCGGGAATTTTACGGCGGCGGAGTTTCCGGGCAATAGTATCGCGGGCGCGGCAGAGTCCCAAGCGAAGTTCCGAGCGAGGCGTCGTACGGATCCTCGGCGAAGGCAAGTGTCGGCGGCGGCGGAGTGTGGCGACGGAGTCCCGCGGCGGAGACCCACAAGGGGTGCTGCGGCGAGAGTTGCGCCAGAGGTGCAGCCCAGCGAGATGTGCGGTGTGTGAAAACGAGTGACTGGGCGAGCAACATTTTTAAGTGCAATTGATTATTGGCCAATTTAGATTATTTGTGACATAAGTAGTGGCAATAAATAAAACTGTGTGTGTGATAAAAATCTTTAATTGGGCTATCCTTTACGAACCCGCGGTAAATCGTAACAATATGATTGCCGCAGAGGATAAAGCATATCCCGGAACAACATATACAGCAACACTAACTGGATGGATGCAAACAAATGTATTTGAAAATAATTTTAAGAATAGTTTTTTAAAGGCTGTTGGTGTTGAAAAACCAGTAATTCTTTTTTGTGATGGTCATTCAACTCATGTTGTACTAGAGGTCATTGAAATGGCAAAAGAGGCTTCAGTCACAATCTTAAAGTTACCACCCCATAGTAGTCACTTGCTGCAGCCTTTGGATTTGTGTGTTATGAAGTCCTTGAAAGTGAGGTGGGATGCTACTCTGACATCCTGGCAGCGCAAGCATATTGGCAAGAAACTACCAAAGAAGGTTTTCTCTCAACTGGTACAAAGTATATGGATGGAATCTAACCCTTGAGATAATCAAAAATGGTTTCAAGAAGGCTGGGATTTAGCCCTTCAATAGTTCAGTAATCTCAGAAGAAAAGTTTGATCCAGCAGCTCTCAGACGCTGGAAATTAAGGAACACTGGTGTAGCCACAGAAGAAATGCTGCCAACACCATCACTTCAGATCATATTTTACCTAAGCTCACAGAAAATGTTTCTGTTACTAGATCTAGTCCGCTTACATTACAGCCATTTACAAATGCTGCATTTGAAATGAAAAATGTGTCTGTGATTATATCTAGCTCTGTTCTAACGCCTTTGTGTACAGATGTTGCTGTAAGAGAACCCATACCTATTTCTATGCCTCTAGATGTAGTGCCTTCACCACCTAGGCTTACTGTTATTCCATCAACATCACAGTCTTCCACTCGAGAGGATGGACACAGTGTTAGTGTCGAATAACTTTTGTTGGGGTCTATGAAAAGTCCCTCAACATCGACAGATGGAAAAGTAAAAAGAAAAAATTTGTGAAGGAGCAGAAGTGATTACCGGAGAAGTGTTTGAGCGAATGAAACTTTTGCAAAAAGAAAAACTGAGTAAGAATTTAGCAACAAGAAAACCAAGTGGTGCTCTTAATCCTAAGTTCAAGAAGAATTTTGAAGCTACATCTTCAGATGAAGATTATAATTTTAGCACATCAACAGATGACGAAAACTTGCAAGAGTTCCTTGAGAGGGACACTCAGGAAATGGTAGAAGCTAACGAGTTTTCCAACAATGTTACAGAGAAGATGGTTGGAGACTAGGCTATTGTATGGTTCTCTACAAAAAAGGTTAAAAAATTCTTTTTTGGCCAAATTACTTTGTTTAGTGATGAAGGGCAGCCTGTCATCCGTTTAGTCCGGAAAACCTCGGAAACAAAATCTGTGACTATCTTCAAATATCCTGAGAATGATGACGAAAGTGAAATCAGTAACGATGACATTGTATCGATTTTGCCACAACCAGAACTTGGACGCGGAGGAGAACTCAAGTTTTCTGTTTCTTTTTTATCTTATAATTATTCAATAATCAAGTTAATTTCTGTAATTTAACAAAAACTGAATTTTCCACCTGATTTTTAGACACTAAAACATTTCGAACAAAAAAAAGTGGTTTTATATTATTCTGGTTGTTAGGCTATGTGTTATAGAGCCTAACTATCTATTGAGCCAGAACCTACAATATTGTTAAAAATTTGTTTTAAATTCCTATTAATCAGTTTCTTTTTTGTATAAATCTATGGCTGAAAAAAAATTTTTAAAGACCTTAAAGACTTATTTTACCAACTCAAATTTTAAACACGAAGTTAAACTTGTAGGCCTTATAATATATTAATAAAATGATTGACCAATTACAATTTTTTTTTTTGAGTCTGTGCCTCTTGCATTGTTCCCGGAAAAATATCTTAAGTCCTGAGCCGTTAATGATTTTATCAATCTACCTATAAAACCATGTTGAAGTTCAGACATGTACTTTTATGCACTTGCCCAATGATTTTACCTATAGTATATAGTTGTAATGATAACAGTACAGTGTGCACTTGCCTCATTTTAAGGGGCAAGTGCATACCGTTCCCACATATTTTTTTTATGACAGTAAAAAAAAAAATTATAATTATCTTACTCCAAAATTAATTCAATACAACCACATGTATGTCATGATCAGAAGTAAATACTTACTTTATGTTAACATAAAATCTGGAAGGATAAAAATAATTATTTCAGATTTTTTATTTCATTATGATATGCACTTGCCCTTATTCGCCTTAAATAGAGATAGGAAATATTTAAAAACATAATTTTAAAGTGCTAAAAAAGGCCTGTGCCATGAATGCCCCGAAGTCAGAACCATGTTAATACAATAGAAGCTAGGAGGTTGTGCCATTATTCCCCCAGGGTTGGGGCATTTCTGGCAGCTGGGAGTTAAAAAATAAAAACTTGCACTCTTCTTGCAGAACAACCAAATATTTCTTCTTAATCCATGCAAATAACAAGTAACGTTGAAATTCAATAGGGTTTGTCCGAATTTTAAAGTTGTATTATTTTGGGACATATACATACTTAGTTAAAGTTGGGATTTACGTTCAGCTGCCAGAATTGCCCCACATCACCCTACTACTGTAGTTGTTTCTTTCTTTCGTTTTTTCAGCGGCTGATTGCAAAGATCGATGGAAGAATATTAGAGGGAGGTACATCAAGTGCAAGAACCAGAAAAATCTACCATCCGGATCTGGTGTTAAACGAATTAAAGATTACTACTTAACACCACATCTTCATTTCGTGGACACTTTTCTAAAATCCCAAGAAAGCAAAGGCAATATTATGGTCAGTGAGACGTCACACTCAATAGAGGATACAGACAACAGCGTGCATCAGGAAGAGGATTTTGATAATGAAAACTCAGAGGACGTCGTCACATCTGCACCTCGCCTGCACCGCGCCTCCGCCTGTCGCCTCTCAGGTGTGAATCGGGCCTTACAGACTTTACAAGAACTTAATCCACATCTTGCCACTGATTTTCGGGATAAGCAAAAACAGTATGGTAGTCAGCTATTCAATTTTTTTCTCCACTACTACTATAGAATAAAAATCGCAGTACGTAGACCAGTGTGCCCTCAGCACTTCCTTTGACAAAGCCTGGGAAGCAGAGCGGAGGGGCACAAATTTGACATTAAATACCTAGAAAACGAATCCAAGAAATTTACAGAAAACAATAGTCCTATCGTATCTTCAATTCATATTTTTTAAAACAGCAAAGAAACCGAAAACTGTGTATAAAAAAATACCGTTTTTCTACGTGCCTCAACATAAGCTATCTACTTGTGGAACAATACGATTAATAGACCTAAGTTATGTGCAAACTATAATAGCTCGAATTACTGGTGTGGAAGTATATTTAAAGTTATTCTTACCGAAAAAAAGTTCTCGCATAATTAACACGTTCGTATCTAAGCAACATTCCACATTTAAGGTTAAAGTATTTCAGTGCCTGGAGGTTAAATGTTAAATAAATCCACGACATTTTCTAATGAAATATCGCATATTAACAAATAAAGATTTAACGTAAGATTCACGCTCCATGCAACAATTTATTTTTCACAACACTTAACTCCGACCAAACATCCGAAACAACAAAAACATTGTTATTTGTTAAACATTCATCGCCATTCGCCAACGAATCACCGGAGTCAAAATTATGCATTTGGACAGCAACAGCAACAGACGCACACATACATTGTGGCCATGACAGTTTTCGCGTTTCAAAAACATTTACCCAAACATAAAATAGACAAAATGTAAGCCAAAATACAACTACGAAGTCATAAAGGCAAAACGTAAGGCTAGTTAATAATATTAAAAGTATTGAGACATTGAACTCTTGCATTCTATATTATTATTACCATTATTATATATCGATTGTTTGACCCTTATGTTATGCCCTGTGGCAACACTATTCACTATGCAATTGTTTTGTTATTTTGTTTTTTCTTTTTCGTTTCTTTCTTCCTCACTGGTAGAATAACTATCAATGGCGTAAGGTGACGAAATGTTGATTACTAAACGAATAAAGTGATACAAAGCGATAACCCAGTCCATTCCTTAAAAACTCAATAGGTTATGGGCCCAGCACGCTTCCACCCCCGGGAATACTTCTGAGTAGGATAAGTACCTTGTACTTCCATGTAGCCCAGTTGTTCTTTCCTTCGAGATTGCCAATGTTTACCTTCTTAATCCATTAGTCGGTCGAAGTTTTTCGAAATGGATCTGAAGGTAAACATTGGCAATCTCGAAGGAAAGAACAACTGGGCTACATGGAAGTACAAGGTACTTATCCTACTCAGAAGTATTCCCGGGGGTGAGGACGTTGTCATCGGCAAGTTGACCAAGCCTGTCCCACCCGATCCAACGGCTTCTGCTCAACAGGTAACAGCTCATGATACCAAATTAGACTTCTACCAAAATGCGGACACGAAAGCTTTATTGATTCTGACAAGTAACATGACAGAAGAAACTTTAACACAAGTAATGAGGTACAACACTTCAAAGGAAGTCTGGCAAGAATTACATAGATTATATGAAGGTGTCACTGAAGATAAAGCTTTCTGTCTATGTATGCAATTTTTCACGTACAAGTCAGATTCCAATGACGACATGGCTAGTCACCTGTCAAAGATTAAAAATATTTGGAATAACCTCAACATACAGTTGTCTGAAAGCATGGAAATTAAAACTCTGCCAGATATGTTACTCGTTTGTAAGGTTCTGGAGACTCTGCCCCCTGAGTATTTCTCTTTCAAATCCAGCTGGCTTCTAATGCCTAAAAGTGAAAGGACGGTTGAGAATTTAACCAGTCAGCTCTGTACCCACGAAAGAGAATTAGCAATCAAAGGCTCTCAGGCCAAATGTTTAGACTCACAAGAGGCACTTGTTGCATTCAAACATAATTTCAAGTCCAAAGTAACCTGTTACTACTGCCATAAAGAAGGTCACGTTATTAAGAATTGCATACAATGGAAAAGGGATGGTAGGCCACCTAAAAATAAATCTCAAGACCTTTCTGACAGCAACATGGTGTTATATGCTACCAACAATGATGTATTTTCCGCCAACTGTGATAATGAAAATTGGTTTGTAGATAATGGCGCCACAAACCATGTTTGCAACAACAAGTCTCTTTTTATGTCTGTTAAAGAATTCAGTTCTCCCCATAAGGTGACAACAGCAAATGGCATTAGTGTGCCAGCCATCGGTACAGGCGATATTGTTGTGCACACCTACATTGACGGTACACAGAGAGAATTAACATTTTCTAATGTTTGGTACGTGCCAGAAATGAGCAAAAACCTATTTTCTGTCTTGTCTGCTCAGGACAAAAACCCTGGCAGCAAGTTCGTTTCTACAGCCGAGAAATGCTGTTTCCAAGTCAATAACAAGAACATCTTGACCGGCTCCCAAATGCGGAATGGTGGACTGTATCAACTGCATCTATCCAGTGCTAATCATGTAAACTCTGTATCCAGCGACGAAGATCTTCTGCAGCTCTATCATGAACGCTTAGCACATCAAAATAAGAAGCATGTAAAGGCATTCATCGAACGAGAACTAGGCATAACTGTCAAGATAGATTCTGAAGTTTGCGAAGGCTGTGTTTATGGCAAAGCACACAGACTCAAGTTTGGCAGAAGGAAAAGAGCCACAGCACCCGGTGAAATCATCCACGCCGATGTATGCGGCCCATTCGAACCATCATGTTCAGGTTCCCGTTATTATGTATTATTCAAAGACGATTTCACGAGATTTCGATTCATATATTTCATAAAGGAAAAATCTGAGGTCTATGAAAAATTCCTCCTAGTGCTGAAAGAATGTGAACGTGCTGGTCACAAGGCACAGTCATTTCTGAGTGATAACGGCGGAGAATTTGACAACTCCAAAATTAAGAGATTATTAGATGACCAAGGTATCCAACAGATTCTCACGATGCCCTACTGCAGCGAGATGAACGGATACATAGAAAGAGACAACCGAGTGGTCGTGGAAGCTGCTCGAGCTATGTTACACGCTCATGACAACCTACCTCAAGCATTGTGGGCTGAATTGACCAATACAGCTGTCTACATTCTAAATAGAACTGGTCCAACCACAATAGCAGACAAGACTCCATTTGAACTTTGGTTTGGGAAGAAAGAAAGCCTCAAGCACCTTAAGATAATAGGAAGCGAATGCTACGCTCACATACCAAAGCAAAGAAGGGGTAAACTGGACAAAAAAGCCATCAAAGGTATCCTAGTTGGATACGACTTCTGCGGATACAGAATATGGAACAACGGAAGACGGATTATAAGATCCAGAGACGTAGTCTTCAACGAAAAACCATTGACAACGAAAATGGCAATTTCCCTTCCCAAAAAGTGTGAGGAATCTCAGTCACAAGAGGGTCAAGAAAAGGAAATCGAATCAGAGGACGAAAAACAGTTCAATAGCCAAAATACTCCCGAAAAATGTCAAGAAGAATCAAGTGATCTGGAAGATTTCCTAGAATTCAGCGACCCAGAGAATGTCAAAAACCAGAAAATGGCACTGAGAGACAGGGACAAAATAAGACCCCCCCCCCCCCCCAGCGATACGAAGAATACGTTTCACTCATTAAGACAGAAAATCCCGACACCCCAGGTACTTACCAGGAAGCAATAAATTCGAAAAACTCCGAGAGCTGGCGACAAGCTATGAACACAGAAATGAAGGCATTGACAGAAAACGAAACGTGGACGCTTCAGATCTTACCCAAAGACAAGAAGGCACTGGCTTGCAAATGGACATACAAGATCAAGGAAAACCCAGATGGAAACATTGAAAAATACAAGGCCAGATTAGTCGTCAAAGGGTTCTCACAAGAGAAAGGGGTAGATTACAATGAAACATTTAGTCCTGTTGCGAAGATGAGTACTATAAGAACCATCCTAAGCATCGCAGCAAGCAAGAAGATGTCACTCGCCCAATTTGATGTGTCCACTGCCTTTCTCTATGGTGAGCTCTATGATAGCGAAGAAATTGACATACAGCAACCCGAAGGATACAATGACGGCACAAATCAAGTCTGCAGACTCAAAAAGAGCTTATACGGACTGAAACAAGCAGCACGATGTTGGCACAAGAGATTCGTTGATTTTCTGAAAACCCTAGATTTCACAACTTGTAGTGCTGACCCCTGTCTATTTACAAGAAAAATAGGTGAAGATCAACTCATCCTAGCACTGTACGTTGACGATGGGCTAATTGCATCAACCAGCAAAAGGGAGTTGGACAATTATTTGGAAGCGCTGAAATCTGAGTTCAAAGTCAGCCATAAGAAGCTGTCCTACTTCCTCGGACTGGAAGTAACCCATCAAGACGATGGTACAATCAAAGTAGACCAAAGGAACTACACTAGGAAGATTTTGAAGAGATTCGGCATGGAAAACTGTAGGAGCGTGTCGACACCCATTGTAAGTAATCCACAAGGGAATTCTGAATCAGGGAGAGAAATCGAAAACTACCCATATCGTCAAGCGGTAGGCGCACTGATGTACTTAATGGTAGCAACAAGACCGGACATCGCGTTCGCTGTAGGCGTTGCCTCGCGTGCACTGGAAAAACCAACTGCTGAAGACATAGTTCGTGTCAAAAGAATATTCCGATACCTGAATGGAACTGAGGAACTTGGAATGGTATACCAATCAGGAAAGGACCCAAGTTTCCTCGAATGCTACAGTGATGCGGATCTTGGTGGAGACCCCAGCACCGGACGGTCCACATCAGGGATAATATCCAAGTATGCTGGAGGAGCAATTTCATGGTGCAGTCAGAGACAGACCAGCGTTGCAATATCCACTACTGAGGCAGAGCTCGTGGCCGCCAGTGAGGCCGCAAGGGAATTGGTCTGGCTGAGAGGACTTCTAACAGAGCTCTGCAGCCTTCGTGAGACTCCGAGCCTCTACGTCGATAATGAATCCGCTATCAAACTAGCCAAGAACCCGGAAATGCACCGACGAACAAAACACATACGGATCCGGCACTTTTTCGTCAGAGAAGTCGTACAGGAAGGACTAATTGACATTCAACCTATATCAACGGACAACCAATTAGCGGACATGTTAACAAAACCACTTCACAGACCGAAGCTATCAAACCACATGGATGGAATTGGACTAAAGTGATGACGACTAAAGTGCACTCTTCAATGAGGGAGAGTATTGAGACATTGAACTCTTGCACTCTATATTATTATTACCATTATTATATATCGATTGTTTGACCCTTATGTTATGCCCTGTGGCAACACTATTCACTATGCAATTGTTTTGTTATTTTGTTTTTTCTTTTTCGTTTCTTTCTTCCTCACTGGTAGAATAACTATCAATGGAGTAAGGTGACGAAATGTTGATTACTAAACGAATAAAGTGATACAAAGCGATAACCCAGTCCATTCCTTAAAAACTCAATAAAAAGAAGTACATTTTTATACATAATGTTAAAATAATTTAAAAGTCAAATATAATATATATTTCAAAAACTGGCATTATATTATAACAACTCCAGGACTCATACCAAGTATTGGCCGAACATCAGCCATGAACCAAATGAAAGCTGTAACATTTCTTAACAAAAAATAGTTTTCAGAATTTTTGTCTGGGCCGACACTTTTAATGCCGACGGACAGCAACAAGATCGCGCGCCCTGTTTTCCTTGCAGGCAATAGCTTCAACCGCCCATTACAGGACATGAAAAAACCATTTTATTTCTGCGTTTAAAACTGAAATATAAAAATCCAACTACAAGGTCCTAAACGAAAGATATGACGCTTTGTATTTAACTAAAAAAAAATAGTATTTATTAATAGTATTCTTTAAATTATATAAGGTCAAAGAAGGTACATATTTAAAAAACTTGCATTTTATAAAAACGACTCCAGGACTCATACCAAGTATTGGCCGAATATCAGCCATGAACCAAATGAAAGCTGTAACATTTCTTAACAAAATATACTAATCATAATTTTTGTCTGGGCCGACACTTTTAACTCCGACGGACAGCAACAAGATCGCGCGCCCAGTTTTCCTTCCAGGCAATAAATTTACCCGCCCATTACAGGCCCTGAAAAAACCATTTTATTTCTCCGTTTAAAACTGAAATATAGAAATCCAACTACAAGGTCCTTAAAGCAAGATATGACGCTTTCTATTTAACTAAAAAAATAGTATTTATTAATATTATTCTTTAAATTATTTAAGGTCCAAGAAGGTACATATTTCAAAAACTTGCATTTTATAAAAACGACTCCAGGACTCATACCAAGTATTGGCCTAATATCAGCCATGTACCAAATGAAAGCTGTAACATTTCTTAACAAAATATACTAATCATAATTTTTGTCTGGGCCGACACTTACAATGCCAACGGACAGCAACAAGATCGCGCGCCCAGTTTCCTTTGCAGGCAATAGATTTACCCGCCCATTACAAGCCACGAAAAAACAGTTTTATTTCTCCGTTTAAACTGAAATATATAAACTAACTACAAAGTCCTAAACGCAAGATATGAAGCTTTGTATGTAACTAAATTAATATTATTAATTAATAGTATTGTTTAAATTATATAAGGTCAAAGAAGGTACATATTTTTATAAAACTTGCATTTTATAAAAACGACTCCAGGACTCATACCAAGTATTGGCCGAATATCAGCCATGTACCAAATGAAACCTGTAACATTTCTTAACAAAATATACTAATCATAATTTTTGTCTGGGCCGACATTTTTAATGCCGACGGACAGCAACAAGATCGCGCGCCCTGTTTTCCTTGCAGGCAATAGCTTCACCCGCCCATTACAGGCCCTGAAAAAACCTTTTTATTTCTCCGTTAAAAACTGAGATATAAAAATACAACTACAAGGTCCTAAACGCAAGATATGACGCATTGTATTTAACTAAAAAAATAGTATTTATTAATAGTATTCTTTAAATTATATAAGGTCATAAAATGTACATATTTCAAAAACTAGCATAATATTAAAACTACTCCAGTACTCATACCAAGTATTGGCCGAACATCAGCCATACACCAAATGAAAGCTGTCACCTTACTTAACAAAATATTCTAATCATAATTTTTGTCTGGGCCGACACTTTTAATGCCGACGGACAGCAACAAGATCGCGCGCCCTGTTTTCCTTGCAGGCAATAGCTTCACCCGCCCATTAAAGGACTTTAAAAAAACCATTTTATTTCTCCGTTTAAAACTGAAATATAAAAATCTAACTATAAAGTCCTAAACGCAAGATATGACGCTTTGTATTTAACAAAAAAAAACAGTATTTATTATAGTATTCTTTAAATTAAATAAGGTCATAAAATGTACATATTTCAAAAACTTGCATTATATTAAAACTACTCCAGTACTCATACCAAGTATTGGCCGAACATCAGCCATGTACCAAATGAAAGCTGTCACCTTACTTCACAAAATATACTAATCATAATTTTTGTCTGGGCCGACACTTTTAATGCCGACGGACAGCAACAAGATCGCGCGCCCAGTTTCCTTTGCAGGCAATAGATTTACCCGCCCATTACAGGCCACGAAAAAAACATTTTATTTCTCCGTTTAAACTGAAATATTTAAACTAACTACAAAGTCCTAAACTCAAGATATGAAGCTTTGTATTTAACTAAATAAATAGTATTTATTAATAGTATTCTTTAAATTAAATAAGGTCAAAAAATGTACATATTTCAAAAACTTGCATTATATTAAAACGACTCCAGGACTCATACCAAGTATTAGCTGAACATCAGCCATGTACCAAATGAAATCTGTCACCTTACTTAACAAAATATACTGTTCAGAATTTTTGTCTGGGCCGACACTTTTAATGCCGACGGACAGAAACAAGATAGCGCGCCCTGTTTTCCTTGCAGGCAATAGCTTCAACCGCCCATTACAGGACCTGAAAAAACCATTTTATTTCTCCGTTTAAAACTGAAATATAAAAATCCAACTACAAGGTCCTAAACGAAAGATATGACGCTTTGTATTTAACTAAAAAAAATAGTATTTATTAATAGTATTATTTCAATTATTTAAGGTCCAAGAAGGTACATATTTCAAAAACTTGCATTTTATAAAAACGACTCCAGGACTCATACCAAGTATTGGCCGAACATCAGCCATGTACCAAATGAAAGCTGTAACATTTCTTAACAAAATATACTTATCATAATTTTTGTCTGGGCCGACACTTTTAACGCCGACGGACAGCAACAAGATCGCGCGCCCAGTTTTCCTTGCAGGCAATAAATTTACCCGCCCATTACAGGCCCTGAAAAAACCATTTTATTTCTCCATTTAAAACTGAAATATAGAAATCCAACTACAAGGTCCTTAAAGTTAGATTTGACGCTTTCTATGTAACTAAAAAAATAGTATTTATTAATATTATTCTTTAAATTATTTAAGGTCCAAGAAGGTACATATTTCAAAAACTTGCATTTTATAAAAACGACTCCAGGACTCATACCAAGTATTGGCCGAACATCAGCCATGTACCAAATGAAAGCTGTAACATTTCTTAACAAAATATACTAATCATAATTTTTGTCTGGGCCGACACTTACAATGCCGACGGACAGCAACAAGATCGCGCGCCCAGTTTCCTTTGCAGGCAATAGATTTACCCGCCCATTACAAGCCACGAAAAAACAGTTTTATTTCTCCGTTTAAACTGAAATATATAAACCAACTACAAAGTCCTAAACGCAAGATATGACGCATTGTATTTAACTAAAAAAATAGTATTTATTAATAGTATTCTTTAAATTATATAAGGTCAAAGAAGGTACATATTTCAAAAACTTGCATTTTATAAAAACTACTCCAGTACTCATACCAAGTATTGGCCGAACATCAGCCATATACCAAATGAAAGCTGTCACCTTACTTAACAAAATATACTAATCATAATTTTTGTCTGGGCCGACACTTTTAATGCCGACGGACAGCAACAAGATCGCGCGCCCTGTTTTCCTTGCAGGCAATAGCTTCAACCGCCCATTACAGGCCCTGAAAAAACCATTTTATTTCTCCGTTTAAAACTGAAATATAAAAATCTAATTTTAAAGTCTTAAACGCAAGATATGACGCTTTGTATTTAACAAAAAAAAACAGTATTTATTAATAGTATTCTTTAAATTATATAAGGTCAAAGAAGGTACATATTTCAAAAACTTGCATTTTATTAAAACTACTCCAGTACTCATACCAAGTATTGGCCGAACATCAGCCATATACCAAATGAAAGCTGTCACCTTACTTAACAAAATATACTAATCATAATTTTTGTCTGGGCCGACACTTTTAATGCCGACGGACAGCAACAAGATCGCGCGCCCTGTTTTCCTTGCAGGCAATAGCTTCACCCGCCCATTACAGGACCTTAAAAAAACCATTTTTTTTTCCTTTTAAAACTGAAATATAAAAATCTAACTATAAAGTCCTAAACGCAAGATATGACGCTTTGTATTTAACAAAAAAAAACAGTATTTATTATATTATTCTTTAAATTAAATAACGTCATAAAATGTACATATTTTAAAAACTTGCATTATATTAAAACTACTCCAGTACTCATACCAAGTATTGGCCGAACATCAGCCATGTACCAAATGAAAGCTGTCACCTTACTTAACAAAATATACTAATCATAATTTTTGTCTGGGCCGACACTTTTAATGCCGACGGACAGCAACAAGATCGCGCGCCCTGTTTCCTTTGCAGGCAATAGATTTACCCGCCCATTACAGGCCACGAAAAAAACATTTTATTTCTCCGTTTAAACTGAAATATTTAAACTAACTACAAAGTCCTAAACGCAAGATATGAAGCTTTGTATTTAACTAAATAAATAGTATTTATTAATAGTATTAATTAAATATAATAAGGTCAAAAAATGTAAATATTTCAAAAACTTGCATTATATTAAAACGACTCCAGGACTCATACCAAGTATTAGCCGAACATCAGCCATGTACCAAATGAAATCTGTCACCTTACTTAATAAAATATTCTGTTCAGAATTTTTGTCCGGGCCGACACTTTTAATGCCGACGGACAGCAACAAGATCGCGCGCCCTGTTTTCCTTGCAGGCAATAGATTTACCCGCCCATTACAGGCCCTAAAAAAAAAAAAAATTTATTGCTCCGTTTAAAACTGAAATATAAAAATCTAACTAAAAGGCCTAAACGCAAGATATGACGCTTTGTATTTAACAAAAAAAATTGTATTTATTATAGTATTCTTTAAATTAAATAAGGTCATAAAATGTACATATTTCAAAAACTTGCATTATATTAAAACTACTCCAGTACTCATACCAAGTATTGGCCGAACATCAGCCATGTACCAAATGAAAGCTGTAACATTTCTTAACAAAATATACTAATCATAATTTTTGTCTGGGCCGACACTTACAATGCCGACGGACAGCAACAAGATCGCGCGCCCAGTTTCCTTTGCAGGCAATAGATTTACCCGCCCATTACAGCCCACGAAAAAAACATTTTATTTCTCCGTTTAAACTGAAATATATAAACTAACTACAAAGTCCTAAACGCAAGATATGAAGCTTTGTATGTAACTAAATTAATATTATTAATTAATAGTATTGTTTAAATTATATAAGGTCAAAGAAGGTACATATTTTTATAAAACTTGCATTTTATAAAAACGACTCCAGGACTCATACCAAGTATTGGCCGAATATCAGCCATGTACCAAATGAAAGCTGTAACATTTTTTTCACAAAATATACTAATCATAATTTTTGTCTGGGCCGACACTTTTAACGCCGACGGACAGCAACAAGATCGCGCGCCCTGTTTTCCTTGCAGGCAATAGCTTCACCCGCCCATTACAGGCCCTGAAAAAACCTTTTTATTTCTCCGTTAAAAACTGAGATATAAAAATACAACTACAAGGTCCTAAACGCAAGATATGACGCATTGTATTTAACTAAAAAAATAGTATTTATTAATAGTATTCTTTAAATTATATAAGGTCATAAAATGTACATATTTCAAAAACTAGCATAATATTAAAACTACTCCAGTACTCATACCAAGTATTGGCCGAACATCAGCCATACACCAAATGAAAGCTGTCACCTTACTTAACAAAATATACTAATCATAATTTTTGTCTGGGCCGACACTTTTAATGCCGACGGACAGCAACAAGATCGCGCGCCCTGTTTTCCTTGCAGGCAATAGCTTCACCCGCCCATTAAAGGACTTTAAAAAAACCATTTTATTTCTCCGTTTAAAACTGAAATATAAAAATCTAACTATAAAGTCCTAAACGCAAGATATGACGCTTTGTATTTAACAAAAAAAACAGTATTTATTATAGTATTCTTTAAATTAAATAAGGTCATAAAATGTACATATTTCAAAAACTTGCATTATATTAAAACTACTCCAGTACTCATACCAAGTATTGGCCGAACATCAGCCATGTACCAAATGAAAGCTGTCACCTTACTTAACAAAATATACTAATCATAATTTTTGTCTGGGCCGACACTTTTAATGCCGACGGACAGCAACAAGATCGCGCGCCCTGTTTCCTTTGCAGGCAATAGATTTACCCGCCCATTACAGGCCACGAAAAAAACATTTTATTTCTCCGTTTAAACTGAAATATTTAAACTAACTACAAAGTCCTAAACGCAAGATATGAAGCTTTGTATTTAACTAAATAAATAGTATTTATTAATAGTATTAATTAAATATAATAAGGTCAAAAAATGTAAATATTTCAAAAACTTGCATTATATTAAAACGACTCCAGGACTCATACCAAGTATTAGCCGAACATCAGCCATGTACCAAATGAAATCTGTCACCTTACTTAATAAAATATTCTGTTCAGAATTTTTGTCCGGGCCGACACTTTTAATGCCGACGGACAGCAACAAGATCGCGCGCCCTGTTTTCCTTGCAGGCAATAGATTTACCCGCCCATTACAGGCCCTAAAAAAAAAAAAAATTTATTGCTCCGTTTAAAACTGAAATATAAAAATCTAACTAAAAGGCCTAAACGCAAGATATGACGCTTTGTATTTAACAAAAAAAATTGTATTTATTATAGTATTCTTTAAATTAAATAAGGTCATAAAATGTACATATTTCAAAAACTTGCATTATATTAAAACTACTCCAGTACTCATACCAAGTATTGGCCGAACATCAGCCATGTACCAAATGAAAGCTGTAACATTTCTTAACAAAATATACTAATCATAATTTTTGTCTGGGCCGACACTTACAATGCCGACGGACAGCAACAAGATCGCGCGCCCAGTTTCCTTTGCAGGCAATAGATTTACCCGCCCATTACAGCCCACGAAAAAAACATTTTATTTCTCCGTTTAAACTGAAATATATAAACTAACTACAAAGTCCTAAACGCAAGATATGAAGCTTTGTATGTAACTAAATTAATATTATTAATTAATAGTATTGTTTAAATTATATAAGGTCAAAGAAGGTACATATTTTTATAAAACTTGCATTTTATAAAAACGACTCCAGGACTCATACCAAGTATTGGCCGAATATCAGCCATGTACCAAATGAAAGCTGTAACATTTTTTTCACAAAATATACTAATCATAATTTTTGTCTGGGCCGACACTTTTAACGCCGACGGACAGCAACAAGATCGCGCGCCCTGTTTTCCTTGCAGGCAATAGCTTCACCCGCCCATTACAGGCCCTGAAAAAACCTTTTTATTTCTCCGTTAAAAACTGAGATATAAAAATACAACTACAAGGTCCTAAACGCAAGATATGACGCATTGTATTTAACTAAAAAAATAGTATTTATTAATAGTATTCTTTAAATTATATAAGGTCATAAAATGTACATATTTCAAAAACTAGCATAATATTAAAACTACTCCAGTACTCATACCAAGTATTGGCCGAACATCAGCCATACACCAAATGAAAGCTGTCACCTTACTTAACAAAATATACTAATCATAATTTTTGTCTGGGCCGACACTTTTAATGCCGACGGACAGCAACAAGATCGCGCGCCCTGTTTTCCTTGCAGGCAATAGCTTCACCCGCCCATTAAAGGACTTTAAAAAAACCATTTTATTTCTCCGTTTAAAACTGAAATATAAAAATCTAACTATAAAGTCCTAAACGCAAGATATGACGCTTTGTATTTAACAAAAAAAACAGTATTTATTATAGTATTCTTTAAATTAAATAAGGTCATAAAATGTACATATTTCAAAAACTTGCATTATATTAAAACTACTCCAGTACTCATACCAAGTATTGGCCGAACATCAGCCATGTACCAAATGAAAGCTGTCACCTTACTTCACAAAATATACTTATCATAATTTTTGTCTGGGCCGACACTTTTAATGCCGACGGACAGCAACAAGATCGCGCGCCCAGTTTCCTTTGCAGGCAATAGATTTACCCGCCCATTACAGGCCACGAAAAAAACATTTTATTTCTCCGTTTAAACTGAAATATTTAAACTAACTACAAAGTCCTAAACGCAAGATATGAATCTTTGTATTTAACTAAATAAATAGTATTTATTAATAGTATTCTTTAAATTAAATAAGGTCAAAAAATGTACATATTTCAAAAACTTGCATTATATTAAAACGACTCCAGGACTCATACCAAGTATTAGCTGAACATCAGCCATGTACCAAATGAAATCTGTCACCTTACTTAACAAAATATACTGTTCAGAATTTTTGTCTGGGCCGACACTTTTAATGCCGACGGACAGAAACAAGATCGCGCGCCCTGTTTTCCTTGCAGGCAATAGCTTCAACCGCCCATTACAGGACCTGAAAAAACCATTTTATTTCTCCGTTTAAAACTGAAATATAAAAATCCAACTACAAGGTCCTAAACGAAAGATATGACGCTTTGTATTTAACTAAAAAAAAATAGTATTTATTAATAGTATTCTTTCAATTATTTAAGGTCCAAGAAGGTACATATTTCAAAAACTTGCATTTTATAAAAACGACTCCAGGACTCATACCAAGAATTGGCCGAACATCATCCATGTACCAAATGAAAGCTGTAACATTTCTTAACAAAATATACTAATCATAATTTTTGTCTGGGCCGACACTTTTAACGCCGACGGACAGCAACAAGATCGCGCGCCCAGTTTTCCTTGCAGGCAATAAATTTACCCGCCCATTACAGGCCTGAAAAAACCATTTTATTTCTCCATTTAAAACTGAAATATAGAAATCCAACTACAAGGTCCTTAAAGCAAGATATGACGCTTTGTATTTAACTAAATAAATATTATTTATTAATAGTATTCTTTTAATTATTTAAGGTCAAAAAAGGTACATATTTCAAAAACTTGCATTTTATAAAAACGACTCCAGGACTCATACCAAGTATTGGCCGAATATCAGCCATGTACCAAATGAAACCTGTAACATTTCTTAACAAAATATACTAATCATAATTTTTGTCTGGGCCGACACTTTTAATGCCGACGGACAGCAACAAGATCGCGCGCCCTGATTTCCTTGCAGGCAATAGCTTCACCCGCCCATTACAGGCCCTGAAAAAACCATTTTATTTCTCCGTTAAAAACTGAGATATAAAAATACAACTACAAGGTCCTAAACGCAAGATATGACGCATTGTATTTAACTAAAAAAATAGTATTTATTAATAGTTTTCTTTAAATTATATAAGGTCAAAGAAGGTACATATTTCAAAAACTTGCATTTTATAAAAACTACTCCAGTACTCATACCAAGTATTGGCCGAACATCAGCCATATACCAAATGAAAGCTGTCACCTTACTTAACAAAATATACTAATCATAATTTTTGTCTGGGCCGACACTTTTAATGCCGACGGACAGCAACAAGATCGCGCGCCCTGTTTTCCTTGCAGGCAATAGCTTCACCCGCCCATTACAGGCCCTGAAAAAACCATTTTATTTCTCCGTTTAAAACTGAAATATAAAAATCTTATTTTAAAGTCTTAAACGCAAGATATGACGCTTTGTATTTAACAAAAAAAAACAGTATTTAATAATAGTATTCTTTAAATTATATAAGGTCAAAGAAGGTACATATTTCAAAAACTTTCATTTTATTAAAACTACTCCAGTACTTATACCAAGTATTGGCCGAACATCAGCCATATACCAAATGAAAGCTGTTACCTTACTTAACAAAATATACTAATCATAATTTTTGTCTGGGCCGACACTTTTAATGCCGACGGACAGCAACAAGATCGCGCGCCCTGTTTTCCTTGCAGGCAATAGCTTCACCCGCCCATTACAGGACCTTAAAAAAACCATTTTATTTCTCCGTTTAAAACTGAAATATAAAAATCTAACTATAAAGTCCTAAACGCAAGATATGACGCTTTGTATTTAACAAAAAAAACAGTATTTATTATATTATTCTTTAAATTAAATAAGGTCATAAAATGTACATATTTTAAAAACTTGCATTATATTAAAACTACTCCAGTACTCATACGAAGTATTGGCCGAACATCAGCCATGTACCAAATGAAAGCTTTCACCTTACTTAACAAAATATACTAATCATAATTTTTGTCTGGGCCGACACTTTTAATGCCGACGGACAGCAACAAGATCGCGCGCCCAGTTTCCTTTGCAGGCAATAGATTTACCCGCCCATTACAGGCCACGAAAAAAACATTTTATTTCTCCGTTTAAACTGAAATATTTAAACTAACTACAAAGTCCTAAACGCAAGATATGAAGCTTTGTATTTAACTAAATAAATAGTATTTATTAATAGTATTCTTTAAATTAAATAAGGTCAAAAAATGTACATATTTCAAAAACTTACATTATATTAAAACGACTCCAGGACTCATACCAAGTATTAGCCGAACATCAGCCATGTACCAAATGAAATCTGTCACCTTACTTAACAAAATATTCTGTTCAGAATTTTTGTCTGGGCCGACACTTTTAATGCCGACGGACAGCAACAAGATCGCGCGCCCTGTTTTCCTTGCAGGCAATAGATTTACCCGCCCATTACAGGCCTAAAAAAAAAAAAAAATTTTATTGCTCCGTTTAAAACTGAAATATAAAAATCTAACTACAAAGTCCTAAACGCAAGATATGACGCTTTGTATTTAACAAAAAAAATAGTATTTATTATAGTATTCTTTAAATTAAATAAGGTCATAAAATGTACATATTTCAAAAACTTGCATTATATTAAAACTACTCCAGTACTCATACCAAGTATTGGCCGAACATCAGCCATGTACCAAATGAAAGCTGTCACCTTACTTAACAAAATATACTAATCATAATTTTTGTCTGGCCCGACACTTTTAATGCCGACGGACAGCAACAAGATCGCGCGCCCAGTTTCCTTTGCAGGCAATAGATTTACCCGCCCATTACAGGCCACGAAAAAAACATTTTATTTCTCCGTTTAAACTGAAATATATAAACTAACTACAAAGTCCTAAACGCAAGATATGAAGCTTTGTATGTAACTAAATAAATATTATTAATTAATAGTATTGTTTAAATTATATAAGGTCAAAGAAGGTACATATTTAAAAAACTTGCATTTTATAAAAACGACTCTAGGACTCATACCAAGTATTGGCCGAATATCAGCCATGTACCAAATGAAAGCTGTAACATTTTTTTAACAAAATATACTAATCATAATTTTTGTCTGGGCCGACACTTTTAACGCCGACGGACAGCAACAAGATCGCGCGCCCAGTTTTCCTTGCAGGCAATAAATTTACCCGCCCATTACAGGCCCTGAAAAAACCATTTTATTTCTCCGTTTAAAACTGAAATATAGAAATCCAACTACAAGGTCCTTAAAGCAAGAAATGACGCTTTCTATTTAACTAAAAAAATAGTATTTATTAATAGTATTCTTTCAATTATTTAAGGTCCAAGAAGGTACATATTTCAAAAACTTGCATTTTATAAAAACGACTCCAGGACTCATACCAAGTATTGGCCGAACATCAGCCATGTACCAAATGAAAGCTGTAACATTTCTTACAAAATATACTAATTATAATTTTTGTCTGGGCCGACACTTACAATGCCGACGGACAGCAACAAGATCGCGCGCCCTGTTTTCCTTGCAGGCAATAGCTTCACCCGCCCATTACAGGCCCTGAAAAAACCATTTTATATCTCCGTTAAAAACTGAGATATAAAAATACAACTACAAGGTCCTAAACGCAAGATATGACGCATTGTATTTATCAAAAAAAAATAGTATTTAATAATAGTATTCTTTAAATTATATAAGGTCAAAGAAGGTACATATTTCAAAAACTTGCATTTTATAAAAACTACTCCAGTACTCATACCAAGTATTGGCCGAACATCAGCCATATACCAAATGAAAGCTGTCACCTTACTTAACAAAATATACTTATCATAATTTTTGTCTGGGCCGACACTTTTAATGCCGACGGACAGCAACAAGATCGCGCGCCCTGTTTTCCTTGCAGGCAATAGCTTCACCCGCCCATTATTGGACCTTAAAAAAACCATTTTATTTCTCCGTTTAAAACTGAAATATAGAAATCTAACTACAAAGTCCTAAACGCAAGATATGATGCTTTGTATTTAAAAAAAATAGTATTTATTATAGTATTCTTTAAATTAAATAAGGTCATAAAATGTACATATTATAAAAACTTGCATTATATTTAAACGACTCCAGGACTCATACCAAGTATTGGCCGAACATCAGCCATGTACCAAATGAAACCTGTAACATTTCTTAACAAAATATACTTATCATAATTTTTGTCTGGGCCGACACTTTTAATGCCGACGGACAGCAACAAGATCGCGCGCCCTGTTTTCCTTGCAGGCAATAGCTTCACCCGCCCATTACAGGCCCTGAAAAAACCATTTTATATCTCCGTTAAAAACTGAGATATAAAAATACAACTACAAGGTCCTAAACGCAAGATATGACGCATTGTATTTATCAAAAAAAAATAGTATTTATTAATAGTATTCTTTAAATTATATAAGGTCAAAGAAGGTACATATTTCAAAAACTTGCATTTTATAAAAACTACTCCAGTACTCATACCAAGTATTGGCCGAACATCAGCCATATACCAAATGAAAGCTGTCACCTTACTTAACAAAATATACTTATCATAATTTTTGTCTGGGCCGACACTTTTAATGCCGACGGACAGCAACAAGATCGCGCGCCCTGTTTTCCTTGCAGGCAATAGCTTCACCCGCCCATTACAGGACCTTAAAAAAACCATTTTATTTCTCCGTTTAAAACTGAAATATAGAAATCTAACTACAAAGTCCTAAACGCAAGATATGATGCTTTGTATTTAAAAAAAATAGTATTTATTATAGTATTCTTTAAATTAAATAAGGTCATAAAATGTACATATTATAAAAACTTGCATTATATTTAAACGACTCCAGGACTCATACCAAGTATTGGCCGAACATCAGCCATGTACTAAATGAAAGCTGTAACATTTCTTAACAAAATATACTTTTCAGAATTTTTGTCTGGGCCGACACTTTTAATTCCGACGGACAGCACCAAGATGGCGCGCCCTGTTTTCCTCGCAGGCAATAGATTTACCCGCCCATTACAGTCCCTGAAAAAACCATTTTATTTCTCCGTTTAAAACTGAAATATAAAAATCCATCTACAAGGTCCTAAAGGCAAGATATGACGCTTTGTATTTAACTTAAATAATTGGTGTATATTTTTTAATGTATAGGGCTTGCCCTGAGACACGCCTAGGTCCTATCTTAAACTGGCCCCTTTCCCACACACTTTAGCTTAGTTTAACTTAGGTTAGGAAAACATTTCAATTGTCATTCGAGTCAGGCTGTTCAGGGGGGTTTCTCCACGCTCCTGGCTGGCTTTAGACACGCGTAGAAAAGGGACGATAGTCGCAGTGTTGCCAGTTATACTCGATCCTAAAACCGGACGATTTGACGGCCGGCCTGGAAATAATTTCTCATACACTCCAGAGTTCACACATTTTTTAAGTACAATACCATGTTTTTCGCAATAATTGGGGTTAATTGTTTCAAAATAAAACAATAATATACCATGTCATGCACTTTTTTAATACACAGTATTTGAATAAATTTTCCCTTACACATAAACCATACACGCTGACGTCATGAGTCTCTCAAGGTAACCTAATTTGGTACGTCTCTGGAGTTATACTTAATTTATAACCCATTTGCAAGAATACAAATGAATCGGTAACACATTGTCGAATAAAATTAGTAAGTATTAATTATTATAACTGTGACATCTTAATTATGTTACTTAGATACAGTGTGCTATCTGTACAAGAGTAAAATTTAACATTAGAGGTATGACAATTCATAATATTGTAAGTTTAATTGTACTTTTTTAATAACTACCAAAATACATACAAATTATGCAGATTTTCCTAGTTATATCCACTAAGAACACGGATATTTAATCATATAATTCATTTATTATTTATAGGGGAGACATTGAAGCAAACATTTTCTTTCAATTACAATACATATATTTGTAAGTATGCATGTGTGTATATATAAAGTCCACATTCGGCATTATCAATATGCATGTAATTGGGAAATTCATACATTGAAAGAATTTTTATAACTTGCAGGGTTATGCGGGATTGTGTAACAAAATATATACCTAACAATGAAAGGTGAGTATGTTAACATTTTCTAAATGAGGCTCAAAGATAAAGTTACGACACATTTTAAATTTACCTTTTTTGATTCAGGACCGTAGCTTATCAACTGTTCTGGTTCAGAAACTATCTTAATTATTACAAAGTACATCAGAATCCAGTGACGACCGGTGTATGAGCTGCAGCAGGGGAGTCAGTTTGCAAGCGCACTGACATTCACGACAAGCTTGATTCACCAATGCCCACAATGTCACAGAGGAGCCAGCGATTATCAACCAGTCGCAGCCACGCAGTGCGACGCTGCGTCTACTGGAAACAATTCTGAAAATTTGGAATCTGCTGCATTCATTCGCTAGTCACCTCAATAACAATACATTAGAATAATGTTGTTTAAATACTATTGAGACCTTGCATGTGATGGTAACGGGCCAGCATCTCGTTACCTGTATTTAAGGGGCGAGAACATATTAATTAGTTCTGGAAAAAAAATTCCCAAGAATTATTAAAATAAAGTACATGAAAGATGCTGTTAATTGTACACCATACAAAGTACATGCTGCATTTCAACAAATGTGCTTGTATGGTTAACGTAACGTTATATCAATGAGTAAATAGAAAATTTTATTCGAAATTTAGTCATTAGCCAACCCCAAGTGTGAAAGATATTCAAGCAATTTTTTGCAATGTTGCAAATATGTTTTAAAATGGTGCAATTTATGGCTTACTTTTTCAATTTTTCTTTGTAATGAAACAAGAAACAACTTGCAACGTCACAAAAGGCTCGCTCAGGAAGGAGGGTGCAACCTCTCTTTGGAACGATCCTCTTGTTCAATGTCAAATGAGCTACTTGTCACTTGCATTTGTTATTTTCCTAGTGTTAACTAAGAGGTTTCTTATATTTCCATGGTGGTGTACACCACAACACTTTATATTTGTTCGGTACATTCGTATAAGGGAAACTGTAATTACATAATCCAGAGAACATAACATCACTTGGAAACCACACGTATTAAGTGTAAGGTTCCATCATATAGTTAAACAAGTTTGGCTGGCAACAAACACAACAAATTATAATCGGCATTAAACGCAACATTCCCAGTCCATTGACCATAGTTCGAGTGCTTATAGAAGTTCTATATGAAACCAAATAAAAATAATTCTGTAATACTACTGTTATTATTCTCAAATGTATAGAAATATGATTGTTCCTTCTTGTAATGGTACAGAACACAAAGGTTTACAGAAATATTGTGTCACTTAACAAACATTTGTATTTTTACATATAGACCCCTAATTCGGTTCCAATTACAATTTATCTTAATCTGTTTTAGCACAATATTGAGCATAAAATTTCTTATCCTAATTACACTTCTCAACTACCTATGCGGAAATCGGATCAAATTGTTTTCTAATAAATAAAAAATTGAATAATTAGATACTTCAGCCTACATAACACCATAGGTACAGTTTCTGCGAGAATATTTATTACGTAGGTACTCATAACACTTAAGAAAATGTTACACAAATCATTGCTTGATATTCATTCGTTCTTCTGTTCTGTCAACTGTGAACATAACGGGTGAATCATCGTGAAGTTATATAGGTATCCTTTTGCGCACCTTTCTCTGTCACTGGCTAGCAATTTGTGACGTCACTCTGGAGATATTTTGCTAAAGTAGGCTATGTATACGGAAATGTACGTTAATCTGTGTTTTACATTTTGTTAGAACGGCGGTTATCAACAAATGATGATTCTAATGGCAAATTTATTTCCATTCAAGTAAATCAAACAAGAATTTAGATACCTATAACTAATTTTATTGCCTCATTTATTACAAAATAATTTTTTTTCTGTATTTTGTTTTGTCTCCGCCCAATTTAGGTTTCGAATGGACGAAAGCTACGATAGCATTTAATTTTGACAATCTTTTTTTATATAGCCTGAAGTGATTTTATTATTTATTTCAGTGAAATACATTCACAACACAAGTTTGGCTAAATAATGTTAAAAGTTTGTAGCAGTGACACCAGTTAACTGTTGTTTGCCACAACCGTAATAAATTATTTTGTGCACTATATATTGTGTACTATATTGTACTAACAAAATACTATGCAGGAAAATAATAACGCGGTAGTTTATATACGGAAAAAAAATCATTTCGCTAGTTAGTACAACCTCATCCAAAAAAAAAAAAAAAAGCATTTATTTCAAAAATCAAGATTATATAATTAAAAATATGTCACTCTTTTAATATTAATAGTAGGGAGAGTAAGCTGCTTCTGGGACAGATGTAAACATAGAAATGTAAACACAGCGCCAGTAACAGCCTGGGCGCCGCCATCTTGTTTCATGGGCGCCGCCATCTTATCACGTGGGGGCCGCCATTGTTGTTGACATCGGTTACCAGGGCGCGCCGAAAGACCGCCATCTCAGTTCAGCCTTTAGTTACCGGAGAGCGCCACCGTCGCTCCGAATGTGGCAATTGTATACAAAAAAACCTGGGCGCTGGGTGGATTCGATCCCGGGGACGCACCAACGTCGTGGTCACGAGGCGAACGCCTAGACCACTAGACCACGGGGCCATATGAAGTTTGGGGAAATAAATAACGAACATATGCCTTAAAGAAGCTATGCCTAAAAGAAGCTATGTCTTTAAATTCCGAAAAAAACAATGCCTAAATCACGAAAAAAAATATATATATCTATAAAACCGCCCCCCACCCCCACCACTCCACAACCACCATATTGTTTAAAAAAATATGCTTAACCCGCCATGTTGTATTCGAAAATAAATAAAATACCGCTAAGTCTAAATTACGAAAAATAAATATGTATATAAACCCACACCCACCTCCACCCAAGTATGCCTAAAAGAAACCCCCGCCATACTAGCTATGCCTAAACCGCTATGCTTAAAATACCTGCCATAATATATGCTTAAACCGCCATGTTTAAATGACAAAAAATATGTTTAAAAGCCCCGCCACTCCACAACCGCCGCCATGTTGTATGCTTAAACCGCTACGATGTATGCTTAAAGCAAACCCCCCACCATTATGCTTAACCGCCATGTCTTAAAAAAATACGTCTATAAACCCCCCACCACTCCACAACCGTCATATCTAAATATGCTTAACCCGCCATGATGCATTCGAAAATAAACGTCTACAACCCCCCACTCCAAGTATGCTTAATCACCATATTGAAATTTCGAAAATAAATAAAATATCGCTATGCTTAAATTAAAAAAAAAATACCCGCCATACTAGATATGCCTAAACAGTTAACTTTCGAAAAGCAAACCACCATGCTTAAAGGCCCCACCATATTAGCTATGACTAAAACAAACATAACCTCAAAAATCCCGCGCAGAGAGAGCAAGATGTTGCCTGCTGGAGCATCACTCGTAAACTGCGCAATTATAAGCATAATAATGTCTTTAAAAACAACAGTGTGTGTGCAACACGCCAAGCAATAAGCATAGTTACTAATACTTTGAGTAAAATAAACATAGTTAAAATACATAATATTGCGTAAACAATGTATAAACATATTTAAATGTAATAACATATATACAAACACTTTGTAGTAAATGGCTCTCGGCCAATGTGATAAGCATTAATGTACGTCGAGTTACAAACGCTGTGCTGGAAACCTCGCTCGTGCGACCAGGAACGTGTTTACCGATGCGGCGCGTGGCCGGAGGGGGGAAGGTGACTGCCGATGACTTGTTGACAAAAAAGTGTTGACCGAAGAGGCGCGTGGCCGGAGGGGGAAAATGAAATCTCCACTACCAATCTCGCCCGCGAACGCCCCAGGGGGCAAGGTGTTATGCCGGACACCGGTGGCGAGGCCGAAAAACAAAGCCGGAGGGGGAAACCTACCGGATAACATCACGGTAATTAACCCAAGTCTTTACGGAAACGGGAAAACCTTTCCACGACACTAGGAAACGGTCGCCACACTTTTTATGAATTTTATTCACTAAATAAGTATCGGGGTACGCAGTTACTTGAATCTCAGGACCATAAAATCCGCCTTTAATTTCATTACCATCCAAATCACTCAAATGAAACACACGTGGAAAAATATTCATAACCCTGACCACTCTGAAAACTTCGTGCGACCACCTCGGTTTGAAAGCCTTCTCAAACACTGTCTTGAGTTGTGATATACGTACGTACGAACCCACGCGAGCCTTAAACCGTCTAGAATCTATTTTCTTAACATATCTGTAAACTGTTTGTAGCAAAGATTTATCCCTCACAGCATTCGGAGCCATGCCTATAGTGCGGTGGAACCTATTATTGTAGACAGAAAGTAATTTCGGTAAAAGTGTAAGCCACTTATAATTTCCTTGCGCCGAGAACTCACGGTAAAGCATATCCTTTAAAGTCCTATTAAAACGTTCTACAACAGACGCCTTGACTTCGCTATAACTAGAGTATTGATTAATTGCATACTTTTGCATTAAGGCTTGAAAATGTTTATTGTAAAATTCCGCTCCAGCGTCGCTTTGAATATTCTTAAAACTTCCCGCCTCATTTAAAATACTCTTCATGGCCGCGGTGACTAATATTCCCGTCTTTCGTTTAACTGGAACCGCATAAACACGTTTGCTATAAACATCTATAGCAGTAAGGATGTACTTGAAACCGCTATTTATCCTGCTGTACGGAATCATCTCCACCAAATCAATCTGTAATAAATCGCGAAGTCCATATGTCAACACAGGTCTACGAGGAAAAATTCTGCGAACACCGCGATGCAGTTCATTAGAAATCCCACGTTGTGCGACACTCATTTTACGATATATCCAGCTTCCTTCAACTCTTCAAGAATAGATATCACCTCGTTGCTATGTCCGGTATGGCCAGCAGCTTGCGAAGCCATTAGTAATCTGAGGCGAGCAATAAGTTGGTTCGGGTTGTCCCAATAGATAAATTGCTTTGTGCGTTGTAAATCCAATGTTTTTTGTAACAAGCCACTTCCTCGCTGAGATGAGTCAATATTCGGAAACAATCCTTTAATGATATCAAACTTTGCATTCGTTTCGCTTTTATAACGTTTTGTCGTAGGATCATTCCTTTTATAATAAGCATTTGTAATATCTAGTAAATGTCCGTATTGTTTTAAGGCAGAATCGGAGTAGGTGTGCGGCACTCGGCGGAACAATAATTCGAATAAGCCGGGAGCAGGCTGTATCAATTCTTCGTTGACGCGAATTAAATTATTATCGTGAAAATATACTTCTGTATCCCCTAAGAACCAATGGTTGTTGCGTTTATAGAGACCGTAGGTCCCATCACCCGAGCGAAGGTTATAGCTCCGTACGTAAGACTGTAATTCACCCAATGAATCATTCATAACATTGCGACGTATACTAGTGTCAGAATCATAACCATCACTCATTACCGGTTCCGGCTTCACCTCTGAAGACTCTTGTTTCGGAACAATATCACGTTGCGGGATCACAAACGACTGTCCAAGACTATCCAAACGCGAATTAACAGACTTGAACATTTCCTGATTAATCGCATCCCTCTCCATTCGCGCTCGCTTAGCCAAAATATATTTGGCACGTATGTTCCGTATGACATGATCTAAAGTGTTTGCCTCGGCAGACATGACTGAAGATAACCATACAGCATAAAGCCTTTTTATATACAAAATGTCTAAGTTTTAGGAGGCGGTCTCGGAGGTGTGGGCCGCTTAGCAACAGGCCTCGCAGTCGATGCAGAAACCAATCCATCAACACCATTCTTAACAACACCAATAGTACGAGCCAATTGAGAAACACGTTGCGAAATGTCAGCGCCACTAGCGGTAAGTTTCAATATCAGTTTCGCCAATATACCGTTTACCTTTTCTATAATTGTATTCTCAAATAGATCGAGTTTATTCTCCAACAAAGTAACATACATATCACCCAACTTTGTTGGCAGTACCGAATGACGAGAATTGATTTGGTCCACAGACCGCTGCTCCTTCAACTCCATATTACGTAAAAACTCGATAATACCAACCTGCACATCCCGTACATTGACTAACGATGAATTGAGCTCCGTAAACCGACGCAACAGCTCCTCCGTCACCGTGCGAGTGATTACACTCGCGACAGAGTCGATATATTGTTTACTCGCGCCATCCCCAGCATCCTTTGGCATACCCACACGCTTTAAACGTTTTCCGCCCAAATCGCAATTCCCATCAAGATCGCGAGATATACACGAGTCAAGCTGACGTTTCAGAGGACCACCTCCAAACTTTGATACGCTGTAGGACATCCTTCAATGACTCGCAACAATAAAATGATCAAAACCACAATGATACCTGCCATTAAGTAAAGGATAATCCTTTACGATAACAAGAAAACCATGTTCATTTTTCCAACACAAGAAGCACATATCCTTAAACGCGCGAAACTCCATATCACTGTTTACATGATCATCGTAGGCATGTCGCAAATTAAGCATATCCATGCGGAAAAGCACGATAACATTCGCATTATCACGAAGCAAATGTTTAGGTATTCTGCCATAAGTTTGACCTAGGTAAAAACAATCAACATGTGCGTGTCGACCCATAGAAAAATACTGTTGTATGATTCCTTGTTTCTCACACATTATATCGTCAAACACAAACACGGAATTGGCCCTGGCCTCGCTAGGAGGTACCACATCAGCATTTTCTGTATACAGGAAAAATCCTAAACCTTCCACCGCTCTAAGAACCGTAGCCAGCCATTTATACTTTGGTTGGTGCAGCGATTTTGAATATAGATACACATTCTCGAACCGAAGACCGTTCGGTTCCTCGAGTAAACTGAGTAGGACACACGTTTTTCCGCATTCGGATGGACCGACAATTAAACATCGTATTGTCGACGGTAATAAAGAACCATGCCGCGACTCGCGAGCACTGGCTTCATCAGCCTGTGTAAGCCGCACAGGCAGCGACTCGCGCTGTGGCACTACTTCCATTACGCAACTAAACAAAAAACTATAAAAACAGCGTACTTATACCAACTGGAATCTGTATAGTGTTATGCGTTGTACACGAAAGAAGGTACAAAGAGGTGGAGGAATAATAAACTCTGTTATTAACAAGCTGCCAGTAGAAGTACATCTGCCAGGATATAATTTCTGCGGTCCGGGAACGAAACTCGCCAAGAGGCTAGCACGCGGCGATACAGGAGTCAACTCCCTTGACGAGGCGTGTCGTCTCCACGATATTAGCTATTCTAAAAGTAATAACCAAAGTGACAGACATATAGCCGACGGTATATTAGCGAACCAAGCCGCACAAATAGCAAAGAATCCCGCAACGAAATTCGGTTAAAAGATTGCAGCGTGGGGAGTCAATAAGATAATGAGAGTAAAACGTAAGATTGGCGGCGGTGTTTCAACAAAGAAAAACCGCGCGAAAAAAGGCGGGCTACTACCTTTCATTTTCCCAGCGCTGGCAGCGCTAGGCAGCCTGATTGGCGGAGCGGCGGGTATAGCCAAGACCGTAAACAACGCACAGCACAATAGTAAAATGCGGGCGCTTGCAAAAAACGGTTCGGGCCTATACCTGCGTCCCTACCCAAAGTCAGGGGGAGGGGTCAAGCGGAGAAGAAGGAAGAGGGGCGGGAAAAGTAAATGAGGATACTGAGTAACCTGCCAAAGCGAGCCCTTACCACCACAGACATAAAGACAGCAATTAGGAAATTAAAAATTCCACATTTTAGAAATGTGTTTATGAAGGATAAATTACCCACAAAACCGTATCACAACGAGAGCGGTATTATTAATTTAGATACGAGTAAGGGGCCCGGAACGCATTGGGTAGCGTATGCCAAGGTCGGTCGTACGGTTCGGTACTACGATAGTTTTGGAGACCTGCCGCCCCCTTTAGAAATGCAGCGATACCTGAGAGGCTGCAAAATAACATATAATTACGATAGACAGCAAAAGTTAAACTCATTCAACTGCGGACACTTGTGCATAAAGTTTCTCATCTCGGTATATAAGAGAACCGGCTTCGAAAGAACATGTCCATCACGCTAATACTAAGTGGAAACACATCGGAACTGTGTTCAACACACTTCCCACCGATCGACGTAAGTGACGGGTTATGGCAGCTCGCTCTCGTGGATTTTACAATATACAATTCCATCCCGAACGTGGACGAAAACAACAGAATGTTTAGGTATAAGCTGAAGAACGAAGAGATGACGCGAGAAATTAAATTACCAATAGGTTCCTACGAAGTCTTAGACATTGAAACGTATATTAAACAACACCTACCCACAGACGTAATGTTTTCGTTGAAAGGTAATCCAAACACTCTACAATGCATATTGCACAGCAATGCACAAATCGACTGCACTGGCGACTGTTCCCTAGCCCCGATACTTGGATTCGAACCGGAAGTCTACGAGGCGAATAAAATTCACGAGTCGACCCAACCCGTAAACGTGATGCCGGTAAATGTGATTAGAATCACGGCGAATATTATTGGCCACAGCTTCCTTAATGGAAAACCAAACAGTACGATACACGAATTTTCCCCGAACGTTCCTCCAGGATATAAGCTCAGTGATACGCCTCAAACACTCATTTACAGTCCGGTTACCGTGCAACAAATACGAGAGTTGGTTATTAGAGTGGTAGACCAGAACGGTAAATTAATCAACTTTAGAAACGAGGTGATTACACTACGCTTACATTTGAAAAAAGTATGGGCGTAAGATACTTTGGTTTGCATAAAGGGGCGGGGGTGAGCAAGCATAGAGCCAGTACGAAAGCAAACATCAAGCGGTTAACACCTGCCAACGTGAGGTTCCTAGAAAAATTAGGTTTCAAAGTATTTCCAAATGGAATATAGTATACTCGATGTGCAACAATCACCGCAGTTTGACGATGCAGTCTCAAAATGTGAAATGCACACGTACAAACCATACATTGCGGGACCGTACGAGCCAAGCTCCGAGATAGTTATAGCAATACAAAACTCTGACGTGTATACGCACATTGCTAAATCGTTTCTGCGAATTCGCGGTGCATTCACGAAACCAAACGGGCAGAAACCAGACAATGCAAAAATCGTAAACAATGGTATACTGCATATGATAAATCGAATATCATTCGAACTTAACGGCGTGACAATCGACGAGGTACGTGAAGTTGGAATTGTGACAACTGTGAAAAATTATTTATCGCGCACGCGTGATGAAAAAGCTGTAAGTAAGATGGCGGGATGGTGTCCGGACGGCGACTACAATTTACCACTTACAGCGCAAGGCGAGTTTGAAATATGCGTTCCGTTGAACCAGTTGCTAGGCTTTGCAGAAGACTATAAACAAATATTAATAAATTGTAAACAAACGCTCGTTATAATCACCGCAAACAGTTATATTAACGCTATAATGGACACAAGCGATCAGCCACAGCAAGTGACACTAAGTTTGCAATCTATCGACTGGCTTGTTCCGCATGTAACAGTAAGCCCCGCCCAGCGCACACTGCTGTTGAAAATGATTGAAAAAGGCCGCGACATAGATATGGCTTTCAGATCGTGGGGAGTAGAAGTTTACCCGAGTTTACCACCATCACAGAGCGTCAGTTGGGCTGTAAAATCTAGTTTCTCCAGCGAACGCCCTTGTTATATAATAGTGGCATTTCAAACCGGCAGGCATAATGTTCTAGCCGCAAACAAATCTAAATTCGACCATTGTAATTTACAAAATATCAAGGTCTATCTTAATTCCGAGGCGTATCCATATTCGGACCTAGCAATAAACTTTACGAATGGTTACTACCTACTTGCATATAATATGTACTCGGACTTTCAAGCGAGCTACTACGGTAGACTAAATACGCCTCTAATTGACCCGGAGAGATTTAAAGATAAGGCCCCTCTCTTTGTATTCGACGTGTCACGTCAAAACGAAAAACTGACCTCAACCGTCATAGATTGTAAAATAGACATTACCGCAGCAAACAATATACCGCCGCTAACACAGGCATACGCAATTATTCTACACGATAGATTAGTATCGTACAACCCGAGGGATCAGAGTATTAAAATAATGAGCTAAACGCGATGTATGTTCAGTCGTGTCTCAGCCGCCATGGCGAAGTGTGTTAACCTCCAAGGCTTCTTCTCACAGCACGGGTTTATCGTTAAGGAAGTTAGCATCGCAGACTCTGAAGGGAACGTGATTACGCGCTCGTTTAAACAACCATTTGCGTGGGAACATTTAATTAGCAAACATCAACAAACAAACACGTGGCTCACCAACACCTTCCACAATCTGAAATGGGAAGACGGAATATTTCCCTACACAAGCCTGCCAAACATATTAACGGCACACCTGAGTGGAACTATAATGGTCGCCGGAGCCGAACAGAAACGTTGGCTAGCTAAACATTGTCGCAAACATGTGCGCATAGTGGACGTTCAAAGTGAATATGGCTGCCCATCATTAAAGTTATTAGATAAAACGTACAGCAACAACCGCAGAGGCACAAGAACGGTATCGTCGCGCCACAACGCAGCGCTGCTCAGAGCATGGATGATTGAAAACATTGCCGAGAGCAATGATAAGGCGGAAATGTCAGAGGAGGGGTAGACCTCAAGGTCACCGCAAGCGGCGAGATGTCGGTATAAATATAGCTCGGTGGTCCAGAGTAAACAACATCCCAATGTCTTCGTATCTAAATACCCAAGTAACAGATCATGCAATGAACTGTTCCGAATGCCGTGATTGCATAATACATTTAATTATTCATCTGGTAAATATTGTTTTAAATAGACCCGCAGGTCCGTGCATGAACAGTCGTGCAGAAACAGTGACGGTGTAAAGATGGCTAGCTTTAATCCCCGGAACACGTATCCAGATGTAACTCCAAGCGTAGGCAGTGTAGAGTATAGCGAGTGGAGTCAGGGCGCATTGAGACATGTTACGGAAGAATGTGACTACCGTGCACTCGAAACATATACACAACCCAAGACCGGAAGACCTGCCTCTAGAAGTGATTCCCTGCCCCGGCTTCGGCGAGTGCTGCGTTAGTATGCTACGCACCGATACAACTCTACCCGCAACAAGTGCAGAGGTCTACGCACACGCCTTCGAGACGCAGCCGCCATTGCCCGCCTGCAGCCAGACTTCACCGCCGGTAGAGCCGAGACGCCGACGCCGCCCTTCCGCCCGCAGAGCGCGGGGCCTGTATGAGGGCGACCTGGGTCCAGCGGTGAGCAGTGACGAAAGAGTGTTAGACATTGCCAGAACCGCACTGCGCAAAGTACTTACAGACCTTTTAAAGAAAATATAATTTATTTTATACATAACTTTTATTTTATACGTAATATCATTTATGCGTAATATCTTTATACGTAAATTGTTTTCACGTTTTGTATTATTTTATACGTATTATTGTTTTGTATTATTTTATACGTCAACATTGTCTTCAGTGTAATAACTTTATACGTAAAATTGTTTATACGTATTATTGTCTTCGGTGTAATATCTTTATACGTAAATTGTTTTCAATGTAACAAGTTTGTAACTCTATTCCAACGGGTGTGGGCTATTAAAAACATAAAAAAAATGTCTCGATGTATTTTTCTTTCTACTTGACCCTGACAACCTCACTAATGTGTTTACTCGTGACCTTGCTAATTAAATAAATAACTAATGTCTTCACACTTGACCTTGCAAACCACACTAATGTGTTTACTCGTGACCTTACAATGACCTTGCAAACCACACTAATGTGTTTACTCGGGACCTTGCAATGACCTTGCAAACAACTAATGTGTTCACACTAAATTTTGTCTTAAGACAGAAAACGTTCGTGTGACGTATGTGTGGTGAAAGTGTGTCCAACCCGGACTGACCTAGCTGGGCATGTATAAATACCGCCGTCGGGAGGCGATTGCTTGCATTTGATGTCGGCGCATGCTACGTGAGGTAAGTCTCCTCCGCTAGTGTTAATTCTACGTCTCTACACGGTCCCTCCCGCTGGCTGGGCTGGGAAGGCTCCCCTCCCCGACTGCCGGCTGGGCGGACTCCCTCCCCGACTGCGGTGCGGACTCCTTCCCCGACCGCGGTGCGGGCTCCCCTCCCCAACTGTGGGGCGGGGATAGGCTCGTTGTCATGACAACACGGAGCGGAGGGGGGTGCGCTCAGTCGCGGTTACGGCGCGCGCAGAGTAACAAGTTCACAGTCGCTCAGTCATGTTTACGGCGACATATAGTTTGCGCTCAGTCACGCTTAAGGGCTTCACTCAAGACCCTTTCCTTTAATAATAACAAATGTTTATTTTATGTTTCCAGAACATTATTTGTACCGCTGAACGTAACTTCCCATCTATCCCCTCCTCACCATGTCTACTCCCCCTGAGGCGAAGCGACCCCGTCCCAGTGAGGCTTCCACGTCGGGCACTCGCGACAGCGCGCGGGCGTCCGGGGTGGAGCCGCGTGAAGCTGGCGACTTGCCTCCCCTGGAGAGTGTTATCTTGGACTCCGCTTTTGCTAACTGGATAGTGGACTTTCGGATCGGAAATGATGTTGAGTCTATTGATCCCGATTTGGACCGGTTTCTACAGAGATGTAAGGTTCCCTTTCTGGCCTTAACTTCCGTCTTGGTACGCCCTTTTAAAGTCTACATTTCACTCTCGGCTTCATTTGTTAAGGAATCTGTGGAGGGAGGCGAGAGTGAGACATTTCATTTTACAACACACTCAGCCGCGGTAATTCTCTCTGATGAGGTAGGGGAAGTCTACGATTCAGAATTCATTCCGGAAATCAATAGGAACGTTAGCGAATTTGCTGCCCGTGGCAGTGGGTGGGCTCTACAGCGAATGATTAACATGGATGTACATGTTTCAAGCTATAGGGCTTTCACCGTTGGCGCGCTGCACACGAAATTACCAACGTTTTTATCCAATAGGAAAGCTTGTGTCAATATTGAATGTCCCGAGCAGCAATGCTTTCTGTATGCCGTTATGGCAGGTGTGATGCCGGCGGAAGGCAATGTTAGCCGAGCCAGTTCGTATCCGGATCCACTTGTGGCTTTCAATACGTCTGGTTTGAGTTTCCCGTCTACTCTCCATCAGATTAAGACATTCGAGAGGAACAATAATATTTCCGTTAACGTTTATGCTTGCGTAGACAGTAAGGGTAGTATTGTTGATGAATGTTTTAGTGGCAAATCTGTATCCTCTATCCAGCCTCTTCGCGTATCCTCTGAGCGAAGAGCGAGACATGTAAATATTTTAGCGATTCGTTCTAGTGGCGCGGCAGAGCACCTACACTTTGTAACAATTAAGAGTCTGTCCAGATTATTACGTTCCCAACTGTCAAGTTCTAATCGTAAGAAATGGATTTGCGAGCGCTGTCTTCAATACTTTACAAGTGAAGACAGGTTAACTTCACACACTATTCTCTGCAGCCAGCATCAAGCAGTGCGTTCCTGTTTCCCTACAGAGGAGAACAAATATTTACAGTTTACGAATATTGCAAAACAGGATCGCCTCGGCTTTATTGCGTACTGTGACACCGAGTCATACCTTAAGCCGATATCCACCTGTTTACCCGGTGATGAGACATCTAATACCACTCGGGTAAACGAACATGTACCATACGCATGCAGCATTTTGTTAGTGTGTGGATACGATAGCTCTTTGACCAGGTATGTGCAATTCGAGGGTGATAATTGTATTGCTGAAATGGTCGCCGAATTAGTTTCAATGACAAAGTGGGTATGTGATATATATTCAAAGACCATTCCTATTAAGACGCCGACTCCAGCCGTCTCTGCAAGGCTTGCGAGTCAAACACATTGCCATATCTGTAAGAAGGTATTGGCTGGGCAGAAGGTGCTCGATCACTGCCATTTGACTGGTGAAATACGTGGTTATGCCCATTCGAAATGCAACCTGGCTTTCAGGATGCAAAAGAAACAGCTTGTCGCGGTATTCCATAATTTGCAAAATTATGATGCCCACTTTTTAATGAAGCATTTAGTTTCGCGGCGGATTGCACAGCCGGACGGTTCCTTTGTTGTGGAGAATCCCGGCGAGGTCAAAGTATTAGGCGTAACAAATGTATTACTAAATACATACCCGTCTCAGATAATGCGCAAGGAGGCGTGCGCGCTGTGCGTCTTCGCTTTATTGATTCACTTAACTTTTTAAATTCATCTCTGGAAACTCTCGCTGACAATCTCACGCCTGATCAGTTGAAACTCACCCGTTCAATGTTTCCAGATGATGCACAGTTTCAGTTAGCTACGCGTAAAGGTGTGTTTCCCTATGACTTTGTTAAGTCTAGTGGACATTTGCAGACTGCCTCGCTACCACCAAAGGATGCGTTCCATAACGTAATGAGTGGCACGGACGTGAGTGATCTGGACTATACTCACGCTCAAATGTCTTGGGACGTATTCTATTGTACCACACTGAAAGAGTACGCACTTAGTTATCTTAAGGTGGATACTTGTTTGCTGGCCGATATATTCGAGTCTTTCCGTTTCGTTTGCCTACAGCATTATTCGCTTGATCCCGCACATTACATTACCGCTCCCTCGCTCGCATGGGATGCACTATTAATTAAAACCGGTGTTCGTCTTGAACTTGTGACCGACCCGGACATATACCTCTTCCTAGAGTGTGCCGTTCATGGAGGTATTACAAACGTAAGTCGACGTCACGCGAAAGCTAACAATGTGTACATGTCCAGTCACGACCCGAGCCTTCCGTCTTCATACATTTGTTATTTCGATGTTAACGCACTGTATGCTCACACAATGTTGGATAGGCTTCCTGTGGGTAATTTCCAATGGGTTCCCAGGGATGAGTATACGAGTTGGGATTTCAACACCATTGACATCGATGGTGATACATCATTTTTCGCGGAAGTAGATTTGACCTTTCCCGATGATTGTCACGATCGCCTATCAGAACTGCCTTTGGCCCCTGTGAATGGCGTACCGCCAAACGGGCGTATGAGTAAATTACTGTTAACTCTCGCGCCGCGTACTAAATATATTGTTCATGCCAAAACACTGCGGCACTACGTTCAGTATGGGGCGGTCATCGGCCAGGTTCACCGCGTGCTGCGGTTTTCGCAGGCGGCCTGGATGAGGGACTATATAGCCTTTAATGCTGAGCGTCGTGCCCAGGCTGCGAACCCCTTTGAGAAATCGTTTTTTAAATTACTGTCGAACTCTGTGTACGGAAAAAGTTTGAAAAATACGCGAAAGCATAAGGATATATGCATTGTTTCACGATACGATTCCATTTATGGGGCGGCTGAGCTGATTGGTCGTCCGACATTCAAGGCTCGGCGAATCATCGATGAGAGTTTAGTCCTCATAGAGATGCTTAAAGGGACGATTACCTTTGATAAACCCTTGTACACAGGTGTCGCCATTTTGGATTTATCAAAATTAGTTCTCTACGATTTTCACTATAATTACATGCAAATGAAATTCCCTCCACAGTCTCTGCATCTCCTGTACACGGATACGGATTCTTTAATTTACCACGTTGTGTGTGACGACATTTACGATTCGATTCGCCCCGATTTAGCTTCCCGTTTCGATACATCAAATTATGCTCCAGGTAATGAGCAACGCTTCCCCTTGGTCAATAAGGGTGTAACGGGGGTGATGAAGGATGAGGCCGCTGGCAATGTCATCACGGAGTTTGTTGGTCTTCGCCCGAAGCTTTACGCGTTTAAGATGGAGGACGGTTCTTCTACGCGTAAGGCGAAGGGAGTTAAGGCCAGCGCACTGCGTTCACTCCTGTTTCCTCAATACCTGGAATGCTTGCTTCAAAATTCACGGGTTCTCGCGACCCAACACCATTTCCGATCGCGAGGCCACGCTGTGTTTACGGAGCGTGTGACCAAGGTAGCATTGTCTTCAGGAGATGATAAGCGTTGGCTTTCTGAAGACGGTGTCAGCACTCTGCCTTGGGGACATAAGGACCTACGCCTTTCCCCGGACCATGATTAGCCCTTTCCTATTGTTACGTTCAGCTATGCTGTCGTCTCCGAGTGAAGGGTGGCCTAGCGCTCCGATCCTCCCACCATTGCGCGTGGAGAATAACCTATTGGTATGTCACAGTACACAAGTAATTTATTTTACAAAAATGTTATCTCTTTTACACAAGTAATTTATTTTACAAATGTTAACATAATTTTTTAAAGCTAGAATGGTTTTAACGTACTTTATACACATGTGATTTTAACGTAATTTATATAATATTTTTTAATGTTAGAATGGTCTTAACGTATTTTGTTTTAAACATGTAATTTAATTTTACAAAAGGTTGATGTAATTTATTTTCTTTACAAGTGTTACGTAATTTTTTATCTACACATGTTTATATATTTTAATTTACACAAGTAATTTATACAAGTCTTAACGTAATCTCTTTTACACATGTATTTATTTTCTCTTTAAATTATCTTAACGTACTTTCTTTTACACAAGTACTTTATACAAATGTTAACATATTTTCTATATCTTAACGTAATCTCTTTTACACAAGTATTATTTTCTCTTTAATTTATCTTAAAGTAATTTATTTTACACAAGTACTTTATACAAATGTTAACGTAAATGTTTTACATGCTTGGGTTATGCTGTAGCTACTGCGTATGTATTGTTCTGCAGATCTCCCCAACACGAGATGGCTGTAACGACATGTGCTGATATGTCGGCCCTTATACCGAGAGAGCTAGCTGAGCTGTTCTTTACGGAGGAGGGTGGGCCACAGCCACCGCGGGAGGGAAGGCCGCAGCGATGGCTCGACCGCGTGCCTTCGGGGTTGGAGTTGTCCGCCACACATGTTTTAGACCAAAAGTAAAATAAAACCAACATTCTTTTTTACCCGTGTGTTGTCTACATTATTTCTTTTTTCCACCTCTGTGTATTCCTTGTGCTTGCTCCTTTCCTGTACGCAGCCATAGCCTGACCTTGTTTCTCTGTGGTAAACACTTTCACTCTCACCCAGCAGGTAAACACATTCCTGTAACAATATTATTACATTTAAATATGGTTAACACATTGTTTACGCAATATTATATATTTTAACTATGCTTATTTTACTCGACATAATTGTAACTATGCTTATTACTTGGCGTGTTGCACACACACTGTTGTTTTTAAATACATTATTATGCTTATAATATGATGTGGGGATTGTAAATGCGCAGTTTACGAGTGACGCTCCAGCAGGCAACATCTCGCTCTCTCTGCGCGGGATTTTTGAGGTTATGTTTGTTTTAGTCATAGCTAATATGGCTGTGTTTTTTAAGCATGGTGGTTTGCTTTTCGAAAGTTAACTGTTTAGGCATAGCTAGTATGGCGGTATTTTTTTAAATTTAAATATATCGGTATTTTATTTGTTTTCATAATTTAAATATGGCGATTAAGCATACTCGGAGTGGAGGGTTTTAGTCATAGCTAATATGGCGGTAATTGATTTTAGCATAATTTTTTTGTAATTTAAAATATCTTGGTGCTTTCGACATAGCTAGTATGGGGTTGGTTTTTTTTTTTTCGATATTTAACTGTTTAGGCATAGCTGGTATGGCGGGGCCTTTAAGCATTTTTTAAAGACATGACGGTTGTGGAGTGGTGGGGGTTGCTTTTTGTAATTTAAACATGGCGGCGATTGTGGAGTGGTGGGGTCTATAGGCATAGCTAGTATGGTTGCATTTTTTAAGGCATGGCGGTTTGGCATAATGGCGGTTAGGCATACTCGGAGTGGGGGGTTGTAGACGTTTATTTTCGAATGCAACATGGCGGGTTACGCATATTTAGATATGACGGTTGTGGAGTGGTGGGGGGTTTATAGACATATTTTTTTGAGACATGGCGGTTAAGCATAATGGTGGGGGGTTTGCTTTAAGCATATATCATGGCGTCAATTGTTTTAAGCATACAACATGGCGGCGGTTGTGGAGTGGCGGGGCTTTTGACATTTAAACATGGCGGTTTAAGCATACAATATGGCAGGTATTTTAAGCATAGCGGTTTAGGCATAGCTAGTATGGCGGGGGTTTCTTTTAGACATACTTGGGGGTGGGGGTGGGTGTGGGTTTATATACATATTTATTTTTCGAAATTTAGACATGGCGGCGATTGTGGAGTGGTGGGGTCTATAGGCATAGCTAGTATGGTTGCATTTTTTAAGACATGGCGGGTGCTTTTCGAAATTTTAACGACATAGCTTCTTTTAAGCATAGCTTCTTTAAGGCATATGTTCGTTATTTAATTCCCCATACTTCATATGGTCCCGTGGTCTAGTGGTCAAGGCGCCCGCCTCCCGATGTTGGTGCGTCCCCGGGATCGAATCCACCCAGCGCCCAGGTTTTTTTGTATACAATTCCCACATTCGGAGCGACGGTGGCGCTCTCCGGTAACTAAAGGCTGAACTAAGATGGCGGTCTACCGGCGCGCCCTGGTAACCTCTGTCAACAACAATGGCGGCCCCCACGTGACAAGATGGCGGCCCCCATGAAACAAGATGGCGGCGCCCAGGCTGTTACTGGCACTGTGTTTACATTTCTATGTTTACATCTGTCCCAGAAGCAGCCTACTCTCCCTACTATTAATATTGATTATTTAAAAATGTTGCATGGTTATTAATCGTTTCACAAAGCTTAAATATTTAAATTTTTCAAAAATTCGTACTTTTTATTCTGCAGTTTTAAATGCAAAATCTGCCACTCCTCTTCCCGGAACTTACCTAACACAATCTTTACTTCTCTACCTGCAGATTGTTATCCCTATTTCAAGTAATGCTAATTTTCTAGAGAAGGTTCTCCATTAAGAACATTTAATGGTTTTTTGAGTAACACCTATCCCGAAGAACGCCGTTAAGTATTTTTAATGTGGCTAACGTAACTTACCCAAACATTTACACCAATATACAGTATTTTAAATGAATATTGTATACAACCAATCATTCAAAAAATTGAACAGTGTTAGAAATTAAATTACCTTATCCCTCCAGCCATTCACACGATTAAACAATGTTTTAAATTAAGCTAACAAAACTTAACCAACCATCCAAATGACTTAAAAGTATTTTAAAAGTAGCTAACGTAATACAAAATAAAAAACCAATGGTAAAATACCGGTAATCTACCTCAATTATCTCAACAACTATTAGCGGAATCATCACACATAATTAAAGAATCTCAAAAAACATTTATAAGAATTTTATGTAAATATTTTCATAAGTGCCTAAACTATGAAAAATTGCCAAAATAAATAGCCAAACAATAAAGCACGAATATCAAAACTTTGAATTTATATTTCGCCGTTTTTTGTTAGTTCTATCAACATAACATGACATAAATTAATAATATAATTAACTGAAAATATTTGGTTTGCGTTTACAACCGAAAATTTGGGACACGTTATAATTGTTCCGAAGTTAATGCAAGTTATTTTAATAACGCAAGTAAGCGTATCAGATATATTAATTCATGTAACAATATGAGCTAAATTTTTTTCTAAATGAAACGTATAAACATTAATACTAATAGTTCAGTTTATAATAAACTTGCATCTGTATGTATCCTACATAAAAATTTGTGACAAGGTTATAATTCAGAAATTCATTAAAAAATAAAACACTTATTGAAATGCTGTGCCTTTATTTAAATAAACTTTACTCAGCTGTCAAAGTTGAGGCCTACACAAACAAAAAAATCATTTTCTCAAGATAAGTTGCTATAAAAACTTATTTTGACCATTCATATAACCCTACCTCCCTTACTTTGTGCAATAATCTTTGCTAAAATTAGTCTTTGTTTGCACAATAACACTCAGTTCTGACACGTTATAGTTTTAAAAGAGATGGTTATTTATTATTTAATTCATTTTTGTTGTTTTAGTGTTATTTGGGTAACTATATTACACACAGTCTTGCAGTTTGTCAATTCATATCATCAAACTACCATTCAAACCCTCGCTCGTCGGCAGTATCACCAACGAAAAGTATGCGCGCAGAACGTGAAAATATTCGTCCGCGGATCGGGCAGGCCTGTACACTTAGGCCATTCGATTTTTCGCAGTAATCACTCGACAGTGCACCAACTCATACGCCTCACTGAAGAGATAACAAGCGCCTTCAACGTAAAAGATTATGTAGTTGCGACGTTTTTAGACGTAGAAAAAGCCTTCGACAGAGTTTATCACGCGGGGCTAATCTATACAAACTATATCAAACTAATTTCCTGGTCTGCTATACCAAGCTAGTCGCGTCCTACCTAGAAGACAGAACGTTTACAGTATCAACTTAAAGAACTATGTCTGACATCAAACAAATAAGAGCAGGCGTACCACGGGGCAGTATTCTAGGCCGTGTTCTATTTAACATATATAGCCTTCTAGAGATTTGCCACGCCCCGAACACCGCCTAGTGAAGTTAGGCTGCTATGTGCTATGCAAACGACACGTTTCTGTATAGCAGATCATACACACTTCACCTAGCCACTACCAGACTGCATTAGCTTAGATTAAATTAGGCTAGGAAAAAAAACTGATGCATTAGCTGTGTGCTAGCAATGGTGTACGACCTGGCTTAGCAAAGTGAACACAACGATGTCCGAAGCTATTGTGTTTACTCGCGGAAATCTTCCACCTGTAGAACACAGGCCATAAATACGTTTGTTTGGCGAACAAATCCCACACAAGGACGTCGTAAAATATCTAGGCGTCCACATGGACAGGAAGCTTCTCTGGCACCATCATATAGATGCCTAGAGAATTCAAGCTGAGGTTAGACTAAGCTCACTATATCCAGTAATGAGCAGGCGATGTGGAGGCACAGTAACGAACGGTTTACTGCTCTACAAAACACTGATTCACCCTATTATTACGTACGCAGCCCCAGTCTGGGCAACCACTGCGAAAACACATTTATTAAAGCTGCAGCGAATTCAGAATAAATGTATTCGAATAGCTACAGACGCTCCAATGTATTACCCTACAGAAGCCTTGCATTGTGAAACGGACACGGAAACTTTGCAAGACTTTTACATTCGAACCCCAGAAACATTTTACGATAAATGCGTAAATAGTTTAAATGTTTTATCGCTCAGAAATTTTGATCCGGACGTAAGACAAAAATATAAGCGGCCGAAATCGCTCCTTGCCCACCGGCCGCCCTAGTCGCGCGTGATTGGCCGCGCAGACTGCCGGCCAATGCGCGCGGAGCGAAAAAGCACAGTTCTTGCAATCCTAAGCTGGCAGCTCATAGTATTAAGTATTATTAAGTATAATATGGTTCTAATTGACATACAACGCCCAACACCGACGCAGCCCTCCCTGTAGGTCCTTCCGTGTAGGCGAAAAATACTGTCGTGTTTCGGCCCAGCAGGGCTCGAATTATCGTCTGATTTTCCACTTTTTTGGTCTCCTGAGACCCTGAATGGCGAAGCGCCCAAGAATAATCCCATACACATGTACACATTCATACTGATATTTCTAGTTTAAGAATGTGTGCTGGCTGGCATCATGGCGGGAACACGGACCAAACAGTCCAAGCTCACCACCTTCGCTTAGTAGTGTTTTTTTACTCTGTCCAACTCTTCTTCCAGAACAACCCTTCTGTTCCCGTAACCAACCTGCTTGTTAATTAATACATTAATTTTGCATCCAGCATGAAAGAGCCCAGGGTTATCCCTCTGTCAATAGAGGTTTCACCTGGGCCCACCTTATCTAGTGTTAGTCTAGAGTAGTCAGTGAGGGGAGTTTGTCATGGCACCAATGGTGGCCATGGCTGACCAATTCCCTCCTAGCACATGATGCATGCGACCTCTCCTGCATGGCTAACCCCTGCATGATTAGAGCGTATAGGCTTCGGCCGGAGACGGACCTAGGTCTCTCCCTAACCCAGACCCTCCCAAATACATTTGGTTTTAGTTAGGTTAAGAAAAAAAAGGAAACGCACAAAGCATCTAAGTAATCCATAAAACTTATTTTACTCTTAGCAGTATTTATACTTATTTCACTTTAAAAATTTAATTTTGTCATCACATGTATTCACTAAAATAAATAAAATAATTATTTCCTCATTAATGGAGCACTATGATCCAATTGTATCTGTAGGAGACTTTAGGGATAATACTTTATAAAAACAATGAAACTACATATTTTGATTATCATGTATGAATAAAATGTTAGGTATCTGTTACATAACAACACTGACTGACAGCATTTTGACTCATACTCTAGCTCCTATTTTTAGAGTTAAAAGTTATTTTTTCTAATTATCGTTAGCTTTAATTGCAATAGCAAAGTTAAGTCTTCGAATAGGCAGCAATAGAAGTTTTCCCGTTTTCAAATAGAATAACAGTGAACTATCGCAATGACAGAAAATGTTTTATACACCTGAACCGCGTCCTTAAGGATGGCTCCTTGGCGCTACGACTCTCGTCTTACCAGCAACAAAGCGTGTTGCATGTTTTGTTCTCACCACGTAGAACAATACCAAGTTGTCATAAATAAGAGCACAACGCTTTGGTAGTGTAACGTTTTACACGCAACTTTTTGTCAAATTTGAATTATTATAATATTCTCGTTCCTTTCCCATTAACGACTTGAAAAATCGGCTTCCACTGATCTCAGGGCCGACGATACAACAGCGACCTCCGCCAGATTGTCCGCGAGTTGGTATTCACTATGTTCCCAACAAAGAGCTCCTGTATTGGAAACCTCCAGGGCGTGACTGACTTGCCTCTTCGCCCTCCCCAAATGCACACAGCCCGGGCGGGCGCCCCGGCTCGAGAGTGCATGCAGCTGTCGCCCCCGGTTCTTGTTGCGAGGCGAGCACCCCGAGTCGTCCACGAAACAAAGCTTTCAATCTGTGAAAAATTTGCCCAAAGCTGAATTGTTGCACAGTGGTAGAGCCTACTATGCTTAATAACATACCGAAAGTTTACTGCTGTAGACCTTGTACGTATCACCGAAAACGTGCAGTTAAGTCCTAGATGGCAGCGACTTACAGCAGTTCATTAAAATGATTCGCGTATACGCAGTTAAGTATTAACGTAGACTCTCCGTAAATGCATCCAAATAATCTAGAAACGCCATTTTACACATTTATGTTAAAACATTTTCAAAATGTTAATACCAAAGGTACGATATTAATCGATGAAGTAATAAGAAGTGTCTTTTATTCACAACAAAAGAATTAAAAACACGATTAACACAAAGATATATGGTCCGACGTAATAATCACTTTTACAAACGTTGTTGCATATTATTAAAGCTTTAAAATGGTATATTGGTTAATTCTCTGACTCAATTGACCGGGCCTCTGAAAGGTTCCGAGCGTCGTAGTGTGCATCCTACCGTGTGGGTACTTAAGTCGCTCGGGTTGGAACAAATTTAGGTCTTAGGAAACAAAGTTTTTTAACATATGGAAAATTACATAAAACCTGAAATTTTGTACAGCAGCAGTATCAATATTTCTTAGTAACATATCAAAAGTTTACCGCTGCAAACCCTGTGCGTTGTACCCAAATCTAACACTTTTAATATAAAAAAACATAAACGCTGAATTTATTTAGTAGAGTTAGAATCAACGTTCTGTGGTAACATATCAACAGTTTATCGCCCCATACCTTGTGCATCACTCAGAAAACTAGCGGTTATGTCCTAAATCTTAGCTCCTTGTTGCGCTCTACAAATATGAATTCTACAAACGTTTTTATTATTGTATCTTCTCAGTTATCAAATAAAATTTAATTTTCAAAATCTTTTATACTTTTGAAAGTTTAGAAGTGTGTGTGTGTGTGTGTGTGTATATATATATATATATATATATATATATATATATATAATGCAAAATAAGAAAGTTGTATCAAAAAAATTTTGCGAAATGTTTTTTTTACATATATGTATATATATATATAAACTACAGGAACTTGAAAGTCTTTTAAATTAAGTTTCTTGATATTTATTAGTTTTTAAATGGTATATATTTAGTTGTCTACAATAACCTATTGGGTCGCTAGAGCCGTTAGAGCGTCGCAATGTGTACTGCTCTAGGCTTCATGCTAAAGTCGTTTGTGTTGGAGTGTTTTAGTCACAGGCAACAAAGATATTAAAAATAAAGATAAAAATCGCTAGTAAATTCCTCCAATTAACTAATGTAAGTAGATGCAAAAGTTTATTTGATTTTATTACAATACATCAGAATGAAAATATTTACCTAAGATAAAAACCACAAACCTTTATGGGCGCTATGAAAACTGTAAATGTTTTGTTTCTAATAGACCATGAAGCCTGGATAAAAAATAGATTACGTTACTGAAGTGATAGAATAAGACAATAACTATCATATATTTATTTGTTGATTAGTATTGGTATTAATTTTAAATTCTTTACTTAGTTTTTATAATCTGGTATTTCAGTCTTTACTAAAGCATTTTTTTTTTTTTTTAAGTTTACGAACTGAAAACATGCTCTCTAATATTGATATTGTGCCTCATCTGCAATGTGACGTCATGCGTCCGATGCCTAGAGTTATTACTTTAAAGTTCACTAGTGTTTCGATTTTCCCATTTCAAACAGTTTTAGTCAAATAAAAAATAAAAGCTTAAATCGTTCTTTATGAGAAGGAAAGCTTTCCCAATTTTTTTTTTAGATATTTATATACATAATTGTTAAACTTGGTATTTTTGGGTGTTCCTGTTGACAAGTTCTAACAAATATGTTTATTGCAACTTTATGGAGCCATCATAACTTAAGAAAAAATATTAGATTATTATCTTATTTGCGAAAATTTAACTGATTTTTTGTTAAATCGAATAAACGTAACATATCTGCAGCAATCCCTAAACTAAATCTTCGGAACTTTGAAACTTGGCCATGAAGGTCGCGTGCAACGCTCGTCGCGCCGGCTTGCTGCGACCGGAGCACCGCCGCAGGACGGCACACACGCCGACGCTTAGGCTATTCTAGCAATTCAACTAATTGCGCTAGACTATAATAGTTATACCGCCTTAAAGCTTAAAGCTGAATAAGTAAGCAAAGTGTCGGCCCAGACAAAAATTCTGAACAGTATATTTTGTTAAGTAAGGTGACAGCTTTCATTTGGTATATGGCTGATGTTCGGCCAATACTTGGTATGAGTACTGGAGTCGTTTTAATATAATGCCAGTTTTTGAAATATGTACTTTGTTTTACCTTAAAAACTTTAAATAATGTTTTTAAAAATACAATTTTTTTTGTTTAAATAAAAAGCCTCACATCTTGTTTTTAGGACCTCGTTGTTGGATTTTCATTTTTCACGTTTTAACGGAGAAGTATAATGGTTTTTTCAAGGCCTGTAATGGGCGGGTGAAGCTGTTGTCAGCAAGTAAAACTAGGCGCGCGATCTTGTTGCTGTCTGTCGGCATTAAAAGTGTCGGCCCAGACAAAAATTCTGAACAGTATAGTTTGTTAAGTAAGGTGACAGCTTTCATTTGGTATATGGCTGATGTTCGGCCAATACTTGGTATGAGTACTGGAGTCGTTTTAATATAATGCAAGTTTTTGAAATATGTACTTTGTTTTACCTTAAATAACTTTAATTATACTATTAACAAATAGTAAGTTTTTAAATTAAATAAAAAGTTCCATATCTTGCGTTTAGGACCTTGTAGGTGGATTTTTATATTGCAGTTTTAAACAGAGAAATAAAATGGTTTTTTCAGGTCCTGTAATGGGCGGGTGAATTATTGCCTTCAAGTAAAACTGGGCGCGCGATCTTGTTGCTGTCCGTCGGCATTAAAATTGTCGGCCCAGACAAATATTCTGAACAGTATATTTTGTTAAGTAAGGTGACAGCTTTCATTTGGTATATGGCTGATGTTCGGCCAATACTTGGTATGAGTACTGGAGTCGTTTTAATATAATGCCAGTTTTTGAAATATGTACTTTGTTTTACCTTAAAATCTTTAAATAATGTTTATAAAAATACAATTTTTTTTTTTAAATAAAAAGCCTCACATCTTGTTTTTTAGACCTCGTTGTTGGATTTTCATTTTTCACGTTTTAACGGAGAAGTAAAATGGTTTTTTCAAGGCCTGTAATGGGCGGGTGAAGCTGTTGTCTGCAAGTAAAACTGGGCGCGCGATCTTGTTGCTGTCTGTCGGCATTAAAAGTGTCGGCCCAGACAAAAATTCTGAACAGTATAGTTTGTTAAGTAAGGTGACAGCTTTCATTTGGTATATGGCTGATGTTCGGCCAATACTTGGTATGAGTACTGGAGTCGTTTTAATATAATGCAAGTTTTTGAAATATGTACTTTGTTTTACCTTTAATAACTTTATTTATACTATTAACAAATAGTAAGTTTTTAAATTAAATAAAAAGCGCCATATCTTGCGTTTAGGACTTTGTAGGTGGATTTTTATATTGCAGTTTTAAACAGAGAAATAAAATGGTTTTTTCAGGTCCTGTAATGGGCGGGTGAATTATTGCCTGCAAGTAAAACTGGGCGCGCGATCTTGTTGCTGTCCGTCGGCATTAATATTGTCGGCCCAGACAAATATTCTGAACAGTATATTTTGCTAAGTAAGGTGACAGCTTTCATTTGGTATATGGCTGATGTTCGGCCAATACATGGTATGAGTGTTGGACTCGTTATAATAAAATGCCATATTTTGAAAAATGTACTTTGTTTGATCTTAAATAATTTTAAAAAATGTTATTAAATTGCAAATTTTTTAAGGTTAAATAAAAAGCCTTATATCTTGTGTTTAGGACCTCGTTGTTTAGTTTTTATATTGCACATTTTAATGGTAAAGTAAAATGTTTTTTTCAAGGCCTGTAATGGGCGGGTGAAGCTATTGCCTGCAAGTGAAACTGGGCGCGCGATCTTGTTGCTGTCCGTCGGCATTAAAAGTGTCGGCCCAGACAAAAATTCTGAACAGTATAGTTTGTTAAGTAAGGTGACAGCTTTCATTTGGTATATGGCTGATGTTCGGCCAATACTTGGTATGAGTACTGGAGTCGTTTTAATATAATGCCAGTTTTTGAAATATGTACTTTGTTTTACCTTAAAAACTTTAAATAATGTTTTTAAAAATACAATTTTTTTGTTTAAATAAAAAGCCTCACATCTTGTTTTTAGGACCTCGTTGTTGGATTTTCATTTTTCACGTTTTAACGGAGAAGTAAAATGGTTTTTTCAAGGCCTGTAATGGGCGGGTGAAGCTGTTGTCTGCAAGTGAAACTGGGCACGCGATCTTGTTGCTGTCCGTCGGCATTAAAAGTGTCGGCCCAGACAAAAATTATGATTAGAATATTTTGTTAAGTAAGGTGACAGCTTTCATTTGGTACATGGCTGATGTTCGGCCAATACTTGGTATGAGTACTGGAGTCGTTTTAATATAATGCCAGTTTTTGAAATATGTACTTTGTTTTACCTTAAAAACTTTAAATAATGTTTTTAAAAATACAATTTTTTTTGTTTAAATAAAAAGCCTCACATCTTGTTTTTAGGACCTCGTTGTTGGATTTTCATTTTTCACGTTTTAACGGAGAAGTATAATGGTTTTTTCAAGGCCTGTAATGGGCGGGTGAAGCTGTTGTCTGCAAGTAAAACTAGGCGCGCGATCTTGTTTCTGTCTGTCGGCATTAAAAGTGTCAGCCCAGACAAAAATTCTGAACAGTTTAGTTTGTTAACTAAGGCGACAGCTTTCATTTGGTATATAGCTGATGTTCGGTCAATACTTGGTATGAGTACTGGAGTCGTTTTAATATAATGCAAGTTTTTGAAATATGTACTTTGTTTTACCTTAAATAACTTTAATTATACTATTAAGAAATAGTAAGTTTTTAAATTAAATAAAAAGTTCCATATCTTGCGTTTAGGACCTTGTAGGTGGATTTTTATATTGCAGTTTTAAACAGAGAAATAAAATGGTTTTTTCAGGTCCTGTAATGGGCGGGTGAATTATTGCCTTCAAGTAAAACTGGGCGCGCGATCTTGTTGCTGTCCGTCGGCATTAAAATTGTCGGCCCAGACAAATATTCTGAACAGTATATTTTGTTAATTAAGGTGACAGCTTTCATTTGGTATATGGCTGATGTTCGGCCAATACATGGTATGAGTGTTGGACTCGTTATAATAAAATGCCATATTTTGAAAAATGTATTTTTGTTTGACCTTAATAATTTTAAAAAATGTTATTAAATTGCAAATTTTTTGGGTTAAATAAAAAGCCTTATATCTTGTGTTTAGGACCTCGTTGTTGAGTTTTCATATTGCACATTTTAACAGTAAAGTAAAATGTTTTTTTTAAGGCCTGTAATGGGCGGGTGAAGCTATTGCCTGCAAGTGAAACTGGGCGCGCGATCTTGTTGCTGTCCGTCGGCATTAAAAGTGTCGGCCCAGACAAAAATTCTAAACAGTATATTTTGTTAAGTAAGGTGACAGCTTTCATTTGGTATATGGCTGATGTTCGGCCAATACTTGGTATGAGTACTGGAGTCGTTTTAATATAATGCCAGTTTTTGAAATATGTACTTTGTTTTACCTTAAAATCTTAAAATAATGTTTATAAAAATACAATTTTTTTTGTTTAAATAAAAAGCCTCACATCTTGTTTTTAGGACCTCGTTGTTGGATTTTCATTTTTCACGTTTTAACGGAGAAGTAAAATGGTTTTTTCAAGGCCTGTAATGGGCGGTTAAAGCTGTTGTCTGCAAGTAAAACTGGGCGCGCGATCGTGTTGCTGTCGGTCGGCATTAAAAGTGTCGGCCCAGACAAAAATTCTGAACAGTATAGTTTGTTAAGTAAGGTGACAGCTTTCATTTGGTATATGGCTAATGTTCGGCCAATACTTGGTATGAGTACTGGAGTCGTTTTAATATAATGCAAGTTTTTGAAATATGTACTTTGTTTTACCTTAAATAACTTTAATTATACTATTAACAAATAGTAAGTTTTTAAATTAAATAAAAAGCGCCATATCTTGCGTTTAGGACTTTGTAGGTGGATTTTTATATTGCAGTTTTAAACAGAGAAATACAATGGTTTTTTCAGGTCCTGAAATGGGCGGGTGAATTATTGCCTGCAAGTAAAACTGGGCGCGCGATCTTGTTGCTGTCCGTCGGCATTAATATTGTCGGCCCAGACAAATATTCTGAACAGTATAGTTTGTTAAGTAAGGTGACAGCTTTCATTTGGTATATGGCTGATGTTCGGCCAATACTTGGTATGAGTACTGGAGTCGTTTTAATATAATGCCAGTTTTTGAAATATGTAGTTTGTTTTACCTTAAATAACTTTAAATAATGTTTTTTAAAAATTAATTTTTTTTGTTTAAATAAAAAGCCTCACATCTTGTTTTTAGGACCTCGTTGTTGGATTTTAATTTTTCACGTTTTAACGGAGAAGTAAAATGGTTTTTTCAAGGCCTGTAATGGGCGGTTGAAGCTGTTGTCTGCAAGTAAAACTGGGTGCGCGATCTTGTTGCTGTCTGTCGGCATTAAAAGTGTCGGCCCAGACAAAAATTCTGAACAGTATAGTTTGTTAAGTAAGGTGACAGCTTTCATTTGGTAGCCTATATGGCTGATGTTCGGCCAATACTTGGTATGAGTACTGGAGTCGTTTTAATATAATGCAAGTTTTTGAAATATGTACTTTGTTTTACCTTAAATAACTTTAATTATACTATTAACAAATAGTAAGTTTTTAAATTAAATAAAAAGTTCCATATCTTGTGTTTAGGACATTGTAGGTGGATTTTTATATTGCAGTTTTAAACAGAGAAATAAAATGGTTTTTTCAGGTCCTGTAATGGGCGGGTGAATTATTGCCTTCAAGTAAAACTGGGCGCGCGATCTTGTTGCTGTCCGTCGGCATTAAAATTGTCGGCCCAGACAAATATTCTGAACAGTATATTTTGTTAATTTAGGTGACAGCTTTCATTTGGTATATGGCTGATGTTCGGCCAATACATGGTATGAGTGTTGGACTCGTTATAATAAAATGCCATATTTTGAAAAATGTACTTTGTTTGACCTTAAATAATTTTAAAAAATGTTATTAAATTGCAAATTTTTTAGGTTACATTAAAAGCCTTATATCTTGTGTTTAGGACCTCGTTGTTTAGTTTTTATATTGCACATTTTAATGGTAAAGTAAAATGTTTTTTTCAAGGCCTGTAATGGGCGGGTGAAGCTATTGCCTGCAAGTGAAACTGGGCGCGCGATCTTGTTGCTGTCCGTCGGCATTAAAAGTGTCGGCCCAGACAAAAATTCTGAACAGTATAGTTTGTTAAGTAAGGTGACAGCTTTCATTTGGTATATGGCTGATGTTCGGCCAATACTTGGTATGAGTACTGGAGTCGTTTTAATATAATGCCAGTTTTTGAAATATGTAGTTTGTTTTACCTTAAATAACTTAAAATAATGTTTTTTAAAAATTAAATTTTTTTGTTTAAATAAAAAGCCTCACATCTTGTTTTTAGGACCTCGTTGTTGGATTTTCATTTTTCACGTTTTAACGGAGAAGTAAAATGGTTTATTCAAGGCCTGTAATGGGCGGGTGAAGCTGTTGTCTGCAAGTAAAACTGGGCACGCGATCTTGTTGCTGTCTGTCGGCATTAAAAGTGTCGGCCCAGACAAAAATTCTGAACAGTATAGTTTGTTAAGTAAGGTGACAGCTTTCATTTGGTATATGGCTGATGTTCGGCCAATACTTGGTATGAGTACTGGAGTCGTTTTATTATAATGCAAGTTTTTGAAATATGTACTTTGTTTTACCTTAAATAACTTTAATTATACTATTAACAAATAGTAAGTTTTTAAATTAAATAAAAAGCGCCATATCTTGCGTTTAGGACTTTGTAGGTGGGTTTTTATATTGCAGTTCTAAACAGAGAAATAAAATGGTTTTTTCAGGTCCTGTAATGGGCGGGTGAATTATTGCCTGCAAGTAAAACTGGGCGCGCGATCTTGTTGCTGTCCGTCGGCATTAATATTGTCGGCCCAGACAAATATTCTGAACAGTATATTTTGTTAAGTAAGGTAACAGCTTTCATTTGGTATATGGCTGATGTTCGGCCAATACTTGGTATGAGTACTGGAGTCGTTTTAATATAATGCCAGTTTTTGAAATATGTACTTTGTTTTACCTTAAAATCTTTAAATAATGTTTATAAAAATACAATTTTTTTTGTTTAAATAAAAAGCCTCACATCTTGTTTTTTAGACCTCGTTGTTGGATTTTCATTTTTCACGTTTTAACGGAGAAGTAAAATGGTTTTTTCAAGGCCTGTAATGGGCGGGTGAAGCTGTTGTCTGCAAGTAAAACTGGGCGCGCGATCTTGTTGCTGTCTGTCGGCATTAAAAGTGTCGGCCCAGACAAAAATTCTGAACAGTATAGTTTGTTAAGTAAGGTGACAGCTTTCATTTGGTATATGGCTGATGTTCGGCCAATACTTGGTATGAGTACTGGAGTCGTTTTAATATAATGCAAGTTTTTGAAATATGTACTTCGTTTTACCTGAAATAACTTTAATTATACTATTAACAAATAGTAAGTTTTTAAATTAAATAAAAAGCGCCATATCTTGCGTTTAGGACTTTGTAGGTTGATTTTTATATTGCAGTTTTAAACAGAGAAATAAAATGGTTTTTTCAGGTCCTGTAATGGGCGGGTGAATTATTGCCTGCAAGTAAAACTGGGAGCGCGATCTTGTTGCTGTCCGTCGGCATTAATATTGTCGACACAGACAAATATTCTGAACAGTATTTTTTGTTAAGTAAGGTGACAGCTTTCATTTGGTATATGGCTGATGTTCGGCCAATACATGGTATGAGTGTTGGACTCGTTATAATAAAATGCCATATTTTGAAAAATGTACTTTGTTTGATCTTAAATAATTTTAAAAAATGTTATTAAATTGCAAATTTTTTAGGTTAAATAAAAAGCCTTATATCTTGTGTTTAGGACCTCGTTGTTTAGTTTTTATATTGCACATTTTAATGGTAAAGTAAAATGTTTTTTTCAAGGCCTGTAATGGGCGGGTGAAGCTATTGCCTGCAAGTGAAACTGGGCGCGCGATCTTGTTGCTGTCCGTCGGCATTAAAAGTGTCGGCCCAGACAAAAATTCTGAACAGTATAGTTTGTTAAGTAAGGTGACAGCTTTCATTTGGTATATGGCTGATGTTCGGCCAATACTTGGTATGAGTACTGGAGTCGTTTTAATATAATGCCAGTTTTTGAAATATGTACTTTGTTTTACCTTAAATAACTTTAAATAATGTTTTTTAAAAATTAAAATTTTTTGTTTAAATAAAAAGCCTCACATCTTGTTTTTAGGACCTCGTTGTTGGATTTTCATTTTTCACGTTTTAACGGAGAAGTAAAATGGTTTTTTCAAGGCCTGTAATGGGCGGGTGAAGCTATTGCCTGCAAGTGAAACTGTGCGCGCGATCTTGTTGCTGTCCGTCGGCATTAAAAGTGTCAGCCCAGACAAAAATTCTGAACAGTATATTTTGTTAAGTAAGGTGACAGCTTTCATTTGGTATATGGCTGATGTTCGGCCAATACTTGGTATGAGTACTGGAGTCGTTTTAATAAAATGCAATATTTTGAAAAATGTATTTTTGTTTGACCTTAATAATTTTAAAAAATGTTATTAAATTGCAAATTTTTTAGGTTAAATAAAAAGCCTTATATCTTGTGTTTAGGACCTCGTTGTTGATTTTCATATTGCACATTTTAACGGTAAAGTAAAATGTTTTTTTTAAGGCCTGTAATGGGCGGGTGAAGCTATTGCCTGCAAGTGAAAATGGGCGCGCGATCTTGTTGCTGTCCGTCGGCATTAAAAGTGTCGGCCCAGACAAAAATTCTGAACAGTATATTTTGTTAAGTAAGGTGACAGCTTTCAGTTGGTATATGGCTGATGTTCGGCCAATACTTGGTATGAGTACTGGAGTCGTTTTAATATAATGCCAGTTTTTGAAATATGTACTTTGTTTTACCTTAAAATCTTTAAATAATGTTTATAAAAATACAATTTTTTTTTTGTTTAAATAAAAAGCCTCACATCTTGTTTTTAGGACCTCGTTGTTGGATTTTCATTTTTCACGTTTTAACGGAGAAGTAAAATGGTTTTTTCAAGGCCTGTAATGGGCGGTTGAAGCTGTTGTCTGCAAGTAAAACTGGGAGCGCGATCTTGTTGCTTTCTGTCGGCATTAAAAGTGTCGGCCCAGACAAAAATTCTGAACAGTATAGATTGTTAAGTAAGGTGACAGCTTTCATTTGTTATATGGCTGATGTTTGGCCAATACTTGGTATGAGTACTGGAGTCGTTTTAATATAATGCAAGTTTTTGAAATATGTACTTTGTTTTACCTTTAATAACTTTAATTATACTATTAACAAATAGTAAGTTTTTAAATTAAATAAAAAGCGCCATATCTTGCGTTTAGGACTTTGTAGGTGGATTTTTATATTGCAGTTTTAAACAGAGAAATAAAATGGTTTTTTCAGGTCCTGTAATGGGCGGGTGAATTATTGCCTGCAAGTAAAACTGGGCGCGCGATCTTGTTGCTGTCCGTCGGCATTAATATTGTCGGCCCAGACAAATATTCTGAACAGTATATTTTGTTAAGTAAGGTGACAGCTTTCATTTGGTATATGGCTGATGTTCGGCCAATACATGGTATGAGTGTTGGACTCGTTATAATAAAATGCCATATTTTGAAAAATGTACTTTGTTTGACCTTAAATAATTTAAAAAAATGTTATTAAATTGCAAATTTTTTAGGTTACATAAAAAGCCTTATATCTTGTGTTTAGGACCTCGTTGTTTAGTTTTTATATTGCACATTTTAATGGTAAAGTAAAATGTTTTTTTCAAGGCCTGTAATGGGCGGGTGAAGCTATTGCCTGCAAGTGAAACTGGGCGCGCGATCTTGTTGCTGTCCGTCGGCATTAAAAGTGTCGGCCCAGACAAAAATTCTGAACAGTATAGTTTGTTAAGTAAGGTGACAGCTTTCATTTGGTATATGGCTGATGTTCGGCCAATACTTGGTATGAGTACTGGAGTCGTTTTAATATAATGCCAGTTTTTGAAATATGTAGTTTGTTTTACCTTAAATAACTTTAAATAATGTTTTTTAAAAATTAAATTTTTTTGTTTAAATAAAAAGCCTCACATTTTGTTTTTAGGACCTCGTTGTTGGATTTTCATTTTTCACGATTTAACGGAGAAGTAAAATGGTTTATTCAAGGCCTGTAATGGGCGGGTGAAGCTGTTGTCTGCAAGTAAAACTGGGCACGCGATCTTGTTGCTGTCTGTCGGCATTAAAAGTGTCGGCCCAGACAAAAATTCTGAACAGTATAGTTTGTTAAGTAAGGTGACAGCTTTCATTTGGTATATGGCTGATGTTCGGCCAATACTTGGTATGAGTACTGGAGTCGTTTTATTATAATGCAAGTTTTTGAAATATGTACTTTGTTTTACCTTAAATAACTTTAATTATACTATTAACAAATAGTAAGTTTTTAAATTAAATAAAAAGCGCCATATCTTGCGTTTAGGATTTTGTAGGTGGATTTTTATATTGCAGTTTTAAACAGAGAAATAAAATGGTTTTTTCAGGTCCTGTAATGGGCGGGTGAATTATTGCCTGCAAGTAAAACTGGGCGCGCGATCTTGTTGCTGTCCGTCGGCATTAATATTGTCGGCCCAGACAAATATTCTGAACAGTATATTTTGTTAAGTAAGGTGACAGCTTTCAGTTGGTATATGGCTGATGTTCGGCCAATACATGGTATGAGTGTTGGACTCGTTATAATAAAATGACATATTTTGAAAAATTTACTTTGTTTGACCTTAAAGAATTTTAAAAAATGTTATTAAATTGCAAATTTTTTAGGTTAAATAAAAAGCCTTATATCTTGGGTTTAGGACCTCGTTGTTGAGTTTTCATATTGCACATTTTAACGGTAAAGTAAAATGTTTTTTTTAAGGCCTGTAATGGGCGGGTGAAGCTATTGCCTGCAAGTGAAACTGGGCGCGCGATCTTGTTGCTGTCTGTCGGCATTAAAAGTGTCGGCCCAGACAAAAATTCTGAACAGTATAGTTTGTTAAGTAAGGTGACAGCTTTCATTTGGTATATGGCTGATGTTCGGCCAATACTTGGTATGAGTACTGGAGTCGTTTTAATATAATGCAAGTTTTTGAAATATGTACTTTGTTTTACCTGAAATAACTTTAATTATACTATTAACAAATAGTAAGTTTTTAAATTAAATAAAAAGCGCCATATCTTGCGTTTAGGACTTTGTAGGTGGATTTTTATATTGCAGTTTTAAACAGAGAAATAAAATGGTTTTTTCAGGTCCTGTAATGGGCGGGTGAATTATTGCCTGCAAGTAAAACTGGGCGCGCGATCTTGTTGCTGTCCGTCGGCATTAATATTGTCGGCCCAGACAAATATTCTGAACAGTATATTTTGTTAAGTAAGGTGACAGCTTTCATTTGGTATATGGCTGATGTTCGGCCAATACATGGTATGAGTGTTGGACTCGTTATAATAAAATGCCATATTTTGAAAAATGTACTTTGTTTGATCTTAAATAATTTTAAAAAATGTTATTAAATTGCAAATTTTTTAGGTTAAATAAAAAGCCTTATATCTTGTGTTTAGGACCTCGTTGTTTAGTTTTTATATTGCACATTTTAATGGTAAAGTAAAATGTTTTTTTCAAGGCCTGTAATGGGCGGGTGAAGCTATTGCCTGCAAGTGAAACTGGGCGCGCGATCTTGTTGCTGTCCGTCGGCATTAAAAGTGTCGGCCCAGACAAAAATTCTGAACTGTATAGATTGTTAAGTAAGGTGACAGCTTTCATTTGGTATATGGCTGATGTTCGGCCAATACTTGGTATGAGTACTGGAGTCGTTTAAATATAATGCCAGTTTTTGAAATATGTACTTTGTTTTACCTTAAAAACTTTAAATAATGTTTTTAAAAATACAATTTTTTTGTTTAAATAAAAAGCCTCACATCTTGTTTTTAGGACCTCGTTGTTGGATTTTCATTTTTCACGTTTTAACGGCGAAGTAAAATGGTTTTTTCAAGGCCTGTAATGGGCGGGTGAAGCTGTTGTCTGCAAGTGAAACTGGGCACGCGATCTTGTTGCTGTCCGTCGGCATTAAAAGTGTCGGCCCAGACAAAAATTATGATAAGATTATTTTGTTAAGTAAGGTGACAGCTTTCATTTGGTACATGGCTGATGTTCGGCCAATACTTGGTATGAGTACTGAAGTCGTTTTAATATAATGCCAGTTTTTGAAATATGTACATTGTTTTACCTTAAAAACTTTAAATAATGTTTTTAAAAATACAATTTTTTTTGTTTAAATAAAAAGCCTCACATCTTGTTTTTAGGACCTCGTTGTTTGATTTTCATTTTTCACGTTTTAACGGAGAAGTATAATGGTTTTTTCAAGGCCTGTAATGGGCGGGTGAAGCTGTTGTCTGCAAGTAAAACTAGGCGCGCGATCTTGTTGCTGTCCGTCGGCATTAAAAGTGTCAGCCCAGACAAAAATTCTGAACAGTTTAGTTTGTTAACTAAGGCGACAGCTTTCATTTGGTATATAGCTGATGTTCGGTCAATACTTGGTATGAGTACTGGAGTCGTTTTAATATAATGCAAGTTTTTGAAATATGTACTTTGTTTTACCTTAAATAACTTTAATTATACTATTAACAAATAAAAGTTTTTACATTAAATAAAAAGTTCCATATCTTGCGTTTAGGACCTTGTAGGTGGATTTTTATATTGCAGTTTTAAACAGAGAAATAAAATGGTTTTTTCAGGTCCTGTAATGGGCGGGCGAATTATTGCCTTCAAGTAAAACTGGGCGCGCGATCTTGTTGCTGTCCGTCGGCATTAAAATTGTCGGCCCAGACAAATATTCTGAACAGTATATTTTGTTAACTAAGGTGACAGCTTTCATTTGGTATATGGCTGATGTTCGGCCAATACATGGTATGAGTGTTGGACTCGTTATAATAAAATGCCATATTTTGAAAAATGTATTTTTGTTTGACCTTAATAATTTTAAAAAATGTTATTAAATTGCAAATTTTTTAGGTTAAATAAAAAGCCTTATATCTTGTGTTTAGGACCTCGTTGTTGAGTTTTCATATTGCACATTTTAACGGTAAAGTAAAATGTTTTTTTTAAGGCCTGTAATGGGCGGGTGAAGCTATTGCCTGCAAGTGAAACTGGGCGCGCGATCTTGTTGCTGTCCGTCGGCATTAAAAGTGTCGGCCCAGACAAAAATTCTGAACAATATATTTTGTTAAGTAAGGTGACAGCTTTCATTTGGTATATGGCTGATCTTCGGCCAATACTTGGTATGGGTACTGGAGTCGTTTTAATATAATGCCAGTTTTTGAAATATGTACTTTGTTTTACCTTAAAATCTTTAAATAATGTTTATAAAAATACAATTTTTTTTGTTTAAATAAAAAGCCTCACATCTTGGTTTTAGGACCTCGTTGTTGGATTTTCATTTTTCACGTTTTAACGGAGAAGTAAAATGGTTTTTTCAAGGCCTGTAATGGGCGGTTGAAGCTGTTGTCTGCAAGTAAAACTGGGCGCGCGATCTTGTTGCTGTCTGTCGGCATTAAAAGTGTCGGCCCAGACAAAAATTCTAAACAGTATAGTTTGTTAAGTAAGGTGACAGCTTTCATTTGGTATATGGCTGCTGTTCGGCCAATACTTGGTATGAGTACTGGAGTCGTTTTAATATAATGCAAGTTTTTGAAATATGTACTTTGTTTTACCTTAAATAACTTTAATTATACTATTAACAAATAGTAAGTTTCTAAATTAAATAAAAAGATCCATATCTTGCGTTTAGGACCTTGTAGGTGGATTTTTATATTGCAGTTTTAAACAGAGAAATAAAATGGTTTTTTCAGGTCCTGTAATGGGCGGGTGAATTATTGCCTTCAAGTAAAACTGGGCGCGCGATCTTGTTGCTGTCCGTCGGCAATAAAATTGTCGGCCCAGACAAATATTCTGAACAGTATATTTTGTTAATTAAGGTGACAGCTTTCATTTGGTATATGGCTGATGTTCGGCCAATACATGGTATGAGTGTTGGACTCGTTATAATAAAATGCCATATTTTGAAAAATGTATTTTTGTTTGACCTTAATAATTTTAAAAAATGTTATTAAATTGCAAATTTTTTAGGTTAAATAAAAAGCCTTATATCTTGTGTTTAGGACCTCGTTGTTGAGTTTCCATATTGCACATTTTAACGGTAAAGTAAAATGTTTTTTTTAAGGCCTGTAATGGGCGGGTGAAGCTATTGCCTGCAAGTGAAACTGGGCGCGCGATCTTGTTGCTGTCCGTCGGCATTAAAAGTGTCGGCCCAGACAAAAATTCTGAACAGTATATTTTGTTAAGTAAGGTGACAGCTTTCATTTGGTATATGGCTGATGTTCGGCCAATACTTGGTATGAGTACTGGAGTCGTTTTAATATAATGCCAGTTTTTGAAATATGTACTTTGTTTTACCTTAAAATCTTTAAATTATGTTTATAAAAATACAATTTTTTTTGTTTAAATAAAAAGCCTCACATCTTGTTTTTAGGACCTCGTTGTTGGATTTTCATTTTTCACGTTTTAACGGAGAAGTAAAATGGTTTTTTCAAGGCCTGTAATGGGCGGTTGAAGCTGTTGTCTGCAAGTAAAACTGGGCGCGCGATCGTGTTGCTGTCTGTCGGCATTAAAAGTGTCGGCCCAGACAAAAATTCTGAACAGTATAGTTTGTTAAGTAAGGTGACAGCTTTCATTTGGTATATGGCTGATGTTCGGCCAATACTTGATATGAGTACTGGAGTCGTTTTAATATAATGCAAGTTTTTGAAATATGTACTTTGTTTTACCTTAAATAACTTTAATTATACTATTAACAAATAGTAAGTTTTTAAATTAAATAAAAAGCGCCATATCTTGCGTTTAGGACTTTGTAGGTGGATTTTTATATTGCAGTTTTAAACAGAGAAATACAATGGTTTTTTCAGGTCCTGTAATGGGCGGGTGAATTATTGCCTGCAAGTAAAACTGGGCGCGCGATCTTGTTGCTGTCCGTCGGCATTAATATTGTCGGCCCAGACAAATATTCTGAACAGTATATTTTGTTAAGTAAGGTGACAGCTTTCATTTGGTATATGGCTGATGTTCGGCCAATACATGGTATGAGTGTTGGACTCGTTATAATAAAATGCCATATTTTGAAAAATGTACTTTGTTTGACCTTAAATAATTTTAAAAAATGTTATTAAATTGCAAATTTTTTAGGTTACATAAAAAGCCTTATATCTTGTGTTTAGGACCTCGTTGTTTTGTTTTTATATTGCACATTTTAATGGTAAAGTAAAATGTTTTTTTCAAGGCCTGTAATGGGCGGGTGAAGCTATTGCCTGCAAGTGAAACTGGGCGCGCGATCTTGTTGCTGTCCGTCGGCATTAAAAGTGTCGGCCCAGACAAAAATTCTGAACAGTATAGTTTGTTAAGTAAGGTGACAGCTTTCATTTGGTATATGGCTGATGTTCGGCCAATACTTGGTATGAGTACTGGAGTCGTTTTAATATAATGTCAGTTTTTGAAATATGTAGTTTGTTTTACCTTAAATAACTTTAAATAATGTTTTTTAAAAATTAAATTTTTTTGTTTAAATAAAAAGCCTCACATCTTGTTTTTAGGACCTCGTTGTTGGATTTTAATTTTTCACGTTTTAACGGAGAAGTAAACTGGTTTTTTTCAAGGCCTGTAATGGGCGGTTGAAGCTGTTGTCTGCAAGTAAAACTGGGCGCGCGATCTTGTTGCTGTCTGTCGGCATTAAAAGTGTCGGCCCAGACAAAAATTCTGAACAGTATAGTTTGTTAAGTAAGGTGACAGCTTTCATTTGGTATATGGCTGATGTTCGGCCAATACTTGGTATGAGTACTGGAGTCGTTTTAATATAATGCAAGTTTTTGAAATATGTACTTTGTTTTACCTTAAATAACTTTAATTATACTATTAACAAATAGTAAGTTTTTAAATTAAATAAAAAGCGCCATATCTTGCGTTTAGGACTTTGTAGGTAGATTTTTATATTGCAGTTTTAAACAGAGAAATAAAATGGTTTTTTCAGGTCCTGTAATGGGCGGGTGAATTAATGCCTGCAAGTAAAACTGGGCGCACGATCTTGTTGCTGTCCGTCGGCATTAATATTGTCGGCCCAGACAAATATTCTGAACAGTATATTTTGTTAAGTAAGGTGACAGCTTTCATTTGGTATATGGCTGATGTTCGGCCAATACATGGTATGAGTGTTGGACTCGTTATAATAAAATGCCATATTTTGAAAAATGTACTTTGTTTGACCTTAAATAATTTTAAAAAATGTTATTAAATTGCAAATTTTTTAGGTTACATAAAAAGCCTTATATCTTGTGTTTAGGACCTCGTTGTTTAGTTTTTATATTGCACATTTTAATGTTAAAGTAAAATGTTTTTTTCAAGGCCTGTAATGGGCGGGTGAAGCTGTTGTCTGCAAGTAAAACTGGGCACGCGATCTTGTTGCTGTCTGTCGTCATTAAAAGTGTCGGCCCAGACAAAAATTCTGAACAGTACAGTTTTTTAAGTAAGGTGACAGCTTTCATTTGGTATATGGCTGATGTTCGGCCAATACTTGGTATGAGTACTGGAGTCGTTTTATTATAATGCAAGTTTTTGAAATATGTACTTTGTTTTACCTTAAATAACTTTAATTATACTATTAACAAATAGTAAGTTTTTAAATTAAATAAAAAGCGCCATATCTTGCGTTTAGGACTTTGTAGGTGGATTTTTATATTGCAGTTTTAAACAGAGAAATAAAATGGTTTTTTCAGGTCCTGTAATGGGCGGGTGAATTATTGCCTGCAAGTAAAACTGGGCGCGCGATCTTGTTGCTGTCCGTCGGCATTAATATTGTCGGCCCAGACAAATATTCTGAACAGTATATTTTGTTAAGTAAGGTGACAGCTTTCAGTTGGTATATGGCTGATGTTCGGCCAATACATGGTATGAGTGTTGGACTCGTTATAATAAAATGCCATATTTTGAAAAATGTACTTTGTTTGACCTTAAATAATTTTAAAAAATGTTATTAAATTGCAAATTTTTTAGGTAAAATAAAAAGCCTTATATCTTGTGTTTAGGACCTCGTTGTTGAGTTTTCATATTGCACATTTTAACGGTAAAGTAAAATGTTTTTTTTAAGGCCTGTAATGGGCGGGTGAAGCTATTGCCTGCAAGTGAAACTGGGCGCGCGATCTTGTTGCTGTCCGTCGGCATTAAAAGTGTCGGCCCAGACAAAAATTCTGAACAGTATTATTTGTTAAGTAAGGTAACAGCTTTCATTTGGTATATGGCTGATGTTCGGCCAATACTTGGTATGAGTACTGGAGTCGTTTTAATATAATGCCAGTTTTTGAAATATGTACTTTGTTTTACCTTAAAATCTTTAAATAATGTTTATAAAAATACAATTTTTTTGTTTAAATAAAAAGCCTCACATCTTGTTTTTTAGACCTCGTTGTTGGATTTTCATTTTTCACGTTTTAACGGAGAAGTAATATGGTTTTTTCAAGGCCTGTAATGGGCGGGTGAAGCTGTTGTCTGCAAGTAAAACTGGGCGCGCGATCTTGTTGCTGTCTGTCGGCATTAAAAGTGTCGGCCCAGACAAAAATTCTGAACAGTATAGTTTTTTAAGTAAGGTGACAGCTTTCATTTGGTATATGGCTGATGTTCGGCCAATACTTGGTATGAGTACTGGAGTCGTTTTAATATAATGCAAGTTTTTGAAATATGTACTTCGTTTTACCTGAAATAACTTTAATTATACTATTAACAAATAGTAAGTTTTTAAATTAAATAAAAAGCGCCATATCTTGCGTTTAGGACTTTGTAGGTGGATTTTTATATTGCAGTTTTAAACAGAGAAATAAAATGGTTTTTTCAGGTCCTGTAATGGGCGGGTGAATTATTGCCTGCAAGTAAAACTGGGCGCGCGATCTTGTTGCTGTCCGTCGGCATTAATATTGTCGGCCCAGACAAATATTCTGAACAGTATTTTTTGTTAAGTAAGGTGACAGCTTTCATTTGGTATATGGCTGATGTTCGGCCAATACATGGTATGAGTGTTGGACTCGTTATAATAAAATGCCATATTTTGAAAAATGTACTTTGTTTGATCTTAAATAATTTTAAAAAATGTTATTAAATTGCAAATTTTTTAGGTTAAATAAAAAGCCTTATATCTTGTGTTTAGGACCTCGTTGTTTAGTTTTTATATTGCACATTTTAATGGTAAAGTAAAATGTTTTTTTCAAGGCCTGTAATGGGCGGGTGAAGCTATTGCCTGCAAGTGAAACTGGGCGCGCGATCTTGTTGCTGTCCGTCGGCATTAAAAGTGTCGGCCCAGACAAAAATTCTGAACAGTATAGTTTGTTAAGTAAGGTGACAGCTTTCATTTGGTATATGGCTGATGTTCGGCCAATACTTGGTATGAGTACTGGAGTCGTTTTAATATAATGCCAGTTTTTGAAATATGTACTTTGTTTTACCTTAAATAACTTTAAATAATGTTTTTTAAAAATTAAAATTTTATGTTTAAATAAAAAGCCTCACATCTTGTTTTTAGGACCTCGTTGTTGGATTTTCATTTTTCACGTTTTAACGGAGAAGTAAAATGGTTTTTTCAAGGCCTGTAATGGGCGGGTGAAGCTGTTGTCTGCAAGTGAAACTGGGCACGCGATCTTGTTGCTGTCCGTCGGCATTAAAAGTGTCGGCCCAGACAAAAATTATGATTAGTATATTTTGTTAAGTAAGGTGACAGCTTTCATTTGGTACATGGCTGATGTTCGGCCAATACTTGGTATGAGTACTGGAGTCGTTTTAATATAATGCCAGTTTTTGAAATATGTACTTTGTTTTACCTTAAAAACTTTAAATAATGTTTTTAAAAATACAATTTTTTTTGTTTAAATAAAAAGCCTTACATCTTGTTTTTAGGACCTCGTTGTTGGATTTTTATTTTTCACGTTTTAACGGAGAAGTATAATGGTTTTTTCAAGACCTGTAATGGGCGGGTGAAGCTGTTGTCTGCAAGTAAAACTAGGCGCGCGATAATGTTGCTGTCTGTCGGCATTAAATGTGTCGGCCCAGACAAAAATTCTGAACAGTTTAGTTTGTTAACTAAGGTGACAGCTTTCATTTGGTATATGGCTGATGTTCGGTCAATACTTGGTATGAGTACTGGAGTCGTTTTAATATAATGCAAGTTTTTGAAATATGTACTTTGTTTTACCTTAAATAACTTTAATTATACTATTAACAAATATTAAGTTTTTAAATTAAATAAAAAGCGCCATATCTTGCGTTTAGGACTTTGTAGGTGGATTTTTATATTGCAGTTTTAAACAGAGAAATAAAATGGTTTTTTCAGGTCCTGTAATGGGCGGGTGAATTATTGCCTGCAAGTAAAACTGGGCGCGCGATCTTGTTGCTGTCCGTCGGCATTAATATTGTCGGCCCAGACAAATATTCTGAACAGTATATTTTGTTAAGTAAGGTGACAGCTTTCATTTGGTATATGGCTGATGTTCGGCCAATACATGGTATGAGTGTTGGACTCGTTATAATAAAATGCCATATTTTGAAAAATGTACTTTGTTTGATCTTAAATAATTTTAAAAAATGTTATTAAATTGCAAATTTTTTAGGTTAAATAAAAAGCCTTATATCTTGTGTTTAGGACCTCGTTGTTTAGTTTTTATATTGCACATTTTAATGGTAAAGTAAAATGTTTTTTTCAAGGCCTGTAATGGGCGGGTGAAGCTATTGCCTGCAAGTGAAACTGGGCGCGCGATCTTGTTGCTGTCCGTCGGCATTAAAAGTGTCGGCCCAGACAAAAATTCTAAACAGTATAGTTTGTTAAGTAAGGTGACAGCTTTCATTTGGTATATGGCTGATGTTCGGCCAATACTTGGTATGGGTACTGGAGTCGTTTTAATATAATGCCAGTTTTTGAAATATGTACTTTGTTTTACCTTAAATAACTTTAAATAATGTTTTTTAAAAATTAATTTTTTTTGTTTAAATAAAAAGCCTCACATCTTGTTTTTAGGACCTCGTTGTTGGATTTTCATTTTTCACGTTTTAACGGAGAAGTAAAATGGTTTTTTCAAGGCCTGTAATGGGCGGGTGAAGCTGTTGTCTGCAAGTAAAACTGGGCACGCGATCTTGTTGCTGTCTGTCGGCATTAAAAGTGTCGGCCCAGACAAAAATTCTGAACAGTATAGTTTGTTAAGTAAGGTGACAGATTTCATTTGGTATATGGCTGATGTTCGGCCAATACTTGGTATGAGTACTGGAGTCGTTTTATTATAATGCAAGTTTTTGAAATATGTACTTTGTTTTACCTTAAATAACTTTAATTATACTATTAACAAATAGTAAGTTTTTTAATTAAATAAAAAGCGCCATATCTTGCGTTTAGGACTTTGTAGGTGGATTTTTATATTGCAGTTTTAAACAGAGAAATAAAATGGTTTTTTCAGGTCCTGTAATGGGCGGGTGAATTATTGCCTGCAAGTAAAACTGGGCGCGCGATCTTGTTGCTGTCCGTCGGCATTAATATTGTCGGCCCAGACAAATATTCTGAACAGTATATTTTGTTAAGTAAGGTGACAGCTTTCAGTTGGTATATGGCTGATGTTCGGCCAATACATGGTATGAGTGTTGGACTCGTTATAATAAAATGCCATATTTTGAAAAATGTACTTTGTTTGACCTTAAATAATTTTAAAAAATGTTATTAAATTGCAAATATTTTAGGTTAAATAAAAAGCCTTATATCTTGTGTTTAGGACCTCGTTGTTTAGTTTTTATATTGCACATTTTAACGGTAAAGTAAAATGTTTTTTTCAAGGCCTGTAATGGGCGGGTGAAGCTATTGCCTGCAAGTGAAACTGGGCGCGCGATCTTGTTTCTGTCCGTCGGCATTAAAAGTGTCGGCCCAGACAAAAATTCTGAACAGTATAGTTTGTTAAGTAAGGTGACAGCTTTCATTTGGTATATGGCTGATGTTCGGCCAATACTTGGTATGAGTACTGGAGTCGTTTTAATATAATGCCTGTTGTTGAAATATGTACTTTGTTTTACCTAAAATAACTTTAAATAATGTTTTGTAAAAATTAAATTTTTTTGTTTAAATAAAAAGCCTCACATCTTGTGTTTAGGACCTCGTTGTTGGATTTTCATTTTTCACATTTTAACGGAGAAGTAAAATGGTTTTTTCAAGGCCTGTAATGGGCGGGTGAATTATTGCCTGCAAGTGAAACACTGGCGCGCGATCTTGTTGCTGTCCGTCGGCAGTAAAATTGTCGGCCCAGACAAATATTCTGATCAGTATATTTTGTTAAGTAAGGTGACAGCTTTCATTTGGTACATGGCTGATGTTCGGCCAATACATGGTATGAGTCCTGGAGACGTTTAGATATAAAGAAATTTTAAAAAAATATGGGCTGTTTTTATCTTGATATTCAACAATTTAAGTTTTATATTGTTTAAAACTTTTTTTTTATATTATGGTTCATATATGTTGTTATGTTGTATATTTCATACATTTTTCTGTCTTTTATATGCTTTTATCTTTGTTAAATTATGTTTAAAATGTGATGTTTTCAGCGTTGTAGTAGAATTCCCTCCCATACAGTATGGCGCCATGTTTTGCTTTTGCTGTCCAGCGCATTTACTTGACCACGGTCAACGAATCCCAGTCCCTTTTTTTTTTTTTTTTTTTTTTTTTTTTGAACGGGTGGCCTACGGTGTGAACCAGCTGCCATGAATCCCGCTACAGGTAACCTTAGATTCACTGACTTGGAAGGACACATACAAAAATCCAAAAAATGTTCCGAAGATGCACGAACACATTCGAACAGACGTGCGCGAAAAACGCGGGTTTTTAATTTAACAATGTCGGCGATAAGAGATAAATTACAAAATTTCGTTTTAAATGAAAGCGAACAGACCATATACAGATACGTGGATACAAATCCAATTATAATAATTTTTTGGATTGTTTGAAGAATGAAGGATATTCCTTTTCTAAAAGAGACAGTACCGTGCATGTCAAAGCAGGTAATAAATATTTCTGTTTGAAATGTGTGATTTGATTATAGTTTATATTATGATGAACTTTGTTTATGTAGTGTGAGCTGGAAAAAAAATTATCTTTAGATTTTTATGGGGCTCATCTCTAGAATGTGATACAAGGGCGCAGTAGCGTAGCTAGGATTTCTTTTTGTGAGGGGGGGGTGGCACATTTAGTTATTCACCCATCCCTTCCAATAAAGCGGGTGGTCCGGGGGTCTTCCCCTGGAAAAAATATCATTTCAAGGTCCAAATAGGTGGTATTAAGCCTTTTTCATGCCACAATTCAAAATATATAACTGGCAGAAAATACTATATTCTTTGTAAGGAAATTGGTTTGTTTGAACAATTTAATTATTATTTAAATGGGCTACGAAGATCTTATGCAAACTGCTTGCCAATGAAACAATCAAATTAAAATGCAGTATCTTGGAATTTAATTTACCGTCAAAAACAGAATGCTAGAACTTGACTGCTTCAAACTGCACTGTTATAAGGACCAAACGGGTGTCGCCCTGGTCGGCCGAGGAAGGCGTTTTATGGCCATGAGTAGTGGGGGTTTTCAGCCTAAATACCCGACCTTGAGCCCTCTGTCATTGTAAGGGGAGTGGGGAGGGAAGCATCAACCCTTTGTTTGGGTGAATCGTAGCTTAGCTTGACCGACCTTCCAGACATCTACTTCAAGAGTTTTACACATTTCAGTGGCCAGTGTTTTCAGGTAGTGAATTCACCGAATTATTTTTTTCCTTTTGTGGGGGCCACGGGCGGTTCCTCTGGGCTCCCCCCTCACTAAGCCACTGCAAGGGCACCCATATCTATGGGCAGGGGTGGGGCGTGTCCCCCCCCCCCATCTTTCAGGAAAAGGAATAAAATTAGATGTTTTTGAGGACTTTTGCCAAATTTTGAGTAATTTTTGGCACTTTTTGGATATTTTTGGTCTGCCCCCTCCCCTTACGAACTATCATATGGTCTGCCAAGAAATATTTAAGGCTATGTATGTATGTTTACCTGCTATTTTAAGTCTACCTAGAATTTCTAGCCATCTGCCTGGCAGGAAAAAAAGAGATGTCACTACAGTTGTTGATTGATGATTTAAAAGTAACATCAGTACTAATTCAATACTCTTAAGGAAATTATAAAACTTAACTAAATTTATTTGAAACATTTAAAGAGCTACTAGAATTTTAAAAAACAAAGCCAAAGAAAGGTAGGTATCAAAGTTGTTTACTTATGTAGGTATGAAAAATAAATCACTCATTATATTTAAATAATTTTACTTATGACCTTAATCCAGAGTGATCTGTTAATTTTTTAGTTATTAATTTTGATGATAAATGATAAAAAAAAGGGTAGTGGACCATTATTAAATTATGTTAAATGCTGTTATGTTGCTTTCTTTCAAACCATCTAAAGTTGTGGATTTCCACCATAGACCCAGTTTTGTAAAAGTATCAGAATTTTTTACGACTTTTATAAATGATATTAGTTCCAATATATTTCTTTATATATAGTGCACTATAATTCAAAACATATTGTACACCATAATGAGATACATTCAATAAATTAAGTAATGTTCAATACAGAAAAAAAAATATTTTTGTCACTAATGTTTACCATACCTCTATCCATTTCCCTGAGAAGTTATACATACATCCCCTGATAGACAGTAGTTGTGGAATTATATAGTGTGATATGTATTACATACAAGGGAATAAACTGCTTAAATGGTAATAATTGTGTATGCCTCTCTGGAAGATATTATCTCAATATATGAAGTAATCTCTGCGAAACAATTTCTACAAATGTCAGTTTATTTTATATGTAAACTAAATTGCAAATGTGTCCAGAAGATAATTATCACAATGAAATTAAAATTAAGTGATTCTGCTTAAGATAAATTTATTCACTGTCACATTTATTCATCTGCTTTTTAGCATCAGTCACTTTTATTTAAACAATTATGTAACTTAAGCCTACAGATATTTGACAACGCTCTTTCACTGAGAGCATCAGAGTTATTTTAACATTCATGCTACTGAAAAATAACATTGGGAGATAACACATTAAAATATAATGAGAAACACATTTTATTTTAAGGAGGTACATTTTTATATTTTAATGTTCATCAAAATTGTTCTTAAAAACACTCAATGCAATCAGTTGACGCCGACCGCCAATGCTCCTCTGTCGCATAGACCGCTATGCCTCATCAGCGTCTCGCAAAAGCGTGTGCACCGAACGCGCCCGTGCGCGCAGCAAAGTGCAGTTCGTGCGACGAGGCGAACGCCATACAACGAGTGCTACACCGGCGCAAGGATCCGGCCGGGTGTGGCATATCCTTCCGCCGCACTACAACAAATCGTTATAATTATGTTTTTCCACAGGATTTTATTAAACATTATTTTTTATTAATTAATAATTAAGTCTTTGCAAAATCATGTTTCAATGTGCGATTTGTCCCGAACCTGGCCGGTTCAGTTTCCCGCGAAATTCACACGTTTCCGCGGGAGGGCTGGCGGGGGAGGGGGGTCGTGCGCGGCGACACCGCCAGTGTCCTTCGAGAGCTCAACCAGGCCGGCAGCCTGCGCGCAACGCGGAACCTTCAACCTTTGCATTCACCGACATGTAGTTTTCCATAGTGTAATTTCTTTTCAACCTTTTGTACAGTTCCGCGGTCGGCCTAAATTTACCATGAGGTACTTAACTTAATTCAATCAGTGCTCCGAGATGAGGGTTTTACGTCATACGTAAGTACTGTGGGGAGAGTATGTGTTTTTACGTCGGCGCTTCACGCCCAACCTAGCCTACAGGCTACTTAGTTTTGGCCCGCACGGGGCAGCCAGCAGGCGACACGTGCCATCCAACTTAATAACGATTCAGTCCCTGGGACACACCTAGACACCACGTAGAGTCGCCGGAGACACGGGCCTACGTGTTGCTAGCCCAGTTTATCAAGTGTAATGTGTTAGTGGAATAGTTGTTCGCCTAAGTGTAATTCGTCATGTCAGGGCTTATGTATCACCGTCGTACGGCAGTGCGCCACCAAACTTAATAACGATTCAGTCCCTGGGACACACCTAGTCACCACGTAGAGTCGCCGGAGACACGGGCCTACGTGTTGCTAGCCCAGTTTATCCAGAGCTAGGTATTAGTGTAGTGTATTGTGCTTCAAAATATCGTGTGCCATGTCAGAGTGTCTTTTGTAACTTTCGCGTCACGTATACGAGTCTGCCCCTCACGCGCATAAGAATCGTGAGCCGCCACTGAGGAAGTGAGCTGCGCGTGTGACTAGTCGCGTCGGGCAAACCGTTACGGCCAGAACGGGCAGCACCATGTATTGGGCTGTGCTGTATTAAAATCACCAACTATCTGAAGAGGTTTTGTGTTATTATTCAGGCGTCCCGAGTGGCCTCAACAGCTCGGGGGGCCCTACTGCGTTGACCCCTACCTCTAGCCACAAGGCCGAACCTTCCCTGAGAACACGAACCTAACAAAATCACGTCTATATAATCGGAGGTAGCGGGGACGGCGTCAAATTGGCGCCCGACTAGTGTGGCTTTCATTTTCTAAAAATTAATTTCCAAATTTTGTTTCAAATTTTTCAAATTTTTTCTCAAATTTTTCAAATTTTATACTTCAAATTAGTGTACCAGTAAGGGCTCGCGTAGGAAGTCAGGAATCGCGCGGAAACGGACGCGACGCGCAGACAGCCAAAGGAGCGGGCACCTGGCGATAGGCGCGCGTCAAGTTACACGCCAGACGCGCATCAAGTTACGCGCCAGGCGAGATAACGGCTGTGGGAGCGGAAGTCCGCGCGCCTCACACACGGATCAGGTGGCGCAGCTGCGCAGCTGCTACGCGCCGAACATGAGCACGAACATGAGCCGTGACGGAGCGGTAAAGATAGACATGGAAGGGGTATGCCACGCATGCCTTCTGCCAGGGTTGCCAATAAATCATGCCGCGGCAGGGGTTTTCGCCACCTGTACCTGCGACACAGATAGGAAGCACAAAACAGACTTTGACGACAGAAAATCAGGGCCGACGTCTACAATTCAGTGCGGCGCGAGGGGATGTCATCGGCGGCCCGATGAGGTGGCGTTCTGCCACCAGTGCGGCACCGTGAGGCACCGCTCGTGCACCGAGGCCCGGGAGTTCCTCAACTTCCGGAATGGGCTATTCATGTGCCGCGCGTGCGAGCTCGCGCTGGACAGACCGTCAGCGACGCCGGCGGCCCCTGTCGCACCGCGCCCCGGCGGCACCCTCAAGCTGCCGGAGTTCGGAGGGCAGGAGCACGAGGACCCCGCAAAGTTCCTCCGGACCTGCCGGGACAGGCTGGCACGATACGCGGTTCCTACAGATGAGTGGACGGAGAAGGCGTGCGATCAGCTGAGGGGGTGTGCCCTTGACTGGTGGACCACAGCCGGAGAATACGGCATGGAGTGGGGCGACTTCGCCAACGGACTGGAGGAGCATTGGCAGTCGGCGTCACAGTTACAAATAATATTGATAAAATCCTTGCCAATATACATGTGCCATTGACGTCGACCCAATTGTCTCCCCGGCTCCTTCAGGCCGTTATGCCACGCCAGCGCCATATCTTGCGTGTGTTGTGCGGCGCAAGTGAGAGTGACGTGCGACGTTTTTGTTTCCATACAGGATTTGACATATTATTTATTGTAAATATATTTTTGTTTTACGTTTTGTATATTTTTTTACTTATATTTTATTATAATTAATTTCATATTGAAGGGTTATGTATTTTTGTAAGTTTTAATTGTTCACCGGGCGCCAAGGTCGTGGCTTCCGCCTGTGACCAATCAGGGTGTTCCACGGGCTCGCGGAGGAGGGGGGAGATGCGGGCGCTCAGGCGTGGCAGGGGAGTGGGAGGGCAGTCGTGGACCCGGCACGAGAGGCGACGGACGTGTTGGTGACGCCGCTCCGGGACGGTGAGAAAAGCGGGCGCAGTATTAGCACAGGTTCTAGACTTTTGCCGTGCGAAGACGTTTTCTCAACTTTGCAATCGAGCTTGTTGATTTGCAGTTATGGTTGCGAGTTTTCATTTCATTATTTCGCACATGTGTGTTCAGCTTTCAATTCGGGCGAGTCGCGATTCATTTTTGCAAACTGGTCATTCGCAGTCATAGGTTCTGTGTTTTTTTCATTTCTCTCTGGCCAGTGCGGAGTACAGTCAGACAGGCATCCTATCACACGCGGGTCATCAGAATTATATTCCTTACTGTAGGAGTAATAGTCATCACGGGCAGGACATCCCGTAATTTTCTGAACCAGATCAGTGCGTGGAACCGGGTTTCGACCCACCTAGAAATAATCACAGGCGGAAACGTGACAACCCCATGTAAAGTGTTCGGCGTTTTGAGTTATAAACTTTATTCGAGTTGTTCTAATTTCATCTCTGGAGACTAAGTTCCTCGGCCACGCGGCCCGAACCCCCCTCTAACGAACCCTGAGTAGCCGGCAGGACAGCAGCATTGTCAGGAACTAGTCGACCAGCCCACGACATGTGGCGCCCTAACTAGTGTGGCCTAGCCAAAATAAGTTTTCGAACTTTGTCTATGTTAAAAGACTATGCATGCGGAACATTGATCAGTGGCAAAAGTCGTAGTGCACGGGACATTGGACATAGTTTTTTCGGACATTGTGTGCGGGGCGAGACGAGACGCGGAGACAGTCGTGAGATGTGGGAGTAGCTGCACAGGAAACGGGCGCGACACAGCAGCGCGGGAGCGAGATAACGTGGGGCGTCTCACGCCAGCATCGTATTTCGCGCGGCAGAGCAGCGCGGCTTATCGCTGGCCGCACGGGATCACGTATCTCGCGACGGGAAGAGATCGCCGACCTGGGGGAGATATAATCGCGGAAGATACGAGATAAGGCGGAGATTGAATACGCCGGGAAGACGAGTAGCGGATAATGGCAGATAACTACGAGCAATGCGAGTGGTGCGGATTACCGCGAACGGGACTTATCGGCGCGGTAACTTGCTCGTGTCCTTTGGGTAGCACGATGAAGTCGGAGAAAATGACAGTGCAACAGTGCAACACGGTCACAGACAGTGTGGAAAACAGTCGCGGGCAGCAACCGGCAGAGTCAGACGCGGCTAGCCAGGGGGAAGTGCGGCGCGGAGCAGGCGGACAAGTGACTGAGTGCGGGCAATGCGGGCACGGACAATTACCGGTAGTCATGCGTGTAGTGGAGGTGCCGGAACTGTTACCGAGTTTTTCATGAGAGGCATTTGAGGATACGCGGAATTTTCTTCAAACATGCAAGGACAGATTGAAGTATTTATCGCGGGACAGATGGGTGTCGAGAGTGAGTGAACAGTTAAGAGGAAACGCACAGGCATGGTGAGCGGTGGTCGGACATTTTCTCGCGGAGTGGGAGTTCGAACGTACATTGTTGAGACGTTACGACGGACCAATGGCGTGCTCCAGTTGTGAACAACAGCTTTACTGTATGCCGCAGGTGGAAGGGGAAAGTGCGGAGGCATTTATTCATAGGAAAGTGTGCCTGTACCGACGTTTAGGCACTAATGGACCATTGAGTGCAGTGTTCCCAATGATCTGCGAACAGTTGCATCCAACTTTGAGGCCGTTTTTGCGCAGTGCTATCGGACTAGATTTGTGGGAGTTTCTGGAGCTCGCGCGCAGTGTAGAAGGGGACTTACAGGCAATTAGGTGCGAGAATGCTGCGAAAGACTATGAGCAGAGATCCAGTGCCGCGGAACAGGAGAATCGGGAAGAGACTTGGGCAGTTGTCCCTTACGTGGCCCCACCCCCTCCGCGTCAATCACAAGCAAGATCGGTGGCTAGACAAGACCCGCTGACACGTCAGGAGGAGCGCCGCGTCGACAGGCGCACGACTGGCGGCCGACCACCTAGGTGCCTGTACTGTGCCGCGGAAGAGTATCATTGGCACGCAGAATGCCCGACCAGAAACCGTGTGTGGAAGAAAATGGCAGATGAGGGACGCCAGCCGGGAAACTTCCAATAGGGAACAGTGATAATTCCCGCCCCACCACCCTTGATAAACATCACGGACGCTTTGGCCGGCCTGGGCAAGGCCAAGATTTTCTCCTCCTTAGATCTGAAGTCCAGGTACTGGCAGGTGCCGGTGCGCCTGGAGGATCGACCAAAGACTGCCTTCACCGCCCCCGATGGCCGAAGATTTCAGTTCTGCGCCATGCCATTCGGGCTGATGGATGCCCCCGCGACGTTCCAGTCGATGATGGTCAGAGTCCTTGACGGGTATGTGGGAAAGTTTGTGACTGCCTACTTGGACGATGTCATCATCTGGTCGGACACGTGGGAGGACCATGCGCAACACCTCGCCATGGTTCTCGAGCGGCTGGCCAGACATGGTCTGACCTGTGCGCCAAAGAAATGTCACATCGGGGCAGAGGAAATTCAGTTCCTCGGCCACATCGTTGACGGGGATGGGTGCCGCCCCCTCCCCGAGCACCTAGATCTCATCGAGGCCAAGCCAGTACCCCGGACGAGGAAGCAGCTCCAGCGATTAATGGGGCTCTTATATTGGCTCAGGACATTTATTCCAGATTTTTCCACAGTAACTGCACCACTGACTGATCTCTTGTCCCCCAAAACAAAGTACCGTTGGACAGAAGCTGCGGACCAGGCGCTGACTGCTGTCAAGGCCCTGTTTCGTGAGTGTCATACGCTGGCCAGGCTGAGGCCGGAGGAGCCCCTGTACCTCCAGACAAACGCTAGTCAGGTGGGCATGGGGGCCGTGCTCTACCAGCTTGGGCCCGAGGGCGAGCGGCGGGTCCTGGAGTATGCAAGCGCGAAGTTCGGGCCTGCTGCTCACAAGTATGACGTCAACGAGCAGGAGTGTCTGGAAGTGGTGTAGGCGGTAGGCAGGTACCGTCACCACTTAGAGGGGAGGTCGTTTGTGCTTCGTACGGACAATCAATGCCTGAAATGGCTGAACTCGATGCAAAGAAGGAAGTCTAAGTTCACCCGCTGGGCCATGACGCTTCAAAACTTCGATTTTCAGGTCGAACATGTGCCAGGGAAGACAAATGAATTGGCAGACGAGTTGTCTAGGCATCCTGATCCAGCCGTTGAGTTCGAGGACGAGGGCAGCTGGGATGACATTTTGCCACCCCAGGGGGATGTCTCATCCACAACAGAGGGGCCGTCACCCGCGGCCCTTTATCTGACCATGCAGGCCGCCCCTAACACTGACTCTAGCTATGTGAATACACTCTCAGATTTGGTACAGGCAGTGCAGCAGGCGCAACTGGGAGACGCGGCGACCGTGATGCAGATGGAGGAGTGTCGTGCGGGAGACCTACCTTTCAGGCGCTGCAGAGGGGAAACACTGCAGGTCCGAGTCCCAGGGGACATGGAGTCCTGGAGTATTTACGTGTCGAAGGGGGCGCGGATGGCAGTCATGTCCTTTTTCCATGACCATTCTCTTGCAGGACACCCGGGAGCGGAGCAAATGTTTAGAGCCGCAAGGGAGACTTTCTGTTGGCCAGGCATCACAAGGGACGTCCGGGAGTATGTCCGCCGTTGTCCACTTTGTCAGCACAGGAAGGTGCGGAGATCAGATGGAGAGGAGCAGCAACGGCCCCGCCAGCCCCAGCAGCCTTTCCGCACCGTGGCATTAGACATAATGGGGCCATATCCACGTAGCAAAAAAGGGAAGCGGTTCTTGTTCGTGGTAACAGATCTGTTCACAAGGTGGTTTGAGGCATACCCAGTGTCCAACGTACGTTCAGGGACTGTGGTGGCACTGATGGAAGGGGAGGTGTTCCCGCGCTTCGGTTACCCAGCAGTGCTACTGAGTGACAACGGCGGGCAGTTAAAGGGAGCCAGGTGGAAGACGGCTTGCCGGAGGTGGGGCGTCGAACATCATACGACCCCCTCTTACACCCACGCGCCAACCCAACCGAGAGGCGGAACCAGGAGATCAAGGCTCAGCTCCGCCTCCGGTTGGGAGAGGACCATTCAAAATGGGACATCCACATTCCTAATCTGTTGTATTGCCTGCGGCGGCAGACGAGCTCCGTCACCGGCTACTCCCCCGCAGAGCTGATTGCGGGGACAAAAGTTGGCCCTACCGGGAGAGTGCCGCGTGGCTGCGGTGGCAACAGAGGGTGGATGGGGGAGAACCCCCGCGTCGAACTCTCTGAAATGAGAGAGCAGGCACGTCAGCGGCAGGATCAGTACCTGCAGCATAACACTCCACTGACAACTCGCCCTCCCAAACCTCTTGAGCCAGGCGACCTAGTATACGTATGACAGCACCATCTGTCATCGGGCGCCAATAAGTTCAGCGCGGTGCTGGCCCCGAAGTGGGACGGGCCTCATATGGTGCTGTGTCGTGCAGGTGAGACCTCCTACTACATTCAGACACTTAGTGGACGGCCATCTAAAATACACCGGGACGACTTGAGACAGGTTAACGACGAAGACAGGGGGGACAGGAAGGGTCCCCGTCAGACAACGCGAGGGGACGCAACACATGACACCGGCTGCGCGAGGGGCGTTCCTCACGGGCCGCGGGACGAACGGGACGCTGACGACAGACGAGAAGAGCGGGCTAATAACCCGGTGGAAGGACAAGACACGAGACAGAACGGCGAGGGGAGGCATGACCAGCCGCAGATGGTGGAGCAGACAGGACTTGGTGAGCGGGAGAGGCAGAAAGACACGGCCATCGAGGTGTCCGAGTGGTCAACGGAGGACAGCCAGACAGACGTGATTCTTCCTGGGCTGATTGAAGAGCCGGACGAGGGGCAGACGCAGGAGCCCCCGACAGACGAACAGACGCTGATGGACGACAGCCCTCAGGTCACAACGAGGACGGTAGTATGGATCGAGAGTCTGGCCGGAAGACACCAGGAGCCCCAGAGGCTTGGGGAGCCCCTGTGGCCATTAGACGTCAGTCTTACTGACTCTGACTTTTCGGTCCGAATTACGGAGCCTGAGACAGACGATGACGAGGAGCAAGATGACGGGAAGGGTTCGCCGCCCCTGCCGACGGACGAGTTACGTTCAGACTGGCCTGCGGACATGACGGAGGCGGATACGTCATAGGACGAGGAGGCGGAACCATTCGTGGGGGATGTTTCTGCCCCACCTTCACTTGACACATCCTCTGACACGTCACCCGTCTAACTGACACGTCCCACTAGGACACGACGGTCACTTGGGTACTTGCGAGACTTTGTATGCTCACAGATGGGCACAGTAAGTCTTGTCGCGCCATCGAAGCCCCGAGATAGTGTCATGAACCTATTGCCTTATTTTGTCACTAAGGGGGTACATAATTCACGACCCACTGTATCAGATGTCGTCCCCACCACCACACACAGTGCTACGCAGTGCGTGGCTACGAAAACTCATGGATAAATGAGAGGCGTTGGCTGAGATAACGGCCTCGTCAGAGGGGGGGCATTTGACGTCGACCCAATTGTCTCCCCGGCTCCTTCAGGCCGTTATGCCATGCCAGCGCCATCTCTTGCGTATGTTGTGCGGCGCAAGTGAGATGACGTGCGACGTTTTTGTTTCCATACAGGATTTGACATATTATTTATTGTAAATATATTTTTGTTTTACGTTTTGTATATTTTTTTACTTATATTTTATTATAATTAATTTTATATTGAAGGGTTATGTATTTTTGTAAGTTTTAACTGTTCACCGGGCGCCAAGGTCGTGGCTTCCGCCTGTGACCAATCAGCGTGTTCCGCGGGCTCGCGGAGGAGGGGGGAGATGCGGGCGCTCAGGCATGGCAGGGGAGTGGGAGGGCAGTGTGGACCCGGCACGAGAGGCGACGGACGTGTTGGTGACGCCGCTCCGGGACGGTGAGAAAAGCGGGCGCAGTATTAGCACAGGTTCTAGACTTTTGCCGTGCGGAGACATTTTCTCAACTTTGCAATCGAGCTTGTTGATTTGCAGTTATGGTCGTGAGTTTTCATTTCATTATTTCGCACATGTGTGTTCAGCTTTCAATTCGGGCAAGTCGCGATTCATTTTGCAAACTGGTCATTCGCAGTCATAGGTTCTGTGTTTTTTTCATTTCTCTCTGGCCAGTGCGGAGTACAGTCAGACAGGCATCCTATCATGCGCGGGTCATCAGAATTATATTCCTTACTGTGGGAGTAATAGTCATCACGGGCGGGACATCCTGTAATTTTCTTAACCAGATCAGTGCGTGGAACCGGGTTTCGACCCACCTAGAAATAGTCACAGGCGGAAACGTGGCAGCCCCATGTAAAGTGTTCGGCGTCTTGAGTTATAAAGGACCATCAAACTTTATTCGAGTTGTTCTTATTTCATCTCTGGAGACTAAGTTCCTCGGCCACGCGGCCCGAACCCCCCTCTACCGAACCCTGAGTAGCCGGCAGGACAGCAGCATTGTCAGGAACTAGTCGACCAGCCCACGACATGTGGCGCCCTAACTAGTGTGGCCTAGCCAAAATAAGTTTTCGAACTTTGTCTATCTTAAAAGACTATGCATGCGGAACATTGATCAGTGGCAAAAGTCTTTGTGCGCGGGACATTGGACATAGTTTTTCGGGCATTGTGTGCGGGGCGAGACGAGACGCGGAGACAGTCGTGAGACGTGGGAGCAGCTGCACAGGAAACGGGCGCGACACAGCGGCACGGGAGCGAGATAACGCGGGGCGTCTCACGCCAGCATCATATTTCGCGCGGCGGAGCAGCGCGATTTATCGCTGGCCGCACTGGATCACGTATCTCGCGACGGGAAGAGATCGCCGACCTGGGGGAGATAACATCGCGGGAAGATACGAGATAAGGCGGAGATTGAATACGCCGGGAAGACGAGTAGCGGATAATGGCAGATAACTACGAGCAATGCGAGTGGTGCGGATTACCGCGAACAGGACTTATCGGCGCGGTAACTTGCTCGTGTCCTTTGGGTAGCACGACGAAGTCGGAGAAAATAACAGTGCAACACGGAAACACGGACACAGACAGTGCGGAAAACAGTCGCGGGCAGCAACCGGCAGAGTCAGACGCAGCTAGCCAGGGGGAAGTGCGGCGCGGAGCAGGCGGACAAGTGACTGAGTGCGGGCAATGCGTTAGTCATGTGTGTAGTGGAGGTGCCAGAACTGTTACCGAGTTTTTCATGGGAGGCATATGAGGATCCGCGGAATTTTCTTCAAACATGCAAGGACAGATTTAAGTATTTATCGCGGGACAGATGGGTGTCGAGAGTGAGTGAACAGTTAAGAGGAAACGCACAGGCATGGTGGGCGGAGGTCGGACATTTTCTCGCGGAGTGGGAGGAGTTCGAACGTACATTGTTGAGACGTTACGACGGACCAATGGCGCGCTCCAGTTGTGAACAACATCTTTACTGTATGCCGCAGGCGGAAGGGGAAAGTGCGGAGGCATTTATTCATAGGAAAGTGTGCCTGTACCGACGTTTAGGCACTAAAGCTTGTTTCGCGGTGATCAGGTCAAGATGCTCTGGGAGAGGCCTGCACCCCTCCGCGTTGATCAGGTGTCCCAAAAATTGAAACTCCCCCACCCCGAGAAGGCACTTGTGCGGCCCGCATGTCAGCCCATGCCTCGCCAGTCACTTGAGGACCATGGCCGAATGACGTGTATGTTCCTCCCACTTTCGTGACCAGATGATTACATCATCAAGGTAGGTCGTGACAAACTAGCCAACGAACCCGTCCAGGAAGCGGACCATCATGGCCTGAAACATCGCGGGGGCAACCATCAGCCTGAACGGCATGATGCAGAACTGGAACCTGCGGCCGTCGGGAGCAGTAAAGGCTGTCTTTGGGCAGTCTGCTGGGCGGATAGGCACTTGCCAATACCCCGACTTCAAGTTGAGGGATGAAAAGATGGTGCCATCGCCAAGACCCGCCAGCGCGTAAGTGATATTTATTAACAGGGTTGGTGCCGGTATGGTGACAGAATTTATGGGTTTAAAATTAACACAAAACCTCAATGTCCCATCCATTTTTCCTGGCCATTACTACCCTACTGTTATAGGGCCCCTCGCTGGGTTCGATAACCCTGTTCTGGAGCATTTCCTCGATCTGCTCCTGAATGACCTGTCGTTCCTTGGTCCCAAAGTCGTGGGGTTTGACAAAAATCGGGGTGTGTTTTGGTTGGAATACTATGCTCAGCTACCGTGGTCCGCCTCAGCATGTCAGTGGTGGCGAATACCCCCCGCTGCTGTGTCAGCATGTCCTCAAAAAGCTCCTGGTACTCCTGTGGAACCTCATTGCAGATTTCCGCGAGTCTGATAGGTGTGTGGGGGACTGGGGGTTTTGGGCAGCCGACGCAGTACACCGTTATACGGCCCTGCATCCCCACATGTAGCTTACCCTCACAGACGTCGATACTCGCCTCCTCCTGGATCAGCAATGGAATGCCTAAGATCAGGCCCACCCATAAATTCCGCATCACTAGGCAGGTGGTCCGACTGCACTGGTCACGTATCTCGATGTATACCTGGACGCGCCAAGACGTGGGTGTGCTGGCTCCCTCCGTTGCTAGCCGGACTTCCTCCCGCTCCATCTGACAGCTCCCCTCCTTCACCAGGTGAGCCGCGACATAGGAATTGGTAGCCGCCGTGTCCAACAAGGCGTGGATGGATCGCCCATTCAGGCAGACAGGCACCCGCAGAAGCACAGCCTCGTCGCTGCCCAGCCTGCCAGGCTGGCTGGCTCTGCCTCGCGCGCCGCTGGCGCTGCTGCCGCCGCTGATGAGACCTGGACGTCGCCAGGTGACGTGGCATGGGGGGCAGTGGCACTTGATGGGTTGTTGCTGCTGCGCGGGGTAACTGCCACGGCCATCCGTGCCATGTTGGTTGGCAGGGAACGTTGTGCTGTCGGTGGTGTATTGGCCGGTGGTACTGTTGTCCGCACGCCGCTCCTCATCGGGGACCTGGGGCGTGTTAGGGGCGGGTTGGCCCGGCCCCAGTCGCATCCGGTATGCACCATGTTGTCCCTCTGATGGTCCGCCGGAAGAAGGTCCCGGGGACAGTGGCCGGCTGTGTCACTGCCCCCTACTGGAAGTTTCCCGGACTGCGTCCCTCCCGCTCTATCTTGGCCCACACGGCGGCACGAGTGGGGCACTCCGAATGCCAATGATGTTCCGTGCTGTGGCAGTACTGGCAGCGAGGTGGTTTGCCTCCTCGCTGTTCCCTGTCCGACCGAAGTTCGTCCCACCTGGGTGCTGTCCCTGGTCTAGGTGCCGTCGGCGTCCACGCACCGCGGCTGCTTGAAGGTGTCTGGTACGGGACTACTGCCAAAGCGTCCTCCGGTGCTACTACATTCGCCGCTCGTGGTTCGCGACGGGTCCTCTGATGTCCACTTCTGAGTCTACTCGCCTGTACATCTGCTTCCACCTCACGCGCTCTTTCCACGAATTCCGACAAGTCCAGTCCCATGGCACCTCGCATAAATGGCCTCAAGTCCGCCAATAAGAGTTCACATATCACTGGCATAATAACACTAGTAGAGCCCTCTGGATCCAGGCGACGATACAGGCACACCTTCTTATGAATGAAAGCTTCGATGCTCTCGCCCTCGCCTTGCCTTTCACTGTACAACATCTGTTGACAACTGACTCGCGCTGACTGCCCAGTCAAAACGTCTCTCAAACAAATCTACTTACTCCTCCCACTATATATAAATGTAGCTCCCCGTGTCCGTCCACCACGTCACCACGTCCGCGCTCTGCCTCGTAGCTGTCCACATACTTTGTCCACTCAGTTGTCCTTTGACACGTGTCACAGCCTGGCTTTGCACACGCTGACAAATGCCTTAGGATGCTCATGAGGTTCTCCGGCAAACTATGGTAACGACGTCGAGTCCTGTACAAGGCACATGGCAATTGGCAGTTGTCCGTAGTTGTCTGCACGCATAACACTGTCCCTGGCGCTGCCCACGAACAATCTGTGCTTCGCCTCGGGAGCCTCTCCCTTCACCACCGTGCCCCATGGACACCGACACGTCTCCTCTGTCTCCCCTCTCATGTCACTCGTCGCTGGATACGTTAAGTCACACCACGCACACGTGTTTCCTGTGTTCCTTGCCACCGATAACATGTTCTCCTTTTTGCGGTTGTTATCTCCGTGTTCCAGGCTCACCTGACACTTTCCCGCCCGGCTGAAGTTACGCGGTATCTCCGCCGCCTTATCGCTCAAGCGATCCCGGCATGAGACTTGCCATAATACAAGCCGACACGTTGTTTTGCGCTCGCGCCGCTCCGTCGCACCGACTTCCGCAGCACCTGCGCGCCTTCCTTCCCGTCCCATGGCGTATGTGAGCTGCACTTTCACTGTCTTTACCGGATTTTCCCAAATTTGAAAAAATTTGAAACATTGAAAAATTTGAACATTTGAAAGTTTGAAAGTTTGAGATAGGCCACCAAGTTGGGCGACACTTGTCGTCGCCTGGCTTACTAGCCCCTGAATGGTAGTATTTTGCCGGCTACTCAGTGTTCGGTAAAGGGGGGTTCGGGCCGCGTGGCCAAGGGACTTAGTCACCAGGATACAATTGACACACTCGAAGACAGTTTCCAGGTTCTTTATATACGGCAAATCAAACCCTTTACAAGGGGCTGCCACGTTTCCGCCTGTGACTGATTCTGTAGGTCAAAGCCCGGTTCCGCGCACTGATACTGTTTGGGACAAATACGTGACGTCCCGTTCGTGACGAGCAATACCCGCGCCGCTAAGACTTGAACTCTATGTGACTCGCCCCATAAGCTGAACGACTGACAAGACAACACGGTGCCCGGAACGTCCCGTAAATTACCGTACAAGCAATGGTGAATATCCAGTCTGCAAAAAGAACTCCGCGACTCGTAAACCACCGGAGAAAATACGCACGCGAGAGAAGTGACTGACTGCAAACCGCGACTGAATGACGAGGTGACACACTCGCCTAAATGACAACATGACTGTAAGATAGGAATTACTTCCTCTCGGCAAGGCCTGAGCTCCAGCAAGACACTGCGCTCGTTCTCACCGTCTTGGAGCGATCTCGCAGACACGTCCGCTGTCTTCAGCACCCAGCTGCCGACTGCCTGCCTCCCCGCCTCCCGCGACCGAGCGCCCACGTCCATCCCCTCCACGCGAGCCCGCGGAACACGCTGATTGGTCACAGGCGGAAGCCACGGCTTTGGCGCCCGGTGAACAATTACAACTTATTACACATTACACTTCAAATATTAAAATAAGCACGTTACAGTTAAGGATGTTAAAAAATATTTACAACAATTCGTCCCGTCCGGTTCTTAAGTATTGACATAAATTTTCCACTGGTGCGTGAACCTCTCTTCCCTCCCCCGCCCTAGCCGCACAGCACTATCGTCGCACACGCAACACAAGGCAGGAGAAGGTGTTGGCGTGGCATAACGGGCTGTGAGAGCTGGGTGGACACTTGGGTCGATGTCACTGATAATTGTTCTGAATCACGTATCAAAGTTTATCCATTGATCCTGATGGCATAATCCTATAAATATTGATCCAAGGATACGTGATGCTTGCTGTTTTATTTAGTACATGGAAAGACCTGCATATACAATCTTTTAATATAACAGTTAATAATGATCTTAAGTTGAATAAACAAGATAATTAAAATTGTGTTCAACTTACAATAATAATTAATTTGTATCCTAACAAGTTTGTGTTATGTCCAGGATCTTTCGACATACTTATTAAATTAAAACCACATACATTGTATAACATAGAATAAATATTTAGAGGATCATGCCATTAGGATCACGGGATAAACTTGGATATGTGATATGGAACTTTTACTGAATTACTTAAACTTTTATATAAAATATGTTGTTGTATTAGTAAAATGCTAATAATGATGTGTTCGGGGACTTAAAACAGGTCCACTGACCTGAATAATTCAGCTATCTGTGCCGAAAATAATTTTAATTTTTATCTCTTTAAAAATATACTAGAAATGTTATTTTTTTAATTTTAATTGTTTCTAAAAAATTAATTTAATTAAATTAATGTGGGAACTATAAACGGCACAAACTTGACCAGAAATACCATATTTCCTTACCTGGGAGTTGCTTCAAGTAATAATGACTAAATCTTCCCACAATTTATGAACATTCTACAACAATGGATAGAATACGAATCTTTTGCTTACCCATCTGTTGTCTGTTGTTTATTAGAGGTGGGTCGCAAAATATCAACCTATACATTGTAACTGATACGTGCCTGTATCAGGAATGGCAAACGAGTACACTATTCAAGTATCAAGTATTTTAGTATCAGTTCAGAATTCGCCTGGAACAACACCACGACCAATGTGCGCCGAACCCGATCGCAGATGACGGTCACTATGGCGGAGCTTGTGAAAGGGGAGGGAGCGGCACGACGAATAAGGGATAAAGAAGCAAGAATGTAGGGGAGGAAGTGCAGGGGAAGGCGTTGAAGGAGAGGCACAGAGCGAAATTGTTACGAGTCGTTTTGTTTATTGTCCCACATCAAAGTACGCTCAGTGCGCAGTGCGTGCACAGTCTCGTTCAATAATAAAAGTAATGAAATTTTAAAATTCAAAAGTACATTAATACAAGATTTAATATTTATATTTGTGCACCTAACAGCTATGAAAATGTAAATAAATTCTCAGTTGACACTAATAACAGATGTAATCAACATATGGACTTTTTTTTTCGAAAACAATTAGTAACTAGTGTTTTCATACATTAAAAGATTAAGATTTTATCAAAAATTAAAAATAAAAAAAGAACATACGTACATTAGTGAGCATACTATATCAATGTTTACGTTTCAAATGTTTTGACTTGTCCCGGGCTTCTGCGGGGGGGACCCTGGAGTGGTTCAGGTGGGGGTAAAAAACCCCGATGAGTGACGTGATCAGGTATCTGGGCCGAAGAGCTCTTGCAGCCGTGCAGCAAGTCTCTCCGAGATGGGCTGCGGCCGCGGGTCCCGAGGGTTGTCACCGGCCGTATAGCGGTTGGGGAGAGGAGGAATTTCGATGGGGATGAGGGGAGGAGCGGGAGAGCCGGTGGGTGAGACTGGGGTAGGGGGATGAGGGAACAGGAATTGAGCAGAGGACGAGTGCCCTGCGGAGTAGGGAACAGGGAAGTATTGTCCAAGGGATTCGGGATGGTAGGTTGGGCTGGGTTCCGCCGGCCCAGTGAAGTAGCCTAGCTGATACGGCTTCAACAGCTCCTCCGATGTCTTCTTCCGGGGTCGTCCCTGCTGGCGAGAGCGCTTGCGGCTGGCCCTTTTTGGCATGGAGGGGCAGCGGGGAGGAGCGGGAGCGGTCCCCGAGGAGGGGTCTTTGCCCAAGAGCAGGGAGAGGTAGGAGCGGTCCCCCAAAGAGGTCGCTGTCTACCAGAGGAGGTAGGAGTAGGAGCGGTCCTTCAGAAAAGTCGCTGCCTACCAGAGGAGGTAGGAGTAGGAGCGGTCCTCCACGGAGGTTGCTACTTAAATAATACTGTTCAAGTATTGTGCCAATTTTATTTCCCCAGAAATTACTGGGAAGAGCTTTCTTCTTGGCTTAGCTCAGCCAGAGTAAATATACAATGCATGTACATATTCATCAGGGTGGGCACCTCTGTACCATTCCTGTGCATACATAGTAGAATTACAATAATATTTACATTCGCTTGTATAATTCAAAGGCTTCTTGTTACAACACTGGGTATTTACATATTTGTCCTGAATTATGCTGGGCAGGTTGACAAAGTTTCCTTAATTTACATTATCCTTTATCTGGCCTCTAGGGGAGGGTGGCGAACTAACTTTCCTCCCCATAGATTATGTAGGATGGGTGGCGCACTTGGGGCTTGTGCTATCATAACAGCCGAGGCCAAAATGGTGGACATGACAATTCGCCCCCCTCCCTCTGTGGCCTTGGCTGGGATCATTGCACATGCCAGGAGTCAGCACGCTGGGCTTCAGTCCCAGGGCTGGCTCCTCTACACTGGCCACTACACTTCGCTTTATGACAACCTGTACCATGCCGGTTTGGTGAGGCGGTCCCGTGGTCGTAGCCTCTGGCATGGACTGGAGTGTCTTCTGGGAGGGGTGTTTTCTTCTTGCCGAGTGTCCTGGGGTCCTGATGCCGTTGTCCCTAATGATGGGGATTTGGGGAGGTTATCTGGTTCCGGGTTAGGTTTTCCGGTGGGATCCCTTAGTGGGGATTTTCGTAGGTCCTTTTGGTCCCCTACTTGGAGAGTTGATTCTTGTACTCCTTCAGGAGAAGCAGGTTGAACCCTTTGGTGGTATTGAGACTGATGTTCTCTGGCAGCTTGTTGTCGGGCTTCGGCTTCGGCTCCGGTGTGCGGAAATTGCTCCTGTGCTTCTTCGGCTTGTTGGGGTTGGGTAGTGGGTAACTCCCATTCTCCAGGTCGGGGAAGTTCGTTTCCCAGCAGCAACTGGCCGGGGCTGCAGCCGAGCGCGTCATTGTATCTGTTCCCAAGGGAGAATAATATCGATGGGATATGCGAGTCCCATTGGCGTTGGTCTTCCCCAATCCGAATCCGTATTCCCTTTTTAATTTCTTGATTCCTTCGCTCTGTGGGGTTCCCCCTGGAATGGTACAGTGCGGTGGTCCATCGGTTCACTCGCCATCGCTTGCAGGCTTTGTCCCAGTGTTCTCCGGTGAATTGCTTCCCATTGTCTGTAAGGATCTGTTTGGGATATCCCCAGTGTGAGAAGACTTCATTCTCCAAGGTTTGTATTAACTTTGGTGCTTTAGAGGTTCTCAAGGGAAATGCTTCCACCCATCGGGAGAAAAGGTCGGTAACAACTAATAGGAATCGATTTCCCTGGGCACTCTTGGGGTATGGCCCCATGAGGTCGGCTGCTACTGTTTCCCAGAGTTTCTCTGGGTGGCGAGGGTGAAGGTGGTCGGGCCCGGCAGGTCGGTGTGCTTTGGCCGTGTTTCACCGATAGCATTGCCCTACATACTCTTCCACATCCCTCTTTATCCCGTCCCAGGTATATCTCTTTTGGATTGCCCTTCGGGTTTCCGCCATGCCGGGGTGGCCGGCGAGATCCGCATCATGGTATTCCCTTACTACCCTTTCCCTTAAGGCTCGGGGAACTAATTGTTGTGGGTTGGCCCCCTTGTCAGGCCATCTCACTAGGCCAGCGGGGTGGAGGCGGTGGGTGCGAGCAAACTGTTGATCAGCGGGCGATTGCTCAGAAGGTGGGGTATTATGTATGCGCTGCAAGCGCTGCACCATCATACAAATGCCTGGGTCTGCTTGTTGGCCCTGTGTTACGGCTTGGCAGAGTCTTTCCCCTGGGATTTCTGTTTGCTGTAGGCTCATCCCTTCCTTTGCTGTTGGAGGGAGTGGGTTTGGTTCTGCGACCATCCTGTCGTAGTCTTGGAAGTCATCTTCCAGTGGTGGCCCTGTGGGTGCTCGGGACAAGGCATCTGCGAACTCATTGTCCTTCCCGGCACAATTTTCAATGGTGAAATCGAACTCCTGTAGCATCAATGCCCAGCAGGCAAGTTTCGCCTTACTGTCCTTCATGGATCCTAGTCACGTAAGTGCCCTGTTGTCAGTGCGCAACATGAAATGCTGGTCTTCCAGGTATGGCCAAAATCGCTTGATGGCCCACATGATGGCCAAGCACTCCAGCTCATTGCTGTGGTATTTTTGTTCTGCCGGTGATAGCTTGGTGCTGGCATAGGAGATGATCCTTCGGTTTCCTGGAGTCGGTTCCTGGTATAGTACCGCTCCTATTCCCTTTTAGCTGGCATCTGTTTGTAGAGTGAATGGCTGGGTTGGGTCAGGTCAACCTAGCCTCTTGATCTGGGAGAATGTCTTGCGGAGGTCTGCCAGGGCTTGTGCTTGTTCGGCCCCCCAGTGAAAGCGCACTTGGGGGCTCAGCAGATCGGTAATGGGTTGGCACATACTAGAGAAATGTGGTACAAATTCCCTGACCCAATTGCAGAGACCCAATAGCTTCCGGACTTGACGTACCGATCTGGGCGCTTCAGCTTCCACAATGGCCTGTATTTTCTCTGTATTAGCTTCGTTTCCATCTGCTGATATGATGTGTCCCAGGTACTCCAATTGGCTCTTTCCAAAGTGGCATTTTTAGATGACAAGTTAGATGGTGTAACTGACACCGTTCCAGTACTTGTGCTAGATGGGTTAGGTGCTCCTCCCAAGAGTTGGAAAAAATAATAATTTCATCAAGGTAGGCAAAGCAGCATTGCCCAATGAGGTCCGGTAATACATCCTGTGACATCATTTGCTGGAACATACTAGGGGCGTTCTTCAAGCCAAAGGGCATGACTTTGAACTGATAACGCTCCCCTGTCGGAGTGGTGAAGGCAGTCAAATGCTTGGAGTCTGGGTGCATGGGGATCTGCCAGTACCCTGATTTAAGATCCAGGGTGGAAAATACCTGTGCTGTCCCAATGGCTTTAAGCGTTTCGTGGATATTTATTGCCGGGGGCGCTGCACTGACTGTCGCCTCATTCAGCGACTGGAAGTTAATTCAAAAGCGTGGTGTCTTGTCCTTTTTTGTCACTATGACAATTTTCGAGTTGTATGGAGACCGGCTGGGCTCTATAATATCCGCCTCCCGCATTTCAGCCACCTGTTCTGCAATCAACTTCAGCGTGTGGTGTGGGGGATCCCCTGGCCTATAGTAGATGGGACGGTTGTCTTTCAGCGTGATTTGGTGACATACACTTGAAGTCCGTAGCAGGTTTCCATTGGGCATGAAGACAACTCTAAAGGGCTGGAGCATATCAACCAATTGTTGTTGAAAAGACTCAGGGAAGGATTGTTGCAGGTCTGCCAATGATAGATCGGTAGTGATGTCTCAGTTACTCGCCTGGCTACCCAGTAGAGGGTTTGGCGTGGAGCTCTTCCAAAACATATCCGCTCTGCTTCGAAATCCATAACAGCCTTTTTTTCAATAAGCCAGTCTTGCCCCAGTAACATGTCTTCATGGAGGTCCTCGGCTACCCAGCAGGAAACTGGCACTTCCCTGTCTCCAATGTGGCATTTCAAGGAGGTCCTGCCTTGGAGCATAATATAGGTGTTTCGTTGTGCCAGTTGGGCATACTGTACTTGTGGGGTCATGGAGGCTCCAGTCTGCTGAACCAACTCGGCTTTTACGTAACTGGTAGTGGCTGCAGAATCCAGTAATGCATAGGTTTGGTGATGGCCCAGCTGTACAGAAAGGCGGGGTAGGACCCGAGGGTGGTCCTGCTGGATGCTCGTCACTTGCCCAGCTCCCTCTAGTTCTCTTAATATGGCAAGTGGGTTCTTGTATTCCTCCATTTTCTTGGGGAAGGTTCCGGAGGTAGGTTTCCTTCCCCTTAGGCGTTTCCCTGCAAGGGCTTCTTGTCTTGGGTGTCCCGCGGTTGGCGTATGACCGGGCATTCTGCGTTGATGTGCCTCTCAGGGCAGTACCAGCATTTTGGTACCTCCTGGCGGCTGACGGGTTTCTCCTCCCGAGTGGGGAAGGTGTTCACTTTTCCCGTGGGAGTGCTTTGGGTCTCTTGACAGTCCCGTTGTACTGCGGTTGCTCGGAGATGTAGTTCTGCCCAATCCTTGGGAGGTGGGTGTCTGAGGAATGGCCATAGGTTGGGTCTGACCAATTCCAGTGCCGTAGGAAGGAATTCCTTCACATTTCTATCAGGGTAGAGGCGTTCATATAGTTTCTTCTTGCGGGCGAGGAAACTCTATATTTCCTCGCTGTCCTTCTGCTTGCGGCTGAACAACTGGGCAGTAAGTTCCGCGATTCGTGGCAGGCTGCCGAACTGGTTGGCGAAAATTGTGGCGAAATCTTCCCAGGTGTCGTAAAGTCCTTCATGACTCTTCCACCATCCAGTAGCTTCTCCCATTAGTAGTCCTCCGACATGGTCAATCCATTCGCCCTGGGGAATCCCCTGGGTCTGTAGGGCCTGCTCCCAGTGCTGGAGCTGTTTGACAGGATCCTCATGGTCTTGTCCCTGGAAGGGCCTCCGTGTCATCTTCGTTTTGGCACCACTGGGAATTTCTGGGGTGTTCCTACATATCCCTCACTTGAAAGAGAGTACCGCGAGGTTCAGTGGGGTGTCATCCCAGCCTAGGCAGGACAGATGGTACTCCCCATAGCAGCTCTTGCAGGTGGTTAGCACTAGGGCAGTCCGTGGGCAGTCTCGGGCGAAGCATCGGCGTGGTACAAGTGATGTTGCCTTCTGGTCCCACAATTGTTCTCGGCAAGTTTGGCATATGTGGATGAAGTCTTGGGGATCGATGTCTCGATTATTGCATCCCAGACACTGCAAGTGGAATAATGTCCTGCAACACACGCAGGGGGGGGTTCATCCTGGGTACGGCAATCTTAAGCGGCACACGGTGAAGACTCCATTGTGGTATTTCTGTTGGGCGCCACCAGGTGTTGTCTTCACTCCTGGAAGTGGATGTTTGCTCCGGCTGTGCTGATAGCTCTCGTAGAGGCAGGGCGTGGTCCTCAGCTTATCCAATTGACTTGTTCCGGGCTTCTGCGGGGAGGACCCTGGAGTAGTTCAGGTGGGGGTAAAAACCCCCGATGAGTGACGCAATCAGGCGTCTGGGCCGAAGAGCTCTTGCAGCCGTGCAGCAAGTCTGTCCGAGATGGGCTGCGGCCGCGGGTCCCGAGGGCTGTCACCGGCCGTATAGGGCTTCGGGGGGCAGCGGTCGGGGAGAGGAGGAACTTCGATGGGGATGAGGGGAGGAGCGGGAGAGTCGGTGGGTGAGACTGTGGTAGGGGTTGAGGGAACAGGAATTGAGCAGAGGACGAGTGCCCTGGGGAGTAGGGAATTTATGGAGTATTGTCCAAGGGATTCGGGATGTTAGGTAGGGCTGGGTTCTGCTGGCCCAGTGAAGTAGCCTAGCTGATACAGCTTCAACAGCTCCTCCGATGTCTCCTTCCGGGGTCGTCCCTGCTGGCGAGAGCGCTTGCGGCCGGCCCTTTTTTGGCATGGAGGGGCAGCGTGGAGTAGCGGGAGCAGTCCCTGAGCAGGGGTCGCTGCCCAAGAGCAGGGAGAGGTAGGAGCGTTCCCCCAGAGAGGTCGCTGTTTACCAGAGGAGGTAGGAGTCGGTGCGGTCCTTCAGAAAGGTCGCTGCCTACCAGAGGCCAACCTGATACTTTGTCACTGATACGCGCCTGTATCAGGAACGGCAAACGAGAACACTTGAAAAGTATCAAGTACTTTAGTATCAGTTCAGAATTCGCCTGGAACAACACCACAGCCAATGTGCACAGAATCCGATCGCAGATGACGGTCACTTGGGCGGAGCTTGTTAAAGGGGAGGGAGCAGGAACGACGAATAAGGGACAAAGAAGGGAAATAATGTAGGGGAGGAAGCGCAGAGGAAGGCGTTGAAGGAGAGGCGCAAAGCGAAATTGTTACGAGTCGTTTGGTTATTGTCCCACATCAAAGTACGCTCAGTGCGCAGTGCGTGCACAGTCTCGTTCAATAATAAAAGTAATGAAATTTTAATATTAAAAAGTACATTAATACAAGATATAATATTTATATTTGTGCACCTAACAGCTATGAAAATGCAAATAATTTCTCAGTTGACAATAATAACAGATGTAATAACTTATGGACATTTTTTTTCGAAAACAATTAGTAACTAGTTTTCATACATTAAAAGATTACGATTTTATCAAAAATTAAAAATAAAAAACAGATACGTACAGTTTTTATTTACTAAATTTACAATTAGTAAACTCATTATTTTCCGTAAAAAAATTCTACACAAATGAAGCCTTTTACCTGCACTTGCTGTAACAACCCACCTCTAACCAGGGGAGGTAGTTGTAGTTGTTGTTGTGGTTGTTGTTGTTGTTGTTGTTGTTGTTGTCCTCCAGGGAGGTCGCTACCTAAGTAATATTGTTCAAGTTTTTTTTTTTCAAAGGGGACTCCCACTGAAGGGAGTCACCCACCAAAAATTCCATCATTTAATAAAAAAGGATTTAATAAAAAAGGGTACAAGGTACAATAAAAGATTGGTACATGGGCCCAAGGCCTGCAAGGTGACAATAGTCTTTATTCAACAAAGCAGAGCTTCCCCGACGAGGTCGTCCTTGATGCTCAGCTACTTATTGATGGGCGAGTTCTTCACGGCTGCTGGGGGGTCCGCAACACTCGGATGGTGCCGCGCCGTTGATGGGCCGGCGCGGAACAGCTGAGAGAAGATCATCATGGCGGCGCCGAGGAGGATGGGGTTCCCACAGTGCTACCAGTCGGCGTGGAGGCCCCAGGGTCATCTGTCTGGTCCACCGGCCGCGTCGACGTCGTCCGGCTGTCCTTCGTCAAGTAAGTGATCGTAACTGAAAAGCGGACATCGTGGGTGCGGTGCGTCGGGCGGCGGCTCCGCCAGCTGCCGAATGTACGGATTGTCGCTACGTCGGCAACGACGGAGGAAAGTGTCGGTTGTCTGACAGAGCAGGTGGTGGAGGTGCGGAAGTCCCGTCCTGTCCAACAGTGTCTGGCGGAGCGTGGTGTGAGGGAGGCCGAGGAGAAGGCGGGCACCAAGAAAATATGAGCACGTGACAGGGCGAAGGTTGGAACGAGATGAGTGAACCCAGACCGGGCAGGCGTAGATGAAATGTGAGATGACATATGAGCGATATGCGGTGAGGCGAACTGGGAGCGGAACGGCGGAGGACGGTCTGAGTACGGTGGCCAGGTAGGCCAAGACGGCGCGGGACTTGGTGCGGACGGATTCCAGGTGCGGAAGAAAAGTGAAAGAACGATCTAGGGTGACCCCGAGATAGCGGAGGGTGGGCGACCAGGGGACGACTACGGTGGAGATGCGGGGGGGGGGCGGTCCTGGTGAGGATGAAGACGGGAGAAAATGATAGAGCGTGATTTGGAGTGATTCAAGCCGATGCCGTGCGTAAGGAACTGGGCGTTGAGTGAGGTGAGTCCGCGGGCAAGGCGGTCGCCGAGCAGCCGCTCGAATACGGAGGAGGCGAGGAGACAGGTATCGTCGGCGTACTGCACCAGGTAGGTCCCAGGCGGGGGCTGCAAGTTGGAAATGTGGAGGGCGAACAGGAGAGGCGAGAGAATGGCGCCCTGGGGGACGCCGGCGAGAATGGGCCGGGGTGCGGAAAGCGTCCCCTCTACTCGAACCCGGAAGGAGCGACCCCCCAGGAACGAGCAGAGGAGACGGACCAGGTGCGGCGGAAGACCGATGGCGGAGAGGCGAGAGATGAGTTGGGAATGCGGAACGGAGTCGAATGCACGGGCCAGGTCCAAGAGCACCATGCCCGTGTGTTGCCTCCTGGCGAACCCCTGCACCACCAGGAGTTCCACACGAGCAATGGCGTGGGTGGTGGAATGACGGGGGCGGAAACCAAAGTTATGATGGGGGAGCAGGTGATGGGTGTTGACTTGAAGAAGAAGGCACCGGTGGATGACTCTCTCTGCGATCTTGTACGGTAATTTACAGGCCCTCCTGGGCACTGTGTTGTCTGGTCAGTTGTTCAGCTTATGGGGCGAGTCACATAGAGTTCAAGTCTTAGTGGCGCGGGTATTGCTCGTCACGAACGGGACGTCACGTATTTGTCCCATACAGTATCAGTACGCGGAACCAGGCTTCGCCCTACAGAATCAGTCACAGGCGGAAATGCGGCAGCCCCTTGTAAAGGGTTTGATTTACCGTATATAAAGAACCTGGAAACTGTCTTCGAGTGTGTCAATTGTATCCTGGTGACTAAGTCCCTTGGCCACGAGGCCCGAACCCTCCTTACCGAACACTGAGTAGCCGGCAAAATACTATCATTCAGGGGGGCTAGTCGGCCAGCGGACGACAAGTGTCGCCCAACTTTGTGGCCTATCACAAACTTTCAAATTTTCAAACTTTCAAATGTTCAAATTTTTCAAAGTTTCAATTTTTTTCAAATTTGGGTAAATCCTGTAAAGACAGTGAAAGAGCAGGTCACGTACGCCACGGGACAGGAAGGAAGGCGCGCAGGTGCAGCGGAAGTCGGCGCGACGGAGCAGCGCGAGCGCAAGATAGCGAGTCGGCTTGTATTACGGCCCATCTCACGCCGGGATCTGTTGAGCGATAAGGCGGCGGAGATACCGCATAACTTCAGCCGGGCGGGAAAGTGTCAGGTGAGCCTGGAACACAGAGATAACAACCGCAAAAAGGAGAACATATTATCGGTGGCAGGGAACACGGGAAACACGTGTGCGTGGTGTGACTTAACGTATCCAGCGACGAGTGACATGAGAGGGGAGACAGAAGAGATGTGTCGGTGTCCATGGGGCATGGCGGTGAAGGGAGAGGCTCCCGAGGCGAGTCACGGACAGTTCGCGGGCAGCGCCAGGGACAGTGTGACACATGCGGACAACTATGGACAACTGCCAGTTGCCATGTGCCATGTACAGGACTCGACGTCGTTACCAGGGTTTGCCGGAGAACCACATGAGAATCCTAAGGCATTAGTCAGGGTGTGCACAGCCAGGCTGCGACACGTGTCAAAGGACAACTGGGTGGACAAAGTGTGTGGACAGCTACGAGGCGGAGCGCAGACGTGGTAGACGGACACGGGGAGCTACGTGATATAGAGTGGGAGGAGTTCGTAGATTTGTTTGAGAGATGTTTTGACGGGCAGTCAGCACGTGTCAGTTGTCAACAGATGTTGTACAGTGAAAGGCAGGGCGAGGGCAAGGGCGTCGAAGCTTTTATTCATAAGAAAGTGCGCCTGTACCATCGCCTGGATCCAGATGGCTCTACTAGTGTAATTATGCCAGTGATATGTAAACTCATATTGGCGGACTTGAGGCCATTTATGCGAGGTGCCACGGGACTGGACTTGTCGGAATTCGTGGAAAGGGCGTGTGAGGTGGAAGCAGATGTACAGGCGAGTAGACTCGGAAGCGGACATCAGATGACCCGTCGCGAACCACGAGCGGCGAACGTAGTAGCACCGGAGGACGCTTTGGCAGTAGTCCTGTACCAGACACTGACCAGCAGCCGCGGTGGGACAATCTCCGGGCGGACAGGGAACAGCGAGGAGGCAGACCACCTCGCTGCCAGTACTGCCGCAGCGCGGAACATCATTGGCATGCGGAGTGCCCCACTCGTACCGCTGTGTGGGCCAAGATGGAGCGGAAGGGACGCAGTCCGGGAAACTGACAGTAGTGGGCAGTGACACAGCCGGCCACTATCCCCGGGACCTTCGCCCGGCGGACCATCAGAGGGACAACACGGTGCCTACCGGACGGGAACCGGGGCAGGGGGAACCCGCTTCTAACACGCCCCAGGTCCCCGATGAGGAGCGGCGTACGGACAACAGTACCACCGGCCAATACACTACCGACAGCACCACTGTCCCTGCCAACCAACATGGCGCGGTTGGCCGTGGCAGATACCCCGTGCAGCAGCAACAACTCATCAAGGGCCACTGCCCCCCACGCCACGTCACCTGGCGACGTCCAGGGCTCATCAGCGGCGGCAGCAGCACCAGCGGCGTGTGAGGCAGAGCCAGCCAGCCTGGCAGGCTGGGCAGAGATGGGGCTGCGCTTCTGCGGGTTCCTGTCTGCCTGAATGGGCGACCCTTCCACGCCTTGGTGGACACGGCGGATACCATTTCCTACGTCGCGGCTCACCTAGTGGAGGAGGGGAGCAGTCAGCCAGAGCGGGAGGAAGTCCGGCTAGTAACGGAGGGAGCCAGCGTGCCCACGTATGGGCGCGCACAGGTAAACATCCTGATATGTGACCAGTGCAGTCGGACCACCTGCCTAGTGATGCGGAACTTACGGGAGGACCTGATCTTAGGCCTTCCATGGCTGATCCAGGAGGAGGCGAGTATCGATGTCTGTGAGGGTAAGCTAATGTGGGGAGGCAGGGCCGTAGAACGGTGTACTGCTTCGGCCGCCCATAACCCTCAGTCCCCCACACACCTATCAGACTCGCGGAAATCTGTAATAAGGTTCCACAGGAGTACCAGGAGCTGTTCGAGGATGTGCTGGCCCAGCAGCCGGGGGTATTCGCCACCACTGACATTCTGAGGCGGACCATGGTAGCTGAGCATAGTATTCCAACCAAACCACTCACCCCGATTTTTGTCAAACCCCAAGACTTTGGGACCAAGGAATGAAAGGTCATTCAGGAGCAGATGGAGGAAATGCTCCAGAACAGGGTTATCGAACCCAGCGAGGGACCCTATAACAGCAGGGTAGTCATGGCCAGGAAAAATGATGGGACTTTGAGGTTTTGTGTAAATTTTAAACCCTAAATTCTGTCACCATACCGGCACCACCCCGTTAATAAATATCACTGACGCCCTGGTGGGTCTTGACGATGCCTCTATCTTTTCATCCCTCGACTTGAAGTCGGGGTATTGGCAAGTGTCTCTCAGCCCAGCAGACCGCCCAAAGACAGCCTTTACTGCTCCCGACGGCAGCAGGTTCCAGTTCTGCGTCAAGCAGTTCAGGCTGATGGATGCCCCCGTGACGTTCCAGGCCATAATGGTCCGCGTCCTGGACGGGTTCGTTGGCAAGTTTGTCACGGCCTACCTGGACGACGTGATCATCTGGTCACGAACGTGGGAGGACCATGCACGTCACTTGGCCATGGTCCTCGAGCGGCTGGCGAGGCATGGGCTGACATGCGCGCCGCACAAGTGCCGTCTGGGGGCGGGGGAGCTTCAGTTTTTGGGACACCTGGTCAACGCAGAGGGGTACAGGCCTCTCCCAGAGCATCTTGACCTGATCCCGGCGAAACAAGCCCCCCGAACAAGGAAGCAGCTGCAGTGGCTGCTAGGTCTGCTTAACTGGTTAAGGACTTTCATTCCGGATTTTGCCTCAGTCACAGCCCCTATGATAGACTTGTTATCGCCCAAGACTAAATTTCGCTAGACGGCGGAGGCCGACATCGCCCTGGACACGGTCAAGTGTCTGTTCAGGGAGAGTCATACACTGGCACGGCTGCAACCAAACGAGCCCCTGTACTTGCAGACAGATGAAAGTCAGGTCGGTATGGGGGCCGTCCTGTATCAGCTGGGACCCGATGGCGAGCGACGGGTCATTGAGTACGCGAGCGCGAAGTTCGGCCCAGCAGCACGCAGGTATGACCTGAATGAACAAGAGTCCTTGGCCATGGTGTAGGCGGTAGGCCACTACCGGCACCATCTAGAGGGGAGATCCTTCACATTACGCACAGAAAGTCAGTGCTTAAAGTGGCTAGACACAATGCAGGGAATGAAGTCTAAGTTCACCAGGTGGGCCATGGCATTGCAAAACTATGACTTTCATATAGAGCATGTGCCGGGGAAGCCAACCAGTTAGCGGCTGAGAGCTGTCTCGGCACCCTGACCCACACACAGAATACGAGCGCGAGGGGAGCTGGGAGGACCTGGTGCCCCGTAAGGACCACCTGCGGACATACGAGGTGGTTCCCGAACCAGCTACCCTCGTGACAGTGACACAGCCAGAACCCTTGCCCGACCCGAGCCCCACGAACATGCTGGACGCCCTCTTTCAGGCAGTGCATCAGACTCAGCTGGGTGACGCAAAAACGCAGGCAGCAGTGGCGGAGTGCAGCGAGCGCGTCATGCCGTTCCAGCGCTGTCTGGAAGGGGTGTTACAGACCCGGGTACCAGGCAACATGGAAAGGTGGTGTACCCAGGTACAAGCAGGGTCACGGGCTGAGGTTTTACGTATTTTCCACGACCACACACTCGCAGGACATCCTGGGGCCGAGTAGACCCTGGAGGCCTTGAGACAGCCATTCTATTGGCCTGGGGTGACAAGCGATGTTAGGAAATACGTCAGGCAGTGCCACACCTGTCAACAGTGGTTGGTGAGGAGGACAGAGGGGGAGGTGCCCCAGCTCCCCCGCCGGCCCCAAAAAGTTTTCCAGACTATTGCACTTGATATAATGGGCCCTTACCCCAGGACGGCCAGAGGGAAACATTTTTTAATAGTGGTGACAGAGTTGTTTACCAGTTGGGTGGAGGCTTTACCCACCTCAAATGTGAGGTCCGGCACCTTGGTGTCCTTGCTGGAAGGGGAAGTGTTTCCTCGGTTTGTGTATCCAGAGGTACTGCTCAGTGACAATGGGTGTCAGTTCTGAGGTCACTGGTTGAAGGTGGCGTGTGGGAAGTGGGGTGTGCAGCACCACACCACCCCCACATATCACCCCATATCACCGACCGAGAGGCGAAATCAGGAAATCAAAGCACAGCTTCGCCTCCGGTTGGGTGACGACCACAGCAAATGGGACATTCACATCCCAAACTTACTCTACTGTCTACGACGACATACCAGTGCTGTCACGGGGTACTCTCCCGCGGAGCTGGTGCAGGGGCAGAACCTGGCCCTCCCGGGAGAGTGCCGGTTGGCCTCAGCAGCAGCAGAAGGGGAGTGGGGAGAGGAGTTTCGGGAAAAGCTGAAAGTTATCAGGGAGCAGGCCAGGGCAAACCAGGAGAGGTATCTGCAGCACCACACGCTGCAGTCTAGCAGGCCCCCATACATGCTGTGTCCAGGGGACCTGGTGTACGTTCGCCAACACCCACTGTCCTCCAAGGCCAAGAAATTTCATGCCGGACTGGCCCCCAAATGGCAGAGACCTCGACGGGTCATCCGCCAGGCGGGGCCCATGTCCTACCTGGTTCAGACACAGAGTATCCGACTAGCGAAAATACACCGGGACGACCTGTGTATGGTCGCCGGGGAGGCACCACTGCCCTGAGCACCAAGCACAGGGGCGGGACAGGCCACTTCTCCTACCACTTCAATCAGGCACCACCAACCTGCGGGAACCTGGCGCGTTGCATTCACGCCGCACCCCATCACGCCGACACGTGCGCAGCCCGAACGTACCGACGTGACCCAGGTTGACACGCCCCCATTCAAGGACGGGGGACATGTACATAATGCTGACGTAGGGGGGCAAGCTCCTACGGCCACAAAAGAGGGAGAGTCACTCCAGACCCTGGCCTCACGGGCCGCGAGCAGGACAGACGATGAGGGTAGAATGCGCGGAGCCTGACACGAGGAAGCGGGACGAAACTGACAAGGGCACGACGTGGGAGAGCACAGACGCTGCGGGAACAGATCAAAGTTTCCCGGGTCTGCGACCGCACCAGTCTCGGAGGGGGACGGCACATAGGGGAAGACACGGGCCCCACTCTGGCGTTTGGACATGAGCCTAGCAGACTCAACATTCACTATGACAGTTACAGAACCGGACGCTGAGGAAGAGAAGACGAGAGAGGAGACTTGGGCACCACGCTGGCCAATGGGAATGAGTCTGACAGACTCCACATTCTCTATGACAATTATGGAACCTGACTCTGAGGGAGAGGAGACGGAGGAGATACGCTACCCACGGCGAAGGAGACGGAATGCGAGGAGGACGAGATGGTCAAACGAGGGGGAACACTGGGAGGAGATACAGGAATTAGAAACAAAGGAGCCAGAAACAGCCATACATCGGTAAGTTCCTGCCTCCCCGAGCCAGGAGGTTGGCGAAATTTTCACTTCCACCCCCAAGGCCACCCCTTTCCCACCAGCTGGAGGAGAGCCAATGACGAATTCACGTCCCACACGAACACATAGGGCCCCTGTATACTTGGGGGATTATGAGTGCTACCAAATGTCGGTGGCACAGCAAAGGAACATGGCACCCCGGTTTAGCATACAACACTGGTTACCCTACTTCGCGTGGAACCAAAACACTACACCGCTCCCTAATGGGGGGGCATGCTTGTTCTCCACAACCCCCCAGTGGAATGATGTGAGAGTAAATGAGAGATGTTGGCGAGCATAACGGTCTCGTGGGAGGGGGTGCATTTGACGTCGACCCAAGTGTCGACCCAGCTCTCACAGCCCATTATGCCACGCCAACGCCTTCTCCTGCCCTGTGTTGTGTGTGCGACGATAGTGCTGTGCGGCTAGGGCGGGGGAGGGAAGAGAGGTTCACGCGCCAGTGGAAAATTTATGTAAATACTTAAGAACCGGACGGGTCGAATTGTTGTAAATATTTTTTAACATCCTTTACTGTAACGTGTTAATTTTATTATTTGAAGTGTAATGTGCAATAAGTTGTGATTGTTCACCGGGCGCCAAAGCCGTGGCTTCCGCCTGTGACCAATCAGCGTGTTCCGCAGGCTCGCGGGGAGGGGAGGTACGCGGGCACTCGGTCACGGAAGGCGGGGAGGCAGGAATTTGGCAGCTGGGCGCTGGAGACAGCGGACGTGTTTGCGAGATCACTCCAAGACGGTGAGAACGGGCGTGGTGTCTCGCTGGAGTTCAGGCCTTGCCGAGAGGAAGTATTACCTATCTTACAGTCGTGTTGTCATTTAGGCGAGTGTGTCACCTCGTCATTCAGTCGCGGCTTGCTGTCAGTCACTTCTCTCGCGTGCGTATTTTCTCCGGTGGTTTACGAGTGGCGGAGTTCTTTTTGCAGACTGGATATTCACCATTGCTTGTACGGTAATTTACGGGATGTTCCGGGCACTGTGTTGTCTTGTCAGTCGTTCAGCTTATGGGGTGAGTCACATAGAGTTCAGGTTTTAGCGGCGCGGGTATTGCTCGTCACGAATGGGACGTCATGTATTTGTCCCATACAGTATCAGTGCGCGGAACCGGGCTTCGCCCTACAGAATCAGTCACAGGCGGAAACGCGGCAGCCCATTGTAAAGGGTTTGATTTACCGTATATAAAGAACCTGGAAACTGTCTTCGAGTGTGTCAATTGTATCCTGGTGACTAAGTCCCTTGGCCACGCGGCCCGAACCACCCTCTACCGAACACTGAGTAGCCGGCAAAATACTATCATTCAGGGGATAGTCGGCCAAGCGACGACACACTGGCTGAGTCAGATATTATTAGAGAAGACTTTATCTGATAGGTTAACACATATTGCAACGCTTGATAAATTGCGAATGCTTCAGCGAGATAAATAGTCACGTAAGAAGGCAATTGATTTAAGCCAGTTCTGCAATTAGTTTTATCAAACCAGGCTGCTCCCGTTCTGTGAGATGTTTTTGAACCATCGGTGTATATATGGGTAGAGTTCATGTATTGTGCTAGCATTTCTGTGGCTATCTGACGTAAAGCAATGGGCGAATTATCTTTGAGGCCAAAAATGCTGACAGTGGGACAATAATGTTGACATTCATAAGGAAAGGAAAATTTTTATTGAATCTGAGTCGGCAACATTAACAAAGAACTGCATTTAATGGACTGTGGAATATCATAGATTGTGTCCAATATTCTGTTTAGGCATGAAAATCTGGACAGATGTAGATGAATCCAATGTTTACCGTAAGCTAATTTCGGTATATCGTTAAAGGTAAAAGGCTTAATTCGACTTGCATATATGTAATTGGGGTAGATTTGAAAGCTCCTAAAATAATTCTCATGGCTGCATTCTGTATTTTCTCTAATCGATACGCATGTGTCTTTGAGACATTTTGTAAAATTATACTGCCATATAATAAATTAGTTAGAGGAATAAAGTACGCAGTGTGTGGATATCCGCACCCCATCGTTTAGCAGTTAAAGCTTTAAGCAGTTGAAGTCTGTGAGAGCATTTATCGATCACATAATTTATGTGTTCAAGACCATTAAGTTTATGTCAAAAATTTCTCCTAAATATTTTGTATAAGGGACTGCCGGAAAAACGTAACTTTCTAATGATGGAGTAGGGAGGGGTTGTCTGTAATGTTTATTGATGAAATATACAAGATGGGTTATCGATAATGATAAAGACATCCCATGTTTAGTTAACCATTTGTTGGTAGATTGCATAGCAACCGTCAACTTTTCACTGACATCTTGAAAAGTGGGGTTTTGGTACCAGAGTACTATGTCATCAGCGTATGCTGTAAGGTAGACATAGGGTCCGATATGGAAGATTAAGTCTTGTGTATAAAGAATAAATAGAATAGGACTTAATGTGCTATCCTGTACTAAACCTTGAAAGACGTGTCGAGTATAAGGGTCATTTTTTATCATTCAAGGTTTATAGATGCGATGAACGATTAAGTCATGAATTATGTTATTGCCTAATTTAGTTAATTTCTGATATAAAATCTGTAATTGTACACTATCAAATGCAGAAGATATGTCCATAAATAGTGAGCCGAGGATATATTTTTGTTGGAGCGCTTGACGAATACATGAATAGAAATAACTAATAGCGTCCACCGTACCAACACCAGATCTAAAAACCATATTGTTCCTGTCGGATTAGGGAGTGATGTTCTAACCACCAAACTAATCAATTTTTAATTAGTTTCTCAAAAGGTTTTGCTATATTAGATCGTAAGACTATGGGACGGTAGGACGAAGGTAAGAGAGGCGGTTTACCTGGTTTGTGAATTGGAAGAACATAAAACTCTTTCCATGGAGGGGGAATATAACCGGTGTCGTAAATCATATTAAATATATGTAATAAAAGACTTGTAGCATTGGATGGTAAATGTTTGATCATATTATTAGTAATGAGATCTGGACCGGGGGAAGATTCTCTGGACGTATAGAGGCATTTATGAAGTTCTGAAATAGAGAAATTATTTTACAGCATATGTGGATTTGGAATGAAGAGTCTGGATGGAACCTGCAAAGCCTGTGTAAATGGTTGAATATTAGGAGCGTGATCCGGGGCAATCATCTTCATAAAGTCTGGTAACAGTGTGTTGGGTATAATGGTGGAAGGGGATTGACTAATACTAGTTCTGAAGGAAGAAAATTTTTTCCACATAAATTTTAATGGGGTGGTACGCGACAGCGTGGAGAAAAATTGTTGCCAGTGGGCCCTCTTGTGTTGTTTCAAATTAATTTAGCAGAGGCTTGAGCTTTTTTAAGTTTAATAAAATTCACCGTAGTAGCAGCGCATCTATATTCTCTGAGGGCTATTATTCTCTGTGTGTTGATTTCATTACAATGATTATCCCACCATGGGACTTTACACTTTCAAGAAGTCACACCTTTCTTCTTAAGTGGTATAGATGCAGAGGCGGCTGTAATTATAGTATGATAAAATTTATCATATAATTCTGAAATATCCCCCATCTCCTCTAATAATGTATGAGCAGTTAATTCTTTAATTATTGTTGTATATTTATTCCAGTCGGCTTGGGAGGTTATAAAAGTGTAATATTCTAGAAAAGGGGCTCTGTCCCAAGAAGTGGAATGGGTATGGATGTGAATAGGGAAGTGGTCACTACCCCAATTATCTTCAAAACATTTCATTGTAGCAATCCTGCCATGTCAGAAGAGATGAAGGTTAAATCAACGGCTGTGGGAGAGGTGGTTGGTGGACCAAGCCATGTGGGTTGTTTATCGTTGAGCAGAAGGAATGGAGTGGAATGTATTAAGTCAAATAAACGCATACAGGCCGTGTCATTGGAAGAGTTACCCCAGAATGTGTGATGAGCATTAAAGTCTCCTCCTATAATACATGGACTGAGAAATTGATTGAAGAAAGTTGCCCACTCCTGGGTCTCGTAGACTGTATGAGACAATGTGCAAGGATTAATTTTGAAAGTTGAGTTGAACCACTGTCGCTTCCATACCTGCAGTATTGGGGGGATAGGTGATGAGAATTTCAGAGCAAATGTGTTTATGTGCTATTAGGATTGCAGTTCCCCGGTCGCCCCGCTGTGCAGTAATGAGACTAAATCCCGGGATATGAAATTGATGATCCTGAGAAAGTCTGGTTTCTGTAAAGTATTACTGCATCACAAGGATTATTCTCAAGGTATTGTAACAGCGGAAAGCGGTTTGCATTGAAGGAGCGAATGTTCCATTGTATAATAGACAAATGCATACAGAATACTGGGCTATTCTAATACTTTAACAAAGGTAGCAACTAGACTTTCCTTGTCTAAGGAATAAGAGGATTGTTGTCTAGCCTCCGTAAACATTATTTCTAGAGTGTCTATCAATGATTGGAGCTTTTCCATGTTAATCTTGGGAAGCGTGGAGGACTGCTGGTAGGTGGGTGTATTAGACATGTCCGGGATTTCTGTAGGTCTGTGTGGTAAGGCTGGGGAGCCTGTAGGGGTATGAGCCAAACCCGGTGTTACTGATTCTCGACGAAGATTTCCTTGAGTAATATCCGGGGTATCTGGGCGAAATTGTGATTAATAGTGTTCAAGGTTGAACTTTTCTGGACCTGCGGTCATGGAAACTGGAGGAATTGCCTTTCTAGCAGACGGTATATCCATCCTTTCTACTGTGAGAAGTATGAGATTTATTAAGTACTGATTGTGCGTAAGTATGGTCAAATGTTTGTCTGTGCTGAGATGGAGTAGGTGGCTTGTGCACAAGTGGAAAGTCCCTGGGTGAAGGGTGCCGTCGCCCAGGTTCTCGTGTTTGAGACTCGGCGGTGTTCCTAGTGGGAAGGCTGTTCTCTTGCGGGGGAACATGTCCGGGAGGGCACCAGGCTAACGCGGTGGTTAGCCACGAGGTGGGTCGTTAGGTCCGAAAGCCCCTGCGTGGCCCACTAGGAACGGCGGCGGTGGTGATGATGTTAGGGCCCCCTAATGCCTGTTGCCCCACTGGCCCTACACAGCATAGGACGCTGATCCCTAACTGGATTGGTGAGGTTCAGAAATAAAGTACACAGCTTATCACTGTCGTTCACACGTCGCGCACGGGGTGTGCGGAGTGGACTTTTAATTACGTTGGCAAATTACACTTGCAATTACATTCACACGATTTCCCTACATAAATTACACTGTCAATTATACACCAGGCGCTCTGACGCGCCGTCACTAACGTTACGTCCTCACGCCAGTCGCGGTTGAGGGAGTGTGTTTGATTAGAGTCGGCTAGTCCCGTAATTGGCGAACGGCGACGCGCGGGCCTACCTGTGTGGACCGCGGCTTGCTATTAAATTAAGAATGTCTACGATTAGCTGTAGCCAGTGCCTGTGCACTTGGCGATTAATTAAAAGTCTGTGGTGGCGGGAGTCGGCCCGTACCGTATATTGCACGGCCCCACGTAATGCGTTGTGTGGGGCGTGTTAAGTTGACGTGGCTGGGTTAGGCCATACACCGGAAAAGGACCGGGTGCAAACGGGGAGTAGTTAAAAAAGGTTTCGGGGTCTGACTATAGTTACCAGATTGAAGTTCGATCAAGACAAAGAGATGATGGCTCCCCGTGGGACGTGCGTCCGTCCCAGTCCGCGAGTCGCGCTGTACTGGCGTCTGGCCCTGGTGCGAGGGGAGGGGTGAGCTCCCTGTCGTGCCAAAGTTTCTAAAGTTCCGTTATTCGTAAAAAATTATATCAATAACAAAAAGCAAGTGGCTCTAACTTCACACAATAAAACTTAAATATTAACTTAATATATATATGTTTTAGAAATGACATTTAATAAATTTGTATAAAATAAGTTTGAATTATTAGAGTCACACTGGAGACTGTCTGTTGCTTGATAACTACTCCAGTGGCGAATGATAAATGCTAATTTGGGGCGGTTTGAGTTATGTCACATATTACACTATTAAATTCAGGCTGAAGGCCGCAAGGGGTGCACTCGCAGCTGTTTTAGTAAAAAACTACACGTGTTTGGCCCAGGCACTCCTAAGTCGCATTTGTGTTGCACGGTGTTGTTAATTCAAAGTAGCGGGTTCATTAAAGTTTAGTGAATTTACTGTGTACATGACTCGGTTTGTCTTGCCAATTACATTAAGGGTGTTGATAATACCTAAGTCCCGCGGCACTCGTCTGACTTGGGTGGGCCATGGCTAGGGGTGCGTTCCATTAGCGGGGTAGGATACTGGCGGTTGCAGGTCGGGCTTTAGGGTGGCCTTCGGTCGGACAACGTCAAGGGATATCCAACTATTGATGGGAAGGTCTTATGTTAGGGAATGAGTGCCCTGTATTTTGCAACACGTGGTGTTTAGCTGCCATATATGGTAAGTTGAGGTAAGCCATAACTCTCTTCACCTCCCTTTCGAGTTCCCAGATGGAACAGTTGATTTTGTTTTTTTAAGAATGTGAGCCCTGGCAATTGACACATTTTGGAGTGTTTTGATCGTTACAATCATCCTGCAAATGATTCTTAGAGCAAATGCCACATTAAGGGAATTTTGATCTACAAATTTTAGCTGTATGCCCTGACGTCGTACTGACCGAAGGCCATTAGCACGGCCTCAGCCCGCAGTACTGGCTCCTGCTGGCGGAACGCACCCCGCTCCATGTCTCCACCCAAATGAGACGAGCGGCGTAACCTTGGCGCATGGAGGGAGTGTTTCCCCCCCCTCCGCGCGCCAACCCCTGATGCAGTTCTGATCAGCTCACGACCCGGAGCGGACGTGCGCGTACCGTGGGGAGCCTTCAAGTTTTGTCTCTGATTCCTCACGACTGGCAACTATAGTCATCACCAAATACCTTTTTCAACGCAACTCCCCATGCGACTCCAAGTCGGTTTTTTTCTACGGTGCAGGGATTAACCCAGCCGTCGCTACTTTCTAAGTCAAGCCACCGAGTCTAGGGGACCCGCTGGGGCCGATCGACCCACTCACGGTTAGACAACAGAGCTAGCCTGGCGCCCTCCCGGAAAAAAACCCAATTTTCACGTACAGCTCCTTAGACTCGCCGCGGGAATCGCACCCGAAACCCCGGCTGATGGCAAATGGCACCCCTGTGTGCGGCAAATAGTGCAAAATAAATTAGCAAGAGAAACACCCGTCAGGCAAAACCGGACAGAAAACAAACCAGGAGAAATCTGAAAACAGACACGAAACGGCATTTTTGTGGGCGAGAACGGATCAGGTTCAGACAAACGGCGCATTGAGGCAAGAGGACATAGGAGCTTCTCCCAACCCCCCGCAACCACCAGCTTCGCGTCCTTCGCGACGCGGGAGCACGAAGCTACAGCCCGACATCCCCTCCCCTCAACGACCGTTTTTCACCTCCGCTTTGTGCGGCTGTCCGGGCGCTCTCGGCCGTCGCTTCGCACGCCCAACCGCATCCCCTCCTCCGCTGCGACCATTCTTGACCTCCGCTTTGTGCGGCTGTCCGGGCGCTCTCGGCCGCCGCTGCGCATTGCTATCCGCACTCCCCCTCCTCCACCTCGCCTGTTCGGTCCTCCGCTTTGTGCGGCAGTCCGGGCGCTCTCGGCCCCTACCTTCACACGGATGTCCGCACCACCCCCTTCTCCCAGCCACTGGAGCGGCACGTGCAACAAACCCGACCTCCCAATCGCGATCACCGATTTGTACGGCTGTCCGGGCACCTAGCCCGCGGACCCGCTAAGGCGCGCGCGGCACGTCAACGATAACAGCTGTCCAAAGCACCAAGAGTCGCAACACAACTATAGTTTACCAAACATCCAACGGGACATGCACACACTGCAAGCAACCGAGAACTGCCGACTTGCTGACAGGCTCACTGCCTTGGCAAAGCATGTGCCAATGCGCAGCACTAACCAATACCACATCACCAACCAACCAAGCGAACCACGAACAGTGGAACATAGACTGGGAGAAGATTTGGAAAGAAAAATTAGAGACAGGGTATACAATACCACCACAACCCACAATGACAGTGGCAGTCACCAGGAACAAGCCAAACACGTGTTACGGCATGCCCCCACACCAAACCACAGTACAACCGAATGGGCATGACATAGCAATGCGACCCACCAACATGCGCATGGGGTTGGTGCGAACCATCCCATACTCATCGAGGTTACCCGAATTCAGTGGTGCACCTCACGAGGACCCTCGCGCATACCTTCACCAGTGCGAAATCCGACTCACGCGAAGCGGAACCCCAATCGACGAGTGGCCCGAGCGGACCAGCGAACAGCTGCGGGGAAGCGCCCTGACATGGTGGCGCATATGGGGCCAATTCGATATGGAGTGGCAGGAGTTCACGGAGGCCTTCAGCCAACGGTTCGATGCAGGCGCGACGATGGTGCAATGCACCGCACAATTCTATGAGAACACACAGCAAGATGGCGAACCCGTTGAGAACTTCGTGGCATACAAGCTACAGCTCTTCAAGCACATAGCACCACTCGCAGAGCCCACCAGAGCACTCCCCAGCATCACCGTACTGTTGAGGGACGAGCTCCAGCCATTCATGCGCGTCACCCACGTAAACACCATCATGGATTACGTGCAACTCGCGGTGGCGACGGAGCAATATGTTCAGAGGATGTGGGGAAGAAGCGCACGTGGCCCCGAGCGAGAACAGAGCAGCCCACCCAACAGCCGACACCTGCTAGCAATCCAGGCACAACAACCCCAACCACAACACAGGAGCCCCAACCTCTGGGAGCCAAGAACGCTACGCATAGGCGTGCGCAGGACTTCAGTAGTGGTGGTGCCAGATTACACAACAGCCCTATCATTCACGGACCCGAGCCTAAAGCGTGGTGACTTTGGCTCGTTTTTTGCCACTTCTTTCTTTATTTTTAAAATAAATGTATGAAATAATAATAATATATTTAAAGTAACATTTTATTCTTACAGTAGGAATTCTGAGGAATCGATTTCACAGTGTATTTCCTTTTTTAAATTTTTCCCCTTAACTTTATTAATTTTTTAAATAATGGGATAAAGTCACCTTGAGGTGGGGTGACTTTATCCCAACAATTGAAAACTTACATGTGAGACAAAGTGACCCTTTCAGTTGGTAAAACAATGTTTATTAACCTAAGTAAACATGTTTGTGAGGCAAGAATACATAATAATTATAACTTTTAATGACATAATTGTAGGTTTTCAGCAAATTTTTCAAAGACACTGACAATTAAAAAAAAAATGCTGATAAATTATACCAACATAAATAACACATCAGAATGAATAACACAGCAAATAAAGAATGCCATATTCAGAAGAAGAAAATTTCACTCAAAAATATCAAGTTAGGGAACCAAGAACATATTATTCCTCCTTTTTGAGACTGGTTTTGGTGGTGGTATTTTTTTCGAAACGCTATCCCAGTGGTAGTGCATCTCATCTTTGTGTTGTGGCCAATGCCATGATGTATTCCCCTTTTCAAGGCATAGGACTGTGGGACCATCGTTGTCAAATTGCACAATCTTGCCAGGGTACTTGTTGCCATTGTACAGCACGATCACAAAGTCATCAATTGCACAAATGTCTTCAATATTTTGCTGCTGTGTTATCTCCTTTTGTTGCGGAGTAGAGTCATTGGAATCATCTTCAGAAGAATAAATGCCAAAACACGAATTTATGACCATTACAGAGTCTTCATCTGATGAGTCTTCAGAGATGAGTCGCTGAGCTCTTCTCTTCTGTGATGTGGATGGTTGTGGTGGTGCTGAAACAGAAGGTAGTACATCAACGACACTAATTCTTCGTCCAGGAGTTATAGTGAGCTTCCTTCTTCTCTGGCGAGGTGCATCACCAATTATCTCCTTCCTTTTGGACTCAAGTGATTCCATGTAAGCAGCACCTATCAAATCAGGGTCTACAACATCAGGATTTGGAAGCCTTTCAAGCAACTTCTGCTTGCTGAGTGGGTAAATGCCACATTTCTCAAAGCCTGCTTGAAGGTTTGCTGCAATGCTCACCTCCAAATGTAGCATCAGTTTCTTCAGCAGTGCTGGTAATTTTTCTTTGGGAATAGTGGCGTATTTGTGTCCTTCTAACGTCTCCCGCCACTCCGATAAAATCTTGCGCCAGGCACGCTTCATCGGGGCAAACACAGCCACGTCAAGTGGTTGCGCAATATGTGTTGCATTGGGGGGCAAACATATGAATTTGATATTTTTCTCTTCACAAATCTTCAAAACATCCATGCTGATGTGTGAAGAAAGGTTGTCACCAACAAGAACTAGGGGTCCTTGTAAGTGCCTCACAGCAGGAAGAAACAATGACTGAAACCAATCCTCGAAAATTGTCGAATCAAACCAACCAGATTTTGACCGGTTGTATCTTGCTCCACTTGGACCATCAACAATCCAGGATGACAACATGTGTTCAGCTTTAAAAACTATGTATGGAGGTAGCAGCTTTCCCTCTGCACTCCCACAAAACATCACTGATGTTGATGTTTTGCTGAAGTTGCAAACTCGATCAGGGTACTTCATGCCCCTCCTGCAAATGGCTTTATTGTTTCCAGGATTGTCGGTAAGGTTGGACTCATCATAATTCCAGATATTAGATGGTGGAACACCATATATCTCCTGCTTCAAATGGTCAATGTAATTTGATGTTTCGGCTGAAACACCTGCCCTTGCCCTCTTTACATTCTGAGCTATTCGAACGCTGACCTCATGGTGATCCCTTAAGAATCGCTTTACCCAATCTGCCCCTGGTGTGTTGTCTTTAAAGCAAGAAATATTTGCCCCCTTCTTGTTTATGTACTGCTTGAACATTTGTCGGAAATCATCTTCAGTCACAGGGAAACCAAATTCTGACAATTTAATCAGGTGTTGAACAAAAATTTCCTCCTCATTGTCAGAAAAAACTTTCTGACCCCCCGCAGTTCTTCCATGCTTGTTCTTTAATTTATTTTTTAATTTGGCTATAGGAATTTTGAACATTCTTTAGGCTTTTCGTTGGCTGACAGTGCCATTTCTCACTGCATGAAGGTATTTTTCAAGTGTCTCTGAGGTGTAGTTGCAGTAGTTCCTACTTCCCACCTTTTTTTGTACACACGTGGCATTTTATGATGGTGTCACTTCTTCTGCAACAGTAAAGTAAGAAATAATGAAATAATAAAGTTATTGTTCATGTAGAATGCACACATTACACAAAAAATATTTTTTAAAAAAAAATCCAATTAAAATATTATCAGTATGGGGTGACTTTGTCTCAGGACAAAGACACCCCAAATAGCTATTTTAAAGACATATTTTTGGTTAAAGGCTAGTATGACAAACAAATGAAAGAATAAATGAAAATGTGTTACTAAAACCTTAAGTCAAACAAATAAATAATGGAATTAAACACTTACCAAGCCCACAGCATTATAACTAGGTTAAACGGCAGATAAAAGTTTCAGATAAAAAAAAATCCATGCAATGTAACAAGTAAGTAAACAAGCAGTATTACCAACATAAAAAATATAATTATTGGGACTCATACATATTTTTCACTTAATAGTTTGTGTATCTATCGAACACATGAGTAATAAATATGAATCAACATAATAAGTATTAAATTAGTTGAATTTAAACTTTTTTCTTTATGTGGTATAAAGTCACCTCAGGGTGGCTAAAGACACCCCGTTTTACGGCATATAAGTCATCGAGTAATCCTTTTCGGGATCCGGCTTTTTAATTTTAATCACCCATTTATACATCCTACAGACAGATATATACAGCAATTAACGAACTATAACAACTGTCAACTAGTGAAAATAAAATGATAATTAATTAATGAGTGATCCACGTAACAAACACAGGCTGTACTCGTGTACTCATTAGAACAGTAAACTGATGAGTAAACAGTAAGAGTAAACACTACACAGTAGTGCTACCTGGCGGACGGCGGCTATTATTCCGTGCGCCTGCCGAGTGGAGTGAACAGTGGACACCGAGCGCGCATTCTATGTAATTCGAGGAGAACTAGGAGAAGTATTTACATTTCAGAAGTTTCGTAGCCGCGGCCCGCGTGTACAACACAAGTAATTGCACCTGGCTTGTTTCCGTGTGTATAGTTGGTTCGATTGATAATTGATATACTGATAGTGTTATGAGCACATATCTGTAACTCGACACGATTGGAAAACATATTTTTTTTGGAAATAATACTGTTTTTTTGTAAGTATGTATTATTTCTGCTTGTAAAAAATAAAATAACGTTAACCCTAATGGTGGTGCCAAGGCACCTGTGGCACCTACCGTGCGCACGCCTATGACGCTACGCACCGACGGCCTGACGCGGCCAGAAGCCAGCGCGAGTTATCAACCACCGCAGTGCAGGTTAGGATGCTCCCAAGGCACGTACCACTGGCACAGCGACTGTCCTAGGGGGGCAAATGCCTGGCGCACGACACAACCCGCCTACCGGCCACCCACCACCTCGTACGACCAAGAGCCAACGGGAAACGAGTAGGGGGGGGGACACAGATGAAGCCCCTCGCCTGCAATACCGACACGCGAACCACGTGATGCCACGACCACGGCAAACCCACCCGCGACAAGGGCAGCACGACGTTAACCACCCACCACGACACTCACGACAGGACGCGATGACCCCAGCGCCACACCACGCTCAACCACCGAGTGCATCCACCGTGCCGACATACACCACATGAGCGCCGGTGGCAACCACGACTAGCCACGTCAATCACTGCCTACCACAACACCTCGTTACCGAAGACCACCAGGTATACCAACCATGTCAGAACCCACCACGACACTCATGACAGGACCCGGCGACACCAGCACCACACCACGCTCAACCGCCGAGCGCACTCACCACACCGACATGCACCACGCCCAACAGCCCGGCCCCAGCAGACCAATCCAGTTACAAAACCCCCCTCCCCCAGGATTCGACAACTCGCACAGCCCAGTGACCACCTGCTCCGCGTGCCCGTCGAGGTGAATGGATGCCCGACCCTCGCCCTCATCGACACGGGGCGAGCCAGGTGTTCATCCACCCCTCCCTGGTACCTCCAGCACCTTCCGCCCACACCAGGGCGAGCTCCGGCTGGCAACCACCACCCACGCCGGCCGGATGATGGGACATGCTGATGTGAAGGTAAGCCTTCGGGAGCTAACTACACCAGTGACCGCTGTTGTTGTGGGGGACTTGGGGGAAGAGCTTGTGTTAGGGCAACCCTGGCTGGCAGAACACGATGCCGTGTTGGAGATGGGGCCAGCTAAAATCAATGTGGTGCGAACTGAGTGATTCGTTGTGTATGTGGTGGGTCAAACACCTAGTCCATCAGGCCCAATCATAACCCTAGACGACTTCCACCACTATGTACCACCGGAGTTCCGTAGCGCTATCAATAAAGTCCTGCACAAACGACGAGGCGTGTTTGCGACCGCCGAGCCCCTACGACGGACCACTGTATCCGAGCACTCCATCCCGACCACCACCATCCAACCCATCTATGAATCACCCCGGGGTTATGGGTACAAGGAGCAGAGGATCATACGGGAGCAGGTCACTGAAATGCTGCACAGTGGGGTGATCGAACCCTCCAACAGCCCCTACAATGCGTGTATCGTTCTGGCCCCCAAAAGGGATGGTACCCTGCATTTTTGTACTGATTTTCGCCCCCTCAACGCCGTAACCATCAGCGCACCACCCCCGCAGATCAGCGTCGAGACAGCTGTATCCAGCCTCGGGAGTGCCCGTGTGTTAAGCATTCTATATCTGAAGTCGGGGTACTGGCAAGTACCAATCAAACACCAAGACCAGGAGAAAACCGCCTTCACCGTCCCTGATGGCAGGCGATTCCAGTACAGAGCCATGCCTTTCGGGCTCAAGTGTGCACCAGCGACATTCCAAGCAATGATGACGCGGGTGCTAGAAGGGTACCTCGGCCAGTTCGCCCTCGCGTATCTAGACGACGTTATCGTCTTCTCGGAGACATGAAGGGACCACTGCCGCCACCTAGCACTCGTGCTCGAGAGACTTGCTACCCACCACCTGACCGCGAACCCCGCTAAATGCCACCTGGGTACCGAGGAGGTGGAATTCCTGGGGCACTGCGTCAATGCGGAGGGGAGCCAGCCTCAGACTGGCCATCTCCAGAAGATCGCGACCGCGGAGGCTCCACATATGAGGAAGCAGCTCCAAAGGTTTATCTGTCTGATCAGTTAGCTGAGGGTATACATACCCGATTTCTCCCGCGTAATCGCACCCCTTACCCACCTGCTGTCACTGCAAAGGTGCTACCACTGGGGCAGCGAAGCGCAATGCGCGTTCGAGGAGGTGAAGAGCGCGTACACTCGCTGCCACACCTTTGCACGTATTGACCCGAACGCCCACTCATCCTGCAGACAGATGCCAGCACCTTAAGTGCCTGTTTCAAGTTGACCACCTAGGAGACAAGCACGTAGTGGAGTACGCCAGCGCGAAGTTCAGGCCTGCTGAGCGTAGATACCACAGCAATGAGCAGGAGTGTTTAGCGGTGATCTGGGCAGTAAAAAAGTACTGGCCGCACCTCGAAGGCCGGAACATTACTCTCCGGACCGACAACCGCTGCCTCACCTGGCTCCAGACAATGCAGGGCAGAAAAGGGAAACTTATACGGTGGGCATTACTCCTCCAGTCCTTCGACTTCGTGGTGGAGCATGTGCCAGGGCGAGAAAACCAGCTGCCAGACAGCCTGTCGCGGCAACCGAGAGACCAACACGAGGTCATCGACGTGGAGGAGTGGGAATACATGCTGCAGCCCGGTCCCAACACCGAACACCTCTCGCCACTAAACACCTGTTTACAGATCACGACCGATGCCAACCAAACCGACCCACCTCCTGACACTGCAACTGACGTCGACCAACGGGTCATGACCACTCAAAGTCAATCAACCAAAATGTCCCGACGACGACAACAAGCCGGAGACGAACTACACCCGACGTGGAGAGACCAGGTCGGCCGAATCATGCACCGAGCACTTGGAGCGGCTGGGTCGTGGAAGACCTATGTGCCTCCCGAGGTGCGTGAGGCCATCTTGAGGTTCTACCACGACCACGACCTAGCAGGACACCCCTGTACGGACCAGACACGACACACGGTCTCCCAACACTACCATTGGCCCGGCATGGCATGGGATGTGAGGGAGTACGTCCGGGAGTGCGAGGTATGCCAGGTCTGCAAGGCACGCCGACGCGACGGGGAGCAGCAACATCACCCACGACAACCGACCCACGCCTTCCAGACCATCGCACTCGACCTGATGGGGCCCTACCCCAGGTCGCCCAGAGGGAAGAGGTTCATACTCGTCGTGACAGATATGTTCACAAGGTGGACAGAGGCATATCCGTGCAGCAATGCCAGGGCGTCCACCATTATTCACCTCATGACGCAGAAGTTCCTACCTCGGTGGGGCTACCCAGAGTCGGCCTTGACCGATAATGGCAGCCAGTTCATCGGCAAGCAATGGCAGGACTGGTGCGCGCGGGTGCATATCCAGCACCACACCACCCCAGCTTACCATCCCAGAGCCAACCCCACCGAGCGCAGGAACCAGGACTTGAAGATCCAACTCCGACTCCGACTGACTGACGACCACTCGAAGTGGGACCAACACCTCGCTGACGCCCTGTTCTGTTTCCGCCGTCGTGTGAACGCAGCCACCAGCCACACGCCCGCCGAGATGGTGCAAGGGAGTAACCTGCACCTCCCAGGTGAATGAACCACCCACGGGACGCTGCACGATGGAGAAGGGACAGAGGAACGCGACCAGCGCAGGACAGATATCTATGAAGATGCACGACGACGAGAAACGACCTACTCGCAGAATATCACCCCCAAGACCACGCGGGAGCCACCCCTAGTCCGAGCGGGAGACCAAGTCTACGCCCGGGTCCACCCGCTGTCTGCAGCCCCTCTCAACTGCTGTGCCGGATTGGCACCGCGCTGGAGCCGGCCTTACAAAATCCAGAGAGGCGTGGGCAGGACCGCATATCTGGTCAGACTCGGGGGGCGGCGCATCCGGAAGATCCACCGCGACGATCTACGACTGGCCACGACACCGGGTGAGCTGATGCCGGAAGAACCCGACCATGACGAGACACACAACGACATGCATGACGATGAACAACCGGTAGCAGACGAGCCCGAACCGGCTATCGGAGAGCATGACCACGACATCCGAACCAGGACACCAGAAGAGGCCCTCGACGACCTGGAAACACCAAGTTACGCACAAGATCCCACGCACGAGATGACAACGTCATGCCAACCAGGACAGATGACCCGCCACGGACAGGTGACCATCACCGACGTCTCACTGAGCGATCCGGAGGACCTATTGGGAGACACCGCCAACGTCATCAACGAACCCGACGACGTGGTACTCGGCGCCGCCAGACAACTACAACTCTGTGCGGCTGGGCCAGTGATCGCCCACGCATCAGAGGAGGAGGCGGCAACCCTACCTGAGGACACAACACCCATCGTGGAGGAACCCGACGACGAGGCAGGAGAAACCCCGGGTATACCCGAACGAAGGAGGCAACCTTACTCTAGCGGGCCATCCAACAACCACGACGCGAGCAACCGCCATACAACACCGACGGAAGACCACAACAACACCACCACAACCACCACTCGGATGCATCACGACCCACCAGAAGCGCTCGACGAACCAGCCACACATAAAGTGATGAGACCCGCCAGGGACAGGCGGCCCCGGGGTACCTGGCCGAGTACGATCTCGGGAGGGCCCAGAGTGGCCACCGCGGCCCCTGCAATCCTGAGGGCACGATGGAGGAAACTCGAGCACCGGTGGACACGCACTACCACCTGCGACCGCCCAGAGCCCCAACCGCCTGGACATGATGTGAAATCTAGGCCACCACACCACACCACCACACGACCACAACACTGCACATCACCACCTACCTCATCACGCCTCCATGTGGCCCCACCAGCCGCAGCCACCCCAGGCGCCAGAATGTGGAGTCAACGACATGCTATGGGTGCAAACCGCTGCAGACCCTGATCGTGTGCAAGGCTGGGCTTCTTCAGGGGGGGCGTTTGACGTCGTACCGACCGAAGGTCATTAGCCTGGCCTCAGCCCGCAGTACTGGCTCCTGCTGGCGGAACGCACCCCTCACCAAGTCTCCACCCAAATGAGATGAGCGGCGTAACCTTGGCGCATGGAGGGAGTGTCCCCCCCTCCGCGCACCAACCCCTGAGGCAGTTCTGATCAGCTCGCGGCCCGGAGCGGACGTGCGCGTACCGTGGGGAGCCTTCAAGTTTTGTCTCTGATTCCTCACGACTGGTAACTATAGTCATCACCAAATACCTTTTTCAACACAACTCCCACGCGACTCCGGGTCAGTTTTTTTTTTTCTACGGTGCAGGGATTAACCCGGCCGTCGCTACTTTCCAAGTCAAGCCACCGAGTCTAGGGGACACGCTGGGGCCGATCGACCCACTCACGGTTAGACGACAGAGCTAGCCTGGCGCCCTCCCGGAAAACACCCCAATTTTCACGTACAGCTCCTTAGACTTGCTGCGGGAATCGCACCCTAAACCCCGGCTGATCTCAGCCCAAAATGTTGGCATTTGTGGCACTGTATCACTGACTGCACTCTAGGTTTTACTTTATAGCATTCTTTGTAGATAGCTATGTAATCTGGGAGAGCTTGACCTTCAAAGGTTACTTTGATGAGTTTAGTAGGCACTCGGGCATTATTTGGAACAAATTTAGTTAGTCATTCTAGTTGAAGGATAGGTTGTGGCGATTCCACACCTATAATAATTTCTTCCAAATTTATGTCAATTGGCACGCCATAAATCAATCCTTCGCGTTGAGTTCGACTCTGAGGTATGTGGCATTTAGCATGTAATTTATCAGGGATATCTGAGGACACGAATTGATTAGCCCCACGAGAGGAACTGAAGGAAATTTTTAACCGGTTCGGACCTGAACGAGATATTTCGAGAATGTCTTGGTTAGGGTGCAACTTCCTTCCCAGAGAGATGGGATGAAGTTTACCTATATTGTGATCGATTGATTCTACAAGTATGATAAATGGTCCCGGATGGTTAGATGGGAATAGCTGCCTTGAACCATGTACATACCTGGCATTTTCTGATGTTGGCTGAGAAACTTCAATTGTCCTATGATTTTTAGTATGACAATTTATTTCCATCGTTTCTTCTTCCGGTAATTTCCTTTTAGTCAAATTACTAGAATCCATATCCATATCTTGCGAAATCGAGTCTGTGTTCGCAACTGTCAAGTCAAATTGAGAAACATTATCTAAATTTATATTCAGCCTGATACAGAAGACAGGAACCACCTGTCTCTACCGATGTTCAGACACCGAATCAATGTCGTCCCATTTCAGTGAATCTTAGGTTACCCATACAGAGTCCTACAAATTCTAACCATAGACTTTAACACAAATATTTTTATATGACAAAATGGGACTCTCGGGCCTTTTAACATGGCAAAAAATGACGACACCCATTTGAAGCGATCATTGCGGCTCAAACGATACAACGTCCAAGAAATTCAAATTACCATATATTAAAATGGGGGATCTCAACACGGATTTTCTCTCGTAGTTGATAACGAGTTATCGCAGAAAAATGATCTTGCACGCCATACATTTGTAAACATTAAAACAGTGTATTTATTTTCTAATTTTTTACGAATAGTTTATTTCATACATAATTCCATGAATCATGATAAAATATTTAATTTCCTAGAATAAATTAAAATCTGACAAAAAAATTTTAAACTCCGAAAATAATATATTTGATTATTACAATCCCAAAATTAATTTAATGTTGCTAACTTTAACTAAACAACCATGCACAGATAAGTTGCCAATCGTTTTGAAACAACTGTTAACAATTTCACTTCAACCTACATTTCTTGTGTTACTCTAACCTCATGCAGGTAAAAAGGTTTAATTTTATTAGAGTTCGTTAGAAATACAATTAAATGCAGTAGCCATTATATTTTGTTCATTTTTGGGTGATATCAAATTAAGTAATTTTGTAAACAGATAACATTCATAAAGAAAAAAAATTATAAGTTCTTAAATATTCCTTACATTGACAAAGCTCCGTCTGCTTCCCTGTGCTGGTTGTGAGTTCGCAAGGAAAATAAGTGGGTCCCAGGGTTCAGTTCGGCCATGTAACCAGAGGCAGAGGCGTGCCCTGGGTTATTGCGGCAACCAAGGACACAGTATTAAATAAAACATAAGAATACACTGATAGACTTATAGTGGTTTAATAGAACTCGCTCGAAGTAAACAGTGCTATCGTACCCCTGACCAGTTCTATTAATGGATAGACATCTCTGCACTAACACGGTCCCTTCCAGTGGCAGCACTAATTATGTTGCAAGTGAAGGTCCCTTCTCGAAGAGTGACGCGGCGGACATTTACATGTAGAACTAAGTCCCCGCAGCTAATACTAAAGCCCATACATGAAACCATAACTCTTTACTTAAAACATAGACACTTTCGTGCTGACTGTGTATGTGATGTGCAGCACATTCCATGGCAGACATTCCCGCGTTGAACAAAGTCTCTCTAAGCTAATACTAAAGAGCTGACGCCTTCTGCCAAGGTGATATTAAGGGTGTGGTGTTGCTTTTGGGCACCAATTAGCAATATTAACTACGTGCTAGTGTGTAGCCGAGACTCTTGGATCAGGGAAAACGTCGCCATGTGGCCGGCAGGCAGGAAGGGTCATTCCGCCAGAGTTACCCCCGGCTGTTTTAACCACCAGGGACGCTATGATATGGGCGATGTAACAGATATGCGGAGGCTCAATTTAGAGTGTTTTATTACAAGGCATGCTATACTGACGCCAACCGCCGGTGCTCCCTCTGGTCCGCAAAGGTCGTTATGCCACACCAACACGGGCTCCGAAGTGCGTCGAACACGCCCGAGCGTGATCTTCACAAAGTGTAAGAAAGTGCACCGCAACGAACGCCGCGACGACGACAGCGCCCGGCCGGGTGTGGCAATGCGCCTAACTAAACACTTGATTATTTTGTTAATTAAAACAACCAAATTAATAACATTTTAAAAGAAGGGTTCATGTAAGGGAAATTATGTCTAATTGTCTTATAAGCATATGTTGTGTAATTTGTTTCTAAGTCCAAAACTGGTCGGGTCGGTTTTCCCGCGTTCCACGCGTTTAGGCGCGAGGCCGCCGGGCTGTCTCGCGCGCAGTGACCATCAGGGGCTCTCAGGGGTCGGACGCTCCGCGAACGTCGGGCCAGCACTTCTAGTTTCTCTTCAACATTTCAGCAATAGTGTAAGTTTCTACAAATCTTTCATTCAGCTCGGCGCCGACCCCACTTCAGTCGCACGATACTTTGTGCGACTCTTAGCTTAATAATTTATTCCCTACAGGGATCTTTAACTTAACACGTAAGGCCATGTCCAGTTTAAGGACAGCGTAATATTGGCACGCAGTTTTCGGCTCCAGTAGCCAATTAATTGTTATCGTCGAGAATCTTGTGAAATACTGACTAACTTTCGTATTGTAACTTTCTTCATATTTTAGTGCAATTTGTAACGTGTGTTTTAAGTGACTATCTTGCCATTCTTTGAGACTTTATGTGTACGTCGCACGCTGACGTGATTGCGTAATTTTTCGAGACTTTAGTTTTTCGTCGCAGGCTAGACTGCAATCCACCCTGATCACAGGGTTTCCGCTATTCGTTTATTTTTCTACATAATTTATTGCAACCCCAATTCCGTGACTGTGTACTGACTCTTACCCAGGGGCACGTAGCCACCGCTTCAACCCGTTGATTTCACTTTGCAATCTACCCTGGTCGCGCGTATTGTTCGCCCGCATTTATATGTGTGTCACAGCGGTTCGACAACGGACGCAGCCAGTATCGGGACCAATCAGTGTATCAACGTTGAATAAAGTGCAGTGTTTTGTAATTCGTTTATTAATCATTTACAAGGCGTCCTGGGTGGCCTGAACAGCCCAGGTGAATACGGATCCACGGCGCACCCCTGCCTATAGCCACGAGGCCGAACCCCCATTAAAATCCCTGAGATCTTTTCAAGCATTCATATTTAATTTTAAAACATAAACAGGCAGTGGGAGTAGCGTCAATACATTGGCTGCGTAGTACACGGCCCGCTTACTGGGAGCGGGGCTCTACAGGCCATGTTTCTGATGGGACTTGTGCTGCGCTACCCTAATGTTCCGTGCACACTTCACACTACACTAATCTTAAATAAACAATTCCAGAATTTAAGTAACACTACATTGAAGTTACGCACAGTTCAAGGATCCATGTAACACGGGGAGTTCCGGTGATGAGCACAAATTAAATAAGGCTATCTGTGAACTCAGGTCGACTAGACGGGCTGTCCGTGAGGCTCGGAGCTGACGGGTTTAAAAACTCATCAATTCCGGTAGGGACGGCAAGGGCGGAGGTCGAGAGGCTCTGCAGGCGATCCGCGACTAGACTCCTTGGAGGGCGGTGATCAACTGGCGATGGCTGTGGCATCTGGACGACTACCCAGCCTCACTTTCGCGAAAACGTGTTGTGTGCAAAAGTAATCCCGGGCCATGCACGCCGCCTGATAGCGCTAAAGTCCAGAATTACAAATACCATTTAACCATAGCCGTTACTCAATTAAGATCGTTTTCAAGAGCGCTGAAAGTTAATTACAAAGTCCAGATAATTAGGTCACCTCACAGTACCCCCGTGGTCGACTATCGCGCAGGCGACAGTCGATTAGGCGGGGCAGCTTGTGTTCTAGGCGTTGCACCACCCTGCACCCAGGTGCGTTCATGTCGTACATGCTCGGGGTTAAGCGGCGACGCGCCATAGCGGTCTGTGCGGATTCGAGGAGCACTAACGGTTGGGGTCACTATGGTCATAAATGCCCCGATCACACGCATTGCCTCGTTGCACTGAGGCCGACATTGCCTTGGGGGATTGGTCCCGGGGCTGCTGGGTTTTGGGTGAACGGGGGAAGCAGAGACATGACACTGAGGCGGGGTACGTTGGGGTGTGGTTTCCAGTCTACTGGTGGTCGTAGTGGGTGCCAAATGAACTCCCTGAGGTGCCCCGGATTTTGGTGGACTCGGGAGGACTGTCGTGGTCCCTCGGCACTAATGTTCCCCCCTCCCACTCCGGGGGCTGTCTGGTCACCACCCTCCCCTCTGCTGGGAGGAGCAATGGGTACCTCTTCGCTGCTGCCCTCGCAGCATCCTCTTGTCGGCACCCTGCTCACTCGGTGGGACTGCCTGACCTCAGGCTGGTCGGGGGGTAACATACCTCGGGGTATGGCTGAGTGGTCGTGGTAGTTGGCCCGCTGGGGCATTCGCCCCCTGGGTCCAACCTATCAATCAGATGCCCAAGTCCTCTTAGCTCGCTCCTCGCACTTCGGCTAAGATGGCAGAAAGTCGTGACGGGTGACATGGTGGGTGATGTGGGGAGTGTGACTGGTGATGCGAACGGTGACATCGGTGATGGTGCGTTAGCTATGATAGTGGGCTGGCACACGTCCTGCGTGTTGGCGGGTGATGTGGTGGGTGGTGGCGTGACTGGTGGCATAGAATGGGGAGCTGGTGATGGGAGTGGTGATGTCGACGATGTGGTGTCCATGGTGGTGGGTTGGTGGTAGGGTGATTGGCCGACTGGTTACATGGCTCGTGAGTCTGGTGCGCTTGGGGTGGGGGCCCTTGGGCACTCCCTATCCTCAGAGGGATCCTCGGCAGTGGAAACGAGATGCAGGTCATCCCTGTGGATTTTTGTGGCCCTACCATTTGGGAGTCTGATGAGGTATGTGTTGGGGCCTAGGCATCGCAAGACCTCCCGAGGGGTGCCCACTTGTGGCTCAGCCCCGTGCAGTAGTTCTTCCTGCCAGACGACAGGTGGTGACACAGGGCATAGACCATCTGCCCTGGATCCAGTGGTGTTGGGGGAGTGGCCTTGTGCTGTCGTGCCTCTTCCCTTAGGTCAATGGCTGGTGGGCGGGTGACTGCCCCTGCTTCCTCGGCGACCCGCAGCTCGCCAGGCAGGGCGAGGTTATGACCGTGGAACAGTTTTGCCGGGGAATGGCCGGTAACGGCGTTGACTAGCCGGCGCAGGCAGTAGAGCAACTTGGGCAGGTGTACGCCCCATTTCGAGTTATCATCCCCCAGGTGGAGGCGCAACTGAATTTTGATGTCCTGATTGCATTGCACCGTCGGGTTCGCCCTCGAGTGGTATGTCGGGGAAGTGTGATGCTCAACTACCCAGCATCAGCATTCTGCTGCCCAACATCTCCCTGTGAACTGGGTACTTTTGTCTGTGAGTAGCATCTTTGGGTACCCGTAGCGGGGGAACACCTCGCTGTCCAGGAGGGCCACTATCGTCCCTACGCATGCGTTGGACATGGTGAACGCCTCTGCCCATCGCGTGAATACGTCGGTGGTCACAACGAGGAAGCGCTTTCCCCGGGTCGTGGGGGGTAGGGCCCCATGACGTCGAGGGCCACAGTATGGAAGGGCTCCTCCAGTCGTCGGCGGCACTGCTGTTCTACCCCGTCCGCACGGCGTGCCTTGCGCTGCTTACACGGTTGGCAGTTGCGCAAGTGCTCATAGACATCCCGTGCTACCCCTGACAAGTGGAACAGATTTCGGAGTGCATGTTGGGTCTGTAAAGCCCCTGGGTGGCTGGCCAGATCATGGTCATGAAAAAATTGAAGGACCCCTTGCCTCGTCGCAGGGGGCACATGGATCTGCCAGCTGTCCATATCACCTGGGGCCCGATTCTGCAAAACCCTGTCCAGACTATGCTGATGGGGCTATACCCTTCCCGACATGCGGCCATGTTGCACTGCGTGTCGGGGTCGTCGACCTGGGCCTGCCTCACATGCTACATTAGGGCGAGTAGGGTGGCTGGTGTGTCTGCCTGGGTGGTAGGGTTCACCCGCTGGATGGTTTAGAGGGCCACTAGTGCGGGAGCCGTGGTGCCGCTGGCTGGCGGGTGAGGTGATGGCAGGAGTTCCTTCCAGCCCTGGGGGTCCTGGAAGACAGTAGTGGGGTCAGGGTGAATGGACAGCTCGTCTGCCAGCTGGTTCTCCTGCCCAGGGATGTGTTCTGCGCGGAATGCGAAGCCCTGGAGCATGAGCGCCCAGCGGGTGAATGTAGACTTCCGCCCCTGGGTGGAGTCCAGCCACCGCAGACACTGGCTATCGGTGCACAGGATGAATGGCCTCCCCTCGAGGTGGTGCCGATAGCGCCCTAGGGCCCACACCACCGCAAGGCACTCCTGCTCGTTTGCATGATAGCAGCATTCTGCGGGGCCGAACTTGGCGCTGGCATACTCGGCCACTCGCCGCTCCCCATCTCCCCCTTCCTGGTAGAGAACCGCCCCCATGCCCTTTTGGCTGGCGTCCGTCTGGACGAAGATGGGTTTGTCTGGGTCGAGGCGAGATAGGGTGTGGCACTCTCGGAATCGCTGCTTGACCGCAGTCAGGGCCTGCTCGGCGGCTGTCGTCCACCGGAACTTTGACTTGGGCGATAGGAGGTCGGTCATGGGTGCTGTGATAGTGGTGAAATGGGGTATGAATGACCGCAACCAGTTGAGCAGCCCCATCAGTTTCTGGAGCTGCTTCCTGGTGCGGGGTGCCTGTTTGCCGTCAATGAGGTCCAGCTGGGCGGGAATGGGCCGGCATCCCTCGGCGCTGATAATATGCCCCAAGAACTCCAGCTCAGCGGCACCAATGTGACACTTGGGCGGTGAACACGTGAGTCGGTGTGTTTTGAGCTGTTCGAGGACCAGCGCGAGATAGTGGGCATGGTCCTCCCACGTCCGTGACTAGATGATCACGTCGTCCAGGTACGCGGTGGCAAACTCGCTGATGTACCCGTCCAGGATGCGGACCATAATGGTCTGGAACATCGCGGGGGCGTCCATCAGCCCGAACGGCATCGCACAGAACTGGAAGCGCCCCCCATCGGGGGCCGTGAACGCTATCTTGGGGCGGTCCTCGGGACGTATTGGGACTTGCCAGTACCCCGACTTGAGGTCGAGAGACAAAAAGATGCATGCGTCCCCCAGCCTGGTGAGTGCCTCAGTGATGTTATGAGGTGTGGTGGTGCTGGAATGGTGATGTCGTTGACGGGCTTGAAGCTAATGCAAAAACGGAGAGATCCATCCTTTTTGCCAGCCATGACGATCCGGCAGTTGTATGGGGATTCTGTTGTCTCGATGATGCCATCCTCTAACATCTCTGTGATTTGGTCCCTGATAGCGAGCTGCTCGCGAGGTACAAACCCAAATGGCTTCTCGAAGGGGGCTGGTATGGTATCGTTGGTATGCATTGTTCTGTGATAGTGGTGCGGTGCAGTAGGTCCGCGGCGGCAAACACCTGGGGCTGCTTCCCCAAGACCGCATCAAACATGGGTACATTTACGGAGGTTACACCATGGCAGAGGTCCACCAGGTGGAGGGGCTCTCCCCGCATTGGCGGGGACCTGTGGTTGAGCCCATATACTGTCAGTCGGCCCCTGGTCCCCACATGGACCCGCTTCCCCTGGACCTCGACGGTGGTGTCCTCCTGCTCCAACCAGGGCAGCCCCAGGATCAGGTCGTCACGGAGATCGTGCACCACTAGGGCATTGGTGCTACTCACAAAATCCCTTATGCCGACCCTTACCTGGGCACGCCCCGTCGTGAACGTGCTGGCCTCAGTGGTAGCCAGCTGGACGATGTCGACCTCCCGCACCAGGTCCGCCTCAGGGATGTGGTGGGCAGCGACATAGGTATGCGTGGCCGCGGTGTCCACCAGTGCGGTGATGGGCTGGCTATTCAGCTCCACCAGGATGCGTATCAGCGCAACAGCCTCGGGCCCCACTCGGCCCAGCCTGGGCCGACACCCCTGGGTGGCCCCTGCAGCAGCGTGTGGGGGTGGCGTCGCTCGCCGTCGACCTGGGGCAGGCCACGAACATGTGAGTCAGGCTGCCCCCACCTGCACCAGGAGGGTGAGACAGCAGCTGCGTGGCCTCCACAGCAGTGTGCTGGGGCAATGCCGATGCCAGGTGGGTGGCGTCGCTCGCCGGCGACCTGGGGCAGGCCGTGAGAGGGTTAGGTGGGCTGCCCTTACCCGCGCCAATTCGGTGAGATGGCAGCTGCGTGGCCCCCGCAGCAGCGTGGCCCCCGCAGCAGCGTGGCCCCCGCAGCAGCGTGCGGGGGCGGCGCCGATGCCAGGTGGGCGGCGTCGCTCACCTGCGACCTGGGGCAGGCCACGAACGATGGGGCGAGATGCCCCCACCAGTACCAAGTGGGTAGGGCGACGGTTGCGTGGCCCCCGCAGCAGCGTGCGGGGGCGGCGCGATGCCAGGTGGGCGGCATCGCTCGCCGGCGACCTGGGGGGGGCCACGAACATCGCGAAAAGGTGAGGCGGCCCCCCCAGATGGGATAGGTGGGCGAGCTTGGCGGCCTGGTTGTTCCGCGGCACCAGGTGTGTCTCATGGCGGATCTGGGCGGCTAATTGGGGGTTGGTGGCCAGCTACGTCACTGCCCCCTAGACAAGTTTCCCGGGAGCTTTACCACGCCCCCTCACATTCGCCAGACTGCCTCGCGGGTCGAGCACACCATGTGCCAGTGGTACTGCTCTGTCGCGCAGAAGCGGCAGCGGGGTGGCCGGCTGTCCTGGGCGCCCTGTGTTCCCCCGTGGTGGTCATAGCGATGCATCTGTACCGAGCCTCGATGAGGAGGGCCTGGTAGGGGCATCCCTTCCCCCATTGTGGGCGGGTTGGTGGGCCGGTAGTTGCCCTTCGGCGGCGGTGGACCTGTGCGGCTCTATGCCACGTTCGTCCTCTGCGCGCGCCGCTGCCTTGGTGGAAGGGGCTGACCAGGGCGTCGCGACGCCCTTGGCACCACGAGATGATTTGAGGTCATGCTCAACGGCTCGTGCTCGTGCGAGGAAAATGTCCAGCCCGCGAGTCACTGCTTCGCGCAAGAATGGGCGAAGTTCGGGGAAAACTAGCTCCACTATGAAGGGAAGTATGCCGCTAGTTTGACACCCGGATGTTAGGTGGCAGTATAGTTTGAGCTTGTTATAAACAAATGTCTTCACCGCCTGCCAGTCCCCTTGGCGACAGCTGAACATCTCACTCTGACATGTGTTCAGGGCTCGGGTGTCATTGAAACGCGCCTCCAGCTGGTGGGTGAAGTCCTCCCAGACTGCGTCGTAGCTGCCCGCCTGGGCCCACCACTCGCGCGCCTTCCTGCGCAGCTGCGCGCTCTTCACTCGGTATCTGGTGCCGCACGAGCCTCGCCTCGCATGCTCGCAAAACCACGCGCAGATCCTCGTGGTTGAGGCCCACGAACTCTGGGAGAGTAATAGGACCGGTGGGGGGCGGGACATGGTAGCTAGCTGACCCCCTGGGTGTCCTCGTGCACGTCGCTCGCACCCCCACACATAAAAAGTCCGTCCCGGAAATTTACAAACTCCATCGCGTCTGCGCATGCGCGGTGTTTAAATGTTCCACACTACTGGCATTTCGCTACCTCGCCTAGGTAACCGGGACAGTGGACAGTGGCACACTGGGGACCCGCTTGGGTTCAGGGCTGCCCCTTAGTCGTGACGCGTACCGTTTCGCAGGTGCAGTACAGGTGGGGGTACTCACCGGTGCTGTGGCTGGTGGTGTGCGGCTTGCCGCACCCGGCGCAATAGCTCTCCGTGGTGATGGCTATGTCCGGCCTCTTGTCCATGGGCGATCTGCGGCTGTCCGACCCGAGCGTAGTGTTGAAACGTCGGAGGCGGGCGTGAGCAGATCCAGGGGTGCGCCCCCTTGCTCTTACGACCAAGCGGTCTTGCCCGCACGCACGTGCCTCGCGGTTGTTTACGCGGCCGCGGGTGGTGACATACTCTGGCGTCTCGGTGATCTTCGGGCATGCTCGTTTGTCCTTGGCGAGCGGTCGGTCGGGGCAGTCCACTCTCCCGCGAGGGGTTTGGTGGGTCCGTGGAATGAAGGAGGAAGTGAGCGAATGATCTGTTGGCCGGAGGGGGGTGGTGTGGAACCTTGGAATGCGGGAGGGAGTGAGCGAATGATCTGCGGGCGGGAGGGGGGTGGTGTGGCCTGATTACCCTGGCGCTTTTTGCTGTTCCTATGCGTAACTCTGCCGGATTTTCTGCGACTCGGATGGCGTTTGCGGCGTTGTTATGTTTCCAAACTAGGTGGGCGCCATTTGACTCCTTCTGCCTTCTGCCGAGGTGATATTAAGGGTGTGGTGTTGTTTTTGGGCGCCAAATAGCAATATTAACAACATGCTAGTGCGTAGCCGAGACTCTTGGCTCAGGGCGTAACGTCGCCATGTGGCCGGCAGGCAGTAAGGGACGTTCAGCCAGAGTTACCCCCGGCTGTTTTAGCCACCAGGAACGCTATGATACGGGCGATGTAACAGATACGCGGAGGCTCAATTTGGAGTGTTTTATTACAAGGCACGCTCTACATGCGCTGCGTAGTGCACGGCCTGCTTACTGGGAGCGGGGCTCTACAGGCCACGTTTCTGATGGGACTTGTGCTGCGCTACCCTAATGTTCCGTGCACACTTCACACTACACTAATCGTAATTAAACAATTCCGGAATTTAAGTAACACTACATTGAAGTTATGCACAGTTCAAGGATCCACGTAACATGGGGAGTTCCGGTGATGAGCACAAATTAAGTAAGGCTATTTGTGAACTCAGGTCGACTAGCCAGGCTGTCCGTGAGGCTCGGAGCTGACGGGTTTAAAAACTCATCAATTCCGGTAGAGACGGCAAGGGCGGAGGTCGAGAGGCTCCGCGGGCGACCCGCGACTAGACTCCTTGGAGGGCGGTGATCAACTGGCGATGGCTGTGGCATCTGGACGACTCCCCAGCCTCGCTTTAGCGAAAACGTGTCGTGTGCAAAAGTAATCCCAGGCCATGCACGCCGCTTGATCGTTCTAAAGTCCAGAATTACAAATACCATTTAACCATAGCCGTTACTCAATTAAGGTCGTTTTCAAGAGCGCTGAAAGTTAATTACAAAGTCCAGATAATTAGGTCACCTCACAGTACCCCCGTGGTCGACTATCGCGCAGGCGACAGTCGATTAGGCGGGGCAGTTTGTGTTCGAGGCGTTGCACCAACCTGCACCCAGGTGCATTCACGTCGCACAGCTCGGGGTGAGGCGGCGACGCGCCATAGCGGTCTGTGCGGATTCGAGGAGCACTAACGGTTGGCGTTGGTGTTGATGATGCATAAAGGCCTGTGTGATGAGAGGAGCACTGATGGGTGACATCAATTTTATTTGTTATTATTTATGTTCATAGAAACTTAAGTTTGGCATAAATATACATATTTTACGTATGAATGAAATGAGAAGCTTTTCCAAACACATTTGGGTACCTAAAATGGTGTATTTTTTTTTTTTAATTTTTCTAAATAGATTAAATGAAGACGTTTTGTATTTTTTTATAACAAATGCAATAAGCTTAATTGTAATTCTTTGGCCAATTTTTAATTTTCCAAACATATATTTTCTAAAGCATCCCAAATGTTGTTATTAGTAAGTTATTTATGTTAGATAATATTGTATACCTAGCTGTAATAAAATTTAAAAAAATGTCTTTACGATGTGTTTAAATATGAATGTAAAATTTAGATATAAGTCATAAGTAATAAATGAAATAAAATTCTACCTTTCGAACTCTCTTGCTTAGGTTGAATTTGACAGCGCTCAGTCTGCCTTCCTGTTATAATTAAGTCTGTAAGAAAATATGTGGGTGACAGGGTTCGGTTCAGCCACGTGACCGGAGGCAGAGGCGTGCCGACTGGAAGTATACCTGGGGTGTTCAAGCTACACTGGACACAGTATTAAATTAAAAGGTGAATACACAGACAAATTACAGGGGTTTATTCTCACTGACACGAGGTACACAGTGCTGTCGTACTCCTGGCCGTTTCCGTTTTCGGATATCTGTCTTCGCACTAACGCGTCCCCTTCCAGTGGTGGCACCGATTCCGTTGCTCATGGAGGTCCTTTACCGACGAGTGATGTGGCGATGTTACCGCATGGCACGAAGTCTCTGACGCTAATATTGAAGTGAATACACGACACTGCGACAATATATTTATGGCACAGTTGTCGTTTTGCTGAACGTGCGCAGATGAACAATACTATGTCGACATGACGGACGTTTCCCCTTACATGCCGTTCGCGTGTGAAAAAGCTGCTCCCGGGTAGCGTGGAAGCTACCCATGTCAGCTACCGGCGGCGACTGACTCCCTTCCCAGCGCCGGGATGGAGGGGGGCGCTTACTGCTGCCAAAAAGCACAGAGCACTGGAAAACAGAAGCGGCCAGTTATACGACATAGTCGCACATTGAATAATCTATGTTTATGACAAAAGCAATTCAAAGCAGTTACAAGTGACGCCAACCGCCGGTGCTCCCTCTGGATCGCACAGGCCGTTACATCCCAACAACACTTACTCGTAAGTGCAATGAACACGCCCGAGCGTGATGTCCGCCGTGTGAGTGAAAGTGTGCCGCAACGAACACAATGTCAACTACGGTGCCCGGCTGGGTGTGGCAATGCGCTAATTATAATTAAATCAGTAATTCTTCATTTTAAAAGAACCAAATTAATAACAATTAAAAGATACTGTAATAATATGAAATCTATGTGCAATTGTTAAATAATCATTTAATATCAAAAATATCATTTAAGTCCAAAACTAGTGAGAGCTGTTTTCCCGCGCTACAAGCGTCTTGGCGTGAGGTCGCGTGGCGCCCTCGCGCCAGTTGCCGTCGGGAGCTCACAGGGGTCGGTCTCTCCGCGAACGCAGAGCCTACAGTTTTCACACCATGTCCAGTTCATCGCAATAGTTGTAAGTTTATCAAATCTTTTCATTTAGCTTTGCGCCCGACCCCACTCAGCCGTATGTCCTTACGTGCGGTTCTTCACATAATTCATTTTAATCCCAACAGGGATATTTCAACTTTCTACGTAATTTTTCACGTCTTAAACTTTAGGACAGCAGACTTGAGACATACACAGTTTCCAGGCTTCGACGCCAGTGAATCGTTATTGGTTAAGGGCTCCTAGCAAGCCTTGTGTGTCATGTACTAACTCTTTAATATATACGTGTCTTCAATTTAGTTGATTTTAACTGTGTCATATACGTATTTGCAATCTAACCAAGATATAACTTTGTTAACCTGTAAGAAGTGACTGTGACTCTAGTATGTTTTAATCTAGCTGGGCTTATGCACATTTCGAAGCATTCACATTTGTAGTGGGTTAGATTGCAATCACGTGTAGGAACATTGATTATATATTGCTGTTATTATATGTTTAACGTCATTCACCACATAAACAGTTGCAGTATATCAGCTCCGCGTTAGTTTGCCGCAGCCTTCATGTTAGCCACGGTCACAGGATAAATAATTAGACACGAGTTTGCAATCTATCCTGTATTGAACCTATCGTGAAGCGACGGTCTGACAACAGACTCGGCCAGGCATTGGGCAAGCAAGTGTAACAGTCTTAATAAAGTGCAGTATCTTTCCAGTCGGTTTTCCTTTTATTTTCAAGGCGTCCTGGGTGGCCTGAACAGCCCAGGTAGTTTAAAATCGCGACGCACTCCTGCCTGCAGCCACGAGATTGAATCCCCGTTTTTGCCCCCTGAGATCATTTTCAACTTAAAATTCACTCAAAACTTAACCAGGCAGCAGGAGTGGCGTTACAAGTTTAAGTCTGTCCCTGGATATAAATACACGAACCCTTTTGCGTAGTTTGGCGGAAGCTCCTTGCCACACCCGGTGGAGTGATATGGCCAACGTGGCTGGTGGCGGCACTATCTTCGTAGCGTTCGCGCACTGCTCACATCGGCACTCCGCTGCGCGCACAGGCGCGTTCGTCGCACATGCTTCTGGGTAAGTGTTGATGATTCATAACGGCCTGAGTGACGAGAGCACAGACGGGTGGCGTCAAATTGTAAAATTTTGTTTTCAATAAATATGTATTTCTTTATTCACGGCACTTAAACATGTGAGAGATAAATGAGATATTCTACTCATAAAAATTTCCAAGAATTTTGTATTAAGATTTGTGGAATAAATAGAAAGGGTCCTTGCAATACTGATGAACACATAATTGGAAAGTAAAATTGTTGGAATATAATGGTTCTTGTTTGTATCAAACTAATGCAAAGGAGAAAAAAAAAGATAGCCACATTAACAAGATATAACTTTTACCACAATAAAAATCTATGAAATGTTATTAAAATTATAATACAGACTTATTTGTGTTAAAAATTCACATAATTGTATATTGTAAAATATGTCTTCATAAAAATAATATATGCGACATGTGTTTGAAGGAAACACAAGAAAAAATTCACTTTTGTTTAGCACATTATTTATTTAATTAAAAACTTGATTTAAATTATTATCATCATATTTAAATAGTTTTTGTTGCTTAAAAAATTGAGAATATTTACATACCTTATTTTCATCTTCAGGTATCAGCTGACACTATTGTGCTACCATTTTCGGGTTTTCTAAATTACAGTTAAGAAGTCAAACGAACGAAATTAAGCATTAAAGTTAAACTCGAGTACATTTTTGGTGTGGAAGGCAATTGGACATTAAATTAAACTTAAGTGTTGTTAAGCCTTTTTAAAATTCTTAAATGGGGGTGGTGAAATTAGCCCTGCCATCACCTGCAGTCTCAAACATGAGACCTGGTGGATCCTAGAGGGGACTGGTGGCATGAGTGTTCCCGAAGGGCGCCAGGCTATCTCGTCGTTGTGGGTCGTTGGTGTTTCGCCCCCGCGTGTCCCACTAGGGTCGTCAGCGGTGGTACACGTGTACGAACCACAACTAGCAGTGAATGGGTAGTCCTGCTTATGTCGGCAGGAAAACAATACTCACTTAGCACTGGTTCACTGGAGTCACTGTTCACTACTTGCACGTTCACTACTCGCACGCTCACTCCGTCCCATCTGCGGCTGCGTGTACGGCTCACGACGGTGTGGCCGGAACTCTCGTGAAGCGCGGGTTTACGTGGTAAAGGGCGGAGGAGAACTGCCTTCTGACCATCTCCACATCTCCGTGCGTGGGGGTGGGCTAGGGGTGCGTTCCGCTAGAGGGGTTCAGTACTGGCGGGTGGAGGCTGGGCTTTACGGCCTTCGGCGGGACGACGACAGCCCAAAAGCTGATTCTTTTTCAAGTTAACATGAAGCTTATGTTATACAAGTAATTTGGTATTTCCATAGTAATTTCTAATTTTAAATTAAGTTATTATAAAACATGAATTGAACTAACTTTAACTAGCTCAGAATATTTGCTTCATGAGGCAGTCCCGGACAGCCATTGCTGGCTGCCACTAAACTATCACCACAACTATTGTGGAACCAAAGGCCAATGCTAAACTATTGCATTGAACCGCATAGTCCCCCAGGAGTACCAGGTAGCAGATTGCTGCCCCTAACCTCTAGTGTTGAGATGTGTAACTATTTTAATTATGATGTGTTGGTAAAAAGGATAACATGTGTGCATTTAGCAGTTGTTAAATTGATTGCAGGGGATAGTTGTATGAATTTATTTTTTACAGTTGTAAAATTTAAGTTTAGGTTTTGGTAATCTAAAAATAAAGTATATAATTTTTGGAGACATGTTTAAATGGGTGGGTTTTGTGTTTAGATTATCTAAGCATGGAGGTAGCTGTGCAGAGAGCAGATGTTTAATTATTTGCCACAAATGTTTAGTTAGGTTGTATGTTTTCTGTATTAGGTATGATATTTAAGCTGGAGTTTTCTAAGATTGTAGACCACTTCACTCCTCCCTTTACCAGAAGTGTGGGCAAAGCCTGCTGACGGGAAGAGTCCTCTCAACCCACAGCTGAATCCATGTGTACCTAGGCAGGCGGGGAAGCACTGCAGCTAGCATTTCTCCCAGCTGCATCACTCCCTTGCTCGGTGTGTTGCTGCAGGATCTTGGGGTTTCGCCATCTTGCTTGCTGCTGCTTAATGTGCGACTCCTCCACCGCGAGGTGGGTACACTGGAAAGTGACATCAGCCTACAGAAGTCAACAGGCCTCGTGAGTGGACGTGTAGGCCACATGATAGAGGCCATAACAGTGTCTTGTGGCCCGGCTAGTGATCTGCCAGCATACGGCAGGCATGCTCCACGCAGGGCTGCGGCCACATTTTCAGTCGGAACCCTAGCCCCTCTGCCACCCAGAAGGACGACAAAGTGAGAGGGCTCGCTCTTCGTCTGTAGCCACTGCTGCAATCATAATCAGGTAGCTCTCTCGTGGCCCGCGCAGCTTAGGTCGTCCCTTTGTTATGGGTAGGGGCGGCCTGTGTCGCCATGTGGGACCAAGGCATGGATGGGGGTGGCGTGCTCTCAGGGGTGGCAAGCAGGGCAGCAGTATAACCTCTATCATTAATTAAATCAACGATTTGTGATCCCACTTCTGCTCTCACCACAGTGATTTTAGACAGGGACATCTTGGTTCTTGTGGCAGCAGGTGGTGATGTTTGTGTTCTGCCATTTTGGTGCTTTTTGGTTGGCCTGAGTGCAGCTTTTGCGGCCACCTCACATGCCAGGATAGTCTCATAGAGCTCCGATGAAACATACCTGACAGGTTCAGCAGTCACTCGGACAGCCTGGTTTCTGAAATGCAACTCAACATTACAGTCGCTGGCACAGATTTCTTTTAGGTCCTGCAAAGTTCCCACACTCACCACCACTACTCGCAGGGCCTGCAGGTCATGTGGAAGGGACTACAAAATTGGGATTTGGAGGCAGTTTCTGTTTTCAAGCAGCTGCCGCAGCTTCTTCATAGACTTGGTTCGACAGGCCACTTCCATGCAATATGCTGGAATAGCTGTGGTAGGGGACATGCGAGGCTCGTAGATAAGCTTGAGCTCCTTCTCCTGTGCGGAGTTGTGCCCCAGCTGCGTTTATCACCTTGAACGGCTCCTTCTCCTCGTTAAAGGAGAAGGAGTCGGTCAAGGCGACACCTGAGTTCTGTGTTGAGGTTTGCTTGTTGTTTGGCATGGTGCAGGAACGAAGCGAGAATGTTGAAGTGGTCGGTGCGCTGCGTTTGTAATTCGCGCCGCGCGGCGGGCATTGGCGCTCCTTCCCTTCCTCCTTTCCCCCCTTCCTGCGTCTAGTGCTGTGCTTGACTTCCCCTCCTGAGGTGTCCGCGCATTCGCGTGGCGCCTTCGGTTTTACTTAAAACTGCATGTATTGCCTTGAAGGCTCTTCTTGTTGGTTAGCAAATCACGTAGATAGGTTGTTATAGCCAGTCGGTGCTGGTATTTACTGAATTCAGTATGTAGGTCAGTTAGTTAAATGTAGTGAGTGTGACAGCAGGGAACTTCATGTAAGTGCTTGTAAGGTGGTGACCCTTACATTCATGTAACTTGTAACAGCTAAACTCTTAAGGTAGGTATTCTAAATTGTTTATTCGGCCGTCACCTTTGAAATTACCTTTGGCATAATTTCTCTTTACGTTTTTTTTATTAATAGCTTGCATTGCTACTCGTGTTTTGTCTGACGTTTCTCCCCGTCATGTCGTTACTCGTGTTTAGGGCTTGTGTTACGCTTTTGCGTAATGTATGTAATCACGTAGTGTTAAATTGTTACATATTGTGGGTTTTATTTTGATATCTTATGCATTTGAATCTAGTTGCATTTGCTTAGTGTAGGTTAAGCCGCGGACGCCCGCATTTACATTTACGGGTCTTGTAAAGTCTAATGAGGCATTTATCTGTATTAACGTAATTCTTGGTCGCTGCGATAATTGAGGGTTGTCACTCTTTTGCAATTGTTGACGTTAATTTAACGAGAGATTATTCTTTACTAGCCAATACTATCCAATACTAATATTGTATTTGTCATATTGAAAATACGTTCACATATTTTGCCGTGACAATTGTACTAGTGCTCTTGTTCTATGGGATACTTACTTAATTTTATATAATTGTCTCTATATTCCTTTGGTAATTAATCAGTATTAATTTCAATGTAAAAGGTTTGTGTAATTGTATGAGGATCTTACATGAGGCTATTGCCCACGATTAAAACGAAATGTGACTATCCTTGGCTATTATTAATTGGATCACACTTTTGAACACTGTTTACTCAGCTCATAGTATTATCATATTTTTTAAGGACTGTGTTACACGCGGTTGAAGGTTCTCGTGAAAGTACTTCACCTGCTGACACTTTCCTATGAAGCTCATGGAAGCCTTCAATGTGATCGCTCACGCTTGCAGCTAAGGCTCGACTAGGTAACTTAAACTTTACAAAGCAATGTAGTTACACCAAATAAAAGCAGTACAGTACTTTTTTTTTACTTATTTGTATTAATATTTACCAATGTTTCAAGGTACCGGTAGGCATTTGTGACAATATAATTTTAAAATTAATTTTTTTGTGTGAAGGTAGAAATGGTTTGAGATAAAAAAATACGTCACCTAAAACCTGTTGGTAAACATTGCAAACATGTTGACAATAGTGAAGATGATATTGCCTCGGCACAAACTGCTTTGCTGATTACAACATAAGACATTGGACAAGGGTCGGGAATGATAGTTGGATTGCAGGTCCTCACAGAAGTGTGTATGTAAACTGAGTTGTCTCAATCCCCACCACATCCTGTGAATTACAACTCTGGGACTACTGTTTCTTAGAATAAAATCACACAATCCTGATTATATTGAAGTGTATATGTAAATTGAGTAGTCTTTATCCCCAACATGTCCTGCGTATTATAACTCAGCGACTACTGCTGCTTAACACAAAAGCACATAATCCTGGTGATATTAATGTCATTAGAATGCACTGTGATGAGATGTGTTAAGTCTTCATCTAAGCATTAAGAGACTGACCGCATTTTAATCTTTGAAGTTCCTGGCTCGGTGACATATAGTGTTGGCTGAAATTCTTAAGTACTGATGATGTAGTCGTACAGAAACGAAGCCAGGCTGGGTCCGATAGGAATGGGCCACCCCAAAATGTCACTAACCAATGAAGTCAACATCACTTATTACCAACATCCAAATCTTTAGAAGCCATTATAAGGTTCATTTGTACATTTTTTTTTTTCAGTATTTCTGAAGAAAAGTGCAGCTTTATTTAAATCTTATAATGTTGCAATGAGAATGAACTAGTTTTTTTTTCCTTAAAAAAATAAAAAAAATCTGAAATATGGTCTTAAGAATGATATTTTAAAATAAAGAAAATAGTATGTTACTCTACCTTGCACAATTAAATTTTTGACAAGAAATGGAATGAATGGTTCTTGTATTTTGTACCAGGGAAAGGAATACTAGACCAATATATGATTAAAACAATTTAAATATAAATTCAATATTCAATTATTTCAATTGCAATACATAAAATATCTTTTTTTCTACTGGAGTAGCTACATGCATTAATAATTAACTATGTATTAAGAAAGGGGTTTACTTTAAGAACAAATTGTATTTCGAGGGGACTTCATGAAGTCATTAAAAATATATGTTATCATGACAATTTATCCATTCTCTAAAAAAATATTATTTCTTAAACATATTCAACCTAATATTTTAGCATTTATTTCCATTTTCATCTTCAAAATACTTGCCACTAATCTTAGCATATTTTGTCACCCACTTGGAACCTTTCTTGATGTGTACATTATTCAATGTTACTTGGATTGGTTTCGCGTCACTATATCCATCGAAGGTAAATTTTCCAGCTGTTAATACCCTAATGTTGTTGAAAGTAATATCTTTATACTCCGGTATCAAGTTTCCTGTGGCAGTGGGGCTGTAAGCAGTGTCCAGCACAATAGGATTGACGACGTTCTGCATGCAGACATCCGAGTATGAGACGCTGGTAACCAGGCCACCACGCGACCGGTCGCTCTTGATCCTCAGCCCGTTGGTTGTGCCATGCAGCGTCAGCGCATTGACTGTCACATCACTCACCCCGTCGTTTATATCGCTTCCGATCGACATGCCGTGACCCGAGCCGAAGTGACTGTTCAGCACAGAAATGTGTCTGGACGGACCGTTGCTCGCCTTGATAGCCACATTGTCATCTCCTGTGCTGATGGTGCAGTGGGCGATGGTGACATTCTGCGACCCCGCCGGGTCTATCCCGTCGGTGTTGCCGGCCGTGGAAGGCGTGGCGATGGTGACCCCCCATGCCGTGAAGCCGTTGGTCTGGCTTACGACGACATGGAAGTTAGGACCATTTTTAATAGTTATTTGGTACAAGACGACGTCTTTCGAGTTCTCTATTTCTATTAGGAAAGGGTTGTTCTGGTGCTCCTTCTTCAACTTTGCCTCATGGGCCAGGTCCCACCAGCTCTGGGTTTTCCCGGTCAGCTTGATGCCACCCTGGCCATCGATTGTCCCTTCTCCATAAATTCCACTGCCAATTGCGTTCACCATGTGAATAAAGGGATAGCACCCATGATACACAGTATTCACCGTGCCACATAAATTTTTCCCTTTATCAAACAGCTTTGGGTCCGAGCTGGCCTTTAGAACCGCTCCGCTGTCGATCCACAGGCCGACTCCGGAAGGGATGGTCAGCGGACCGGAGACGAATGTACCGGATGCCAGATGAACAACTTTTCCTTTGCCGCAGGAGCTGAGGGCTTTCTGGAGGACCGATGTCTCGGTCCCGCCAGTCCCTTTCAAAGACACACAGGTCGCTGGGATCTTGGGTTCGGTCACTTGTCGTAAATCCCCCGCACCAACTTCTTGGAGAACATAAGTCACCAGCACTACTGAGAAGATGCATGTCATCATGCGGGAACCTGGGCCGTTCATCTTTGAAGAGCACAGCCCTAAAATGAATCACAGAACACCTAATTAACATCTGTACATGAGAAGGCCAATTTATAAATGTATCTTAACCCTCAGGTTAACTGGCGAATATTAAAAATACATAAGTATGATAAATAAATTAAAAAACTAAAAAGTTTGAAACATATTAAAATATAAAAATTAATTTCCATACATTTATTCGTTAAAATCAAAATCGTGATTACGGATGTAAGAAGTATGGGAGTTGGTATGTGCAGACTTTGCAATGTTAATACTTGACTTGGTACCTCCTGCGGCGGTAAAGCCCGGTCCTCACCCCGCCAGTACTACTCCACCGCAAGCGGAATGTATCTTCAAACCAGACCACACGAGTCAAAGAAGCCATAGTGTTAATATGCAAATAACTAATAAGTACAGTGTGTGTTTTCCCCTAATTCTTTTCAATTCTTAGGCTAATCAATATTGTTAATTGTGTTTTCTATGGTCAAAATAGTACATGAGTGGTCACAGCAAGCAGAGATAGTTCCATTTTGATTCAAAGTTTTTAAAACTATTTATTTATATGAAAATTTAACTACTGCATTTTTAGGCTTTCAGCTACTTAATTTCATTAGAGTTTTTATTCTAGGGATGTGTGAAGTGTTTAGTTATTAAGTTTCACGTAAAATTAGTTTTAGCTCTTTTGCGTGGTTTGGCGGGAGGCGACCTTGTTCACTCCCTCCCCCTTTTTCTCGTCTCCGCCCCCCGCGTCATTCTTTAGTCTTCCACAGGCCGCGTTCCGGGGCGGATGCATCGTCACGCATGGGGCCATCACCGCTGTTCTCACTGACTACAGTACTTCTGGTAATTATAGTTTTTTCATTCTAAATATTTTTGCTTTTCCCCCTCCGCACGTCCCCGGGCCATTTACGGTGCAGGGCTTAACCCGGCCGTCATTAACTTCACACGCCGTGTGATCCTTCTGTCATTTGGTCCAGAACTTACGGCGCTGACCGACTCCAGACAACCATTTTAATTAACAGTCAAGCATACGTCTGCCGACATCAACATATTTTGTAGTTACTAACGTTAATTCGCGGCTGACCATAGCCGGTTAGAGTCTATAGTTATTACATCAGTTTAACGGTACTGGCCGACTCCAGTAAACATCCGTGCAAAAATGTCACCAGGTCTCATCTGAAGTAACGTAAAGTGCAAAGTGTATATTTTAACTCTCAATAACAAGTAAATATTAACGTATTATTTTTTGGTCTTGTCCGGTGTATTTGTAATTTTACCAGCCACCACTCATTCAGTATGACGCAAACGTATAACTTTAACTGCAGCGTGTTCGGTAAGTGTATATTTTCACATTATTTCATGTAACGTACACTCAACGTGCCAATTTTAATTTGTAAGTGCCCTGTTGTCCTGTCGGCGCAACGCCTACACCGTGTACCATTGCCAGCCTTAACAGAAAGAAAAAACCACGTGTGTTCCAAACACTTATATTATTCAGAAATCCTTTTCGGCTTGACCTGCGACGCAGTGTGTGTAATGTGTATTTTAACTGCTTATTAAACCTCAGCCTCCGAGCCTAGTGGGTCACGCTGGGGCCGGCGACCCACGAGACATCGTCTGCTAGCTGCAAGAGCTAGCCTGGCGCCCTTCCGGAGCAAAGTCAAACCTTTTTCACTGCAGCCCCCCCCCCCCCCCCCGAAACAACACGGGTCACGAACCCACAGACTTCGGGTGATGCCATACTCAAATTATTAACTAACCCTCTCCTCCCTTGTCATTCTGGATAGACTAATGCTAATTCCTTGCATGTGTGTTGGTACATTTTTTAAAACAAATATTCAATACATTGCGCCACTTTTATGCTTCTACCCACCGAGTTCCGTTCAAAATAATAAAAACAAATTCTGGGATATTAGACTTTTTACAGCTAGGATTCATTGCTTTCCAATAGCTAATCAGCTGACTTCATCTTCAGAACAGACACCCACTCCATAGACTAGTACCTCCATGATCGTTACCGAAGTAGGCAAAAATTGTATAAGTAACACTTTTGCTAAATACTCTCTTCTTCATTGGTGTAACCTAAATGTCCCCTTATCATAACTTTGGGAGACTGGTGGATCTTTTAGTTTCAAACGTAAAAGAATAACCAATGTGATTTCGTTTATATATAAGTGCCTCTATATTTATTTCACTATTAAGTAAGTAAACATAAATCAACAAAACATGATTTCAACAAACAGATTAAAAAAAGTAACTTAATATAAATATATGTATCGCCAAAGCTACTAAAATTATAAGTAGTTATTTAACGTATGGGTTGACAAATAAATTAAATACAACATTTAAAGTATGGGCCGTCCCTAATTAGAATATTAATATTAGGTTTCATTTGGCATAGTTAAACAGAATGAGAAACAAAAATGCTAATTGGCAGCACACTTTATAACAATTATTAGGACAATGAACATTTTGCTATTACACGATTTGCACTTCCTAAGAAACACGTTTGAGCAATAACCAGTGGAAAACATAAATCCTTATTAGCAGAGAGGATTCTTTCTCCTAAAAATAAGACCTGAACTTTTCACTTGCATGACTCCAAGAGATGTAATGATATGAAACTCTTTAGGACTGTAATAAATTGTTACTTTTTTTAATTGGGCATATTACATGAGACGGATTCCCGCTGGCCGGTGATGTGGGCGGGTGGACGGAGCATGCGCGGGCCATACGGGGAGCAACGTAGTCCTCGGCGAGCAGGGCACTGGATTGGATATTGGAGGTGCCGGGCTGACATGGTCATGGGCCAGCATGATGAGAACGGTCCACCTGGATAGCGGCAGACGAGGCTGGTGCTGGCCTGGACTCGAGTCGGACAGCTTACACCGGGGTGGTCCGTAATAACCCAGTTTCGCCACACAGCGGGACTCGATGACAAGAGGACTGCATAAGTGTTACAGGTCGTTGACGTCTCGTCTTTGGTTAAGAGCCTGCGTGGAGCTACGTCCAGGGCGGCGCCGGGGGTCTCGTGACATCACAGAGGAAGTTGGTGCAGCGGTAGGACACATTGGACGACGCGTTCCTCAGTAATCCGCGTTTGAATCCTGGTCTTCCATCCTTATTTAGGCTTCCTGTCTGAAGTTTCTCGAAGTCACTCCAGGTAAATTCTGGGATGCATCCCTACCATAGGCCATTACTAATTACTCCCCAGTTTTTTTCTTAACGACGTGTTGTGTTTTCTTTATCACGTGGTCACCTTGTTGGTGATATGTTAAGAGGGATAGGAAAAGTCGCATCAAGCAGGAATGATGAGAATGTAAAACAAATTATAGAATCCGAACAACTTGGCCGAATTAGATTTTGTTTGTTTTGTCGGCAAGTTGTTTTTATTATGGAGACCTGAATGTACAGAAAAAGTAAATAGATGTATTGTTAAAAACCATTTGCAAAGTTAAAAAAAAAAAAAAAATAAGGGCTTTAAACAAAAAAATAATATGAAAACAAAATTGGCAGAAACATTATTAGAATCACATTTAGAAAAACCTCTATAGTTACCAAATATTAGAACAAAATATACTTAAATGATTTTATTTTACAATTGCATAATATAATGTATAAATAATTTTCAAATTGTTGTATATGTATCGTTCTTTGATTTGGTTACTATAGAGATATTTTTATGTAATTAAAATAATTTTACAGCCAAATGTTTTTCATACACACACATTATATATAGGTTATACCCTTATTTTATAAAAAAAAGTTTGAATTTTTTTTTTAACCTGTACAACTGTATTGAATTTTTTTGTAGTCTACATTCAGGTCTCCGTAATGAAAATATCTAGCCTACAAAACCAACTCCATCGAATCCGTCAAGTCTTTCAGATTCTATTATTTACTTACATTCTCGTCTTTCATGCATGGTGCGACTTTTCCTATCCTCTTAAGCTCGATTACATATTTAATTATGTCTTCCCTTACGTAACAGAATAAACTTTTATGCTTCTAAACCTGTTGAAACATGAAAAAAATTACTTTTATTTTTTACCCTCCACACACACACACACACAAAAGTGTTATGCATTCACGAATACTTCACTAATGTCCATGACATCTGCGTGTTTGTGGAGGCCGCGACATCGCCATTTGATGATTATTTGGTCACTGCTATTATTCCTTGCTCACAGTTGGGCGCCATCATCGCCTTATAAGTGCAAGGGTAAAACTGTGATTAATAATTTTGTAAGGAGAAACAGTGACCTTGTAGTTTACGTACTTCCCAGACAGATCTCCTGGTCGTTTCCTAATATAATTATATTATAATATGTTTGAACACCTTAACGTATTCATTGAACCAATTCAACAAATCCAATCTATTGTATTCAAGGATATATATTAACTCAGTTAAAAAATGATTCAATGATAAATTAAATTATACATTGAAAGGCATTTCACAGTCCATTAAATAACTTGAACAGTTTTTAGGTAGAAGCGTGTGTGCGTGTTCGTGCGTGTGTGCGTGTTCGTGCGTGTGCGTGCGTCTCTCTCTCTCCTCTATTCATGTCCAATGTACTATCTCCCACTTGTTTCGCTGCAGAGATATTTATTACAATGAAACAAAACCTACCACTTTGTCACATCCTTAACAGTCAAATTTTTAAAAATTGCTGAAGATACACTACGAAACTCTTTATGCATGTAATTCATGTTCAATTTCTTACCTTATATTCTAGTACTAGCAGTGCCCGCGACTTTGTCCGCGCGGACTTTGTTGGGGGGTATTGTGACTTTCTGAGATAATATGGTAGATGCACAGTTTTAGGTTATTCTCAAAAGACTCATAACCAATGGTATATTAAAGTACTTCTGCGTAAACTATATTTTTAGTTTTGTCTTCCGGCAGAAGTAGAAATTGATTTTCTCCCGAACCAGATCTCGACAGAGCAACATATAGTTGCCCGTGCGAAAAACTCTCTTGGCGTAAATCTATTCCTACGTACTTAAATGTTTGTTCCTGGGCCTTATTAATTGTTACCGCAAACGATACCTTCACCGGAAATTGAATTCGCTTAAAGAGAAAAGGCAAATCCGTTGGTATCATAGGTATGTGAGGCAGTGGCGTCTCGTCAGGGCAAGCAAGGCAAGCAGTGCTTGCCCAGGCAGTTTCCAGACATTGTATTTTTTAAATAAATATTTTATTCAGAATAGTATTTTACTTTGGCTCGTGCAGTTAGGTGTATATATTTTTTACACTATCTTCTTGGGACCCAATACTGTGCGCTGTGCGCTATAAAAAAGGAACTCGTTGACACAAAAACATGCTGTTTTAGAAGCGTTGCTAGGTTTAGAAGCGCTGGTAGGACCGCTTTCAGCAGGAAGGCTGCCGCAGTAGTTTCCTTTCGGAAGGGGGGTGGCATGGTACAAAGGTTCAGGGAGGGGATTGGCTGGAAAAATACGCGGTAGAAGCTACGGAGGTAACGCTTTCTTGCCGAACTAGAGCGAACATGGCCGAAGCAGACGGTGGAATTTTTCCGCCGACTGCTTCGGCTATGTCCGGTACAGTTCGGCACGGCAGGTGGCGATTTCGCGTTTCAGTCGGCGGTCGTCTCTCGGGGCGCGCGCATCTCTCCCGCGGGCTGTTGGCTGGCAGTGCGTGGGGGATTTGTGGGCGTACGATGATACTACACTCCCACTTAGTATATAAGTAATGTAGATTAGGTATTTTTCTATCAGAATAATGTATGTCAATCATTATTTTTCAAAAATAATGTATTTAAAAAAAATGTCAATTTTTCTACCTGTGGAATAGTCAATGTTCAGTTAAGAAAACTACTTAAATAGCACCATTTTGTACCTTGAAATCCATATTTTCCCGGCGGAGGGCCCCCAGACCCCCCCCCCCCCAACCTCATCATGTTTTGGTGTGAACGGAGTTATTGCTTCCCCTCATGTAAACCTCACGTCTCGCCACTGATGCGAGGTATCAGCACTGTTTGCCCTACTGCTGGACCAGTCAATACTGTAGCACCAATCACGTTATCGCGAAGGAATTTTACTTGGAGTCTGGTTCCGTTGCATAAATTTGGTGGTTTAAGATTCCTTAGCAGCACAATTGGACAGCCAGTTTTTAATTTGAGTGAATGTGAGGGAAGGCCACTCGGATTTAAAGAATTTAAAAATTATTGTGGTTAATGTACCGCATCTTCTTGATCCATTACTTTATCAATGGACCTGTAGTTCACTCTATCTGCTGGAAGTTTACCCAGTATCATGTTATTGATGTCGTCAATGCTACTGTTTCTAGCTGCCAATATTGCCCTTTGACACATCCACTGGTAGTCTTTGTTTTCTATATGGACTACATCTGGGTACACTTTAGAGATTAGGTCTTCAATGCTAGTCATACATGCGCGTGCAATACTTAATACTTATTTGGCTACAACACTAATACCTACATTTTAAATATCACGATATCTTTTGAATGAAACGTCCGAATTGAATAATTCAAAAGTTCTAGAAAGGTATTGAATTCGTCTTGAATATGCAGTAATTTATTTTGATAAGGATTAATACCAAGGTACACAATAAAGAGTTTTTGAAGCGACGGCATTTTAATTATTTTAAAAAATAAAAGAAAACACTAATTGTGAGATAACTACAATAGTTAGACATATGGTAACGCGATATTTTTTTGACAATTATATGTTCTGCAAAGTGGTAGTACATTGTTTTGTTCTATAATCAATAGGTTTCGCAGCGCACGCGGTGTAAGGATTTTTTCGGGTCTTTTTTTACACCTTGGGTTACCTTATTGGACTTTTAGTAAGGATCCCTAATTTTATTGATAATATAATATAGCCTATAGCCTTCCTCGACAAATGTACTATCCAACACTGAAATAATTTTTCAAATCGGACCAGCGGTTCCTGAGATTAGCGCGTTCAAACAAACAAACAAACTGTTCAGCTTTATAATATTAGTATAGATATTCTGTGATGAAAGTTTTTCTTTATAAAACTAAACGCACACCAATGTCACACATTTTGATTTGTAATTCTGATTAACTGTGAAAATGAGTTTCGAATTTATTTTTTATATATAAAAATCCATATATATATTCTTGGCTAGTTTTGAAGATAATACTCTTTTTACTATTAAACCAAACTTTACTTTCTTTCGGGTAGATTTTCTAAAAGTAGTATGAAGAATTTGGACATTTGTATACGTTTAATATTTTATATAATATCTTACCTCCTATCTATTAGCTTGGTAGATAATATTTAATTATTTAAAATAAAATTAACTGTATTTAACATCTTAGGGGTGTAATATAAAAAAATGGAAAATGTGCACTATCTAAATTCTTATGTATGTTATTCATGCTAAGTTTACCTTACACTTCAGAATATTCAGTGACATAAATATTTATACTAATATTATAAAGCTGAAGAGTTTGTTTGTTTGTTTGTTTGAACGCGCTAATCTCAGGAACCACTGGTCCGATTTGAAAAATTATTTCAGTGTTGGATAGTACATTTATCGAGGAAGGCTATAGGCTATATAATATTATCAATAACATTACGGATACTTACTAAAAGTCCAATAAGGTAACCCAAGGTGTAAAAAAATGACCCGAAAAAATCCTTACACGGCGTGCGCTGCGAAACCTATTGATTATAGAACAAAACAAAGTACTGCCACTTTGTAGAAAATATAATTGTCTTCAAAAATTATCACGTAACCATATGTCTAACTGTTGTAGTTATCTCATAATTAGTGTTTTCTTTTATTTTTTTAAATAATTAAAATGCCGTCGCTTCAAAAACTCTTTATTGTGTACCTTGATATTAATCCTTATCAAAATACATTACTGCATATTCAAGACGAATTCAATACCTTTCTAGAAATTTTTGAATTATTCAATTCGGACGTTCCATTCAAAAGATATCGTGATATTTAAAATGTAAGTATTAGTGTTGTAGCCAAATAAGTATAAGTAATGCACGCGCATGTATGATGAGGTAAGCGGTCATGAGGGGCGAGGGGGCGGTAGCCTCTGCGATATATATATAAATTTTATTAGTTTTCATTTTCTGACAGTCAGAATTGTTCACATGGTGTTGATTTGTTTTTTGATAAGTAATGTGTGCCAGATAAGTGATGATAATGGGTCAGGAAGATAATACATATGGGACAAAGAGGAGTCGTGGAATTGGCTGGAGTAAGAGTGCAAAACCCTGCTTTAGATCTCAATTTTGGTTTTTAGTTTGGTTGATTGAAAAATTTGTGGTGTTGACTCATTGGTAGGGACAAAATTATATGGTGAATTGCGATATAACCGTAATAACACCAAAAAGCAAGTTAATACACCAAGTGGACCGTTCAACCGATCGCCACGGGTAAACAGTAAATCATATATCATAGACATACGAACAGTTTATTGCGTGTCATTTTGCCTATACCCACCACAATGTTATATGGCGCTACCCATTTGGCTTTAACTCGCGGACAATTTATCACCCTGTGTTCAGCCCGGGCGACGCCGGGGATTGCAGCTAGTATCTTAATAAAACCAATCACATCCCAGTTTAGTTCCCTTGGGAATATAATTTCAGAAAGTGGTAGAAATGTTTTGGTATATTAGCTGCTTTACTAGCTGGAGGATATAATTTATTATAAATCCATAACTAACAATGTACGAATAACAATTTACATGTAATTCACGATTTGGTGGTTCGTTCCCCCGTTTTATTATTTATTCGTGATATTAATTTGTGTACTAGTTTTCGTATGTTTATTATTCATATCTAATATCTCACTTTTCTATATGACTAGTTTTGAAGACATAATTGTATGTTATAAAATCAACATTTGCCTTTAGGTGTGAAAATTTCTAAAATGGTTAAATAAGTAGGCTAAGCATATTATTCTGTTGATTAATCCTACCCAGTAATTCTGCTTCTCGTTTCATAAGTTTCTGAGACATGATTTGTTATTATGAAAACGTACTTACACCTTCTTACTTTATTGGGGAGAGCATGTTTTAATATAGGTATTTATCCCATGTCGTGAGTATTCTGGAAACGTTTGGAAACCAACAGAAGCAGGGAAAAAGTATTATTTTATGTCAAAAATAATAAAAAAATATACTTTCCAACATTCTTGATGTCTGAAATATCCATAGCAAATATGCTTTGCTACTTTCTAACTTCTCCTGGATACACACAGTTCTCAGCGCCTTGGTAATTAAAAAATACAAAATTTTATAAAATTTATTTATCAACTTATTGCATTACCCCCACGGTATTTTAATACAGTATATGGACAAATATAGTCTGGTTCCAAATTTCATAAAATCCATTCAACAGTTTTATAGGGAGTTTACTGGCAGGGCCGGTGCAAGGTAAATTGGCGCCCTAGGCGAAAAACCTTAATGCCACCCTTCCCCCGGCCGGACATACCAAAAAAAAATTTCCTTGCCTCAAAATACATCATGTATGCCTAAGATTTTGTCAACAATCAAATGTAAGCAGGCTTGTGTTTTTTTTTTTACTTTTTTACTTATTACAAATCATAAACAGGTCACCGTGGACTTTAAATAATTACTTATATCAATATAAGCATTCAAAACTGTTACAAAAAACCATTTTCATCTAGTTTCAATAATCGTTAAACATATTATATCAGCTGTTATGTGTCGTGCTGCGCCGCCCCCAGCTACTTGGCGCCCTAGGCGGTTGCCTAGTTCGCCTATATGGACGCGCCGGCCCTGCCACCACCATCACACAACGTAACCGGACGTCAGACCTACATTATTTACTACTGCACACTTTTAAATAATTTTAATCTTAAATGGCACGACAATATACATTAGTTAATACATTAAAGAAAATATTATTTGCTGCGTGTAAAGCATTAAATAAATAACATATTTTTAATGTTTGATTATTTACACCGGTATATAATTAAGTACAATCTACGTTTTATAAAAAAAAAATTATTTGACGATTTTGCATTTTTTTAAAGTTGAAATTTCAATATAAGAAAAATTTAGTTAATGAATAAATTATTCCCTCTAATGAACTAAAACAAAAACGTAATTATTAAAGTTTTTCATGCATTTATCTGGCTGTTTTTTGCCGATTGCCACATTTATAAAGGGCAACACCGCAAGGGCGCAAGCACAGCGGGGTGAATGGGGTGATACATAAACCCCCCTTCTCCACAAACAAAAATATATATATATATATATAAGGCTCACCATCATGTGGAAAGAATTCTAAAACAAACAACGGGAAAAATAGTTTTATCCCACTTCCTTACACACACACACACCTACACACACACAAACAAACACACCAACACACACCCACACACAAACAAATTAAATTCTGCGTATCCTAGGACACGGAATTATTTTCTACAGTGGAGTAGTTCCGTGGTGCATATGGCGAAGGGAAGTAGGAGCACACACAGAAAACCTAGGGGAAAAGTTCGTCATGTTTCACCGTATGCGGAACCGCCTTGTTTATAACTCGATTAGCCATGAGTATAAGCCAATGCGGCACCACACACTCAATCATAGGTTGTAAAAACAGTAAGTTATACTCACTGTGCCAACACGATCAAAATGGATGCGGCCAACTCTTATCTTATACTGATATTTGAAACAATTGTTCTTTATGTACCTGAACAAGTAGTTAACCTGTACGACCTCTGTGATAAGATACAGTTTGAGGGAGAGGGGGGGGGGGGGGGGCTCAATTGTTCCAATTACTTGTGGTTACAGATTGTCAGGGCATGACATGCAATGACGCACTGAAGTCACTGCCTACCTCGCAATCTACATATTGTGAAACATTGCGTAAATAGTGTTCGACCACTCCTGATGATGGTTAAGGGTTAGTGAGGCTGAATGATAGGTCGACGCTCGCTGGTGCTTCTAGAACCGTATCGTCTCTACTCAGAAGGCGTAGGAAAACTATGAGATTTGAGTGGTAACCGTAACATTGCAGGAATGGCGGAGAAATGCAGATACATGTGTAATACAAGTCACTTGAGTGCTTTAAAAAATATCGGCCCGGTGTTTCATGCCTAAAAATTATTTTAATTTTTTTAAAGCCATTTTCACTCGTCTTAAAAAAACATTTAATAACGAAATACGGAAACAGAACTACTTCTACTCCGCTCTCAACATATTCTTAGATGCTTTTCGTAAACATACACCACTTGCCTTGAGCATTTTTCTCAAATCGCTACTTTTTTTTCTGAAGCTCTGCACACCGTCCGTGTGCCCGGGTGGGTGTGACCGCGGCTTCAGGCATAATCCAACTTCCAAGTGGTGGTCAGCCAGACAACATCAGTAGTATAGGAATGTATGTCCTGGCACAGACGCCAGGCGCTAGTGCCGGGTGGCGGGTTAGTGTCCGATAGCTTTTACGTCACGGCGGCCATCTTGGACTCAAAAATTCCTCAAAATTCCTCAAAATTGACTCAAAATGACTAAAAATTTCCTGTTTTGAGGAAAATTTTCTCGTTTTCTTCCTCAAAAATTCGAAAATTAGGATTTCGAAAAACCTCAAAATACTTCAGCCTTAGAAAGAACACAAATTCCTAAAAGCGGCTTAAAAGTCCTAAGAGCTAGCCACTCTAAGCTGCTGATGTAATCTAGAATTATGACGTCACCGTCGAAATTTCCGTTACAGCCGCCATATTGAAAATCTTTATTTATTATCCGATTTTAATGGAAAAAATTTTAAAATTTATAAAAAAATTTAATTAATAAAATTTTAATAAAATAATTTAAAAAAACAAACATTCACGACATGGAGCTTGGAGTCCTCGGTTCAAACCCGGTGAGGGACAAAAAAATAAAAATGGCGACCGATCTTTTCCTCATGGTGGCTGTAGGCAGACTCATAGAGTAAATAAAGTACTAGTACAGAGAGGACACTCAATGCTATTGCAGTTCAACGTTTTTTATTCAGAAATGCCCTAGTTGCTATACAAAAACGCAAACTTGAGAAACATTAAAACGAAGTTGCAATGGCTTAAAACCGAGATAAAGTACCTTCTGGAATAAGACTTACATTTCAAATTATAAGTTTATTTTAATTTAAAAAGAAAATTGATCCTAGAAAGTACAATTTGCCGTTAATATGCTTAAAACACTAATTTAAATAGTAGGGAAATTTGCTGCTTCAACTGAATGTTGGCGAGCTTGTGACTTGTTTCGTGCATGCATTAATATTTATAAATATTGATTTTATTTTTTTTCCTTATAAAACGACAAATCATTTAACTAAATATCAATAAACGTAACATATAATGATATAGGAGAGCAATATTTTTAAAATAATAAGTAAATTTCTTACCTTCGGGACGGTGTTTGCCTTAACCTCATTTCGGTTAAAAATGTTTTTGTTTACGTAGCATAACATTTGTCAAAATGCATAACATGTAACATATTTTCGGATTATAATAAATGGCTGCCCTTTTTTTATGTCCATCTTACTTGTCTCAGCGTTCACACAAGTAATCGTAGTGCAACATATAGATCAATAGATCCCTTAACCAACATAAAATATAATGTTCATTCAGATAGGCAAAACATAGCTGTTGGTGTTCCTCAGGGTTCTTAACTAGGACCTTTGCTTTTTCTTATAAACGTTAACTATTTGCCTAAAAATGTTAAGAATGGGAAAATTTTATTATATGCTGACGACACTAACATATCTATACATGGAGATAACCCTTTAAGTATAATTGCAAATATAAAAATTTTAACTAGGGACATCATAGATTGGTTTAAGGCTAATGAATTAATTCCTAATAACACAAAAACAACATAGCTGCATTTTAAAGTTAATAACTTATACAATTTGCAAGACCCAACTGTAGTATCGATAAATGGTGATAATATATCTCAATCAAATTCAACCAAAATACTAGGTATATATATTGACAAGAACCTTAATTGGAAATCTCATATTGCTCATTTAATTAAAAAAATGAGCTCAATATTATTTGCTATGAGAACATTTTCAAAACTGACTAATCTAAATGCTTTAAAAATTATTTACTTTGGTTATGTTGAACCTCACTTATGATATGGAATAATATTTTGGGGTAATTCCACGGACTCATCTAAAAATTTTCGAATACAGAAAAGATTTATACGTATAATAATGCATGTTAATCATCGTACCTCATGCAGACAACTTTTCAAAAGCTTAGGTGTCATAACTAGAACAAAAAATAATTTTCATATATTACAACATACAAAATGTTTTGCAAATAGTCCGAGATACTCTGCTATGTATGTCTTTATAACAATCTTCCACCACATTTTAAATCAGAAAACCAAATTTGTGCATTTAAAAAAAAATCTGAAAGTTTTGCTATTGGAATTCAGTTTTTATTCTATTAATGATTTTATGGAAGCAAAACTATGCTAAAAATGTATTATTATTATATGATATACATTATTTATTTTTTACTATTATTTTTGTTTATGTTTATATGATTGTACTTAAATGTGTATTCATAATGATTAATATTCTTGATGAGTCGTATACTACATGTACCTACAATATAATTGTATATTTTTGTAGTCGACAATAAAACTACTATACTACTATACTACCAGGGTCGGTGCAAGGTAAATTGGCGCCCTAGGCGAAAAACCTTAATGCCTCCTTCCCCCCCCCCCCCTGACAACCCAAAATGAATTTTCCTTGCCTCAAAATACGTCACGTAAGCCTAAGATTTTGTCAACAATCAAATGTAAGCAGGCTTGTGTTTTTTTTTTACTTTTTTACTTATTACAAATCATAAACAGGTCACCGTGGACTTTAAATAATTACTTATATCAATATAAACATTCCAAACTGTTACAAAAATCCATTTTCATCTAGTTTCAATAATCGTTAAACATATTATATCAGGTGTTATGTGTCGTGCTGCGCCGCCCCCAGCTACTTGGCGCCCTAGGCGGTTGCCTAGTTCGCCTATATGGACGCGCCGTTCCTGTATAATACTAATTTCTGTTCTAGTAGTATCATGTTGATTGAGGTTAAGGTTAGGATTTTCGTAGGTACCTACCGAATTGCATTACAAATCGCAAACAAAACTAATGCATAATAAAATGTGCAGAAGTATTTAATCATTATCACAGGCAATGTGTATGTTTGGCAAATTTAACAGCCTAAGATGTACAATTTTTCCACAAAAACTGAACTGAAGCTGTTACCAATGGCATCTAATTCTTTATGGATTAGGTGAAAGTACAAATCTTTCTCCTATCTTCACTTCTTGAAGACAGGTGTGTAGCAATTGTTAAGGAGAAAAAAAAACCTTAATTTCAACATCAAAATTTAAAAGACACTTCATTTTATCGCAACCCTCACCTCGGTAATTGTTCCCTATCACTAGGGGCCTGTTATTTTCGCGATCGCGATTAAACGACGATAAACGCGAAATCACTGTTAAATACAGTTTTTACGCGAAATCGCCATAACACAGCGTTTTTACACGAAATTTTGTATTAAAACGCGAAATCGCAGTGTTTTTACGCGAAATTTAAATACTGGATAAAAGACTTGTCTCGTCAATGGTAAACAAACACCGCAACATGGCCGCCAAACATTAATCATAAATGAACTAAAGCAAATAAAAGCTTACACACGCTCACGTTATAATGTTAAACCCAAAAATATACTGTTAAAATACGCAAAACTACGGCGTTTATTTTCCTTTCCGGCATAATGTTTGGATAGATAAGACAAACAGGCGAAGTTTTAAAGCGTACACACATCACACACCGCTCGGGGCACTGACGTCAGCTTGGAACAGCGACACCGGATAAATACAAAAGCAAGCAGATGATTGGGCGAACGGTGTTTGGAATAGCCTTACGTGAGTGGCCATATCACGTCAGCTGGGGGCGCTGGCATATAGTTGGAACAGCGTCGTAGTATCAAGCAGATTATCGGGCGAACCAGGCACAAGCATTTTAAATCGCGCCAAAAAGCGGAAAAATGTAAACAAACATTAATTTTCGAATGGTGTGACGATGATGATTAGTTGGCCAACAGTTTTTATAGATTTTGTTAGGACGTAACCACAACGCGGAAATACTATAATGCCGAATGTCAAAATTGACCACAACGCCGAAATAACAACTGAATGAATTTGTGTGCGTTTCTTAAATGTACCTTAACGCCAAAATACCACAATCAAACCTTACCTTACCTTACCTTACCTTACCTTACCTAACCTAATCTAACCTAACCTAATCTAACCTAACCTAACCTAACCTAACTTAACCTAACCTAACCTAACCTAACCTAACCTAACCTAACCTAACCTAGTCTAACCTAACCCAACCTTTGTGGCAGCCCTGTAATGATATTTTTCGGCGTTGTGGTACACAGCAGTTTTCTAGCTGTCGTCGGTGTGATCAATTTGGCATTTCGGAGTTGTGATGCGTCCTCGATTTTGTTAAAGGGATTAATAGTTTTCCAAATTAGTTTATGGGAACAAACTAATAATCAGTGTCTAAATCAAAAGTATTGTCATATAAATATATGTAACCTATTTGTTCAGGGTATTCAGTAATGAGTAGGTACAAGTAAAATTATTTTACTTAAATAATTTCAGATATATTTATGGTAACACACACTTTTTTTTTTTTTTTTTTAGCACCGCTTTTGTGTTTTAAAAGTGAATTTTTACACCGCTTTTGGTAATTTTTAATGACGAAATCTGAAAATTTTATTTACCACTTTCAGGGGGCCCTACCTATCACGTATCCAAGTTTATCCCTTGATCCTGTTGGCATGATCATGTATGATTTATCCGGTGGCACATGATGCTTGCTGTTTTAATTCAGTACTTGGAAAGATCTGGACATAACAACAATGTTATTACAATACAAACCATGTTACAAAGTAAAAGAAAGTTTTTTCAGGATTTTTTTTTATCTAATAATATAATCATAATTCATTGTTACATTCAAAAAAAATTTGTATTCATGATCTTTCGATATACTAAATAAAACAGCAAGCATCATTACCACAGGATCAATGTATTCAGGATCATGCCATTAGTATCAAGGGATAGACTTGGATACGCAATACAAAAATTTTACCCACACCTCCCTCCCGACCAAAAAATAAAAAATATACAAAACATTTAGAATAAATAAAGTACATAAGCAGCAAGTTTGAGCAGAATTTGAGACTCATTGACATTTAGAACAGTACCTAAGTATTAATGTCTTGTGTGCTTGTCCTCAATGTGCGACTACACACTACCTAAAAAGAGGAAATTATGTAGGGCATGAAAACAAAATGCTCATCACTATTTTAATTATACAAAACTTTTATTTTGTTTCGTTTTAATAATTTACACATACCTAGTTTCGTCAAGCGGCAACTTAAAGTAAAGTAAATTATTATCTCTTCTCTTGTTGTAGCAGTAGTTAACACAACACGTAGCCGAATCAGGCATGTTTCATAACAGTAATTTATAAAGTAGTTCATGAAATCATTGATAATATTTAACGAGATTACTATTTCAACAAGATTGAAACAAATTTTCCTTAGAAATTTTTTATTAAACCTAATATTGCTTAATTCAACGCCGACGCCATTAATAATTGAATCGCTTATTTATGAAAGGGCATAAGTCAACTTTTTTGAAGAAATGAGTTACATACAGGATGCCAATCTGTGGGTGTATACGCATCGTTTAGTTACTAAAAGGCACTAGTCTGATGCATGGAAGTGGGTTTACCGACCGCCAGAAAATTTAGTTTAGTTATGAAAAGGAATTAGTCAGTGGACTTATGTCCTTTCATAACCAAATGATTACAGCTATTAATCAGTGGACTTATGTCCTTTCATAACCATATAATTGCAGCTAGTTACAAAGAGAAAACAAATAGCAGTATACTCTTCCGACCTCTTTGGCAGTATCATGCAGTGTTGCATGCTGGTATATTCTGCTATCATTTGTTTTGTTGTGTACTGTCAGTTACTTTTGGTTTGTTTACTAGTAGAAAATGAGTGAAATGGAGTCTAATAAGACTTGTGTGGAAAATGATTGTAACCATTCCATGAAACGTAAAAAAGGTGTGCGAAATGTGGAAGAATACAAATGTCAAAGAATTAAACGAGCTCGTCTGCAAGGAAAGGAGTATGCAAACTACAGAGGGAATGTTGTGAAAACTAAAAGTACTACCGAGTCGTGCAGGTAACCTAATTCTTCATATTATTTTCTTTTAAGATTTATATTCATTCATCTTTCAGATTTCACTCACGTAAACATAATTCAGTTTGTAGAAATGTATTAGTTAACTACCTATTATTGATAATTTGGAAATATTTAAAATAGCTCGCATGACTCATAAAAAAATTATTTTTATTGTTTTAGATGTGCAAGAAAATGCTATGACAAGATTGACATTGCACAGAGAGGGAAATTACTTGATGCTATACATTCCTTTTCATGCAAGAATGAGCAAGACATCTATCTTCAAGGTTTGCTTGACGCTGTGCCAATTAAACATCGCCGACCAAGGAATGGTGACAAGTCTGGAAAAAGGTCATCCTCTTTCACTTTCCATGTAGTTATTCAAGAACGAAGAGTGAAAGTGTGCAAGAAAGCATTCATTCAGTTATATGGAGTATCTGCCAAGAGGGTAAGGAGACTGCAAACATTGTTACTATGTGGACAAACTCCAAAAGACATGCGAGGCCAACAAAACAATAGGAAGTCGGTGCCTGTTGGTGATGTTCAGGCCATCAAAGACCACATATCTTCATTTCCTGTCAAGATAAGCCACCATGCATCCAAAGAATATAAATATCTTGATGCGCAGTTGGATATAAAGAAGATGCATACACTGTTCAAAGAGAAATTTCCTGATTGTAAAGTTAAGTATTCTTTCTATTACAAGATTTTCAGGGAAAATTTCAATCTCCACTTTGGGAGACCACAGATAGACACCTGTGGAGAATGTGAACAACTGAAGGTCAAGATAAAAAATCCTAATCCTAATGAATGTGCTAAGCGAGTTGCCATGGCCGAGCTGGCCATTCATGAAAGAAGGAGTAACAAGTTTTACACAAGCATGAAAGACACGAAACACATTTGCAAAAACAATGATAGTGTGTTAGGGTTAACGTTTGATTATATGCAGAACATTTCACTGCCCTGCATTCCAGTACAAGAGCTTTTTTACTATCGCCAGCTTTCGGTGTTTCCCTTTGCCATACATAACCTGAAAACAGATGAGGCGAGTTTATTTTTATATCACGAAGGGCAGGCAAATAAAGGGCCAAATGAAACATGCTCTTTTCTCCACAAATACATAAGTGACAACGTGCCTCCATGTGTTAAAGAACTGCACCTTTACAGTGATGCTTGCGGAGGGCAGAATAAGAACAATTGCATGGTAAGATTCTTGTTATCACTTACTGACACCAACAGATTTGACATTATTATCCATCGGTTTCCGATACGTGGTCATTCATATCTTGCTTGCGATCGTGATTTTGCACTGGTGAAACGTGTTCTTAAAAAGACTGATAGATACTATGTACCCATGGAGGTCTGCCAACTTATTACATCTGCAGGAGTTCCTGGAAAATTCACAGTCAACATGGTAACATCTGATGACGTGTTGGACTTCAAGAATTGGTGGCCCAGCCATTACAAAAAGACATGCTTATCATTGGAAAGCCAGATTAAAGCAGTTCCGCGAAGCCAGAAGCAAGACTTTGCTGTATCAAGGTTTGTAGAGTTCCAGTACAACAGTCGCCATAAAGGTACTGTAGTTGCTTCCGAATTCATTGGCGGCCTTGTGTCACATACTTTTGTGCTTCGTCAATCATCCGACAAAAGTTTGAATCCTACTATTCCTGTTCAAAAGGCGTATCCTGCGAAAAATGTGCCAATTAATGCAAAGAAGATTATTGACTTAAAGAAGGTTCTCCGTTATGTTCCAGGTGAACACAGAGACTTCTACGATGAGATTATCCAGTGGCCTACCAAGCAAACAGACTGAGCTACCATGCCATTGTAACAGGCATTGTTACATAATAACATACAAAGTGTGAAGTTATATTAACACCTTTTGTACATGTTTTCAAAACAATGTGTAGTCTTACATCACTGTTGTTTAAAGTGAAATGATGCTTTAGTACATAACTTTTGTGGTGTTGTTTAAAGAGGGTATGCCTGTGATGTTATGCATTGTAAGGTCAGTGAAAATGGCGTAAAGTGTTCAATAATATGGTGTACACGTTTACTGAACTATATCTAGGTTGAATTACATCATTGTATTTCGATTGGAATATTTTATTACATAAGTTTTGTTGACTTGCAAGGTTAAGTTATAAAAGGGCCTAAGTCTGTGATATTTAACAATTTTTTTCTCGCAGGTAATGAAACACTTGCAAAGCATGCACTTGTCAATGTAGTGACATTTAGGTACAGAGTAGTAAAAAAATATTAATTTTGATGTATGAAACTTATAACAGATATGATATAGTTTTTTGCATATTCCCACAACTTTTAGTGAATTGACTTATGCCTTTTCATAAATAAGCGATTCAATTATGGTGTTGTTGGATAAACAAGTGGTTCAACATGCCAACGAAAACTTGTTTATTTTCTTTTAATAGGCCTAAATATATCATTTTCATTTCAACAATACCAATTTATGCCATAAATTTGATAAAATGTTAAAACAAATGTAATATTTATTTAATCAACGTGGTATTTTGATTATAATTTTCGTGCTCAGATGTTGGATAAAAAATGTACTTATACCAACTAGAAAAATGCGATTTCCATGCCCTATGAAGTGTCCCCACCCCCCTCCCCCTGGGCAGACTGACCCCCGCCACTTTTTTCATAGCATATATATCAGGTAGTATGACGTCATGTCCGCCATCTTACAAATCTTTATTTATTATTCGATTTTAATGAAAAAAGGTTCAAAATTCGTCAAGAAATTAACTTATTATTATACTGATTGATTAGATCGATTCCCGTCCTTGGTTCAAAATAAGTAGGAGCAAAAAATAAAAAAAAAACGACAGATCCTTCTTCCACAGCAGCCTCCCTCAGACTGACCTTTCACCACTTTAGTCAAAGTATATATATATCGACAGATGGTACGATATCATGTCCGCCATTTTGTCTTCGTCTGATGGAAGTCACCATTTTGTTTCCGTCTGTTAGAGTATGTCACTATCATGTTAGTTTAATTCTAACCCACTAGAGTGCAGTCAGTAATAATTTATTATTACCGTGGCACCCGCCATCTTGACATTTGTGTGGCATCTTGGAATCGTGTTGGAATCGTGTCTAGCTAAAAAAAATAACAACAAATTCTCAGTCAAATAATATAGACATCTGTGAAACACTAACATGCAAGACTAACTTTCTTCTCCTTGGTGTCTAGCGATGCCATCCTTCTTTTGCGATCGTTAGTGAGCATTCCGCATCCCACATAAAATAAATAAATAAATAATGACTCAACACAACACGTGACGACATCTCATGCTAATAATCGGGAATACTTGTAACAAGTTATTTTGTATGAGATAACTTAACTCTCACTGATGAAATATTAAAAAATTCTATTTAAGTAATGTATCTAATTTAAATTCTCAGTTTGCATCTGGCATTAGTCTGAGTAATTAACATGAATCCTAATTCGGTGTCTTTCGCTGTATCGAAAGAACACAGGTGTACGTTTTGCAACAAAGAATTTATCTTGAGAAAAATTGGAAGACAACACGAGAAGAATGACTGTGTTAAAAATTCATTACGCAATATGATAAGTTGTGTTCGATGTAGCAAGTCGTTTATAGGCCAGTCAATAAAAGGCAAAGTAAGCACTATTTACCAGCAGACCTGAAAAATTGATATAATCGTAATTCAAGGACGCTGAATCGAATGGTGTTAATTTTTTTTTTAAATCGGACGTGAAGTTTTTGAAGAAAAGGATTAAAAATTGGTTTGACTCAGTTTTTCTCAGAATCCAGGCGTTTAAGCGAAAAATGTTTCAAACAAAAGTTGTGTAGAATCAAGAAATACATAAAAAAAAAAGGGTTCCCAGGTCCATATTCGTCTTTGTAAACATGAGCGAGAAATATTGGAGAGAAAGTAGTGAAGCGTAATATTGTAAAATTGGGGCTAGTATGTGGGCGAGCATAGGGGAAGTCCGGGCAAAGCGAATAGGCCGGGTGAAACGAATAAAGGCAGTATTAACTGAACGACAACAGATGGCTCTAGCCTACTCGTCCAGGAGGTGGAGCTACCTATCGGCCCTCGAAGGAACTCGGTACGAGATGGACATCGACAGGAACGGCACATACAGATAATTACAAAAGATTTTGGAAGATTTGTTAAGATTTTATAAAGGTGAGTTGTTTAAAACTACTCAAGAAGTTTTAACGACAGAATAATTATTACTGTATCATATGATAACCATACAATGGCCTACATGTATAGCATATAACGTAAATAGTAACGTGTCACTAAATTTTATTTCCTCTCATTGTTCTGTAATGGCTGCAAAGCGGGCAAAGTGAATAGCTATTCACTTTGCCCGGATTAATATTATTAGCTATTCACTTTGCCCTGACAACAATTTTATTATACCAAAATGATTCATATTGATATTTAAAGTAACTACCGAATGCGTGTCCCGAGTGTGCATGTCGTATCATTCAGTAGAATAACACCGAAAATTACAGTGGAAAATAAACTGCTGTTCGTGGAATGTTGACCATATTAGAATTAATTTTACTTTTGTAAATTAGATATTATTCTCTGTATGTAAAAAAAAATTAGATTTCTTTAACATGTAAGTATTGAACTGTATAAAAACAGAGTTATAAAATATAAGTATTAAAATTACGAAGCAGGAACATTTTACTCTATACAAAACTTATTTTATACTAAGATTTTAAACATTCATCTAACAGTGCTTTTAATCCTACCACACATTTGTTGTTCTTAAACTTTTCGTTTAGTGGTATAATGTTACAACTGCAAGCATACAGTTGCGTTAGGAACTCGTACTTAATAAATAAATTAAGAAAATCTAAGTTTAGGCCTATGTGTTTTCATAATAAGTTAATAATTTTGCATAGTTTCCGTTATGCTCATAAATATTAGACCATACAATCAGTATACATTTTATATCAAAATGATCTCTGTCCACAGATGGTGTATAAATACAAGAGAACAACCAACCAAGGAAACTAGTCGGAGGAAACCATAAAACGAGCGATGGAAGAATGTGAAGTTAATTCAATAAATTCTGCTCCTACAACTCCAACTCTTTATAGACATTGTAAGTCAGGTTCAAGCAAAAAGTGGTTTGGTAGGTTCAGAACTGTATTCACAGATAAACAAGAAATCGAACTTTTAGAATATATACAAGAAATGGATAGCATATTTTACGGTTTGACAAGACGTGAATTCATATGACTTCGCCTAGAAGAACAACATAGCTGATCCATCAAACTGGGTTAAGAATCGTAGTGCTGGTAATGGGTGGCTTATGGGATTTCAGCAAAGTCATCCTGAAATTTCGCTCAGACAGCCGGAACTGACAACAATCGCTAGAGCAAGGGGCTTTAATCGGCCGCAATTTGATAGGTTTTACAAGAATTTATGGGACCAGATGGAGAAATATAATGTGAGTGCAAGCACATTGTTCAACATGGACGAAATAGGCATTCAGACGACGACAAATAAAACCCCCGAAATTCTCTCAGTTTGTGGAAAGAAACAGGTAGGAATAATCTCAAGGGCAGAAAGAGGAACACTTACTACAGTGATTTGTTGTTGTAATGCTGCTGGAGGTTTCATTCCACCCTTCTTAATTTTTGCTAGAAAGCGCATGCAAGAGAGACTGTTGGATGATGCACCACCAGGAACACAAGAAACGTGCACATACAATGGATGGAGTAATGGTGAAGCATTCTTGCAGTGGCTGCAATTCTTTGTTGAACATGTCCGCCCTAAACCAGAAAAAAAATTCTGCTTTTGCTTGACAACCACGAATCACACATTTATATCCTGCTCTTCAGTTTTCCACTGAAAATAATGTGGTTTTTGTGTCTTTTGCTCCACACACCACTCACAAAATGCAGCCTCTTGACCGAGCTGTTTACGGGTCTTTGAATAAACACTTTTAACAAGAAGTAAATTCGTTTCAAAAGAACCACGCTGGTAGAGTTATCAACCAATACAATATTTCTAAATTGCTTTCCCCAGCATACTTGAAAGCTGCCTCAACACAGAATGATGTAAGCGGATTCAAGTCTGCTGGCTTTTGGCCCTACAACCCAAATATCTTTGGTGATGAAGATTATGCTCCTGCTTTAGTGCCGGACAGAAATGCAAATGAAAATGGTAGTGGAGTATCAGTAGTGCATAACAATTATTGTCCCAGTATTGTCCCTGGCACTTTAAATGTTTTAGAATGTGAAGCAGGACCATCAGGTGCTTCCAGGACTAGTTCAAGAGACATTATACCCCTGCCAACTGCATTTTGCAAGCAAAACACAAGAAAAAGAAAATCCCCGCAAGCTGAAGTACTGACTAGCACTCCAGTTAAGGTCTACCAAAAGATTAAACTGGAACAAAATGATAAAAAAATCCACTACTCTTCACGTTTCAGCAAATAAAAAATTGTTGATACTGAAGAAGAGTGATAAACACGTCGAAAGCACAGAATCAGAATACAGTTGTCAAATATGTGAAGCACCATATGAGGATCCCCCAACAGAAAACTGGATTCAGTGTGCTCTGTGCAAACTCTGAAGTCATGAGTCCTGCACTTCATATTGTGGAACTGGACAATATTTGTGTCGTGAGTGTGAGTGAGATGTCAGAATTTAATATAACGTTGCAACATCTCAAGCATGATGTTTTAAAGTGTAACAGAATTTCAGAATATGCCTTAGTTGGGAATTTTATGCTTTTCTATTACAATATAAATATTAGGGCCTACATTAACATTAAGAAAGTTACATTTCAGCCTATATTGTTTATGAAAAAAAAATGAAATATGACAAATTAAAGCTTATTATTTACAAGAGAAGTAATTTGCCACTTAAGTTTGAACTGTCAAGTCATAACTAAATTGTACTTGCTTAATATTGTTTTTGATATCATTGTTATTCACTTTGCCCTTTTCTCTTATTTGCTTTGGATCTATACAAGGGTAAAGCGAATCATGTGTGTGATATATATATATATATATTTTAATGGGAGGACCCCCCAGGGGGTCCACCCCGCCAAAAAAAAATGTATATTTATTTGAAAAAGAGTACTACAAAAGGTTATTTCCATGAAAGAGAAAATTTGACACAATAAACAATAAAAAACAGATATTTACAATATGATATACAAGGCACTGGGCCCCTCCCAACACAAGAGTCCTTGGGGGCTGGTGATTTATGAGCGGTGAAGTGTTTCTTTACATGTGTTGGTGAGGTTGATGATGGTGTGGTGGTGAGACCAGGCCCGTTTGGCTCGGGGCTGGCCTGTGCAGACGGCAACTGGGATGATGTTTCGGTGGGGTGGTCATGATAAAGGTGCTGGAGTACCGTGAATCATTGGTCCCGCAGCGCATTCTTGTAGAGTTGCTGGTCCCCTGGGTTAGCCGCCGGCCCCGCCCACTGGGATGTCGTCTTCTTCATCTTCAGAGTCCTCCGCTTCTAGGTGGTCGGTAGTGAAGAGGGGTCTTCTGGGGTGTGGTGAGTCAGGGGGGGGGATCGGCATTGAGTCTGATGAGGGGGTTGAGGCTGTATGAACATTTTTTGAGGAATTTCTTTGTTGATTTGATGATGATGTCATGGATGTGGGGGAGTCCGGTCTGCTGCAGGAGTTTTTGTCGTGAGGTGGAGCGGGGAAGTCCCAGGATGAGTCTGGTGCCGAGGAAATATGTTCTGGTGATGGGTTGGAGGTTGAAGAGAGATGAGTGAGTCCAGTTGGGGCAGGCGTACGTGAGGTGTGACATGACGTGTGTGCGGTAGACGGTGATCCTGTTTTGAAGGGAGGTGCCAGAGGTAGGCCGGAGGACTGGGGCGAGCTGTCCCATGACTGCCCTGGCTTTGGTGCGGATGTTGTCGAGGTGTGGTATGAAGGTGAAGGATGCATCCAGTGTGACTCCCAGGTATCTGATGGTGGGCGACCAAGGGATGGTGTGTTGGTTGATTCTGGGGGGGTGGTCCTTGTGTGGGTGATAACAGGAGAAGAGGATAGCCTGTGTTTTGGTGTGGTTCAGTCCGATGCCGTGCGCAAGGAATTGGGTGTTGAGGGAGGTGAGTCCTCGGCTGAGGCGATCCCTGAGCAGCCCCTCGGAGACGGAGGAGGCGATGAGGCAGGTGTCGTCAGCGTACTGAACGAGGTAGGTGCCGGGAGGGGGAGTGAGATCGGATATGTAAAGAATTAAGAGGATGGGACTCAGGATGGCACCCTGAGGGACGCCAGCCTGGATGGATCGGGAGTCTGAAAGGATGTTCTCTACTCTCACCTGGAAGGAGCGATCCTACAGGAAGGAGCAGAGAAGGCGGATGAGGTGCGGGGGGATTGCTGTGGCAGAGAGGCGGTGGAGAAGTTAAGCGTGAGGGACGGAGTCGAAGGCTCGGGCGAGATCTAGGAGTACCATGCCCGTGTGTTGCCGCCGGGAGAAGCCCTGCACCACCAGCAGCTCCACCCGGGCAATGGCGTGAGAAGTTGAGTGTTGTGGTCTGAAGCCGAACTGATGAGAGGGGAGGAGATTGTGGGTCGAAATGACGAGGAGGAGGCGCTTTAGGATGTTCCTTTCCGCAACCTTGGACAGGATGGGAAGGAGGGAGATTGGTCTGTAGGATGATGGGAGGGTCGGTGGCTTTCCAGGTTTGGGGATGGGGCAGACAATGGCTGTCTTCCATGAGGTGGGGAAGTGGCAGTGGAGGAACATGGCATTGATGAGCTTGGTGAGGAAGACGATGGCTTGCCGGGGTAGTTGGCGCAGGAGTGGGGTGGGGATTGAGTCTGCGCCAGGGGCCGCAGAGAGACGGAAGTGGGATATTGTTGCCTTCAGTTCCCTGGGGGTGACCAGGAGGAAGGGAGGGGTGTCGGGAAGGGGGGGGGAGAGTGACATGGTGGGAGAGGGGGGAGGATTCATCGTCTGAGGAGTCAGAGGAAAGTGAGTTGTTGGTGGCCGAGGCGAAGGTGGTTTGCAGGTAGGCGGCCACCGCCTCGGATCTCTCCTTGGCGGTTTCCGCCACCCCTGTGGGAGTGGTGATGGGTGGGATGGTCGACGGGGTGGCTTTGAGCCTTCTGAGGTATGACCAGAGGGAGCCGGTGGTTGTGGAGAGGGAGGCGAGACGCTGTGTTTCCTGCCGGGCCCTCCATTCCGCCGTCAGCCTGCGACACCAGCCCCTCAGCAGGAGGTACACCCTCCTGCCAAACGGGGATCTGGTGTCCTGCCAGCGAGCGCGGAAGCGGTTCCGGAGGGACAGAGCGGTTCTGATGGTCTTTGGGAAGGGGATGATGAGGGAGCGTGGTGGTGTCATAGGGACATGGGAGTGGGCAGCGTCCGATATTGCACGGGTGAGGGTGAGGGTGTTGGCGTCAATATCGGCAGGTGAGTTGAAGGGGGTGGTGAGGTCGAGGGATTGAGAAAGGGTGTTCTGGAAAGAGAACCAATCCGCTTTCTGGAAGTCGAAGCGGGGGAGGTGGGGGTTGGTGTGTGGTAAGTAGTGGAGTGAGCCAAATACGGGGATGTGGTCTGAGGTGCCGGTGGTGATGGTGCGGAGGTCTGTGATGAGGGGGAGGGCCGAGGATAGGGCGAGGTCGATGATGCTGGGGTGCCTGTTCTGCTGGGCTGGGTAGAATGTTGGGGTGGGGGGGGGGCATGAAGGGTGAGATGGGAGGTGCGGAGGAGCTGGCGGAGTGACCTGCCCCTCCTGTTGGCAGTCGTGCAGCCCCAGAAGGGGTGTGTGGCATTGAGGTCCCCCGCAAGCACGATGTGCGCGTCGAGCCTGCTGAGGGCCACAATGTCGGCTGTGGGGAAGGGGTGCTGTGGGGGGAGGTAAAGGGATACAATGGTGAGGGCGTAAGGGCCTCCGTGGAGCCGCACAGCGACCGACTCAGCCGCGGGGGAAGTTTGGATGTGGCGGCGGTGGTGGGAGATTCGGGAGTGGAGAAGCAGTGCCACCCCCCCTCCCCGACCATCCCGGTCGGAGCGGTGGGCGGCGTAGCCGGGGATATGGAGTTGGTCGGTGGGGGAGAGCCAGGTTTCTGAAAGGAACACGACATCGGGGGAGTGGGTTTGGAGGAGTTGGAGGAGGTCGGGTAGTTTAGGAAGGAGGGAGAAGGTATTCCAGATGAGGATTCTGAGGGGTGGGGGAGGATTCATTCAAAGAATGAGAGGAGACCTTGGAGGAGGACTTCGAATTTCTCGGTTTTGGTGGGGGCTTGGGAGAGGGCAGTCATGGTGCGGCGGATGATGGGTAGATAGCTCTTTACCCAGGAGATGGTGTGGAAGATTTCTGTGAGTGAGGAAGTATCTGTGGAGGCAGGGGCAGGGGGGTTGTTTGTGGGGGCCAGGGAGGTGTTGGCTAGTGGAGTGAGGTGTGGTGTGGTGGTCGTATGTGGTTGTGTCCAGGCATTTCCCTTGAGGGGGGGGGGAAGGACCGGGCTGAGGTGATGTTGGGTGGAGGGGGGGGGGTGCAGCGGTGGTGGTGGGGGTGTCAGCAGTGGTGCGGAGTGGGTGGCGTTTTGCATAGGCGATGAGAGTGGGGCATTCCGGTGAGGTGGCGATGTGGGCCCCCTTGCAGAGGCAGCATCTCTTCTTGTCGGGGCCGGCAGTGCACTCCCGGGACCAGTGCTCCCCGGCGCACTTGAAGCACCGGACAGTGCGCTCGCACAGGCTGGAGGGGTGGCCGGGGGTCTGGCAGCGATAGCACTGCGGAACCCTCCCGGATCCACGGTACTTCTCTACCCTGACCACCCAGCTGCCAAGGTTTCTCATTTGAAGGAGTTGGGGTGCCTCCCCCAATTTGTTGGTGGACACCAAGAAGGGCTTGGTGTCCGCGTCAGGCCCCATCCTCAGGGGGGTCACGGTGGAGACAGGGTAGCCATCATGGAGTAATTTTTCTTTTAGTTCGTCGGCAGTCGTCGGAAGTGGTAGTCTTTTGATGACTACCCTGTCGCACTTTTCGTCATCACGTCGACCTGTGAATGGCTGGTAGCCTCGTTGTTTCAATGAGTGGAAGAGCTTCGTGTGGTCGTGTTCGTTTGATGTGTAGAAAGAAGTTTTGTCCTTGATACTGGTGATGGTGAGGGTACCAGTCAATTGTTTTTGAAGTCGGGCGGCAGTCAGGAATGGTTGTGCGTGGGCTGGGACGATGCAGGAGATGGGTGGCATTCTGGGCTGTAGGGGAGGGCGGTTTTGGGATGGGGCGGGGGCGGATGAAGTGGAGGCCTGTTGGTGGTCCTTTTTGACAGTCTGTCTTCGTTGTTGTTGGTGTTGTGGTGTTTGTCTTGCTTTTGTCGGGGGAGTGGGGGTGTCGTCAGCGTCGTCTGCGTCCAGTTGAAGGTTGTCGGCGAATCTGTTGCTGGTGGCGATGGTGAAGGCGACAGATGAGGAGGAACCCATCGACTCCTTCCTGGCACGTTTGATGGCCTTCTTGGGCCTCACGAAGCCATCCGCCATGACTACGTCACGCGGCGGCTGCGGTGCCTGTTGAGCTGGTGGTGGTGCCTGGTGAGCTGGTGGTGGTGGCCCCAGAGGGAGGTCCAGTAGGGCAGGGATCTGTTGTTGAGGTTGTTGTTGGTGTTGTTGTTGTTGGTTTTGTTGGAGCATGAGTTGTTGTATTTCGTGTTCCTGTTGTTGCTGTTGCTGCTGTTCCAGTATTTGTTGTTGGAGTTGTTTTTGTTGCAGGTCTTGTAGTTGTAGTTGTTGTTGTTGTAGTTCTTGTTGAAGTTGTTGGTGTCGAGGGTCGGTTTGTTTTTGCAGTTGGTGGTGTTGTTGGCTGTACGGGAAATTGTGCACACTGCTACTGATTGGCGCGATGCTGGCGGTCGTGGTCGTGAATGTCGTCGTTGTGAGTGCAAGGGGGAGACTGGATGTTGGGATCAACCCATCCAGTCGTCGGAGTTCCGACATCTTGACACATGTGGATTGGGTCTTCCTAGGAGCCTCTGTGGGCGTCACTGGGCGAGAAAGTGGTTTGGTATGGTCAGGGACCACTGGTGAGGCTGTAGCATGAACAATGCTCGTTTCATTGGTATTGGTACAGTTTTTCGGTTTTTGACGGGCGTAAGTCCGTTTTTCTGGTGATGCGGCCAGATTATGTAGTGCCGGGTATTCGTCTGAGTTCATTTCGGTGGTTTCCATTATTTAAAACTAAGTCCTGAATTTAGAAAAAAATGTTTTTCGCCAGAATCGTCCTTGTTGTATTGTCACTGAGCAGACTCTACAGTTCGTCAGTGTACTATCTGTCTAAATCGCGGTAAAATTGCGTGAAAAAAAAAACTTGCAAAACAATAAATCGAAGCACTTTTTGAGGTTTTTGGCACACAACATTGAATTAAAATTAACTGGTGTAACACATTATTTTCAGGTTAAATATTAATAAAAGTTTTGAGAAAAGTGTTTTCAAGAAAATAAGTTAAATAAAGGTTATGAACTGTTAGTATTAAATATTAATTGCCGAAAATCCACAAATAATCAAAACAGAGTAATGTTAATGTATTAAATAATTATTAAATAATTAAATAAAGAAAATAAGGCTTCGCAATTGTTCGCAGTTTATCACACAAGATAGTTTATAGATATATTAAGAAAATATTAGTCTGTTAATGGAGGCAGCCCATACCCTCGTGGCTACACTGAAGCACAATCTAACCCATTGTTGATTTATAGGTTAAAAATAGCAAATGTCAACTTTATAAAAAAGCGTTTTGTGAGCGAATTAAATTATAAAATAAATAATTTAAACAATGTATAATTAAAAAAAATTTAATTTTGGCAAAACTTAATCCTACTAATATTATAAACGCGAAAGTTTGTAAGTATGGATGGATGTTTGTTACTCTTTCAGGTAAAAACTACTGAATGGATTTGAATGAAATTTGGCCTACAGCTAGCTTATAACCTGGATTAACACATAGACCCCATATTAATATGAAATTCCATCTCTAAGAGAGTGAAAAAGTGATAATTTCATTTTATAACAGAAAAAAATCATAGGTCATAGACATACAAATAGTGAGTGAGTGTCATTACTCTATGTGTGACACACGATCATACACATAGTAAGGTCTGGCAAATTAATATTTTTCTCCTTGGTGAGACCAGTCCGCTTAGTGGAGCTCGCAGCGGCTAGCAAAATAAAGGCGCTAATAACAGTTTTGTTCATAACTTCGTCAATAGATAGAGTTGCCTTGAATTTTAAACGCACCATCGTTTGATTGGTTTGTCATGTCTTTAACTTTTCGTTTGTTTGTGCCGTATGCATTCCTATACCATTCATCCGATTGCGATGAAATTTTGGTGATTTGTTATGCGCATGCCGTTGAAGATTACTGAGACGGTATAACTATTTTTCAATAGTTGGTGCACGAATCGTGTCAAAAAATGTGTTTATTTCATTTTATATAGCGGCACTTCGTCTGTTTTTGTTGTATAAGTGCGCACACATGACACAATTTATTTAAATATAAAAGAGACAGATAGAGTGCGAGTATATATATATATACAGGATGTATATATATATATACATATATACAGGATGTATAAAAAATATATATATATACAGGATGCATCAAAATTCATGTTACAATGATTGAGGGTAGAAAGCTCTTATTTTTTGCAACCCTTTTTGCCAACTAACATGTTGCCGGAAACGCGTAGTTAAGCCCCTGTAGCCCCAGAAATAGTCAGCGTAGGCAACCCGTTGTAGAATGTTATGTTGTGGATGTGCGGGCGTTCGATTAGAGAAATAACCTTTTTAATCGTGGCACAGATTTTAATTTCACTCTGAAATCAATCACATCTTCGGCTTTGTTTCACAACATTTAAATTGTTGCATACGTTTTAACAACGTGACAGCCTAAAGCAACGGCTCAAAAACACGCCCACCTTGAGCGACACAGAGGTGGCAACGGCGAATCAGCGAATCATGTTTTCACGGATACGCTGGAGCATGTGTGGAGTCGATCTTATGATTTCGAATGCTTCAATGATTCGCTGTGTAAGCTCTTCTACTGTTTATACTGGCGTATCGTAGATAAGCCCTTTTACGTAACCCCACAGAAAGAAATCTAACGGGGTTAGGCCCGGTGACCTTGGCAGCCATGCGACAGGGCCCTCTCGTCCAATCCATCGGTTTGGAAATGTTTGGTTTAAATACTCTCGCACTTGCAGGGAAAAATGAGGTGGTGCCCCGTCATGTTCGTACCATATCACACGTCGGACATGCAATGGAACCTCTTCAAGAAGACCTGGTAGTTCGTTCTGAAGGAAGTGGAGGTATCCGGAGTATCCGGCGGTAAGTCGTGGCGGAAGAAAAAAAGGCCCGATGAGTACGCTGTCAACAATACCGGCCCACACTTTAACTGAAAAACGTTCGTGGCGAGCTGTAACACATGTTGCATGCGGATTGACATCATTCCAAACATGACTGTTGTGCGAATTGAAAATAGCGTCTCGAGTGAACTTGGCTTCATCGCTGAATAAAACCGCTAACTCGGGGTTCCTTAATACTCTTTGAATGTACCAAATATATATATATATATATATATATATATATATATATGTCCCGCATCCAACATAAAATAAATAATATTTACCTGCAAGAAAAATGTGTCGTCATCTGTTATTGACAAACAGAACTACTTACAACAAGTTGCTTTGCATAAGATAACTTTACTCTCGCTGATGAAATATTTAAAAAAATTATATTTAAGTAATGGTTCCAATTCGAAAACTGTCAGTTTGCATCTAACATTAGTAACAGAAGCTACCATGGATCATGGTTTGTTATCTGCAGCTGAATTGCAAGGAAGCCGCTGTACATACTGTAGCAAGGATTTTGTCATCAGAAGGAATGCTAGACGTCATGAGAAGAATGATTGTGTTACTCCTGGTAGCATGTACTGAACACAAAATGACGGATCCATGATGGTCGTCAAGGTGTTAGTCAAATTTTAAGGTCATGGTCAAATTTCAAGGTCAAGGTCATTTTTCAAGGCAAAGGTACAATTACAAGGATAAGCTCAAATTTCAAGGCCAAGTTCCAATTTCAAGACCAAAGTCTAATTTCAAGGTCAAGGTCAAATTTCAAGGTCAATGTCAAATTTCAAGGTCAAGGTCAACTTTCAAGGTCAAGGTCAAAGTACAAGTTCAAGGTCTACATTTAATGCCAACAGTCGAGGTCAGAGGTATGGTGAACAGAAAATTATACTAACATGGTGCATGCTCACTCTAGCAGACGAAAACAAGATGGCGGCCTCCAGCGGACGAAGACAAGGTGGCGGATATGATTTCATACCAGATGACGATATATACCTTGGTACTGGTGGTGTGAGGTCAGTCTGGGTAGGTTCCGTGGAAGAAGGATCTGTTGTTTTTTTTATTTTTTGCTCTTACCAGTTTCGAACCAAGGACAGGAATCAATATAATCAATCAGTATTCTAATAAGTTAATTTTTTGATGAATTTAAACATTTTTTTTTTCATTAAAATCGGATAGTAAATAAAGATTTTCAAGATGGCGTCCGTAACGATAATTGATACAGTGGTGACATAATTCAAAATGTTGGGTGTGGTGTAAGATGTTTTTATTTATTTTTATTGAGAATTTTTTAAATACATTAATAAATTACTGGTTTACTCTCGCCGGAAATCTAACTGAGGACCAAAATCGTTTAAATAACTAAACATTTGAAATAGGCGATTTTTTAAATATTTTTTGGAATTTTTTCGGAATTTCTAGCATTGAAATTACGGATTTTCAAGATGGCAGCCGTAATTAAACATGCAACATTTATAGGATCCAATATGGTGGTCATAACGTAAAGTGCAACGCTGACATCGTACTCAACCAAGATGGCGGGATTAACGATACATGAAACATTTATATAATCCAATATGGCAACCTTAACGATAAGTGCAACAGTGGTTTTTAAGTAATTTTTATTAAATTTTTTATTATTCAATTCGATTGATTAATTAATTGTTTTCATTAATTTTAAATTTTTTTTCCCGAATTTTTAGCATTAAAATTACGGATTTTCAAGATTGCGGACATTATGTCATAATAGGTGACAATATATATATATACTTTGACATAAGTGGTGGGGGGAGTCAGTCTGCCAGCGGCTTCCTTGGAGGAAGGTTCGGTTTCCATTTTTTTTCCCTCACCAGGTTCGAACAAAGGACTCCGAACTCCATGTCGTATATGTATGTTTTTTTAATATTTTTATTTAAATTTTATTAATTTAATTTTTTTATAAATTTTAATATATTTTCCATTAAAATCTGATAGTAAATAAAGATTTTCAAGATGGCGGCCATAACGGAAATTGCAATGGTGACATCATATGCCATGGTGACATAATTCATGATGACGTCAGAGGCTTATCGGAGGCTGTAGACATGGATGATTAAGCCTCTATATGGACAAGGTATTCTTTCTAAGGCAAAATGACTTTTGAGGTATTTCAAAATCCTAATTTTTGAGGAAGTAAACGAGAAATTTTTTCTCAAAACGGGAATTTTTTGAGTAATTTTGAGTAATTTTTGAGGAATTTTGAGGAATTTTTGAGTCCAACATGGCCGACAGAGCAATCGGTCATTGACCCGGCTCCAGCTCCACACCCAGAACCCGTGTCCCAGAACATACCAAAATATACTACTTTCGAAGTTTGTGTTCCTCTGTCCATGCTTCTTGGATTCGCTGAAGACTACAAGCATGTAATCATTAAAGCGAAACAAGAACTTATACTGCTTCTAGCCAACATGCACATTAAAGCAATTATCGCTGCTGCAGAAAACCCACAGGATGTCTCGCTAACACTACAGTCTATCGAGTGTATGCTGCCTCACATCCAAGTGAGCACGGTGGAATGTATCGTGTTGTTGAAGAACGCAGAAAATGGTAAGAACATCGACGCACCATTCCGATCTTGGATCCTGGAAACTTATCCTGGCTTGCCTCAAGTCAGTGTATTAACTGGATTGTGAAGTCCAGCTTCGCTACAGAAAAACCGAGATACATCATCGTCAGGCTTCAGATTAGAAGACAGCTCAATGCAGATTTGAGCCGCTTGTTCTATAACTGATAAATACTTAATGTAAAAATAGTTTTAAGCATCAAAAGCTACCCGTACGTAGACATGAGCATGGACTTTGAAAATGGAAGTTTTCTTCTCGCATATCAAATGTAAGCCAGGTTTTAACAAGCTTACTATAGCAGCAGACAGTAACCGATACTGAACCCCGACAGTTTCAAGAACAAGGCTCTGGTAATGGTTTTTGATGTTTCCAAACAGAACGATCGAATAAATTTAAACATCATCGACTGTAGTACTGGGATATTGACGAGCGAAATTATTCCACTAAACACCTATGCTTTTTGTCTGATACTTCACGATCGGCTTGTATCATACAACTACCGAGACAAGCTTGTGAAAATTCTGTCATAAATTACTATGCGTTTTGCGAGATTATTTAGTTACGGTCGAGAATTGCTAGCGTCATGATGTACTGCAACATACAAGACTTCCAGATCCAAAACTGTTTCGTTATCAAGGAGATTGCCATCATTGGCGTAGCTGTGTTCATAAAGTTGGGGGGGGGGGGGGACAAATAATGATTTTGATGTCATGTAAACCCATTCCCCTCTTACTTGGATGGGGGGTCCGAGAGTCCTCGACCGGAAAATTTAGATTTTAAAAGTGCAAAATAGCGCTTCTTAAGCAGTTTTTATATCTAACCATTGGATACATCGATGTTAAAATTATTATTGTTTCCTTAAGATAAAATTTGATGAGTGAAGAAATTACAATTAAAGTTGGGCAGAATAATATTATAAAATAAAAATATCATGGTCTAGAAAGTTTGGGGGGACAGTCCCCCCACCCAAAAAATTCAGGCGGACACGTCCCCCCTGTCCCCCGCGGTTCCTACGCCCTTGATTGCCATCATATACGAGGATGACGTCAGGACACAAACCCGCACCGTCGGAACTCCGTACCTCTGGAAACTACTGGACGAAAAAAGCAAAAGCTTGAATGAATGTCTATGCAAATACTACCATGGTCTGGAGTGGGAAGAAGGTAAAATTCCATACCACCAAGTGAAAAACACTTTAAATGATTTGTTACTGCACAATCCGCGTGGCATCATTTATGTTGCCGGATATGAACAGAAGAAATGGTTCAGAAAGTTTTGCGAGGTTGAAATTGTTGATCTGCAAACCAACTACGGTTATCCTTCCCTGCGCAAGTTTATTACAATGTATGGTGAGCAACAGCACAAGTTTGTTTGAGTATGTTCCTGTACAAACTCTCAGCTAATGCGGAAATGGCACTCGCAGTGTGAGTATAGTCTGCGTATATAAAATACCTACAACGGTTTGTACCTTTATTGTTTCCGACTGCAAGAAGATTTTTTCGCTTCATCCTGCCAACGTGTACGTGGGCATAAGACCCAACTTCAGCAGAGTCAATTACAGCTACTGGGACGCCGGATATTTGCGCACATATACAGAAACCTGCGATGGATATGCTCAGCACTGGCGGTTTTCGTACTTTCCCGTGTCCTACGAACCGACTCAGCAAGTGCTAGATTGCTGTGAACCTGTAAACTGTGCCATCTATCACATGAGAACGCACACGATCCTTCCAGCCAGCATAGAAGAAGTAGTCGCTTCGTCTGCACGTGCAACACCAAACTTGGACAGGTTGCAACCTGTTACGCCCTGCGATGCATCTACGCAGACGCCTAGCCAAGTCGCAGAATTGGTCGCATACGTAGTCGCCCATGTCTTAATGAAGCAGTCGTCGCTGAAGAAGATGACACGTCAGATACCTGTGTTCATGAGCCCAAGACTGTTCCTGAGCCCGAGACCAGCGACCCAGGCTCACAATGCAGCCTTAAAGACTTTGCTTACGAAAATGCCTAATATCTTAACCTAATATGTAATTATTTCTAAATAAATTTGTAACACTTGAACTTTGTGTACTTTTATTTCTAAAATTTTTACGGTATTTTAACCTAGTAATGAAAATTAAACAGTTTTGACTCACGTAGTATAACAGCAGCCGTGGGTATAGAAGTGCGGACCAAGTCGGTCGGACGAGAAAGGACGTGTCCCGGAGCTGCTCCTCGAGAACGTCAAGATAGCTGCTTCAGCTGTGGCTACCACTTTTTAGTGCTACCCAGTGCTCTTCGCATAAGCTGTGGTTAGCATTTATTAGTGCTACCCAGCGATTTTGAAAGGTGCCTGTGTGCTTAATGCACACAGGTGGTAATGGTTAAGCCGAGGTATAACAGCGTAAGTGTGACAAGCCTGGCGACACCCGGAGATTAGTTCTCCTTAAGCCTAGCCCGAACCCGGTTAACTCAGTCCCGGGGGAAGGTCAGTGGGTGCACCCAGGTGTGAGGTGACCAATCGACATGAGTGACAGTGACATTGCTGACAACGAAGTCCACGCAGGGCCTAGCACCAAAGACGAAACTGGCTGAACTCTAGCCACAACAAAGAGGGCTAAGTGCTCGCACATGGAGGTGTCCTGTGCGAGCAGCGACGACGAGGCGGGCACCGACCCCCCTCTGCAACAACTGCAGACTCCCGCGGCCACGACCGAAGCTCCGCGCATAAAGCCCCTTTTCGTATTTCTCGATCAGGGACACCAATACCCTTTAGTGTACTCTGCACTGAAGGGCGCGCTGACGGAAACGTTTACATGCCAACACCAAGGCCGGGTCGAGGTATAGGTAAATACTGCTAGTATCGAGGAATATCACCGTGCGATCAAGGCCCTTCAGGCCACAAGTGCTCAGCACTCTGTGCTTCTCCAGAGTGGTGAAATACCAAAGAAATTCGTGCTCCGCGGCCTGCATCGATTCACCCCACACGACTTTCTCCAGCAGGAGTTTGTCACCGCCAACATCCCGGTACAAAACTGTTGGTTCCTCGAGAACAGACAGAAGCGCGAAAAGTGCGACACGCTCGTGATCTAGGTGTCGCAGTCCTGCGACAGTGAAAAAATCTACGCACTGCGTGAGTTCGCCGGCATGCTCATAAGAGTCCATCACTATAAGCGTCCCTCCGGCCCCAACCAGTTAAACAACTGCCAACGCTTTGGCCACGTAGGAAAAGGCTGCAACGCAAGTCCAGCGTGTAGGTGGTGCAGAGGCCACCATCGTGCTCCCGACTGCCCACAAGGAGGGGTAGCAGAACACAAGAGGTGCGCCCACTGCAAGCTGCAGCATTGCGCCAATTACAAGGGTTGCGCAGAGTACAAGAAGGCGAGCCACAGGCACCTTCCGCCCCAGGTCCGCAAGACGCGCGAGCAGCAGTCTCGCCACGACATGCGAGCCAACAAGCAAGCGGCAGCGCAGGCCCTGCAGCAGCGACCAGCACCTCCTGGACATTTCGGCCCACCGAGGCAGAACCCATGGGAGCCCCCAGGGCACCCCCCACCCCCAACTATCGGTCAGTACCTGTCCATGACGAGTGATAAAAGGTTTGCGCCCCTGCAGCAGCAGCACTGGGAGCCCAGCCATAATTAGCTGGACTACCCAGTGCTGGCAAACAATCCCTGGCAGCGTGGGAAGAGACAGCCCCAGCCGAGGTCACACAAAAAGAACCACACAGGCTACAAAAACAGCCAGGGCAAGTACCACCAGCCTACAGAGGACAGACCCCAACAGCCTGCCCAGGACAAACTGCTGGCAACCATGACTGCCCCAGTAGCCCGGGCAAGGCACACGCCCGCGCCTGCACAGCCACAGGCAGCCCCTTCTCCTGTAGAGACGATGGCGGTCGAAGAGGCCCCAGCGCGGCCTACTGCCCCGCCCGCGCCCTGCGAGCAGCCGGCCCCGCAATTAGGCTTGGTTGACTTCATGAAAGTCCTGGAGCAATCCAAGACTTTCAGTACGGACTCGAGCCTCGCAGCGACCATAATACCCATGTGCCAATCATGGTAATTTGGTGCAACCAATCTGTCCCTCTGCCAGACAAAATACAAGCCACAATGGGCTTCGTCCAAACCCTTGCTGCCAAGCTGAATGGCGGCAAATAATCCAGACATGAGCTGTCACACAACTCCGGCCAATAGTTTTAGGTTGCACTCCCTCCTATTCTGGAATGCACGTGGTATTAAAATTAAACTGCAGGAGTTCATGCACCACCTAGAAGTACATAAAATAAAAATTGCAGCTATTAACGAGATGCACTTACGACCAACAGATCGGCTCACTATACTGAACTATACAATCTATAGGCGCGACAGAGATGCTAGAGGCGGCGGAGTTGCCTTAGCGGTACACAATAGCATAAAGCATTCTGCATGTCAGCTCCCCGACTTTCCAAACTTAGAGGCTGTTGGAATTAATGTATCAGTAAACCGATAGCAAATTAAACTCATCTCGATGTATGCTCCTCCAGGCAGGTCCCTCCCTGTGGCTGATCTGGATGCTCTGTACGGAGCAGCCCCGAGCTTCCTCGCTCTAGGAGACATAAACGCGAAACACACAGAGTGGAATTGTAGACATGGCACTGCTAATGTCAGGCTCCTCTACACTCACAAATTAAATAAAAAATACCATGTTCATGCTCCCTCAGAGCCCACGCATGACTCAGGCCAACTAAATACCTCGCCAGATATATTTATATTTTGTTATCAATAAAAGAGTAAACACAGGATTTTAAATTAATGTTGTACATGACTTGTCTTCCGACCACTTCCCAGTGCACTTAAATTTCGATGACGCGACTCTGGATTCAAATCCGCTACGAAAAACCAGGGATTATAGAAATGTCGACTGGCAAGTCTTTAAAAATTATTTAACTACAAGTCTCCCTAACGTGGCTGATATTAACATCGACAACAGTGATACTTTAGAAGCGGCAAATACCGAATTCACGGAAAAAATCCAGGATGTTATAAACCAGTGCATCCCAGAAAAGGAGGTTAGGCTACTACACGACGAACTGCCAGCATACATTCGCGACTTAATCTCGCAAAAAAACAGACTGCGTCGCGAATACACACGGCGGCGCACACAAACAACAAAACGACGAATAAACGACTTACAATCGGCTATTTCAAATGAAATCTCCCTATGGCGAAGAAGTTAATGGGAAGCAAAAATCGCTAAACTAAACATCCAGGACGGTAGTGCCTGGACAATGACAAAGCGACTGTTAAACAAATCAGAAAAAATACCGCCGCTCCAAACCAACAACGGAATAGCCTTCCAATCGAAAGACAAGGCCGAAGCTTTCGCCGACACCTTGGAAGCTGCCTTCCAACCGAATATGCAACCATGTGACAGGCAATTCACAATGCAAATTTACCACGAATTGCGCGTTAAATTACGTCAGCCCACTGCCTCCGATCCCCTACTCACACAACCACAAGAGGTAATGCGAGCTATAAAACGAATGAAGCCGCGAAAAGCCCCGGGGAACAACTGCATACAGGCTGTCATTCTCAAACAGCTCCCTGACGAAGCACTAAATTATTTAGCTGAATGCATCAATGCAATATTTAGACTAAATATATTTCCCTTACAGTGGAAGGAAGCGAAAGTGATAGTCTTCCACAAGCCAGGCAAGGACAAAGCACTGCCCCAAAATTACAGGCCGATAAGCCTTCTAAGTACTGTATCGAAAGTAGCTGAATATGTAATTTTACAGAGGTTAAATCGACACATAAACGACCATAGTTTGCTGCCGAGTGAACAGTTCAGCTTCCGCAGTAATCACTCGACAGTACATCAGCTAGTACGCCTTACTGAGGAAATAACTAGTGCATTGAACGAGCAAGACTACGTTGTTGCGGCGTTTCTAGACTTATAAAAAGCCTTTGACAGAGTGTTTCACGCTGGGCTGATCTACAAACTGTTTGATGCAGACTTTCCGGACTGCTAAATAAAACTTATCTCGTCCTACCTAGCAGACAGAACTTTCAGAGTGTTGACTGAAGGGGCAACGTCTGAACTCAAACAAATTAGAGCAGGGGTCTTGCAGGGTAGTATCCTAGGCCCAGTTATATTTAACATGTATGTAAGGGATATGCCACGACCCGCACACAGACTAGTTAAAAGGTCGGCTGCTACGCAGACGATACTGTACTGTATAGCCGATCCTACAACCTACAACTAGCCACGACCAGACTGCAAGCTGCGCTCGCTGGAATTGAACAGTGGTGCACAACATGGCGCATTTTAGTAAACACAGCTAAATCAGAAGCTATCGTGTCAAGGACGTAGTTAAATACCTTGGTGTCCACATGGATCGAAAACTGCTTTGGCGGCACCATATCGATACCAAGCGAGTACAGACACAGGGTAGAATTAACTCCCTATACTACCCAGTTATGAGTAGGCGATGTGGTAGCAGGGTTAAAACCAGGCTACTGCTCTATAAAGCTCTTATACACCCACTTATTACGTATGCAGCCGCTGTGTGGGCCACTGCAGCCAACACACACTTACTAAAGCTGCAGTGCATTCAGAATAAATGCATTCGAATAGCTGTAGACGCACCACGATACTGCCCAACAGAAGCATTGCATAGCGAAACTGAAACTTAAACGTTGCAAGACTTTTATATCAGAATCACACAAACTTTTTACGATAAGTGCGCAGATAGTTTAAACCCTCACATTTACTCTCAAGGTAATTATGACCCGGACGTGGGACAAAAGTACAAACGCCCGAAATCCATCCTGGCGCACCGACCACCGTAGTGGCCTGCGATTGGCTGAAAGCTCCTGCCAATCACAGTGCACATGCGCAGCTGTATGAATTGACCCCTAGGGTTCTCTGTTAGGGCTGACCCTCATGTCTGATGGCATGGCTCGCCTGGCCGGCCTCACCTCTAGTGCCGGCTGTGATCTGAAAGGCATGAGATTTTGAATCGCACACTGCATACCACATATTTACAGGGTTTACAACTGTCGTACAAAATAATAATAAATTAGTCTTAAGCACTTAGGGCTGGTTTTATGACCCCCGGATAAACCTCCAGCTAATATTTAACCTCAGGCTAGCTCTTTTTTCGGTTTTATGACTCCTATTTAACGTCTACCTTCCAGTTAAAGTCCTGGCTAAACTAGCGAGTGGATGAACCGGCCGCTAGCTGCTTAACCTGAGGCTAAGCGACAGAAAATAAAATGACGATGTATCAGGCGAGGTTAGTTTGACGTGTCCCTGGGCAGAGACCGATGGCGATGGAAGTGGTGAGCTCAGGTGTCGCCGAAGAGCTCCCCTAGTCGAGCAGCGAGTCGGGCCGAGGATCTGGGCAAAAAAAGGTGGGGAAGGTGAGTCAGAAGGGCCGCTCCAGGGAGAGGAGGTAGTCTAGAGCGTAATCCTCGAGGGGCCGCTCCAGGGAGAGGAGGTAGTCTAGAGCGTAATCCCCGAGGGGCCACTCCAGGAACGAAAGGAAGCTAGAGCGAAATCCTCTAAAGGCCACTCCAGCGATGAGGGAAGGAGAGAGAGTCAAGGAACAGGGAAATAATTAAAAGTAAATTTAGAACTCAGTTACCACTTGAAGTATTTACTAGCAAGATTGCTCAAAGGTATGAATTCTATGTCCGGTCAATTTTTTTTCCTAACCTAATTAATTACTAAGTATGTTTGGGAGGGGTCTGGGTTAGGGAGAGACTCGAAGTGCGTCTCAGGCCGAAGCCTATACGCTATACACATGCAGGGGGTACCATGCAGAGAGGGGAACATGCATATGTGCTAAGGAGGGGGATTGGCCAGCCATGGTAGCAATTGGTGCCATGACTAACACCCTCACTTGGTTATTCTAGACTATAACTAGAGTTAAGTTGGGCCCAGGTAAAACCTCCATAGACAAAGGGTAAACCCTGTGCACTGACATGCGGGATGCAAAATTTCATGCATTATTAGTGCAGGTTGGCTACAGGAACAGAAGGATGGTTCTGGAAGAAGAGTTGGACAGAGTAGAAAGGCAACTATGCTAATGGGCGGGAGCTTGGACATTTTGTCCGCATTTGGTTTGGTTGGTACTGGTCTTTAGGGGCAACATGTTGTCGTTCCCACCAAGCTGCCAGTCTGCTCGCGTACCTAAACTAAAGGAAGGATGTATTGTAATTGTAGTGTACGCACGATGTTGTTAATTGCATTAATTATCGCGAGTATTGGCACTGGATCATGCTCCGGAACAGACACAGCTCATATCGCCGGTCGCCAGCAAGGGCAGTCGGCAGTTAGAGAAACTATCTGATCCGTCATTGCAAGACCCTAGCCGCAACATCTACGCTAGGAAGCTACGAATAATTAATATAAATTGTGTTACCCGCAAGTTGATGAGTCGGGACACACTCTGAAGAGGACATAGCTTCAGGTCGCCTGTTGATTAATACTTAATGCTATAACTTAATAATAATATTCTGAAAATAGTAATATTTTAAAAATTAAATTGGACGAGCTGCCAGAAATACGAGTGTCTCTGTGCGTGCTACAGCATAGGCAGAATTTTCTCGCCAGTTAATGCATGCAAACTTGCATCCCGCATGAAAATGCCCAGGGTTTTCCCTGTGTCTATGCAGGTTTTACCTGGGTCCAACTTAACTAGTAGCTTAGACTAGAGATAAGAGTGAGGGGAGTTGGGGATCGTCCATTAATCACGTGAGGCTCTAAAGGGGGGGGGGGGGGTTGTCGGGAAAAATCACGAAATATCACTAAGGGGGAGGGGGGGTGTAGAGAGATATCACGTGTATTTATTTTCACGCGCGATTTCTACTAAACCGAAAAGCGACGCGTGACCTTGACTCGCCGTAGCCAGGCAACAATATCCCCGCCCGCCGCAACATGAATCACCCGGCTCGGCTTGCCAGTCACCAGTAAGACTGTGATTTTGGCGCCGAATACATGCGTAAATCACATATAAGCCTTTCCTTTATTATTTTTATGCCAGTGAGAATAAACCTGCAACCTTAAGGGGATTGGTGCACCAGCATCGTATTAAAAAAAACAATATATTTGTTAATGATTCAGCTGCTAGAGGAGATTTGAACCATTCTGGTGAAAAATTTATTTTTTTATTTTTTTATTTTAATTAAGTTATTGCTGATTTTCGGGAATTTTTTAAGTTCAAGCTTTATTAAAAAACTATAAAGAAATCAGTGGTAAAACTTTCGCAGATAAATTTTCAGACACGGGAGATATGACTGTGACCATTTTTTATCTGTAATCATTATTAATTTAACGTATTTACAATTTGAATTTTAATAAATGAGCTGCTACGAAATTGCGTGATATTCATTTGCGAATTTAATAACATTCGCGTTTTCATTTGTAATTCAAACGCCTACATATATGTCGGCTGAATGATTGACTTTATTTTAATCTTTAGCTTATTGTAGTCGGACCTAAAGTAAAAACGTAGCTGTAGAAATTTGAGCAGCGTGCAAGCTCGGATACGAGGAATTATGGAGCGCGCTGGACAGTAGTGACACCTTGCGACAGTTTTCCAAACTTTTTGCAGCTCGTTGCCACCCTGCCACAGCTGTCTGCCTTTTACGAAGGGGAGACGGGATTTCGCGGGAAACTGATATGAAGATCAACGTACTCAATTTCAGTAGATAAGAGAACGTGTTTGGTCGAGCTCGGCGTATAATTGAATGGTTATTCTCTGTTATTATTTAGCACAGTGATTTAGCTAGATGTTTTTTGTTGTAAGCGTAAGATAAGAGATTATTTTATTATAGCTTTTTTTTACCATACATTTATTTTTCAGAGTTGCGTATGTACAACGCGATGGACGCGATGTGACAACAAAAAGATGTGTAAAATTGTAAACATGTTTTTTTTTTTCAGCAATGCGTGAACCATTCATAAACTATACTCAACATGTATCCGTATAATTACGTTTGAATTTTTTTTATGACAGGCATCAATGTTAACAAGTTTATTAAGCCACAATAGACTTTTATCAGAAAACTAAGTGTAGCAGAAAACACTCAACATAGTCTCACACAAAATCTGTTTACATGAATGCAGTTTTAAGAAGTAAGCTACGTAAATAATAGTTAAACATTATTTAATATCTGCTGGTAACGTTTACAAAGTATCAGCTTCGCCTTCATTCACGAACAATATTCGTGAGCTTATTTATGTATTTTGCTGACTATTCGTTGGTTACTGTTAGGACTGCAAAATTAGTAAATATTTTTCACCCTATCCTGAGTTAAATCTAAGTGTGCGCGGTTAGATGAGGACCTAGATGTGTCTCAGGCTTACGCCTTTACACTCTACTCATGCGGGGTATTAACCATGCGCGTAAGGGCACGTTGCCATTGACCTGTAGGATAGTCTCAACAATCCTCTACGGACTCGAAAAATGTCACCTGCTCATTGGCTACTTGACTTGTGACAACTGTTTGTTGTAATGCCTGTGATTCATCGTTGATTTTGTTGAGGAGTTTTCAGTGATTCAGAGCCTCCCATTTAACTGTGGCCGAATTGAAGAAGCAGTAAACATGTTACATGCTTGAATTCATAGCGAATGGAAACCACAAATATTTACTGATGTAGTGGTTGGTAAAAAAAAATATTATTCGTATCGCGTCCATCGCTTCGCGCCATGTTGGCTCCTATATTATATGGATTTACAAAATATAACGATTCATTTACGACACTTAAGATAAGGTGTGTAGGATTTTAAGAATTCACTTGAATTAATATTTAAGAACATATTTCAGGATAACTTGTGAAGACGCTCGTACAGACGGCACCGGTTGTGATGACTCATTATTACCAGAGCAGGGGCCATCTCGTGTACACGAAGTGGCATGTGAAACCTCAACATAACTCGAAAATCAGTTAGTGTTACATTGAAATGTGTCCGCTACAAATGTTCAGGAATTATAATTTTGAAATCGAGTAGAAATATTCCTGCAATTAGCATTAGGTATATTTTAATAGACATTGAAAGCGAATCATTAAGTAGCTTCAAAATCCAAATACCAGAATACAGATAGTCTGTAACAATACAGACCTCACCGACTAGATATGGTCCAGATTGTTAATACTAACACATTTGAAAAACTGACTAGTTACTGAATATGTTGAAATTTTGCAAACCTGTTACTTTAGTTGATTGGTGATGTAATAATGTCTCTTGGAAACTACATAAGATTTTAGCTGCTTTTATTTCTCCATAAATTCGCAAATCACCATGGCGGCCATTTTACGATCACGATTTAGTTCTTAAATTTTAAATTAGTTTATTTGTTGAGAGCCTGGTACAATGTGTCTGACCACTAAAGCGACCCGAGCCGCGTAGTGTATACTACTGCGAGGTTGTCGAAGTAGGCTCGGGTCGGGACGAATTTCGCTGTAAGGAAACAAAAAATTTTAATACATGGAAAATTATCCCAAAGCAAAAATTTTGTACAGTAGTAGAATGAACATTTGTTAGTAACACGTCGAAAGTTTACCGATGAAAACTTGTGATCACACCAATAATGAGCAGTTGAGTCCTTAATGATAAGTTCTACAATGATCCACAAAAATGTTTCGTAAATTTAATAACTTTAATACTTTTTTAAGCCGGTTATCATTATGGCACCAAAGTAATATAAAATAATGTCCTACATGGAAACTGTGATAAACACCTCAATGTTTAAACGTGCTATTATTAAAATTGGTAATTTTAATAATAAAAGGTAAGAAATATATATATTTTTTTTATAGAAATTTGACTGCATGTTACATAAATATGTTGAGCGTAGCGTCAAAATCACTTCATAAATATTGTCTGTGTTTTTTTTTGTAAGGTTTAAATGTATATATTTTGAGTGTCTGGTACAATAGTCTGATCACTGATGTATTTCAAGCTTCGTAGTGTGTGTGCAGCAGTGTTAAAGTCGCTCGTGCTGGGACGTTTTTTGCTCCAGAAAACTAAGGTTTTTAATGTATGGTAATTCCAGACTGAAAGAATAAAAGTTTCCAAACTGCAAGTGATTTTTGCTGCAAACGTAGATAAAAATCTTCCAGGATGCGATTTGCTTAGGTAAAAATGTTAGTATGATCGACTCTTTAATTTATAAATTATAAATAAATAAAAACAATAGAACTTCCCGGAAAGTTGTGATGAACTGACGATATTACGCGAGTAGCAGACCCGTACGTGACTACAGAGAAAGGCTATTTTCCTTGACCGTTAGAATTTCTGGGACGAACATACTCTCACAGCTGGGGTTATAAAATACGGTCAAACTCTTGCAAAAACATCCACCACTGCTCTTTGTCACTAGCAATTCAACGAAGTAAGCTAGGCGCAGCACTCCAATGAATTAACTTAGAAAAAAAATACTAAATATGTAATTCTATCAATACATTTTACAACACAATTTATGTTTTATTTATTTTCTGGAAGAAAAATATTATCATACGAATTATGTTATAAAAGTGACAAAACTCAATAAGCACATTTACGGTGTATCGTTTTCTTCAATTGTTATGTAGTAAATTAATTTCATACAATTAAATATATATATATATATTATAATATAGGCTACATTAAAATTTTGCACAGTTCTGATCTAAAATAATATAATGTATTAGAAATAAAAAAATAATTATATTTTTTGGTATTAAAATAATTCTTAATAATAAAATTTTTGTAACAAAATACGAACACACATATGTATATAAAACCAGAGGTCCTCTAGAATTTTGATTTACAAGTTCCAAGCAGAAATTGTTTATTGTTAATTTTATTGTATCAAAAATCATTCATATAAGAAAAAAGAATATGTATATCTCAATAGATGTAACATGAATACACCCTATCATATGCATTAAATATATTTTAAGTATTCCCTAAATAAGACCAAGTTTATTGAGTGTCGCAATACGCAGCGTGTTTCAAAGCCCGCCGGCCGTGAAACATCAGTAGGGCTGCAGTACACTGCAACGCTCGGGCAGCTTTAATGAGGCAACTAATTATGCTAGACTCTTTATAAATATACTATCTTAAAGCTAAAAGTATAATTAAAAACATTTATTTAGACATTTTTTCGCATTGGGCTCTTCAAATCGGTGTAAATCTTATTTTTATCTGGTTGGCAAATATAAAAAAATATATGTCGTGAATTAATCGCTTTATATCATATCTTAAATATTAAATATTTAAATTTTTTCTAACATTAATGGGTGTATTACAGTTTCTAGATTATTTTGGTAAGTTTACGGACAGTCAAAATTAAAAACTGTATAAATGGGTAGTATTTTAATGGACTGATGCAAGTTGCTGTCACCTAGGACTTAAATGCAAATTTTCGGTGATAACGCACAAGGTCTACAGCGGTAAACTTTCGGTATGTTATTAAGCATAGTCAACTCTACCACAGTACAAAAATTCAGCTTTGGACAAATTTTTCACAGGTTGTCTTGGTTTCCTGGAGTAACACGAAAGTCTACGCGGGGAAGGGCGGCTACCTGATCCGAGAATGAAGGATAGGGCGAGATGGGAAGCGAAGATAAGAGCTGGTTGGGTGTCCGTGTTGGAGGGAGAGAGAGAGAGAGAGAAAGGCGATATTGTGGAAGACCTTCGAAAGATTCCCGCTAGATGGCAGGCATCAGAGCTGCAGTCTTCGACAACCTCCCCTCACGGAAGCTCTCTCGCCACTAACTTGCCAAATCTCACCCGCTAGCTTATATACGTGCTGGCTGGCCGTACAGTAGTAATAAACAAGCATTTATGAAACACTTAAGCTCATTTCCAACAAATTCTGACGAATGACTGTTTTTTGTCCTGCACCAATCCCCTTAATGTGTGTCTGGACAATTTTATCATTGTGCTTAACTTTCCAGAATTAAATTAGATTATACCTATATTTAAAGATAATATTCTTAAAATTTTAAAAAATATTTTGTACCAAACAAATACACGTGATTTATTGGGGGGGGGGGGGGTAGTCTGAAACCTCACCACAAATCACTAGGGGGGAGGGGGGGTTAAAAATTTGCTAAAAAAACATCACGTGATTAATGGACGACCCCTTAGTCATGGCAACAATCGCTGCCATGGCTGGCCAATCCCCTCCTAGCACACGATGCATGTGACCCTCTCCCTGCATGGCTATTCCCAGCTTGACTAAGGCGTGATAGGCTTCGGCCTGAGACGCACTTAGGTCCCTCCCTAACCCGGATCCCTCCCAAACACACTTAGTTTTTAGTTAGGTTAGGAAAAAATAAATAAATAATCGCGCGCGCTGCCTCCAGCCAATCGCAGGCCACTACGGCGGCCGGTGCGCCAGGAGTGATTTTGGTCGTTTATACTTCTGATCTACGTCCGGATCATAGTTTCCTAGAGAAGTAACATGTGGATTCAGACTATTTACGCATTTATCGTAAAAAGTCTGAGTTGTGCGAATGTAAAAGTCTTGCAAAGTTTCCGATCTGGTTTCACGATGCAATGCTTCGACAGGGTAGTACACTGGGGCGTCTGTGGCGATTCGAATGCATCTATTCTGAATTCGCTGTAATTTTATTAAGTGTGTCTTTGCTGCAGTGGCCCATACAGGGGCTGCATACGTGATTATTGGTCGTATGAGGGCTTTGTAGAGCAGTAGACCGGTTTTGACTCTGCTGCCACATCTTCTACTCATAACTGGATACAAGGAGCACAGTCTAGTCTGTGCCTGTGCTCGCTTAGTGTCGATGTGATGGCGCCATGTTAATTTCCTGTCCATGTGTACACCTAAGTATTTAACCACATCTTTATGCGGGATGTGTTCGTTGAACAGACTCAGTTGCGGCCTGCGGTCTATTGGCGGGAGGTGTTTACGAGTGAACACAATAGCTTCTGACTTCGTTGTGTTCACTTTAATGCGCCACGTTGTGCACCACTGTTCTATTTCAGTGAGCGCAACTTGCAGCCTAGTCGTGGCCAGCTGTAGGTTATGTGATCTGCTATATAGGACAGTATCGTCCGCATAGCAGCCTAACTTGACAAGTCTATGTGCGGGGCGTGGCATGTCACGCACATATACATTGAATAGAACAGGGCCTAGGATGCTGCCCTGTGGCACTCCTGCTCTGATCTGTTTTAGGTCTGATGTGGCTCCTTCAGTTGATACTCTGAAGGTTCTGCCTGCTAGGTATGACGTGATTAGCTTGACATAGCAGTCAGGGAAATCAGCTTGGTATAATTTATAGAGAAGCCCTGCATGAAACACTCTGTCAAAGGCTTTCTCTACGTCTAGGAACGTCGCGACAACATAGTCTTGCATATTAAATGCACTAGTAATCTCTTCAGTGAGACGCACTAGCTGGTGAACAGTCGAATGAGCACCGCGAAAGCCGAATTGCTCATGTGGCAGCAAGTTATTTTCGTGTATGTGGCAATTTAGTCGATGCAATATTATGCTTTCGGCTATTTTTGACACAGTACTAAGCAGGCTTATTGGTCTGTAATTTTGGGGCAGTTTTTTATCTTTGCCTGGTTTGTGGAAAACTATTACGTTAGCTTCCTTCCACTGGGAGGGGAAAATACTGAGCCTGAGCATTGCATTAATGCATTCAGTTAAATATTCCAGGGCTTCATCTGGGAGCTGTTTGAGAACGATAGGTTGTATGCCGTCATTCCCAGGTGCTTTGCGCGGCTTCATTTTCCTAATAGCTCGCTTAAATTCCTGCGCCTGAGTTAATAGAGGCTCAGAAATAGTGGGCTGGCGCAATTTTTCGCGCAATTCGCGGTAAATTTGCCCTGTGTATTGCCTATCGCAAGGCACTATGTTTGGCTGAAAGGCTGTTTCCAGTGTATTTGCGAATGCTTGAGCTTTGTCGAGGGATTTGAAGACTAGGCCATTATTGGTTTGAAGGGGCGTAATTTTTTCAGATTTATTTAAAAATCGCTTCGTCATAGTACAGGCACTCCTGTCCTGAATATTTAAACGAGCGATTTTTGCTTCCCACTGGCTGCTTCGCCACAGTGAAATTTCGTCTGAAATAATTATTTGTAATTCATTGATTCTTTGTTTTGTTTGGATAGTGCGTCGTCGTGTGTATTCACGACGCAGTCTGTTTTTGCGCGATATTAAGTCGCGTATGTATACTGGCAGCTCGTCGTGTACTAACTTAACCTCCTTTTCTGGGATGCACTGGCTTATACCATCCTGGATTTCCGCAGTAAATTTAGTTATTGCGGTGTCTAAACTTTCACTATTATTTATGTCCGCGATGTCTGACAAATTTTGCGCGACTTGAGTTTTAAATCCTTCCCAGTCGGCGTGTTTGTAGTCCCGAATTTTACGAGGCGGGTTGGTTTCCGTGTTTGCACTGTCGAAATGTAAGTGAACAGGGAAATGGTCGGACGACATGTCGTGTACGACCTCGAGTTCGAACCCCGAGGTGACACGCTTGTTAAGCACGATGTCTAGTATGTCTGGCAGCTGGTTCAGTCTGCCTGAATCAAATGTGGGCTCAGTAGGAGCATGAACCTGATAGTTTTTATCAAGCTGATGCGCATAGAGAAGCCCGCCATTTGCCGTCGCACGCCTGCAATTCCACTCCAGGTGTTTCGCATTAATGTCACCTACAGCGAGGAAGTTCGGAGCGGCCCCGTACAGGGCATCCAGATCCGCCACACTAAGGGACCTACCTGGTGGAGCATACATTGAAATGAGTTTAATGTTTTGTTGGTTAATGTTTAAGCTTATTCCAACAGCTTCTAAATTTTGAAAAATGAGTAGCTGGCATACAGTATGTTTGATGCTACGGTGAACTACTAGCGCTACTCCGCCCCATCTATTGTGCTCCCTATCGCGCCTATCTTAAAATATATAAATCTCGTGTCACAATGTTTGTCCTCAATGGACTCCTAAACCACTTAACCGATTTCGATGAAAATTGGCATTTAGGTGTAATATTTTCCAACTTGAGAGATAGGATAGTTTTTATTTCGATTAATGGTCTTAATCTTATAATTTTAGAGTTTTCTAATGTGATGTATGTATGAGTTGGCAGAAAATCACCACGGCAACGGCTGTAGCATTGTTGATGCTTCATTCGTCTCCATGGCAACGACTATTTCATTGTTAGTGTAGTCCTCATCACTCATTAAATACAGACCACCAATTTTTAGATATATACAGGTAAATAACTATACACTGGTAGAACAAAGTCGGTCGGGATTTGAAAGTGATATAAGTTATTCAAATTAAGAAGACAATTACTAACTACATCTGATTTCTAAAAAGGTCCCCTTCACCAAGTCAACTGATTTCGATGAAAATGGGCATTTATGTGTAATTTTTTCCAACTTGAGAGATAGGGTAGTTTTTATTTCGATCAATGGTCTTAAAAATTTATTATTAATAATAAACTGATCATCAATGTTGATTGGTGTTTAAGCCCGGGAAACAGTGGGCACTTCGTCTCCATGACAACGTTGCGTGTTCGAGAGTCGGGAAACCATCGGTGCTATTCGTTTTTTCTTCGGTACATTACAAAGCATTGTATTAAATTTTTGTCAAAATTAATTAATTTTCATTTTATTTCATTTATTATAACTGTAAATAAGAGATTTGGTCTCATTTCCCCCTCCCCCCCCCCCCAATTAATACAACCGTGCGAAGCCGGATCGGGCAGCTAGTCTTTATATATATATTTCTTGTGTGCGTGTGTATGTCACTGAACTCCTCCTAGACGGCTGGCATAGGCGTGCGCACGGTAGGTGCCACAGGTGCCTTGGCACCACCATTAGGGTTAACGTTATTTTGTTTTTTACAAGCAGAAATAATACATACTTACAAAAAACCGCATTATTTCCAAAAAATATATGTTTTCCAATCGTGTCGAGTTACTATCAGTATATCAATTATCAATCGAACCAACTATACACACGGAAACAAGCCAGGTGCAATTACTTGTGTTGTACACGCGGGCCGCGGCTAGGAAACTTCTGAAATGTAAATACTTCTCATAGTTCTCCTCGAATTACATAGAATGCGCGCTCGGTGTTCACTGTTCACTCTACTCGGCAGGCGCACGGAATAATAGCCGCCGTCCGCCAGGGTTTATTTAAAAAAAGAGAGAGAGTTTAGTTAGATAAAAGGATAGGCTTACTCGATGACTTATATGCAGTCGCCGACAAAACATTTTTGTTGTATTCCAAAAGTTAAAACTTTTGCCCACTCTTATTTGTGTATTTTTATTATTTTACATATTTTACATATTTGAGGTATGTTACAAAAACTCCCTTGATTTGTTGATTTAAAACTTAACATTTGAGAATGTTTTTTCTAGCATTTATTTTGCGTCTTCAGAAAACATGTAAGTACGGTTTTTCAAAGCCACCAGCATGAATTCCGTGCAAACAATTTGTGCAATTTACTTTATGGCTTAACAAAGCTTAAAACTGTAAATATTTTAGTAGTTTTCCTGGCGATTATAACGTTCAAAGCCATTATGTCTCATAAAAAATTTTAAAATTTTTACATCTGTGTATTTAATGTTTTTGTTCGGAAACACCTTAAATAGCACCATTTTGCGCTTTCAAATCCAAATTTTTCCGAGGAAGAACCCCCGGACCACCCCCCCCCCCCCCGCCCGCTTTAGGCTGGGTGTCCCTGAATGATAGGGCTGTTGTGTAATCTGGCACCACCACTACTGAAGTCCTGCGCACGCTTATGACGGCTGGACCGATTTTGATGAAATTTTTTGTGTGAGTTCACGGGGATTCGAGGATGGTTTAGATTCACAATTTGGTCCACTGGGAGTTTCGGGGGCGTAATATATCAAAATTTCCAGTTTTTGGTAGGAAATCACCATGGCAACGGCTGTTGCTTTGTTGATGCTTCATTCGTCTATGTGGCAACGACTATTTCATTGTTAGTGCAGTCCTCATCACCGTTGAAATTTGCGGGTACTTTAAATATCAAAAATTGCCCTTTTTTTCAAGTATATATATTTTACAGACTTGAAACTTCACAGTAATGTTCCTTATGTTACGCCGGATGACATTTTCCGAAAATCAAATCCCATGGGTGGTTAAAACCAGGCAACAGTGGGTACTTTTTCTGCATGAGAACAGGATTTTGCATTGTTCATGCCTTCTACGTCTCCATGGCAACGGGCATCGCGCGGCAGTGGCGTACCCACAAGGAGGGGCATGTATAATGAGCGGCGCAAGAGTGATCTGCCTGTAGACTGCCGTAGCGAAGTACGGGTACATCAGTTGTACGTTGCGTGCACGAGTCGGGAAACCATCGGTGCTATTCATTTTCTCTCCGGTACATTATACAGCATTGTAATAAATTTTCACTGATTTTTTTTTATTAACCATTACTGTAAATGGGAGAATTAGTAAAGCCGTGCGAAGCCGGGTCGGGCAGCTAGTAAACTATATAGTTTAGTATTGTCAGTCGGTCGGTCGGCTGCAAGTGTGTTTCGTTAATCGCAGCTATTTTGATTTTATATTTTTCCAGGTGGTGGATAAATTCCGGTAATTTATGTTTTATTCCACGCGCATTCCAGAAGAGGAGGGAGTGTAAGCTTAACCTATCGGCCGGGGTTGTTACGCAACTCGGGGCCTGTCTAGTGGCTGCCATTGAGCTTGGCAGCCAGTGACTGGACGAAGCCCATCATCGCATGGACTTTTTCTGTTAGGGAAACAGATGGGTCGCACCATATAACCATAAGCTGGCACATGGGGACAATTGTGGCCGCCAGATTTTCATCCGTGATGAAAGTGCGTGACTGTTCGAGCACTTTCTGGAAGTCAGCCAGGCCTGGTTTCGAGGCTGGCTGCTGTTGGAGCGCGGGCGGTGCAGTTGGCAGCACTGGAGCTGCGTCTGCGTCTACCGCCATGCTCGTCTCAGGGGCCGGGGCTACCTGCGGCCGGGAGAGCGCGGTCGTGCGCCTCGCCGGGGCTGGCGCAGCCTTGGCTGCCACGAGCTTCTCCTGGGCAGGCTGTCGCGGCCTGTCCGGCCCAGGCTGCTGTGTGGGGCCTGTCCTGAGTGGGTCGCTGGGGCTTGCCTTGGCCATTTTTTATGGCCCGTCGGATGTTTCTTATACCCCTTCCGCTGCCAGGGGTTATTTGCCAGCACTGGGTAGTCCAGCTCGTTGTAGCTGGGCTCACAGTGCTGTTCGAGGGGCGCAAATCGGTTGCCACCTGCCTGCTGCAGGTAGTCACCGAAGCTCTGGGGAGGAGGGTACCTCGGTGGACCCCAGGGGTTTTGCCTCGGGGGGCCGAAGTAGCCCGGAGGGGGCCTTGGCATCGGTTGCGGCTGGGGCTGCATTGCAGCTCGCCTGTTATCGCGCAATCTCGGCGAGACTGCTGCTCGCGCTGCTTGCGCACCTGGGGCGAAAGGTGCCTGCGGGTCTCTTTTTTATAGGCCTGGCAGCCCTTGTAGTTCGCGCAATGTGCCTCCTTACAGTGCGCGCACTTCTTGAATTCCTGGTTGCCCCCATTGGGGCAGTCGGGAGTGCGGTGTGGTCCGCTGCACCACCGGCACACAGGGGCCGCGTGGCAGGCCTTGCCAACGTGGTTGTAGCGCTGGCAGACGCTACATTGGGAGGGGCCTGAGGGGCGACGGTAGTCGTGGACATGCACAAGCATGCCGGCGAACTCCTTCAGACCGTAGATGCGCTCAGAGTCGCAGCTCTGAGGCACCTCGATCACGAGTGCATCGCACTTCTCGCGTCGCTGCCGGTTCTCCAGGAACCAGTGGTTCTGGACCGGCAGATTCAGGGCGCTGAATTCCTCCTGGAGGAATTCGGATGGCGTGTGGCGGTGCACCCCGCGCAGCACGAACTTCTTTGGCACTTCATCCCTCTGAAGAAGGACGGAGTGTTGGGCACCGATGGCTTGCAGTGCTTTGACTGCCCTGTGGTAATCGGGGACGGAGGCCACATTGACCTGAATTTCGTCTCGGCCGCGGTTTTGGCAGGTGAATTTCTCCTGCACGGCCTGTTTTAGGGCGGTGTACACCCTCGGGTACTGGTGCCCCTGGTCGAGGAAAACGAACAGGGGCTTAATGTGCGGCGCCCTCCTGGCGCTCTCTGTCGTGGTTGGCTGTTGAGGGCGGGGGGCGGGGCCCGCCTCGTCATCACTACCTGCACCGTACACCTCCGTGTGCAGGCGTTTTGCTCGTTTTCCAGCGGCCACTGTCCAGCCGCTGGATTCGTCATTGGTGCTCAGCCCTGAAGGGGGCCTCGCAGGCTGCCATCTCAACAGCTTCACTCGTCATGTCGACTTTTCACCTGGCGCTCGGGTACACCCACTGACCGTCCCCCGGGGCTAAGTTAGCCGGGTTCGGGCTAGGCTACAGGGGATCTAACTCCCCGGGTGTTGCCGAGTTCGTCGGTCGTCAAAAACTTACACCTGGCGCAGCTTACTTTTAACGCCTGTGCGCATGTAGCACACAGGCACCTTTCAAAACCGCTGGGTAGCACTAAGAAGTGCTAACCACAGCTTGGGCGTCGTCGATCTAGAAGTTCACGGCGAGCAGCTCCGGGACTAGTGGTGGGCAGTGAAATCCATACCTGTTACTTTTTCACCGATATATCAAAATTTCACGGGTATACCTGCGACCAGTTTCTACAAGTATCAGTGAAATTCGGTGAAATTGATTAACTACAGTAATACGACCACTAGCTTTTAGTGTCCACATAATCGTTGAATTAAGTTTCTGATGTTTTCAGTCTTAGTACAATCATTTTTTTATGTATATATTTTGAAGTAAAACTGTATGTGGAGTATACGAATTGCATACTTGTAATAATTACAGGAAAAAAAAATCACCGTTCACCGAATGAAAGCCTAGCAGAATATCACGGAAGATAATGAATTCTCATAAATGTTTTAAAATTAATATGTGTTCGTTATATTATTGAACTGAAAGGACAGGGATATAAATATGGAATCAATATTATTAAAAAAAATTAAAATAATAATTATGTAGTATTTTTCAATTTTAACTCGAAATAAACTCAAAACAAAATGAAAGGTTTCTGTGAAAAACATTGCATGTATTTAATTTCATCATTCACCGAGAGGCAGTGATTTCACTTATCCCCTTTATTTCACCATTTTTCGGTGCGAGGAAGCAGTTTACGATTACGAGCATTACTAGAGAGAGATTTCACCGTTCTACGTTTAATTTCACAGGAACCTAAATTTCACTGGAACCGATTTCACTGATACTCAAAAGTAACAGGTAAGCCCACCACTAACCGGGACACGTCTGTCTTCTACCAAGGCGCAGCTGGAACTCTTTTTCCATTTCTTTTTACCTTTTTTCGGGTATGTCTGGTCAATTTTTTTTTCCTAGCCTAAGTTAATCTACGTGTGTAGGGGAGGGTCCATGTTAGGGGAGGACCTAAGTGTGTCTCAGGCCGAAGCCTATACACTGTACCATGCGGGTTTTTAACCATGCAGGACAAGGGCGCGTGCATCATGTGCTTATTGGGGTTTACTGGCCAGACATGGCTGCAATTGGCGCCATGACTGGCGCCCCATTGGTCACCTAGCTTAAAAGCTAGCTATGTGACCCAGGTAAAACCTGTATAGACACAGGGAAAACCCTGGGCCGGTTCATGCGGGGATCAAATAACATGCATTAAGCAAGCAGGTAACTACTGGACAAGAGGGAAGAAGGGTCCAGGTAAGAAGAGTTGGAGGGGCTGAAAAATCAACCATGCTGGAGTTGGGTGCTTGGGCCTTGCGGCCCGCATTTAAAGTTGGGAGCTCCTGGGTTATTATTAACCAGGGGCGCGTGCGCCCCCAGGGGCGGGCGACTTCACGCGTCAGCCCAGCCACAGCTGCCCAGGCAGCCACAGTTAAAACAGAAGTGGGCAGACGAGCCAGTAAACCGGCTCGAACTGCTGGCTCTCGGAGCGAAATGCAGCCTGACATTGCACCATCTTCATCTTCCTTCTTCCAGTCAACAGCCAACGACCTTTCAAGCCAGGGTGGGGGTAAGTCGTTCAGGCGAATGAAGTATCTTGCGAGTCGGACCCTCTTGCCCCCCAAATTCCCGGGTCGGTTGAAGGTCGCTTCGCCCAGGCTACCACTGGCTCCAACAGGGCCCCAACTTGAAGGCGCCGCCATCTCTTCCTTCAGAATTCCGATGCTGTTCAGTTCCGTTGCGCGCGCGGAAGTCCACAGCTCCGCAAGTTCCAGCCCGCAGTTCGTCTACACTTCGCATTTTTTCAGCACATCGAGCTCCCCTGCGGTGCCTTCGCCGACGAAGCTGCTTTCTGCCGCGCGCCGAGCTACATTCAGGCTACTTTTCTCCCCGACAGCTGTGATAACGACTCCACAGGCCGGCCATTGGTCCGCGGACTGCTATTGGTTATTCACAGCCACCCCAGCGAGATTGCAACTCTCGAGCTGGGCTCCCGTATCCGCCACCCGCGGGACGCGGTCGGTAGCAGTTGGCACTGCTAGGCCGCCCCCAGCACGCACACAAATCCCACACGCACTGCCAGCCTTCGGTTACCCAATGGGGCGCAGGGAACTCCCAGCCAACAGCCCGCGAGAGATATGCGCACGCCCCGAGAGACGACCACCGACATGTCTGGTCAAACATTGCTGGATGGATATGTCCTCCAGCTTTACAGATTGGTCAGTGAGAAACCATTATAATACACTGTTAGAGTAAGATGGGGCAAAGCTCCGCACTTAAGGTTTAAATTGATATTCTGACTGTCCAAATAGCAGGAGGATGTTTTTCTCTTCATGTCCGGAATAAACACACATTAATGCAATTCAGTTATATTCACAACTGTAGGAAAACAAGTGCATTATTTCATAAGTTACAAGTATCGACAGATGTGCAAATCCGGATCTTTACCTCACTAGTGGGGCAAAGATCCGAATTGAGTGGGGCAAATACCGGCACCTTTCAACATCTAAACCCACAGCGATCAACACTTGTTATCTACATTTTTTTCTCATTTATGCCTTGGCATAAAATAAAACAAAAAATTGAACAGATGCAGTAACAGCATTAACATAGTGAAGGGACAAATACAACATTTATCTAGTAGTTTACAGACAGGTTTAATTCTGGAGCTTCAGTGACACAAATCACACACAAAGTTTAGTGTGTCCTCATATGCACTACATTTTTCGTGCCACCATGCCTCACATGAAGTACACTGGATTTAGTCCTCGGAAAATGGATCTTCATACAATGCCTCACAGCCTGGGCACTGTATTTTGTCTGATTGAATGGCTGATTTTACTTCTTTAACACCTCCTTTCTTCGCTCCAAATCGTTTTTTCCTTCGCTCGTCTTTATCAGCTATTTTTTCTCCTTTTCTTTCAGATCTTCAAGCAATTTATTTTTTTGTATGGCGAACTGGATATTATTTCAGAATGTTTGCTTCTTTTATTCCGTTTTGTTTGCTCTGACCTCTTTGGCATTGGAAAGATTTCTTTTGGTGAAACTGGAGTTCTAGCTTTAGCGCCTGAGCAACCTGGCTTGTTTATATCTAAGACTATTAATGGTTCACATGTGTAGGGAGGAGTCACAGGATTAGAATCGTCCACATTAGGAACTGACCTACGAATATCTTGAGTTGTTTTGACATGTTGACTGTTCTGAGTCAACTTCTTTGTCCACTTGAGAAGATTCTTCTCGGTTATCTCCACGTTCTTCACTATAACGTTCACTATTTTGTGCGAAATCAGTGACACTAGAAGGAAGAAAGTCTTCGTCCGTGAATACATCAGATTTAATAGGCCAGATCCCACATGCTCTAAAAGCATTTCCTGCTTTCTCTAATGTTGCACACCTTTCACAAGATTTACCGAACAATTCACAAAACTGGTAGGGAGTTATGTTTCTTCCAGGATGTGTCACTAACAATTTGCTGCATTCATCAGCATAGAAAGCTTTCAGTGGTCCGAAAAAGCTTCTGTCAAGTGGTTGCATTTTGTGGCTACTGTGGGGTGGAAGTGTCAGCAAATGTATGCTATGGTCACGGCAGAAGTTAATTGCTTCTAGCGACAAATGTGACGAATGATTACCCAGCAGAAGCAATACAGGATGACCAATGTTAGCTCGCACCTTTTCCTGAAAGTGACGAAACCATTGCATAAAGAGGCTACAATTTACATAACCCGAGTCAAAACACATTGCAATTGTTTCTGGAGGAGCACCATCTAGAAGTTCATTTCTCATTCGCTTGCGTGAAAAATATTATTGCAGGTGGGACAAAAATACCACTGGCACTCATAGAATACACAACTGTGATATTTTCGCCCCTCTCACCAGATGATACTTTACCAACAAGCTTCTTCCCTTTGCTTGTAATCACTTTTGGCACCTTGTTTGGAACCGTTGAAAGACCACTTTCATCCATATTAAAAATTGCGCTCGGTGGGAATTTGTACTTGTACAACACAGACAAATTGTCATAGAACACCTTGACTTGGCTCTTGTTGAACCCCATAATTCGGCCGAGACTCGTCTTCTGTGGTGTTCTGAGTGCCAAATTATGTGTTTCAATAAATCTATAGGCCTAATCATTTCCCGCCATTTGCGTAGCTTTGTCAAAAGGGTGGGTGATCCATTTTATTCCGCGTAGTCAAAGCCGAGTTTACGCAATGTCTGCAAAGTGATCCCATAGAATCGTGAATCCAAGTCTCTACAGTGAGTTGCTAATTCGGCTTCTTGGTCAACTGTAAAAACTGGTTTATACCGGCCTAGAGATGTAACACCAGTCCCAACTTTTAGATGCTTGCGCAATGTAGACTCGTCGATACCTAACTCAGCAGCAATTTTTCTTTTGGAATAGCCTTCTGCAAGCTTCTGCTCTGCTATCATTTCCGGAGTCTTCAGATTATTTTTAAATCTTTGTGAATATATAATCAATTAATTCCTATTAATGGAAGGTCTAGTATACCAGCGAATTCCGCTTAACTTTTCAGTATCTCTGTACAAGGTAAAATAAAAGTTTTATACATTAATTTATTTTTATATCCCCTATTATGTTCCAAAGCACTCGTGTAATAACTGAGCGCAGTCTATTCAATATTAAAACATGATAAGATGGGATTTTATAGTTAGTAAAGTTAAATATGTGGATATTACAATGAAAAAGAAAGGAATGGAATGACCATTTACATTGCCAAAACATTTTCCTCCAAGTGCCTAAACCCACAGCAAAATATTGAGCACTAGAGAGGCTGAGACTTCAAATTAAAACATTATTTTAAACAATTTAATTTATGTATGTTAGACGTACATGGGCGAGGGGCAAAGATCCGCATGAAACACGTAGTGCGGATCTTTACCCCGTCATTAGTTGCGGATGCTTGCCCCAGAGCGCAGTTTGGCCTGTGCCCGACTCCTGCTGCTACCTGTGTTTGAAAATCTATACTACTACCAATGCACAGTAACCATAAAGAAGCACACTTTCTTACTGTGGTTTCATAAATCCTTCCCGATCGTTGTTCCCGGTGACATACGTTGTTTTGTATTGCTGCAAAATTACATCAGATTATAGTAAATTAGTTCTTACCTCATTATGTTCGCTAGGTGTTATACACTGGCACGGCACACATGGCAATAAACGACCACAATGGCGACACTTTTCTTGACTGTATCAATGTTGCCAACAGATTTCATCTATAGTACGAAATATTCCAAGATAGGACCTTTGCCCCACGTGGATTTTTGCCCCATCTTACTCTATACATATCACAGCACACTGCGTATTATTAATTAAATATTAAAAACCCTCATATAATATATATGACAGATAATTAGTGCCAGAGAGCCATTGTGGCATAGGTACAAAAATTATTTAGTCTGTTTGTTCATAAATCGGTTGTCGCCATCTATGGGCGCTTGCTGCACTAACGTCCCATAGAGGTGCCAGGTAGGAGATATGTATAATGTTTTTCAGACGGGGGTCTGTTCCTAAAGGGGGCGGGTTTACTGGCCGAGGTCAGAATAAGGGATAAGACAAGTTGTTGATAGTGATGATGACTATTTGAGGAATTATATTGAATATTTGCAGGATGCGATGGAATAATTTATTAGTAAATATAAAATGCTTCGCCGTATTCGTCAAAGTTTTATTTAAAGTTACATGAAAGTGTAGTCACGTTTTTCGACTCTCGTCGAGTCTTATATTATTATTTGACTTTCACTTTAATTCATCACGAATTACATAAACTTATGTAATGTATGTAGGTAAACTTAAATGTTCCTGCTTAAGAATATGAGTAAATTAGTGCATTTTATAGTTGCAAAGCGAGGGTTATTAGGTATTACCTATAAAACGCGTGTTTTCGTAGAAGTTGTAAGTATCTGTGAATTTTTATTCGTAATACAGTGGACATATGCCGGGAATGAAATGCACTTCATACGACTTCAGACGTAGTTCTAATTCAATGAATACAATTGAATGTAAAAAAAAATGTTACCCAATTATCCCTTCCCTATCTTACAAACCTTTAGGTACTTATTATCTACCTGCCACACAAGTGCAAAACGAAAACAGCACTGGAATTATTCTGTTTCCCGTATTCAAGTTTATCCCTTAATCCTATCGGCATGACCCTTTATATGTTGGTCTTGTTTTACATTATACTTGCTGTTTTAATTTAGAATGTTGGAAAAATCCTGTACATAACACAAAATACCTAACATATCACGATACAAACAAATTATGTCAGTTCTTGTATAAATTTATTTCTTTCGTATACATTTTACAATCATAATTATTTCACCAGTGAATATGTCTAGGATCTCTCGACCTACTAAATTAAAACAGCAAGCATCCTATACAACAAACTAATTCCATCAGGATCGGATTAATTTTAATACGTGATATGAAACTATTAGTACAAAAATGAAACCTAAACCAGTGAAATGAAAATCGACAAGTATTTTCCCGAAACAGGGTCTATATTACTTGATTATGAAATAAATTTATGAAAGAAATAAGTGTTCTCTAGCAAAAATGTCGTATCCCTATTTATTTGTTTGTATAGAATTACTTCGTTAGTTTTGGCTTAATATATAACCTAACAAAATCATGAGTTTAAATACAAGAGTAAAGTTAAAACACACGGTTTTGAATCTTCAATTGTAATTTTATGGTTTAATACAAAGCAGGTTTGACGTCGAAGTAGTTTTTGGCATATTTCTTTACTGCAGCTGTAAACATTAAGATTCACAATACAAACAAACAGCTGAATAACATTCTACCAGAAAAAAACTGTTTTGCAACAAAAGTTACCAAATTATGGTTAATTCCATTACCAACACAGAGGAGGTATGAACTTGTGCTGTTCAATCGGCTGAAGTTTCGCCAGCGACCTCGGAGACTTCAAAGAACGACGGACATTCATCGCACCAGTGCAAATACTGTGATTCATTGTTCACTAAACCATAAAATTCCCGCTGGCATGAAAGAAGCGGGTGCCCAAACAATGCACAAAGAATGCTGTTTCGATGCATCAAATGCAATAAACTTATTTCACGACTTGATAGTCTAGTTCAATATTACGAAATCTGAACCAAGAAGCAAGAACCTGTTTGCACATACTGTGGCAGAATCTTTATGCTAGCTCAGCTTGCTATACGACATGAAGACTAAAACTTTCCAATTAATGCGTAGCTAGGTTCGTTACAGTGCGAAAAGTGTGGTGTACCGATGCCCTGACAATTTGTCAGTCTATTGCAAATTTCTTTCTGGACCGTGAGCCACCTTTAATCTTAAAATCGCACACTTCGCGCCCCGCCGTCGTTTCCAATGATTCGAACAAAGTGACGGGGTCGCAATATTTATATTGGCAACCACATAGCGAGTTATGGGAATGTAAGAGTTCCTGGTATCGCTGTCACACGCTCCCGGCCGAACATATGAGGAAACAGCGACTTATACTATCATTTAGTCTTTGTTTGTGGAAGAAACAGGTCTTCAGTGTTACTCGGACTTGAAAGTCGAAGACCTCGATGGAATCTATACCATATTTAAATACGAACTCGATGGTATTTGTACCATTATCAATTGGTGGATCTTCAGCCCAGTCTGACCTATCACCCACAATACCAGTAATGTCAACTTCTTCATCAATGTCGGGGAACCTGACTGCAGCAACGCTGATGGTGACGCAGATACAGACTACAACAGTGCCAGTGACATCGCTAAAGGAAGAAGCAACTGACAATGTTACATCACCCCACTGTACGTACTATGTCATCAAAAACTTGAAAATTCAAGATTACAAAGTATACAATTGTAATAATACCTCTGAACGCAATAAATATCAGTGCAACAGGTGTTGTAGCCAGTTTATATGCTACAGATACCTTAAAAGGCACATTAGAAATTGTGACGGACAGGTTAAACAGTCATCAGAATCAAACTGTATTTTCTGCGGGAAGACATTTATATTCATAAAATTTGTAAGGCAACATTAAATATATCGCTATCCTTTTAACAAAATTGAGAGCTCTGTGCTGTGTTACAAATGTGGTAATCAAGTGTCATATGGAACTACTCTGAAAAGACATGTCAAGACATGCAAATGACTGGCTTCTAACTCTAAGAATACTGTATATATTGAGAAACGCTAGTAATTTGTTTGTACTTGTAGAAATTATGTAATTTTTTTATTTGAAAAATTGTGGTGCTTTATTTCTCGAACCTGTAACTTTTTTATTAAATTTAAATAGATTTTTTTTTTCCATCGAACCGAGGTGATTGAAACAATCGTTATTTTTACCAGTAATTTCTTAATAATTTTTGAAATTCTTTCCAAAATTCTAGCTCAATAATTAAAGAATTTCAAGATGGTGACCAATATGGTAGCATCACAGTAATAATTGACTACTGCTCTCTAGAGGGTAAAAATTAAACTAATATGGTGGCAGCGCCCTCTAGCAAACAAAAGCAATATGACAGCCTCCAGCAGATGAAAACAAGATGGCCACCATGACGTCATACTGGCTGACATAATATCTGCCTTGGAAGATATTATAATTGGTCAGTCTGTCAGTGGAGGAACGATCCATCGCCACTTTTAATTGAATGATTTCGACGGATTTGAACCTGGTACCTTTTTATTAAATTTTATTATTACAATTGCATTTTATTATTATTGAATTTTATATGTTTCATTTATTTTTTTATTTTTTCCAGAATTTCTAGGTTAAAAATTATGGATTTTCAAGATTACGGACAATTTTTAAGGTTTTTATATGAATATTGTTTAAATTAAATTTTAATTAATTTTAATTTTTTTTTCGAAATTTTTATCATAAAAATTACAGATTTTCAAGACGGTGGCCGCAAAGAAAATTGCACTGCAAGGAAGTGGGTTTTTAGACGACAGAAAGTTCTAGAGTTCAAAATGGCTGAATATTCTAGAATATTCAGAATATTCTATTCTCCAAAATGGAGAATACAAGATGGCCGCCAAGGTTAAAGCCAAGTTTAAAGATCAAGGTCATCCAAATTGAATAAATTGACGTCACAATCCAATATGGCGACCACAACGAAAAGTGCAACCCTGATGTCATCCAAGATGGTGGTCGGCTCACGCTCCACAGCCAGAAACCATTCTCAGGACGTACCAATATATCCTACTTCGGACGAAAGTTGTATATAATATTTTTAGGTTTTACAATAAAAAGGAATGGGTTTAATAGTGTACAAGGTATGGTTAATGATTTTTTTTTAAAAATTTCTACCCCTTTTTTCAAACCCTTGCAGCAAATGTTCGTCTTATCAAAAGTGGTTTCCTACAAAAGGTTTGGTAGCAATTAGGTATAATATTTACAAACACTTTGAACGAATTGGATGGTGTGCTTACGAACAGAGTTTTGATTTTTTTTAATCCTCCAACCTTTGTTTTTTCCAACCCTTGCAGTTATGGTTAGTCGCATCAAAACATTTTTGCAGACAAAGATTTTTGGTATTATTCCTACGAATTATAATACGTTTAAATGGATGTGATATTTCATCATATTGTGGGAGTTACATCAACTTTTTCTGTTTTAAAATAAACTTTCCCCATTTCTATCCTTTTAGTCGGAAATTGTCCATTAACGAACTCAACGGAGATTTTCCATGTTTAGGTATATATTGCGAGTAAGTTTGGAAGTAATTTGTAAAAAAATTACGGCAGTTATTGTGTCAACAAAAATGTTGTGTGTGTGTCTATATATATATATATATATAACTACTAGCTGCCCGACCCGGCTTCGCATGGCTATACTAATAGAAAAAAATTAAGCCACATCTCCCATTTACAGTAATGGTATCTAAATAAAAAAAAATTCAGTGAAAATTTATTACAATGCTGTATAATGTACCGGAGAGAAAATGAATAGCACCGATGGTTTCCTGACTCGTGCACGCAACGTACAACTGAGGTAGCCTACCCGTACTACGCTACGGCAGTCTACAGGCAGATCACTCTTGCACCACTCATTATACATGCCCCTCCTTGTGGGTACGCCACTGCCGCGCGATGCCCGTTGCCATGGAGACGCAGAAGGCATGAACAATGCAAAATCCTGTTCTTATGCAGACAAAGTACCCACTGTTGCCTGGTTTTAACCACCCATGGGATCTAATTTTCGGGAAATGTCATCCTGCGTAACATAAGGAACATTACTGTGAAGTTTCAAGTCTGTGAAATATATGTACTTGAAAAAATGGGCAATAAAAAGACAAATTAAACACAGAGAGAGGAAAAAAAACAATAGTTTAGGTTTGCGATTTAAAGTGATAAAAAGTATTTAAATACTAATTGAACTCTTATGAGGGTACTGATTGCTTCGTTGTTAATATAACACGGGTGTTTTTTACTTGTATGGGAAAATTAAGAATGATAAGGCATCTAGTGCGTGGCAACAATGTAAATAGGCAATAGGAAATAAACTTCTATGCGCCTGCGGCATTGTCAGCACACACTTCGTACGTGTACTGCATGTTGTATCTAATCCCCTCCAACGCATTTGATTCTAAATTGGACTTTTAGTAAGGATCCCTAATGTTATTTAATATAATATAGCCTATAGCCTTCCTAGATAAATGTACTATCCAACACTGAAATAATTTTTCAAATCGGACCAGTTGTTCCAAAGATTAGCGCGTTCAAACAAACAAACAAGCAAACAAACTCTTCAGCTTTATAATATTAGTATAGATATAAGCTTTTGAGTTAAGGATGGTTTTGGGGTCTATGGACCATGAAACGAATAACTATATAAATTTTTTCCAGAAGTCGCACCATGGTAACAACTAAAATAGGTAGTATTTCTTCAAAATCTACCGAAAATCTGAGCGGGTATTTCAGTACTCGCCAGTTATCTGTAAAAATCTAACCTCGGTAACAAGCAAATTCATGTGTTCTCATGTTGTTCCTAATTACAAATAACCGAAATCTAATGTAGAATTTTTTAAAATAATGCCGATCGTGATAAATAAATACAAAAATTTTGGCTAAATCACAAACATACTTTCTACAACCGGCTCTGGAATTTGCTGCCTAAATCGTAAACGATGCTTGCTTATTTTCCACTATCAAAGCAATTAGCATAACTAAACAACCGAAAATTTTAAACTAATAGAAACAGTTCCGATGAAACCCCAGCTCCTGATTTTCGAAAAAGGAATTTTATTAAAATACTACCCATCTTGTTAAAATTCACTAAACATTTAATACTATAAAATTTCCTCAAATTTTAGAAATTATACTTATATGTCTTTACTGGAATATTAATCTAAAAATGTTTAAACTTTTATTATAACACTACGTATATGCTTGTATATTTTTCCTCAAACTATTAAAATCAGTCTGTACATACTTCCTACAAACAAACCTTATTCAACATTATTATATTATGTTATTTAAAAAATCCCAGAGACGAGATTTGAACCACACCTCTTGATATCAACAAGCGCGCGCTATGCCATTGTCTTACTAAGCCTATTTGATAGTTGAGAAGGATAAAATGTATTATTATCACTGTAATGCCAATATTATTAGGTATTTTAAAACTTGTGATTACTTCTTACTATGAATATTTTAATACATATACCAAATATATTCCAGGGTAGTTTCACTATCATAAAGTTTCATTTGGCATACCAATACGTTTTGTATGTACCCTAATGTTTACGAAAGTGACTTTATAGGGTTTATGCTGCTTCATGTGGATCCACCATCTTTGTGACACATTTTCGTTCATCGACTTCCCTTCCAGTTTTACAAAATTCTCCCTACCAAATGCTGTTTAACGAGAGCTAATATATATATATGTATATATATGTATATGTATATACATACATATATACATATATGCATATATTCCTTGGCAATAGTGGCAGTGGTCAGTCTACTTGTAGACACCATGGGTCAAGAATTATTTAATTTTGCCCTCGTCGGAGATTTGGGTCGAGGTCTCAGGAGCCAATGACATAAGTGCAATTTTTATTGAAAGTGAAAAGGTTAATAAAAATTTCTATAACTTAGAAAAGTTTCCGATTCTTTGGTTGATAATTACGGATTTATAAGATGGCAGACATGACATCATCCACGATGGCGGAAAGTTATAGAACACAAAATGGCGAATAATTACGTAATTTTCTGGAATCCAAGATGGTGGCCGGGGTTAAGGTCATTCAAGATATCTGCTGGTAATATGGCCAAGGTCATCCATATTGGCGGCTAGGACGTCACAATCCAAGATGGCGGTAAATAATCGTTATCCTCACCGAGCACCCAGCCACAGGAAATACGGAAGTATACCACTGAACCCAAAACCATCGTCCACCCAAAGGTTTATATGTATGTATATGTATATATATATATATATACTATCTGCCCGATCCGGCTTCGCACGGTTGTATTAATTGGGGGGGGGAGGGGGAAATGAGACCAAATCTCTTATTTACAGTTATAATAAATGAAATAAAATGAAAATTAATTAATTTTGACAAAAATTTAATACAATGCTTTGTAATGTACCGAAGAAAAAACGAATAGCACCGATGGTTTCCCGACTCTCGAGCACGCAACGTTGTCATGGAGACGAAGTGCCCACTGTTTTCCGGGCTTAAACACCAATCAACATTGATGATCAGTTTATTATTAATAATAAATTTTTAAGACCATTGATCGAAATAAAAACTACCCTATCTCTCAAGTTGGAAAAAATTACACATAAATGCCCATTTTCATCGAAATCAGTTGACTTGGTGAAGGGGACCTTTTTAGAAATCAGATGTAGTTAGTAATTGTCTTCTTAATTTGAATAACTTATATCACTTTCAAATCCCGACCGACTTTGTTCTACCAGTGTATAGTTATTTACCTGTATATATCTAAAAATTGGTGGTCTGTATTTAATGAGTGATGAGGACTACACTAACAATGAAATAGTCGTTGCCATGGAGACGAATGAAGCATCAACAATGCTACAGCCGTTGCCGTGGTGATTTTCTGCCAACTCATACATACATCACATTAGAAAACTCTAAAATTATAAGATTAAGACCATTAATCGAAATAAAAACTATCCTATCTCTCAAGTTGGAAAATATTACACCTAAATGCCAATTTTCATCGAAATCGGTTAAGTGGTTTAGGAGTCCATTGAGGACAAACATTGTGACACGAGATTTATATATATATATATATATATATACACACACACACACACACACACAACTTTTATGGACGTGATAGCAAATGTAGTATAGAACAAATTTTTTTCAAAACTGAAACATTAAATACAGATATGGAAAATCTTGACCAGTTCGTTAATGGACGAAACCGTACTAAGGAGATAGAAATGTGGAATCAACTGGGTTATTAATTTTTGTAGGCTACATTCGGTAAGGAATAAGTTTTTTTTTTAATATTAGTTTTCTTTACATACAGTTAAGTGGAAAATACTCCCTGCAATTGAAAGGAATATTATCTTATCAAAGAGTTTAAGTACTTATTCATCTTACACATAAATATCGAAAGTTCACAATGCCAGTTTCAGATAAGATTTAGCGGCACTCATTTTATTGTCTATCTTCTGTAAGAACACAGGTAATAATTTCGCACAAAATATTTTACTTAAATTAGAAGTAGGTAAAATAATATTTTCTCTAGCTTTGTCACAAGAAATATTCTAGCTTCATAACTGTCAATCATCTTGTTTTGTGTGGTTACGCATTCATTCCATAATATAAATCATGATATTTATTGTGAAATATTAAGCACGCCGTGCTGTCAACGAAAAACACTGGTATAAACTTATTGTGACTTTTTTGTCATGTTTCTGTACAATTTGTTATTTACATGAATTAAAAACACTTACTTCCCTTGAAATATTAGGCCAAAAGGTTAAACATTAATACTGTTTTCACATTTTGATATTCACACATTATTACAACACTTCGCTGTTCATATTATAATTGGCCATGAGACACGGTTCTGACCACAAAAACTGTGACATGTCACTGCTGCAGTTAAAAAAGAATCCCTTTCGGCACTGCCTACAAGCGTAGGTAGATTTCAAAGTACATATTTATTCTGTATACTTCTATAAACTTCTGGAACATTAAAATATTAATGTACATAATATCCTGTATGTTCTACATTATCCAGTATCGAACATTTATAATTTAAACATTTTCTCATATTCCAAGAAGTAGTACATTTTTTTACATTCAAACACTATTTTTTATCTCTTGCACTAATATATGGGCGTATAAAATTAGTTTTGGACCAAGGCGCAATAATATTACCGTGGTTTAAAATAAATTCGAACAAATTTTATAATAAAGAAGTATATAATTTTTTAAATTAAAACGCCCCCTCCTCCACACCGTTTTTACTGCAATAGTTCGTCTCATCAAAAAAAAAAATTTCAGCTAAAGGTTTTAGATAATTTTTAGGGATTTTACAATACATTATAAAGTATTTGATAGTATACCTACTAAAAAAGTTATGATTTCTTTTGTCTCTCAACACTTGTTATTTCCACCTCTTGTACAATAGTTATTTACATAAAAATTAGCTTTATACAAAAGTTTTAGACCAAATTTAGGAAGTTAAAATAAATATAACGGATTCAATAAATAGTGTACATGGTATGGAAGTTTTATTTATTTTTTATTCCAAACTCTGTTTTTTTTTTGCAACACCTTGCAGAATAGTTCGTATTACCAAAATTGTATCAGACCAAAGATTTAGATATATTTTTTTTAATATTTACAATTAATGGTTATAGATTCTATAGTTTATCTAATAATGGAGTTATGATTTTTTTTTGTTTTTTAACCACTGTTTATTTCACCCTTTGCAGCAATAGTTAGTTGTTTAAAAAATGTTACAGACAAAACCTTTTGATAATATCTTTAAGGTTTACAATCAATCTGAACTGATTTAATAGCGTGCCTGCTAAGGGACTTACGATTATTTTTGTTCTTCAACCCATGTTTTTCATTACACTTCTTGCTATGGTTTTTGGTCGTATTAAAATATTTTGAACGAAAGTTGTAAATAATATTTTAAGGTTACACAATAAATAAGAACGGATTAAATAGTGTAAGGGTAAGGAAATTATGATTTTTTTTAATCCTACCATTGTTTTCTTCATCCTCTAGCTGCAATGGTCCGTTTTATCAAAAAATGGGTTTAGACCAAAAATTTAGATAAAAATTATAAAATTTACAAATAATTTGAATAGATTCTATACTGTGTCTACTAAGGGAATTATGAATTTTTTTTGTCCTTTAACACTTCTTTATTTCCACCCCTTGTTATAATTGGTGACCGTATAAATATTATTTCGAATGAAAGTTGTAGTTAATATTTTTAAGTTTTACAATAAAAAAGAACGCATTTAATCGTGTAAATGTTACCGAAATTATGATTTTTTTTTTAAATTTTGCCCCTGTTTTTTTATCCCCTTGCTGCAATGGTTTGTTATTTCAAAAATTGTTTGAGACAAATGTTTTAGATAAAAATTATAAAATTTACAAACAATTCAAACGTATTTAATACGTTTAATACTAAAGGAATTGTGAATTTTTTTGTCCTCCAACCCTTGCTTTTTCCACTTCTTGCAGTTATGGTTGGTTGTATAAAAAATATATTTAGACAAAGGTTTTTTGTATTATTCGTACGAGTTCAAATACGTTCAAACGGATGCGATATTTGTCATATTATGGGAGCTATAGCAATTTTTCTGTTTTTAAAAAAAACCTTCCCCGATTCTACCCCTTTGGTTGAATTTAGCCTTGTAACGAATTCGACCGAGATTTTCCATTACTATATTTTATGTATCAGTTTGGAAGTTATTGGTGAAAAATCACAGGTTATCGTGTCCACAAAAATGTGATATATATAATTATATATATATACACACATATACCTACATACATACATACACACACTTTTGATTTGACTATGGTTTAGGGTTCTCTGGACCATGAAACGAAAAACTGTATAAACATTTTTCGGAAATCTCACCATGGTAACGGCTACAATAGGTAGTCTTTATTCAAAATCTACCTAAAATGACAATAATGAATTCCACCCCGATTGTAGTGAGGAAGTATTGGGGTAATCCTACTTTTACCGTGGCCAACTATATGTTGCTTGTTTGCGAGTATCGAGTGCTCAAAAGTTACATTTTTTAAGCTGAGCGTTGCCAGTCGTTTGATATAGTGTATGAAGATTGTTTGGTATATTGTACTAAAATAAAGTTTTCAACTCCGAGCCAAGTAGCGGGGCTAAAGATAGTTGTAAATACATTTTGATGGTCTGCCTTTCATTGTTTGTGAAATTTTTTGACGTGACAACGTCTAATAATCGATGAACGTCGGCTGCACGCACGAGAAAGAGTCCCGTTACGCACACTGTCTCGTTACGCTGTGTCCAGTTACGCTCATTGTACGCTTGCGCCGCATCTATCTCTCTTCCACTCGATTGGATGAACCATCGATTTGACTTTTTCGAGGCACATTAAACTTGAAAAACTCCCATTCGTTACCTACTTGTCCTATCATCGTCCTATCCTTAACAGAATAACACAGATTAGAAGAAGTTAAATAGCAAACATGTATAAAAGTTATTGTTAAAATAATCTCTTCGTTAAAGTAATAAACATATTTTAATTAATGAGTTCAAATAAAAGTAAATTTATCAATTAAATTGTAGATTTCATTTCACTCCTTCTTTGTATCCATACAAAATAATGATAATTCAATACAAATTATTCAATTTTATTCATAAAAGTATGCAATCATTTCATCAATGTTTTGCTATGACGTTGTCACGTTAAACTATCGTCCATAAACCGACTTTACAGACAACCAATTTTTTTTATATGTTTAGTTTGTTTGTGACATTTTGTAGGTGCACATATAATTGACGTGTAAAATATTTGTATTTTTTTTTTTTCAAATTGGGTAAGAGGAATGGTTCCCTCCAACCAGAAACGAGTTTGGCGTAAGACCACCACCGCCGATTTATCATACTGCCATTCGGGGCAGTAAGTGTGAGCGAGACCAGAAACCGAGGTTTCTACAACTTGCTTAGTGCATTGTAATTCTGGTGCACCCCCACTGTTTGTGGTGTAGAATCACTTGGATCAACGGGCGAGTTGCGTGTCTTGTGGGATAGGTTTGGCACACGGGCCTGTGTGTAAGCTAAAGGTGTTACGTTTTCATGTCGTCGGCGCGGAAGGGAAGCTCCCAACAGTTAGATCGGCTAACTGGCGTGATGCAGTGTCGTGTTGGTGAGCATTAGAGGCTTGTAAGTGTGCTGCAGTTGCAAGTGACCTAATTAATCACGGGTGTGGCGTGTGGTGTAAAGCTATGTGAGCAGCTCCAGCGAAACCCTTAAGACACTAGCACATGTAGCTAGACCTTATGTACACGTCACAGGTGAATCAGGCCGGTACTCGCGCAGGCATATCATCGTGTTGTCATGTTGGTGTCGAAAGAAAATTTGTATGGGTTAGTGTCAGTTGGTTGCCATAGGTACCAAAACTATTGCGTTCCCAAACAGTCGGTAAAAGGCAGGGCAAGCCAATATGATGTACAGATGTTTTCCCAAGGGGAGGTTAGCTGTAGAACTGGAAAATAAAATATTTTTCAATTAAATGTTATTCTTGTGATTTATGCTGTGCCATATGAGGAGTAAGCCGCGTGTGACACAGGAGAAAAGCAGAGAAACTTATTTTTTTTTCCTAACCTAACTAAAAACTAAGTGGGTTTGTGAGGGGTCCGGGTTAGGGAGGTACCTAAGTGCGTATCAGGCCGAAGCTTATCACGCCTTAGTCATGCTGGGATTAGCCATGCAGGAAGAGGGAGCAAGCATCATGTGCTAGGAGGGGATAGGGCCGGCCATAGCAACGATTGCTGCCATGACTAAACTTATAAACAGATTAGTTTTATTAAGGTTCGTAAAATTTAGTTGAGGACGGTATAGAAAATATATCTGACCTGCATGGGTTTTCAGCAGTTGGGAATTTGTTAGTTCGGCGGGCTAAAGAGCCCTTGTTAATACATTTAGTTATATTTTTATTTATTATGTACTTATTAATTAGTTTTTAATTCTTTTAATTTGATAACATTTTCATATTTAAAACTATTGACATGCCCCCTGGACTCTGCCCTGAGAGAGATGCATGCCTCTCGGCCTGGATCACCAGTGAGAGTGCAATGGCGATAACCTAAATTCCGCGATACTAGAATTAACAGAGAAGATCCAGAATGGTATCAGCCAGTGCATCCCAGAAAAGGAGGTTAGGCTAGCGCACGACGAACTGCCAGAATACATCCGCAGCTTGATTTCACAAAAAAATCGACTGTGGCGCGAATACACACGGCGTTGTACACCTCAGAAGAAACGCCGAATAAATGAATTATAAACAGTAATATCCGATGAAATATCACTCTGGCGAAGCAGCCAGTGGGAAACAAAAATCGCGAGACTCGACACCCAGGACGGAAACGCCTGGACAGTGACGAAGCGAATTTTAAACAAATCGGATAAAATACCACCCCTTGAAACAAACAATGGCTTAGTTTTCCAGCCCCATGACAAGAAACAAGCTTTCGCCGACACACTGGAAACAGCATTCCAGCCCAACATGCAGCCCTGCGATAGGCTATTCACAGCGCAAAACCGCGAACACCGCGTTAAATTGAGACTACCTACAATCTCTGCGCCTCTGCTAACACAGGCGCAAGAAATAAAGCGTGCTATCAAAAAAAAAAATGAAGCCGCGAAAAGCCCCCGGGAACGACGGCATACAGGCTGTTGTTCTCAAACAACTCCCGAATGAAACACTCGAATATCTAGCCGAGTGCATAAATGCAATATTTAGGTTAAATATTTTCCCCTCGCAATGGAAAGAAGCTAGAGTTATAGTCTTCCACAATCCAGGCAAAAACAAAACACTTCCCCAGAATTACAGACCTATCAGTCTGCTAAGTATTGTGTCTAAAGTCGTAGAGAATATCATACTACACCGACTTAACGTACACATACACGAAAATAACATAATGCACGAATGAACAGTTCGGCTTTCGCAGTACACATTCGACAGTGCATCAGCTAGTGCGCCTGACAGTGGAAATCTCAAGCGCATTCAACGTACAAGACTATGTAGTTGCTACGTTTATAGATGTAGAAAAAGCCGTCGACAGAGTATTTCATGCGGGGCTAATCTACAAACTTTACCAAACAGGATTCCCGGACTGCTATATCAAGCTAGTCGCGTCATACTTAGCAGACAGAATTTTTAGAGTATTTACTGAAGGAGCTCTATCAGATCTAAAACAAATAAGATCAGGTGTACTACAGGGAAGTAACTTAGGCCCTGTACTCTTTAATGTATATGTCAGTGACATACCACGCCCTGCACACCGCCTAGTAAAGCTGGGCTGCTATGCAGATGACACAGTGCTGTATAGCAGGTCTCACAACCTCCAGCTAGCTACAAACAGACTACAAGTCGCGCTCACCGAGTTTCAACAATGGTGCACGACATGGCGTATCAAAGTAAACACAACTAAGTCAGGGGCTATTGTGTTTACCCGCAAAAATCTCCCGCCTGCAGAACACAGGCCGCAAATACGTTTGTTTGACGAACAAATACCACATAAGGATGTAGTGAAATATCTAGGTGTACACATGGATAGAAAACTACTCTGGCGCTACCACATAGACACTACGCGAGCGCAAGCACAGGCTAGGATTAGTGCACTATACCCAGTAATGAGTAGGCGATGTGGCAGCAAGGTTAAAACTGGCTTACTGCTGTACAAAGCTCTAATTCGCCCCATAATCACGTACGTAGCCCCTGTCTGAGCAACAGCTGCCCCTACACACCTACTAAAATTATAGCGAATTCAGAACAGGTGTATTCGAATCGCTACAGATGCCCCACGCTACTGTCCTGTAGAAGCTTTGCATCGTGATACCGAGTCGGAAACACTGCAAGACTTTTATGTTCGTACCACACATACTTTTTATGAAAAGTGCGTAAACAGTTTGAACCCACATGTTTCTTCGTTTGGGAATTATTTTTCCGACATGACACAGAAATACAAACGCCCAAAATCACTTCTCTCGCACCGCCCACCGTAGTGGCGCGCAATTTTTTCTTCTAACTTAGCCGAGGCCGGACCCCAAACTAGATGTAGCGGACTGGCGAGTAAATTCCGCCCTTAACACTCGTATTGTTGGCAGCTCGTTGTAGCATTATAAATTCAAACACATAATACACTTTAGAGTAAGAAATTAAATAGCATAGATATAATGCTGCGCAGAGCCCCTGTTTAACAGACAAATCATACTCCGGATTAGTAGGGAGGCGGTTTGCAGTGTGGCAATGCGTGGCATGTTAGAATAAGATGTTATATTTAGTAATACTACTGGTTAGATACATGCTGCGCAGAGCCCCTGGTTAACAGGCAAATCATACTCCGGATGCGTAGGGAGGTGGCATGCAGTGTGGCAATGCGTGGCATGGTCGAAGCATATAGGCAGCAACCTAATAATAAAGTACTTAGATTTAGGTATAGGCTGGCTGGCAGCTTGGCGGGAAACGACAAAATGTCGCCCCCGAAACAACCAGCGCCATCCAAACCAAAACGGTCAGTAAAATCCAAGTTCCCGCCCCTTGCTTAGCAGTTTATTTCTACTCTGTCAAACTCTTCTTCCGGAACCATCCTTCTGTTTCCTGTAATCAACCTGCTTGTCAATAATGCATGAAATTTTGCATCCCGCATGTAAGGGCCCAGGATTTTCCCTGTGTCTATGCAGGTTTTACCTGGTCCCAACTTATCTAGCTTTTAGTCTAGAATAGTCAGTGAGGGAAGTTAATCATGGCGCCAATCGCTGCCATGGCTGGCCAATCCCTTTCCTAGCACATGATGCATGCTTCCTCTCCCGCACGGCTAAAACCCTGCATGATTAGAGCGTATAGGCTTCGGCCTGAGACGCACTTAGTCTTTCCCTAACCCGAACCCTTCCCAAACACACTTAGTTTTTAGTTAGGTTAAGAAAAAAATTAATAAATCAGTGAGAGCAGGGGCAGAACCCCCTCTAACTCTCCTGCATGTTCCTGCCTTGACAGAGCGTACTTGAATGGCGGCAGACCTCGGAATCAGATTAGTTTTGTTGGATTAGTTTTTGGGTCGGAGTTGTTGCGGACCTAAGCAAACATCAGGAAAAGTGGTTCTATCCACCTACCCTCCCCCTCGCCAAACCTTCCTAGAAATGAAATTCTGTGTATGTTCCTGATGGTGATTAATTTTTATTGTTCAAATGCTTTGAAGGGTTATCTATCATAATTAAGGTGATCTTCTATTGATTTACATCAAAATATTACATTATAAAGTTAATATAGAGTGAATCCAATTTTAAAATAAGGCGAAGACTTTGCAACATTGAGAGACAGTCTATTTTTGCTCTTAAATTTCCTCATATATGCTTCATTTCATGTTTTACTTTGTCAATCTATACCAATCACTTAGTTTTGCATTGCAAGTGTTATTGGTCACCAAGAGATAACCCCAGATCTGGCAAGAAATTAAAATTCATGTAAATGATATTGTGAAGATGTTTTAAGTTAACTATTTTTAATTATTCTCGTGTTCACAAAGAACAATTAGAAAATTTTGGCATTAAAAATTAAATTAAATTATTTGAATCATAATGGAATGCAAGTTGGATGCCCGTAATAAACTGTATAGATGTATAGTACTTTTTTGTAAAAGTACAATTAATAGTAATTTTCTTATTCAGTACATCTTCACAGACATGGATGGTATTTTGTAGGAACTTTTTTTGAAATTTTAATGAGATACCGTACAAATAAATTGTAACTGCAAAATATGTTTTGGATATTATTATAGTGATAGAAATATATTTATAACATATATATGTCGCTCTGTTTTTCAAATGTTTTTTTGAGCTGTCCTTGTAAATGTCACATTGAATCTACAAAATTTGAAATAGTAAAAGTGCTAAAAGATTTATTTATCACAAATGTTTCTTCTAAGCAATCAGAATACACATATGTGTGTGTATATATATATATATATATATATATATATATATATATATATATATAATGGTTAACAACTGTAAATTGATGTTCTCTTATCTTATAATTTTTAATGGTTTATTTCAGTTATGCATCTTTCAAGGATGAAACTTCTCAGCTCCCAACTGAGGATAGGCATTTGCGCAGTGGTTCTGGTGGTAGTTGTTCTTCATGAGGCAGCAGCGAGGGATTTGCGACACGTGACCGAACCCAAGATCCCAGCAGCCTGCGTGTCCCTGAGAGGGACTGGCGGGGACGAGACTGCAGTCCTCCAGAAAGCCCTCAACTCATGCGGCAAAGGGAAAGCCGTCCATCTGGCGTCCGGTAACTTCGTCTCCGGCCCGCTGACAATCCCTTCCGGAGTTGGTCTGTGGATCGATGGCGGGGCGGTGCTGAAGGCCAGCTCGAACGCGAAGCTGTACGACAAGGGCAAGAACCTGTGCGGCACGGTGAACAAGGAGTACAATGGCTGCAATCCATTCATCCACATGGTGAACGCGGTCGGCAGCGGGATATACGGCAAGGGGACTATCGACGGCCAGGGTGGCGTCAAGCTGACGGGGAAGAGCCAGAGCTGGTGGGACCTGGCCCACGAGGCGCAGGTCAAGAACTTGAACCAGAACAATCCCTTTCTGATCGAAATCGACAACTCGAAGGACATCACCATGTACCAGATCACCATCAAGAACGGACCAAACTTCCAAGTAGTGGTCAGCCAGACGTATGGGTTCACGGCCTGGGGAGTCACCATCGACACTCCTGCCTCGGCCCGCAATACCGATGGCATCGACCCGGCAGGGTCCCAGAACGTGACGATCACCCACTGCAGCATCAGCACCGGGGATGACAATGTGGCCATCAAGGGCGGCAATGGAGCGGCCAGGTACATGTCCATAACGAACAACCACTTCGGAAGAGGGCATGGCATGTCTATCGGTAGCGAAACCAAGGATGGTGTCAGTGACATAACAGTCGACACACTGACACTAGTGGGCTCAGATAACGGGCTGCGAATCAAGAGCGACCGCTCCCGTGGTGGCCTCGTCACTGGTGTTACTTACTCAAATGTCTGCATGCAGAAAGTCGCCCATCCCATCATTCTGGACACGGAGTACAGTCACACTGCCTCCGGAAACTACATACCAGAATACAGGGGGATCACGTTCAACAACATTAGGGTGCTAACAGCAGGGACATTCACCTTCGATGGGTTCAGCGATGCGAAACCCATCCAGGTAACATTGAATAATGTTCACATCAAGAAAGGTTCTAAGTGGGTGGAAAAGCATGCCAAGATCAGTGGAAAGTACTCTGAAGATGAGAATAGCAACAGTTGCTAATGAACAATACATTTTGTGGCGTACCGAGGTATGCTTTTCACCTTCAGTAGAATAACTCACAACTCATATCACCTTGGACAAATAAAATAAATGATACATACAAAATCAACCACTCCCATTGTGACCATATAGCTGTACACAGTAAAATTTTACCTGTAAAAAGAAAAATAAATAAATGTTATGATTAAAAGTAATGTTAATGCTCATTATTATCCCAAGTATTTCCTTTGTTGAAAATACAAATTGTTAGTTATTTTTGTGTTAAATTATCTACTATGACCACTTTCTGCTTCATTATTGAGGTTACTGTCTTGAGAGCTGGCGCCAGGTAACCACCATATACTGAGCGACGTCAAATTTCCGCTCTGATAAGGAACGAGCCCTCATCAACTTGAATTGCTGGCTGATGGTTAAGTCATCAAAATGCTGACCTCATGTGTCACCATAAAACAATAAGTTTTCGTGCTCCTTCAAATTACTCATGGGGATGGCGAAAGAAAACGTTTTCCGCATTAATAATCTTAACAGCAATGATTACTATCGAAACTAACAAATGACTAGCCTTGTCTTTCAGACTAGGCCCAAGTAAAAAAAGAAATTATGAATTTTGATGCATACTTAACTGCTTTAACTGTAGACGGCATCGGCAGTAGCATGCACCATTTATTAAACTTTAATCTTAATCTCATACTAACACATAATTTTTATGAATTATTAAGTTCAGATAGTTTTAATTTAAAAAATAGGCCGTGTATATCAATTAAATATATATTTTTATTTTTTAATTATTTTATTATAAAAAATGCAAAAGTACTCATAAGTAAATTTCATATAAATTCTTATTGCCACACACGCACATACACACCTACACACACACACACACACACCTACACACACATATATATATATATATATATATATATATATATATATATATATATATATATATATATATTTATATACACTACGCAATACTATGATATGAAACTGTTCAAAAGACTTTTTTTTGTTTAAAAATAGCATAGAGTACAAAAAGTGTTTGGCCGATAGGTTTTATTCTAGGAAATAAGAGTTTTTGTTATAAAGAAATTCGGAACAATAACATTAAAAAAAATAGTATTAACATGATTTTAGTACTGGAAATTACTCGACGAAAAAAGCAAACGCACGAATGAATGGCTATGCAAATATGATCATGGCCTGGAGTGGGACGAAGGTGAAATTCCGTTCCACCAAATAAAAAACACTCTAGACGATTTGCTTCTTGCAGAATCCGCGTGGCATCATATATGTCGTCGGACTTGAGCAGAAGAAATGGCTGAGCAAGTTGTGTAATGCACCAGTTGAAATTGTAGGAATGTAGACCGACTACGGCTGCCCTTGCCTTCGCAAGCCTAGTGCAATGCATGGCGCGCAGCTACACGACAAGTTTTAAGGAGTGTGTGCCTGTACAAATTCGCAGCTAATGCGGAAGTGACACTCGCAATGTGAGTAGAGTCTGCATATATAAAAGTTGTGCAGTGGTTCGTGCCTTCAGTTGTCTTCCCACCTGCAATATGTTTTCCTTTCATCCTGACAACGTGTACGTGAGATTAAGACCTAGCTGCAGCATTGTCGAGTACAGCTACTGGGATACCGAATATCTGCGCACACATACTAATACAGTCAAATTAGACATTATAAGGGGGTGAACGTGGCATCAACGACCGCATCATTATCAAAAATTGAAAAAACCTCGAAATTTTCGACTTTATTTCAGGTTTTGTTGATTTTGACCCAGAAGGACTGGGTTTTGGGCAACGACAGTTCAATGTACGTTTGAAAAAGATTAAATTTGCAACAATATGAGACTATAACGGTTATTTTAGGACCAATAATTTTGGAGATTCAGCTTAGAAATATCTGGCCAATTTTTCATTTTACGTAATTTTTAGCAAAATTTCATAGTTGTCAGTAACATTTATGTTTCTGAAGGCATAGTTTATTGTTCGTAAACCCTCCTACCCTCTCAATGGACTCTATAAGTATCTCAGGGGACCAAAAAGTGTACCCCCTCCCCACCATTTGTGTAATTCATTAGTGCCCTTCGCCAACTTCAAAGCAATGGTCCTACTGCCCAATTGTGGTTGCAGTATTTCCAAATGGTGACACTGATGAAACAATTCATCGAAGCAGAGAGATCAGGGAACTTGGATTTACATTTTACCACTACACAACATATGCTACCATTTTTCCATGTTGCATGACACTTGTTTTATGCAAAGTGTGATCTCTTGTATGTTCAGGACATGGGTTTGGAAGAGAGAATGGATCATCGGGAATATAAACTTTTTACAACAGATTGATTTTTTTTTACAATCCGATGCTCTAAAAATTGTTGGGCTGGCATCTGCTCTGATATGTCTATAACAAGTGCTCATGAAATCCATGAGAGCTATGGAGGGCTCACCCGGGGTCGTGGAATTACTTCCAGCATGCTGACGCGATGAACTTTGGGAATGGTTTAACTCCAGAACATCTTCGAAGAAGTAGAGGTGTACTGTGTTATTGACTCAGCAACAAGTGAGCAACATGTGGACCTATGCCAGTCTCGTATTACCCGAGATGTAGCGAGTACAGAAAAGTTGTGTCACTGGTTTTCTCAACAGGCCCCATTCCCTACCACCAAATTCATCATGTCAATAAGCAGTGGGATGGTTGGAGAAGCAACTGTTAACTGCCACATAACCCTTCAGATTGGGCATGAATCTTTGTTACGAGTAGTTGGACAAAACTTCTGTGATGTCAAATTGCAACGAAACAACAAAGTCACACCCCTCCTCAGTGTTCGCCTGTGCGCAACCCAGGACAGACGTGTGACCCTGTGAGACCCCGGGAGATGTGAGACCGCGATACATGAGAAGTGAGTAGTGATATATGTGACTGTTTTCCGGATGCGAACTCCGCACCGCCGGCAAGCCTAGTGAGCTGCACAGGGGCTGACGACCCACACCCACCATGGCCTAGCTGCAAGCTAGCCTGGCGCCCATCCGGACCGAACAGTACACCAGCCGACTTCCCTACTAGGCTCACCTGCTAACACAGCCTCCGTTACTGAGATGACGGCATTTGGCACCCCTGCATGTGGCAAAAATCAAGAATGTTTCAGGGTTCTACAGCAACTTTTCAATATCCAAGCTGAGCGGTATGCGGGAAACGGCCATTTCGTGCGTGCGACGTGATTAGGGTCAGACAGGCCAGCGTGACCAGTGCAGCGAACAAAGAGCACCCCTCCCCACCCTCGCAACATTCCAGCAGAGCAAGCGACGCAGCTGGGTGACGTCACGACCCAACACCTGTCGGAGCTATCGCCCTTCTCTTTATGCGGTTATCCGGGCAGCTATCGCCCTACTTTTTTTGCGATCGTCTGGGCAGCTATCGCCCTCCTTTTTGTGCGATCGTCCGGGCAGCTATCGCCCTCCCTTTTGTGCGATTGTCCGAGCAGCGGCCCACACTCCTTTCTCGACATTGCTCGCACAGAACACTACAGCACAACCCAACCTCCCACTCCCTCCCCACCAGAGCTATCACTTTCCTCCTCTTTGTGCGGTCGTCCGGGCAAGAGGCCACCACGCCTCCCCTCAGTACAGGGTGCGCGCGCACGACCATGTAACTAACAACTACGATCAAAACAAACACCAGACACCACTCCATTAGTTTTGATTCTTAAAGATTCCAATGTTAAAAGTAATTTTAACTTTTTATTAAACATTTATTAAACATTTTCGACTGACCATCTCACCTCAGATCTGTTAGTAACACCAACACAATGTTACTCCACACAATGACCATCTTCTGTGCGAAATGCTCCTTGCCAAAAACATGGATCTACTGACGGGAACATTACCATGGCACAACATGTGCCTGTGTGCACCGGACATGGGAAAAGTCCCAACCAAATGTGAGACCATGACCAACGCATGGGACATACCAGGGAACCCCATCTGGAGAGGGGAGACAGAGGTTAAGCCACCACTTCCTTGGCAACCAACCCAAGGTAACCCAAACACTGGTAACCCCTCTGCCGGGACACCACCCGTCGACACAAAACCAACCCTATGTAAAAACTGCGCTCAGTGCGGCTCCGAACAGACGCCCGTGCAACAGTACTCACTACTGGTCGACCTGAGCCCACCATGGGTAGCAGCACCACATGTGGAGATGAGTGCTGGAATGACCACGCTACCGGAGTTCAGCGGACTATCACACGAAGACACAAGGGCCTTCCTGCGACAGTGCAACGTACGCTTGGCGTGAGCAAGGGTACAGGTTGACGAGTGGGCACAACGGACGAGCGAACAGCTACGAGACGCCGCACAGCAGTGGTGGAGCCTTTGGGGCCAGTAAGTTCGTGGACCGCCTCACATGGCGGTTTAACACCGGCCAAGCGGTGGTACTCTGTACGTCCCAATTCTATGGGGAACAGCAGCGGGACGGGAAGTAAGTGGAGCTGTTCATTGCCCACAAAGTACAGTTGTTCCGACGGATCGCCCAAAACACGGATCTGACATCTGCGCTCCCGACCATCACCACACTGCTACGTGACGAGCTCCAGCCTTTTCTCCACAGCAGCCAACACCTCTCAGTAGAAGACTACGTGCAGCAGGCAGTGGCCACGGAGAAGAACTTGCAGAAAGTCTGGCGGCGAGTTGCACCAGCCCCATAGCGGGCAAACAGCAGCCACTTCACAACACAGTGCAGCAGGCCGACAAACCAACCAGTCAGGGCAACCGAGTGGAAAACCCCGCTCAGACGACAGCGGGCCATCGAGGGCGCGACAGCACCACCAATGGCACTCAATCCCAGAGGGCTACCGTGAACACTCGCAGCCACGTGAATATAACCGGCCACCACTGTGCCAACGAGGCTGTCCCAGTGGAAGATACCACTGGCATTGTGAGTGCCCCCTCCCTCCATCACAACGCCAACACCAGACGACACCCTCATCGGGAAACGGGTCACCGAGGGTGCGGAACTGAGGAGCTCGCCCCCCACAAGACCATGCCGGCACCACCTACCACAGACCCAGCACCATTAACATCATCGGCACCACCTGCCACAACACTCTCCAGGGCACCAACTGCCCCACCACTGGAGGCCCCACTGGCACCACTGGCTACCGGGAGCACAACTGGCCCCAGGCCAACCCTGGGCCAGCTGTTCCAACTGCAAGACCACCTGCTGCACATACTGGTGGAGGTGAATGGCAGGCCGGCTGCAGCGCTGGTGAACACAGGCACCAGCCATGTGTTCATCACCCCTAGCCTCGTACCACCAGGGGCGCTCCGGCCTCACCGTGTGGAGCTGCGCTTAGCGACCACCACACGACCAGGAGTGACGATGGGCAAGGCGGAGATTGAGGTAAGCCTTCGGGACCTTACGACCACAGTGACTGCTCTTGTTGTGGAAGATTTACACGAGGCCCTTGTCCTGGGACAACCATGGTTAGCATCACATGATGCTGTAGTGGAGCTAAAGCCGGCCCGCGTCCATGTGGGAACACCGAAATGGTTCACAGTGTATGGCATAGGCTTCACACCTGAACCACCTAGTGAGCCTCTGACTCTGAGACAGTTACACCACGATGTCCCCATACAGCATCAAGCCACCATCGAACAGGTACTCTGCGAGAGGCAGGGTGTGTTCGCCACGGCCATCCCACTCCGACGCTCCACAGTAGTTGAACACCAGATCCCCACCACCCATGATCGACCTATCCACCAGCCACCTAGGGGGTATGGCTTCAGGGAGCAGCATGCCATCCGGGAGCAGGTGTCAGAGATGCTGCAAGATGGCATCATCGAGCTATCCAGTAGTCACTACAATTCCTGTGTGGTGTCCCACAAGAAGGATGGCTCATTACGGTTTTGCGTCGACTTCGGGCCCCTGAACACCATCACCATCAGTGCTCCCCCCTTCAGATCAGTGTCGAGGCCGCCTTAGCTGGGCTAGGATGGGCCAAGGTGTTCAGCACCCTTGACCTGAAGGCCGGCTACTGGTAGGTGCCCATACAGCACGGGAACAGGGAAAAGTCGGCCTTCACCATCCCGAATGGGCAGCGCTTCCAGTTTAGAGCCATGCCTTTCGGCCTTAAGTGCGCGCCTGCAACATTCCAGGAAATGACACGAGTGCTGGAGGGCTATTTGGGGCAGTTTGCCATGGCCTACCTGGACGACATCATTGTGTTTTCTGAGATATGGTAAGACCATGTCCAACACCTAGCACTTGTCCTGGAGCGGCTGGCCACTCACCACTTAACGGTAGCCCCGCTCAAATGCCACATCGGCGCTTCAGAAGTCGAGTTCTTGGGACACGTCGTGGATGCAGCGGGCAACCGCACACAGCCCAGCTACCTGTGGAAAATCGCAGAGGCCGAGGTTCCCCGGACCCGCAAGCAATTGCAGTGGTTCATTGGCCTCGTCAACTGGCTGAGGAGTTATGTGCCGAACTTCTCTCACATCATTGCCCCCCTGACTGACCTCCTCTCCCCACAACACCGCTACCGGTGGGATGCAATTGCTCAGAAAGCATTCAGCCAGGTCAAAATGGTGTTCACACAATGCCATACTGTGGCACGGGTCGACCCAGAGCATCATTTGTACTTGCAGATCGACGCCAGTACCCTGGGGGTAGGGGCCGCAATGTTCCACCTGGACGAGCATGGGGGTCGGCAAGTTATAGATTATGCCAGCGCGAAGTTCGGCTTGGCAGAACATCGTTATCATATTAACGAGCAGGAGTGCCTGGATGTCATGTGGGCGATGAAGAAGTACCGCCCACACTTGGAAGGGAAGTCCTTCACCCTTCGCACAGACAACCATTGCCTAACCTGGTTGCATAAAATGCAGGGAAGGAAGGGCAAACTGATCTGGTGGGCATTGTTCTTACAATCCTTCGACTTCAACGTCGAACATGTCCCCAGAGCAGACAACCAGCTGCCCGACCTGCTGTCCCATGAGCCGGACGAGTGTAATGAGATGGTCGACCCAGAAGAGTGGGAAGACATGTTGCCCCCCAACAGCCGACACAGGCTACCTCACCCAGATGCGACTTGCACTCGGATCACAGCCGACACACTGGAAGAGGGCGATCCTCCGTGTACCTCGAACGACGTCCACCGACGGGTACTAGAGGCACAAGAGGTCTCACCAGAAGCTGCCCGTCGGTGCCAGAAGGTGACCGAAGGAGATCAGGTGACCTGGAGTACCCAGGATGGGACATTGATGAACCGAGCACCCGGGGAACAGGTCGAGTGGAAAACCTATGTACCACCCGAGGCACAGGAGGCTGTGCTATGTTTTCACCATGACCACGACTTGGCCGGCCACCCAGGTACTGACCAAACATGACGAGCAGTGGGTCAGTTATATCACTGGCCCGGAGTCACCCGCGATGTATACGAGATTACGTGCATGAGTGTGAGATATGCCAGTCGCAGATGGCTCGAAGACGAGACGGGGAGGAACAACAGCAGCCCCGCGTGCCCACCACGGCATTTCAAACACTAGCGCTCGACGTGATGGGCCCCTACCAACGAACTCCTAGAGGACACCGCTTCATCCTCGTAGTAACCGACCTCTTTATACACTGGACAGAGGCCTACCCATGTCGGAACGTGCGGGTGGCCACGATCACCAAGATCTTGAGCACAGAGTTCCTGCCATGCTGGGGCTACCCACAGTTGGTTCTCACGGACAATGCCAGTCAGTTCCTGTGCCGGTGTTGGAAGGCCTGGTGTGAAGAGCAACAAATCTGGCACCACACTACACCTGCATACCACCCGCGAGCCAACCCCACGGAATGCAGGAACCAGGAGCTGAAAGTGCAACTCCGCATCTGTTTGGGCCAGGACCCTTCCCAGTGGGACCAACACCTCACAGACACACTCTTTTGTGTTCAGCGCCGGACGAACGCCGCCACCAGTATGACACCCGCCGAAATGGTCCAGGGGTGCAACCTGCCACTGCCCGGGGAGTGGACCACTCATGGGGTTCCGCACACAGCGGAAAATTTGGAGGAATGGGCCCAGCGTCGCAACCTCGCACATGTTGTGAAATATGTCAAAGAGCTAAACAAGGACGTGAAAAACCATCGGGTCAATTGTAACCAATTGAACAGCTACCAATATTTAAACAGTGGGCACTGGATGCTAAAGGTCCACTTACTTGTACCAGGAATGACAACAAATATATTCTTGTTATGACAGAATATGCTTCAAGATTTGTAGTTGTAAGGCAGTACCAAGAATCGACGCCGAGACCTGTGCAGAATTTATCAAGGACATTATTCTATGTTTTGGATGTCCAGACAGGCTGCTGATGGACAGAGGAACGTCATTTAATAACGAGTTAGTAAAAAAACTTTTACAAAAACTGCAGATCAAGAAGCTCCAGACAACAAGTTTCAATACCTGCTGTAGTGGATTGGTGGAATCTATTAACTGTGTAATTGGAGAACAACTGACAATATGGGCAGCTGAAGACCCCCGCGGATGGGATGAATATCTCCAATACATAATTTTTAACTATAACACGACAGTAAATTCCAGCAGTAAATACACACCCTTTTTCCTTGTACATGGGGTTGAGGCCATGCAACCATCACACGCTGTGCTTGGGAAATTTCCACGTCGGCCGGTAGATTGGGAAAAACACTTACATAGTGATAGAAAGCAGGCAAAAATAAATATCATGCACAGTCAAAAAACACAGGATTAGATGGTCTCAGCAAATGAAAAAAGAGGCTCCCCCCTCTCATCAAAACTCACCCCATCCGTAATCCTTGCGGGAGGTGCAGTTAAGCTCCCCTCAGACCCAGGGCCTTCAACCCTTGGCCCAAAGAATGGACCAGAGAGTTCATTTAAATTCCAACCTGCCAATGCAGCTCAATCATTCCCCCTCGGCTCGCTGGGGGGAAGATTAGCAGCGACGGGCACCACCAGCTCTCCTGGGGGGTCGGGTGGGGAGCAAGTCCTCCCAGACGGCCCAGATCTGCCGGGAAATGCCTCTGATGACGATGGAGAGTATATCCTTGTCAAAAAAGGCAAAAAAAAGAGGGAAAATGACTGTGGGAGAGACAACTAACCCAGCTCCAGCCCCGAACAAGGTAACCCAGAATACCACCCAGACAAAGCCCACCACGCGACGTCGCCGGTGGTACGAAATGGTAGTACAGGACGCCTCACTGTACCTGAAGCTTGCACAAGTATGCAAGGAGAAGTGTAGAGCAGATTACACTATCGGATACAACCGGGGCCAAATGCTGCGGCTAAAATTTACGACTGTCCAGGACTTCGAAGTAATAAGAGACTTTGTGCGCAGATCGGACTACGCGGCACACTGGTACAGCACCGACAGAGAGAAGTCGGTGCGTGTTTGCGTCCGCGAGGTTCCGCCCTGTGTGAAAGCAAATGAGCTCCTTCAGGCCTTTGTAGACGAATCAATACCAGCCATCAGGTGCGAGCAGATCGCACAGGTGCGCACAGATGGTGCCTCTAACCAACGACACATTCTGCCTACTCCAGTATACATACTGCACCTGGCTCCAGGCACCGATGTGCAGCCTCTGTTCGCCATTCACCGGGTTGGCCATCTGCGGTGCAAAATCGTTCTCTACAGTCCGAGGACCCCACAGATATCCCAGTGCCATAGATGCCAGCGCTATGAGCACACTAAAAACAATTGCAATTGGCCTGCACGCTGTGTAAAGTGTGCGGGGGCACATGCCACAGTGGCCTGCACCAAAGACCCAATGACACCGCCAAAATGCTGCCTGTGCGGTGGTCCTCACACAGCAAATTACAAACAGTGCCCTCGACACCTCGAGCTCCAGAGAGGCGCCTCGAGCAGGGTGCAGGCCCCGACCCCGCCGACTAGCGGACAAGGAGCAAGCCAAACAGCAGACCCAGCGGAGCCTGAAGGGGCTGGGGTGAAGGGGCACGGGGAGCGGCAGCATCCGGCCCCCAGGACTCATGCCCCCCCCCCTCAAGACCACTCAGTGACGGCCAGGCCGAAGCAACATGCCCAGAGGTCCGTTCCTGCACAGACAGGGACACAAACGATGGTGCTGGCAGGGGCCGGGGGAAGCACGGGGCGCGCGGTACAGAGCGACTGCCGCCGAGCTGACAAGCAACCACCTGCACACCAACAGAAAGCACCCCCACCCCCACCGCCACCCTCGACCATAACGGGACCGGCAGAGAATGCCTGGCCCGGGCTGTTGAAACCGAGTCACGCAGCGCAGCGGGACACAGCGCAGAGCGAAGAGCAGGTAGCCCAGAGCTGCCAACATAACCCTCCCCCGCCCCCGCAGCACCCAACAAGTACTGCCAGGCCCGCTCCGTCTGCTGCTCCGGCGCACCAAGACAGTTACCAAAATCATGCTGAAAACCCACAGCCGCCTCAAAACCCGGCCACAGCATCCCTGGGAGAGCTGTTTGCGTTTCTGCGAGAGATGGACCTCCCGAGGATGCTGCATATCTTTCAACCACACCTGATTGCCATGCGCTCGGTTACAGACCCGACGCAGCGCAAGATGGCGTTCCTGCAGGCCATGTCCGAGTACTTGATCTAGCTCCATGACAGACATGACTGACGGGACTGACGAGACATTCAACATACTATACTGGAACTCAAATGGACTGCGACCACAAATGCATGAGTTCAAACAAGTGCTACTAACATATGGAATTTCAATTGCACTTATTAACGAAACTGTTCTATCATCCACGCAGCGCCTGAGCGTTCCTGACTACATAATTTACAGAGATGACTCAGGCCGAGGTACAGCTGTGCTCATAAAGCGTGGACTACAACATTATCCCGTCACATTTACAAACTTACAAACACTAGAAAGCCTCGCGGTTGTGTTACCTACACAGGCAGGTGATTTTTTAGTGGCTGCGGCATACAGGTTCCCCAATAAACGATTCTACGAAGACGACCTTAACATGGTCGCAAGTCACTGCCCTCACTTTTTTATGGCAGGTGACTTAAATGCAAAACACATTGATTGGCACTCACGCATTATCTCTCCAGTCGGCAGGCGACTGGCGACCTATGCAGCTGGAAAAAACTACTTGGTTCGGGCCCCGGAACTCCCGACGCACTTCCCATATTCGGGGGGGCCGGGGGACGTACTGGATGTGGTTCTGACGAATGACACTAGACACCACTTCACTCTGACATCACTAGACGAACTAGACTCGGATCACAACCCTGTGCTGTGCGAGTTGCGGCTTAGAGCTGATGTGCAGCCAAAGGCCGAAATAAAATACTCAATGACAAACTGGACAGAATACACTTACACTCTAGAGGACATACGGTTCCCGGACATCGGCCTCGAGACCCCAGACGACGTAGAGGCGGCTGTGGAGTGTTTCACACACACACTCCACACAGCCGCACGAGACGCGACGACGCGCCTCACCAGGCGCGAGGTCCAGCGCACTCAGTTCCCCGACCTGGACTACCGCATTGCGGTGAAGAATGCAGCACGGCGGGAGTACCAGCGCACTCGCGCACCCGCAGCCAAGACGGCCTACAACAGACTCAAGGCACAGCTGAGGCGCATAACACAGCGACTCAAAATCAGCCAGTGGGAGCACCATATTCAGGAGGTGGAGCGGACTGACGCCCGATTGTGGAAGCTGGCGAGCACACTGCGTGGCGCTAAGGCACGGCGTGCCTGCCCTGCAATCCATGGCTTGCACGGAATGGCATACACGGCCGAAGCGAAGGCAGAAGCTATTGCTGAATCACTCGAGCGGCAGTTCGAGCCGAATGAGGACCCCCAGGATGACGACTTCACGGATGAGGTGGAGCACACTGTGCGCCAATATCTCCGCACTACAGTTGCGCCTGATCTCGAACCCCAAGAGCATGTCACAGCCACCGAAGTTAGGCGTGTAATGCGGGATCTTCCGGCGCAGAGAGCCCCGGGGGCGGACCGAGTTTCCAACCTGATGCTAAAGAAACTGCCGTCCTGTGCGGTGGAGTTCTTGGTTCGGGTTTTGAACGCGGTACTGCGCACTGGGGTATTCCCGCATGCCTGGAAGGAGGCCCACGTCATTACACTACCTAAACCAGGCAAGAACCCAATCTTCCCACAAAATCACCGCCCCATCAGCTTGCTGAGTTCGCTCAGCAAGCTGGCCGAAAAGGTAATTTTGAGTCGGCTGTTAGAGCATGCCACCGCCCTGGGGGTACTCCCAGACTTTCAATATGGCTTCCGGGAGGCCCACTCCACGACACACCCTCTGGCACGGATCGTTGAGTCGGCCACAGGTGCCTTCAATGCCCGGGAACATATGATGGCAGTGTTCGTGGATGTTGAAAAGGCATTTGACAAAGTCTGGCATGAGGGGCTCATTTACAAGCTCATTTCACTTCAATTCCCACCCCGTTACACTCTCCTCGTGTCTGGCTTTCTGGCCGGCAGGACTTTCCGAGTCAAGGTGGAAGGCAAGCTGTCCAGGCCACGGCCAATCTCCAGTGGAGTGCCGCAAGGGGCGCGGCTAAGCCCCTTCCTTTACAGCTTGTACATCGCCGACATCCCCACAGCGCCGGACGTGTGAGTCCAGCTCTTCGCTGACGACACTGCGCTGTGGGCCACCGGCCCGGACATCGACCAGGTCCAACAGCACCTGCAGGACTACCTAGGGCTCTTCGAGTGGTGGCTTGAGAGATGGCGAATTAAGGCCAACGCCGAGAAATCTCAAGCCATCATCTTCACTCGTCGCAGGCCGGAACCGCCACTACCTCTGGAGCTATTTGACACGCCCATTCCCTTAGCCCCCACAGCTAAATACCTGGGCCTAAACCTAGATTCCCGCCTGACCTGGCAGCACCATGCGGCCAGCAGAGTGGCGGAGTGCAAGAAGAGAGTAGGAGCACTCTACCCACTACTGAGGGGCCGAGTGCTGCCAGACAGGCTTAAAGTACGGATCTACAAAGCAGTTGTCCTGCCCGCAATGCTTTATGCCGCCGAGGTGTGGGGTTATGCAGCCAGCCGCACCATAAAACGACTCCAGGTCGCACAAAACCAGGCCCTACGTCTCATCACTGGCATTGACCGTTTCACACGCATTCGCACACTTCACAGACTCACAAACATGAATCTCATCTCACAGTTGATCCTCACCAGGAATATCAAATTCTACAACACTGCCAGAGCGCACAGAAACGCTCTAATTCGCGAACTGGGGAGCTACGACCCGGAGGAGGTCGTTAGCTACAAACGCCCACGTCTCGCAGCACCCTGAGCGCTCCAAGGGGGCTAGCAGGACTCGTGCGCTGGCTGCCCGCAGCTGCCGGCCGTGGGGACCTCGCGCGAGGGTCGAGCCACGCACCACAGACTCCGGGACCGATCCCGCACTCACGCCTGAAAGAGAGGGAAGGGGAGACGCAACACCACCGACCCACAGCTCGCTCCACAGCCACTCCACTTCGGGGTTCTCCACGCTGCCCGGGGTTCTCCGCGCTGCGGGTTAACAGTGTGCGGCCACAGGAGGTCGACAAAGGCAAAGCAAAGAGGACGCAGTCGTTAAAGGCGCCTCCAAATGCACGTGGGGCAGGCAGGCGCGGCGCTCATCACGCCGCGGCTGTACTGGCGCCCGCGCGCGCCCGCAGTGCGACAGCCGCGAGTTCTCTCGGGGGCTCAAAGCCGGTAGTTCAAGGCGAGACAGGAACAGCTGAGGTCACTGGTGCGCGAACCTACGACTCTGGCATTGACCGCAACGAGTGCAGGGGGAGGTGGGACAGTGGTGCCGGCTCTCTCTCGTATCGGGAAACCCGACCGCGTAGCTGTGCGCGAAAGCAGCGAGCCCGAGCACTGGCTGTGCAAACACATGGCTAGCAGTCTCCTGGAGCGAGCGGAGCCTCGAGTGACGGCCTCTTGCGGGGAGAGCTCCCAGGGGCCGTATTGAGCGGGGCTGTCGCCCTGCGCAGTGTGTCATCTCACTCATGTCCACAAGAAATCGCCCACATCGGTTGCAGATAGCCCAAGGAAAAGAAGTGACTTCTATCTTTATTCATCGCAATGACCACAGCAGCATATGGGTTCGAGTCCCTACCGCGATCCCACTAGAGAAACAAATTTTAGCACCGCCCTATAAGTAACCCAGTATTATCCTTTTCACAAACATCCGCACATAAACTCTATTTCACAACAAGAGGTAGTGGGCGGCACTCCGCAGCCTGGGACTCTTCGCGGGCCCTTGGTTCGATGCTGAGTTCTGGCATCCGGACCACGAGGCCCGCAGTAGCTATGATGACAATACAGTTTGCGGGACACTGTGTCGCGGTGTTGTCTGATTAAGAAAACAGTCTGCGCAACACTGCGGTTGCGGACTGGCGAGAAAATTCTTCCTATGCTGTAGCACGCACAGACACTCGTATTTCTGGCAGCTCGTCCAATTTAATTTTAAGAATATTATTATTTTCAGAATATTATTATTAAGTTATAACATTAAGTATTAATCAATAGGATTCTGACCATGTGCCTGAAATGTGAAAACATCGCGAAATCAAGGGAAACAGGTAAATTTCCAGTGTAATGAAATCCTAAGAGACTGAGTAAGTTTTATAGAATATGATATGTGCTTTTCGTTTCATCTGGTGTTTTAGGTTACCCTTTGACGTATTAGCAAACCATTAGTAGACAGGATGGTCAAAATGGAAATATTTCATAATTAGCGAACTAGCTGCTCTAAAAGAAAATAACATTTGGAGTGAAGACAAGCTACTAAAAGAGGCAAAACTTATTCAACTAAATGGGTATTAAAAGTCAAGCATGAGTGAAAAATGAATCAGAGGTGTATAATGCATGCATTATGGCATGATAATTTCAACAGACAGAGAATTATGCTTTTGTAGCCAAACTTCCCTAACCTGAGAACTTTTCTTGCTTTAGCAGTAAAATATAACATGAAAATTTGCCAAATGAATGTAAAAATAATTCAATTTTTATGGAGAAATTGATGATGTAAGCATTATGAAACCTGATAGTTTGGAAATAGACTCTAAAGTTTTAAAACTCAACAAATCATTATACGGGCTTTAGAAATCTCAAATAAAGTATTAGCTATACGACAAACAACTCTTTCATTATTTAACTTGGATTCGAATGTTCCAAATCGGGCTATTGCTCAACCACCGTATTGATAGTGAAGAACAATTATGTATATTCCACTTTTTGTAGATGATTCGTTACTGATGGACACCGATGAAAAGGAAGAGAACAGTGTACGAGAAAAACTTACATTGCACTTCAGAATAAAAGACTAAGATATTGTGTCAACATTCGTAGGTATTAGAATCGAACAACATGACTGTAGGCTAGAAAGCTTACTTGGAAGATATTCTGGAGCATTTCAGAAAGTCATATTGTAAATCAGTATCGAGTCCTCAAGAAATTGGTTTGAATTTTGGTGGAAAATTTACATGATGCAGAACTTCAGAGAAGAAGGACACTCGTGGGATGCTTGATGTACGCTATGCTTGGGACTTATACAGATATCTGTGCAGCTGTCAATTACCTGGGTCGCTTTCAGAAAAACTTTGGAAGCGACCTACGGACAGTCCTCGAGAGAGTCTTGCGGTGCTCGTTCCCAACGTTTTAGCAACTACGTAACATTTGACAATTTTAGAAATGATGGTGTACTAATAAGCACTAGACCTACTTAATCTTCTAATTTTAAATACCTATTCATATAAGCTACTAGCTGCCCGACCCGGCTTCGCACGGTTGTATTAATGGGGGGAAAAACGAGACCAAATCTCTTATTTACAGTTATAATAAATGAAATAAAATGAAAATTAATTAATTTTGACAAAAACTTAATACAATGCTTTGTAATTACCGAAGAAAAAACATATAGCATCGATGGTTTCCCGACTTTCGAGCACGCAATATTGTCATGGAGGTTATCTTTAAAAGATTTGTGCAATGGGAGTGCATGACTTGATGTAAGTTTTTGGACATACGCCATTGCTAAGAACTTTTTCTGTTGAAGAAAAACTAATAAATAAAATAAATAAATAAAAATACTCAAAAAAAGGCAAAAAACACACAAAATTAAGCAAACAATTGCTGTTGTCAACAAGGATATGAACACCACAAAATATTCCGAATCAGGAATATGGTCAGCAAACACAGAAAAACAAAGAAAAATGTACTAAGAGAACGAAAAAATCCCCACAAATGATGACAAAACAAAAATATTGAAACCCAAAATAATTCAGCACAACAGTTGAAGCGAGACAAAAAACATGACAAAACGAAAAGACAAACAAATACAAAAGTTTTACCTAAACAGAAACAAGCGACGTTTCGGGAACTGCTATCTGCTCCCGTCCTCAGGCAGAGACGCACATGGTACGGAAACACAGGTGCGACTGAGAAGGGGCCGCCGTTTCCTCATATGCTCGGCCTGGAGCGTGTGACAGCGATACCGGGAACTATTACGTTCCCATAACTCGCTATGTGGTCGCCAATATAAATAGTGCAACCCCGTCACTTTGATCGAATCATTGGAAACGTCGGCGGGGCGCGATGTGTGCGATTTTAAGATTAAAGGTGGCTCACGGTCCAGAAGAAGTAAAATAGCTGTCGCATGTTGATTGGCTCTATTTTTAATAGTGTAGGTGTCAGGCGGGGGGAGGTCACCCTTTCCCCTCAGTTAGTTGGTTAACTGATGCATGAGAGTGTCGTGATGTCTGTATTTAGAGGCGTGTGGAGTGTGCGCAAAAATGGCCTAATTAATTTCGTTGTGTGAGTGTAGTGTATAGCTCCAAGGCCGCACATACCCGGCTGACCAAGCAGGCATATCATCGTGTAAGTTTACCGATGTGTAGGAGAAATTACATAGATTAGTAAACACCTGGCCGCCTTAAGGACCGAACTATTGCGTTCCAATATAGTTCGGTCAAAGTTAGGCTTAACCAGTATTGCTGTAGCTAGCCCCCAGGCTGTTGTCATCTAAACCTGAAAAATAGAAAGTGAAATTAGTAAATGAATGTCATCCTATTCTATTATTGTTCGAGCAGAGAGATGCCCTCGTCCAGTGGTTTGTTTTTTTATATATATATTTTTATATATTTTTTTTTGTGCAATTCAAAAACCCATGCCTTCCGAAACGCGGCCGGCACTGGAGGTGAAGCCTGCCAGGCGGGTCTCGCCCTTCAGGCATAGGGAGTCAGCCCTAACACACAGGCAGTGAACCTCTACGTGGGTCAAAACCTACACCTGCATGCTTCGGACCATTTCGAATTAGCAAGAAAATGAAAAGTTACATTAATGAATTAATTAAAAATGGCTGGGGAAAACAACTAGCAAGGACTAGTGGAGGAGGTGGGGGAAGGAAAGATTTGGTAATTAAAGGAATTTGGGCCTGCGGTCGAGTTGTCGCTGGTTTATAATTAGAGCCCCGCTGGGTCAAAGGTAGTGTTGACGCAATAAAATAGAGCCCCGCTGGGCCAAAAGTAGTGTTGACGCAATATTTACGAGTCCTGGGCATCATAGGCGTGCGCACGGTAGGTGCCACAGGTGCCTTGGCACCACCATTAGGGTTAACGTTATTTTGTTTTTTTACAAGCATAAATAATACATACTTACAAAAAACCGTATTATTTCCAAAAACTATGTTTTTCAATCGTGTCGAGTTACAGATATGTGCTCATAACACTATCAGTATATCAATTATCAATCGAATCAACTATACACACGGAAACAAGCCAGGTGCAATTACTTGTGTTGTACACGCGGGCCGCGGCTACGAAACTTCTGAAATGTAAACACTTCATAGTTCTCCTCGAATTACATAGAATGCGCGCTCGGTGTCCACTGTTCACTCCACTCGGCAGACGCGCGGAATAATATTCGCCATCCGCCAGGGTTTATTTAAAAAAAAAAGAGAGAGTTTAGATAGTTAAAAGGATAGGCTTACTCGATGACTTATATGCAGTCGCCGAAAAAACTTTTTTGTTGTATTCCAAAAGTTGAAACTTTTGCTCACTCTTATTTGTGTATTTTTATTATTTTAATATTTTACATATTTTAGGTATGTTACAAAAACTCCCTTCATTTGTTGATTTTAAAACTTAACATTTGAGAATGTTTTATCTATTATTTATTTGGCGTCTTCAGAAAACATATAGATATAAGTATAGTTTTTCAAAGCCACCAGCATTAATTCCTGCAAACAATTTGTGCAATTTACTTTATGCTTCAACAAAGATTAAAACAGTAAATAGTTTAGTAGTTTTCCTGGTGATTATAACGTTCAAAGCCATAATTTGTCATAAAAAATGTTAAAATTTTTACATCTGTGTATTTAATGTTTTTGTTCGGAAACACCTTAAATAGCACCATTTTGCGCTTTCAAATCCAAATATTTCCGGGGGAGGACCCCCGGACCCCCCGCTTTAGGCTCGGGGTCCGTGAATGACAGGGCTGTTGTGTAATCTGGCACCACCAATACTGAAGTCCTGCGCACGCCTATGCTGGGCATGTCAATCATTGGCTAGTCCAATGTTGATTATTTGCACCGCAGGACGTAGACAGGCACATCGGGCCAGAGAGAAACGTCTGCTATGTTTGCTAAGTTGCCCTGCGTACATGGGATGTGTGGATTCTAGTATAACCTGGCTTAGGCGAGTCGCGGTTTTTTAAACTGTCGCTGTGCAGCTGGGTCGTAGTCCGCAAGTGAATTCATATAAGTATTGGCATGTTCAGGGAGCTGGCCATAAAAAGACCTGTTTTGCCGTTTTATATATTCCTCTACATACTCTACTTTGAGTAGCTGGTATACTTCTAGTGTGCTGGTGTACCAGCCGCAATCTGCAATGGCTCTAAGAAATTTATTTTGAGTGACCTGTACTTTATCGATATGGCATTTTGCTGCATAGCCCCAGATTTCGCAAGCATATAATAATTGAGGGCGAACTATTTGTAAATACAGCTGTAATTTTTTCTTTCTAGGAAATTGGGGGGCCTTAAACATTGAGTATAGGCTGCGCAAAGTGCCTCGCGCAAACTGTGTCACCTTAGTGGCGTGAACTTTCCAGGTGAGCCTGGTATCTAGAGTTAAACCTAAATATCTAGCCGATTTAACAAATGGTATGGCTTGATTAAAAATTTTTAATTCGCGGTCGGGGGCGGTGTATTTTTTAGTTAAAATTAAAGTTGTGGACTTGGCTCCATTTATTTTAATGCGCCAGCGAGTGTACCATTGTGCGAGTGAGGTAAGCTGCCTCTGAACTTTGGTTAAAGCAAACTTCAAATTCGGGGATTGATATATTATTGCAGTGTCGTCTGCATATAATTGCACGTGGGCATGTTCCCGCGGGATGTCGGCTGTGTAAACATTATAGAAAAAGGGTGAGAGTGGGGACCCCTGCGGCACACCTGCTGTCAGCTCCCGAGTGGATGATTTCGCCCCCTCTATTGATACAAAAAATTCTCGACGCCATAAATAGTGGGCCACCAGATGAATAGAGAAGGGATTTTTTTTTTTAAATTTTCCTAACCTAAGTTAAAACTAAGTGTTTTGGGAGGGGTCCGGGTTAGGGAGAGACTCTAAGTGCGTCTCAGGCCGAAGCCTATACGCTCTAATCATGCAGGGGGTACCATGCAGAAAAGGGAACATGCATCGTGTGCTAGGAGGGGGATTGGCCAGCCATGGCAGCGATTGGCGCCATGACTAACTCCCCTCACTGACTATTCTAGACTAAAACTAGATAAGTTGGGCCCAGGTAAAACCTGCATAGACACAGGGAAAACCCTGGGCACTTACATGCGGGATGCAAAATTTCATGCATTAATTACATGCGGGTTGGCTACGGGAATAGAAGGATGGCTCAGGAAGAAGAGTTGGAAGAGTAGAAAATATCTACTAAGCAATGGCGGGCACTTGGACATTTTTGTCCGCATTTGGGTGTTTGGTCATGACTGGTTTTTTAGGGGGCGACTTCGTCGTTTCCCCCAGGCTGCCAGCCAGCCAGGTGAGCTGAAAGAAAGAAAGGTACATCTTACAACTATAATTTATATGGCCGCAGCTCCCAGGTTGCCCCAGTTACCACGGCCATGTATGCCCGACACACTGTGCTGCCAGCCTGGGCATGTCAATCATTGGCTAGTCCAATGTTGATTATTTGCACCGCAGGACGTGGTCAGGCACATAGTCGGGCACCTATTCTTCGATAGTGTGTCTGCTCACTTAATTAAGAAATAAACATTCCTATGAGAGTGGGGAATTTGTGTGTTGGTGTATTCATTAGGGCCCCGATGGGCCAAAAATCAATTAGGGCCCCGCTGGGCCAAAAAAATTCATTAGGGCCCCGATGGGCCAAAAAGCATGTTTGTCGCCGGGTGCGGGGGGGGGGGGGGGAATTAATTCAGTCACAATGTGCTGCCAGCCTGAGCATGTCAATCATTGGCTAGTCCAATGTTGCATATTTGCACTCCAGGACGTGGTCAGGCACATGTTCAGAATTTTATTACTTAATGCTAATATAAGGACTTAAAGTTATGTCTTAAGAAATTAAAATGCTTAATACTAAGTCTGGAGCTGCCAGAAATACGAGTGTAAAAACTGCGCGATTCTTAAGCAGAATTTTCTCGCCAGTCCGCAACCACAGAGTTGGGGTCGGGCCTCGGCTGAGCGCAGGTGCGCTGTGATTGGCCGGAGCCTCCAGCCAATCACGGGCCACTACGGTGGTCGATGCGCCAGGATGGATTTCGGGCGTTTGTATTTTTGTGTTTCGTCGGGATCATAATTTCCGAGTGAGGAAATATGCGGATTTAAACTATTTACGCATTTATCGTAAAAAGTTTGTGTTGTACGAGTGTAAAAGTCTTGCAAAGTCTCTGACTCGGTTTCACGATGCAATGCTTCTACAGGGCAGTATCGTGGGGCGTCTGTGGCGATTCGAATGCACCTATTCTGAATCCTCTGCAGTTTTATTAGGTGTGTGGGGGCAGATGTTGCCCAGACTGGGGCTGCATATGTAATTATTGGGCGTATTAGAGCATTGTACAGCAGTAGGCCGGTTTTAACCTTGCTGCCGCATCGTCTACTCATTACTGGATATAGTGCACTGATCCTAGCCTGCGCTTGCGCTCGCCTAGTGTCAATGTGATTGCGCCAGAGTAGTTTCCTATCCATGTGAACACCTAGATATTTCACTACATCCTTATGCGGTATTTGTTCGTCAAACAAACGTATTTGCGGCCTGTGTTCTACAGGCGGGAGATTTTTACGAGTAAATACAATAGCCTCTGATTTCGTTGTATTTACTTTTATACGCCAAGTCGTGCACCATTGTTCGAACTCAGTGAGCGCGACTTGCAGTCTGTTGGTAGCTAGCTGGAGGTTGTGGGACCTGCTATACAGCACTGTGTCATCTGCATAACAGCCCAGCTTTACTAGTCGGTGTGCGGGGCGTGGCATGTCACTGACATATATATTAAAGAGTACAGGGCCTAAGATGCTTCCCTGTGGTACACCTGCTCTTATTTGTTTTATGTCTGACAGAGCTCCTTCAGTAGATACTCTAAAGGTTCTGTCTGCTAAATAGGACGCGACTAGTTTAATATAACAGTCTGGAAATCCTGTTTGGTAGAGTTCGTAGATTAGCCCCGCATGAAATACTCTGTCGAAGGCTTTCTCTACGTCTATAAACGTAGCGACTACATAATCCTGTACATTAAATGCGCTTGTGATTTCTTCTGTCAGGCGCACGAGCTGATGTACTGTCGAGTGTGTACTGCGAAAGCCGAACTGTTCATCCGGCAGTATGTTATTCTCGTGGATGTGCACATTAAGTCTGTGTAGTATAATACTCTCCACGACTTTAGACACAGTACTTAGCAGACTGATAGGTCTGTAATTCTGTGGCAGTGTTTATTTTTACCTGGCTTGTGAAAGACTATAACTCTAGCCTCTTTCCACTGTGAGGGAAAAATATTTAACCGAAACATTGCATTGATGCACTCGGCTAGATATTCGAGTGTTTCGTTCGGGAGTTGTTTGAGAACAACTGCCTGTATGCCGTCATTCCCGGGAGCTTTTCGCGGCTTCATTTTCTTGATAGCACGCTTTATTTCTTGCGCCTGTGTAAGTAAAGGCTCAGAGGTTGTGGGCAGTCGCAATTTAACACGGAGTTCGCGGTAAATTTGCGCCGTGAATATCCTGTCGCAGGGCTGCATGTTGGGCTGGAATGCTGCTTCCAGTGTGTCGGCGAAAGCTTGTGCCTTATCATAGGGCTGAAAAACTACACCATTGTTTGTTTCAAGGGGCGGGATTTTGTCCGATTTATTTAAAATCCGCTTCGTCATTGTCCAGGCACTTCCGTCCTGGGTGTCGAGTCGCGCGATTTTAGTTTCCCACTGGCTGCCTCGCCAGAGTGAGATTTCATCTGAAATGATTGTTTGTAGTTCGTTTATTCGGCGTTTCGTCTCTTGTGTACGACGCCGTGTGTATTCACGCCGCAGTCGATTTTTTTGTGAAATCAAGCTGCGGATGTATTCTGGCAGCTCGTCGTGTGCTAACCTAACCTCCTTTTCTGGGATGCACTGGCTAATACCATCCTGGATTTTTTCTGTTAGTTCTAATATCGCGGAATTTAAATTATCGCTGTTTTCAATAGTTATTTCGGCCACGTCGGGGAGATTTACTGTTAAATAGTTTTTAAATTGTTGCCAGTCCGCGTTTTTATAGTCCCTGATTTTTCGTGGCTGGTTGGAGTCTATATTTGCGTCATCAAATTTTAAATGGACAGGGAAATGATCCGATGACATGTCGTGTACAACCTCGAGTTCGAATCCCGTGTTGACACGTTTGTTCAGGGCGATATCTAAAATATCAGGCATGTCGTTCAGTCGACCAGAGTCATGCGTGGGCTCTGAGGGAGCATGTACAGTGTAGTTTTTGTTGAGTTGGTGAGTGTAGAGTAGTCTGCCGTTCGCTGTAGCGCGCCTGCAGTTCCACTCTATGTGTTTGGCATTGATATCGCCTACAGCAAGGAAGCTCGGGGCCGCTCCATATAAAGTATCCAGGTCTGCCTCGCTGAGGGACCTGCCTGGTGGGGCGTACATTGCAATTAATTTAATTTGTTGCCGATTTATATTTAAATTAATTCCTATAGCCTCCAGTTGTTGGAAATCAGGGAGCTGGCAGGCAGTGTGTTGTACACTAGTGTGTACAGCAAGGGCTACTCCACCGCCTCGTGCGTCTCGATCGCGCCTATAAATGACATAATTTAATATTGTCAGCCTGTCTGTCGGAGTCAGATGCGTTTCGTTTATCGCAGCTATTTTTATTTTATGTTTATCCAGGTGGTTGATAAATTCCGGTAGTTTATTTTTAATGCCGCGTGCATTCCAGAAGAGGAGGGAATGTAACTTAAGACTAGTGGCTGCGTGTGTGCTGCAACTCGGTGCCGAATTATTGTAGGTCATCGACGACGACCCCAGCAAGCGCACACACGCAATCCATGGTGGCACGTATTTTGTCGGCCATGGATTTGGAAGTGTCTAGCCAGATGACTAGAAGCTGGCACAGAGGGCCGATGGCACTCTGCAGTTGGGCGTTGCCTCTGATGGCCTCGTGGGTGAGGATGACCGCCTGGATGTCCGCGAGCTGCGGTGCCTGGGCGCTGGTGGACGGTGTCGGCTGGGCAGTTGGCAGCTCTGGTGCTGCATCGACTGCCATTGCTGCCACGGGTGCGGCCTGCGGCTGTGTGGGGGCTGGCGTTCTCTTCGCCGGTGTTGGTGCTGGCTTGGTGGCTGTCAGCTTGTCCTGGGCGGGCTGTCGGGGCCTGTCCTGGGTGGGGCGCGGGGGCTTTCCTTGGCCATTTTTGTGGCCCGTGGGGTTCTTCTTGAACCCCTTCTTCCTCTGCCACGGGTTGTTGGCAAGCACTGGGTAGTCCAGCTCATTGTGGCTGGGCTCCCAGTGCTGCTGCAGGGGCGCAAACCGGCTCCCGCTGGCCTGCGCCAGGTAGTCGCCGAAGCACGGCGGCGGTGGGCCCCAGGGGTTGTGTCTTGGGGGGGCGTGATGTCCCTGCGGTGTCTGCTGTTGAGGCTGGGGCTGGTTGGTGGCGCGCGTGTTGTCGCGCATGTCGCGGCGGGACTGTAGCTCCCGCTTCTTTCGTTCTTGGGGGGGAAGGTGCCTCCGTGTTTCCTTCTTGTACGCACTGCACCCCTTGAAATTGACGCAGTGCGGTTCCTCGCAGTGAGCACACTTTTTGTGCTCCTGCTGGCCCCCGTGCGGGCATTCGGTGGCGCAGTGCGGGCCACTGCACCATCTGCAGACTGGTGCCGCACTGCAGCCTTTGCCCACGTGGTTAAAACGTTGGCAGTTGCTGCACTGCGCAGGGCCCTTTGGTCGCCTGTAGTCGTCCACGCGAATCCGCATTCCAGCGAATTCGCGCAGAGCCTGTATGGTCGCTGAGTCGCACGACTGCGGCACCTCAATGACGAGGGCGTCGCACTTCTCCCGCCTCCGCCTGTTCTCCAGGAACCAATGGTTCTGGACGGGTAGGTTCAGTGCGGCGAACTCCTCTTGTAGGAAGTCCGTTGGTGTGTGACGGTGTACGCCGCGCAGTACGAATTTTTTCGGTACTTCGGGCTGTTGCAGAAGCACCGAATGCTGCGCACCAATGGCCTGAAGGGCCTTGATCGCACGCGTGTAGTCCGCGATGGTGGCGGTGTGGACCATGATTTCGTCCTTCCCGCGGTTTGTGCAGGTGAAGCGCTCGGTGAGGGCGTTTCTGAGTGCATGGTACACTCGCGGGTATTGGTGCCCCTGGTCAAGGAACACATAGAGTGGCTTGACGCGAGGGGCCTTGGGCGCTGCCGCAGGTGGCTGTTGGTTGGGGGGGGGGGGCGGGGCACGCCTGCTCGGTAGAGGAAGAGGCCGCCATCTCGTGGTGCGACCTCTTCGCCTTTTTCGTGGCGACTGTCTGCCAGTCGCCATCGGTTGCATCCTCCTGAGGGGAGGGCATTGTGTCGTCCATTTCTGTCATACTAAGTCCGTGCCTCACACTCTAGCGCACCCACTGACCGTCCCCCGGGGCTAAGTTAGCCGGGTTCAGGCTAGGCTGTAGGGGATCTAACTCCCCGGGTGTCACAGAGCTCGTTGGTCGTCAATAACTTTATACTTAACCTTTACAGCACAACTGTAATCGCCTGTGCGCACTAGGCACACAGGCACCTTTCAAGAACGTCTACTGCCAGCCGTGATAGCACCGAGAAGTGCTATCAACAACTGCACAAGGAAGACCGCTGGAGCTGCTCCGGGGCACGTCCGTCCTCTACCAAGGCGCAGCTGGAACCTTATAGAGAAGGGGCTGCCGCCGATCCATCATATTGCCATCCGGGGCAGTTAGTGTGTGTGCGAGACCAGAAACCGAAGTTTCTATAACTCGCTTAGTGCATTGTAAATCAGGTGCACCCCACACTTTTGTAGAATCACTTGGATCAACGGGCGGGGCGCGTGTCTTGTGGGATAAGTTTGGCACACGGGCCTGTGTGTGCGCTGGTAGGTTGTGTAATGCTAGAAAAAATTACGTGTACCTAATTCGGCGGGGGAGAGAAGCTCCCCACCAGCTAGATCGGCTAACTGGCGTGATGTAGTGTCGTGTTGGTGTGCAATAGAGGCTTGTCGGTGTGCTGTAATTTCAAGTGACCTAGTTAAATTCGGGTGTGGCGTGTAGTGTAAAGCTGTGCAAGCCGCTCCTACGAACCCCTGGGAACACAGAAACATGCTAGGGTAGTTAGCCCATTATTGCATGTAACAAGGTAGTTCAGGCCGTCACTTCACACAGGCATATCATCGTGTGGTCGTGTTGGTGATACGGTAAAAGAAATTACATAGATTAGTAAACACCTGGCCGCCTTAAGGACCGAACTATTGCGTTCCAATATAGTTCGGTCAAAGTTAGGCTAAACCAGTATTGCTGTAGCTAGCCCCCTGGCTGTTGTCTTCTAAACCTGAAAAATAGAAAGTGAAATTAATAAATGAAGGTCGTCCTATTCTATTATTGTTCGAGCAGAGAGATGCCCTCGTCCAGTATTTTTTTTTTTATTTATTTAATTTTTTTTTGTTTTTAATTTTTATATATATTTTTTATTTTATTTTATTATTTTATAATTTTTTTTTATTTTTATTTTTTTTATTTTTAAATCTAGACTTAAAGCTACTGTACAAGCCCCCAGAGCCCTGCCCTGACAGGCATGCATGCCTCTCGGCCCGGATCCCCAGCGAGGGCTGGGGCAGCTCCCTCTGCCAGTTCACCTGCATGATTCTGCCTTGACAAGGTGCTACGACATGTGTGTGGATTGTCGCGCGTGTTGTAGTGGTGTGGCTGTAAAATGTTACGTACCCCGGGGAAGGGAAAATTAATTAGGTGATGATGGATTTACGGAACTAGCTTTTTTTTAATTCAAAATCCCATGCCTTTCCGAAACGCGGCCGGCACTGGAGGTGAAGCCTGCCAGGCGGGTCTCGCCCTTCAGACATAGGGAGTCAGCCCTAACAACACAGGCAGTGAATCTCCCGGGAGCCAAAACCTACACCTGCGTGCTTCGGACCATTTTGAATTAGCTAGGAGAGAGAAAAATGCAGAGAATGTAAGAAATTTAATTTGCTATTATTAAGTGGTGAGCTATAAGTGTATTTTATTGTTATGATTCAAAATCCCCTGCCTTTCCGAAACGCGGCCGGCATTGGAGGTGAAACCTACCAGGCGGACCGCGCCCTTCAGACACAAGGAGTCAGCCCTAACATCACAGGCAGTGAACCCGAGGGGGCCGCACATACCTGCGTGCTTTGGACCATTTTGAATCGAAAGAAGTGGAGTTAATGATGCTGAAGTTATTTTGTAGCTTGTATTTATTTATTTTTATTGTTGTTATTATATATAGAAATTATAATTGTTTCACAATTCAAAATCCCATGCCTTTCCGAAACGCGGCCGGCACTGGAGGTGAAGCCTGCCAGGCGGGTCTCGCCCTTCAGGCATAGGGAGTCAGCCCTAACAACACAGGCAGTGAATCTCCCGGGAGCCAAAACCTACACCTGCGTGCTTCGGACCATTTTGAATTGTATAGGCCGTGTAAACTTTAAACTTTAAACTGTAGGCTCTGCGCGGTGTGAACACGCCCGGAGCTGGAATGCGACTGCCTTGGTGTCGGGAGAAAAAAAAACAGTTTTGTTTGGGGGCCCCCAGCGCCCCGACCAATCAGAGAGCTTCTAGGCCTGTGATTGGCCGGGGCCCCGAAACCCCCCGCACGAGGTGTTCGGAGAGCTATTTTATGTAATTTAAAATTTATTGAAGACTTTTTTTAAAAACTGAATCCATGTCGCTTTCGTTTTGTAATAATTATTGTTTTAATTTAATCGAGGTTTTTTATGTTTTCGTTGCTCGGACGGGTCGTAAATCGCTATTGAATTTATCAGTGCGTTTTCGTGCTGTGGTAAATCTAGGTACATTTTATTATTATTCTTTGATATTATTTCGCGGATGTACGGAATTTTAAGTGCGTTGTGAATAGTTTCGTTACTCGTAAATCTGTTACAGTCTAAAATGGCCCTTAGGAAATTATTCTGTTTAACTTGTAGCCGATTTATATGGTGATTTGCAGCATAGCCCCAGACCTCGCAACCATATAGCAACTGCGGGCGTACAATTTGAGTGTAAAGTTGGAGTTTTTTCCTGCGTGGTAAATTAGGTGCTTTTAACATTGGGTACAGGCTTCTTAAGGATCCTGTTGCAATGTTTGTTGCTCGAGTAATGTGTTTGCTCCATAGTAATGTCCTGTCTAGCGTGAGTCCTAGATATTTTGCCTGTGAAACATTAGGAATAGGTTGGTGAAAAATTTCTAGTTCCCTGTCTGGTCTGCCTCTACGTTTTGAAATTACAAGCGTGGTTGATTTAGCTGCATTAATTTTAATTCGCCACCGAGTGTAGTATTGCTCAAGTGCAGTTAGCTGCCTTTGGACGCATACCATGGCATATCTTAGGTTACCAGATTGTTTAATTATGGCTGTATCATCCGCATACATCTGTACGTAGGCGTTTGCATGCGGTATGTCGGCTGTGTAAATATTATAGAAGAAAGGAGAGAGTGGGGAGCCTTGTGGCACTCCAGCTGTAAGTTCGCGAGTAGTCGATTTAGCCCCGTCCAGAGCAACATAAAAGTTACGACGCCATAGATAGTGGGCCACCAGGTATATATATGTGTCTGGAAAATTGAAGTTTATTAATTTTTTAATAAGACCCGGAATCCAGACTTTGTCGAATGCTTTTTCTGCGTCGAGCATTGTCATTACTGTGTAGGCTTTAGATGGGTTATTAAATCCGTCGGTAGCATCTTCAACGATTTTAATTAAGGGGTGGATTGTTGAGTGACCTTTCCTGAAACCAAACTGAATGTCTGGAATCACGTCGTGTTCCTCTGCGTGTGTTTGAAGGCGCGAGAGTAAGGCTTTTTCAAAAATTTTACTCATACTGTTTAGAAGACTTATAGGTCGCCTGTTTTCTGGGATGGCTGGGTTTTTCCCTGGTTTAGGAATTGTGATTATTTTTGCAAGTTTCCAGGAATCGGGGTAAGTTTTGTGTGTTAGTATTGCGTTGAATATCGCCAGTAAATATTCGAGTGCCTCTAGAGGGAGTTTTTTAAGTGTTTCGTAATTTATTGCGTCCGTGCCGCCTGATTTGTTGTTCGGACTGGCTTTAATTAGCTTTAAAAGTTCCCTTAACGTTATGGGTTCAGGAACAGACTGCGTGCCTGTTTGTAAAAACTTATTTACCGCCTGTGTTGTTGTTAAAGTGAAGTTTCTGTCATTTACGTCTGTGTTCGGGGAGAATTGTTTCTCCAGTAGGTCTGCGACTGCGTTGGCCTTGTCTTCTGCGATGTATTTAGCCCCGGTGGCTGTTATAATAGCTGGGGTTGAAATAAATTTTTTGTTGCCGCGGAGCCTGCGAGATAGTTTCCACATTTCCTGCGGTTTTGTGGCTACTTCGTTTATTAAGTTTCCGAATTGATTTATTTTTTCCTGTTTTAATTTGCGCTGTACGAGATTATTCAGTCTGTTGTATTCGTTTCTGGCTTCTGTTGTGCGGAGCCTTTGTGCTCTGTTTCTGGCTTGCCGCCTAAGAGAAATGTAATAATCCAGATCGGGGTAGTGTGTTCGAGTGAACTGCCTTTTTGTTTCAAAGCGAGAGTGTTTTTTAATGGCATTTTTTACTGTGTCCGTGAAAAGTTTTACGTGTGGATTTATTTCCTCGGGTGAATTTATTTCGGGGGGCTGATTTAGGGTGTCTATAAGTTCTATCTTAAACCCGTCCCAATCTGTAATCTTTAGTTTATTATTAAAGAGTTGTATGTTGGATGTAGCATTAAAAGTTATTTGTGTTAGCACCGGTAAATGATCGGAGTTTAGTTCATCTAAGGTTTCTGTATTTATCTGAGCGTTTGGAATGTTGGTTAGGGCTATGTCTAAAATTTCTGGGGTGCCACCATTTACTGGATAGCATGTCGGGGAGTCAGGCGCAATAATGATGTAGTTTCCTGCAACCGCGTGGCCGTGTAGAATGTTCCCGTTGGCGTTTGTTTGGGTGCAGCCCCAGTCAGTGTGTTTGCTGTTTAAGTCTCCTGCTATAAAAAATTGATCTTCGACTTCCATTAATTTATTGAGGTCCTGTGGTGTGAGTGGGTCTTGTGGCGTCTTGTATACCGCGGACATGCAAACATGCGAATTATTATTACGGACGTTTATGCTGGTGGCCTCAATGTGTTGTAGTCCATTTATTGTTATCGGGTGGTGGTGAATTCCGTGTTTTATTAGTATGGCTGTACCGCCGCCGTGGAGTGCGGGGCGGTCTGTTCTGTATATTGTGTAGCCGCATATGTACGCTCGCATGTGTGGTTTTAGAAAAGTTTCAGAGATGAAAGCGACATCGATTCCGTATACAAAAAGTAACTGTTCCAGTTCATATATTTTATTTTGGAGGCCGTGTGCATTGAAAATTAGGACCTGTAAAAGCTTCCCCGGGTTCTGTGCCATTTTAAGGTGTAGCGAGATTCAGGATTGCGGATAGTAAGATCATCTGTCGCTTCGATGCGTCTGTTTCAGCTCGGATGGCGGCGTAGTGTGGCGAGAGTGTAGCAATGAGCTGTGAGAAATTGCAGAGTTTCAGAATCTCTGCCAGCTCGAATAGATCACCGACGGTGTTACCTTCTACTCTGTTCTGCGCTGGAGTGTGTGTGGTGCGTGGTTCCTTCACGGCTTGCGAATATTTACGCTCCGATCGTGTCAGCTCGGTGGTTGTTGTTTGCGGCTGTGTCTGTGGCTTGTTGACCACCTGGGCGCGCGGCTGTGCGTGAGCGGGGCGGGTGGGGGGGAACTCCACCTGGCTGTGCGTGGCTGGCGGTTGTTGTTTTGTCTGCGCCTGTGTCTGCACGGATTGTCGCTGTGACCTACTCGTGACCATTTTCAAAAATACTGGACACTGCTTCCATGCTGCAGTGTGTCCCCGCACTTTACAGTTAAAGCAGAATTTATCTGCGTCGTCAGCTTTCGGGCAGTCCTTTCGGGTGTGATTTTCGCCACACCTGACGCATCGCGGTGGCTTACTGCAGCGAGTGTGGGTGTGATCAAATTCACCACAGCGCTTGCACTGGGCGATGTCTTGTGGGCGGGCCTGGTATTTTTGAATAGTCACTGTCGTATAGTGAAGTGTACGAACGGCGAGAATGTTGACGTCAGAGGCCGCGACTGTCGCGCAGAAAGTTCCCGACCTAAATCGTTGTTGCTGCCCTGTGGCGTCTGACCGGGTGACTTCGAAATTACGCACGTCATGAACTACGAATCCCTTCTCCGTCAGTTCCGCGGCAATGTCGGCCTCGACGACCTCCGGGTACAATCCCTTAATAACGACCTTTGTGTTGCGCTCGTCGGGATGCGCAAACGTGTGGTGGTAGATGTTGTGGCCTTTCAGGTATGAGAGAGCTTGAGAGTAGCCCTCTCTGTTCTCAAATGTCAGTCGCAGCTCTCTCCTGCGCGTGATCGTGTTCCTGAACGCGATTCTGTGTGTGTTCAGGAAAGTTGCGATCTCCTTGAGCTTCGCAACTTCCCTGACCATTATCGGTACACCCCTGTACCGTGTGCCGGCCGCGGTTGTGGTCTGTGGTTGTGCACTTGTCTGTGGTTGTGTGTCGGCAGGCAAATTTGCCAGCACGCCGTAGCTGTTCTGCAGCGGGATTGCGGATGTCGCTGCTGTGTGTTGTTGTGCGGAGCCGCGCCTCGAAATCCGCGCGTCCTCACTGTTCGCCAGTACCGTCTCCCGACGCCTACCGAGTGATGTGCTCCGGTTTCCCCTCAAGGCCTTTTTACCCGAGACCTGTTGGAAGTCGATCTCATCGTCAGCGCGTTCGCGTTTGGCGTTAGCCTGTTGGGTTTCCATGGCCTGTTCGTGTGTTGTTGTACTCGTACTCGCCATGATCCCTGTCCCTGTCGCGGTTCCGATTCGCGGGCTATCCGACCCGCCGGGTCGCCTAATACCTGAAGCAGTGGTGGCTGACAAACACTGATATGAACAGCGAAGCTAGGCCTTAGAGAGGCTGTCCTCTCTGCACCACTGCCTGGTGCGAAGTGTGAGAGAAGGGGCTGGAAAATGAGGGTATTTATCAGAGAAAGGGCTACATCTTGCTCAGCCAATGACAGACGAGCTGTCTCCGCATTGGCTGTGCACCATGTAGTTAAAGCGGATTGGTTATGGTGGGTTGAGTATTGGCTATTGTTTTGTGCTGCAGGGATGTTTCTCTCTTTATCAAAGGGATCCACATATTTTTTAATTCAATGCTCTGCTGGCTAAAAATATTTTTATTGCTAATAATGTGGGCTGATTCCTGTTTCGGAATATTTTGTGGTGTTCATATCCTTGTTGACAACAGCAATTGTTTGCTTAATTTTGTGTGTTTTTTGCCTTTTTTTGAGTATTTTTATTTATTTAATTTATTTATTAGTTTTTCTTCAACAGGAAAAGTTCTTAGCAATGGCGTATGTCCAAAAACTTACATCAAGTCATTGTCATGGAGACGAAGTACCCACTGTTTCCCGGGCTTAAACACCAATCAACATTGATAATCAGTTTATTATTAATTATAAATTATTAATACCATTAATCGAAATAAAAACCATCCTATCTCTCAAGTAAGAAAAAAATTACACATAAATGCAAATTTTCATCGAAATCGGTTGACTTGGTGAAGAGTTCACCGGAAACAAACATCATGACACTGGATTTATATATATATATATATATATATATATATATATATATATATATATATATATATTAAGATGGTAGGTTTTGACATTTAGGAAAAATAAAATGTCTATAGCAAAATGGCAGTTTTATGTATAACACATAACATATGTATAACAAACACTTAGGCGTATTGACATTAATTCAAATTGCACAACATTACAAACAATTTTATGTAATTATTTCAAACTAGCTGAACCCGCCCGCTTCGCTGGATGTGAAATAAGGTAACTGCATTGAAGGCAAATAATTAAGTAATGACTGTTATACGAAAGACCCCATTAAAATTCGTATAGTAGTTGTGTAGAACAACGCGTATAAACAGACAGACGGAGAGAAAAAGAACTACTATTTTACTATAGTAAGATAGATAAATTATTCTTACATGTTCGCATACATAGCCCTATACCTATAACTATATGTAGCTGCTGCCCACGACCTTTTTCCGCATGGAATTTTGTATTTTCTTGCACCATTTAGAAATTTGAACATTATAACATAACAGTTGATACAGTTGTAGTAGTTTTCTTATGTTCACAAATGATAATTTTTCTCACCTATATTTCAGTCTTTGCAATAAAATATGTTACTACCTAAATTTGGGGTAAATATGTTTCTACTTTCAAATGTAATGTCGGGAAGACACTTCATAAAATTTCTTTGTAAACTACATTTACTGTTTTCCCGTCTTGAGCTAGAATGTAAAGATTGTCTCCATTATTGACCCGCGAGCAAGCCACATACATCTGGACGTGGGAAAAACAATCAGACCTTAAGTCGACACCAACTACCTTAAGGCTCTGACCCTGAGACTTATTTGTCATCGCGAAACAAACTGCTATTGGAAACTGTGTGCGCTTGAACCCGAACGGGAAGTTATTTGGGATGACCGGTATGCGTGGTATGAAAACAGTTTCACCTGAGCCACATCCAGTAAGAATCTCAGCTTCGATTATATTTCGTTGTAGAGCAGTTACTTGAATTCGGGTTCCATTGCACAATTTTGGGGGAGTAAGGTTCCTCAGAAGCATTATTGGAACACCGACTTTGAGAACAATTTTGTGAACAGGAAGACCACTTGGATTGAGAGAACTCAAAAACTCAACTGGATAATTAGTGGCGTCGTCCTGATTAAGGACGCTGTTAAACGATGTGTAAACCACTTCAGCCCCATTCAATTCGTTTAAAATTTTTTCATTGATTGTAGCAGCTTGGTCATTTCTTGGAGTGAGTATGGCACATTCACATAACCACGTATGTTCCTGATTTTGTATGTTTAACAGATTCCCGAATACCGAACGTATGAGTTCGTCTCCTGAAGATACGACTCTGCCAAGTATTTTTGGAAGTGTCACCTGACCGTGTTGCTCAGGGAGGGCACCTTCTCCAACTTTTAATAGAACACCGGAAAATTCTTGCGCATGAGAATTACCACCCAGCTGTGCTCTCATGTTAATTGTTAATTGCAGTTTTTTTTATTTGAGGCCAGAGGTAAGAATTCTTCAGTGAAGCTTTGATTTCATCGGCGCTAGTCCCTCGACTTGCAACTGGTATAGTTTGCCGAAAATCTCCAGAAAAGATTAGTGTGACATTCCCCATGGGCCTTTCATCGCGCCTAATGTCCCGTAGTGTCCTGTCCACAGCTTCAACTGCTTTTTTTATTCGCCATCGTGCATTCATCCCAAACGATTTGAGAGCAATCTTGTAACACTTTTGCCATATCACAATTTCTTGTTATCGAACATGTTAGTGATTTCATGAAATAAATCATTCAACGATAAAAGCTGTTTATTTAATTTAATTAAGCGGATGGGTTCGCCCCAAGGAGAATATTGACGCGGCGAGACCTCATGGACATAGAGAAATGACACACGCTCACTATTTTATGTGTCTATGAAACATGATTTTTTTCCTGCAATTTAAATTGTAATATACAAAAAGGGTATTAAAAATTGAAAAAAATATGGCGACACTACAAACTGTCAGGATCTGTATTTTTTTCTTACTCTCTACTTAGTTCCTTACAATAGCAAAACTTAATGGCTTCTTATAATGATTATATTTTATGTCATAAAATTAAGATTTCTTTTCTTTCCTTGAGCCGATTTTGATGAAATACAGCTTATATTTCTTTCTCTACTACGCTCAAGTTAACTTGAAAACCCCATTAAAATTCGTATAGTAGTGTTGTAGAACACCGCGTACAAACAGACAGACAGACAGAAAAAAAAAACTACTGTTTTATTATAGTATAGATTAAGTTCAAAAATCAAGATAAAAAAACAGCAATTTTTAGTGGGAAACTTATGGCTGTTTGTCCATGATAAAACTTTCAATATCAGGGTGAATGTTACTTGACAGCATTTGATCACGTTCCACCTGCAACGTCGTCACATACCGCTTGTAGTCCTACTGTACGCGTATTTAACGTTGCAAATTGGGCTGGCGGCCATACTGATCGCAAGTCTGGATCTGGTAATGTGTTTCAATTGTTTGATTGTTTAGAACAATGTTCATCAACGATGCAGAAGTCCATTGACTTGTTTTATACCGAGGCAAAATATGTTGCAATAAGAAATCGTGTCAATGAAGTTTTGTGGTTTAAAGGCTTGTTTGATCAAATTGGCGTAGTCATTGTAGAGCCGATTGTCATATTTGAGAAAATCAATCTGCAACATCTGTCCTGTAAAATTTTATGTCATTAATTCAGGTAACGAATTATTTTATTGAAAGAGAGCATTAAGAATGTTTCCTTTTCGTTTTCCAAATGTTGTTATTTATATATTTTTCAAGTTAGCTGAAATATGGTGCTGCATACAGATCAATGTTGTAATATAGGTGTCTGCTTTTGAGAAAGCCGTAGATAAATCAGCGATTAAAAAAGGTTAATTACTATTATGTTCATACCAAGTCTTTATAGAAATTTTACTCACGTGTGACGTCAAAGGTCGAAGCTCCCTCTGGTCACACAGGACACTATGTTCCATCGCCACCTCAACCGGGCGTGTGAAGCGGGAGTACGGCTGTCCAGCGCGTCGAACACGACCAAGCAGGACAGTGCAACAAGCTGTGGACACCGATCGACCTCCATGTGCAATAGTTGACCCAATGGTTTCAAGTTTATTTCCATTTACAGGGACGATTAAAGAAACTAAATAACTTAAAGCTTCGTTTCAGTTTCGCGGCCATCCCCCAACCGTATCAAGTCATGTCATTGTATGAGTGCTGATGCCCTGGGGTAATCCTGTTTGGTCAAATTGCTTGCCTTGAGAAGAGAGCTCTCGAGTGTATTAGAGTACATAGTATTCATCGCGCTAGATGGCGCCTAACATAATTTACAAGTTATTCGCGATAAGGCGTGGGAGTTAAATTTTTTCCAAGTCCGTCTTTCAAACGTTTAGTTACAAGGATCCAACTCTGCTGAGTTAAGTTGTCAATTTAATTAATGTAAGCTTGGTTCTATCGCCTCCTCGAAAAGACCAGCTTCTTCTCAGAATCTTCATACTTTATAAGGTGCAATAGTAGAACAGACTGTAAATGGCTTGAAAACTATAATTGTTGTTTCTAGTTCATGCTTTGCAGTATGATTAAAAATTGAAAATGAAAATAATAAACCTATTAATATTTTAGATAAACACATTTTTTTAGCAGGTCTAAATTGAACAACTGTTTTATAGAGAATGAAATGGAATGGCGAGATAATGAAGCTTTGTAAAACACACCGACTGTGGTAGATAAATTTTAAAAAGCATTCTCTAAAGATAAAAATTCACTGATAAAAAAGTTTTAAAGAAATATATGACAGCGTTGAAAATCACTCTAGATGATAATGGCTTACATTGACATCTGATTTTTATCAACATATGATGTAAACTTTTTTCACACCAAAGCTCAAGTGGCTAACGAATAAATGACAAAGAAAGCAAGCCTTTGAAATGTTCAACATCAATACAAAGAACAAAACAGAAATTTTTGGCTGGTTGGTGGAATTTTTATGGTGGAAATCTAAGCGGGAAGACATTTAGTTAGTTTTTACATACATGTTTAGGTTATTATATCTTTAAATCTTTATAAATTTAGCATTAGATAGATTAAAAAAGACATTTTAATAATATGTCCAATATATTATAAGGTAGTTCATGTGTATCTTATATGCAATTTTTTTTTTGTTATTTTCATATTTTTACTGATATGTTGATTCAGTTTTTATTTAAATGTAATTGTGACCATTTTTGGTATGTCTAGGCTATAATATTTATCAGGTGTATTTGCATTGTACCGAGTTAGTAAAGATGCATGTGGTTAAGTGTAAGACAAGGCGGGCCTTAACTTTGCCACTTAAAATAAAGCGATATATAAATAAATTTATTGCTCATTGAAGAGAACAATTCTTTTATATAACTTTGCGACGATACATCCATATTTGAATAAAAGTAGCAGTAAGTTTAATTCTGTGGTAATTTTTAATGTATAATGGAACGGAGAGGTTTATGACAAACCCTGTATTTATGCGGCAACCAAATTTATGAAAACTTTAAAAACTACGTACCTATGTGCTTTAGGATTACGCGTTAACCTATGACTTTATCTAAATATCTGTAACAACTACTATTTGGATGGATTGGTAACGTTTCTAAGACTGATTACTACTTAGAAAACCTTTTACTGTGTAATCTTGGGTTGTTCGTCAGAAATCTAAATAAAATCAAAGTTTTGTAGCTAGTTTAAATTTAGTTTATTTTATGGGTATAACAGAACCCTCACTAACATATTAAAATAATCATAAAATGTTTTACACAAAACATTTTATGTAGTAAACAAAATATATTTTAATGATTTATTTTTATTTGGACTAATTGTTAGAGTTTTTCGTAATTCAAAGCATGCTAAACTTTTTAATATTCGACTAACTATTTTCAAGCTGCTCCTTGAAGACACGAGATGCTCATGCTTTCTTTCTTTCTTTCTTTCTTTCATGAGGCAACTTCTTCCAGCTGATGTTCTGCGCTTTGTTTGCGGAACGCCAAAAACATGGGTTGAAGTGTAGTGTTTGCTTTATGTTAACAGTTTTAAAAGACTGTATTTTTTTTAAGTGACTGTGTTTGATTACGTAAGTTCTTGTTCATGCGTATTAATTATCATCAGACGTGGTGAAGCACCATTTTCGCAATGTTTTGAGTGTTGTAACATGGCAATGGTGAGGTACAAAGCTACTGCAACTACGTCATGGCATGACATCTCTTGATAATTCCATACACAATCAGGATTTTTTTTGCAGTTTATTGCCAAACTGCCTCGCTAGACTGAAAAACACTTAAAAGTAAACTGGCCTTATATTAATTTCTTCACTTTCTCCAGCTCATGTTCAAACAGTGGGAAAACATATCCTAAGGCACAACAAATACTCAAAAGCTCCTCACAAAAATGCCCACCTAAATCTGGGTGCACAATTGATAAAAATCACAGTAACTGTTTATAACTATCAATAATATTGTCACAAGAAATTGTTGAGATATTACAGTGTTCAGGTGTATGTAATTCCTGCTTTAAAATGAATTATTACTAATATGGCGAATGAGGACGGAGACCTTCACATTTACGAGTCGCACTGTGGGACCTATGACATCTAGACACCACCACAACACCGCATCGTTATCTAGGGGTGCCTAGCCAAGAGGCACCCCACGCCATCAGACAGCATCATCCTCTATCATCAGTATCTCAACACCCATAATCAACAAAACGGGTCTCCTAGAACCAGTGCCGTTGGATGGGTCCAACCATCATCATCAGTGATTGTGTACAACCTTGTAAATATTGGCCATGGGCCATAGCAAATAAATCTTTTGGAACGGGCTGCTAGTTTTGGGTGGCCCAAAAAAAATTATAGAAAGTCACTAACTACTAATGTTAATAAAAATTATAGAAATCTTTCGTAGTTAGCATGGTAAACTAAATATTTTACAGAAACCAACATTTATTTTTTTTAAATTGTGAACCCAGGTTAACAGCCAGTGTATTCTGTGTATTACTTTAATTAAAATTACTATTTTTAATTTTTTTTCCTAACCTAAATTAAAACTAAGTGTGTTTGGCAGGGGTCTGGGTTAGGAAAAGACTCTAAGTGCGTCTCAGGCCGAAGCCTATATTCTCTAATCATGCAGGGTTTAGCCATGCGGGAGAGGGTGCATGCATCATGTGCTAGGAGGGGGATTGGCCAGCCATGGCAGCAATTGGCGCCATGACTAACTCCCCTCACTCATTCGCGCTCTAGCAGTCAGCCTGGTCGGTCGAGTTCTCTCCTCACTAGCAGCAAGATGCCAAACCCACACCGAAGGAGGAGGGGTAACCACCGCAGCCAAAGGCACCCCGAGCAGCGCGACTCATGTCTAGAGTCAGACTTCGCAGCAGAAAAGTCGCCGAATCACATGCGATGCAGCTCGCCTGTTGACATCCTGGCGAGTCGGTACGAGGGCGACATGCCGGAGTACTTCGGCTCGCTGGTGTTTTGCATCGGGCTGTCGTGGAACGGAGATCTGCAGCCGAAACAGCTGAGACAGCTGATCAACGAATACCTCGATTATCCAGAAGAAGAATATGAGCACGAAGTTGTGGTAGTACCAATACCCACTTCCCCAGGCTACACCGAAGCACTCGTATACGTCAATGAGTCTGGCTACTTGAAGAAGCTCTACGAGGTGGCCGACTCCAGGTACCGCATGGGGAAACTCCTCGCGGCCGTCCGCATCCCAAGGGACTATGAAGATGAGTACATCCCCTGGGAAATGTACAGCACTGTGGTGACTTGCGAAGGGAGAGTTCGGCTGGGGTGCAACCACAGCAATGCGCAGTCGACTCTCTCCAGCGAAACATCGCAGACCAGCCAGTCCACTCCAGAGCTGCAGGACTGCAGCACACAGACAGACAAACCAGCAGGGCTCCGACACACCTCGTGTAAGACGCCCGCCCCAACTAAGTGTAAACACTCTGGCACCCAAACCACCGTTTTCACGGCAGAGAAAGGTACCAGCACTGCAGCCACAGCACCAGCACCAAAACAACAACACCAACAACAGCTGCACACGCCTCGAGACCGCCCAGTAACGCAGGCCACCCCAGCCAAGAAGAGGGAGGCGGCCACAACTGCTGCGCGGGAACCAAGACTGGAGCCTGCTGCAGAACGTCACCAGCAGCCTCCGCAACTGAAGAGAGTGCCCTGGCACTTTGTCGTCCTTCGGGGCGGCGGAGGGGCCGGGGTGCCGACTGAAGAAGTGGAGTCTGCAATGCGCGAGGCCGGCCACAAACCGACCAAGTGCTGGCGCATACGCAGCAAGGCAACAGGGCGCCCCACCGGCCTTCACCGAGTAAGCCACTCGACTCCTGGAGGCCGGACTCGTCATCCAGGGCGCCCAGCTCGCAGCTGAATCAGCTCACACCAGACCGCAGCTCCCCAGGGCTTGGGGCCGCACCGAGCTGCAGTCTACTCCACGCGGCGCAGTGCTGCAGTTGGCAGAGATGTTAACTGCGGTCCTGAGCCGCGCTAGGTACACACCGAGCCAGCCGTGGGCAAAGGGGACTCGTCCCCTCCGCCGGCCTAGCCCTTTCTCCCGTTAAAGGGAGGGGGACAGCAGCCCACGGTTTAGGAACCTCGCAACACAGACAACACACTTAGCTAACACAGTAAATAAGTCCAGCCATTGCCCACAAGCAATAAATAAATAAATAAATCAACACGTTTTAATTAACAAAATAAAAATCAAGACAATCTGAGCAGCTACGGCCAACTGCTCAGCTTAAATTTAAAATTCATTCCCCCATTTACCCCCTTTAAATCTAATCTTAAAGGGAGGGCTGGACAACACCACGCAATTAGAGTCAACACACGAGATTAAATTTAAATTTTTTCAGGCCAATTGCATTCAACACAGCTTCGCAGCACATAAAATTAACATTTAAGAAAAAGCCAAAACAAAATTTTTTCATAGGTCAAAACAGGAGGTTACGGGTCCCTGAATGCGACCAGGCACTCCTGAATGTGTCGCGGGGTTCGATGCCAAGTTGCGGCATTCGGGCCACGCGACCCACACGGGCGATAATGTTATTCCCCTTGTCAGTCAGACGAGAGTCTGCTGGGGTGAGGGGGTGCTTCATTAAGCACATTATACTGAGTCCAGAACTCCCCTCACTGACTATTCTAGACTAAAAACTAGATAAGTTGGGCCCAGGTAAAACCTGCATAGACACAGGGAAACCCATGGGCACTTACAAGCGGGATGCGAAATTTTATGCATTAATTAATTACATGTGGGTTGGCTACGGGAATAGAAGGATGGCTCAAGAAGAAGAGTTGGAAGAGTAGAAAAGATCTACTAAGCAACGGCGGGCACTTGGACATTTTTGTCCGCATTGGGGTTTTTGGAATTACTGGTTTTTAGGGGGCGACTATCGTCGCTTCCCGCCAGGCTGCCAGCCAGCCAAATTAGTTGAAGAACATTATTATATGACCGCAGCACCCAGGTTGCCCCAGCCGCAGCGGCTATGTATGTCCGACACATTGTGCTGCCATTCGCAGGCCACTACGGTGGTCGGTGCGCCAGGATGGAATTGGGGCGTTTGTATTTTTGTGTTATGTCGGGATCATAATTTCTGAGTGAGGAAACATGCGGATTTAAGCTGTTTTCGCATTTATCGTAGAAAGTTTGCGTTGTACGAATGTAAAAGTCTTGCAGAGTTTCCGACTCGGTATCACGATGCAAATCTTCTACAGGACAGTAGCGTGGGGCATCTGTAGCGATTCGAATACACCTGTTCTGAATTCGCTATAATTTTAGTAGGTGTGTAGGGGCAGCTGTTGCTCAGACAGGGGCTACGTACGTGATTATGGGGCGAATTAGAGCTTTGTACAGCAGTAAGCCAGTTTTAACCTTGCTGCCACATCGCCTACTCATTACTGGGTATAGTGCACTAATCCTAGCCTGTGCTTGCGCTCGCTTGGTGTCTATGTGGTAGCGCCAGAGTAGTTTTCTATCCATGTGTACACCTAGATATTTCACTACATCCTTATGCGGTATTTGTTCGTCAAACAAACGTATTTGTGGCCTGTGTTCTGCAGGCGGGAGATTTTTGCCGGTAAACACAATAGCATCTGACTTAGTTGTGTTTACTTTGATACGTCATGTCGTGCACCATTGTTGAAACTCGGTGAGCGCGAATTGTAGTCTGTTTGTAGCTAGCTGGCTGTTGTGAGACCTGCTATACAGCACTGTGTCATCTGCATAGCAGCCCAGTTTTACTAGGCGGTGTGCAGGGCCTAAGATGCTTCCCTGTGGAACACCTGCTCTTATTTGTTTTAGGTCAGGTAGAGCTCCTTCAGTAAATGCTCTAAAGGTTCTGTTTGCTAAGTATGACGCGACTAGCTTGATATAGCAGTCCGAGAATCCTGTTTGGTAATGTTTGTAGATTAGCCCCGCATGAAATACTCTGTCGAAGGCTTTTTCTACATCTATAAACGTAGCAACTACATAGCCTTATACGTTAAATGCGCTTGAGATTTCCTCTGTCAGGCGCACTAGCTGATGCACTGTCTAATGTGTACTGCGAAAGCCAAACTGTTCATTCTGCAGTATGTTATTTTCGTGTATGTGTACGTTAAGTCGGTGTAGTATGATATTCTCTACGACTTTAGACACAATACTTAGCAGACTGATAGATCTGTAATAAATTCTGGGGCAGTGTTTTGTTTTTGCCTGGATTGTGGAAGACTATAACTCTAGCTTCTTTCCATTGCGAGGGGAAAATATTTAACCTAAATATTGCATTTATGCACTCGGCTAGATATTCGAGTGTTTCATTCGTGAGTTGTTTGAGAACAACAGCCTGTATGCCGTCGTTCCCGGGAGATTTTCGCGGCTTCATTTTTTTGATAGCACGCTTTATTTCTTGCGCCTGTGTTAGCAGAGGCGCAGATATTGTGGGTAGTCGCAGTTTAACATGGAGTTCGCGGTAAATTTGCGATGTGAATAGCCTATCGCAGGGCTGCATGTTGAGCTGTAATGCTGTTTCCAGTGTGTCAGCGAAAGCTTGTGCTTTGTCACGGGGCTGGAAAAATACGCCATTGTTTGTTTCAAGGGGCGGTATTTTATCCGATTTGTTTAAAATTCGCTTCGTCACTGTCCAGGCGCTTCCGTTCTGGGCTGGGTGTCGAGTCTCGCGATTTTTGTTTCCCACTGGCTGCTTCGCCAGAGTGAAATTTCATCGGATATTACTGTTTGTAATTCATTTATTCGGCGTTTCGTCTGCTGTGTGCGACGCCGTGTGTATTCTCGCCGCAGTCGATTTTTTTTGTGAAATCAAGCTGCGGATGTATTCTGGCAGCTCGTCGTGTGCTAGCCTAACTTCCTTTTAGTGGGGGAGCAAATGGTAATAAATTTGGCTTCCGTGGGATTTTTGTGTTACAATATTGGGAGATGGTTTTTCTGACAGGTATTAACACAAAGAAAACGAATATGGATGTTGCCAGTCTCAAAACCTTTGCAGAACGGCGGGGGAGAGGATTCAAAATGGCCGAAAATGAGTTACACCTAAACAGCAATAGCTTCTTCATTTATAGGACTACAACAAATTTTCAAAGCTTAAAATACTTCTAAATTCAGTTTATAAAGTCATGAAAGTATTGTAATTACCAAATATAAACACATATAATAATCATTTCCACTGTCTTCATCAGAACTATTGTCTACATTCCGGTTGAAACAGGTATTTAGAATTTCGTCCGAGTCCACACAATCACACATGTCAGTGCATGGAAAGCCGTGACGTTTGCATTTACTTAGAAGTGATGAACATCTGCTCTTTTTTGCATAAAAATTTCACTAGCTCCATAATTGCCTGCGGGGCAGGTTTCATCGTAGTCATCTGTGGTACAAATTTACATTTTTGTCTTTCCCATCCATAGCCATCATCTGGCTGTGGAATCTTCGGATTCGCAACAACATCATTTCGCCATACCATGGCCTGATAATGTGCTCTGAGTATAGCATAGCGAAGAGCTGACTATGTTGGTGGCATTTTCTCTGATTCAGCCATTTTCTTTTAAAACAAATTAAACCGGACAGCTCCAACATCAGATTTGGCAGAGTTTAGCATGTACAGTTTACAAACAAATCGTTCTAACGCTTCAAAAATATCATTAGATGGTGTAGCATTCAATCCCAAGTTAGCAAAAGCTTGCAAAATATGTGTATCACTTTGCTGAAATGCTTTCCAACATGAAAATTTACCTTTGCCAGCGAAAGCTCCCGTGGTATCACTTCCAGTAAATGCGTGAAACCCAGGCAGTGCATTCACTTTTTCTTCGCCTAAGGCATTGTAGACTTGTTTTATAACAATTCGCCTTTTCTTCTTACCACTACCTACAATACACGATGTTCTAGAACATAGCATGGGGTATCGCCGAAGAGCCAATACAACAACATCGGTATCTGGTGAGTGAATATCAATATTTTTGTGTCAGCTTCTTCATGTGAGCTATGTAGGTGCTGTACTGTGATGTGTGTTGCTGCCACTTTATCTCGCCATGCCACAATGACAAGCAGTTTCAGTTCTGCAAACCGACAGATAATTTTATTTGCTAAGTAGGCAGTTAGTTCGTCTTTAGTCTGTATGCTTGACAGCAATGTTTTCATGGTTATGTTCTTTATTCTTTTAGTGTCAGTGATATGATAGGATATTGAGTCACCTCCTCTGAGACTTTTTGTCGAGTTGCATTCTTCAAGGAAACAGGAATATCATATCTATCAAAAACAACATCCACTTCGTCATAGGAATCATAGTATGTCTGTAATCTTGTAAGGAAGTGATTGGACAAATCTTCCCAAGTATTTATAGTATGAGGCTTATCGAGGCTCTGCAAAAAAGCCATACCATCTAGTATTGCAACACACATGGGGTTGGTTGGCTCTGGATCTTGAAGAGATGCTTGGTCTCCAATTTGAGATTCTAGAATGGAAAGAAGGTCACTTTTGCTACTTGGTAAAAGCAGGTCACCTTCAGGAGTGAACAGCGCACATGGAACTACCGAAAGCTCATAATTAGTTACAGCTTCTCTGAGATCTGCAGTTGGCCTAGACTTAGCAACTAATAGAAATCTAACAAACATTGCACGGTTCTCTTTTAGCTGCAGTATCTTAGACTGCAGTTTCACACTTGCTACTTTCCCATTACTATTAAACATGCTAAGCTTCAACATCGTCATTTTTGACCATACATTCGTTACATTATTTTGAATGCGTGTTTCAACAAACCTGTCATAAGCACTCTGGCCAATGACATTTCTGTCACAAACATCTTGTTTTATGCTGTTATTCATTACAGCCTTTGTCATGAAATTCGTAAGATCTGTAGATGTTTCTTTAAATACATTGCCTTGATATTGTAGCACTTCGGTGAGGTTATTCACGTTACGGTCATGTAGATCTAAAAAAGACTTCGTGTCTTCATGATGTACACCACGTTGTTTAGAAACAATGCCTGCTGTTTCTTTGCATTCTGCGGCAATAAGAGCCATAGCAGGTGCAATTAAGAAGAATCTTGTTCTGGCTGATGGTATACGTGTTAAACCAATTAATCCTCCACTTACCTTCATTGTACGGTTGTTATGTTCTAGAGCATGATCTGCCCCTATAGCACAGTAAGGTATGACGTTTCTGTTCACAACCCAATTGCCTCTTGAAAACTCGTGGAACAATTCTGTATTGGTTTCTGAAAGAACTTGCTTTTCTGCCAAATATAGTAGAATCATGCGAGTGTAGTGAAGCTTGTCATGAGCAAAGAAGTACTTGACCAATACATCAAGAGAGATTAAATGAAGTTACCAATCACCTGTTCTAACAGATTTTATGAATAAACATAAATCTATCACCATGTCCATATACAGCAACATTGCCTTTGCATTTGGAACAGATTGCAATTTTTCATCAAACATTTCCATTTTTGCATACATATCTTTTGACTTAACAACTTGCTCGAATTGATGAATTGCTTTCTTTATTGACTCTTTATTTCCAGTACCATTGCAAAATGCATGTTGTATTTTTGTACATGATCTTTGAATGTCATTTTTAAAGCTTGTATTCTGCGTATAAAATTCTTCTATGTACTGTGAAAATAGCACCTCAAGACTTATCAAATGTGCTTTGATCCCTCTTCTTACATGTTTTCCAAGAACAATCGAAGTTGTTGCAGATCCATACAAGCCACTCAGAATCAATGCCATATCCAATCCACTATTCTCTTCAAAAGCACCGATACACCTCAGTGCTGCCATTACTATGTGCAGTTTACCTGGTCTGAGCACAATATGATCAAGGTCGCTTCTACTCATTTGTAGCTATTTAGCTGGTATATACAAACCCAAATCCAATGTAATCACTGTTTTCCTATTATTTCCCATGACTGCATATTTAATGCTCTGAGCCTGAAGTAAAACAGTAAGTAGTGTACTCCATTCTGTTGATGGTGTGTGAGTCAATGGTGCTACATGTACTGTGGTTTGTGGTAATGCATTACTCTTGTGGGAGTTGTATGCAGGCCATGTGGGAATCCAGTTAATCGCGCGACCACAACTGACACTATCATTTTCTTTACAAACAACTTCAGAATGTAATGTCTTTGCTATGAGCCATGACATAATTATCTTTACATTTAGATTATTCATTGAGGAAAAAATTATCATAAGTTGGAAAATGTAGATTTGGTTTTGTAGGCATATTACATTCTTTCAGTGATGTCATGCTGTCTGGAATTTCTGTTAAGGCTCTGTTGTTTGATGATTGTATCAAGTGTATGGCTCGTGAATTATCGTTTGGTTCTTTCTGTTGATAAATGGCAAGGGCAGTTGCATGAGTAGTATTCTTCCCATCTGGTGTGTCCTCCATGAAATCCACATTTTCACTTTTAGCAATAGCATCGCTCAGGGATTTCTGATCATGATTAACCAACAACTTCCTCAGTGAATTTGCATGTGTCTGACCACCATTACCAAAGAAACATACATATTTGTTGAATGGAATGCAATTAGAATGTGTAAGTCTTGATGTGCTGCTTTCCACCACAGTTGGTGTTGCCTGAGTTTGCCTTTCATAGCACTTTTTCATACGCTCCAACTTTCCCTTGTGAGTGACATCTTGGTAACAACTTCGGTGCCACGATGCCCTTTTGTCAGCCAGCATTGCAGCAGTCACTCCCCATAGATGAATATTTGATGAAACATACTTAACGTTTTGGTATTTTGCATTCTTTTGCACACACTGTAAAACCTTTTCATGTGTGGTGGGGTTCATAATAAGTCCTTCCATTGATTTCTGTTGACATATTATACACATTTCATAGTTGAGTTCCATTTTTAACTTCTTCATATCTGGTTCAACAGGATCCATATGAAACAAACCAAAATTAACATTTAACTAACCATAAAATGAGCTTATTCAAAATATTTTAATACAAATGTGTATTTTAACTCTATTTTTCCATACAACAATTTTTAACACCTCATCACGAAGTATTTTAAGCTTTGAAAATTTGTTGTAGCCCTATAAATGAAGAAGCTATTGCTGTTTAGGTGTAACTCATTTTCGGCCATTTTGAATCCTCTCCCCCGCCGCTCTGCACCATTTTTGGGACTGGCAACATCCATATTCGTTTTCTTTGTGTTAATAACTGTCAGAAAAACCATCTCCCAATATTGTACCACAAAAATCCCGCGGAAAACAACTTGCTCCCCCACTATTTACTGGGATGCACTGGCTAATACCATCCTGGATTTTCTGTGTTAATTCTAGAATCGCAGAATTTAAGTTATCGCCGTTTTCAATGTTTATTTCGGCCGGGTCAGGGAGATTTATTGTTAAGTATTTTTTAAAGCATTGCCAGTCCGCAATTCTGTAGTCCCTGATTTACCGTGGTGGGTTTGATTCTGTGTTGGCGTCATCGAAGATCAAATGGACTGGGAAATGATCCGATGACATGTCGTGTTCAACCTCGAGTTCGAATCCCGTGTTGACACGTTTGTTCAGGGTGATATCTAAAATATCAGGCATGCTATTCAGTCTACCAGTGTCATGTGTGGGCTCTGAGAGAGCATGCACATGGTATTTTCTGCTAAGTTGGCGAGTGTAGAGTAGTCTGCCGTTCGCTGTTGCGCGCCTGCAGTTCCACTCTATGTGCTTGGTATTTATGTCGCCTACAGCTAGGAAGCTCGGGGTCGCCCCATACAAGGCGTACAGATCCGCCCCGCTGAGGGACCTGCCTGGTGGAGCATACATTGAGATTAGTTTAATCTGTTGTCTATAGCCTCAAGGTGTTGAAAGACAGGGAGCTGGCAAGCAGAGTGTTTGACACTAGTGTGGACAGCAAGGGCTACTCCGCCGCTTCATGCATCTCGGTAGCGCCTATATATGACATAATTGAGAATGGTCAGCCTGACTGTCGGTGTTACATGCGTTTCGTTTATCGCAGCTATTTTTTATTTTATATTTATCCAGATGGTTAATACGTTCCGGTAATTTATTTTTAATGTCGCGTGCATTCCAGAATAGGAGGGAATGTAACTTATTACTAATGGCCGGGGTTGTGATGCAACTCGGGGTCGGATTATTGCTGGCCATGGGCGGCTTCAGAAAGCGCACAGAAGTTTTTCGCCCATGGATTTGGCTGGATCTAGTCAAATTACCAGTATCTGGCAGAGAGGGCCAATGGCACTCTGCAGGTGGGCGTTGCCCCTGATGGCATCATGTGCCTGCAGGTCTGCTTGCATGTCCTCGAGCGCTGGTGTCTGGGCGCTGGTGGAGGTGTCGGCTGTGCAGTCAGCTGCGCAGGTGCTGCATCAACTGTCATGGCGGCCTCAGGTGCGGCCTGCAGCTGGGTAGTCGTAGGCGTTCTCTTCGCCGGTGTTTGGTGCTGGCTTGGTTGCTGCCAGCTTGTCCTGGGCAGGCTGTCGGGGCCAGTCCTGGGTGGGGAGCGGGGGTTTTCCTTGGCCATTCTTGTGGCCCGTGGGGTTCTTTTTGAATCCCCTCTTCCTTTGCCACGGGTGGTTGGCTAGGACTGGGTAGCCCAGCTCGTTGTGGCTGGGTTCCCAGTACTGCTGCAGGGGCGTGAACCGGCTCCTGCTGGCCTGTGCTAGGTACTCGCCGAAGCTCGGTGGCGGAGGGCCCCAGGGGTTGATTCTTGGGGGGGAGGGGTGGTGTCCCTGCGGTGCTCGCTGTTGGGGCTGGGGCTGGTCGGAGGCGCGCTTGTTGTCACGCACGGCGAGAGATTGTTGCTCCCGTTTCTTGCGCTCTTGGGGGGGATGGTGCCTACGCGTCTCCTTCTCGTATACACTGCACCCTTTGTAGTTGGCGCAGTGCGGTTCTTCGCAGTGAGCACACTTCTTGTGCTCCTGCTGGCCTCCATGCGGGCAGTCGGTAGCGCTGTGTGGGCTGCTGCACCATCGGCAGACTACAGCTGCGCTGCAGCCCTTGCCAACGCGATTAAAATGTTGGCATTTGCTGCACTGTGCGGGGCCCTTCGGCCGTCTGTAATCGTCTACGCGAATCTGCATTCCTGCAAATTCGCGTAGAGCCTGAATGCTTTCTGTGTCGCACGACTGCGGCACCTCGATGACGAGGGCGTCGCACTTTACTCGTCTCTGCCTGTTTTCCAGGAACCAGTGGTTCTGGACAGGCAGATTCAGCGCGGTGAACTCCTCTTGGAGAAAGTCCATCTGTGTATGGCGGTGTACGCCACGCAGCACGAATTTCTTCAGCACTTCGTGCTGTTGCAGTAGCACCGAATGTTGCGCCCCAATGGCCTGAAGGGCCTTAATTGCACGCTGCTATTCTGGGATGCTGGCGGTGTGCACCAGTATCTCGTCCCTACCTCTGTTCACGCAGGTGAAGTGTTCGGTTAGGGCGTTTTTCAAGGCCTGGTACACACGCGGGTATAGATGTCCCTGGTCAAGGAACACGAAGAGTGGATTGACACGAGGGGCCTTGGGCGCTACCGTTGCCTTTTGGGAAGGGAGGGGGGGGCGCCTGCTCTGCTGAAGTAGAGGCCGCCATCTCGTGGTGCGACCTCTTCGCCTTCTTTGTGGCGACTGTCTGCCAGTCGCCATCGTTGGTTTTCTCCTGAAGGGAGGGCGTAGTTTCGTCCATTTCAGTCCTTGTTTCGTCAGTGCCTCACACTCGTGAGCACCCACTGACCGTCCCCCGGGGCTAAGTTAGCCGGGTTCAGGCTAGGCTACAGGGGATCTAACTCCCCGGGTGTCTCAGAGCTCGTTGGTCATCAATAATAATACCGTTAGGGGAGTGGCGGATAGTACGGCCCGTCGGGTAGTATGGCTCAGTTATTAGTTCACACACTTGCCGCTAGATAACAGCACGGTACAGAGGTGTGTATGCAGAGCCCATGCACGTGTACTGTTTGCGAACTGTTGGTAGTGGTCATTGCTGTGCGTCAGAATAAACTTTTTTTTGTGCGTTTTACTCGTTTCGGCTGCTGTTTCGAATAACTTTTGAGATTAACTGAGTGAAAAGAGGTAAGTATTTTAACTATCACTTTAACTTACGGATGTATTGTACTATTAGTAGGGAATATCCCCAGACTTTTAGAGAGATATTTTCGTTAGTTTAAGTTAAGCGCTATTTTTCTTCCAGTAATGTCGATCAGGTAGTATGGACCATTAAAATATCAGTGCATATGCAAAGTTTGTGGACATATAAACATATTTTAGAATCGCAAGTTATACCAAAAATAGTTAATATCAAAATCTTGACCCCATTAAATGATGAGCGCAATTTCTATTTTATTTCAAATTTAAGGCTGTTCCCAATTAAGAAAATCTTTACCTTGCTGTTGGTTTACTTACAGACTACGTTTTTCTTTTGTCCCTAACACTTTTTTGGTTCAGAAGGTTTATTAAGTCTGAAAATAATATGCAGAATCAGTAGCGTAGCTAGGATTTCTGTTCGGGGGGGGGGGGGGCACATTTTGTCTTTCGCCCGTCCTCCAAAAGGGGGGGGGGGTTTACGGGAATCCTGCCCCGGAAAAATTAGGATTTCAAGGTGCAAAATGGTGCTATTTAAGCGTTTATCATGCCACAATACAGAATTATAATTAGCATATAATACAACATATTTGTAACAAAACAAATTTCTGAAAAATTTCACTATTATTTAAATTACCTTCAAAGTACGTACTTATACAAACGGCTTGCAAGCAGGAAAACTAAAAGTAAAATATAATTTCTTTCAACTTAGTCTGTCGACAATAATTATGTGACTTACGTCTCTAATAGTCTAATATATATGTTAAGCAAGTGCTAATGTTTTTTTAAATCTTAATCAATCCATTGATCTCAATACTCTCATACTATTTTAGCTGCACTGTTTGTACTGAATATACATTTTTTTCGTTTATTGTATTTTTAGAAAGTATACTCGGGACTGCTTTAAAAAAATATCATAGTATATTGGCATTTCAAGTAAAAATTTCTAAACTTATAATCTTATAATAACAAACATACATTAAATAAAAATCTACATTAAGCAAGGGCTAATGCTTCCTTGGTCAATCTATCACGAAATACAAATATTACATTAGCTACATACTGTATAAACACATTGCACGAACAAATATAATCTATTAATTTTCTCGTATTCATTCATGATAATTAAAAAAACTTAGCCATTAAGATCTTAAGAAGTGTATACTAACATTTCAATAACAACCATTTAAACTTTACAACATCAAATACTAGGTATCTGAAAAAATTAAAAATGCACTAAAGAAATAAATTAAGTGCTAATATTTCCATGATAACTAAATCTCAAAACACGTATATACAGTATAGACACCTAAAGTGAACAACTTCTGTAATATGCATCTTTTCTCGAATATGTTCATAGTGATTTTATGAAAACTCAATACTTCTTAAAAAAAGTTATCTACAAACTGTCAAAAAATCATTTCAAAGTTGAAAACACCATACAAAAATTTAAAACTGCTATTAAGAATTTATAACCATGTTATTAATAATTTTAAAGGCCACTCTTTTACTAACCCATCTAAACAAGCAGCATTCTTCTGTTCTTCTTTGCGGATTTCTCAATCAATATATCTTCGTTTAATGGTATGCTGCGGTGTATGGATATTAGTGCGAGTCCATTTAGACGGTCTTCACCAGCGCTGTTCCTGAGATAGGTTTTCAGTCTCTTCAGAGTTGAAAAGCTTCTTTCAACTGATGGTGTGGTAACAGGCAGAGAGGCCAGAATTTCCAGAAGTATATGTAAATTTGGAAACAACATTTCTTCTCACTTCTTCAGTGCAGTGATTGCGTCCTTCAGTAGCTCATCTTTGGAGTTTTTCCATTTCATTTTCCATAAATCCCACTCACCTTTGAACATTACTTTACTGTTGTTAGAAAGGCCATCAGCATATAAATTAAAAGCTGTCTCTACATCACTGAAACTAGATTTTACAACATTCACCGGTATGATGCACTGCAATCCTACAATAATATTCTTATGAGATAAGGAACTTTCACTGAGAGATGAACTCATGTCTTCAATATAAGGAATGAAAGACATCCTCCTGAAGTACTCCTTTGGTGAATTTGCTGAGTAGTTTTACGATGTTTCTGCCTGCCTACACATCTTGGGATTGCTGGAACCACACCAAGAACATCTGCAAGCTCTAAAGAATCTTTGAAAATGTTTTCAAATTCTTCATCGCTGTTGCTGCGCATATCAGCTAATTTTAGGCCAACTAACTCAACTTGGCTAAGAGCTGTACCCAGGTCTATGGATTTGCTCTGTAGACATTGGGAGAGTGAACAAGTCAGTGAAAGCATTTTCTCAGAAACTTTAAGACTAATAATGAAGCTAAAGTCACAGACACTTTTGTGAAGGATCTGTGCTTTAGCACTTCCTTCCTTCCTTGTTTTCGTCGGTGATGTGTTCTAGAGCTTCAATCACATGAAGCAGAGCATTTACAAAAAGGGAAACTGCTTCGTGCCTTTCTACCCAACGTGTTTCGCAGTACTTCATTAAGCCCGTGTGGTTCAGTGGTGAAGAATTTAATTTGGTTTTCAGTACATGTGTTCTATGAGGAGATGCTCTAAAAAAAATTGCACACCTCACTCATAATACCAAAAGAATTTCGAATGCATGGGATCTTTGAAGAATCGTTGAGGCAAAGGTTAAGGCAATGCGAGGCACAATGAGTATACAATGCCTTCGGGTATTCTTCTGCTATAATACCTTGGACACCTTGGAATTCGCCTCTCATTGCTGATGCTCCATCGTATCCCTGACCTCTTAGTCTGTTCATATCCAAACCAAGGGAAACAAAATTTTTCTTTATAGTATTTGCTAGTCCAGCCCCACTTACATCATACACGGGAACAAATGACAGAAAATCTTCCCGCAGTTCATTGACTTCTGGATCAACATATCTTATACACAACGAAAATTACTCTATTCACTGCACGTCACTTGTTTCATCAACCAGTTCCGTGAAGTAATTCGCTTTTAATGCTCAGTTGACAATGGTTTCTTGGAGAGTAGTGCCAATAATACTTATGATCTCATTTTGTACAGTTGGGCTAGTTTACATATCATTTCCACTACAGGTTGTGATGTGTTCTTTTAACACATCATCCCCATGTTTATCACGATATCGCAACAGTGCTCTGAAGTTGCCATCATTACTGCCGGGTTCTTCAATAGAAAGGCGTCCTGCATCTTTGTGGCCTCTAAGTGCAATTTCTTGTCTGTCACACAACACAATTGTCTGAATAATTGCTGCCAATTTTTTCTTGTTGGTTAAGATGATTTCTTTTGCTTGATTATTTAGCTGAGTTTGTATGTCCTCTCTTTTACCATCGCAAATTTGAAGAAAGTTACTTACTGATACGCTAGCATATTTGTGGTATTTGTTGTTTGCATGATTCTGAAAGCATTCGATGGCATCCTTCCAGTTGTTGAAAGGGATTTTAACCAGAGAACCAACAGATTGGTATGATCCTTTACCAGTACCACTACTTGAAGTCGGTCCAAAAAGAACACAAAATTTACAAAATGCCCCCTTCTTTTCATTGGAATATGCTAGCCAGCTGAATCTTTCCAACCAATTAATCTGAAATTATGTTTTCTATTGCCCTTAAGTTGACTTTCAAATATATAGTCAGCATTTGGAGTCCACGTGTTTATTAAATTAAAACAGCTTCCTTTTCATCTTCGCTTACATTGCGTCTGTCAATGTAACTCCCGATATCATGCTTATTTTGCATTTTTAAACTCGCCATTTCAAATGTGCTTTGCTCATCAAGAGATTGTCTGTGTTCCAAAGAAGGACCTGAACACTGCGATGTTTTATTTTCGACAGCAGCCTGTACAAAATAAAGAAAAAAGACACTTCTGTAGCACTGTCCGATTAATTAGTTGAGCATGGGTACCAAAGCATTTGAAAAGTCACAATAAACAAATTCAAAGTAGTTATGTTATTATAAATATTTACGGTATGTTTTTGACTGTCTACTTCATACGTAACTTCGTAAAATACATAAACAAATAACTCACAGGGAACCTAATAAATAATGCATAATGTTATTGTACACCTTTTATCTACAAAGTACCCCATTAATAACTGAAGTTAATATAAATAACATTCATGTGACTAATGATGTACATAAATTAGTTTCCCCCAATTCCATTCACATGCATGTTATGCTGTTTTATTCATGAGCTATAAAATGTTATATCAAATAAGTTGATTTTTAACCACTGAATCAAGTCACAGATTTCCACAATGTAAATAGTGTAATAAAAAAATAAATAATGATAAGAAATAGTTTATACACTCTAATACCTTTAAAAATATTTATTGTTAGTAGTGTGTAAATGGGGCTACTGGCATATGGCGCTGGCGCGTGGTGTCGGTGTCGAGCCACCATCTCTGATTCTGACATCACAGCGGCCATCTTGGACTCGAAAATTCAACAAAATTCCTCAAAAATGTCTCAAATTGACTCAAAAATTCCCGTTTTGAGGAAAAATTTCCCGTTTTAGTCCTCAAAAATTCCAGCAGTTAGAAATGTCCATATGTAGGCTTAAGCATCCATGTCTACAGCCTCCGATAAGCCTTTGACGTCATCATGGATAATGTCGTCACCGTTGCAGTTTCTGTTACGCCCACCATTTTTAACTTGTTTATTCACTATCCGTTTTTAATGAAAATAATTTTAAAAATCATAAAAAAAATAAATAATCGAATTAAATAATAAAAAATCTTAAAAACCACTGTTGCACTTATCGTTATGGTAGCCATCTTGGATTATATAAATGTTGCATATTTCGTTACACCCGCCATCTTGGTTGAGTACTATGTCATCGTTACACTTTTGTTATGACCGTCATATTGGATCCTATTAATGTTGCAATTACCGTTATGGTCGCCATCTTGAAATTTAGTCGCATCTTGGAAATCAGTAATTTTTATGTTAGAAAATCTGAAAAATTCCATAATTCATCAAAAAATTAACTTAATAGAATTCTGATTGATTATATCGATTCCCGTCCTTGGTTCGAAACTGGTGAGGGCAAAAATTAAAAAAAACCAAAAGATCCTTCCTCCACAGAAGCTACCTACAGACTAACCTACCACCAATATCAAGGTATATATCGTCAGCTGGTATGACGTCATGTCCGCCATCTTGTTTTCGTCTGCTAGAGTGTGCTGGCGACATGTTAATATAATTTTCTGTTCACCATACCTCTAACCTCGTCTGTTGGCATTGAACTTTGTCAATGACCCATAACTTTGACCTTGACCTTGAACTTTGACCTTGACCTTGATCATTGACTTTGACCTTGACGCCCATCATGGATCCGTCATTTTATGTTCAGTACATGCTAGCAGGAGCTACCACATGCTAGCGGTCATTGCCACCATCATGTTTTCGTCTGCTGGAGGACACCATCTTGTGTGTTCTCGTCTTACCATCATGCTAGTTTTATTCTAACCTGCTACAGTGCAGTAATAATTTATTATTACTGAGGTGCCCGCCATCTTGAAATTTGCCCACCATCTTGAAATAATGTAATTATTTAGCTAGAAATGCGGGAAAAATTCCAAAAGTCTCCATAAAAATCATTTATTAATTTACAAATTGAATCGATGGATTCCTGTCCACGGTTCGAATCTTGACCAGTGACAAATGTAACTAATTATTAAATAAATTTTTGATTCTGTTTTCCATTACCTTTCGCGGAGTTTATTAATCATTCACTCTACGAAAAACAACTCAAGTCAATATACCTGACCAACGAATTAATACAGTGCCAATTAGCCTATTATGAAAATCTAATTTTTCAATAATCTGAATAACCTATAAGCCGTTCATGCACAAAGCCACACATATAGATCAATTGTCTTCAGTCCATGAGACCGAGTCATGTCAATATAAGATGTATAGGATAGTCATTTCAGGACTGCATGACCTTCTTCGTCGTTAGCTAATTATATTCAATTAGTCCATCGCGATATTTTTTAGACATACTAAAAGACCAAGTGACCTTGAAAAATATTTTAGTAACACCAAGAGGTTTTGAACAGTCACTACATTTTGTACTACGCGCAATCATCAAAAAGGAAGCACCGACAACGAAACGGCAGCACCATCAACGAAAAGGCAGCACATTTGTCATTGACTCCAATATTCATTGGCTCCAATATTCATTAGCTCCAATATTCATTGGCTCCAATATTCATTGGCTCCAATATTTATTGACCAAAGATGGAGTTCTAGTACAAGCCAGAATTTTATGTATTTTTTATTTTATTTTAAATTTTTTATTAATTTATTTTTATTTTTAAATACTTTTCCCCTGTAATTTTATGATATCAAAGAAAACGTGTGTCGTTTTTCTACGTGTCCTTCTAATTATTATTGTCAATATTATGGTGGTTTTCTCCGTGTGCTCCTGATTATTCTTATCAATATTTTGATGGTTAATCCGTGTGTATGCAATAATTCCTGCGGTTTCGGTCAAAGGTCAAGGTCACGACCATCCAAGATGACCGCTGTGATGTCACAATCCAAGATGGCGGACCGTGAGAAATCTGAGAATCACTAGCAGGAAGGACGAACTTCCTTCTCCTTGGAGACTATCGAAGCCATCCTTATGCGATCGATAGTGAGTATCCCGCTTCCCGCATAAAAGAGATAAATATTATTTACCTGCAAACAACACGTGACGTCATCTTATGTTGAAGGGCGGAACTACTTGCAGCAAGTACCTTTGCATGAGATAAATTAACTCCCACCACTGAATAGTGCTATTGTAGTCAGTTAGAGACTGAAGTTTCGTAGCCATGCAGCCAATTAGTCATGCAGTCTCGTAACCATGCGTTCTGGAAGCTTCGTAGTCCTATAGCCTCGCGATCACGTAAACTTGAAGACTTGCAATCGCATAGTCTCGTAACCTCATGGCTCGTAGTCTCGTAGACATGATGCATTGAAGCCTCGTAGACTTGAAGCTACGTAAGCAAGTAGCCTTGTAATCTTATAACATAATGCTGGTGGTGCAGTTGGAGCAAAAGAGAAAATTCCGACGAAGACAGATGCGGTAATTGGAGCCTTGTAGACGAGTAGATTCGTAGTCAAGAACTCATGCAGACTTGTATTCCTGTATCCACGCAGTCACGTAGCTCTGTAGCCTCGCAGTCTCGTAACCATCCGTTTTAGAAGCTTCGTAGTCCTATAGTCTCGTAATCACGTAACCTTGAAGACTCGCAATCGCATAGACTCGTATCCTCATGGCTCGTAGTCTCGTAGTAATGATGTATTGGAGCCTCGTAGACTTGAAGCTACGTAAGAAAGCAGCCTTGTAATCTTATAACATAATGCTGATGAAGCAGTTGGAGCAAAAGAGAAAATTCCGTCGAAGACAGATGCGGCAACTGGAGTCTTGTAGACCAGTAGCTTCGTAGTCAAGTACTCATCCAGACTTGTAGTGCTGTATCCTCGCAGTCACGCAAAATTGTGTACTAGATGTTTCGTAGCTCTGTAGCCTCGCAAGCCATGTCTAACTCGTAACCAGCTAGATCATTTTAGACTCGTAGCCATGTGGCCTTATAGTCTCTTAGACTCGAAGAATTCTAGCCAAATATATTTGGAGCCAAAAGACTTTTGGAACCAAAAGACTGTTGGTGTCAATGACTGATGGAGCCAATGAATATTGAAGTCAATGAATATTGGAGCCGATTAATATTGGAACCAATGAATATTGGAGCCCATGAATATTGGAGCCAATGAGTATTGGAACCAATGAATATTGGAGCCAATGAATATTGTGGAGCCAATGACTATAGGAGCCAAAAGACTGTTGGAGCCAAAAGACTTATGAAGCCTTTTGGAGCCTGTTGGAGCATTTGGTGCAATTGGAGCCAATTGATATTAGAGCCCATGAATATTGGAACCAATGAATATTGGAGCCAATGAATATTGGAGCCAATGTATTGGTGCCAATGACTATAGGAGCCAAAATACTATTGGAGCCAAAATACAGATGGAGCCTTTTGGAGCCTGTTGGAGAATTTGGAGCAATTGGAGCCAATTAATATTGGAGCCCATGAATATTGGAGCCAATGATTATTGGAGCCAAAAGACTGTTGGAGTCAAAAAACTGATGGAGCCTTTTGGAGCCAATTGGAGAATTTGGAGCAATTGGAGCCAATTGATATTGGAGCCCATGAATATTGGAGCCAATGAATATTGGAGCCAATAAATATTGGATCCAATGAATATTGGATCCAATGAATATTGTAGCCAATGACTATTGGAGCCAAAAGATGTTGGAGCCAAAAGACTGATGGAACCTGTTGGAGCATTTGGAGCATTTGTAGCAATTTGAGCCAATTGATATTGTAGCCCATGAATATTGGAGCCAATGAATATTGGAGCCAATGAATATTGGAGCCAATGAATATTGGAGTCAATGACAAATGTGCTGCCTTTTCGTTGATGGTGCTGCCGTTTCGTTGTCGGTGCTTCCTTTTTAATGTTTGCGCGTAGTACAAAATGTAGTGACTGAATATTTACTAGTTCAAAACCTCTTGGTGTTTCTAAAATATTTTTCAAGGTCACTTGGTCTTTTAGTATGTCTAAAAAATATCACGATGGACTAATTGAATATAATTAGTTAACGACGAAGAAGGTCATGCAGTCCTGAAATGACTCTCCTATACATCTTATATTGACATGACTCGGTCTCATGGACTGAAGACAATTGATCTATATGTGTGGCTTTGTGCATGAACGGCTTATAGGTTATTCAGATTATTGAAAAATTAGACTTTCATAATAGGCTAATCGGCACTGTATTTATTCGTTGGTCAGGTATATTGACTTGAGTTGTTTTTCGTAGAGTGAATGATTAATAAACTCCGCGAAAGGTAATGGAAAACAGAATCAAAAATTTATTTAATTATTAGTTACAACTGTCACTGGTCAAGATTCTAACCGTGGACAGGAATCCATCGATTCAATTTGTAAATTAATAAATGGTTTTTACGGAGACTTTTGGAATTTTTCCCGCATTTCTAGCTAAATAATTACATTATTTCAAGATGGTGGCCAAATTTCAAGATGGTGGGCACCTCAGTAATAATAAATTATTACTGCACTGTAGCAGGTTAGAATAAAACTAGCATGATGGTAAGACGAGAACACACAAGATGGTGTCCTCCAGCAGACGAAAACATGATGGTAGCAATGACCACTAGCATGTGGTAGCTCCTGCTAGCATGTACTGAACATAAAATGACGGATCCATGATGGGCGTCAAGGTCAAAGTCAAAGATCAAGGTCAAGGTCAAAGTTCAAGGTCAAGGTCAAGGTCAAAGTTATGGGTCATTGACAAAGTTTAATGCCAACAGACGAGGTTAAAGGTATGGTGAACAGTAAATTATATTAACATGTCGCCAGCACACTCTAGCAGACGAAAACAATATGGCGGTCTCTAGCGGACGGCAAGATGGCGGACATGACGTCATACCAGCTGACGATATATACCTTGATATTGGTGGTAGGTTAGTCTGTAGGTAGCTTCTGTGGAGGAAGGATCTTTTGGTTTTTTTATTTTTTGCCCTCACCGGTTTCGAACCAAGGACGGGAATCGATATAATAAATCAGAATTCTATTAAGTTAATTTTTTGATGAATTTTGGAAATTTTTCCGATTTTCTAACATAAAACTTATGGATTTCCTAGATGGCAACAAAATTTCAAGATAGCGACCATAATGGTAATTGCAACATTAATAGGATCCAATATGACGGTCATAACATAAAGTGTAACGATTACATAGTACTCAACCAAGATGGCGGGTGTAACGAAATATGCAACATTTATTTTAATCCAAGATGGCGACCGTAACGATAAGTGCAACAGTGGTTTTTAAGATTTTATTATTATATAGATTTTTTTTTTATGATTTTTAAAATTGTTTTCATTAAAATCGGATAATAAATTAAAAAGTTAAAGATGGCGGGTGTAACGGAAACTGCAACGGTGATGAAATTATCCATTATGACGTCAGAGGCTTATCGGAGGCTGTAGACATGGATGCTTAAGCCTACATATGGACATTTCTAACTGCTGGAATTTTTGAGGACTAAAACTGGAATTTTTCCCTCGAAAATGGGAACTTATCCCTCGAAAACGGGAATTTTTTCCTCAAAACGGGAATTTTTGAGTCATTTTGAGCCATTTTTGAGGAATTTTGAGGAATTTTTGAGTCCAATATGGCCACCGTGACGTCAGAATCAGAGATGGTGGCTCGACACCGACACCACGCGCCAGTAGCACAATTTACACACTACTATTGTTGTCTAAAACTATTAACGTAATTATTTATTATGAAGAAAGAGAAACTATTTTTTCCTTCCTATAAATGGCATTGATTTAGGCTCAAATAGGATTTTTTTTTGCCCGGCTTGATTTTATGTTGTTTTTCTGTAAGTCATTTTGGGTCGGCTCAAGACTCTAAGGTTCGTCCATCTCTAGATGAAACAATAAAAAACATTGATTGTTTCCATGTAGGTACCAAAATGTTTTGGTTATTGAATCTAGATTGTGAACAATACCTATTCCCACGGAAAATTTCAGTCCGATTAAAAACGACTTCGATTCGCATGACATAATTGCGTGTTGGACTATTGGCGATATTTAATTTATGTTGGCTAACATAAAATAAACAAATAAGTAAATAAAAACAAACAGATGTTTTCATTCTGCCACATATGGAATTAAATTCCGCAAGTAAATTTATTGGACTCGATAAAAATGTTGTTATTTCTGATTACGTGGCAACTGTAGCCGAAAAAAAAATGCATATTTCATTTACTTTCCATCCCTTCCCAATACGATCCGCGTTTCCATAGCATTTTATGTTCGACTCAGTCCGTTAGGTACTATTCCAATTGGTGTAATGACATTGAGACATAACGTTTTTAAACCCGTTTCCGTGGCCATTTTGAAAACGATAAGCATTTTAGAAATGTTATTGAACCTATATGGAAACTTAGTATTTTAGCAATATTAACTTCCAACTCGTGATTAACTTATTAGTTATAAATCTTACCTGTATTGATACACCTGTCATTGTCATATCATCCCCACTTCCGTCTTGCTTCGGCACTTTATTAAAATACGAAAGTAAATTACTTCCTTTCCTTTTTTGTCGCACATATCTATACTTCACATGTAACAACGAGCTGTTGATACTGTTGCTTGTTGCACACATCTGTGACCACTGCTGTATGCTCGCCCTCCCTACCTCGCAAGGTCACAAGTCTCCTATCCCTGCCCCTCGCATGCTACTAGCGCTGTGCCATTTCCCTCTTCCGCTGCACACTCGTCGTGGCCGAGTAGTAGCAGGCAGTGCTGTGACAGTTGAAGGGTGTGGCTATTTGAAAGGGAGTTGGCAGCAGGGGCTGACCAGCTCGCACCCCTGCTGTGACAAGGGTAACCCAGGTAGCCAGCCCTCAGAAACACACAAACAACTGTAAAAAGAAAAAAACTTTGACCTGGCAACAACTTCCTCCTATGAAGCACAAAGTTATTCCAGCTTTCCTTAGACTAAGCACTGGAACCGAGTAAATGTTACTTCTCTTTGTCCTCAATACCATTGTAAAATATTAAAATTGAGGTAAAATTTTGTATAAATAAGATAAGTGTAAGAGTATTTTAAAATAAATAACAATTATTTAAGTAAACTTTATTTTTAAAATAATAAGTTTTAACTTTCGGGGGGGGGGGGGGGCTGGGCCCCCTTGGCCCCCCCCCCCCCTCTGGCTACGCCACTGTGCAGAATGATTCAGTATTTGGGCGACAAATTTTGTAAGACATTAATTTTAGGTAAATTGCAGTTAGAAAAAGTTAGAAAATTTAAACTTTTTGTATTGGGCAGAGTTTATTCATAGCCCATGATGATTTAAGTTAGGCCTAATTTATTTCATGGACGATGTCTAAATTTAAGAAGTCCACTGGAGAAGGGCGAGGAGAATGGTCTGAAGATGCGATGAAATCAGCTTTGCAAGATGTTTTGGAAAACAAAATAGTGGTTCGGGCAGCAGCAGAACGTCATAATGTTCCTAGAACCACTTTACGAAGAAACATTTTGGCTGTAAGAACAAAATCGCAAGTGGAAATGAAACCTCAGCTTGGAAGAATCAAAGTAACTTTTGATGAGATGTATGAAAACGAACTTGTAAGGCATATGAAAGATTTGGATGCACGACTTATGCCATTATCGAGACATGAATTTATAAAGCTTGCCTACGAACTAGCAGAAAGTTTGAAGTTGCCTCATAGATTCAACGGGGAAAGTAAAGTTGCGGGGAAAGATTTTTATATGGGTTTCATGAAACGACACCCCGAGCTAAGCTATCGAAAACCAAAATCAACTAGCTTAATGCGATCAGTAGGTTTCAACAAACCCCAAGTTGAAAGATTTTTCAAGCTTTGGACTTCATGGGCAGTGAGTTAACCAACCTATAACTCAGCCACTCGAAATCAATCACACCTGAAACTTCAGCTGCAGTTGCTGTCAAAACCTCTACCATGACATCTCCTCAGCCATCGAGGACGACTGACGTAGGTCTATTAGCTGTTCTGCCAACTACTGGAACTTCTTCAACAGTTGCAGTTCAAACATCTGCAGTGTCTTTTCCTGATCCATCAAGGGTGCCTGGCGACCCAGCTGCAGTACCATCGCTTGCTGGAACTTCTGCTGCAGCTGCTGTTCCGATGTCTGCTGTGCTTTGTCCTGATTCATCGAGGGTGCCTGAAGTATCAGCTGTTCTACCAATTGTTGAAACTTCTTTGAAACTACACACACATTCACATCTTAGGGTTAGCTGTTCGGAGTTTGTGAAAAACTTCCAAAAATTGTCTCCTCTACCATCGTGTAGTGATAAAAGACTGACAAGTCGTAAGAGGAAGGCAGAAAGAAGTGAGATATTGACCTTAACTCCAATAAGAGATGCACTTATAGAAAAGAAAAACACAGAAATCAGAAAAGAAGAAGCTCAGAAAAAAAACCCCACTAAAATTGGAAAAATAACATTGAGATCAGCCAGAACATTCAAAAGGAGCAAAATCTAAATTAAATGTGTTTACGATGGTAAAAAGAAAATTAAACAGCATAACTCTCATTTTGAGGGTTCGTCGGACTTAGCGAATGGTGAAAATGTTGACTGTATTGTTTGTGGTGAATTTTTTGATGAAAATTGGATTCAGTGTCGTACATGTGAAGGGTGGGCACATGAAATTTGTGCAGATATTGACAATACATTGTATTTATACTACGACTATTGTAAACGCAACCCTTAATTGCTTAAGTAATTATTTGTAAACAGTGTACAGTGTTTGAGCCCTTCTGTACCTTAAAATGTGTTTTATTCCATTAATATGATATGGCTTTATGTTTTGGGCCATACTACTCTACATCAACCGCTTCATGGTGAATGCATACATTCATGAAATGATACAAAATATGTAATATTTTATGAATTTGAGTTTATGATTGTTCATGGATGTAAAGTAAATGTGTCACGTATTCTTGTAACAAAGTGTTGCACAATTATTTCTGTAATTTATTATGTTATTGTCTTTTTTTATTAAGTGGGCCATATTAGCCGCTGCTCCCTACCTGTTTACCGTTACCGTTGTTACCTTCCTGCGCACACTGGGTGCACAGGCTACCTTTCAAAAATGCAGCTGGGTAGCACTGACAAGTGCTACACACAGCTTAGGCCTGAAGGTCTAGACGAGCAGCTCCGGGACACGTCCGTCCTCCTCCGAAGCGCAGCTGGAACTCAAAAACCCTCACTATTTTTAATTAATGCTATCCCAAACCATTTCAACACAAACAAAAGTGATACAGATTTATTCATGTGCATGTTATTTAAGCGAAAGTTGTGTCATGTTTTCACTCACACACGTTATCACATTTGGTTTCCATAACTTTTGGTTGAATTATATTTTTGATGGCCAAAATCTCGACGCAATTACAAGGGCGACATATTTGCGGCAGCTTTCGATACCAAAGTACAGTGTTTTTCCATCGCCAGATAGGTTCTTTTATCTCGAGTGGATATGGTGTAACTATGGCGATCACGAACAAATAGCATGATTAGTTTTAATATCAAGTGCCTCGTGATAGTGTATAAATGAAGACAGTTCACACGCCCCCTTTTGAAGTATAAGATTATACTTCATCATTTGCTGAAGTTGCAGAGAACTCGTAAGTAAATTTTAAAATGAACTAAGGTAAAATATTTGCCCGTCAAACAAACTTAAATCTTGAAAAATTGGAACAAATTTAAAGTAGCTTTTCTTTACCAGAATAATTTTCAAAGAAATTTTTTTTTTCGTTATAAACGTTTTGATTAAACTGTGATGGTATATTTGATTTCTTTTTCATAATTTTTACTTTACCAAAAAATTAAGTATTCTTTTTCACTTTTTTTACAATTTTCAAACAAATTGTTTATCATGACGGCTCATTATGTTTCATGCATAATTCTGAACGCTACTCAGATGATAAAAGAAAATTTTTGCAGCAAACTAAGCTTGGTATGACACACTTGACTAAAACGTGTACTAATTCAAATTTGTAGCAAGCTTGACACGGTCTCAACAGAATGGCTTGAATAAAGTTTAGCGTGACAAGCTTGCAATAAAGTTTAGTTATTATTTTAATGAAATTTTAGATACCTTGCCAGCAATCTTTCAACAAGTCAAAATTATGTACTTTATACTTTGTTTATGAAAAATACTATTACAGCACAAAAATATTTTTATTTAATATTTCATATGATAGTTTCAGTTTATTTACTATTTTTTCTATATGTCTAAATTATTACTGTTATCTTGATCATAAACTATTATATATGAGATAACATAAAAGTGAATAATGCATGTAAAATATTAATTCAACTAAGTATTGATAATAGGGAATAAAATAAGTATGATGTTGCGAACTTGACGTCAACCATTGGTTCTCCATCTGGTCACACAGACCATTATGGTCCGTCGCCGCCAGGGTATGGCAGTGCGGTGCGTCGAACATAGGCCAAGGGCAACTATCGACTATCGTAGGGCAGTGCAACAAACCATGTGGTCCGTTCGTCCACAGTGGCGACTATCGCAATGTTTTAAATAATTTTACAGGTGGAAATTAATGGAACAAACCTATCAGCAATCATTATAATCATGTATTAACCATATGTAAACCATCAGCCAGTAGGTATATATAGTAGGTTCTGGGACACCATGTCCAGGGTCGGGATCTAAGGATTCGTGGCGGCCATTTTGGATTACGTCACTTCCGGCGGCCATCTTGGAATACGTCACTTCCGGCAGCCATCTTCGATGATGTCACTTCCGGTGGCCATCTTCGATGACGTCACTTCCGGCGGCCATATTGGATTACGTCACTTCTGGCGGCCATTTTGAATAACGTCACTTCTGGCGACCATCTTGGATTACATCATTTCCGGCGGCCAGCTTGGATTACGCCACTTCCGACCACCATTATGTTTTTCTAGAAAATTCCACCATTTTGATTTATGATATCATAAATAATAAAAAATTATATAATAAAATATTTAATTAAATTTGATGATGACCTTAAATTCGAACACCCTACTCCGATGTATTGCACATTTCGTTACGTCCGCCATCGTTGAAAAGCATAATTATTAACTTAGAAAGTCGGAAAAAAAAGAAAAAATATATTAAATAAAATTTAAATAAATTTTTACCTTTATCTTATAATCAAGCTCCCCACTTCTATGCATAGCTCACCATGTTACTATATCATCTCCAGCATCTGTCGGAGGCAGCCATCTTGTTTATTCTGCTGGAGACCGCCATCTTGATTTCATCCGATGTCGTCATCACCATGCTAAAGTTCCTTAGTGTATGTATGTAAGGTCGAGTTTCTCTACCAGTGTTGTTATGAATCTTATAGACTAAAAATTAACAAAGTCCACAACCATTTCCTTAAACTTTTATATAACAAGATATATGTTATCATATATCAAATTAAACATCTCATCGTTGTGGATGTGATGGCTGCAGTAATAATAATTTAAAAAACAATTAGCAAATTTAATTTATTTACTCCATTTAGGACCAGAAAATTTTCAGAGTCCTAACTCACAAGTAATATTCTCTTCTCGTGTTTGCGTACTCATGTTTTCAAAGTTCATGGAAGCAGATATTTTTAATGTCTGCGTATAATCTTATCTTCCTTTTATTATATGATATAGTTTTAGGTAAAATAACTTTTAAATCATGATACTTCAAATTTTAGAATTCAAAGAAATAAATAAATGAAAAGAATATTATAAACACAAAAACACAAATCACAAAAATATAAACAATTTAGCTCCCAAATCGGGCGCGCAAAAACATGTTGAGGAGTCGCAAATCAACAGTTAAGTTCCCGATTATGTTTTCGAGACTGTTTATTCTTACATTGAACAGCTCTTCCAATCCGACACACCCACACACGCTCACTTGCCTGCGGTCCCCTTACGATGGTGTGTCCCACCCACACTTTGATAGTGAGGCAGGTGAGCGTAGCCAGCTCGGGGTTGATGGTGATAGCGATGATGACGTCGGGGTTGGCTCCGCCGAAGTCGATGGTGGGCGATGGCTGGTATTCTCCATCAGCGGAGTCAGCTCTCCATCCGTGATGAGAGGCGGTGACAGTGGTCCACACACCCCAGCACAGTCAGTAGCTTGCTGCTGCTGCCCGACAGCAGCAATGGGGATGAGTGGTGGTGGTGACCCGATCAGACTTGAAGCAGGCTGCTGTCAAGACATCAGCAATGGGGATGAGTGGCGGTGGTGGTCCAAAAACTTTATGGGCTGACTGGAGCGGTGAGCGGTCCCGCTCAGGAGTCTGCCCCCATGGCTTCTTGCGAGTCCAGCGGTGGCCTTGGCGACGACACCGCTCGATGTCGGTCCAGTTGTGGAGATATGACTCTTCATCAACCTCCTCCTCACTCGAAATATTAATTATCTCGCCTTCCTCAGCACTCAGCCAACCATGCTCGAAATCGCTTCAGTGAAAAGACATGTTTTCAATGTATGTTATCTAGCAACAAACTGAAGCGTGCTTCTGGCCGTCTACGGTATTTATGCTATCCCTTCCCCACCCTCCTGGACAGCCCTGCCCAAGCTCGCGCTTCCCCGTGACGTACAACCTCTGACGCACCTACTCCTAGCCTGTTACAGCCCTTCGCCGGCCCTAATAGCCCGAGCCTGTCGCCACTCGCTCCAACCTCCGAAGTACCTTCGACGGGCATCCCGACCATGTAGCTAGAGAAAAAGGTTTAAATAAAAAAACATTTATTTAAGTCATACATTTATTAGCTTAAACTAACAACTTGTATTCATTAAACATAAAATAATTACATCACATTACATTAAAACATCAGTATTTTTTATCCAACAATTTTCAGATTTATTAAATCCTAACCACTTTACAAACAACCTATCATCTTTTCGTCTCAACACTTTCTTTACCAAATAATCATTCGGGTACTTGGTAGGCTGAATTTCTTCCGCATAGAATCCACCGCGTATCGCCGAACCTCGTAAATGTTCCAAGTAGTAACATCTCGGGCGGAAATTTCGTATTTTAACAACACGGAATATTTCTGTGGACCAGTTAGGCGTATACCCTTTTTCAAAAGTATGTTTATATTTTGAAATACGTACAAATTCTCCGACTTTAGCTTTACATTTTTTTACCTCTAGTTTATCCACATTGGAATAAACAGTTTTCAGGAGCGAGTCATCTTTTATATTAACAGGCGCCATACCGATTGTTCGATGTTTTCTGTTGTTATACTTAGTCATTTAATAATGTCGGTAACATATCAACCCACTTATAACTTCCTTTTGCTGTGAACTCCCTCCACATGGCTTCCTTTAAAGTACGATTTAAGTGTTCTACAACCCCTACTTTTATCTCGGCGGATGTGGAATAATGGTTTATTACATCTTTTTTCACAAGAGCCTGGAATTTACTATCATAGAATTCTTTTCCAAAATCCGTCATTAGATTCTTAGGTGTTTAACTTAATTTAAAAACATGCTCAATGGCTAATGTTACATTATTAGCATTTTTACACGTCTGCCCACGCTGGTTTAGAATAAACATCTATAACAGTAAGCAGATACTTGTACCCACCATTCACTTTAGAATAAGGAATCATTTCAACCAAATCCGTCTGAAATAAGTCTAAAAGCCCTAATATCAGAACACTTAGTCTAGGAAAAGTACGTCTCGCCGGCTTATGTAATTCTTTTGCAATACCTCGATGACTCATTTCGAGATATAACCGTCTTCCTGTAATTCTTAAAGTAAGGATATTATTTCGTTTTGATGCAAATAATTCCCTGCTTCTGCAGAAGCAAGCAGCAAACGATGCCGATCTACAAGTTCATTCGGGTCATTCCACAATATGTAACACAGTTTTTATTATCAAATAATTTACTAACTATACCAGATCCTGTTGAAACGCCTACATCAGGGAACATTTTAGATATAATATCATACTTTATATGATGCTCATCTTTAAATGAGTTAGTTTTCGAACAGTTGTTTTTGTAATGAGCACTTGTAGTTTTTAACATTAGCTTATATTGTTCTAAATCTGTATTTGTATATCGATGAGGATCTCTAATAAACAGCAAATCATAAAGACCAGGTGTCCCAGTCGTGGTAAATCCACTTACTTGTATGACATCACCAGGCAAAAAATGTACCTACTTCCAATTTACCATGTACCACTTTTTGCTACATTTTAAAACACCATAAATAGGATCTCTTTTGCGTGACGAGTATGAAGATAAGTATGTCGCAGCAAGAGTTTCCGGCTCAACTTCTGATGAACGTAATTTTTTATTCTGTAATAAATATGAAATCGGTACATCTTCTTCGTTTACATGTACGATCCGGCGCTTTCTACAGTAAGATTTAGTCGGATTCTTTTCTTTCGCTTCAGAATAAACATTTTCAGTTTGAACGAGGTTAGGAGGAACATTTTCATATTTTTAATTATCTAGACGCGAAGTAATTGACTCGAATATTCTTTCGTTAACAATATCACACCCTAACTTTTCCTTCTTCGCGAGTAAGTATTTATCTCGAATACTTTTGATTATGTCATGCAGCTCTTTCGCTGATTCAGACATGTTAATAAAATGACGGTTAATTCTATCATCGCGTATTTATATACCTTTACGAGGCCTACTTTCTCCCCTTTTGCGGTAACGTTATAGATTCTTGTAATGGTTTAATAACTATAGGTTCTTCTAATCTATCCATGCGAGCATTCATATCGTTCAGTAACTCTTGATGTAAATTAGTAAAACTTTTTTCAACTACCAGTTTCATTCCCTCACTCTGTTTTAGTAAATATTCGCGGATGTGTTCACAGTGTAGGTATAAATAATTTCTCATCATGACTCAGAGACATAATTTTCTCATTCACATCGTCCATTACAATTTTTAGTTTGTTGTTTAGAATTTCATCAAACACATTTCTTATGTTAGTAAATAAATGTTCAAGATTTTCATTTTGTTTTTCACTTAGAGTCCACAACTAGTTTCAGACTTTGTAATGTTTCCGAGTTTATTTCCTGCACATACTGTTTCATGCTAGCATCTGTAGAATGTGTAGGCTGTCCTAAATTACGTAAAATTTTTCCATTTGCCGACAAGTTCCCATCACGCATTTCTATAATATTACTTTTTTCACGCGTACGTTTCAAGGCACTATGACCGAACTTACTTATAGAGTCAACCATCTCTAACGATATACTGATCCAACTGACTTCTGAAACGTCCATTATATAGAGGAAAATCTTTGAAAATCGAGATGAAACCGAACCTATCTTTCCAACACATGGAACACTTTTGTTTAAACTCGTTAAATGTAATATCGCTCGAAATATGGTCATCATATGCATGTTTAAGATTTAGGTCATCCATTTTGAATAAAATAATAACATTGGCATTATCCCGTATAAGATGTTTTGGTATTCTCGAGTAGGTTTGACACAAGTATATACAACCCACGTGGGGGTAGCATCCACCGAGTTGGTTTCATTGAAGCCCGTAGGATGCCACATTCCCTTAGCTATGACATTGAATGAGACCCTACAGTGGAACAGCACCGAATTGCTAGGGCGGAGGAAACGGAAGTTTTAGAGAAAACCCGCCGACCAGCGACATTGTCTGATACGAACATGCAAAAATCCATGTCACCTCGCGGGGATCGAACCCGGATCACCTTCGTAGGAGGCGAGTGCTCTAGCCACTCGACTACCCAGGGCCCATTTTGTGATATCAAGTATTATTTTGCAGATACGTTTTACATTTGTCATCGTGTGCATTAATGAGTAATTCGAGATTGCTTAAAAAAACTGTTCAGTTGTGCAAAATAGAACATACTATAAGTAAAATCAATTTTCCATTATTTTTAGTATTTAATTAAATTTTGTCAATATTCAAATAATTTCTGCTTTAAGTTAACTGTAATAACTTGTATGTTGTCATTGCAAGCTTAGTAATTTGTAATTTGCTAAGTGTAAGTTGCCAGTTGATGTCGCAAATTTACATTCATGCCTTAACTTGCCGGGGACTCGAACCCAAAATCTGTCACACGACAGGCTTGCGTGCTACGGAGGTCAGCCCTAACTTGATATTTTGATAACTGATGTGCAATATATCTATTGTTGATGATCTTCCTGGATTTGAATGAAGGGCGATCACTCATGTATTGATACTTAAGGTTAACCTATCATGGAAGTAAATAAATATATTGTTAACCCTACAAATTACTATAAAATGGCTTTCGCACGAGTTAAGTTTGGAGCGATACTGAAATGTAAGGTCAGGAGAACCCTGTTTTTGCAACCACAGCACACATTTTCTTATTCGGTACAATGACCATAGCACAACACATCATTGAGTCAACAATTGATTATTATGAGAAGTTTTGTAAGTATTTTACCTTCTATTATAGCCTCTCTAAAAACAGGGATGAAGTCTTCTATGAATTCACTAGTTTTCGTACCGGCTGTTTCTCTGCAATCCTGCTCATCATGGGATCATCCTGCGCAAACAATATAGGCTTGGTTTTATAAAATGGCTATGTTGCATATATTATGCACGGTATTGAAGTAAAGATTAAAGTGCTACCTTGACAACATTCGAAAGTAGCCATCATATCCTGGGTTTCAGTTCCCTCAAATTCGTTGTTTGCACAATAGGTTTGCGTAAGCTGCATATCCATCGGCAGTGAAAGTGGCGACATGGTTTCCAATTCATAAACATGGCCTTCATTCATCAAATCTAAAAATAAATGCACAGTACAATGTAGTTTTGACCCTTGCTAACAGGTTTTATATAAATAATCATAACTTGCATAAAACATACTTACCCAAACTCATTTTGAGGAGCCTGGCACTCTTACTACTACCATCCATTTTACACTGTTATGAGAAAACTGCTTCAAAATAAAGAGCTGACAAGAAAGACAACCAAGCGATGGAAGACGTCTGCGCGAAGTGAAGACGAGATAAGTCTGGATAATGATAGGCTAAGAAACAGCCAAATCCCAATAACTCTGACATATCGATTTCACATATACACCCTTGTTGCGAAAGGATGCCAGGGTCCAATATGTCAAACATGTTGGGTTTTACCAACGATCAAATACAAATAAATTAACATATTGGAATTCTTTTTTACGTTAAAAACCATTACAGAATTTTTTTAATATCTGGTTTTGCTATCATAAAATTCACCACATGATGTACATATTAGCATTAAAACATAAAAGTCGAATTTTTGTGACATATTGAGTTCTGCCTTAGCACCAAAGATATAAGGAAGCGAATGCAGCAGAGATGAGTCAGTATCAGAATGACGTGTAACGCGCAAGGACTAAACTCACAAAATGGGTTCGTTCTTAAAGAACTTGCATTTACTGGTAAAGATGGAGTGACTACAGTAAACACATTCAAACCAACATACGACTGGAAATACCTACAGCAGCGATGCAAGAAAACCAACATTCGACTAGCCTGCACTCAACATGGACTTCGATGGCATCAAGGTGAACTTCCATTCCGCAAGTTCGGCAGCACCATAAGAAATCTACTAAGTGGAACAATCTACGTGGCTGACCTTCAGCAGAAGTTCTGGCTGCAGAAAATTTGTCGAAGTACTGTAGACAGTGTTAATATTGTCGACCTGCAAAGCGCGTTTTTCTATCCGCCACTTGAATACCTTGTTGTGAAGTATGAAAATAAATTACATGAATGCCACTGACGTAAAAAAAGGTTGCAGTGTGCAGAGTGTAACTCGAAAGCTTTGAATGAATGGTTGGCTGATAAAACAAAGTGGGCTGTTTCCGATGCTGAAGATGAAACCAGTTACATTTTAGCATTTGGAAGGTGCGGTATGCTCACTGATCTCGACAAGACGAAGAACTACCCTACTTGCCTAAATAATTTTTACTGGTGTACACAGCCAATAAAATAAAGTGGGTGTACGACTACTTACCTGCCAACTTGAAAAATGACTCTGAAATAGCAGATTGTTTACAATGTAGAATGTACCGAGTGTTTCGACAATGTCGGGGTAGATGAAGAAATACCTTAAACACCACACAGTCGTGCTCGTCAGGCTTGGTGCAAGAAACTAAATGAAAAGGATTAAAATAATGTGTAATGAAGAATAATGTCTCAGTATGTAAAATGGTGCACTACAGTGAGGACACCGATTATGTTATTTTATTAAAGGGTTATAAAACTGTAACTTATAGTTCGGATGGATATGTTGTGTTCTCTGAACAATGTAATGATGGTTGCCATGTCGGCTATTTGCGTGGAGAGAAATCAGCAATAAAAATATTTGAAACTAAAACTTGTGATTCTTCAATATGTCCTGTGTTCAATATTAATTCTTCAAGTAATGAAGCTAGAGACCCTAATACCAGAACAAGTTCTACAGAGATTAATTGTGATTGTAACTGTCATCACCACTACCATGTTTTCTGCGAAAGCATTCGCCGACTGTTTGCATATATTTTTAAATGATGAGTCATACAGACAGGTTTTAACCGGTTATATGTTAAAACTGATCAGTAGTATATGTAAAAAACTGATCAGTACGGGTTTAGAAGCCTCAGCATGCAGACGTTTCATCCTGCTAATCCGTACGTCAGTGTGAAACAAGCTTTATCCCAGGTAAGCTACTGTTATTGGAGTGGCAGTGATTTAAAAAGCTATACGGAAACATGTGGCGGACTATTTCATACTTTGGTTTCTGATGACTTGACTTCATACGAGCATTGTCTAATTATTGTTAGCTGTCAAATATACGGACAGTGTCCTGTTTATTACATGAGGGAATAAATAGTACTACCGAGTTCTATCGATCAAGTAATTGAGTTCGCTAATAATCAGGAAAGACTACCCCTTCATTCACCCGAGTATGCAACCATACAGTTATACAATCCTGCAACAAACTCCATTACTACGAGTGAAATTGATATTCAAACCGTGAAAGAACAAATTTCCAACGCGCGAAAAGTGTACCAGAAAGAAAAGAATCCTCGCAAGTCTGCTAAAAACAATTTGAAAACTACAAGTACTTTCTTCGAACCAACGACCCTGCATACTGTGGATGTTCACCTGATTGTACGCAATGATATGCAAAAGATTTTAAAAAAAATTTCGGAGATAATAAATGTAGAATAAATTTTTAATGTTATAGTTTTGTAATGCATTCTTACTTTTAATAAATGTATTAAACAATCAAACCTTATTATTTACTTACATATCTATAATGAGTATTTAGCTGTCTGTTCCCCGAACACAGCTTGGTGCCACGAAGTCGTGGACTAATGGACCTGTTGTAACAGGCTTAGGTAGCGAGCCATTGTGTGATCCTGTTGCGCTCGTGAAGTCGGTGATTAACAGGCCTGCTGTAGAAGCTCAGTCATTCTTGAGTGATGAGTCATGATGTAGACAGTGCCTCGCGACCTAATCTCTAATCACCTAGGTTATTAGTGGGTGCACTCGGACTGGCTCGAAAGTGGTTTGTCATGTTCGGCTGTCAGGTTACATTTCCACCCCCCACCCCTCACAGACCTGCTACGACCTGCGCATGAGTCATGCTGGGTTTTTCCGAATACAATAGTACTCCCCACATTCCTACCCCTCCACGTACTACGTTCCTATTGGTGGACACAACAGAAATACTCTGTTCCTACACCTCTGTTCTCACGCCAGCATGTACTCTATACCGAGTACAACAATAAGCTATCATTACGTGGGAGGATGACAAGCACCGAATCTGTGAGGATAGCATACGTACGGTCCCCCACAGGTATGTAGGTGATGACATGTAAATATTTTACTGTATATGGTTTTCTGCTGTATTTTTTCTATTTTTGATGTATAGTTTCTATTTTTGCTGTAAAGTTTCAGTTTTTTGTCATACAGTATCCATTTTTGCTATATGGTTTCAGTTTTTGATGTATAGTTTTTGTTTGGTATTAATTTTTGTTGTATAAAATATGTTCTTAATTTAATAAATAAGATTTTACCTACATATTACTTATTATTTTTTTAATTGTCTTAGAGAATGGTAAAATGTAATTATACGCAGACATTAAAAATATCTGCTTTCATGCAGCTTTTAAAACACGAGTACGCAAGCACGAGAAGAGAATATTACTTGTAGGACTCTGAAAAATTTCTGGTCCTAAATGAAGTAAATAAATTGAGCCATTTAGAATCAAATGGGTGTATGAGACAAAATAATAGATTTATGTTTAATTGAATGTTAAAGGAAACTGTTTGTAGGCAAATGGAAGTTGGATGGTTGAAGGGAATATATTGTTTACTCTAAGATTTCTGTTGCCATGTACCAAGTTTTTAAAACTAAAAAACAAAACGTTTATTCTTTTTTGAGAAAAAAATCCTGAAAGCCTCCAAACTATCCTAGATTCACTTACACCCCTTTGCTTCTGACCACCTCAATTAAATTTACTAATTGTTTTTTTAATTATTATTACTACAGCCATCACATCCACAACGATGAGATGTTTAATTTGATATATGATAACATATATCTTGTTATATAAAAATTTAAGAAAATGGTTGTGGACTTTTCGATTTTTAGTCTATAAGGTTCATAACAATACTGGTAGAGAATTGAAGCTCGACCTTACATACATACACTAAGGTACTTTAGGATAGTGATGACGACATCGGATGAAATCAATATGGCGTTCTCCAGCAGACATAAACAAGATGGCTGCCTCCGACAGATGCTGGAGATGTAATAGTAACATGATGAGCAATGAATAGAAATGGGGAACTTGATTATAAGATGATGGTTAAAATTGAATTAAATTTTATTTAATAATTTTTTTCTTTTTTTCCCGACTTTCTACGTTAATAATTATACTTTTCAAAGATGGCGGACGTAACGAAATGTAAAATTCATAGGAGTGGGGTGTTCGATTTTAAGGTGATGGTGAAATTTAATAATAATATTATTATATAATTTTTATTATTATTTATGATGTCATAAATCAAAATGGTAGAATGTTCTAGAAAAACATAATGGTGGTCGGAAGTGACGTAATCCAAGATTGTCGCCGGAAATGATGTAATCCAAGATGGTCGCCGGAAGTGATTTATTCAAAATGGCCGCCAGAAGTGACGTAATCCAAGATGGCCACCAGAAGTTACGTAATCCAAGATGGCCGCCACGGATCCTTAGATCCCAACCCTGGACCCGGTGTCCCAGAACCTACTATATATACCTACTTCAGCCCTTTTACGCAAACGTGCACTCGCGTTAGACATAATTTTATACACGTATCGCGCCGAAACCACCGTTTGCGGAGGTCACCCCCGCACTGTCGAGCCAATCACTTTCGCTTTCAACTGATCAAAATTCATCAATACCTATGTAGTGTGAGTTTATTAAATCTTTTGTTTATTGAATCCACACACACACGTCCCGCTTCATATAAGGGCTGTTTATTAACCATTCAGTGCACTTGTGCACATTTGGTTGTATTTACGTAAGCCATGCCTGTGCACGAGGCCTCACCTTAATTAACCACGACCTTGTTACTTTTACAGCTGCGCCCGCACGGGACCGCCAGTTCAGCGAAAAGTGAACTAAAGCAATTTGATCCATTAAGAGTCGAGGACTATCGATGCCCCCTTACAGCCGCTCAAATGGTGTCAGTCTTAGATTCTGTATCAGTAGACCTTAGATAAGTGTAACGCTATTTTTTATCTTATATTTATGTGGAACGAGGTTGCAACACGCCGATGGGCGTTCTCGCTTAATTATTTCGGTTTATTAATGTAAGGGTTCCAAATTATGGTGTCTACGCATCATGTGGTGTGATTCCCAAACCCTCCGGGCTTCGTTGTGCAAGTTGTAGGATCCTGCAATGATTAAGAGCATCCGTTGCCTTCCGCCAGTGACACCCGTAAGATACATGGACGCACCCATATCGGTCATGTGTAAGAACAGGCTATGGCCTCGCGATAAGTACGGGCCGAGACTGCGTCGTCAGTGTGGACAAGCACCATTCTGCAATAAATCGCTTCTACCGGATCTGCCATTTGTAACTGGGGAGCTGAAAACTTGATGTGACCTTTTCTGGTAAACCTGCCGCCACCGCCTCTGCCACGTGGCGACGCGACGCCACGTCCAAGGTCAAGGAGTCTTACGTGCACTAGAGCTAGTCTTATAATACGCAACGCCATCACCACCTAACCCGAGGCAGGCTGTTGGACGAAAAACTTAAATTAATTTCCTAAACCATTAATTTCATGCCTTTCATGACCACCATATTTATTGCCTATTCCAAATCGAGTGTGCACCAGCATGCTTTATTTTATAAACCTGCCTAGCTGACTCTAAACGGCTACCATACCCATCATTTTCAGGTAGAACTTTAGTTAGTTGTGATTCAAAATGTTCTCATCTACTCAACTGCGCATTATGTAATGTTTTTAATATCTTTATCGCTATTAAAATAACTGTTATGTGGTTATAATAACCCATTGCAACAGTATATAAAATAGAAACAAATATAAATACAAACAAATGTTTTATAAATCTGTAACGGTCAAGGCCCTTCCTTCATGATAGTTAAAAAAAAAAACATATTTTCAGTATTTTCTTTTATCAACTATATAAAATGTTAAAGCCCAAATGAATTTTAGTTGTTTTTTCACATAATATACCCAATTAATAATATATAATAATTGTAATAATAATTTAGTAATTTTAACAGATAATTTAAATGGCATATAAGTAAATTAAAAGTAAAACATAAATAACTGAAATAATATTTTATATATACATGGATTTTTTGAACCATTCCTTATGTTACAGTTGATATGCTTAGTGGTTAAAAAGTTTTGTCTAATCTCTAATAGACCCTTATTCATAAGTTTGATACACAAAATAAGAAAATAAGAGCTATGGCAATAAATGAAGGGCAACACGTTCATATATTTTGGAGCTGGAGTGAATAGGTTCCAGGTGCATTAAAAATGTGGTATAATTCATAAAATATTTATGCAAACAAAAAATATCTATGCAACATGATGAAAAAATTCAGAATTTTGATACTTAAAGTCTAATTATGGTAAGTGTGCCAAATATTTGGCGTGACTGGTAATGCTAAAAATTGGAGGGGGTAACAGAATGGAATATGTGCTTGAACGTTCTTTGTTGCGTTGTGGATAGAAGGACATAGGTACTAAATAAATTATTGAAGAGTGAACAAAGTTTGCGGAGATGTAAATAAAAACACCCATTCGGTGTGAAACACTCGAGATCACAAATCCAAACATACTTAACAAGAACGATCAAAGAATAATTTTAAATATTAGGATTCCTTTAAAGGATTGTTTAGAAAAGGGTTTCTATGAGTAAAAAAGCTTCTTCATTGAACTCTATTGAATAATATTTAACATAGTTCCATTATAATCTGTTACATTGTAAGTCTCAATTTTTTTTCCTTACATACATTACACAGTGGTGATAACAAAAGTTGAAGAGGAATTCTAATTTTATATACAAAATCTTTAAACTTAGTAGACCTTTTTCATATTGCATAAAATATATAGTCATATAGACAATCTTAATTTAGGTATTTTACACATTATCCACTGAATGTTTTTCAATTTTCTATCAAAAATATTAAATTAAATTTTCCTTTTCTCTGAAAGTAACTTTTTGTAATTCACTTTCAAAATATTCTATTGAAATACAGTTTTGTTATTAATTTTAAAACATATAGGTACTGTAATTTATTATAATTCTAAATATTGAATGATTATGCTGTTAAACAATAAGAAACATTATATATGGTTTCGTTTTGATCATTTGCTACAATAATTATTTGGCATAGTAAATACAGACTTATTTTAACTGTGTAATTTACATGTTCAAAAAATTATTAAAATCAATTGATTTATGAAATGTTTAATAAATTATTACAGCAGGAAGTTTCATCAATAATGAAACAACCAGGCGCTCGCCCGATGCCCTGGGCCCGCTTCATGCTGGCTCTTCTGATGGTGGTACTTCTGCATGAGGTAACTGCCAGAGATCTGCGGACCGTCTCCGAGCCCAAGATCCCAGCAGCCTGCGTGTCCCTGCGAGGAACTGGCGGCGACGAGACAAGTGTCCTCCAGAAGGCCCTCACCTCCTGCAGCAAGGGCAAGGCCGTCCATCTGGCGTCCGGCACCTTCGTCTCGGGCCCGCTGACCATCCCCTCTGGAGTCGGCCTGTGGATCGACAGTGGAGCGGTGCTGAAGGCCAGCTCTAACCCGAAAGAATTCGACACGGGGAAGAACCTCTGTGGCACCTTGAGCAGCTCGAGCAGTGGGTGCCACCCATTAATTTACATGAAGGGTGCCACCGGCAGCGGCATTTACGGCAAGGGCACCATTGATGGCCAGGGCGGGGTAACGATGACCGGCAAGGGGATCACCTGGTGGGAGCTGGCGCACGAGGCGCAACTGAAGAACACGAACCAGAACTGTCCCCGTCTGATAGAAATTGACAACTGCAAGGATATTACTCTTTATGGAATAACGCTGAAGAACTCTCCCAACTTCCATGTCGTCACCAGCCAGACAGATGGATTCACAGCTTGGGGAGTGACCATCAACACACCGTCCAATGCTCGCAACACTGATGGCATCGACCCGGCTGGATCCAAAAACGTCACCATCACCCACTGCAGCATCAGCACCGGGGATGACAATGTGGCCATCAAGGCTGGCAATGCGGCGACCAGCCACGTCTCTATAACCAACAACCACTTCGGCTCAGGACATGGCATGTCCATCGGCAGCGAGGTCAACAGTGGGGTCAGCGACGTGACGGTTAGCACATTGACCTTGCAGGGCACCACGAACGGCCTGCGCATAAAGAGCGACCGATCGCGCGGGGGCCTGGTGACTGGCGTCACATACACCAACGTCTGCATGAAGAATGTCGCCAACCCCATCGTCCTGGACACGCAGTACAGCAAGTCGGCGAGCGGCAACCTGATACCAGAATTCCGTGGCATAAACTTCAACAACATCAAGGTCCTGACAGCTGGAAAGTATGTTTTTGATGGATTCAGTGATGCCAAGCCTATCCAGGTCACTTTGAATAATGTACACATCGCAAAGGGATCATCCTGGACGACAAGCCATGCCAAGATTTCTGGGAAGTACTCTGAAGATGCCAGTGGTAGCAGCTGTTAAAATTATGGGAATATGTACCTATTAGTATAATTCACTTTCTGTCACTTTCTGAAAGTTTCCTACATATATCTGTAATTTGAATGTTTAAAAAAAATTATGAATGCAAACTGTCCATCAAAATTGTAATATACAGCAATCTAAATTAAATATATTATTATTTAAGTTCAAAACTTACTTGACCAAAATATAGCTACTATAATAAATGTGTTATAGAAAGTCTTTTTTTTATAGTCTAATTTTTGTAAATGCTTATGTTAATATTTTTATATTTTTTTCCAAAATTACTCCAGTTCAAAGAACCTTCTGAACTTTGGATTTGAATACCAGATGCTCTTTTTTTGTCTCTAAAGTACAATGTATGGAAAATTAATAAAAATGCATGTTAAGTAAGGACATAAAATGCCAGGCCAGTTTCAAGTGACAGACATAGGGGTTACACAATCAAAACCTCTAGGATTATAACTTTACTGAAACACCTTACTTTGATATCATACAAACGCATTTAAGAATTCCACCGCATGATCACAAGCACTGAAGGAGATAACACTGTAAACTGTACGCATTCAATTTATCTTACTAAATTAGGTCGGTGAAGGGAGGGTAAGATGACGAATGCAAGGTTATTACTGACTTTCTAGCCTTTTGAACATGCTTATGTTTGGTGTTCATGAAGTATATGCAAGTAAAATTATCCATATTGTAAATTTTAATTGTTCCAAGAGCATAGTAAGAATTCTAGTAAACAAAATTGTTCGTAAAAGTATGCATATTCGTCATCGTCATGACGAACTATTGAGGGAAAGATGACGACAGAAAAAATAACAAATAAAGAACAAATAAATATTTACTATTCGAGAAATGTTCCCATCAAAATAAATTAGAAGTTTTAATATTTGTTTAGTTACCATTACTGTGTAACAATACTTATTATAATTAATAAGAAAATAAACTATATAGGCCCTTGTAAAACTTAATTACAAAAATCGCATTACCAAGCTATAAATTTAGAAATCGCTCTATCCCAACAAGTGCACTGAGATGAGTCCAAATTTACATATATAAAATGATCTTCCTCAACAAGATATATTTCGCCTTCTGATTCCACGTAGACCACACTCATCGTCAGAGGTTCTGAGTCATTAATTTGGGTGGCTAGTTACTTTTGGTTTTGTTAATTATCGGTTCCTTGGAGCTGTTTTTTTTTCTGTTCGAGACATTCGGTTTTCTTCATTGGAGTTTCTTCTTTAATGGCTTTGATTTCCTTTAATATTAGCTTTACTGGTGAACTGTATATCACCAATCAAGGGAGCTTCCAGTGTTAATGCTTAGTTTTAAGGTCTGCAACAGAAAGTGTCCTACTGGTGAGTACCCTGGTCATACAGTAGCCACCACTGGTGAGTCACCTGGTCCTTCAGTAGCTATCACTTGTGAGTTCCCTGGTCATTCAGTAGCCACAACTGGTGAGATCCCTGGTCATACAGTAGCCATCAATGGTGAGTTTCCTTGTCCTACAGTAGCCACCACTAGTGAGTCCCGTGGTCCTACAGTAGCCATCACTGGCGAGTCCTGTGGTCCTACAGAAGTGCTGATAGATGTCACTGGTAGATTAGCCGTATATTAAGGCTTGTTTGTTTGTAGTTGATGAATCTTTGAAATCTTCATCTGTAAAGATATTATCGTGGAGAGTTCGATCCTTGTACTCTGAATTCATTCAGAGGCTGAGCAAAACAACTATGATACATCTTTGATGGTTAAAATGGTTCCAGGCCAGGAGACCATATAATTTTCATGCTAATTTTCGACCATCTTTGTCTGTCTTTGTTTTGTTTAAAGGCACATAATAATTTCCTATACACATTTCACAAAGCGTTTAGTACAGCTCTCTTTTGCACCCACTACTTTCTGCGATAGGTTGTCTAAAAAGATAAATTATAGATTAGTAATTTTACCTGCTTCGTCATCTTTTCGAATTATACTGTTAAATTTTTATTTCTATTAAAATATATTTCAGAAAAAGTTGGTAAGTAATTATGCGTCAATATTCTAAAAATGCTAATAAATTATGCAATATCACAAAAATAAAATTGGTAAATTTTTTGTTCAAACTCTTGATATGTATGGTGTGGTGGACAAGCATTTCATAGCTAGTCTTATATTTTACAATTGGCTGAAGTACAGCCATAAAAATAATTCCATCTAATATATTATGTTTGACAATCTACATGATTATGTTTATAGACCTGAAGCTCACTTTGGTCTCTAACTATCTCATGTCCTATCCGAAAATCACTACACTAGTTTTAAGATAGGTTATATAAAATTTCTCAATGTTTACAAAACCTGTAAAAGCAAGCTAACATTGTGTGTGGTGTAATGATGTGTATAAGAATATCCATACTAAGATTTACTTGTAGATTATTAACACCCGTGTCATGAAACATGGGGATTAGGGCTGTTGCCTTCATATTCACAGACGAGCTTTTGATACGAATAAATATTAGGGAGTAGTAATGATGATAACCTAAGATAAGTGAATAAAACTCTCTTGTCATACACTCAGGTGGTGCTCCATTTTTCGTATTGCTGAGTTTTGAAATACTCTCCTTGGCAATGTCTTTAGTAGGAACTACGGCATATGCACTTACTGAATAATCATTGTTGTTTACATTGTTAGGGACAGGAATTATTTTCTTTGTCAGAAGTCAATTTTTTAGTTCAAACTTTAGGTTGTATTTAGATCAAAGTGTTTTATTAATAACATTAAATATTTTAATGTATTATTTTTTTTAAATTCCTAAATGTTTGAAACAAACATCCTGTCTATAAGAATTTTTCTTTATTCTGTCGCATTATAATTTAAATTTACTTATAATTTATGCTGAACCGTTATTTAGTAATCACCTATCTTGATCCATAAACATAATTTCTTTAATTGGCTGTCATACCCTTCTGAGACAGATATAGTATTAGGTAATAGAAGAATTATAAATAAAATAACATGTCCAAGAAATGATTAAGATTGCTGGCCATAATCACACGAATACTGACTCAAAGTGCATAGATAAACTGTGGCTGTGCAGGAAATGTCCTTTCAGTCTCTTTGACACAAAGGCATGATGCTTAACTCTGCATGGTTGCACGCGTCCACTATAAGACCATGGCCTGTTCGTAGGCTATTATGGATGCTGCCCCATGCAGATCATAAACTTTACTGACATTAAATGCAGTAAGTTGCAACATCAGATGCTGAAAAGCTCAAGGTGTTGACCTGGTGTAACTTAAAATGTTGGAGGATAATATCCTATTTATGTATGGCTTTATAAAATTTTAAACATATTACACGATCACTCTACTTAAACGCACAAGATAGTAGTATGTTTTGGGGGCGCCGAGCGCAAGGTTCAGGGTGTAGATTGTGATTGTCGGTCCGCCATCTTGGATTGTGACGTCACGGCGGCCATATTAGACGAATGTGACCTTGACCTTTGACCTAGACATTTGACCCTCAAAATGTGTCAAAATTCTCCAAAATTCGGCAAAAATTAACCAAAATTCCTCAAAAATAGCCAAAAATTACATTTCTTAGGAAAAAAATTCCACCAAAAAATCTCAAAAAAATTGATAAATTGAAAATTCCAGTTTTCGAGGGAAACATTTCCCGTTTCGAGGGAACATTTCCCGTTTTATTCCTTAAAAATACCAGCAGCTAGAAATGTCCATATGTAGGCTTAAGCATCCATGTCTACAGCCTACGATAAGCCTCTGACGTCATCATGGATTATGACATCCCCGTTGCAATTTCCGTTACGGCCGCCATCTTTAAAATCTTTATTTATCATCCGATTTTAATGAAAAAAATTTTAAAATTTATAAAAAAATTCAAATAATAAAAATTTAATAAAACATATTTAAAAAACAAATATTTACGACACGGAGTTTGGAGTCCTCGGTTCGAACCCGACGAGTGCAAAAACAAAATTAAAAATGGTGACAGGCTCCTTCCTCAATGGTGGTTGCAGGCAGACTGACTCCCACCACTTTTTTTCAAAGCATATATATCGTCACATAGTATGACGTCATGTCCGCCATCTTGTCTTCGATGCTGAAAGCCATCATCATTGTATCGTCGGCGAGAGTGCGCTGACGCCATGTTAGTTTAACTCTTATACGCTAGAGTACAGTAATAATTTATTACTGTGACACCCGCCATCTTGAAATTCGGCCGCCATCTTGAAAATCTGTAATTATTTAGCTAGAAATTCGGGAAAAGTTCCAAGATTCATTAAATAAATCACTAATTAATTTACATATTGATTCGATCGATTTCTGTCCTCGGTTCGATAACCGATCGATGCAAATAATCTTAATTTTTATGTAAAAATTCCTAAAAAATGACAGGTTCGAAAAAAAAAAACTGCAAGTTCTTTTACAAACATAATATTTATTTCATAATTTCTATTTTACTACAGGATCACCTGCGAAGGTTAGCAATATTACAAACATTTAGGTCCGCATAGGCGTGAAATGACTAATTATTAGCTCCAATCGGTTTATACAAGACAGTGTCCAACCAGATCCTTTACAGATATTGTGGGGTGTAAAAAATTTCCCCGTGCGGGGGCAAACAGCCCATGTCCATCTCTACCTGCACCGCCAGTTACAAGCATTATTTTTCAACCTCGCTGACCTTGACTTCGCCAAGGCTACTTGCGTAAACGCAGTAGAGACGCAAAACTAAATTACCAATTTGATTGGGTGTGCAGTAGGTTATTGCAGTTTTCAAACCAATTATATTATATGCAAACATTTAAATTTATTCCCGGTAAATTAGAATACATGAAGTACCAACAAGTGAAATTATATATATATATATATATATATATATATATATATATATATATAAAAGACATAAAATTTACAAATGCTATACGTGACGCCCGGCCGTAGCGATCATGTTAGCTGCGGCACAAAAAACCTTGCCATCGCATAAGTAAGTCTGTCCATCACCGCGCGAGGGTGGGGGGGGGGGGGGGAGTCCACACGAAATCTTGGTTACCGTCCCAAAAACAACCTCTTCTTTCACCATTAATAAATTAAAGTTCTACTTACATTGGTGCTCGCCGTGCAGTACATATTTACCAAGCTGTCGTGCCTCGGGTACCCGGGCTGTAGACTGGGCGTAGATCACACCTGTTGCACGGTCAAATGGTCCCGGTCGACGCACTTCGGGACGTGGTGGATTGACACTCGCGACTTGCGAAAAAGTTTAAAATTGTTGATGCGAAATACGTTCCCGTACATTCCAAATTATAAGAAATATTATGCATCTGATGCGGGCCGCGGCGACGATAACTCCGCGTAGCCATGTCCATGGTTAACCGATCATCACTAAGTATGGATAGTGTTCCCAACTCCCGTGCACTCCCTGGGGAACCATATTCACGACTCGACACGCCCTCGGTCAACGCCCGCAAGGTTCTCCTACTGAACTCCGACTGCCAAGTGTCCAAAAAAATTCGCTCGCCGCATACGTCACACTGCCGTGACGTCAGCCAACTCCCTCCGCTAATTTCCCCCTCTCTCATGGGTGGACAAGTCCATTCAGCAGGGGGTCAATGGCCGCACGGTAAACCACAGTACTTTATTAAATATTAACTAAAACTAGTAAAGACGTATATAAAAATAAATATTAAAACATTACTTCAAAAAATTACATTAAAATTACAATTAAACATAATAAACACTAAACATAATCACATGAGACACGCGAAGTGTCTCAATATAGTCCTCCTCTTCTTGACAGAGTTTCTGGATACCTTGTTTAACAGTTTGCTTGACATCGGTAGAACTGTAAATTACTGCAGCCGATATCTTGAATGCACACTTCTTCACTTTGTCATCGAACGGATAAGGCTTTCCATATATACAGTCCAACCACAAGTTATATTTCAAAGGTCCGTTTGTTGCTACGTCATCAGTAAGCTGATTGATTATGTCCTGTCTGATATCGTCAAGAAAATTACAAATGTCCTTTGACTCACTTAACGTACTTGGATAATAGTAGTCTTTCAATGTTCCACGTAATGCAGACTGCGCCAAGTAGAAGCCATTATCGTTCACTTGTAATGCTCCGATCACAGTCTTATGTTTATTTTCATGTTCAGATGCCACAGCAATCGGTTGCTGCACATCGATTTTTTTACTTGTACGCTCACGAGTCACCAATCTAAACTCAGGAGTCGTAATTGCTGCAGGTAGTTCAGCAGTAGGCGCACGGACTTCACCTTTACAGTTTATCGAATGTCGGCGCAAATTATCAATTCGAGTAAACCATTTATGACACTCGTCACAGCGAAACTTCATGCGAGAAGGATTCTTCGTACATTTACTCCTCTCATGTCTCCGTACATCATGTGCAAATGCAAACGTCATGTCGCAGTAGCCACAAGGATGCCTAGTTGAAGAAAAAATCCGAAACAGATGTCGCTGTTACTGCAACTGTACCATTTCCAGGCATACTCTTATGCACATCAATGCATCGTTGTTGTATAGAAACCTTTACTTTTTGCCGCACTGCAGGACCTTTACATGTCTCCAAGTGATGCTTCAAATTAGCATTTCTTGTAAATTGCTTGCGGCACTTAATACAACCAAACATTTTACGATAAGATTTTCTTGGCACATTCTCTCTTCTCGTGTCGACGATCATTGCTGATGTTTGAGAATATCTTGTCACAGTAACGACATCGATGTTCGTTAGTTGTTGACGATTCGCCATCCATTGAAGTCTCCATCGAGGGCGAAACAGCGTTCGTCGAGGGTTCTTGTACAGCCAGCACTACCGGCAATAAAGTCTCTTCTTTTGGTGGTATCACGTCTGTTGAAATCTCCTCCAATGTTGACGTCGTCGTTGCCAACGGGATCTGTTCCTTCTCCGTCGTAGCTGTCGTCAAGGTACCCGTAAACGATGGTACAACCTCCGAGTTCGACGTTAAAGTCGGTAAAGATGCCATCGAGTTCGCAAGAACAGGTAATTACGCGATTTATGCGCCAGATTAAACAAACTAGGTGATCCTTACAACGGCGACGTCAGTAACAAACTGAGCGTCCTGCTGTCTAGGACTCGTTTATATACATGTACCGGTTGGAATAATACGCTAGTCAAATCAAGAACCATTTACTATAATACTAGAGTCAAAACAACATTAAAAATAGAAGGACCATCAACGAAAAGGCAGCACATTTGGAAGCACCGACAACGAAAAGGCAGCACATTTTGGAAGCACCATCGAATAAGGAAGCACATTTGGAAGCTCCATCAACAAAAAAAAAAGGGCAAAAAGGAAGCACAATTTGCGAGATCCAAGTCTTATTTAGAAATCAGAATACAAGAAATAAAAACATTAAATTTTTATAATTTAAATTATTTATTTTATTTCTTTACATTATACAAATGCAAGTAAAACAAGCCATTATTGTATGTAGCCAGCTTTCCTCAGTTCCTTGAGTATGAAGGATATTTCTTTGATGCACGAATAGTTTCCTGCACAAAGCGAACCATGTAGAAGTCTTAGCCGGTCAACCAATATGTTTGGATCTTTCCATGATGTGTAATCATTCTCTTCTACCACCATCTTCCTTGCACGTTTATAATAAATATTATGATCTCTGGTGTCTTCCGTTTTACCACCAACCTCAGGGTAACTTTCAATTTTGAGACGGTGATCATCACAAGCTTGATCAGATTTATTTAATATATCACGACGTTTCCATCGTTTCGGTCTCAGGACACCGACACATTCTTCGATCTTGGCAGCTTTAGGTGCTTCATCACAGTCTATGTCTTTGTCAACAGCCTCAGAGACACTGTAACAATCACCGTAGAAGGCATCGTCTTCACCCAGATTACCGTAAGAATTCGATGTTGATGATGTCGAAGTGTCTTCCTCGTCTTCATGCTTCCTTTTTAGGAGTCCATCATTTTTACAAAGTAGGAAAGATCTACTTGAATTCAGCTGGATTAGAGTCTCACTTTTCACGTTAAGAATTCTTCCATTGTCTTCATTCTTCCATAAATCATCAACCTCCTTCAATTTAAGTCCTTTGTCGAGATCGGAAGAGCCAGGAACATTATTATCGTAATGCAGATCCCTCTTCCATAGTCTAGTAGATTCATCGTTGTCAACTAGCTTGTACGCAGGCTTGACGTTACAAGTTCTGTCATGTCTTATTAATCTCTCTCTCCGCGTAAACGACTTGCTACATCGAACACATATTATCATATTGCGTAGTGGATTTTTAACACAGTCATACTTCTCGTTTTGTCTTCCATTCTTTCTCATGATAAATTCTTTGCTGCAAAACTTACACTTGTGTTCTTTCGATACAGCGTCCGATCCCAAATCGGGATTCATATTAGTTACTGAGACTAATGTCAGATACCAATTTTGCGTTTTTTTAAATTAGATCCATTACTTAAATAGAAATTTTTTCATATTTCATCAGCGAGAATTAATATATCTCATGCAAAGGTACTTGATGCATGTAGTTCTACTTTTCAACAACAGATGTCGCCACATGTTGCTTGCAGGTAAATAATATTTTGCTCTTTTATGCGGGATGCGGGATGCTCACTAACGATCGCAAAAGAAGGATGGCTTCGCTAGACACCAAGGAGAAGGAATTTCGTCTTGTACGTTAAAGCTTCACAGAAGTCTCATTATATATTATTTGACCGAGCAATGATTTTTTTTTGTTTCCACCTGATAAAATCCTTCATGCACAGATCAACTTCTCATCTGTAACCAGAAGCACTCGGAGAACACCATCAAATGTCTAGTCAGGAATAATCAGAAGCACTAAGAGAAAACCACCAGATGTCTAGTCAGGAATAATCAGGAGCACATGGAGAAAACCACCATAATATTGACAAGAATAATCAGGAGCACACGGAGAAAACCACCATAATATTGACAAGAATAATCAGAAGCACACGGAGAAAACCACCATAATATTGACAAGTATAATCGGGAGCACACGGAGAAAACCACCACAAGTTTTCTTTGATATCATAAAATTACAGAAAAAAATTTAATAAAAAATTTAAAATAAATACAAAAAAATACAAAGTCAAATTCTACTAGCTTGTGAACTTATCATTGTCGTGAAAAGTTAGAGTTCTAGTACAAGCCAGAATTTGATTTTGTATTTTTTTTGTATTTATTTTAAATTTTTTATTAAATTTTTTTCTGTAATTTTATGATATAAAAGAAAACTTGTGGTGGTTTTCTCCGTGTGCTCCCGATTATACTTGTCAATATTATGGTGGTTTTCTCCGTGTGCTCCTGATTATTCTTGTCAATATTATGGTGGTTTTCACCGTGTGCTCCTGATTATTCTTGTCAATATTATGGTGGTTTTCTCCATGTGCTTTTGATTATTCCTGACTAGACATCTGGTGGTTTTCTCTTAGTGCTTCTGATTATTCCTGACTAGACATTTGATGGTGTTCTCCGAGTGCTTCTGGTTACAGATGAGAAGTTGATCTGTGCATGAAGGATTTTATCAGGTGGAAACAAAAAAAATCATTGCTCGGTCAAATAATATATAATGAGACTTCTGTGAAGCTTTAACGTACAAGACGAAATTCCTTCTCCTTGGTGTCTAGCGAAGCCATCCTTCTTTTGCGATCGTTAGTGAGCATCCCGCATCCCGCATAAAAGAGCAAAATATTATTTACCTGCAAGCAACATGTGGCGACATCTGTTGTTGAAAAGCAGAACTACATGCATCAAGTACCTTTGCATGAGATATATTAATTCTCGCTGATGAAATATGAAAAATTCTATTTAAGTAATGGATCTAATTTTAAAAAACGCAAAATTGGTATCTGACATTAGTCTCAGTAACTAATATGAATCCCGATTTGGGATCGGACGCTGTATCGACAGAACACAAGTGTAAGTTTTGCAGCAAAGAATTTATCATGAGAAAGAATGGAAGACAAAACGAGAAGTATGACTGTGTTAAAAATCCACTACGCAATATGATAAGATGTGTTCGATGTAGCAAGTCGTTTACGCGGAGAGAGAGCTTAAAAAGACATGGCAGAACTTGTAACGTCAAGCCTGCGTACAAGCTAGAGGACAACGATGAATCTACTAGACTACGGCAGAGTGATCTGCATTACGATAAAAATGTTCCTGGCTCTTCCGATCTCGACAAAGGACTTAAATTGAAGGAGGTTGATGATTTATGGAAGAATGAAGACAATGGAAGAATCCTTAACGTGAAAAGTGAGACTATAATCCAGCCGAATTCAAGTAGATCTTTCCTACTTTGTAAAAATGATGGACTCCTAAAAAGGAAGCATGAAGACGAGGAAGACACTTTGACATCATCAACATCGAATTCTTACGGTAATCTGGGTGAAGACGATGCCTTCTACGGTGATTGTTACAGTGTCTCTGAAGCTGTTGACAAAGACATAGACTGTGATGAAGCACCTAAAGCTGCCAAGATCGAAGAATGTGTCGGTGTCCTGAGACCGAAACGATGGAAACGTCGTGATATATTAAATAAATCTGATCAAGCTTGTGATGATCACCGTCTCAAAATTGAAAGTTACCCTGAGGTTGGTGGTAAAACGGAAGACACCAGAGATCATAATATTTATTATAAACGTGCAAGGAAGATGGTGGTAGAAGAGAATGATTACACATCATGGAAAGATCCAAACATATTGGTTGACCGGCTAAGACTTCTACATGGTTCGCTTTGTGCAGGAAACTATTCGTGCATCAAAGAAATATCCTTCATACTCAAGGAACTGAGGAAAGCTGGCTACATACAATAATGGCTTGTTTTACTTGCATTTGTATAATGTAAAGAAATAAAATAAATAATTTAAATTATAAAAATTTAATGTTTTTATTTCTTGTATTCTGATTTCTAAATAAGACTTGGATCTCGCAAATTGTGCTTCCTTTTTGCCCTTTTTTTTTTGTTGATGGAGCTTCCAAATGTGCTTCCTTATTCGATGGTGCTTCCAAAATGTGCTGCCTTTTCGTTGTCGGTGCTTCCAGATGTGCTGCCTTTTCGGTGTCGGTGCTTCCAAATGTGCTGCCTTTTCGTTGTCGGTGCTTCCAAATGTGCTCCTTTTCGTTGTCAATGCTTCCAAATGTGCTGCCTTTTCGTTGACGGTGCTTCCAAATGTGCTTCTTTTCGTTGTCGGTGCTTCCAAATGTGCTGCCTTTTCGTTGTCGGTGCTTCCAAATGTGCTTCTTTTCATTGTCAATGCTTCCAAATGTGCTGCCTTTTCGTTGACGGTGATTCCAAATGTGCTGCCTTTTCGTTGTCGGTGCTTCCAAATGTGCTTCTTTTCGTTGTCGGTGCTTCCGAATGTGCTGCCTTTCCGTTGATTGTGCTTCCAAATGTGCTGTTTTTTCGTTGTCGGTGCTTCCAAATGTGCTTCTTTTCATTGTCGGTGCTTCCAAATGTGCTGCCTTTTCGTTGTCGGTGCTTCCAAATGTGCTGCCTTTTCGTTGATGGTCCTTCTATTTATAATGTTGTTTTGACTCTAGTATTATAGTAAATGGTTCTTGATTTGACTAGCGTATTATTCCAACCGGTTCATGTATATAAACGAGTCCTAGACAGCAGGACGCTCAGTTTGTTACTGAAGTCGCCGGTGTAAGGATCACCTAGTTTGTTTAATCTGGTGCATAAATCGCGTAATTACCTGTTCTTGCGAACTCGATGGCATTTTTACCGACTTTAACGTCGAACTCGGAGGTTGTACCATCGTCTACGGGTACCTTGACGACAGCTACGACGGAGAAAGAGCAGATCCCGTTGGCAACGACGACATCAACATTGGAGGAGATTTCAACAGACGTGATACCACCAAAAGAAGAGACTTTATTGCCGGTAGTGCTGGCTGTACAGGAACCCTCGACGAACGCTGTTTCGCCCTCGATGGAGACTTCAATGGATGGCGAATCGTCAACAACTAACGAACATCGATGTCGTTACTGTGACAAGATATTCTCAAACATCAGCAATGCTCGTCGACACGAGAAGAGAGAATGTGCCAAGAAAATCTTATCGTAAAATGTTTGGTTGTATTAAGTGTCGCAAGCAATTTACAAGAAATGCTAATTTGAAGCATCACTTGGAGACATGTAAAGGTCCTGCAGTGTGGCAAAAAGTAAAGGTTTCTATACAACAACGATGCATTGATGTGCATAAGAGTATGCCTGGAAATGGTACAGTTGCAGTAACAGCGACATCTGTTTCGGATTTTTTCTTCAACTAGGCATCCTTGTGGCTACTGCGACATGACGTTTGCATTTGCACATGATGTACGGAGACATGAGAGGAGTAAATGTACGAAGAATCCTTCTCGCATGAAGTTTCGCTGTGACGAGTGTCATAAATGGTTTACTCGAATTGATAATTTGCGCCGACATTCGATAAACTGTAAAGGTGAAGTCCGTGCGCCTACTGCTGAACTACCTGCAGCAATTACGACTCCTGAGTTTAGATTGGTGACTCGTGAGCGTACAAGTAAAAAAACCGATGTGCAGCAACCGATTGCTGTGGCATCTGAACATGAAAATAAACATAAGACTGTGATCGGAGCATTACAAGTGAACGATAATGGCTTCTACTTGGCGCAGTCTGCATTTCGTGGAACATTGAAAGACTACTATTATCCAAGTACGTTAAGTGAGTAAAAGGACATTTGTAATTTTCTTGACGATATCAGACAGGACATAATCAATCAGCTTACTGATGACGTAGCAACAAACGGACCTTTGAAATATAACTTGTGGTTGGACTGTATATATGGAAAGCCTTATCCGTTCGATGTCAAAGTCTAGAAATGTGCATTTAAGACATTGGCTGCAGTAATTTACAGTTCTACCGATGTCAAGCAAACTGTGAAACAAGGTATCCAGAAACTCTGTCAAGAAGAGGAGGACTATATCTGTAAAGGATCTGGTTGGATTCTGTCTTGTATAAACCGATTGGAGCTAATAATTAGTCATTTCACGCCTATGCGGACCTAAATGTTTGTAATATTGCTAACCTTCGCAGGTGATCCTGTAGTAAAATAGAAATTATGTAATAAATATTATGTTTGTAAAAGAACTTGCAGTTATTTTATTTTTGTACCTATCATTTTGTAGGTATTTGTACATAAAAATTAAGATTATTTGCATTGATCGGGTATTGAACCGAGGACAGAAATCGATCGAATCAATATGTAAATTAATGAGTGATTTATTTAATTAATTTTGGAACTTTTCCCGAATTTCTAGCTATATAATTACGAATTTTCAAGATGGCGGCCGAATTTCAAAATGGCGGGTGTCACAGTAATAAATTATTACTGTACTCTAGCGGATAAGAACTAAACTAACATGGCGTCAGCGCACTCTCGCCGACGATACAATGATGATGGCTTCCATCATCGAAGACAAGATGGCGGATATGACGTCATACTAGGTGACGATATATATGCTTTGAAAAAAAGTGGTGGGAGTCAGTCTGCCTGCAACCACCATTGAGGAAGGAGCCTGTCGCCATTTTAAATTTTTTTTTGCACTCGTGTTCGAACTGAGGACTCCGAACTCTGTGTCGTAAATGTTAGTTTTTTAAATATTTTTTATTAAATTTTTATTATTTGAATTTTTTTATAAATTTCAATTTTTTTTCATTAAAATCGGATAATAAATAAAGATTTAAAAGATGGCGGCCGTAACGGAAATTGCAACGGTGACGTCATAATCCATGATGACGTCAGAGGCTTATCGTAGGCTGTAGACATGGATGCTTAAGCCTACATATGGACATTTCTAGCTGCTGGTATTTTTAAGGAATAAAACGGGAAATTTTTCCTCGAACGGGAAATTTTCCCCTCGAAAACTGGAATTTTCAATTTATCAAAATTTTTGAGATTTTTCGGCGGAATTTGTTTCCTAACAAATGTAATTTTGTCTATTTTTGAGGAATTTTGGGTAATTTTTGCCAAATTTTGGAGAATTTGTCACATTTTAAGGGACAAATGTCAAGGTCAAGGTCAAAGGTCAAGGACAAGGTCAAGGTCACATCAATCCAAGATGGCCGCCGTGACGTCACAATCTAAGATTGCGGACCGACAATCACAATCCACACCCTGAACCCTGCGCTCGGCGCCCCCAAAACATACTACTCAAGATGTTAAATTATTTGAACTGTGCATTTCAATGTTATTAATAACAAAAAATCTATATTTTGAGTATGTTGTTCAAGGTAAATTTTAAATAAGAAATTTTATGTTTTGCAACATCTACATGACTCGGTTATGAAGCCTGTGAGGATAAAGACAGCCTTCCGAAAACCAAGAGTAGTAACAGGAGGGAAACAAGTGTATAAGTACTGCCACTGAATGTCAGGCATATGATACTGAAAAGCGACAAACCTCTGTTTAAGGTTTGTTTTATTTGGGCTCAACATCTCATTGACACCATGGTCATTAGAAACGATGAAATACAAGGGCACAGACCATAGATATCTGGAAAGACATCGGCCATGGTCTGTATGAAGGAACTATTCTAGTACTTACCTAAGGTGATCTCGGGAAGCAATTGTAAAACATAAACCAGGACGGCCGAACTAGGATTCGAGCGTGGGTCGCTTGGATTGTGAGTTCATTATCACACTGGGCCTCCCCACTCCACTCCTGTTTAGGTGTTATCCTGGTAGTTGCTATCGTCCGCCTCTCATTTTTCAGCCCCTTTAGCATCGATAATCATTGGCCCTCAGAAATTCACTATCATTCCACCTTTAATTTATTTTCATATATGATTACATGAATTATGATGGCCATTGTATTTATTGGCTCAGTAAGGGGCTGGTATAATGTGAAACGTGTCCACAAGACGACTTGGAAAGTCATGCAGTCCATGCGTTTGAGCCTGCAGGGCACAGCATAAAGTATGATTCCTACTTACCGAGCTGTTCTGGCTGGGGAATAAAGAAACAAAGCCCAACATCTTACAAAGAACATTCAACATCGTCTCCTATAATTACTATAGATTTCTTAATGTTTCTTATTACAACAAGCTTTTTAACTCATCGATACAAGTTAAAAAAAAAATTTTGTTCCTACTATAAATTATTATGAAAAATAAATGTGTTAGATGTAAAATTTTGGTTTGTGAAATTGTGAATGCTGTACTCTGGTGCAGAGATCACTCGTTTTTGTTTTTCCATTGTAAAACTTCAGGGTCATCATTCATTTCCACAGAGGTGCGTTGACGAAGAGAAGATTGCATGCCAATTTGGTGCCTTCTGTGTAGAGGTGAATAAATGACTGAGAAAATGTAACCCTTAGCGCTGCTGCTCACGCACTAAGCCAGGTGGCATCAATAATTTAAGTAAATTGCACTGGTTTACAATCATGGAGGTAAGAAGTTAGGTAGTGGGCGTGCGAATTACTGCCATGTTGATGGTTGAATTCGAAATTAGAAAGACCATATTCCTCAAATCATCATCTGAGAACAAAACATTTGTTTGAATATAATAAATATTAATGCTATTTCCTTGCTGCTGTGTTGTTAACATCTTTGTTTAACAATGTATCCACTTCATGATGGCATATTTATTATACTTCCTAGCGAGTTACGGTACTATCAAACTATTAAAAAAACAAACTTCTAGCATTAGCCTTTCTGCAGGTATGGTCTGTTTTGATAACCTATTGCTAATCAGAGTGACTTCAGCTTTAAATTTATGTATACATTATTATATGGTAAGTGTTTGAAGCCATTTTGTGTCAAATTTGTTAGACACCAAAAGTATTTGCCCAAATTTAGTGTTTGCATTGTGTAAACAGTTTTAAATTAATACATTTATAAAGTGACTTGTTTTAATGACGGATAGTCTCATCCATACCTACTAACTATCATCAGATGTTGTGAGGCACAATTTCCGTAATGTTTTGGGTGGGACGATATGGCGATGGCGAGGTTAAAAAGTTGACGTCTGATTCGTTACAGCATGTCATTTTCTGAAAATTCCTACTTCGTGTTTATAACTGACACCCAACCCATAGACTAATAGCTTCATGTTTACAGTGAGAAGAAAATGGTGAGCAGAATCATTCACAGGATGACACCCTTTAGTATGATGATAAAAATGAATAAACTCATAACATGTAAATCTGAAAGATTTATAGTTTTATTATACTAGTCGAATTGGGGAGCAGTCGCAATTTAAAAGATGGTTTTGAGGGTGCCAGAATAAAAGATTAAGGTCTCGTGTGGAAAAAATACTTCTACCTGGTTTTGTGGTATTTCAACTCACTGGCGATTTTGGTAAAAAGCTTGGCAAAGCAGTAAACACATACGTAAGCTTCAGACATTTATAAATGTTTCTGGGGAAACTATACCAAACAAGATATAACTGACAATCTTCAAAACTGTACTTCAGTGGTCACCATACAATGGGGATGAATTATAAGTCATTGTATGTGGGACGAATTTTAAGTTACAGTCATCTTCAATGTCGAAATTCAGTCTATTATTTCTTCCATTCTAGAGTGAAATACTTATCTCAAGTAATATTGTTATCTAGATTTCGAATAATCGCCTATTACTCAAACAGTCACATGAATGTCAAGTACTTGATGTACATATATATATATATATATGCTTCCATTTTAATATAAGTAGTGGTCAGATAAGATTAACCACGCAAAACATTTACTGAAATTGCAGTTGAACATGTAAGTTTAACATAAAATATGTGTTACATAAACATATACATAAATATATCTGCATTTAAATCTTAAATTTTCAATATTATTAAACCTATGTTTTTCACTTATTTTAACCTTAAAAAATTAGAGCTGATAATTTAATGTCACATATTTTATTTTTATATTACACTTAATTTATTCATTCTTCTTTTGTTTTAGTTACAATTTTTTCTCATTATTTAGTTAATTGGTATTTCAAGTATATATTTTATGCATTTGCTGGGTTTTGTTTCTTAAGTATTTTTCAATATTGTTATAATCTATAATTATATATTCTACAAATTTAATTTTTTGGACACTTAAAACTTTAAGTTTATTACAAATTTTTAACTTTAGTTATAAATTTTTCAAGTGTATTTATACAAGTGAGTTATGTTCCCGTATATATAAAGATGTCAAGTTGCTTGTAAGCTTCCTTTGTCGTTTAAAGGGAGCATCTGTGGAAGGTTTAGTAGTCTTCTAATGGGAGCGTTGTGAGGTTATGTTCCCGTATGTATAATTTATTAGTATTATAAATTATTGCATTTTTGTTGAATAAACAATCAAAATTAATAAATTAGAATCAATATTAATTTTATTTATTGTTCATTATGACTGATTAAAATTCATCTCGATTATTTTACTAAATTAAATAATTTAATTTTTACATTTTTGTATAATATTTACTACTAAGCACTTATTAATTTTTTTTAAATTCCGTACCGTATTTATTATATCACTTCAGTTAACTTATTATTGTGGTTATATTAATTATTTGTATGCAGAATTAAAATTAGATTTTTATTATGACAAGTAGATATAACTTATAATATGTGTACATAACTTCATGCACCCATGTGTTACTAGGTTTGTCTCTTTCTAATATCTACCAAAACATTTTACTCAACATTTATCATTGTGATAGCGATTTAAATTGTAATATTATTTTTAATAATAACGCAATTTCACTTAGGTAATAAATTCTTGGAATTGAAACTGTCTATAAATTTTTAAGTTTTAAATGCCTGCATAAGAATAAATCTGATATATTTTGGGAAGATTACAGACATGTTATATTGTTTCACTGGGGTAACATTACACTTCTGAAATGTATCTGAAACTTATAGTTTGCACATACATTTAAATCAAAATGTAATAGTTTTAACTACATTAGTATTCACTGTATGTTATTAAAAATATATATTCCACCTGTCTTAAAATATAATGATACTTATCCCTTGAAAAATAACTTACATTTCTGCCCCAATTCCAGACGCGAACGAATCAATGACAGCGAATGTGAGTGGTCAGAGAGTAATAATAGTCAAGTATCTATCATAATCCTGAAAAGTTATGATTTATTGCTGGTCATAAACTATGTTAAACCTAACGGCGAACTTATAATCTTATTAGTGTCATACCTACTAACTATTTTTAATTTATGGAAAATATTGCTTAGTTATTATGTGTTTTTCCGATTATTATTTGAAATAAAAATAGAAATTTATAACAAATTACAATTAATTTTACTTACTACTTAAATCTTAAGTGTATTTCGCATGTGAATTTCCGTTTGTGAAAAAAATGTACATATTTCTTTTCAAATAAAATTATTCATTGAGAAATAAAGTTTTTAAATCATAACTCTATGTTGTAATGGAATGTTAAGAAAAATTAGATTAAAAATTACCTAATTAAATATACTCAACCACGAATTTATAAATTCAGCTACAGGAGTTTACATTCATTGTTTAATTATAACACAATAAAATACATGTATTTACCTATATGAGATACATAATTTTAGTGGGCAAAAGAATGCGTTCACTAGTAAATTCTTTACTCCTTATTTTACAGATCGAACAGAACCCAGTTAAATCTACCATGAAATCACAAGATTCTCACCCGATGTTGTGTTCTCACTCAATAACAGCACTTCTGATAACATTGGTTGTACTTCACGAAGCTTCAACCAAAGATCTACGACAGATCAGCGAACCCAAGATCCCAGCAGCCTGCGTGTCCCTGAGAGGAACTGGCAGAAACGAGACTGCAGTCCTCCAGAAGGCCCTCAACTCCTGCGGCAAAGGGAAGGCCGTTCATCTGGCATCCGGCGCATTCGTCTCCGGCCCGCTAATAGTTCCCTCTGGAGTCAGCCTGTGGATTGACAGTGGTGCGGTGTTGAAAGCCAGCTCGAATCCAAAGGAATTCGACACTGGAAAAAACCTCTGTGGCACACTTAACATCGAATACACTGCCTGCAAACCATTGATTGAGATAAAAGATGCAACAGGAAGTGGTATTTATGGGAAAGGTACCATTGATGGACAGGGTGGAGTTACAATGACTGGCAAAAGTATCAGTTGGTGGGAGTTGTCCCACGAAGCACAACTAAAGAACACAAATCACAACTGTCCCAACCTGATTGAAGTTAGAAGTTCGAAGAACATTACTTTGTACGATATAACCCTGAAGAACTCCCCCGGTTCTCACGCCATCATCGAACTGACCAATGGGTTCACAGCTTGGGGAATAACCATCAACACGCCAGCGAATGCTCGAAACACCGATGGCATGGACCCGAGTGGATCGCAGAACATCACAGTCGCACACAGCAGCATCAGCGCTGGCGATGATAATATTGCAATCAAAGGTGGCAATGCTGCTACAAGACATGTATCAATTATGAATAACCATTTCGGTTCGGGACATGGCATGTCCATCGGCAGCGAAACGTACAGCGGCGTGAGCGACGTGACTGTCACTTCGCTCACTCTGGAAGGCACTACCAATGGCCTGCGCATAAAGAGTGACCGCTCACGCGGTGGCCTGGTGACTGGCATCTCGTACACCAACGTCTGCATGAAAAATGTTGCCAACCCCATTGTCTTGGACACGCAGTACAGCCACACAGCTAGTGGTAATAGGATCCCAGAATACCAGGACATAACCTTCAACAATATCAAAGTCTTGACTCCTGGTAAGTTTATGTTTAATGGGTTCAGCGATGCCAAACCTATCATGGCCACTCTGAGTAATGTACACATAGCCAAAGGTTCAACCTGGACTGCAAGTCATGCCAAGATCACTGGAAGGTACTATGAAGATGCTAGTGGCAATAGTTGTTAAGATTATTGAATAAAGAAAATAAGTTTACCAAATAAAATTTTTGTTCTTGAAGTTCATAGAATAATTATTTATAGCAATATATTTATGAACAAGTCGGCGAACAAAATCTATGTCGAAAAATGTCAGGATTATAGTAAAATTAGCGTAATTGTCCCCTTTGTGATTGTTATTAATTAATTGCACAGATTTAAACCAAACTAAGTGTGGTAAATGCTACATTGACAAGCATTAGCCAATAAACTGGTCTGGTATGATTACAGAAAGAGAAAAATATTATAAAGAAACATAAAATAAATCAAATTTTATGAAGAGTAATACAGGATTTTTTTTGAGAATTTAAATAATATAGTGGTTTAATAAGTAGTAGAAAAACTTTAACTATTTTCAAAGCTATTCACCAATCTTGTTAGCATTAAGTTCATAAGTTACAGCTTGAATCTTAATTTTTACAACAAAAAAAAAATATAAATAAATTGTGTTTCCATTGCAAACTCAATCAATTCTTAGTGTTTACCTGTTTTCTCATCAAATATGTGGAATATAATATATTTTATGTGATGTGCATTTTCAATGTAAACATAAAATTATTTATTATTTAAATTAAAAATATATAATCCTGTGTACAACTATTTTTCTATTCTTTATCATATAGTTAATAATGTTTATTTTTCATAATCCAAATTACAGACCATACACATGTTTGGATATTTTCTAGGCAAAGTCACAGAAAAGTCAAATATCTAGTGTGGTGTCCTATGATCCAAATCGAGACAGTCAGTGTGTGCATACTATAATAGTAGTATACGAATGACGGTCCGAGATCAGGCTTCAGGCTGTGGTGCTTGGTGCCGAGCCACATCTCTGACGTCACGTCCATCTCTGGCGTCACGGCAGCCATCTTGGATGGTTGTGACCTTGACCTTTGACCTTGACCTTGAATTTGATCCTCAAAAATCACCAAAATCCGCCAAAATTGGGCAAAATTTGCCCAAAATTCCTCAAAAATCGCCAAAATTTCCATTTCTGTGGAAAAAAGTTCCGCCAAAAAATCTCAAAAAATTCCACAAATTAAAAATTTCTCATTTCGAGGGAAAAATTTCCCGTTTCGAGGGAAAAATTCCCGTTTTTAGTCCTTAAAAATCCCAGCGGCTGAAAATTCCTAAAACTGGCTTAAGCATCCTTAACTCAAGCCTCAGTTAAGCCATTTCTAGGAATAAGGATACCATGACCGCCATCTTGAATTATGACGTCATCGTTGCAATTTCCGTTACGGCCGCCATCTTTAAATTTATTATCCGATTTTAATGAAAAAAATTTAAAATTCATAAAACAAATTAAATAATAAAATTTTTAATAAAATATTTAAAAAACAAACATTTACGACACGGAGCTCGGAGTCCTCGGTTCGAACCCGACGAGTGCAAAAAAAATAAAAATGGCGACCGATCCTTCCCCCGAGGTGGCTGCAGGCATACTGACTCCCACCACTTTTTATCATCATCTAGTATGACGTCATGGCCGCCATCTTGTCTTCGATGCTGGAAGCCATCATCATTGTATCGTCGGCTAGAGTGCGCCGATGACATGTTAGTTTAATTCGTATCCGCAAGAGTGCAGTAATCATTTATTACTGTGACATCCGCCATCTTGTCATTTGGCCGCCATCTTGAAAATCCGTAATTATTTAGCTAGAAATTCTGGAAAAGTTCCAAAATTCATTAAATAAATCACTCATTAATTTACATATTGATTCGATCGATTCCCGTCCTCGGTTCGATACCCGATCGTTGCAATAATGTTTAATCTTATGTAAAAAAATAATTTAAATAAACCATGTTCAACATTCTTAAAAAGACTTTAAATACTCTACTACCACCATCCTATCAGACATCAAGACCACCATATTGGAAATGTGTAATTTTAATGCTAGAGATCCGGGAAAAAGTTCAGAAATCATTAAATAAATTTCCGATCAATATACTGATTAATTAGATCGACTAAGATCCTTGGTACGATCTAGGATGATGCAAAAAAAATTAAATATATCATCAATTTAACATAATAGTAACAGGTTCGAGGAATTAAACACCGCAAGTTCTTTTACAAACATAATATTTATTACATAATTTCTATTCTACTACAGGATCACTTACGAAAGCCAACAATCTTATAATCATTTAGTTCCGCAGCGGTGTGAAATGACTAATTCTTAGCTCCAATCGGTTTATACTAGACAGAGTCCAGCCAGAAACTTTACAGACATAGTCCACCTCTTCTTGACAGAGTTTCTGGATACCGTTTTTAACAGTTTGCTTCACATCGTTAGAACTGTAAATTACTGCAGCAGATGTCTTGAATGCACACTTCTTCACTTCGTCATCGAACGGATATGGCTTTCCATATATACAGTCCAACCACAAGTTATATTTCAAAGGTCCGTTTGTTGCTACATCATCAGTAAGCTGATTGATTATCTTCTGTCTGATATCGTCAAGAAAATTACAAATGTCCTTCGACTCACCGAACGAATTTAGATAATAGCAGTCTTTCAACGTTCCACGAAATGCAGACTGCGCCAAGTAGAAGCCATTATCGTTCACTTGTAATGCTACGAACACAGTCTTAGGTTTAGTTCCATGTTCAGACGTCATAACAATCGGTTGCTGGGCATCTGTTTTTTTGGTTGTACGCTTTCGTGTCTCCAATCTAAAGCGAGGAGTCGAAATGTCGGCAGGTAGTTCAGCAGTAGGAGCACAGACTCCACCTTTACATTTTTTCGCATGATGTCGCAAACTGTCAATTCGAGTAAACCATTTAAGGCACTCATCACATCGAAACTTCATGCGAGAAGGATTCTTCGCGCATTTGCTCCGCTCATGTCTTCGTGCATCATGGTAAAATGCGAACGACGTATCACAGTAGCTGCAAGGATACCGTGGTGATGAAGACGATCCTTTCAGACCCGATCCAGATACAGGCGTTGCAACAGTAGTACCATTTCCAGGCATTCTCTTATGCACATCGATGCATCGTTGTTGCGCCGAAACCTTTACTTTCTGCCGCACAGCAGGACCTTTGCATGCCTTCATGTGCGTTTTCATATTATCTTTTCTGGCAAACTGCTTATGACATTTCTCACAAACAAACATTTTACGATATAGGTTCTTGGCACATTCGCTCCTCTCGTGTCGCCGAGCATTGCTGTTGTTTGAGAAAATCTTGTCACAGTAACAGCACCGATGTTCGCTAGTTGTCAAATCAGCATCCATTGAAGTCTCCATCGAGGTCGTATCGTCGATCGTCGTGGTTTCCTGCACATCCAGCTCAGTAGTCATTAAGCTATCTTCTGCTGGTGGTATCACATCTGTTGAAATCTCCTCCAATGTTGACATCGTCGTCGTTGCCAACGAGATCTGCTCCACCATTGTCGTCGCTGTCGTCAAGGTTCCCGTAGACGATGATACAACGTCCATCGAGTACGACGTTAAAGTCGGTAAATATGCCATCGAGTTCTCAAGAACAGGTAATTACGCGACTTATTCACCAGATGAAATAATCTAGGTGATCCTTACACCGTCGACGACAGTAACAAACTGAGCGACCTGCTGTCTAGGACTCGCTTATATACATGCACCGGATGGAATAATACGCAAGTCAAATCAAGAACCACTTACTATAATACCAGAGTCAAAACAACATTAAAAATAGAAGGACCATCAACGAAAAGGCAGCACATTTGGAAGCACCGACAACGAAAAGGCAGCACCGACAACGAAAAGGCAGCACATTTGGAAGCACCGACAACGAAAAGGCAGCACCGACAACGAAAAGGCAGCACCGACAACGAAAAGGCAGCACCGACAACGAAAAGGCAGCACATTTGGAAGCACCAACAACGAAAAGGCAGCACCGACAACGAAAAGGCAGCAGCGACAACGAAAAGGCAGCACATTTGGAAGCACCGACAACGAAAAGGCAGCACCGACAACGAAAAGGCAGCACCGACAACGAAAAGGAAGCACATTTGGAAGCACCGACAAAGAAAAGGCAGCACCGCCAACGAAAAGGAAGCACATTTGGAAGCACCGACAACGAAAAGGCAGCACCGCCAAAGAAAAGACAGCACATTTGGAAGCACCGACAACGAAAAGGAAGCACCATCAACGAAAAGGCCGCACCGCCAACGAAAAGGAAGCACATTTGGAAGCACCGGCAAAGAAAAGGCAGCACCGCCCACGAAAAGGAAGCACATTTGGAAGCACCGACAAAGAAAAGGCAGCACCGACAACGAAAAGGCAGCACATTTGGAAGCACCGACAACGAAAAGGCAGCACCGACAACGAAAAGGCAGCACATTTGGAAGCACCGACAACGAAAAGGCAGCACCGACAACGAAAAGGCAGCACATTTGGAAGCACCGACAAAGAAAAGGCAGCACCGCCAACGAAAAGGAAGCACATTTGGAAGCACCGACAAAGAAAAGGCAGCACCGCCAACGAAAAGGAAGCACATTTGGAAGCACCGACAACGAAAAGGCAGCACCGCCAAAGAAAAGACAGCACATTTGGAAGCACCGACAACGAAAAGGAAGCACCATCAACGAAAAGGCCGCACCGCCAACGAAAAGGAAGCACATTTGGAAGCACCGGCAAAGAAAAGGCAGCACCGCCCACGAAAAGGAAGCACATTTGGAAGCACCGACAAAGAAAAGGCAGCACCGCCAACGAAAAGGAAGCACATTTGGAAGCACCGACAACGAAAAGGCAGCACCATCGACGAAAAGGAAGCACATTAATTTGTCATTGACTGCAATATTCATTGGTTCCAATATTCATTGGCTCCAATATTCATTGGCTCCAATATTCAATGGCTCCAATATTCATTGACTCCAATATTCATTGGCTCCATCAGTCATTGACACCTACAGTCTTTTGGTCCCAAAAGTCTTTTGGCTCCAAATATATTAGGCTAGAATTCTTCGAGTCTAAGAGACTATGAGACCACATGGTTACAGAACTACGTGACTACGAATCTTCAAGTTTACGAGACTGCGAGGCTACAGAGCTACGAAGCCTCTAGTACACAGGTTTACGTGACTGCGAGGATACAGGTCTACCAGTCTGCATGAGTACTTGACTACGAAGCTACTCGTCTACAAGGCTACAATTACAGCATCTGTTTTCGTCAGAATTTTCTCTTTTGCTCCAACTGCACCACCAGCATTATGTTATAAGATTACAAGGCCGCCTGCTTACGTAGCTTTAAGTCTACGAGGATACTTGGATACGTAGCTTCAATTCTACGAGGTCCTAAGACTTCATGACTACGCGACTTCGAGCCATGAGGTTACGAGATTACGTGACTACGAATCTTCATGTTTACGAGACTGCGAGGCTACAGAGCTACGAAGCCTCTAGAAAACGAGTTTACGTGACTGCGTGGATACAGGAATACAAGTCTGCATGAGTTCTTGACTACGAAGCTACTCGTCTGCAAGGCTCCAATTGACACATCTGTCTTCGATGGAATTTTCTCTTTTGCTACATCTACGCCATCAGCATTATGTTATAAGATTACAAAGCTACTTGCTTACGTAGCTTCAAGTCTACGAGGCTCCAATACATCATGACTAAAAGACTACGAACCATGAGGTTACGAGACTATGCGATTGCAAGTCTTCAAGGTTACGTCATCGCGAGGCTATAGGACTACGAAGCTTCCAGAACGCATGGTTACGAGAATGCATGAATAATTGGCCGCATGGCTACGAAACTTTATGTCTCTGACTGACTACAATAGCACTATTCAGTGGTGAGAGTTAATTTATTTCATGCAAAGGTACTTGCTGCAAGCAGTTCCGCTTTTCAACATCAGATGACGTCACGTTTTGCTTGCAGGTAAAATAATATTTATTTATTTTATGCGGGATGCGGATTGTTCACTATCGGTCGCATAAGAAGAATGGCATCGATAGTCTTCAAGGAGAAGGAAGTTCGTCCTTCCTGCTAGTGCTTCTCAGATTTCTCACAGTCCGCCATCTTGGATTGCGACGTCACGGCTGCTATCTTGGATGGGTGTGACTTTGACCTTTGACCGAAACCGCAGGAATGATCGCAAGCACACGGATTAACCATCATAATATTGATAAGAATAATCAGGAGCACACGGAGAAAACCATCATAATATTGGCAAGAATAATCAGGAGCACACGGAGAAAAACGACACATGTTTTCTTTGATATCATAAAATTACAGAAAAAAAAATATTTAAAAATAAAAATAAATTAATAAAAAAATTTAAAATAAAAACAAAAAATACATAAAATTCTGGCTTGTACTAGAACTCTTTGCTCAACAATGATAAGTTTACAAGCTAGCAGAACCAGTTTATGTATTTTTTGTTTTTATTTTAAATTTTTTTATTAATTTATTTTTATTTTTAAATATTTTTTTTTCTGTAATTTTATGATATCAAAGAAAAACATGTGTCGTTTTTCTCCGTGTGCTCCTGATTATTCTTGCCAATATTGTGATGGTTTTCTCCGTGTGCTCCTGATTATTCTTATCAATATTATGATGGTTAATCCGTGTGCTTGCGATCATTCCTGCGGTTTCGGTCAAAGGTCAAAGTCACACCCATCCAAGATAGCAGCCGTGACGTCGCAATCCAAGATGGCGGACTGTGAGAAATCTGAGAAGCACTAGCAGGAAGGACGAACTTCCTTCTCCTTGAAGACTATCGATGCCATTCTTCTTATGCGACCGATAGTGAACAATCCGCATCCCGCATAAAATAAATAAATATTATTTTACCTGCAAGCAAAACGTGACGTCATCTGATGTTGAAAAGCGGAACTGCTTGCAGCAAGTACCTTTGCATGAAATAAATTAACTCTCACCACTGAATAGTGCTATTGTAGTCAGTCAGAGACATAAAGTTTCGTAGCCATGCGGCCAATTATTCATGCATTCTCGTAACCATGCGTTCTGGAAGCTTCGTAGTCCTATAGCCTCGCGATGACGTAACCTTGAAGACTTGCAATCGCATAGTCTCGTAACCTCATGGTTCGTAGTCTTTTAGTCATGATGTATTGGAGCCTCGTAGACTTGAAGCTACGTAAGCAAGTAGCTTTGTAATCTTATAACATAATGCTGATGGCGTAGATGTAGCAAAAGAGAAAATTCCATCGAAGACAGATGTGTCAATTGGAGCCTTGCAGACGAGTAGCTTCGTAGTCAAGAACTCATGCAGACTTGTATTCCTGTATCCACGCAGTCACGTAAACTCGTTTTCTAGAGGCTTCGTAGCTCTGTAGCCTCGCAGTCTCGTAAACATGAAGATTCGTAGTCACGTAATCTCGTAACCTCATGGCTCGAAGTCGCGTAGTCATGAAGTCTTAGGACCTCGTAGAATTGAAGCTACGTATCCAAGTATCCTCGTAGACTTGAAGCTACGTAAGCAGGCGGCCTTGTAATCTTATAACATAATGCTGGTGGTGCAGTTGGAGCAAAAGAGAAAATTCTGACGAAAACAGATGCTGTAATTGTAGCCTTGTAGACGAGTAGCTTCGTAGTCAAGTACTCATGCAGACTGGTAGTCCTGTATCCTCGCAGTCACGTAAACCTGTGTACTAGAGGCTTCGTAGCTCTGTAGCCTCGCAGTCTCGTAAACTTGAAGATTCGTAGTCACGTAGTTCTGTAACCATGTGGTCTCATAGTCTCTTAGACTCGAAGAATTCTAGCCTAATATATTTGGAGCCAAAAGACTTTTGGGACCAAAAGACTGTAGGTGTCAATGACTGATGGAGCCAATGAATATTGGAGTCAATGAATATTGGAGCCATTGAATATTGGAGCCAATGAATATTGGAGCCAATGAATATTGGAACCAATGAATATTGCAGTCAATGACAAATTAATGTGCTTCCTTTTCGTCGATGGTGCTGCCTTTTCGTTGTCGGTGCTTCCAAATGTGCTTCCTTTTCGTTGGCGGTGCTGCCTTTTCTTTGTCGGTGCTTCCAAATGTGCTTCCTTTTCGTGGGCGGTGCTGCCTTTTCTTTGCCGGTGCTTCCAAATGTGCTTCCTTTTCGTTGGCGGTGCGGCCTTTTCGTTGATGGTGCTTCCTTTTCGTTGTCGGTGCTTCCAAATGTGCTGTCTTTTCTTTGGCGGTGCTGCCTTTTCGTTGTCGGTGCTTCCAAATGTGCTTCCTTTTCGTTGGCGGTGCTGCCTTTTCTTTGTCGGTGCTTCCAAATGTGCTTCCTTTTCGTTGGCGGTGCTGCCTTTTCTTTGTCGGTGCTTCCAAATGTGCTGCCTTTTCGTTGTCGGTGCTGCCTTTTCGTTGTCGGTGCTTCCAAATGTGCTGCCTTTTCGTTGTCGGTGCTGCCTTTTCGTTGTCGGTGCTTCCAAATGTGCTGCCTTTTCGTTGTCGGTGCTGCCTTTTCTTTGTCGGTGCTTCCAAATGTGCTTCCTTTTCGTGGGCGGTGCTGCCTTTTCTTTGCCGGTGCTTCCAAATGTGTTTCCTTTTCGTTGGCGGTGCGGCCTTTTCGTTGATGGTGCTTCCTTTTCGTTGTCGGTGCTTCCAAATGTGCTGTCTTTTCTTTGGCGGTGCTGCCTTTACGTTGTCGGTGCTTCCAAATGTGCTTCCTTTTCGTTGGCGGTGCTGCCTTTTCTTTGTCGGTGCTTCCAAATGTGCTTCCTTTTCGTTAGCGGTGCTGCCTTTTCTTTGTCGGTGCTTCCAAATGTGCTGCCTTTTCGTTTTCGGTGCTGCCTTTTCGTTGTCGGTGCTTCCAAATGTGCTGCCTTTTCGTTGTCGGTGCTGCCTTTTCGTTGTCGGTGCTTCCAAATGTGCTGCCTTTTCGTTGTCGCTGCTGCCTTTTCGTTGTCGGTGCTTCCAAATGTGCTGCCTTTTCGTTGTCGGTGCTGCCTTTTCGTTGTTGGTGCTTCCAAATGTGCTGCCTTTTCGTTGTCGGTGCTGCCTTTTCGTTGTCGGTGCTTCCAAATGTGCTGCCTTTTCGTTGTCGGTGCTGCCTTTTCGTTGTCGGTGCTTCCAAATGTGCTGCCTTTTCGTTGATGGTCCTTCTATTTTTAATGTTGTTTTGACTCTGGTATTATAGTAAGTGGTTCTTGATTTGACTTGCGTATTATTCCATCCGGTGCATGTATATAAGCGAGTCCTAGACAGCAGGTCGCTCAGTTTGTTACTGTCGTCGACGGTGTAAGGATCACCTAGATTATTTCATCTGGTGAATAAGTCGCGTAATTACCTGTTCTTGAGAACTCGATGGCATATTTACCGACTTTAACGTCGTACTCGATGGACGTTGTATCATCGTCTACGGGAACCTTGACGACAGCGACGACAATGGTGGAGCAGATCCCGTTGGCAACGACGACGATGTCAACATTGGAGGAGATTTCAACAGATGTGATACCACCAGCAGAAGATAGCTTAATGACTACTGAGCTGGATGTGCAGGAAACCACGACGATCGACGATACGACCTCGATGGAGACTTCAATGGATGCTGATTTGACAACTAGCGAACATCGGTGCTGTTACTGTGACAAGATTTTCTCAAACAACAGCAATGCTCGGCGACACGAGAGGAGCGAATGTGCCAAGAACCTATATCGTAAAATGTTTGTTTGTGAGAAATGTCATAAGCAGTTTGCCAGAAAAGATAATATGAAAACGCACATGAAGGCATGCAAAGGTCCTGCTGTGCGGCAGAAAGTAAAGGTTTCGGCGCAACAACGATGCATCGATGTGCATAAGAGAATGCCTGGAAATGGTACTACTGTTGCAACGCCTGTATCTGGATCGGGTCTGAAAGGATCGTCTTCATCACCACGGTATCCTTGCAGCTACTGTGATACGTCGTTCGCATTTTACCATGATGCACGAAGACATGAGCGGAGCAAATGCGCGAAGAATCCTTCTCGCATGAAGTTTCGATGTGATGAGTGCCTTAACCCCTTATAGTCCACCGTAACATATTTTATACATAATTTGTTTAACCTTATAAATATTATTTTTTGTCCAAATATTCATTACATCTCTTTGGTAATGTGTCTAGAAACACTTCAGTGATATATTTTAGCCACAATTTTTGCCATACTGTTGTTAGTGTAATCTATGGTGCTGTGGTTTTCCATAGCAGCCATCTTGTGAAGAATACTCTCAAATTGACTGAGTTGATATTCGCCAAACAAAGGTAATTATAATATTTCTCCTACATAAAAAATATCATCTTATAGCTTATACTTTTAGCTAACTGTGTATACCAAGAAGTTTATAATTTGATGCATTTTTATGTTCTGAAATAACAAAAATGTTTATGTATCAAATTAGTTACATTGGGCACCAATGGAAAAAGTCCAATTTTAGGTTATGTAAATTTTTACGATCTAAAATAATGAAATGTTCAAGATATGAGGCGTTAGTTTGATTTTGCATCAACTGTTAAGTAATTTCAATGTATTGGTTGATATTTGAATGTAAAGTGTACTCTATTTTGGCTCAATAACTGAAAACTATTTAGTACCTACTGATAATATCTTGAAACAGATGCATATATTTTCATTTGCTTATGTTATTGACTTGTTTATTTACAGATGAGTCGTGTGCCAGGGAAGATAAAGAACGTGGCAGTTCTGCCTGACAGTTCAGAAGACGATAATTTTGACGATAGTGATGATGACAGAGACTGGACTGCTAACCACAGTGAATGTTCTACAGGTCACCAAAACTATTTGTTGTATTTTGACAATTGGTTTTCATCACCGGGCTTACTTGTAACACTCGGAAATCTTGGAATGGGATCTCTCAGTACTGTGAGACTAAACAGATACTCTGGTCTATCTTTTTTCCAGTGACAAGGAAATGAAAAAGAAAGGAAGAGGTTGCATTGAAGAGAAAGAAGCAAACATTGATGATATTGATATCAGAACAGTAAAATGGTGCGATAATCGTTGTGTAGTAGTTTGCTCAACTTTAAAATCTGCATATTATCCTGTTAGCAATGTGAAAATATATGACAGCAAACAGAAGGCATCAACTGAAGTTTCATGTCCTAGAGCAGTATCCACATACAATAAATTCATGGGAGGTGTGGACCTAATGGATGCTCTAATAGCATATTACAGAATTCAAATCCGCTCAAAGAAATTCTACTTGCGTTTCTTTTTTCACTTTATTGACCTTGTGCTTGTCAACTAATGGCTTTTGTACAGAAGTGACTGCGACTCCCAAAATCTTTGCAAAAATGACTTCCTGGATCTTCTGTACTTCAGAACTTATGTTGCTGAACTTCTCTGCAAGCAAGGCATCGATATGAAGAAGCTTGGCAGATCATCTTCTCAAGCTGCTGTAGACCACGAGTACATGAAGAAGAAGAAGAAGAAGAAGAAGAAGAAGAATAAGAAGAAATCAGCCGCTGTCTTGCCATCATTTGTGTTGAAGAGAGATGGTTTCGGTCACTGGCCCAAGGTCCAAGATTTCAGGAAAAGATGTAAATTTATGTTATGTGAAGGCTTGACAAGTTTTATTGTACCAAGTGTAAGGTGCACTTATGCATCACAAAACATAAAAATTGTTTTGTGGAATTTCATTCCTAAATGGGATTTCATACAAAACTTTTAGATTTGTTTTGTTACAATGAGCCAATGTATCATTTTTCATTTCATGGTGGACTATATTATTGCTGTGTTTCAACTTATGTCTAAGGGATGCCACAATGACATGTTCCTACTGTGCAACATTTTGTTTTTACTCTTAGCATTGTAATGACTTTTAAAAATCTGGGATGTCTTACTAATAAATGCCACAATGGAACGTTCCTACTGTATTGTATAATATTTTATACTGTTAGCATTATAATGACCATAAATATGTTATCGTGTTCTTTCTGTTCAGCATTGTTTTTTCTACTATAAGCATTGTTATGACATAAGAAAATCATTGATGTAATACTAAGAAATGCTACAACTATACGTTCCTACTATAAACAAATAATTTGCATTGTTAGCAACATTGGATGAATTACTAAGAATAGCTACAACAGTGTGTTCCTATTATACTGTATTATTCATTGTACTGTTAGCATTGTTACAACCATAGTAAATCTTAAAAGGCACACAAACCAAGTTATTCTTTTCAGTGTAATTCGGATTTATGAAAAAAATTATTTTGTGTATTTATTACAATACTTATCTGGACAATTTTAGGAATTTATCTGCCACTAAATATTTGGTGCGACATTTACCACTTGTTGACCAGTGTATCAAATTTGATACATAATTGAATTTTATATAATAAAGTAAGAATAAACTTTGAAATCATATTTTATGTAAATAATATCCCTATTTAACAATAAAAACACTAGTGAAAAATTTTTAACTTGATTTTTTATAATAGTGGTCTTTAAGGGGTTAAATGGTTTACTCGAATTGACAGTTTGCGACATCATGCGAAAAAATGTAAAGGTGGAGTCTGTGCTCCTACTGCTGAACTACCTGCCGACATTTCGACTCCTCGCTTTAGATTGGAGACACGAAAGCATACAACCAAAAAAAACAGATGCCCAGCAACCGATTGTTATGACGTCTGAACATGGAACTAAACCTAAGACTGTGTTCGTAGCATTACAAGTGAACGATAATGGCTTCTACTTGGCGCAGTCTGCATTTCGTGGAACGTTGAAAGACTGCTATTATCTAAATTCGTTCGGTGAGTCGAAGGACATTTGTAATTTTCTTGACGATATCAGACAGAAGATAATCAATCAGCTTACTGATGATGTAGCAACAAACGGACCTTTGAAATATAACTTGTGGTTGGACTGTATATATGGAAAGCCATATCCGTTCGATGACGAAGTGAAGAAGTGTGCATTCAAGACATCTGCTGCAGTAATTTACAGTTCTAACGATGTGAAGCAAACTGTTAAAAACGGTATCCAGAAACTCTGTCAAGAAGAGGTGGACTATGTCTGTAAAGGTTCTGGCTGGACTCTGTCTTGTATAAACCGATTGGAGCTAATAATTAGTCATTTCACACCGCTGCGGAACTAAATGATTATAAGATTGTTGGCTTTCGTAAGTGATCCTGTAGTAGAATAGAAATTATGTAATAAATATTATGTTTGTAAAAGAACTTGCGGTGTTTAATTCCTCGAACCTGTTACTATTATGTTAAATTGATGATATATTTAATTTTTTTTGCATCATCCTAGATCGTACCAAGGATCTTAGTCGATCTAATTAATCAGTATATTGATCGGAAATTTATTTAATGATTTCTGAACTTTTTCCCGGATCTCTAGCATTAAAATTACACATTTCCAATATGGTGGTCTTGATGTCTGATAGGATGGTGGTAGTAGAGGATTTAAAGTCTCTTTAAGAATGTTGAACATGGTTTATTTAAATTATTTTTTTACATAAGATTAAACATTATTGCAACGATCGGGTATCGAACCGAGGACGGGAATCGATCGAATCAATATGTAAATTAATGAGTGATTTATTTAATGAATTTTGGAACTTTTCCAGAATTTCTAGCTAAATAATTACGGATTTTCAAGATGGCGGCCAAATGACAAGATGGCGGATGTCACAGTAATAAATGATTACTGCACTCTTGCGGATACGAATTAAACTAACATGTCATCGGCGCACTCTAGCCGACGATACAATGATGATGGCTTCCAGCATCGAAGACAAGATGGCGGCCATGACGTCATACTAGATGATGATAAAAAGTGGTGGGAGTCAGTATGCCTGCAGCCACCTCGGGGGAAGGATCGGTCGCCATTTTTATTTTTTTTGCACTCGTCGGGTTCGAACCGAGGACTCCGAGCTCCGTGTCGTAAATGTTTGTTTTTTAAATATTTTATTAAAAATTTTATTATTTAATTTGTTTTATGAATTTTAAATTTTTTTTCATTAAAATCGGATAATAAATTTAAAGATGGCGGCCGTAACGGAAATTGCAACGATGACGTCATAATTCAAGATGGCGGTCATGGTATCCTTATTCCTAGAAATGGCTTAACTGAGGCTTGAGTTAAGGATGCTTAAGCCAGTTTTAGGAATTTTCAGCCGCTGGGATTTTTAAGGACTAAAAACGGGAATTTTTCCCTCGAAACGGGAAATTTTTCCCTCGAAATGAGAAATTTTTAATTTGTGGAATTTTTTGAGATTTTTTGGCGGAACTTTTTTCCACAGAAATGGAAATTTTGGCGATTTTTGAGGAATTTTGGGCAAATTTTGCCCAATTTTGGCGGATTTTGGTGATTTTTGAGGATCAAATTCAAGGTCAAGGTCAAAGGTCAAGGTCACAACCATCCAAGATGGCTGCCGTGACGCCAGAGATGGACGTGACGTCAGAGATGTGGCTCGGCACCAAGCACCACAGCCTGAAGCCTGATCTCGGACCGTCATTCGTATACTACTTATAATCTTTCAATCAAGGAACTTCTGGGGCAAGAACTGCTAACTTTGGTATATGGCTAGCCATCTTTGAAAATATTGTGTATAACAAGGCATACATTCTGAATAAAAAAAATTATAATACTTCATTTTGACTCACTCAAAACAACGCTATTTTATAAAATCTAAATAATAGAACAATTTGCACGTTGTACCATTAAAAAAATGTCTTATTTAGTTACGAAGTTGGGTGATTATGTTTAAGTAATGGTTTTAATTTGTTTAGAAACATATTTTATAAAGTGCAACCTAACTAAAAAAATATGTATTTTTATGATTGTCATTTGTTTAATATTTCCCTACCATTACTCATAAAAAGACTTTGCTTTCTAACTTGCTATGTAACTTTCTTAATACTTTACTGTATATTAATCATTTAATTATTTAAGTTTTATTATTTCTTGCTAACATGTGAGCTTACTTTCTATGGGCCAGTATTTAACTCCTACCTCCAATATGCTACAGCTAGTGAAATGCATTCTTGTAAGAAATATATTACCTCCTAGCCCCTGCCCCCACCAACAGCAACAAATAAGAAACAATTAAGTAAAGAATTAGAGTTTGTGAATTAGAAAAATGTCTGAATCGAATTCATGTTATTCGGCAATAGAAAAACAAATGTGCTAAGAAAGGGTACTATATAATTATATATAGTGTATATAGATATGTATATACACAAACCACTGAGGCATAAAAATGTCCATATTTGGGCATATATATCAGTACCAATGAGTCATAAGCCATAAGTCATTATGTCCACATTTTGGCAAATTGCACTTTTAACCATAAACTTGAACATTGTTTGACGTTCTTTCTAGTGGGATAGAACACTAAGATCTACAATATGTCACAAATTCACATATTTTTGGGTAGAAAATAGTTGAGTAAATAAGTGAGGTACTATTTGAAATTCTTCAAACTGCTCTTATGCTTTATGGTTTATGTGATTCCCGCGGGAGGTGGATACGGGATCCCAGTATTTATCAAGCAGTTTGCAAAATACTGGCCAGCTCATTGTGGTCGTTATCGCTGGTATTGATGGCAAAAAGTCAGTCCAGATGAAGATCGGCACACATCAGGAAGCAGTCTCATTATCGAAGTAACTGCAAGGATCCCAGGGTGGACAAAATGCGAAGTGTAGCGAACTGTGGGCTGGAACTTGCGTGGCTATGGAATGCTGCGCACACAACAGAACAGAAGGGCGCGGGAGCTCAGACTGTAAGACAGCCGAAGCCTTCGTCCGACACCACTGCAGCCTTCAGTGGTAGCCCCGTGTAGCTCGACTTCAATGGTCTCGGGAGTTTGGGATACAAAGGGTACATGCTGGCATAACATGTAGCCATTTTTTTTTTTTACTGAAAAGAAGAAAGACAGCGATAGAGCGACGCTGGTATGCCTAGATCCTCGTGCACCAGATGTTACAGCCTGGTTACTGGCTCAGCTGTCCACCACCGACGGCACACATTGTGTTGGCCCTTCCCCTGCCATTGATGCTGCAGGAGTTGAGACTTTAGCTTAAAAGAAGCGAATATCAGAGAGTAGGATATATTAAGTAGGTCTTGAGGCACCAGGATATGGGTAGTTCAGGGATTCACGCCGGCCATCTTGGATTTCATAATTTCCCGTGGCAATCAAGGATTTTTTTATTTACTTCAGTAATTTTGGATTACACCATTTCCTGTGGCCATCTTCGAATAGAGCGTCCCAGCTCTGTGAGTTGCACTTATCATTATAATGAAATCAACTTCGAGGTACCCACACCTATGAGTTGCAGTTTTGATTAAGATGTCATTATCATCGAGGATCCCACTGTGCATTTCACTTTTCATTACGACGAGATAATCATGAACTCCCCAAATCCTTTGAATTGCGTTTTTAGTTACAATGAAATTCTCATTAAGTGATTCACTCCAGTTTATTGTTCTCATTACAATATCATCATCGAGTGCCCTATTTTGTTTCTGCTATTGGTTCCTTTATAGTACAATAGTTTTACTCATCCTACTGTATGTAAGATTAATGTTCCATTGCCTACCAGTGTTAATATTGTCACGTGGCACCTAGCCAGTGCCACCGCCATTTCTGTCACGTCTCACTTTCAGAAGGGGGGGGGGGGGGGGTTCAATTCTTCAAAAATGTAGCTCAGAACATAAGAAACTCAAAACATTAACTAGCCATAGAGCATCTCACTGAGGACTGAATCTTAGTAGGTGTATTCTTATACAAGAATAGAAAATCAGGATACTGAGAAACAAATAAGAGAAACCTAAAAACAATAGAACAATCACATTTATTTATAACAATTAAATAGAGCTGACAAATAATGAGGCACCTTCCATGTCTGCTACCAGCCTTATAGATATTCCGACATAAAAACAATAAACCATATAAGATTTTCTTAGTAGTACTAACACATTAACATTATCCTAATAATTTCCTCCAGGCCACCCAGTGATACCAAGCTTCATTAGCTCTTCCACAACTTCATTTTTAAAATTTATTAAGAACATCCACTACCTCGAAACGGATTTTAGAAATTATTTAGTTTAAGTTTATAACGTCATCATTTACATGAAAAGACAAGGATCGTGATGCAAAAAAATTACCGAGTTATACTGGAAAATAAAAAGGGAACTGTAGTGCTCAACGTATTACACGTTAAAACCACTAAGTTTCTAAGAACAAATTATTTATAAGAGCAAATAATACACCAAACGAGAATTTTTAAAGTTAACTACGAAGAAACACTGAAGGCTAAGAGTCCGGCATCACTCAGGCGCCATTTCCGATAGCACTCACCTAACCATTACCAAGTCGCCGCACGGCCGGGCAGCATGACAGCCTTCCACTGGATTACAGCCCCGCGAAAACATTTTACATCTCTTTTAAGCTATTTTCTTGGCCGCAAAACCCCTACGGGGAAAACATCCTGACGGGAAGTTTTCCTGTGTTTTACAAACACGTAAAGTTATTACAACAAGCCGGCCGCGCGGTCGGCCGCGCCAGGTTGCCCACGTAGTCAGAAAACCGGCCGCTAGATTGCGACACTCGCCTGCGCACGGCGACTGCGCACAATCTGCGCTCTCAGCTGGCCTCAAAAAAAAACGACAAACAAGTCTGCGCCGCGTTTCTCTGGAACTGCAGCAAACAACGTGTCAGCTGGCCTGGCTGAAACGCGGTCACGCCTGCGTTCCCAGACAAAGACGTGCAAGACTCGCACTCTTCCAGCCCCCCGAAGACCCAAATCAAACAAAGGTGTTACCCCATCTTAGCGTGAGGGAAACCAAGTCCCGAACTAGCGAAAAGAATTTAAAATTGTATTTTCAACAAATAAATTAATGATAATTTTGAGCCACGCGACATCACCCCGGTCGGCAGGAGCTTGTGCCCCACAAGCTGACAACAATGCTTGGGGAATATTTAAGTTTGCTTAAAAAAAAACCAATTGTCCCTATCATTTCTATGTGATCCAGTTACAAATTTAAATTAGTGATTACAGTGGTTGTTGTTTATGTATAAATACCAACTCTAAGTTCTACTAGCACTTATTGACAATTTCCTCTCGGAGGACAAGTGTGTTTTACAAAATTTCACATGTTAGCACTGCTTGGGACAGCAAGCAGCCAGGAGGGATACGGCGAAGAGATGAACCAACTCAGGGCAGAGACAGGAACAGCCAGCGGAACTGTGAGCTGCAGAATCACACCCCACTCCAACTTCTGCCTCTCCCAGCCGGTCCATCCCGATTTCGTTCGTCCCAACTGCTCGTCATCCACGACACACAACACCATTCCTACACAAAATACATAAGCAGCATCAGGAGTCATACAATTACAAACAACTAAAAAAAACTCTCAAATATCAAAATAATAGTGAACAAATCAAACAATTAAATTATTTTATTTAAATTAATGATGTATTTTTAAGTGTTTATCAAGAAGTATTCATGAGATCAACACAACCAACCAAGGAGGGTCATACCAGGTATCAACACAAAAATAACTTTTAAAGATTCTTAACACAAGTAACTATTCAAAAACTAAACTCGTAACTCATCTGCACTATTCAACATCTTGAAGAAAAGCCTACCCCCCCCACACACATTTCGTAGAGGAAGGATAAGGTAAGGTACCTAATAGGAAAATTTACAACAAAACTTGACTGTGTCCACATGTAGGTTGAGAGTTTATAATTACACTGGCCTTGTCTTGCTATACACTTTGTTTTGAACGTCAGGTCAGTAGTTTCAAACGACGGATAATTCTAGTCTTCTAGATAAATTTGTTGTTAGGGGGGCCACACCCTATCACGATGCGTAATCACTGTCCTTGAACATGGCCACTCCCAAACCACTGATACTCCTGGTAATCGTGCATCACCACACGATTCGACGATATGGGCACCAGCCCGCAGCAATGGGTAGAAGCAGGTCCTCTTCTCCCAACTGGCCCACGTGGTATCTGGCTGACCCTTAACGACGCGCCTTCTCCCAACTCGAGAAGGGACAAGAGTTCTGGATGGAGCTGCACCACAGCACTCCTTTCGAAATTGCACTTAACAAGTCCGCCTCAAAAGTCATTCTCTTCGATTGACGAAAACTATCAATGTCACTTCTTGAATAATAAAAACACAAGGGGGGGGGGTTTATGGTGGAAAATGGGAATACGGAAAGGATCCCACCCACTTTCTCAATGATTTGTCCTGACGTCATAATTCCCCTTATTGAACCTGGTATTCTCCCTCCATCGTTATTTGGTTCTATAAAAATTATTTATGGGCGCATGCCCCTTCACATAAACATTAATCAAATTCTAATTTTTCTAATCGTAGGTAAAGCTTTACATTGAACAAAATTCATTCACTACTGATCATCACAAACGGAAATGGTTACTTTCAATTCCTCCCCAGTTTCACTGGATAACTTAGCTACACAACCATTATCTCTGGCTAGTATGTCTTTTAATTCTACCTTTCCACTGGTAGAAGGAACAGCATTTTCTACTGTAGTCGAGATTTCTACAGACATACTGAGGGGTTTCCGATTTCTCAGATATTTTAATAACAGAACTAAAAACATTCCAACTATTACCAATATAGTAATTACAGTTACACTTATTTCTATGCCAAGGGTAGTAACATTGTCCAAGGCGGATACTCTTGGTAGCGTTCCAATACCTACTAGATATGGATTTTTAATAATAATAAATAATAATACACTACTTACAATGGAAAGCGCAATACTCTGTAAGTTTTTCATTACAAATCTTGGTACGTTTTCTGGTTCTCTTAAATGAATCGGGTCTAAAGGGGTTTCAAACTTTGTCAAAGAAAAATTTAAATGTGGTATTAGAGTTGGCCAATTTTCATCTAAACAATCCATTAAGGATGGAAAAACTGTATGTGTTGACGTAGGATGAGGGAAAATTTTAAATTTACGTAACTTCGTCCAAGCAGCTGGTATTACATGTACCAATTGAAATTTAGCTTTTGTTAACGCATCACATGGATACAACTCGTTAATTTTAAGTTCTTGGTTTAAATACAAACGACAATCACACGGTACTTCTATATCTAAAGCTCCGAGGATGTCTCCACTTCCTAAAAATAAAGATTCATTGTTATTAAGTACAACAACAAAGCAGGTTTCAGGATAGCCACCTGAAAAGTCTTAAAGAAAAAAAAACTTATTAAACATACCCACCGGTACAAACCTCAATACCGAAACTAAATAATTTTACCAATAATCTCATCAATCAAATTTCAATTATTCTGACAGTCTGACCTCTGGCACCTGGTTCAAGAATGACTCCGACCTGAAATCGATGACTATACACGCTTGAGCAACATGCTTCCAACATTTTCGAAACAACAAAAGCCAATAGATGCCTAACATCCACCTCCTGTGGACTCACCTTGTGGGACTCTAACCCAACAACAACAACAAAAATTCTCAGCGGCAGGATTGGCTCGGCCAATCATCCCCGTGGTGCCAATTCCCTGGCCTACCACTTCTACCCATCAGTGCCTCTTACATTGGTAGCCACTGCTACTCCAAAAGGACACAACATTCCTCAGGCTCATTCTTCATTCACTAAGGGTCGCCTACCCTGCGAACCCAGTCACAATCAGGGCCTCCATACCCTCATGCTACAGCCCATTCCTCCAGGGTCTGTATTACATTACTCCAAAACTTCTTACAATGGCATCATCATCAAATAAATTTTGCTAACTCAAGAACCACCCAATCGAACCAGGGCCATAGCCAAAATCAACAAAAATTATGTCTATTACTTTTAACCATTATTTACTATTTAACTTGCTCTCTAAGAAAAAATAAACTCCTAACTCGACACTCATCAAATTAGACTGCCCAAAAAAAAACACTTAAATTATTCGCTTAAAATCTGCCTGTTATTAATAACCCATGGAAGCTGAAATAAAAATTGTATTAAACATCCTAAACCAAAATTTAACAAACATAACCAACATACTACAAATATCTAAAAATACTTTCACCTTAACAACATGCAAGGCTGTATGCAACACCCATCTGATTGGGCTCGTCTAGTGGGAACTGCAAATCGAAACAGCAGCAACTAGTGGTGCCATCAGGTCCTCCCTGGAGTGCCACCAGCATCACCATCCACAGTCCATGAAACACTACTTTACAACACTAATTAGTACTAGGCACAAACAAAATAACTCATTAGTTAAAACAAAATGTTTCCTCTGCATCGTAAAACTAATTTATTGTTTATTACTTAAAAAAAAACAACACTTATTTATCATAAAATGATTGTTCTCTTTTTTTTTTCTTCTACTTCTTTTCCTTCTCAATTACCTCCTGCTTTAAATGTTAATCTGAAGTTAAGACCTACCCTTTATTTATTATTCATTACCTTATTTATGTTACCCTAAAATTCCCATAAGTTTCTACTATTTCCTATCAAAGACATTCTCTCTCAAAAAAATTTCTTATGCCTCATAACTTAACAGAATAAACAAACTTTTACACTAGACTTAACTCATTATGTATTCTTAGTTACTAACTTCCTATATGTAAACTTTAGTACTTACTTAAAATTTATTACCTATTTCTCTCTACCTCTTAATCTCTTTCAATTATTACAATAATAATAATGTTACTTTGCATCTTTAAACTTTCTTCTTTTTCTTTTCTTTTCTTTTCATTAAATTAGACATCTCTTAACAATAAAATTCTGCCTATACTCTTTTTATGGGTGTCCAACCCAACAACAAAATTTCAAATTCTCAAGTTTCCTTATATTTAAATTATGCAATACAAATAACCTCTGTGGTGCCTGTACCCTTTTAGGCCTACCACCTTCTCCTCATCATGACACTTACTATTCCTCGGGGTCTGTATTCACTGTTCCAAATCAAATTTCTCAAAAAAAATTAAAAACAAATTTATTATTTTAAGAAAACAAAAATTTACATTGAATTTACTATGGAGCCTGGAAATCTTAATGTCTCACAGCAGCTAACATGACTAAATCCCATGGAACCCCAGGTTTACATAACCTGTGCCCAAAAATTTAAGCATACCAGGCTTTCCCCTGCACTGGTTTTACAGCATCACACACTATTTAGGGCCCCTGATCTGCCATCAGTCCCAAGGAGTTTTCCCACAACCCCTCTCTACACAAGCGCCTACCGCATTCCTCTCAATTGGCTATCGGTTTTACGGCATTCTTTTGAGATCCGACCATCAAGTTAGGGCTAATCGAACATCAAACCTCCAAACTAATGTAAATCAATTAAATTTTCTTTCTCTTTTATTAAAATCAAAAAAAAAAATATTCAAACATGCCAAAGAACCTTCCAAAAAAAATTCATAATCTTATCTTCAAACAATAAAATTAAATTAAATAGATTACTCTGTTTTCCCCTTAATAACTGTCAACTGTCACCAAATATCATATCATAAATTTAACTATGCTTACTGACTCTTAATCATAAAATCTCATTCTTCCTAATTAATAAACAACCAATTTCCTTAAAATCTCACTGTATCTCTCACACTCAAACTCCACTGGCTGAATATCTCAATAAATTCAAAAACAATTATCTAAACTCTTAAAGAAACTCCTCCCCAATTATTCAAACTACTTTACATTATTTTATTTAATTACTTAAAACACCTTATTCAAAAAAAATTAATTCAATTAGCTATCTTCCATTTTTATTTATTTACCGAACAAAACTTTCTCCTAAATTAATTTAGTAAAATTCAATTTCACACTTAGGCAAGTACACTAATTCACTTCATCAATGTTTCTCATTTACCTTCTTCCTAACTTTTAACACATTCTCTAACTTAACCCACAGGGAATTTACCTCACGAAATAATCAAAAATTTCACTGTAGTTCCTATCTGCTCTAGGCCCACTACACAACAGGGGACTCTAACCCCACCAACAAAATTCATTGAAATGGTACCCTATCCCATACGGGATAGCCACTTCGGTACTACCATTGGGGAACTCCTGCCCCAAACTACTAACAACTCTCAGGGGTTCTCCTGACCCTTAATTCCGTAGTCAGCCCATCTCCTATGGGTCTGCCCTACAATCCCTACTTCCCAGGGACACAACACCTCACATTAGGGTCCCTCGCCCTAATGAAAACATTAATTTTGTCTCTCTGTTCTTCTGGAGTAAATTCCCTATACACAAAAAAAACAATCCTCACCCTTTTCTCCTAAATTATCCATTTTATAGTGTACCTCCTAGTGATCCTAAAAATTCAAAAATTAATTTTCGCCCAAAATAAAATTAATTATGATGAAAAAAAAATTAATTCTGTTAACATTATTATTTTTACCATTACTACTTTTACTTATAAAAACAATAGACTATTTTTCAATCACGCACATAACCCAAAACACAAAAAAAAAACTATAAAACTCTTATCTGTGTGCGCTACTGATGTGCCCTTGACGTCCCGCTGGCCGGAAACTGCCGAGCCACCGAGTCCAGGCCGTCCGCCGCTCAGGGTCACCGCACAGCTGATCGCCCACCACACCATGCCTGCCTGACTGCGTATCGCGCCCGACGCACGTAGCAAGCCAGCTCCATGACACACTTCACTCCCGCGCAACAAGCATTGTCTAAAACATTTCTTAAAATTACAAGGTTTAACCTCATTCACGAAACAATAGCCCACACAAACTCTTCGTTTTATAACAAAATGTAATTAAATGCCCGGAATTTGAATTTACTTAATTAAAACTTAGTAAAAATTTATTAAATGACCTGACCACAGCTCATAACTGACTAAAAATAAAAACTTTTTTTTCTTCTTCTTAAAATGTAAAGAAACCAACAGTAACATTAATAGCAAAAATACGTGACTAACAACGCAACTCATCCGCCGTGTGCTCCCACTGGTTTCCTGAAATAACCTAACATAAATCAGTTTCATCATTAAACAATTATATCCATCTACACATCTATCTTAATACACCAGCTGCACTGCATGCTCTTCTTCTTCACTAAAATAAATCAAAATGTTAGACCACACATAACACTCTTATCTTAATTTATTTTTCAGTATCCCAAAATTCTTTATACCTACTAACCGGCGATCTCCACCATTTCTGTCACGTGGCACCTAGCCGGTGCCACCGCCATTTCTGTCACGTCTCACTTTCAGAGGGGGGGGGGGTTCAATTCTTCAAAAATGTAGCTCAGAACATAAGAAACTCAAAACATTAACTAGCCATAGAGCATCTCACTGAGGATTGAATCTTAGTAGGTGTATTCTTATACAAGAATAGAAAATCAGGATACTGAGAAACAAATAAGAGAAACCTAAAAACAATAGAACAATCACATTTATTTATAACAATTAAATAGAGCTGACAAATAATGAGGCACCTTCCATGTCCGCTACCAGCCTTATAGATATTCCGACATAAAAACAATAAACCATATAAGATTTTCTTAGTAGTACTAACACATTAACATTATCCTAATAATTTCCTCCAGGCCACCCAGTGATACCAAGCTTCATTAGCTCTTCCACAACTTCATTTTTAAAATTTATTAAGAACATCCACTACCTCGAAACGGATTTTAGAAATTATTTAGTTTAAGTTTATAACGTCATCATTTACATGAAAAGACAAGGATCGTGATGCAAAAAAATTACCGAGTTATACTGGAAAATAAAAAGGGAACTGTAGTGCTCAACGTATTACACGTTAAAACCACTAAGTTTCTAAGAACAAATTATTTATAAGAGCAAATAATACACCAAACGAGAATTTTTAAAGTTAACTACGAAGAAACACTGAAGGCTAAGAGTCCGGCATCACTCAGGCGCCATTTCCGATAGCACTCACCTAACCATTACCAAGTCGCCGCACGGCCGGGCAGCATGACAGCCTTCCACTGGATTACAGCCCCGCGAAAACATTTTACATCTCTTTTAAGCTATTTTCTTGGCCGCAAAACCCCTACGGGGAAAACATCCTGACGGGAAGTTTTCCTGTGTTTTACAAACACGTAAAGTTATTACAACAAGCCGGCCGCGCGGTCGGCCGCGCCAGGTTGCCCACGTAGTCAGAAAACCGGCCGCTAGATTGCGACACTCGCCTGCGCACGGCGACTGCGCACAATCTGCGCTCTCAGCTGGCCTCAAAAAAAAACGACAAACAAGTCTGCGCCGCGTTTCTCTGGAACTGCAGCAAACAACGTGTCAGCTGGCCTGGCTGAAACGCGGTCACGCCTGCGTTCCCAGACAAAGACATGCAAGACTCGCACTCTTCCAGCCCCCCGAAGACCCAAATCAAACAAAGGTGTTATCCCATCTTAGCGTGAGGGAAACCAAGTCCCGAACTAGCGAAAAGAATTTAAAATTGTATTTTCAACAAATAAATTAATGATAATTTTGAGCCACGCGACAATATGTATCTTATAGACCTAATGTAATTAATATTTTATGCAAAATATATCAGAAGTGGAGTGATAATATTTATCAAATTATATTCAATAAAATCCTCAAATTTTTTCCAATCCTCTGCTATTTTATTCATGCTGATGGTTGTGACCACCATATTTTCTAAAAGACACAATAATATATAATATTTTTTATGCATGTTCTCAAATAAATCAAATTAAAAACATCTTTGTTGTGTATGCGATGATTACATTTATTAAAAAGTAGTAACACGTTTTCTTCACACCAGCATATACAGTTAGAACAAAAAATTTTCAAAATCTTCCCTCAAAGTAATATATATAATTTTTTTTTTTTTGGTTTTAATATATCTTACATGCAGCTTTATGTTTGCATAAGCATGTTAAAAAAAACTGCATGGAAACCAATAATTTTTTGCATATAATTGTTTCTCTGTTGTGTCTTATAAGCAGGAACTTGTTTGCATATGCTGGGATTTAAAACTACTTGGAAGCTGATATTTAAATGTTTGCAAATATTTATGTTTCTCTCTTCTTAGAAAGCAAAATATGTAAGTAATACATATTAAAATATGCAAGTAATATATATTAAAATAATAAAAATTTTGTGTAAAATTTTATTTTATTATATTTTGTTGCAGTCATATTATGTACAACTCATTATTACTGCCCCCACCCTCTGCATTACTCTGGGCTTGGGACCAGCACAAAACTAAGTACACCAAAAATTATCAAACAACAAAAGAGCAAAACTTTTTACAGCATACCAAAATAGACTCGATTAAAAATAACCTGGTACCTGAGCGTGTAGTAAAAGTTGTACACGAGCATATTCGAAAGGATGAATACTATAAATCCGGCATAAATCGGTTTGTCAAAAATGGTTGTTTCATGGGTCAGGTTGAGAAGAGCCAAATTGGGTCATACATTGTGTGGTTTTTGAAGTATGGGTTGGAAAACCAGTTATTTTAACTATTTCTCGGAGCACAGAACTCCATTTTGAGCCTACCTATAATTTATTTTGCATTAATTTTCCGAAGGTGGAGTTGATAGTGAGCTTAAAGAATGTTTTTTCTAACACCTTGCCAGTGTTGAGTTGAATACATGGCTCCAACCACACCGACTGTTCAGACTGGAGGACACAGTGTATTTTAATCACTCTTAACCCATGTGATATCGCTTTCTGGAGTTTTATGTAGTGAATGATAAAGTGATTTTTTTCTAGTGTGGTTATAAATTTAGATTGTTATGCACCAGGCAGACATTGATACAGGGGGATAAATGGCAGGTCTTTGTGACTTTTTTTTGAGTTCTGGATGGTATTTAATGTAGAGAATTGTCAGCAAAGACATGATATCAATGGATGTATCTGCCCATTGGAAATTCTAATAGGGAGCGGCAGTGATATCACCCATACATACAAATTGTTTGTATCCACATACTTCAAGAAAGTAGTCAGCTTAGATGTTTTGAATGTCCCTGCACCTAGATGTTGTTAGCGACACAATGATGCTTGATGATTTAGCCACCCCGAATACATGCTTCAGTCTGAAGATCTAGTTTTATACCAGTGGTAAGAAGCTTTGCATCGAAAGCGAACTCTGGACAGGACAAATAGTGCGAGAGGTCTAAACTGTATGTGTCCAAACATAGACAGCAAAAATTCTCAAACACATCTACCAGGATTAGGACATCAGTCTTCAGATACAAGTCAGCATAATCCCTAAAGTAGTTCACTGAAACTTCCTCAGGCTTTTTGGCCATGAGCATAATATGTCTTAGATCTCCCAGAATTAGTCAGAATGTTGCAGAATTTATCAATGGTTGGAAGACCAGTTTCATGGTAGGGGAATGTAATCGTAGGGGAAGACACCAGTGTGGGTAACTAACTCTAACACGTCATGAGCGAAAAATAAATTTGTTGCAAGTAAAAATTCGGCGAAATAAATGAGACCACGACTCATGAAACATAATGTGTCGACAGACTGGATCCTGAAATTATCGCATAACATCGTGGAGAAAGTTATCAGCTTTTCCCATAAGTTAGGAATTATAATATATATATATATATATATATTGTCGCGGGTTGAAATTTTGCAGGGTTGTTGAAATCAAATTTAGGGACTTTACTGACGGGACTCTGGGCTGGCTGCTCTGTTCACTCGTCAGCGCAAGTGGCGTGACCATGTAATTGGGGCACGGGGCCGGCGCGGCGCGCTGCGGGCTTGCAGAATTTTGTTTGTTTGTTTGGCCGCGCGCTGGCGCAGCCACGGGCCGCAGTTACTGGGGCGCGCTGTCGTAACAAGCCGCGCGGTGTGGCCTGCACATTGGGGTAGAGGGGGGGTAGTCTTCCCAGATGTTCTAGTTAGTTGTTTAGTAAATTTGACTTCAATAACGAGCTTTTGTTATGGTAGGCGCGGCAGGGCGCGCGAATTTAAGCGCAAGTGAGTAGGAATTCAGGCTCACTCAGGCGGAGGCTATGCGTCTCACCTGTGGTCACGAGTTGTTAGTTCGTTCGTGATGTAGGAATTCAGGCTCACTCAGGCGGAGGCTATGCGTCTCACCTGTGGTCACGAGTTGTTAGTTCGTTCGTGATGTAGGAATTCAAGCTTTCGGGCGGAAGCTATGGTCGACGCCAGAGGCCACGAGTCGTTTAATTTAAGTTAGGTCATAATGTAGTCGTCAAGCTTTCGGGCGGAGGCTATGGCCCTCGTCAGGGGTCACGCGTCATAGTTTTTAAAATGTAATGTTCGTTCGGGATTTCAAGGGCAGGAGAGGCCCCTACGTTATTTTTTTTTAAGTAATCGATCAAGAAAGGCTTTTCGGAAAATGTGAGTATGGACTTATCTTTGTTTTAATTTTAAGTATTAATTATGATTTGAGGTATTCGGAAGGACTAGGGAAGTGTTTAGTGAAGTTCTCTCATTCTCTCTCTTGTAAGGTCGTTCAATCGTTAAGGAAGTAAAGAGATTATTGTTTTAAATTGTAATCCCGCTATTTAAATGTTCTTTAAAATGATGTTGAGTATTTGACTTTAAGAATAAAATAATTTTAATTAAGTATTATGTTATTTTGCAAAATCTCCTTAGTTCAGCTCTCACCAGACATCCTGTACGGGATGACGAACCTATGATCCTAGGTACAGTAAAGTATTTTATGAAGTTAAGACTAGTTGATGCCAAGCGAGTTGTTTCTATGTAAAGAGCTACGATTCTCGCCCCCCCCCCTCTGAAGGTGGATCGTGACAGAAATGGCGGTGGCACCGGCTAGGTGCACGTGACAGAAATGGTAGAGTTCGCCGGATAGGTTCTATTTCTGGAGAGAGAGAGAGGTAGATTTTTATGTTTATTATTAAGTTAGTTTCAGCTTCTGATAGCAGGTTATTAAGAGTTTACTTGAGGAGAGGATTACGGAATTTTAGTCTATAGTGGAGGAAGTCTTTGAGATTTTTTTTTTGACGTAACAGATGTTTATTTGAGGATACTTGTAAGGATAAAGTTTATAGTGATAAGTTGTTTTAAGTCGTTGAATTTATTGTAGATTTATATCGGGGATTATTACGTGAGGAGAATACGTTATAAGTTAAATGCTTATTAGAGATAATGCAAGTGGTTTAATTTAATTGAAGTTCATTTTAAGATTGTAGGTTAAGAGAATTATAATTTAAAATAAAGTTTTTTGTCGTAAATAGGAATTATTTTCAAGAGAAGTTTGTTTTGTTTTCGTGCGCGTAGGAGACGAGACGTACGAATTAAATCAGTCGAGGGAAGGATAAACGTTAGAAAGGAATTAAAGAGAAAACGAGAGTTTATGTAAAAGAGAGTTATAGAATTTATAGTGATGTTTTGTTTTAATTAGAAAAATGTTGAGAGTTGTTTCAGAACGACACGTCAGTGGACGTGGCAGAATGAACACGTGACGGGGAGGTGCTGAGACCTAGCGGAGAACGGAGGAACCGCAAGCGAGGGTTGGCGCACCTGATGGAATTCGGTGACGTCACGGGCTCATACGGAGACGTGGACAGGCCGTGACCTTGTTTTGATCAGCTGTACGGTAACTTAGCGATAAGAAAATAGACTATTGGTTAAATACATTTAAATTTAAGTGTGTTTTAGGAGAAGAGGAACTTTCAGTATGTAAGTAATTTAATTTAAGAAGTGTATGATGTATAGGCTAGAAGTGTTTCGTTGTAAGTTGTTTATGTTTTTGTTAGTTAAATTCTACCTCGGTTTTAAAAATATTTTTTTGGGATTTGTAAACATTATTAAGGAGGTACACTATAAAATCGATAAGCATTGAGAAAACTGGGAAGGCTAGATTTTGTGTGTAGAGGGAATTTACTCCAAAAGAACAGAGAGACAAAATTAATGTTTTCATTAGGGCGAGGGACCCTAAGGTGAGGCGTTGTGTCCCTGGGAAGAAAGGGAATTGTAGCGCAGACCATAGGAGATGGGCTGACTACGGAATTAAGGGTCAGGAGAATCCTGAGAGTTGTGAGTAGTTTGGGGCAGGAGTTCCCCATGGTAGTACCGAAGTGGCTATCCTGTATGGGATAGGGTACCATTTCAATGAAGTTTGTTGGTGGGGTTAGAGCCCCCTGTGTAGTGGGCCTATAGCAGATAGGCACTACAGTGAAATTTTTGGTTATTTTGTGAGGTAAATTCCATGGAGGTTAAGTAAGATTGGATTCAGTTAGGAAGGAGGGAAATGAGAAACATTGCTGTAGAGAGTTAGTGTACCTGCCTAATGTGAAATTGAATTTTACTAAATTAATTTAGGAGAAAGTTTTGTTCGGTAAATAAATAATAATGGAAGATAGCTAGATAATTAATTAATTTTTTTTGAGTAAGGTGTTTTAAGTAATGAAATAAAATAAGGTGAAGTAATTTGAATAATTGGGGAGGAGTTTCTTTAAGAGTTTAGATAATTGTTTTTGAATTTATTGAGATATTCAGCCAGTGAAGTTTGAGTGTGAGAGATACAGTGAGATTTTAAGGAAATCGGTTGTTTATTAATTAGGACAAATGAGATTTTTTGATTAAGAGTCAGTAAGCATAGTTAAAATTTACGACATGATATTTGTTGACAGTTTACAGTTATTAAGGAGAAAACAGAGTAATCTATTTATTTTTATTTTAAGGGTTTGAAGATAAGATTATGAATTTTTTTTTGAAAGTTTCTTGGGCATGTTTGAATAATTTTTATTTTTGATTTTTAGAATTTACAGAGAAAATTTAATTGATTTACATTAGTTTGGAAGTATGGAGGTTTAGTGTTCGATTAGCCCTAACTTGATGGTCGGATCCCAAAAGAATGCCGTAAAACCGATAGCCAATTGAGAGGAATGCGGTAGGCGCTTGTGTAGAGAGGGGTTGTGGGAAAGCTCCTTGGGACTGATGGCAGATCAGGGGCCCTAAATAGTGTGTGATGCTGTAAAACCAGTGCAGGGAAAGCCTGGTATGCTTAAATTTTTGGGCACAGGTTATGTAAACCTGGGGTTCCATGGGATTTAGTCATGTTAGCTGCTGTGAGACATTAAGATTTCCAGGCTCCATAGTAAAGTCAATGTAAATTTTTGTTTTCTTAAAATAATAAATTTGTTTTTAATTTTTTTGAGATATTTGATTTGTAACAGTGAATACAGACCCCGAGGAATAAGAGTTGTCATGATGTGAGAGGAGAAGGTGGTAGGCCTAAAAGGGTACAGGCACCACAGAGGTTATTTGTATTGCATAATTTAAATATAAGGAAACTTGAGAATTTGAAATTTTGTTGTTGGTTTGTACACCCATAAGAAGAGTATAGGCAGAATTTTTATTGTTATGAGATGTCTAATTTAATTGAAAAGAAGAAAGTTTAAAGATGCAAGGTAACATTATTATTGTAATAATTGAAAGAGATTAAGAGGTAGAGAGAAATAGGCAGTTTTTGTTTGTAAGTACTAAAGTTTACAAATAGAAATTTAGTAACTAAGAATGAATAATAAGTTAAGTCTAGTGTAAAAGTTTTTTTTAAGTTTGTTAAGTTAAGAGTCACAAGTAAATTTTTTTTTAGAGAGAATGTCTTTGATAGGAAGTATTAGAAACTTATGGGAATTTTAGGGTAACATAAATAATGTAGGTAATGAATAATAAATAGATGGTAGGTCTTAAGTTAGGATTAACATTTGAAGCAGAATTTAATTAAGAAGAAGGAAAATAAATAGGCCTAATGAAAAGAACAAAAAAGGATTTTATGGTAAAGCATTTTTTTTAAGTAATAAACAATGAATAATAATGTTGTTTCAGGGTAATGTGTACTAATAATACAATTTTTTTTTAGGACCAAAGAACAGGAATTATGTAATTTAAATTAACATGTATTTTTGAAACTGTTACAGATTCCTTAAGATGAGCTGAGCAGCAGTCCAGTTTACAAGATGACAAGAGTTCGAGAGACAAGATACAAGATCACTGAAACAAGAGCCAAGACTGAAGATTCAAGAGAAGAGAAAGCTGGCAGCCATGGACTTACAAGTGGAGATTAATAAGGTCATGTAAAGTTTTATTTTTTTTTATGGAAGACAGTAACTGGAGTTTTTTTTTGTTATAAACATTATTTACAGAACTTTTTAGGTTATAGTAATGTAATGGAACTAGTGAGTTGTGGTAGCTGTCAAAAAGAACTAATACCTTAAGTTTAATTTTTAAAGTTAATTTTCTTAATTTACAGAGGGATTAGTAGTTTTTTTTTAAACCTTATTTAGGTTGGAATTTAAATACAATAGCTTATTATAAATGTGTACGAACAGTTCAAGTTCACAGTACTGATAGGTAGGTCAGATGATCTTATTGATTTTGATGATTTGTTGTTTTGAGTTGATTTTTAAGTGTTGTGAATTAGACAATGAAATAGTTCTGAAAACTTAAATTATTTCAAGCTAAGAAATAGTAAATTTAATTGTAACTCGAAGGACACCAGAATTTACTTTTTTTTGAATTAGTAATGTTTGAAAATTTTATACTTTACAAGAAAGGTTATAAACAAACAGATCGGATGGAACAAGGATGCAGTAAATCACAATTTCAGTTAGAATTATTGATTTGCTTTTGAGGTTATGAAGGAAAAGTTGCTATAATTTAAAAGTTTAAATAAAATGTTTTTTTTTTTTTTTTAAATTTGTTTGAAATAGAAAGTTTAAAAGTTAATTAGTCATGATCTAGGTGGGTGATGGGGTGGGAATTGGCCACTCTTTTTCCCTATAACCTCCCTAACATGGCCTTCTATTACAACTAACAGAAATAAAGAAGAAGAAAAATGAAGAATTATTAGTTAGAATGTTTCTTTCATGAAGATACCTGATGAACTTTTACTGTTTGGAAGAATAGAAGCAAGGTTAGTCAGATATTTTTACTCAGAAGAAGAAGAAGATAAAGCAGTTTTATGACTCGACAAGCCAGAGATTGGTGTTTCCCCTCTGCGCTTCTATTGACTACGTTGTTTACTCTCATGGGATAGCTGGTTCGGCACCATGGAGAGAGATTGGTGGGCATTGTGGTTGCCCCCAGAAGAAAAGAAGAGTAGAAGAGGTTATGGGTGGGTCATGTGAACTGACCTTCAACCCAGTTACTTCGTGGGGACTATTTGCTGTATAGAGAAGATCAAGACTCAAGAGGTAGGGAAAATCATTGGAGGTCATGTTTCCCTTCCTTAAGTTTTTCCTATCAAATTATTTGCCTGATTAGATTATGCTAAGGGTGGGATACTTTATGTTAGCAGTTGAATTAATTAATTTTATTTTTTTGTGTGTTTGCATCCTTGCCCATCGATTGCAGTTTAGTAGTTAGTTTTGTATTTGTCAGGCGTGATGGTAATGCCTGTTGATGATGTTTCAGAATTGTAATCTGTTCGTGATGAGGATGGCACAACTCCGAAGCAGATGTGGGGAGAAGTTGTGAGCTGCCCTGGAAGCCAGTCCAGTAGCTGTTGGAGTTGAGTGGTGTTTGCTGATGGCCAGCCCAGGGAGCTACTCTTCTCGACAACACTGACTTCGAGGAGTTGCACCAACCTTCACGAGATAAGAGTTTAATTAATTGAAACACTGTAAGGACACTTAATTTTTTTTGAAGAACGAAAGAAGTATGGTAATAAACGGAAACCGAAAAAAAAAAAATAATAATAATTATCAAGAATTTGCACATTGTTTAACGAATACTGAGAAACTAAGAACAGTAATTTAATTTGTAAAGAGAGCTTCACTAACAGAACAATTTTTTTAGAATTGAGAACTCGAGCCTCTGAAGGTTCCTGTGAGAACAAACCAGATAAAAGTTTTACATTTAATTTTATGAATACTTGTTGTTTTAAAATAAATCTTATGCAGAATCTAGATGTATGTTCAGACAGCAAGGAACTAAGAAAATTATTATTTTTGTGAAATGAGGAATTTATAGTTATGGTTTAATGGAAAAAGACAATTTGTAATTTTGAGGTGGCTCGATGGGGCTCGAGCTCTGTGAGGGGAGGGTTATGTCGCGGGTTGAAATTTTGCAGGGTTGTTGAAATCAAATTTAGGGACTTTACTGACGGGACTCTGGGCTGGCTGCTCTGTTCACTCGTCAGCGCAAGTGGCGTGACCATGTAATTGGGGCACGGGGCCGGCGCGGCGCGCTGCGGGCTTGCAGAATTTTGTTTGTTTGTTTGGCCGCGCGCTGGCGCAGCCACGGGCCGCAGTTACTGGGGCGCGCTGTCGTAACAAGCCGCGCGGTGTGGCCTGCACATTGGGGTAGAGGGGGGGTAGTCTTCCCAGATGTTCTAGTTAGTTGTTTAGTAAATTTGACTTCAATAACGAGCTTTTGTTATGGTAGGCGCGGCAGGGCGCGCGAATTTAAGCGCAAGTGAGTAGGAATTCAGGCTCACTCAGGCGGAGGCTATGCGTCTCACCTGTGGTCACGAGTTGTTAGTTCGTTCGTGATGTAGGAATTCAGGCTCACTCAGGCGGAGGCTATGCGTCTCACCTGTGGTCACGAGTTGTTAGTTCGTTCGTGATGTAGGAATTCAAGCTTTCGGGCGGAAGCTATGGTCGACGCCAGAGGCCACGAGTCGTTTAATTTAAGTTAGGTCATAATGTAGTCGTCAAGCTTTCGGGCGGAGGCTATGGCCCTCGTCAGGGGTCACGCGTCATAGTTTTTAAAATGTAATGTTCGTTCGGGATTTCAAGGGCAGGAGAGGCCCCTACGTTATTTTTTTTTAAGTAATCGATCAAGAAAGGCTTTTCGGAAAATGTGAGTATGGACTTATCTTTGTTTTAATTTTAAGTATTAATTATGATTTGAGGTATTCGGAAGGACTAGGGAAGTGTTTAGTGAAGTTCTCTCATTCTCTCTCTTGTAAGGTCGTTCAATCGTTAAGGAAGTAAAGAGATTATTGTTTTAAATTGTAATCCCGCTATTTAAATGTTCTTTAAAATGATGTTGAGTATTTGACTTTAAGAATAAAATAATTTTAATTAAGTATTATGTTATTTTGCAAAATCTCCTTAGTTCAGCTCTCACCAGACATCCTGTACGGGATGACGAACCTATGATCCTAGGTACAGTAAAGTATTTTATGAAGTTAAGACTAGTTGATGCCAAGCGAGTTGTTTCTATGTAAAGAGCTACGATTCTCGCCCCCCCCCCTCTGAAGGTGGTTCGTGACAGAAATGGCGGTGGCACCGGCTAGGTGCACGTGACAATATATATAGTAATGTACATCAGTGTCCTGAAAATGAAGTTCTGGTAGAATGCCAGTTGTAGAAGAACACAACTAACTTCTTTGGCCTGAGTCTGAGAAGGTTTCGATCTTTATATGTGGCCCCGAGTGAAGTGATAGTTATCACAAACCTTTTTTGCAGTACCTCCCAACTTACTATTGCAGTAGAAACACCTACTTGCACAAAATTAGTGTTATGTACATGCGAGATGGGAACAGATGTACAAAATATTCATTGTACATTCTGCCCGATTTCGACAATATGGGAAATTAATCTGTCTTATGCATGTTTACACTTCAGGCTGTAATAGAAGAGAAGTAGTAAGGTTTGCAGGAATGTTGTAGTTTTTCACTTAAATGCAGTAACTGTACAGGTTGTGCTTTTGAAACTACAACATGTTTGGCTCAATAGGATTTTATTGTGCATGTGTGAATTTTCTAGGTAATAGCCTCAAAATCACAATAAAACAACAGCAGAATAGGCAGCTGGTTATTTTCGCCAAAAGTTTGGTAACTCCATGCAAACAGCAGAATCTTATTTACAGAACGCTCTGTGTTTTTCTAAAGCACTGAAGACTATTGAGCCCGATAACCATTTTCTGGTCATCCAAAAGCTCTAATATTTGTTTCCATGCAGGAATTAATTACTTGTGTGTAGTGGGTTGGGTAATTATGAATGTAAAATGATATATATTATTATCATTCAAGAAGAAGATAAAAATATGTTCTTTCTCATATGGTTCTCATCGATGCTGTAGATGTTGGAGACAATAGGATTCTGCTTCTCAAAAAGTTATCTGACTAAGTGAAATAGGATACTCGATGTTGGTAGAGTTAAACTTCCCCTCGAAGTTGACTCATTCAGGATTTTCGCTCTCCAAAAACTTTGTCAGGAGAGTACACTTAAAACATGCATGTTCATCAAAGTTCCGTGAGTTAATCACTGCATGTTTGGATTTGATAGAGGTAGGTAAATTTATGTAGAATCTATCACAAAGAGGTCAAGCTTGTTTATTTGGATCTGGAGGCTATTCATGGTATACAATGTCTATCCAAACCCATTCCCCGTGTAGTCCGTCTTTTTACAGATCTTAGAGATGAACTAGCAACAGTATTCTCCATCTCGTGAACTGTATAGAGGGGAACATTCATGGTTTTAAAGCCTCTTTTATCATTGCTTTTGTCAATCGGCTTTACATAGTCATACTAATGCACGATGTTGTACCTATGTGGGCCATTCCCCTCTATTTCCTCGACAAGTTGGCTTATCAGAAAAATCTTGACTTATTCGAGGTATAAAGATATCTCCTTTGCAGAACTGATGTTATTTTCTGCTACATATGTCATCAAATTGCCTCGAAATCCCACTTCAGCCCTGGTCACCACCTTGGTTCGGGTGGTTGAAGTGTTGGGCTTAAGGGTAGCTGCAGCTTGAATGCCACCATCCTCTGCTTCTTGGTGGGAGGTGGAGAAATTCCCGTGCAAGATGTTATGAGGTTGTGGAGTGAGTCAGCTCTGGAGAGCTCTTTAGTACAGTTAATAGTGTACATGAAATTGTCATACAGTTGGGGTTGTAACCGCAAGCTTACTTCTCATGATGCCCAGTATTGTAAGGATGCTCAAATGCTTTGCAACAAAAGTTACCATGAATATTAATGTCAAGATCACTGCAGTTTGTCGCACAGGAGGCACAATTGTAGGTCATGCTGCAGGTTGTCAGCACACCATGATCGTGTTTGTAGCAGTTGTGGCTCAGCAAAACCATGGCAGAGCATAAACAGCATTTCTGCATGGTTGATGCAATCACAACAATTTGTAGTCTTGTCTCACACACAGGAAAAGTGAAGGACTCTCGATGTACAGAGAACTATAACTAAAGGTAGCTACTACATATTGAGTACATAATCTCAAACCTTTACTTCCATAAGGAACCTATAAACTGCAACATCGTCAAACTAATACATATATTCCAAACAATTACTGTCATAATGTCTATAATTTCCATTGTTAATCAATGTTTTCTAAGTATAGATTCACACTAATTTACATAATACACACCATCTACAAAAAATTCCATATGTGAGAGAGACCAAAAAACTGGATTTTTGTATTAAAAAATTATTTATTACTTTTTTTTTACAAACTTTCTTCAGTCACCTTCAAATTACTCTCCATTAGATGCGATACACTTGTGAAGCCTTTTTTCCGACTGTTTGAAGCACCTCTGGAACTCTTCAACTTTGATATCTGCCAGTGCCCTTTGCGAAGCTGTTTTTACCGCCTCCACATAATCAAAACATTTCTCTTTAGATTTTTATTCATTCTCGGAAACAGGAAAAAGTCGCAGTGCTAGGTCTGGTTAATATGGGGGGTGGGTAACTACAGAACACCTCTGAGAGGCCAAATAGTGGTTCACTATTAAGGCAGTATGTGCAGGGGCGTTGTCATGATGAAGGAACCAGACATTTGATCGCTAAAGTTCTGAGCGTCTCCTCCACACATACTCTCGCAAACATCTAAAAACTTTAAAATAAAAGTGCTGGTTAACAGTCTGCTCAGGAGGAATAAATTCCTGGTGCACAATTCCACAAACATCAAAAAAAGCAATGATCATCGTCTTAACATTCGACCCCACTTGTCTTCCTTTTTTTAGTCTGGGGAAGTTGGGAGTCTTCCACTATGGTTTCTGGGTCATAACTGTAACACCACCTCTCATCCCCTGTAATGACTTGAGTCAAAGAGTTTGGATCACTTTCAATCTCTTTTTTAAACCTGGCTCAAATTCAATCGAATGTTTTTTGAATCCTTTTTGAGAAGGCAAGGAACAAATTTAGCGGCAACACATCTCATTTGCAAATCCTCAGTCAAAATCCGCTGGCACGAAATCCAACTCGCTTCTGTCTCTTCTGAAATTTCGTCGATCGTGAAACGATGATTCTTGTTGATTTTTGGTGAATTTTTTCAAATTTTACATCGTTTCGATATGTTGAAGGGCACCCAGAACAAGCATGGTCTTCAACACTCATCTCACGACCACAATCCAGGCTTTTCACTGTTTGTTAAATTAATTTAAGTTGCGTCCTGGAGATTATTTCTTAATTAATTTTGAAAGCCCCTCCAGTCAGCATTTTTATAGTCTTTAAATTTGTGGGGCACGGTCGATTCAGTGTCATCAAATATGATGTGAACAGGAAAGTTGTCTGGCGGTATTTCGTATACCACTTCTAGCTCGAATCCTGTATTTACTCTTTTATGTTGTATTGACAACGTCATGTACTTTGACTTCGGCGCGGCGTAGTTGTCACCCCTCCTACCCATTCTCCCTCCTTTCCCCTTCAGATACGTCACGATTCCTTCTCCTGCCAATTGGTAATTGATTCCTTACCCTTCTGGTTTACTGCGCTTGCGCGATTCCCCTTCTGGGGCGCTGCTTTCGAGGATTTTCGGCGCTGGGTCTCGAGACCTTTTCAGCTGTAGCCACCGACAGTGTCGGGTCACTTTCCATTTGAGCAGCATGTAGTTCCTTTTGTAACTCTTTAAGTCAGTTAGGGGTACGGTGCTGGCGAGCTCTCGACATAGTAAGCTTCTTCGCGGAACTTGGGTTTGTGTGCTTGGGCACCAACAGGTTGTGGCCCTGTTCTTAACGTCAGGTGATCGTTATGTAGCTTAATGCAATTTCTTCTAAATTATTTAAATATTTGCCACTTGGAAATTACGTTTGGCATTCTGCAGTAGGGTAACCATGTCGAGTAGTCTCGTGGTACGTACGGTTTTGTGGTTAAATAATTTTTCAATTCTTTTCTCCCTTTTTTTTGGTAGTAACTGTATCATGCTGTGCCAGTTCTATATTAGTCTGGTCTACGTTAACAAGTTAGGCCGTTTGTGGCATAATGTGCTGTATCTATTTAACTCTTTCTCTTTTTGACATTCACAGCTGGCTAGCTTTGTTTTGCGAGAGTCCGATTGCGGGACTTGATAATGTAAAATATAATAGTTTAATGTTATGCTTATAAATTTGTGCAAGTTATGAATTTTACAGTTACAGGGATCAGTATTATACAGTATTATCAGTATTATATCAGAATTATTCAACTATGTATTTTGTGAAAGAAACTATTTGTACCTGTTTATAATGTACCTATTTTCAGTTGAAAGGATAGTAATTAAAGATGACGTAAAGATAAAATTTAACTTTGCTTATACCTACAATAGCACACCTCTAGTAGCCATTCCTAATCCAACTTAGGACATTGTCATTTGTTTTCAGGTACATATTTTGTGAGGGTACTTTTTTATAGTTTATCCATGCGTGGGTTGGACATTATTTGCTGATCTGCAACAAGTACCCTTCAATGTATTATGATGTCTAAAATATCCGGTATGAAGTTTATCCTGCCAGTATCATGTGTGAGCTTGGAGGGAGCATGCCTGTGATAGTTATATTTAAGTTGGTGCGTGTAGAGTAGCCTGCCGTTTGCAGTCGTGCACCTGCAATTCGACTCTAGATGCTTGGCATTAATGTCGCCGATGGGAGGGCCTGCACTTTACAAAGCATCTAAGCCCACCACTTCAAGTGATCTACCCATTCGGGAGTAAATTGAAATTAATTTTACTTGTTTATTAATAACTAGGTTTATACCGACTGTTTCTAAGTTTAGAAAGTGAGGGAGCTGGCATTCCAAATGTAAGATACTCTTGTGTACAACTAAGGCCACGCCCCCTCCTCTGTTATTGTTGCTTTCACGCCTGTATATAGCATAGTTAAGTATAGTGAGCCGATCTGATCGTTGCAAGTGTATTTCATTTATTGCCCCAATGTCGATTTTATATTTGTCCTGGTGTTGGGTAAATTCAAATATTTTATTCTTGCTTCCTTGTGCATTCCAGTAAAGTATTTTGTGTAGTCTATTACCATTTGCTGATGGTGTTGTGTTAAGGACAGGATTACTTTATGCCATTAAGGCGAACAGTAATAACTTGGACAAAGCCCACGGTGGCTTGAATCTTTACTTTTAGTTCGGCTTGCGGATTTCACCATAAGCCCATGAGCTGGCACATGGGCAGAATGATCGCAACCCAGTTTTGGTCGGCCTTGAAGGTCCCAGATTACTCCAAGACCTTCAATTAATCGGCCCTTCTGTCTGGGATGCGGGCTCGTTGTGGGGCAGGGCCTGGGCCGTGTATGCCGGACCTGGAACCGCATCAATTTCCATGATTTCGGCAGGAGCAGGAGCAGTCTGCTGCGGCTTGACTCGTGGCTTGGCCAGTGGCGGAGGAGCTGGTGCCTCAGATGCAGCCAGCAGCTGTTACTGTGCCAGCTGTTGAGGGTGGAAAGTACCATTCCCAATTTTGTGGCCACTGCGGTGCTTTATGGAATGGGGCTAATGTTTTCCGCCGTACTGGTTGCATGGCCTGGGGTTGTTGGCCAGTACAGGATAGTCTAACTCGTTGTAGACTTACTCCTGAGCAAGGGGCGCAAGTCCCATTGTGGGTGGTCTGTACAAGGTATTGGCTAAAGTAGTTGGGTGTTGGGTGTTGGGCCTGAATGATCCCTTTTGGCCTGATAGGTCAGAATGTGAGCCTGAGTGGCCGGGGTGCTGTGGGAGGGGTGTCGCAGCCCGCATGTTCTCTCGCATCGCATGTTTAGATTGTCTCTCGTACTCCCTCCTGGTCTGGAGAGGAAAGTATCAGCGGGTTTCAGTCTTTGGATTAGACAGCCTTGGTAGTTGACACTGTTAGGTCCGCCGCAGTGCCAGCACTCTATACGGTCTCGGTCGCTACAGTGTGGTCAGTCAGATGCTCGGTGCACACTGCTGCACCAGCGACACACTGGCTGGGTGGGCACTACAGCCATTGCCAACATGGCCGTATCGTTAGCAATTGCTGCATTGGTAAGGACCCACAGGGTGGCGGTAGTCCTTGACTCATATGGTCATTCCCACAAAGTCGCTAATCATGAGTATTCTGTCTGTGTTGCAAGTCTGATGGACCTCTATGACTAGTTTGTCACACTTCTCAATAGTCTGGTGGTTGTTCAGGAACCAGAAAGACTGGGCAGACAGTTTCATGTCTTCAAAGACATCGGTTATAAAATTCGGCCGGAGTTTCCCTGTGGATGCCACGGTGTCTCGTCCTTCTGGAGAAGGATGGAGTACTGGTCATACTGGGAACTAATGGCCTTAAGGGCCATAATCATCGCATAGTACTCGCCGATGCTCGCCGTCTGTACTTTAAGTCGGTCATGTGCACGGTTGTATACGGACCATTTGTCCTGAAGGGACGACTTGAGCACATTGTAGATCATTGGGTAGTTATGCCCTTTGTCAATGAACACAAAGTGTCTTTATTTGCGATTTCCCTGCTTCTGGCGCGGCCAGTTGAGGCTGTTTGGGCATGGCAGGTGACACTGGGGGGGGGGGGGGGGTGGGAGGAGGAGGCGGCGGAGCCCATCCTGGTCTGTCATCACATCGTGATTTCGTTTTAAACATTTGTCAGGCACGGTTTTCCAGAAACCGTCGCAATCACTTTCGTCACGTGGCGTGGGAGCTGACATTGTGGTTACTGTTGTCGCCATTTTGTCAGTCGACAGCCTAACTACACTGGATCACCCACTGACCGAACCCTGGGACTAGTTAGCCAGGATTGCGGCTAGGCCTAGAGGTGCTGCAACTCGGGTGTACGCAGTGTGCTGATTGCAGTATGGGCTGCGTCAAGTCTAAAGTTTAAATAATTTCCCCTGCTCGCACAAAGCGTACAGGACCTTTCAAAGGGCTGAGTAATTCTAATAAGTGCTAATACATCTTGTAGAACTCTTCAGCTCTTCACTCCAGGACAGCTCATTGAAGACGGACAGGTATGAGTTGGTAGATTAGCGGGGAGTAGAAATATAACATTTTCTAAAAACCAGCATGACATATGTGCAGGTGTTAAAAATCACGCGCGCATCATAACAGGTCTGTTATGTGCGAGGAGTGGTGGTAGAAATGTGACAATAAACTGATAAACAAGCATGACTAACCTCTCCAGCAAAGGCCAAGTATTACCACTAATGACCTAGACAATTAGAGATAAGATAGTGAGGTACTGCCAGCATTATGACTCATCGCTCCAGAATGTCTCAAAGTATAAGCCAGCAACAACAGGCTCCTTAACTCGCGACATCGTGGCATCAAAGATGCACAAGAAGCAGACATGACTCGCCTACACAGCTAAACTTCATGTCAATACTAGACTTGGAAACAGTTATAGAAATGGAAGGTAAAGAAAAAATAATCTGATTTGTTTACTACATTTATTTAGAGTCGGAACACATACATGAGTAGTATGTAAATGTATGTCCTGGGACAGGGTCCAGGGTCCGGTGCCGTGTGCAGAACCACCATATTGGATTGTGATGTCACAGCAGCCATCTTGGATGGGTGTGACCTTGGCATTAAATTTGACCTTCAAAATTTCCCAAATTAACCAAAATATTCCAAAATTTTCCCAATATTCCTCGAAATACGCCAACATTTCCATTTTGTTTGGAAAAAATCGCACCCTAAATCTCAAAATATTCCACAATACAAAAATAAGGATTTCGAAAAACCTCAAAAGTCACATGACCGCCATCTTAGATTATGACATCACCGTTGCAATTTCCGTTAAGGTCGCCATCTTAAAAATCTTTATTTATTATCCGATTTTAATGCAAAAATTATTAAATTTAAAAAAAAAATTAATAATAAAATTTAATAAAACATATTTTTAAACATACATTTACGGCATGGAGCTAGTAGTCCTCGGTTCGAACCTGGTGAGGGCAAAAAAATGACAACTGATTCTTCCCTCATGGCGGCTGCAGACAGACTGACCTCCCACCACGTTTTTCATAGCATTTATATCATCAGGTAGTATGACGTCATGTCTGCCATCTTGAAAATCCGTAATTTTAATGCTAGAGATTCAGGAAAAAAATCCTAAATTCATTAAAATAAATTGGCAATAAATGTACCGATTGATTCGATCGGTACCCGTCCTTGGTTCGATCCCTGGACGATGCAAAACAACTTAATTTGATGTAAAAAAAATAATTTTATAAATAATGATCAAAGTCCTAAAATAAGCATAGTTTCCTATTCAACCATCATCTTATAAGCAAAAACAGCCACCATCTTGGAATCGTGTAATTATTTAGCTAGAAAATCAGGAAAAATTACAAATTTCGCCAAAACAATTACAATTAATTTACAAAATGATTCGATCAGTTCCTGTCCTTGGTTCGATACTTGAAAAGTGACAAGTGTAACTAAATATTAAATAAATTTTAGATTCTGTATTACATTACCTTTCGCAGAGTTAATTATTCATTCTCTCTTCAAAAATAAAACTCAAGACAATGTACGACAATGTTCGACGAATTAAATACGTTGCCGACAAGCCTAAAATAAAAGTCTAGTTTTTCGATACTTAGAATAAACTCTAAACCATTCATGTTCAATGTTATACATACATATAGTCCAAACGACTTCGGACCGCGGGACCGGGTCATAATCAATGTCAGACGTATAGGCCACTTATTTCCGAACCTCACGACCTTCTTCATCGACAGCTAATTATATTCAATTAAACCAACGTATCATGTTTTTACGCTTACAAGAGAACCAAGAATCCCATCAAAAAAGGAAGCACATTTGGAAGCACAATCAACAAAAAGGCAGCACATTTGGAAGCACCATCAATAAAAAAGCAGCACACTTTGGAAGCACGAACAAAAAGGCAGCGTGTTTGGAAGCACCATCAACAAAAAAGGCAGCACATTTTGGAAGCACCACCAACAAAAAGGAAGCGCATTTGAAAGAACAATAAAAAGGCAGAACATTTGGAAGCACCATCAACAAAAAGGCAGCACATTTTGAAGCACAATCATCAAAAAGGCATAACATTTGGAAGCAACACCAACAAAAATGCAGAACATTTTGGAAGCACCATAAACAAAAAAGAAGTGCATTTGGAAGCACAAACAAAATGGCAGCACATTTGGAAGCACCATCAACAAAAAAGCAGCACATTTGGAAGCACGATCAACAAAAAGGCAGCAGATTTGGAAGCACAATCAAAAAAGGCAGCACATTTGGAAGCACAAACAAAAAGGCAGCACATTTTGGAAGCACAATAAAAAAGGAAGCACACTTGGAAGCACCATAAACAAAAAGGCAGCTCTTATGGTAGCACAAGTTACGAGAACTAATCTTAGTTAGAAATCAGAATACAAGAAATAAAATCATTAAATTTTTACTTTCAATATTTAATTTATTTCTCAACATTATACAAATGCAAGTAAAACAACCATTATTGTATGTAGCCCGCTTTCCTCAGTTCTTTGAGTATGAAGGATATTTCTTTGATGCTCGAATAGTTTCCTGCACAAAGCGAGACATGTAGAAGTCTTAGCCGGTCAACCAATATGTTTGGATCTTTCCATGATGTTTAATCAATCTCTTCTTCCACCATCTTACTTGCTTGTTTATTATAAATACTTTTAATATCACAATCGTCACATTGATCATAATAAGGTTTACCAGATTTATTTATTATAACATGTCGTTTCCATCGTTTCGGTCTCAGGACACCGCCACATTCTTCGATCTTGTCAGCTTTAGGTGCTTCATCACAGTCTATGCCTTTGTCATCAGCCTCAGAGTCACTGTAACAATCACCATAGAAGGCATCGTCCTTACCCAGATTACCGTAAGAATCGATATCGATGATGTCGAAGTGTCTTCATCGTCTTCATGCTTCCTTTTTAGGAGTTCATCATTTTTACAAAGTAGGAAAGATCTACTTGAATTAGGCTGGAATGTATTATTCACTTTTCACGTTAAGGATACTTCCATTGTCTTAATTCTTCCATAAATCATCAACGTTCTTCAATTTAAGTTCTTTGTCGAGATCGGAAGAGCCACGAACATAATCTCTCCCAAGACAAGGTAAATTACTGTTATAATGCAGATCACTCTTCCTTAGTATAGTAGATACATCGTTGTCCTCTAGCTTGTACGTAGGCTTGGCGTTACAAGTTCTGTCATGTATTTTTAAGTGCTCTCTCCGCGTAAACGACTTGCTCCATCCAACACATCTTATCATATTGCTTAGTGGATTTTTAACACAGTCATTCCTATCGTGTTGTCTTCCATTCTTTCTCAAGATAAATTATTTGCTGCAAAACGTACACTTGTGTCCTTTCGATACAGCGACAGACACCGAATCAGGATTCATATTAGTTACTGAGACTAATTGAAGGTGCAAACTGAGTGTTTTAAATTAGATCCATTACTGAATTAGAATTTTTTAGAGCTAACTATTACACATAGTATGGATGGATTTGCTGTGTTCTCAGAACATTGAAATGATGGTTGTTATGTTAATTATTTGGATGTAGACAAATTAGTAATAAAAATATTAGAAACTAAAAATTATGATTCGTCAATATGTCCTTTTATTCAATATTGATTCTTTAAATACAGACTAACCATTTACCTACATCGAAATTCTAATGTAGAAACGGATGACAACCATCGATGCACAGGCCGTTATTCTGCATCGGTGCCTCACTAGGAAGTGTGTTCACATAAATAAGTGCACAGGGAGGGGATGCAAACAGTGCATCGCAATGCAGCGTGTTTCAAAGTACATTGCAGCTGACTGATGCCACAGCTAGCAGATCGATTGTCGCATGCGCGACAATCGACCAGGGTTTGCCAATTTAAATGTTTAATTAAGGGAAAATGAAATACAAATAGTTGTGTTATTCATCAAAGTTTTATGTGATTAAGGTTATAATGCGGCACAACCACTTTTAAGCATGGCTCTTTCTGAACAAACAGCTATCCCATGTTTCAAATGAAATCGAATACCTAGCAGCGTGCGGCCATCAGGGACTAGTGGCAGTTGTCTCTCAGCTAGCATCGGGGCTGGCTCAGAGATAATTGCTTAAAGAAGCAACCCCAAGCAGACATCACGTCTGACTGACATGGATTTCATCATCGCCCGTGCGGGCCTATGGCCCGAGTACCAAGACTTGGCATCGAACCCCGATGCCCGTGAAGGAGTCCCAGGTCACCTAGGTGCGACCCCTAACCTCCTGATTTGACGGCTGTGAGTTTTGTTTTGGTGTTTTTGTATACAGTGTTTATAAAAAATGCTGCGAAGCAGTGGTAATTGCAAATGGCCGAAAAGTAAAATTTTAATTTCGTGTGATGAATTTATATTTTACTTTAAAATCGTTGTGTTGTCCAGCCCTCCCTTTTAAGTGTAAATGGAGGGAGGGGGGTGAATTAAGTTTAAGCTGAGCAACTGGCCTTAGCTGCTCAGGCAATCTTGATTATATTATTTACTGTTATTTACTTTGTATATTTAAAATTAGTTTAGCTTGTAGGCAAAGGCTGGAATAATTTATGTGTTTAGCTAGTTGTGTTGTATGTCAGGCGAGTTTCCTGAGACCGTGGGCCACTGACCCCCTCCCTTTTAACGGGAGGAAGGGCTAGGCCAGCGGAGGGGACGAGTCCCCTCGACCCACGGCTGGCTCGCTGTGTACCTAGCGCGGCTCAGCACCGCATTTAGCATTTCTGCCAACTGCAGCAATGCGCCGCGCGGGATAGACTGCAGCTCGTCGTGGCCCCAGGCCCTGGGTAGCTGCGGTCTGGTGTGGGCTGGTTTAGCTGCTAGGTGGGCGCCCTGTATGACGAGTCCGGCCCCCAGGAGTCGAGTGGCCTCTTCTGATGTGGCAAAAGCTGCGGATGCACCAGCACTTAGTCGGCTTGTGGCCGGCTTCGTGCAGGGCAGCCTCAACTTCCTCGGTCGGCACCCCGGCCCCTCTGTCACCCCGGAGGACAACAAAGTGCCAGGGCACTCTCTTCAGTTGCGGAGGCTGCTGGCTTCGCTCCTCAGCAGGCTGCTCTCGTGGATTCCCCGCAGCTGTTGTCGCCTCCCTCTACTTTCCAGGGGCGGTCTGTGCCGCTGTGCGGGCTCCCGGTGTCGGCAGTTGTTGTTGGTGAGCTGCGACGTCTTTACGAGCAGTGCTGGTACCTTTCTCTGTCGTAATAACGGCTGTTTGTGTACCAGAGTGTTTCCACTCGGCTGGGACGGGCGTCTGACACAAGATGTGTCGAAGCTTCGCTGGTTGGTCAGTCTGGGTGCTGCTATTACGAAGCTTTGGAGTGGACTGAGTAGACTGGCTGGACTGAATAGACTGGGCTGTGCTGTAGTTGTATTGTAGCCGGACTCTTTCTTCGCATTTTACAACAGAGCAGTATGTTTCCCACGGGATGTACTCGTATTCTGGCTCTGCTGGTATGCGAACGGCCGGGATGAGTTTCACCATGCGGTATCTGGTGTCGTGTACATCGTGGAGTTTCTTCATAGAGTAGGACTCTCGCAGATACACCAGTGCTTCTGTGTAGCCTGGGGAAGTGGGTATTTTTACTACCACTATGTACTTCATCTTGATATCCTTCGTCGGGATCTTCTAGGTATTCGTTGATGAGCTGGCGCAGTTTCTCCGGCTCTAATTCACCATTCCAAGACAACCCGATGCAGAAAACCGGAGAGCCGAAGTACTCCGGCATGTTGCCCTCCTACCTTCTTGCGAGAAAGCCGACAGGCGAACTGCACCACTGTTGGTTTGGCGACACTGCATATCCGAAGTCCGCGTCCATCTCTTGGCTTGAGTCGCGCTGCTCTAAGTGCTTGTGGCCGCAAATTTCCACCCTCTTCCTTCGGCGCTGGTTTGGCATCTTGACTGGAGTGAAGAGAGAGCACGACCGATCAGGCTGGTAGCTAGGGCGCGACTGCATCGGGGCTGGATGGCTCGTGCCTGTGGAGACCATCGTTACCTTCAGCCACCAATCAATGGACCATCGTAAGCATGTCAACCTCAGCACCGGCTCCGTGGCCAAAACCTTCACCATCAACATTACCACCAGTCGTGGCCTTCTTTTTATGCAAATGTGTGTTAGGACTTCCCATGCTCCTTAAGCCATAAAACTTTACTCTTTTCTATGTTAAGCCTTCGGGGCAACCTGCTAAATAATTTACTGTGTGTTGAGCAGGACACACAGCTTATGTTTTGTTAAGGTTTTGTTTGTGTAAGCATTGAATGGGCAATGATTAGCAAGTAATCAATGTCATTTGTAATGTTATGTTTCTTCGCATGATCCGTTGCACGAGCTAAGTCTTATGTACTTTTAGAGTTTTGTAGTTAAGTTGTACACATACTGTAACACATGCAATCAGGTCAGGAGTTCTTATCACCTCACATATACCAAGATGCGGAATAGATCATCACACCACTGGACACATGATTAGTAAGCACAAAACGAAATGGGCCATGCATAATAGGAAATTGCATGTACGAGAGTCATGCAACCAATAAAATCGCTCTTTTCAGAATATCTGTGTAATCAATAGTAGCATAGTGACCTGGTGGGCTCAAATACCCTGGGGTACTTCTGCCGGGTTTCGATATACTGCCCACCAGCCATGTTAGGATGTCACACCCTGAGGAGCTAGAGTCTCAAACATCCTGTGGACTAGCACACAGGGTTTTCACAAACTTTCTGGTTTGCACCCTTTGCAACCATTCAATACCTTATCGACAGCATGTGATTTTCATTAGACGACAAATGGCACTCAATATATGGCATAAAATGTGCCAAAATTCATCCATTTCAACATGTTAAAACAACTCTGCAAAGGTTCGTGTAGAGCAAGAGTGGCTCAAGTCCACAGCTTTATCAACACTGGAAAGTGCACGAAAACCGAGTTGGCAACGTTCAGGCAACAAGCATTAACGGGACCCATATTCCAGCCTGTAAAGTCATACCACCGCCACCTCAACAGTTCGAGTACCAGGAAAGATATCTAGATACCAACTCATTCCCCCCCCCTTATCACCCACATGCTGAACGCTCACAATTGCACCCAAAGCCAGCTTCGGCTGAGCGACACCCGATCTGAGCAGAACAGAGCACGGTCGAATAATCTAAGTCATGCATTAACACAGTTACTCGAACATGGAGAGCTACCAGGAAACCTACGAGTTGTGGTGAACTTTGACCACTAGGAACGAGGCAACAGTTGCGAGCAAACGACACATTATGAGTGCGGATGGTGTTTTAAATACCAGGCTTGTGACGAAGTGCGGTGCACATTCATGTTCCAGCTGGACACCTGATGAGTTTCGCTGCAACAACTTTGCAGACCTATGGCATGTGAAATGTTAAATCCTGGCCTCCGAGAAGGGGCGTAGACATATGACTTCACCTATGACCTGTGCTTAGAGAGGGATGAAGCAGTAAACCATTATCAGCAGCAGTCGATAGATGATGTCACTCCACCCACCACCCATTAAAAGTGCATTACTCTCCCTGCCACTGCTCTTATCACTGCCACATCCAGATGTGTCAAACACCTGCCACATCTGTTTACATTACTGATCCTCACCAGGCAAATAATATTTTGTCTCCCAAGAGTGATGTGCCATGAACCAAATGACCACCACATTCTGTGCTACTGTGCATTTCAGGATGCCACTGCAATGCACAATTCCAGTTTCTATAGGGTTTTACCCCTAGTTTTTCTTAGGTAACCTGGCTCTCTTAGGCTTCTGTCCTGTCCGTCTCAGGGGCCCCACGGGCATGGATATGTATATGCCTTATACACGAAACAGGAGAGGTGTTATAGATACAGCTATGAATAGAGGCTGAGGCTACCCATCTCAGCTTAACCAGCACCTAAATCCCCCCCCCCCCGCCAAATTCAGCTAACCAGAAAATTGGCTGCATTCTAAGCTCTTAGACATTATCAGCATTGCTGGTGTTTACCCCGTTCTACCACATCACACTAGGACCCCTCAATCACCCAGTGAAACCGTGATCTGGTAGAGGACTATCTAACTTCTACTAGCTGTCCAAACTAGTAACCGGAGTTAAGTCGTCGCTCACCATGTCGACTCCGCATAGGGCTAGAGAACCCTTGGAGTCTGTTCCAAGCGATCGGAGCACTTCTACCAAGAACGAGTCCTGCCCAATCAGAATCCTGGGCCTTGAGAAAACCTCAACAGGACACCTTTCAATCTTTCATGGACTCTTCCCGTACTACTACCAACGTGGCGTCTATACGGCATGAGACCGTTCGCCAACAAGCTAGCCGACAGCCACTCTTCAGAGTCACTCCACTGGATGTCCTCGTCTCCTCGGGCTACCCTCCGACCTGCCATACCTTGACCCGACAGGTTTACAGCCAGTTAAGGCTCGGACGTGCCTGGACTCATCTGGCGGCGACCGCAAAAAGCCCTGGCTAGACATGACACTCTGGTCATGCGTGGGCTGGAGGGCTTCGGGGTTACCACGGTACCTCCCCCGACCATAGGACTAGGGGAATGTATCACACCTAGTCAAGCAGTTTGCGGCTATTTTTTAAGTCCTTACCATTACCATAGGCCTAAATCCATTCACTATGGGGCCCTTGAGATCAGAACACTGAGGCTCGGCAGTTGAACCCCCCAGAAAGATTAAAAACGCATTTGCTGTTTCCCACAGAATCAGCCAATTCACCATTTCTGGTCCCATGCATGCAATTGAGGATGCACTGCTGCAGGGTTACGCCCGGCATGGTCCTCTTTAGTTAAGGCGCTAAAGTAGTTGAGTTGGCCATGAAACCCCTTTCATCACCTTAGTGTGCTTCTTTTCAGTTCTACAAGCCTGCAACAAACTGTATAACAAGGAATCAATTTGGTGAAAAAAAACCATGAAAGAACAAACTTCCAACTTGCAAAAGGTATACAGAAAGAAAATAAATCCTTGCAAGACTGCTAAAAACCATTTAAAAACAACCAGTGATGTGCTGCCAATAGTGATTTTCGGCTCAATTTTAAAATTTGAATTTTAAATTATCATCTGAACAATAATTTAATAGCTTAAATTGAAACTTGTTCTGCTCACTGTATCCTCCCTCTTAATTATTGTTCGGCTAGTTCCTCGAGTCATTCCCAGCGCTGTATCTGAGATTCCCTTTGCGAGACTAACACCCAGCCTCATATTCTCCCCGCCTCAAAGCACGACCTGCGATTGAAATTCCCCCCTGTAGTCATGATCAGGACCACTTGTCCCTGCAGCTTACCAGGGTAGCTCATTTCTCAGAGCTTTCCTGAGGTGAGCACTCAGTCATGACCCATTCTAATGTCTGTCGAGCACGTATAGGCGCTCCGGGTAAGACATTTCTCACGAGTCAGCACCCCACCCCCTCCCTCTATTCCACGAATCACCGCCCAGAGCATTGACCGGTGCTTAACCCCGGCTAGCGATGATTGCGGCCAAATGGTCTTCCTGGCATTGTAAGAAATATCCACTCCAGACCCACCGGCTTCAGACTTTCCACTTCCAAATTCTCCACGACGACTAAGAACCCTTTTTTTCCCATACCACCAACAGCGGGCCATTTTCGCCAGAATTAGGATGTTAGCAAGTCAAGCAAATATGCGAAATTTAAATACCGCCACATTTTGTACAATTACTTAGCTAACAAACACAAGAGAGTAAATTATATATATAAATATAATTATATCTTAACATGTATTATGTTTGATTTTAATTATGTCCTAATGCATTTGCGAAATCATTTTCAGGCTGACCCTATTATAAATTTACCCTGTCATAAACTTATCTCATTGTAATTGTTATTATTATAAAGTTACCCTATTATAAATTTAACTTATTAAAGTTATTTTAATGTTTACTTATTATTATCATCAAAATGATGTTTATTTCCTTTTGTAACAATTCAGACATATGAATTAAAATTAATCTAAGCACGCCCATAGACGAAAATGCATTTTTTATTTATCAATATAAAGTTACCGATCTACAGTCTCCACAGTGTTTAAGGGTGGCATTATCTTTTTCTTTGATTGGCCTTTAGTGTCGCCTCTGGGGTATCCATGTTTAATTAATATTCCACTTACAATGTCAATTGTTAAAAGATTAATCGGGGGGCACGGCAGTGCCCCCGCCAAGTCGAGCGCGAAGCAAACACTGCCGTACCATTCTTTACTGGAACCATTTCGCCGCATTTTCAGGCCCCTATTTGAGAACCTCTGGATAAGACCAGAACGTAGAAATTTTCGTCATCCAGTAAGCTATAAAATCACATACTTAAAATAAAATTTCAAGACTGTAGGTCATTTAGATCCGAAGTTAAGCGAAAGCAAAGTTTCGCATTTATGACACTCACTCATGATCATCAGAATAGAACTAGTACTTCCCATAAATTCAGAGAGCTGACATTTGGTACAGAGTTAGGGTTTAATGGCCACATAAAGGGAAAACTATAAAAACTAGGATAATCGAAGATCTGGAGTACCTGGTGACCCTTATTTGAAAACACAAGAGCCAACCAAACTATATCGACATACCGCCTTTACAAAAAATATTCAACTTTGTTTGCCTCTTCATTTGAAGTCAAAAATTGAAGGTCTGAAGTATCTGATGAAGAAACTTCAGCTTGTCTCAGCTGTATTAGAGATATGGTAATGCCCCCTTCTACTATTGGTACATAAAAAAATCGACTCTCATTGCAAAAATCCAGCGTAGTGGGACACATCTTCTAATTTAATATAGCCAATTGCTTCCCACTGCTGGGCGAATGCCTCCCCTTCTGCTTTTAATACGCATATAAATAAAATTAAAGGAAAACTATGGATAAGACTAGACGGGCTTTTATACTTATACTTACAAGTTTACAAGAAGAAATAGTCGAACGATTAACTTTATTCACTCGAACATTACACATATTAAATAAACAAATTACACTAAAATATTAATTAATTTCGCTCAAAATTTGTTAAAAATATAATTCATTGAACTAAGAGTGGCGGTGATACCAGCACACGTCGCTTCACCACCTTATCTCTAATTGTCTAGGTCAGAGGTTCCCAATTTTTTTTTCGTTCAGGGAACCCCCAACTCCTTCAAAGAAAGTTATTTGACAATAATTGTGCCTGCTTTATATGACATTCATCCAGACTCACTGAACCCCTGTGACCCTGCTACGGAACCCCTTGGTGGGAAATGCTGGTCTAGGTCATTAGTGGTAATGCTTGGCGCTTGCTGGAGTGGTTAGTCATGCTTGTTTATCAGGTTATTGTCACATTTCTACCCCCACTCCTCATACATTAAAAACCTGATACGAATCGCGAGTGGTTTTGAACATATGCACATATGTAATGGTAGGTTTTTCAGAAGATGTTGGTATATTTATAAGCCCCTCCCTTTTTAACAACCAACACATACCTGTCCAAACCACTTAGTCCATTCACTGGGTTTTTCAGAAGATAGTGGCATACTTCTACCCCTACTTCCCTACCAACACATACCTGTCCCCACCACCTATTGGTGAATTCATAAAAATAACCAATTCATATTGGCTGTTTTAAATTGACTAAAAAAAAGTATTTTCATGAATTTAAAAAGAGGGGATTAGATGTCAGAGTTCGTTGTGTTCTTGGAGTTTGTGGAGTTCTTTTGAAAGTTTCACAGCAAGCTACTAAGATTTCTAACACCAAATGCTATATCCTCTTCTACAGTTTTATTTCAAAATTTTCTGAAGTAAGTAACTTTATGATATTAGATTCTTAGTTTATAGTCATTAAATATATTTCAGTTAGATTATTTTATGTACTTTAACTTTTGTGTGGATTGTGTGGAATTGTGTTGATATCTACATAGATAATATATGAGTATTATCTTTGAGAATATGTTGATTTATGGGGATTACTACTTGGAATGTGTCAATAATTTGGATTTGTGGATTATTTGGATTGTGTGGATTACGTGGGCTAATTTGTATTACTACTTTGCATATGTGGAATATCTTTTGAAATATTTGGATGGGTGCCCATACAGCACAAAATGTTACAGATATGTTTCAGAAATATAACCTTTGAAACATTGTAACATGTTTGAAACATTTCGCAACCTACCTGAAACATCTCGGATATATTTCAGAAACGTCAAAATGTCCGCCCTGTGAAATATTTCAATGAAACCTCCCTGCAACATCAAATGGTAATGTTTCTGAAATGTTTCAATGAAACCTCCCTGCAACATCAAATGGTAATGTTTCTGAAATGTTTCCACTAATGTCCCATCAATATTTCTGAAACATTTAAACGAAATATTTCCATAAATGTTCTGAAATACATATAAAATGTATCATGTGACCCAAAATACCTCTGGAAATTAGGATGACTGAGGGTATATTTATAATTTAAAAGAGTATTGCACTTTAACAGATACCATAATGTTACAGCTGCATTGGTCAGCTAGTTGCAGTGAAGTGCAGTGACTGTGTTCCAATTCATCACAGCATTCCCTCGTACACTTCCTCTTGATCACTTTTTGCATAATGCCCCTTGACCACACCCTTAGAAAGTGTTAATCGGTGGATTGATATGATCTTGTTCGTATCTTCTTGTTTTCGTCAAGTTTTGCTTCTCCATACTAATGTGTCATTTTTTGATTATAAAAAAAATAGATATTGTAATATTATTTTGTTTGAAATTATTTTAAAGATGTGCTCTGGTAGGGCATAGAATGTAAATTTTTGTCGTTTTTAATGTAATGATAATTGATTATATTACCTACTTAATAATTTGGCTTGTACAATAATTAAAAATTTACTTATAATTTCTAATGTAAGATTAAAAAGGCCTGCCGACAAAATCCAACAATTCAGGTAAATTAATGAAACCATATTATCCACCCTACTGAGCTTAATTTATAATTTATATATATATATATATATATATATATATATATATATATATGAACCAAGTTAAAGAAATAATTTAATTAATAAAGACATATGTTTTCCCAGGTCAGCGTACCAGACTTGCCTAACATTAATTTTACAAACTATTTTATTATTCTAAAAACAAATTATGGTTATAAAAGTAAAATTTAAATAAGTCTTCAGTATGCTTGCAAAGTGAATGAAACTTACATGAATGTAATAGGTAGCCCAGCATTGGTGTCCATGGTTCCTGTCCATTGCATTTTATTTTAATGGGGAATTTGAATGTGATATAGTGGCAGGCAGGCAGGCATGCATCTACATCAGTACATGGGGAAAAAGGGACAAGCTAATGCACAAAGGTTCCATTATTAAATACAATGACAATGTCATCTTGTAATGAATAAATTAAATTGAGGCTCCCCAAGCTATCTGGATGTGATCTCCTTATGCTCAGCACAGAAAGTATGCTAATATTTACTTAATCCATAACAACCAAACCCCACTTGCATAGGAGACATGATTACTGAGCATTTTAAAATATAATTTTCACAACCCAATGTGTTATGGCCACTTCAAGTTTGTTTTTGAGTATCATAAATGAGCACTTGTCCATCGATGTCTTTATCTGTATTTGAACAATGTCTTGAGAATTTGGGTATGGTTTTCTATTGCATTCCAGATGTTGACATTCTCAAAAATCACGACACTGTTATTGTGTACGGTATCAGTGGTCTAGATAATCATGTGGTATTACATTAACTTAAAATACTTGATACACACAAGAAAAAAAATCGCATTCAACCTCAAACAAATGTTATAGAAATAAAAAAAATAATATACCTATATACAATACACTAACATATTATAATAGAAAATTCCTACTTGTATGTTGCACAGGAAACCGGTATTAACATAATGAACAGCAATGAGACTTGACCTGTGCTCCAATTGTGATGTACTTTTCTCCTTATTTAATGCTATAGTAAGTATATATGGCTGATGCTTGTTTTTTGGACATTTGCAAGAAAAAAATGTGCGCTTGAAAACCCTCAAAAGAGATGTAACAATTTTATGTTATAATTAATGTCTTTTTCTTACAGAGGGTCTAAATATGAAACAATGCAGTCTTAATACAATTTCATCATATAGCTTTATAATCGACATATTGTTTTCCATTTCACACAAGCTCAACATAAATGAGACTGGACTAGAATCGGCTGTCCTCACTAAACAAAAAACTTGTCTGACCAGCCTAAATGAAGTGAGATGGTGGTGTAGTAGTGGAATATAAATGGGAATGAAACAAATGTGCAATGAAAGACTTATTGTATCAGACAAGAGCTCAAATTGATCCAGCTTCCCTAACATTGAATGGCCAGTGACTTGCTGAAGATACAATAGTGGCAGTCCATAAAAAATCTGGTTTCCTTAATTTTTTCTATAGATAGCATGTTAATCTACCTAAAGTTCGTGGATTAAGCTAGGTTTTATATTTGTATTTTAATACTACCAAATTGACTAAATAGCCTAAGGATAAAACAACAAATACAATATGGCAATAGTATATAGGGTCTCTAAAATCCAAATTTTCAAAGTAAATACACAAAACAATATTAACACAACAGTACTTCCACACAAACTATATTCAAATGAGATCACAAATTTATTGTAAACAAATAATATAAAAATTTTTGTAATATGCAGTACAAAATTTTTAAATAATATGAATGGCGAGTTATACTTTGTACAAAATAGAAGGTAGCTAGTTTGGCCTAACTCGTCAACAATGAAGTCATTAGAGATAGAGAAACTTATTCAAACAGACAATAGGGTTTTGGATTGTAACTTCTATGATCTATGTTATGAAACCAGCCAAGAATGCACCTGAAGTTAGTTAAGAACCATGTATAACCATAATCAGAAAGCCACACCAGGTCAAACCAGGTTCTTTACATTTGAATACTTAACAATAGAGGCAAAGATGCAAAGGGGTATTTTCAATAACAAATAACAACGTAGTCTGAGAAGTAGACTTTAATAAAAAAACTATATATATATATAAATAATATATACAATACATGAAACTTTTAACTGACTCTCTATGCAGATGTTCTTGGAGATTTTTGCTGGAAAAAAAAAGAAGAAAAAACAATTATTTTTAACTTGTTTCAGGTCAATTATGACATGTATGTTTGATTTTTAAACATGTAGACACTAAGTTGTTACATTATTTATTTTTAAATTACCATGCAAACAGAAAAAAAAAGTTTCTGATGCCAATGATAAATTTCAAAACTGAAAGCATCTTAAAATGGACAAATTGGTATTGCAACCTATGCATTTTTTTTTTCAAACTTATTAAGCAGGAATACTTCTTAACTGGGAATTTCTTAACATGCTATTTACATTCCTAATAATCAATTTAATGGTGTCTGGTTAATGCAAAGAGGCCCATGACATTGTATAATAACACATTTTAAGCAAAGTTTTAAAAGAAAACTTAAATTTAAATCCTAATGATTTCCTAATAAGTGTCTGTGTGAACAGTGCCTGTGATGTTACATCATTACAATTCAGCCCATGTTTTTGTGCAATAATACTCTAAAATTTCTAGTAATTTTTTGAGCAGATTCTCAATATTGTCCTTTGTAGTGCACATTTAATGTTTATTTTCATTATTTAAATTGCTACCACTACATAACTATACACATGTAATCTAATAAATCATCATTTAATGTGTTTCCTTGGCGATTACTAAATTTAAATAATTAAATAATGTGGATTGAGTGCATGTTTGGATTATAAGGAATGTGTTTATTATTTGTAATAGTTTGGATTATTTCTTGTAATATGTGGATTATTATTTGAAATATGTTGATTAGAAATGATTACTACTTGAAATAAATGTATAGTGTGAATTATATGGAATTTGTAGATTATTTGGATTATTTGTATAAGTATGGAAAACTCTTCGGAATATATGGATTTTTGTTCGGAATATGTGGATTATGTTGGATAGTTTAATGATATTGCAATTTGTAGGTTTTGTGTGGATATGCAATTTTGAGGTTATGTGATGAATATGTTTTGTGTAGTAACTACAGATATTGTATTTTAATTATTTTGCCATATATCTGGTACATCTAGCTTCCTCTGCATGTTCCATGGATTGAGACCAAACAAACAATTGTTTTTTTTTTTTTAATTGCATCTACCTGCAGAAATGCTTTTTTGTGCGGCAAAGTTTTTTCTGAGCCACAAGCTCAAGCACAAATGTGTGGCAAGATGGTTGCTCGCAGCCACAAGATCTAGGGAAGTCTTTCATTATGTGTCCACGACATCAAGTTTAAGGTGTAATTTTTGTTACAAAACATTTGAGCACCCATACAATGCCAGGTGGCATGAGAAGTCAGCTTACAGTCTCAACCCCAACTGTATGACAATTTCATGTCAATACTGTACTAATGACTTCTCCAGAGCTGACTCACTCCACAACATCGTCAAGAACCGGAATAAAAAGAATACAATAAAGATAAAATCTTATTTATTGAAATGTTAAAGTCCTTAGTACTGCTACCACCCTCTGAATTTCACCGTGCATAGGACCGGCTATATTAGACACTTAAAAATATATAGTCTGCATTAGGGCACTAGGCAGAGCGCTAAACAAAAGAAGAACAAATATATACATCTATCAAAAAGTAAAGAGAATAGATGAAACACGCCGACATAAATATCTCAACAATACAAAACTATCTATAACACAAATACATCAAACAACAAAAAAGTGAAACTTTTTACAGCAAAACCAAAAAGTATATGAAGCACACAAAAATGTATTCATCTTCTCCAACATATCCTTGGGGGAGCGAGCAGATATTGTACAAATGTAATGTATACTAAGCTTGTCTTCCTCCCATGTAATTGCTCGCTTCTTTGTGAACTCGCCATAAAGCACATGGTTGCTCAAGCATATAGCTCTAACCACAACCCTCTGTGTGTGGTGGGTTTGCAGGGCAGCCAAGTAATCGCTGCACTTTATGCGGTTTTTGACAATGCAGCATTTGACATCCTTTGTCTTCTTATAGACCTCACATTCATACCCGTAGGCCAACAATTTATCCCGTGGCCAGTGGCGTCTCGTCAAGGCAAGCAAGGCAAGCAGTGCTTGCCCAGGCAGTTTCTAGACATTGTATTTTTTAAATAAATATTTTATTCAGAATAGTATTTTACTTTGGCTCGTGCAGTTAGGTGTATGTATTTTTTACACTATCTTCTTGGGACCCAATACTGTGCGCTGTGCGCTATAAAAAAAGAACTCGTTGACACAAAAACATGCTGTTTTAGAAGCGTTGATAGGTTTAGAAGCGCTGGTAGGATCGCTTTCAGCAGGAAGGCTGCCGCAGTAGTTTACTTTCGGAAGGGGGGTGGCATGGTACAAAGGTTCAGGGAGGGGATTGGCTGGAAAAATACGCGGTAGAAGCTACGAAGGTAACGCTTTCTTGCCGAACTGGAGCGAACATGGCCGAAGCAGACGGTGGAATTTTTCCGCCGACTGCTTCGGCTATGTCCGGTACAGTTCGGCACGGCAGGTGGCGATGTCGCGTTTCAGTCGGCGGTCGTCTCTCGGGGCGCGCGCATCTCTCCCGCGGGCTGTTGGCTGGCAGTGCGTGGGGGATTTGTGGGCGTACGATGATACTACACTCCCACTTAGTATATAAGTAATGTAGAGTAGGTATTTTACTATCAGAATAATGTAAGTCAATCATTATTTTTCAAAAATAATGTATTTAAAAAAAATGTCAATTTTTCTACCTGTGGAATAGTCAATGTTCAGTTAAGAAAACTACTTAAATAGCACCATTTTGTACCTTGAAATCCATATTTTTCCGGCGGAGGGCCCCCAGACCCCACCCCCCCCCCCCCCAACCTCATCATGTTTTGGTGTGAACGGAGTTATTGCTTCCCCTCATGTAAACCTCACGCCTCGCCACTGCCCGTGGCCCAACATACTCACTCATGACTTGGTCCCCACACTCATACTTAAACTATCTTCCATTACTTACCAATGAATATTCGTCTTATTTTACATTAATCTAAATTTTTTTTTTGCCTTGTTGCATTCCCAACCACTATACACAAACTAGGAATTCATGCATGCAAACGATTCTTTACACTTTTTGAGGATCAGGAAAGGGTTAGTGGGCTCTCTGGTCTTCAGTATTTTGAAAAACACAGGGAGTTCTGTTATCAATATTCTGCTGTTTGCATTGAGATGCAGAAGCTCAACGAAAAAGTTCTGTTTCCAGTTCTAAATTTCAAAAATTTCAATCATTGTGATAAAATCATGTCGTTTTAATTGTGATTTTGAGGATATTCTCGAGAAAATTCACACATGTATAATAAAATTCTATTGAGCCATACTTGCTGCAGTACCAAAAGTATAAAGTATACAGTTACTGTATTTATGCGAAAGATGATAGCCCCTTTAACCCTGCAAACATTACTTCTTCATTTACCTCACAACCTAAAGTGTAAAGAGGTTGTATTGCAAAGGACAGGTTCTTTTGCTACATTGTGATATACAACAAACAAAAATTTTGTGCATCTGTTCCCATCACTCCACACTTGCATGCGCACAGACACAATACTTATTTTGTGCAAGTAGATATTGCTACTGTAGTGGCAAGTTGAGAGGTACTGCAAAAAGGTTTGTGATAACTATCACTTCACTAGCGAATATCTGGAGGCCGCATGTAATGTTTATAACCTTCTCAGATGCAAGCAGAAGAAGTTGGTTATGTTCTTATACAACCTGGCATTCAACCAACACTTTATTTTCAGGAAACTGAGCTACATCACTAAATACGTTGTTATCATTCCTAACTCTAAGGAAAAGCTTTTAACTTTCGCCACGAAGTTATGTGATAATTTAGTATCCAGTCTGTCGACACATTCTGCATCATGAGTCATTGTCTCGCTTCTCTTACTGAATTTTTACTTGCAGCCAATTTATAAGCACTGCTTAATTTTTCGCACCTGATGTGTTAGAGTTGGTTACCCACACTGGTGTCTTCCCCTATGATCATATTTATTCGAGTACCATAAAACAGAGTGAATAGTACCAGGAAAGTGAATAGGATCAAATGTATGTAACATTATATTTTGAAACAAAATATACCAGAAAAGAATTATTCAAAGAACTATGTATTATAACTAGCATGAGAACTATTATAAATAACAATGACTTATTTTTCTGCTATATTAAGTTACAAAATATAATCTTTCTAACTTTTGATCCTATTCAGCCCTTTGATTCTATTCACCCTGTTAACAGATTGGATGACACTGGTCTTCCTTCATTGATAAGTTCTACAATATTATGACTAAATCTGGGTGATCTAAGACAGAATGTGCTCACCCCTTAAAGGTCTTGGGCATGTTTCAGTGAATTACTTTAGGGAATTATGTTGACTTGTATCTAAAGACAGATCCTGGCCAATGTGTTTGAGAATTTTTGCAGTCTATTTTTGGACACATAAGTCTAGACCCCTCGTACTACATTTCTTGTCAAGAGTTAGCTTTTGATGCATAGATTCTCACCATAGGTGTAAAACTAGAGCTTCAGACTGAAGCATGTATTCGGGGTGGCATAGTGTAAAGTATCAAGTATTATTATTTGGCTAACAAAGCCTACATTCTAGGACTTATCATGCATCCAAGCTAACTACTTTCTTGGAGTATGGGCAGATACATCCATTGAGATCATGTCAATAGCTGACAATTCTCTAACAGGTTACATTAATGAGTGTCATGTAGAGTACCATCCAGAGCTCCAGGAAAGTCACAAAGACCTGCAATTTCTCCCCCTAAATCAATGTCTGCCTGGTTCAAAAAAATCCAAATTATTAACCACACTAGAAAATCAAAATCACTATATTGTTCACTACATAAAACTCCAGAAAGCGATATCATATGGGTTAAGAGTTATTAAAATACACTGTGTCCTCCAATTTGAACAGTCGGCGTGGTTGGAGCCATATATTCAACTCAACACTGGCAAGGTGTTTGAAAAAACATTCTTTAAGCTCACTATCAACTCCACCTTCGGAAAAGTAATGCAAAATAAAGGATAGGTACGCTCATTATGGATTTGGTGTGCTCCGAGAAAAACTTAAAAAAAACTGGTGTGCAACCTGTCCTTCAAGAATCACACAATGTATAAGCCAAATTTGGCTCTTCTCAACGTGAACAATCAAACTATCATTTTTGACAAACAGATTTATGCAGGGCCTTTAGTATACTCATGTACAATCTTTACAACACCACCAACAAACTCAGATACCAGGTTATTATTCATCGAACCTATATTGATAGTAATATTTATACATATAAGATTGTAACATCAGATAATTTCTTTTACCTCAAAAATAGTTAGTAAATGGGGCTCCGGCAGGGGCGCAACAACTAAATTTCCAAAGGGGGGGGGGGGCAATATACCTTTTTATAAAGAATCATCGATCTCTCCTATTGAAGCGGGGGGTCCGGGCGTCCTCCCCCGGGAAAATTTGTATTTCAAGGTGGAAAATGGTGCTATTTAAGCAGTTTTATCATCTAAAAATTGATTTCACAGCACTTTCTTTGCCCCCGTTTGCCCCTACTTCAAGGTTTCAGAGGGGGGAAAAATACCCTTGCCCCCCCTGTTGTTGCGCCCCTGGGCTCCGGGACAGGCTTCAGCCTGAAGAGCTCGGGAGCTGACCACCATCTTAGATTGTGATGTCACGGCGGCCATCTTGGAAGATCTTTAACTTTACTTTTACCTTGACCATGACCATCACATTCAAAATGTGCCAAAATTTGCCCAACATTTGACAAAATATGCCCAAAATACGCCCAAAATTCACCAAAATCCACAAAAATATCCAGTATTTTGGAAAACATATTTCCGCAAAAAAACTCAAAACATTTTGAAAAATAAAAAGTTCCCGATTTTGCGAGAAAAGTTCCTGTTTTGAGAGAAACTTTCCCGTTTGAATCCTTAAAAATGCCAACTGCTTCCAAATTTAAAAAAAAAAGGCTTAAGCATCCATATATACAGCCTATGATAAGCCTTTTCTAGGAATTAGGATACTATGACCGCCATATTGTATTATGACGTCACTGTTGCAATATCCGTTACAGCCGCCATCTTGAAAATATTTGCTATCCGATTATAATCAAAATACTCTAAAATTTATAAATAAACTATTACATAAATCGAAATTTAATTATTTTTTTAAAACATGCACTTACGTCCTAGGTTCGAACACAGCGAGCGCATGAATAAAAAAAGGACATAGGGTCATTTCTCCATGGAAGCCGCAATCAGACGGACCTCCCACCACTAATACCAAAGAGTGTGTATATACATATACACACAGCTAGTATGATGTCATGTCCGCCATCCTGAAAAGCTGTAATTATTGTGCTAGAAAATCGGGAAAATTTTTTAATTCATAAAAAACTTTAATAAATTCTTTTATAAAAACACCGTTTCACATGTATCTTTATGGTCGACATCTTAGATTCCACAACCGTCGCACTTTTCGTTATGCCCACCACCTTTGACTGTATTACATAATCGTTGCGCGTTTCGTTACAGACACCATCTTGGATTCTAGATAGTTGCAATTTCCGTTATGGCCGCCAACTTGAAAATCTGTAATTATTATGCTAGAAATTTGGAATAAAATTTAAAAATTATAAAAAATTAATTATTCAAATGATAATAAAATAATATTTAAACACGCACTCATGTCCTACTGCAGCAAGGAGTTTACCTTGAGAAAAAATGCTAAACGACATTAGAGAAGCGAGTGTATTTTGGGTCCTTTCCTAAAACAATTTAGTTGCAGTCAGTGTCAGAAGTCCTGTGGTAGAAGATATTTCTTGAATAGACATTGCAAGACCTGTACAACTAAGGTGACTAAAGATAGCGAAGACTGGGCTACAACATCGAGGAAGAGGAACGATGGCAAAATATTAGACGTCTATAATGATTACGAAGAATGTAAAAATGATATTGCGAAAAGTGCTATCTTAGATCACGATAATAATTTAAAATTTAAAACTAACGAAGAAAGTAGCAACTTCGTGAGAAATGAAAAGATATTCACACCAAATTCTAGTCGTCTACATGAAAATGTGAACTACGGAGAACGACCTGAAGCTAACAAGGACGAAGACTGTGATGAAACATCTGAAGCTGACATGATTGAAGACTATGATGACACTTCTGAGGCTGACATGATCGAGGACTGTGTTGTCGTCCCTGAAGCTCACAAGTTCGAAGACTTTGATAAAGCAATGAGACCAAAACATTAGAAACGAGGTGTTAAAATAAATTATTCTGACCAAGTTTGCGAATATCATTTGGTCGTAGACGAAAGTAACCAAGAGGCTGGTGATAAAAGGAAGACTCCAGAGATCATAATAATATTTATTATAAAAATTCCAGGAAGATGACAGCAGAAGACATTAATTATGCATCATGGGAAGAGCCTAACATATTGGTTGACAGGTTAAGACTTCTACATGCTTCGCTTCTGCATGCTTCTACGTGCTTTGTGCAGGAAACTATTCACACATTGAAAAAGTATCCTTCTTACTCATAGAACTGAGAGAAGCTGGCTACATAAAATAATGACTTGTACTTATTATGTGCATGTGTGTATAAAATTGAAATATATATATATATATATATATATATATATATATATATATATATTGGATTTCAAAAGTGGTTGTTTCATTTCTCATTATATGATTTCTATCTAATGCCGAGTTATCGTAATACAATTTCTAACTTAAAGATGTAAAAATCATCGTCATTGACAGGAAAAATGGAGAGTAATAATAGTTATACCAACAATCAGGCAAAGTTCGATAAAAAAAATGTAATTGAAATCATTTAGAGCTCAATGTAGATGAAACAGTTGCAGCACTTGGAGCGTTTGAGTACTTGGAGCAGTTGGAGCCCATTAGAGCAGTTGGCACAATTGGAACATTAGAGCAATTGGAGCATTGGAGCAGATGGAGCCCATCTGAGAAGCTGGAGCAATTGGTGCTGTTGGAACTTTGGAGCTGTTGGAACAATTGGAGCTTTGGAGCACTTGGAACTCTTGGAGCATTAGGGAGCACTTGGAACAGTTGGAGCCCATTAGAGCAGTTGGAGCACTTGGATCTTGGAGCTGTTGGAGCCCATTAGAGCAGTTGGAGCACTTGGATCTTGGAGCTGTTGGAACTTTGGAGCAATTGGAACAATTGGAGTCATTGGAGCACTTGGATCTGATGAAGCAATTGGTGCATTGGAGCAATTGGAGCTGTTGGATCATTAGTGCATTGGAGTTTAAGACTGATGGGTCCAAATACATTGTACTTTTCTTGACGATATCATACAGAACATTATCAATCATCCTACTGATGAAGAAGCTACATACGGTCATTTGAAATATAACTTGTGGTTGGACTGTGTATATGGTAATCCGTATCCGTTCAAGGATAAAGTGAAGAAGTGTGCTTTCAATACATCGGCTGCTCTAATTTATTGTTCTGACGATGTGAAGCAGTCTGTTAAACATATAATCAAGAAACTCTGTCGGGAAGAAAAAGACAATGTAGGCAAAGGATCTGGTTGGTATCTGTCTTCAGTAAACCAATTGAAGCTAATAATTAGTTCAAGCCCATACATAACTAAATGTTTATAAGGTTGATAACTTAAGTAAGTGTTCCTGTAGTATAATAGAAATTTTGTAATAATGTTTATTTTGAAAAATAACTTGTGGCATTTTATTTTAGAACCTGTCACTTTTGTGGTATTTTTAATTAAATTACATTTTTTTGCATTGATAAAGTATTGATCCATGGAAAGGAATCCATCGTTTCAATCACTATATTATGAGTGTTTTTTTTATGAAGTTTGTATTTTTCTCGAGTTTCTAGGTTAATTTATATGTATTTTCAAAATGGCGGTCTTACGGCTTACTGGAGGCTGGCTGGTAAGGAAACTAAGTTGCTTTTAGGACTTTCTGACATATTTGTTGAATTGATTATTTTTACATAAAATTAAATTTTTTGCATCACCCAGGGATTGAACCAAGAACATGAATCGTTCGAATCAATTATTAAATTAATGAGTGATTTATTTAATGAATTTTGGAAATTTTGCCGAAATTATAGCTAAAGATTTAAGAATTTCCAAGATGGCATCCAAATTTCAAGATGGCGTGCGTGTCAGTAATAAGAATGAATAATGAACTCTAGCAGCTAAAAATCAAATTAACATGGTGGTATCGCACTCTAGCAGACGGAAACAAGATAGCGGTTATGATGCCATCCTAGTGGGCGATATATACCTATACCTTGACCATAGTTGTGGGAGATCAGTCGGCCAGTGGCTTTCAAGGAGGAAATATCTATCATCATTTTTTTTTTATTTTGACCTCATTGGGTCCCAACCAAGGACATGAGTGCGTGTTTAAAAAATATTTTATTATCATTTGAATAATTAATTTTTTATAAATTTAAATTTTATTCAAAATTGCTAGCATAATAATTACAGATTTTCAAGTTGGCAGCCATAACGGAAATTGCAACTATCTAGAATCCAAGATGGTGTCTGTAACGAAACGCGCAACGATTATGTAATACAGTCAAAGGTGGTGGGCATAACGAAAAGTGCAACGGTTCTGGAATTAATATGTCGACCATAAAGATATACGGGAAACTGTGTTTTTATAAAAAATTTAATTAAAGTTTTTTTGAATTTTAAAATTTTCCCGATTTTCTAGCACAATAATTACAGCTTTTCAGGATGACGGACATGACATCATACTAGCTGTATATGTGTGTATACTCACTCTTTGGGATTAGTGGTGGGAGGTCCGCCTGCTTGCGGCTTCCATGGAGAAATAACCCTATGTCTTTTTTTATTCATGCGCTCGCCGTATTCGAACCTAGGACGTAAGTGCATGTTTTAAAAAAAAATTATTAAATTTTTATTTAATATTTTTTATAAATTTTAGAACTTTTTTATAAAATCGGATAATAAATATATATTTTCAAGATGGTGGTCATGGTGTCCTAATTCATAGAAAAGGCTTATCGGAGGCTGTATATATGGATGCTTGAGCAATTTTTAGGAATTTCGAAGCCGTTGGCAATTTTAAGGACTAAAACCGGAAATTGTCCTTCAAAATGGTAATTTTTTTAATTTTTTTTTAATTTTTTGGCGTATTTATTTTTTTCGTAAAAATTGGAAATTTGATTAAATTTTGGGCAAATATAGCATATTTTGAAGTTAAACTTAATGGTCAAGGTCAAGGTCATCCCAGATGGCCGCCGTGACGTCACAATCCAAATGGTGGTCTGCTCCTCAGCTCCTCATCCTGAAGCCTGTCCCCGGAGCCACATTTACATACAACTCTCAAAGCCAACTCGTGTACATGAACAAATTTTATACCTGTTGCTACCCTCCCAATCACCCCTACTTCTCCACCAACAAAAATATCATTGGAAAGTTTAAGGATGAGTGTGGGAACCAAGTCATAAGTGAGTTTGTGAGGCTGCGGGCTAAATTGTAAGCCTGTAGGAGTGGAGATGTGGTCCAAAAGAAGGCAAAGGGTATCCAATGTTGTGTTATCAAAATCCGACCAAAGTTTAGCGACTATTTGGCTGCCCTGCAGGACCATCACACATGCTCGAGGCAGTATGTGTTATATTGCAAGTTCGCAAACAAGATGGTAATTACATGGGCGGAAGACAAGAATAGTATACGTGATGGATAATATGGAGATGACGGATACATTTTTATGTGATTTATATAAATTTTGGTTTGCTGTAAAATATTTTGCTGTTTTTTGTTAGATAATTTTTTTGTTGTACATAGATTTGTCTTGTTGAGATATTTACAACGACACATTAAATTTATTCTATTTTGTTTTGACAATGTATATATTGTCAGTCTTCTTTTGTTTGGCTCATTGCCTAGTGCTCTAATCCTACTAATATTATAAACGCTAAAGTTTGTAAGTATGGATGGATGTTTGTTACTCTTTCACGTAAAAACTACTCAATGGATTTTAATGAAACTTTAGAATAATATAGCTTATACATCAGAATAACACATAGGCTACATATTAATATGAAATTCAATCCTTAAGGGAGTGAAAAAGTGAAAATTTCATTTTATAACAGAAAAAATCATAGGTCATAGACATACAAATAGTGAGTGAGTGTCATTTCTCTATGTCTTCCACACGATCATACACATAGTAATGTCTTGCAAATTCATATTTTTCTCCTTGGTGAGACCAGCCCGCTTAGTGGAGCTCGCAGCGGCTAGCAAAATAAAGGTGTTAATAACAGTTTGGTTCTTAACTTCGTCAATAGATAGAGTTGCCTTGAATTTTAAACGCACCTCCGTTCGATGCGTGTGTCATGTCTTTAATTTTCGTTTGTTTGTGTCGTATGCGTTCCTATACCATTTATCCGATTGCGATTAAATTTTGATGAATTGTTATGCGGATGCCCGTGAAGGTTTCTGAGACGGTATAACTATTTTGCAATAGTTGGAGCACGGATCGTTTGAAAAAAATGTGTTTATTTCATATTGACGTGACAACGTCTAATAAATCGATGAACGCTGGCTGCACGCACGAAAAAGTGTCCCACTACGGATGTCCCACTACGGATGTGTCCGTTTGCTCATTGTACGCATGCGTGGCATCTCTCTTCATGCTCATTGCCCTACCAAAAATTTACAACAGAAAACAACAGAAAATACAGCAGAACTTTACAACAGAAACCAACTGAAATACAATAGGATACAACAGGATTTTCTTTTGTATTTAATGCGGGAATTGGCCGCTTTCTTTTGGTTTCTGTTGTAAATCTTAGTGTATTTCAGTGGTTTCTATTGGTTTTTGATGCAAAACATTCTAATGAATTCTGTTGTTTTCTGTTGGTTTTATTGTATTATGTTGGGTCTTGTTGTTTTCTGTTGCAAAGAGTTCTGTTGGTTTCTGTTGCATTTCAGTGTTATTCAAAGTATTCTGTTGGGTTTTGTTGTTTTATGTTGCAAAGAGTTCTGTTGGTTTTGGTTGTATTCCAGTGTTTTTCATTGTATTCTGTTGGGTTGTGTTGGTTTCTGTTGTATTCCAGTGTTATTCATTGTATTCTGTTAGTTTTTGTTGTTTTCTATTGCAAAGAATTATGTTGGTTTCTGTTATATTCTAGTGTTTTTAATTGTATGCTGTTGGGTTTTGTTGGTTTCTGTTGTATTCCAGTGTTTTTATTCCAGTGTTTTTCATTGTATTCTGTTGGGTATTGCTGTTTTATGATACAAAGAGTTGTGTTGGTTTATATGGCTTTCCAGTGTTTTTGATTGTATTCTGTTCGGTTTTGTTGTTTTATGTTGGAAAGAGAGAGCTGTCTAGGCTTGTTTAGCCCGCATGATATATACATTTCCTTTCTACAATCGTTCATGTTACAACTGTACATATTGCTATCCCTTTGGATGTTTTGCATTTACAATATTATTTACAAGGCCACGAAACATACTTGCACTACACACTTAATAATGTTCATAAATATTTACAATCATAACATGTCTTAACAAAACTATAATACATTGTCTGTTCATATTTTACAACTGCCATCTGGTGACGAGTGGTGGCACTACAATGGCCATGGCCGGAAAATTGTGCCGCGGACAGGACTGTGACCCGGGTTTTTGTTTAAATAAAGAGGAGGTACAACGTCAATCTGTTGCAAGGAGTTCTGTTGGTTTCTGTTGTATTCCAGTGTTTTTCATTGTATTCTGTTTTTTTTTTTTGTTTTCTGTTGCAAAGAGTTATGTTGGTTTCTGTTGTATTCCAGTGTTGTTCATTGTATTCTGTTCGGTTTTTGTTGTTTTATGTTGCAGAGTGTTCTGTTGGTTCCTGTTGTATTCCAGTGTTATTCACTGTATTATATTGGGGCTTCTTGTTTTATGTTGCAAAGAGTTATGTTGCTTTAGTTTGTATTCCAGTGTTTTTCATTGTTATCTGTTGGGTTTTGTTGTTTTCTGTTGCAAATAGTTATGTTGATTTCTGTTGTATTCCAGTGTTTTTCATTGTATTCTGTTGGGTATTGTTGTTTTCTGTTCCAAAGAATTCTGTTGGTTTCTGTTATATTCTAGTGTTTTTCATTGTATTCTGTTGGGTTTTGTTGGTTTCTGTTGTATTCCAGTGTTTTTCGTTGTATTCTGTTGGGTATTGTTGTTTTCTGTTACAAAGAGTTCTGTTGGTTTCTATTGCATTCCAGTGTTTTTCATTGTATTCTGTTGGGTTTTGTTGTTTTCTGTTGCAAAACGTTATGTTGGTTTCTGTTGTATTCCAGTGTTTTTCATTGTATTCTGTTGTTTTGCTGATAATTTTGAAGCACATATGAGTAGTATGTAAATGGGCATACTGGATCAGGGTTCAGGGTGTGGTGCCGGTGCCGGTGTCCGCCATCTTGGATTGTGACGTCACGGCGGCCATATTGGATTGTGACGTCACAGCGGCCATATTGGATAAGCGTAACGGGACACCGCGTAACGGGACATAACGTAACGGGACAAGTAGATCACGGTGGCCATTTTGGATCCGCCATCTTGTATCCGCCATTTTGTATGACATAATTGTGTGTTCTAGAAGATTCCGGTGATGTGTTTTCCGCCATTTTGAATTATGACGTCACCGTTGCAATTTTCGTTACGGCCGCCATCTTTACCTTTTTTATTTATTATCCGATTTAAACGAATTTTTTTTTTAAATTTATAAAAAAATTCACTTAATAAAATTTTAACAAAATAATAAAAAAAATATACTTTTACGACACGGAGCTCGGAGTCCTCGGTTCGAACCCGACAGAGGCAAAAAAATAAAAATGACGACCGATCCTTCCCCCACGGTGGATGCAGGCAGAATGACCCCCACCACTTTTACCAACACATATACGAACATACCCCCCCCCTTTTTTTAATTTATTATTTTTCATCGTAATAACCTCCCCCCACCACTACTCTTGTATTTTTCCACTCCCACCCCTACCCTCCTCCCCACCCCTTTTTTAATTTATTATTTTTTTCTCGCACACGACGCTCCGCCCCTCCCCCACCACCCTCTTATAATTTATTATTTTCTCTTTTCAATGTACCTCTACAAAAAACTTTGTAATCAAAAATAAAAATAAAATCTTATAAGGTATTAGATGATAAAGTATGTATTAAAAAATTCTACGTCTACTCGTCACGAACAAGGTACTCGGTAGGCGGGAGGAGGAATTGAGGTAAAAACTAATGTATATATGTATGTATTATTAAGTAGAAAAAAAATTTAATTTTGTGTTTTATCATAATAAATCCTAGAGTCACTATACTCAATTGTTTTTTAAATATAATCTTTGAAACTTTATACCTGGAAAAAATATATACATCTTTATATTTGAAAAAAAATTCTTTATGACTTTATACTTGTAAAGAAAATAAATTCGTTATAACCTTATACTTGGAATAAACCTTTTCATTTCGTCTTTATAGTTAAAAATATTAAAAGTTACTCTTAATAAAATAATTTTTGTAATATATTGTTAGCAAGCGGCGACCAGCACACGTGTCCTGGAAGAGGACATCTGGTCTGTGCCCCCCAGCGACGTGTCCCACGGTCCGCCGAGCGGCATGGAGGGGGAAGTTGCACCTGCATGGGGCAGGTGTGAGGAGGGATCATATTTCTGCAAAGTAAGATCTCCACCACCTCCACCCTGCCACCACCGCAGCGGGCCCCCCCACCCCCACCACCGCCACGGGCGCTGTGGAGGGGGTAAAAGCCACGACAGTCGTCCAACGTCTTTCGGCCGGGACGGTCGCGCTTCTCGCACGCTCCCTGCATGACGCATATATACACGTACAGAAATAAATAAAAAATACAATTTATTACATACAAAGATTTATTTACACACAAAATATGTTTTACACACAAGTTTTTACACAAACTCATTGTTTTAAAATATCCTTTTCATCAATCCACGAGTCAAACTCTGGTCCATGATGCAACCACCGTATTAATGCCTTACCCTTCTTACGCCGTAACACTTTTTCAACGAGAAAAGTATCTGGAAATTTAGTTTTCATAATCTCTTCTCCATAAAACGCTCCTGTTATACGTTTTCCTTTCAGATCCTCGAGAAAATAAGTACATGGATACGTATTTTTTATTCTACATACACGAAAAAGTTCACCAGTCCAATTCCCCTTGTAAGGTCTGTGAAAAATTCCGCGATTTTTCGAAATCCGCACAACGTCGCCGATATTCGCTTTTTTCTTTCGCGAATCTAGTATATTCGTCTTGGAGTACACAGTTCGAAGCAGTCGATTATCCTTTACGTCCTTCGGCTTGAGTTTCGTTGTAGAATGCACAGTAGAATTGTATTCCCGTACGAGTTTAGGAAGTAAACTCAGCCACTTGTAATTACCGTTCGCTGTAAAATTCCTATACAGTTTATTCTTCATCGTACGAATCACACGTTCTGCCATTGATGCTTTGACACCGCTAAACGTAGAATAATGCGTAATGTCAAACTTTTTCATCAGTGCCTTGAATGATGCATTGTAGAATTCTTTCCCGTCGTCCGTCTGCAGTAACGAAGGTCTTCGTTTATGTTTCAAAATATTCGCCATGGCACTCGTAACTTCCACGGCGGTTTTCCGTTTTAAGGGTCTAGCCCACAGGAACTTTGAATAGGTGTCTATGACTATGAGAATGTACCTGTAGCCCTTGTTCACACGCGAATATTCACACATTTCGATCAGGTCAGACTGCCAAATGTCGTCCAATCCTTTGATTTTGATTTTTCGACGCGGATAATTACGTCTTGCGGGTTTATGCAACTCGCCCGCAATGGCAAACTTTGACATGATAACTATTCAATATAACCCGCTTCCCGTAATTCTTCAAGTATGGAAGCGATTTCGTTGCTGTGCGAATTATTTCCCACACTCTGAGATGCCTGCAGCAGTCTAAGACGATCAACTATTTCATTGGGGTCGTCATAATATACATAGTCCAATTTTCTACCAGTGTCGAGTTTATAAAGTCCGGCCCCTTCGATGTCTAAGAAAAGACTAGCTATCAAAGGATACTTCTCATGTTCATAATCTTTGAATCGACCCGTTTTCGGGTCATTTTTTGCGTAAACGGTGTTGGAAGCATCCAGAAATCTTCTATATTTTCGCAAATCCACCTCTGAATATCGCCGCGGTTTTTTACGAAACAAAAGTTCGCATAATCCACGAGTAACTTTTATCACCTCCTTTCCACATTCAATATTATCGCCGGACACGAAATGTACTTCCTTCGAACCAAGGACCCATTTACTACCTCGTTTATGCACACCATACGTCGCGTCGCTGTTTCGAGGCACAGAGGAGGCCAGATACTCGCTAGCGAGAGGACCGACTTCGAAACCTTTTTTATTTCGCGGTTTCTTCCTAAGAGTTCGACCGACACGAACTTCGTCTTCGCTAGTAGATACGTTGGAATCGTCTGTTAATTGTGGACTTCGCTTTCGTTTGCCCGTGGACGTAGTTTGCGGCTCTTCTTTTACTTCGATTTTAGTCGGTTTCTCGTTTTCGACGTCCCCTCGCCTGGCTATCAAGCTATCCAGACGGGCACTCAAGGGCTTCAATTTTTCCTCTCTTCGAACCTCGTCGCTTAATCTGTGTTGCTTGGCGAGCAAGTACTTTGTTCGTATGGCTTCGATGACATCGTGCAGTTGCTTAGCCAAATCAGTGTTAACATCCATACTGTTTATTTCGAAGCACCTTTAGACACCAGACGTGAATTAAGTTTTGACAGAAGAGACTTTAGGTCGTCGCGTCTTTGTGCATTCGAAACTTCGATCATGTCGCGAATTCGAGAATCCGAAGCTTCCACGCGCTGGTCTATGGCTACGAGGTACACTATTATTTCGTCTTTTGCTCGTTTTATGTCTTGGCCAAGTAGCGAAATGTATTTACGTATTTCATCATCGTGTTTCACGGTGCATAGTTCGGTACGCGGAGCTCGACTGCTGCGTCCAAATTTAGAAATGCTATGATTCATGTTTGACGATAAACTGATCGAAACCCTGTCTGTACCTTCCCTTATATAGAGGCCAGTCCTTTACGATGACTAGGAATCCGTGTTCGTCTTTCCAACACAAGGAGCACATGTCTTTAAATTCCTGAAACGACATGTCGGTGTTTACGTGATCGTCGTAAGCGTGGCGTAAATTAAGTTCGTCCATGCGAAACAAAACTATGACATTCGCATTATCACGCAGCAAATGTTTGGGTATTCTACCGTACGTCTGACACAGGTATACGCAGTCTCCCTTGGCGTGTCTGCCCATGGAAAAGTACTCTTGTATTATGCCTTGCTTCTCACAAGCCACATCATCGAACACAAACACGGAATTAGGCTTTGCTTCGTCGGTAGACACCACATCGGTATTATCGCTAAACGGAAAATACTCCAGACCATCCACCGAGCGAAGAACAGCGGCCAAGCGCTGGTACTTGGCTGTTGCAACGACTTGGAATACAAGTAAACGTTCTCGAACCGAAGACCGTTTGGCTCCTCCAGTAAACTCAGTAAAACACACGTCTTGCCACAGTTTGACGGTCCCGCTATGATGCAGCGTACGGTGGACGGTAATACTACGCCATGTCGTGATTCGCGACCGATAGTTTCATCGTCTTGCGTAATGCACACTGGCAAACAAACATCTTGCTTGACGACCTGCATTGTACTGACGTAAATTCTATAAGAGCAATCGTATTTATTGATTTTAGGTCAGTTGCATGTAATGTCTCGAAGAGGTAAGAACAAAAAACACATCGGCGCGGGACTCGTAAACTCGCTGATAAACAACCTACCATTCGAGCTACACATTCCCGGCTACAGATTTTGCGGCCTCGGGACTAAACTAGCGAAAAGGTTAGCTCGCGGTGACGTGGGAATTAATTCTCTGGACGAAAAGTGCAAGCAGCACGATATCGCATATTCATTAAGCAAGGATCTGGAATCTAGGCACAGAGCAGATCATATATTGACACAGGAAGCCAAGATATAAGCAAATCGCCGGACGCGGGACTAGGAGAGAAAATCGCGGCGTGGGGTGTATCTAAAATCATGAAGGCAAAGACGAAATTAGGAATGGGCGCTCGTAAACCCAGAATTCGCAAGACCAAGAAGCGCAAGACACAAAGATCCAATAATAAAAAGGGCGGATTTCTACCGCTGCTGGTGCCTGCTATAGGTGCACTAGGCGGGATCGCAGCAGCCGCGGCAAATATCGCTAGAGCGGTCAACACTAGCAAGAACCAGCGAAAGCAGTTGGAGGAAGCACGTAGACATAATTCAAGCATGGAAGCCATTGCCATCGGTAAAAAAAACGGCGCAGGACTCTACTTACGACCTCACAAGGCAGGCCGAGGCATGAAAAAGAAACGAGTAAAGAGAAAATCCTAAGTTCCCTGCCGAAACGACCGCTCACCAACGTAGATTTAATAAAGTACGCACGCAAACTTAAAATACCAAATTTCCGTGGCGTGTTTATGCGAGACACTTTGCCCAGCAAGCCAAAGACACGTGAGTGCGCCATAATTAATTTAGACACGTCATCGGGTCGCGGCACGCACTGGGTGGCCTATGTAAAGACGGGAAAAAAAGCTACTTACTACGACAGTTTCGGTAATTTACGGCCTCCGCCAGAACTGCGACAGTACCTGGGTCGGACCACTACGATGTTTTACAATTACGAAACGGAACAGAGGCCTAATCAAACAAATTGCGGACACTTGTGCTTGAGATTTCTGACCAAATATGAAGTATGAAAAAACAAGTATATTTTTTCTTATATGAAATAAACGTACAGTAGCAAAAAGCAATATGTCATGTCCGTAACACTCATATTGACAGGTCGTAGCTCGCAGCTACGAGCCACATTCTACCCGCCGCTGGATTTAGTCGGAGAATGGAGCATCGGGCTCGTAGATTTTCAAACGTATAATGCCATACCTAATATCGACGAGGAAAACTGCAAAATGTGCTTCTTGAAAAGTGATGGAACAACAGCTCGGGAAGTTTCCATACCTACCGGCGCATACGAGTTGAGCGATATTACAAAGTACATCAAGCAAGCCCTGTCTCCAAACACAATTTTCGAATTGCGAGATAATCCAAACACGCTACAGTGCGAACTTTACTGCAGTGAAAATGTCGACTTTACGAAACCTGGCACCATAGGTACCATGCTCGGATTCGAACCGAAAATATACGCAGCCAAGACCTTGCACGTCTCCACGCGACCTGTAAATATCATGTCGACAAATGTAATACGCATAAACTGTAACTTGGCAAGTGGAACGAACCTCAACGGACGACTAAACAACATGGTACACGAGTTTTCGCCAATGGCCCCGCCAGGATATAAACTGGTCGAAGTACCGCAAAGTATCATTTACGCCCCTGTGCTCGCCAAAACAGTACACGAAGTGGTAGTCGACATTGTCGATCAAAACGATAAACTAGTAAATTTTAGAAACGAAGAAATTACACTGCGTCTGCACTTGAAGCGATGGGACTGATTTTCAAGACCTATAAATCAAAGAAGCGACACGAACCCAGAACCAGTCTGTTGCGAGGCCGCGGCGCGTTAACACCTCTTAACGTTAAGTATCTCCGCAGTTTAGGCTACAAAGTTCACAAGCATGGAAGATTATTTAAACGTGTCAGAAAAAGCACAGTTTAGCGACGATGTAAATAAATTTGAATATCACTGCTACGCACCCTACCTCCAAGGGCCGTACATGCCCGGTAGGGAAATACGCATCCCGGTACAGAAACAAGACGTTTATACTCTACCCTGCCAGTCGTTTATTCGTATAAGAGGCACGCTGACAAAGGCGGACGGATCACATCCTACAACTGCATACTTCGGTCGAAACGGAATATTGCATTTATTCGAACGAATTATTTTCGAATTGAATAATATTGCGATCGATGAATCGTGGGACTTGGGCATTACTGCCACGATGAAAAATTACCTGTCTCTAACACCGAACGACCTGAGCGCGACCAAAATCGCAGGTTTTGGAATGGAACCCGATTTCAAAATTCCCATCTACGAATCTGGAAAATTCGAAGTTAGCATACCGCTGTCGATGCTTCTCGGCTTCGCGGAGGATTACAAGAAAATATTAATTCAAGCCCGCCAAGAACTCGTGTTAATTCTAGCGACATCGCACCTGAATGCCGTCGTGGGAGCACCCGGGAACGACCCCCAGCCGGTTGCAGTTACCGTCACGAGCACCGAGTGGTTTGTTCCGCACATAACCGTCAGCACGAAGGAAAGAGTCAGACTTTTAAGTTACGTCAAAAAGGACAAGACGGTCGAAATTGCGTTCAGGAGCTGGAATCTCGTAACGTGCCCCTTACTGACCCAGAATAGACGCAATCACTGGGTCGTCAAGACGTCGAGCAGTACGGAAAAACCTAGATATATAATATTAGCTTTGCAGACAGACAGACAAATGAACCTCAAGACCGACAGATCGGTGTTTGACCACTGTTTTATGGAAAATGTAAAATTATTTTTAAACAGCGAAAGTTACCCGTACGTGGACATGAACATTGATTTTGAAAACGGCGGTATTTCCTTGCCGTATCACATGTACACGCAGTTCCAATCTTCGTACCACGGTCGAGAATCGCACCCGATACTGAGTCCAGACACCTACAAAACCATGGCTCCGCTAATCGTATTTGACGTGAGCAAACAAGACGAATCGATTCGCAGTTCTATGATTGATTGCCGATTGGAAATTTCCACGAAAGATGACGTACCGCCACTCACAACGGCGTTCTGTCTAATCCTACACGACAGAGTAATTAATTACGACGCGTTTTCAGGTCTCGTGAAAATATTGAACTAGATATAAATACGTCTGCATGTACCATCCCATCATCAGTCGGTTTCAGAATGTACTGTAACATGCAGGGGTTCCAGAGCCAAAATGGGTTCGTGCTCAAGGAAATTGGCATCACTCACGACGGCCGGACTCGAACCCGTAGCTTCCGACCCCCGTATCCGTGGAAACTACTAGACGAAAAAAGTAAACGGTCGAACGAATGGCTATGTAAATACTACCATGGCCTGGAGTGGGACGAAGGAAAAATTCCGTACCATCAAGTGAAAAACACTATTGAAGATTTACTACTGCAAAACGAAATAATCTACGTCGCCGGACCTGAACAGAAGAAATGGCTACGAGAACTGTGTGACGTCGGAGCAGCTGAAATCGTAGATATACAGACCGACTACGGCTGTCCTGCCCTGCGCAAACTCTGTGCAATGTACGAAGCCAAGCATCCAAGCGACAAGTTTGAACGTGTCTGTGCCTGCACAAACTCGCGGCTAATGCAGAAATGGCACGCGCAGCAGTGCGAATAACTTTTTTTTAAATATTGGCAAACACGATTTTTATTTGTCAAATATTGGCACACCTGAATTGTAATTTTAGTATAAATAGCTCGACAATCGAGCTCTATCAATCAGTTGACGTTCGGACACGATGACGCCATTCCAGCCGGAAACCGAGTACCTGAGTGCGAAACCAGACTACAGCTGTATTGAATACAGTTTCCTGGATGAAGAAGAAAATTTACGCACATATACGGATATATGTTACGGCGGAGTCTTGCATTTCTTAATGGTCCATTCGCCACGCAGTCATGAGCCATCACAACAACAAATAAACTGTTGCGGGGCGGAAAAGTGCGTCGTGTTTAACCTCAGACCAACATCCGTTCTTCCATGCACCAAGGAAGAAATTCTCGGTACAACTCTACACGCATCCGACTGCACGCCAGAAGACTGTAGCGGTATCGACCCTGGCACCCCAGGCTGCAGTGAGCAGTCCAAACCCGTGTCTACGAGACGCAGCGACCTGTCCAAACTCGTCGCTTCGAAGCGCAGCGACCTGTCCAGACCTGAACTCAAGACTAGGAGTCGTCGTCGGCCCTCTCCCAGACTCGAACCGGCAACTCGGCGCCGAAGCATCAAGAAACGTAGATTGAGCGCCGATACGCCGCACATCTACAGTGATAATGCTACGGACTGTTACGAATTTGATTCTGTAAAAACCATTCGTACCGCCCTGTGTTCTGTACTCTCTGCCTTGTTAGATGTTTTGAAGTAGTAAAAAAATTAAAAACTATTGTTATGACTTTTTATTTATTTCCCCTTCCGTTTATAAATTAATAATTTGGGATTGAAAAAGTAATCATAAAATTAAAAACAAATGATATTTTACAGCCAGTTATGTAAATATGAAAGTGATGAAAATAACCCAATCTATAAAGTGTCATAATATATAAATTTTCAATAAGTTGGTAATTATTTCGTCTGGAGCATGGCGATTCACGTGGCAACTCTTCCAGCTGCCAGGAGCTGAATGATTCTGATTGGCTAGTGAGTATCCCCTCCACCAAACAGTCAACATTTCCTGCCCCCCTCCTGATTCCCGCAACATTCGCTCCTCCCACTTTTCCCTCATCCCTCCCATTAATTCAAAAATAGTGCTGACCATGGCAGTTTTCGCGGTTTCTGATTGGCTTGAGCCTGTGTGCAAGGGGGGGAATTTACCTATAAATTGCCGTGTGAGACGCCGGAGGCTTCACTTCACTTCCATCACAGCTACCGAGTCGAGAGCATCGTCGGAGTGCGGCCCTGCCTCCTCTCTGCGCATCGCTTCGATTCTTAGCTCGCGGACACAAGAGTGACAGCCGGCCTGAGGGAGGTTATTAATCCCGAATGGCCACCTCGAGCCTAGCCCGTTTGGGTCAGCGGCGAGTCCTCTTACAGCGTAATAGATTTACAACACTTTCTTCAGACTGCCCCTAAAGAATACCGAAAACAGGACACACCCGTGGCTTCCTGCCCCTCCCACGACCGGGCCCTAGGGCCGGCCCTGAGGGGGGTTGGCGGAATGAGCGAGCAGGGACCCCCAGCCAGGTCCATGCCAGACAAAATACCACCCGGCGCAGCCTATCCTGGCGGCAGTTTTCAGTCCGTTAGGCACGGCACCATAAACCTAATCGTTTCCTCCCAGGACAACACGGACGCAACCATGGACACAGGAACATACCCCGACTCAGACTGCGAATCTGTTACCTCCAGGACCTCAGTTAATTCCATGACAGTCTCAGCGGAATTGTACGCAGCATTTTTACGAGACAGTGCAAGGATGGACAGGGAGCACCCCGAGAATACCCAAGGATGGCAACACGAAACCAAAAGACAACGGAAAATTCCGCAGGCGACCACGCCGCGGCCCCTTGCGGTCTCGAACCGTTACGAGCCGCTCGCTGACACAGCGGGCCCCCCCTCCACCCCCACGGCAGGGTCAGCTCTAGATTCAACATCTCCCGCAACTCAGACCACACACGGCGCTACTACACGTGAGCCTGCATCCGCAGTTGCGACCGCACAGAATTTTTCATCACAGAACATTGCAGGCCCCACTGGCACAAAGGGCACAGCAGCACAGCCTGCCACCCCGCGCGCCAAGCGAACTAACAAGCACGCTCTGAGGCTGGTCGTACCCGATACCAGTCTTTACAACCAGCTCGTCACTCGCGTGCGAGCCTTGGCCCCTGGCGGCGCACAACTAGCCCTTGTGCGGGAGGGGCTTCAGATCGCGTGCGAGACCGAGCAGTCATACCACCTGATTAAACAGTATCTTGAATCGGCCCCTATACCATTCTACACCTTCAGCACGGCCTCAGAGCTGCCACAAAAAGTGGTAATCAAAATGCCAAAGCAGACTCCCACAGCCGCAATCAAAGAGGACCTCGAGGCGCGCGGGTATTCAGTCCTGGACGTTTACCAATTCAAGGCACGAACCACTGACCCTGTCGACCCAACTCACTCCTGGGAGGAGCCCCTTCCCCGCTTCTGCGTAACGGCTAGCAAGAACGACACCCTGCCGCCTCTCACACTATCTGTGATCAACATGACGAGAGTAGTCGTTACTCAGTATAAAAAACGAGTATCTGATGTCGCCCAGTGCAAAAACTGCTGGCAGTTTTCGCACACCAAAAACTTCTGCCGTCTGGCGACACGTTGTCAACACTGCGCCGGGCCCCATACTCACGCCGCCTGTCCACATCTCGATAAAAACCCTAATTGCGCAAATTGCAAAGGGAAAGGTATTCATGAGGGAAATTCAAAACTCTGCCCAATATACCTCAACCTAGTCCAGGCCAGACAGGATTCCGCAAACTTGCGAGCTGAAAAACTAAAACAGAATGTCCCTCAAGTCTCGCCAGCCAGCTTCCCATTCCTCTCGACAGCTCCACCTTCAAGACCAGTTCAGACCACATTCTCCTACGCACAGGCGGCTAAAAACAGCACAAAATCTGGCGATCCCGCAGCTCGCCTCTCCACTCCCCGCCCCACCCCCGGTCCATCCTCTCGCGACGACTGTAGTGGCATCCCGTCTGCACTTTCTGACCTTCAGGACCTACTAAAATTCCTCCGCGAAACCAACTTTGCCTCCTTCATGTCACACCTCAAACCATACATGCTCCTCGCCAATACAGTCTCCGATCCTTCTATGAAAACCCTCCTGCTCGTTCAGGCCCTGACGACCTTCACGGGCTGCGAATAAGGTCACAATTGCCATGACAACACCAAAACTACCTGTCCCCAAGCCACGGGAATCCAGCATCGCGTGTTAAACTCACAGCAAACACCGCGGCCGGCCCGCAGAGCGGACTGCGCTGTGATTGGCTAGAGCCAAATACCACCAGCCAACCAGAGCGAAGCACCGACTTCGCCACTATCAGCCAGTTTTTTCACCACAATACTCGCGGTATTTTTCTCGTACCAACACATAAATAACCAAATAAATTCATACATAACCAGTTAATAAAATTAAAATTAATATTATTAAATTCCGCAAAAGTTTAATAAATAAAATCTAAGCAGAGAAAAACTGTGCAAATAATTGGCCAGAGCCAATTTCCCTACACAACGAACGAAGCACCGACCTCGTCACAGCCAAGCCATGAAATTAATTTAAAGCCAACACCAATTAATTAATTAATTATTAATTAATTAATTCATTCATTACTTGCTCATTATTTTATTTTTGGAGACCAGGACGCATTCCCCGACCACCGACTAGCTTGAAAATAACACTTTCGGCTTAATGTTTAAATTCACCCATTCTATTAAAATAAAGACCCACGATTTTTCTAAATTACCGACCGTCTTAGGGCAAATGCGCAGGGGGGGTAAACCTGCGTTCGACCTCATCCTTAGTGGGCAAAGGGGGGTAGAAAACCAAAAGGAAACCCGGGGGAAAAATGGCAACATTTTTCCTCTGTTCGAAGACCAGCTGGGAGTGTGCTCGCTTCCAGCAACCATCACAAACTTGACAAGAGGGGGAGGGGGTTCATTCCTTCTTCCCCCTCACAAAAATGTATGATGACAAAAAGGGAGGACAAGAGCCCCTAAAAAGGCTTGTACCTCCCCCGCGCTGAGGGGCTTCGCCCCAGTGATGAAAAGCGGCGGAGGCTTCACTTTGGTCTTGCCGCCGTCGTCGTATGATCGCGTTCGAGTTCTCCAGCTTTACTTCCCGTCTCTACAACTCCAGCAGCTTGGTAAGTACAACTTCTCCGTAAATTTTAACTTTGTAAATTTTGACGTAAATTTTAACTTTGAAATTTTTTCGTAAATTTTAACTTTGAAATTTTTACGTAAATTTTAACTTTGAAATTTTTCCGAACGTTTTCAACTTTGAAATTTTTTTCGTAAATTTTAACTTTGAAATTTTTTCGTATATTTTAACTTTGAAATTTTTCCGAACGTTTTTAACTTTGAAATTTTTCCGAACGTTTTTAACTTTGAAATTTTTCCGAACGTTTTTAACATTGAAATTTTTTTTATTTTAACATTACGGTCTCGCGTGTGTGTATGCCTTCACTGCGTCCTTCACTCAGTCAGCAAGCCTAACAGCTGGCCACTGGGTGAAGGCCGGAGCTGAGCTAGCTAGTACGTGACGTGGTGATAACACTCGAGCGAGCGCGCACGGCTGACGAACCGCCCGCCGGCTCCCCGGCCAGCCGGCCGGCAGAGAGAGCGTAGGAAAATAAAAGTACGCACTAGACATAGTAATCGTCTGTTTTCCAAAAAAAATAAGTTTCAGAAATTATTACAATTTCCGTCCCGTAATTTTTTCGAGTGTATTTTTCACGTCTAAGATTGGTACTGCCTAGATGATGTGTGCGAGTGGAACTGTTTAGAGCCTGCGTTAGTTTCAGTATTAATATTTTACACTCGTGATTATTACAATTTTTTCAGTCGAAATTATTAGTGCTATCAGTTGCAGTATATTTCTTCTTGTAATAATATTTTTCCCTGGCATACATGTTAGTTATTATTCATGCATGATCGACTTAGCTCGAAACAAGATGGATGTCGTGCACACCCGTGTCCTACCGACGGGCAGCGCGCGCAGAGCGTGCCCTCCCCCCTCCCTGCTGCAGCCACAACCCATGGTGCGCTCCCCTCCCTCCTCCTGGACGGACTGTCCCCCCCCCCCCCTCATCCTCGTCGCGTGTGGACCCTACCGACCCCCCGCGCTCCCTGGCCAACCCGTGCACGGAGCGATGTTTCCGCCGCGCCCTGCAGCATACGTCTGGCTAGTTACCGCGCACCGCCGCATGGGGCGCCCAAGTCGGCCTGCCTGCCCCCTCGCCTGGCCCAAAAAAATAAATAACTGATGCACGCGCACTTGCTATCATAACCAAATAGAAAAAAATAAATTTGGTTCATAAAAAAAAAAATAGAATTTTTTTTATACTTAATAAAATACAGAATATCTAATCACAACTAAATACAAAAATATACCACAAAAATACGAGTAAATTACTATTGTAGTGTATTTCGTAAAAAAATATTGTATGTGTTGCAGGTATTCAGTGCTTCTCCTTGCGTCGAGCTACTCCCCAGTGTGATCCGCTTGGAGAACGCCTGTCTGCCCTCTGGAGTCCTGCACCGTTCCTCTTCGATTCCGGTCAGTACATAAAACATAAAATTTTGACGTCAGTGCCTTTGCGCTGTCTTGAAAAAGAAAATTTTGAGTGCTAAGCCAGGTGGTCTCTTTTCTATGTTACAGGTTACAGTGTGCTGTACGACGTTCCAGCCCTCCTCGTTGTGCGTGCGTGCAGTACACACAGAGTCGTTCCTGTGTTCTTCTGGTAAGTGGAATTTAATTTTTTTAATGCGTGTGAAGTTGTTTCTGCGTGCGTGTAGCTGTCTTTATGCAAGTGTATTTTGTTTGTGTGTAGGTGTGGTTGTATTTATGCACGTGTGTGTGTGGTTGTATTTATGCACGTGTGTGTGTGGTTGTATTTATGCACATTTATTTGTTTGTGTGTGTGATAATTATGATGTTCTTGTTGCTATAATTTTCCGACCGTGTTACAGACTTCATCATGAAGAGGACCGCGTCTGGTGTTCCCGTGGCAGCCGGCCAGCCCTCGACATCGGGAGCCCTCCAGCCCTCGACATCGGGAGCCCTCCAGCCCTCGACATCGGGGACCTGCCAGCTTGTGTCATCTCAGGTATGTGCACCGTCACCAGGGAATGGGTGTGCGTACTGTGGCAAATTGTTTTCCGCTAGCCGTAATGCCAGACGGCATGAGCGCATCTGCGCAGCTAATCCTGGCTGTAATACAGCAAGCCAATGTCATATCTGCGGTATGACAATAAGCCGCAAGGACAGTTTGGCCCGCCATATGAGAACGTGTGAGGGCACCGTCGAGCACAGGTCAGGCTCGAGGTGCATTCACTGCGGGCAGCAATTTGAACATCGCCACCATGCCCGACGCCACGAGAAGAGCCAGTGCTCATTCAACCCTGAGCGCATTGCATTTACATGCACTACATGCCAGGGCGAGTTTACCCGCAAAGACAATCTATTGACGCACAGTAAGACGTGCAAGGGTCTGGCCGCTAAGAGACGGTGCATAGACGTGACCTCCGGCCTGCAACATCCCGGCCCCAGCACTCGTCCGCAATACGTGGCGAGTGTGCCCGACCAGGCACAGCGAGACTTGGAGGCGCAAGCGCCTGACCAGGCTCAGGTTGACTTGGAGGCAGGTACCGGGTTCGTTGAGGCGGAGAGTGCATTCCGTCGCAACCTAAAGACCTTAGTGGCAGTCAACAATGGTGCGACCAAAGACATTTGCACGTACCTGGGCGAAATGAAAAATAACATGATCAATCGCATTTCCCAGGAAGTACGTGAAAATGGCCCAGTGAAGTTCAATGTATGGCTTGAATGCGATTATGCCAAGCCCGCTCCCTTCGATGAAGGTGTTGACAAGAGGGCGTTCAAGACGAAGAATGTACCCATCTACGAAGAGAGCGACATTGAAGAGGCAGTAACGGAATGCATTGAGAAAATATGTAGGGAGGAGGACGAATATGTCAGTAAAGGCTCGGGGTGGACTCTGTCTGCAGTAAAGAAAATTCAGCTCCGCTTCAACAAGCTAGTGCCTCTTCGAGTCTCCTCCTACATTGATCTGCCTGCTGTCATCAAGAACAGGAAAGCAGTAATAAATCCCATGAACCTGGAAGACAACGAATGCTTCAAGTGGGCCATACTGGCGCGATATGTGGAGGGGGTGAGTCCTCAACGTGTGGACAAGCGCTACCACGACCTGGAGGGAAAATTTGATTTTTCAGGATTGGAGTTCCCTACCCCCCTCCACCAAATCAAAGTGTTTGAGCAAAACAACAAAGAAGCGTCTGTCAACGTCTACAACATTGATGAGAACAACAAGATCGCGCCAGTGCGTGTGGGGAAGGAGGAAAAGCAACATCATTTCGACCTCCTGCTTCTGTCGAACAAAGATAGTAACTCTCATTTCTGCTATATTAAGAACTTCTCAAGACTCGTCAGGCCTCAGATCACAGCCCATCATGCGAATATACATGTCTGCAAGAGATGCTTCACGTACTATCACGATTTGATACGAGATTCAGGGCTGACAGGGCAGCAGTGTCTCGACGCGCACAGAAAGTTCTGCAACACCCATGCTCCCGTACGCGTCGAGATGCCGAAGCCAGACAAGAACGGCAAGCCACCTGTCATGGAGTTTAAAAATTACCACCACATGACAAAGATGCCCATCGTCGTTTATGCGGATTTTGAAGCCCTGCTAGTACCCATCTCATCATGCCAGCCGGACCCCCAGCAATCAGGCACCTATGCATATCAAAAACATGAAGCATACAGCTATTGTATCTATGTAAAGGTCGACAATAGCGCGATCCCAGCCACGCTCACCGCCTCGCTGCCACAAGAGCCGATGCTATACAGGGGGCCCGATGCTGAAGCAAAATTCGTGGAGGACATAGTCGATATTGGGAATCAGGTGAAGGAAATATACCAGACCAGCCTGCCCATGACGCCACTGACGGCTCAAGAGAATGCTAGATTCGCCGCAGCCCAACAGTGCTGCTACTGTAATACAGTATTTACGGCTGATAACTATAAAGTTAAGGACCACGACCACTTCAGTGGAAAGTACCTTGGTGCCGCCTGCAACAGCTGCAATCTTCTGCGCAGGCGGCCCAAGAAGCTTGTTGTGTACTTCCACAACCTCAGCTACGACGAGAAGTTTATCATCAAGAAACTGGGCTACGACAACAAGGAAATATTCATAATCCCCCACATGCAGGAAAAATTGATAACATTTTCGAAAAGTCTGGGCAACAAATTCTCCGTACAGTTTATCGACACATTCAGGTTCATGGCACGAAGTTTGGCGTCCCTCGCGTCGTACCTGCCAGCCGACAAATTCAAAGAGACTTCGAAATATTTCACACCAGAAGAAATGTCCCTCGTTACGAGAAAGGGTATATTCCCCTATGATTATGTTTCCAGCTGGGAGAAACTGGACGAGCCACAACTGCCTGCAAAGGAAGATTTTTACAATATGTTAAATGACAGCCATATCAGTGATGCAGAATACAGTCATGCGCAGGCAGTGTGGAACAAGTTCGGCTGTGTGACCCTGGGCGAGTACAGCGACGTATATTTAAAGACGGACGTGCTGCTTCTTGCAGACGTTTTCGAGAACTTTCGTCAGCTCTGTCTCGACACGTACGGGCTTGACTGCAGCCACTACGTCAGCTCCCCAGGGTTCACGTTCGACGCCATGTTGAAACAGACGCTGGTACGACTAGAGCTTATAACCGACTATGACATGTATATGTTCATCGAGGCTGGGATCAGGGGTGGGGTGGCACAAGTGGTCAAGCGCCACTGCAAGGCCAACAACGTCTGCCTTCCCCGCACCTACGATCCCAGCCAGTCGTCGAAGCACATACTCTATCTGGACGCCAACAACCTCTACGGATGGGCCATGTCGCTGCCGCTGCCAGTCAGAAGCTTCAGGTGGGTGGGCGCCGATATCGACGTGATGACGATACCTGACGAGGGGCGGATGGGGTACATCCTAGAAGTTGATGTAGAGTATCCGTCTGCCCTCCACGAGGAACATAAGGACCTGCCGTTCCTGCCCGTCAGCCAGTGCCCGCCCGGCTCGAGACAAACTAAATTAATGACAACTCTCGAGCATAAGGAAAATTACATCATTCATTATAGAAACCTGAAGCAAGCTCTCCAGCACGGACTGCAAATAAAGAAAATTCATAGAGTACTTCAATTTGAGCAGCGTGCGTGGATGAAGTCCTATATTGAAAAAAATACGATTATGAGACAACATGCTACAAATGATTTCGAGAAGGAATTCTTCAAGCTGGCAAATAACTCCTGCTTTGGCAAGCTCATGGAAAATAAATTCAAGCGGCAGCGTATGGAGCTCGTATGCAGCGAGGCGAGGCTCCGAAAGGTTATTGCCAAGCCAGCGTTCCAGGACCGAACCATTTTGGACGAAGACCTATCGTTAATAAAACTCCAACATGAGAAAATATATCTTGACCGCCCTATATATGCGGGGTTTGCGGTTCTGGACTTGTCCAAAACGCTCATGTATAATTTCCACTATGATGTGATGAAGACAAGATATAAGGACATTTCGCTGGCGTACATGGATACGGACAGTTTCATCTACGAAATCAAGACGCGCAATTTCTACCAGGACCTGGCCGACGACTCTGCGCTCATGAGCGTGTTTGACACGAGCGCGTATCCCATTGGTCACCCCTGCTACTCGCCCACCAATAAAAAAGTGGTGGGCAAATTCAAGGACGAGTGCAATGGGGTGACGATGGAGGAGTTTGTCGGCCTCCGAGCAAAGCTATATACATACAGATATGGGGAAACGATTACAAAGAGAGCAAAAGGAATACAAAAGTGCGTGGTAAAAAATAAAATTACATTTGAAGATTTCCTCGAGGTCCTGGAGGAACACGCAACAAAGCGCGTGCAAGTCCGGTCCATACGGTCGCACCAAATGACATTATACACAGAATGCTCGAATAAAATATCACTCTCATGGCACGATGATAAACGCATAATATGCGATGATGGTATACACACATTACCATATGGGTACAATGGTTAATGTTATTTTAACCATACCGCAGTATTTATGGAAAAATGAATTTTTTTCCTTCCACGAAAAAAGCAACTGAACAAATAACATGAAATGTTGAAACTGGTGTCTGTGCTCGTACGTTTCGCGCAGGATTCTCTGTCGCGGGTCCCAGGCTTTTGCTGTGGTAGCCGAGAAGAAGGCCCTGACGGGAATCTGTACCGTGATGTGCGAGTATGGGACTAGTGTTTGCCACTTGGTAGCCACCCATGTCTCTGTTGATTTGGTGTACATAGCCTTCGTCGATGGATTTTTCATCGTTGGTTTCCTGAGTCCGCTCGTTGTAATTATGTTGCACCCACACTCTTTCGTGGTGCTTTTTTTGTTTGTTTTTTTACACCTAGATTTTTGGTCTTCTGGTGCTATTTTTCCTTGATTTCTTGCACTCCACACTGTTTCGTGGTGCGATTCGTTTTGTTCATGCACCTACACACTGTTTCATGGTGCTTATTTGGTTGGTTGGTTGGGATGGAAGTGGTGGTTTTATGCACCTACGTTAATTTGTGGTGCTACGTTTTTTGGTTGGTTGGTTGGTTTTAAGCATCCTCGTTGTTTGTGGTGCTACGTTTTTTGGTTGGTTGGTTGGGATGGAAGTGGTGGTGTTTTGCATCCTCGTTGTTTGCGATGCTCCGTTTTTTGGTTGGTTGGTTGGGTTGGAAGTGGTGGTTTTATGCACCTACGTTGTTTTGTGGTGCTGCGTTTTTTGGTTGGTTGGTTGGGTTGGAAGTGGTGGTGTTTTGCACCTACGATGTTTTTGTGGTGCTGCGCTTTCTTGGTTGGTTGGTTGGTTGGTTGGGATGGTGGTTGGTTGGTTTTAAGCATCCTCGTTGTTTGTGGTGCTACGTGTTTTGGTTGGTTGGTTGGGATGGCAGTGGTGGTGTTTTGCACCTACGATGTTTTTGTGGTGCTACATTTTCTTGGTTGGTTGGTTGGGATGGAAGTGGTGGTTTTATGCACCTACGTTAATTTGTGGTGCTCCGTTTTTTGGTTGGTTGGTTGGGATGGCAGTGGTGGTTTTATGCGCCTACGATGTTTTTGTGGTGCTACATTTTCTTGGTTGGTTGGTTGGGATGGAAGTGGTGGTTTTATGCACCTACGTTGATTTGTGGTGCTGCGCTCTCTTGGTTGGTTGGTTGGGTTGGAAGTGGTGGTTTTATGCACCTACGAAGTTTTTGTGGTGCTGCATTTTCTTGGTTGGTTGGTTGGGATGGTGGTTGGTTGGTTTTATGCACCTACGATGTTTTTGTGGTGCTGCGCTCTCTTGGTTGGTTGGTTGGGTTGGCCGTGGTGGTTTTATGCACCTACGTTGTTTTGTGGTGCTGCGTTTTTTGGTTGGTTGGTTGGGTTGGAAGTGGTGGTATTTTGCACCTACGATGTTTTTGTGGTGCTTTGCTCTCTTGGTTGGTTGGTTGGGATGGAAGTGGTGGTTTTATGCACCTAGTATGTTAAAGTACTTTTTTGGTTGGTTGGTTAGGATGGAAGTGGTGGTTTTATGCACCTACGTTGGTTTGTGATGCAAGAATTTTTTTTACACTGATGCGTTTTTTTACACCGATACATTTTTTTACACTCATGCGTTTTACACTGATGCGTTTTACACTCATGCGTTTTACACTGATGCGCTTTACACCGATGCGTTTTACACTCATGCGTTTTACACTGATGCGTTTTTTTACACCAATGCTTTTTTTTACACCAATGCGTTTTTTTATGCATCGATGGGCTCCTTACGCCGTTGGTGTCAAGCCGATGGGCTCCTAACATCGATGGTGTCATGTTGATGGGGTCACTACGATGGGCTCCTATCATCGATGGGGTCATGTCGTTGGGCTCCTTACATCGGTGGTGTCATGTCGATGGTGTCATCGCTGGACTGTTACGCCGCTGGGTTCCTCAGTCGATGACATGCAAGATTTCGGCGTTGTGTGTCACCGCTGGACTGTTACGTCGCTGGGTTCCACAGTCGTTGGCATGCAAGATTTCGGCGTTGTGTGTCAACGCTGGACTGTTATGTCGCTGGGTTCCGCAGTCGTTGGCATGCAAGATTTCGGCGTTGTGTGTCAACGTTGGACTGTTACGTCGCTGGGTTCCGCAGTCGATGATATGCAAGATTTCGGCGTTGTGTGTCAACGTTGGACTGTTACGCCGCTGGGTTCCGCAGTCGATGATATGCAAGATTTCGGCGTTGATACATCGTTGTTACTGGGCAATTTCAGCGTTGCTATGTGTTCATATGCTAGTTTAAGCACGTGCTTTGTGTCATTGTATCATGTGATAGTTCTTTCTGGTAGGCTTGCATCGTTGTAATGGGCCACGGCTAAATAGAGACGTTGTTCATAAGTACTTGACTACATATGTGACGTATATTGCATATGGAGGCAAGGGGCTTGTGCGCGACCAGCCTGTTTGGCGGTGTCGGTCTCCAGCCCGTTCCGAACACAGAGAGCTGCGATGCAAGCTTTTTGTTTAAATGACTAATATTCTGTTTAAGTTTTTAGCAGGTGAGCAGTTGCTGAGATGGAGAGAGATTCGGTGTGGGGCGGGGAGCTGGTGAGATGGAGAGAGACGGCGGGACGAGCGTGGGCTGCTGCTGGGAGAGAGAGGAAGAGACCTGCGAATCTACACACATGCATACATGTCAAATAAAATATGGATATAATTAAATGTATATGTTAACGAAAATATATATATCTGTAAAAAAATTTTTTGAGTTTTATTTCTATAATACTAATACCCTTGTTTTTTTATTTGCTGATTTATTTTTTCTTGAGAATTTTTTTTATAATGTATGTTTGGAATGAAAATTGTTGGAAACAGTAATAGTGATTATTATATTTTAATTTTTTCCGAAAGAGTATAATTAATATACTTTACAAAAAAAAATACAATGAAATTAAGGTGAAAAGAAAACAGATAAATACATTGGTTTATATATATTTTATTTACATAATTAGTAGTATAGAATAGGGCATACTGGGACTGGGTTCTGGGTGTGGTGCCGGTGCCGGTGTCCGCCATCTTGGATTGTGACGTCACGGCGGCCATCTTGGATGGTTGTGACCTTGACCTTTGACCTTGACCTTGACCCCGGCGGCCATTTTGGATCCGCCATCTTGGATCCGCCATTTTGGATGACGTCATTTTTTTCTCGAAAATTCCGGTGATGTGTTTTCCGCCATATTGGATGATGACGTCACCGTTGCATTTTCCGTTACGGCCGCCATCTTTAACTTTTTTATTTATTATCCGATTTTAATGAAATTTTTTTTAAAAAATATAAAAAAATTAATTTAATAAAATTTTAATAAATTATGTATAAAAAATATATTTTTAGTACACGGAGTTTGGAGTCCTCGGTTCGAACCCGGTGAGGGCAAAAAAAAAATAAAAATGGCGACCGATCCTTCCTCAATGGTGGGTGCTAGCAGACTGACCCCCACCACTTTTACCAATGCATATACGAACTTACACCCCCCCCCCCCCTCACCACCCCCCCCTTCCTAAAAAAATTATTTTTCTCGCACATGACGACCAACCCCTCCCCTTTTTTAATTTATTATTATTTTTTATCGTAATAGTCACCCTCCTCCACCACTACTCTAGTTTTTTTCCACTCCCTCCCTCACTTTACCGCCATTCCCACCCCTACCCTCCTCCTCACCCCTATTCTACCTTTTAAAGTATAAATACCGGCCGCAGGACCCGGGAGCCGTCAGTTTTTTGCTTCAGTTCCTCCTCCTCCGCTACCGAGTACTTACTTCGTTCCGCGGAGACGTCCGTCGACGCCGAGTACTTACTTCGTGTCGCGGAGACTGATGTTTAATTTTTTTTCACATAATAAAATAATCATGGTTTCGCTTGCTGAAATGCATGATTTCATCGGTGAACTAATCACAGGATATGAAGGGATGTCGTTCGATCAAATTCGACAGTCACTAACTGCTACCATCATAAGTACCCTCGAAGCATTTCCCGGATGCGAGGAATTCATCCTGTACCTACACCACCGCATCCTGTGTACGGTGGAGGCGGCCATAGAGCTACAGCAGCAGCAGCAGCAGCAGCAAGACGCACAAGACTCCGGCATCGAAGAGTGAGGTGCCATCGTCGAGGCATCCTCGTAACAACATGTCGACGACGGGTGACCGCGTCGACGAGGGTCATAGTCGAAGCCCATCGATGTCGCCATCGTCCGACACGTTTTGGACATCTTTCGCAGAGGGGCCGTGGCAGCCGCACGTCCCAAACGAGGACGTCTCAGCCGTCGTGACGCGACAGCTGCCCCGGAGATCGTCAACGTGGTTCGCCCAGAGGACATCTTCTATCAGGTACCCAGACTTTGTCGACCACGTCGACCACGTCGACGACGACGACGACGACGACGATGACGAAGATGTCATCACGTGGTGCTGGGACCTCTGTCCGGACCCACGCCCTCACGAGACTGAAAAGTGTACCTTGTTCGACATCGGTCAAGAAAACTATTCTTTCGTACGATCAGGACAGCAGTGTGTTCAATATCAAGTGTTTTATTACGGTTCCACTACCGACGTGTTCACCACTGAAATTACGTATTTTGAAACGTGTCGCGACGACATACACTTTAGGCTTAAATGGGATTCCAAGGATCCCTTCGGTACCGTGAAACCTATAATTGCATATGACTGTACGAACCCAAATTGTGTAATCAAACTATGCCATCCGCAAGCGTATTTTCCGTGTTCGATTGATGAACTAAAGACATCGAAAATCGGTAATCGTAAATATCGCTACAGTGAACAGTGCGGTGGACTAAAATATTGTAGGTACATGTACCACGATGATTTAGGTTATTGTTCAAAGTTTGAGACACCTTGCTGTCGTGAACTGTGTCCCGTGGCCAGATCAAAACTATTGTGCGACGCTAACTTTAACGCGGCAAAGCATATTCATAGGCAATGCAAAATTCAACCGTCATATATTTTATAAATATTATTATTTTGAAGTTGTATATTTTATGCAGTGAATCTTTTTAATCAAAACGTGAACGAAGAAAAAAAAATTGCCATGTTCTTACAATTATTTGTTTTTTTTTGCACCTTTGTAAAAAAACTTTGTAATCAAGAAATATTTTTTTAAAAATGTATATCTACAAAACTAAATTAAAATTCTTATAATGTTTTTGATGTTAAAGTATGTATTAAAAAAACTTGTTAAACAAATGAATATAAAAAAAAATCTACGTCTAAACGGCACGAAGAAGGTACTTGGTAGGGGGGAGGGGGAACTGGGGCAAAAACTAATGTGTGAGCGATGTATATATATGTATGTATGAAACGCAGAGAAAATAAAATGGAAAAAAAATTTTTTAATGTTTGTGTTTTATCATATTAATAAATCCTCCCAAGTCACTATACACACATTGTTTTTAAAAACAAAAAATTATCTCTTCATGTTTATACTTGAAAAAAAATTATACATATTTATACTTGGAAAAAAAAATTATACATCTTTATACTTGTAAAAAAAAATTATACATATTAATACCTGTAAAAAAATTATACATCCTTATACTTGTAAAAAAAAAATAATTCTTTATGACTCTATACATGTAAAGAAAAAAATAAATTCTTTATTACTTTATACTTGGAATAAATATTAAAAGTTATTCTTTATAAAATAATTTTTGTAATATATTGTTAGCACGTGGCGACCAGCACACGTGTCCTTGAAGAGGACGTTAGGTCTCTGCACCCAGCGCCGGGTCCCACGCTCCGGCGAGCCACATGGAGGGGGAAGATGCACCTTCATGGGCCAGGGGAGAGGAGGGAAATTTTTGCAAACTAAGATTCCCACCACCCCCACCCCGCCTCCTTCGCCGCGGCCAGGGGGGCGCTAGGCCCCCACCACATGCCACAGGCGCTGTGGAGGGGGTAAAAGTCGCCTCACTGTCCGGCCGACCGCGTAACGGAGCAGCCGCGCTTCTCGCACGCTCCCCGCATGGCGCATGTATACACGTACAGAAATAAAAAAAAATAGATTTTATTACATACAAAGTTTTATTTATACAAAATATGTTTTACACACACAAGTTTTCATTTAAAAAAAAAAACTCATTATTTTAAAATATCCTTTTCATCAATCCACGAGTCAAACTCTGGTCCATGATGCAACCATCCTATTAAGGCCTTACCCTTTTTACGCCGTAACACTTTTTCAACGAGAAAAGTATCTGGATATTTAGTTTTCATAATCTCTTCTCCATAAAACGCCCCTGTTATACGTTTTCCTTTCAGATCCTCGAGAAAATAAGTACGCGGATACGTATTTTTTATTCTACATACACGAAATAGTTCACCAGTCCAATTCCCCTTGTAAGGTCTGTGTAAATTCCGCGATTTTTCGAAATCCGCACAATGTCGCCGATATTCGCTTTTTTCTTTCGCGAATCTAGCATATTCGTCTTGGAGTACACAGTTCGAAGCAGTCGATTGTCCTTTACGTCCTTTGGCTTCATTTTCGTGGTAGAATGCACAGTAGAATTGTATTCTCGCACGAGTTTAGGAAGTAAACTCAGCCACTTGTAATTACCGTTCGCTGTAAAATTCCTATACAGTTTATTCTTCATCGTACGAATCACTCGTTCTGCCATTGACGCTTTGACACCGCTAAACGTAGAATAATGCGTAATGCCAAACTTTTTCATCAGTGCCTTGAATGATGCATTGTAGAATTCTTTCCCGTCGTCCGTCTGCAGTATCGAAGGTCTTCGTTTATGTTTCAAAATATCCGCCATGGCATTCGTAACTTCCACGGCGGTTTTCCGTTTTAAGGGTCTAGCCCACAGGAACTTTGAATAAGTGTCTATGACTATGAGAATGTACCTGTAGCCCTTGTTCACACGCGAATACTCAATCATCTCGATCAGGTCAGACTGCCAATTGTCGTCTAATCCTTTGATTTTTATTTTTCGTCGCGGATAATTACGTCTTGCGGGTTTATGCAACTCGCCCGCAATGGCAAACTTTGACATGATCACTATTCAATATATCCCGCTTCCCGTAATTCTTCAAGTATGGAAGTGATTTCGTTGCTGTGCGAATTATTTCCCACGCTCTGAGATGCCTGTAGCAGTCTAAGACGATCAACTATTTCATTGGGGTCGTCATAATATACATAGTCCAATTTTCTACCAGTGTCGAGTTTATAAATTCCGGCCCCTTCGATGTCTAAGAAAAGACTAGCTATCAAAGGATATTTCTCATGTTCATAATCTTTGAATCGACCTGTTTTCGGGTCATTTTTCGCGTAAACGGCGTTGGAAGCATCTAGCAATCTTCTATATTTTCGCAAATCAACCTCTGAATATCGCCGCGGTTTTTTACGAAACAAAAGTTCGCATAATCCGCGAGTAAGTTTTATCACCTCTTTGCCACATTCAATATTATCGCCGGACACGAAATGTACTTCCTTCGAACCAAGGACCCATTTACTACCTCGTTTATGCACGCCATACGTCGCATCGCTGTTTCGAGGCACAGAGGAGGCCAGGTACTCGCTAGCGAGAGGACCGACTTCGAAACCTTTTTTATTTCGAGGTTTCTTCCTAAGAGTTCGACCGACACGAACTTCGTCTTCGCTAGTAGATACGTTGGTATCGTCTGTTAATTGTGGACTTCGCTTTCGTTTGCCCGCGGACGTAGTTGACGGCTCCTCTTTTATTTCGATTTTAGTCGGTTTCTCGTTTTCGACGCTCCCTCGCCTGGCTATGAAACTATCCAGACGGGCACTCAAGGGCTTCAATTTTTCCTCTCTTCGAACCTCGTCGCTTAATCTATGTTGCTTGGCGAGCAAGTACTTTGTTCGTATGGCCTCGATGACATCGTGCAGTTGCTTAGCCAAATCGGTGTTAACATCCATACTGTTTATCTCGAAGCACCTTTAGACACCAGACGTGAATTAAGTTTTGACAGAAGCGACTTTAGGTCGTCGCGTCTTTGTGCATTCGAAACTTCGATCATGTCGCGAATTCGAGAATCGGAAGCTTCCACGCGCTGGTCTATGGCTACGAGGTACACTATTATTTCATCTTTTGCGCGTTTTATTTCTTGGCCAAGTAGCGAAATGTATTTACGTATTTCATCATCGTGTTTCACGGTGCATAGTTCGGTACGCGGAGCTCGACTGCTACGTCCAAATTTCGAAATGCTATGATTCATGTTTGACGATAAACTGATCGAAACCCTGTCTGTACCTTCCCTTATATAGAGGCCAGTCCTTTACAATGACTAGAAATCCGTTTTCTTCTTTCCAACACAAGGAACACATGTCTTTAAATTCCTGAAACGACATGTCGGTGTTTACGTGATCATCGTAAGCGTGACGTAAATTAAGTTCGTCCATGCGAAACAAAACTATGACATTCGCATTATCACGCAGCAAATGTTTGGGTATTCTACCGTACGTCTGACACAGGTATACGCAGTCTACCTTGGCGTGTCTGCCCATGGAAAAGTACTCTTGTATTATGCCTTGTTTCTCACAAGCCACATCATCGAACACAAACACGGAATTAGGCTTTGCCTCGTCGGTAGACACCACATCGGTATTATCGCTAAACGGAAAATACTCCAGACCATCCACCGAGCGTAGAACAGTGGCCAAGCGCTGGTACTTTGGCTGTTGCAACGACTTGGAATACAAGTAAACGTTCTCGAACCGAAGACCGTTTGGCTCCTCCAGTAAACTCAGTAAAACACACGTCTTGCCGCAGTTTGACGGTCCCGCTATGATGCAACGTACGGTGGACGGTAATAATATACCATGTCGTGATTCACGACCGACAGTTTCATCGTCTTGCGTAATGCACACTGGCAAACAAACATCTTGCTTGACGACCTCCATCGTACTGACGTAAATTCTATAAGAGCAATCGTATTTATTGATTTTAGGTCAGTTGCATGTAATGTCTCGAAGAGGCAGGAACAAAAAACACATCGGCGCGGGACTCGTAAACTCGCTGATAAACAATCTACCATTCGAGCTACACATTCCCGGCTACAGATTTTGCGGTCCCGGCACGAAACTAGCGAAAAGGTTAGCTCGCGGTGACGTGGGCATTAATTCTCTCGACGAAAAGTGCAAGCAGCACGATATCGCATATTCATTAAGCAAGGATCTGGAATCTAGGCACAGAGCAGATCAGATACTGGCACAGGAAGCCGAGGTAATAAGCAAATCGCCGGACGCGGGACTAGGAGAGAAAATCGCGGCCTGGAGCGTATCTAAAATCATGAAGGCAAAGACGAAATTAGGAATGGGTGCTCGTCGCCGGACCAGGTCTCGCAAGACCAAGAAGCGCAAGATACAAAGACCCAATAATAAAAAGGGAGGGTTTTTACCGCTGCTGGTGCCTGCTATAGGTGCACTAGGCGGGATCGCAGCAGCCGCGGCAAATATGTCTAGAGCAGTCAACACTAGCAAGAACCAGAAAAATCAATTAAAGGAAGCACATAGACATAATTCAAGCATGGAAGCCATTGCCATCGGTAAAAAAAAAACGGCGCAGGACTGTACTTACGACCTCACAAGGCAGGCCGGGGCATGAAAAAGAAACGTGTAAAGAGAAAATCCTAAGTTCCCTACCGAAACGACCGCTCACCAACGTAGATTTAATAAAGTACGCACACAAACTTAAAATACCAAATTTCCGCGGCGTGTTTATGCGAGACACTTTGCCCAGCAAGCCAAAGACACGTGAGTGTGCCATAATTAATTTAGACACGTCGGCGGGTCGCGGCACGCACTGGGTGGCGTACATAAAGTCTGGAAAAAAAGCAACTTACTACGACAGTTTCGGTAATTTACGTCCTCCGCCCGAACTTAGGCGGTACCTGGGTCGGACCACTGCGATGTTTTACAATTACGAAACGGAACAGAGGCCTAATCAAACAAACTGTGGTCACCTGTGCTTGAGATTTCTGACCAAATATGAATTATATAAAATAAACGTACAGTAGCGAAAAACAATCAGTCATGTCCGTAACACTCATATTGACAGGTCGTAGCTCGCAGCTACGAGCCACATTCTACCCGCCTCTGGATTTAGTCGGGGAATGGTGTATCGGACTCGTAGATTTTCAAACTTATAATGCCATACCTAATATCGACGAGGAAAACTGCAAAATGTGCTTCTTGAAAAGTGATGGAACAACAGCTCGGGAAGTTGCCATACCTACCGGCGCATACGAGTTGAGCGATATTACAAATTACATCAAGCAAGCCCTGTCTCCAAACACAATATTCGAATTGCGAGATAATCCAAACACGCTACAGTGCGAACTTTACTGCAGTGAAAATGTCGACTTTACGAAACCTGGCACCATAGGTACCATGCTCGGATTCGAACCGAAAATATACGCAGCCAAGACCTTGCACGTCTCCACGCGACCTGTAAATATCATGTCGACAAATGTAATACGCATAAACTGTAATTTGGCAAGTGGAACGTACCTCGACGGAAAACTAAACAACATGGTACACGAGTTTTCGCCAACGGTTTCGCCCGGATATAAACTGGTCGAAGTACCGCAAAGTATCATTTACGCCCCTGTGCTCGCCAAAACAGTACACGAAGTGGTAGTGGACATTGTCGATCAAAACGATAAACTAGTAAATTTTCGAAACGAAGAAATTACACTACGTTTACACTTGAGGCGATGGGACTGATTTTCAAGACCTATAAATCAAATAAGCGACACGAACCCAGGACCAGTCTGTTGCGAGGCCGCGGCGCGTTAACACCTCTTAACGTTAAGTATCTCCGTAGTTTAGGCTACAAAGTTCACAAGCATGGAAGATTATTTAAACGTGTCAGAAAAAGCACAGTTTAGCGACGATGTAAATAAATTTGAATATCACTGCTACGCACCCTACCTCCAAGGGCCGTACATGCCCGGTAGGGAAATACGCATCCCGGTACAGAAACAAGACGTATATACTCTACCCTGCCAGTCGTTTATTCGTATAAGAGGCACGCTGACAAAAGCGGACGGAACACATCCCACAACTGCATATTTCGGACGAAACGGAATATTACATTTATTCGAGCGAGTTATTTTCGAATTGAATAATATTGCGATCGATGAATCGTGGGACTTGGGCATTACCGCCACGATGAAAAATTACCTGTCTCTAACACCGAACGACCTGAGCGCGACCAAAATCGCAGGGTTTGGAATGGAACCCGATTTCAAAATTCCCATCTACGAATCTGGAAAATTCGAAGTTAGCATACCGCTTTCGATGCTTCTCGGCTTCGCGGAGGATTACAAGAAAATATTAATTCAAGCCCGCCAAGAACTCGTGTTAATTCTAGCGACATCGCACCTGAATGCCGTCGTGGGAGCACCCGGAAACGACCCCCAGCCGGTCGCAGTCACCGTCACGAGCACCGAGTGGTTTGTTCCGCACATAACCGTCAGCACGAAAGAAAGAGTCAGACTTTTAAGTTACGTCAAAAAGGACAAGACGGTCGAAATTGCGTTCAGGAGCTGGAATCTCGTAACGTGCCCCTTACTGACCCAGAATAGACGCAATCACTGGGTCGTCAAGACGTCGAGCAGTACGGAAAAACCTAGATATATAATATTAGCTTTGCAGACAGACAGACAAATGAACTTGAAAGCCGACAGATCGGTGTTTGACCACTGTTTTATGGAAAATGTAAAATTATTTTTAAACAGCGAAAGTTACCCGTACGTGGACATGAACATTGATTTCGAAAATGGCGGTATTTCATTACCGTATCACATGTACACGCAGTTCCAATCTTCGTACCACGGACGAGAATCGCACCCGATTCTGAGTCCAGACACCTATAAAACATTAGCTCCGCTAATCGTATTTGACGTGAGCAAACAAGACGAATCGATTCGCAGTTCTATGATTGATTGTCGATTGGAAATTTCCACGAAAGACGACGTACCGCCACTCACAACGGCGTACTGTCTAATCCTACACGACAGAGTAATTAATTACGACGCGTTTTCAGGTCTCGTGAAAATATTAAACTAGATATAAATACGTCTGCATGTATCATCCCATCATCAGTCGGTTTCAGAATGTACTGCAACCTGCAAGGTTTCCAGAGCCAAAATGGATTCGTGCTCAAGGAAATTGGCGTCACTCACGACGGTCGGACTCGAACCCGCAGCTTCCGACCCCCGTATCCGTGGAAACTACTAGACGAAAAAAGCAAACGGTCAAACGAATGGTTATGTAAATATTATCACGGACTAGAGTGGGACGAAGGAAAAATTCCGTACCACCAAGTCAAAAACACACTTCAAGATTTACTACTACAAAACGAAATAATCTACGTTGCCGGACCCGAACAGAAGAAATGGCTACGAGGGCTGTGTGACGACGGAGCAGCTGAAATCGTAGATATACAGACCGACTACGGCTGTCCTTCCCTGCGCAAACTCTGTGCAATGTACGAAGCCAAGCATCCAAACGACAAGTTTGAACGTGTCTGTGCCTGTTCAAACTCGCAGCTAATGCAGAAATGGCACGCGCAGCAGTGCGAATAACTTTTTTTTTAAATATTGGCAAACCCGATTTTTTTTATTTGTCAAATAGTGGCACACCTGAATTTTATTTTTTTACTATAAATAGCTCGACACTCGAGCTCTATCAATCAGTTGACGTTCGGACACGATGACGCCATTCCACCCGGAAACCGAGTACCTGAGTGCGAAACCAGACTACAGCTGTATTGAATACAGTTTCCTGGACGAAGAAGAAAATTTACGCACGTATACGGAAATATGTTACGGCGGAGTATTACATTTCCTAATGGCTCATTCACCACGCAGTCATGAGCCATCACAACAACAAATAAACTGTTGCGGAGCGGAAAAGTGCGTCGTGTTTAACCTCAGACCAACAACCGTTCTTCCATGCACCAAGGAAGAAATTCTCGGTACAACTCTACACGTATCCGACTGCACGTCAGAAGACTGTAGCGGTATCGACCCCGGCACCCCGGGCTGCAGTGAGCAGTCCAAACCCGAGGTTTCGAAGCGCAGCGACCTGTCCAAACTCGTCGCTTCGAAGCGCAGCGACATGTCCAGACCTGAACTCAAGACTAGGACTCGTCGTCGGCCCTCTCCCAGACTCGAACCGGCAACTCGGCGCCGCAGCACCAAGAAACGTGGATTCAGCGTCGATACGCCGCAGATCTACAGTGATAATGCTACGGACTGTTACGAATTTGATTCTGTAAAAACCATTCGTACCGCCCTGTGTTCTGTACTCTCTGCCTTGCTAGATGTTTTGAAGTAATAAAAAAAAATTAAAAAAACTATTGTAATGACTTTTTATTTATTTCCCCTTCCGTTTAAAAAAATAGTAATTTGATATTGAAAAGGTAATCATAAAATTAAAAAAAAAATGATAATTTACAGTCAGATATTTAAATATGACACTGTTGAAAATAACCTAATCTACAAAGTTTCATAATATATAAATTTTCAATAACTTAATAAATTTTTTCCTTTGGAGCAAACCGAGTATCGTGGTGAATCTTCCAGCTGCCAGGAGCTGAGTGAATCTGATTGGCCAGTGGATATCCCCACCATGCCGTCGGCCCTAGGCGGGGATTGTCAGCCGCCCTCCCGATTCCCGCAACATCCGCTCCGCCCACTTTTCCCTCATCCCTTCCCCTGATTGCAAAAAATCGTCCTGACCATGCTGCAGTTTTCGCAGGACCTGATTGGCTAGTGCCTGTGACCAAGGGGGGAATTTACCTATAAATTGGCGTGTGAGACGTCGGGGGCTTCACTTTTGGTCTTGCCGTCGTCACCGTATGTTCCAGTTCGAGCTTCGTTGCGACTCCTTCCACCTCTTCAACTCCAGCAGCTTGGTAAGTACAACTTCTCCGTAAATTTTAACTTTGAAAATTTTGACGTAAATTTTAACTTTGAAATTTTTTCCGAACGTTTCAACTTTGAAATTTTTCCGAACGTTTTCAACTTTGAAATTTTTTCCGAACGTTTTCAACTTTGAAATTTTTCGGAACATTTTTCAACTTTGAAAATTTTTCGTAAATTTTAACATTACGGTTTCGCGTGTGTGTGTACGCCTTCGCTGCGTCCTTCACTCAGTCAGCAAGCCTAACAGCTGGCCACTGGGTGAAGGCTGCTGCTGAGCCAGCTAGTACGTGACGTGGTGATAACACCCGAGCGAGCGCGCACGGCTGACGCGACGCCCGCCGGCTCCCCGGCCAGCCGGCCGGCAGAGAGAGAGTAGAAATAATAAGAGTACGCACTAGGCATAGTAATCATCTGTTTTCCAAAAAATTTTAAGAAATTAATACAATTTCCGTCTCGTAATTTTTCGAGTGTATTTATTATTTTTTCACGTCCAAGATTGGTACTGTTTAGATGATGTGTGCGAGTGGAACTGGTTTAGATGTTACGTCTGCGTTAGATTCAGTATTAATATTTTACAGTCGTGATTAATTTTTTTTCTAGTCGAAATTATTAGAGCCATCAGTTGCAGTATATTATATTTTGAAATAATATTTTTGTTTCGCCTGGCATACATGTTAGTTATTATTCATGCATGGACGTCTTAGCTTGAAACAAGATGGATGTCGTGTACACCCGTGTCCTACCGACGGGGGCAGCGCGCGCAGAGCGTGCCCTCCCCCCCCACCCTGCTTCACCACTCCACCCGTGGTGCACGGAGCGATGTTTCCGCCGCGCCGTGCGGCTTACGTCTGGCTAGTTACCGCGCACCGCCGCATGGAGCGCTCAAGTCGTCCTGCCTGCCCCCTCGCCGGGCCCAAAAAAAAAAAAAATAACAGATGCACGCGCACTTGCTATCATAATCAAATAGAAAAATAAATTTGTTTCATAATCAAATACAAAAATATACCCAAAAAAACGAGTAAATTACTATTGTAGTACATTTCGTAAAAAAAAAATATTGTATGTGTTGCAGGTATTCAGTGCTTCTCCTTGCGTCGAGCTACTCCCCAGTGTGATCCGCTTGGAGAACGCCTGTCTGCCCTCTGGAGTCCTGCACCGTTCCTCTTCGATTCCGGTCAGTACATAAAACATAAAATTTTGACGTCAGTGTCTTTGCGCTGTCTTGAAAAAATTCCGAGTGCTAAGCCAGGTGGTCTCTTTTCTATGTTACAGGTTACAGTGTGCTGTACGACGTTCCAGCCCTCCTCGTTGTGCGTGCGTGCAGTACACACAGAGTCGTTCCTGTGTTCATCTGGTAAGTGGAATTTAATTATTTTTATGCGTATGTAGTTGTTTCTGCGTGCGTGTAGCTGTCTTTATGCAAGTGTATTTTGTTTGTGTGTAGGTGTGGTTGTATTGATGCACATGTATTTTGTTTGTGTGTGTGTGTGGTTGTATTTATGCACGTGTGTGTGTGTGTGTGTGGTTGTATTTATGCACGTTTATTTGTTTGTGTGTGTGTGTGTGTGTGTGTGTGCGCTCGTGGTTGTATTTATGCACGTTTATTTGTTTGTGTGTGTGTGTGTGTGATAATTATGATGTTCTTGTTGCTATAATTTTTCCGTTGGTGTTACAGACTTCATCATGAAGAGGACCGCGTCTGGTGTTCCCGTGGCAGCCGGCCAGCCCTCGACATCGGGAGCCTGCCAGCCCGCCTCCGGAGCCGTCCATCCCTCGACATCGGGGCCAGCACAGGTATGTGCACCAACACCACCAGGGAATGGGTGTGCTTTCTGTGGCAAAGTTTTTACTGCTAGCCGTAGTGCTAGACGGCACGAGAAAGTGTGTGCAGCTAATCCTGGCCGCACTGTTAACAACCAGTGCCATACTTGCGGCATGACAATAAGCCGCAAGGACAGTTTGGCCCGCCATATGCGAACTTGCGAGGGCACCGTCGAGCACAGCTCAGGCTCGAGGTGCATTCACTGCGGGCAGCAATTTGAACATAGCCACCATGCCAGACGCCACGAGAAGAGCCAGTGCCAGTTCAATCCCGACCGCATTACATTTACATGTACGAAATGCCAGGGAGAATTTATGCGTAAAGATACGCTGTTTGTGCACAGCAAGACGTGCAAGGGCCTGGCTCCTCAGGTCGCTAAGAGACGGCGCACGGACGCGACCTCTGGCCTGCAACAGCCCGGCTCCAGCACTCGTCCGCAATACGTGGCGAGTGTGCCCGACCAGGCACAGGCAGTCTTGGAGGCGCAAGCGCCTGACCAGGCACAAGTAGACTTGGAGGCAGGAGGTACCGGGTTCGTTGAGGTAGAGACTGCGTTCCGCAGAAATTTAAAGACGTATGTTGCAGAAAATAATGGTGCGACAAAAGATATTTGTACTTACATGGCCCAAATGAAGAATAACCTAATAAATAAGATAACCAATGAAGTCAATGAAAATGGTCCAGTAAAATTTAATATCTGGCTCGAGTGCGACTATGCAAAGCCTGCTCCCTTCGATGAAGGTGTCGACAAGAGAGCATTCAAGACAAAAAATATTCCCATATATGAGGTAAGAGAAATCGAGGAAGCAATTGATGACAGTATATTGAAAATATGCAAGGAGGAGGAGGACTACGTCAGCAAGGGATCCGGGTGGACTCTGTCTGTTGTGAAGCGAATCCAGCTCCGCTTCAACAAGCTTGTCCCTCTTAGAGTCTCCTCCTACATCGACCTGCCTGCCGCCATCAAGAACAGGAAAGCAGTAACCAACCCCAAGAACTTGGACAACATGTGCTTCAAGTGGGCCATACTTGCGCGATATGTGGAGGGGGTACATGCTGAACGTGTGGACAAGAGGTACCACGACCTGGAGGGAAAATTCGATTTTTCAGGACTCGAGTTCCCTACCCCCCTCCACCAAATCAAAGTATTCGAACGGAACAATCCCGATGTTTCCGTCAACGTCTACAGCATTGACGAGGACAACAAGATCGCGCCGGTGCGTGTGGGGAAGGAGGAAAAGCAACACCATTTCGACCTCCTCATGCTGACGAGCGAAAACAACTCTCATTTCTGCTTTATAAAAAATTTCTCAAGACTCGTCCGGCCTCAGATCACAGCCCATCATGCGAATATACATGTCTGCAAGAGGTGCTTCACCTATTATGATGACCAGCACCGAGTTTCAGGACTGTCAGGGCAGCAGTGTCTCGACGCACACAGAAAATTCTGCAAAACCCATGCTCCCGTGCGCGTCGAGATGCCTAAGCCAGACAAGAACGGCCAGCCCCCAGTCCTGGAGTTTAAAAACTATCACCACATGTCCAAGATGCCCATTGTTGCATACGCAGACTTTGAGGCCATGCTCGTGCCCGTACAGACATGCCAGCAGGACCCCCAGCAGTCAAGCACTCATGCGTACCAAAAACACGAGGCATACAGCTATTGTATCTATGTAAAAGTCGACAATAGCGTGATCCCAGCCACCCTCACTTCCTCGCTGCCACAAGAGCCGATTCTGTACAGGGGTCCCGATGCTGAGGCAAAATTCGTGGAGACCATTGTCGACATTGGTAAAAAGGTTAAGGACGTATACGAGACAAGCCTGCCAATGACGTCGCTGATGGCACAGGAGTATGCCAGCTTCGCCGCAGCCCATCAGTGCTGCTACTGCAATGCGGTATTTACCATGGGTAATTACAAGGTCCGAGACCACGACCACTTCAGTGGGAAGTACCTTGGCGCCGCCTGCAACAGCTGCAATCTTCTGCGCAGGCGGCCCAAGAAACTCGTGGTTTACTTCCACAATCTGGCCTATGATGAGAAGTTCATCATCAAGAAACTGGGCTACGACAATAAAGAAATATTCATTATCCCCCACACGCAGGAAAAAATGATTACCTTCTCGAAAAGTCTGGGCAACAAATTCTCTGTACAGTTTGTCGATAGTTTCAGGTTCATGGCTCACAGTTTGGCGTCCCTTGCCTCGTACCTGCCAGCCGACCAATTCACGGACACCATGAAATTTTTTACTCGTGACGAAATGGCCCTCGTCACGAGAAAAGGTGTTTTCCCGTACGACTATGTTTCCAGCTGGGAGAAACTGGACGAGCCGCAACTGCCACCACAAGATAGCTTTTATAATATATTGAATGACTCGCACATAACTAATGATGATTACGAACATGCAAAGGCAGTGTGGGAAACATTCGGCTGCGTGACCCTGGGCGACTACAGTGACGTCTACCTCAAGACAGACGTGCTGCTGTTGACTGACGTGTTTGAAAACTTTCGTCGACTGTGCCTGCAGACGTACGGCCTTGACTGCAGCCATTACGTCAGCGCACCAGGGTTCGCGTTCGACGCAATGTTGAGGCAGACGGGGGTACGACTTGAGTTGATGATAGATTACGATATGTACATGTTCGTCGAAGCTGGGATCAGGGGTGGGGTCGCGCAAGTGATAAAGAGACACTGCAAGGCGAACAACATCTGCCTGCCCCAAACCTACGATCCCAGCCAACCATCAACTCATGTTGCGTACCTTGACGCCAACAATCTGTATGGGTGGGCCATGTCGTTGCCTCTTCCAGTCAGCGGCTTCAAGTGGGTGGGCGCTGATATCGACGTGATGTCGATACCTGACGAGGGGCAGACGGGCTACATCCTTGAAGTCGATGTGGAGTATCCGTCTGCCCTCCACGAGGACCACAAAGATCTACCGTTCCTGCCCGTCAGCCAGTGCCCACCCGGATCGCGTCAAACTAAATTAATCACAACACTGGAATCCAAAGAAAATTATATAATTCATTTTAGAAACCTGAAACAGGCCATCCAGCACGGACTGAGACTCAAGAAGGTGCACAGAGTCCTTGAATTCAAGCAGCGTGCCTGGATGGAGCCATTCATCACGAAAAATACGTTGAAACGACAGGCAGCTACAAACGACTTTGAAAAAGAATTCTTCAAGCTTGCCAACAACTCCTGCTTTGGCAAGCTCATGGAAAATAAATTCAAGCGGCAGCGTATGGAACTTGTATGTAGTGAAGGCAGGCTACGTAAAGTTGTGGCAAAGCCAGCGTTCCAGGACCGCACCATCCTTGATGAGTCTCTGACGCTGGTGAGACTACAACAAGAAACCATCTTTCTTGACCGCCCAATATATGCGGGGTTCGCGGTCCTGGACTTGTCCAAGACGTTAATGTATGGGTTCCATTACGACATAATGAAAGAAAAATATAAGGATGACATCACGCTGGCGTACATGGACACGGACAGCTTCATATACGAGATCAAGACGCGCGACTTCTACCAGGACCTGGCCGACGACGCTGCGCTCCTGGACGAGTTTGACACCAGCAGCTATCCCATTGACCACCCCTGCTACTCACCTACGAACAAGAAGGTAGTAGGCAAGTTCAAAGACGAGTGCAGTGGAGTGGCAATGGAGGAGTTCGTTGGCCTAAGGGCAAAGCTGTACACCTACAAATACAATAGTAATATCACAAAAAGGGCCAAAGGTATACAGAAATGCGTGGTGAGAAATAAAATATCGTTTAAAGATTTTCTCGAGGTCCTGGAGCAGCACACGGAGAAGCGCGCGCAAGTCCGGTCCATACGTTCACATAATATGGTCTTGTATACAGAATGCTCAAATAAATTAGCACTAACATGGCACGACGATAAACGCATAATATGCGACGATGGAATTCATACATTACCGTACGGATATATGGCCTGAATATAATTATATTGTCACGTGCACCTAGCCGGTGCCACCGCCATTTCTGTCACGTGCACCTTCAGAGGGGGGAGAGAATCGTAGCTCTTTACATAGAAACAACTCGCTTGGCATCAACTAGTCTTAACTTCATAAAATACTTTACTGTACCTAGGATCATAGGTTCGTCATCCCGTACAGGATGTCTGGTGAGAGCTGAACTAAGGAGATTTTGCAAAATAACATAATACTTAAAATTAAAACAAAGATAAGTCCATACTCACATTTTCCGAAAAGCCTTTCTTGATCGATTACTTAAAACTAACGTAGGGGCCTCTCCTGCCCTTAAAATCCGAACGAACATTACATTTTAAAAAATTATAACTAAACGACTAGTGACAAGGGCCATTGCCTCCGCCCGAAAGCTTGAAGATGACTACATTATGACCTAACTTAAATTAAACGACTCGTGGCCTCTGGCGTCGGCCATAGCTTCCGCCCGAAAGCTTGAATTCCTACATCACGAACGAACTAACAACTCGTGACCACAGGTGAGACGCATAGCCTCCGCCTGAGTGAGCCTGAATTCCTACATCACGAACGAACTAACAACTCGTGACCACAGGTGAGACGCATAGCCTCCGCCTGAGTGAGCCTGAATTCCTACATCACGAACGAACTAACAACTCGTGACCACAGGTGAGACGCATAGCCTCCGCCTGAGTGAGCCTGAATTCCTACATCACGAACGAACTAACAACTCGTGACCACAGGTGAGACGCATAGCCTCCGCCTGAGTGAGCCCCGAGTCACCAATCACTTGCGCTTAAATTCGCGCGCCCTGCCGCGCCTACCATAACAAAAGCTCGTTATTGAAGTCAAATTTACTAAACAACTAACTAGAACATCTGGGAAGACTACCCCCCCTCTACCCCAATGTGCAGGCCACACCGCGCGGCTTGTTACGACAGCGCGCCCCAGTAACTGCGGCCCGTGGCTGCGCCAGCGCGCGGCCAAACAAACAAACAAAATTCTGCAAGCCCGCAGCGCGCCGCGCCGGCCCCGTGCCCCAATTACATGGTCACGCCACTTGCGCTGACGAGTGAACAGAGCAGCCAGCCCAGAGTCCCGTCAGTAAAGTCCCTAAATTTGATTTCAACAACCCTGCAAAATTTCAACCCGCGACATAACCCTCCCCTCACAGAGCTCGAGCCCCATCGAGCTACCTCAAAATTACAAATTGTCTTTTTCCATTAAACCATAACTATAAATTCCTCATTTCACAAAAATAATAATTTTCTTAGTTCCTTGCTGTCTGAACATACATCTAGATTCTGCATAAGATTTATTTTAAAACAACAAGTATTCATAAAATTAAATGTAAAACTTTTATCTGGTTTGTTCTCACAGGAACCTTCAGAGGCTCGAGTTCTCAATTCTAAAAAAATTGTTCTGTTAGTGAAGCTCTCTTTACAAATTAAATTACTGTTCTTAGTTTCTCAGTATTCGTTAAACAATGTGCAAATTCTTGATAATTATTATTATTTTTTTTTTTTCGGTTTCCGTTTATTACCATACTTCTTTCGTTCTTCAAAAAAAATTAAGTGTCCTTACAGTGTTTCAATTAATTAAACTCTTATCTCGTGAAGGTTGGTGCAACTCCTCGAAGTCAGTGTTGTCGAGAAGAGTAGCTCCCTGGGCTGGCCATCAGCAAACACCACTCAACTCCAACAGCTACTGGACTGGCTTCCAGGGCAGCTCACAACTTCTCCCCACATCTGCTTCGGAGTTGTGCCATCCTCATCACGAACAGATTACAATTCTGAAACATCATCAACAGGCATTACCATCACGCCTGACAAATACAAAACTAACTACTAAACTGCAATCGATGGGCAAGGATGCAAACACACAAAAAAATAAAATTAATTAATTCAACTGCTAACATAAATTATCCCACCCTTAGCATAATCTAATCAGGCAAATAATTTGATAGGAAAAACTTAAGGAAGGGAAACATGACCTCCAATGATTTTCCCTACCTCTTGAGTCTTGATCTTCTCTATACAGCAAATAGTCCCCACGAAGTAACTGGGTTGAAGGTCAGTTCACATGACCCACCCATAACCTCTTCTACTCTTCTTTTCTTCTGGGGGCAACCACAATGCCCACCAATCTCTCTCCATGGTGCCGAACCAGCTATCCCATGAGAGTAAACAACGTAGTCAATAGAAGCGCAGAGGGGAAACACCAATCTCTGGCTTGTCGAGTCATAAAACTGCTTTATCTTCTTCTTCTTCTGAGTAAAAATATCTGACTAACCTTGCTTCTATTCTTCCAAACAGTAAAAGTTCATCAGGTATCTTCATGAAAGAAACATTCTAACTAATAATTCTTCATTTTTCTTCTTCTTTATTTCTGTTAGTTGTAATAGAAGGCCATGTTAGGGAGGTTATAGGGAAAAAGAGTGGCCAATTCCCACCCCATCACCCACCTAGGTCATGACTAATTAACTTTTAAACTTTCTATTTCAAACAAATTAAAAAAAAAAACATTTTTTTTTATTCAAACTTTTAAACTATAATTACTTTTACTTCATAACCTCAAAAGCTAATCAATAATTCTAAATGAAATTGTGATTTACTGCATCCTTGTTCCATCCGATCTGTTTGTTTATAACCTTTCTTGTAAAGTATAAAATTTTCAAACATTACTAATTCAAAAAAAAATTAAATTCTGGTGTCCTTTGAGTTACAATTAACTTTACTATTTCTTAGCTTGAAATAATTTAAGTTTTCAGAACTATTTCATTGTCTAATTCACAACACTTAAAAATCAACTCAAAACAACAAATCATCAAAATCAATAAGATCATCTGACCTACCTATCAGTACTGTGAACTTGAACTGTTCGTACACATTTATAATAAGCTATTGTATTTAAATTCCAACCTAAATAAGGTTTTAAAAAAAACTACTAATCCCTCTGTAAATTAAGAAAATTAACTTTAAAAATTAAACTTAAGGTATTAGTTCTTTTTGACAGCTACCACAACTCACTAGTTCCATTACATTACTATAACCTAAAAAGTTCTGTAAATAATGTTTATAACAAAAAAAAACTCCAGTTACTGTCTTCCATAAAAAAAAATAAAACTTTACATGACCTTATTAATCTCCACTTGTAAGTCCATGGCTGCCAGCTTTCTCTTCTCTTGAATCTTCAGTCTTGGCTCTTGTTTCAGTGATCTTGTATCTTGTCTCTCGAACTCTTGTCATCTTGTAAACTGGACTGCTGCTCAGCTAATCTTAAGGAATCTGTAACAGTTTCAAAAATACATGTTAATTTAAATTACATAATTCCTGTTCTTTGGTCCTAAAAAAAACAATTGTATTATTAGTACACATTACCCTGAAACAACATTATTATTCATTGTTTATTACTTAAAAAAAATGCTTTACCATAAAATCCTTTTTTGTTCTTTTCATTAGGCCTATTTATTTTCCTTCTTCTTAATTAAATTCTGCTTCAAATGTTAATCCTAACTTAAGACCTACCATCTATTTATTATTCATTACCTACATTATTTATGTTACCCTAAAATTCCCATAAGTTTCTAATACTTCCTATCAAAGACATTCTCTCTCAAAAAAAATTTACTTATGACTCTTAACTTAACAAACTTAAAAAAAACTTTTACACTAGACTTAATTTATTATTCATTCTTAGTTACTAAATTTCTATATGTAAACTTTAGTACTTACAAACAAAAACTGCCTATTTCTCTCTACCTCTTAATCTCTTTCAATTATTACAATAATAATGTTACCTTGCATCTTTAAACTTTCTTCTTTTCAATTAAATTAGACATCTCATAACAATAAAAATTCTGCCTATACTCTTCTTATGGGTGTACAACCCAACAACAAAATTTCAAATTCTCAAGTTTCCTTATATTTAAATTATGCAATACAAATAACCTCTGTGGTGCCTGTACCCTTTTAGGCCTACCACCTTCTCCTCTCACAGCATGACAACTCTTATTCCTCGGGGTCTGTATTCACTGTTACAAATCAAATATCTCAAAAAAAATTAAAAACAAATTTATTATTTTAAGAAAACAAAAATTTACATTGAATTTACTATGGAGCCTGGAAATCTTAATGTCTCACAGCAGCTAACATGACTAAATCCCATGGAACCCCAGGTTTACATAACCTGTGCCCAAAAATTTAAGCATACCAGGCTTTCTCTGCACTGGTTTTACAGCATCACACACTATTTAGGGCCCCTGATCTGCCATCAGTCCCAAGGAGTTTTCCCACAACCCCTCTCTACACAAGCGCCTACCGCATTCCTCTCAATTGGCTATCGGTTTTACGGCATTCTTTTGGGATCCGACCATCAAGTTAGGGCTAATCGAACACTAAACCTCCATACTTCCAAACTAATGTAAATCAATTAAATTTTCTCTGTAAATTCTAAAAATCAAAAAAAATTATTCCAACATGCCAAAGAAACTTCCAAAAAAAATTCATAATCTTATCTTCAAACCATTAAAATAAAAATAAATAGATTACTCTGTTTTCTCCTTAATAACTGTAAACTGTCAACAAATATCATGTCGTAAATTTTAACTATGCTTACTGACTCTTAATCATAAAATCTCATTTGTCCTAATTAATAAACAACCGATTTCCTTAAAATCTCACTGTATCTCTCACACTCAAACTTCACTGGCTGAATATCTCAATAAATTCAAAAACAATTATCTAAACTCTTAAAGAAACTCCTCCCCAATTATTCAAATTACTTCACCTTATTTTATTTCATTACTTAAAACACCTTACTCAAAAAAAATTAATTAATTATCTAGCTATCTTCCATTATTATTTATTTACCGAACAAAACTTTCTCCTAAATTAATTTAGTAAAATTCAATTTCACATTAGGCAAGTACACTAACTCTCTACAGCAATGTTTCTCATTTCCCTCCTTCCTAACTGAATCCAATCTTACTTAACCTCCAGGGAATTTACCTCACAAAATAACCAAAAATTTCACTGTAGTGCCTATCTGCTATAGGCCCACTACACAGCAAGGGACTCTAACCCCACCAACAAACTTCATTGAAATGGTACCCTATCCCATACAGGATAGCCACTTCGGTACTACCATGGGGAACTCCTGCCCCAAACTACTCACAACTCTCAGGATTCTCCTGACCCTTAATTCCGTAGTCAGCCCATCTCCTATGGTCTGCGCTACAATTCCCTTTCTTCCCAGGGACACAACGCCTCACCTTAGGGTCCCTCGCCCTAATGAAAACATTAATTTTGTCTCTCTGTTCCCTTGGAGTAAATTCCCTCTACACACAAAAACTATCCTTCCCACTTTTCTCAATGCTTATCGATTTTATAGTGTACCTCCTTAATAATGTTTACAAATCCCAAAAAAATATTTTTAAAACCGAGGTAGAATTTAACTAACAAAAACATAAACAACTTACAACGAAACACTTCTAGCCTATACATCATACACTTCTTAAATTAAATTACTTACATACTGAAAGTTCCTCTTCTCCTAAAACACACTTAAATTTAAATTTATTTAACCAATAGTCTATTTTCTTATCGCTAAGTTACCGTACAGCTGATCAAAACAAGGTCACGGCCTGTCCACGTCTCCGTATGAGCCCGTGACGTCACCGAATTCCATCAGGTGCGCCAACCCTCGTTTGCGGTTCCTCCGTTCTCCGCTAGGTCTCAGCACCTCCCCGTCACGTGTTCATTCTGCCACGTCCACTGACGTGTCGTTCTGAAACAACTCTCAACATTTTTCTAATTAAAACAAAACATCACTATAAATTCTATAACTCTCTTTTACATAAACTCTCGTTTTCTCTTTAATTCCTTTCTAACGTTTATCCTTCCCTCGACTGATTTAATTCGTACGTCTCGTCTCCTACGCGCACGAAAACAAAACAAACTTCTCTTGAAAATAATTCCTATTTACGACAAAAAACTTTATTTTAAATTATAATTCTCTTAACCTACAATCTTAAAATGAACTTCAATTAAATTAAACCACTTGCATTATCTCTAATAAGCATTTAACTTATAACGTATTCTCCTCACGTAATAATCCCCGATATAAATCTACAATAAATTCAACGACTTAAAACAACTTATCACTATAAACTTTATCCTTACAAGTATCCTCAAATAAACATCTGTTACGTCAAAAAAAAAATCTCAAAGACTTCCTCCACTATAGACTAAAATTCCGTAATCCTCTCCTCAAGTAAACTCTTAATAACCTGCTATCAGAAGCTGAAACTAACTTAATAATAAACATAAAAATCTACCTCTCTCTCTCTCCAGAAATAGAACCTATCCGGCGAACTCTACCATTTCTGTCACGTGCACCTAGCCGGTGCCACCGCCATTTCTGTCACGTGCACCTTCAGAGGGGGGAGAGAATCGTAGCTCTTTACATAGAAACAACTCGCTTGGCATCAACTAGTCTTAACTTCATAAAATACTTTACTGTACCTAGGATCATAGGTTCGTCATCCCGTACAGGATGTCTGGTGAGAGCTGAACTAAGGAGATTTTGCAAAATAACATAATACTTAAAATTAAAACAAAGATAAGTCCATACTCACATTTTCCGAAAAGCCTTTCTTGATCGATTACTTAAAACTAACGTAGGGGCCTCTCCTGCCCTTAAAATCCGAACGAACATTACATTTTAAAAAATTATAACTAAACGACTAGTGGCGTCGGCCATAGCTTCCGCCCGAAAGCTTGAATTCCTACATCACGAACGAACTAACAACTCGTGACCACAGGTGAGACGCATAGCCTCCGCCTGAGTGAGCCTGAATTCCTACATCACGAACGAACTAACAACTCGTGACCACAGGTGAGACGCATAGCCTCCGCCTGAGTGAGCCTGAATTCCTACATCACGAACGAACTAACAACTCGTGACCACAGGTGAGACGCATAGCCTCCGCCTGAGTGAGCCTGAATTCCTACATCACGAACGAACTAACAACTCGTGACCACAGGTGAGACGCATAGCCTCCGCCTGAGTGAGCCCCGAGTCACCAATCACTTGCGCTTAAATTCGCGCGCCCTGCCGCGCCTACCATAACAAAAGCTCGTTATTGAAGTCAAATTTACTAAACAACTAACTAGAACATCTGGGAAGACTACCCCCCCTCTACCCCAATGTGCAGGCCACACCGCGCGGCTTGTTACGACAGCGCGCCCCAGTAACTGCGGCCCGTGGCTGCGCCAGCGCGCGGCCAAACAAACAAACAAAATTCTGCAAGCCCGCAGCGCGCCGCGCCGGCCCCGTGCCCCAATTACATGGTCACGCCACTTGCGCTGACGAGTGAACAGAGCAGCCAGCCCAGAGTCCCGTCAGTAAAGTCCCTAAATTTGATTTCAACAACCCTGCAAAATTTCAACCCGCGACAATATACATACGTGAACTAATGAGAATGCTATAAAGACTGAATGGTTTTTAATGAATTTTTTTTTCACATAAAAAACCTTATAACATGAAATGTTGAAACTTGCGTCTGTGTTCGTACGTTTCGCACAGGATTCTCTGTCGGGGTCCCAGGCTTCTGCTGTGGTAGCCGAGAAAATGACCTTGACGGGAATCTGAACCGGAATGTGCGAGCACAGAGCCGGTGTTTGCCACTTGCTAGCTACTCATGTACCTGTTGATGATGTTGTACATAGCCTTCACCGTTGGATTTTTCATCGTTGGTTTCATGAGTCCGCTCGTTGTAATTGTGTTGCACCCACACTGTTTCGTGGTGCTCTTTTTTTTTAATTTTTTTGCACCTAGATTTTTTGGTTTTCTGGTGCTATTTTTCCTTGTTTTGTTCATGCACCCACACTGTTTCGTGGTGCTATCTTTTTCATTGATTTTTTTGCTCCTACATTTTTTTGGTTTTCTGGTGCTATTTTACCTTAATTTTTTGCACCCACGCTGTTTCGTGGTGCGTTTTGTTTTGTTCATGCACCTACACACTGTTTCGTGGTGCTTATTTGGTTGGATGGTTGGGATGGAAGTGGTGGTGTTTTGCATCCTCGTTGTTTGCGATGCTACATTTTTTTGGTTGGTTGGTTGGGATGGAAGTGGTGGTTTTATGCACTTACGTTTATTTGTGGTGCTACGTTTTTTGGTTGGTTGGTTGGTTGGGATGGCTGTGGTGGTTTTATGCACCCACGCTGTTTCGTGGTGCGTTTTGTTTTGTTCATGCACCTACACACTGTTTCGTGGTGCTTATTTGGTTGGATGGTTGGGATGGAAGTGGTGGTGTTTTGCTTCCTTGTTGTTTGCGATGCTACTTTTTTTTTGGTTGGTTGGTTGGGTTGGTGGTTGGTTGGTTTTCTGCACCTACGTTGTTGTTTTGTGGTGCTGCGTTTTTTGGTTGGTCGGTTGGGATGGCAGTGGTGGTGTTTTGCATCTTTGTTGTTTGCGATGCTACGTTTTTCTTGGTTGGCTGGTTGGGATGGAAGTGGTGGTGTTTTGCATCCTCGTTGTTTGCGATGCTGCGCTATCTTAGTTGGTTGGTTGGTTGGGATGGCAGTGGTGGTGTTTTGCATCCTCGTTGTTTGCGATGCTACATTTTTTGGTTGGTTGGTTGGGATGGCGGTGGTGGTTTATGCACCTACGTTGATTTGTGGTGCTGCATTTTCTTGGTTGGTTGGGATGGACGTGGTGGTTTTATGCACCTACGATGTTTTGTGGTGCTGCATTTTTTGGTTGGTTGGTTGGGTTGGTGGTTGGTTGGTTTTCTGCACCTACGTTGTTTTGTGGTGCATGCATTTTCTTGGTTGGTTGGTTGGGATGGAAGCGGTGGTGTTTTGCGCCTACGTTAATTTGTGGTGCTACTTTTTTGGTTGGTTGGTTGGGTTGGAAGTGGTGGTTTTATGCACCTACGATGTTTTGTGGTGCTGCCTTTTTTGGTTGGTTGGTTGGGTTGGTGGTTGGTTGGTTTTCTGCACCTACGTTGTTTTGTGGTGCATTACGTATTTTTTTTTTACACTCATGAGTTTTACACTGATGCTTTTTTTTTAAACCGATGCGTTTTTTTATGCTTCGTTGGGCTCCTTACGCCGATGGTGTCAAGACGATGAGCTCCTTACATCGATGGTGTCATAATGATGGTGTCAACGCTGGACTGTTTCGCCGCTGGGTTCCGCAGTCGTTGGCATGCAAGATTTCGGCGTTGTGTGTCAACGCTGGACTGTTACGCCGCTGGTTTCCACAGTCGTTGGCATGCAAGATTTCGGCGTTGTTACATCGTTGTTACTGGTCAATTTCAGCGTTTGTATGTGACATATGCTAATTTAAGCACGTGCTTTGTGTCAATATGGTAGATCTTTCTGGTAGGCTTGCATCGTTGTAATGGGCCACGGCTAAATAGAGACGTTGTTCATAAGTACTTGACTACATATGTGACGTATATTGCATATATGGAGGCAAGGGGCTTGTGCGTGACCAGCCTGTTTAGCGGTGTCGGTCTCAAGCCCGTTCAGAACACAGAGAGCTGCGATGCAAGCTTTTTGTTTGGTTACTAATATTCTGTTTAAGTATTTAGCAAGTGAGCAGTTGCTGAGATGGAGAGAGAGAGAGATTCAGCGTGAGGAAGAGGGGAGAGACCTGGTGAGATGGAGAGAGAGAGACGGCGGGGCGAGAATGGTCTGCTGGGAAGAGAGAGAGAGAGACCTGCGAATCTAAACACACATGCATACATGTCAAATAAAATATGGATATATATATTTAATTGTATATGTTAACGAAAATATATCTGTAAAAATTTTTTTGAACTTTGAGTTTTATTTCTATACTACTAATACCCTTGTTTTTTAAATTGCTTATTTTTTAATATAATTTATGCTTGGAATTTAATTGCTGAGAATAATGTAAAATGATTATTATATTTTAATTTTTTTTTCGAAAGAGTATAATAAATATACTTTACAAAAAAATACAATGAAATAAAGGTGAAAAGAATAAAACAAATACATTGGTAATAATTTTTTTTATTTACATAATTTCATCAGTCGATGACATTGGAAACATTTTCATTTACAAAAAGGAGTAAAAAAAATTAAACATCACTGTAGTAATACGGATGCTCATAGAGCCACAGTTTCAGTAACTGGCTATTACAATGTGCACAGTGGAAACCATTATAGAATTTATCACACTTTTCAATTTGGTTTCCGTACATTTTTAACAGTGTTTTGAAGCCAGGACAGTTGCCTTGTTTACGTAGGTCAATTACATTGCCACTGCACAAATCACTCACAATACGTTTCTGTTCATTACCACGGACGTAAACAACGTCGTCTTCCGGCTCGACGAGATCATGTAGCACGGATGTAAGTTGTTCATAGTCCACATCACCTTCATTCCACGAGAGTCCGTTCACTTCATAGGTCAGACGTCGGTTCTCGCGTTGAGAGAATCTGTCTAGCTTAGTCCAGTCACACGGCGGTTTAAAGATGTATTCGCTAGTCCTGGTTTCTTCACCGCCAATGACGGACGTCACGGACAGTTGCTTCACTACAGGCCCCTTTTGGGACGTAAGACACTGGACGTTGACAAGAAAGAGTGTCATATTGTCATTACTCACAGTTACGCATACGACGAGGCTGGAGTGATGTGGCTAAGATGCTGGCTCTGCAGAATTCCTGGAGTGGTACCTAGATGCCGACTGTGGCACGGCGCTCAGGATCTAGGCTGCTGCTGCCTGCACGCATCTCGTCGCATCTTGCACCACGATTTCATGTGCGGTGTGTCGGGGACGCTGGAGCTTCCTCTGTCGCACTCGGTGCATGGTAGACAGTCTTGGATGTCTGGGTCTAGCTGCAGGTACACCGGCAGGAACTCGTAGACGTATCTTATCTCGTATGGGGCGTAGACCAGGAGAAACTCCTTTGGTAGATAAGGTAACTCCGTCTCCTTATCCAGTGCCGCAAGCGTGCGCACTTTACCATATGCCATGATGGCTGACAAGATCTTTGCTCCGCTCGCACAACAAGCAAACATCGTCTTTCCTTCAGGATGGGAGCGACTGCAAAACTGACGGCTCCCGGGTCCTGCGGCCGGTATTTATACTTTAAAAGGTAGAATAGGGGTGAGGAGGAGGGTAGGGGTGGGAATGACGGTAAGGTGAGGGAGGGAAGGGAAAAAACTAGAGTAGTGGTGGAGGAGGGTGGCTATTACGATAAAAAATAATAATAAATTAAAAAAGGGGAGGGGTTGGTCGTCATGTGCGAGAAAAATAATTTTTTTAGGAAGGGGGGGTGGTGAGGGGGGGGGTGTAAGTTCGTATATGCATTGGTAAAAGTGGTGGGGGTCAGTCTGCTAGCACCCACCATTGAGGAAGGATCGGTCGCCATTTTTATTTTTTTTTTTGCCCTCACCGGGTTCGAACCGAGGACTCCAAACTCCGTGTACTAAAAATATATTTTTTATACATAATTTATTAAAATTTTATTAAATTAATTTTTTTATATTTTTTAAAAAAAATTTCATTAAAATCGGATAATAAATAAAAAAGTTAAAGATGGCGGCCGTAACGGAAAATGCAACGGTGACGTCATCATCCAATATGGCGGAAAACACATCACCGGAATTTTCGAGAAAAAAATGACGTCATCCAAAATGGCGGATCCAAGATGGCGGATCCAAAATGGCCGCCGGGGTCAAGGTCAAGGTCAAAGGTCAAGGTCACAACCATCCAATATGGCCGCCGTGACTTCACAATCCAAGATGGCGGACACCGGCACCGGCACCACACCCAGAACCCAGTCCCAGTATGCCCTATTCTATACTACTATAATTCCATCACCCCTCACATCAGTCGATGACATTGGAAACATTATTTGCAATTGCAATAAGGAATAAAAAAATTAAACATCACTGTAGTAATAAGGATGTTCATAGAGCCACAGCTTCAGTAACTGACTATTACAATGTGCACAGTGGAAACCATTATAAAATTTATCACACTTTTCAATTTGGTTTCCGTACATCTTTAACAGTGTTTTGAAGCCAGGACAGTTGCCTTGTTTACGTAGGTCAATTACATTGGCACTACACAAATCACTCACAATACGTTTCTGTTCATTACCACGGACGTAAACAGCGTCGTCTTCCGGCTCGACGAGATCACGTAGCACGGATGTAAGTTGTTCATAGTCCACATCACCTTCATTCCACGAGAGTCCGTTCACTTCATAGGTTAGACGACGGTTCTCGCGTTGAGAAAATTTGTCTAGCTTAGTCCAGTCACACGGCGGTTTAAAGATGTATTCGCTAGTCTTGACTTCGTCACCGCCAATGACGGACGTCACGGACAGTTGCTTCACTACAGGTCCCTTTTGGGACGTAAGACACTGGACGTTGACAAGAAAGAGTGTCATATTGTCATTACTCACAGTTACGCATACGGCGAGGCTGGAGTGACGTGGCTAAGATGCTGGCTCTGCGAGGATGGCGCTGCGAGGCCGGAGAGCTGACACTACAAGGCTGCGAGGCTGGCCTTGACGGAGACCGGGGCGTCTGGATGCTTGCAGCTGTGACCCCTGGCACTCAGGAGCTAGGCTGCTGCTGCCGCTGCCACGCATCTCGTCGCTTCTTGCACCGCGATTTCATGTGCGGCGTGTCGGACACGGACGACATATCCTTGTCGCACTCGGTACATGGTAGACAGTCTTGAATGTCTGGGTCTAGCTGCAGGTACACCGGCAAGAACTTGTAGACGTATCTTATCTCGTACGGGGCGTAGACCAGGAGAAACTCCTTTGGTAGGTAAGGTAACTCCGTCTCCTTATCCAGTGCCGCAAGCGTGCGCTCTTTACCATATGCTAAGATGGCCGTCAAGATCTTTGCTCCGCTCGCACAGCAAGCAAACATCGTCTTTCCTTCAGGCTGGGAGCTACGGCAAAAACTGAAGGCTTCCCGGGTAGTGCGGCCGGTATTTATACTCTAAAAGGTAGAATAGGGGTGTGGAGGAGGGTAGGGGTGGGAGTGGAAAAATACAAGAGTAGTGGTGGGGGGAGGTTATTACGATGAAAAATAATAAATTAAAAAAGGGGGGGGTATGTTCGTATATGTGTTGGTAAAAGCGGTGGGGGTCATTCTGCCTGCGTCCACCACGGGGGAAGGATCGGTCGTCATTTTTATTTTTTTGCCTCTGTCGGGTTCGAACCGAGGACTCCGAGCTCCGTGTCGTAAAAGTATATATTTTTTTATTATTTTGTTAAAATTTTATTAAGTGAATTTTTTTATAAATTTTAAAAAAAATTCGTTTAAATCGGATAATAAATAAAAAAGTTAAAGATGGCGGCCGTAACGAAAATTGCAACGGTGACGTCATAATTCAAAATGGCGGAAAACACATCACCGGAATCTTCTAGAACACACAATTACGTCATCCAAAATGGCGGATCCAAGATGGCGGATCCAAAATGGCCACCGTGATCTACTTGTCCCGTTACGTTATGTCCCGTTACACTGTGTCCTGTTACGCGGTGTCCCGTTACGCTTATCCAATATGGCCGCTGTGACGTCACAATCCAAGATGGCCGCCGTGACGTCACAATCCAAGATGGCGGACACCGGCACCGGCACCACACCCTGAACCCTGATCCAGTATGCCCATTTACATACTACTCATATGTAAAGTCTAATTACCATCACCATGTATCCCGTATATTAATACTGATATAATATCAATAGGTAAAAGTTCTGTATCGCGTATCCAAGATTATCACTTGGCCCTGTACATTTTGTTCCCCCGTAACCTGAATAAAGCTTATAATTTCTTTTATACGTCACATTACGTGCTATGGGACGTAACACGTAGGCAATTCGCGCCTCCATACTGCTAAAAAAAATCCCTGCAAGGATTAACGCTTGGGCTTGCGTACACAGTAGGGACTCACGTATTTTTTTTGTTATTATTTACGTTGCATCAAGTAAAACAACAAAGCATATTTTTTTATTTGGATATATTAAAGCAATGTAACATAAATAACAACAAACAAAAATTTACATTATTCCCTACTGTGCATCCAAGCCCAAGCGTTAATCCTTGACGCAAGCCTTAATGTTTAATCAATCTTATCTATAACCCTTAAATATATATTAAAAGAAATCATAATTCTTGCCAATATCTTCATTCACTTTCGTAGCAAACAAATGTCACATTCGTAACCTTGCAGTGTGTCCCAGCCTGTACAAAGAGAGTGAGCCATAAAAATGTTTTAAATAGTTAATGAAAAATGTATTTAGAGAAATGTTATCATCCAATGGTAATTTTACACTAATCAAACTCGGTAAATAAAATATGTAAACGATAAACAGAAACGTTTTTCTTAAATGCCAAAAATTATGTGGGTAATGCCGATCAGTGGTGGGAAATGTGATCACTGTGATCGGCATTACCCCCGAAGGCATCCGCCATGAAACAGGTTATGTACAAGGGGGAAAAAACAATTATACAAAAATCACTAAATATCAGCAAGAAAAACAAAAAACCAACAAAACCCAACAGATTGCAATGAAAAACACTAGAATACAACATAACTCTTGGCAACAGAAAACAACAAAACCCAACAGAATATAATGAACAACACTGGAATACAACAGAAACCAACAGAACTCTTTGCAAAAGAAAACAACAAAACCCAACATAATACAATAAGAAACACTGGTATTCAAAAGAAACCAACATAACTGTTTGCAACAGAAAACAAAAAAACCGAACAGAATACAATGAAAAACACTGGAATACAACAGAAACCAACAAAACTCTTTGCAAAAGAAAACAACAAAACCCAACATAATACAATAATAAACACTAAAATACAATAGAATCCAACAGACTGCTTTACAACAGAAAACAACAAAACACAACACTTTCTGTTCCAATATCTTTCACAACAGAATCCAATAAAAACCAATGAATTCAGCGGGCTTTGACAACAGAACCCACTAGAATACAATGATGTATTTTTTTTGTGTGTGTAAATTTTCCCCAACAAAATACACTGAAACCCAATGAAGTCAGTGTGTTTACATCAAAACCCAACAGGATCCAATAAAATACACTGAAATCTCATCTGTCATACAACAGGATACACTGAAATTCCTGTTGTATTTTATTGGTTTCTGTTGTAAATTTTTGGTAGGGTGTACGCATGCGTGGCATCTCTCTTCCACTCGATTGGAACGACCATCGATTTGACTTTTCAATCATATTTTCGTCGTTTGAATTATTAATATTATGTAATTTAACGATCGTCCACCGATTTTCTGCACAATCGGTACGGTTATTTAAAAGTAATGTTGAATATTCAAATACGTTTTGAACCAACAATGGTGTTTTACAGTTACACATAATAATTCAAATTACAACCGGCATCTTTTGCACAATGTTTTAAAAAATATTGTAACACATTATAAATAAGTTTGGTGTATTTGGGATTCGTATTTGTTATAAAATCGAGTTATAAAAACGAAATAATCTTATTCCTTTACCGTGAACAAAATTTTTATAAATATATATATACAACATCTGAAACAAATAAATATCAAATATGGCCTCGTGGCTGAGCGGTCAGCGGCACTACCTTACCCTCACACACTCATCACCGAGTACCATTCAGGCAAACCACCCTGAATGGGTGGCAAGCAAAACATACCATCCCAGGCCATGAAACCTAGTGTAGTGCACCGGACACCCCCCCTACCCCCCCCCCCCCCAACGTGCCAGTGCGACGCAAAAATCAATGGACGCCCACCACAGTGCCATTGGCTGTAAATAATGTATATTATGTGAGTTGCCCACCCAAAGTTGATGTAATGTCCTCACCTCATCAAAACTTATTCTATGTAAATATTTATCTCATTTTCCAAGTGTTCTCCTGATGTGTGCAAAAACTCACCACAAAAAATAGGGCTGATAGCCCCAGACAAGAGACAAAGGTTTTTAAACTTTCCTTTTAATAATATCTGCAAAACTTATGTAATTTTCTGTAAATATTGTTGTGTTTGTAAAGAGTAACCATAAATAATAAATGTAATTTTTGGCAAAGGAGCACCTGGTGCTGGCATGCCACACTGTCATGAAAAATGTAAATGTGTATCAATGTAAAATAAAAAATTTTGAATTAAAAAAAAATCTTTTAATCGTAAGGTTGTTGGTTCGAATCCCGGCAGGTGCGAAATTTTTTTTTGAACTTGTAAAAATAAATACGGCGCACGTAACATTTCAAAAGTAATAAATATATTTGAATAATGAATGCAAATAAAAGTAAATTTATTAATTAAATTGTACATTTCATTTCACTCCTTTGTATCCATACAAAATAGTGATAATTCAATAAAAATGATTCAATTTTATTCATAAAAGTATGCAGAGGTAGATTTTATCATACAAAAGAGAGAAAAATTTTAAAAAAATTCTTCCCCAAAGAATATAATATTTTTAATGCCTAAATGGTTTGGTTGCAAAAACCTATTACGGCTCAGTCTCAGGCCGAATATGATATTCCCTTTTCTTCTGGATCAACCATTTCATCAATGTTTTGTTATGACGTCACGTTAAACTATCGTCCGTAAACCGACTTTACAGACAACCATTTTTTTTTATAGCGGCACTTCGTCTGGTTTTGTTGTCTAAGTGCGCACGCATGAGACAATTTATTTAAATATAAAAGAGAGACATAGATAGAGTGATATATATACACAGTGAGAATGAGAGGGACAGAGAAATACGTTGAGATAGAGCGAGGTATAGAGAATGAAATGGGTTAGATAAAGAGATATATAGATGTATAGCCAGGGGCGTAGCCAGGGAGGGTTTTAGGGGTTCAACCCCCCCCCCCCCCTTCCTTTATCAGCAAATCTTTAATTAATTTCTGGTTCATCACTCAAACAAATTTCATATTAAAATTAATAAAATTATTACCATTACAATATTTAAATTTAAGTACCGAAAACTGCTAAAATAACACTATTTCACACCTAAAATCCAAATTTTCTCGGGGGAGGACCCCCGGACCCCCTGCTTTAATACGGGGGGGCTTCTTAACACCCCCCATACACAAATCCTGGCTACGCCACTGTGTATAGCACTCTATAGAGAATTATATATAGAATAGATAGAGATAGTGGGAGGTATATATATGTATATATGTAGATATAAAGAGATATATAGAGATAGTGAGATACATATATATAGAAGTAATATATAATAGGGGCTCCGAAATCAGGGTTCAGGGTGTGGATAGGGATTGTCGGTCCGCCATATTGGATTGTGATGTCACGGCGGCCATCTTGTATGAGCGTAACGGGACACAGCGTAACGGTACAAGTATTACCGTGACATTGACCTTGACACCGGTGGCCATTTTGGATCCGCCATCTTGGATCTGCCATTTTGGATTATGTCATTTTTGTTTTCTCGAACATTCCGTCATTTTGTATTCCACCATTTTGAATTATGACGTCACCGTTGCAATTATCGTTACGCCCACCATCCTTAACATTTTTATTTATTATCCGATTTTATTTTAAATTTATAAAAAAATTTAACTTATAAAATATTAATAAAAACTATTCAAAAAAACAAACATTTACGACACGGAATGCGGAGTCCTCGGTTCGAACCAGGTGAGGGCAAAAAAAAATGGCGACAAGTCCTTTCCTCACTGTGCTTGCAGGCAAACTGACCCCCACCACTTGTTTCATAGTATATATATCATCAGGTAGTATTACGTCATTTCCGCCATCTTGAAAAGCCGTAATTTTTATGTTAGAAAATCGGGGAAATTTTTAAAAATCATTAAAAAATTAATCAATCTAATTAAATAGTAAAAATCTTAAAAACACCGCTGCACTTTTCGTTACGGCCGCCATCTTGAAAATCAGTAGTTTTAATGCTAGAGATTCGAGAAAAATTCCAAAATTCATCAAAAAAATTAACTCATTAGAATACTGATCGATTAGTTCGATTCCTGTCCTTGGTTCTAAACCGCTAAGATAAAAAAAACAATAGATCCTTCCTCCACAGAAGCCACCTACAGACTGATCTACCGCCACCAATACCAAGGTATATAGATATATCGTCAGCTGGTATGACGTCATGTCCGCCATCTTGTCTTCATCTGCTGGAGACCACCATATTGTTTTCGTCTGCTAGAGTGTGCTGATGCCATGTTAGTATAATTTTCTGGTCACCATACCTTTGTCCTCAACTGTTGGCATTGAATTTTGACCTTGACCTTGAAATTTTACTTTGACATTGAACATTGACAATGACCTTGAAATTTGACCTTGACCTTGAACTTTGACCTTGACCTTGAAATTCGATCTTGACCTTGAAATTTGACCTTGACTTTGTTCTTTGACTTTGACCTAGACAACCATCATGGATCCGACATTTTATGTTCAGTACATGCTACCAGGAGCTACCACCTGCTAGTGATAATTGCCACCATCTTGTTTTCATCTGCTGGAGGACACCATCTTGTGTGTGTACTTGTCTTACCATCATGCTAGTTTTATTCTAACCCGCTACAGTGCAGTAATCATTTATTATTATTACTGAGGTGCCCACCATCTTCAAATTTGGATGCCATCTTGAAATCGTGTAATTATTTAGCTATAAATGCGGGAAAAATTCCAAAATTCACCGAAAAAATCAATTATTAATTTACAAATTGATTATATCAATTCCTATTCTTGGTTCGATTCTTGGCCAGTGACAGGTGTAACTAAATGTTAAATAAATTTTAGATTCTGTTTTCCATTACCTTTCGCAGAGTTTATTAATCACACACTCTACGAAAAACAACTCAAGTCAATATACCTGACCAATGAATTAAATACAGTACCGCTATGCCTTACATGAAAGTCTAATTTTTCAATAATCTGAATAACCTATACCTAAATCGTTCATGTACAAAGCCACACATACAGGCCAAGTGTCTCCGGACCATGAGACCGAATCATGCCAATATAAGACATATAGGCTAGTCATTTCAGGACCGCATGACCTTCTTCGTCTTTAGTTAATTACAGTCAGTTAGACCACCGTGATTTTTTTTCATACTAAAGGACCAAGTGACCTTGAAAAATATTTTAGTAACACCAAGAGGTTTTGAACTAGTAAATATTCAGTCACTACAGATTTTACTACACGCAATCAACAAAAAGGAAGCACCATCAACAAAGAGGAAGCACATTTTGGAAGCACAATTGTAAGCACCATCAACAAAAAGGCAGCAAATTTGAAAGCACCATCAACAAAAAGGCAGCACATTTGAAAGCACAATTAAAAAGGCAGAACATTTGGAAGCACCATCCACAATAAAAGGAATCACATTATGGAAGCACCATCAACAAAAAGGCAGCACATTTGGAAGCACAAACAAAAAGGGCAGCACATTTGGAAGCACCATCAACAAAAAAATACCGCACATTTGGAAGCACCATCAACAAAAATATACCGCACATTTGGAAGCACCATCAACAAAAAAATACCGCACATTTGGAAGCACAATCAAAAAAGGCAGCACATTTGGAAGCACAAGTTACGAGAACTAAGTCTTAGTTAGAAATCAGTATACAAGAATTAAAATCATAAAATTTTTACTTTCAATATTTAATTTATTTATCAACATTATACAAATTCAAGTAAAACAAGCCATTATTGTATATAGCCAGCTTTCCTCAGTTATTTGAGTACGAAGAATATTTCTTTGATACACGAATAGTTTCCTGCACAAAGCGAGCCATGTAGAAGTCTTAGCCGGTCAACCAATATGTTTGGATCTTTCCATGAGATGTAATCAATTTCTTCTACCACAATCTTACTTGGTTGTTTATTATAAATACTTTTAATATCACAACCGTTACAGTGATCAGAATAAGCTTTAACTTATTTATTTATTATAACATGTCGTTTCCATCGTTTCGGTCTCAGGACACCACCACATTCTTCGATCTTGTCAGATTTAGGTGCATCATCACAGTCTATGCCTTTGGCATCAGCCTCAGAGTCACTGTAGCAATCACCATAGAAGGCATCGTCTTCACCCAGATTACCGTAAGAATTCGATATCGATAATGTCGAAGTGTCTTCATTGCCTTCATGCTTCATTTTTAGGAGTCCATCATTTTTACAAAGTAGGAAAGATATACTTGAATTTGGCTGGAATGTATTCTCACTTTTCACGTTAAGGATTCTTCCATTGTCTTCATTAATCCATAAATCATCATCGTCCTTCAATTTAAGTTCTTTGTCGTGATCGGAAGAGCCACGAACATAATCTCTCTCAAGACAAGGAAAATTATTGTCGTAATGAAGATCACTCTTCCTTAGTCTAGTAGATCCTTCGTTGTCCTCTAGCTTGTACGCAGGCTTGACATTACGAGTTCTGTCATGTCTTTTTAAGCTCTCTTGCCGCGTAAACGACTTGCTACATCGAACACAACTTTTCATATTGCTAGTGGATTTTTAACACAGTCATTCTTCTCGTGTTGTCTTCCATTCTTTCTCAAGATAAATTCTTTGCTGCAAAACTTACACTTGTGTCCTTTCGATATAACGTCAGACACCGAATCAGGATTCATATTAGTTACCGAGACTAATGCCAGATGCAAAACTGAGTGTTTTATATTAGATCCATTACTTAAATAGATTTTTTTTTTCATATTTCATCAGCGAGAATTAAGTTACCTCATACAAAAAAAAACTTGTTAGAAGTAGTTCCGATTATTAGCACGAGATGTCGCCATGTGTTGTATTGAGTCATAATTTATTTAGTTCTTTTATGTGGGATGCGGGATGCTCACTAACGATCGCAAAAGAAGGGTGGCTTCGCTAGACACCAAGGAGAAGGAAGTTCGACTTGTACGTTAGTGCTTCACAGATGTCTCATGGCATATTATTTGACTGAGTAATGTTTTTTTTTTAATTCCACCTGATAAAAATATTGCAAGTGTTGATTTCAGTAGCAGAAATTCACTAATTAAATGTAAACTTAAATAAAATGACATGTCTCATTAAGAGTAAAATTCTGTTTCTCAGAAATAACCAGAAGCACTTGGAGAAACCACAGGAATGATTGCAAGCACACGGAAAAAATTATCAAAATATTGACAAGAATAATCAGGAGCACACGGAGAAAACCATCATAATATTGACATGGATTATCGGGAACACACGGAGAAAACCACCACACATTTTCTTTGATAACATATTTTTACAAAAAAAATTTAAAAAATTAAAAATAAATAAATTACAAAAAATAAAAAAACTTATTCTGGCTTGGACTAAAACTCTATTCTTGCACAACAATAAGTTCACAAGCTAGCAGAATCAGTAGGCTATGCATTAAAATTTTTATAATAGTATGATTTTTTCTTTAATAAAATATTACGGTCACAACCATCATCATGAGCAAAATCGCCGAGGATTAAGAAAAACCTGATGATATCGTGAATATGTTTTGAAAACTTTTTATTACAAACTTCCAATATATTTTTGTATAAAATATTAAATACAGTAGGTCTATAAGGTACTTAACAACACTAGTAGGCAATTGCGAATCAACCTAACATGCATGAGTTTTAGCGACACTAGCATACTTTAGAAACCAACACCAGAAACAAATATGCCGAGAACTATCAGATGAAATCAAGATTACGCTCTCCAGTGGGGCGCTCAATTATGTCATCATAATGGAAGTGGCAACTCGCAGGTGAGATACGCTTGATGATGATGTTATCGTACAATGCACAGGGGTGGGGTCCTAGATTCCAAGATGGTCACCGGAAATTACTATCCAAGATGGCCGCCACGAATACCTTAAACCCCATCCACAACCCTCTGCCCTAGGACCTACTAAATATACCTACCGCAACATAACTTTTTCTTTTTACGGGCAGCTGACTGGCAGCTCGGCGGGTGGGCACTGCAATCCAGGCGCACTCAACTTATTGTAAGGTTCAAGTTCCTGCCCTGCATGACAGATTTTTCTCCCCTAAACAACTCTTCTCACATTCTTACGTGGACTATTTCCCCCCGTATCCAATAGTGACTTTTCTTGCTTTATTGCATGATAACCCGGCCAAGGTTCCCTGTGTCTATAAAGGTTTTATCTGGGCCACAGTAGCTAGATTTGGATAGGGCAACCAAACCAGCCATGGCATAAATCGCTGCCATGACTAGCCAGAAGCGCCATTAGCACAAGCTACACGTGATATTTCGCGCAGGGTGTATAGGCTTTTTAAGCTTGTGGTATGCCTTAAGCTAGGAAAAAATAAAAATTATATTTGATTACAAGTGTATGTTGCAAGTCTCAAGTTCCAACTTTGCATTAATATAATGAATTTTCGTATTATTTAAACTAAGGATATTTGTTAAAATAAAAGTACATACATCTACACTTATTTCCTAATGGTAATAGGGCAGTTTTTCTTTTTTCGAACTGATAATGCCACATATTTTTAGATAAGCATGAATGTGCTTAATCCTCCAAGAATAACATTGATTATTTTCCATTTCCAGATTAATGTATTTATCTCAAGTGTATTTTTTTTTAACGGTTAATTTCAACATTTTTAGATAAACATGAAAGTGCGTAAGACTTCAAGGCTACCACTGATTATTTTTCCTTCTCCAGATTGATGTATTGATCTCAAGTGAAGTCGGGGCCATTTACGCTAATATTTAGGTAGATTATATCAGTTAATTGAAAGTTAAGTTTATTTATATATGTATACATTGGTGAACAGAAACACCACATTGTCGGACATGAAGTATTCGCTAAAGATGAGTGAACTTTGTAAGTAATTTTTAGTTTTGATTAACAATAAATATTGTAGAATCTAATAACAAGAGTAATGAATAAATGTCACACAGAAAAATAATTTAAAGTTAAAATTCAGTGTTTAGTTAATTAAGAAACAAAGTTTTGCTAGTTTGTTGATCATCCCTTATGAGTTCTTTCAATTAGATAATTGAATTACTATCTACAGATTTATGTGTGACCATTATTACTAATTTTTTGCTGTTAAAAACATTTTTTATTGTTATGGTCTCCCAAAATCATATAAATAACTTTCTTTTTCAGTGATTTTAAATTTCAATAACAATGTTCTTTAAATTTTGTGTAAAATTATTCTAATATCTCTTTCCAAAATAAAATTAAAGCTATCTATTTATATGGATACAAAATAAACTTTTGAAAATACTAATAACCCAATATTAACGAAATTTTGTATTTAGTTATATTAAAACACAATGTTACAAAAACATTCAGGTAAAAATGTGCCCTTAAATGTTTTTAATGCTAAAAAACGAAATCATTAATATTCAATGTAAATATTTTTTACAATAATTTTATTAAACTTCAGTTTGTAAACGTTTCTAATGTAATATAATATGAAATATCTCATAAAATAACACTAAAATTCGGAAAAATTGTCTATTAGTTTATTTTTAAATATACCTAAATGAAATTGCATTTTGATCAAAATTCATTTTAAAAAATACTTTAAAACTACGTAATCCCGAGAATCTGAATAAAAAAAATACATAGCTCTTCAATAATGTATAGGACAAGAAAGTTAATACATCATGTCCTCTATTAAGACAAAATAAAATATTTGATAAAGATTAAATAATTTGCCTTGTTTTGGTAAAAAAAAAAAAAACCTTTGTATTTCAATTTTTCATAACTAAAATAAATGAAATTGTATACATAATTTCCGTTACTTACTCCATTAATTCAGTTTATGGTGAATAATAATTTTAAAATCATCAGTTAACTCAGGCACCAAATTACATCACAAAATCATGAAACAAATACATTTATAAATTTAATTCCCAATAATAATCACATTAAACATTCGAATATTTAATTAATTAGCCATATAAAGATAATATTTTTTAAATATTCTGAGCCGATATAAAACATTATAAGTATACCTGAGTTTTTGATATATACATGTACCTATACATAATGTATTACTGGTTAAATTCCTTAAAAGAATAAATTACAAGATCTGCAATAAATTCAGAGAATGTGTTTACCAAAAAATAATTCTTTCCGTTTTTTAATAATTAAGAGCTGGAATAGTTTTCCCTAATACAATATTATAATAAAACCTTTAATTCTTAAAAAACTAAGTCTATTATAATTTTTACATTATTTTTCAACATTATTACTAAACAAACAATAATGGCTTACATACAATATTAGTTACATGATCTGAATAGTCTCAAAAAAATCTTATCAGAGAATTGATAAGATAAAAAAATACTGTTATCCAGTTCAACAATAATTTTCTTCTTAATCAGAAAAATATGGTTTTTCATGAAGTTATAGTAATATTTAAACAAATAATTTTTGTGATATATGGTTGATTAGTGATAGCGCTTTTTTAATCCTAAAATAAAGTACAATCAATAACTTATAAATTTAATCAAGAGAGATTTATTTCTGCACAAAATAATAAATAAAACCTTTCGCTTTAGAATGTACTCAAGAATATCACATAAAGATATCGCTGTCTTAAAAACACACAGCCTCTTTACATGATACTATTATTATAATTACACCTGTAAAACCAGGTGTTAATAAATTCTTTCAGTGTTTAACATCATTAAAAGTAGGGGTATTTTAACTATTTTAAAACATTTATAAAATTAATCAACATTTTCAAGAATAATTGTTTAATCTAATGTACTTTCGTCTAAAAAACTTAAATGAAACATTTAAAAATAATCAGACACAAAAAAAGAAAATTTAAAAAGGCAAAAATAAAATTTGTTTGTTAAATATTATATAATGTTTCATTCTTGATGGCACCGGGGACCACTAAGTAAATAAAATAGTAAGCTATCTATGTAGGTAACAAAACAAAAATACCAAATCGTTAAGCAGGTGTCGATCCCAAAAGCTAAACACAAGCAAGTATTTAATTGACTCCAAAAATTCACTACATAGAAACAACCGTGACTTGACACCTTCCCTCACACGCCTTTATTTTTTTATTTTTTTTCCCTAACCTAAATTAAAACTAAGTGTGTTTGAGAGGGGTGTGGGTTAGGGAGAGACTCTAAGTGCGTCTCAGGCCGAAACCTATACGCTCTAATCATGCAGGGTTTAGGCAACGCTCGGGTCACTCACTCGGTGACGTCAGATTCCCCCTCTCCAACCCCCCCTCCCCCCTGAATCAAACACCAGACTCACTCAGCATCGCCCACCTCGTGTTGTAGCACGAGCGGACCACTCACCCCCCTGCTGTAGCGAGGGTGCCTCGAGTTGAACTGTTACTACTGAACTAAGTACGTGTGTTGGTACGCAGAAAAATATTTAACGCACGCGCGCGCGCACACACACACACACACACACACACACACACACATATATATATATATATATATATATATATATATATATATTTTCTATTATAATGTCAGGCTAAGTATGAAGGGCAAATTTTCGGAGTAAATTAACTACTTGTTTACAGTCTTGGGCTTAGCTTCTTGGATTGACACCCACTTAACAATTTCTTATTGTTGGTTTTTAACCTTCCTATTTTGTTTGAAGTTCGCTAGTTGTAACTCCCTATTTCTTTTACTAAGAGGTTTCCGACGTCTTTAAGAATCAAAAATTATTTGAAAAATAATAAACAATTTATTTTTGAATTTTTAAATGTTCGTTTTGTTATGTCGGGGTTTTTCTAGATTTTTAATTCAAGTTTAATATCCAACTTTTAAAACATAAGTATTATAAATTATAATCGTTTTAATTTATACACGCGATGATCGAAGCACTATTCCCACCTCAGCGCAAATAGTTTCCTACCTAAGCGCTTAAAAATTATCCTTCGCAATTTTAAGTGAAAAAAAAAATATATATATATTGTTGATAACGTACAACAAATCCCATTATTTGCTTGTTTAATAGTGTATTTTTTTTATTTGAGATATTTTGGTTCTGTTGTCTTGGGCTTGGTGGATAACTTATTTTAAAAAATTTTATAATAATTGCTTCTAATTTTTTTATTAAATATTGTATGTTGGTAGATACAGACCTAAAGCAATCATTACTAAATGTTATTATATTGTAAAATAATTTCTACGATGGATAACTTAATAAAAATAAATTAAGAATTGTAAATACGTATATGAAGTTTAGGATTTCTGTAAATTAAACATATATTCTATAATTAAACAATATCTGTAAATGGTAATAAATATCCTTTGTTTCATTTAAATTTAATACTAAGAGAGTTTCTTTATTATATTATTATTTTTATTCATATAGATGAGTCATTGTGACCTCTTTCCTGCTTCATCGGACCCTGGACACCATCTGTAAGCCAACTACTCATTAAGACTAATTCAAGGAGTCATGGAGTCCAAAAAACGATACAGCTACTGTAAGTTGTCGAAGATTTGAGACGTCTGTACACTGTCCTAGCTGCTGCTCCAGGTCAAGGTAACCATTTTATTGAAATTTCATCGGATTTACATAGTGTAAAAATTTTTAAATCTATTATATATATATATATATATATATATATATATATATATATATATATATGCTGGTTTGTGTAAAAGAGATATTACAAGCCAATATTTTCCAATGACGATCGAAACTATCATTGCTCGATTTAATTATTTTCAGATAAATGTTTAAGTATTTCAGTATCCGTTGTAGTATACTGTAGTAGACAATCTGATTTAGTAAACGGCATGTGTTTTTGCTGTAAAAATTGTAAGTCAATAAGGATCGCATGCTACCCTGATGATGGCGAATACAAGGTCAACCGAAACATCGGTGAAATCTTCACCTTCGATTAAAATATATAATTAGTTGCTGAAATGACGCTACAGTACTGCTTTTATCGTTGTATTTGAAACAGCAAACAATGTTTTAAAATTTATTTAAATTGAACTATAACTGTAAACGTTTGTACAGAAATATCCAATAGGCTTTTATCATAATTGTTATAGCTATTATAAAGCTATTCTACTGAAGTCATGGTTCTAGTGTATGAATGTTGGTAATTATACTTAAACATCCCCCACACCCTAATCAAAACCCATGTTGAACACAGCTGTTAAACAATTTGAATCAAATAAAAATTGATAAAATAATAAGTTACTCATATACCAGTCTCCAGTAAGCCAATGTGAACTCCATGTTGTAAATCTCTAATTATTTACCTATAAATTCAGGAAAACATCTAAAAATCACCAAAAAATTCATTTATTAAAATAATGATTGACGTGATATATTACCCTCCTTGGATTGATTCTCTGCCAGTAATAAGAGTAACTAAAGCTTAAAGTATTTTAAATCCTGTTTTCAAATATCTTTCATAGAGTTTATTAATCATTCACTCAACGCAAAACCACTCTCGACAAGATACCTGTCCGACGAAATAAATATTTTGACGCGCTGTCTAGCACGGAAGTCTATTTCTTTTTTTGGCATGAAATACATTCCAAACAGTTCATGTATAGACCAAGTGTCTTCGGACCACAGGACCAGGTCATGAACAATGTCAGACGTATAGACCAATCACTTCCCAAGCGATTTGTAGTTAGCTACTATAACATATTTCAACCATTCAAGACATAGGTAGTCTTCAAACTGTTAAAACCTAAAGTATCATAAAATTAATTACAATCAATTAGACCAACGGAACATGTATTATGCTTACTAAAGAGCGAAGAATCCCTGAAAAATGTTTTATCAAGACCAAAAGGTTTTAAACCAGTAAAAATTCAGAGTTACTACAGGTTTTACTACGCATATTTAACGAAATGACACACACATTCAACAAAAAAACACACAGTACACACACTAGACACAAATAACGCACAGTACACACACTGGACACACAGTACATGCAATGAACACACAATGGACACACCGGACACATAATTGACAAACCAGACACACAATTAACCCACCGGACACACAATTGACACACAGGATACACATTGGACACACAGTACACACAGGACACGCAATAAATAGACAGTAGACACACGCAATGTACCCACAGTACATACTAAACATGAGTAGTATGTAAAAGTATGTTCTGGCACAGGCGCCAGGCGGAGGAGCGAGGAGGCGAACCGCCATCTTGAATTGTGACGTCATGATGGCCATCTTGGACTCAAAAATTCCTCCAAATTCCTCAAAAATGACTCAAAATGACTAAAAAATTACTGTTTTTAGGAAAAATTTCTCGTTTTCTTCCTCAAAAATTCAAAAATTAGGATTTCGAAAAACCTGAAAACACTTTTGCCTTAGAAAGAACACAAATCCCAAAAAGCAGCTTAAAAGTCCTAAGAGCTAGCCACTCTAAGCCGCAGACATATTCTAGGAGTATGATGTCACCGTTGCAATTTCTGTTAAGGCCGCCATCTTGAAAATCATTTACTATACAATTTTAATGAAAATAATTTTAAAGTTCATAAAAAAATCAATTAATAAAATTTTAATAAAATAATTTTAAAAAACATACATTTACGACATGGAACTCGGAGTCCTCGGTTTGAACCTGGTGAGGGCAAAAAAATAATAAAAATGGCGACTGATCCTTCCCTCATGGAGGCTGCTGGCATACTGACTCCCACCACTTTTTTCATAGCAAATATCATCAGTTAGTATGACATCATGTCCGCCATCTTGAAAATCCGTAAAATTAAATCTATTAAATCATAAAAAATTGTAAAAATTATAACATATATATATTAATTAAATTTTAATAAAAATCTTTAAAAACACCGTTGCACTTTTCGTTTCGGCCGCCATATTGTAAATCAGTAATTTTTATGCTAGAAATTTGGAAAAACATTCTAAAATTATAATAAAATTTTATTAATCGCATTTTAATAAAATACTATTTTAAAACACATGCCTTCGTGTCCTCGGTTCGAACCCAGTAAGAGCAAAAATAAAAAAATGTCGATAGATCCTTCTTCTATGAAAGCTACCTGCCGACTGACACACCAATACCAAGGTATATATATATCATCAGCTGGTATGATGTCATGTCCGCCATCTTGTCTTCGTCTGCTGGAGGCTACCATCTTGTTTTCGGCTCCTAAAGTGCGCTGAAGCTATGTTAGTGTAATTTTTACCTGCTAGAGTGCAGTTCTCATTTATTATTACAGTGTCACCCTTCATCTTGAAATTTGACGCTATCTTGGAATTGTGTAATTATTTAGCTAGAAATTCGGGAAAAATTCCAAAAATTTTGAAAAAATCACACATTCATGTACTGATTGATTCGATCAATACCCGTTCTTGGTTCGATCTCTGAACGAAGCTAAAAATAAATTTAATTAAAATACCAGAAAAGTGTCAGGTTCGATGAATTAAACATTGCAAGTTCTTTTACAAACGTAATATTTATTACATAATTTCTATTCTACTACAGGTATATTTGCGATAGTTATCAATTTTTTAATCATTATGCCTGCATAGGCGTGAAATGACTAATTCTTAGCTCCAATCGGTTTATACTAGACAGAGACCAACCAGATCCTTTACAGACATAGTCCTCCTCTTCTTGACAGAGTTTCTGGATACCGTGTTTAACAGTTTGCTTTATATCGTCAGAACTGTAAACTACTGCAGCCGATGTCTTGAATGCACGCTTCTTCACTTTGTCATCGAACTGATATGGCTTTCCATATATATAGTCCAACCACAAGTTATAATTCAAAGGTCCGTTTGTTGCTATGTCATCAGTAAGCTGATTGATTATGTTCTGTCTAATATCGTCAAGAAAATTACAAATGTATTTTGACTCACTAATCGTATTTATATAATAGTAGTCCTTCAATGTTCCACGATATGTCGACTGCGCCAAGTAGAAGCCATTATCATTCACCTGTAGAGCACCGAATACAGTCTTAGGTTTAGTTTCATGTCCATACGACATATCAATCGGTTGCTGCTCATCTGTTTTTTTGCCTGTACGCTCACGTATCTTCAACCTAAACCGAGGAGCCGAAATTTCTGCAGGTAGTTCATCAGTAGGCACATGGACTATACCGTTGCATTTTTTCGCATGTCGTCGCAAACTATCAATTCGAGTAAATCATTCATGGCACTCATCGCAGTGAAACTTCATGCGAGAAGGATTCTTCTTGCATTTACTCCGTTCATGTCTCCTTGCATCATGGGAAAATGCAAACGTCATTTCGCAGTAGCTGCAAGGATACCGTGCTGATGAAGACGAACCTTCCAGACCCTAACCAGATGACGATGTTACTGCAATTGTACCATTTCCAGGCATACTCTTATGCACATCAATCATTCGTTGTTGCACCGAAACCTTTACTTTTTGCCGTGCAGCTGGACCTTTGCATGTCTTCATGTGCGTTTTCATATTATCTTTTCTGGCAAACTGCTTATGACATTTCTCACAAACAATAATTTTACGATATAGGTTCTTCGCACATTCACTATTCTATTGTCGTCGAGCATTGCTGTTGTTTGAGAAAATCTTGTCGCAGTAACAGCACCGATGTTCGTTAGTTGTTTTCGAATCAGCAGTCATTGAAGTCTCCATCGAGGGCGAAACGTCGTTCATCGTGGTTTCCTGCGCAGCCAGCTCTGTAGTCATTAAGCTCTCTTCTGCTGGTGGTACCACGACTGATGAAGTCTCCTCCAATGTTGACGTCGTCGTTGCCAACGGGATCTGCACCTTCTTCGACGTCGCTGACGTCAGGGTTCCCGTAGACGATAGTACAACGTCCATCAAATTCGTCGTTAAAGTCGGTAAAGATGACATCGAGTTCGCAAGAACAATTACGCGACTTATGCACCAGATGAAACAAACTAGGTGATCCTTACACCATCGACGTCAGTAACAAACTGAACGGTCTGCTGTATAGGACACGCTTATATACATGCACCCGATGGAATATTATGCTAGTCAAGTCAAGAACCATTTACTATAATGCACGAGTCAAAACGACATTTAAAAAAGAGGATCATATGATCAAAAAAATTCGATGATGTGTGATACGTTCTCGTCTCATCAATTCGATCTCACCAATATACGCTAGGCTCCAAGAGCTTCAATTCGTACCATCATATCCATCTACATTTGGCTTCAAGAACTACAATTCACGCAATCTGATCCATCTACATTTTGCTCCTATACTCCAATTGACCATCAGCTTCAAGTGCTCCAACAGCTCCAAAGCTCCAAAGCTCCAACACGCAATGTACGCAATGTACGCGCAATACACGCAATTTACGCGCAATAAATCTAATGAATACACAGTACACACAGGAAACGAAATGAAGACACAGTACACACAGTAAACGGAACGAACACGTAATGTTCTCGCAATTGACGCAGAATACACGCAAAGTACACGCAATGCACCCAATGTACGCAATATACGCAATGTACACACAATGACTACGCATCGTTCGCGCAGGACAAGCATTTAATGAAAACGAAGCACGTTTGGACGGAAATTCTACAAAACGAAAGCTCATTTAACGAAAAGGAGGTGCATTCTCTCGTTCATTCAACTCGGTAGGATGCGATCGTCAATGATAAGTTAGGATAGGCCTATAATGTCTCCAACAGTCTATGAATCCAGCAGTTTTTAGTTCCAAAAGTCATTGGCTCCAATAGTCATTGGCTCCATCAGTCAATTAAATTTAAATCTGAATAAAATGATGTGACTCATTAAGTTAAAAATCCTTCATGCTTAGATCGGTTCCTCAGAAGCAACCAGGAGCACAAGAATAATCGGGAGCACACGGAGAAAACCGACACACACATTTCTTTGATATAAAAAATCACAGAAAAATTTGAATATAACAATAAAAAATAATAATAAATAGATAAAAAAATTAAAAAACTGCTTTTGACAGCTTGTGAACTTCTCATTTGTTGAACAAGGATAGAGTTCTAGCACAAGACATAATTTTTTGTAAAGGAAACACAAAGGAAGCACAATCGGAAGCACATTCGTCAAAGAGGAAGCACAATTATAGGTAAGCTCAATCATAGAAAAGGAAGCACAATTGGAAGCACATTCAACTAAAAGGAAGCTCAATTGGAAGCAAAATCAACCAAAAGAAGCGCAGTTGGAAGCACAATCAATGAAAAGGAAGCACACTTGGAAGCACAATAAAATGTAAGCTGTATTACGAGAGCAAATTTTTAGTTGTAAATCAGATTACAAGAAATAAAATGTTAATGTTTTAAATTTAAATTACAGTCGAACCTGAGTGAGTGAGAACTGGGTAAGCGAGAAAAATCTATAAATGAGAGTAATTGTCAGGTCCCGTTATTTTAACCCTCTAAAATCCCTATAAGTGAAAAACAGAAACCTCTTTAAGAGAAAGTCGCTTTTCACTCACCTCTATAACTTAGACTGCTACTTGCCTGTACCTCTACAAGCGACAGTCGCGCGTATTTAACATCTGCTATTTATGACTTATTCGTAAATTTCATGGAACTAACATTGTAGTTGTTTTCTTAAATTTCGAGGAACTAACATTGTTTCTGTATTGTATTCTATTCGAATGGCCAAATGTATTGACTTATTTGTTGAACTTACTACAGTTGACAAGTATCAATTGCGAAGAAAGGTTCGGCACGTACTCATAATGTTAAAACAAAAATCAAAGTGTTGTCTTTAAATTATAAACTTAAAACTGTGAATGCATTTGAGTGCGGGAAATCACGAAATGAAAATTAGAATGAGTTTGGTTTACCAGAATCTACCTTTTATAAAATTGTAAAATCAAAAGATTCTATAAAGTCTCACTGCTCTAAAGGACACGGAAATATTAAGAGGATTCGAAATTCCGAGTTTCCCGAATTTGAAAATTGCCTTTTAGAATGGATAAAACAAACCCTTGATAAGAACATTCCCATAGATGGACCCTTGTTGAAACGAAAATCTAAAGACTATGCTACAAAATTGGGAATTCAGAACTTTTCAGATAGTAATGGCTGGTTAGAGGGTTTTAAAAAGCGTTTGATGTAGCTTTAAAATAGCAGCCGGGGAAAGTAAATCTGTGGACCAAGGCGTGTGGAACCAATGGACTGAAGATCTGCCAAGTCTTTTAGAATGATATTGTCGCGTAGCTCAAAATTATCATTAATTTATTTAATTAGTTTATTTGTTGAAAATACAATTTTAAATTCCTTTCGCTAGTTCGGGACTTGGTTTCCCTCAAGCTAAGATGGGGTAACACCTTTGTTTGATTTGGGTCTCCGCGGGGCTGGAAGAGTGCGAGTCTTGCACGTCTTTGTCTGGGAACGCAGGCGTGACCGCGTTTCAGCCAGGCCAGCTGACACGTTGTTTGCTGCAGTTCCAGAGAAACGCGGCGCAAACTTGTTTACCGTTCTTCTTTTGAGGCCAGCTGGAAATGAGGTTGTGCGCACGCGCTTTGCGCAGAGCGAGTGTTGCCACCTGGTGGCTGGTTTTCTGACTACGTGGACAACCCGGCGCGGCCGACAGCGCGGCCGGCTTGTTGTAATAACTTTACGTGTTTGTAAAACACAGGAAAACTTCCCGTCAGGATGTTTTCCCCGTAGGGGTTTTGCGGCCAAGCAAATGGCTTAAAAGAGGTGTAAAATGTTTTCGCGGGGCTGTAATCCTGTGGAAGGCTGTCATGCTGCCCGGCCGTGCGGCGACTTGGTAATGGTTAGGTGAGTGCTAGCGAATGGCGTCTGAGTGATGCCAAACTCTTAGTCTTCCACACCTTCATGTTTCTCCGTAGTTAACTTTAAATTTCTCGTTTGCTGTATTATTTGGTCTCTTAAATAATTTGTTTTTCAAAGCTCGGTGTTATTAACGTGTAATGAGTTGAGCTCTACCGTTTCCTTTTTATTTTCAAGTATAACTCGGTAATTTGTTTGCATCTCGATCCCTCTCTTTTCATGTTTATGATGACGTTATAAACTTAAACTAAATAATTTTTTAAAATCAGTTTCGAAGTAGTGGATGTTCTGAATAAGTTTTAAAAATGAAGTTGGGGAAGAACTAATGAAGTTTGGTATCATTGGGTGGCCTGGAGGAAATTATAAGGATAATGTTAATGTGTTAGTACTCATAATGGAATCTTAATTTGACTGTTATTATGGTAGGTCTGGGTAGTTAAGGTTTATAGCGGACATGGAAGGTGCCACCTCATTTGTCAGCTCTAATTAATTGTTATAAATAAATGTGATTGTTCTATTGTTTTTAGGTTTCTCTTATTTTTTTCTCAGTATCCTGATTTTCTATTCTTGTATAAGAATACACCTACTAAGATTCAATCCTCAGTGAGATGCTCTATGTCTAGTTACTGTTTTGAGTTTATAATTTATCTGAGCTACATTTTTGAAGAATTGAACCCCCCTCTGAAAGTGAGACGTGACAGAAATGGTGGAGATCGCCGGTTAGTAGGTATAAAGAATTTTGGGATGCTGAAAAATAAAATAAGATAAAATAAGATAGGAGTGTTATGTGTGGTCTAACATTTTTATTTATTTTAGTGAAGAAGAAGAGCATGCAGTGCAGCTGGTGTATTAAGATAGATGTGTTTATAGGATTACTTGTTTAATGATAATAAAATTTATTTTAGGTTATTTCAGGAAACCAGTGGGAGACCAGGGATGGCTGTATTTGTCTAACAATAATTATTTTAAGGTGAAATGTGAAATGTATGCTTAAGTTAAGGACTAATGAAAATAATTTAAGGTGGAGTTTATTAGGAACATGAATTTTGTGTTAACAAGGGATGGCTAGTAAATACACAATTGAAATATTGGATGACAAAGTAAAAAACCCTGAGGACAGTGAAAGTAGTTCTTCGTCAGATGATGAATCATTGAAAGTGTTAAAAGATAAATTAAGCGACATAAAACCAGAATTGAAAGATCAGAATTTAAACATGGAGACAGGCAGGTGTTTTGTGGACCCGGGATATTTTTTTGGAAAGAGATGTGAGGAGGTTGAGGAATTTTTAAAACAGTTTCGCAGAGCAGCCAAGGTAAATGGGTGGAATGAGCAAAAATGTTTGTCATACTTGCCTACATTTTTGAGAGGGCCTGCTTTAAAATGGTATGACAGCTGTGAGAGCACATTGGAGAATTTAACTACATTTGAGGAATTAGCAAACAAATTAAGGGATGCATTTGTGAGAGTGGGTCACATAGAGGACTTAGAGTTAAGATTGCAGGCGCGAGTACAAGCAGTAGATGAACCTTTCGAGTCATTTGTGTACGACATATTGAATCTTTGTAACCGACTTGATGCTAAGATGAATGAAGCTAGTAAGGTTAGAAATGTATTGCGTGGGTTAAGGCCAGACATTGTAGAGAAAGTTATGCTTTTCCCAAATAATACTGTGGAACAGTTACTAGGTAATTTGAGGAATATTGAGGCAGGTCTGTATTACGCTAAAAATCATGAGAGGACACAGTGGGTAAATTCAAAACAGGAACAAGTACCTATCAGAAATCTTAAAGAAATTCAAACACCAGAAAGAGAATTGTCATCTATCAACACGAGAATTGAGGACAGTTTGATAGAGTTTAATAAACAATTAAAGCAATTACGCGGGGAACTGGATACCATGAGATTACAGGCACAACCAAAGTCACAGTTCAGAACTCAGGGAGGAAATTACAAAAATAACAGTACACCAACACAATACCATCGAAATCAGAACAACAATTTTTTCAGGCAGACCCCAAGTAATTCATTTCCAAAAATAACTGACAGACCACAGTGGACCTCAGATGGTAGGCCGATTTGTTTAAAATGCAAACGACCAGGTCACTTAATACGAGATTGCAAAACATCACAACAGGGAAACTAAATAGGGCGAGAGTCAGTCGGGGTGACAACTCGTCCCTTGTTAACCAAATGTCTCTTTTACAAAGTGACGGTATTTTAAGTCAGAAGACAAAAATGTTCGGAAAAGAAATCCCCGTTTTTATCGATACAGGAGCTGCGGTATCACTAATTGAGGATAGATTAGTACCGAAAAGTTGTTGGAAACCCGCAGAACCAAGAGGTTTTACAGGAGTCTCAGGAAGAGTTCAGAAACTTACTAAGATGACCAAATTAAGATTTAAATTAGGACAGTATGTTTATTCACATGCGGTAGGTCTGGTGGAAGCCCCAATAAAAGGGATCATTTTAGGATGTGATTTCCTAACCAAATATGGAGCAGAAATTTCTTGTAAGGGAGGCCAGAAAATGTCATTGACCATAACGCGTCCTGATTGTTTCGTAAATACCACAAATACCGAAATAAGGGAGGTTAAAAGCAAAACCAAAGTAAAAAGAGACAAAATTCAAGTAGATCAAAACCAAAATCTGGTTAATCATAATGTAGGTCAGGATGGAACACAGGAGTTAAGCCAAATCGAGCCAGAAAATATTTTAAGGTTAGGTTGTGTGACAGTTCACAATCATGTTAGAGTCGAGCCAAGGATGCATCATCTTATCGAAATTAATTTTGAAGGAAATAATTTACCTGATGAGGTGCTGATAGAGCCTAAGGAGGATATTTACAACAGATATTCTATACTGGTACCTAGGAGTATTGTAAACAGAAAACATCATACTCACATTTGGGTCACTAATACTACTAACCAGTCAGTTACTCTTCATAAGGGAATGAAATTAGGGTATTTAAATGAGTTTGAGGAAACACCCAGTATGGAGAACAAAGAAGTAACTAAGGTATTACAAGCTAGAGATAAAAATCAGGTTGATTTTGATGTATCTAAATTAAACATTAATCCAGAGTTACCAGAGGAACAAAAAAAACAGACTAGTAGAGTTGTTGTATAAATATCAAAATGTTTTCAGTTGGGACCCCAGCCAGATAGGGAGAACAAAAGAGGAAGTAGTTTTTCTGGATACAGGGGACAGCACACCCATATCATCTGTACCTTATCGAGTTTCTCCTGGGGAACGGGAAATTATTCATAACATAGTACAAGAACACATTAAGAATGGGATTGTGAGACCCTGTGACACGAGTTGATGTTCACCAGTTGTTCTTGTTAGAAAAAAAGACAACGATTATAGGATGTGTGTGGACTACCGTCGTTTTAACACTATTCTTAAGGATAATAAATACCCCCTTCCTCGAATAGATGATTTCTTAAGTCACTTGACTGGTGCTAAGTATTTTACTCACTTGGATATGAATTCAGGATACCACCAATTGAGAGTAGCTGAACAGGATCAGGAAAAAACTGCATTTGTTACCACCGATGGTACTTTTTGTTTTGAAACCCTTCCTTTTGGTTTGAAAACCGCTCCGTCAATTTTTCAGAGATATATGGATAAGACTTTGGCAGGGTTAAAGTGGGGTTCATGCTTAGTCTATTTTGATGACATTATAGTAGTGGGCAGTACGTTTAATCAACATCTTGACCGATTAGAACAAGTTTTTAAAAGGATGCAAAATGCTAATTTAACCTTGAAACCGTCAAAATGTACCTTCGGTTATTTTGAAACCGATGTGTTGGGACATTTGGTTAACCATGAAGGGATTAGGCCCCACCCCGATAAAGTAGTAGCAGTGAAAAAATTTCCTACACCTAAGGACCAACGAGGGGTGAGAAGCTTTTTAGGCCTAGCTTCTTTCTATCGTAAGTTTATAGCAAATTTCTCTCAGATTGCGAAACCCTTGTCGACATTGCTAAAGAAAAATGAAAAGTTTATCTGGACAGACAAGCAAGAACAAGCATTCCAAATTTTGAAAGAAAAGCTGATTTCTTCCCCCGTGTTAGCTCACTTCCAGGAAAACCAGCCCATTGAAATACATACAGATGCTAGTACATTAGGGATAGGAGCCACATTGTTACAAAGAATTGATGGAAAATTACAACCTATTGCCTATGCCAGTCGAACGCTCACGTCAGCAGAGACTAGATATCCTATAACTCACCTTGAATGTTTAGCCTTGATTTATGCTTTAGACCAGTTTCGGCCTTACATTTACCTGAAGCCATTCAAAATTGTAACCGATCATCATAGCCTATGTTATTTGAATCGTTTGAAATTTAATGCTCATAGCGCAGGAAGGTTAACCAGGTGGGCATTGAAATTGATGGAGTATGAGTACACTGTATGTTATAGTAGTGGAAAAACGCATGTACATGTAGACAGTTTGAGTAGAAATGCTGTCAACACAGGGACAGCCCTTGACGAAGAAAAGTCCCTTGAGTTACCTGTTTTTGTGATGCATGATGTGGATTTAGCTAAGCTGCAATATTCTGATGTGAGTCTAAGACCTTTAATTTCTGAGTTGACTCAACCGTCAGGAATCGATAATAAGTTAAGCCGACAAGCGAAAAATTTTTCTTTGTTAAATGGTGTTTTGTACAAAAATAACTCTAACCCAAGTGGTAGAGACAAGCTATTAGTAGTCCCAGAAAGCTTAAAGGCTGAAATTTTGAGGGAAAGTCACGACAATCCCACTTTTGGCGGTCACTTAGGAGTAGTTCGCACCACAGACAAAATTATACGTCGTTATTATTGGACCAATATGCTAAAAGAGATTCAGGCCTATGTGAGGAGTTGTAGGGGATGTCAGGGGAAAAAGGGAGTTCCTCAAAAGAAAGCAGGGTTATTAGAACCATTACCTATCTGTGAACCTTTCGAACGTATTGGTGTCGATATTTTAGGCCCTTTTCCAAAAACCATGTCAGGAAACAAATACATTCTTGTTGCTATTGATTACGGTACTCGATGGGCGGAGACTAAAGCCACCCCCACTAGTAACGCCAATGACGTAGCTAAGTTTTTACTAGAAAACATAATTTGTCGCCATTCTGTACCATGTTCCATATTGACAGATAATGGAAAAGTTTTTACTTCCAAAGTCGTTAATGAATTACTTAGGTTAATGGATGTACAAAGTTTGAAAACCTCAGGATACAGGCCAAACACAAATGGATTATGTGAAAGATTAAATGGAACAATAGCAATGATACTATCTCAGTATGTGGCATCCTCACAACGTAATTGGGATGAATATGTACCCTTGGTCACTTTGGCATACAACACGGCGAGGCAGGAAACATTAAAATTTAGCCCATTTGTGCTCATGTATGGTAGAGAACCTGTATTACCCTCAGATGTTCAATTAAGTCAGCCTGTAGAAGATGAGGACAGCCTTCGACTGCGTACTCGTTGGAAGGAGATCCTGCGACAGTCCAGAGAGAATTTAAAAAGACAACAGGGTATCGATAAAAAAAGGTATGACCGCAGACGACGAGCGGTGACCTATAAGATAGGACAGGAGGTTATGGTGTACACACCTGTTCGAAAAAAGGGTTTGTCAGAGAAACTATTGCATAAATGGTTCGGTCCTTATGTTGTGGTGGACAAATTGTCTAATAACCTGTACAGGTTAAAGAAGACGAGTCGAGGCAGAGATGTTTACGAAGTTACAAACGTAGAGAGAATGAAAAATTTTTACAGTGTATAAGTTATGATAAGTTATGTAATAGAGATTTTTTTTGTGGTTGTGGATAACTAAATAAAACAAAGAGAGAGAAAAAAAATAATTCGAGAGTTTTGTAACACTTGAAAACAAAAATCGAGCCTGTCTAATATTTAGTTTTGTATAGAATTTTTACAGAGTCTTAAGGCGTGATCATCTTCCGTCCTGACGATGAGGATGCTACACATCGTCCTGGTGCTCCTGCAGCTGGGAAGCAGCCGACATCGACCACTACCTGAAGGAGCAGTGGGAGTGGTTGCGGGAGCGCATTTCGAGCCGATACCTCAGGTAACATTGTACACTTCATCGGTACCAGTAAATTTTAAGGTTGCTTGGCCAATGCAATTAGATGACATTCAGGATAGTATCAAAGAAATCACTTCTTGTCCCTCCAATAGTTCTAGTGAATGGTGTGTTATTTTCAAAGAATTAAAACATAGCTTAATTTATACTGACATGCTAATTAATAAGGTAAACGAAGCAGCAGGGGATGACGTATTGGATTTTCAGTCTCAAGTTAGGGAAAGATGAGGATTAAATTTCATTGGAGAGTTTTTTCATTGGTGTTGTGACATTGCCGTCAATAGTCAATTGAATAATCTTTTTCTAAATGAACAACAAATGTCAGAACACATAAACAAGATGGAATCACAAATTTTAAACACTCATGAGGCACTGGCAAATATGAGCAACACTATTTTTGTTATAAACGAGGGAATGACCGGAATTCTAAAAAGAGTACAATCAAAATTCACAAATCTGTCTAATTACTTAAAAGACCTCCGAGAGACTATGATGACTAAGTTTTCAGGAATGGTTCAAGACATAGGACATTCATTCCAGTTTCAGGTACTGTTGGCCTCTCAATTAGCCAAACAAGCGCATACATTTACAAGATTAGAGATTCTGGACCAGTGCCGGTCAAATAAAATACCTGCCATTGTAGTTACACCAGCTCAATTGAAGGAGAAATTAAATATGCTAAATGAAATTCTTAATAGGGATGGTTATGCGTTGTCCATAAGTGTGTCAGAAGTTCAGAAATATTTTAATTTACCCATTTGTAAGTGTCAAGTTCACAAGGAAAATTTATACCTTCAAATTAAAGTACCAATTGTTAAACTAAATTCCAATTGGAGATTGTTTCAGTTCGTCGCAGTCCCATTTCAGTGGAAGAACTCAACTTGTCATTTGGATCATGCTCCAAATTTTCTGGCAGTGGATGGAGACCATCTAATCACTATTCAGGGTAGAAATTTATTGGATTGCAGACCATTTGAAGATAAATTGTGTTTTGTTCCCAGGTTCTCCGGAGACACCCTAGGTAGTGCTTTGTGTCCAAAAGCTCTTTTTCAGGGGATTACCGTTGAAAACCTTAGTACCACATGTGCGTTTCGATGCCATTCCGGAAACCAACTGATGATCACCCAGGCGGGACCAGAGCGGTACTTCCTAACAAACCCTTCAGGAAAATTAGACTTGCAATGCATGAAACATAACAATGAATCTTTATTTTTAGGAAGTGGAGACATCCTCGGAGCTTTAGATATAGAAGTACCGTGTGATTGTCGTTTGTATTTAAACCAAGAACTTAAAATTAACGAGTTGTATCCATGTGATTCTTTAACGAAATCCAAATTTCAATTAGTACATGTAATACCAGCAGCTTGGACGAAGTTACGTAAATTTAAAATTTTCCCTCATCCTACGTCAACACATACAGTTTTTCCATCTTTAATGGATTGTTTAGATGAAAATTGGCCAACTCTAATACCACATTTAAATTTTTCTTTGTCAAAGTTTGAAACCCCTTTAGACCCGATTCATTTAAGAGAACCAGAAAACGTACCTAGATTTGTAATGAAAAACTTACAGAGTATTGCGCTTTCCATTGTAAGTAGTGTATTATTATTAATTATTATTAAAAATCCATATCTAGTAGGTATTGGAACGCTACCAAGAGTATCCGCCTTGGACAATGTTACTACCCTTGGTATAGAAATAAGTGTAACTGTAATTACTATATTGGTAATATTTGGAATGTTGTTATTTCTGCTACTAAAATATCTGAAAAATCGGAAACCCCTCAGTATGTCTGTAGAAATCTCGACTACAGTAGAAAATGCTGTTCCTTCTACCAGTGGAAAGGTAGAATTAAAAGACATACTAGCCAGAGATAATGGTTGTGTAGCTAAGTTATCCAGTGAAACTGGGGAGGAATTGAAAGTAACCATTTCTGTTTGTGATGATCAGTAGTAAATGAATTTTGTTCAATGTAAAGCTTTACCTACGATTAGAGAAATTAGAATTTGATTAATGTTTATGTGAAGGGGCATGCGCCCATAAATAATTTTTTATAGAACCAAATAACAATGGAGGGAGAATACCAGGTTCAATAAGGGGAATTATGACGTCAGGACAAATCATTGAGAATGTGGGTGGGATCCTTTCCGTATTCCCATTTTCCACCATAAATCCCCCCTTGTGTTTATGATTCAAGAAGTGACATTGATAGTTATCGTCAATCGAAGAACATGACTTTTGAGGCGGACTTGTTAAGTGCAATTTCAAAAGGAGTGCTGTGGTGCAGCTCCATCCAGAACTCTTGTCCCTTCTCGAGTTGGGAGAAGGCGCGTCGTTAAGGGTCAGCCATATACCACGTGGGCCAGTTGGGAGAAGAGGACCTGCTTCTACCCATTGCTGCGGGCTGGTGCCCATATCGTCGAATCGTGTGGTGATGCACGATTACCAGGAGTATCAGCGGTTTGGGAGTGGCCATGTCCAAGGACAGTGATTACGCATCGTGATAGGGTGTGGCCCCCCCTAACAACAAATTTATCTAGAAGACTAGAATTATACGTAGTTTGGGACTACTGACCTGACTTTCAAAACAAAGTGTATAGCAAGACAATGCCAGTGTAATTATAAACTTTCAACCTACATGTGGACACAGTCAAGTTTTTGTTGTAAATTTTCCTATTAGGTACCTTACCTTATCCTTCGTCTACGAAATGTGGAGGGTAGGCTTGTCAAGTTGTTGAATAGTGCAGATGAGTTATGAGTTTCGTTTTTGAATAGTTACTTGTTTTAAGAATCTTTAAAAGTTATTTTTGTGTTGATACCTGGTATGACCCTCCTTGGTTAGTTGTGTTGATCTGTGTTGATCTCATGAATACTTCTTGATAAAACACATGAAAATACGTCATTAATTTAAATAAGATAATTTAATTGTTTGATTTGTTCACTATTATTTTGATATTTGAGAGTTTTTTTTTTACTTGTTTGTAATTGTATGACTCCTGATGCTGCTTATGTATTTTGTGTAGGAATGGTGTTGTGTGTCGTGGATGACGAGCAGTTGGGACGAACGACATCGGGATGGACCGGCTGGGAGAGGCAGAAGTTGGAGTGGGGTGTGATTCTGCAGCTCACAGTTCCGCTGGCTGTTCCTGTCTCTGCCCTGAGTTGGTTCATCTCTTCGCCGTATCCCTCCTGGCTGCTTGCTGTCCCAAGCAGTGCTAACATGTGAAATTTTGTAAAACACACTTGTCCTCCGAGAGGGAATTGTCAATAAGTGCTAGTAGAACTTAGAATTGGTATTTATACATAAACAACAACCACTGTAATCACTAATTTTAATTTATAACTGTAACTGGATCACATAGAAATGATAGTGACAATTGGTTTTTTTTAAGCAAACTTAAATATTCCCCAAGCATTGTTGTAAGCTTGTGGGGCACAAGCTCCTGCCGCCCGGGGTGATGTCGCGTAGCTCAAAATTATCATTAATTTATTTAATTAGTTTATTTGTTGAAAATACAATTTTAAATTCCTTTCGCTAGTTCGGGACTTGGTTTCCCTCAAGCTAAGATGGGGTAACACCTTTGTTTGATTTGGGTCTCCGCGGGGCTGGAAGAGTGCGAGTCTTGCACGTCTTTGTCTGGGAACGCAGGCGTGACCGCGTTTCAGCCAGGCCAGCTGACACGTTGTTTGCTGCAGTTCCAGAGAAACGCGGCGCAAACTTGTTTACCGTTCTTCTTTTGAGGCCAGCTGGAAATGAGGTTGTGCGCACGCGCTTTGCGCAGAGCGAGTGTTGCCACCTGGTGGCTGGTTTTCTGACTATGTGGACAACCCGGCGCGGCCGACAGCGCGGCCGGCTTGTTGTAATAACTTTACGTGTTTGTAAAAAACAGGAAAACTTCCCGTCAGGATGTTTTCCCCGTAGGGGTTTTGCGGCCAAGAAAATGGCTTAAAAGAGGTGTAAAATGTTTTCGCGGGGCTGTAATCCTGTGGAAGGCTGTCATGCTGCCCGGCCGTGCGGCGACTTGGTAATGGTTAGGTGAGTGCTAGCGAATGGCGTCTGAGTGATGCCAAACTCTTAGTCTTCCACACCTTCATGTTTCTTCGTAGTTAACTTTAAATTTCTCGTTTGCTGTATTATTTGGTCTCTTAAATAATTTGTTTTTCAAAGCTCGGTGTTATTAACGTGTAATGAGTTGAGCTCTACCGTTTCCTTTTTATTTTCAAGTATAACTCGGTAATTTGTTTGCATCTCGATCCCTCTCTTTTCATGTTTATGATGACGTTATAAACTTAAACTAAATAATTTTTTAAAATCAGTTTCGAAGTAGTGGATGTTCTGAATAAGTTTTAAAAATGAAGTTGGGGAAGAACTAATGAAGTTTGGTATCATTGGGTGGCCTGGAGGAAATTATAAGGATAATGTTAATGTGTTAGTACTCATAATGGAATCTTAATTTGACTGTTATTATGGTAGGTCTGGGTAGTTAAGGTTTATAGCGGACATGGAAGGTGCCACCTCATTTGTCAGCTCTAATTAATTGTTATAAATAAATGTGATTGTTCTATTGTTTTTAGGTTTCTCTTATTTTTTTCTCAGTATCCTGATTTTCTATTCTTGTATAAGAATACACCTACTAAGATTCAATCCTCAGTGAGATGCTCTATGTCTAGTTACTGTTTTGAGTTTATAATTTATCTGAGCTACATTTTTGAAGAATTGAACCCCCCTCTGAAAGTGAGACGTGACAATATGATCCAGAAGATATTTACAACGCGGATGAAACTGCTTTGTTGGTGTCTTCCGGATAGAACATTCACACAGTAAGTGACGATACTGTCAAAAAGTGCTTCAAGAAAGCTGGGTTTTCGATCAGAACAAATAAACAAGACTATTTGCCAGAGGAAAATGAGGTTGAAGTTGGACCTAGCAACGAGGAATGGGCCAAGATTATGACTCACGAAACTACTGGTAATATGTTAACGCCAACCTTTGAAGACTTCATACAGATTGACGACAACGTGGCTACCACCGGAGAATACACCGTTCAGAATTGTTTGAGCACGTGTGCTGACGGAAATGACAGTGAAGATGAAGCTGACCGATCACAGATTTTGAATATAGAAGTAGAGAACATTCCAAAGAAGCAAGACGCTTTAAATTCACTGGAGACGGTCCACGAGTTTTTTGAATAGGGGAAGGTGGGCGAATTCTGCGCAGCGGGTATTACTGCGCAGTGAGGTTTCTCGGAACTGACGTACACTGCGTCGGTCTGTATAATGCTGCCACACGGCGGTGACACTGAGGACTTAGTGCGAGGAAGGAGACGCCATTGTGCGAGTTAGTTGGGTTACGACAACAGTGTGTAGGTTCAGATCGAAATTGTTGTTATTTTCGGCGAAGAATAAACAAAGGTATGGTACAATAGTTGTGTGTTTCTAGTAGTAAATTATATTTGCAACAATAGTTGACCATGTATTCTTCCTGTTGATCACTATAATAACTTTAACTGATCACTTTAAAATTATATTATTGCGAGCCTTAAGTATGTTTGTGCTTGGGGTAATTCTGCGCAAAGATGTAGTGTAATAATGCGCAAGTGCGCAGAATTGCCCTCAATGTTTTCAATTGATAAGGCTTAGTTTTATTTGTTTCAGGTAAATATTGCGTGTTTTAGGTTCCCAATGCATTTAAATATTGCTTTCAATTAATGTAAATGTAATTTTTAGTGATTTAATGGCATGTCTTTCATACAACATGCTGATCCCATTCTGTTGATCCTGGACAATCACTCTAGCCACATTTCAGTTATAATCGAAAACTTCTGTAGGGAAAATTGCATCGTCCTTTTATCTCTGCCACCCCATACAACTCACAGACTTCAACCTCTTGATTAAACGTTCTTCAGTCCGCTAAAAGCAGCCTTCTACAGAGAGTGTTCTCATTTTTTGAAATCAAAAAGTAGGCTTACTTCCCAAAATGAAGCAGGCAGGAAAATAACCCAGAATGAACTCACCGAATTGTTTAACCGAGCATATTTAAAAGTTGCAACTATAGAACAGGGGATTTCTGGATTTTCAGCAGCTGGGATTTCACCCATTAACCCTGACATGGAGTTTGAAGCCTGTGGTAAAGAAACTGAAATCGAAGTCGGCTAGGCTGAAGAGAACGAAGAGCAAATAACACAAACAGAAGCGAAAGAACAAGGGATGCTGGACCTAGTCAGATACCTACAAAAGTGGCAGAAATTTCAGACATGTCATCTTCCGAGAAAAGTGATGGTGTTTATGTAACTTTTATCTGTACACCTAGCCAGACAGGAAAAGAACGCAGGTCTACGGAAAGAAATGTCCAACAAGTGAAGGTGGCAGACATTTCATCTTTGCCTGATCCCTCAAAGAATGCTGCATCCCTTAGCACAAATAAACCAAAAGAGCCTAAATCAAGAAAACAAAAGTAAGAAGTCTTAACTGGAACACCTATGGAAGAAAAACTTGAAGAGATTGAGAAAAAAAAGAGAAAATAATAAAAGGAAGAAGGAAACTAAAATCCAAACAAGTAGTAGGTCTAGGCCCAACAAAGCAGACAAGAAAAACACGAAGCTAACACGCAAAAGATGCAAGATACAACTAACGTTATCAGAGAGTGAGTCTGAGACCGAATTAATCAACGAGAAGGATTTGTATAATGACAGCAATAATGATTACATTGAGCCTTTGAATCTAGACGTGTGTTCAATTTGTGACGAATTTGGCCGCAATAATGAATTGTGGTACAGGTATGTTAAGTGTGGTGGGTGGACACATGAACAATGTAGTGGCTGGGATTCACCAACAGACTACAAATGCTATTTATGTGTCAAAGAATAACAAAATGTGTGTCACCTTAGTTTTTAATTTTTTTTTAACATCAATGATAAGCTAACTCATATTTATTAGTGATGTTTTTATGTCTTTTATTAAAAATACTAACCCAAATATATAATTTCGGAGACTTTATTATTATCATCAACTCGTGTGTTTCTTGTGTCTATTTGTTTAATATTTGGTGGTAATTGAATTTATTTTCGTTTATTTGAATCATCCAATTTTAAAACATTACTATCAATATGTTAGTTAACTTTGATCTGTTTGGTGTTTTAGTTTAAAATGATTAATTATGCACTAATATTTGGGGAATTTTTTTCAGATTTTATTGGTTAGGTCTATAATTAGTGATGCGCACAATTACCCAGTATACAGCGCAGAATTACCCGACTGGGTGTGGTAATACTGCGCAGTGCAGCATTTCATTTTAAAATTTATATGACTTTTGGTTATTATGTTAGCGCTTCGAATCATTACAATGAATGAAGATTATGATACAAACAAACACCCTTAAAAAAACATTTCACCTGAATACATTATTTACGTATCTTAGATACGTCCCAAGTTAAGTGCGCAGAATTCGCCCACCTTCCCCTACTCGACGGTATTTGATAAAACAATATTTTATAAAATGTATTAACTGGAAAAACATATACCAAATGTAAAATCAGAAATGCAGAAGAAATTAACGGATTTCTTTAAGTAATCAAGCATCTATGACACATTCTAATGAATATGTAATAGCTATGCAATACATATGTATGTCTATCACTACATATTTACTGTGTTTTTTTATAAACTTCTATAAGTGAGAAAGGCCACTCCTGTACCTCTATAAGCTAGAAACTCGGGTTAGTGAGAAACCTCCATAAGCGAAAAAAAAAAATCGCGTTTCCTTGAACTCTTGCTTATCCAGATTCTACTGTATTTATTAATTTCTTAATATTATACACATGCTTGTTTAACAAGCGATTATTAAACGTAGGCAGCTTACCACAGTTCTTTAAGCATGGAGGCTACTTCGTCGATGTGCGAGTAGTTTCCTCTACGAACAGATGCCACCAACAGTCTCAGGCGACCAACCAATATGTTAGCATATTCATATGACATATAATCAATTTCTTCTGCTATCGTCATCTTCCTGGAATGTATGTTATTAATATTTTTAAGATCACTATCGTCCCAGTGTTCATCATAAGCCTGATTAGAATTATTTGTTTTAACAAGCTGTTTCCATCGTTTCGGTCTCAGAGCTTCATCACAGCTTTTGATCTTGCCAGCTTTGGGTGCTTCATCACAGTCTTTGGTTTTGCACCAGCCTCAGAGTCACTGTCGCCAACATCGTAGAAGTCGTCTTCATCCAGATTACTGTAAGAATTCGACATCGTTGACGTCAAAGCTTCTTCATCGTCTTCAAGCTTCCTTTTTAAGAGTCCATCATTTTTACAAATCACGGAGGATCTATTTGAATTCGGCTTAAATTTATTCTAACTTTTCATGTTAAGGATTCTTCCATTCTCTTAATTCTTCCATAAATCATAAATATCCTTCAATTAAATTTTTTGTTGAGATCGGAAGAGCTATGAACATAATCTCGTTCAAGACAAGGGAAGTTATTGACATAATGCAGAACACTCTTCTTTAAAAAAGTAACTCTAGCGTTGTCGTCTAGCTTGTAAGCAGTCTTGGCGTTACAAGTTCTGTCGTGTGTTTTTAAGCTCTCTCTCTCCGCGTAAATGACTTGCTACAACGAACACAACTTAAAATTTTGCGTAGCGGATTTTTAACACAGTCATTCTTCTCGTGTTTTTTGCCATTCTTTCTCAAGATAAATTCCTTCCTGCAAAACTTACACCTGTGTCGTTTCGATACAGCCTTAGACATGGAACAGGGATCCACATTAGTTACTGAATATTAGTTTGCTATATAAGTATTTAAATCTTCAAGCAATGTAATTCTTTCAAATTTAATTTTTGAGATCCAGTAATTCTTTTTAATGTAAGTCAGTAGAAGTCCTTTTTGTTTAGTCATAACCTAAAGGACAACGGATAATCCTCTTAATTTTAGCGTTTGTATTCAAGATCTTCGTTTATGAATTGTAAAAGTTTTAGGCATTATAATTAATTTCCTACTTTAAATTATGTTATTTTGAAGTTTCACTTTATGCCCTGAATGTGATTTTCAAATTTAAATTCATTTTGAGGCATTAATTGACTGTGTTAAAATTTAAAGACGGTTTTATTATGAACATATTTTTCACTTTCACGTATGGGTGCTGAAAATTTTTTACCCATGTAGTATTTGTAAGGAAAGCTAATACATACCTGTATGGTGGTTTACTTTACAGATTAAGTGACATAATAATCGTAGCATAGATTTATTAATAACAATAATATACCCCAAAAAATATTCCCATTTCTCACTATGTATGAGATTTAAAATTTGAGGTTTAACAGAAACATGACAGTTTTGAGACGTTGACTTCATTACAACCAGGCGCAATACAACAGTAAGACTTTCTCTCTCACCACTTCAGGTTAAATAACAAATGCACAGAAATTTTAAGGCAGTGGTATGGATTAAACACTTACCAAGCACCCAAAAGAATTTTAAAAATACTTATCTGGAAAAATTTTTAAAAATTGAGAAGAATTAGAAATGATACTATATTATATACAAAACTCCCATTTAACACAGTGTTAATAAATGGCTGAACTACTATTAGCACCGTTAATTTTCAGGCTGCCACGAGTTTCACTAAGTGGACGAGAGACGCCAAAGCAAAGGATATGAAGTTGCCAGATCCATCTAGTTGACAGTGTCCTGATATTAAATAAATATCACTTCTTATCATTCATACAATATTTCAGCAAACCACAAAGAAAGTATTGTAAAAATAGTACTTCTAATTAAAAATGTGCTATTATTTATTTTTTATACTTACGTGCTGTTTAGCCAGAGAAAGCGTGAAATTTCAAGATAAAATTCTCCTGCTCATCGCATAACGGTGCAACTAACTTGACGAGACGATTTCAATGCCATCTCGGGTCGAGCAGGCCTACTAGCATTCAAAAGTGCAATGAAATGTTTTAATGGCTTGGGGACTTCTATATATTCAATGCTTTTACGCAGAAAATATTATGTTTGTCATCCAATATTTATATATTCCCAAAGCGCATTAAAACACTATACAGTTTTTTTATGTGTGTGTTTAATTAACGCACAATCGTATGAAAAAAAATTAATTATCTTTAAACGAATGAACAGATTTTCATAAAACATAACTAAGAACCATCCCGAATAAACCAGCTTTTAAATTGGCTCATTCGTATGCCACAGACACAAGCTTTAAACTTTTAAAACCCCTCTTTTTTAGCCGGAGATAAAAAAAATGTTCCGTGAGTAGTTAGTAACATTGTGCGGGGTAATAGGCCATTCCGGCATACGGAATTTCGTATTCAGATGGAGCTTATACCTCCGACCTCTTAAAAATTGTATTAAAAGTCAGTTAAAATAATTTTAAATTTCTGCACATTATATGCTAAGCGTTCGCAAGATATATTAACACCTTTAAAGCAGCAGTCTGTTCTAAATTAACAGAGTTAAAGTTGTTACCAAATCTATACAAAATAAATTCAATATCATCTTACGAATGTTTCTAGAAACTTGGCTGCGAAATGTTTTACTGTGCCTCAAGTAGAAGCTGATTAAAGTTCATAGAAATTATGTACTACTCTATTTACTCTACACATTTACCTACTAGTTTTTGTATAGAATAAAATTGAAACATTGAAGTGTAACTATTATAAGTTCAACTTGTTTACGAAACGTAGATTGTACTTAATTATATAACGGTGTAAATAAGCAAACATTAAAAATATGTTATTTATTTAATGCTCTACATGCAGCAAATAATATTTTCTTTAATGTATTAACTAATGTATATTGTCGTGCCATTTAACATTAAAATTATTTAAAAGTGTGCAGTAGTAAATAATGTAGGTCTGACGTCCGGTTACGTTGTGTGATGGTGGTGGTGGTTTCTGCCATTTTGGATTGTGACGTCAAGGAAGCCATCTTGGATGAACTCGACCTTTGACCTTGACCTTCAAATTTGCCAAATATTGCTCAAAATTACTCAACATTTGGTAAAAATTCTCCCAAAATTTTCAGTTCTTAGGAAAAACATTCCGTAAAAGGATTTTAAAAATTTAAAATTACAAAAAATTAATTTACAAAAGGAAAAGAAACATAAAAAAAATAAAAAAAATAAAATTCCAAATGCTTCAAAATATTTATGTCTTTAAAACATTGAACTTTCAACAAAGAGGCTTAAATTCCCCATCGTCAGCCACCGAGGTCATGAATTCGCCCATTAGGATGTCATGGCCGTCATTTTGAATGATGTAACCGATGAAATCATCGTTACATTTGCCATCTTGAAAATCCGGATTCTTTATAAAAAAAGATTTTTTTAATTAATAAAATACTTATAAAAACATTTCGCTAATTTGAAATTCTAACGTTACAGCCACCATCTTGAAAATCCGTAATTTTTAACAAAAAAATTTGGAAATAATTAAAGTTAAATAAAAATATCTAAAGACGATTTTATAAAATTTTATTTAAAAATGCACTTACTTTATGGTAAGAACAAAAAAAGTCTACGGATCCTTCCTTGGCATTGGTGGTGGCTTCCGTGGAGGATTTACTATCCAGTATGTCATCACGTCTTGGATCCACCATTTTTTTCGTCTGCTGAAGGCCGCCATCTTGGATTGTGACATCACAGTGGCAATTATGATTTCGTGTGTTGGAGGCCACCATCTTGCATTATGACATATCAGCCACTATCTTGTTTTCGTATTCTGAAAGCCTCCATCATGGATTTTGACATCATAGCCACCATTTTGTTTTCGTCTGCTGGAGGCAGCCATCCGAACCACGAGGTCTTATTGTACAATACCTGTTATTTCTTTAAACAAATACCTATGTCATATTTAAAGAAGACAAAGTCTCTGAACTGTCAGACATACAGTATTAATACAATCTATTACAATAATATAGGACAAATAACTAATTATAATTTTACGGTTACTATAGGACCAAACCTGAAAAATATTTTACGCTTATTACAAGAAAAAGAGGTGCTAAACTATAAAAAATTTAATACTGACTACAGCTTTGACTACGCACATTTAACGAAAAAGATGCCAATTTTGTACAAACATTCAACTCGTTAAAGATACGATCTCGTCACAGGGATACGATCTCGTCACAGGGATACGATCTCTACACAGGGATACGATCTCGTCACAGGGATACAATCTCTACACAGGGACATGGGCGTACCCAAGGGGGAGGGGGTTGGGGGTTGAACCCCCCCCCCCCCCCCGATATATATGATAATTTTTTTCAGGCATGTCGCAAACAAAAATTGAAAATAAATCGGTTGTATGCATGATTTACTACATATATTTTTAGTTTTGATAGATCGAGATATCATGTGTACAGAACACGTCGAGAGAATCGATATTCCTCGACTCCTCCTTATCTAATATGTAGTTTATAGTTCCTCCCTCACTGGGTAGGTAGCGTTAAGTATTGAGATTTTTGCATACTGCTTGGACACAGGTTGGCGGATGGCGTTGTTTCTGTGTTGTGTAGTGTTAACGTAAACGAATTGATGCCAAAGAGGGTCTACTCCCACGAGGTTTGCATGTCATTTAATACAATATTTAATATTATTGTGAGTAACTTGTGAATTTTTCAGTTGTGGTGTTTAGTGAAAATAAATAGTCTTTCTGCATACTTCCCTCATAAACTGGGGGCAATGTCGGTTCATACTTAAAATATTTTAATTGTATAATAATGTTTTAGAGTGTAGACTTTCTGGTTAGTGGTTACATGGTCATATCAAAACTATTTCAAAATTATTTCTGTATTTAACCGTATGTAATCAAAAACAATTATTATTAAAATGTATTCACTTATGGCGCCAGCTAATATTTGCTATAAAATGTTTAGGATAGAACGTTACTGCATTGGATGTGATTCGATTTGTTTGCGTACCTATTTCATTTCTATTCTTTGCTGCGTTTTTTGGTTATGATTTTTTGATTTTTGAGATTTAACTTTCCAATACAATATATAAGAGAACAATGTACAGTAAAGCATCAATATAGAAAACATCAGTACAAAGAATACTTCACTATTAAGAACAAACCATTTGGTTGTTTTAAAAATAAGTCGATGGGATTCATTATGGAATTTTCTAATTTTTATTTTACTATAAAGACCTTCAATACACAGACAAGTTATAGTTTTGGTCCTTTGGAGTTTGTAATAATGAAGCCGTACTGCAAACTTCTTATATAAAATTTAATTTTTAAAGTATGTAACTTTTGTGTAGCTATTTCATGTTTCTCAGACTGTGTCTTATCAGTTAATGCATGTGTGTCCTTTTCGTAGACTTTAAAAAATTCCAATATAAAGAAATTTACTTTAACAAACTAGCCAAATTTGGGTATATTTGTGTTATTTTTATTTAAGTTTAACTGTATGCTGTTGCAAAATGCAAAGCTTTTATTTAAAAAATTTAAGAATACACAAAATACCTAGTTTTTCATTCTTTGTTTTTTATAAGTTACAAACATAAGTGTCATTTTATTTGGTTTGAAAATGATATTCAATTTCACATGTTAATGTTATAGTTATAACGTATACCTATACCTTTGCTATTTTGTCCATCTGTTAGATGCTATTCTTTCATTTATCATTACTAAAATGTTTAAGTTTTAATTTGAAATGCAGAATTTTCTATATCATAAATTGAGTGAGGTGGCACAATGGTTGTCAATAAACATTTGTCTTAAGACAATAATAATTTATGCAAACTCAGAAAATGAAAGGAAACATAACTAAAATGCTAAAAAGGCACTGAAAGAAAGGTTAAATTTTTCTTTAATATGTGGTGTATTTCTTTATTACAGAAAATGAAACGTTCCAGTCAAAAACAGTCATCACTGACTACCTTCGTTGTAAAAAAAATCAAAACACTAAATGATAAGGGTGGGGGTAAAGAAACTGCAGAATCAAATACACAGATGCAAATTGAAAATATCAAAAGCCCTACTGATTCAGGTTCAAATTCGGGTCAGAACACGTTAAACATATGCAACAGCCAGTGGGACATTGGACTTTTCATCGGAAGAAACAATTTGGATGATTTATTGAAAGAAAATCTCTTGAAGTGTCCATGGACTCCTCCTAAAGACTACTGCTTCCCTGTGCAAACAAAAAGAAATTTGCGTTTTCAAATCTCATGGTTTTCTAAGTTTCCTTGGTTGACATACACGCAGCACTTACAAGGAGCCCTTTGTCGACATTGTGTTTTGTTCGCCCAAGAAGCAGCAGGGAAAGGAAATCACCAGCAACTCGGATCCCTTGTAACAAAAGCGTACACGAATTGGAAAAATGCACTGGAGTGTTTTTCAGAACATGCTAACAGTTCTTATCACAAAAAATGCAGTGAATTCGCGGAAAACTTCCTGAAGGTAGCACAAGGGCAACAACAGCCTATACTTAATCAAATCAGCAAGTAGCGTGCCCGACAAGATGAAGAAAACAGAGTAATTCTTGGTTCCATCGTTGAAACAATAATTCTATGTGGAAGGCAAGAACTTGCTCTTAGAGGTAAGCATGATACAGGAAATGTTATGACACAAGCCACAGACATCAGTGATGGAAATTTTAGATCTCTTCTAAGATTCCGTGTGCAAGCAGGGGATTCTATATTGGAAAAACACATTGTAAGTGGTGCAAAAAAATGCAATGTATACAAGCCCAAAAATTCAAAATCAAATTATTGATATTTGTGGTGATATTATTCAAGAGGAAATCGTTTACAAAATAAACAAAGCCAAGTGTTTTTCAGTCCTTGTAGATGAAACTACAGACATAAGAACAGTGGAACAGCTGTCATTATGTGTCCGATGGTTGGATGTTGATGAAAATAAATTCATGAAGATTTGGTTACTTTTACTCCTTTAAAAGATTTGACTGGACAAGGGTTTGCAGAAACAATTACTGCAGCACTGAAACATCACGGCATCCATGATGAGTACCTAATTGGTCATGGCTACGATGGTGCATCATCTATGAGTGGTTATTTACACGGTGCTCAAGCCTATATAAGGAAAGATCACCCAATGGCTTTGTATGTTCACTGTAGCGCTCATTCTTTAAACCTGGCTCTTGCAGATTCATGTTCTCTGCCTACAATTCGTAACTGTATAGGTACAATTAAGTCAGTTGGTTCATTCTTTAGAATGTCTGCAAAAAATACGACCATGCTTAAAGATACCATTAAAGAACTTCTGCCTTCATCTGCACATTCTAATTTGTTGGCAATGTGTGAAACTCGATGGGTTTACAATCATGAAGCAGTGCTGCGTTTCAAAGAAATTTATGAGCCAATTGTACAGCCTCTTCTAAAGATTCAAGAATTCGTCAACAGAGAAGCATCCCAAAAAGCCCATCATTTGTACTGTGCAATAATTCAAAGTGAATTTGTTGTTGCTTTGAATACCTTGAGCAAAAATTTTTCATACACTTTAGTTCTTTGTAAATTTCTACAATCTGTCAACTCCGATCTTGCAGCAGCCCTAAGATATGTTGACGATGTTGTGACCACACTTGATGAGCTAAGGGAATATACACATGAGTTCAATTATATTTACACAACATCATCTTTGATGCTAGAAAAAGTGGCGGAGGAAATTATGAGTCCCCATATAGTTGCCAGATCAGCTCACAGAGCTAATATTGTTACGGAATCCACACAAGATCATTTTAAGAAGAACTTGTACCTGCCTTTTCTTGATCATGTCCGGACTCAGTTAAAAGAGAGGTTCCAAAAGCACAAATATCTCTTAACATCCATTCCGAAAATTATCCCATCTTACAGCAGTGATGCAAATGTAGAAGAGTTGAGGACGTGTGTTGAATTTTACAAGACGATTTTGCCCGAACACAGCATATTTGATGCAGAATTTTCTATTTGGAAAAACAAATGGATGAAGGAAGACCCCAAGTCAAGACCAGCCAATGCATTGGATGCATTTGCTACTTGTAATAAACATTTTTTTTCCAAATGTGAAGAAGTTACTGCAAGTTCTAGTGACACTTCCAGTATCAACTGCAACCTCAGAACGGACTTTTTCAACATTAAGGAGGTTGAAGACTTATTTGAGAAACTCTATGGGCGAGACGAGATTGACTGGACTAGCACTTATTTCTGTGCACCGCAGTATACAGGTGAAAACAGAAGAAGTTGTCTCGAGGTTTCTGAAAATGCCCAGGCGCATTTCTGTATCAACTTGATTTGTATTTTGTTTCTGCAAATAATTGATCACATTTGCTGTCTTAAATATTTTTATTATCTGATTGAGCATATTTCTAAATAGTTCAGTAATTATTGTATACAATAATTGAAATTATTACGACTGTAATTTGTAATTCCTACTTAACATTAACATGTTATCTTTTGTGTGTATGTTTTAAATGTAAAAAATTATTTGATGTTTTATTTTTGTAAGCTATAATTGCAATTTAATGAATTCATGTCAAATGTGTCCTAAAATGTTTTAATTTAACGTATTTATTTTGCTCATTTGTAAAGTTAGAGCTTTTTGAAAAGCAATTAACCTCAAGCTTAACTTGTTATGCATAAATATAACATTGTAGTAAAAAAACACACTTTCGTTGTTGTCAATACTTTTATTATATCTGTATTAGTTGACTAATTAGTTCAGGTGCTGAACATAGTCATGTCAGTGTGTATGAAGGATATGCTGCACTGCACTGTAAAGTCTGTAAGAAACCATATTTCAATACATGCTTTATATATTTAAGAGAGCTAAAAAATTGAAATCAGGGTTGAGAGCAAGGCAAAGTGGTAAGCTAAAACGATACATAAATTGTGTATTGTAAATGAAACCAAATTTGAAAATAACTCTTCATATACCTAAAACAGTTTTCGTACGATAAAAAAACCTTTTCTTCTTGAGTTAATTGACTGTATTATTAATCATAATTGTGACCAGTTCTGATAAAATACTATTACATAATCAGGAACTACAAATATGCAGGTGAGTTTTCATTTAACAAATTATGGGAAACCCCAACCCTCCCCCCCCCCCCCCCCCGAAAAAAAATTTCTGGGTACGCCCATGCACAGGGATACGATCTCATCACAGGAATACGATCTTATAACAGGGATACGGTGTAGTCACAGTGATACGATCTCATAAAAGGAATACGATATTATCACAGGGATACGATCTCATAACAAATGTACACCTTCTGTCGCAAGATACGATGGGAGACGACTGATAGGATACGATAGGATACTATGCGAACTCAGTCTGAGTTAGAAATCAGATCACAAGAAATGAAACAATAATTTGTAAAAATATAAATAATTGATCTATTTTGAAATTTTATACTTATGCAAGTCAATGTGCGAGTAATTTCCTCTTCAAACCGATGTCATCAACATTCTCAGATGATCATCCAATATGTTAGCATCTACCAACGACTTGTAATCAATCTCTTCTGCTGTCGCTGCTTCCATGTTTCAAGCATGTTTATTATTTTTTAGATATCTGAAGTCTTCAGTTTTAACACTAGCTTCAATGTCACCATCGTCATCGTCCCAATAATAATCATACTCTTGATTAGAGAAAAATTATTTTAACATTTCGTTTCCATCGTTTTGGCCTTAGTGAGTCATCACAATCTTCTGTCTTGGTAACTTCAAATTCTTCTAAATTGTTTATGTTTCTGAAAACCCGTTGTTGCTGTAATGGTTTTCAGTAATGTTGTGTAATCCTTCAGAGAATTCTGTAGATCAACCCTCTCATGACTCATCTTAGGAAACCTGTCATCATTTTTGCAGAAATAGGAACTACTTGGAAGAATTTTCTCGCGTGAGATAAAATAACTCTCAGTGACTAAATATTAAATTGCAAACATATAAAACGACAATACTGACGAATATTTCTCGATGGTGAGAGTGTTCGACCCAAGTAGGATTATTTTCTGTTTGATCTACGGAAGACGATTTTGATGACATATCAGGAACATTCAGCGTAGTTCCAAATGCAGTAGTGTCATCGTCGGCATATATGCGTCAGTTCTGCGGCAGTTCGATCACTAAAACCAACAATGCTAGACATCATGAGAAAGACAATTACGCAAAGATTCCTTTGCGGAAAATGTTACATTACGAAAATTGCCACTTTCAGTTTGGACGAAGTGATAAAATAACAAAATCACATCAAAACCTGTGAAGGTACACTTGTTTCGTCTACTGGAAAAAAAAGGCTGTTTGTGGACTGATTATGTGTGGAGTTGGCATTAATCATCACACTTGGACATCTGCATAGCCTGAGTTGTTATGCAATGAGATTCCAGCATCGAAGAAACGGAAACAAAATATCGTACTACAGGAAGAAAATGATTACAAGTTTCCTAAGATGAGTCATGAGGATTTGATCACCCTAATAAATTCTCTGAAGGATTACATAACAATACTGAAAACTATGACAGCAACAACAGCTTTTCAAAAATGAGAACAATTTAGAAGTTTGTATCTATCAAGACAGAAGATTGTGATGACTCACTGAGGTCAAAACGATGGAAACGAAATGTTAAACAAATTTTTTCTGATCAAGCTTATACTGGTTATTAGGACAATGGCGATGGTAACTTTGAGGTTGGTGTTAAAACGGAAGACTTCAGATATCTTAAAAATAATAAACATGCACGAAAGATGGAAGCAGCGACAGCAGGGGAGATTGATTACAAGTCGTTGGTAGATGCTAACATATTGGATGATCATCTGAGAATGTTGGTGACATCGGTTTGTAGAGGAAATTACTCGCACATTGACTTCCATAAGTACAAAATTTCAAAATAGATCAATTATTTATATTTTTAAAAATTATCGTTTCATTTCTTGTGATCTGAATTCTAACTAAGATTGAGTTCTCGTAGTATTCTATCGTATCCTACCAGTCGTATCCCGCTAACCGTATCCTATCGTATCTTGCGAAAGAATGTGTCCCTCTAATCAGATATTATCATTGTTATGAGATCGTATTCCGGTTATGAGATCGTATTCCCGTTATGAAATCGTATGCCTGTGACAAGATTCGTATCCCTGTGACGAGATTGTATCCTTCTGATGAGATCATATCCTTGAAATTTGAATGTTTTTACCAAATGTGCGTTATTTACGTTAAATGTGCGTAGTCAAGGTTGTAGTCAGGATTGAAGATTTTATATTTCAGCATCTCTTAGTCTTGTAGTAAGCGTAGAACATTTTTCAAAATCCTGGGTTCTATAGTAGATAAATGTAAAAACATGCTTAGTTATTTGTGCTATTTTATTGTAATAGAGTATATTCATACTGTAGGTCTGACAGTTCGGATACTTTGTCTTATCTGTTTGAAATATGACACATTTGTTTGAAAGCAATAATAGGTATCGTCCAATAAGGCCTCGCTGTTCAGATACTCTTGGTCTATATTACTAAAATTGTACATTACCTGTATTTGTGGTTTGGAGACACTTAGCCTATATGCCTGTAGTTTAAACTCTATTTAAAAAAAGGAAGTGCTCTTTATACAGCCTCAATTGTAGGCGTAGTGATAGAGAGTAACATATTTATTCAGCTGGATGGAGTTTTTTTTTTGCAGTAAGAATGATTAATTAAATAAATATTTAAGAGCATAAATAACTTTTCGTATAAACCAAGGAATAAACCAAGTAATGAAATTAGTCAAATCAATCATTACATTAATAGGCCATTTTTTGATAGTTTTAGAATTTTTTCCAAATTTCAAGGTTAATTATTACGAATTTCCAAGATGTTGGCCAATATGTCATCATTTTCTTACTGGAGGATGATGATTTTGAAGATATGTTATTATATAGGTACGTGTTTTTTTTTCTCAAGAATAAACATTTTTGGATCGCGCAAGGATCGAAACAATGTCAGGAATTGATTGATTGAATCAGTAAATTAATAAGTTTTTTTTAAATTTTTTTTTCGGATTTCTAGCTTATTAATTACGAATTTATGATATGGTGGCCTAGACGGCCGACAATATGGCAGGCGCCTTGGCAATTAATACTAATGCACTCTAGCGGGTAAAAATTAAACCAATATTGTGGCAGTGCACCCTGGCTGACGATGTGTGTTCTATGTGAAACTAGTGCTCCTAGTAGCAATTACTAAAAATAAAGATAGCTGCCTTCAGCAGACGAAAACAAGATGGTGGCTATGATGTCATAATACAATAGGGCGGCCTTCAGCAGACAAAAATAAGATGGTGACTTATGTCCTAATCCAATGTGGTGGCCTCAAGCAGACGAAAAAGTGTTTTGTAACATTCCAATATGGTGGCCTCCAGCGATGAAAACAAGATGGTGGATTCAATATGGCGTACGTGATGTCATACTGGCTGGTGATATGTCTACCTTGGCATTAGTGGTGAGAAGTCAGTGTGTCGGTGGCTTCCAAGGAGGAAGAATCCGTCGCCATTTTTTATTTTGTCCCCGCTGGGTTTGAAGGAGGACTCCATAACATTAGTGAGTTGTTTAATTAAAATTTTATAAAATTATATTTAAATTTTTTTATTAAACTAGATTTTTTCCGAATAGTTTGAATAATAATTACAGTATTTCAAGATGGCGGATGTACCAATAAAATTTCAAAATGGCTTAATTATTTTTATTAAAATTTTATTAAAAATTTGTAATAATTTAAAAATTTTTCTCGATTTTTGATGATAAATACGAAATTTCAAGATGGCGTCCGTAACGATGATTGCAACGGTCACATCACAATTCAAAGTGATGGCCATCACATCCTAATTGTCCAGGTCATGACCTCGGAAGCTTAGAGAGGCTTGACGATGGGAAATTTAAGCCTCTTTGGTGAATTTTCACTGATTTAAATGCAGAAATATTTTGGGGCAGTTGTAATTTAACGTTTTATCGTATTTTTAACTGGCTTTTCCTCTCAAAAATGGAATTTTTGAATTTTCAGATTTTTCAGATTTTTTGATGGATGTAATTCCTAGAATTTGACATTTTTGTGAATTTTGAGTAATTTTTAGCTATTTGGGCAAATTTTGAACGATGATATAAAAGATCAAGGTCATCCAAGATGGCTGTCAAGATGTCACAATCTAAAATGGTGGGCACTACCACCACACATTGGAACTGGATGCCGGACCTACATTTATATATTACTAAATGCTTATTTTATTTTGTAAAGAAAAAATAAAATATTATTATTTTTTTATTTTTTACTGTAAATAAAAAAGACTGAAATTTAATTTTGTGTTAAATATTTTACAGACACCAGCATCAGGTTTTTATTCAAAAAATGGGACATCTGGGATCTTCTCCGATTCCTTGGACTTCGTTGTTGGTGGCATTTCTGGTCGCGACTCAGCAAGCATCTACTAAAGATTTGCGTCATGTCACTGAGCCCAAGATCCCAGCAGCCTGCGTGTCCCTGCGAGGAACTGACAGCGACGAGACTAGTGTCCTCCAGAAGGCCCTCACCTCCTGCAGCAAGGGAAATGCTGTCCATCTGGCATCCGGCACCTTCGTCTCGGGCCCGCTGACCATCCCCTCTGGAGTCAGTCTGTGGATTGACAGTGGTGCGGTGTTGAAAGCCAGCTCGAATCCAAAGGAATTCGACACTGGGAAAAACCTCTGTGGCACACTTAACATCGAATACACTGCCTGCAAACCATTGATTGAGATAAAAGATGCAACAGGAAGTGGTATTTATGGGAAAGGCACCATTGATGGACAGGGTGGTGTTACAATGACTGGCAAAAGTATCAGTTGGTGGGAGTTGTCCCACGAAGCACAAATAAAGAACACAAATCACAACTGTCCCAACCTGATTGAAGTTAGCAGTTCGAAGAACATTACTTTGTACGATATAACCCTGAAGAACTCCCCCGGTTCTCACGTCATCATCAAAATGACCTATGGGTTCACAGCTTGGGGAATCACCATCAACACGCCAGCGAATGCTCGAAACACCGATGGCATGGACCCGAGTGGATCGCAGAACATCACAGTCGCACACAGCAGCATCGGCGCTGGCGATGATAATATTGCAATCAAAGGTGGCAATGCTGCTACAAGACATGTATCAATTATGAACAACCATTTCGGTTCGGGACATGGTATGTCCATCGGCAGCGAAACGTACAGCGGCGTGAGCGACGTGACTGTCACTTCGCTCACTCTGGAAGGCACTACCAATGGCCTGCGCATAAAGAGTGATCGCTCACGCGGTGGCCTGGTGACCGGCATCTCGTACACCAACGTCTGCATGAAAAATGTTGCCAACCCCATTGTATTGGACACGCAGTACAGCCATACAGCTAGTGGTAATAAGATCCCAGAATATCGGGACATAACTTTTAACAATATTAAAGTCTTAACAGCTGGAAAATATATGTTTAATGGATATAGTGACGCGAATCATATCCAGGCCACATTGAATAATGTACATATCGCTAAAGGTTCAACCTGGACGACAAGTCATGCCAAGATTACTGGAAATTACTCTGAAGATGCAAGTGGCTGTAGTTGCTGATGCAATGGAATGGATAATTTGGTAGTGCAAGCTAAATACACTTAAAATAACTCACTTTTCAATATTAAATACTATTTGAATATTTTGTTGTATATTTAATACTAAATTTAATCACTTTATGCAGTGCTTAATTTCTAAAGTTTTAGGTGTGGGAACTCTAAAGCGGGATGCTCAGACCGGGGGGTCTGGAATACCCCCCAGGAAGGAGGAGGGTCCGGGGGCCCTCCCCCGGGAAAAAGTTTTGAAAATTATAACTGTAAACCCGCGTTTTCAGGCCATCCAGACATAATACTACAATTATTTTTATAAAAAATTGATATTTTAATGGTGATTACTTTTTAAAGTGCTTGATTATGATGTAAGAAAATAAAAACATGAATTTAAATTGAGTTCACCCTTTGCTCCATTAACATCTTGTTGACTACTTTCACTGACCATTTTGTTTGAAGCAATGAAGCTTACCAATATTACTTTTTTAATGAATGGTAAAATAAAAACAAATAAAGCCTTATTTACAATTTTATTGATATACAGTACAGTTGTAATAATACATATCCATATGTAAATAGATGTTTTTGAATATAACAGCTTGCTTGAACTACAATTTTGCATATTTTATAAAGAAAATTTGGCCTACCTTATGGGTAAAAAAACAATATTTATACATTCAAAATAGACCAACTTCTTGGAAAATAAAAGGAAGTGTTTAATTACACACAAAATAAATGACACAAAGAAGTAACACGGTTTCATTTTAAAAATTTAATGAAATTTTAAAAAGTGAAGGTGTTATTTCATCTACTTATTATGACAATGTACGGTTTGTAGTCATTGTAGTCTAATATTGTAAGGCAATGCCTAGTTGGTAAAATTAGTTGTTTGTTAATTTTTTGAAGTGAAAACTGCAAAAAAACATCAATACACAACTAACTGTAAATACAAAAAGAAAACTAAGAAAACTTTAGTTTAGAACACAACTACAAGTTAGGCCTAGTTATTTTTATGAAAACTTAATGTTCTGAAATTCTAAAAGATATTAAAAAAGAACGGGTTTAGGAAAAAAGTTCCCACAATGCAATGCTGTCTTCATTGTACGTTTTCTGCCTTCGTTGTTTTGACTTGGTGTCAAGTGCAGAATGGTGTCCCTTCGCCAGCCAAGTTTTGACGTGTCGCTCGGGATTGTATCTAGCCACAGGAGGTCCTAGGAGCCTGATCCGCAATAAATCGCAAACCGTGCTAATGTAGAGTGAAGATCTAAGAGGAGTCATAATTAAATTCATTGCAGAAAATCCACGTTCACATTCAGCACTAGACACTGCAATGCTATTTATGATGGATATCAGTTTCTTAAACGACGGCGGCTGCTCAAGAATAGTAGGTTTCTCTCCACTTAACATAGGCTTCAGTCCCTGCTTGAAGTGTCTGAAGTCTCTAATTATATTCTGAGAGCTGCTAATCTTAAATCTATCGCAGATTCGCTGGATCTCACATTCTCCGTAGGTGATGGATAAGTCTTTTGGCCAATACATGGGGTGGATCACTTTGATGTCATTCATGATTGTGTTGTAGTTTTCAGACGCATTTGAAGATGATAGCAACCTTGAAGTCAAGTTGTTTGCGAGGCTCCGATAGAACTGTTTTTCTGGAATACTTGGTATCTTGGCTCTCACATAAAGTTCAACATCTTGAAACATCAAATCGTCAATAGCAATTTTAGCTTCCACTGAACGTCTACCCATGTTTTCAACTCGGTTTTCAAACACTTTGATTAACAGTGTTATATCACTGTGGGCTTGGATAAGGTTGAGGCTTGATTTTTGAAGCTGAAGGGACAAATCAGCTAACTCTTCTAGAGCATCGTACATCAATGCAAGGTTGTGTACGAAAGTTGTAGAAGACAATGTACTACAAAGCCCTTTGTAAGTCGAACGTTGCTTCGAGTCCCTTTGCTTGTCTTCAGATGCTTCAAGGAAATGGTTGTACAAAGCTTTAAAATCTGTCCAAACTGCTTTCACCGCCATTAAGCTGGAAGCTACCCAACGAGTATCTAAAACACGGCCGATTTTCAAAATTTTCTCCTCTAGTCCTTTAGCAACTTCTGCCAACTCCCTGCTATTTTTCGGAGAACAACTAAACATGTTTCTAATTTTATCCATGAAGATCTTAAAATGATTGATTCCAGCTACTTCTTCTACGGAATCGTGTACGGCAAGCTCTAAACGATGGTTCAAACAATGCCAAATGAACAAGTTGGGGAATGTTTCAGTAAGCTGCATAGCAAGGCCAGATTTTTTGCCTAGTAGCACTGATGCACCATCACAAGTTAGAGCAATCATGTGGTCTTTTATGAATTCAAAGCTTAGACCTAATGCTTGTAACTGATTTAAAAGTTCTTGTAATATACCAGCTGATGTTGTGCTATTTAGTTCAAAAAGTGTTAAGAACACTGTCATAGGGTTTTGCATTCCTTTTAGAACAGTTCTGATATAAACCACCAAAGCATTTTTGTTTGAAACTGAAGTGGCTTCATCTAAAAGCAGGGAAAATTTAGAGTTTGCTTCATTGAGTATTTTTTCAGCTAAAGAGTGAGCTCGAGACCCACGGTGTAAAAATATCTTTTTCCTAAGAGAGGATTGCTGGTCTTTCTTATTGTTTCCGGAAGCGGTAATAGTTCCTAAAACCCACTCTTCGCTAATCTTTAGACCCTTCGTTTTCCCGGCACCTAGAGTACTCACGCTTCTGCAAACATTGCAACCTAGTTCTCTGTTCACAATTAACCATGGATTTTTTGCTTTGAATTCAACAGTTTGTTCTACAGACCAACAAACTGGCTGTTCACCCCCAACAAAATCATTATTTTCTATACTAACCTTAGCTTCGTCTGTATCAGATCCCAAACCCTCCAACCTGGATACTGTTTTGTCCGACGAGGAAGTCGAAGGGGAAAGGTAATCGCAATTATCCTCCTTGATTCCGATTGCGTCTTCTTTTTTATCTTGATGAACAATTGAAGTCGTACTTGATGCTTCCGAATTCACGTAACCTTTTTGTTTCTTAGGGTTAGGTTTAAAAAAATCAACAAATTTTCTGGTAGTCATAGTCAAACTATTTAGCTGCACTAGCACTAATAAGTATAAAAACGAACACAATCATCTAACACAATGCAACTTGTAACTTAAACGCGAAACGGCGTCAAGGTCAAGTCAACGCACCTGTTGTAAACTGACTAAACTCCAACGATCATGGGGGCGGTGGCGCGGCGAAAGAATGGAGGGGAGGAAGGGGTGGGCATTGTTATGTTATAGAGAGGCGCGGACGAGGATGACTCACCAGTCACCTTCCTCCCTGATTCTGTGCATGACTCATCACAACACAGCTCACAACGGCTTGTACGGGCGCTTCCTACCTGCTTACGAGTCACTCGCAAACAAAGCATAATATTGATCCAACGTAATTGTTTTTTAAACTTTTAGTTTTAAGTGCGTTCCCTTGCGTTCTGGCACTCTTGGGAGGTAAGGGAACGCCGTTCCCTTGCGTTCCCACTGAAATTAACCCCTGACTTTATGTCGATCCATAGGTCTAAATTTATCATGGGATATACTAGAAAATAACTTCGTAATTTTTTTTCCATTATAAAATAATTTTCTTGTGGTTTAAGTTAATTTGTGTAATTTTTTGTGTGGTTTCCAGAGTATTTGGAAGAAAAAAACATTATGGCAAATACATGAAATTTTAAGCAGTTTTGGTCATTGATATATTGAGCCTGATAAATAAACACACGCTCAGAAAATGCGAATTAAATACCACACCAAAATCTTTCGGCGGTAGGTGACGCACGATGCTACTAGCAACTCAACTTTTCACCCATCCTTGCCAAACACTTTCACCTAACTTGTTACAAACTCACATGGTTTGGTATAATTAGTTATCTAGCTGGCTTGGCCCCCAACATACTACTCTAAATCTCGCCCTGTATAAATAGACCCATTTCCCGAAGTTTGGTGTTACAAAACCAATTATGATAACAGTAGTCTTTTACGTCTCATGACATGAGAAGCTGCTGTTTGTTCATCTGATGGTCTTCACATTGTTTTTGGGACAACAAAACTTAGTTTAAGGGTGCGGTTACACGGGACCCTGAACTACTTGAGGTGAACATGTTTAAGTAAACACGTTTACAAACGCGAAAGTGTACGGTTACACGGTAGTTGCTGAAAAGTGTGTTCAGCTCTAAAACCGATTGTTTACTGTCAACGAATGACTGTTATGTTTTGTAATGTTATGTTGTTGATCTATATTTTGTATTTAGAAAACGCGGGATTTTCTCACTTGTTTATACAGTATTATCAGCACAAATGGAATGTGTTTTCATATTGCTCAATATTTTTTTTTACAAATCGGGAATTCAAACAACATGCACAGTAAAATTTCTTAACCTTATTTTTTTTATTATTTTTTGAGCGAGAGTACCTATCTCGGTTTTCAGAAAATTAAGGTCAGGTTCAATTAAAAAAATTATATATATATATATAAATAATCATTACCTGTTGATTATTTTTGTTGCATTCGGTAAAATATTACTCGAACTTCTGCCAGGAACACTTTCCATCTTGAATTTCTGCAAATGACTGTTTATATTCTAAACAGCCAATCAGAGGCTAATGTAGAAGATATGTCGATCTGAACTACTTTGCCAACCTGTTTAAGTTAAATGGGAAATGGCCTAGAACGAAACATGTTCAGACTGTGTGTAACCGCACTCAACAGCTGAACATGTTCACCTGAAGTAGTTCAGACTCCCGTGTAACCGCACCCTTAGTGTAGTTTTTCCATGGTGGAAACATTTTGAAAAATGTGTATTTTATTGAAGTGGCTGTTTAACAAAAATATTTTTTAATTCATATAGTTATTAACTATCATCAGGCATGGTCAAGCATTATTTCCACAACCTTTTAGGTGTTGCAATATGGTTGTGGTGAAGTAAAATATAACTTCGACTACATCACATCACACCACATCCAACCATTTTTTTAAACTCCATGGCACATTTAAGCCTAAGGTGTCACAAGACTTACTCAAATAGAACGGCTCCCCGAATCTTTTGATGTGGAACTTGATGCTCAATATATTTTGGGTGTTGCTATGTTGGGTGAAGGAAATAGATGCCTTAGTGTCACAGCTACTTAATATAATTAATTACAGTAGAACCTCTTATATCCGACCATGACGGGACTGGGCCATGGTCGGAACGGCCTAAAGGTCGGATATCCATAGGAGCAAAAAAAAAGCCTTTCCCAGCTATACAGTATGTACAGTAATACAACTTTATTTGTAAAAATGTTGCTGTATACATTTCAAACATTTACTGTTGTTAAATTATAAATTAGAAGATGAATACAATGTAAGCATACCTTATTTAAAGAATCCAGTAATGTATTTTTGTTTCAGTTTTGCCAAATCTTGATTTTGCGGTAGTGTCCCTCCACTTATTTACCCACAATACATTATGTTACATTAAAAAACATAGAACAGTACAAGATTATAGTACGAGCACATTCTGCACCAACAATCACGGCTGAACTGACAGTTTGTGACACGAAAACATGTAGATGCGTCACATTTTCAAGTCTGAACAGGCTCGGCAACCACGGAGACTAGGTCGCATATCCGGAGAAGTCGGTTGTGGGAAGGTCAGATATGAGGGGTTCTACTGTAAATACATAACTGCTATCATATTCTGTAGTCACCTGTACTTCCTGATAATATATATTTTTCATCATTCTGTGTGTTTTCTTTCTACGCCGAAGATTATATTTACTGGGGAGTGATAGGAATCGAAAGAAGCCATTTTGATATGAACAGTTTTTTTTACGCAATGGCCATTTTATAAGGATTGTTGGTCATAAATTTAATGGGTGACAGGGAATGCCAAAAAAAAAACTTATTTTAAAAAACACTTGCTGGGAAACACAACCCTGTGAAGTTACGGGCGGAATCAATAGTATTCAGATTTAATTTTGGCATCAGGGCATCCCCAAATGGTTAAGAATCACGAGTCTGTAGGTAGGTTTAGTTCATATGGAGACACCAGCTCATGGCTCGCGAGCCAAGGAGCCATGGTGTCCATCTTGGACGACCCTGGCTTCGGCCATCATCTTGGGTTGTGTCATTTTTGACGGCCATTTTGGATTATGTCATTTTCGACCACCATCTGTAATCAAGCATCCCACTTCCGAATGTTACATTTTTTTTATTACAGTGGCCTCACCATCGAACCCCTTACTCCTGAGTTACACTTTTCTGTGGCTTTAAGGTCGGCATCTTGTTTTCATCTGCTGGATGCAGCCATCAATGTTTCTAGTGTTTTTTCCTCAAATATCCTAATGTCGGTTTGTCTATACATGTAAAGTCGATGTTTCTTACCTACCAGTGTTGTTATGACCTTATAGACTACAACTGTCTACCAAATCCACAAAAAAATATATATCTTTCCAAATACAATTTTTTTTATCATGAAATGATACGATGACATTAAAAAATAGAAAAAACTTTTTAATCTAATAAAATATTAAAATAATTTTTCTCCCAACACATTTAATTAGTGTGTTTTATTATTCAAACCACCCTGGATGTCACACCAGTAGGAACAGAAATTTTTCAGAGTCCTCACTCACAAGTTAATATTTTACAAGTAGGCCTATCAATGTATCTTATAAGCAGGTATGTAAAAATGTATTAATTGCTTGGAAGTATAGTCAGATATTTAAGTATTTGCATCTATGTCTGTTTATTCTCTTAAAGAATGATAGATTTTACACATTGTTTCATGTATGAATAATAACTCAATGTTCCTTAAAACTGTAGGCTTTAATAACACGTTGTCGACCTGCTGCCTTCAGCTGCTGAAATAATGTTCGATATGACGTTGGTTGCTGTAGGCGCCAATTATCAGTTATGCCTGCGTGCTAGTTCATAGAGTTAGATACTACTTTTTCAGGGCATGACATCGCCATGAGGCCAGCAGATGTCAGGTGTTGGCCCGACAAAGAAACCCCTGGCTGTTGTAGCCACCAGGGATACTTTAATAATGGTGGTCTAGGCCATTATACTGGCAAGATCAACAGAGACACTTTTAAGTGTGTTGCTAATTGCATTGCCTAGTCATTTCGAAAGCCGGAGCCCAATGCGACATGTTGTTACGGCCATGTTAACATGATTACACGACGTTACATGTTAATCTGTGAATTTTTATTTACGGGCTCTCTAGCCTTCACTAACAAATTGGTAGGACAGGCGCCCGGCGTCCTGAATTGGCTGGAAACGTTAATGCTCATGCATGTGGTGTGTCTGTGTGAAACTACACATAATTAACAAGACAAATACAAAATTAGTTACAAGTTGCACATAGATGTCATGCTACTATGCATACAACAACCCTGAAGAGAATGACATACCTAACGACCACTTGATATGTGGGCTACTAGTAATGCGTATTAAACAGAAAGGTTTCAGTGGCATTACACCGTAAGCTAAGAACTATGCCATGTGGGTGGAACTAAATGCAGGCCCCGAAAATCCTCGGGCTGTATTTATTTTCCGTCACCTGACTTCTGATTAAGGCCCGGGAGGTACCTAACGGGCGCTACGGGCGTCGTGGTGCTGCTGATGTCCGGGGGTGCCAGGCTAGTGCGATACTAGGCTGTTGATGGTGGGTCGTGGGTACTCTGCCCCCGCGTGCCCCGCCAGGTACGCGGCTTGAATTAACTGTAACATTTACGTGATGTTGGAGCCGGCAGGCGTATGCGAGGCGAATTAACTAAAAAACACTGTGGCTGGAGTCGGCCAGTACCGTAAGTGGCGTGATCTGCGACGCGGTGCGGAATCACTAAAAAGACGGTCAGGATAGGCCCGGTTCCGCGGAATACATGCCGAGTCGACGTGAGCAGCAGCGAATTAGAAGGTTACGTGATTACTTACATTACTTACAGAAGGAGCGATCGGTGAGTACAAAGGTGAAGGCTGCTCACGGACGAACACGTCTTGACCCGGCGCGGAGTGGTTCGAGACTGCCGAACATGGCCGCCTCGCAAGGGGGGGGGGGAATTTTCACTTCCCTTGTGAGACGGTACCAAAAACTTATATTAATTGGTTGAATTATAACAAAAATACATTCCAGGAGCTTAAATAAAATCTAGCACCTGGTGGCACCTGGTAGTAACTGGTGGCCCTGCATGGGTGAATCTGAGAAGTCTCAATAACTGAGTCCTAATCGTTGATGTCTGGATCGCGAAGCGCGCCGAGAGAAAAATTAAAAATTTTTTTACGTAAAATATCAAATGTCCCATGCGAGGCCACACATATTTGAGTTACACAGCCGGTGAGTTGCAGCCAGCCGTGCAGACTGCCATCGGGGCCAGATGTAGAATGATTCAAAACTTATGCTATTGCAGAGGTGAATTCGGTGGACCAGGATTGATAGGTCCCGCGGGGCGATACACGCCTGGTATTCTTCAAAAGTGATGTCTACTGCCGAGGCTATGGATTCCGCATGGCCCCCCATCACTGTTTCCACAGAAATGTGCTGTCTGCAAAAGGGTAATACAGGCCATCCGATCAGCCTAACCATGCTAAGGCAGATAGTAATTGTAATTTATTACATAATTATTGGAATGATAATATACTCTAGTAAATACTTAGTTTAACTTTAAACAGTATTAATAAAGAGCAAAGTAACAGTTACAAAACTGTATGATTGCCGCTCGGGTGACAATCGACACGCCGGTGGCGGCTGGCGATCGTAGCGTTACACTTTATTGCCCTGCACTGCACTGGGGTGTATTTGGATTGCACATGCTCTGGCGAGGCGGTGATGCGACACAGTGGCCTGTGTGGAGCACCGACGGTTGGCATCAACATTAAGGAGAGAATTTGGAAAAAAATTATTGAATCGGTCATTTGAGAAAAGTCATGAGTCCAAAAACTAGTATTGAGATAATCAAGAAAAACCTTCTAGTTTCTTAAAGACTTAAAATAAAAATATACAGCTTACTTTTTAAGTTGAATAAACATATTAGCTGTGTTTTAATACCGTAACTTCCCTTAAAAAGGTAATATATTTATTTAAGAATAAATAAAGTTAATGGACTGATAATGTTTCTCAAATGAATATATAATTATGAAGCTGAAATAATGTTTTGGTGACATTACACACTGAAAATACTAACTTTAATAACATAAACATAAAAAAAAGGTCTTGTATTATTATACGGACATCATTTTAAGATGTAAAAACCTTGTATTATTACATAGACATTAATTTAACATGAAAAATACGTTTCCATGTTTTCCTTTTGAAATACACGCGGAGTCATTTTTAGTTCTCTTGTTTAGCTTGTAAGTTTATCATTTCACGCATCGTCTGTTGCTCCTGTTGCTGTTGGCCATTCCAAAATTCCTTTATAAAAACCTGAATGTTCATTAGGGATGTATTTGATGAGTTTTGTGATATCTACAAGCTTCTTGATGTGGACTGGATTTTTGACTAGGTCCAAATACGCTTTTACAATAGGAAGAAAGGGAACAGTTTTATGGCATGGTTTTAACAAATGAAATGTGTATTTTACCAGTCCATTAATAAAGTTTTAGCAAACCACTTCGCCAGGATTTGAAGACTGAAACTCAACCATGTTATATTCTGAAATAGCTAGGGATACTTTATTGAGCACTCTTTTACCTAACGAATCAGTCGAGAGAGGCGTCTTCTTATAATACTCAGGCCACCAGTCTTTGAAATTCAGAACTGAATCAGTTGCAAGCATATGCACTGAAGGTCTACCATTCTTACTAGCCTGCAAAATTAGATCACTATACTCCTGTGGTGAGTAAGCCCTGTCGGAATGCCTGATTTTGCGCTTGATGACACCAAAGTCCCTGTCACATGGAATATATGAGTGGCCTTGAACAGGGAAGTAATGCCTGATAAGATCAAATTGTTCCTTTCCAGAAAGTATTGCCCAAAATCGCATCATTGCACGGTTTAGATTTTGCCCGGCACATCCATCGGAAAAGACGAACAGCTTATGCACACTTTTAGTAACATTATTGAGAATGTAGTCATACAACATGCTGCATACTTCATTGGGTCCCTTCTTGGCGATACCTTCGTGGTATACATAAAACTTTGCAGTACCATCCTTTAGATTATGGACACAAAATACATTTACCCATAGCTGCCGGTAGTAAAAAACTTCTTGGACAGGTGAGAGTGGAAGCGGCAAGTTTTGCATAAAATCAAAACAGATAACGAACACATCTTCTTGTTCTCGACATTCCTTCTCCACTTCTGATATTGTAGTGTAGAACTTTTTGGCACGCTGTTTGTGTACCAACAGTTCAGCTGCAGCCGCACGCTTAGCATTGTCATTGAGACAACTACTCTTCAATTTGGTACTCAGCTCTTCACATTGCGAACAAGTATCTACTTGCGGTCTACCAAAATGGAGTTCATGGTTTTCTTTAAAGTAACGAAGATAAAATTTGTACTTCACTTTACTATCTGGATGTTTCTTGTAAATCATTTCGTACATCTGTTTAACATATAGTCGACTATCCAAGTACTGAATCGTCTTACTGGAATAATGAGATATCTTTACTGGGAATGATTCTATGTGTGTTTTAATTTTATCACACTCAGCTCCAGGAATAGCATTTCTTTTTGGTTGTTTGCCATGTTTATCTTTGGGCGACTTTACTTCCACTTTCAACGATGAAAGGCGTCTCACACGGCGCTCAGTAGTTGCATGCAGTGCAATAAAAGCCTTCTTACAAACATTTTCGCGCTTTCCATTAACTGTTACAACATATGAAAAAACTTTTGACCTTGATTTAGGCATTTCATTTCGTGGACGATGCCTCTGTATATTCTGGTCCTCTATGCAGCTCTGTAGGTAAATATCCTGGCTGTCCTTAGTGTCGAAAGAATCATAAAAGTGTGTAATATTTCAAATTTCTCATCTTCAGTTATTATAGAAAAGTATTGCTTCTTGCACCTGAAAATTGCAAAGAAACACTGTATTACTTAATGATTTGAAATATATCTTCCCACACACAATGCAAATATAAAATCTCTACCTACACACATGATGTTGGCTAGAAACTACAAGTTAGTATTATCTGTATGTTTACATTTTTCGATATGGAATGAATGTTTTCAGAGTGGGTAGTCCATTTTTCAGAGTTATTAGTGTGACGAATGTTTTTAGAGTCGGTAGTATGACATTTGTTTTTAGAATGGTAGTATGAAGAATGTATTCAAACTGGGTAGTAAGATAAAACAATATTTTTAGAATTAGTCGTATGAGAATATTTTCATGGTGAGTAGTATGAGTAATGTCAAAGTGTAAAGTAAGGAGAATGTTTTCAGGGTAGGTAGTAGGAGATTTGGCTGGGTAGTATGATGTAAGTTTTCAGAATGAATGAATTAGTATATTTTTAGGGGGAGTGGTGTAGAGTGTGTAATGGGTGTTTTCCTCATTGCTGTATTTTCCGAGTTAATGCTCAGGCAAGATTGGGGTGGTTGGCCAGTGGCAATGGAGGTTACTACCATGGGTGCATTCATTATAAAACACTTTCATGTATTCTGCTATTCATGGTAAAACGACCACTGTTTTCATTCTCTTTCAGCCAATAATGTATTCTTCAGTTTGCTACATGTATGCGTAACTAAAAACTGGCATTTGTATTTCAAAACAATGAACATCTAAGGTTGCATTTTTTTTACGAGTGATCGCCTTACCATAATGGCCTCATCGAAAAAATACTGTATACTTACCCACAGTTTACACCAATCACTCTTGCAGTAACTATATCATCTTTGCTGTTTGTGTATTCGACACCCTTCAACCGTGCCTTTTTGAAAAACTTAAATTTTGTACAAACACATATTCTTCCGTTTTCTGGTCGACATACCCACACTATCACTTTCATTGCCACTAGAGTCTGCCATTTTGTAAATAAAACTGATTTTGTTTCTCTCTATTCTACTGCTGATATCTTGTGATCGGAAAGACAAACACATTATTTTGCCTATTGGTTTTTAGAGGAGAAACGTCACAAGTCCAGGACTCGTGACGTTTCTCAATTCACTAAAAAAATTCTACTGCACCTAGCACCGAGGATATATCATGGACTCAATGCCGTTTCTTGGTGGAATGCTCAGCCTTCGCATTCTGTTTACTTTGTTTGCCATAACTCATTTTCCATAAAAATGGACTCATGACGTTTCTCAAATGACAGATTCAATTACTCCACCTAAATATAAAATAATTTTTATACCAATTCAAAAATATAGACAAATACACAAAAATAAAATATTTACAGCAAACCAAAATTTATAAAAAAATACACACAACTGAATGTAAACGAACATCAATTGGCTACAAATTGCCCCACGCATAAAAAATTTAAAGAGCCGTACTTCAAGGTCCAAATCTAAAATTAATTTCTGGAGGCTGTTGTATCGAGCATTCAATGCTTCTTCAATCGAGCTCAGCCTCATGTCCAGCCCAGGACACTTACATATTCTAACCTGTGGCAGCATGGACGTAGGTTTTGCAGGACCAGTTCCTTGTGTTGGTGAGTCCCACCCACTCTGGGATAGTGTGTTAGGGGACCAACCCTATGTCCGGGGATATTACCGAACTGAGAGTAGGTATCGGTGATGGTTCCGGAATTTTCGACATTGATGTTGGTGATGAAGGCTGTCGACAGGTTCCAAGTTCCAACAGTGGCATCGGCGAGATATTACACCGACGGTGATTACATCTGTGCCACTGCCGGCAGGAGCTGTGGTCATGCAGCAGTGGAAGCGAGCGGCTGTGGTGGACCGCACTGTAAGTAAATTGAGTGTAGGGGTTGAGTGAAATGACTGCTTTAGTGAACTGATTGTAGTAAGTTAATTGAGTATTAAGCCCTTCACAATGTGGGGGCTAAATTTATAGGGCCTCACTAAGCTGGGCATTTATATGCACAGGGTCTTTATTCATATAGCATTTCAATGCTGGGTCTCACTTGAACTTGGACTAATTCTTAATGCTAATTCTGAAGTACGTAATCATTAACTAGCCTAAAATAATATTCCTTCTTAGGTCAATTATTTTTTCTTGCCAATTATGATGTGAAGACTAGTGGATCTAGATGGCACCAGTAGGGACCAGTTGGCATGCAGATAACTTAGTGTATTTGCGGTCTTTTATTTCTTATTGACAGAGAGGTCTTTTGTGGTGGTAGCATTCGACAAATTAGGATGGCAAATATGAGCTCACTGGATATTGGACATTTAAAAATACTTATATCTGATGTTTTCTCTGTGGTGGTGATTGTAGGGTGTATTGTATTTACAGCATACACTAAAGAGTTGTAATTTTAGGGGGTAATGTACAAAACAGCAGTCATCCCAGTGGCTGACATGCGATACGAACCCTGGAGTAGGGGGACCAGGCTGATTCCAGGACAGTGTCAACAATCAAACAGGTAGTTGTCTAAGCACGTGTCCGGGTGGGCGTGGCAGAAGGTGGGCATGGTACCATGTGGCCGGGTGGGCGTTGCTGGGAGCCACGTGGAGGAAATCTTGAGGTGGTTGTTGACGTCACGTGGAAGCTGGGGCGATAGTTCTAAATTAAGGAGCTTGAGAACGCTAGTGTCGCGCGCGCCGGAATTATTTTTACAAGTACAAAAATGGGAAATTTCGCGGCTGCGAGGATTTGATCCGTCAACCTTTGGATTGGTAGTCAGCGATGCTAACCGCACGGCTATGAGGCCAACCTAGATAAATAATTTCAGATGTTGTATATATGCTTATCAAAATTTTGTGTTGTGTACAGGGCAGCAACTAGAGTCTTTGGCACCCGGGGCATGAATGGATTCTTGCGCCCCCCCCCCCCCCCCTCTTTTTTTGCACATACCACACCAATAAAGTGGGGGGGTCTGGGGGCCCTCCCACGGAAAAATGGTGCTATTTAAGCTTTTTCGGTACCTACATGTATCAGTTTCTGTGCTACTGTAACTTCCATGCATGAACCCACTTGTAGGAATTACAATGCAAGCGATTTTGGCGCCCCCACAGCTTTGCGCCCGGGGCGTATGCCCCGCTTGACCCCCCCTAGTTGCGGCCCTGGTTGTGTAATTTTTAAAAACGTATGTAGTCCACCATGTTTATTTCTTATAGTGCTAGGCGGGAAATTTAAACAAGCAGCATCGGCCGCCATGTTTATATTTTTATAGTGCTAGGCGGGAAATTTAATATATATTGTCGGCTGCTAGTCGGCCGCCATGTTTATATTTTTATAGTGCTAGGCGGGAAATTTAATATATATTGTCGGTTGCTAGTCGGCCGCCATGTTTATGTTTTATAGTGCTAGACGGGAATTTAAAATATTTTGTTGGCTGCTAGTTGGCCTCCATGTTTATATTTTTTATAGTGGTAAGTGGGAAATTTAAAATATATTGTCGGCTGCTAGTCGGCTACCATGTTTATATTTTTTATAGTGGTAGGCGGTTAATTTAAACAAGCCGCATCAACAGCCAGTCGCCCGCCAAGTTTATATTTTTTATAGTGGTAAGCGGGAAATTTAAAATATATTATCGGCGGCTAGTTGGCTGCCATGTTTATATTCTTATAGTGGTAGGCGGTAAATTTAAACAAGCCGCATCGGCTGACAGTCGCCCGCCAAGTTTATATTTTTATAGTGGTAAGCGGGAAATTTAAAATATATTGTCGGCTGCTAGTTTGCTGCCATGTTTATATTTTTTATAGTGGTAGGCAGTAAATTTAAACAAGCTGCATCGGCTGCCAGTCGCCCACCAAGTTTATATTTTTTATAGTGGTAAGCGGGAAATTTAAAATATATTGTCCGCTGCTATGCGGCCACCATGTCTATTTTTCGTCAACATAGGGAAAAAAAATAATTTCTGCTGCTAGGATGTATCCAGAACAGACAACTTTGAAAATAAAATAATTTTATATATGACAATCGATTGCTGTAAGCCGCCATCTTGTAGCACAGCATACCAGGCAGTCATCTTTTTTTTCCATTATAGTCATTGGTTTTTTTTCAAGTTTGAATATAAAATAAAATTATTTCGGCAGCCACGACTCTATGACTATAGTAGTAGTACTAGGTGCCAAATTCAAAACACACATTGGAGGGCAGCCATGTTTATTTTTATTGTCGTACTAGACCAGTATAGTCATATTATGCTTAATTTGTTATGTAGCATGTCTGCCATCTTGGATACTACTATAATGAAAAATTATATAGGCATTACCTATGCTTATATCAATATTTATGTGTTAATAAAAAATATACTTTAAGTATATATTAAGTACTTTTGGGCGAATTCAAACACCTTTTGTATGTTTTAAAGACATATCTCTTGTAGTGATATATTTATATTGTTTTTTCCAGTAATTAAATATACAGTGGCAATTACTTAAAAAAAATATTATTTATAATATATCACCCATTTTATTAAAAGTATTCTTATCACGTCATACACAGTTGTCATTTAAAACAATGTCTTGTGCATATATATAGATAATATTCTCTCTTATAGTCATTATATTAAATTTTTATATATTGCCAAGGGCTGGAGTCACGCAAGCCTTGCAGACATGTAGCGACGGCGTTCTCCCTTGTGATTTAATAATAACCCAGACGGCCTCACACGTAGAGACCCATCAGCCAGCAAGCGCGGTCGGCGCAGCAGCTAGCAGAGAGCTGTATAGTCTTTCAATTAAAATTATTTAGATTTACCTCTAGTTAAAGTACATACTTTTTCCACACTTAAAAATATTATGTGTGTCTTCCAGGCAAAAGTAACATAGCAGTTTACTTTGATAAGATGTTGGCCGAGAAATCTGTTTACAACGCCGTGCCGTGTGCTATTTTACCTAAGAGTCATGGAACTCGCCTAGGACAACTGGGTGGACAACGTGTGTATACAGCTACGAGGCGGGCCACGGACACAGTGGACGGACACGGGAAGCTACTTTATAGAGTGGGAGGAGTTCGTACTCTTATTTTTAGACGTTTTGACGGGCCGTCAGCATGGGTCAGTTGTCAGCAAATGTTGTACAGTGAGACGCAGGCCGAGGGCGAGGGCGTCGAAGCTTTCATTCATAAGAAGATGCGCTTGTACCACCGCCTGGATCCTGAGGGCTCTACTAATGCGATTATGCCAGTGATATGCGAACTCTTATTGGCGGACTTGAGGCCATTTTTGCGAGGTGACATGGGACTCGATTTATCAGAATTTGTGGAAAGGGCATGTGAAGTAGAAGCAGATTTACAGGAGAGTAGACTCGGAAGTGGACCCAGGGGACCCACTGCGAACTACGAGTGACGGACATAGTAGCACCGGAGGAAGTCTTGGCACTAGTCCCCTACCAGACACCAACCAGCAGTCGCGGTGCACTGATGCCGATGGAACCTAGACCAGGGACAGCAGCCGGGTGGGACGGACCACGGGCAGACAGGGAACAGCGAGAAGGCCAACCACCTTGCTGCAAGTACTGCCGCAGCACAGAACACCATTGGCACGCGGAGTACCCCACTCGTGCCACCTTGTGGGCCAAGATGGAGCGGGAAGGACGCAGTCTGGGAAACTCCCAGTAGGGGGCAGTAACACAGCCGGCCACTGTCCCCGGGACATCCACCCGGCAGCCTAGCAGAGAGACAACACAGCGCCCACCAGACGTGACCGGGACTGGGGCGACTCGCCCCTAACACGCCCCAGGTCCCAGACGAGGAGCGGCATGTGGACAACAGTACCACCGGTCAACACGACACCGACAACACCACTGTCCCTGCCAACCAGCATAGCGAGGGTGGCCATGGCAGACACCCCGCGCAGCAGCAACAGCGCAGCAAGGGCCACTGCCCACCACGCCACGTCACCTGGCGATGTCCAGGGTCCGTCAGCGGCAGCAGCAGTGCCAGTGGCGCGCGAGGCAGAGTCAGCCAGCCTGGGTAAGCTGGGCAACGACGAAGCTGCACTTCTGCGGGTGCCTATCCGCCTGAATGGGCGACCCATCCACGCCCTGGTGGACATTACGGCGCTCCACTCATACATCGCGTCTCACCTGGTGGAGGAGGGGAGCTTTCAGCCGGAGCAGGAGTAAGTCCTGCTAGCAACGGAGGGAGCCAGCGAGCCCATGTCTGGGCGCGCACAGGTAACCGTCGAAATACGTGACCAGTGCAGTCGGACAACCTGTCTAATGATGCGGGACTTAAGGGAGGACCTGATATTAGGCCTCCCCTGGCTGATTCAGGAGGAGGCGAGTATTGACATCAGTGAGGGTAAGATACATGTGGGGAAGCAGGCCCAAACCCCCAAGATACCACTACACCTATCAGACTCGTGTAAATCCGCAATGATGTTCCACAGGAGTACCAGGAGCTGTTCGAGGACATGCTGGCCCAGCAGCCGGGGGTATTCGCTACCACAGACATGCTGAGGCGGACCACGGTGGCTGAGCACAGTATACCAACCAAACCACACACCCCGATTTTTGTCAAACCCCACGACTTTGGGCCCAGTGAACGACAAGTCATACAGGAACAGATTGCTGAAATGCTTCGGAACGGAGTTATTGAGCCTAGCGAGGGGCTCTATAACAGCAGGGTAGTCATGGCCCGGAAAAAGGATGGGACATTGAGGTTTTGAGTCAATTTTAAACCCATAAATTCGGTCACCATCCCGGTGCCACCCCCATTAATAAATATCACAGAAGCTGTGGCGGGTGTTTGCGAAGCCACCATCTATTCATCTCTCGACTTAAAGTCTGGATATTGGTAAGTGCCTCTCCGCCCAGCAGACCGCCCACAGACAGCCTTCACCGCCCCCAACGGCCGCAGGTTCCAGTTCTGCGTCATGCCATTCGGGCTGATGGATGCCCCCGCGACATTCCAGGCTATGATGGTCCGCATCCTGGACGGGTTCGTTGGCAAGTTAGTCACAGCCTACCTGGACGATGTGATCATCTGGTCATGGACTTGGGAGGACCATGCACGTCACTTAGCCATGGTCCTCGAGCGGCTGGTGAGGCACGGGCTGACCTACGCACCACGCAAGTGCCACCTGGGGGAGACGGAGCTCCATTTCTTGGGACACCTGGTCAACGCGGAGGGGTGCAGACCTCTCCCGGAGCTTCTTGACCTGATCGCCGCGAAACAGGCCTCCCGGACAAGGAAGCAGCTGCAGCGGCTGCTAGGCCTGCTTAACTGGTTAAGGACTTTCATTCCAGACTTTGCCTCAGTCACAGCCCCTATGATGGACTTGTTATCGCCCAAGACTAAGTTCCGCTGGACGGCGAAGGCCGACCATTCTCTGAACATGGTCAAGCACCTGTTCAGGGAATGTCATATGCTGGCCCAAATGTGACCAGACAGACCCCTGTACTTGCAGACAGACGCAAGTCAGGTCGGTATGGGGGCCATCCTGTATCAGCTGGGGCCCGACGGCGAGCGACAGGTCATTGAATAAACGAGCGAAATATTCGGCCCAGCTGCGCGCAAGTATGATGTAAATGAACAGGAGTGCTTGGCCCTTGTGTGGGCGGTAGGCCGCTACCGGCACCATCTGGAGAGGAGACCCTTCACATTACGCACGAATAGTCAGTGTCTAAAGTGGCTCGTCACAATGCAGGGGAATAAGTCAAAGTTCGCCAGGTGGGCCATGTCATTGAAAAACTATGACTTTCACGTAGAGCATGTGCCGGGGAAAGCCAACCAATTAGCTGATGAGCTGTCCAGGCACCCCAGCCCACACACAGAGTACGAAGATGAGGGGACCTGGGAGGACCTGGTGACTCCACAGGGCCACCTGCTGGCAGACGATGATGTCCCCGAGCCAGCTACCCTCTTGACAGTGACACAGCCAAAACCCCGCCCGACCCAATCACTGTTGATACGGGGGACACCCTGTTTCAGACAGTGTGTCAGGCTCAGCTGGGTGACGCGGATATGCAGGCAGCAGTGGCGGAGTGCGGCGAGCGCGTTATGCCATTCCAGCGCTGTCTGGAAGGGGTACTACAGACCCGGGTGCCGGGTTACATGGAAAGGTGGTGTACCCAGGTACCGGCAGGGGCGCGGGCTGAGGTTTCACATTTTTTTCCACGACCACACACTCGCAGGACATCCTGGGGCCGAGCAGACTCTGGAGGCCTTGAGACAGACGTTATATTGGCCCGGAGTGACAGGCGATGTCAGGAACTATGTCAGGCAGTACCAAACCTGCCAACAGCTGAAGGTGAGGAGGATGGAGGGAGATGAGCCCCAGCACCCCCGCAAGCCCCAAAAAGCCTTCTAGACTATCGCCCTGGATATAATGGGTCCTTACCCCAGGACATCTAGAGGGAAACATTTTTTATTGGTGGTGACAGACTTGTTTATCAGGTGGGTGGATGTCTACCCCACTTCAATATTTATGTCCGGCACCTTGGTGTTATTGCTGGAAGGGGAAGTGTTCCCTCTTTTTGGGTATCCGGAGGTACTCCTAAGTGACAACGGATATCGGTTTCGTGGTCACAGGTGGAAGGCGGCATGTGGAAAATGGGGTGTGAAGCACCACACTACCCCCACACACCACCCCAGGGCAAACCTGACCGAGAGGCAAAATCAAGAAATCAAAGCACAGGTTCGCCTCCGGTTGGGTGACGACCACAGCAAATATGACATACACATTCTGAACTTACTCTACTATCTACGACGACGAACTAGTGCTGTCATGGTGTACTCTCCCACGGAGCTGGTGCAGGGGCAGAATCTGGCCCTCCCGGGAGAGTGCCGGGTGGCATCTGCAGCAACAGAAGGAGAGTGGGGAGAGGAGCTTCGGGAGAAGCTAAAAGCTGTCAGGGAGCAGGCCAGGGCCAACCAGAAGAGGTATCTGCAGCAACACACGCTGCAGTCTAGCAGGCCCCCAAACATGATATGTCCAGGGGACCTGGTGTACGTCCACCAACACCCACACACCTCACAGGCCAAGAAATTTCATGCCGGACTGGCCCCCAAATGGCAAGGACCTCGAAGAGTCATCCGCCAGGTGGGGCTCACGTCCTACCTGGTACAGACACAAAGTGGCCGACTGGTAAAAATACACCGGGACGACCTGCGTATGGTCACCAAGGAGACACCACTGCCCCGGGCACCAAACACAGGGGCGGGACAGGCCACTTCTCCCCCTACCACTCCAATCAGGCACCACCCGACTGTGGGCGCATGGCGCGGCGCAATCACGCCGCACCCCATCGCACCGATACGCGCGCGACCAGACTGGAACTACGTGACACGGAGAGACACGCCCCCAGACCAGAACAGGGGTAAGCCCCTACGGGCATGGAGGAGAGAGGGTCACTTGGAACCTCACCCCACAGGCCACGAGCAGGACAGACACAACGAGAGGGCAGACGGCTCCTATAGCGTGCACGAAATTTGACATGAGAGGGTGGGACGAAACTGACGCGGGCACGATGTGCGAGAGCACAGATGCCGCAGGGGCAGGCTCGAAGGTCCCCGGGTTCGTCACCATACCAGTCTCTGAGGGGGATGACACAGAGGGGGAGACACGGGCCCCACTCTGGCCATTGGACATGAGCCTAACAGACGCTAAATTGGACGTAGTTATGCAAAAAGGAACCAACCCACATAAAACCTATTCTGAGTATTTTGAAGTTAAAGTTAATTATAAATTGTAATTCTCGTATTGATAACATAATGTGGGTATAATTTTAATGGTCTAGTATAAATACTGATATAATAATAGTAACAATGGTACGATCAACCTAGTACTATTTTAATTTATTTTCAAATATAATATAACAAAATTGTGGGTTGGTTCCTTTTTGCATAACTACGTCCAATTCTCTGTGACAGTTACAGAACCGGACTCTGAGGAAGAGGAGACGAGAGAGGAGACATGGGTCCCACACTGGCCATTGGACATGAGTCTGACAGACACAATATTTTCTATGACAATTATGGAACCTGAGTCTGAGGGGGAGCAGACGGAAGAGAGACGCTACCCACAGCGAAGGCGACGGACGGCGAGGCGGACATGCTTTTCGAACGAGGGAGAACACTGGGAGGAGATACAGAAATTAGAGACAGATAAGCCGGCAACCCCCGTACTGCGGGAGGTTCCCGCCTCCCAGAGCCAGGAGATCGGCGAAATTTTTACCTCCACCCCCAAGGCTACCCCTTCCCCACCAGCCGGAGCCGAGCCGATGATGGGCTCTCGCCCCGCACGGACATGGAGAGCCCCCGCATACTTGGGGGATTACGAGTGCCACCACATGTCGGTGTCACTGCAAGGGGGCACGTCACCCTGGTTTATCATACAGCACTGGCTACCCTTTTTTGTGTGGAACCAACATACTACACCCCTCCATAATGAGAGGGCACATTTGTTTCCCTTACCCACCAGTGCAGTGGCGTGTGAATAAATGAGAGACGTTGGCGAGCATAACGGTCTCATGGGAGGGGGGCATTTGACATCGACCCAAGTGTCTACCCAGCTCTCACAGCCCGTTATGCCACACCAATGCCTTCTCCTGCCCTGTGTAGTGTGTGCGCCGAATAGTGCAGTGCGGCTAGGACCAGGGGGGGGGGGGGGAGGCCTAGAGAGAGTCGCGCGCCAGGAGAATCATCGGTAAAAGACGAACTTCCTTGAAGGAATGGATGCTGTATTTACAGCAAGACAAATCTTGTAAATATTTATTAAAATTATTTTATTGTAATTATTTAATTTTATCATTTGAAGTGTTTATGTTTTGTTTTTATCATTGTTCACTGGGCTACTATGTCACATCTGTATGCGACACGTCAGGATCGGCGCAGGACACGGGTAGGGGGAAGGGATGAGCCGCAGCACGGAGGGGAGTTAGTCGTTGCGAGGCAGGCACGAGAAGCGGTCGCGTCACGAGAGGAGTCGTGCCTCGAGACGGTCGCTGAGCTTTGAGCCAACCAGCAGTAAGTGGACGTCGGCATCGCGATGCTGGTATAGTGGCAGCTTGGAGTCAGTATCCGAATTTCAACTTGTTCATATTTATGCGGCGAGGATTAGTAGCATTTACGTTGTACATAATATCTTGTGGGGCATTTAGGTCTGAGTATAATAGCTTGTAGCATAGTGCGTCAGTGCCGCGCCACATTTCCGGGTGTCTCTGAACTATCGGACATAGTATGGTGCAGATTAGTCTGAACGTAACGCCGAGTATCCGGTCAGGAGAAGAACCCTCGTGTCGCCGCGCGCGAAACTAGACTGTCGCGGGCGGGCCTGGGACAGCCCCATGTACAGGGTCCTGTATCAATTAATCGGGTGTTCGTCACAGACTGGTGGTGAATAATTATACGTCTTAGCTTGTCCCTCTTTGACCACACTGGCCGAACCCCACTATACCTAGTACAACTGAGCAACCGGCCGTCGAACGAGGGAGGCCGAGCAGAACGACAATAACATGGGAACATCGGCAAGACCACATCATTATGTGTATTAAGTATCTGCTCGCATCTACATTTTCTATTTTCTTAGTATTAGGTGGTTTTGTGTGGGTTGTTAAGTTTTAACAATAATATTTAATTGTTGAATGTTATATAATTATATTAAAATTACATAAATGCTTTCTGTGATTTCATAGATATTCTGTGTTTATTTTGTTTGGAAAATATGACCTATTATTAATAATTGTTTACTACTGCGATAAAAAAAATGAAAATATAAATTTTTGACTCCAGTGGGAACCGAACCCGAGCCTGCAGAGTTATAGACAATACATCTAACCACTGCATCACATCACCAACACATCTGAGTTCGGAAAAATTGTCTTTTATATTGTACCTTAAAATCTTTACAGATTTTTTTCCTCAGGCAAGATATTTTAGGGTGTTGAAAGGGGCGCCTACCTGCTTCTACTCACAAAGTTTAAGCCAAATCGGTGATCTCCGACTACGGCCAATCCCGAAAATTGCGAATGCGGCGGTACCCGGGTCCACCTGTGTGGATCGCGGCTAGCAGTTAAATTTGATGCAAGTTCTATGCGTAGCTGTCGTCGATGCCTGTGCACTCGATGTTTAACAAAAAGTCACTGGTAGCGGGAGTCGGCCATGCCATATGGCGAACTGCCCCGCGTAATGTCTAGTGCGGGGAGTTTATAGTTAAGCGGCTGGGTTAGGCCCTACACCATAAAAAGGACAGGGGACGCACGGAGAGTTTACGCAACAAAAAAAGGATTTGGTTTAAATGACTATAGTTACCAGCAAGAATGTTCAATGGAGACAAAGGGTCATGACTCCCCGTGGAATGCACGTCCTCCCCGGTCCGCGAGTCGCTCGGTACTGGTGTTTGCCCTTGGCGCGAGGGAAGGTCTCAGCATTCTCTCGCGCCAAAGTTTCTAAAGTTCCATCATTCGGAAATTATTTTAATAACAAGAAACTGAGAGTGGCTCTAAATTAGTACATTAATTATTAATGATTAATCTAATTGGCAGATACTCTCTAAGAATTAGGGTTAACAAATTTACATAAATTAAGTTTAAATAATAAGAGTCACACCAGAGACTGTTCATCACTTGTTGACTGCTCCAGTGGCGAGTTACACACAAAAAACGGGGAGGTAATATTTACGTTACACAATACTCTAATTAATTTAGGCTGAAGGCCGCAAGGGAGACACTCACAAACGTACTAACGTAATTTCACACGTGAGTGACACGAGCACTCCTGCGTCGCACTTTCCTTGGGCGGGGTTTTTAATAAAAGGTGGCGTTACTATCAAATAAGGTCTTATTTATAATGCATTGGGGTCAAGGTGTTTGATTAATTAAGACATAACCCTTGGTTCTACCTGGACCTCAGGGGCTCGCCTGACTCGGGTGGGCGATTGCTAGGGGTGCGTTCCGTTAGCGGGGTCGGATACTGGCGGTTGCAGGTCGGGCTTTGGGGTGGCCTTCGGCCGGACGACTTCAACCTAATAATATATGGAAACCTATTTACTTACAAAGGCAGGTGTGTTCAGTTATAGAGTTATTTTTTTACTCAAGGTTGTTGTGCCTGTGTTATTTATTTTTACTTTATGAAATCAAAAAAAAGGATACATAGTATGAAATAATTGAACAAACAGATTGAGCTATGTATTAACAATAATTACAGCAATTAGACACACAAATTTTTTTTAATCATTTTTGCTTAAAGTGTTTGTATACTGTAATATTCATGTACATAAAATTTTTTTCCGGTAACCGAATTTGAACCCAAACAAAAAAGAACTTCGGATTCGGAAGCACACACTTTGCCAATGTGCTATCAAAGCACAACTTATGGTTTAAAGAAATTGGTACTAATGAATGGAGTAATGCCAAATTTCTAACATACCTATTTCTAAAGTTGCGATCAACATTTCTATGACTTGTTAAGTTTACATTTTGTATTCAAGAATAGTTTTGCTACTAAAAATATTTATTTGGCACACCAATGCAATTGGTACATCCCCCAATGTTTAAGGATTGGGATGTATATAGGTTTATGCTGCAACACGTAGGTCAGAAATTTTGACGACTTAGGTAGTGATGAGTTCTACCGCCTGTGGACCTCATTGTGGTATTCTTGAATACTAACGAGAAGTCACACGTTCGACCGCACCTCGTCACTCACGACAACATATAGTCTATTTACAAGCTCCTGTGCAAGAGGCTGTGCTCACTGGCTACATGAATGAATTTGTAAATGAAACCATCTGCAGGCAATATCATCAGGGGCATAGCCAGGGGGGGGGGTTAGGGGTTCTAACCCCCCCCCCCCCCTTAGACCGATTATTTTTTCTTAACTGAAAGCAGGTTAGCTAAAAGCCTGGGTGTCTTACTGCTATTACTGGCCACTGCACTGGAGGGGAAGAGTAAGCGAGCCCTACCGATTCTCCTTCCCTTCCCCTACCCCTGTCGCGAGCAGAAGCTATAAGGTTGTGATGCCGTGACTGGTCCCAAGCTTTGAAATATCTCACACCTACTGTATTTAACCAGCGTGGTAGTTATAAGCAGGTGTTGACTGGGCTTCCAAAAGTGTAAGGATCGCTGTGTGTTGCCATCACCCGACCTATGTGAAAGGCCCGGGGGGTACCTGACGGGCGCTACGGGCGTCGCGGTACTCTTGTTTTCCGGAGGGGCGCCAGGCTAGCGGGCTGCTAGGCCGTTGGTGTTGGGTCATGGGTACTCTGCCCCCGCGTGCCCCGCCAGGTACACGGCTTGAATCTACCCTGAATGGCTCTCCCTTGATTGTGAAGGCCGCTCGGCCGTGTGGAGGACGGGAGACTCCGGAAAATTAGTATACACGAGTTGGTGAGAATTACCTTTAATCTAGTCCCGCTACAAAACACTCTCACCAACACTTGGCGATGTCTAGCCGTTACACAATTAACACAGAAAAAACATAACACTACACGACACTAATGGTTACCGCGGCAGTCTCGCGGGACGCGGGTCGATGCTCGCTGGAGACGGCCAGCGCCGAACATTAACGGGTGCAGGGGGGGGGGGCTCTATGAGCGGGCTCCTAGATTCGGCGAAACACTTACATGAGTGATACGATCTGCAGCACGGTATCACGGTGAAGACGGTCGGGATAGGCCCGGTTCCGTAAAATACGCGCCGAGTCGACGTGGGCAGCTATGAATTAATGAGGTTTAAATTTAAAGATTTAGTATAGAATAAAAATTAATCAATGAAAGAAATTTGGATGCTGCCCACGGACACACGTCTGTTTCCGGCGTGGAGTGGTTCGAGACTGCCGGACATGGCCGCCTCGCAAGGTAGTGAAACTTTCTCTTCTTTGTGAGTCGGCGTCAAAAAACTTATATTAACTTAATTTGCTCTATTATAAGCTAAAAACACGTTCCAGGTGCTCAATTAAAAGGTAGCACCTGGTAATTGTGTGCTTAAGGCTTAAGAACTGTTTTATAGTAGTATTTAATTATTTGAATTGTGGCCTCAAGTTGGCGACTGTAAATTTATCAACATATTGTCTCACTGTGAGCTGTTTTAGTTGGATTTCTTCTAATCTGACACGATCATAGTCACGGACATTTTAATTAAGGCCAGTGGCCGCGGTGACTTTTAATGAGGTTTGTTGTCTATTGGGGTCACGCCCGGGACGCTCGCCTGACTCAATCCGTCTGGGCAAGGGGCGCGCTCCGAAAATGGGATACGGTACTGGCGGTGCGGAGCACGGGCTTAAAGGCCATGGTCGGTACGACGTCAGTGTAGGTATATAGAATTGAGACAACGACATGGTGTCATGTAACTCTTCAAGCTAAAGCTAATAATTGTTTCCAGGAATAGATCAGTTCTGCCAAAACCCAAACCTTTTTATGCCTTTTTTTTGTATTGTCAAGCTTCGAGCATGATTTATGATTTTGAGTGGACGTAAACAAGGCACTTGGATTGATAAAAATATCTTTAATTAATTTCTTACTTCATCACTCAAACAATTTTTTATTAAAAATTTAATAGTAATTTTACCATTACAATATTTAAAGTTAAGTACCGAAAACTGCTAAAATAGCACTATTTTACACCTTAAAATCCAAATTTTTTCGGAGGGTGAACACCCGGACCCCCCGCTTTATTAAAGGGGGACCATGCTTCTTAACCCCCCCCCCCCCCCCCATACACAAATCTTGGCTACGCCACTGAATATCATTAATGGAGATAGCATGAAAATCTGGTTGTAGAGAGCACCTGTGGCTTATTAGTATTTGAGAATACCATGAAATAACCCACATGTGAGAAAACCGACAATACTCTCGCCTTCAGCATACTCAAGTGCACATTTCATAATCGAACCCCTGGGCTGGACATGTGGCTGAGCTGCAATTAAGAAGCTTTGAAAGCTCGATACAAAAGCCTCCAGAAAGTAAATTTAGACTTGGGTCTTGAATTATATGGCTCTTTATTATATTTATGTGTGGGTGATTCATAGCCGATTTATTTTTGTACATAGTTGTGTTCGTTTATAATTTTTTGTTAGGTTGTATATAAGCTGGCACAGCGGCGGGGTTCTACTCCGCGCTTCCTGTGGTATGCATCCTGGTGGCAGTGCTAATTGTAGCCGTCGCTTTGCCAGTGATAGTGCCCGACGGGGCATCTTTGTTGGCCTGGTGGTGGCCGACCATAATCTCGCTTAGGTGGGTTGTCATGCTGTTATGACAGTGTTCGTTTCATGCACATGTTTGTAGCTTTTCAATGTCACATTGCCATCATGGTGGTGGTTGTGATTAACTTGTTCTGGCCTGTTGTGTTGTGACCAGGGCTTTCCGGTTAGAGGAAGGGTTGTTAGTTCTGTCCGCGGTCGATGAGCAATGCTGCCATGCCTTTTGCCGGTTCCTTTCGGTGGCCATGGCTTGCTGTATGTACTCCTCTACGGAGACAGGTCAGTAGCACCTGAAAAACTGCTGGAGTTCATCATGCAGCAATAAAGTCATGGTCTGTAGCATTGTTGTCAGCTCAGCGTTAGACAAGAAAAATCTGAATAGCTTCAGTTTATGTGCGATGAACTGCTCTACTGGTTCACCATCTCACTGTTGTTTCCCGTAAAACTGTTATGTCCACTGTACCACCGACTAGCCAGTGTCAAATTGGTCCACGATGTGATAGTGAATTCTGGCCACATCATACCAAAATGGTCCCAAAGGCTCCACCTGTGATGGGATATGCCTCTAAATTACTCACTCGCATGTATTACCCACTCATCAGTTGGTATCCTGGGCCTTGCAAGACAAACTTCGCAATGCCTGAAGTAGGCACATGGGCCTTTGTGTGACAGTTCACTAAACTCTTGCAGCATCAATAGTCCCGGGCTTAACACTATTCATGGAGTTACCCATGTGGTTGTGATGGGTAGCAGACTGAATTTCCATGCTCATATCTGGTCTTGAGCATGACTGTGCAATTCGGGCATGTGACTGGTTTCACATCGACCAGTGTGATACCTACTTTCTGTGGTGGTAGACATGAGTGGTTGTGTTGTTATCTGGGTTGGCTGCATTGGTTTTAACTGTTCAGTTTTGTATTTCCCCTTATACATGGGATCCCATTGTATTACCATGCATTACTGGCAGTTTACTGCCGGGGTAGTATGTTACTGGTGTTAGATGTGTACTGGCATGTGTTGTGCCACTGTAGTGCGCCTGTCAATAAGTCCATGTCTTTTGATAAAAACAACAGTGTGAGCACACGACAGTCATTGGCTGTGGTAGCATCTTGCTGGTGGTTGTAGTGTGTATGGGGTCTGTTGACATAACACATGTGTACAAAAATAGGACAATGCATAGTGCCACTATCTGTTGGAGTGGATACTGAAGAGGGGTTAGTGGGTTAGGTATATGCCACTCTGCAAAAGAGAGAGAAAACGAGAATGAGAACATCTAGCTGGTGTAAGGGAGTAGAGGAGGGAAGCAGGTGAAGAGGAGTAGTGCCGAAAGGGTGGGAAGCCCACTGTGAATTAAATTGGAGATCTCTAGGATTCGAGACAATGTGTTATCAGCGAATATTTCCAGTGTTTCAGTTCTCGGATCATCAAACAGGTGATGGATATTGGAAGGGGGGAGGTAGCTTGGCATCATCATAAATGACAAGAACTAGCAGCCTAGAGAGGTACCTCTAATTGTCCCGGCTGGCATACCTAAACTTTCCAGCAACGTCCACACTGTTCCATTGTCACAATGAGTTTTCCTGTAGAATTCTGCTGTTTGTACATGCAGGGGCACCAAATGCCATTACCCATGGTTTTATTGTTTAAAAAATTAGGGTGAGCTTAGTGGATGCTGGCATGAATTGAAGCTTTTAATTGTCTGGAAGGGTGCCAGGCTAGCTGATGTTGTGTAGGTCGTCGTCCCCAGCATGGTCCAATAAGTTCGGTGGCTGTGACTGAAACTCTGCTGCACATTCCCTGCTCAGCATAATCTTTTGATGCCTAGCTAGAATACTGTAGTGAAAATTTGTAAATCACTTTAAAATATGTTTTTGGAAAGCGTGGTTTTAAACACACATTACACTGTTAATAAATATATTATTTCAACTGACAAAGTACAATGACACTAGAAAAATAAACACATTACAAATTACATTAGTTGCGAAACACATTAGAATTAGTCCTGCAGCGGTCTGGTTATGCAAAGGGTAGTTTTGATTAAAGTTAAATATTAATCGGGATCGGCTGCATGAGTCGTGAATTCTATATTAAATGGTTGAAGATAAGTTATGTTTCATGCCTGCAAATGCAGGTGAGATTTAATTGAGTAAAGTTCTGTAATCTGGAATTGGCCACTGCTGTAAAGTACGGAAACATGCGACGAAGAGGTCTCAAGTTAGTTGCAGTCGAAAGTTGCCAGGTTATGCCATGTACCATAAAAATGACCTGGGGATGAAAAGGAGTGAAAAAAAAATGTTTTTAAGGCCAATAAAGCATTGTTACCAGAATTACTGAATCGATGAGACAAAGATGAATGATCCTTACAGCATGAAGCATTCGCCCTCGATCGTTGCCTGATGTAGATTACAGGAGGTTGAGGGCAGTGCGAGGGAAGGACATAGAATCACCTCACACCAAAATTGACAAAAAAAAATCATTTTATACGGAACTTACAAGCTCAACATATTACAACTCCCTTGATTAAATCTCTTCTGTGGGGAAAAAAAATGGCTGAATGCTTAAAAAATGCTGTTGTTAATTTTATTTTAAATAGTTCATTTAACTCTATTTAAATCCAACATTAAAAAAACACACTATCTTTTGGCAATATGAATTATTTTAGGCCCAAGTCCGCAAAAGGAAATAAAACAAAATAAATATGGCACTAGCGGGATGGCTGGTCTGACTAACGTCTTATGTTCCGGGAGGGCGCCAGGCTAGCTCGGTGTCTAACCAATGAGGGTTCGTGGTTCGTTGCCCCAGCGTGGTCCGCTAGAACCGTCGGCGGTCTTGCCTGGGAATTTACGTTAAAGAAGAATGCGTGGGATTGCTGTAGTAGCGACGTGCCTTTATTCAAGGGATTGACGTCACACCATACAATTACTGAGTACAGACATGCCCCTGAGGGCTACTTGTCCGTTGCGGGGTGCAGGCCGGTACATGTTCAATGTTTCGTGGCACTGGTTTCTCGGGTAACAGTATGCAGGCCAAGTACACTTGATGCAAGAGAGGCGCGCACAGATGACGTGGCGCAAAGTTACATTAACAAAGTACACTTAATGAAAATTAGGCGCGCACAGATGACGTGGCGCAAAGTTACGTTGACAAAGTACACTTAATGAAAATTAGGCGCGCACAAATGACGTGGCGCAAAGTTACGTTGACAAAGTACACTTAATGAAAATTAGGCGCGCACAAATGACGTGGCGCAAAGTTACGTTAACAAAGTACACTTAATGAAAATTAGGCGCGCACAATTGACGTGGCACACAGAGTTTGTGGGTGACTGGAGTCGGCCAGTCCCGTAAGCGATTGTTTCTACGCGGGTGCCGTGCCCACTGGGTGGTACACGCACCGCCACTAAACTTGGCGAAGTTTCCCTTGCGGGTTTGTGGTCCGCGCGAAGGCGCGTGGCCTTAAGAAAGTTCTGTGGTTTGCGGGAGACGGCCCGTGCCGTATGCTGAAGAACGACCCTGCGCACCAGGTGTGGTGCGGGGCGTCTTTACGTTTACGCGGTCGGATTAGGTCCTGAACCGTAAAAAACGGACCGGGCACGCACGGAGAGGTGAATAGAAAAAGGTTTGGTTTATGCTAAATGACTATATTTACCGGACGTTACTTGCGATGAAGACAATGGTTGTGGTCTCTCCGTGGGACGTAGGTCCGTCCCGGTCCGCGAGTCGAGTAGAACTGCGGAACTGGCATGGCGTCCGGTGGCGCGTCGGCCCCTGCCGCGCCAAGCTTGACCTCATTACGTTAAAAACTAATTGACTGCGTCTGGAAGAGACTTTAAGGTCGCAAAATTCGTAATTAATTGTTTGAGGGGGAATGGGTGTGGTTCGTCTCTAGTCCACTCGGATTTAGTGTGCTTTATAATAATAATGTCTGGTTTGGCCGTTCGGCTCGGTGGCTCGCTCGACTCGGGTGGGCCACGGCCAGGGGTGCGTTCCGTTAGCGGGAGAGTATACTGGCGGGTGCAGGTCGGGCTTAGGGATGGTCGTCGGTCGGACGACGTCAAACGCCCCCCCCTCGAGAAGCCCGACCTTGCGCGGCTTATGGTCCCGCCACGTGGTAGCACCCCTAGCTCCGGCAGCCCTGTCCAGTTGCGGTTCGCGGCTCTGCAGCTGATAGGCTCCGCGTACCGGACCCGGCGATCGTGGCTGACTGTGGCCAGCGTGCGCGCCGCCCCGGTTGCCGTCGTGGCAGGCGTGCCGGGGGCGGCGTCGTGGCGCCTGTGGTGGCCAGCAGCTGGTAGAGCCAGCGCACTGGACCTGGTGATTGTGGCCGACTGGGCCAGCGTGCGCGCCGCCCCGGTTGCCGTCATGGCAGGCGTGCCGGGGGCGGCGTCGTGGCGCCGGTGTGGGGTCAGCGGCTGGTAGGGCCAGCGCACTGGACCTGGTGATTGTGGCCGACTGGGCCAGCGTGCGCGCCGCCCCGGTTGCCGTCGTGGCAGGCGTGCCGGGGGCGGCGTCGTGGTGCCTGTGGTGGCCAGCGGCTGGTAGGGCCAGCGCACTGGACCTGGTGATTGTGGCCGACTGGGCCAGCGTGTGCGCCGCCCCGGTTGCTGTCGTGGCAGGTGTGCCGGGGGCGGCGTCGTGGTGCTTGTGGAGGCGGGAGTGTTGCCGCCTTAGGGGTGGCAGCACGTCCGAGCTGGCGGGGGCCGTGGCGGCCGCAGCTGGTACACCCTGTCCCTTGCGGATGGGTCGTCCTGGGTTGGCGGCTCGGAGTGATGGGTGGTGGTGTTTCGCTTTGTGGGTCTCCCGAGGTCGTACTCAGCCAGATACCCCGGTTGTCGCCGGTCTCTTTGGGGTCTTCCCGTCTGTGGGGTTGGTGGCGCGGGTTCTGATCCGTGCGTCGAGTGTGTCCTTGAGTCTGCTGGCATGTTCGGTTGGTCGGGCCTCAGTTGTTGGTCCCTGACGTCACCCGCTTGCGACCCACTTGCGTAGGGTTGCCTCCTGCGCTCCGGGATACCTGGAGCTTCGCTCGTCTCCGTGTCGTTGGGGTCGAATAGCTGGCGTGGCTCCGGTCCTGGGCGCGGTGCAGGGTTTCCCTCATCGGGTTCGTCTACGAACATCCGGAATGTGGCGTCCGCGAGAGAGGCCGTGTGTCCCCATGCTCCGCGTGTCGGGCTTACTAACTGGTCCGCGTCAAGTTCCTCCGGTTCCACTGCGATTGCCGTCACGTCATCCGGTTGAGGAATTAAGTCCCCAGTCGTCATTTCGGTGATCGTGGCATGTTCGTATTCTGTCGGTTGTCCTGGCTGGTGCGGTGTCGTTGCCTCGTGCGGGACTTCTGGCGCGGGTGATAGTAGGTCTTCTGCGTTCTGTGCGTTCGCCTCTAGTATCGGTGGTGCGTCATCGCGGCCGTCACCTGCGGGTGGTGGACGGTGACCCTCCTCCGGTTCGTCGTATCCTGGTGGTTCGTCAAAGTTCTGGTCTCCTGGGGGAGGTTCCCCGGGAATCGAGGCGAGGCGTAAGTCGTCGCGGTGGATTTTACGCACTCGTCTGCCCCCGAGTCGGACCAGGTATGACGTCCTCCCTAGAGATTTCTGCACGGTGTAGGGCCCCCCCCAGCGGGGTGCCAGCCCGGCGCAGTAGTTGCGAGGCGCTGCGGACAGTGGATGTACGCGAGCGTATACGCGATCACCTGCTCGCACCGCGGGGGGCTCCCGCGCGGTTTTGGGGGTGATTTCCTGCGTATAGTTCGTTTGGCGCTGTCTGGCGGCCTCGTGCATTGCTGTTAGGCGCCGTGCACGCTCCCTCTCTCCTTCCCGGGTGTGGTCGTCGCCGAGTCTGAGGCGGAGTTGGACCTTCAAGTCCTGGTTCCTGCGCTCCGTGGGGTTGGCCCGGGGGTGGTAGGCGGGGGTGGTGTGGTGCTGGATGCTCATCCCGTTACACCACTCCTGCCACTGTTTGCCAAGAAATTGGCTGCCGTTGTCCGTCAACGCTGATTGCGGATAGCCCCACCGAGACAGGAACTCGTGAGTCATGAGGTGGATGATGGTGTTGGCCCTCGCGTTGCTACAGGGGTAGGCTTCCGTCCATCGCGTAAACATGTCGGTCACCACGAGCAAAAATCGTTTGCCTCTGGGTGACCTGGGGTAGGGCCCCATCACGTCTAGCGCGATAGTCTGGAATGCCTGTGTTGGTTGGCGGGGTTGTTGTTGTTGTTCGCCGTCCCGTCGGCGTGCTTTACGCACTTGACATACTTCGCATTCGCGCACGTATTCCCTGACGTCCCTCGCCATCCCGGGCCAGTGGTGGTGTTGTGAGACCGCTCTCTGGGTTTGGTCTGTCCCCGGGTGGCCCGCAAGGTCGTGGTCGTGCACGAAGCGTAGTACCGCCTCGCGTGCTTCGGGTGGCACGTATGTCTTCCAGCCTCCCGCACCCCCTGGGGCACGATTTAGGATGCGGTTAGCTTCGACCCTCCAATTTGCGTGGGGTTCCTCCCTTAGGCGATGTCGCCGTCGGTCGGCCTCGGGAGACTGTTGTTGGGCTGCTAGTACCCGGAGGTCCAGGTCAGCGGCAGTGTTAGGTGGTGTGTCAGCCCCTTCCTCATCCGTGATTATGCGTGTGCACGTGGCTGGTGAGTGGTGCCAGCTGTCCTTCGGGGAGGGGGGTAGCATCTCCTCCCACCCTTCGGCATCTGTTACTTCGTGCTGATCGCTAGGGTGTCTGGATAGCATGTCTGGCAGTTGGTTTTCCTCTCCTGGTACGTGTTCCACTACGAAATCGAATGACTGGAGAAGGAGGGCCCAGCGTATCAGTTTTCCCTTACGCCCCTGCATGGTCTGGAGCCAGGTAAGGCAGCGGTTGTCCGTGACGAGGGTGAATGTCCGCCCTTCGAGGTGGGGGCGGTACTTTTTCACGGCCCATATCACGGCTAAACATTCTTGTTCATTGCTATGATATTTCCGCTCAGCGGACCCGAATTTCGCGCTGGCGTACTCAATGACCTGCTTGTTCCCCTGGTCATCCGTTTGAAATAGCACCGCTCCTACCCCTAGCGCGCTTGCGTCGGTCTGGAGGATCAACGGGCGTTCGGGGTCAATGCGTGCTAAAGTATGACACCTGGTGAACGCGTCCTTTACCCGTTCAAATGCCTGTTGGGCCCAGGTGTTCCAGCGGTAGCGGGACTGGGGGGACAGTAAATCTGTGAGTGGTGAAATTACGTGGGAGAAGTTTGGTATGTAGTTCCTTAACCAATTCACCAGGCCGATGAATCGCTGCAATTGTTTCCGTGTGCGCGGGGTCTCTGCCGCTGCGATTTTTTGCAGGTGGGATGGTTGCGGGTGGCTCCCTTCCGCATTAACCATGTGCCCTAGGAACTCTACTTCCCGCGTGCCTAGATGACATTTCGCCGGGTTGGCTGTTAGGTGGTGGGTGGCGAGCCGTTCGAGGACTAGGGCAAGATGGCGACAGTGGTCCTCCCACGTCTCCGAGAAGACGATGACGTCATCTAAATATGCGAGAGCGAACTGGCCAAGGTACCCCTCCAGCACTCGGGTCATCATGGCTTGAAAGGTTGCTGGCGCGCATTTTAGGCCAAACGGCATGGCTCGGAATTGGAAACGTCGGCCATCGGGGACCGTGAATGCCGTTTTCTCCCGGTCTTGCTGCCGTATGGGCACTTGCCAGTACCCCGACTTGAGGTCTAGGGTGCTGAATATCCGGGCTCTACCTAGACTGGCCACAGCGGTCTCGACGCTGATCCGTGGGGGTGGTGAACTGATTGTCACAGCATTTAGTGGGCGGAAATCCGCGCAAAAACGTAATGTGCCGTCCTTAGCGGCCAGTACTATGCACGCGTTATATGAGCTGTTGGAGGGCTCTATTACTCCGCTGTGTAGCATCTCCATCACCTGTTCGCGTATTACCCGCTGTTCGCGAATCCCGTACCCGCGAGGTGACTCGTAGATGGGTTGATCGGTGGTGGTGGGGATGGAATGTTTGGCTACCGTGGTGCGCCGTAGGGGCTCGGTGGTCGTGAACACGTCCCGTTGTTCGCGTAAGATCTTGTTCACCGCGGCTTTGTATTCCGGGGGAACGTTATGACGCAATTCGGCGAGAGTCACGCATCCGTTTGCCGGTGTGGGGGCTCGTCCTATGGCGTAGACTACGAACCGTTCGGACTGACCGACATTCACTTTGGCGGGGCCTAGTTCCAGAACGGCGTCGTGCTCGGCCAACCAGGGCTGACCTAGCACGAGTTCCTCACTTAGGTCACTCACAACGATGGCGGTCACGTTAGTACTTAGCTCTCTTAGGCTTACCTGGACGTCAGCGTACCCCACCATTAGGCCGGCGTGTGTGGCGGTGGCCAGGCGTAGCTCACCCCGGTGCGGGCGGAGGGAGCCGGGGGGTACCAACGAGGGGTGGATGAACACGTGGCTCGCTCCCGTGTCCACGAGTGCAATGGCTGGTGTGTTGTTGACCTCTACCGGTATGCGGAGCAAGTTGTCCGGTGGTTGGGTCAGCTGCCCGAGTCTTGGGGGTTTGTGCCCCCCGGGGGTCGTGTTGGTCATCGCGTTTGTTGGGTCGGCGCGGCGGTTCGTTACCAGTGCGTTCATGTGTGCGGTAGTTCCCGCGGCCGTTGTTGTCGCTGGAAGGTGGGTGGTGGTCACTTGGGGGGTTGGGGGACTCTGTTTCAGTTCCCCCTTGGCCCGTTTCCCGCCGGTTGTGTGTCGCGCGGCCCTTGTTGGTGGCTCTCCCTCTGCGTATTCCCCTTCCGTGGGCACTCATTGTGCCAGTGGTAAGTGCCCCTTGGGCACCCCAGTTGGCAGTGAGGTGGTCGGGGGGCTGCGTTGGCGTCCGCTTGAGGCGCCTCCAGCGCGTAGGGCGGGCGTCGGTTGTCGGGGTGTGAGGGCCTGCGTTGTTGGGGCGGTGGTGCCCCTTGGATGGCTAGTGGGCGCCGGTCGTTCGGCGGGTTGGGGTCCTCCCGGTTTGTCCTGCGCGGGTTTCTCCACCAGGCCCTCTGGAAATTTTGTTCCGTGGCTACTGCCAGTTGGACGTAGTCCTCGACGGTGGTGGCGCGTCCTATGCGTAGGAAGGGCTGGAGTTCGTCTCTGAGGAGTAAGGTGATGGTGGGTAGTGCCCTGGCTGGTTCCACAAGTGGTGATATCCGGCGGAATAGTTGTAGTTTGTGGGCTATGAAATTTTCCACTGGTTCTCCCTCCCGCTGCGTGCTACTGTAGAATTGTGAGGTGCATTGCACCAGTGTAGCCCCGGCGTTGAAACGGTGGTTGAGGGCCTCTGCGAACTCGGGCCACTCCATGTCGGCCCGCCCCCATAGTTGCCACCAGTCGAGGGCGGGTCCCCGCAACCGTTCGCTGGTCCTCTCAGGCCACTCGTCGACGGTTATCCCGCTGCATGCCAGGCGCACTTCGCATTGGTGTGTGTATGCTAGGGGGTCTTCGTGGGGTGCTCCGCTAAATTCTGGTAATTTCGCCATGTAGTTCGCTGTCCGCGTCGTATAGGTACGTGTGGCCTCGGGTTGGGTGATGGCCCCGCCCTCGGCAGCGGTGTTGGTGCGGGTTGCGTGTCCGCACTCCTGGCGCGGTTGTGGTTTCGTATCGGTTGCGGCGGTGATTGGTACCGGTTGTAGTGGTATGGTTAACCCCGTCTCTATTTTTCCCTTCCAGATTTGATCCCAATTCACTTCCCATTGTTCGTGTTTCGGGTCGGTCTCCGGTGGTGTTCTGTTCAGTGATCGGCATTGGCAGGTGTTCTGCCAAGGTAATGGTCCCGTTAGTAGGTCCATTGTTCTCGGCCGTTGGCATTGCGCGCATGTCGCGTGGGCTCCGTGTGACAGCATGGTGCGTGGTTATTGACAGCTGAGCTCTGTTGACGGGCGGGCGCACGTGTTGTCTGTTCGCCAGCGGCGCAGTCTGTGCTGTTAGGCTGTTCCACGCGCGGGCCGTGCTGGCCGGCTGGATGGGTGCCCGGACAGTCGCACAAAGCGGACGGGTGGAGGATTGAAAGGGGAGGGGAGCTGTCCGGATGGCCGCGCGAAGCGGAGAGTTGATAGTGGGTGGATGGGTGGGGGTCGAGCGCCCGGATGGCCGCACAAAGCGGAGAGTGAAAACAAGGGTGGTTAGGTGGGAGGGGGGGAAGAGTACTCTGACCGCCGCGCGGAAGTGAAAGCGGGCCGGTGTGGGAGGGATGGGGGGTTGGGGGTGGTGCTGGGCTGTGATGTTGTCCGCCTGCGTCGCACGCTCTGCTGGAATGTCAGCGCTGGGGGTGGGGGTTGATGGATCCTTTGTCCGCCGTTCTTGGTGCGTCCAAAATGGCCGTTTTCTTGCCGTTTGCTCAATTTTCCCGTTTCTTGCTTAAAATTTGGCCACACGCAGGGGCGCCATTTGCCGTCGTCCGCGGTCTCGTGTTCGAGTCCGGGCGCGAGTTCTAGCGGGATGGCTGGTCTGACTAACGTCTTATGTTCCGGGAGGGCGCCAGGCTAGCTCGGTGTCTAACCAATGAGGGTTCGTGGTTCGTTGCCCCAGCGTGGTCCGCTAGAACCGTCGGCGGTCTTGCCTGGGAATTTACGTTAAAGAAGAATGCGTGGGATTGCTGTAGTAGCGACGTGCCTTTATTCAAGGGATTGACGTCACACCATACAATTACTGAGTACAGACATGCCCCTGAGGGCTACTTGTCCGTTGCGGGGTGCAGGCCGGTACATGTTCAATGTTTCGTGGCACTGGTTTCTCGGGTAACAGTATGCAGGCCAAGTACACTTGATGCAAGAGAGGCGCGCACAGATGACGTGGCGCAAAGTTACATTAACAAAGTACACTTAATGAAAATTAGGCGCGCACAGATGACGTGGCGCAAAGTTACGTTGACAAAGTACACTTAATGAAAATTAGGCGCGCACAAATGACGTGGCGCAAAGTTACGTTGACAAAGTACACTTAATGAAAATTAGGCGTGCACAAATGACGTGGCGCAAAGTTACGTTAACAAAGTACACTTAATGAAAATTAGGCGCGCACAATTGACGTGGCACACAGAGTTTGTGGGTGACTGGAGTCGGCCAGTCCCGTAAGCGATTGTTTCTACGCGGGTGCCGTGCCCACTGGGTGGTACACGCACCGCCACTAAACTTGGCGAAGTTTCCCTTGCGGGTTTGTGGTCCGCGCGAAGGCGCGTGGCCTTAAGAAAGTTCTGTGGTTTGCGGGAGACGGCCCGTGCCGTATGCTGAAGAACGACCCTGCGCACCAGGTGTGGTGCGGGGCGTCTTTACGTTTACGCGGTCGGATTAGGTCCTGAACCGTAAAAAACGGACCGGGCACGCACGGAGAGGTGAATAGAAAAAGGTTTGGTTTATGCTAAATGACTATATTTACCGGACGTTACTTGCGATGAAGACAATGGTTGTGGTCTCTCCGTGGGACGTAGGTCCGTCCCGGTCCGCGAGTCGAGTAGAACTGCGGAACTGGCATGGCGTCCGGTGGCGCGTCGGCCTCTGCCGCGCCAAGCTTGACCTCATTACGTTAAAAACTAATTGACTGCGTCTGGAAGAGACTTTAAGGTCGCAAAATTCGTAATTAATTGTTTGAGGGGGAATGGGTGTGGTTCGTCTCTAGTCCACTCGGATTTAGTGTGCTTTATAATAATAATGTCTGGTTTGGCCGTTCGGCTCGGTGGCTCGCTCGACTCGGGTGGGCCACGGCCAGGGGTGCGTTCCGTTAGCGGGAGAGTATACTGGCGGGTGCAGGTCGGGCTTAGGGATGGTCGTCGGTCGGACGACGTCAAAGCATACAATTCACAAAACCTTTTTATAATGCCAGAATACTTGCCATCCTGTAATTTCTTTTTTTTGTAAGTTGATAAACATGTGGGTTCAAAATTGTCATAAATTCATCAAGTGTCATAACAAAGATACCAAGCCATTCATTAATTATATTTGAATTTTTTTTGATAACAGTTATTTCGCACGAAGTTCCAATTTGTCGTCGTCCGTCCGAAGGCCATAAAGCCCGGCCTCCACCCGCCAGTATTAAACCCCGCTAACAGAACGCAACCCTAGCCCAGGTCACGTGAGTCAAGCGAGCCGTCGACGTCGGTGAGTGTTTAAACAGATTACGCCCATATGCCAACACCACCAAAGAGTTCTTATGCTTCATTAATTACTGCAAGTAATTAAGTGCTTTTTAATTAACAAAACAACCCTTAAGAGTGAAAGTGCGTCGTAGGGGTGCAGCGTTTTTCCCTGTGGGAAACCGCAATTAATAAGCGTTCGGAACATCCCTTGCGGCCTTCCGCCAATAATTAACCACAGCATAAATCAACCTAATTCACCTCCCTGTTTTCACCTGCAAATAGCCACTGGAGTAGTCAACAAGTGACAGACAGCTCCAGCTTGACTTTTGATTTTCAAAAATTATTAATCTCAATTTTATTATGTATTATTATTATAGGCCTTCCGCCAACTAATTCAGACAGATGTCATTAAGTTACGAGGGTTCTAGAAATAATAATGTCTAATTATAATTATAAATTTGGAATAACGGCACATTAGAAAGTTCGGCGCGTCATGACGCTTCCCCCCCTCCCAAGCCGGCACAATGCGGCAGTAGAGTTTTACTCACGGGCCGGGGCGGCTGTGTGATCCCGCGGGGAGACTTCAACTTTTGTGCTCCTGATTCTTCATACTGGTAAATATCATAATTCATTAAAACCTCTTTTTCCTCTCCCCGCGTGCCCTTTTCCGGTGCAGGGCTTAACCCGGCCGTGTTAATTTTTGCTCGTCGCGCAACAACGGTTCACGACGCAGTCACTTTACGGTCCGGGCCGACTCCCGCGAACAGAACTTAATATAATTCGTCGAGCATATGCCTGCCGATTACAAACTTAAAGACTCGTCTCTTAATATTACCTTCGTGGGCCCGCGACTCACACAGGTGAGCCCGGGCACGAAGCTAGTTCCAGTTCATCACGGGAGTGGCCGTTAACCCACTCAATCTCTTCGACGACCCTCAAACCCATGTAGGGATCTTATTTGCAAGTGCCGCAACGTAGCACATAATTAATTATTCAGTGCGAATGTGTGTAGTGTCAGCGTATTTTGTCAAGTGTAATTGTGTAACTTATGCCCATCCACACTTTGTGAGATGCGGAATTAAAAACCAGCACCTAAATACGTTTTCTTTATTTCGTAGACACCTCCTGAACAATTAGGAAACAGTCCTCTACACTGTTTAGGGCCAGTGCGTATTAAAAGCAGGGACTCCCTTCCACCATCAACAGCCGCCGATCCTAGTGGAACACGCAGGGGCAAAAACCCATGACCACCTCGGTTAATCCTCGAATTAACCTGGTGCCCGCCAGAGATTTCCTTAAGAGCCACTGAAAACCACTAGGACCGCCCCGGGTCTCGATCACGAGACCGCGGGTGACGGCAAATTTTAAGATCGCTATCATTATTGAAGCAAGCTGTTTGCAAGCACAGAAGGAACTCATACATAGTGGCACCTGTATTACTTCACAAGCAAATGTTTAACGATTAATTACATTTGAAGTTCAACAGGGATAAAGTTAAACTAGGGAAGAATTTGGGCATATTATAAAAGCGTTGTGTTAGGTTTTCATTGTATTAAATACATTATAGAGCATAATGCATTAGTAAGTGGAATCTAAATACCATTATAGTAATGACTGAATACTAAAAAGTTTTTCGCCTTTATAATATTTTGCGTTTAGAATTTATTTATAATAAATGCCATTTAATTTTAACTGTTAATATTATATGGAACTTGTTAGGGTTTTGAATATTGCATCGAACAGCCTAATATTTCATGACTTAAGGAAAAGTAAAATTTATATATAATTAAATTAAATTTTTTACTCTACAAAAATGTATTTTTTTTATTAATTTACGCTATTTATTCTGCAAGTGGGCATTACGAAGGCAAAGTTTAAATATTAAACGTTTAAAAATTGTTATTGGCGTAAAAAACTGTTTAAACCAATATGGTGTGTTATTGCTTCTTAACCTTTCCTCTACCACATGCTAGTAAAACGTTTCTGTTTTAATCCTCTATGCTCACTCGCAGTTCTGGCAACAAAAACACAAATCTCGTCTGTTTAGTTGCAAAAGTTATTAGAATGTATGACTTACGCGAACACATTTATTTACCATTTAATCTTGGAATTATTTTTGGGTTTTGTTTGTAGCCAACGTTAGCAAAGTTAAAATATAAGCGGTTAATTAGTTAACACTGCAAAATTCACGCCACATTTTATAGTGGGCATGTTGCTTCAAATTTTTGTTATCCTATTGTCAGAGCTATTTGTTTACAATGGTTGATTTTGAAGTTGGTGTCATACTGCCATGCGCCGGGTCAGGAGAAAGATTAGGTGGCGTGATTCCTAAGCAGTATTGTAAAGTGCTGGTAAGATACTGCTGCTGTATTACATTTCTTCGTTGTGGAATAGGAAACTGTCGCCAGTTGATTGATTTGCACTCGCAATTCGACTTTCTCCCTTTCACTCCCCCCTTACCCACTCTTTAGTTCTCTCCTCAGATACCCGGCATCTCTCATCTCCACCTTCCTCCAGCCCATTCCACTCCGTTCCTGTCCTTACGTGCTGCCCTCTTTCCGTTTGCCTCCATTCCCTTTGGAGCTTTCACCCGTGATCCCTCCGCCATTTATACCCACCTCTGTGTACCCTAGTTCCCAGCTGTACCCTCTCCTTTTATCATTTTGAACAGCCTGACTAACTTTTCCAACTTTATTCTCCCCTATAATGCTTCCCAGCCCAACTCCTTAATCTTTTCAGATAAACTGTGCATTTCCCCCTCTTGTCCTTCCCTTCACCACATACCCATCACCCACCTTGCTCAACGCTGCACCTTTTTCACCTCCCTTTCCTTAGTCACTAGGTGGGGATCCTAGATCATGGCCACATACTCGACGCTTGTCTGCCAACGTGGAGTATGACTTTTCCCTTACCCTCCTTTCTGCTCCCTGTAGGGTCCTACCAAATAACACCAGCACCCTCCTCCCCTTACCACCTGCTGAACCTTTTTGCTTACCCCTAGGTACTTATACTCATCAGCCTCCTTTACCTCCTGCCCCTTCCAGCTATACACTTCGCTTGTTACTTCCTCTTCATTGCAAATCTAACCACCTTCATCTTTCCAGCATTTGGCAACATCAAATTCTCCTATGTTCATCGTTCCAGCCTGATCATATCCTCATGCAGATTTACCCCTTCCCCCAAATACTCTCATCCTGGCCTTAATCCTCTTCCCTATATTATCATTTATAATGGACAGGGGCCCCAACATACTCCCCTGAGGCACTCCTGATGCTATTTCCCTCTCTTCTGACTATTCCTCTCTCACCCTCACCATCTGCCTTCTATCCCTCAAGTCACCTACCCAACTTACCACCCTGTCATCCTTTACCTACGAATCTACCTTCTCCGTTAGTCTCTTGTGCGGTACCTTACAAAAGCCTTTTCAAAGTCGATGAAAATAGCATCTCTCTGCTTCCCTCTCCACTGCTTCCACCAGATCTTACATTAATCCTGCCATCTGTGTTTCATATGAGAACACTCTCCTGAATCCATGCTGTCTATCGTCCATCCAACCTATATTATTCATTACTCCCATTATAAACTGCCCACCAGCCTCTCCATTACTTTCCCTACACAGGAAATTAGGCTAACTAGTCTGTAGTTCGCCAGGCTAGTCTTATCCCTACTTTCCTTGGAAATTGGTACCACTGCCACTTCTTCCCATTGTTTTGGCAATTTACCCACAAGGGATTGCTGGAACATCACCTTTAGGTATCTCCATTCCTCATTACCCCCTATCCCATCCGGCCCTGCTTCCTTCCTTCTCTTCAGACTCCTCACCCACTTTTGAACCTCTTCCATGTGTATTTGGGTCATTCTCCAAATAAGGTGCTTTTTCTAAATACATATTATTTAATATCACATTTAGCAAACTACCAAAGGCACATTGTGATATATAGTATGAAATACTAATGTACCTTTGCAATGTTTCCAAGCTCAAAGATAAATAGTTAAAAAAGAAAGTTAAATCAGTAGAACCCTGTTATAATGTTCCTGCATATAATGTTTTCCTGCTTATAATGTCATATTTTTAAAGTCCCAATATTTCCCCCATAAGGACAATGTATTTATTTCCTGCATATAACGTTCATAAATAGTGTTATTTCCTGCTTATAATGTTTGCTTTCTAACATTCAATAAATGGGGAAAAAATATTTTAAAACCAAATTATTCCAACACTTATGATAAAAAGTTTCCTTTATGTATGTTTATGTTTACAATCACTGCCATACAATACATGAAGTTTGTTAAAATACAATTTTATGCAATATACTGAAGGTACACAATGTTCATAGTTACGTGTCAGTTGGCACCCTTAGTCAACTCTTCTCTTCCTTGCCATTCCAGTGGGTATTCAGATGCACGTACACAGTCCTACGATATTTAAGTTGCCAACCATTGAGCGAGGGCATAACTAAAATTGGTAAATATGTAGAGTCGCGGTATATGCGGAAAAAAATGCTAAAAATCCGAAAATACTTTTATTCTATGCTCTTTCACTTCCTCTTTTCAATAAACCCGGCGGAGATAAGAAATTCCAAATACTTTAGGAGATATCGAATTTTTATTTTCCATCACAATACCGACCATTGTTGCTTGTTTACGTTTATGATTTTTTTATTTTCGCGACGTAGGTAGAACGATTACATCATTTTCTACTAATGGCAAAGGAATTGTAGCCGCCTCTGCTCTAACGTAGGTGAGTTTTTAACGTTTCAAATTTTAATGTTTTATTTGTTGCGCAAGTAATAAGTAAAAAAAAATTACGTGAGTTCCTACCGTTCATCCTTTGTCCCGGTTTGTTAGGTCAGGTCAGCTACATTATAAATACTTTAAAACTAAACAACCATTAAAATTAATTTATATTATTTTTAATGTCTGCTTAGTTTGAAAGTATTTATAATGTAACTGACCTGACCTAATCGACCATTTTAATTAATTAGGCATTCACGAACGGTAAATCAAGATGCACATAAGTTCGCCATTCCCGATTACACCCGAACAATTTACCTTCGGCCAACCTCGGGTTTATTTATTAATATTTATATTTCTCTGTTTATTTTAATGTAGCTATACTAACCTAACATAACATAACTATAATAATAATATTTTCAGATTTTAATATATACTCCTAAACAAGCAACAATGTAGTCGTTCACCTACGTCGCGGAAAAAAAAAATCATACTCGTCTCGTAAACAAGAAACAATGGTGGCCGCCTGAATTCACAGGTATTGTGATGAAAATTTAAAAATTTGATATCTCCTAAAGTATTTGGAATTTCTTATCTCCGCCAATTTTAATGAAAAGAGGAAGTGAAAGAGCATATAATAAAAGTAATTTCAGATTTTTAGAATTTTTTTTCGCAAATACCGCTACTCTACATGTTCAAAATTAAAAAATTCCATATCTCCTAAAGTATTTGGAATTTCTTATCTCCGCCGGTTGATTTGAAAAGAGGAAGTGAAAGAGCATAGAATGAAAGTATTTTCGGATTTTTAGCATTTTTTTTCGCATATACCGTTACCCTACATATTTACCCTAAAATTGTTTTCTATTGCTTACAAATAATTATTTTTTTTTCATTCAGACGTAGGAATCCCAAAATTAAACATTTTCAGGTGGCGAAGGAGTAGACGTTCTCACTCTTAATGTTGTCATTATGAATCGTGAGACAATTTTACAAAAAATGTGGCAGTGTATCTTTAAAGACAAACAAAATTTAACCAGGGAACAAGACGAAGTTGAAAAATTGTTGGCTTGTTTCAGAAAATTCATGTATCAAGTAGACTATCTTTGGTTTTAACATTAAAGTTGTTTACATAGTTTGGTGAGTCCATTGGTACAAAGCTCGAACATTGTTAAGTGCTAAATTGAGATTTCCTGCTTATAACATTTTCCTGCTTATAATGTTTTTTTCTTGTGATCCCTTGAAAAACATTATAACAGGGTTCTACTGTAAAAAGTTTGATTTGTCTACGGATGTGACAGCCTTGTCCACGGATGTGACCACCTTGCCCATGGATATGACAGCCCTGTTTACGTGACAATCTCTTAAGTAACAAAGAATTTTGAACCGGCTAGCTTGGGTTATTTTAAAATACAAGGTTAGGTAAATATGTAGTGTACAGATTAGCGTCAAAATTTTTTTTAAAAATCTGAAATAACTTTCATTATATGCTCTTTTACGTCCTCTTTTCATTACAGCCTGCGGAGATAAGAAATTCCAAATACTTTAGGAGATATCGAATTTTTTAATTTTCATATTTGGGCGATAATTGTTAAAAAAAATTTTAACATTCCAAAAATACTTTTATTCTGTGCTCTTTAACGTCCTCTTTTCATTAAACCAGGCGGAGATAAGAAATTCCAAATACTTTAGGAGATATTGAATTTTTTAATTTTCATCCTGTGCACTCGTGCGGCGTTCATTGTTGCTTGTTTACAAGTATGATTTTTTTTTTTGCGACGTACGTGAACGGGGAAACCTAAGATGCACATAAAGTTCTGCCATTCCTGATTACACCCAAACAATTCACCTCGGTTTTCTTTATTAATTTTTATATTTCACTGTTTATTTTAATGTAGCTATACTTACCTAACTAACCGTCCATAGTGTTTTAAAGTGTTTTAATGTAGCTAACCTAACCGACCACTTTTAATATTTGAATTCATTTTTCTTGCGCAAAAATAAAACAAATCCCGAAGTTGGCTGAAGGTGAATTGTTCGGGTGTAATCGGGAATGGCAGAACTTTATGTGCATCTTAGGTCTGCCACGTGAACGACTACTAATGTAAAAAGAAAATTACGTGTGTTCCTACTGTTCATCCTTTGTCCCGATTTGTTAGGTCAGGTCAGCTACATTATAAATACTTTAAAACTAAACAACCATCAAAATTAATTTTATTATTTTTAATGTCCGTTCAGTTTCAAAGTATTTATAATGTAGCTGACCTGACCTAATCTACCTTTGTCCCGTTTTGTTAGGTCAGGTCATTTACATTATAAATACTTAAAACTATACAAGTAAAATTAATTGATATTATTTTTAATTTCCGTTTATTTTGAAGTATTTATAATGTAACTAACCTTACCTAATGGAAAATTTCTTATATTTAGGCATTCACGCGCACACGGCAAAATATAAAATGGCGGCGGTCGAATGATTACATAGTTCTTGTATTGCAAAATAAGAACGGCGATATCTCAAAAAAATTTCTTTTCTCCGCAGGCTGTAATGAAAAGAGGACGTAAAAGAGCATATAATGAAAGTTATTTCAGATTTTTAAAATTTTTTTTGACGCTAATCCGTACACTACATATTTACCCAAGGTTAATCAGTACTGTCAGAATAAGTAGAGAATCTTTATTAAATTAAAATAAAATATGTGAAACCTAAGTTCAGTGTGAATAAACATAATCTAAAATTGAAATAATATGCCTAGCTATTTATAAACCAAATAAAAAATCTATATACAAGTAAAATTTAAATTTTTTACATAATTTTAATGTGCCCACAGGAGTAACATAACATAATAATATGACAAGACTCTTTAGAGAGACAAGATTTAATCAACCGAGCTAGCTTACGTTTGAAAAAAATTCAAGGTTAGTGAAAGATATACTTTAAACATGAATAAACATAACCTAAAATTTCAATAATAAGTAGGTATGCCCCTTTTTTATAAACTAATTGAAGTTAACATAACACAATTAAAATTAAAATTTTTTACTCTTGTACCCATTACAGCTTACTGGAGTCACTTTTTATCTTGTGACTTGAGGCTTAGGAATTAAGTTATTCTAGATTGTGGAAATTTGGTAGATCTGAAAATATATACTGTCCTCTGTTGTTCAAAAGGGATTGCTGTAATTTATGAACAATATCACTACTCGATAAAACATAAGTAGTGTCTTCATTGTGTGGAAGTACAAACTTATTATCTTTACATCTTTTTAGATACTTTACAGCGTACTCTCCACAACTGTCCGTATCAGACATTTTTTGGTAGATATTTGTCATCTGCAATTGCATTACTGTTGATCCGGAAAATCTTAATTCCTTTAGAGTTTTCCTGTTGTTCATTGACAAGAACTGTAACATTAGGTATGTCTTTCCGTGTCCAACTAAAGTGTTTGCCATTCTTTAAGTACAACCAAAAATACCATCGGGGGCCCCTTTTCCATGAGCCTGTTCTGTATAGTGCCAGTGAAGGCTGCTAGCACCAAGCATTTTTGGCAAAAAGGATGCTGCCAAAAAAAAAACATGTTTCTATTCCGGTACTGCGTGCACGGCCCATCACTTAAAAAGTGCGCTTTGTTAATGTTTGGTACAATGTTTTTTCATTTAATTCATCACTGGCACCAAGTGTGTACAATTCGCTATGGGGTCATGACGCAAGCTATCTGATAGGTACAAAATGACTGGCATTTTACTGCATCGTCAAATTCGGACCTATAGTACACCACAGATGTATGTAATGCAATTTGATTTCTTGAGCCACCGATGTGTACTGACTGCACTTCCTCCGAGTATTTACACAAATAATTTTCTGAGAAATCACAATGTAAGAAAATTTCGTCAACTGCCAGATCACTTTTAATTTTCGTGGTTGTGTTGTACTGATGCCTGATATTGCATACATGCTGCATAAATTTTGGAATCAATTCCAAAAACTTGACAACTAATTCTCTCTTTGAGCAACAAACTTCGTCCGTTAGAGTTTTTTGACATAACTTAGATGAGCATTTTACTTCAACTTCCACCTTTCTTGTTGTCCACTGCAAGTACTTGATTTCACTATCTTCAAAACTCATTATTTCAATGGTCTTTGAGGCACACTGTGCACATGTTTTCTTGCCATCACAGGTGACGTTTTGTACAACTTCATTACAATTTCTTTCTTGTATTATTCCCACACTATTCAACTTGCTCACAAAAAATGAAAAATTAGCATGAAGCTTACACAAACATGTGTATCTGGCTTTGTAATAAGGTCTCATAATCCAAAATGGTAAAAATTTGCAAAAAGCACTATAGGAAATATCTTTGTACTGTGAAAATTCAGAAATGAAGTCCTTGTGAATGTTTTTCATAGTATTATTTAACAGAAACTTTTTTTTTTTAATTTTTTTTCTTGTAATAGTTTCTTTTTTGCCAGCGCACAACCTGCTATTCTTGTCCATTTCAAAAAAATAATCTCTTACAGCATTCCTACGTACAGTAGCACGTTTGTAGGATTGTTATCTACTGTCTGATCAGAGGTGACCAACATTTTGCGAGAAGTGCCACTTCGGTGGCTCAAGAAATCAAATTGCACTACATATATGGTTCAATAGTTTATATATTTTTAACTATTTTACCACTGATAACTGTCATAAAGTTCCTTTTCTTTTTTGTACTTGTTTCTTGCTTATAATTTGAGGTTATCTGCTTTTGAATTACTTCACTAAAAATAAGCTCCTTTTGAACATGCGCAGAACACCATTTTCCCTTCAACAGAGATTTAACATTTCTCTCTGGAGTTGCAATGCATGATTTTTTTTGCACGATAGTACCTCTTTTGTATTTCTCAACTTTTACTTTCAACTTCTTGTTGTCTTCTTTCAACTTCTTAATTTCAGTTTTTATCAAGTTCCTATTTCTCCGCCGTGTTTTCTCACCACTGTCCTTTCTTGAATTTCCTGCTTTGTTACACTGTGGAGTTTCTTGCATTTGTACTGGTGTAGGGCTTTGAGACGGTGTGAGAATATTTTGTATTGCTGTTTTTAATTGCTTTTTCTTTTCTCTACTCTTTCTGGTCCTCTCCTTCTACCCTTTTCTAATACATCTTATTTCCCTTTCAGACAAATCGGAAATATTTTTTCTCTGTGTTCTTTTCCTTTCTCTGTCTTTTCTCTTTTGTTCTTCATATTTATGTACATAGTTTTTTAGTCGTTCTCTTGCCTTTCTCATGCTCATTTTTTTACTTTCTCTCCTCTTATCTAATTTGCTCATTGAGGCAAAATATACTCTGAAAACAAAAATTGATTATTCAATAATTTATCAGTTTGCATATAACATACCAATGAGATTGTTTCCTAAATCTATGAATTTTACTGATACAATCCTTTACTTAACAGAAAATAAGCCTATGACTAAGAAGGATGCAAGATTATTCAATAGTCATATGTATATGTATCCGTGGATAAATTGTCATGTCCATGGTCAATGTATGACTACAGATGTGACGTCCATGGACGTGACATATTCAGTAACAAAGTAATCTAAACAAACACAATTTAGGTTATGGACAAAGTTAGTGTCATGGCAAAGAAAAATTACTGAGTTTGTTATACATGCTATATAAAATTAATTTTTTTTTGCCATACTTACAGATATTTGATGGTCACAGATGTGACCCAATGATCTCAACATTCATGAAATCTTTCACTTTAACACAGTGTAACTCGCTTGTAAAGAAACAACAACTCACTGACAATACACCCACAAACAAAATGGCTGACTGGCAGTTAATTAAGTAAATAGAAAGCAACAGTGCTGCCCCTAGGGGTATTTCATATTGAACTAACAGAAATGTCCATGGACATGACAGTTTTTCATGGGACCTACTTTTTCTCTGATGGAAAATATTTAATTTCAGTTCCTTTAGCAATTAATCACTTTAAAATTATTTTAAACATATTAAGGTTGCAGGAAATAAATTAATGTGTTTCTTTAGTTGCACATTTTAGCTTCAGAAGTCTATGAACGTTAATTAAGAAGAGAATGGGACAGTCCACGGACGTGACATTTCACAGTCTGTGGCATTATTTGTTACTAATACATATTTACATTCATAACTGATATTTAATGTCTTTGTTAAATATTTCTAACTGTAGGTATAGCATTATAAAACAAATATTCAGTACTTTAAAACATTTTAGTTGTTAAAACCTGTTAGGACATAAAAAACACTTTTTTTGGAGAATGACCCACTTCTAAACCCCTCCTTTCTGTCTGTTTGCTTCTTGTCAAGCCTCCCATACCTCTCCCCTTATGAATACAGATAGGTTCTGCTCTTGTAGCAAATTTTCCTTCTCCCTGTCCCTCTCACATTCCTGCCCCTTTCTTCCCCTGGTACCACTATTTTCTCCTCCTCCCTTCACTCTTCGTAATTAGCTGTAAAGGTCTGCCCTATTTTCTTTGCATGTTGGTACTGGGTTTGACAGAAAAAGACCTAGTTTGAATGCATGACCCAGAGAACTAGAATGTTTTGATTTGAATTTTAACCTGCAATTGGGTTCCCACCCTGTAGCAAGAAGTCTTCTCCCTTCTTACTCATACTTACTTATCCTCGCCTGAAGCTTATTCCATAGTTCCCCCGCCCTTTTCCTTAAGTCCATTCCAGAGCTGCCTGATCTGTACTGAAAACAAGTGCTTCTGGATAAATTGTAAGAGTCGCAGCTGTTCCTTAAAATAAAAATAGATTGCCAAAAGTGAAGATTTCCAACAGTACTGATCTTTAGTTACCCTGAAAACATTGTTTGAAAATTCCTACTGGTTTCTGAGAAACTACAGTTTATAGGTTAAATTATGTAGCCTGTGCAGTGAGTGTCACCGCTGCCATTTTGTGCTTTAAGAGCATAGCTGAGTGATTATTTGATATTAGCTACAATTTGATTCTGTGGTTCTACATATATCCTTAGGAATATAGCATAGTCAAGGCTGTTTTCACTAAGAGATTTTTAATTTCATTACATTACAGCCGGGGCCAAACTGTTTTATTCCTTAATTAGTTTTTCATTTAAAGTGAATATAGAACAATATTGAACAATATTCACTTGAAAGAAATGACTAATTAGGGTGGAAAACAGTTTGGCCCTGGCCATAATGTACGGACATTAAAAATCCATGTTGTTTTGAAAACTATCTCGGCTACGCTCTATTCCTAAGGATCTCTGAGAACCACAGTTTCAAGTTGCAGCTAGGATCAAGAAAACAGTAGGGCAACAATATAACAATTAGTCCAATCACTCGTTGAAAACATTGTTGGCTACTCTATTAAAGCACATCATGGCAGTGACATGCACTGCACAGGCCTCCTAATTTTACCTATAAATGGTTATTGCTCTGTATCCAGTTGGAATTTAAAATGCTGTTTTCACTGTAAATTGAGGAATGTATTCTTGTAAATCTATCACAGTAGATTTTTTTTTTGCAGTTGTTGTTTATTACACATATAGTCTAATTAAATATTATTTGCGAGCTGTAAAATGTCTCACACGTGAAAATGTTTAAGAACTTGTTGCTGTACTGCTTGCTGTAACTAAGAACTAGCTTGGATGGGTGCCAATCGGCAGTTTTAGGAGGCTCTGTTCAGATACACAGTTGGTAGAGCTGAAGGGAGAGGGGAGGGGGTTGGGCCATGTGGCAGGACAGGAAAGGTACAGGGTTGGTCTCAAAGTCAAGGCAGCTGGACCAAGAATTATGTATATGGACACTGTTTCTTACATAGGCTGGTTTTATCATTCAGTTGTCACAGACACTGCAAACAGAGACCATGCACTTGGGTTGCTGCACTGTTAATTGCGAGTTCATCCTATAACTATCATAAGAACCAAATTCAAAACTAATCATTGCATTTAACTGCAGTCTCAAGGATTGAGGATGCATGAACGTGGTCACGAGGAGCGAGGAACTGGAAAGGCTCTCGAGTCAAACTGCTCCTTCCACCGTAGAAGGCACTGAGGGGTTACATGCAGGAAATGGCGCAGTCGAGCGAAAAAATATGACACTTCAAACTACTAAAAGTTTATATATTAAAAAAAAGAACATAAACACTTGATGCACTTTGAATTACACATGAATCATGTGCTGTATTGGTTATAATGGCCTTAGAAGGAAGGGCTTTAGGACCCAAGAATCAACATCAAACTCTAGCGTTTGACTTTTTACTGCTACTTGATAAACACTTAGAGAATATCTGGTGGCCAAATTAGTGATAAAACATGAAGTGCAAGATAGCTATCATAATTAAAATATAGGAATAGCTTTTAAATTAGAGTAATGACAAGAAAATGAAATAACTGGCATGGCTTTTGTGACAAATCTTAAGCCATAATTCCATCGTTCGTTCTTGGCGCAGTGCATCTGCAGTCATGACGGATGTCACTTGTTCCCACGCAGGGCAAGCCGCTGTTCATGTATGCACTGGAGGCTTTCGATCAGCTGCCGTACGTGAAGAGGATCGCATTGGTTGTTGACAAACACGAGCAAGTGCGGAGCTGGATCCAGGAGTTTGGGGTGAATGAGGAGAAGATCACTGTTGTTAAGGGAGAAGCTACCCGCCACAGGTCCATCAGAGCTGGCTTGCAGTCCCTGCAGAAAAATGGTATGGTTTATGGAGGTGTAGACACTCAAGGGGAGGAAAAAAAATTTTGATTCAATTATTTTTCCTTGAGCTCCAGCCCAAAGTTAGCTTACAGTGAACTTATTAAATGTGCATGTTCCATTTATAGTCATTAATATTTACATTTACATTTAATGCTTGTAAACTTGTTGACATCTTAAATGGTTTAACTTTCTGAAAATAAAAATGAATATTACATAGACTACAAATTTTTTGAATGGTTAACTGCCAAAGTTAAATTTTTTACTTTTTTGTGTCCTAAGAGATAGCCACTAGTATTTCCTTTAAACTTACAAAGTTTCAGTTGTGTAACCAATTTTATTCTTATTTGTGTGCCACAATAATGTTAGAAATATACCTTGTGAGCTGATTATGAAAATGTATGGTATGTGTATGTGTAGCCTATATGTACACACTCACACTTGTGGTCACACGCAGTCACTCTCACTTGCTTACTCACTCTTGGTTTTGGGGTAGTTAAGCTATTTATAAAGTATAGGTAGGTACTAGTTTTACAGTGTTTAACATAAAATACAAAATAATGACCTGAAGCAGAATGTACCTTTTTAAAAAACACATTTTTTTGTAGGCAAGAACTTTAATGTACCATTAACACTACTCAAGTCAATGATTTAAAAAGGAAATATAACTTTATTCTGAAAGTTATTAAACTATGCTAATTATTGTAGCTTTTGAATATAAAACCTGATAAATGAGATAGCCAGTCTTTTTATTAATCAAACTAAGGGGATAACTTGCACCTCAGTATAAGTTGGGAGGTCGTGTTTGAGCATGGTGCCTCAGGTAACGCTGTAGTAGTGGAAGCAGCGGCACATCTTAGGTTGTTTTCATGGCAGGGTGATTCTGCGGTGGATTACAATTGCCTTCCTCAGAGTGGGGGTGAAGTTAAGTCCGTCTCGTGAGAGATCGCAGACCAGGTTTGGAATTGAATCCGAAACCATTGGCTTGTCAACTGGGAGCGCTAACCACTGGGCCAGCAGATAGGAGATATCCATGTGGAGTTTAAAAATATTTGAGTGGCATTTTATGAGGAAATTGTGTGGTGAGATCACACGTCTCTCGCTGAAATTTCCCGGGTTCGATTCCTGGGTTAAGTCTGGACCTCCGTATGTGGAGAACAGTGGTAGACGTTCCAGGTCGGTGGATTTCACAGGTGTACTCACTCATGTTAACCTTTGCCCGTTCATCCAGTCAATGCTCATCTCATCACCCGTCGTAGTCTTTTATCCTGATGCTGACGAGAGGTAAAGCCTTAAGGGGGTTTACATGTGTAGAGTAAACGGAATATTAATTAGGGCAAGTGAACTCTCCTGACTACCCAACTATCCTATACACAGTAGAGTAGCTGTCCACACACAGAAGTCCATAATGGGATGGTTCAGTACCAAAGTGGCTTTCAGAATTTAAAACACAGTTGTGTTCGTCATCATCCTCTAAAAAATGTTTGAAAAATGGTGCAAAAGCATTGTTTTAAGAGGTATGGGAATCTTTTGAAGAGCATAGAAGAGAGAAAATAATATCCTTATAGGGTGCTGTGGGGTAATTATGATATAGCAAATAAAAGGGGTAATTATGAGACAGTGTAAAATTTTAATGTTAAGTATCCAAAAGATATGATTTTATAATTTATAAATGTGTGTTTGTATGCCGACTGGCAATATCAGTTACCTGCAATGAATAAAATCTAATAGTATTGTAGTAAAAATTTGGTTGCCAAACACATACAATTTTTCCCTCTGAAATAATTTTTTCCTTTCTTCACAACTTTTTGTAATTTTTTAAAACTATAATAGTCAGAGCAATGGTAATGGTGGCACTAAAAATGCTAGACTTTTAAGATTAAACTACACAAAACAAGAAGCTTTACACCAATTGAGATATTAGTTATTCATGGTGAAATTTATGGGGTAAATATGAGACACAAGGTGGGGAAATTTTGAGACAGCGACTGGGATAATTTTGAGACATTCAGTTGTCATATTGGACCAGCAAAATCATAATTTTTGTAGTTCTAATTTGAGGTTAGTTTGCTTAAGGATACTTGAAGTTACTTCAAATAGAATGTGGTGGTAAGTTAAGAATTTGTTGGTCTATTTCTATATAATTGTAAAACCATACACAACATTTAAAATAAGATAAAGTTTTAAACAATGTTACCAAAAATGTTGGTTTACCAAATTTGTACTACTAAGACTATGCATTTATGTTGTTTTCATCAGACTATACAGCAAATTATATTGATAGTAGAATTACATCCTATGCAATTTAAAAATTATAACACCAGTTATTTTGGATATTTAAAAACAAAGTAATTAAGTAGTTAGTTAGCCTATATGCTCTCTCATATTCTCACCAAGCTAATGATAAAAGGTAATGTCTAACCTTACTTTGATTTAGGTTATTCCAGAAGCTACTCGAGTTAACAAGATGCTGCGAAATTATCAGAAGAAAGGAAAAAAATACAATGAAGAAGATTTAGAGCATGCTTTATCTGATATACGATCAGGAAAATGTTCAATCCGGGAAGCGGCCAAAAATTATAGCATAGAGAAATCCTTACTCTCAAGACAATTTCTTAATAAAGATTTCACAAAAACAGGGAGGAAGACAGCCTTAACTCAAAACCAAGAAAAAGAGCTGACAACACACCTTCGGACTTTGGCAAAATGGGGGTTTGAACTTGCAAAGAACGAAGTCATTTCAGTAGTTGCTGATTTCATTGCAGAGAATAATATTCGTACACCTTTCCGGGATGGCATTCCAGGAAGTGATTGGTTCCGAGGTTTCTGCCAAAGGAACAAGCTAAATAAAAAAAAACTAGAGGCATTTGATGCTAGTAGACAGAAGGCAACTTCAGATCCTTACATCATATACAACGTTTATGACATCGTTGAAGGGACAATAAATGATCTAGGTCTTTCAGATAAACCACAACATGTGTGGAATTTGGACGAAACGTCTTTCTCTTCGGACCCTCAACGCCTAAGGTGTGGTACCGGAGTAGGCCAGAAAGCACACCGAACAATACAAGGAAGTGGTAAAGAAAATACTACTGTTTTGGCATGCTGTTTATCAGTGGGAAGAGTGCTTCTGCCACTTATATTTTCATCAGGAAATATGTGGTCTTCTTGGAAGGGAACAAATGACATCCCCGGTACCTTTTATGCCAACACTGAAAAAGGTTACATGACATCTGTAGTATTTGGCTCATACATGAGAAAATTTTCAGAAGTTGTAGAAGAAAGACCCATCCTTATGATCTTCGATGGACATATGTCTCACATGGAGCCAGGTACTATTGAATTTGCCAGGAGTAACCAAATTACCATTTTAAAGCTTCCACCTCATACCACAGATTTTCTGCAGCTGCTAGACAAGTGCTGCTTTGGGCCACTGAAAGCTAAGTGGAATGAAACCATTTTAGCTTGGCAGCAAGAGAATCAAAGACGTTTAACGAAGAGTGAATTTGTGGACCTCATTTGTTCTATTTGGTTTGAAGGACTTCATCCAGGAAATATTATTTCTGGGTTCAAAACCACTGGTATATTTCCCTGTGACCGAACTAAAATTCCTATTGAGCGTTTGGATTCAGAAAAACTGAAGAAGTACTTAGAAGGCTGCAGAGAACCAAGTGTCTTCCCAGAAAATGAGCACCTTGATTTGAATGGATCTGAATTAATACATAGGCCTAACGGAACACCTGCTCATGAAATGCCATCAACTTCCAAAGGTGATACAGCCGTGGGCTGTAATTTTGAATCTATACTTCTTAAGAGAATCAAGCGCACCAGCGTGGCCAGTACAACGAGGAGAAAAATTGATGTTCATGCTAGAGTCATTACATTGGAAGAGTACAAAAATAAAATTGAAAAGGCTTCTGTCTTGAAAAGTAGGCCCAAATAAAAAAAGAAAATATCAGTAGTAGCAGGAAAGAAAGCAAAGAAAAGCAAATCTTCAGACACAGAAGAAGAAGAAGAAGAAGAAGAGGGGGAATGGATAGAGAGTGGTGATAGCCTAGATCATAGATATTGCAGGAGAAGTAGAAGACAATTTCATTCAAGTGGAAACTCTACAATCGTATATCTCAGGTATTATGTTTTGGTAATCTTCAAGGGGGGGAAAAGACAAACTGCGAACTATCAGTATGTGTGTGTCGTTCAAAAGGTTTTGGACGGTGAAGATGTAGAAGTGTTGTAGAGTGTTGATGGACAGAATGACTCTTTTAAATTGAAATAAAATGAAGTATCAGTAGTGAATTTGAAAGATACTGTGATGGAGGCCCTCAGTCTCCATCAAGATCTGCAAAATGTCACTCGAAATAAAAATAATAAAATAACATCTTAAAATTTCAACATAATTGAAAAGGGGGAGGGGGTAGCAGTAGAGCTGGTACAGGGACATCTAACCTCCTTGGAACAGGGGGTGTAGGGTGTTGATTGAAAAAAAAAATGTTTTTCATTCCACATCGTTTCAGGTTTATTTCTGGTAAACTATGACCAAAACATAAATAAATAAATAATGTCAAATTAGTCTGTTCACAATAAATAAATAAGTAAATACTCCTTTGAAATAAATAAACAATAATCTATCCTCTTCTTAGTACGAGTATTAACTTTTAAAATGACATGATTAATCTTAACAAACACCTCGACCCATCCTTAGGCTAAATTAACGAAAGAAATTTAACATTACTGGATTCCAAACTGCCTGCACTCCTGGAAAGAATCAAAAAGTTAAGCCATCGTAAACAATTTGAAATACGCCTACATGCTTTACACGAGTTGAAGGAATATTACGAGTTCACCATTACTTACAACACCTTCAAATGGCAGCACGCAGCTACCCGCCAGGCCGGGGCTCCGACAGACCTCCAACACCTCACCGAGAAGAACCACCCTGGGTGCACCCAGGGTGGCCCATTTATTAATTCCCCCTCACATCGTCATCACGTCGAGAACACTCCATGCGAAAGCAAAAATCCCGGCCGCGATTTCACAACACAACCGCCATGCCGCCAACCGACGCTATCCCCTCTCCACTTGTCATGCCAGACTCACATTTCTTCCGCCAGATTGCGACACCAACACCAGCACGTCAGGCGCGCGCGCCTGTGCGAGAACAACAATGCAGCGAAAAACAACCAGGGCAGCCAATGCTCCCGGAGATTCCAGGCCACGATGTCGAAACCACCCGCGTAGCTGGCCAGGCCCTTGGGTGGCGAATCACGCCACCGTCCCAGAGAAACAGAGAGCGTTAGCAATCTACCGTGCCGCGAAGAAAAAAAACAACACCCGAGTGTCGCAAGCCAGCGTTAGGCACTCAAGTGGGCTCACAAAGCACCACTTGCACAAAACCAAGTTCAATAAACTCTTCACGTAAAATATTACAGCGTGACAATATCGTAGGTAAAGTACCAGTACCAAGAATTCATCAAGTTGGTGACAGACTGAAATACACATTCCTCAAACCTGTTGATATATACGAGGCGTAGGGAATTATAGGTGTAGGCTTAGTGACAAATTTATTCCTTAATTTTAATACAGAATTTTATCACAATTTTTATCTTATTTAGGAACAAAAAAATGTTTTGAGCTTGTTTTATATATTAAAAAATAAAAATTTGGTCTTAATTATGATGTACTAGTAACATAAGTACAGTCTAATACATTGATAGAATTCTAAAATGAAATACCATGATGCATTGGTGGTGAATGAGAAATCCATTTCTTTGGACAGTACCACAAACATTAATTTGGTGGATGACTAAAACACTCATTTTCAAACTTTTCCATGTGTTGACATGTTACTTTATGTTTGGTGCCAAATTCATTGATTTATTTTTATGTAGATGACTATTACAATTTTTTCATCCAGTTTAGAGACCAAGAAAAGCTTTTTCTACTTATTTTGTCTCGTAAATTTTTTTTTTATTGATTGTGTTTGTGTAGTCGCAGTGTGTTTAGAGTCATAAAAATTTTTTTCATGCTGAGATTTTTACCATCTGTAAAATTTGTACATATAAAATAATATTTGCTCTGTCTCATGATTACCCACCCATTCTTCTCCTGTTACAAACAACAAAGATATACCACTGTATCAAAGTTACCCCATTGCTGTCTCATCATTGCCCCACAGGTCGGGTAATTATGAGACACTTATTTAAATTTTGTATTCATTATACATTAAGTGCACTTTAAAAATAACACTAACACATCAAAGCTATTGTACAGTATGTTGTACTACTATTTTTTCTAGCAAAATAAAATCAATGAGTGAAAAATTAGAGCAAAAGATTTAAGATTTGTCTCACTATTACCCCACTTGACCCTATGTTGCCTGTTCCTGGTACCTGTTTCTGTAATGTACACTGTTACTGTTCCACTCACATTCACTTTTGCAGAACAATTCTACAAATGGAAAAGTTTCTGCCTCTGACGACCTCATCTTTTTGAGTAAACTGAGCATTACTTTTTTAGGAATTAGTTGCAGCTTTCCTGTACTAGATAGACTGCACCGGTTCCCACAGGTAAAGTACGAGGGCTGGTGAGCCATGAAGTGTAAAGTGCAGTGTTGGGGGAAGGAGAGTAGGTGAGCTACTATCCACATGTCCTATCTCACTCGACTCTTCCAACTGCTAGCTTCAGAACTGTTCACACAAGGATAGATGCGTGATTTTTTTTATTTGCCCTAGTTGCTATTTCGTGTACTCAAACCATGTGATTGCCTCTTTAAGGCTGGGCCTTAGGTTTACCTGCATGTTGGTATGTTGTATTTTCATGCCAATATTTTTTTATCTCGGTACAGTTTCTACTGATGTTCCCTTGCATAAGCCTTAACTTTTGTGTTCTGTAGCAAATTTTGTTTCTCAATATGTGATTCTCGTTAAAGATCAGACAGTTCAAAATTGAAATTTTGCCTGACTAATTATAATTTTGTTACCCACTAGAAGTTTATTTTCTGGGTCTGCTAATCTATGCAGATCATACACAATTGTTTCTGTAATCTCATTTTAAATTATTTCTTCAGTAAAATTTCCAATCAGTAAAAAATGGCAAAATTTAACAAGGGGGGAGAGTTGATCCCAGGGGGGTGCCATGATGCAGAGGACAGCATGAAGGTGGTGGTGGTTCACGACGCGGTGCGACCGCTGGTGCCGCGGCCAGTGGTCGACGAGCTGATGTTGGCGGCGGAGCGACATGGCGCGGCAGGGCTCACTCGCCCCCTCGTCTCGACCGTGCTCGAGCCGGGAGCGGACGGGCTGCTGGCCCGCTGCCTCGACCGGTCGCGGCACCTCGCCAGCGAGACCCCCCAGGCCTTTCAGCTGGGTGTCCTTGCTGCCGCGTATGCCAAGGTTTGTCCCCTCTTATCCTCCCTGTTGTTGCACATTATGTGGGCCTTCATTTTTCATCAATGCGGACGCGGAGGGACGTGAAACAAATCTTACTTAACAGAAAACATGTATTATGGTAGAATATAGTAGAATGGTTAAATGTTATATGTGCTTTTATTTTGTGTTTTTTTTAGATAGTTTTGAAAAACATTTGGTTGTTAGTTGTTATATTTAAGATTGATATGTCTTCAAGAGTATCCTATATTTAAAGTTGTCTTATTTTTGGAGCGATTGTATATCTGAGACCATTTGTTACTTGAGACATGCTGACATTTAATATATATATTTTTTTAACTTGATGTTGGACATTAAGGTATTATGGTTGCTGCATGGCAGTGTCTAGTTTTCCATGAAACATTTTGGTTCCGCTGACTTTCCAATTTCAAAAGACAGAAGCTTTGTACTACCATGTATGCTTTCTCTCAGCGAAATACTTTCTTAAGAGCCATTAGATTGTTACCTAGTCGTTGGAAATTAGAATGGCAACAAGAGCTTAAGGAAACACAGAGCAATGTATAACACATATTTAGTACGGCATGTACAGAGATTTATTCACACATTATACAAACACATATAATCCTCATACATTAATATAAATGTTCTTATTATGTTGGCTGTTACACATTACTGCTACAATTCATGTTCCAGCGATTACCAACAAAACACCTGAAATAAATTTATACAAAATTACGTACCATTCACTACTTTTTAAACATTTTCTCATAACCACACGAATTATTCCTCAATAAATAATTCTAACTGGACCCTTTTCTTTTAGTTATAATTACAAATTCTTTTTAATACAAAATACTTAAACCTTCACTTACAGATCAAAATTAGACATTGTTTTAACAGTACCAGAGACTTAGGAACGAGATATTTCTAACACAATTTAAATTACAACACTTCTCCCCAAATAAAATTGGCTAAAATCTTCAGTGTCGTTTAAGTGATAGCGGCGAGTGTTTTTTTTTTATTTCCGTTGATCCTTGACCTGATCACCCCAGTCGGACCGGAAACATCGACGGAGCGAATTTCTTTATTCTACCTCTGCCGCCGTGCTGATTCCCTGATACTTGTACATTTTCGCCGGCTCTTGATTCACACTATTTGGTAATAAAACGAACACTATACTAGTGCAGAGAATTGGAGACAAATCACCTAACATGCTGTTGCTTGAAATTATTTTAAAACAGTTTTTCATTAAAAATTTACCTCCTTGTTTATGTTCATAGGTAGTCTTAAACGCCACGACTGATAGTCCCGCTAATGCCACTGCACTACGCCCTTAACGTTTTAATCAAGTAGTAGCACCTTTTATTTTCACCGTATTAATAGAACGAGAAAATATATTTTTTTTTAAAGTATTGCTGAGCAGAACTCTGTTATGCTCCTAGTCGCAAACCACTTCATGACCCTCGGCGGAATTTTCTATGTTCCCCTTGGTCATTTTACTGCAAAGTCCGACACATACTTTTTACTTCCGAAGTCCCGTGCCAACTTGCAAATTGTTACTGGGCTACCACTGAATTATTACCAAGTCCGTAACTGACTTGTATAATTTGCGGCCTCTCTTACCGCCTTTTTCTGCATCCGTGCGCAGCTTGAAGACCTCAGCGGGCAGCCTTTCGGCGTCGATGATCGAAGGTGCGGGTCGTGGTCACCGCATTATTCACGCAGCCGGTTGAGAGAAGACTCTGTCGAACTCGTGCTTGCAGCCTGCTTATATACTCGCTGCGCTCCATACTAAAACAGCGAGGAATATTCTGGACATCCTGAATCGGAAACGCGGCTCGGAAACTTCCGACCACGTCCACGTGCTCCGATCAAAGGCGATTCGGCACGAGTGGACCCGAGGATCTGCTATCCAACGCGCTTCAATTGAAATTCGCGCGCCGAGTCCGTGCAGTGTATGGCGGGTGGTATCCCACTAGCCCGCAGGGGCGATTTCCTCGTTACGCAGTACCAACCTGCGTAACATATCTCCACAGGACGGCGAATCGAAAACTCCGGCTTTCGATCAGATATCACTTAGGTCTAAGTTTCTGTTTAACATCAAAAAAAAACAAAATTCCAACACATGTATACACATGACATTACCCAGACAAATGTATTTATAATTGGGGTCACAAGCAGATATTATATTACTAAACTCAAGCTATTGTCAGTTACTAGTACCCATTTCTAATAAATTGTTTTACTCAGGTTTCTTAGACATTGTAGGACATATATTACTCCAATGCCCTATATCCCCACATTTAAAACAAGCCCCCTTTTTATGGTCTTGTCGGTTTCTGTCAACGGTAGTTTTATCAGTTGGATTACCGCCCCTTTTTCGGTAATAACAATTACTCGTCACATGATTTGTTTTTCCACACGTTTCACATCTAGCCCTCTCTAAATACTTTATAGGCTTATTTTATATTTTAATTTTATGTTTTCCCATACTCATCCTACATTCGGCCGTCGAAACAACCTCTATTAGCTCCTCTATGGATGATGGTTTCTGAACCAGACAATGGGTACGAATTTCGGGGCAAAGATTATCCTCAATAATCTCGACTAACTCTAACTCCGAATAGGGATTCCCTAGCACTTTAACATACTTGGTAATATCAGTCACGAATGCCAGAGCTGACTCGTCTTCCCCTTGACTTCTACAGATAAACCTATCCCGCAGTCGCTCGCGTGTTTTCTGATTAGTGTTAAAAAAAATCATTTCCTGTTTAACTTGCTCCCAAGCCCAATTATTGCATTGTGCCTTAATTACTAGTGCCCTTAACTCACTCGGCACATGGGTTAACAATAAGCTGAAAATTGATCCTGAATTCAAAATATTCAAGTCAAGGACTTCCTCCACTAAACACAAAAATAGTATTATATTTTCAGGTTCACAATTTTTCAAGACTGGCAAGTGATCTAACACCGGTTTAACTATGAACTCCAAACATCTACTTTCCTTTATCTTAGGTATGCCCGGTATATGTCCGTCGGAAGAGGACTCACTACTTTTGTTGAAATGGGCTCGTGCTCGTTGTCTAAGTTCGTCCATCGTCATGTTCTCCGGGTCCACGTCAGGCAATTTCAGGTCCACTAACAGTCGTCCCAGCGTAGCCTTGGATAAATCCTGGATCCAACCAGTCCCTGTAAAAGGCATTGTAAGACAGTAATTTACACTTATACACAAAATACAAACAATACTAAAAACCTTCATTAGCAAAACTGTGACTTCAACCTCTTGTGCTCAAACCCTCTTTCTTTTTGAAATTTGAAATTTTGTAATTTTACTGTACTGAACCAATGTGTGTTCTGACACACCGCACACACTCTGTGAGCAGAGTGGCGCAATTTTCTTGTTACCTAGTCGTTGGAAATTAGAATGGCAACAAGAGCTTAAGGAAACACAGAGCAATGTATAACACATATTTAGTACGGCATGTACAGAGATTTATTCACACATTATACAAACACATATAATCCTCATACATTAATATAAATGTTCTTATTATGTTGGCTGTTACACATTACTGCTACAATTCATGTTCCAGCGATTACCAACAAAACACCTGAAATAAATTTATACAAAATTACGTACCATTCACTACTTTTTAAACATTTTCTCATAACCACACGAATTATTCCTCAATAAATAATTCTAACTGGACCCTTTTCTTTTAGTTATAATTACAAATTCTTTTTAATACAAAATACTTAAACCTTCACTTACAGATCAAAATTAGACATTGTTTTAACAGTACCAGAGACTTAGGAACGAGATATTTCTAACACAATTTAAATTACAACACTTCTCCCCAAATAAAATTGGCTAAAATCTTCAGTGTCGTTTAAGTGATAGCGGCGAGTGTTTTTTTTTTATTTCCGTTGATCCTTGACCTGATCACCCCAGTCGGACCGGAAACATCGACGGAGCGAATTTCTTTATTCTACCTCTGCCGCCGTGCTGATTCCCTGATACTTGTACATTTTCGCCGGCTCTTGATTCACACTATTTGGTAATAAAACGAACACTATACTAGTGCAGAGAATTGGAGACAAATCACCTAACATGCTGTTGCTTGAAATTATTTTAAAACCGTTTTTCATTAAAAATTTACCTCCTTGTTTATGTTCATAGGTAGTCTTAAACGCCACGACTGATAGTCCCGCTAATGCCACTGCACTACGCCCTTAACGTTTTAATCAAGTAGTAGCACCTTTTATTTTCACCGTATTAATAGAACGAGAAAATATATTTTTTTTTAAAGTATTGCTGAGCAGAACTCTGTTATGCTCCTAGTCGCAAACCACTTCATGACCCTCGGCGGAATTTTCTATGTTCCCCTTGGTCATTTTACTGCAAAGTCCGACACATACTTTTTACTTCCGAAGTCCCGTGCCAACTTGCAAATTGTTACTGGGCTACCACTGAATTATTACCAAGTCCGTAACTGACTTGTATAATTTGCGGCCTCTCTTACCGCCTTTTTCTGCATCCGTGCGCAGCTTGAAGACCTCAGCGGGCAGCCTTTCGGCATCGATGATCGAAGGTGCGGGTCGTGGTCACCGCATTATTCACGCAGCCGGTTGAGAGAAGACTCTGTCGAACTCGTGCTTGCAGCCTGCTTATATACTCGCTGCGCTCCATACTAAAACAGCGAGGAATATTCTGGACATCCTGAATCGGAAACGCGGCTCGGAAACTTCCGACCACGTCCACGTGCTCCGATCAAAGGCGATTCGGCACGAGTGGACCCGAGGATCTGCTATCCAACGCGCTTCAATTGAAATTCGCGCGCCGAGTCCGTGCAGTGTATGGCGGGTGGTATCCCACTAGCCCGCAGGGGCGATTTCCTCGTTACGCAGTACCAACCTGCGTAACAAGATAACGTGCTGAACAAAAGAGATGTGGGTGTCCATAGCATCATCATGAGTGTGGGCTAGACTCAGGCATTGAGTTGGGTAGGCTATAGCTATTCTCTGGTATCCACACAAACTAAGAGATTCAGAGGTCAGTAGCAGATTAGTCGTGGTTGGTAGTTCAAAAGCGGCAACTCCTACAGCGCTTGTAAGGTCTTAAGGGATTGGTTTCTCAATCAGATGTGCCCAGCTTTCCAACTCTAGTTTCTAACAAGCTGGGATTATATACGACTTTTGATTGTAGTGTTTGGTGTTAGATTTGGCAGACTGGGTAGGATTGATGGGCCTGGAGGTGGTTTTGTATCCTGCTTCACTGCCTTCTCTCAGTGCCTTCTCTGGTGATCATTAGACGAAAAATTAACATTTTTCAATTTGTAGGATCAGTTTACAGTGTGCTTGATGATGGGAAAAAGATCCCTCATCCCTAAAGGTCACAACTGTGAAGCCACTGGTGTTCACATGTGCTGGCTTAGTTGTCTTTTTCTCATTGAGTTTTTCACTGCTGTTTTTGTCTGTGTTGCGTTCGTTTAGTCATCCATAGATGTCTGTCATTAATAATTTTTATTCCATGTTTTTCATCTGTCTTTTTGTTTGCTAATTTTTTTTGTTTGCTTTTTTGTGTTGTTTGACTTAATTCCTACTTTGGAATGGCATATGTTAGCTTTTTATTTACTTTATGTAGCATTTATAGTTTTTTATTAGATTTTTATTTTATAATAAATTAATATTGTTGGATTTTGATGATGGGCAAATGCTCAGAAGTGTCATAAATTATGTCTGTAATTTTTCTCCTTACTAGAACTTATCCATGAAACAAACTTTTAAAATACCTAGAGTGAGAAAGGTTTTCAGGTAGCAAATAAAAAAAAATGCTCACACATGCACAGTAAAAACATCTTTTGCAGCAGCATATTCTTGTAAGAGAAGTAGCAACGCATTTTTCCAGTGGTCCGTGAAAGTCTTTTCAATGTTATTATCCTAGCCACTAATTGTCTTAAGATTAGCGTTCGGTGGCAGTGATCGCTTATGCGGGAAGAGTAGCAGATTTATTCCCATCACCCAGACATGACTCACATTTATGAGCTTTAGTTGTTATCAAAATGGTTTAGTGCCTTCAATAATCTCTCTAGTCAAATCGCCTGAAGCCTGTGTGCAAAACCTGTACTTTTCTTCATGATATCAAGAAAAATTTTTTTTCTACATTTTACACACATTTAACAATTTAAATACAGGTATCGCCAAATAGAGTACTTCAGATGAGACTGTACTCTACTTCACGATACTCTTAACATTTTTTTTTACATTTTTAACACATTTTATGATTTAAATACAGGTATTGCCAAATAGAGTACATTGGGTGGGACTGTACTCTACTTCACAATACCAATAATACTTTGATACATACATTAGTACAAGTACATGAACAACTATATTGATACCAACTCATGAGAAAGCCCTCAATTATTTTTTTCCATTTGCCTACTCCTATGATGTCATTCACTTCTCCCAGTCTTAAGCTTCCTCATTTGCCGGTATTGTGTTCTAGAATTTACCCAACAAAGTTAATGTAACTACATATGTCCAGATGGAAGCATTGTCACTGAGATGTCAAGTTCACTAGCTATTGCCACACAAGTTTTCCTTTTTTTTGCTGTTGACATACTTTTTTTTATGACTTTACAAATATCAATTTTTTTGTATATGAATTAGATTCAAGGACGAAGTGTTTTGCATCTTTAAACATTACTTAAACGTAATTTATAGAGCTAGTATCATCTTGCTATTTATTAACACTTTGTTAAAAAATACCATAGATAAATGTTTAGAAGTAAGGTATGATTTTTAAATAAAAAAAATAAATTCATTAAATATATTTTATTGTTCTTGACATTGTTCTTGTAAATAGTAGCCAAACAAAATTTAGTCTGTGATCTTGTGATATCAAATCACTATTATAGTCCTATTTTCTAAAGCAACTTGTTGCAACACAATCTTCCAATTCGCCGAATATTATGATTGGTTGGGTGGCCTTCCCTTGTCATGGCTTAAAGCTGAATCTTGGTGAGCGCTCTGCACCCGCACTTAAGTAGGTCGGGCAGAGTAGAGCATCGCCCAGAAACTTCAAAAATTGGAAACTGGAAGAAAGACAGGAAGGCGGAAGATGCAGATGGCAGCAGTCGGATGGGAAAGGAAGGGAGAGAACAGGGAAGGAAGGAAACAGTTTTGAAGTGAAGGCTCAAAGGTGCACGCATTCATATGAAAATATGGCTTACATGTTTGGTCAAACTTCAAAAGAATAATATCAGGAGAGCTACTTTATTTACCTTTCAAGCCTCCCTCATTTAATGCAAAAAGAATAGTCATCATATAAAGATGTGATACATGAAACCAAACTTGTACCTAAATTATTATTAAACAAAATTTTTTAGAATGCCTGTATATGTATATTGCTTACTATGGGAAATTAGTAGGTTGATGTAGAAACACCAGCACTAATTTGAAGATGGTAATGTTCTATATTTACAGAAAAATTACACCAATGAAAATGATTATATACTTACAGTATTCAGCGTATTTTTATTGCTATATTTGTTTTTTTCATTTTCCAGTTTTGTCTACATGTATTTTATTTATCGTGGTTTGTTGAACTATCCCAGTGTATCTTAATTTCGTTAGTTTGTTATGTTTTCATTTGCGTTTTAAAATATTCGATCATTTTTGTTTTTGATGAATATTTTATGTATTTTTTGGCAAAAGGGTTTTCAGTTAGAATTTTCAGTATTTATTATTTGTGTTTTGTACAATCAGTTTTACAGCAGTTTGTGTTACCAAAAGTTTGTTTTCCTAGCCTTCATCATTAAGGTGGACTAGGCCTTGCCATCAAGCAATTTAAAACATTTGCAACAAAGCTTCCATGCTAGATTTTTCGGTTTGACATAGCAATAGGACTTAACTTTGGCTAATTGTTGAAGTCAAACTTGGGAACTGATGTGATTATCATAACGTGTGAGGTGGTAAGTTATTTCCTTGCAGCGTTTACAGAATAGAGACTGTTAATAAATATGTGTTTACAACAAGGTATAGGTCTAGGAGATACGATTTATGCCTTGACATGCCAAAAATTTGGATAAATAGTTCAAAATTATAATTATAGCAAAAATATGTAAAAAAAAACCTAAGATGGCAGGGCATAATCCCCCTTAAAGTAAAAATTTCTTAAGCTGTAAAGTTAGCTAGCATTTTTTTTTGTTTGCTTGCTGGATTACTGTAGGGAAAGAGGTAGGTCTAGACGGGGGATTTACGACTTTGCGATGAACATTCGCTGCAGCCGGACCATTGAATGTATGCAGTCATTGTCACACATCCTGAAACAGCAGACAGAGGCAGAATATTAATTTATAGGTTATTATAGCTGAGAGAAAATTTTTATACGCAGTTCTCTTCTGGCAGGTGGTCTATTTACACTGCAACAGAATTAGGGTGTTGGTCACGTTTGATTTACAGCAGCAGTTCTGCCAACCTCTGAACACACCCATCAGTAATCACAGTAATGCAAATAAAATATGCGTAAATCAGGAGCGGCAAAATTTCATCTCCAAGTTAAATGCAAACATTCAAAATTGTCCACATACACTAATACCTTCATAAAATTATAAAATACATTTTCAAGTATAAACATGAAAAAATAAAAATTGAGCTTAATACAAAATCACAAGGCTATGTTAAAACAGAAATCGGACATATCCATACCTTTCTACATATCACTGCGACTGGTAAGGAAGTTCCCGGTAGCATGTTTAGCTTCTTCGAGTTCCTTGTTGGTGAATTTTTTTTTGTAGCACACTTCACTGTACGATTTACTTTTCACTTTCTCTACTATCAGAGCGCCTAAAGTAGAAGTTAATAGAGACGCTCTATATTCAGTTTGATTGCGGCGGACATTGCTGAATATTCTTTCTGTTGATGCGTTGCTGTGTGGGACTGTCAACAGGGCTAACATAATTTTAGGGAGAGTTTTGTACTTTGGTTGGCCACTTTCATTTTTAATATTTGAGATTTTGTACCAGACAACATACATTCTTTTTTCCTCTAGGATATCACTTGTTCCAGAATATCCAATTCTGAAACATTTATAATTCTTGGAAATCTCTCGACAAAATACAGAACAGAGGAATAAGATGCAGTTGTTCTCAATGAAATATCACACACTTCAACATGCTGCAGAAACTCATCATGTAAAAGAAATTTGTCCAAAATATAACTAATGATGAAACATAAAAAGGCCCACACAGAAGAATAAAATGTCTGGCTATCAGAATTACTTGTTGAAGCTTTTAATTCTGCTCTACACTTGGCGCCAATAAATAAATCGGTATCATCTTTCTGGAATTTTCTCGTCTTAAAGTTAACATCAGTGATTGGTGTGGAGCCTAACAGCAAAGCTGATGGCTTAACAAATCTGACCGGTAAATCTCTAAGAAGACCTTGCAATTTACGTCTTTGGATGTGAATGGCAGGAGCCTCTTGTTGTAAAAAAACACTAACAGCATTGAAAACAGGAACAGTGTTTTCAAGAAACAGACCGTAGAGTTTGGTTAAAGGATTTTGCATCAGTGACTTGATGCTCTCAAACTGAGAAGTGGCAGCAGTAAGTTTACTGTCTGCTTCACAAAATAACAGTTTGAGAGGCTCCCACTGTTCCAAAACTATTATGACACTTTCTAGAAGTGAAAGCCACCTGGTGTTTACACTCTTCAAAATTTTATGTGATTTATTCCCACTGAGTTGTTGCAATTTCAAGATGTTCTGTTTCTTACTACTTTTGTCCAAAAAATATAACACCTGAACCAAAAACTTTTCAATGTTTATATTGAGCTGGGTAGAAGCTTTCTGTGGTGCCAAATGAATTAAATGGCAAGAACAGCGCTGAAGAATTATGGAAGGGTGTTTGGCCTTGCAAAATGAGAATACCCCTTTGTTGGATCCTATCATAGTGTTTGCATTGTCTGCAGAAAAGGCAACACAGTTTTCCCAACTTATATCCAAGGAAGTTAATTCATTATCTAGGACAGAAAAAATTCCTTCGCCTGTATTATCGGTGCATTCAAGCAGCGACAACAGAAGAGTGCAAACTTTACCTAATTTTTCTTTAAAAAATTAAACTGCGACAGGGTACAATTTAACTGCATTCTGGTCAGTCCTACCATCAGTAGAAAGAGAAAAGATGACATTTTCAACACAGAGGCAATCTCTTCCTTTGTTTGACTATACATATACTGGACTAATGCAGAAGTTTTAGTCCTTGCACAACCATTTTTTTTGCTATTTCCGAGTCTGGGAACATAGCCCGGAACAGATGACCAGCATGGTCAGAAACTGCCAACAGAATATTGTGTTCCACAAGAAACGAAGTGAATAACAATTCAGCGTTTGTAGTTTCATTTACACCGCTCTTTACAAAAAAAGATGAAATAGATTTATGAACACTTTGTACTTTACCATAATCTTTATGCTTTTTACACTCCACGTGGCGTCGGCAATCGTCTCGTGCCCCATGCGAGATAACAAAATCGCAGCTGCACACGTTACAAAACACATGGTTCTCAGATATTTTCGACGCAATAAGGCATGGCCATTCTTTTGTATAACTACGACGAAACTTTTGCAAAACCTTCTTGCTAGCTGATGCAGATGAATCCGACACACGCTTCATATTTTGTTCATCTACATAATGGCGTACATCGTACATGTACACGCATATAAGTGTACGACACTTCGTTTTCCTGCAACAGTGGACAATGCTGCCATGTCTTCCTCCCATATTCTACGACATTTACCGCAAAAAACAGAATTTAACGTGCCACTTTTCGGGGTGATGCTGAAATTTTTGACATACTGGTATGCAGGCATTGTTAAGATACCAAGTTATCCTCACAGTATTTACTGCTCTCTATACCATATTTATCGCACTGTTGAGCTATGTGATTTATCGTACAGCAAACAACGCATTGTATCGTAGATCATTCTTACGATTCCAAATAAAATAAAATTTCCCCTATTTCCATAATAAACAATGACGTCTCCGTAATTCCGTAGCTAGAGGTTAAAATCCGTAATAATTACGGAAAATCCGTAATACTTGGCAGCACTGCAGCAGTGACAAGTCACAATCATGCCTGGCTAAGATGATTATAGTTCCTTGCATATAAAAAAACACAGGAAATATTTTCCAATAGATGTTGCAGGTAGGTGTAATGTTCTGTTGATTATTTTTGAAACTGTTAATGATTGTATTTAAATAAAAGATTTGAAATGTATTTTGGAATTTATTTTTTTTTTAGTCAAACATTTATATACCTGTTCAATGATTCCACGATTTCACATTATGAAAAACACTCATTTTGCTGATTGCTCCTGATGGTCGTGTGGCTTCACAAAATAATGTCCCTAGCGACTTCTTAGTTACAATGAAAAGGAACTATGTCCTGATTGAGCCACTGACCACCCTGGGCCTACGCTGCAGTTCTAGGGCCTAAATTTTGAATCAAAATGTCCGAAAATGAGAATACACGTATCATTGAAACAGCAGTAGGACCCAGACATCCAGACGTGAGATTGCTTGCCTCTATGCACTCATAAAAATTTGTCTGCTGAGCCACTGAATGGCGAGACCTACCGTCATAGCACTCAAGTACGACTGATGAGTCTACGCAACTACCTACACCCACGCCAATAAGAGGCAGTCACGTGAGCTCACTGACCAATCACAGCAGAGCTCTTACATAAAAGGACACTATACAATGTAAAATACATTAACCTAGCATCAAGGTGCTTCTGTAATGAACAAACACAATGTTACAGAGTCCTTTTTGATTGGCTGGCTCCAAACCCTGATGAGGTTTAAAACTTCCCGTGGAAGCTAACTCCTGCTGTGTTTCCCATCATAAGAAATGAATGCAGAAAGCACCAGAATATCAAAGCAGCTCATCAACTGTCTCAAAAATTGCTGCTGCCATATCACACACCTGTCTTCTGTCCTTTCTTTTACCAAAACAATAACCAATGTTCTAGAAACATAATAAAATCTTGCAAATGAATACACATGCAGCAACACAGTTAAAAAAAATTAAGTGAAATAAAATACTAAAACATATAAATGCACATAGTGACCTAAAAATGTGAAAAATCAGTAAAAACATAGTTGAATGTCTTTTCTAAATAAAATAATTAAATGTTAGAGACTATACAATACTATTTAGTCATTCCATGGTAACTGTTGTAGGAGTTGGTAATGACTGTGTGGGAATGTTGGTAGTGACGGTTGGCGGACCTGAGAGGCTAGCCAGTTGGTGTGGTATTTGAGAATGTGAAATAAACAAGAGAGTTGTGTAAACAATGTAATGTAATAAATATATCAGAGTAATAGAAATGTTCACTTAATACCTGTTAAGATCTTCAACATGGCGCAGTCGGTAGCTCGGTGTCGGGAATGTCAGGTACGAATGCGAGATGCGGTGACTCGGTTCGCGGGCACTGTGTACTGAGGAAGCAGTGTGGAGTTCTCCAGAGATCGTGGAACCGCGTGTCGTGACTGACGAAACTAACCAACAAACCAGATGGAGCATGCAGCAACGACCCTTAACCTCCCTCCGAAATTAAAGTTGGAAGGAAATGTTCACGAAAACTGGCTGCGGTTTAAACGCCATTTTATGGTGTACCTTGGAGCCAGCGGTAACGATCCCGACTTGCCAGAAGATTCAACGGCCGAAGAAAGGAAGAAGATATCAAGGACTAAAGCAAGGATATTCTTAAATGTGGCGGGGTAAGACGCCATTGACTTGGCTGTGACGTTTGGTCTTAGTGACAATGACTTTGATGATTTTGATAAGTTAATAGCGGCATTTGACAACTATGCGGCGCCGAAACGGAACGAAACTTATGAACGGTATGTATTTAATCAGTGTTGCCAGAGGAAAGGAGAAACGTTTGACCATTTTCTAACAGAGGCAAAGAAGTTAATTGGGAGTTGTGGGTATGGAGACCAAGAAAATAGTATATTAAGAGACCGAATAGTAATAGGAATTCGAGATAAGTGCCTTAGGGAAGCCCTTCTGCGTGTGGACGAGCTTAAGCTGGAGCAAGCCATTCGTGACTGTCGGGTATCAGAGCAAAGCAAGACGTACAGTAAGAAGCTATCCGAGAAAGAGGACAAAGAGACACCAGTGGATGCAGTGCAAGCAGGGAGCTGGAGACATCAAGCGAAAATGCATTGTGCGTACAGTGGAAATGACACTAGTCGCAGATACCAAGATTCTAGTTATCAGGGCATCCAGAACAAGAAATGCGGCAGATGTGGGTCGTCACATAATGTGGGACAGTGCCCCGCGTATGGGAAAACATGTGCATATTGTCAGGGGAAGGGACACTTTGCAAAGCAGTGCTTCAGGGCGAAACAGAATAAAAGTCAGAGAGTGGCTGAAGTAAGTGTCGAATGTGATGTCGGAGAGCCATTTTACTGTGATCACATAAGGGTGGAAACCATGAACGATAGTGGACGAGACCGAAAGGAATGGAAACAGTGCATATTGGTAGATAATCATGAAGTGGTTTTCAAGCTCGATACGGGGTCTGAAGTCAATATATTACCCCTAAAGACACTCAAGCAGATGGAGATGGAGTGTAACATGAGTAAAACTAGGGCTACAATTGTGGCATATGGAGGGGCAACGATAAACCCAGTGGGGAAAGTGTCATTTAGATGTAGGCAAACTAGTGGAAAAACATCTGGTCAACTTGAATTCCTGGTAATTGAAACCAATGCGGTACCTATCCTAGGAATTGAAGCGTGTGTAGAGCTAGGACTAATTCGGCGCCTAGATAGTGTAAGTGAAAGTGTGCCAGATACTAAAGATGAGTTTGTGGCCAAATATTGAGATGTATTTTAGGGTCTAGGAAAGTATCCTGGACAATACAGGATAATTACAGAGCCAAATGATGAACAGGGGAGGAGACCAGTCATGCGCAAACCAAGAGTGATCAAGGAACGCCTGCAAAGAGTACTGGAGCAGCTGGAGGAGAAGGGAGTGATAACACCAGTAGATGAGGTAACACCAGACTGCTTAATTAGTAACTTGGTGGTGGTGGAAAAGCCAAATGGGCAGTTACGTTTGTGTTTGGATCCGTCAGATCTGAACAAAGTGATAATAAGGAAACCTTACCCCATCCCAACTCTGAGTGACATTAGTGACAAGTTAGGTGGGAAAAAATACTATACTGTGTTTGATATTAAGGATGGCTACTATCATTCTGAGCTGGATGAAAAGTCTAGTCTGAAATGTTGTGTGGCGACACCATACGGGGTGTACAGGTTTTTGCGGCTGCCTTTTGGAGTGAGCAGTGCTCCTGAAAATTTCCAGGAGAAGAATGAACACATTTTTGGTAAATTACCCAATGTAGTGGTATACTTTGATGACATAGTAGCATTTGGCAATACAGAGCAAGAACACAATGATGCAGTAGCGGCAGTAATCCAGCAGGCTCGGATAAACAATATTAAATTCAACGAGCATAAACTGCAGTACAAGCAAACTAGTGTAAGATACATAGGCCAGATATTTTCAAGTAAAGGAAAACAGGCAGACCCGGAGAGAGTTAAAGCACTCTTAGAAGTAGAGATCCCAAAGGATAAACAAGAACTCGTGAGGGCAATGGGGATGTTCAATTATGTTAGAGAGTACATCCCAAACTTTGCAAAAGTGGCAGCACCACTTAGAGATCTTCAGAAGTCAAACACATGTTGGCAGTGGTTGAATACACATACAGAAGCCTTTGAAAACATTAAAAGTAAAATTGCGGCATCAACCACACTTGTACACTTTGACCCCAATAGCCCCATAACAATTCAAACGGATGCATCAAAATTAGGGCTCGGATGCTGCCTCATGCAGAACAGTAAACCGATTGCATTTGCCTCACGGTGCTTAACAAACAGTGAGTGCAACTATGCCCAGGTGGAAAAGGAAATGCTAGCGATACAATGGTCATTACAAAAGTTTCACCACATTGTCTATGGATATCCAGTCACCGTCTTATCAGATGACAAGCCCCTGGAGGCACTAATGCAAAAGGAACTTCATACAATTGGGTCAATTAAACTCAAAAGGATGAGGCTGAAATTGTATAAGTACGATATCCGTGTGGTATACACACCTGGGAAGGAAATGCATGTAGCAGATATGTTGTCAAGGGCTTACATAACAGACCCTGTTAGTGATGATCCCAGTATGGCAGAAGTGGTTCATTCGTTACAGTCATTGCCGTTCAGTGACAAAGCAAGAGACGAGTTGATCAGAGCATCACAAGAAGATCCCATCTTGTGCGATGTAGTTAAATATTATAATAAGGGATGGCCAAAACACATTGCCCAGGTGTCAGAAATAGCGCACGGATACTGGAAACACAGACACAACTTGTTTGTAGAGGAAGGAATTGTGTTCCTAAATGATGTTGAGAAGGATTGTGTAAGAGTTGTCATCCCCGTTGCAATGAGGGGCAAGATACTGCACTTGTTACATGCCGGGCATGGGGGAAGAGACAAATGTCAAGCAAAAGCCAGTCAAGCAGTGTACTGGCCGGCCATGAATGAGCACATCAAGGAATACGTCAGACTGTGTAGGGTTTGTGAAGCAGAACAACCAGCTAAGCAGAAAGAAACACTCTGTAGTAGACCCGGTGCCCACTTGCCATGGGAGCAAGTGTCCACAGACATATTCGATCATGGGAGGAGAAACTATCTTGTCATGGTAGACCACTATTCTCACTGGTTGGAGATTATCCCGCTTCAAGATAAGACAGCTCCCTCTATTATTGAGGCCTTTAAAACAGTAACTAGCACTCATGGTCACCCCAAAATAATTTATTCTGATAATGTACCTTTTAATTTGTTTCTGTTCCACCAATATGTGACTGAAATGCACAGCAAACTAGTGACCTCAAGTCCTAGGTACCCACAGAGCAACGGGCACGCAGAAAAGGCAGTGGGTATTGCTAAAGCAATCGTAAGGAAAGCAGAATCCACAGGTACAGATTGGAGGGATCTGTTGAGAGAATATAGGAGCACGCCCATAGTGCCACTAAAAGCATCACCAGCGCAACTTCTCATGAGTAGGGCACTGAGGTCAGGATTGCCAATGACCACACAGAATCTTACACCTAGGGTGCAGACAAATGTAAATGCTAAGGCCAAGGACCACCAATTGAAAACAGAAACCTGGTACAACAGAACTGCTAAACAGGGTGTGGAAAACTTCAAACCTGGTGAGACGGTGCTAATCAGCACAGGAAGAGGGGATCCCTGGAGGAGAGGCAGCATAGTGATGAAACACGAGGCACCAAGGTCATATTGGGCGAGAACAGACGGCGGGACGGTTCTGCGGCGCACAACAAGACACATTCGAAAGTGCCACACTGTACCTCACACCAGACCACCAAGTCAGGACTGGAACAAAATGAAAAGGGGGAATGAAGACCAGACGGAGGCTGCACGAACGACAAGTAAGAGCCCAGCAAGAGATGACGAGCGTCGGGACGATGGTGAAGAAGAGGAATTCAGGGGATTTCCAGAGGTCCAGACAGGGGGTGATGAGGGCAAGAGGAGGCAGGAGACAATGCAAGTGACGCGCAGTGGGAGAGTAAGCAGACAACCAACACGCTTCATTGAAACAATGTGAAAAGGGGAAGGTGTTGTAGGAGTTGGTAATGACTGTGTGGGAATGTTGGTAGTGACGGTTGGCGGACCTGAGAGGCTAGCCAGTTGGTGTGGTATTTGAGAATGTGAAATAAACAAGAGAGTTGTGTAAACAATGTAATGTAATAAATATATCAGAGTAATACAAATGTTCACTTAATACCTGTTAAGATCTTCAACAGTAACAGATGGGACAGGCAGAGAAGTATTATGGTAGAAAACTAATAATCTCAGTGAAATAAATCTGAAAAAAAAAAAAAAACTTCAAAATGATGGATATTTAACTTGAAAACATGTTTCTTTTTTCTCCAAAAACTAAAAATAAATAGTGTATTCTGAAATAAATTACAATTTATTTTATGTCAGTAACGGACAGGACACTGTTTTGACACTGACTTCCAACATGTAGTTATTTATGTGAAAGTCTGTGAAATGAGAATTGGTTTGCTAATAAATAATATATGGATCTCTTGCTGATCCTTCCCAAACAAATTTATTCTTTTTACTTTTCAATGAGTGTTTTCTAAATGTTATAGACACTTTTCAACAAAATGGTTGGTAACGGATGGGACGTAACGGATGGGTCAGTTTTGCTTATGATAAATTATAACTAATAAATTGGGTATGATTCCTATATTTGAAGTTAAAATAGTATTTTGCTTATTTCAGTAGTATAAATAGGGGCCTAACAGGTTTTTATATGTACATTTCAGTAAACCATTTACAAATATATTTCAATATGACACATAATTACTCAGCATTAATTATTCCTGGAAATTTATAAAATATTCTACTTCCAGACTGAACTAATTGTGGTTTGGAAGGCTACACAATAATTGCTAAAATCTACATTGGAAACATCTTTTTCATTTAGTTGAAACAACTGCTTATCTTGAGACTTGTGAACTTTCATGAACATTATCTTAACATCATCACCCTCTTATTGTCCTTTACATATGCCAACATACTAGTGTATTTCCTGCACTTTACCTTCGCCAATAAACTTAACCAAACACAGAGTCCCATATTTACTTCATTCTTAGTTATAACAGTAAAGTTTTCCACTTCGTTGTCAGAATAAACATCATCACATAACTTTTGCGAAGATGTCAGTTTTCTATCAAACATACTTAGATCCAAATCAGAACTACTACTCTCATAAAAAAAACTACAAACACATACAATTCTGACTTCACAGTTCTGCCTGCAACAATTTCATTACTGTTCAGGTATCAAAAACAATGTTTTGATTGTAAACGTGGTATTGACTTCACATTTCTCCATCTTTGCTTTAACATTTCTTTGCAAAGCTCAATGGTGTGGCTTTCAACAAAAAAGCATGTTATTACTTTACATGCTTTAGTAGCACATTCGTAAAACTCTTTTGCAGAAGACGCAACCATTTTTCTGTTTTTTACCTTGAGCCATACCATTCTTTTTATAGTCCCTCCTACCCAATCAACTGCTCCTTTTCCATGGGAGGTGGTGAAGTAGTTCCATTCCCCACTGACTCCATAGTCACTCTCCATACAGCACAAATTAGATAGTTGAATTTATTCTTGAACTGCGCTGCATACCCATCAGAAAATACAGAAATTTCACTAACAGCATAGGTCAGCTTTATATCTTCCACAATTTTCTTCAAAAAAACCCACACACTGTACTTGTTATGTGAAATATCATTACTTATTACAGCATATGAAAGAATAACATCCTTTAACCAAGCTACACACATATGGCCATAAAGCCCGGCCTCCACCCGCCAGTACTGAACCCCGCTAGCGGAACGCACCCCTAGCCCACCCCACGTGAATCAAACGAGCCACTGATGCCGATGAGTGTTTTCAACTAATTGCATGTGCAATTTTCCTTCACATCATCCTTGAAACACTCCCATTTGTTTCCTACTTTTCTTATCATCGTCCTATCCTTAACAGAATAACACAGATTGGAAGAAGTTAAATAGCAAACATGTATAAAAGTTATAGTTAAAATAATCTCTTCGTTAAAGTAATAAACATATTTGAATTAATGAGTGCAAATAAAAGTAAATTTATCAATTAAATAGTAGATTTCATTTCACTCCTTTGTATCCATACAAAATAGTGATAATTCAATAAAAATGATTCAATTTTATTCATAAAAGTAAGCAATCATTTCATCAATTTTTTGTTATGACGTCACGTTAAACTATCGTCGGTAAACCAACTTTACAGACAACCAATTTTTTTTTGAAATGCTACTCGGGCTCACTTTGGCATGGAATGACCCTATTCCAGAACTATGTCACTATGACCTTGAACCTCCATAATCATTTAATATAGTGCATTTGTGAAAAACATCATGCCATAAGAACACACTGTAAAGTTGGGGAGCGCATTGCCACATAGCTTCCCTTCCTTTAAACCTCATCCTGAGTAATGTTCTTTATATGTTTATTGTTTCCTAAATCCTGCTTTAAAGCTTTTTGCGTTTGTTCATATTGTCCGATTTCATTTCTCATTTGTGTCAATAATTGATCTGACCCTCCCATTAAAAAATGTAACAAAAGTAGAACACCTTTTTTACTGTACAAAATTAAAGACCTTGAAAAAGTGTTGAATCAAAGAAATCTAATTAATTTTGTTAACTTTTTTGTTGATAATTTTTTTTCTATTTTTTATGGATTGGCTTCTGCCAGACACCATCAATGCTGCATAGCACAAATTGTGTCAAGCTTCAATGTTGGTTAACTTCTTATTTGTAATGGACCATCCATGGGGGAGAAACTCTAATTGCAGAGATGGAGCCCTAGTTTTTGAAGTAGTTATGGGCCCACATGCTAGATAGTAGCTTTCATATAAATAATGCAACAACTATTATGAGGCAAACTAACCTTAAAAATTAAGTTCACTTCATTCTGAAAAGCACTGCAACGGCCGCGGCTAGTCCCTGTTATTAGTGGCACGTCTCCGGCTGCTCAGGGGCGGTAGATTAGGGTTCGTGCCTCGTGGCCTAAGGGATCTAGCCTGCCCAGGATGACTTCAGGAAATAAACGTCAGCAGGAAGTTTCCGTGTTTTATGTACGATAAAACACACCCTTTACATGGGGCTACCGCGGTCCCGCCTGTGGCAATCTCAATAAGGGCGATGCCCGGTTCCGTGCACTTTAATTTCCTCGCACACTGCAAGGGGCGTCCCACCCGTACTGTAATGGTGACTACAATGGCCTAGCTGTGGAGCGACGTCTTCCTGCGTCCACCTCCCTGTGTGTCCCGAGCGCAACTGCTCCCCCACGTGCCGCGACCGCGACTTCCCTCCCACGTGCCGCGACCTTGACTACCCTCCTCCGCGAGACCGCGGAACGTGCAGATTGGCCATAGGCGGAGAACCACTGCCTAGGCGCACGGTGAATAATACGAATAAAATAAATAAAAAATAATATGAACTATAAAACAAATTAATATAAAATGAAATACAATACCAAACAAGTACATGCAAAAAAAACACAAGTCTACACTGCACCCTCGGCCAATAGAAACACTTCCACGAAGCACTACTCGGCAGGAGAAGGCATTGGCGTGACATATAGGCCTGTAAGAGTTAAGGAGGCGTTTGGGCCGACGTCAAATGCCCCCCCTCCCCCCCTCCGACGAGGCCAATATGCACACCAATGCCTCTCATTTACATTTTTCACTTTGATCTTCCATGTCGAAGCACTGGGGCAGCAGGGTCATGTGTGTGACCTGGTGGGTAGGGGCTGGACTAGTGTGTTTGTTCCACTCGAAGTACGGGAGTAATTGCATGACACTACAGCGGGGTCCGTTGTTGGGGGGTTGTGTTGTTTTTGGCACTGAATGCCACTGATAGTCCTGCAGGTGCTTGGGGGGCCTAAGTGTTCGTGATGGGCGAAGGGTGACGGGGTTGGGAATGGAAACTGTCACTCCGGATTGGTCGTTGGGTGGCGACCTGAGAAACACATCATTGCCATTACTTGGCTCCTGCGATGTTACCTCTATCCCCTTAAGAGTGTCCTGCCCTGACATTCCCGACACTGTCCGGACCACGGATTCGCAGATGCTTCGGCAGCACCACTTGGCCTTCGCTCGCCCCTCGCGATGTGGATGGCCCCCCCTCCATCTCAGTCTCCTCGCCCTCTGAATCCGGCTCCGTGACCGTGACCTTAAAACTGGCATCTGACAAACTAAAATCTGGCGGCCACCCCTTAAATGGCTCCTGAGCGTCTGACTCCTCATCAGTGAAATCCGGCCACGCCACTGTTTCGGACGTGTGGCTCGGTAGATGGCTACCTAGGGTTTCGTGTTCTGTGTCCTGTCCCTGGTTTTCTACTTCAGTTGATGGAGTTTCGTCCTCTGGCGCGGGTGAGTTCCTCTCCTCCTGACCACTCGTACCTGCTGGCACGGCACCTGTCAATAACAGCTGTTCTTCCCGCAGGGACTCGGGACCGTTATACTCTCGTGCTTCGATTCTCTCCTGGTCAGTTGTTTGTTTCCCAGGTTCAAAACCTGGTGGGGTTCTTTCCACTGCATTGCTGTTCGTGAATGGTGGGTTGCATGTTATTAGGCGAAGGTCGTCCCTATGAATTTTGGCCGGCCTCCACTCGGTGTGCGCACTGTGTATGGAGTTGGTCCTATTTGCTTCAACACTAACCGTGGCTCTGACCACTTAGGTGCCAGCCCGGCACAGAAATTACGTCTCTTGGATGACAGGTGATGTTGTGTGACGTATACCCAGTCGCCGGGTTCCAGAGGAGGGGGTGGGCATTCGGTCTGTGGCGTGTGACTTATCAAGTACTGTTGCTGGTTGTGTCGTGCTTGTTCCCTCTGCTGTTCTATTTCTGCCCTGAGATAGTTTCCCAGGGGGCCCGCAGTGGCTGCTGCCACTACTCGGCATTCGCCTGGAAGAGCTAGAGTCTGCCCTTGTAACAACTCTGCCGGTGAATAACCTGTGACATTGTTCGTACGCCTCCTGAGACAGTACAAGAGCTGAGGAATGTGGATATCCCATTTAAAATGATCCTCCCCCAACCTGAGATGGAGTTGGACCTTGATGCCCTGATTCCTCCGGTCTGTGGGGTTGGAACGGGGTTTATAGGTGGGGGTGGTGTGGTGAGTGACGTCCCACCTATGGCAATGCTCTCGCCATCGTCTGCCGGCAAATTGACAGCCGTTATCTGTTAGAAGGATTGCGGGATAGCCGTAGCGGGGAAAGACTTCCCCCTCCAACAGGGCCGCTATTGTTCCCACTCGGACGTTAGCGACGGGAAAAGCTTCAACCCAGCGCGTGAACATGTCCGTTATCACTACAAGAAAACACTTTCCCCGTGTCGTACGGGGGTAGGGGCCCATAATGTCCAACGCTACTGTGTGAAAAGGTTTCTGGGGCTTGTGAGGGCGCTGCTGCTCCTCTCCGTCAGCACGGCGTGCCTTACGCTACTGACAGGTTTGACAATCACGTACGTGATCCCTGACATCCCGGGTAACCCCCGGCCAGTGGAATGTTTTACGCAATTCGTCCAGAGTTTTTTCCACGCCTGGGTGACCTGCTAAGTCATGATCGTGAAAAAACTTTATGGTAGCACTTCGTGCTCCCATGGGTACGTTGGTGCGCCAGCCCTCCATATCCCCTGGCGTGCGTGTCTGTAATACGCCATCTACACACCGCTGATAAGGAAGCACCTGCCGGCCACAGACCTCCACAGCCTCCTGCGTTGCCGTGTCGCCCTGCTGAGTTTGTCGCACGGTCTGCAGTAGGTCTGACAAAGTGTTTGGGGGCCTATTGTCTGGCTCGGGGTTTTCCTGGGTGGTGACATACAAAGCTGCGTATGGCGGGTTATCCGGTGGTGTAGGTGCACTACCCTGAGGGGGGAACAGGTCCTCCCAACTGTTGTCGTCCTGGTACGTGGTGTCTAGGTCTGGGTGACGGGACAGCTGATCTGCTAGCTGGACTGCCTTGCATATAATCTAACCACTTCAAACACTTACTGTCTGTGCGTAACGTGAACCTCTTCCCCTCCAAGTGGTGCCGGTACTTCCGCACTGCCCACACGACTGCTAGGCACTCTTGTTCGTTTGCGTGGTAGCGGTGTTCGGCTGGCCCGAACTTTGCACTGGTGTACTCCACCACATGCCGTTCTCCATCCTCACCGAGCTGGTAGAGTACCGCCCCCATGCCTACCTGACTAGCATCTGTTTGGAGGTAAATATGTGATTCTGGCCTCAGCCGAGCTAGGGTGTGGCATTCCTGGAACAATTGCTTGACTTGGGCAAGGGCGCGGTCAGCTTCTGGCGTCCACCGGAACTTGTGCTTGGGGGAAAGGAGATCTGTCATGGGGGAGGTGACAGTGGCAAAATTGGGGATGAAGGACCGAAACCAGTTAAGTAACCCTATGAGGCGCTGTAGTTGCTTCCGTGTGTGGGGCGCAGTCTTGGACTCAATCACCTCCAGTTGTTCCGGAATTGGCCGGCACCCATCTGCATTGACCACATGACCCAGAAATTCCAACTCTGTTGCCCCGATGTGGCATTTGTGTGGCGCACATGTCAGGCTGTGTCTGGCCAGCCGCTCGAGGACCATGGCAAGATGCTGCGCATGCTCCTCCCATGTCCGTGACCAGATGATCACATCGTCGAGGTAGGCCGTGACAAACTTGCCAACAAACCCATCCAGGACGCGGACCATCATGGTCAGGAAGGTTGCGGGGGCGTCCATCAGCCTGAACGGCATGGCACAGAACTGGAATCTGCGACCGTCGGGGCCAGTGAAGGCGGTCTTGGGGCGGTCTTCTGGGCGTACTGGCACCTGCCAATATCCGGACTTCAGGTCCAGTGACGAGAAGATACGGGCATCCCCCAATCCGGCCAGTGCATCTGTGATGTTAATTAAAGCAGGTGGTGCAGGTACAGTAATTGAGTTTATCGGTTTGAAATTAACGCAGAACCTAAGTGAGCCATCTTTCTTCTTTGCCATTACCACTAAACAATTATATGGCGACTCACTTGGTTCCACGACCCCATCTCTCAGCATCTCGTCAATTTGAGCCTGAATCACCTCCTCTCCGGGCCCGAAACCAAATGGCTTCATGAACCGGGGCTCATGAGGGCGGGTGGGGATGGTATGCTCGGTGACATTGGTGCGCCGTAACATGTCAGTGGCTGCAAATACCTGGAGCTGCTGGGCCAAGACGTCCTCAAACGTTGGTACAAACTCACGCGGGACCTCGTTGCGTAGATCGGCCAATGAGACAGGGCGCGTGGGTTGAGGGGGGTTGGCTGTCCCAGGCAATACATGGTCCTCCGGCCCTGTCGGCCCACGTGCACCTTACCCTCTCTGACATCGATTGTGGCATCCTCCTGGACCAACCATGGTAGGCCCAGGATGAGGTCGTCCCTCAGGCCTCGTACCACCAGGGCAGTTGTTCGACTCGACTGGTCCCGCACGGTAACAGTTACCTGGGCGCGCCCAGATGTGAGCGCGCAAGTCCCCTCCGTGGCCAGCTGGACGTCCTCGCCGGACTCCAGGTCCCCCTCTGGCACCAGGTGGGTCGCGACGTATGTGTGGCTGGCCACGGTGTCCACCAAGGCCTGAACTGGATGTCCGTTCAGTAGGACGGGCACCCGGAGCAGCGTGCCAGTGTTGTCCCCAAGTCGTCCCAGCCTGGACGGTCCGTAGTCAGGCACCGCAGGTGCGACCGAGGCCGTCGGTGGTGCCTGTTGATGAGTGGTGCTCGCCGACGACCTGGTGCCGTGGCTGTCAGGCGTGGCAGTCAGCAGCGGTGCAAGCATGCGTGCTGGGCGTGTAGTAAGGGAGCAGTGGCCAGCTGATCTACTGCTCCCTACTGGCGGTTTCCGGTCTGCTGTTCCCTGCCTTCCTTCTTCATCCATACCTCGGACCTGGTAGGGCACGCATTGTGCCAGTGGTATTCTTCTGTCCTGCAGTACCGGCACCGCGGTGGCTGACCGGCCCCTCCCTCCTGGTCTGGGCGCCGCTCTTCACGACGATTAGCTCGCTCCTGTAATGGCCCGATGGGGGGCTGCAGGTTCCGCAGAGACGGCGGGCCCCCATAAGGGACTAATGCTCGGGTGTCTGCCGGTGCCACTGCCTCCCGGGGTGTTGCTGACCTCAGCACTGGTGGTGCCCCGGCCGAGCGTAGATCCTCCTCGATTTCCCTGGCCAGATCAACGAAGTCTGCTAGTGGTAGCCCTGTGGCGCTTCGCAGGAACGGCCACAACTCTGGCACGACCAGCTCGCACACGATTGACGGGACTCCGCTCATGAGCTCGGTACCCCCTAAGCGCCAATGTAGGTGAGCCTTGTTGTAGATAAAGGCTTCGACCTCTTCTCCTTCCGCCTGTGGGCGGCAGAACAGCTGGTGTTGCGCCTTCACACGTGCCCTCGGTCCGTCAAATCGTTGCTCCACTGTGGTGGCAAACTCCTCCCAGCCTGCGTAAATGTCTCCCGTTTCGGCCCACCAGGCCTGGGCTCTGCCCCGGAGCTGACCACTGTCCCGCTCCACCCAACACTCCACTGGCACGTTCAAGAGACGTTCGCGACATGCCTGAATGAAGACTCGCGGATTTTCGTGGGCTTGTCCCGCAAACTCCGGTAGTGCCGCCGGTGCCCCTACTGCTCGGACTATCGGTTGTGCCTGTACGTGTCCTTGTTGCACCACCTCGTCCTCGCATCTGTGACACATAAAAAGTCCATCTCGGAACTGGAGAAATTCACCCCGATCTGTCCACGCGCGATGTTTCACTATCCCGCATCCATGGCACTTAGCTGTTTCTCCAGGCTGCCCGTGACAGCAGGCCGCACTGCAAGTTTCCTGTTGCCCGCGCCTCTCTCTCTGCTGATCTGACTCCGTTTTAATGTTCAGTGAACATGAACATATTTCTCCCGCGTGACCACCCACGATATCATTCGTAGCTCGCGGCAATGAACAACATCCGCACCTGCCCTCCATGTCCACAGCAACTTCCCGTATGTCCTGCATGACGTCACCCGACTCACACTGTCCTAACAATGTCACAATAATGTTCTCACGATGTTCGGTAGTTATCTCGACATTATCGCGCACGGCTGACGGGCCGACTTGGGTTGGGTTACACGCAGAGCGGAGTTGCGATAAGGCGCGGAGCGGAGTCGAGTTGCGATAAGGCACGTAGATGCTAGCGTGAGACGCGTAACTAAGGAGCTTCTCACGTCATCCCTTATCTGTAACTCGCAGTGCCGTCTTCCTATTCCCCCGTTCGTACTGTCGCGTCACTGGGTTTTACCGACTTGAAAAATTTGAGTTTCTAATTTGAGAAAATTTGAAAGTTTGTAAGTCATGGCCACACGAGAAGGGCGCCAATTGACACGGCCGCGGCTAGTCCCTGTTATTAGTGGCGCATCTCCGGCTGCTCAGGGGCGGTAGATTAGGGTTCGTGCCTCGTGGCCTAAGGGATCTAGCCTGCCCAGGATGACTTCATGAAATAAACGTCAGCAGGAAGTTTCCGTGTTTTATGTACGATAAAACACACCCTTTACATGGGGCTACCGCGGTCCCGCCTGTGGCAATCTCAATAAGGGCGATGCCCGGTTCCGCGCACTTTAATTTCCTCGCACACTGGAAGGGGCGTCCCACCCGTACTGTAATGGTGACTACAATGGCCTAGCTGTGGAGCGACGTCTCCCTGCGTCCACCTCCCTGTGTGTCCCGAGCGCAACTGCTCCCCCACGTGCCACGACCGAGACTCCCCTCCCACGTGCCGTGACCTTGACTCCCCTCCTCCGCGAGCCCGCGGAATGCGCAGATTGGTCATAGGCGGAGAACCACTGCCTAGGCGCACGGTGAATAATACGAATAAAATAAATTAAAAATAATAGGAACTATAAAACAAATTAATATAAAATGAAATACAATACAAAATAAGTACATGCAAAAGAAAACACAAGTCTACACTGCACCCTCGGCAAGTAGAAACACTTCCACGAAGCACCACTCGGCAGGAGAAGGCATTGGCGTGACATATAGGCCTGTAAGAGTTAAGGAGGCCTTTGGGCCGACGTCAGCACATATTTTGTGGTGTGGCATATGTATACTCATCTCATGCTTTTAATTACAAGCCAGTAATAAGTAGGTATTTTGTTGGCACAGTAATTGTCTTGTAATAAGCTATTAGTTGTCAAGAAGTTAAATTATCATTTTAAAGCTCACTTTTGGATTTTTGATTTGAACCTCACTCTCGAGATTTTTGTGCTAGTAGTCATGGGCTCACCCAACAGATAGCGTTACATGTCGCGCAAAGCATGGTTTGATATTCCACCATAAGAATTACCACTTTCACTTTGATATCTTCGTCCGTGTAGCGTGTGCTTTCTGCTTTGTAATTTGACGACGTGACCAGGGGGGGACACTTCATAGGGAATGGCAATCACATTTTTCTAGTTGCTATACAGTTTTATCCAACATCTGAGAACGAAAGTTATAATTAAAATACCACGTTGATTAAATAAATATTACATTTGTTTTAACATTTTACCAAATTTATGGCATAAATTGGTATTGTAGAAATGAAAATAATATATTTACTTAAAAGAAAATAAACAAGTTTTCGTTGGCATGTTAAACCATTTGTTTATCCAACAACACCATAGTTAATGGCGTCGGCGTTGAATTAAGCAATATTAGGTTTTATAAAAACTTTCTAAGGAAATTTTGTTTCAATCTTGTTGAAATAGTTATCTCGTTAAATATTATCAATGATTTCATGAACTACTTTATAAATCACTGTTATGAAACATGCCTGATTCGGTTACGTGTTATGTTAACTACTGCTACAACAAGAGAAGAGATAATAATAATTTAGTTTACTTTAAGTTTCCGCTTGACGAAACTAGGTATGTGTAAATTATTAAAACGAAACAAAATGAAAGTTTTGTATGATTAAAATAGAGATGAGCATTTTGTTTTCATGCCGTACAGAATTTCCTCTTTTTAGGTAGTGTGTAGTCGCACATTGAGGACAAGCACACACGACATTAATACTTAGATACTGTTCTAAATGTCAATGAGTCTGAAATTCTGCTCAAACTTGCTGCTTATGTATTTTATTTATTCTAAATGATTTGTATGTATTTTTTTTTAGGTCGAGAGGGAGGTGTGGGTAAAAATTTTGTAGCGCGTATCCAAGTCTATCCCTTGATACTAATGGCATGATCCTGAATACATTGATCCTGTGGTAATGATGCTTGCTGTTTTATTTAGTATATCGAAAGATCCTGAATATAAAAAAAATTCGGATGTAACAGTGAATTATGATCATATTATTAGATAAAAAATAATCCTGAAAAAACTTTGTTTTACTTTGTAATATCATTGTTATGTCCAGATATTTCGAAGTACTGAATTAAAACAGCAAGCATCATGTGCCACCGGATAAATCATACATGATCATGTCAACAGGATCAAGGGATAAACTTGGATACGTGATACTGAACAATTAACGAGGTGAGGGTTGCGATAAAATGAAGTGTCTTTTAAATTTTGATGTTGAAATTAAGGTTTTTTTCCCCTTAACAATTGCTACACACCTGTCTTCAAGAAGTGAAGATAGGAGAAAGATTTGTACCTTCACCTAATCCATAAAGAATTAAATGCCATTGGTTACAGCTTCATTTCAGTTTTTGTGAAAAATTTTTACATCTTTTTAGGCTGTTAAATTTGCCAGAAATACACATTGCCTGTGTTAATGATTAAATACTTCTGCACGTTTTTTTATGTATTAGTTTTGTTGCGATTTGTAATGCAATTCGGTAGGTACCTACGAAAATCCTAACCTTCACCTCAATCAACATGATTCTACTAGAACAGAAGTTAGTAGTATAGTAGTTTTATTGTCCAAGTCGACTACAAAAATATACAATTATATTGTACATGTATAGGACTCATCAAGAATATTAAACATTATGAATACACATTTAAGTACAATCATATACACATAAACAAAAATTATAGTAAAAAACAAATAATGTACATGATATAATAATAATAATATAAATAATACATTTTTAGCATAATTTTGCTTCATAAAATCATTAATAGAATATAGAAAAAACTGAATTTCAACAGCAAATCTTTCAGTGTTTTTTAAATGCGCAAAGTTGGTTTTCTGATTTAAAATGTGGTGGAAGTTTGTTATAAAGACATATAGCAGAGGATCTCGGACTATTTGCAAAACATTTTGTATGATGTAATATATGAAAATTATTTTTGTTCTAGTCGAATAATTATGTAAATTGAAATTCTGCAGTTCATTCAACTGTGAATGAGCAAATATAAGTAATTCATAAATGTATAACGATGGTAATGTTAAGACACCTAAGCTTTTGAAAAGTTGTCTGCATGAGGTACGATAATTTACATGCATTACATATTATACGTACAAATCTTTTCTGTATTCGAAAAATTTTAGAGGAGTCCGTGGAATTACCCCAAAATATTATTCCATATCATAAGTGAGGTTCAGCATAACCAAAGTAAATAATTTTTATTTAAAGCATTTAGATTAGTCAGTTTTGAAAATATTCTCATAGCAAATAATATTGAGCTAATTTTTTTAGTTAAATGAGCAATATGATATTTCCAATTAAGGTTCTTGTCAATATATATATATACCTAGTATTTTGGTTAAATTTGATTGAGATATATTATCCCCGTTTATCAATACAGTTACGGCTTGCAAATTGTATAAGTTATTAAGTTTAAAATGCAGCTATGTTGTTTTTGTGTTAGTAAGAATTCATTCATTAGTCTTAAACCAATCTATGATGTCCCTAGTTAAAATTTTTATATTTGCAATTAAACTTAAAGGGTTATCTCCATGTATAGATATATTATTGTCGTCAGCATATAATACAATTTTCCCACTGTTAACATTTTTAGGGAAATCGTTAACGTATATAAGAAAAAGCAAAGGTCCTAGTCAGGGGCGTAACCGGGGGGGGGGGGGGGGTTAGGGGTTCACCCCCCCCATCACGAAATCTTTAATTAATTTCTTATTCATCACTCAAACAAATTTCATATTACAATTAATAAAATTTTTATCATTACAATATTTAAATTTAAGTACCGAAAACTGCTAAAATAGCACTATTTTACACCTTAAAATCCTAATTTTCCCAGGGGAGGACCCCCTGACCCCCCGCTTTAATACGGGGGGGGGGGGGGGGGCACATGCTTCTTAACACCCCCCAGACACAAATCCTGGCTACGCCACTGGTCCTAGTGCAGAACCCTGAGGAACACCAACAGATATTGTCGTCGCCTGGTCGACTAGCCCCTGAATGGTAGTATTTAGCCGGCTACTCAGTGTTCGGTAGAGAGGGTTCGGGCCGCGTGGCCAAGGGACTAAGTCACCAGGATAGTCATTAATACACTCAAAGACGGTTTCCAGGTTCTTTATATACGAAAACAAACCCTTTACAAGGGGCTACCGCGTTCCCGCCTGTGACCGATCCTGTAGGGCGGAGCCCGGTTCCGCGCACTGTTGCTGTATGAAAAAATACGTGATGTCCCGTTCGTGATGAGCAAGACCCGAAAATTACCGTGCAAACAAAAGCGAAAATCCATCCCGCAAAAGAACTCCGCGACTCGTAAACTGCCGGAGAAAACACGCATGCAAAAGCAGTGCCTGACTGCACGCCGCGACTGAATGACACGATGACACACCTAACTGACCACACGACTGTGACAGAGGAATCGCTTCCTCTCGGCACTGCATTAACTGCAGCGAGACACCGCGCCCGTTCTCACCGCCTCGGAGAGCTCTCGTAGCCACGTCTCTCGCCTCCTGCGTCCAGCTGCCGACTGACTACCTCCCCGCCTCGCGCGAACCCACGCCCGCGTCCCACCCCTCCTTGCGAGCCCGCGGAACACGCTGATTGGTCACAGGCGGAAGCCACGGCCTTGGCGCCCGGTGAACACGTGAGAACTAATTTTACATAACATTTCATACAATATAATAAACCATTTATAATAAAGAAAACACGACCCTTCAAATAATAATATAAACAATTTACAAATAAGAATGTTTCTTATGTATTTTACAGTAAACTTCCCCTAGCGTGCGAATCTTCCCCCCTGCCCTAGCCGCACTGCACATCGGCGCACACGCAACACAAGGCAGGAGAAGGCGTTGGCGTGGCATAACGGGCTGTGCGAGCTGGTTCGACACTTGGGTCGACGTCAAATGTCCCCCCCTCCCACGAGACCGCTATGTCCGCCAACGTCTCTCATTTACTCACACGTCACTGCACTGGGGGGTAAGGGAAATACATGCGCATCCTGATTAGGGAGTGGTGTAGTGTGTCGGTCCCACACGCAGAAAGGTAACCAATGCTGTATACTAAACCGGGGTGCCGCGTCCCTTTGCTGTGCCACAGCCATTTGATAACACTCGTAATCCCCCAAGTACGCGGGGGGGGCCCTCCATGACAGTGTGGGGCGAGAGTCTGTCATCGGCTCTGCTCCAGCTGGTGGGGAAGGGGTAGCCTTAGGGGTGGATGTGACGATTTTGTCAGTCCCCTGACTCGGGGAGGTAGGAACCTCTCGCTCTATGGGGGTTGCCGTCTCCTCCCCCTCAGAGTCAGGCTCCGTCACCGTCATAGTGAATGTTGAATTAGTCAGACTAATGTCTAGTGGCCAGCGTGGGGCCCATGTCCCCTCTGTCATCTTTTCTCCCTCAGAGTCCAGTTCTGTAACGATCATAGTGAATGTTGAGTCTGTTAGGTTCATGTCCAAGGGCCAGAGTGGGGCCCGTGTCTCCCCCTCTGTGTCCGACTCCGCGCATGCCGCCTTCATCATCTGTCCCCTTGTCGCGTCTGTCCTGCTCGCGGCCTGTGGTGCCATGGCCTGGAGTGACTCTCCCCCCTTTTTGGCCGTAGGATCTTGCCCCCCCCCAAGTCAGCGTTTTGTCCGCGTCTCCTGTCCTGGTCTGGGGGCGTGTCTCCCTGCGTCACCTTGGTACGTTCGGACTGCGCACGTGACGGCGTGATTGCACCACGCCCATTCCCCGCAGTCTGCTGGTGCCTGCGTGGAGTGGTAGGAGAGTTGGTCTGTTCTGTCTCTGCGTTTGGTGTCTGGAACAGTGGTGCCTCCCCGGCGACCATACGCAGATCGTCTCTGTGTATTTTCGCCGGCCGCCCACTTTGTGTTTGAACCAGGTAGGACGTGGGCCCCGCCTGGCGGATGACCCGTCGAGGTCCTTGCCATTTGGGGGCCAGTCCGGCATGAAATTTCTTGGCCTTGGAGGACAGTTGGTGTTGGCGAACGTACACCAGGTCCCCTGGACACAGCATGTTTGGGGGCCTGCTAGACTGCGGTGTGTGGTGCTGCAGATACCTCTCCTGGTTTGCCCTGGCCTGCTCCCTGATAACTTTCAGCTTTTCCCCAAGCTCCTCCCCCCACTCCCCTTCTGTTGCTGCTGAGGCCACCCGGCACTCTCCCGGGAGGGCCAGGTTCTGCCCCTGCACCAGCTCCGCGGGGGAGTACCCCGTGACAGCACTGGTACGTCGTCGTAGGCAGTAGAGGAGGTTGGGGATGTGAATGTCCCATTTGGTGTGGTCGTCACCCAACCGGAGGCGAAGCTGTGCTTTTATTTCCTGATTTCGCCTCTCGGTCGGGTTCGCCCTGGGGTGATATGTGGGTGTGGTGTGGTGTTGCACACCCCACCTCCCACACGCCTCCTTCCATCTGTGACCTCGAAACTGACATCCGTTGTCACTGAGCAGTACCTCCGGATACCCAAACCGAGGAAACACTTCCCCTTCCAGCAAGGACACCAAGGTGCCGGACCTCACATTTGAGGTGGGGTAAGCCTCCACCCACCTGGTAAATAAGTCTGTCACCACTACCAAAAAACGTTTCCCTCTGGCGGTCCTGGGGTAAGGGCCCATTATATCAAGTGCAATGGTCTGGAAAGCCTTTTGGGGCCGGCGGGGGCGCTGAGGCTCCTCCCCCTCCGTCCTCCTCACCTTCCGCTGTTGACATGTGTGACACTGCCTGACGTATTTCCTGACGTCGCTTGTCACCCCGGGCCAATAGAATGATTGCCTCAAGGCCTCCAGGGTCTGCTCGGCCCCGGGATGTCCTGCGAGTGTGTGGTCATGGAAAAAACGTACCACCTCAGCCCGCGCCCCTGCTGGTACCTGGGTACACCACCTTTCCATGTTGCCTGGTACCCGGGTCTGTAACACCCCTTCCAGACAGCGCTGGAAAGACATGACACGCTCGCTGCACTCCGCCACTGCTGCCTGCGTATCTGCGTCACCCAGCTGAGCCTGATGCACTGCCTGAAAGAGGGCGTCCAGCGTGTTCGCGGGGCTCGGGTCGGGCAAGGGCTCTGGCTGTGTCACTGTCACTAGGGTAGCTGGCTCGGGAACCACCTCGTCTGCCCGCCGGCGGCCCTGTGGGGGCACCAGGTCCTCCCAGCTCCCCTCGTCCTCGTACTCCGTGTGTGGGTCGGGATGCCGGGACAGCTCGTCAGCTAACTGGTTGGCTTTCCCCGGCACGTGCTCTACATGAAAGTCATAGTTTTGCAATGCCATGGCCCACCTGGTGAACTTAGACTTCCTTCCCTGCATTGTGTCAAGCCACTTTAAGCACTGACTGTCTGTGCGCAATGTGAATGATCTCCCCTCTAGATGGTGCCGGTAGCGGCCTACCGCCCACACCACGGCCAAGCATTCTTGTTCATTCACATCATACCTGTGTGCTGCTGGGCCGAACTTCGCGCTCGCATACTCAATGACCCGTCGCTCGCCATCGGGTCCCAGCTGATAAAGGACGGCCCCCATACCGACCTGACTTGCGTCCGTCTGCAAGTACAGGGGCTCGTCCGGTCGCAAACGTGTCAGGGTATGACTCTCCCTGAACAGGCGCTTGACCGTGTTCAGGGCATGGTCGGCCTCCGCCGTCCAGCGATACTTAGTCTTGGGCGATAACAAGTCTGTCATAGGGGCTGTGACTGAGGCAAAATCCGGAATGAAAGTCCTTAACCAGTTAAGCAGACCTAGCAGCCGCTGCAGCTGCTTCCTCGTTCGGGGGGCTTGTTTCGCACGATCAGGTCAAGATGCTCTGGGAGAGGCCTGCACCCCTCCGCGTTGACCATGTGTCCCAAAAATTGAAGCTCCCTCGCCCCCAGACGGCACTTGTGCGGTGCGCAGGTCAGCCCATGCCTCGCCAGCCGCTCGAGGACCATGGCCAAATGACGTGCATGGTCCTCCCACGTTCGTGACCAGATGATCACGTCGTCCAGGTAGGCCGTGACAAACTTGCCAACGAACCCGTCCAGGACGCGGACCATCATGGCCTGGAACGTCGCGGGGGCATCCATCAACCAGAACGGCATGACGCAGAACTGGAACCTGCGGCCGTCGGGAGCAGTGAAGGCTGTCTTTGGGCGGTCTGCTGGGCGGAGAGGCACTTGCCAATATCCCGACTTCAAATCGAGGGATGAAAAGATGGTGGCATCACCAAGACCCGCCAGAGCGTCTGTGATATTTATTAACGGAGGTGGGGCCGGAATGGTGACAGAATATATGGCTTTAAAATTAACACAAAACCTCAATGTCCCATCCTTTTTCTGTGCCATGACGACCCGGCTGTTATAGGGCCCCTCGCTAGGCTCGATAATGCCGTTCTGGAGCATTTCATCAATCTGCTCCTGAATGACCTGTCGTTCCTTGGTTCCAAAGCCGTGAGGTTTGACAAAAATCGGGGTGTGTGGTTTGGTTGGAATACTATGTTCCGCTACCGTGGTCCGCCTCAGCAAATCAGTGGTGGCGAATACCCCCGGCTGTTGGGCCAGCACGTCCTCGAACAGCTCCTGGTACTCCTGTAGAATCTCATTGCGGATTTCCGCGAGTTTGATAGGTGTGTGGGAAACTGGGGTTTGTGGGTGGCCTACGCCGTACACCGTCCTGCGGCCCTGCTTTCCCACATGCAGCTTACCCTCACTGACGTCGATGCTCGCCTCCTCCTGGATCAGCCACGGGAGGCCTAAGATCAGGTCCTCCCGTAAGTTCCGCATCACTAGACAGGTGGTCTGACTGCACTGGTCACGTATCTCGATGTTTACCTGGGCGCGCCCAGACGTGGGCGCGCTGGCTCCCTCCGTTGCTAGCAGGACTTCCTCCCGCTCCGGCTGACAGCTCCCCTCCTCCACCAGGTGCGCCGCGACGTAGGAATGGGTAGCTGCCGTGTCCACCAAGGCGTGGATGGGTCGCCCATTCAGGCGGACAGGCACTCGCAGAAGTGCAGCCCCATCGCTGCCCAGCCTGCCCAGGCTGGCTGGCTCCGCCTTGCGCGCCGCTGGCGCTGCCGCCGCCCCTGATAGGGCCTGGCCGTCGCCAGGTGACGTGGCGTGGGGGGCAGTGGCCCTTGCTGCGTTGCTGCCGCTGCGCGGGGTGTCTGCCACAGCCATCCGCGCCAAGTTGGTTGGCGGGGACAGTGGTGCTGTCGGTAGTGTCTTGGCCAGTGGTACTGTTGTCCGCACGCCGCTCCTCGTCGGGGACCTGGGGCGTGTTAGGGGTGGGTCGCCCAGGCCCCGATCACATCCGGTCGGCGCCATGTTGTCTCTCTGTTGATCCGCCGGGCGGGAGTCCCGGGGACAGTGGCCGGCTGTGTCACTGCCCCCTACTGGGAGTTTCCCGGACTGCGTCCCTCCTGCTCCATCTTGGCCCACACGGCTGCACGAGTGGGGCACTCCTCATGCCAATGGTATTCTGTGCTGCGGCAGTACTGGCAGCGAGGTGGTCGGCCTCCTTGTTGTTCCCTGTTCGCCCGTGGTTCGTCCCACCGGGCTGCTGTCCCTGGTCTAGGTGCCGTCGGCGTCCGCGCACCGCGGCTGCTGGTCGGTGTCTGGTACGGGACCACTGCCAAAGCGTCCTCCGGTGTTACTACATTCGCCGCTCGTGGTTCGCGGCGGGTCCTCTGATGTACACTTCCGAGTCTACTCGCCTGTACATCTGCTTCCACCTCACGCGCCCTTTCCACGAATTCCGACAAGTCCAGTCCCGTGGCACCTCGCATAAATGGCCTCAAGTCCGCCAATAAGAGTTCGCAAATCACTGGCATAATTACACTAGTAGAGCCCTCTGGATCCAGGCGGCGGTACAGGCGCACCTTCTTATGAATGAAAGCTTCGACGCCCTCGCCCTCAACCGGCCTCTCACTGTACAACATCTGTTGACAACTGACTCGTGCTGACTGCCCGTCAAAACGTCTCAAACAGTTTTACGAACTCCTCCCACTCTACCACGTAGCTTCCCGTGTCCGTCCACCACGTCCGCGCCCCGCCTCGTAGCTGTCCACACACTTTGTCAACCCAGTTGTCCTTTGACACATGTCGTAGCCTGGCTTTGCACACCCTGACGAATGCCCTAGGATTGTCATGTGGTTCTCCGGCAAACTCTGGTAACGATGTCGAGTCCGGTACAAGGCGCATGGCAACTGGCAGTTGTCCGTAGTTGTCCACACGCGTCACACTGTCCCTGGTGCTGCCCGCGAACTGTTCGTCACTCGCCTCGGGAGCCTCCCCCTTCACCACCGTGCCCCATGGACACCGACACGTCTCCTCTGTCTCCCCTCTCATGTCACTCGTCACTGGATACGTTAAGTCACACCACGCACACGTGTTTCCCGTGTTCCCTGCCGCCGATAACATGTTATCCTTTTCGCGGTTGTTATCTCCGCGTTCCAGGCTCGCCTGACACTTTCCCTCCCGGCTGAAGTTACGCGGTATCTCCGCCGCCTTATCGCTCAACCGATCCCGGCGTGAGACGCGCCGTAATACAAGCCGACTGTTATCGTGCGCTCCGCGCCGCTCTGTCGCGCCGCTCCTTCGCGCTGACTTCCTCTGCACCTGTGCGCCTTCCTTCCCGTCCCGTGGCGTACGTGACCTGCACTTTCACTGTCTACCAGATTTTCCCAAATTTGAAAAAATTTGAAACTTTGAAAAATTTGAACATTTGAAATTTAAAAAGTTTGAAAATTTGAAAATTTGAAATTGTTTGATAGGCCACCAAGTTGGGCGACACTTGTCGTCGCCTGGTCGACTAGCCCCTGAATGGTAGTATTTAGCCGGCTACTCAGTGTTCGGTAGAGAGGGTTCGGGCCGCGTGGCCAAGGGACTAAGTCACTAGGATAGTCATTAATACACTCAAAGACGGTTTCCAGGTTCTTTATATACGAAAACAAACCCTTTACAAGGGGCTACCGCGTTCCCGCCTGTGACCGATCCTGTAGGGCGGAGCCCGGTTCCGCGCACTGTTGCTGTATGAAAAAATATGTGATGTCCCGTTCGTGATGAGCAAGACCCGAAAATTACCGTGCAAACGAAAGCGAAAATCCATCCCGCAAAAGAACTCCGCGACTCGTAAACTGCCGGAGAAAACACGCATGCAAAAGCAGTGCCTGACTGCACGCCGCGACTGAATGACACGATGACACACCTAACTGACCACACGACTGTGACAGAGGAATCGCTTCCTCTCGGCACTGCATTAACTGCAGCGAGACACCGCGCCCGTTCTCACCGCCTCGGAGAGCTCTCGTAGCCACGTCTCTCGCCTCCTGCGTCCAGCTGCCGACTGACTACCTCCCCGCCTCGCGCGACCCAGCGCCCGCGTCCCACCCCTCCTTGCGAGCCCGCGGAACACGCTGATTGGTCACAGGCGGAAGCCACGGCCTTGGCGCCCGGTGAAAACGTGAGAACTAATTTTACATAACATTTCATACAATATAATAAACCATTTATAATAAAGAAAACACGACCCTTCAACTAATAATATAAACAATTTACAAATAAGAATGTTTCTTATGTATTTTACAGTAAACTTCCCCTAGCGTGCGAATCTTCCCCCCTGCCCTAGCCGCACTGCACATCAGCGCACACGCAACACAAGGCAGGAGAAGGCGTTGGCGTGGCATAACGGGCTGTGCGAGCTGGTTCGACACTTGGGTCGACGTCAAATGTCCCCCCCTTCCACGAGACCGCTATGTCCGCCAACGTCTCTCATTTACTCACACGTCACTGCACTGGGGGGTAAGGGAAATACATGCGCATCCTGATTAGGGAGTGGTGTAGTGTGTCGGTCCCACACGCAGAAAGGTAACCAATGCTGTATACTAAACCGGGGTGCCGCGTCCCTTTGCTGTGCCACAGCCATTTGATAACACTTGTAATCCCCCAAGTACGCGGGGGGGGGCCCTCCATGCCCGTGTGGGGCGAGAGTCTGTCATCGGCTCTGCTCCAGCTGGTGGGGAAGGGGTAGCCTAAGGGGTGGATGTGACGATTTTGTCAGTCCCCTGACTCGAGGAGGTAGGAACCTCTCGCTTTATGGGGGTTGCCGTCTCCTCCCCCTCAGAGTCAGGCTCCGTCACCGTCATAGTGAATGTTGAATTCGTCAGACTAATGTCTAGTGGCCAGCGTGGGGCCCATGTCCCCTCTGTCATCTTTTCACCCTCAGAGTCCAGTTCTGTAACGATCATAGTGAATGTTGAGTCTGTTAGGTTCATGTCCAAGGGCCAGAGTGGGGCCCGTGTCTCCCCCTCTGTGTCCGACTCCGCGCATGCCGCCTTCATCGTCTGTCCCCTTGTCGCGTCTGTCCTGCTCGCGGCCTGTGGTGCCATGGCCTGGAGTGACTCTCCCCCCTTTTTGGCCGTAGGATCTTGCCCCCCCCACGTCAGCGTTTTGTCCGCGTCTCCTGTCCTGGTCTGGGGGCGTGTCTCCCTGCGTCACCTTGGTACGTTCGGACTGCGCACGTGGCGGCGTGATTGCACCACGCCCATTCCCCGCAGTCTGCTGGTGCCTGCGTGGAGTGGTAGGAGAGTTGGTCTGTTCTGTCTCTGCGTTTGGTGTCTGGAACAGTGGTGCCTCCCCGGTGACCATACGCAGATCGTCTCTGTGTATTTTCGCCGGCCGCCCACTTTGTGTTTGAACCAGGTAGGACGTGGGCCCCGCCTGGCGGATGACCCGTCAGGACGTGGGCCCTGCCTGGCATATGACCCGTCGAGGTCCTTGCCATTTGGGGGCCAGTCCGGCATGAAATTTCTTGGCCTTGGAGGACAGTTGGTGTTGGCGTACGTACACCAGGTCCCCTGGACACAGCATGTTTGGGGGCCTGCTAGACTGCGGTGTGTGGTGCTGCAGATACCTCTCCTGGTTTGCCCTGGCCTGCTCCCTGATAACTTTCAGCTTTTCCCCAAGCTCCTCCCCCCACTCCCCTTCTGTTGCTGCTGAGGCCACCCGGCACTCTCCCGGGAGGGCCAGGTTCTGCCCCTGCACCAGCTCCGCGGGGGAGTACCCCGTGACAGCACTGGTACGTCGTCGTAGGCAGTAGAGGAGGTTGGGGATGTGAATGTCCCATTTGGTGTGGTCGTCACCCAACCGGAGGCGAAGCTGTGCTTTTATTTCCTGATTTCGCCTCTCGGTCGGGTTCGCCCTGGGGTGATATGTGGGTGTGGTGTGGTGTTGCACACCCCACCTCCCACACGCCTCCTTCCATCTGTGACCTCGAAACTGACATCCGTTGTCACTGAGCATTACCTCCGGATACCCAAACCGAGGAAACACTTCCCCTTCCAGCAAGGACACCAAGGTGCCGGACCTCACATTTGAGGTGGGGTAAGCCTCCACCCACCTGGTAAATAAGTCTGTCACCACTACCAAAAAACGTTTCCCTCTGGCGGTCCTGGGGTAAGGGCCCATTATATCAAGTGCAATGGTCTGGAAAGCCTTTTGGGGCCGGCGGGGGCGCTGAGGCTCCTCCCCCTCCGTCCTCCTCACCTTCCGCTGTTGACATGTGTGACACTGCCTGACGTATTTCCTGACGTCGCTTGTCACCCCGGGCCAATAGAATGATTGCCTCAAGGCCTCCAGGGTCTGCTCGGCCCCGGGATGTCCTGCGAGTGTGTGGTCATGGAAAAAACGTACCACCTCAGCCCGCGCCCCTGCTGGTACCTGGGTACACCACCTTTCCATGTTGCCTGGTACCCGGGTCTGTAACACCCCTTCCAGACAGCGCTGGAAAGACATGACGCGCTCGCTGCACTCCGCCACTGCTGCCTGCGTATCTGCGTCACCCAGCTGAGCCTGATGCACTGCCTGAAAGAGGGCGTCCAGCGTGTTCGCGGGGCTCGGGTCGGGCAAGGGCTCTGGCTGTGTCACTGTCACTAGGGTAGCTGGCTCGGGAACCACCTCGTCTGCCCGCCGGCGGCCCTGTGGGGGCACCAGGTCCTCCCAGCTCCCCTCGTCCTCGTACTCCGTGTGTGGGTCGGGATGCCGGGACAGCTCGTCAGCTAACTGGTTGGCTTTCCCCGGCACGTGCTCTACATGAAAGTCATAGTTTTGCAATGCCATGGCCCACCTGGTGAACTTAGACTTCCTTCCCTGCATTGTGTCAAGCCACTTTAAGCACTGACTGTCTGTGCGCAATGTGAATGATCTCCCCTCTAGATGGTGCCGGTAGCGGCCTACCGCCCACACCACGGCCAAGCATTCTTGTTCATTCACGTCATACCTGTGTGCTGCTGGGCCGAACTTCGCGCTCGCATACTCAATGACCCGTCGCTCGCCATCGGGTCCCAGCTGATAAAGGACGGCCCCCATACCGACCTGACTTGCGTCCGTCTGCAAGTACAGGGGCTCGTCCGGTCGCAAACGTGTCAGGGTATGACTCTCCCTGAACAGGCGCTTGACCGTGTTCAGGGCATGGTCGGCCTCCGCCGTCCAGCGATACTTAGTCTTGGGCGATAACAAGTCTGTCATAGGGGCTGTGACTGAGGCAAAATCCGGAATGAAAGTCCTTAACCAGTTAAGCAGACCTAGCAGCCGCTGCAGCTGCTTCCTCGTTCGGGGGGCTTGTTTCGCGCGATCAGGTCAAGATGCTCTGGGAGAGGCCTGCACCCCTCCGCGTTGACCATGTGTCCCAAAAATTGAAGCTCCCTCGCCCCCAGACGGCACTTGTGCGGTGCGCAGGTCAGCCCATGCCTCGCCAGCCGCTCGAGGACCATGGCCAAATGACGTGCATGGTCCTCCCACGTTCGTGACCAGATGATCACGTCGTCCAGGTAGGCCGTGACAAACTTGCCAACGAACCCGTCCAGGACGCGGACCATCATGGCCTGGAACGTCGCGGGGGCATCCATCAACCAGAACGGCATGACGCAGAACTGGAACCTGCAGCCGTCGGGAGCAGTGAAGGCTGTCTTTGGGCGGTCTGCTGGGCGGAGAGGCACTTGCCAATATCCCGACTTCAAATCGAGGGATGAAAAGATGGTGGCATCACCAAGACCCGCCAGAGCGTCTGTGATATTTATTAACGGAGGTGGGGCCGGAATGGTGACAGAATATATGGCTTTAAAATTGACACAAAACCTCAATGTCCCATCCTTTTTCTGTGCCATGACGACCCGGCTGTTATAGGGCCCCTCGCTAGGCTCGATAATGCCGTTCTGGAGCATTTCATCAATCTGCTCCTGAATGACCTGTCGTTCCTTGGTTCCAAAGCCGTGAGGTTTGACAAAAATCGGGGTGTGTGGTTTGGTTGGAATACTATGTTCCGCTACCGTGGTCCGCCTCAGCAAATCAGTGGTGGCGAATACCCCCGGCTGTTGGGCCAGCACGTCCTCGAACAGCTCCTGGTACTCCTGTGGAACCTCATTGCGGATTTCCGCGAGTTTGATAGGTGTGTGGGAAACTGGGGTTTGTGGGTGGCCTACGCCGTACACCGTCCTGCGGCCCTGCTTTCCCACATGCAGCTTACCCTCACTGACGTCGATGCTCGCCTCCTCCTGGATCAGCCACGGGAGGCCTAAGATCAGGTCCTCCCGTAAGTTCCGCATCACTAGACAGGTGGTCTGACTGCACTGGTCACGTATCTCGATGTTTACCTGGGCGCGCCCAGACGTGGGCGCGCTGGCTCCCTCCGTTGCTAGCAGGACTTCCTCCCGCTCCGGCTGACAGCTCCCCTCCTCCACCAGGTGCGCCGCGACGTAGGAATGGGTAGCTGCCGTGTCCACCAAGGCGTGGATGGGTCGCCCATTCAGGCGGACAGGCACTCGCAGAAGTGCAGCCCCATCGCTGCCCAGCCTGCCCAGGCTGGCTGGCTCCGCCTTGCGCGCCGCTGGCGCTGCCGCCGCCCCTGATAGGGCCTGGCCGTCGCCAGGTGACGTGGCGTGGGGGGCAGTGGCCCTTGCTGCGTTGCTGCCGCTGCGCGGGGTGTCTGCCACAGCCATCCGCGCCAAGTTGGTTGGCGGGGACAGTGGTGCTGTCGGTAGTGTCTTGGCCAGTGGTACTGTTGTCCGCACGCCGCTCCTCGTCGGGGACCTGGGGCGTGTTAGGGGTGGGTCGCCCAGGCCCCGATCACATCCGGTCGGCGCCATGTTGTCTCTCTGTTGATCCGCCGGGCGGGAGTCCCGGGGACAGTGGCCGGCTGTGTCACTGCCCCCTACTGGGAGTTTCCCGGACTGCGTCCCTCCTGCTCCATCTTGGCCCACACGGCTGCACGAGTGGGGCACTCCTCATGCCAATGGTATTCTGTGCTGCGGCAGTACTGGCAGCGAGGTGGTCGGCCTCCTTGTTGTTCCCTGTTCGCCCATGGTTCGTCCCACCGGGCTGCTGTCCCTGGTCTAGGTGCCGTCGGCGTCCGCGCACCGCGGCTGCTGGTCGGTGTCTGGTACGGGACCACTGCCAAAGCGTCCTCCGGTGTTACTACATTCGCCGCTCGTGGTTCGCGGCGGGTCTTCTGATGTCCACTTCCGAGTCTACTCGCCTGTACATCTGCTTCCACCTCACGCGCCCTTTCCACGAATTCCGACAAGTCCAGTCCCGTGGCACCTCGCATAAATGGCCTCAAGTCCGCCAATAAGAGTTCGCAAATCACTGGCATAATTACACTAGTAGAGCCCTCTGGATCCAGGCGGCGGTACAGGCGCACCTTCTTATGAATGAAAGCTTCGACGCCCTCGCCCTCAACCTGCCTCTCACTGTACAACATCTGTTGACAACTGACTCGTGCTGACTGCCTGTCAAAACGTCTCTCAAACAGTTTTACGAACTCCTCCCACTCTACCACGTAGCTTCCCATGTCCGTCCACCACGTCCGCGCCCCGCCTCGTAGCTGTCCACACACTTTGTCAACCCAGTTGTCCTTTGACACATGTCGTAGCCTGGCTTTGCACACCCTGACGAATGCCCTAGGATTGTCATGTGGTTCTCCGGCAAACTCTGGTAACGATGTCGAGTCCGGTACAAGGCGCATGGCAACTGGCAGTTGTCCGTAGTTGTCCACACGCGTCACACTGTCCCTGGTGCTGCCCGCGAACTGTTCGTCACTCGCCTCGGGAGCCTCCCCCTTCACCACCGTGCCCCATGGACACCGACACGTCTCCTCTGTCTCCCCTCTCATGTCACTCGTCACTGGATACGTTAAGTCACACCACGCACACGTGTTTCCCGTGTTCCCTGCCGCCGATAACATGTTATCCTTTTCGCGGTTGTTATCTCCGCGTTCCAGGCTCGCCTGACACTTTCCCTCCCAGCTGAAGTTACGCGGTATCTCCGCCGCCTTATCGCTCAACCGATCCCGGCGTGAGACGCGCCGTAATACAAGCCGACTGTTATCGTGCGCTCCGCGCCGCTCTGTCGCGCCGCTCCTTCGCGCTGACTTCCTCTGCACCTGTGCGCCTTCCTTCCCGTCCCGTGGCGTACGTGACCTGCACTTTCACTGTCTACCAGATTTTCCCAAATTTGAAAAAATTTGAAACTTTGAAAAATTTGAACATTTGAAATTTAAAAAGTTTGAAAATTTGAAAATTTGAAATTGTTTGATAGGCCACCAAGTTGGGCGACACTTGTCGTCGCCTGGTCGACTAGCCCCTGAATGGTAGTATTTAGCCGGCTACTCAGTGTTCGGTAGAGAGGGTTCGGGCCGCGTGGCCAAGGGACTAAGTCACTAGGATAGTCATTAATACACTCAAAGACGGTTTCCAGGTTCTTTATATACGAAAACAAACCCTTTACAAGGGGCTACCGCGTTCCCGCCTGTGACCGATCCTGTAGGGCGGAGCCCGGTTCCGCGCACTGTTGCTGTATGAAAAAATATGTGATGTCCCGTTCGTGATGAGCAAGACCCGAAAATTACCGTGCAAACGAAAGCGAAAATCCATCCCGCAAAAGAACTCCGCGACTCGTAAACTGCCGGAGAAAACACGCATGCAAAAGCAGTGCCTGACTGCACGCCGCGACTGAATGACACGATGACACACCTAACTGACCACACGACTGTGACAGAGGAATCGCTTCCTCTCGGCACTGCATTAACTGCAGCGAGACACCGCGCCCGTTCTCACCGCCTCGGAGAGCTCTCGTAGCCACGTCTCTCGCCTCCTGCGTCCAGCTGCCGACTGACTACCTCCCCGCCTCGCGCGACCCAGCGCCCGCGTCCCACCCCTCCTTGCGAGCCCGCGGAACACGCTGATTGGTCACAGGCGGAAGCCACGGCCTTGGCGCCCGGTGAACACGTGAGAACTAATTTTACATAACATTTCATACAATATAATAAACCATTTATAATAAAGAAAACACGACCCTTCAAATAATAATATAAACAATTTACAAATAAGAATGTTTCTTATGTATTTTACAGTAAACTTCCCCTAGCGTGCGAATCTTCCCCCCTGCCCTAGCCGCACTGCACATCGGCGCACACGCAACACAAGGCAGGAGAAGGCGTTGGCGTGGCATAACGGGCTGTGCGAGTTGGTTCGACACATAGGGGCGAAGTCAATATGTTTTGCCTATTTGAATGAACATTATATTTAATGTTGGTTAAGGGATCTATATGTTGTACTACGATTACTTGTGTGAACGCTGAGACAAGTAAGATGGACATAAAAAAAATGGCAGAAATTTATTATATTCCGAAAATATGTTACATGTTATGATGCATTTTGACAATGTTATGCTACGTAAACAAAAACCTTTTTAACCAAAATGAGGTTAAGGCAAACACTGTCTCGAAGGTAAGAAATCTACTTATTATTTTAAAAATATTGCTCCCCTAAATAATTATATGTTACGTTTACCGATATTTAGTTATATGATTTGCCTTTTTTATAAGGAAAAAAAATAAAATCAATATTTATAAATATTAATAAATGCACGAATCGAATCACAAGCTTGCCAACATTCAGATGAAGCTGCATATTTCCCTACTATTAAAATTAGCGTTTTAAGCATATTAACTGCAAATTGTACTTTATAGGATCAATTTTGTATTTAAATTAAAATTTACTTGTAATTTGAAACGTAATTCTTACTCCCGAAGGTACTTTATCTCGGTTTTAAGCCATTGCAACTTCGTTTTAATGTTAGTCAAGTTTGCGTTTTTGTATAGCAATTAGGGCTTTTCTGAATAAAAAAAACGTTGAACTGCAATAGCATTGAGTGTCTATTCTGTTCTGTACTAGTACCTTATTACTCTATGGGGTGACATTTTGCTTGTTTGGTGTGTGTAAGAAAGACGGTATATTGTTATCGAACTTTTGTTTAGAAGGCAAGAATATGCTATACATATGCAGGAAGAAAGAAGGGAGATATTGAATTAAAATATATAATAGAGAATTACTATAATTATAGTTCTTATTATTGGCGTGAGCTGTTAAAAAGAACTCGTGTTAGTGGTTGCGATCTACAGTTCCGGACAAAAACAAAATGATCAATAAAAATGTTCAAGAAATGGGAAATCTTGCTGGAGAAAAAAGGACGTTGTTAAAATTTTCGTATTCGTGACTGGAGGAATAATAAAAATAATTTTGTTGAAGTGATGGTGATAATATAATAAATTATTTGTTTGAAAGATGAGAATTTGTTGCGTGTGCTTCTTCAGCAGGCTCCCAATTTATGTTTTATAATCTTTTGTAATACAGCATTGGTTTTGGTGATATCGTGCCCAAAATTTTAATGGCTCTTCACTGTAGGTATCAAAACAGCTGCGGTTTACGATACTACCACGTGCAAATTCAGTACCATTTTAAAACAGTATTCGCTTAGCTAAACAATACCGCGAAACTAAAATTTGGTAGCTTCACAGGAGGGTAAAAAAACTGCTTATCAGTATAGTGTGTGTTAATGTAATGTTATTTGTTATTGTCAAAACAACATCGAAGATAGGCGGATTTGGTCCCTAACGAATTACAGATAGCTAGTTTTAGCCTATAAATAATTGTAATTAGGCCGTAATGGTTGCTTTGCATGTTTTATGGTATTTAAATGAAATACTTAATTCTTTTGATTTTTGACATACAGTACCTTAATTATTTAATAATACAAAATAAATAAGATTTTACTGTAATGTTGAATATTACATGGGAAAAAAATGTTTTGACAGTCCTTGGACAGTCAATGTAGTGAAAGTACAGAATTGTCTTATATTTGTACATGTAAGCAATATTTGATGTAAGGCATTGTTAGAGTCATCTGTTTAGTATTTCATTAGTCTTTGAGTTTATTACACATCTGTTTTATTTGTGTTCTTGTTGGTATTTTCTTTCTAATATTTCTTTATCATTCTTGTCAATGATATCATATTTTTTCCTTCCTTCTCAGACATAGAATTGGTAGGCTTCTTTTACTCTTCATTTTTTTACATGCATTTTTTTTTTTACGTTTGTGGCATGCTGTCATGAAAAGGGTAGCAGTCTGCAGAAATCACACTTTTCAGCTCTTGAAGGGAAAGTCTGAAGTTGGAATGAACTCAACCTTATTTGGGCATCGTCCACACAAACATTTATTACATTTTGAGGGTTCATTATAGCGCTGATTCGCAGAAATAGTTGGCGAGATGGATCACTGTTCACCATATCAGTCAGTTTTACAAGACTGAATTTAGCTGTGTTCTTGAACTGTTCTTTAAGGGCTGCAGAGTTAACAGTTATCATTTCTGCAAAAATGACCAACATTTTCAGGAATTATTCCCTTAGCCAAGATGTCAAGAGCAGTTTACAGTTTACCTACTTAGTTTAGTGCATAGCTGATGAGCAGTAGGATACTTTGTTCCTTCAAGAAAATTAATGAACTCTACAAAGGTCCATTCCACACTAATTAACTCACGTTACAAAATGACAATTAAAACTATATAACGACACAAAGTAGGTAGGGTAAGTGTCCCTGTAATTGGCAGTTTTACGTGCTTCTAGTATTTACAGTCTTACAGGTAAAATAATTCTAACAGGAGGTTAAACCACTTAAACTTACAATGATTTCTGATTTATTCTCTTTCATCCAATATATATGAAACATTGTAGAAAATAATTTTTAACTATAAAAAATCTATATTTGTATTTATTTTTGTTTTCACCAGTTAATGGCACAGCTGTACTAAGAATCGGCACATCCTGGTCTAGTGATTGGCAGTTTTGATTTTTTATTATTAATTTAGATTGTGAATGGATACACACTAATTTTGTAACGGTTCGTTAAATACAAAAATAAACAGATGTTCAACGCCGATTGTAATTTTTGTGGTTTTTATTTTTTCAAATAGAATGCACAGACGAATCCAAACACTTTCAATAATTCGATCACTCATTCCAGTCGTACATTCGCCTGTCGAGAAATGCTCGCAGCTCGGGCGATGAAAATTAAAGAAAACCAACGTCCTTAAGCCTTTTAGCAACCTTTTACTGTAAATACATGAAATCTGTGCAGCCTCAAACAGGGCTGCACCCAACGAAAAATCGCGAGCCGCCGAAACGCGGCCTCGCCTAGCAGCGATCGTCCGACGACTACTGATGAACTCATGACACGTCTCCTCCACGTAGGGAGGAGAAGTCACATGACCTCACCGACCAATCACACGCACGCTTCATTCACTCTACAAATCACAAGCCAATCACAGAACAAATTACAATACATGGAAAAAACCCTGTACACACTTAACTAGAGGCTTCCCTTGATCTGTCTCTTTTCAATTTCATATCAAAATCGGGGACTCCCATTCTCGTTCTCTCTCCCACACCGTGAGACAGCAGTTATCACTCAGTTCCCACGCAGTGGGGGAATTCCCGTCTTTATCTATCTCTGAGGGGAATTACTGTTTCTTTCTCACTTACAGGCCTCATGCCTCTCTTTCTATCCATCACACCAGACACAGTCCCTAGTTCTAGAATTATGCAACACGTTAATTAAAATTAAGAACAGCAATCATAATATAAATTACAAAATTAAACTTATTTAGAAAAACCTGAAAAAGTAGGCCTAAACCGGCAAAAATCTAGTACAGCGACTTCTTTGTGAATAATTACATAAAAAATAGTAATGATTAAAAATGTCTAATAAAATACAAAATATCTTCTTAAAACACACAGCACGTGCAAATAACATATATTAATAGCCATAATGTCTGATTATACTGTCTCACAGGGGTGCAGAAAATGTACAGGGACCAATATTTCCCCAGAACACCATAATTTGATTCAAAATTTCCCCTAAAACTGCATAAATTTTTGTGTACGGTAATGGACAATTAAATTATGTTTAAAATTATGTACCGTCATTAAAATTTGAGTTTTGTTACATATTTTACACTTAATTTCATTATGAAAAATACATTAAAACATGCACTGTTTTCTTAAGTCAATCATCTCCAAGAAATGGCAGCCTTCCTCTCTCTTTGTGAAGTTTGTCAATCAACTTCGAAGTGTTGTACACCTTGAGACGAGATGCTGAAGATAATCGTGTAAAGTGGTACTTTCCACCATGGAAATGCCTGTCCAAAGATTCTTTTAACAGCTGTGAAGCCTTGTGAACTGGAGGTCCATTCCAAGAAATAAAGACTTCATGGAACAGAGTGTCAAAATGAATATTCCGATTATGGAGGTGGTTCCCAATAACTGATCCTACTGATTCACAAACTGCTTCACTACATATTTTCATACAGTTCTCAAACAGATAAATTATTTCAGGAATGTGAGCAAACACATCAGGGTTAGTAAATGCTTCTTTTATTACTGTGTTGTCCTGAACGATTAATTTTGGTTTCTGATTTTCTTCTAAAGAATCGACGTTTTTGAAAAATGGTGTGTTTAAAAGGTTGTTTCTCAAACTATTAAGTTGAGAAAAAAGAACCTCACTGTCTAGCTTGCATCCTCTGTTTTCATTGACCCATGCAACAAGAGTTTCTAGAGATTCCTTAATTGTAGGCACAGCTGATGTATCTGGAGGGCATGTCAAGTATTTGCTGCTAAAACATTTCCTCATATTTTCTACTATTGGTGGTTCAGTAATTCTAAGTGCAAGTTTTTCAAGAAGTGTTACACAAAAAGTTGCTAATTTTGTTCTGGAAAGTTTGAAACTTTCTTCATTTGATGCTTCGTCCTCCTGATGCGAAGTCTGGGAACGGCTTGATCTAAGACAGTCTGGATTAACCAACAGACAGTCTTTATATACATGGCATTTTAAAGAGTCAATTTCCTTTACAAGAGATGGAAAGTTTTTTTCAGTTATGCACCCTTGTTTCAGTTCCATTACCATGTCATTAAGTGTGTTTATCATGCAATTGTAATAATCAAAGATTGTCCAAATGCAAGTGTTTACATTCTGAGAGGTACAGCTGAATTCTGTTACAAGCTCCAATATATCAATAGTCCCAAGCAGTTGATATATAAAACTAGGACTGGAAAAATTATTCAGTTCCAATGAGTAATCCTTGGCTTGAGTATTGTTGCCTTTCTTGATGCATTCAGTGCGCTTCTTTTGTAAGTCGATAAAAAACAACTTGAAGTCTTTTTGGAATGTTTGATAAACTCTTAATTCACTCTGAACAAAACGAGTTTCCTGGAATGATTTTGGATTCAAAACAGCCACTTGTAATTTATCTGCTAAAGCAATTATTTCTTCATAGCCAAACCCCAATTGTAGTGTTTCATTAAATGACTTACAGTTTGAGCTTGATTGTTGACCATGATAATGACTGAACTTTACGAACATCATTTAAAACACACTCTAGCCTATGGGCTAAGTCCCACATAGGAAGAAAGAAGTCATAATGGGCATCTTTACAAAGGCTTACTAATTTTTTGTCCACACCAAGATCGAAATATTGGCCATCAAATGCCATTCCATTAAGTTGTTCACTCAACTTAATTTTAAAGTTTTCAAGGGCACACTGCAGTTTTTCAACTAGAACAACACCTTTGTGTGAGGTACCACATGGTGAGATATCAATCACGATGCATGTCTGAACACCCTCTACATGTGTAACCAAACATGTTATCTGGTATGTTCGGTGTAGTTTGGTGATTTTGTCCGCTGTAACTGACACAAGGGGAAGATGATTTGTCACTGGATTTTTTGTACTTAAAAAGTCACATATTTTTGCATTCATAGTAAAGAATATATTTTTCCTGTATTCCCTGAAAAATTCGGTGAAATGATTAAGTTCACGTACATCAGCATCATTTAGAACATTTAAACTCAATAAACGTTCAATAAACTTGCCACCCTTTCCTTCTTTGATTGCACTGTAAGCACTCCTGGCAACCCTAAGTCCCACCTTTTCGTGTTCTTTGTTCACCTTCACATTCATTTTTTCTGTTGTTTCAGAAAACTTTACACACCACTTATGTGCATTTGATTCTAAATGATCAATGATGTGGGTCTTCATATTTCGAAACTCAGTACTCTGAGTTGGTTGCATCAACTGTTTTTCACTTGGAAGAGTAAAAATACCAAAACTGCTGGGTTTTAGAATAGCTACTTCCTTAGGAATACATTTATAATGTTCTACACATGGAGAACATTGAATTGTTGTTGTACCGCCGACTAAACAAGGCATAATTTGACAAATTTCTGGAACTGTTTTGCAAACTCTAAGTAACTTAATTTTTGTTTCAAATGCTTCATTATCGAGTGTTAACGTTGGAATGACTCGGGCCTTCGTCACAGATTTATTTGGTTTCAATAATACATCAACTTTGTTGGTAAAGCTAGACAATGTTTGGAAAATAGTCGCTAACTGCTTGTTGATCTCGGCAGAGTTTTTTTCGTCAACAGCATCATTGTCATCTTGTGTGCGAGACGAAACTGGTGATTCCCGACTCAGTGTTTCCTCAATTTGAATGACAGACGAGTCTTCTAATTTTCTTACTTTGTTTGAAGGTTCACAGCTACTATTACAGGGGAAATCATTTTCAGTCACATTAATGGTTCAAAGTTCTACAGCATCGCCGGTTTTGTTTGTTACAAATGTGGAAATACTATTTTGGTCTTTAGTTCTAGGTTTTTCATTGGGATGTTTACTATAAACGTGCTTTGTGAGCTTATCGCGTCTCTCTCGCCAGTCACAAAATGCACAGTTTACGTCTTGTTTACTTTTGAAAGTATACATTGTTTTCCTTGAAGAAATTCACAACATAGGCCTACATTAAGAATCGGGTCGCGGCAAACAACACACAGTGTAGGCCTAATCACAGAGCGAGTAATATACTGCAAAATATCTCCAGATTTTTCAAATAACTTCGAAAAAACAACAAAACAACTGATTTTACCATAATGATACGCCAGATACGTCTTTATCTCGAAAAATCGTTAGACAGTTGTTACTTGTTACGGAACTATTATCGATCTCTAAAGCGAATGTCGAGAATATCGAATCGAAATCTCTTGCTTGCATCGTAGCGTCACCGCTCTCTTTTCTCGCACATGTACTAAAGACGCAAGCTGCTAGTTTTTTTTGACCATTCATTACTAGGTAGCTAAAACTGTTTATATATCGGTCACAGAGAAAAGTATTTAAGATTTTACGAAATTTTAATCTCAGAATAAATCCCGGGTGAAATGTATTCTACCGTTGCATTTCACACAGGCAACGATTGTGCGTAGTAACTTTTTTTTATCTACGTGTGTGACAATCAACCAGACAAAACCGAGCGATGTACACGTAATAAAAATAAATAAAAATACAACCTCGGATATATTAATTATTAAACAAGTCAGTGGTAACAAAGATTACCAGACAAACTAATAAGAAGCAAACTAAACACACGCAATACGCTGTTCTATCAAGCGATAAAATAAACGGTAGGTTATGTACGTTTGTTTATAAGACCGGGTTGGAATCGAGGGACCTAAAGTTTATGTAGTCATGAAAGTGTAATGATTAGATATATTTATTATGTGGTAAAACTAGGACTGTACTGACGGGTAGTGTGTGATAACACGACCTGAGTGTTCAGCAATAATTTTGCATGTAATGTAAACATGTTCCAGTGTTTTTTCTCAACAAATATTTCCCCCAAGGTGCCCTGATTTCCCCCGAACATTGTTCGCGCGATCGGACATATTCTGCACCCCTGCTGTCTCATAATATACACACCACTCTAAAAACATTGCCTTGTTTATATTTACCTATACAAAAAGAAGTTTAAAAGAAAATTATATATCTTGGAGGGCAGGGTTCTGCAACGCTACATAACCCCTCCAACTTTTCAATTAAATTAACACTACATTTAATTGAAAAGTTACAAAAGTGAAAAACTAATCTGTACAAAATAAATACAAATACATCCTTAGAAATAAATGCCTCCAGTTGGTACTACCCTTGTTTATATAGAAATTCAAAAAACTTAATTAAAAATTGCAACAACATCAATTCCTCGTCGAAGACCCAAAAATTTGAAAACATATCTCTTACTACAAAGTGTCAACAACTCTTCGCAAATGGCTATCTCCCTCTCATTAGTGCAAAATACAAATAAATTTGAAACTGGTTTCTCTATAAGCTTCAAGCAGACACTCCCTGGTTAACGAAGAATCTTCAATAACAACAAAAAAAAACTCTGTGAACAACTTACTTTTACAGCCGTGGAAACCTCAACACCAGCTGCAATAAACTCCAGGAATTACGTCTCTATGACTACCTCAACGACGACGATGACAAATACAAAAAGCTTCAGGAATTACGTCTCCATGACCACCTTGACTACGATAAAAACTTCCAACCTCAACGATGACAACAAATAACCTCAAAACAATTTATCTCCTTTAAAACCCATTAAAAACCGCTGTTACTGTAATTCTCTGCTTCTCATTACAAACTCCTCAAATCTCATGGAACAACCACTTTAACCCACAAATCAACCAATATCTCCACTGTTCATATCTGCACTAACAAAAACTTGACAACACTATCACTTCAAAACTGTTGACACCAAATTTTCCTAAATTCCATCAAAAAACTTCTAAAATTTTAAGTATCTTCACAATACCTCTATCATAATTTCAACCACTGGATAACACTTATTTCAAACTTATCTACAACCTCATATTTACCAAATACACACAGACTTAATTCTGTATTAACAAACTGCATTTTCATTTGTTGACATTATTCACTTAATTTCTTAGTATCATTAATCATAATATAAAAAATACACCAAAACATCATTATCATGACACAATAACTACCCACAGTTATTTTTCCTCCAACTTCCTTCTCAATCATTCCTAGCTCCTGAGCTAGCCAAAAGGTAAGGGGCGCCCAACTACAACCCTTTTAGCTGCTAGTCAGCTCGGCTAACCTATTACCAAATTACACAAAAAATACACAAAGTTCTACCAACCTCCTCTATCATTCCTAACTCCTGAGCTAGCCGAAAGGTAAGGGGCGCTCAATTACAACCCTTGTAGCTGCTAGTCAGCTCGGCTAACCTATTAATGAAATTAGAAACAAAAAATTACCCAAAGCCATACACAAATACACACAGCACTTGTCATTACACATCAAACTTTAAGCTTTACATACCTCAAATAAATTTCTACAAACAGGTTGACCATTCTACAGTCATGGCATGAAAAACACTTCATTAAGATATAATCGTATGCTTCTATTCTTCAAAAACAAATTACATGAACAAATGCCCTTCCTTAGGTTTCAAACTATATCTCCCCTTTTATCAACAGCACCACATAAAATTAATCTTGATGAGGGGTGGGAGCGACCAAGGAGAAGGGATGCACCCTTGCAAAAGACTTCATGCCGGAAACATAGTTAAAATTAACCTCCTGGCCCCCCAGCTGCCTCACAAACCACATTACACAAAAACATTTGCTGCTTATTTAGGGCAATACAATAAATTCACCTAAACTCTGGCCATCATGAACACACAACTGCTTCTGCATCTTCAAAACTCGACGCCTGTTATTCATTAACGTTTAGCATTACATTTCATACCTTTAATATAGGACGTTGTCACCCTGTCATTCAATCCAAAACAAACATTTAGTATTACCAATATGTGTGGCATTTTAATTTAGAATATTTAACCATTTAAAAATTATATCATTTTGCCAAAAACATAACTCATAATAAATTTCAGTTAACACCTTCCCATGACACAAGATTAAACAAACAAAACATTACCCAAGTGCAATGCAATTGTCACAATGTAAAGCATTTCTTCACATAATATTTAGCAACTGCCTATTCAAAAAGAATTTATACCATTATTATTATTACAGTTATTTTTTCAAACAAACAAACATTCACCTTAACATATAGTTATTTATCTTAGAAATGTATGTGTATAGCTTTCCTTCTCGTTAAAAACCTTATTATTCATCTTAAAAATTTGCTATCATAAATCTTATTTGTGCATTCCTATATTATACTGTAACAATTCAAAAAATACAAAAATCTACAAAATACAAAAAATTATTAAAAAGTATACAATTCAAAAAATAAAAAAATCTGGAAAACATTAAAAAAAATGGCAAAATTGCAAAAAATTTAAAAAACATCAAACACAACAAAGCTAGTTTTGACTCCACCCCTCCATTAAGGCAGTGGGCCAAACACGTCGACAAACACTGTTTCCAGAGGTTGTATCACCCCTGTACATTTACCATACCTTTCCACTGTCTGTGCCCTTAACAAATTGTTTACAATTTCGGCCATAGTTCTGTACACATGCTTCCATACAAAAAACCTCAGAACATGTTGCACAGTTATTCTCACATGGATTGGTGCAAAAATTTTAGTTTGTAACCTATTCGTTACACACAACCCACATTTTGGCACATTACTGTTATGAAAGAATTTTCCTTTCATCATTTCTCCGCAATTTGCAAAACTCAATTCACTGATCACTTCCTCAGTAAACTCATCTTTAAGTTTATCTGAGAACGTTTTAATTTCAATTTCTATTTCCTTCATTTGTTTACATAAAATCCTGATTCCATGTGTATTACCTCTACATTTACTAATTTTTTTCATCCCCATTGACCAAACATTCCCGTTTTACCTCATCTAGGAATTTTTCACATTTATTCCCAATGTTTAAATGTTCATGTATATCATACCCAATACCTTCAACATGTTCTTTTGACACTATTATTTCATTTTCACAAATTTCTACGTTAGTTAGGATAGTTCCCTTTCCACTTGTGATTCACAGCTCTCAAGCCTTTGTTTACATCAGTTTGTACATCAAGTTTAGTCTCTGTATGAACTAACTCCAGCAGAATTTCATCCTTCATCTGTGAAATTGCCTGTTATAATTCCTGTTGTCCCTGTAAAAAATTTTGTGTGAGCTTCTGTAGTCCCTGTATTAATTTCTGATGTCCCTGTTCCATTTTTTGTTGTCCCTGTTCAATTTTATTAGTAAGATCCTGTTTTAATTCCTGTTGTCCCTGTTTAATTTTCTGGTTTATTGACAATAGCAATTGCATAATTTGGTCTGACCCCCCCATAACCTCAACTGGGCTACTAATCATCATAATGAAATATACAAATTACAAAAATTTTACCACAAATCTTAGTTGAATGCTCAAAACAAAAGAAAAACAATGCGCACAATTAATTTAGTTCTATTTTTCGACATGCTATTTTCGGCGATTAATCCCACGATGTCCCGCGAAGTGACGATCTCGATGTCTGGCAATGAGGTCCTGAAGTCCCGCGTTGAGACAGGTCTGAAGTCCCGTGGTGCCTTGTGTCACTCTGTCCCGCGATGTACCGCTTTCCGCCGTTTCTCTGGAACACTTCATTAGCTGAAGCAGCCCGTCGTCTCTTGCCGCATTCGCCGCTCAGCTGCGCCGACAGTTCTGGATACACTTCGCAGTTTTCTTCTAAACTGTTCAATAGTTGTCGTAGATTTTTTTTTTGTCCTTTGAGGTTATCGTAGTCACGAACTGTTTTACGAATGTTTATATTTTCTTCTCTACTGCCAAAATGTCCGTCTTAATCTCAGGGTCGTGTCCAAACTCAAGCCGCGCGGCCGGGCGCCATGTGTAACGGTTCGTTACATACAAAAATAAACAGATGTTCAACGCCGATTGTAATTTTTATGGTTTTTATTTTTTCAAATAGAATGCTCAGACGAATCCAAACACTTTCAATAATTCGATCACTCATTCCAGTCGTACATTCGCCTGTCGAGAAATGCTCGCAGCTCGGGTGATGAAAATTAAAGAAAGCAACGTCCTTAAGCCTTTTAGCAACCTTTTACTGTAAATACATTTAATCTGTGCGGCCTCAAACAGGGCTGCACCCAACGAAAAACCGCGAGCCGCCGAAACGCGGCCTCGCCTATAGAGCATCCCACTCTTAGATTGCAGTGTGGAAGTAAATGGGCGCATTCTCTCTCTCTCTAACACACGCCGATTGCCGTTAGCACTGTCCTTGTTTCTTCGTGCGTTGTTGCCAAATATCAAACGAAATTTAAAATTTTAATTTTTGGACCAAGCTTTTTTTCATATTGTATAGAATCAAAATACGCATCAGGCAATGCTTATTTTGAATACTTAACAATATTTTAAGTGTCCGAAAAAATTAAAAAACATAACTTATTCGCTGCGAACTGTTTTGAAGTATTCCGATATGTTTCACATCAAAAAAAGAAAACCTACATGTGTATTTCATTCAGATTTTTTTTATTAGTAAATTAATGCCTTAGGACGCCACCGAACAAATGTTAAGACAAAAACTGTACAGGTTTCACTTAAATAATTTTTTTAATATATTGAAATGCATTTTCTCACAAACTGAAACATCAAAAAGTTGACCCGCGGAAAACATTTTTTCTATTAAAGATAGATGGGGGACGAAAGCGAGAAAAATGTTCACAATGAATTGAATTAGTTTTTAAAAGCAGCCCCATCTCAATTGCTTCTACAGTTTCCGTGGAAATAGCTGTTAAAGATGTGTCTTATCAGTACAAGAGCGCGCGCTGCCGTCGTAAGAGGAAACAGGGTCGTGTGTTTAGATAAGTGGGGTTCTGTCCTACAAGCAATTTCAAATACATGGCTTCCTTAGTCAACAAAAAATATTATAATCGATTCTTGAACATAATATGTAAAATGTATGAAATAAATACGAAGGAATTCAATAGCGATCATGGTACAAAATTTTGAATTACTTTTCTATCCTTCTCAACACCAAGCATATTATCAAACATTTTTTTAGACAAAGTTTTGGAAAATAACTATGATATTATTACAAACAATTTAAACAGATTTGATAAGGTGTCTACTAAGGCAGTTACGTTTTTTTGTCCGGTGAAAATTTTTTTCGAACCCATGCAGTTATGGCTGGTCGTATCAAAAATGTATTTAGAAAACATTTTTTGGCATTAGGTAATCCGAGTTATCATACGTTAAAACGGATTCGATATTATTCATATTATGGGAGTTGTTGCGATTTTCCTGTTTTTCAAAAAATCTTCCCCATTTCGAACCAATTGTTCGGATTTTTCCCATAACTGACTCGACCGAGAATTTCCATTACTGTATTTTATTTATCATTTTGGACATGACTTGTCCAAAAATACGGCATTTATCGGGCCCATGAAAATGTGATATATATATATATATATATATATATATATATATATATATATATATATATATATATATATATATATATGGGATTTTTAGAACAGAAAAGCAAACTATAAGAATTTTTCGTCTACAATAGGTAGTTTTTATTTGAAATTTACATAAAAGTGGTATTATTACAATTTTATATGTGTAATAGTATAAAATATTATAAATTACGATATGATTTCTTAAAATGCTTCTTGTTCGATCCAAATTACAAATACACGCATCTCCTGAAATTCGTAATGTGTTGGAGATTTGGCAACAGCGCGCGCCATAAGCCGTGTACTGCAATCTAAGAGTGGGACGGGCTATAGCAGCGATCGCCCGACGACTACTGATGAACTCATGACACGTCTCCTCCACGTAGGGAGGAGAAGTCACATGACCTCACCGACCAATCACACGCACGCTTCATTCACTCTACAAATCACAAGCCTATCACAGAACAAATTACAATACATGGAAAAAACCCTGTACACACATAACTCGAGGCTTCCCTTGATCTGTCTCTTTTCAATTTCACATCAAAATCGGGGACTCCCATTCTCGTTCTCTCTCCCACACCGTGAGACAGCAGTTATCACTCAGTTCCCACGCAGTGGGGGAATTCCCGTCTTTATCTATCTCTGAGGGGAATTACTGTTTCTTTCTCACTTACAGGCCTCTCATGCCCCTTTTCTATCCATCACACCAGACACAGTCCCTTGTTCTAGAATTATGCAACACGTTAATTAAAATTAAGAACAGCAATCATAATATAAATTACAAAATTAAACTTATTTAGAAAAAACCTGAAAAAGTAAGCCTAAACCGGCATCGAGCGGCTGCAGCATGCTTGTCATACCGCCTGGTATAACGGCCAAATCGGTTTTTCCTTCCTGGATCTGCTTCTTTACACCCTCCGTGAGATGGCCTTTGTAGCTGTCCAGAACAAGCAATGATTTCATACGCAAAAGTCCCCCTGGCCGTCGACACCACACACACGAGAGCCAGTCCTTGACCAAATCTTCAGACATCCACCCTTTTTCCTGGACCCGCACTATAAATCCCGGTGGAAATTTCTCCTTTGGCAAGGTTTTGCGCTTGAATACTACATATGGTGGTAGTTTTCTGCCATCTGCCGTCACACATAACATGACAGTACATCTTTGCTTGCCTGCTCCAGTACCAAGTATCTTCACCGAGCGAGAACCCGAAGGCGTGACTGTCGTGACTTCCGGCATATCAAAATATACCGGCGTCTGATCAGCGTTTCCAATTTGCCCTAGTTGGTAGTTGTGTTGCTTTCTCAAATTTATAATAAACCTCTGAAAACTTATCAACTTCTCTTCATAGCTTTCTGGAAGTTTCTGAGCAATGGATGTCCGTCTCCTTAAACTGAGTTCTTTTCTGTCCATAAAACGCCTCGCCCATCCATAACTAACCTTGAATTCGGTGACGGGTATGCCATGTCTTCTTGCGATTCTGCTGCCTTCGAACAGCAACATTTCAGTAGTAACAGCGAAACCATTTTGCCTTGTGCTGAGGACGAACTGGTACAATTCATCTTCCACCTCCGGATATTTCGGCTTCTGTTCTCGTAAGGTACATTTTTTTTTTTTTATGCCTTGCAAATTCTCTTTCTGTATCACCCATCTTCTCACGTTCTTCTCGTCCACTCCAAATCTCCTTCCCGCCTCTATCTTACCGTGCTCCTGTGCATACTGTACCACTTTCTGTTTGATGTTAGCCTTGTTACTAGCTCTGTCTTTTCCCATCTCCGACACACGCAAAATATAAATAAATACAGTAAACTCCCGGTATACCGCGCCCCGATAGATCGCGGAATCGGGTATATCGCGGGTCAAACCATGTCCCCCAATCAGAAATGAATAATAATAATAACACAGTAGAACCTCGTTAATTCGTGATGGTCGGGACCGAGATAATCACGGATTACCGAATTTCATGGACTAGCGATTAAAAGCCCGGAAGGTCTTGTCAAGCTTCTCAGACACCGGCGTGCAGCTGGGTTAAGGCCAAGGTCATGTGACGTAACATCTACCGAGGCTTACTGCGCCTTGGCAGCAGATGGATAAAAAATAGTAAACTCTCCATTATTCGTGTTAATTGGGACCCGCCGATGTCCGGATGATTAAAATCCTGTAAAAAAAAAGTAATAAACCCGGATAATCCGTTCACGGTAAGGGCGGTATTCGAATTAGTCTCGGCTTAAAAAAATACGGCACTGCCTAGCCATTAGTTCACGGTCATTTACAACAGCCGAAGAGAGAAAGATAAGATCGTACTGAACTTGCACACATAAATTTTGGGTAGCCCAGCCCCCCCCCCCCCCTCCCTCCCTCCACCACACACACACATCCCACTTCGTCCAGCCGAATGCCAGCCAGACACGTCACTCGCCATGCGCATGCCGTGTGTTGGAGGGTGGAAACAAACAAAGGGAGACGGGAAGCAGAAGTCAGGACATCCCCCTCAAGTTTAAAGAGTGACAAATGTGACAGCTGAAAGGGGGACGACACAAAGGGTCGGTACAAACAGCGTTGCAGATTTTGGCGGCCCATGCGAAGGCTTGCAGTGTTTGCAGGCCGCCGGCCCACGTGACGTTAATTTTAAGCGCTGACAATTTTTACTTCTCTTTTTTTTTCTGCACTTTTGAATCGTCCCGGATTATCCGATTCCCGAATTAGCGCGTCACGGATTAAAGAGGTTCTACTGTAATAATAATGGAATAAATTGTTGACAGCCGATTAGGATAATTTTGCGTTGTAACTCACAAACTAAGCATCGGGCAGAAAAAAGCCTAGGCGTAGAAAATGTCCGCAGTGAAATTATAAACAAGATATCTCCGTACATTATTCCTCTATCTTGTAGTGTTTTCAAATTATGGTCTAATCCAGCCCAGTGTTATTTTCTGAAACACTAGTTCTTAACATTTTTTTTTTACCCACAAATAAAGCATCGGACAGGGGACACGATAAAGCCCACCGTCCAGCGACATTATCTAGCGTGACTCGGCTGGGGATTTATTTTGGATAGGTTTGGTTGACGGCAAGCGCTGGGAGGGGAGAGGCGAGCCGAAAATATGTGACCAAGACACCCGGGTAGACGGGAGGAGTGGAATTTAAGCGCCAGTGATGAGAGGGGCGATTAAGCCGAAAGGGAGGAAGTCTGGTGACCTTGAGTAGTTCACTCATTTCCGTCTGCACACTTCTCGTGGTCATGTGTGTTGACAAGCGGAGACATAAATGTTTTGCTACAACTTGAACCTACAGACGTAATATTATTCGTTGTATTATACACGTTCATCTTTTTACTTTGGTATAATATTTTAACATTAAATAGTAAAGTAAATCAGCTAGCGTATTTTTAATCTTTGCCGAGGAATGCCCAGTGGTCCAATACTTATGTGAACCATACTGTACCACGTTTGTCGTGAGGTAGTAAACAAGCCCCTGGGAAATGTTTATGTGTAGCGTCCTCCCGACCTTTAACCAGAGGCTGGGGAATATAACACTTGCCGATCCGAGCCACACACACTCAGCAAATCGACACAGCGTTTGATGGAATAAGTAAAGACAACGTTTAATAGACTTTTTAATACGGCGCCACTGATTGTGCTAAAATTATTTTGGCGCAATTTTTGTATCCCACATGTGACCATTTATAATTTACTGTAAGCATGGATAACAAAGTTTAACCACTACTTTACACGATAGACGATTCTTTATTTTATATTGTACGAATGCTAGAATCGTTTTTCACGTATCTGCTGCATACTTCTGCAAAAGACACGCTATCTGTAAGTACGTAAATCTAGAATTTTTATTTTCTCAATCAAACTCGGTACTTTGTGATTCATATTCGGTTTGAAGTATTACTATGGCCTTTCTATTTAGAAGACTTTGGCCACAGAATCGTGAGTAACCGCACACACTGCACTTACTTTGTTACGGATACTCAGACGAAGCAGATACTGTGGCTGACACCACGAGACTGGCAGCAGCTTGTGTGCCGCACGTGTGTATGGCGGCGTGTGGCGCGCTCGTAGGCCGTGCGACAAACTGTGCGCGGCATGCGGAAAAAAAAATTCAACATTTAATATTTATCTTTAAAATTTATTATTTTTATTTTTTCATCCGCGTTTAGTGAAAACTGCGGATGCAAAGTCCGCACAAAGGCGGGCAGTCTATACTGTGCGTGCTTGCCGACCTATTAGAACACAGGCGGTGTTTTATGCCTTTTGACCTTGGTCACATCGAAACATCGCGGTTATGCATCAACGCGGGTAAAAGTTATGTCCCCCGACAACCGCGTTAAATAGGGAGTGTACTGTATATGTAAATGAAAATAAATATAAATAAATATAAATATTAAACTTTGTAAAAATATGACTGAAATTTCCAGTACACGTTTACGTAGGTAGCTATGCAGAACGACTCACGTAAACAACGGTGGTAATTACCGGTACGTGGAAACAAGGATGAACAGGGAGGGGAGAAGTGGGCGACACAGATAACGGAACTGAAAGAATGCAAGGGGGTGGCCGGGGGGGGGGAACTACAAGTTCAACAAAGTCCGCTGCCTGTGTATGGCTACCAAAGCCATGGAGGCGGGGCGGGGGAGGAGGAGGATAAACTATACACAGGATGCAGACAAGGTCAAACTCCGCTGTTGCCAGCATGCTCTTATCGATGGCGCGCAGTTGCCACGATCGCTCTGTGAATAGGTACGTACTTCGTGATTGCCGCTCATCAGCATTTAAGTGCGGCCTCTTTTTGAGATATTAATTTGTTCTAAGACTTTAATCAAAAGTTTAGGGTGCGGCGTGTATCCGCACGCGGGCTATATCTGCATAAATACGGTATTTTTGCTGTTCCCTTGAATACTTTAGCATTTTTAGGTATTATTCTTTCAAGCTTCACTATTGCAGATTCCTCTACTGGAATGACAATGATGGCTTTGCAATTTTCTTGGAGTTTAGTCATTAAATTTGGGAAATCAGGAATGTCCTCACCCTTTGCAACAATGGCATCAGCTGTCCTTTTGACGGAGCCTCCAATTCCATCGGGGGCACCTTTGCCATGGCCACTCTCCGAGTAGTGCCAAAACATTTCTTTAGCACACAGCCTGGCTGACAGAAAAGATCCAAAGACTTGAAACATCTGTTTATTTTTATATTGCGTAGAAAGTCCATCGCTTAAAAAGTGCATGGTAGATACACTAGGTTTCATGTGTTTGATTTTCTTTAATATTGGTTACAAATGGGCAGCAATAGCTACCGGGTCATTTCGATTGTTATTTGATACTGTTACAAATGATTGATGGCTTTTTAGACCAGTAAGTGGATCATAATAGTATAGCACAGAAGTATGCAAAGTGATCTGGGGTTTAGATCCACCAAAATGTGCTGATTGAATCTCCTTGCCATATTTACACTGATAATTCTCCGAAAAATCAACGTGCAGCAGAACTTCGTCCTGGTTTAAAGATTTTTTTATTTCATCTATAGTAGTATACTGGTGCTGTATGTTTGCTGTATGTTGCATTAACTGATGAACAGAAGTTTTTATAACATTAACTAGTTTTTCTTTTGTACACTTGACTTCTGTCTTGATTGTTCTTTGACAAAACTTATCGTTTTTAACAACCACTGGTACTTTCATTGTTATCCATTTCTCGTAAGTAATCTGTTCTGACCAATCTTCACAATCGAGGAACTTTAATTCCTTTGCTTGACAATTCTTGCATCTTCTTTCTAAACATTCTTCTTGCTTCTTATCTGTTCAACATAAACTTTTAATTACATCAGATGTTGAATTTTCTTCAATTAACTTTAACATTTTTAGTTTTCTAACACCCATTGAAAAGTTTTCATGTACCTTACAGAGGCATGTTTCACGAGAAGCGGCATTGGAAATGGTTATCCAGAATGGTCTGAAGCGACAAAATGTTGTATAGCTGATATTTCGGTTCTGCTCATCATCAGAAAACTGTTTATGTAAGTTTCTTAATGAATCGTTCGAACAACGCTTTTGTTTCTTCATTTTTCCTCTTGTAATGGTCTCTTTTTTTCCAGTACACAATCTACTGTTTTAATCCTTTTCTAAAAATTCCCTGACAGCATTAGCAGTGTTTTTATTTCTGACAAAATTTATAAGATTGCTTTTGTGGTATTTGATTTTTTTTTGCATCATTCTAAGAGAAGTTAGTGACTGCACGCATCCAACACACTTGTATTTCTTGACCAGTTTACCAGACAGCATAGTTGCCCACTTGCGCTTAAGTTTTGTTGATTTTTCTTGGTGAAAATTATTCCTCAACTGTTTGACAGATAACTTCATTAGCGAAAAGTCTTCTTTTCGAAACATCATCCATACCTTTCAAAAGTTTCTTCATGGTTTTTCTGGGAGTGTCATTTTTAGTTTGTTTGTTCTCTGAGGTGTCTCTCAATCTTTGCATTCGTTTTCTGTACCTTTCTGACTTTCTCTCGAAATGTTCATACTTCTCTTGCATTTCTTTCAATTCCTTGCGCAATTTGTCTCTATTTCTTTTTGCCCTTTTTTTTTTTTTGCCAGATTCCACTCTACTTGTAGATGTTTTTGGAAGATTATTATCTAAAACCTCCTCTTTATTCAATGGACTAAGTGGAGGAGTATTTATGTTAGCAAAGTGTTGTGTAGTTTTTTGCTGATTTTTATTTTCGCTCTATCTTTTCGATCTTCCTCTCCAATCTTTACGTACTGCTCTTTTTTCCCTGTCACTTAAATCTCTGATAGTTCTTACTTTACCAGTTTTCCGTCTTTTGTGCCATCGTTGTCTTTCTTTAATTTTTGCTTCTTCTTGCAAAGTAGGATTAAGTTTTAGTTTTTCTCTTGTTCGTTGCATGCTTCGACACTTTTGTTCCCTTCTTTTCTTACATTTTATGTCTGTGACACTGGTTTTCTTTTTAGGATTCATTATAACCTGGAATCAAGAGAAAATATTGCGAGTTTTGAGAAGGCTTGAAAAACAAAACCGTGTTGAGAGACTGCCAAACAAAAAAAAAAAACTCAGCATGAGCAAATTTTGTAGTATTTCAAAAACCGAGGATAAATTTAAAGTAGGCATGTAGTACTTGTACAAAAGAGTAATACAATTTCAAACAGGTGTGTACTTATTTGAAATTAAAATCTACCAGGCGGAAGTTTAAACAACCTCCATAGTTCAACATTTTGTACACGGTACATATCTATGTTTAAAAATGTGCACTTTAGTATTTTTACTGTATTGTTTTGTATGGTTGTAAATTATTTTAGTATAAATATTTTTTTAAATATTAATAACCCCAAAATATACCAAGCAGAAAAGGTTATACATGGTTTGTGCCACCTCCGATGACATTTGTCTACTCCGTGGACAATAGCTCTCCATGGAGGTGCTCTCCATGGAGGTGAGGAACACATGGATTTATACCTACTTGCTTAATTTAGACGTTATAAAATAAACCATAGTTTACAGTGACAGTTTAACTGTTTCTTTTTATATAACTTGTAAGAACATAATTTTTTAAGTCCTAATCTTAACTTTTTATGCAACCACGGAGGTGGTGATATGATCTTGACAATATAGCTATTCTAACTTTGAAATGGAAATGAGCACTTAAATAAAATTTGTAAACCAACAACAATCACAAGCTAAAACAAAATGGCAGCTGTTTTTCCCTCCTTTTACAACATAAAACAGTTGTGACAACTGTATATAGCTAAATTATTGTAGTTTTGTAATGTCCATGGAGGGTATGTATATTTTGAGCACAATTAAACATTAATATATACAAAGCACAAGTTCATATTTAAAAATAAAATATATTAATGATAATATTGATTTTTTCTTTACTCAGATTTGTGTGCAATTTGGTCAGTTATTTAAAGGATATACCTTAAAATTATTAATGATACTTAAGTTTTGCTATGGGTACAGTCCACGGAGGTGATAATTTGTATGCATTTCAGCAAATATAAACATTAAAATTAATTTCACTTATTTAAAATATTCAATGGAGGACAAATAAACAATAAAAGTAACATTCTGAGTTAAGTGAAAAATAAAAAATGTAATTTGAAAATTATTTAAGCTAAGTGGACAGCAATATATACGTTATTTTGAGAATGACCCTTCTGTGTCTTACCTGGGGGAGTATGTTGGCGAACTGTTTCCAGTAACAAACTTTCAAATGACACATCAGAACATAATGAAATATTGGTTGATTCAAGGATAGCTAGTCGATTGTCAGGTATAGCTGAGTACGAACTAATACTGGTAGAACAACCGGGCTCAGTGGGTGTTAGGAGTTCGGGAGTTTCTTCAACTCGATAATCTGCAATAATCTGAAGAGGTTCTTTTACAGATGTAGCATATACAGATTCTTTGGCTGTATTGTCCTGAGCAGATGTAGGGTTAATTTCTGTCAAAGAGTTGGTAGGTCCACTAGCTAAATACCTTTTATATGCCTCTGAATTGTACTTACTTTTATCAATTACATTTCTGTTATAGGGGAATATTCCTGCTTTTTCAAATCCACTTTTCAGCAATGCGGGCAGTGTTTCATTCCATATGGTTGTAAGAAGATTGGAAAAGTCACGTTTGCTGATTTTAATCCTTTGTTGATGCCTCTGGTGACAAGCTAACCTTTGATCCCAAGCAGATTTCAAACTCTTAAACACAGCGAAATCCATTGGCTGCGGGATATGACTTGAATGTGGGGGAAGCTTTAATATTGTAATATTATTTTTAATAGCACTGTTAATCACACAGTCATCTATATGTGTAGTGTGGCCATCAAATATTAACAGAATAGGTCTATGTGCACCACAGAATTTCATAAAGGATTTTTTGAAATAATTATAAAAAATGTCAGATTCCATCCACCCATTTGCTGATGCAGCATAGCAGGTTTCAGGCAAATGTGGTTGTGATGGTGCCATCCAAGTGTCCCAGATATTCTTACCCTTGAACACTATCAAGGCAGGGAGCTTTTCTCCAGCTGCATTCCCACCAAGTAATACAGTGGTACTTTCCCTAGCTGGACCTTCTGTGACTCTTGAAGAGGGTGCATTAGTTTGGCCAACAACTTTAGTCTTGGTTGGGTCAAAGGAAAAACTGGTCTCATCAATATTAAAAATCTGCTTCGGCTTGTTTTCAATGTCTAAGTCTATGAGTGTTTGCGGAAGAATATCAAAATACCCTTCAATGATGAAAGGGTCAGAGCCAGCCTTCTTGCGTGCATATTCAAGGGTCTGTGGTTTCTTTATAGACAGTTTATGCCGTTTCTTAAACCCCAAAAACCAATCTTATCCAGAAATACCATCCTTGAATGGGCTTGGTGTATTATTTCTTCTTATGTAGCTACCAACCAATTCCAAAACTTCCTTCCTGCTTAGGCCCCACCTCTACCTTTCTAAAGTTTTAAGGCCATTTGCTAGCTGTTGTTCTTTTTCAAATGGAATTATGGTAGATCCTCCCTGAGAGACACATTTTACACCACTAGAACCTTTATTGTGTTTCTGAATTGTTGAGTAACTAAGGTATTTCATATTTAGCGCTAGCCTGATGTATTGTGCAAATTCCTCTTTGTACATCATTAATTGCACTAGCAAGCTGTTCTTTTGTATACGAAGCACCATGGTTAGTTTTTCTTTTGTATTTTCTAACCATTTCACTTAGTATGGATATTATATGTTTCACAGAAAAGCAGCAATCATGCTAAATCAAAACCTGAAACAAAATTAAGACAGATTAACAGATGCTAAGGAAATACTTTCCAGAATGCAAAATTATACGGCAAGTTGAGGTTAGGTAAGATTACGTTTAGGTTAGGCACAGCATATTTAAATTAGATTTCATGATTCTAAACAAAATAAACCAAAATATCAGGAAAATAAAGTTCAATTGAACAACTTTGTTCAGGTAACATTGTTCGGGGCAAGTGTAACCCGACTGGTTAAACTTGCCCCTGATGATTGGTTACACTTACCCCACATGTAAAAATGCTGGGGTAAGTGTAACCACGACTGGCATATAAAGAGCATCAACCTTAGAGTTAAATTGGTCATGTAATTGAAATCTCTTTATAAAAAATAGTTTGTCAACAAAAAACTACTAATTTACCTTAAAAAATAAAAAGATGACAGATCATCAAATTCTGAACTTGTCACTTACTCACAGAGTGAAAATGTAACCTCACTTTCAACCATAAAAATTATTTATCACTTCATGTTAGATTTGGCTATTTATGGTCAACTTTAATAAAGAATAGTATAAATATAAGTTATATGTCGGAAGTACAAACAAAGCTTACTTAAAGCATGCTAACCAGTGGTTACACTTCCCCCTCTTCACCCTAACAGTTTTTTAAAAAAGTAACTCATGTTACATCACACAGTAACTCATGTTACAGAGACAAAATAATAACATTCCAACATTGGTCAGTTTTATGGATATTGTTTGTTCTATTACTATGGGTTCTATAAATTAATTACACAAAACACCCAAGAAGCGTAAAACAATGTTTCACTATATACAGAAATTCACATTATTACAGAGTCAAACTTAAAATGTCCACAAGCAGTTACAATTACTGGTGGATTCACAGTTCTTATGATTTGAGCTCTACTGTAGTAGATTTTGTCTTTAGTGTCAAGCCATTTCCATAGCTGACTTTCTTTGGTCATCACATTCACCTTGTAATCTTCTGAATCTATTTCAGTAACGATTCCTGGAAATAGGAAACTATCATATTTCACAACCACCCAGTCATCCACTTTAATCACATCTTCTACCAGTTTCTCAAATAGTTTCTCATCAAATTTAGTTTCTGCTGTAGTTATGTGTCCTATAGTTTCACCATTACAAATTTCTAAGTTATTTGTCTTTGCAATATTTGGGAATAGCTTACAGTTCTTCACTAAAGTTGGCACATTTAATTTGTGATTTCTGTGAACAATTTATTCACTGTTCATCAATATCACATGAACCTTTGACGATGGATCTATTGCATTCACAAAGTCGGTGGCATTATGTACAGTTGACTTCCTGCTCTTGACTTTCAACCAAATTTGACGCTTGATGGCTCCTCCAACAATCCCGTCAACTGGCCCCTTGCCATGTGAAGTAGCAAAATAATTCCAAGATATTTTCTTCTTGTGTTCATTTGCAAGAGTTATCATAGCTTCTGCGATGTATCTATTCTTGAACTGTGAACTAGGCCCATCAGACCAAATCCTGACATCACTTACTGATGGTGGTAACTCTTCAAGAAGTCTATCAATATATCGAGGGTGTTTTGGCAAATGGTCGTAACCCACAAATGTATAATTTTACAGGACAGGCAAAATAAGTTTTTTGCCATGCAAAATTAACGACTGTAAACGTTGTGTAGTTTTATAATTGGTATGTTGAATCATAGTAGCACAATGACACTTGAAGCTTCGAAAAATGAACGCAATTTATAAGTTAATTAAATTATAATTTTGTAAACATTAAAAATAATACACTAATTGTGGTTTACTACCTTTTGCCATGTACCTGATTTTATGTATTGTAGTATAATCAACATAGCATAAGTCCCTTGATACTAAAACACTTAATTATAACTCACACAAGTAAAAATGTTTTGATACATTAAAATTTTATCTGATAAGCCTTACTAGCACCACAAATTTACATAATAATTAAAGTTTTACTTGTCATCTGCTTCATCAGTTGTAGCTAACAAGTCAGAAACAAGCAGAATTGTTTCTCTCTTATTATTCATCTTGATATTTTATCTTGACAAAAAAAAGAGGATCAGATTGATTTTTTGTCATTTCACCTTATTACTCTATCTTTTACAGTATTGGTGTCCCATCTTCTTTATCACTTGTAAGTATCTTTGGAAGACACAAATCTTGAAGAAATATTGAAATACAAATTTACAAAAATGTGTTTCTAACTGATTGTCACTATGCTACATTATCTTCATAGTCTTGGTTGTCATCTTCTTCATCCGTTTCAACCAACACATCAGGAACAGATGACTTGTGTGGCATTGAAGAATACTCCTTGTGGTATCTTCGGGGGATGATGTTTTTCTTACAAAGATCGATAAGGTCTTTAGATTTAGCTTCAGGCAAATGTAGTTGTGATTTGTACACTGGGCTTGGCATGCAGACTTCGTTAGTTTGTCTAGAACGCCTTTTTTTTTTACCAATAGGAATTTCATGCATGGTAGCAATTTCGACCAAGTCATACAAGAACGCAATGTTGTCTGATGACTTGGTGAATATCAGTCGTCTGATATCCTTGAACACGACAGGCTCTCCATTAGTTGTTATCATTTCATTCTGAGGCAAAAATTTGTTTTGTACAGCTTTCCAGTCATAGAAATCATTATGATTTAGTACAATTATCTCGTACGGTTTAGGATTGGACCTACAATTTGCTATCAGAGTAGGCCATTCTGATGGAGCCCACACAGTCTTATTCCGAACTCCGTGTTCGCCAGCAGCATGCACTGAATCTACAGGCATCATTGTATGTCCAGGGAGAAGAAATGTCAATATTATCTGCTGACTGTTGGAAGTTGCTTGCAAGGCTAAGAATAGCATCGATACAATTTGTCTGTTCTTGTTTTGTCCTGGGCAAGAGTCGCAGTATAGATACAACAAAGACACATCATTACGTTCATCAACTAATTTGATGTACTGTGACAAAATGCTACAAATCTCGATTGATCCTCTTCGGCCATCACTTTTACCCCATAGATAGCAATAAGTATTTTTTGTACCACTTTCATAAATTGTAAAATTGAGATATGAATACTTCCGACTGTAATACAGTAACATGTTATTTTTCCCATGTGGTGTGTTTAGGACTTTTTGAAGATCAAACGTTGCACAGAGTTGTCCATTGGTGTTTGACCTTGTTTGATCATTCTTGAATACTGTTTAGATAATTTCTTTTTTTCTTTTTTTTTGATGCTTTTCCATTCCTTGACAAACTTTTTCATCTCTCTCCGAGACAGGAGTATTATTATACCGTTCACATGTCACACATTTATATTTCTTAGGGATGTGAAAACCAATATTAAACTCATTTCTAAAAATATCTTTAAAAACATTTTCTCCAGCTGGTTGTGAGTTTTCTTTTTTGCAGTGTGCTTGGTACATTTTGTAGAGTTTTGACAGATTACCAATGTCTGCAGAAAGGTACTTCCTGCTTGTACTTTGTCTGCAGTAATGTGAAGGCACTGCTGGCAAGTTACTGATGAAGTCTACCGCTACTTTCCTTATACTTTCATTCGTCTTGTTTCCAGGAGTATGTTTTCCTCTTCTATCTTTAATAACAGAACCTACTTCAGTCTGTTTTTGTAGAACATTAAAGACTTTCTTTTCGGAAATGTCAAGTGTTGATAAGAAAAATATCTTGCATACTCTTATTTTTTCATTGCCTTTTCATAAGTGGTACTTCAAAGTACTTGATCTGCGACTTCTGTTACTTTTGGTGTATATTCTGTAGCATTGCATAATGAGTATGTTATATACATATATATATTTTTTGGTTCATAAGAATATTGATTAAGAATAACTTTGATATGAAAGATAGTAATTATTTAATATGTAGATAAGGATAGTTCAGAGTTGTAAGAATTGTTATTAATTACTTTGGTTAAATTTCATGGAAAGCCTTAAAATACTTATTTCCTTGAGATACTTAATTATTAATTTGAGGGTTAACTCCAGTTCATAATAATTAATTTTGATATTTGATAATTCTAAGGTGCCAGGGAAAAAGAGTATAAGTCAAAAATACACTTATACTGTTTTTCTCAAACTGTATACACGTCAATTGACTTATACTCCTGAGATCAAAAGCAACACATTAGACGTTTTGCAGTGCTGACTTATACTACTTAGACCACATGTGCGGAACCTTCCTATGAGTAGCCTGCTGACTTATCTCATTTTCCCCAAAACGTGACTTATACTCTTTTTCCCTCGCACCCTAGAATTAATGTCAGTAATTGTTTTGTTTAAAGCAGTATAGATTATAATTTTACAGGACATCATTTTTAAACAAAAGTTTTTAATATGGTATGAATTTCAACTTTGTTTACTAAAATTTTGAACATTGTATTGGAATTTTTTGGGTAATTTTATATTCTATTGGATATTGCTAGTGTAATATCTTGAGAATAGTCTTGAAGGTACAGAAGGAAGAGCGGACAGGCGCGACACTCTGGCGCCAGAAAGTTATTTTTCACTTTGTAAATGCGTGTTTGGGATTTACACGTCACGTTGTACGCACAGCTGTAGCGACCGTCTGGAAGGGTCTCTGGAGGCTACCACTAGCCAGCCAATCAGGGCAAGCCCTGGCGTCAAGTGATGTGCCCGTACGAATTTCATTATATGGTCATGTTTTGGAATTATGTGTGCTGATTGGTCAGTTGGCCCACGGGGTTGCCTCCCTTGTTTTCACCTTTACAAGGGAAGGTAATCTCGTCGACCAAGTCACTTGTTGCTCGATCGTCGCTGAACTCTGTCGCGTCGTCGGCAAGTCGCAAGACAAATGGAAAATCACTAAGAGATAATTTAACGCCTAGGGGCTGGGGCCAGACCGTAATTTTTCAACCTAAGTTCATTTTTTTCGGACAAATTAACTAGAAATTTAGGCCCTAGGCGTCGGCATCGGCCCGACTTCGTGTGATTTCGGTCCGCGATCGACGGTACCTTGAGTTATGTAATTAACCAAGGGACATTACTAAGTTTTTTTTTCTTCTTTGGCGAGTGACAAGACTCCTCGACCATCAACGGCAAGATGTATGGTGCTGTGGTATGTATTTGGACCTCATCCTATCAAAATTCAAAGACATCGTTAAAATTCGTATAAGAAAAGACAAAAACTGTGCAAGTAACAAAGTTTTTCTAACTAAATTCATTTGTAAAATTGTGTATTGAGGCCATGTAACAATGAGAAAAAACATTTTTTTTTAAAGAAATAAACAAAGATAATTTAATAAACTCTTTTATTTCCAAATAACGCAGAATCATAGTAATGAAAAATTTCTCAGGAACATTGTTTGTTTTGTTTTGTTACGTTTCTATGTGTGCTTAGCCGGGCAAAAACATACAACGTAACAATTCTATTTGGCGATACTTTATCAACATTGTTGATAATGAAATTATTTTGACCTCTGTAGTCCTGTATGTCCCAGAACCCAGAACACATGTCTTTCCTGTTTTTCTCTGAAAAGTTGTTATTGCACTTGAAGAAGCACGTATCTTGACATACAATGGGTTTCGGACTCTTAGGTGGTCGTATTTTTCCTTTCCTGTTCTTATGTTCTTCACCTCTCAGCTTTTTTCTCTTATTTTCCTTTCTCTCGTCTACAACAATTTCCCTTTTTCCTGTTTTACCAATATTTTCGTCTGGATGTATACATCTGTTTTGCTCAATTTCTTTCTGATTTTCACTCATGACATGATGGTTTTCAACACTGGAAATGTTTTGAGAATATTCGTTACACTTATGATTACTTAGTACGCCAGGTTCTCTGGACTGCCAGGGTTCACTTTTACTCTGTTCATTATTTATACAACTGTCACTGTGAGTTTTGCAAGTATTTGTGTGAATTATATTGTTTTCCTCATTACCCTCCATCAGTGTTGCTTGCCGCAAGAAGAATACCTTCTAAATCACTCACTTGAGGCACGATCACATTTTGTTCAACCATAGTTTAATTTAAAATCCTTGAATCTATAACAGGTAGGGTTAGTTCAGCAATCACTGTTAACTGATTCTTGGTGACCATCTCCACCATTTTTCTCCCTCTTGAAAACATTTTGTATGGTCTGTAATCAATGTACTGCAATTACTGACTTGAAGAAAACATTTACATGTTTGTAATTATTAAGTAGGCCAAAAAAAGCCTGTAACCATTGCCACTTTAAACACAACATTTTTACTAATTCAACTCGTTCACTCAACAAATAAACATTATTCTTCATGTTCATACTACCCTGCATTAACAACATACTTGTAAATAAGCAAGGAGCACTAAACAAGGGACTGCAATTACAATAGCTAATAGACAAGAGATGACTGCTATGCTGTAACAATTAAAATTAAAAAAACATCTAATATTCACCAGACTAATTATATGAAAATACATTAATGATAATATTATAATATAATTCAGAATATTTTAGGGAACCATTAATTTACATTTTAAAATAATTGTCGGTAGTTTAACCTCACTTAATAATTCCTAATGATAAACAGCAGTACAACGTATGTTCCACCGATTAAAAGACTTGAACAGCCAAAAAGACGTATACCACATCACTGGTGGCTTACGACCTATTGGTATAACAGACAATAAAGCGATTGTGGCTTGCGACGTTTTGCCTGTAGCAGATTTTAGGTTTGTGTTGCTTACGCCCAAACACTTGTGGCTTGCGACTTTTTGCCTGTAGCAGAATTTAGTTTTGTGTTGCTTACGCCCAAACATTTTTTGTGTTTTTTACTGTATTAGAGTCCGTTGTTGCTTATGACCTTTTGCCAGACTATACTTTAACTTACGAAGAATGCAATGCAGCCATAACCTCACTTTTGATACTTTTGAGGGATACGAACTTTTGCCAAAACACCCTCGATATGCTATCACTGTGTTTTTGGAATGGTCAAGAACATCAGAGGAAATTACATATCCTGGATTAACAACTCCTGAATGCCATATAGCAGCTGTGAACAAACTTACTTGAGCATGTTGCTAATGAGCACTGGGTCCATTCCATGTCAAATCAACCAAAAATAAAACATTTTCAAATTTGCCATTTTCAAATTCAACCAAATTTCAGATTCTCATCTTAAATGTAAAGAAAAGTATTTTTAATTTTTTTTCAGAATCATTTTGTGTGTATTTTATTTTTTATAACCTCCTTAAGATATCAAAATTTCCCCAAAAATGCTTAACATAAGAAGTTAGAATTTACAAGGACTATTCTCCTAATTGTGCTAGGAAGCTGCAAAAGGTCTCATTTGATAGAGCTTGAAATTTTCTTTTGTATGATATGCATCATGATAGGGTTGCACAAAATTACATTTTTTGGTAAAATTTTAAACAATTCAAAAAGTAGTATTTTTAAAAATCTGGGAAAAAAAAAATAGTTTCTTTTTTGGTTTTTTTCTAACAGATTCTGAGAGTTACATGATGGGATTTCATTGGGATCATATAAAAACATTATTTTAAATTAATACATATGCTATGTATTTTCAACTCAATCCAATTCCCATCATAAAATAAATTGCAGATAAAAAAATGAAAGAATTGAAGTACATTGAAGTACATACCTTGATATACCTAAATCACAAATGCATTACAGCCAAAAGTTTTTTGTTTGTATTTTCTTTTTCTGACTGTAAGCGTTATAACGGTTCGTTACTTACAAAATAAAACAGTTCAACGCCGATTGCAAATTTTGATGTTTTTATTTTATTTTTATAGAATGTTGCACAGACGATTCCAAACACTTTCAAAAGAAGTTACTCATTCAGTCCACATACATCTGCCCGTCGAACAACTGCTGGTAGCTCGCATGACGAGAAATTACCGGAAAATAATCACGTAGATTGAGTCCTTCAGTAATGTTTTACTGCAAGTACAAAAAAATGGGACGACCTCGAAGAGGACCGCACCCAGCGAAAACGAATTCCGCCCAGAGCCAACATGCCTACGAAGGTGGCCGCAATTTCTAATTCAGTTATATCCAAAACGAAAAAAAAGAAAATTAGGTTGATTTAAATATAGGCCTGGCTCCGACCACCAACGTGAAATGATCTCTTCGTAAATTACATGATAATTTAGCGAGAAGCCACCGAACGCGACCTACTGTGGCAGCGATCGACAGACGACTGGTGATCTCATGAACTCGTCTCCTCCACGCAGGGAGTAGATGTCACATGACCTCACCGACCAATCACACGCACGCTTCATTCACTCTACAGATATCAGCCAATTACAGAACAAGTTACAACACATGAAAAGATCTTTTACACACAGAACTCTGGGCTTCCCCTGATCAGTCTCTTTTCAATTTCACCTCGAAATCGGGGACTCCCATTCTCGTTCTCTCTCCCACACCGTGAGAGAGCAGTTATCACACAGTTCCCATGCAGGGGGGAATTACCGTCTTTATCTCGGTTGGCGGGGAAGCACTGTTTCTTTCTCACTTACACTTACAGGCCTCTCATGCCTCTCTTTCTAACCATCACACAAGCCCAGACACAGTCCCGTGATTTATAATTATATTACAACACGTTAATAAAAATTAAGAATAATAATTATAATACGAATCATTTAGAAATAACCTGAAAAAGTAGGCCTAAACATGTAAAAATCTAGAACAGCGACTTCTTTGTGAATAATTACATAAAAATTACTAATGATAGAAAATGTCTGTTAAAACCCAAAATACCTTCTTAAAAACATAGCAAGTGAAAAATATCAACCCTAAAATACATGAAAACGGTAAAATATAATTAGAAAGATTTTTTAAGAAATATTTACATTCATGAAAATAGTTTAAAAGAAAAATTATTTAATTAGGAGGGCAGGGTTCTGCAACATTAAATTACCCCCCCAACTTTTCAATTAAATTAACACTACATTTAATTGAAAAGTTACAAAAGAGAAAAACTTATCTGTACAAAATAAATACAAAACATCCTGAGAAATAAATGCATCCAGTTGTTACTACCCTTGTTTATAAAGAAATTCAAAAAACTGTTACTTAGAAATTGCAATAACATCAATTCTTTTGTTAAAAAGCCAAAAATTTGAAAACATATCTCTTACTTTAAAGTGTCAACAACTCTTGACCAACGGTTATCTCTCTCTCATCAGTGCAAAATATAAATCACTTTGAAACTGGTTTCTCTATAAGCTTCAAGCAGACACCCCCTGGTCAACGACGAATCTTCAATAACAACAAAAAACTCTGAACAACTTACTTTTACAACTGTGGAAACCTCAACACCAGCTGCAATAAACTCCATAACTACCTCAAATGACGACGAAAATCTTAAACTCCAGGAATTACGTCTCCATGACTACCTCGACGACGACGAATACAAAAACTTCAACTCCAGGAATTACGTCTCCATGACCACCTTAACGACGATAAAAACTTCTCAATGACAATAAAAACTTCCAACCTCAACGACGACGACAAATAACCTCCAAACAAATTATTTCCTTTAAAATCCCTTAAAAAAACCGCTGTTCCTCTGATTCTCTGCTGCTTCTGACAAACTTCTCAAATCCCATGAAATAACCACTTTGACCCACAAATTATCCAAAATCTCCACTCTTCATATCTGCACTAACAAGACATTGACAACACTATCGCTTCAAAACTGTTGACACAAAATTTTCCTAAATTCCCTCCAAAAAAAAACAGATTTTAAAATTCTAAATATCTTCACCATAGCTCCATCATAACTTCAACCACTGGACAACACTTGTTTCACAATTAGAACTGGACTGCTCAACCTTGATAACCCACGAACTATTAACTTCTGAACAGATGCATCAACTTCCTAAGACACCAACTTGTAGCAAACTTTCCACAACAAAGACAACTCTAAAAACATTAAATTAGCTATGTGAAATTTTAAACTTTTATATAACACACTACCTTATCACTCATCATATTCAAAATTTCTTATTAAAAAGTTACACAACCTCATAATATTTACACCAAAATACACACAAACTTAATTCTATATCAACACTGCATTTCCTTTTGTTTACATTATTCACTTACATTTCCTAGTATCATTAACCATTATATAAAAAATACACAAAAACATCATTATTACACATAAAAAATACACACAGTACCTTTTCCTCCAACTTCCTTCTCCCTCATTCCTAGCTCCTGAGCTAGCCGAAAGGTAAGGGACGCCCAACTACAACCCTTTTAGCTGCTAGTCAGCTCGGCTAACCTATACCCATAACAAATACACAAAGTCCTCCCAACTTTCTTTTCTTTCCTTCCTAACTCCCGAGCTAGCCGAAAGGTAAGGGGCGCTCATTTACATCCCTTTTAGCTGCTAGTCAGCTCGGCTAACCTATTAATGAATTTTAAAACAAAAAATAATACAAAGCTATACACAAATATACACTGCACTTGTCATTACACGTCAAATTTTAAGCTTTAGATATCTCACTTAATTTTCCACAAACAACAAGTTGACAATTCTATAGTCATGGCATGACAAATACTTCATTAAGATACAATCGTATGCTTCTATTCTTCAAAAACAAATTACATGAACTAATGCCCTTCCTTAGGTTTCAAACCATATCTCCCCTTTCAGCAACAATCGCACATAAAATTAACCTTGATGAGGGGTGGGAGCGACCAAGGAGAAGGGACACACCCTTGCAAAAAAAAAAAAAAAAACATCGGACTCCATGCCGGCAAACATATTTAAAACTAACCTCCTGGCCCCCCAGCTGCCTCACACACAAAAACAAAACATCTGCTGCTTATTTAGGACAATACAAAAAATTCACCTAAACTCTGGCCATCATGAACACACAACTGCTTCTGCAGCTTCAAAACTCGACGACTGTTATGCATTAACGTTTAGTATTACCTTTCATACCTTTAATATAGGATGTTGTTACCCTGTCATTCAATCCAAAACAAACATTTATCATCACAAATGTGTGGCACTTTAATTTAAAATATTTAACCATTTCAAAATTATATCATTTTCCAAAAAAATAACTCAATAAATTTCAGTTAGCTTCTTCCCATGACACAACATTAAACAAACATTAGCCAAGTGCAATGAAATTCTCATAATGTAAAGCATTTTAGTAACTGTGTACTCAAAGAATTTATATATATATATATTATCATAGTTATTTTCTAAAACAGAAAAACATTCACATTAAAAATAGTTATTTATCTTCCTCCTCTTTAAGAATCTTGTAAAAAATTTGCTGCTATAATCTTATTTGTACATTCCTATATTATACATACTATAACTATTCTTCAAAACATACAAAAACTCTACGAAATACAAAATATTATTAAAAGCATACAATTCAAAAAATAAAAAATCTGAAAAACATTTACAAAAATTGGCAAAAAAAATGCATAAAATTTAAAAAACATCAAACACCACAAAACTGGTTTTGACTCTACCCTTCCATCTTGGCAGTGGGCCAAACAAGTCAACACACACTGTTTCCAGAGGTTGCATCACCCCTGTCCATTTACTATTACTTTCTTTTGCCTTTGAACAGAACAAAAAACTGTTTACTATCTCGGCGATAGTTCTGTACACATGCTTCCACACAAAAAACCTCTGATCATGTTGCACAATTTTACTCACTTCATGTTCCACATGGATCAGTGAAAAAATTTTAGTTTGTACACTACTCTGCATACACACACCACATTTTCGAACATTACTGCTTACATTTTGACAAAATCTCCCTTTTATCATTTCTCCGCAATCTGCAAAATTCAACTCACTGATTACTTCCCCAGGAAATTCATCTTTAAGTGAATCTGAGAATGTTTTCATTTCAATTTCTACTTTTCTCATTTGTTTACACAAAAACCTGTTCACATGTCCATTAACTCTACATTTACTAATTTTTTCAACCACATTGTCCAAACATTCCCTGCTTACCTCATCTAGGAATTTTTCACATTTATTCCCAATGTTTACATGTTCGTGTACATCACGCCCAATACTTTCTACATTTTCCTTTGACACTATTATTTCCCTTTCAGCACTTTCTACAATAGTTAGTTCCCTTTCCACTTGCAATTCACAGCTTTCAACTCTTTGTTTACAATTGTGAATTTCCTTGTTTACATCAGTTTGTACTTCAAGTTTACCCTCTGTATTTCCTAATTCCTGCTTGTTTTGTGCTAGACCCGGTTCAATTTTTTGTATTATTTCCTCAGTCCTGACCCTATATCCCTGTTTAATTATCTTAGTAAGATCATGTTTTAATTCCTGTTGTCCCTGTTTCATTTCTTGACAGTATTGTTCAAATTTTTGTGTCATTTCCTGAATCATTTCCATCAATCTGTGTAATATCTCGGACCCCCCCATAACCTCAACTGTGCTACTAATCGTCATAATGAAATGCACAAATTACAAAAGGTTTAACACATATCTTATTTGAATGTTCAAAATAAAAGAAAAACAATGTAAACAATCAATTTAGTTCCATTTTTTTGACTTGCTATTTTTCGGCGATTCATCCCGCGAAGTGACGATCTCGATGTCTGGTCGAGGTCCTGAAGTCCCTCGTTGAGACAGTCCTGAAGTTCCATGGTGCCTTGGGTCGCTCTGTCCCTTGATGTACCGCTTTCCGTCGTTTCTCCGGAACACTTCACTCGCTGAAGCCGCTCGTAGACTCTCGTCGCGGACAAAAACCGCCTTCGCCGCTCAGCTGCGCCGATAGTTCTGGAAACACTTTGCCGTTTTCTTCTAAACTGTTCATTGTTAGTCGTAAAATTTTGTTATTTGAGGTTATCGTAGTCGCAAACTTGATTTGAGAATGTTTATATTTTTTATTTACTGCCGAAAATGTCCGTATTAACCTCAGGGTCGTGTCCAAATTCGAGCCGCGCGGCCGGGCGCCAAATATAACGGTTCGTTACTTACAAAATAAAACAGTTCAACGCCGATTGCAAATTTTGATGTTTTTATTTTATTTTTATAGAATGTTGCACAGACGATTCCAAACACTTTCAAAAGAAGTTACTCATTCAGTCCACATATATCTGCCCGTCGAACAACTGCTGGTAGCTCGCATGACGAGAAATTACCGGAAAATAATCACGTAGACTGAGTCCTTCAGTAATGTTTTACTGCAAGTACAAAAAAATGGGACGACCTCGAAGAGGACCGCACCCAGCGAAAACGAATTCCGCCCCGAGCCAACATGCCTACGAAGGTGGCCGCAATTTCTAATTCAGTTATATCCAAAACGAAAAAAAAGAAAATTAGGTTGATTTAAATATAGGCCTGGCTCCGACCACCAACGTGAAATGATCTCTTCGTAAATTACATGATAATTTAGCGAGAAGCCACCGAACGCGACCTACTGTGGCAGCGATCGACAGACGACTGGTGATCTCATGAACTCGTCTCCTCCACGCAGGGAGTAGACGTCACATGACCTCACCGACCAATCACACGCACGCTTCATTCACTTTACAGATATCAGCCAATTACAGAACAAGTTACAACACATGAAAAGATCTTTTACACACAGAACTCTGGGCTTCCCCTGATCAGTCTCTTTTCAATTTCACCTCGAAATCGGGGACTCCCATTCTCGTTCTCTCTCCCACACCGTGAGAGAGCAGTTATCACACAGTTCCCATGCAGGGGGGAATTACCGTCTTTATCTCGGTTGGCGGGGAAGCACTGTTTCTTTCTCACTTACACTTACAGGCCTCTCATGCCTCTCTTTCTAACCATCACACAAGCCCAGACACAGTCCCGTGATTTATAATTATATTACAACACGTTAATAGAAATTAAGAATAATAATTATAATACGAATCATTTAGAAATAACCTGAAAAAGTAGGCCTAAACATGTAAAAATCTAGAACAGCGACTTCTTTGTGAATAATTACATAAAAATTACTAATGATAGAAAATGTCTGTTAAAACCCAAAATACCTTCTTAAAAACATAGCAAGTGAAAAATATCAACCCTAAAATACATGAAAACGGTAAAATATAATTAGAAAGATTTTTTAAGAAATATTTACATTCATGAAAATAGTTTAAAAGAAAAATTATTTAATTAGGAGGGCAGGGTTCTGCAACATTACAGCGTGTAAACTCGTCCAGTTGCAGTTAAAGGGTCAGCTACTGTGAGAATGTGTCTCCGATGGACTTGAAGAATGTCAGGTGTCGAAGCGTATGTGAAATTTGATGGATCTGGACCATGTGGGTGAAGAAAACTTACTTTGATTTCTTGCTCATCTTCAAAGGAATCAAGGACACATGCTAACCACCAGAAGTCACCATACTGGCATGTCACAAAACCAACTACTTCAGTAAAGTTTAGTTCATCATCACATCCAGTTGTAATTTCTACTTCCCTAGATGATTTTGAAAATGAATACTGTTTAGTTGACACTTTACTCTTACTCACAGGGATGAAGCTGTGTAGTTTTAAGGTGCCTTCAATAGTCCGGGCTGATAGCTTTCGGGCTTTCAAGAAAATTTCCTCACTCTTGTGCTGCATGCAAAGTGTATAGCATTGATGTTGTTGTTAGCCTACTCATAAAGCTGCCTGGGGGTCATAATTTGCTCATTGTAAATAAGACTAAGACTAGCCCTTGCCGCTTGAAATGCCAGACTGAAGTTGCACTGGTCTGCAGTACTTTAGACCTGAAAGCTTCACTTACTCGTTTTAGTTTTTCTTCTGGATAGCTCTTTTCTCCTAATCATTGTTTTTTTATAGGCGATTCACTTATAACAATCAGGCTTTGGTTCAAGTAAGACAGAGCTTCCTCTCTTTCAGGAGTAGAAATACACATCTCCTGGGATCGGTCATCATCTGAATCGTCTGTGGGAGGTTCAGTTGGCTCCAATTCATTCTCGGTTTTGGACAACAATTTGCGACAACTGTCACAAATTTTATCACCAATTTTAACCTTTGAATTGAATTTTTCAAACAGATGACTACTTACAAGTCTCAAATTTTTCTTATTATAGTAATGTTCTGGTTTATTTTGTGGTTTGCAACAAAACAAATTAACCTTTGTGTTGGATGTTGGTCTCTCCATTTTGTTTATGTTACTTCTCTACTCTTACAATAAATGAAGAATCCTAGATTTAAACATTGTCTAATATTTGTCTTATGTCCATGAAAGTTCATAATATTAACTTGGTTATATTATATAACTCTTCACCTCTCACAATACCTTAAATTTTAACATAACCTAAAAGTTTCTCATGTTTATAAAATGTTAATATGACTAACACCACTATTCAATTATGCATCAATAAGAGTCTATAGGCTGTACACACCTATCCTTAAAAGTCAGTGGGTTGTACACACAGGTAACAGGAAAAAAACTCCAAGTAATCAGGAGTGAAGCATTCTAACATCTTGCTGTCTCAATAGTTCCACAATGACTGTGCATAACATGTAACAATGCTTAGTCATTGCTCTATGACACCTAGAACATGCAGTGTACAATTTAACCTAGAAAAATTTCAACGAAAGTTAAAGAAAAATAAAGCAGCACTTAAACATATCTATTACTATTTTATAATTTAATGCATCCAAATTATAGTAACATTTACAATTTTACAGGTACTAGCAACTGTAAAATTGGTAACTATATAATATAAGAAAAAAAATAATTTTTATATGATCCCAATGAGATCCCATTTTGAAACTATCAGCATATGTCAAAAAACATCAGGTACATAACATTTATTTTTTTCAGATTTTTCAAAAAACAACTTTTGGTAATTTTAAAAAACTTAATAAATTTTCAGAAAAAAATGAACTAATTATAGCCCTATCATGATGCATATCATATTAAAGAACATTTTAACAGCTTTCAAACAAGACCTTGTTTAGTTCTCTATCTCAAGATACAATTTATAGTAGAAACAATCTATTCTGCAAGTAATTTTTTTGCAAATTTCAATATCTCAAGGCAGGGGTAAATAATTAACTAACCATAATAAAATTCCATAAAAAAATAGGCATCATCATCTGAACACACATCATCAAAATCCTGAGTTTGGTTAAATTTGGTGATGGTCAAATTGTGACCTCAGTTGATTTCACATGGAATGACCCCACTCTGTATCTCATCTTGAGCTGTGCAGGTGTAGTTTTCCGAGAAATCTACTTAATGAGTGCTACGTGTGGAGTTGATATAACTGCTGCTCGTTCTGTTTGGTAATATTTTGACTGTGCTCTCTTTAAGTAACAGTGTTCTAAGAATGGTGGGCCAATAGTAAGTATATGATCAACCAAATCCTGCAATGGTCCGTCTTCCTGCACTTTTAATGGTCTTCCGTCACACTCCTTCCATACAAACCAATTCACATCCGATGAGTTCTCTGAAGAAGCACAAATTTCATTAAGTTTTGAAGGCATTAAATCTCTGCAAGTCTCACATTTGCCAAACCAACAATTTATTGTGTCATCCGTACATACGAAAGATTCTGGTAGGTCGTTAGTGTATTCTGGGAACTCTGGCACAAATTTGTGGAGAGCATTAACAGCGTTAATAAAGTTTTCGTGGTAACGACACAAACATACATGAGGGAGCTTGTTGCTCAACATTACATGCTGTGGCCTAAGTTCTGCAAACTTGCTCCTTCCAATGACTGTGCCATTTTCATGACAAAACATTGCATGAGCCTCTGCCAATGAAAACATAAGGTGTCGAATTTGTATTTTTGTCTTGTTTTTGTTTTCTCTGATAGTTACTACATCTTTCCGTCCAGGAGCCTGGCGGCTAATTTCATCATTTTCGTAATAGTGAATTACGGCATTCCTAGTATCAGGGTTTAAAGATTTTGCTGTGGAAGGTGCTGTACTGGTTGGCAAAGGCTGGACATAAGACTCAGATAACTTCTTAATGACAACTGTTTTCTTCCTTGGTGATTTTGGAAGTGCTCTTTTAACTCGAGCAGTGGCCTTCCCTAGACTAGATGATTTCTTAAACGGTGGAGAAGCAGTATTAGATGTTTCAGGAGTGTTTTGATTTGAAGTTTCTTTCAATTTTTTTCTGTACTTAGCTACTCCCTCCCTCCCTTGCTTTTTTCTTTCTAATTCCATTATTTTCTACTCACGCTTACCTAATGCCTGTTATTTTAGCTTCTTTCGTTCTCTGTATTTCTTAGTGGTCTCTCTGTGCTTTAGCTTGTACTCGTCATACTTGCCCTCATCCTTAAGTTTCTGCCTTTTCTTCCTCATATTTTCGGCTGCAGTTAAAGGCATTCTGAAAAAAAATCACAAAATAAAATTATAACCTTAATTTACAGGATAGGAACATAAAATGAATACAGGTGTAGCAATCAAAGTTACAGTCCTTTCCCCTTATGTAAATTAATTAAATATTAATGATTTATTATACCATATTGTAATATTCAGTACTGAGGTTAAGTATGCTCTTGGCATGCATGTAGACAAAGCACATAAGTTCACATTTTCAGCAATTTTCATTTAACATTTAATGTTAGTTAACAAAACAATCAGATTTCTTTAAATGTTTACATTATTATTTATATTAATACTGTAAAATGAAAATTTACAAATATACAAAAAAAAAGTCATACAATTGACATCAAGAACTTCATTGGTCACAAAAATTTGATTCACTTTCCAATCCAGTGTGTTTTTTTTTCCATGTACAACTGGGCACTGGTTTTTTTAATGTACATAAATGTCAAGCCAACTTTTCTGCAACCACATTACATTTTTTAAATTTACTTTTCAGCATTATAAGTGGCCAAACAGAGTAAATCCAGTTGTAATACTATATGATTTACTGTAAGACAAATATCCGAACAATTCATTTGAGTAAAATTAAATTTTAACATTCAAATAATTTGACAATATTGGTGGCCTATTTTTAATACCAAGTTATCTCCAAAAATCTAATAATTTTTTATGAGAGACAATTAAGTGTCTACATAATTCCTATTGGCTCAAGAGTATTATGTTTTTGCAAATAATAAATATGTTTAATTTAATTATCTGTAGTAATATTCCTATTTGTATTATATGATTGAGGTTACAAAAATAAAATACTGCTATCTCCTTTCGGATAAATTTTGAGATACATGGTATTAGAAATTTGTTAAGTAACAGAACTGATGCTCGCCACTGTTGCAGTTACTGGTACACGGCAATAAAAAAATAGCTGCCGACTTATTTATTTTGTATTATATACATTATAACTATAGTCAATCCACAGAAACATCAGAATTTTCTGAAGCGCTTCTTAAGTTCTACATTCAGTTTTCTACTATGCATTCTTCCATCACGTGTAGGCTACACAAAAACAATGTCATGTGACTTTCACATTTGAAATGCCTTATTTAAACTTTTTGTTATTGTTTCAATCATGTTTATTTTAATTTTATTTTTAAAGATTATTTAACCACTACTGTGATTTCAGTGAAAATTTGTTATAGTGTTATTTAACTAAAATGCTACTGTAACTCTACATCACAGCTAATTACTATTTAACAAAAAAGTACAAATTTGCAGGACTTACGTCTTTCAGCAATGCACCGCATGGCAGTAGCAACATGATGGCTAAAAACTTGGGCACAATAGCTGACTTTCATCTTTCTGATCTTGTCCTTCTTTACATGATGTTCACTCAACTTTGGGCATGATCGAAGTCGACTATCAGTACACAAATCCGCCTCATATAACTGCTCTACATGCTTCCACTTAGCAAACTTCTTTCTGTCATCTTCTATAAATTGAAGATCATATTTTAAAAGGTTATTGCGTATACCTTTCAAAAGATGTGGAGGATCGAACAAAGGTATGACCTCCATTCCATCAATGATGAATCCCTGGCTACGACACTCCAGTCCTCTCCAGAGAAATGATTCTCTTGTGTCTCTCTTCAAGCTGTTTATTGCTGAAACATTAGCTTGGCCCTGGTCACATACAGTCGCTACAATTTCTAGACCAGTTTCCTTCACTTCTCTAATAACATCCTTCAAAATCCTAGCTAATTCAGCTGCATTAACAGGACCTTCTGAAAATGTATAACATACTGGCTGTTTCCACCGCTTGGTGATACCACGAATCATGAAAACCAAGGCATGATCACAAATTTTTGGTTTCCTGTCATGTCCATTATCTTCGAAACCTATTACAATATCCAGAGCCTCGTCCCAATGAATCTGAGGAGACACTGCCATTTCATCAAACATAAGGATACAAATCTTTTCTGATGGTTTCAGCTTACTTACACTGCTTTTCAGACTGTTGAATACAACTTCATTAATTCCTGGCTGGAATGGCACCTTCTTTAACATATCAAGCAGTACTTTCTTTGAAGGTAAACTGAAAAACTTACGCAACAACCTATACCCTTTACCAGTGTTCTTATAAAGTGCCAAAGCTAAAACCTTATCTTCCTTAGTGAACCTCCTACCTTTTGGTTTGATGCCACTCGATCTTATCTGTGAAATTATAAATCTTCTTGCAACTGGATTCATTTTCACGTTGTTGAAAATTTCAGTGGATGAAAACTGTTGCAACTTTTTCACACTCCTCTGAAATGTCAGTTTTCTTTTGGAATGATACTTTACCATCCGCTTGATTTTCTTGACTACACCATACAATATTTTGGCCTTTGGTGTAAGGTCATCAATTTTTCTTACATTCACAGACTGCAGAAGTGGTCTGACACATGCCCGTTTTCTTGCATTTGTTTCCGTGATTTGTGATGGTTTTCTCTTTGCAATTCCAGTACTATTAGCCTGATCATAAATGTGATCAACAGTGTGTCCTGGAACAAAATTGAACACGAAAACTGTAAACAAAACAATGAGTAACATATAATACAGTTGAATAGTGCAGTTTATACAAGTGGTAGGCCTATAGGAAGAAATTTGTCAGCAGAGGATGCACAGTACATGCTTATATGAATGGTCCATTAATTGTAATAGTTTACATATTGAGAATTCTGGTGCCCCTGTATTCTTATTGGAAAAAATGTACGTATTTTATAAGTTATTCCCAACTTACAATCATCTACATAAAGAAACTACTGACCGAAATCATAACCGTTGAATGTTATAAAAATTGTATGAATGGACAGATTTGTTTCCAACTTGTGTAGAGTGTTACAAGCAATACAGATAACAAATTAGTACCGTATTTACTCATGTAATCTTCACCATCACATAATCTTAGCACCCATTGTTTGAGGTTATTGTAGTTCTATGTCGTCTCTGTCGACTCTGAACTGAACGCACCCTTGATGCGCATGTGCGTTGTCGTTGACCTTGGTCCCGTGGCTGGGTTACCAGTCTATGAACTCTGCACGACGCTAATGCGACTAACGTAACTGCTAATACGCCTCACTCTGCGACATACTGAAATTCCTATTTCAGGATTAATACTAACTACTTGGGTAGTATGAGGCCTATATGTGTTGTACTTATCTTGGGCAATATTATTATTACTACTCTGCAGTGTGCATTTAATGTCCTGGGCGCCAGAGGTACTACACTCAGTTATAGATTAACAGTAGTACCTCAAATTAATAGAAATAATTTTCTCATAAATACATAACAGAAAACTAGCATTAGATCTAAGACTACCAGAACAACACTCTATGAATGATTCTGTGAATTTTATCTCAGTCATGTAAATTATGAAACATCATACACATAAAATAACTTCTCACCAATTAACAAAAGATTTATCCATAACCTTAATCAATTATTTATCCATATTACAATTACCATGCTTGTTATTATACATCGGACTATAACATTTTGACTCTTTATCTGGTAGATATCTTATAAATTTAAAAAAAAAACAAGACTCAAACAGTTTTGCACTTTCAACAATTGGTAAAAAGCTAACCAAAACTCCAGTATATCCTTTCATATGTTGAGTTCAGTGTTCAAATTCTATGGGTGTGAATGTACATTACCGCAGCACATAAAATGCGTCATATTACCAAAATCACGTATCCTCCATTTAATTATTATTCCGGCTAAACTTCAGTCTCTGCAACGAGAAATCTGTGATCCCTACCACTGGATATTTTCAGGTGAAAGTAAGGAAGATAAATTGGTCTATGTGTTTGTCGGTGGCCTAATCAATTAATAATTTTCTCAGATCATGCGTTTTGTTAACACATTAAACACAATTTGTTTCAACATGAAAATTCCGTACAAGTTGTTCAAAGTCAAAGTTTTCAAAGCAAATCTTTCAACAAATATATTCTCATATTAATATCTCACTGTTACTATTTGTGAATTGCCTCAAATTACGGCAATAGCGTATTTATATGACGCTTACCTCCCAGCTGAGGATGTTTATTAGAATAAACTGGCCACGTCTGGAATATCTCCTCGATTTTCCAGAATGTCAAACAATAGAACCAGATTTTATGTTGCTTTTGGTGCCAAAACTCGTTGAAATCACTTTTAGTATATAAACGAGACAAATATCGGCAAAATCTACTACAAGTCGAATTAATTTGTCACCAGCCAAAATGATACATCGTGCCATTTTCGTAGCTTTCTGGCGTTCTCTCCTCTTTTTTTCTAAAATTTTTAAACAATTCCAAATCTATTGTTATTTTAAAACTTACAACACTTATTGTTACGATACAACAAAATTACTTACTTTCTAATGGCGATCTGCTTCACCAATAATTACATACATGTGTATAGGCGTTATACTTGGTTAACATTATAAAGGAAATGTGATTTACCACATGAAAATTCAATCAAAATAATATAAAATTACTAACCCTGCACAAATACTCTGAAATGCCAAAACATAAACACTCGGCTAAACGAAAATAAAATACTGAATACATGTTACCAACTTGATAATACTTAAATATTACTGTCCACAGAATAATCGATACTAGTTCATCGATATCGTTCTGAATTAAAGATGGCAGCACTCACAACGACCAGAATTTAAAATCTACATTACAGCAAGCCTGTCTGTACGTGCTACAAGTACATTATGAATTTGATATTTAATATTCTCCCATAATCGTAGCACCCTAACTTTTTGATGGTGTCTGAGGCACGATCGGACATAGGAACAGCTTTAAACACAATGGAACAGCCTGCTTTCATGTGGCGTGTGGTCCAGTATTCACCAAATTCTGGTACCTAGGCAGTGGCGTAGCGTGGGTGGGGCGGAGGGGGCGGCCCGCCCCGGGCGGCTGCCCGCGGGGGCGGGTCGCTGGTGAAGCGGGTTGAGATCTGATCTATGATTCATTCATTACATGTGTCAGACACACTATAATGTTCCATTTTTATCTAAAATTTTGCGCACCAACTATTTTTTAATATTTATTTAAAAGAAAAACTGCGAAATCACTGACAGAGCTCTTTATAACGTTTGTTTGTTTACATACGAACAGCAAAATCGCATCACGCCGCGCCGCCCGGCGCGCGCGTGCCGAGTTGAGCGGCACTCCTTATTATGTTAATTACTCATACAAAATCTTTTGTTTCACGCGTCGGCCCGTGTCGATGCCTCTCTTTCGCACTCATTGAATTTAGTACTACGCATTGTACTGTAAAGTTTGACCTTAACCCAGGGCAAACCAAACAACTTCCGCAAACCGGGACACAGTAAAACTCATATATTTCCCCGTACCGCGAGCGCAGGTAAACCCAAAAAAAATATTAAAACCCAAACTAATAGCAGGCTTAAAAAATACTAATAAGGTTGCGAACAGTGAGAGGAGGCAGCAAGTTAAAAAGACACAAAATTTATATGACAACATTTAATATATATATATATATATATATATATGGGTGATTCTACAATTATAGGATATTTCTGTATACCTAAAAATCAAAATGTCAAATACGTTTTAAAATTTCCAAAAAAATAATTTTAATACTTTAAGAGGTACATAATTATGACATGGTATCAGCAAAGCTTAAATATTTTTATATGTTTTTGTTTTCATTTTTGTATACTTTCACAACCATGTAAATGACATGTGGGCATGTTAATGACATTCATGAGCATGTGAATGATCAGATATACGGCATATACAAAATTAAATGCAATTTGATTGATTAATATAAAATGTTTTAATTATACTCTGAAACAAACTCTTGCTAGGATTACTTTGAAATTAAGCATAAGTTTTTTACACTTTCACAAATTTTAAATTTAGTTTAACACTTAGGGTCTTCGCAGTACTTCACTACAGAGTTTATCAATTTTTGATTTTTCAGGCACTTTGAATTTGGTTGATGATGCTGGAATAGGTGGTTTGATCATGCACAAAATTCCTTCTCTTGGGTGTAGTTCACAAAAGTATTTTTTCAGAACATCTGGTGCTGCTGCCAAGTTCAATATTTTGTGGCACTTCATGATCTATCTGCAAACTTTCTTCCCTTGAATGGTGAGAGACAGTGTCTAAATCACTTTCTGGAGGTGAATCTTGAAACATTTCTTGCAAACCTTGTTTTTTCTTTCTGTATGCAGCTGTTTCTTTTCCAGTTTTTGCATTTGTTCCTCAGCTCTCTATGAGACATGTCCTTTACTAAGTTACCTACACCTTTTTCTTTGTTTTTTATGTACCCCTGCTTCTCTTTTAATTTATGTTGTTCATTTTTTGTGGATCTTCCCTCAACTTCTTTCTTCTCTCCCTTTCTTTCAATTTTCTTCTTTTTTTTTCTGTGAGCTTTTTTTTAGGCATGTTTTCCAAGTCCTGAAAAAAAGTTTAGTTTAGTGTATTGCATCCAATATAAAGTACATGAGTGATAGGACAAGGAAGAATTGATTACAAATTTTTTTTTATGATTAACAATGAACAAAATTATTTTTATTTGCACAGGTAAATAAAATGGCATTTGTAATCAGTTGTCATAAGAGGAATGTTTACTCATTATTTGTAAATTAAAATACTGTTCACTTTTAATTTTATATACCTGTACACATAAAATCTTAAAATTGATATAAAACTGAAATAAGGCATTACATCCTTGACTCACCAACACATGCACACACACACAAAGCCATTTTTACACTTTATAGTACATAATAGTAGGCTACAATTGTGAAAATGTCATTCGCATAGCTTATAAGTCATTCACATGCCCAAATTTGAGGCATGTGGGTGACAGCAAACCAGCCATGTGAATGACAAAATGGTTGTTTAATGCTTCTACACAAGCCAGTTTATAAGGCAACTATGTAAAAATTTGGCCAAATGCCTTCAACTGGAAGGTTTACCCAGAAGTATTATCCAAATTCAGTTATATTTCATATTTAGCTATTAAAATAAACCATGTTAATGATAGTAAATAAAAGCTCTCACCTTCAAAATGGATTAAAGTTGGTAGTTAAACACACAGTTCTTGAAATACAGTCAGCAACAACTTGCGCTAGTTAAGAAGAGACATCCATGTTGGTTTTCAGGCAGTGTAACCAGACATAACAAATTTCCTTTCTTAGTAAAAAAAAAATTTTTTTTCAGACATGTTAATGACCAAAAATCCCTAGGACAATCACTATATTAATTTTAAAATAGTTTTTTGCCCTTTAATAGTTTGTTTGGTTAATATTTTCTTTATAGCATAATTTTAAATGAAAATAAATAATAATATTAACAGAAAACAGATAATTTCCAGTAGAAATCTGTGAGAATGTGAAAAGATACGTGAATGGGACAGGACACGTGAATGACATTTTAGGAATTTAAATTAATTTTTTTTAATAAAGAAATATATTTTGGAGAATTAAATTTTTGAAAAAGTCAGTATAAACTAAAACCTAACTGTGGGGGAAAACCAATATTATAACATTGTGTAATGGAGGCTCAAATTACTTTAAGACATGAATATTCCCATATTTGTAGAATCACCCATATATATATATCATAAAATCGTTTCATCACAAATCGGTGCATCCATCATAAAATACATAACCTATTACTACTTATAAAAAATAGCTATATAATAATACTAAAAAAATACTTTAACAATTCCCCCGAAAAATTATAATTATACGTACCTACACATACTTCCAGACCAAACAAAGAACTGTTTGTAGAACTATTCGCAGCATTTTCATCTGCTGTGGGAACAGGATCTGTTTGAAAATTACAACTTTTCAGACATTGTCATTCTTAAATTTATTTTTAAACCACAAAAAATAGGAGTAATATTACAATTTAGTGACTACGGCTAAATTTGAAACAAGGAGATACCCAGTTACACTAAGTAAAGTTAGCCATCCATTTTACATTATTATTGCAAAAATAGGGCCAAATGCATTATTAAAAATAATTAAGTTATCTGTAAAAAATTATTATAGTTTCAGTAAAACAAATCTGTCATGACTATATACACATATGCTATTTGTGGACATGTAAATGTGGACATTTAATGTACACAACATATTTTGTTTCATAATGAAGTAATTATCTAGTTGAGTTCCTATTCGTTCCTCTTCCTTAAAAAAAGATAAATAAAAAAAAATAAAAGAAATGAAAACAATATTATTTAGGGCTACAAGATTTTCTTTATTCAATCCAACTGGCAGAGATTATAAATTCCAAATCGTTTAGAAGAAATCACTGTTTGTACACAACTAACAGCCTATAACGATGTTAGCTACATAATAAACACTTAAAAAAATTGTGGATGGTTGGTTAAGTTAAGTTGTTTAATACATAAATGACTCTAGAGCCTTAATTGTCTATGCCTCGTTTTACTCATTACATTACACTGGTAAATCCTGACTTAAATCAATTTGGATGAACAAATCAATAGCTTCAATTTGTATTACACTTGTGAGGTATGCAATTATCTCATGCTGTAAATGATGGTCAGGTTTAAAATGATTTGCAATGTTATAGTAGGCCTTAAAGATACAACAAAAAATTATGGATAACTTAAATGTAGAGAATAACAACCAGCATTATTTTGCTTTGGAATCAACGTGAGTGGTGTAATGTTAAACCACGAATTGCATTATGTATTATAACATATTCCATCTGACGTGGGCATGGTTATTTGGTGGGCCCTATTATACCTATTTTGGCTTGACAAACTGATTTCCCATATTATTACATACCATTTTAAGACACTAAATTACAGTTGACTCATGGGCTTCAAGTAGATAGCAGCACGCACATGCACTTAAGTTATCTAAAGTATGTATGGTTAAGGTATGCCATGTTTGTTATACTGAATGGGCTAGCATACAGTCTTAACTATCCGTTGCATTAATGTGGGAATGGACAAGTGGCCCTATAACATGGATTCTTATATATTCACACCAAAATGAGTTATTGGTCATAAAAATAAAAATTTATTCATTCACAGTATCCAACTACTGAAGACACGAATATTCATAATATTGTGATTTCCTGGTAACAAAGTGAATGAGTTTATTGGACTGTTTTAAGTCAGGGGATATCTTAGGGTGTATGTGTATATATATAAATATGATGTAAACAAAATCCTTACCTGGCAATCCCAAAGTTGGTACAGAATTTGCGTTCAACTTTTTTGTGCCGGGACTAAAACAATCTTCAGCAACATGATTGTTACAAACTTTGTATAACGAATAGATTTTCTCGTTTGTTGTCCCAACGAACTTCGGTGACGCTATCTTACTTTTCCATAATTCAAAACGTGCTGAACTGCAATCAGACGGAAACCTATGCCTAATAGATGTCCGGTCCTCACATCCTGGTACGCAGCAATTTCTACTGTAGTACACCATTTCGCCTAACAGAAAATATGTATATCGCAATAAAAACGCAAACAAACGTTGACTTAACCTAACTCACTCCACAGCATGATAAAAAGTCACCATTTGCAAAAACATATGCCCGCACAGAGCGTGGCAAAAAAACGACACCAGCGCTCCTGGGTAGTGGGTCACAAACTATTTTGTCGGTCCATCGTGCCCCATAAGAGATATCAGGTCATGATCTGAATTTCCAAACATTTCTGCTGAAACGTTTGTAAATTTTTATTACTAAAAATAAACAATCTTTTGAAAGTAGTTGTTTTAGTTAAACAGAATTGTTTCCGATAAATTTCTGAAATGAATTATATGTTAACACGCGATTATTTGAAGTGTTTAAATATTTTGTGTAAGAAAATCTCACCATAAAATGTGGAAATTTTGATATGCTAAAACATGCACAGAATGATCTTAGTCAAGAACCGAAAATTTATTTTCTCTTTACGGTTGTGAAGAACTGCAAGACTGGTTGGATTTATTCTTTTCACCAAGTGAGATAATTAAGTTCTAGGTAATATATTAAAACTTAAGCATCTCTGACATTTTATTTTAATGTGGTGCATATTTGTTTCTTGTCATTTCCATCATAATGAGATAATAAAGTTTCATTTTTACATTTTCCCCTTTTTATTTTTTTTTCGCCCAGGTCCCTTGAAATATGTATCAACGAGGTTATATTGTCATTTTATTTGGATCATTATTTAGTTGTGCTTGAAAATAAAATTCTTAACCTAAATGTACAAACCTCTTTTTTTACAATTAATTAATTGAGTTGATAATGTAAGGTATCTAAAGTTGGTTAAGTTATAACATTATTTACAAAATACGTCAAAAGACATCTTTGATTATTGGCAGTGTTTGAACACATGTTTCGTCTAACTATATGCAAGGTTAAAAGGCCAAATTGTGCGAGAAATTCAAGGTAGCATAACTTGATGGTAATGAACATACTTTTTAACATTATATAAGCTGTATATAATGTTAATTTCTGCACAGAAAATGAAACACAATGCAATTATATTTTTAAAATCATAAACAACCCTTTTTTTCTGAGTATATTACTCTGTTGAACATTGTCAGCTAAAAATTAAGGAATCGGAATCGGATTCGAAGAATCGACCCTTCAATTTAAGAATCGAAAATGGAATCGGAATCGGTATATTTTAGGAATCGGCCCAACACTAGTTATTTCCTCTAACCAAATGTTTCGTATATTTTATCTGCAGATAGCATGTATTCCCTGCATTTACACAATAATTCATTCTACATTGCCATGCAGCAGAATTAGTATTAGAATAACAAGGAACACCCAGTCCAGTGTCAACTAATGTCTAATATTTTTCACTTTACACAAAAGTGGTATACAGTCAATGACACGTTAGCGTATGGTATATAACTTCAAAATCAAGCATCTAAGCAAGGCAAAGGTGATATTTTTGGATTCAGTGATGAAGATACTATAGTGCAGGCATGCCGTTTTTACGGATATTATCCGTTTTCACGGATATTTGAAGCTTAAAACGGACTAACGGATAAACGGCGACATTCACGGATATTTACGACGCTTCGCCGATATTTTCATATTTGAATTTCGTTCGCGTAAATATTTACATTCAACTACCTATTTGAAGTTGTCAAACCATACAAGCATCCAACAGTAAAGCAAACACACACATTACGTGTAGCGCCATGGAACTTCCAATCGTTTAACCACAAACCAAAAACATTTACTCCCACATATAGTTTCATGAAGTACAATATCTATGATTTCGGGGGAAATGTTTTTTGTTTGTTGAGTTAAACGCTAAGAAGTGTCATGGAGTCAGTAAACATTGGTATTTTTTGCCATTACAATGTTTTAGGTGCGGCATTTGTTTACAAACTTCTTATGTGATTTAAGTAGTAGTTTTGGTCTTAGCTGATTGTGATGGAGAAAAAACGAAAGGCTTCGCCGGACAGGTCACTTTATAAACAGCGTTATAATAGTAAATAATGGGAGCAAGAATTGAAATGGTTGAGGCGTGGCAAAACGGAATTTTGCGCCGTTTGTTTGACTTGCAACTCGGAACTGAACGTGACAAAGGGCGGCTTGAAGACGCAAGTTCATGCGAAAAACCAATGAGCTGCTGATCAGAGTTGTTCTTTGACGAGTTTTGTAACCAAACCAAACAAAATAATTGATGCGGAACTTTTATGGGCGAACTTCGTTTGTGAAAACAATTTATCTGTGGAACTCAGTAATAATTTCACCTGCAGATTATGTTACCTATGCAATGAAAACACAATTTTTCACACTGATGATTGATGAATCAACTGCTGTTACAGTCACTAGGCAGGTTGTAGTGCTAGCAAGGTTCTTTCCATCAGAGATTGTTGAAACTCCTCTGTACAAAGTAATGGCTTTGAGTGGTGCTGCAACTGGAGAAAATCTGCTGTGGAAAGGGTTTTCAGCAATCTCAAGATGGTTAAAACTGTTCACAGATCGTCAATGGAATCACCAATGTTAAATGCGCTGTTGCATTGCAGAATGAGAACATCTGCAGGTCTGGCTTTCAAGCCCACTGACGAGATGCAGAAAAGATCACAAAACATGAAAAAGTAGCTAGTTAATGATGTGAAGTACATTTGTTTTTTTAAACTTGTAAATAACTTCAGTTGTATGGATGTATTTATAGTTTGTAAATAGGAAAAGCACCAAAGCCTTTACTGAAGAGAAATTTTTAAATTAATTTTCATTTTATTGTGATACCAACTATTAGTTTTGTAATGTAAGTGGCAAATCTTAAATTTTTTTTTACATTAATTTTTTTTTTTTAAACATATGTTTTGGAATGCAATGTATATTTAAAATTACCGCAAAAAATACATTATGTCAATTACGGCTATAAATTTTACAGGATTTTTAAATGCTGTAAAGAGGATTTAGGAACCTTAATTTGGTGGCAGGCCTGGCATAAAGTGTCACAGTATGAAATTAATGGGCAAAATTGTTTTCCACTGCTTTGTAAACTTGCAAAGGCAATGCTTATTCTTCCACACAGCAATGCTGGGGTGGAAAGGATATTTAGTAAGCTCAACCTTATCAAGACAGCGCACAGGTCATGTCTTGAATCGCCAATGCTAAATGCTTTGTAGCATATCTCTTCTAGGAAGAATATGGCAGAATTCCAGCCAACAGAAGAAATGAGGAATAGGGCAAAACATCTGAAAAAGTGATATTTAAATACTGCCAGTGGTGAAGTGTAGGCTACGTGTGTGTGTGTGTAAATACTTGTATAAAGTGTTAAAAATTGAATTGTTTTGATTGAAGTATAGTTACGTACATTATGATCAAGTAATTTTCATAAAAATTTCATATTTTTTTGTATTTTTTAATGTACAGGATTTTACAGGATATTTTATATTGAAAACAAGTATATTACAGGATATTTCACATTTCAATCAAGGATATTGTTTTCAAAGTGGTGGCAGCCCTGCTATAGTGTATAGGGGTCAGATACATTTTCGAAAATTTCGACCTGTTTTGTACTTGCCGCCTTTAAGGTGCTATGAATATGAGTCAAAGCAGCAGGTAACATGAATTGCTGAAGCTGCAGCATCAGCATCCAAGCTGGGGCCGAATGATCAGAAACCTACAGCCCACGTTATCAAATAAAGACACTTAGAACGCCTAGAACAAACATACTTCTTGTAGAATTATTTGCTTATCGTTGACATGCAGCGGTCACCCGCATCTCGTAGGCGATATACCGCTTTGCCACGTTTGCATAATGTATAAGCATGACGCAGGATTGCAGCGCAGCATTCATAGCGGGCACTCACAAGACCCACTACTCCTAGAATTGAAGTAATTTTTTCAACAGGAGTACTAAAGGGTGATGATACTTATAAGCGCAGAGTGCACCTAAACATAGGCTGATGTGGTCTTAGCATTTGTTTTTACGCAAGTTAAATTTTCCATGTCGCTCGCTGATCACAAATTCGCCCGATTATCGAACGGTTATTTAATTAGAGAAAACCGAATCAATTTTGTTTATATCTTCTGTTTTATCAGTATTCGGTCAAGAATCGCATGCTAGTTGTTTTACCCTACTAGAACTGCATCCGATGTGCATCGTTGTCGTTGTTAAGACACGCTCTTATCACGCACACAATGCCGTATGTGCTTAATAGATATGTTTTACCTGTATAGTATATAAAGGTACAAACTTTTGAACGGGTTTTCACGATGAGTGTCCAGCATTCCTATTATGGGCTGGCTAGCTAAGACAATGCATCCAGTGTAGCAATTAAACGTTGTTAACATTGTACCAAATTGGTAGCGTAAATTAGATTGTAGGTATGATACGATCTATTGTGACTATGTGGACACGTGGCAGAGTCCCGGGCCCCAGTATGGGAGCGTAGAATGAATTGTAAATCATCTATTTTCATAACAAATGAAAGTTTGACCGACGTGGTCCAGGAATATTTTATTATTCAATTGTTTATTTTACGGATGATTCGATTACCGGGCCAACAGATAACTTGCGGCCAAGGTTGTGGGATTCCCAATTTATATTTTTATCCCCAAATTATTTCGTTTATTCGGAATGATAAACTACTGGAGTGGTATATAAATAAATTTTCGGGCAGTCGGTGGTTAGACACTACACGGTCAACGTTCACGAAGGAACATCACCTAGTTGCAGAAGCCCCGTGATATCCGGAACTCAACATGCTATCCCAAGAAGACCACGACAGAACACTTACTTTCCCGGTGGACACTTTCACGATCCGCGGGCCTGCTATACTTGATGGAGCCCCGTTCAGCGTGTCCGAATATATGCATTTGGACACTGCATATCGATAGTTTCTTGCGTCGATGGGAAACCTGGACTTGACTTTCCTGAACGGGAAGGCATGCCGCGTCTGCTACAGCTTCGATGCAACGAGGCCTGAAGAAGATTGCCTGCTGATAAATTGGGACTGGCTCATGCCTTTATTTTGGGAGCCGCCGCCAGGTGAGAAAGATTTTGTGAGGTTGCCCATGATACTAGAGTTCGTCGAGAAGAAGGTTCGCTTCCAAAAGTGCAAGGCGGTAGCCGCCGACACCTGCTCGTGCGGCAGGAAGCCCAACGAAGTGGTATCACCTGGATGTGAGTGCAAGAACCAACTCCACTGGCATCATTTCTGTACCGGGCACGTCTGCGTGGTTGACTAATTATATGATACCGACGATTCTTCTTAAAGAATCGGGTGAACGTATGGACACACAATGTGTTGCTTGACTCTGCTCGCAACATCAGTGGTTCCGGCTATGGTGCAGCTGAATCTAAAAAGTCTTAATAGTTCTGAATAGTGCAGCATGTAGTGTTCTTTAGATTGAAATAAATGGTTCTATTTAATATGTTTACTTTTATTTCTTTTATCCCTATTGATGTATGATGATGGAGAGTTGTGCAGGTAAGGTACTGTGAGACGAGCTACTAGCCGCTGCATAGCACGTTACATCACTTACAGTTGTGTTGCAAGGCGTGATGATTAGAGTTATGTGCACATGAGATGCAAAGCACCTTTATCACAAACTATGCTTAGGAATAATGTGCTTATCATACGTCTTGAACAAGGTCTGAGTGTGCTTCACTTCTGAGTACGTGTACGTGCGACATTCAGGTACGGAGCATATCATATGAGACGTCTGAATAAGGTTTTTCACAATTTGATGCATCTACAGATAACCCGCAAACAGTATTACACCCAAGACTGGCTGCAATTAGCATTCTACCTGTAACTCCATATGGATATAGATTGTCCGATAATACGTAGCACCACATGGCACACTATCGTTTGAATATTAAATAATCCATGTGTCATTACTCATTAGATAGGTAGTATGAGATGACAACAGAAGTGTTATGAAAATTTTATTATTGGCTATCGTACGAAAGTAGGTAGCTCTTGGCGTATCACGATGACCTACGGTCAATTGGCACTATCTTCAAATGTTCAAGAAAAACCGATGCTATATTTATTCAATGATATGTGTCCATTTTTGATTTAATGGATCTTCAGTCCAAAATCACTTTCGGTTACTGTACGATACGGACGTGCCTACTTCTTTGCTGTCTTTATTGAGCTGCAAAAAGATAAACATAAAACAATGTCCGCGCCGGCAGAAACAAGCCAGTCCACACAAGTGCTCCAGCTTGAAGAGTTAAACGTGAAGACTTTTGAAGCTACATTCTACAATGGAAAACGGCTGACCATCAAGTACCTTTTATATCCCAAAATAATGGGCGAAGAATGTCTGCGAGTGGGCCGCAACAGCTTGTTATTTCTGTTCGGAAGTATTATACCTCCTGGTATACCCCAATTCACCTATACCTCGAAGCTCTTCAGTTTCGTCGCGCTCATACATATGGATGACTGTGCAGATGGTGTCTACTCTTCTTGCTCCTGTCGGTTCAATATCGTACCGTGTCAAGAGTATTTCGACTGCCGTTGTCCAGATAAGCACTGGCAAGATGCAGTACAACATCTTAGTGGATAGAACTAGTGCAATATGTTATTATCATTACTAAGCTAACTACCTGAATGTCTAGTATCATGAAGGTAACCGGTGTGTCGTGACATTTGTAAGGAAGTACACGCAAGCTTGGCCATCGTTGCTGAACTTACATGCACTTTGAAATGAAATAAATATGTATGAGGAACAAGTTTTTTATTTTTAAGAACAAATACTTTTACCAATTATCACATACATACGACTAAATTATCACATTTGAATAAGATAAATTACTTTGACTGGTTATGTGTTCTGCGTCCAGATGCCTGCTCGCACAAAGCTACTACATACTTCATGAAGTTCTCCTCAAGTTGCCGCTGCTCCTCCCACTGACGCTTCCTCTTTTCAACCTCCTCTTTTTGTGTTTTCCACGGTTCTAGTAGCTCCTGCCGAAGTCTACCCTCGGAGACCCGACGACCGGCTTCTCGAGAGTTTCCACTATTGTTTCCCGACATAGTGATTATATCGAGTTTTCAAATTCTCACAGTTTTTTCTTGAGCTGCGATTTATATCTATCAGTCTTAATTTCTTGCTTATTTTACTGAAAGGTTTCATTTTCATTTATTTCGATAAAACATTGTATTTTTTTTTTTACTATTTTCTGGCTAACACACTCCTGAAGACTATTTTTTCTTGGTCAGTGGTGAAATTTGAAAAATTGTCAATAAGTTGTTGAGCAATAACTTCACTGAAAATAGTTTCTTTTTTGCCTGCACTTACTGTTCTTACAAGTGAATATACTTTAGTGTTGGTTGAGCTAATTGGTGGTTTTTTGATCCGTTGTATTTGTTTTTTTGTAGCGTTGGATTTCAGACCTAAGTTGAGCTATTTCCACCGCTTGTTTTCTTATCAGGTTTCTTGCTTTTCTTGGTCGAGTTGACTTTAGCTGTGCTGCCTGCGCACGCCTGTTTATATTTTGAGGGGGCGGTGGGCCTTCATTATCCGAACATGGTGGTGTTACAGAAGCATTACTTATATCTTGGAGTGCTAAATGACGTCTACGAATTTTTGCTTTTTCTCTCCATACTTTTCTAGCCTTCCGCTGCTCTCTGGGTGTCGTTTGCTTCACTGTCTTATTAGTTGCTTTGTCTTCTTTTCATATCTTTGCCTTTCCTTAACTCTTTGTTGGGCCTACTTATCCGGGTCATTTTTAATTCTTTGGTATCGTAATCGTTCTGCTATCCTTTTTTTTTTTCAAGCTGTTCCTTGCACATCATTTTCTTTCGAGATGCCATTTTTCTGTACAAAAACATCATATTATGTTGTAAAACTAAGATAGACATAACGCCAAGTAATGGGTCAGAGAAAACTGTAGAAGTATTAATGAAAACACGTACAAATGTATCTCCCCTGGACATTAAGTATCTCCCCTGCCATCAAAAGAGCCAGGGGGAATACGCCAGGGGAGATACATTTTCGATAAAAAATCTAAAATAGCAGTAAAATCGTTTCTCGTATGCAATTCACAAACAAACGTAATAATGTATGCACTATTCATATTGAATATTTAAGTATATATTAGTATTTTAACAAATAATTGCAAAATAAAACTTACCAGTGGAAAGACTGCATTCACTCACCACTTCTGCACCCAGCGAGTGGTGTGACTGAAATGGCTGCGCAGTTGGCTTATGCATCGCTTGCTGCTAACTTCATTGTAACAACTTCCACAGACTAGCATAGCAAAACTGATTTTTAAACGAAAACAAAAAGCTAGGGGACGAGACACGAAACATGGAGGACAAATTTCGGCGTTAATATTTTTTTTATGAAAAATTGGAATATAAACAATTGTACTTGTAAGATACTGTTACTAAAATGTCTTTTTTTTAATAAAATTAACGATGTTAAAGTAATTATGGAATTTTAATTTATTCATAATTACTTATGGTTGGGGGACAGACCAGGGGGGAGAAATTTTTCTTATATTAGAGCTTATTGTGACTAAATTACGTACATTTCTGTAATAAATTTAAGTGACACGTCGAAAACCTTTTTTAAAAGTGATAAATAGGTTATTTATGAAGTTAATATATAAAAAAAGATTTTTTTGTCCTTGCCATCGAAAGTACTTCTTAACTTAGAATGACTCATATATAGCATATTGGAAAAATATTAACTCATATACACTTTACTAAAATATACTTACTTCCTGGCAAATGAGATGTGCCTGAAGAGAAAATTCCAAAATGCTGACAGTTTTGGCCTGGTTTGCATTCTTCACAACTTAGAGTTCTGTAGTTATTTTAGTTTCAGGGTTTCAAAGTGCAGCTGTGACCTGGTGAACTTTCATAGTATTTTTTACAGCTCTTAGTTCCTCAGCAGTTGACAAAAATTAATCAATTTTCAAGACACTGTCTTCCTCAACAATCCATAATTTGATGTTAGGACAATGTTCTTTCAAAACATCGTGAAGAATATTGATGTTGTTAACATAATGTCCTGAAGAAACAGTTATCTGCTGTCTGTTTGAGACAGCTACCTACCCCATTAGGAGAACCTTTCACATGGCCAGCTTCAGAGAAGTTCCAAATTACACTTTTTATTCTGGGAAACTTCACTTTCAGGTATTCTCCAAGTAGGTGAAAGTTCTTCTTGTTTCTATACTAAGTTGATGGTGAATCAGACATGAAATGGAGGACTGTAACTCTTTCATCACTTCTTCTAAAATAGGCTCATGATGGGCCCAAATTACAGAAGGGTCATGGCGAGTGCATTCTGACAACGTACAGAAAGAAACTGGTTTCACACTAGCATTCTCATCAACCCTACGGTATCATACTCATGTATGAAGTGTAATCTGTTTCCTCGAAGATCCCAAATGCATTGACTGCACTTCTTCACCATATTTCAATGCATAGTTTTCGCTGGTCTATATGAAGTAACATTTCTGCACAGCTTAGATTTTTCTTTATCTTTCTTAAGTACTGGTACTGTCGAATATTTGCAATGTGTATTATGAATTTCATAATTACATTTTCAAGCTCTTCAATGGCTCCTCCAATAGTGGTTGATATTACATCCTTTTTCATGGTCTGCATAATTTGTTGTATCCCTTTAACAATACATTGTTCTTTATGTAATATCCATTTGTGATAGGTGAATGAATCATCTATGATGATGTCGTCGTAAGTGATGATCTTTTCTTTGCAGTTATTGCATTATCTCAAAAGGCATGCTTCTTGATTTTTCTCATAACACAAAGTTTCAAGCCAATTCTTCTGAGGTCTGTGAATTGATCACTTTGCTTTTGTACAGTTTTCCAACAAGCATTTCCATGTTGTGATTCAGTCTACACAAACATTTATCTCTGGCTTGGAGAGTTGGTTTAATAACCCAAAAAGGACACAGTTTACAGAAACCGGAGTAACTAATCTGTATATCAGGGTTCTGTTTCACAAACCGTTCATGCAGCTCTTTCATTGTGGTGTTAAGATACCTCTTTTGATTTTTAATTTTATTTTTGGTGATTAAATCTTTCTTCACTGGGCTGAGCGTGGTATTTTCATCGTCATTAAGAAAATTGTCAACTTTATCTTTGATTTCCTGCTTCACCTTATTTATCTTATGGGAAATTGCATTGCAAATTTGAAACGGCAATGCACTCTGCATCCTATACGTTTTAACTATCTTTACGCTAAGAGACTTCTTCAAGATTCTTTTGGTCTTCCAAGATTTCACCGATTTAAGTGTTGCTTCCATTTGATTCTTAAGGACTTTTTTAAAGAGTTCTCTTCTTTTATCACTATCAACACTTCTACCTTGAAGAAAATGGTTAACCTTAGTGTTGGAAGTCAAATATTTTTTGGTAGCTTGTGTTTTGTTTCTCTTCTTTTGTTGAAATTTTTTCTTCAGCCGTGCATAACTTTTCCTATACTTTTCTGCCAACTTTTTACATGTTTTAACATCCCTCTTTAACTTTTTAATTTCTCTACATTTTCCTGCATCATTACACCGCCTCCTTTTCCTAGTTGCAGCAGCCCTTCCATCACATTTTGCTGATGTACCACATGATGAATCACATAACTTAACTGTCGCAGACATTTCACTCGTAGAAGCTCGATTACTGCTTTCAGAACTTTTATTACTAGTGTTTGCATTTGCTGTTATATTTCCAGGTATAGTTTCAGACAATTATACGACTTCTCATGAAATTATTTCTGAATTTATATTTTGAACAAAATCTTCAGTTATATCATCAGGATCACTATCAGGGGGTGAGTTGTTAAGCATAAACTTGTTTGTCTTTTCGTGAGTTTTTATGCTAAGTCTGTGTTTACTTTGTCGCTCTCTCCACATTTGTCTTGTAGCTCTTTGGTCTCTCATTGATTGTTGTGCAATTAGCTTAACTGTTCCCTTGTTTTTCATTGATTCATACTTTGTTTTCCATTTTTTCTTCTCATTTTCCAATTTTTGTGGGTCACTTATTATACTTTCATATCTTTTCCGTTCTGCATCCCTCTATTTTTTTAATCTCTCCTCTTTAGACTGTTTGCTTTTCTCCTTTTTTGCCATTTTCAGGACAGAATCTGAAAGGAAGAACTGTAACCAATCAAAAATCGATGGTTTTATTGAATTTCAAACTTAATTTAGTTTTTTAATTTGTATTATCAATATCTTTCACAAAACACAAAAATTTCAGTAATAAAACAAAAAAATATGTTTTAGGAAATACTTAGGCCTATGTTCATTTAGTTTATGTATCGGAAGTTGGCATGCCATGTTACCAATGTTTATTTACATTTGGGTATAAATTACCGAGCAGCCACTGATTAAAATAACCTGACTGTACACAAAAAAAAATACTTGACTTTGAAACAACATGCATGAGATGTGCTAGAATGAAGTTGTGTGATGTGCCACAACACGCTATTGGAACAGTGCACGATCACATTGTGTGCTATGAAGAATCAACACCATAAATGTTGGCATTTTATACCGTGATCTGATTCTAACTTCATACTAAAATCTTTATGAATGGTAGTTAAGTTGCATACATAGATGATAAGTAAGCAAGCATTAGTTATTTCTCTGAAAAGTACTTCTAACATAATGCAAGATAAATGCCACTCTTCTGGTTGTCCAGTCACTCTCCTGGCACAAAAATGCCAGGAGTGTGACAAATGTTTCAGGAGTGTGACATTGTAATGTATTATGTCAACTAACCAGTCACAATACCCAAGTTGAGATTAGAAACTTTTGCCAGGTGTTGACATCACTTAATGTCATTGTATGACTGGTATTTCAGAAATATTTATTTATTTTAAATTTGAGATATATTGGCCAGGAGAATGACAGTAAAACATGTTACTTACCTAAGTTTTAACTATTAATTCACTGTAGGAAAACAAGAGGCAAAAAATAACACACGTGAACCACAGTATTATTCCAACTTTAAGAGGGAAAAACTAGGCTGTCCACATAACAGACCAAAATTCCCTTACATTTCCCTACAAATAATTGAAATTTCCTGCACCAGGAGAGTGACTTTAAACACTGGACATATTTTAAAGTGTTCCAAGGAAGTTTTATAACCAAAAATGATTAATTATATATATTTTTTTTGCTTCTAGGTATACATGATTTTAAATGAATAATGAATGAACATGCATAATGTCATTGATAAATGTTTATCTAATTAAGCTGATATTTACTTACAATTGTCAAACAGATAATACCGTATGGAAATATTATGTAGTTATACTCTACTGTTAGCCAGATTAGAACATATTAATTACAGAATACTACGTATGGAATTACATGTTTCACCGAATACTAATTTGTTACAATGCAGTACTGTAGCTCAGCAGACAGTACTGTTTCCCGTACTTCAGAGCTCAAAAATCGCATGGTATAGGGGCTACAGAAGTCTTGGGAATCAACATTGCTATTGGTAAGCAGTAATGGTAATCTGGTGGCTACAAAAGGAACTACATGAACAAACTTCAGCTTTTGGTTGCTAGATTGCAGTGGCTGTCCTTACTAGTGAATTCATCTACTTCCATAATATTCTGCTAGGCTTTCATTAGGTGAACAGTGATTTTTTTGACTGTTTGGTGGTATCATTGTAGGTAGCTTATTTCACTGCTACTTGTAGAAACTGGTCGCAGGTATACCTGTGGAATTTTGATATCAGTAAAAAGTAACAGGTCTTGATTTCACTGCCGACCAGTGGCCTAGTATAGTGTACCCTGATCATTTCTATTACCTATCCCATCTGTAAACTATATACACTTCAAATGGTTTTCCTCAAGGGCTCCATCCATATACGACCAGACAGACATGAACCTTTCCCCTTGTTGCACCCTAGACCACCTGAGCTAGTTCAAAATATTCAGTCTGGAATGGACATTCATAAATACTTGCATAAATCTTTTGGGCACCGAAAATACATGTAAGTTCCACATAAGTGTTACTGTGGATGACTGAATGCAGGAATAATTTCTCTCGGACACAGACTAATATTAACGTATTTTTATTAATATGATGTCGCCAGGGGTTGTAGAGGCGTTAGCGAGACGTTAAATAAGAAGGGTGCCACCATGTCTAGGTGGGCACGGACCCAGATGAGACTCTTAACTGAGGGCGTGACGTCGCCCGTGTGTGGAAATTACTCGACCCCCGTGCACGGCCTACAGAATAATTGACCTGGGCCCGCTCTCAGCGACGAGCACATATGTATTAACGCCGTGGGCTCTTATGGCATCCTACACACCAACCTGGAGTGCAAGGGAAAAGAGACAAGTTCGATAACACTGTGATTTATTGCAGACTACACGGTACAATTCCAGCTTGAGCGCGTTACATAAAGAACTTAAAATACGTTGAAACTGTTTAAAAGCTTTGCAGCGCGATCGGTTTATGGGCTGTCCGGCCACCACGTGGTCGGACGTTACGTTCGTAGTGATTTCTGAACTCCTTACGGATTACAAGTTTATTAATGAAACAGCCGACCCCCGAAGTAGGCTCCGATGCTAGCGAAAACGATTAAGAATAATTACACAGAAAATAATTACAAGGTCAGTATAGCGAAGTTGAAGTCCTCGGAATGCAGAGCGCGTCCTACCTCTGGTGGTGTTGCGAAACGACTGGGGTGAGCGATGGCCGCCGGGGTGGCAGGACAATAGTGTTGCGCGCCAAGACGGATAGTATCGTTATTCCGAACTGTATCGCGCCGTTGCATATTTAATAAAACCAATTAAGTCACCAAACACCCTTTTACATTTTACCCTGGCGGTTCATGAACCGCAACTACATAATAATTAAGTTAAACAAGAAAGAATTAAATAAAGTTACAGTAACTGGATGGCCTTAGGCAATTCTGAGTCTGTAGCGGCCCTTTAGCATTTCTGCCGAAAGGAAAACAAATGAAATAAAGTATTATCCCCTGAAACTGACATACACAACACTAAGAATAATTAAAAAAATACAATAATGATAATTAAATATAAATTAGGAGGGAACAATGCACTGGCTCGACACTGCCTCTTGCCGGGCGTTCACACCCACACACGTACAAAAGTACATATAAATTAATCAGAAATCATTCAATTAAAAACTATAATGACTATTCTTTAATTTAATTGGGTGGGGGGGGGGGGGGATCTGTCACTCAGAGGACATACTCGTGCAGGCTAACAAGAAGTTTATTCTTACAATACCACTTAACTTGATAAAATAGTTTTCATTCTAGAATCAAAACTAATATGTCCATCATCCAATACAGGATGTCTGAAGAGAGATAAATAAATTGCGATACTTAAAAATAAATTAAAACTAAATTCTAGAAACAGTTACATTTATTATCAAATTTCTTAGGTTCAAAACCAGTATCTAGCAACAGGTAGTCATTACCGGTAATGATTAAAATTATAATTAAAATTCACAACTATCAGTTATGACTCACGTAATAACTACTAAATGACCATACAGGAGAGAGATCTTCACCAAACTCTTACCTAATCCTTTATAATGCATTAAATTAAGAACATCAAAAAATATAATTTATTATTAGAGCTATGAAAAGATAGTTCTGTACTCACATTTTCAAATACTTTCAAAAATTTCTTGATCTCTTACTTTAAAACAAACATAGGGGCCTCTCCTGCCCATGAAAACCCGAAGGAACTTTACATTTTCAATCTATGACTCTACTGACTCGCTACCAATAGGGGCAGCATCCCGACCAGTAAACCTACCCTGATTACATTACGATCTACACTACTCGTTACCGCTGGCGAGAGGCATAGTCTCCGCCAGAGAGAGCCACGACATCTCTCTAACCTGCTCTTAAATCTCTGTGCACCGCCGCGCCTGCCAGCACAATCCATGGTTATTGAAACTAAATTTAAAAACAACTGAGCAGGCCACCCCTTCCACCCAGACGTGTGGCTACACCACACGGCCTGTTGCGACAGCTCGTCCCAGTAACCGCGGCCAGTGGCTGCGCCAGCGCACGGCCGGACAAACAAACTACAAAAAAATTGGCAATCTGCAAGCCCTCAAAATGCTGCACCAGCCCCGTGCTCCAATTACTTGGTCACACCTGCACCGAGGAGTGAACAGAGCAGCCAGCCCAGATTCCCATCAGTAAAGTCCCCAAATTTGATTTCGAAAACCCTGTAAAATTTTGAACTGCGACAATATGTTAAAAATATTGTTTCTATAACTCATTCCAATCCACACTCTCATTATTACTCAGAAAAATATATTTCTAAAGTATAATTCAAATTCTAATGGTGAGTACAATTTTATAGATAAAATTTGAAAAAAAAAATTTGTTGTCTGTGAAGTTGGTTTACAGACGATAGTTTAACGTGACGTCATAACAAAACATTGATGAAATTATTGATCCAGAAGAAAAGGAAATATCATATTCGGCCTGAGATTGAGCCATAATAGGTTTTTGCAAGCAAATGATTTATGCATTATAAATTTGATATTCTTTGAGGAAGAAATTTTTTTTTAATTTTTCTATCCTTTGAATGATAAAATCTACCTCTGCATAATTTTATGAATAAAATTGAATCATTTTTATTGAATTATCACTATTTTGTATGGATACAAAGAAGGAGTGAAATGAAATGTACAATTTAATAAATAAATTTACTTTCATTTGCATTCATTAATTCAAATATATTTATTACTTTTGAAATGTTGCGTGCACCGTATTTATTTTTACAAGTACAAAAAAAAAATTTGCAGCTGCCGGGATTTGAACCGACAACCTTTGAATTTGAAGTCGGCCATGCTAACCGCACAGCCACAAGGCCATGTTTAAAATAAATGTTTCAGATGTTATAAATTAAAAATATTCCACGCACAATATTTGTTTTAATTTCTTTTAACTACCATATTCTCTGTTGGACTCGAAATATTTACACGCTCTTAGGCTCATAACTATGATTGTGTGATTTAGTTGATCAAATAATAACTCATTACAAATAATTACCAATGTCAAAGTAAAGCGTGAAAAGTATCATTCCAGCAATAAATATTTAGTCATACTCATACAACACTGTTTAAATACTGATTTACACTAGTAATTAAAATAATACGTACTTGTAGGAACACCATTTCCTTGCGAATATACTCCCGTGGCGCGGTGCACAACAATAACCTCGAACCCTGCTATGTTGTCGTCTGCCCCAAGCCGTGTGTGGCGAAATGCGCAGGCGTGATCCAACCGGCGTGACCCGCCTATCCCTGCAGCATGGCGGGGTGAAACCTGAGCAGTACACCGCCACCTGCCGGCCGAGTTCTCTGTACCGTCCGCTACATACCAGTGAGATGCCACGCATGCGTAAACACATCCGTAGTGAGACAATTTTTTGTGCGTGCAGCCAGCGTTCATTGATTTATTAGACATTGTAACGTCAAAAATGCAAATGTAATGATGTTAGTTTTCAAAATATTAATATAAACCTAATAAATATTACTGTGTAGAAAAAGTGTAAAATAATATTTATTACTTCTTTATAGTATACTATTGTGGTACTTGTAATTTTTTGGTGCTTAAAATGCTTTTCAGTGAGGTACTTAGGTTCAGACTTTCTCTTTGAAGTTTTGGTAGTTCAGCATCATCACGCCACTCATCATTCTTTAGTCATCATAAATAGGCAGTTGTCTTACTTAGAGTACTTCCAATTGATTTGAGCTTGTGACAAGGATCCAAATAACTGCAATGTCTCTGCACAGTATTAGGGAATGTGGTTTTGGATTTACTTGGATCAAAATTGCTACCAAGTTCTTTGGCCATGTTGATGTTTGCTGCAGAGCTATCACAAAAGTCATGAAAAAGTAACAAAACTCACGGAATAAGTCCTAAAATAAACAATAATAGTGCTGTAGGTCACAAAACTTTAATTCCCAGCAGCCTTTTACTAATCCGCATTTTGTTTTTTGATGCCTAAATTCAGTTTATAGCCCCTGTTCCTAACCTTTTCAGTCTTGTTACCCCAATGACCTATAAGGGAAACTGATTTTATCTCCTCAAAAATGTTATTGAAGAAAGAAGACATGCATACAAATAGCCTTTATGAATCATAAAATTGCACAAAATTATACATAATTACAATTTCAATGTACTTCCTTATTTAATTAATAACAGTTACTGTGGCCGGCAGTTATCTTGGCGTCTCTCAGCGCGAGGGTGCGGGAACAGCGGGACCGGAGAAAGAAGAGGGGGTAAGCAGGCGACACGTAGCCGAGAGCCGTGTAGTGGCTGTTAAGAAAATATCGCCCTTTAGTGTATACCCGAAAATGGAAGGCGAAGGTGGCAGCTCGCAGAGGCGTGGTAAAGTGATACATAGCGGAGAGCGGGAAGTAATAAAAACTGTGATGCAGTTTTGTGATGAAGAAGCGAAAAATAAATGTCTGCTCGAGCCTTTACAGAGACAGACGGCAAGAGCAACGAAGTACACGGGTGTGTGAACGGTCCATAGACAGGATTCGTAAAGTCAGCAAAGAACGACCACATGACCCACAGACTACGCCAGAAAAAAACAGGTATTTTAAGTATTTAATAAACAATGGAAATATATCTTTACTATGTTACTGTTACGTAGTGTATAGTGGAGTAAAATATTTGGGCAGTTTGGGTGTGTGTGAGTTGGGCGGCCATTAACAAGTAAGGTCTTGATAGCCTATTGTGGAGAAATGATGAGTATGAAGCGTTGACGAAATGACAGAACGGGGAAAATGGGAGTACCTAGAGAAAGTAATAAGAATAGTAATAATAGTAATTAATTTGAACTTAATTTTGTTTTTCGTCACCTAATACAATCAATTATCATGGAAAGAGAACTTCACACTTACATAAAAAAAATCATATAATATATATGAGGTTTTGAAGGTTATAATATGCATTCTAAAGTAGAAGTACAATGCAAATTTTATTTACATTTATAATAAATAATCAATTATAGGTGCATTAAAATATAAAGCCACACATACACAAGCATTTTTTAAATGCCTTTAACGTTGGTAGTCAGGTGTTTCCTAAACGACTGACATGAAGTTAAAGCAGCAAATATAACATAACAAGCTCCATGTTTACTTAAATGTACATCCAGCGCTAAATGGAACCGGAGAACGATAAGGGCTAGACTGGCTCCTGCGCTTTCGCGCGGAGAGCTACAATTGCATAATGTTTTTCTTGTAAGACTTTTGTTTTAATTAACTTTGAGAACACAATGAATTGAGAAGCATAGTTTTAAATTTATTTTACATACTAAGTGACCTAGTTTTCCAAAATAACTTGTGTCTGGTCTTTGCTAGTTACTGAGTTAACATTTCAATTAATTTTGGTTGCAGGTTTAGTTAATAATTTGTTACTTTTCCTGACAGATGAGTACAAATATTCGAGCACAACCACTGCAATTTACACAATGTTACACTTATGTAATGCAAGTACAATTCATAGGATTTCTCACTTTTGGTTTGGTAACCCAGCACTCTTAGCCAAAAGGCCTTACCGCCCTGGTGCCCCCACGGGCGTGGATACAGACTTAAGTAGTTTTTATTATTATTATTATTATTATTATTATGCCGGGCAAGGGTTTCCCCCCCTTTTCTTTTTTAACCCAGCGCTCTTAGCATAAAGGCCCTGGGGCCCCCATGGGCATGGATGCGGATACGCCGCATCCGCAACCGGGAAGGACGTTAGAGCTTTGGCTATATAGAGAGGCTGAGGCTACCCATCCCAGCTTATGTAGTGTAGGAAGTCACGCGCCAAATGTTTTCTGTTCTGCTAGTACAAACCTGGCCGCTGACCTTGACAATAGGGTATCGCTTTCTCGTCGCCCTCCCCTCCCCACCAGGCAGTACTAGGGAGCTCAGACGCCAAGATATCTGCCGGGCATAGTAAAGTGAAGGTTGGAATTTTTTTGCATTCACAAGTTTTTTATGTTAGGTTTAGTTTCACGTAACGCGCATCTCAAGTCATGTTAAACATTGAGGCGGTTTCTAGCTTTTGTTTTTACTGTTACTAAATTTGAGAAACCATTCTCACATTTATAAGTGGTAACAAAAGGTGTTATAATTTTCAGAGCTATTTCAGCTAAAATAGGCTATTCAGCACCTACTTTTTGCCAAATGTAGCGAGGTCATAATTTTTAACTCCCCTTTGAAAGTGCTATCTTTGCTTAGTCCGAGAAATTTTACTTTGGCTGATTCATCTTCGACTTGAAATATTTCATCATCAATAGATAATGGTCTTAATATCCAAGAAAGGACTGATTGTCCATGTCAGTAAGTCTATTAATGCAGATAAATGGTGAATCACAAAATTTTCAAACGTGATTTTTTCAGATTTGTTATTTCCCAATTGCTCGTACAGTTCTGTAAACATTGACATATCGCCAACTTGAACACTGCATTGGTAAAGTTCCAAATTGCGCATAAAACATTTTAACTTTATCCTGTGTTGTCAAGATATTCGTCATATTTCCTTGTAGTGAGATATTCGGACTGTTAATTTAACTGTTAATTTTAATTTTTTATCTTTTATTTTTGAGTACAACTCTAGTTCTTTTTGTGTTTTCTGGTTTTCAAGAAACAATCATATTTCTTCACAGAGCTCATAAACCCAGTGTAAAACATGCCCTTTCGACATCCAGAGTACCTCTGTATGGTACAAAAGACTATTAAATTTCGTACCAACTTCATCGCACAAAATTTTGTATAATATGGAATTCGTATATCTGTCACAAATATTATTCATAATTTTTAATGCGTCACTCAACGCACTTAGTAAATTTGAAGGAAGCATAATAGTGTATCATGCAGTGATAAGCTAAAACTTGAGGTGCAACTTGTTTCACGAGTGCTTCAAGAATAGAATGAACACCCAAACTAGTTTTGACCAGTCAACAGTTTTAGCATTTTGAATGTCTTTGCTATGAGTAGTGATGGGTAGAGTCACCTGTTTACAGTGAAAAGTAAAGACAAATTTCGTAATTTTTTCTTGTTGATTTCGGTGTGTTTTTCGTCTATTTTAAAGTGAATTTCGGTAATTTTTTCGTCATTTCTTAAACTCTTTTTGGCGCTTTTCGGCAGTTTTGTTAAGTAATAAGTTTTAAAAATTGAAAATGCACTTTGGAAAAAAACTTTTTATGTATTTTTAATTGGAAATGCTCTGCATATAAAAAAATGTTTAGGCTTGAGATTTTGCTAGAAATATTGACTACTGCTATCTAGCTTGATGGGAAAGACATTGCAGCCATTAATTCCATATTTTCTGCTGTGATGCGGGTTCTTTTGTCTGATATAATGTTTCCATAAGACGAGAATCCTCTTTCACAATCCACATTACTAATGGGAATCCACAAAGCCTTTATAGCACACTCAACAAAACACTGAAAATCACACTTCAATGACCACAAAATATTAAAAACACCTACATCAATCCCACTCTCAGCTTCTTTTTTTTTAACGGTATCTCTGAACACACTGTTCGCTTCAAGATACTGGTTTGAAGCAAGTTGTTCTAAAATGGGCACACACTTTATCAAGCAAGAAATGTCACAAGGAACACTTTTAAAAACATTCCTTGGATCAAAAAGTGTTCCAATGGCTGAGATGAATGTTTTTGCAGTGTCATTTTCCCTGAGACCTGATAGTTTGTTCAGGCACTTTACAGAAACAGATTTGAACTGGGATGACAAACCATCCCTGAATTGCTTGGGTATGGTCTCCAGTAGTTCTGATGTGCTTTGAAAAAAAAAACCACCAGAGAGCAAAGTAAACAGTTTGTACATATCATTTAGTTTTGACTCAAGTGTAATGAGCAAGAGGAATCGAAGAGCTTTCTAATAGTTGTGAAAAGATGTTTTGTTTGCCTCACACACTGATTGAGCTCTTTGAGTTCACTTGCCCACAAATTTACTACCAAGTTAATTTTATGTGCCCAACATTGTGTGTGCAAGAGTCCTTCAGAAACTAACACTCTAATTGCATTGATACATTTACTCATGTACCGAGCAGAATCTGATGTAATTGAAACTATATTGTCATAAAAAATACCTAGTTTCTGAATTACAGAAACAATAGCTTGAGAGCACTTTGTTCCATTAGCATTCTGCAAAACTTTCACCCCGCCTACTTACAGTTTTTGAAGGGAACTGTCACTACATGTAAGCACTTTGATGAGCACCATAAATACACATTGGCCTTTTCTGTCTGTAGTTTCATCACATAATATAGAAACCAGTCTATCTCGAACAGCTTCCTTCATCTTTTCTTCCTCCTCCTGAATTAACTGTGGCACGTACCGTTATCGAAGCCTATTTGCTGTAGGTAAGTCACCAGCACCTGAGAAATGTGAACAAGTCATTGTTAAGGCCTAAAATGAATTGTAGTTTATTAACATTTCAAGAGATTTTAAGTTAAAAAAAAAAGTATGTTTTGCATTTGGAATACGAGTTTAGGTTAAAGGACTATTTTCATTTTTTGAGGGTTTCGGGATTGTGCATAATTGAAAATATATTGCATGCAGAAAATTATTTATCGAAAATTGAATGACATAAAAGAGTGACATATTTTCTAATAGAATAAACAGAAGCATAATACCAATACCACCTTCTATAAACTTGTTCATCCAATCTCGTAATTTCGGGTGATAAATTTTTTCCAATGGGATTTGGCGCCCATGAATGCGTGAACAGTAAACAAAACAAATTCTTGTTTGTCAACTTTGGCTTTTTTTTTGCCTGGGATACCATCTCAGTGAGCGAAACTTGTTTTATTCCTGACGATGGGCCCGCTTCATTCATTTCCCGTGCTAACGCCTTATTCTTATATGGGTGACGCTCCCATGAATATGCTTCACACACGTATCTTTTCTTGTCCACTTGATTCGGACATTACAAAACTTACACATTAAAATTTTGTTGAATTTGTCAAAAACAAAAAATCCCTCATGCATAAATTCTTTAGCAAGGTCGTATACTGTGACAACCATTTTTCAAGAACGTGAACTCAACTGCCAGTAATCAACATACAATTTTACGGTCACAGTTCTTTAATAATCTATACTATAGCACTTAAAAGAAAACCTACTCGAATACGCGCGAGAAGCAAGTAAACAGAACATCACTTTCTATTTTCATTTGTTTTGTACCAACGCAACATTGAAACATAGATTGTAACTTCGTAACAACCAATAGTTAGTAGTTACGTAAATATCAATCATTGGTACACAATTCAATATATATCGCAAAAGGTAAACATATATCGCCACAAATCTATACGTTTCGTTACTTTTTTTGCGAATTTTTGGCAAATAAGCAAATTTTGCGAAAAAGGTTCTGTTTCTGTGAAAATTTTGCGATTTCGCGCATCGCGGAAAACAGGTGACTCTAGTGATGGGCAAAGACTTTCAGAACAATTATTCCTCTTTTACACTGTCATCTTTAAAGTATCGAGTAAATACCAGTAATTGTGAACATGAAGATACATCAGTTGACTTGTTCAAATGCAGCACAAACATAGAACTTTCTTTAATTTCAGAAATAACGAATGCCATATGTTGTTACTCAACTCTAAAATTCGACTTTAAACTGTTGTATTGGAGAGTGATATTTGATTAATCTTAGCCACATGTTGCTCACCAATAACGAGTGACATTGCAATGCGATAAGCAATTTGATACAAAGATTTAAGACATGAAATAGTTGCCTTTTGTACATTTCTTGTAGAATAAAATCGCAAAGACTTCGGAACACACATTTTTCTCTTAAAAAAATTAATGTCTTTACCTGTAAACTCCTTATGAACATATAACACACTGATGCTTTTCTATATTTCTGTAAACAAGATTAGTGAATCCCCATTGTAAAAGCACATCTTTTTACAAACACATAGTTTCAAATGTAGAAGCCATGTTACCTAAAACAATCTTAAAACACTGTTTTGAAATGAATGCACAATAGAAAAATACATGGAACTACTGGCGATGACTTATTCTATCGTTTACCATGTTGCATGAAAAATAACCTCTCATGAAGCGAAATAATTGGTTTACTAATAACAATATTGAAAAAATACATCAAAAGAAGTGAAATTTATTAATGTTGGTACATACCTACAAATATAAATGGATATTTTTTTAGAATGAGGCGTAGGATCTTGTACAACAGTATCTACATTTGTACACCGTGATACTAAGTAAAATGCAAAATAAACTAAACATGCGAGTTAGTGCTCAAGTAAACTCAAAGTGAGTCATCCTCGTCTGTCTCCATGAGAAAGCGGACATGGTAGCAGCAGCTGCTAGAAAGAGATAAAAAAACATAAGAGGCTACCCGCACACACATCGCCATGTGTTTTATTAGTGTACATGCAGCACAAGAGAAGTGCAAGCCATGTGATGCTGATTTGTCATTCTATTATCTACGTACCAAAAATTACCAGCATTATTACCCCCTCAGAATAGTTGTTTTACCCCCCAGGGTTAAATACCCCCAGGTTCAGAACCCATGGTTTATTGTTTACTTTAAATTAAAATAGTGGAAGAATTTCCTCTTAAAAGATGTAGAAATTATCTCTGAAAAGGATTATAACATAAAAATCAACAAATAGCAGACCTATTTCATATTATGTTTAATTTTTTTAATTTTACAGAACCTATGCTAAAAAAAAGGTTGTGAGGAAATTGTATTCAAATGTCTAATACAGTAAACTCTCGCAAATCCGTGGGTGTCGGGGATTTATGACCTTCGGATTTTTGAAAACTTCGGATTTTTGAAAAATTTTCATTAAAATACAAAAAAAAATTCTAAAAGATAAGATGGTAGTCAATGAACATGTAATACTACCACAGGACGTCATAATAAACAAGACACTTGAGAAGTTAACAGAATGGTACGTAAGCAATACCAGTATAGTCCATTCATAGTAAATGAAGCACCAGAGAAATTTTTTTTCCTGAAAATTTACAGCCTGGCCTGATTAAATTTAACACACCCATTTGTTCAAGTTGGTAGTAAATTGTGTAAAAAGTAATTTAAAGTCATCTTAAATTAAATTAATGGCACCCGAAGTCGCACTTTGATGTGAAAGAGCTAGGCGTAGCAATGTGGCGTGCGCTGAAACGGGAAGCCCCTTGATAAGGGGAAGTGAATTTAGGAGGGGCGGTTGAGAGAAGCGATACGTAGCTGGCAAGAGACTCAAGGCCACTCCCTCACAGACACACGGCCAGTCCAGTTAAACTAAAGAGAAACGGGAGAAATAAAAAAAAAATCATTTGTTAATTGTACACTAGAACCATCAAAAAATCTGAAATTTTGGCACAAAACAAAAATAATCGGGGAAAAAATGGTAAAACTCACAATAAAAGCTTATACAAAGCTATTATTTAACATGCAGCATATATTTTGTGTTGGTTTATAGTGCACTTACTAATGTTCGTATAAGAAGAGAGAAAAAATTGGACAGTCCGTTTAAAAACACGGCAGCAGTAGCTTGTGCGACGTAAGTGGGAGTGCGAGAATCTCGTCTAGACAGGCTGGCGGCTGCAAAGGCAGCGGATGCATGACGTCATACGGCTTACCTCTCCCTCCCAGACAACAAACCATCTCTCTCCCTCTCTCCAGCCCTCTAGCCATTTTCTGCGTGTGAAACTGTCAACATCCTTCCTCCCCTACTCCACACTGCATGCGACGAAAGCCAGGTTGTATAGTCCATTCCCGGTAAAATGAACATTTTTTTAAGGCCCCCCACGGCAGCCATTTACCGTTAATTTTTTGATACAATTTGTTTGTTAGTTACAGAACATTATTTCTGCTGGAAAATCTCTGAAACTTCAAAATTTCTTTAATGGAAAAATTTAGCAGGGCGGTTAGAGTATTTATTTTTACCGCAAATGAACTATACTCACCTTCCCTCCGGCCAGCATTCCCGGCGTGTGACGCATGACAACTACAGTCGTGTGCCGCGCACAGCTAGGAAACTTGTCACTGGCAACATGTTTCACACACTGACACACGGTGCCCAGAGCTTCAGGAAAACCTACGCGATTTCCAACCTACTCTAAATATCCGACTGGAGTCTGTTTACGAAAAGCATTTAAGAATTTGCTAATGCCCAACTGTTTTTTTTTTATATCGGATTAAGAGGAGTTAAAATGGCTAAAAGGCATGGTTTTGAAGTTTTAGGTGTAAAAAACCGTTAAAAAATTTCTTGAAAGCACCAGAGGAAAAGGCATTACACCTTTATCTTTATTTTCCCGCCATATAATGTTACGGTCACCGCTCAAATTTCACAGTTATCTGACGGGAACGAGATGACTGCGCGCCAGTTCAGAGCCTTTTACCGCGCTATAAATATCAGTGAGCGTCGCTCTTATCATCCACTGAGAATAGTGATACAGACATTGTTTAAATACAATGCAATGTTAGAGCGACTGCCTTCATTTCTGTGGGTTACTAATAAACTTCAGACAACTGTCACTTGAAAAATTCCGTGTTTGGCCCTGCAACTTTTTCAAAAACTTACAGTGTGTTATGTATAAAAAAAATTTTCTCTTTGATTTAGCAATAACTCATTTCAGATTTGCTGTATTCTTCTGCTACTGCTTTAATATCTTCTTTTTCTTCAGGTCTTTAGTTTTAAATTTGTAAAATTTATGTTTTTAGAATTTCTTTATTGGGAGTAAGTGGGGTATTTATCAGGAAAAAAAAAGAAATATAAACAGGTTGTCAAGGAATTTAGAATTTCTTGGCAAATCAGGAAATAGTTCTAATATGTTAGGTCAAGAACTTTAAATGAGATGGATAAAGGTTAATCCTGTATTGCTGACCTATTAACTGTCATTCATATTGTATTTTGAGTTAAGATTTACAGCAGTGTTGGTGTGCCATGTGTTTTTGAGCAGAGTAGTATTTTTGGGCACATGAGGCTGAATGTCGCCTGTGGTGTCTCGGAGTGCAATTTAAAAAACATCACTTTGTAAATATTTTCCAGGATTTTTGTTTTGTTACATTACTGTGTACACAACTTTGTAATGATTTGAAGAAAATGTTTTTGGCTCTGAAATATTATAAAAGATAGCCTGGAATTTGGTATCTGCAGCCAGTGCATTTGCTCCTTTATCAAAGGTTTTACCTGATAACAGAATATCACGTATCTGTGTGATGAATTGCTTCAAAGACTCAACAATCAATTATAATCCTAATCTTTCCCGCTAATTATATTTGGGTTAAATTCAGTGCAAAGTGAAACACAAATATTTTTGCAAAATAAAGTGCAATATGTTGCTGTCTGAGCAAACTTAATAAAATCCTGAGTAGATGCCTACTTTTAATTAGCAATCGCCCAGAGTAAAAGTCAATTTTCAATGGTTTGGTGCACGAAAATTAAATAATTTTATTATTTGAATATTAAATTATTACCTAAGTTTCATGTCCTACAAACTAATTGATTCTACAAAAAGATAAATTCGATGCCCAGTCTTAGCAAAAAAAGTACTGACTGACTTATGGTTTTTAGCCAAATTCACACTCAAGAAATTTTACATTTAGTAGCTTTTTAAGGAATATTTGATATATCAATTATTCAGATATGAATTAATTCAGATATGTAGATTTAATATTGAATAAAATTTTATCATTTACATGCAAAAATTACTTACTTGTTGTGGCTTAATGTAATGTAAATTAAGATTGGCTTAGCTATAGGAAGCTCAATGTTTTCCTGTTTCCTAAAATCTTCAGTTTATCATCTCTAATGAATATTGTATGTCCTAATACATTAGTAGAAACAAATGCTCAGTGAGAACAGTGTCGTGAGCATGTGTGCGTGATGCACTAAGCCCCGACTGTGGTGTTGGCAGTGCAGCGCGGAGGATCTGGACACGGGGACGGAGTGTCTGGAGCTGGCCCGTGCACACGCCTGTGTGCGAGCGTGCCTCATTCAGGGGCCAGAGGAGCTGTGGAAGGTGACTCACAAGAAGGACATCTACGCGGCCGAGGGCTGCCTCAGAGGTATGTGTCTCCGTCACCTTGATCACATTCAGTTGGCAAAGCCATGGAGGTTCTGCTGGTGATGTCACTACTTTAAAATAGGATGTTTGGTTATTTCCTTTTCTTTAAATTTATAATGTTACAAGATGATAAAAAGTTACATAATGTGATAAGGTCTACAATACAGATGCTTTGCCACACTTTATTCTCCAGAACACACTTTTCTAATAATTCTTATTAAAGTAAAAAATATTAATTGCAGACCTGCCAACTCTCACGATTTTGGCGTGAGGCTCATGATTTTAAGGTCCATCTCACGCCCTCACGCCAAAATAGTGATTCCTCACGATTTTTCGGGGCCCCGAGATTTTTTTAACATTTTGAGGTTCAGCTATGTAAATACTGTGATTTATTTGTGTTAACTGTAACAGTATTGTTATATTTGAACCTATTGCTGATATTTTACACGGCTACGTTTCGCCTCCGGCCGTGCCGTGCCAAGCTCACTCTCTTTGGCTGAGCCGGGCCGTGCTGTTTGGCGTAGCCGAGCCACATACCATGCTCTCGCCGTGTTCGATAGTCGATAGTAAGTGAGCAGTTGGTGTCGAAGTCGAATGTTTATTTTCGTCTTGCGCTGCTCCCTTTGTTGTTTGGCAAATGGCGGTGGTGTTTGTTTGTCTAGAGCAACGTGATCATGTCTGATAGAACTGTTTGTAAAAGTTACAAGACAAGTTTTACGAAAGCTTACAGTAACGAGTTTCCATCAATACTCGAGTCACGTTAAGGAAGCAATTTCACGTTTTGCAGCGTGTGCCGTGCTGATTTTTCTATCTCGCATAGTGGAAGAGGAAACATTGTGAAACATGTTGCTACAAAAAAACACAACGAACACGTGATGTGTATTGCTTCCAATAAAAAACTAAATTTTGCTGTGAACAGTGATAATAGTGTTACTCGAGCAGAATGTTATTTTACATCTTTTTTTAGTTAAACATAATTTAGCGCTGTCGTATAGTGATCATGCAGGGCCGCTTTTTAGAAAGATGTTTCCCGGTAGTGACATTGCCAAAAAATACGGCTGTGCGAGGACCAAATTTGCAGCAATATTGGGACAAATGAATCAATGCTCGCATGATAAACTTGTATCTGTGTTACGTAATACACCATTTTCCATCGCAACTGATGGTAGTAATGAAAGTGATTGCAAATTTACCCCATTGTGGTTACTTTCCACAGTAAAGACAACCTTGAAATTCAAAATAGGCTCTTGGCAGTACCAGTTCTCAAAGGCAACTCAACAAGAGTAAATATTGGTAATCTTTTTTTTACTTGATACCTTAAAAGAAAACAACATCCCGTTTTCATACTGTTTGGCGCTAAGTGCTGACAATGCGCCAGTGATGATGGGACATAAAAGTGGTGTGGCTGCTGTTATGAAAAGTAAAATCGAAAAATTTATTGCTCTTGGTTGTCCATGCCATTTGATAAACTTATGTGCTGAAAAAGCTGCTGCTTGTCTTCCATCTAAAGTTGATGACTTTTTTTTGATATATTTTACTACTTGGAAAAGAGTGTAAATAGGAAAGAAAAGCTAAAAGAATTTCAGATGCTGCATGATGTAGACAATAGGAAAGTCCTCAAACATGTGTGTAAACGATGGCTTTCGTTAGGAAAATGCTTGACAAGGTTGGTAGAACAATGGCAGCCATTAACTAGTTTTTTTTTGGTAGAATGTCGGCCTGAATTTGCAGATAAAAGCAGGAGCACACTTCAGAGCTACAAAATCCCCAAACTAGTTTCAAAAATAGGTGAATGTTCAATTCCATTTCAACAAGGTAGTCAAAGTAACCTCACAGTTTTGTCCAGTGCCACAAACACAGAAAGTAGTAGTAGTACAAACAGTAGCCATGCAGTGTCTTCAAATGATTAAAAAAAACATTTCCAAGTTCACTTTTCCCAGTAAAATAGCTTCTAAACCTGACAGTTCAAAGAAGCGCAGTTATAAAATGGATGTGACTAGCTCAAAGAAAATCAAGTTAACACACAGACCTAAAATGAAAACATCAGTTCCTCAGGTACCAGCAGAAAAAGGTAGATCTATGTCATCCCAAGTTACTAGAGAAGAGAGGCTATTCATGTTTTTATCTAGTGATTTAAAAAAGGCATTTTGCATGTTCCTCTTAAATGTAATCCCTATGTTTGACAAGACCAATGTACTACTACAGTCGCAAGAACCTCAGATTCAGAAACGGAAATCCACACTTTACGACCTGTTGCGAAACTTGATGTCAAAATTTGTGTGTGCTGATGTAGTAAATCATCTACTTCTCTTTTGGAGATTGAATATCACACTCATGATAATAAAAAAAAAAGGATAAAGATTTGGTTATTGGTAGTGCGGCATTGAAAATTGTGGGTGACTTGAGTGTTGAACAGGGCAAATTGTTTTGCATTTCAATTAGGCAGTATTATGTGGCTGCATTTGACTACATAGTACACAAATTTCCTTTAAAAAGTACATTTCTAGCTTATGCAGAAGTAGCATGCATTGAAACCATAAGCCATGCACCATTTTCTAATGCAAGATATTTTGTTGATAAATTTCCAAATATTATTATTATGGAAGGACAAGATATAGATGCTGCAATTGATGTTTTGGAGTCACAATTTTCTTCATTTCAAATAGAAGATATTCCTGAGGAAATATTGAAGCAGGAAAGAATTGATTGGACAGATGAAGACTACAAATGGGAGTTTGAAGTATGTATGACAAGTTAGCTCAACTTAAGCTAGGTATTTTGTCCATTCCTCATAGTAACGCCGAGTGTGAGAGGATCTTCAGCCAGATAAAGAAGGCAAAAACCCAATTAAAATCGTCATTGTCGGAAAAATCACTTGAAACATTGCTAAAAGTAAAATATGTACAAGAGGACTTGTGTTACGAACAACACTTTGATGAAAAATTTTTGAAGGTTGCAAAATCTGCAACCTGTAATTTTTTGAAATAAATTTTGAAGCAGAGACCATGTAACATATGTACAGGTATGTCACTTAAAGTTAAAGATTCTCATTTGTTGTTTTTTTATATCTAACATGTATTTGTGAGCCTGAAAATTTTAATCGAGGACCTCATGATTTTTTTAATTTGAATGTTGGCAGGTCTGACACATTATATAAGCACTACTTCAGAACCTCAATAAAACTTTATCCAATCACAAAAAGCAAGAAGGTCAACGGCAGAAAATGGCCTTCATTTGTCATAGCTTGAAAGCAACTATCGATTGTACATCAATGTACATGCAGTGAACAGAGTGTTCAATATTGTTTGTGTATGTGATGTTAGCACTCAGGGTTCATACACGTCCTGGAAAACCTGGAATTCCAAAAAATTGTTTCCAGTACTAGAAATATCCTAGAATTCACAAAGAATTGTAAATTGACCTGGAAATTTTATTGGTATCCTTGAAATTTTATTTAGCACACACACTGTTACAGTAAAATACCTCATTAAGGGGAGCGGGAATGCCCTATCTTGACAGTGTTAAAATTAGCATCTTAATGTCACATTTTCTCAGGATCCTTTTGTCACAGCATGTTGAAATTTTTTTTACGTATTCATGAAGCCTTATTTATGGAATAGACATAAGGAAATTGTATTGTGTTGTGGTATAATTCTGGGGGGGGGGGGGGGGGAATATTTAGCATTTTAAAATTTTTTTACAAAATTTTATCAAAATTTTTTTACAAAATTTTATCAAAATTTTTTGCAATAACATTTTTTCTAATTAATTTAGAAAAATAATCTTGTGTTAAAAGTCGCATAATCATACTAGCAATTTATGTTTCAAGTTTCATTATTCTATCTCGAATAGTTCCTGAGAAAAAGGGGCATTTGCAGAGAAAATTTTTATTTTGAGAAAAATGCATTTAAAGTAAATACTGTATACAATACAATCTCACTTAACATTCTAATACATTCCAGCTCCATATGATGGCTCATCCGGGTCTTCTTGCTGCTCATACAGATCCTCCAACTTCCGTTTTGCTGCATTCCTCTTCTGCCTGGCTTTAATTTCAATATTTTTCACCACACGCTTTGCTTCGTCTATTCTGTAGCTGTCTAGTCTCTTCATTGCTTCCACACAATTTTTACCAGGAGGGAAACCCAATCTTTCATATACATGACACACCACCAAATTTCCATCATTGAATGATGCAACAGCATCCCACACTCCAAAATGCTAGGTACGGAAACCAACAAATGTAGTTTTGGGAAGTCTGTTCCAGATAACACTGTTTACACTCTCATTTGGATTTTGTGTCCTTCCATGTAAACATTTCTTCAGCAACTCGGGCTCACTTAGGTCTCTAAATATGGGTTTCATTTCTTCAACCACGACACGAGGAAGGTGAAAGTGATCAGCATGTTTATAAAACATTCTCCTTTACTCTTTGCACGCTGATATTTACACCAACTTTCTGAACCCTTAGGACAGAGTCCATGCTGGGGGTCTTCATCCAATGATAGTAAATGGAAATACTCTGCCCATACACTCTCTCTCATTCCTTGAAGATTATTTGAATTTCTTCTTATTGCCAAACCATAATATTTTTGAATGTCCGCTATGGCTGAATCAGTAACTCGTCCTCGGCCACCAAAAACTTTGCCATCTTCTAGTTTCTTTTCCTGCAATTTGATTTTCAAATTTTTCAACCTAGTACCCATCCTCTTTTGTACATGCCCTAAGCATTCTAATTTTGATACTGTTTTATCGCCATAAGGGGCAGCCTGAAGAACAGCTTTGTGTCCCTTGCAATCACCATCACCTAAATAGTTTGTACATTGTACTGTGATATGGATCGATTGAAAATGTTTACAACACCAGAAACCTCCATGCCACCACTAGTGCCTTTGTAGTTTGCAGTGCATGCTTCTTCATGCGGACCTTTTAGTTTATCCTTGCATGTACAGTGCTTTGATAAAATGTCTACATCTATAACTTTACCAGTATCAACACTCGTACATGTTACAGCACCATGCAGTAAAACATGCCCTCTACGAGCTGGAAAAATACCAACATCGAAAGAGGGAAAAAATATCTTTCTAACTATAAAAGTCCCAATATAATAGCATTTTAAAATAAAAAGTTATTGAACATTGAATTTTGTAATTGAATCGGTCATTTGAGAACCCTACATGTCCATAAAAGTAAATTGTTCAGGAGAGACAAAAAACATATTACAGACTGTATTATAAACATTCTTGTATTTCAATGGTTCAGATCAATTTAGTATCATTTACCTAGTGAAGTATGGTTGGCTGGAATGAAAATAGTGTTATGACTACTATAATATTAATGTTATTACTTTTTTATAGAATGGACAAGTGGGGTTTCTCAAATCACTTGCATTAAAATAGAGAGAAAATGAATCAAACAAAAGTAATAATCATGTAATTTACTATGACCACAAATAAATCCCATTTGTACACATTACTTTTAAACTTACACTCATCTAACATCTTAACAACCTTCTCTATATAAAATATGGGCAATTGAAAATAACTTAAATTTGTTTCTTTACTACAACATATCAAAGACATCAGTAGAACTTATTGTTTTTGAAACTCTGCCGCCCTCTTTACCTCAACCTGGCCAAATACCAAGGAGGTACAGAGGCCAACAGTGAAAGCATGGGGAACGGGCTCAATGGTGCCTTGTTAGGCGTGTAGAAAATCATGAGAACCTTGAGCCGACTGGGGAGGCCATATTACAGGATAAAATAGTTAAATATATATACTAGTCAAAATTAATACAAAGAGTGGTTTTAGTTAAATGAATACAGCAATATCGTTTCTCTGTTCCTTATATTTTCTTTTCTTTAAATTCTATTACTTTAAATAATAACAATAACAAGTTTAATATCAATTGATGAGTATACAGTCATACTTATAGTAAAAGTAAAAGTTAAGATAAGGGGCCCCTTTAGATATTTAAGTTAAGCACATTGATTTTGATGTTAAGAATTACATAGGTTAAGTCAAAAAAAAATTTTTATTAGTCTAAAACAATGCCGAAAATGCTAGGTTAAAATTTTATCTTTTGATATGTGGTGGCTCATGGTTGCTCTTCTGCATGCAGAAAGTAGACACCTGCGAGTACTCGAAATTCGAGTTTCGAGTCGAGTTTTTTAGTAATACTCGAACTCGAGCTCGTGGCTTTTCAACAACTCGAAATTCGAGCGAGCTTTTCTTGCACTCTACCTATAGAAAAAAAAAACTCTCATTATATCGGAATAAAAGTCTTACAACACTATTATCCTTTACTTTATAATGTAACATGATCGACCGTATACATGAACACATCATTTTTACGTACCCGGGATTTACGAATTTCCGTGATTAATTTTTTTTACTTCTATAATTTTCCGCATAGCACTAATGTATCACTTTCCTGCTTTATGCGGAAGTATTTCCCGCTTTATGCGGAAACATTTCCCGCATTTTACTGTAAAAAGCGTTTAAATTGTCCGGGGTCTCATCATTTACGCCATTAAATGTGTGATATAAAGTCCCGTTTAAAATTTTTATGAAAGTTCCTGCCAGTAATGGCGCACGTAAATATAAATATGAAGAAAAGACAAATGAACAACAACTTACGAAGAAATATGGATGATGTACCATAACTACAGTACAATTCCAATAGTTATCTTAAGATAATTACCATAAAAAGAACTAAAGATTCTTTGTAGATACCATAACTACTGCAGAAGCATGATAGTTACCACATTTGCACTATAGTTGCCGTAATAACCGAGATGTGTATTTACCGTGATGGTAATGTATTTATTTAGGACATATTAAAATTAAAGAACATTATTGAAAAAAAAAGGATGTTAAATCTTGATATGTACGGTTGGCACATGTTGCTAAGAAATAATGTGATCTGAAAGAATGCAGTACTACTACGAAAAGTGAAAAGGGTACTCGTGGATTTTTAGGTTATGGCAGTCTCTCTTTCGTTTTTCAGTAATATCGGCCGAAAATTAACAAGAGTATTGGAAGTTGGCAGAAATGCCGATTCAACTAAATATTGGCAAAATCGGCTTCTTCAGTACAGCTCTACATTTGATGACATGAGTAAACATATTTCAGACTACAGGACATTGAAAAAGACTTTAATTTCCATGTAGGTTTATTGTGCGTAAGTTTTTTTTGCAAGTGTAAATTGAATTTAAGTAAAATGCTTCTATTTTTATTACTTTAAATTGATTAAACTTAATGACAAGTTACAGATATTTGACACTAATTTTGAGGTTAAACAATTTGGTAAATATGTAGAGTAACGGTATATGCGAAAAAAAATGCTAAAAATCTATGCTCTTTCACTTCCTCTTTTCAAATCAACCGGCGGAGATAAGAAATTCCAAATACTTTAGGAGATATAGAATTTTTTAATTTTGCAATACAACACCTGTACAACCATTAGACCGACGCCATTTTTGTTATTTTGCCGTATGTTCGTGAATGCTTAATAAATAAAATGGTCGATTAGGTCAGGTCAGTTACATTATTAATACTTTCAAACTAAGCGGACATAAAAAATAATGTGAATTAATTTCAATGGTTCTTTAGTTTTAAAGTATTTATAATGTAACTGACCTGACCTAACAAACCCGGACAAATGATGAACATTAACAACTCACGTAAAATATTTTTGTTACTTATTACTTGCGCAACAATATCCAAATAAAAAATAAGACTTTAAAATTAGAAACGTTAAAAACCCACCTAAGTTGGAGGCGGGTACATTTCCTTTGCCATTAGAAGGAAATGATGTAGTCGTTCACCTACGTCGCGATACCTCCGACGGAACATTAATAAATAAATAAATAATCACGTATTGGTTCATTTGAATACTGGCCAATCACGGAACTGTCACGTGACAAAATTGTCCAATAAGAAACATAATAGATACTCGTAAACCAGAAACAATGGTGATCGCCACATGAATACCCAGGTATTGTGATGAAAATTAAAAAATTCGATATTCCTAAAGTATTTGGAATTTCTTATCTCCGCCGGTTGATTTGAAAAGAGGAAGTGAAAGAGCATAGAATAAAAGTATTTTCGGAATTTTAGCATTTTTTTTTTCCGCATATACCGCGACTCTACATATTTACCAACAATTTTACTAAAGCATTCCAGCCACACAGGTTGCCAGCGAGAAATGCTTCTCATCTGCTGTAAACACCATCTCCAATCGTAGAGCTAATTTAACTCCTGAACGTGCAGAACAAATTATTTTTCTGCATGATAGATTGAAGAACAGAATTTAATACTCTGTGACAATCTCTCTCAGAATTTTTGTGCCGAAAAGTGGAAATGTTGAAACAATGTGAATGTACTTTTCAAACAACATGATTTTTGGTGCCCAGTTAGTTGAAGCTCAGTACGGACTCCAGAAAAATTGACAAAGATGAAATTATTCCAAAGATATGTTACATTTACACAAACATATACGTACTTGTAAACTGTGGTTATGTTAGTTGGATGATATCAGTTGCTAATGAACCAATGGAAACAGGTTAGATTCAATGGAAAACATGTTTTTTTTCCTAGCAGTGCAAATTATAAAAGCACTCTGTAAATAGTTACCCAAAATTAATAAGCCCACTTCATTTTAATACTTTATTCAAACATTATACCTACTAAGTTTAAGGTAAAAATAATTTCCCAAAAGTGTAACTGTATCACAAAAGCTCAAGCTTCGAGAACTTTCAAGTAAGCTCGCTCGAGCTTGGCTCAAAGTAAAATTCTTAGGCTTGCAGACCTCTAATGTAGGTCTATCTATTTAGTAGGCTAACAATGATAATGGTTTATTTTTTTATTTCCATATTTTTCTCAAAAGTTCTCACATTTATTACTCCATCACAGTAAATTTATGTGCAATAAACTTTAAAAAAAAAACTCGAACTCGACTCGATACTCGCGAGTATTTTAGCAAACTCGCTCGAGCTCGACTCGAAGTGAAAATCTTCTGCTCGCAGAAGCCTAGCAGAAAGTAACAAAGAAGATCTTTCCTGATTAGACGAGCTGCATCAGGCACTGAGGAGCACCATGACTCAGGTGACGAAGAAGTTGTGTGTCACGAAGTAGCGCCCATGGCCACCCACGCCTTCCGCACACACACTGTACATAAATGTATTACAAAATAAGATAATTGAACAAAATATCATTTCCACATATTCTTGAAGAAATATGCGATTTTACTCACCACTTGCGGTGTACGGAGAATTAATTAAGACATTGATGTCAAGAGATTAAGAAACGGCCGAAGCTAGGAACAGTTACATCATGGCCGACATGCTTCAAAAAGAAAGACGTATTATTTTGTGGAACTGAAGAAGACCATAGAGTTGAGACATGAAGGACTGCACATGTAAAACAAATAGAGTTACACTATAGTGCGATTTACCAAATCAACATTCATTATGGACAAAAGTAAAATTATTTTGTTGTAAAACTAATATAAAAATTTTAACACAGAAACTTGTGCTTTATAAATATAAATTATGCTGAAATTGTTGGTTACAAGATGATTTACAAATTCAAGAATAAAAAAAAATTATGGCTCCCAGTTTGCTATACAAAATAAAATAAAAACAATAACTATAAAATAGATAAAGTGAGCATGCGCATTACTACAAATGTGCAATGGCACACACTCCTCCCCTCAAAGGGCAACAGCCGGTGAGTGGCAACAGTTAAAAAGTCCCAAAACTAAAATAACATCTCAATTACAGGAAAGCACCAGTACAACGAACTTCAGTTAAACGAACACTTCACTTAACCGAACTCATTGTTTGGTCCCGCCTAAAACGTATATAATAACCTTGAATTTTATTTCATCTTAACGAATTTTACGACGGTCCGTTTCTTCGTGAAACAAAAATATTCACTTGAACGAACAAACTTGAGGCAAATTATGAAAAAAATTACCATCCAAAAACTTGTTCTTTATTTTTAATTTTCTTATTCAAACGTAACAGCATGTACGTAAACAAAAACAATAACGGAACTAGTATGTGTGCGCACGTACTATCGAAATTAGTAGATTAATTCTCGTGTTTTGAAATAATATTGGAATGGTATTACGTCCGTTGTACGATACAACTAATACATATTCTCGGATTTTTCGTTTTTTGGCTACTTACATTACGATAATTTTTGTACGGTACTTTGGCTAACCTGTGTTTTAATTTATTTTTTGAAAGTCATTTTTTTCATCACAGTCCATAGTGTTTTTGTCGTGTCTACAGGCGTGAAATTTTTTACGTTTTTCAATAGTGTTGTGTTCTTCAGTGCCGGTTGTAGAAATGAAGCGTGTGACAGAACAAAAGTGTATATGGGGGAGAAAAAAATAACGCAATTCATCAAAACTTTCGACCTAAGACCTAACTATTCAAAAGAATGACGATGCTTGTCGTCTTCAAATGTTTTGGAACACCATGCGTTTTGTAATGTATGCACGTGTGACTTTTCGATTGCACACGTTGGAAGGGATGACTGTAGAGGGCACATTGAATCAAAGAAACATGCGGAATATTTTATAGTCATGACGAGCAATAAATCCATATCGTAGTTTTTTCGCTACATCTGAAGAAACGAAAGTAACTAACGCAGAGTTATTGTTTACAAGTTCTGTTGTTTGTTTATAAGACAGTTCTTATCCAACCAGGATAAAAGAAGCAAATGAAAAGACAATTGTTCAAAAGTATAACTTTGCATACTTTGAATTGAAGGTTGAAAATTTCCTGTAAAATTATTGACATTTCTTACATATTCAGATGATTGTATTGTTCAAATAGTTTTTTTTCTTTGATTCATTAATTTTCATTGTATTCATATGCATAGGCCTACATTTTTCATTTTTTTTTGCATATAATTGTCCTTATTTTATCTTGTGTGTGTCATAATTCCTCAGGAAAAATTTATTGTACATGTACTTTTTCCATATAATTGTCATTACTGATGGGTGTGATTTGAGGTTGGCAGCTCTGCCTACAATGTGTCTCCTGACCATAGACAAAGCATCAGCAGAGAGTATGTGAACAGGTTCTTCAAGCGGCCATAGACTAATGACTGAGATACTGAACCTTAGTACACTTAAGATGTTTCATGTGTTTATCGGTATACATATTTATAACAATGCTTATGTTTCAGTATAAAGAACTTCAGTATAAAAAACTCAACTATTTTTTGGTCCCTTCGTGTTCTTTATAGTGAAGCTTTCCTGTACAACAATACCCACATAAACACTTAGCTATATATATAAAAAATCACTATTCCACATTAGAAGACGAGGCTAAGGAAAACAACATTGTCCCGGAAGGGATAGGAGGTGAAGGATTTGGGGGGGTGGTCGAGATGGAGCGCAACTTCAAGAAAAGGATAACGCTCAAAATGAGGATACAAATTAAGACCAGGGAGGATATGGATATGGCAGCAAGGTTAAAGTGAGAGTAGGACTCAACGTGTTGTTGTTTCGGACGAAAGAGATCAACTACATCATGAAAAGGAGCACCATTAGGACGGGACTTTAACATACCATTAATATCCTTAATAAGAGAAGCATTGATGGTTAAATTAGGGAGTGATGCAAAGGACGGCTTGCTAAGGTTAAAATTAAATTTTGGGATGTGAATAGAAGGTAAAGTTAGATTGAAATGTAAAGTAGAAATTACTGACCCGAAAGTTTTGAAAAATGGGCTTACAATGTCACAATGGGAAACATTATTTATATATCCACTACCAATTAAAGAAATAGTTAAAGGTGGAAATGACTCCGCAGTTGATCCACACAGTAAGGTAACATCCAAGGAATGATTACAAGCGAATAACCAAAGTGTATTGGTTTTTAGAAGGAAAGGTAAATCCAGCGAAACAAAGCTTTTATCACAAATTTTATAAGTGGGTTTACCAAGGAAAAGGTTAAACTCACAATTACTGACATGAGCATCAAAAAACGGAAAGGTCGGGGAACATAAGGTTACACCGTATTTTTTACAACCCGAGAGAGAAGAAGAAAACACAGGAGCAAATATTTTTCTGTCTGGACTAACCAACAAAGTATCGTGCACGTTGAGTAAAAGATAATGTTTGAACTCAGAAGAGAAAAATGGGAAGGCGAAAATGTTATAAGCCTCAAATAGGCTATCCTTGTTTGCTAGAGGCACGTTAACAATGACATTTAATGAACCATTATAGACGATGGCTTGGACTTTACTCAAACCATAAAACATGTAGAGATTATCATGCGAAATTGTAGCCAACATATGCAAGGGTAGGGCAATATACTGTTGAATTTTAAACAAAAGTTCAATAAACACTGTTTTCAATAGCTTGTCTTAGATCGGAAATTTCCAGCCGAGCACTAGATAATGTCTCACTAACTCTAAACAAAAGGGTATTTAGATCAATTCTCCAACTTATTAATGTGATTTTGTCCCAGACTTCATGGAGCTGTTTAATGCTTTGTAAAATTCATTATGGCTATTTAGATAATGTAACGCCAAATTTTTAATGAGAATAGTGTTGTTTATGACTCTACCTTCTAAATTCTTGACCACAATCATATGATGTAACATACTGTTAGAAATGTCATCTTGATTCTCGTTAACCACTTTCAGTCTTTTCTCCAAGACAGTCAAATCATCACTATCTAGGGTACCGAAAACTGTCTTCAATATAGAACCACCGAAATTAAACCAACCACGTTTTTTCCTTCTAGGGCGATGGGGCAGAAGTGAAGTTAAAGCCATAGTCTCAGTTTTGTATGCAAAAAAGTTTTCTTGTAGTTGTTTGACCACAAACGCAAAATTCTGATTCCAAGCTTCGTCATCGTGATGACCACTATTCAGTGAAATAACTTTGTTCAGAAAAACATCCAATTGTTTACTTTCATTTTCAAGTTGAACTAAATTGAAGTCAAGCACAATGGAATAAACATTGTCCGAAAAGATGAGCGAATCTTGTTTTTCGAAGAGAATACCAGAATTCAAATGATTTACCGTAACTCTTCCAAGAGCGAAGGAGTAGGCACAAACAAGGAGGCACAAGACCCCGAACATGGCACTGGACCACAAGGAAATACAGGAAACGGGAGATTCACAGCGACACTAAAACAAGAACACAGGAACACCTTTGGATAGTGAAACATAAAATAAAACAACATTTTAAGATTTCTAATTATTAATAATACCCAATATTATTCAGATATTACCCACACATCATGTGATCTAAACTAGAGCATACCCATAAAAACATACCCTAAACAAAGATAAAATAATAGATGTTATTAAAACTTAAATTACTACCATGGTTTTTTTTTGTTTCTACCTTTTATGTAATATGTATAAAGAATAGGCCTATTCTGAAAAAAAGTTAAATAAATTCTGAATCCTCAAGACTAGGATCAGTGGGTGATCAAGCCACGATCAAACTAAGTCAAGGATCGGACCAAAGTAAACACCTGCAGTGAAGACCAAACGAAAGGACCTGCAGATCCCAACATTGGACAATTCAAACTGGAGGTGGAGAGTGATACCTTTTTAAGTGTGAAATGTGAGCTCTGGTCACATAAGAACCCGTGTCAGGATCAGCTAGGGCAGCTGTCACTGGGGTTAAAAAGCGTTGGATGTGATAAGGGCCTGACCAGCGAAAAGACAGTTTCGCCATCCTCTTATCCACTGCTTTACTGGTAGGATGTGACTTGCATAAGACGAGGTCACCTCGTCGAAAAGGATTTTTGACTCTATTCTTATCATATTTAATACGACTTCTTTCATGTGAGTGCTTAAGGTTTTTAAGGGCAGCTGCCCAAATTACTTTAATGTTTTTAGAATCCTTAGGTAACAGGTCATCCAAGAACCACAGATTAGATAAGGGATTGTTCGGAGCATAGGTGAACATCAAATTGAAAGGCGAAGATTTATGTGACTCATGATGTGAATAATTAAAAGCCATCTGAAGCCAACGCAGATTTTTGTCCCAACTAACTTGATCTTTCGCATGGAAGGCAATTAAGGCCGAACGGAGGTTACGATTGAACCTTTCCGCATGCGAAGGTGGAGGATAGTATGGTGACAACGTGATATGACGTATACCATGTGTGAAGCATATAATTTTGAATAATTTGGAAGTAAATTGTGATCCATTATCCGAAACTATTGATGAAGGAACCCCAAAACTTTGGAATATGTAGGATTGAAGAGCCCGAATCGTGGATGGAGCATCAGCTTTTCTTAAAGGAATCAACCAAACAAATTTGGAAAATGCATCCACACAAACTAATAAGATACTATTTCCATCTTTACTCCTTGGAAAAGGGCCTACGAAATCAACAAATTATTTTTGAATAGGTTTGTCGGATATTTCAGAAGACAAAAAACCTAAATGGGTATTCTGAGCAGGTTTACTAAGTGCACAAAGATGACATTGTTTGACTCTATCAGCCACCTCAGCATACATACCTTTCCAAACAAAATGCCTTTTAATAGCCTCAATAGTTTTATATATACCGAGATGAGCACGAATAGGCGAGGAATGAAAATATTCGAATACCAGGGGTTTCAATACTTTGGGAAGAACAATATGTTTCTGATTGTTTCGAGTTTTGGAAAACAAGATACCTTTGGACAGAAAATATGGTTTTTGTTGGACACCTGAACTCAAATTTTGGACAATTTTCTGCAATTCCTCATCTTCCTCCTGATGAGCCTGAATAGTCTTGAAGGCCTAAAGGGAAATCAGTGACCAAAACATTACAAGTGGCTTCCTCCTTACTAGGCTGTGAACAATCAAACATACGTGAAAGTGTATCAGCAATTACATTCGGTGTTCCTCTTATATGCTGAACCTTGAATTTTAGAGATGAGATTTTCATGACCCAACGACCGATTTTGCCTAATTGTCGTGGGTGCGCCAAGAGCCATGATAGAGCTTGATTATCCGTTTCCAAAAGGAATTCTGTATGTTCTAAGTAAGGCCTGAACTTATCTATACCAAAAACAACAGCGAGACATTCCAATTCATAAATAGATGCTACCTTCTCTTGATTGGTCAGAGTCCGGGACGCAAAAGCTATCGGATGGCGGGCACCATCAAACTCTTGTGCTAAAACCGCCCCTATTGCTGAACCTGAAGCATCGGTTTGCAAAATGAAAGGTTTCGAAAAATCTGCCATAAGGAGTACTGGTGGACTCATTATATCATTCTTTAGTGTTTCAAAAGCTTTTTGTTGTTTTTATCCCCATTCAAATTTCACATTCTTTTTACGGAGTTGATTCAAAGGAACGGCCTTCTCGGCCAAATTAGGAATAAATTGATTTTTAACATAGCTGCTATCTTTTAGCTTAATCTCATATTCCAAAAGGTTGGTAAGACCTAATTCGGAGGTTAGAACTTTAGAAAATGATTCACATAGTTTTCTGATAGCAATACGCTGTTCATCTGACAGATGGCTCAAAGTATCACTTTCAATTTTACTAGAGTTGTGTACATTGATTTCAGCAAGGTTATCAAGGTGCTGGTTACTGTCAGCAAACCGAATTTTGAGTTTAGGTAGGAACTTAAAGAAAATACACTTTTCTTGCACATCAAGTATAAGTCCGGTTTTCATCATAAAGTCGGCTCCGAGAATACAATCCAAACCTATATTTTTACATACCAAGCAAGGGAAAACCCAAGTAAAATTTGCTATTTTTAATTTAATAGTGGCGCAACAATCTATGGTTAAAATATCATTAGAAGCAGAATAGCACTTGAAATCGCCTTTTACAATTGATTTTATGCCCTTAGCTTCCTTTAATATGGTGAACAACTCATAGGAAATGATAGAACGTGTAGAACCCGAATCAACTAAAGCAGGAGTATCAAAGGAACCAAACGATACCACAATACGAGGTACTGGCACGGAATTTATTCCCACAATATTAGGGGAGTTAACCTTACAAACTTGATCTGGAAAGTGTTTTCGTACTCCAAAATATGTTTGAAAACAAAGAGCTGAGTTAATCTGCTGAAGAACGTGAGCATTATACTGTGAATTAGGCTTCCGATCTTGCTTGCAGGGTAAGTCGCTCACCTTACATCCCTGCTTCTGGCGTTTTTTTGTTGCAGAACCTTGCAGTCTCTGATGACATGGTTATTTCTTTTGCAATAATTGCAAAATTGAACTTGTGCTTGATTGCCTGGCTTAGTTTTTGTTTGATTGTAAACACTACTCTTCCTAAAGTTAGGATTAACCTGTGTGGTGTTACATGAACTGTGAAAACCATAGTTTTTTGAGTCTTAAATGTGGGGTGGGCAAACTGTAGGTTACGGTGATGATCCGCAAACCTAACATTTTGCGAATGGATACACATTCTGTCGAGCTCGGAAAATGTGGAGGGTTTGCTGAGAAAGACTAACCAAGATCTCTCATCAGTTACACTGAGTCGCAAAATGGCAGCGGCCTCCTTAACCTCATTTACATACACAGAAAGTGGTTCATCAGGTTTCTGTAACCGATTTAAATTATTTAATTGCAATTGTGTAAGCAACCTGAAGGGAATAAAAAAACTAAGGATATTCTCATGGTAGGCATCGAAGGAAAGGTTCTGGGCAATTGCCAGCTGAGTCCTTTCGGCTAAAGGCCCAAAAGTGAAAGGGTAAATAGTTTCCAAGATCTGCGACTCATGGATGGTGTTGCTTTGTCGTAATTTAACAATAATCTTAAGGAAATTTAAAAATTTAGGTATGTGCAACCCATCAGTGGCCGGGAAGTCTTTCAACATTGTTTCAAGAGGATGAGTAAGTTTACCAAACACACTTGGCAGCGCAAAATTTCTAGAGGGAGTAGGATCATGTGTCCAGCTTGCTGATGTACTAAATACAACATGAGGGTTCCGACTCGTAGACTGAGTGGATGTGGTATAGGCTGGGTTGGTTAGGTTAGGAATGGACATAGGGCTACAAACGTTGCCGACAGGATCAAAGTCTACCTTGGACGGACCAGGAGCTGATGAAATAAGTGGATTCGGGACAGTGGAAGTGGGCAATGCCACCCTACTCAACTGTTCACAAATATTTGTCATGGATGTGATTGGTGTTACATCACGCATTAATGGGATTCAGCGTTACCGACAGTCTCAACTAAATTCTGAATCTCCTCCATCATATTTTCAAGTGAGGCAACTTGTAACTCAGACAGTTTAGGTGTGTAAACCTCAAGCAAACACTTAATGCGTGTACTCAAGTGATTCAAACGATTTCTGACACGAGGGAGTGTTACAGCAAAATTCTCATCATCTAAGTTTGTAACCAACTCCTGTAAAACTAGTATCTTACTCGTGCAGGTTTTATACTCCTCATTAGGGTTCACTGTTATCAAAAGGTCATGATTAACTGGAGTGCTGTTCTGAAGAGCCAAACGCAATGTTTTACGCAAATGTGCCACTGTGGCGTTTTCACATGAAATGCCACGCAATTGACACTTAAAGATCAATTCATCATTTATGAGGAACTCAGGGATGATTGAAGAGGACATAATGAAAATAACAAATAACAAAACTACCACAATAAAAACAACAGTAAATAACTATTGCCACAACCAAGCAATGCACATCTGAGGGTGGACACATGCAAGACAAACATCTTCACACGTGAACACGACCAACAAAACACCAGAACCACCAGCTCTGCTACCAAGCTCTGCCGCCCTCTTTACCTCAACCTGGCCAAATACCAAGGAGGTACAGAGGCCAACAGTGAAAGCATGGAGAACGGGCTCAATGGTGCCTTGTTAGGCGTGTAGAAAATCATGAGAACCTTGAGCCGACTGGGGAGGCCATATTACAGGATAAAATAGTTAAATATATATACTAGTCAAAATTAATACAAAGAGTGGTTTTAGTTAAATGAATACAGCAATATCGTTTCTCTGTTCCTTATATTTTCTTTTCTTTAAATTCTATTACTTTAAATAATAACAATAACAAGTTTAATATCAATTGATGAGTATACAGTCATACTTATAGTAAAAGTAAATGTTAAGATAAGGGGCCCCTTTAGATATTTAAGTTGAGCACATTGATTTTGATGTTAAGAATTACATAGGTTAAAAATTACATAGGTTAAGTCAAAAAAAAATTAATTATTAGTCCAAAACAATGCCGAAAATGCTAGGTTAAAATTTTATCTTTTGATATGTGGTGGCTCATGGTTGCTCTTCTGCATGCAGAAAGTAACAAAGAAGATCTTTCCTGATTAGACGAGCTGCATCAGGCACTGAGGAGCACCATGACTCAGGTGACGAAGAAGTTGTGTGTCACGAAGTAGCGCCCATGGCCACCCACGCCTTCCGCACACACACTGTACATAAATGTATTACAAAATAAGATAATTGAACAAAATATCATTTCCACATATTCTTGAAGAAATATGCAATTTTACTCACCACTTGCGGTGTACGGAGAATTAATTAAGACATTGATGTCAAGAGATTAAGAAACGGCCGAAGCTAGGAACAGTTACATCATGGCCGACATGCTTCAAAAAGAAAGACGTATTATTTTGTGCAACTGAAGAAGACCATAGAGTTGAGACATGAAGGACTGCACATGTAAAACAAATAGAGTTACACTATAGTGCGATTTACCAAATCAACATTCATTATGGACAAAAGTAAAATTATTTTGTTGTAAAACTAATATAAAAATTTTAACACAGAAACTTGTGCTTTATAAATATAAATTATGCTGAAATTGTTGGTTACAAGATGATTTACAAATTCAAGAATAAAAAATAATTATGGCTCCCAGTTTGCTATACAAAATAAAATAAAAACAATAACTATAAAATAGATAAAGTGAGCATGCGCATTACTACAAATGTGCAATGGCACAAAACAAACATTTAAGTAAACATTTAATATTACACCAAAAGGTATGTGTTATTAAAAAACAAAATAGTTTGCACATTATGCATTATGAAACAAACGATATTACAATACATCTACCTCCTCTACACCAGAAACTGGCCATACAAAAAGTGTAATATAAAAGTCCATAAATTCAGTTGGAATATATTGTTTCAACTTCTTCAAGGCTTCTATCTTTTTGGAGTGTATAGGCACACATTTCTGCGGATATGCAGGGAATGCGGTGATTGTTGGAAGAGAGGAAAGTTTGTTGGGTATAGCCAAACAAAACGTATGTTCTACCAAGCCCCCGATGAACGGTCTGGCTAAAACTTGTCCCATGTGTTGCGTATAATAGACAAACTCCATAAAACTTGAAACGGCGAACTTCTGCTGTTCGTGTCTCGTAACAGAAGACGACTCGACAGACATTACGTTTCTTTTATAAAGTGTAGGCCACCATTTCTTAAAATCAATGACCTCTTCAGTGCTAATCATTTTCACTTGGAATTTATCTGGTTGAACTGTTGAATGTAACATCAGTTCCATATAGTGTTTTGCGGTATACATACGATCTGTTTTTGTTAGTTTCCGTTTTATTACACTAAAATCACGATCACACGGCAGATATGAATGGTCTCTAATTGGGAAGTAATGGTGTACAATATCAAAACGGCCAGTGTCTACAAGAGCAAGCAACATTCTGATTAATGTGTGATTCTTATTCTGGCCGGCTGCTCCATCAGATAAAATGTGAAGTTCTCTTACATTTCCATCCAGTTCACTATTAATGTAATCATACACGAAGGAACATACAGTAAGTCATCTATTTACGTCGTACCGATTTACGTCGTTTCGGATTAACGTCACTAATGTTTGAGTACTCATGTTTTAATTTAAGTTGTCGCCGATTCACAATAACGTCGTTTACAATGACCGTAAATCTTTATTTTAACCAAAACACCGTATATAATTCGTTTATAATTCTTTGTTTCCTTCGGTAGTTAATTTATGCTATGTAGCGTAAGCTACACGTTCACCGCCTTATCTTATCATGCATCATGAGGGACGCTTCCTGCTCTTACATACAGTATGTACTATATATCTGTTTTTATATTTCAATCAATAAAGGTAATAAAGCAGCTGGTTAAATAACCATTCTATAAAGCTGAGAAGTACTAGTTGGACTTGTTTCCCACGCTGTCGGTTGTCATTTGCTGATAAAATTTCCCGTTGTCACGTCTGTATGCCAGCGCTTCCGGCCGACCTTGGGCCGTGGCCGGCCGGTGGCATGAAACATGGCTCATTTTGCGTCGTTTCTATTTATGTCGCGGTTTTCAGGAACGTAACCCCGACGTAAACCGAGGACTTACTGTACTTCATTTGGGCCTATTTTTGCTATGCCTTCGTGATATAGATGAAATTTTGCCTTTTCGTTAGCCAGGTTGTGTATGTTGAAAACATTAAGGGTAAGCTGGCGAAGGTAAAATACTTCTTGTACAGGTATTTCAGGCAACTGGAGGTTTTGCATGAAATCCAGACAAATTCCTACTACTGTACTGTCTTTTATACATTTTTCTCTCACATGCTTCATGTAGGTATAGAATTTATGAACAATAAGTTCTGCCGTATACATTCTTTTGGCAGCATCGTTCAGAGAAGGACTTCTGATTTTCACTGAAAGCTCTTCGCATTTGCAACACGAGTCAATCTGCGGCCTTCCGAACGTCAAGTCAAAAGTCTCATTGAAAATCTTTAGATAGTACTTATAGTTAACACTAAGGTGTGGATGTTTTTCCTTAAAAAGGCTCCACATGAGATTCACATTCAAATTTGCGCTAAGATACTTGTACACTCTAGTGGTATAGTGGGCCTCTTTGTGAGGAAATGATGATATATGATCAGTAATACATTTGACAAGGGATACTGGTTTTGTATTTCCGGGGTTACTTTTGCCCCGAAGATCTTTTGGCGATTTACCTGCTGCCAGAAGTTTGCACAATCGCTTAACTCGATCTGCGGTGATACCGTGAATAGAAAGAAAATCATTTTTACATACCTCAGCTTTTCCTTTTTCTGTCGAAACTGTGTACTTAAATGTATGTGATTTAGGTTTCGTTTGCCGGTTGTCCTCATTGGTACCAATTCTGCTGCGGTGCCTATGGATAGGCTTACATTCAATCAAACTCTGAGGGTATGCATCTTGTTCATTTTTTGTGGTGAAATCAATGAATCGGACGTAGATACTTTGACATTCTCCTTCAGGCATTTTCTGTGGTATGCATTTCCATGGCATCTGGGAAAAACAAATGATTAGTATTCAATGCTTGTGTTTAGTATTAAAGAGATGCAAAAACTAATGCAAAACACTGTTGTGTATGCTTCACAATGATTATTGTGGCTAGCCTACTTTTAAGAAAGACAAAAAAAGCAATGTAGGTTAGGTAGGAAGTTACCTGCATTGAAATCCATGTTCCTTTGATTTAACAATATTTCCTTTGTAATTTATATAATCTTCATTCTTTAATCGTGCCTTTTTTATCTTTTCACACTGGTACTCTACTTGTTTTACACCTTTTTTACGTTTACAACTGACAAAAGCTTCGTCTTTGTTCATGTTGAGAACACAGAGACAGTTCACAGTCATTTGAGAAACCGCATATGTCCAGTCAGTTAAGAAAGGCCACATGTCCTGGACATGTGGGCTTTCTCAAATGACACATTATTTTCTACTCCCGCTTTATACACAGAGAGATGTGGACATGTAGCGTTTTTCAGTTCATTCCGTGTAACTGACGAAGAAGAACAGATCCATGTATAAAAGTCTGTTTCGGAAAAATGTGGACATGTAGGGTTTCTCAAATGACCGATTCAATTGTTTTCATACTTTGATGGTTTTTCCTGAAAATCACAACTTTTAAATTATTATTTTTAACTAAATTATTTTAGTATTTACCCTTAGTGTAATATGTCATTTTAAAGCTAACATTCTGAAGAAAAAGAATCTGCAAAAACATAAAAAATGGTTTTTTTAAACAATTTCATAATTCCCAGTCCCCTTAAATAACTACAGTTTCCTCTAACTGAAGAAAATTCTCCATCTGTGCAGCATATATTGTAAACAAACAATAATTAATAGATAACATGTCGCAAAGTAGACGTTCATCTATAAACTAAAAATGCATAATACACGAACTTGCACTTAGTGCTATTCTTTCGGTACATGTCGGTGCACTATTGATAAGCATTACTTATTTTCAACGAAGTGATGCATTGTCAGTGGAACTCTTATCTATGTATTCATGAAATGGTTAACGAACGTAAATATTTTGATAAGCCGTTACTTAATTAACCGCAAAAACTTTTAGAAGCTTTGCACCGTTTCACACAGATTTTCGCTGTAATGTTCTTCTGCAGTGTTAATATTTTGTTCACGTGAGATTATTAAATATGAGTGTCTCTGCTAGAAAATGTAGTTTCAGGATAGAATGGTTGTTTACCCTAAATATAAACCTTGGTTAGAAGAGAATAAAACTTATTAAAATGTTGTTCTTTGTAAACTATATAAAAAAATGTTGATATTGCAAATATGGGTGCGTCAGCATTAGAGAGTCATATGAAATCAGGAAAACATGTAGAGATGATTGATTTGGCCTAAACTAGTCTAGTTCACAATACCGGAAATTTTAAGTTTAGGTCAGACGTTTCATTTCCTAGGTTAGGTTTGCATTCATTTAGGTAGGCCTATTGAAAACAAAATGAAAGGTTGCAGTTAGGTTAGGTCAGCTACCTTAAAAAAACCTCCATTGTAGCGGAAGTACATTAGTCAATGTACAGTATCGTAAACTAGACTAGTCCCACATAAGTCACAGTAATATTAGTTTTCCCTATATTTTTAATTAGTTCTTGACAATTCCGACTTCATAAAGCAATTAATTGATCAGGAAGAATGTTGGCAAGCATTTAGTTAAAATATCAGTTTTAATAAACTGCAGTGTTTTCATTGAGAGCATACAGTTAAAAAATTAAGTTATTATTTGACTTACGAGCTGTTTCTCCACTAGGAGAAGGTATTGGATTAGCATCAAGACAATGAGTTGGCCCATCTTGCGTTACCAATGAAGTGGATGGTGTAAACTCAGGGTCATCAATTTCAGATGAGCTCTCCAAACATTCTGCTTCCCGGATATGTATTTTGTTGCTGTCCCACGGTGCAGACAATTCCAGATCAATGTATGGTTGAATTGATGACACCACAGTTACCAATTCTTGAACTTCAGGTGTTGATACAAAAGCGGTACCACCACCTGTAGCCATAGCATGCTGTCTCTCCTGTTGCATTACTTTTCTTGCCACCGTTTTTGCTTTCTTCCAGCATCATCATAAAAAAAAAAACTCTGATAAACACACATTTACATAACAATCTTGCTTTATGGATAAAATAACCTGTAATATTCAATACTGTAGCCTACATAAAGTAAAAACTGTCCACATCTAAAAAACTAAAGCCATTTGAAACCACTAATATTGACTCAGTAGACACATATTAAAGTTATTGTAAAGAGAACATTACACAGATAAACATGAAAAAAAGGAACTCAATATATTTAACAAATATGAAGAAATACACAAACATAGCTTACCTCTTTAGTTGTGCCTCATTTCGCTTGCAAGAAATGTTGCAGGCGTTGAATTCACTAGTGATTTTAGCCCACACTATTTTTTTTTCTCTGTTGGAAACTGCATCTGTTTTTTTGTTTCGATTACTGTTTTGTGCTTTCTCACGAGATCATTAATAATCGCTTTTTCATCTGGAGAAAATGCTATAATTATAGGCAACGTATACATCTTCAGAAAATTTCACAACCTCGTGTCCAATCCAAACAAAATATTATTTTCAGCGAGAGAGCAGACAAAAGACAATCGAAATGAAATAGGGCACTTTTCCACACACATTCCAAGTACAAGAAATAAATGCAAATAACCATTGCTTAATATTTTCGAAACTGTAATAGAAAAGGCTTAGTATCACGGAATTACCTAACTTTACCCTACTTGATCCAAGAAAATTTTTGTGCCATTTTGCCAGATCTTCACCGAAAGTGGATGGGAACAAGCTTTCAGCTGGCAGTCATTCAAGAGGCGTTTTTGAAGTATGAGAGGTGGAGAGTCTGCCAGATGAATAAGAGTTGGATGCGCTTTCGAAGGTCAATCTGATTCGGGCCGTAATCACTTAAGTTCCGACATTCAACAGATATGCCTACATGAAAATAACAAATGCATCCACAATAAAATATTAGAAATACAATAGTAACTTTTTTTAGTTTTGGAGAGACATTATTTGACTTTCGATGGCAGCAACAGTTTCTTCAGCAGTGTCCAAGATTCTCATTTTCTTCTCGTTGAGCTCCTTTATCATTATTGCTGATCGTTTCTTCTCATTTTTAGCTAATAAATCTGCTTCTGCAGCAGTTCTTTGATTTTCTAATGCTTCAACATAACGTGCATGAGCACTACGGGCACTATGTACGAGCAACTTGGTGACCACCACATTTTCAATTCCGCCTCTAGCAGTCACTCCATCATGCACTTGTCGCAGCCCAACTAAACATTGTTCATGAAGATTCTCTACCAGAAGCTCTTTATTAATGGAAAAACCCCTTTCTAATGCAGCATTCCCATGAGAAATAATGAAAATAATTGTTAAAAATTTAGGCAACTCTCTCACTTCAGAGAAGCTAGGTAGAATATTCTGCATCCAAAAGTGATCCACTCTGTCCACAGTTTGTAAAGACTGAACTGCACAAGTGAAAACATCACTCTCGCATACTGTCCTAAACTCCTTTTGAATTGTGTCTGCTTGAATGACTTCCCTAGACATTACTGTTTTCATTGTTGAAAGAAGTGATCCGTAGACAAATGGTGCAAGTGGTAAATCAGATTGAAATCTTCTTAGGAATGGTTCCAAATCTGTTGCAAGAGACTGGTAAAAACAGAGTTTTGTTTTTAGAAGTTTGTCTTAAGCAGTCGAAACCACTTTAAAGGATTTGCATGTAGGTGCTTTCTTGTGAAGTTTGACGCCCTCTACATATTTTTCAACATGAGTGAGAACAGACAAGGTATGCTCAATTACTTTCACATTTTCGAGCCATCTGACCTCACAGTATTTCAATGGGAAAATTCTTGATCCTGAAAATTGCACATAATCAGCACGTCTTGCCGGCACATGGCGAAACAAGTAATGAAGGGCTCTCAAGAATTCAACGATACCCCAGGATGTCTTTTTTATGGCTGCTTTGTACGAGTTGTGCAAAGTATGCAGTCTACATGTCCCTAAATTGAGTATGATTGGCATACCAGGATCACCCTTCAAATAAAGCTTCAGATCTTGAAGGAACTTTTTATTTACATTTGGGCCATCTATTGATAATTGCATCAGTTTCTTAACATCAAGCCCACCTAATGCCTTTAAGAAGCCATCTAACAAATCAGCAGCAGTTGCATGTCCAAGAAACACAGACCCAAAAAAGCGAGTACATACTTCATTGTCCTTGCCTGACCAGAATCTAATCATAACATCCATTTGTCCTTTCTGGCAAACCTTATTCAATGATTCGTCAAATCCCGCAACAAAGTGTTCACACTGACTGCACAATTCAATTAGTTCTCCATGAAAATATGGTGCTAGCCCATACAATATTGTGTAGCTTATTTTGGTTTTGTGCAATTTCTGAATCAGGGAACAACAGAGGAAACAATTTCACACTAGACAAGCTTCCACGCAGTGATTGATTTTGCATGACAGCATGCATGCACCATATTATCTCTGCTTTCATAACATCATCTTTCAAAATAAATGAAGAAAGACTAACAGATGGTTTTAGTTCCTAATGTGGTGCAGCTTGCACAACAGAATGTGAGGAACAAGTTGTTGATGTTTCTGTGGAAGGAGAGCTTACACACTGTGAATCCGCCTTGGTGACAGTATTAAGAACAATTTTTTAAACTCACAGCTTTTTCTGTACAGGAGACAGCAGTTACAAGTTTCTTGCCTGCCATGTGGCTGCTCAAAGCATTCTTGCCCATTTTGCTTAGTGCAATTGAGGTTTTGCATACCGTGCAAATGAGGTTTTGCATACCGTGCAAAAAGCAGAATAAGGATCTTCGACTATAGGTTTGAACCATGAAGAAAATTTACCATTCAACAACCATCGTTCTTTAAATTTAGTTTATTGGATGTTGCCATGTCTTAAAAGAAAAGTAACATAGCCTACTAAGTCAAAAAATATAAACAAAATAAATACACTATAAATTAAAATTACAAGTGCACTACCAATCAACTGTATACCACGTTTTTTTTAGGTTCTATCTATGTCTTCAATAGAAATTTAAAAAAACACGCAAGCGTTTTCATGTTTAGGCCTAGTGCCTTTAACATATCACACGCAAATCTGTTGTTTTTCACAACAAACGTTTCAATTTTCAAAAACGCAGTCAAACAATGATAAAAAAAGCACTTTGGTAAGACAACGGCGCAAAGCAAAGATGGCCAACAGTTTCATTAGCACCGCCAAAAAAAAAGGGACAATATTTCAGCAATAAGTTAAAATTTTACCAGTCTCTATCATATTGAACAAAATGTACTGTTAATTATTTTAACCAACGTATATTAGGTTTTACATTTTATATAACAATAAACATAATCACCACCACGGATGACTTTATTGTGTTTCGATGTTGTAAACGACTGGCTCAGGCAGTTATTTACAATGTGGCAGACGGAACAATTAAGGATGTAAATGCGTTTGTTAATGGCGTCCACAACTTCAAAGCTCAAGTCGAGAAGTTTCATCCCGTCTTTCTTTCTTCACATAAGGCACATATTTCGTCTTTCATGCTAGCAAATTATTTTATACCACATCGTAGCAAAGAACAAATCAACAGCATCAGCTTTTTGTCTTGCGTCAGACCAAACTGACCAGACGTACCAGTAATATGGTATATCACCGCAATAGTATGGAGTACCTTACTGGCTTAAAATACAATACTATGCCAACAGGTGCAACACATGGCAAATTGTACATTTAGCGAACTTATGGTATAAATGCCAAATATATGGTACAAATAGCCAGTGCTTCGGTACCTTCCAACAATTCAAAAGTTTAAATAATTCCCTGACATTGTGAAATTCCCTGCATTTCCCTGACTTTTCCCTGACATCTTCATATTCCCTGAAAATTCCCGGTATTCTCGGTTTTCCAGATGAGTGGACACCCTGTTAATGCCGCCAGTTTCACTTTTGTTGCTTCCAAATACCGTCCTTGTGTGTTGTGTAGTTGCCCGGCCAAGGGAATAAGTTCCTACTGACAATATATACTCTATGCCTGGCGTGGCATGGTGAGGGACGTGCGAGCAACCGAGCGAATCAGAGGGCGTTTTTGTTTTGTGTAGTTTTTCTGTTTTAATTATTCGTCAGAGTTGTCAATGTAATTTGTTTCTTACATATTTCTACCTTGTAATTTTTATAAAAATGTCGAGTGGTAGTGCTAATGATAGTGAAGAAGAAAAACGAATGTATAAAATAGCAAAGTGTATGTCTGTTTACAAAATGGACTGGGAACAACAATACCACTGGTTACAAATACAGTAGAGCATCCTGTATCCGTAATTCTACTTATCGGAATTTCTACTATCCGGATGTTTTCCGAGAGTTAAAAAAAATTTACAAAATTTAAAAATATATATATATTTTTAAATGAATTATAATATATATTAATATATATTATTCCCGCGGAAGTAAATACCGATAGTTGCGCAGTTCACGCCCCGTCTAGTCAGTCAGGGTGCACTTGATTTTATAAACACTCAGCGAGTTATGATGGAAGCCAAGGCTTCCGGTCTCGCGACTGCAGTGTACGGGCGTCGAGCGCATATCAGGAATTGGCGGCAGCGGCCCCGCCTACACGTGAGCGCGCCGTGATAACGCGTTGTAGGGGAGGGGGAGTGGTGTATTGTGTGCGTTCAATGTCAGTCTTGCTTGTGGTGCGCGATCGCTAGTATGTACGTTCCTGCAGACACGTGATGTTTTCAAGACATAAACTTCCTGGTGATGAGGAAAAGAGTAGTAAACGAAGGAAAAAAGTTCTGACCATTAAAGAAAATGTTGAGATTCTCAAGAAACTAGATGCTGGGACTTGTGTTAAAAATCTCAGCCAATCGTATGATGTCGGCATTTCGACGATTTACGACATAAAGAAACAAAAGAATGAACTGTGTAAATTTTATTCGGACAGTGATACGAAGAGAGAAATTGAAAATAGAAAAACAATGCAGGGTAGTAAATGTAGCGACCTTGATAATGCACTTTATCAATGGTTTCGTTTGCGGCGAAGTGAAGGTGTTAGCATTTCTGGACAGATGCTGATAGAACAGGCAAAAATGTTTCATGCCGAACTGAATCTAACATACGATTGTGACTATTCGTTAGGGTGGCTTCATAAATTCAAAAAACCCCATGGAATTTCTTTTTTCAAAGTTAGCGGTGAAAAGCTTTCTGCAGATACAGCGGCGGCGGTAAAGTTTGTTGTTGAGTTCGCAGAATATGTGTTGGACAACAACTTAACAGCAGACCAAGTTTACAATGCGGACGAGACTGCTTTGTACTGGCGTTGTATGCCTCGAAGCACGCTGTGCACTGCAGATAATCCTCACAGCGGGATGAAAGATTCTAAAGACAGATTGACCGTGCTTGGTTGTTCAAATGCTGCCGGTACCCACAAGCTGAAGCTACTCGTAATTGGCAAAAGCTTGCGCCCAAGGGCGCTCAAAGGTGTTAAAGTGTTACCCGTTGAATACCGAGCTACAAAAACCGCGTGGATAACATCTGCAATAACCACAGAATGGTTTGACAGTTTTGTGCGCCAGAGCCGGCAACACTGTAACAAGATAGGCTTAGACCCGCACTGCAAGATTGTCCTTGTGCTAGACAACTGCTCCGCGCATCCTGCAGCTGAAACACTAAACAGGGATAATGTTTCTGTCATGTATCTGCCCCCTAACTGCACTGCACTAATCCAACCGCAAGATCAGGGAATATTACGCTCCCTAAAATGTCGTTATCGCACGGAGTTCATGAAGCACATTTTATCTGATCTGAATGGTGGCAAAACGATCTCAGAAATTAAAAAGGAATACACCATAAAGGATGTCATATGGTCACTAGCTCGTGCATGGGAAGGTATGCCTGCGTCAACATTTCACAAGGCATGGTTTAAATTGTGGCCGACTTCGGTTTATCGTGACGAGGTTCATGACAAGGGAAATGAAGCCGACTTCAAAGGTTTTGAACAAAAAAACGTGAACGAACTGCTGGAGTATGCCAAGAACATGACAAATCCAGAACTAGAAGACTTACAATTGCAAGAACAAAACATTGTGGAATGGTTTTGTGTTGATGATAATGTTCCCGTTGTGCATCACTTTTCAGATAAGGAGATATTAGACTCTGTTAAGTGTAACAATGACGACGGAAACAATGAAAGCAGTAGCGATGAAGATGAACCACAGGAGAAAATCTCGCAAGATGATTGCCTTCACCACATTGAACGATTAATAGCTGGCCTAGAGCAACGAAGTTATATCAACGACCAGCAAATTATGCATTTGTATATGCTTCAAAAACAGCTGACTGAAGAGAAGCACAAACGTGTGCGGCAACAACGCATTAGTGACATGTTCAAAAAAGCTCCTGTTTCCACACCTGCTTCAACTACGAGTAAGAACATTGACGATCCAACACCTGGCACCAGTGGCACAAACGTAAACAGTTACGTTCAGAGTGACAGTGACAGTGATTAACTTTAACTTTTCCTGTCTTTCACAATGTGTGACGATTTAGGTAATTTGTTGTTTAGCTTTTTAAATTTAAATTAATGTGACTGTTGTGGGGCCGTATACAGTGATTATTTAAATGCAGTTTATCTAAGTTCTAGGACATTATTTTTTATTCGCGGGACATGTGTAGCCTACAGTGAGTCATGGTAAGTGTTTTTTATTTGTAATGTACCGTACCTAACTGTACCATGTGTTATTATTTTATATTTTATTTATGCAACATGTGGATACACCAAATCACTGTACAAACTGTATGTAAATTACGTAATTGTAACACAATTCATTGAATGTCAAACGTCTCGCCTACGTCTGCTTGCTTTGCGCGGACATCATGGTACAGTCACGTAGCTGTAGCGTGCTTCTAGGCAAGGTCTGATAAGCGTGCCCGTGGCAAGGTCACACCACCGGATGTAGCTGTCATCACCCTGCCCCCACCCCCCTTGTCGTCTTCATCTACAGCTACAGGATGTTCACAAACTTCGGGAGCAATTTTTTTTTTCAATTAGGGGGCCTTATAGTGAATTTCTACTTTCCGGAATTTTCTACTATCCGGAATAGTCTAAGTCCCGACCATTCCGGATACAGGGTGCTCTACTGTAGTTAACAATGTTCATAAATAACTGTATTTGGTGCAAGAATTTTTTTTTTGATCAATCATAGTGGTCTGAATTATATTCAAAAACACAGTTCGTCATCAGAACATTAGAAGAAAAAGCAGACCAATAAGAAAAATCAATCCCTCTTAAGTTTTTCAAAGGTAACTTTGTAAGTTCCGACGAGGAAAAGAAGATAGCTGCCGAAATTTCAAAGTTTATCACACTGTAAAATATGGTGTTTCATTTCTTTGTTCGGAATGTGATGTGAAGGTAAGCTCCAAAGTTTTCCATGATCCAAAATTGACACTAACATGAGTTCCGGGTGTACAAAAGCAAGGAAGTTGTATTGCTCATGATGATTTGGGTCCCGCTTCTATTGAAGGGCCTCTGATAGAACTAAGAAACTATATATTTTAGCATTTCTTTGAATGCTACAACCATGGGAATATCAAAGTATTCCCAATACTAGTCATGTTCTACACTATCAACTGTGGAATCAAGAATTGTATTCTAGACTTTTATGATGGTGCTGCCGAAAGCACTTTAGCAATTTTTATAAATATCAAAGTTTTTTCTTGGAAACCTGGGATTAGATACTAAAAATATTTCAGCCTATGCAGCAGATAATGTAAATTTAAATTATGGCAAGAATCACTCAGTTTTCCAATTATTGCTGAAAGAAAACAACAAAGTTTTGCTACTCATTTATTGCACAATGCTGTAAAAAGTGCTTTTGAAAAATGTGAGTTTGATGTAGAATACTTAGTTTTGAAGGTGTATGGACATACAGTAAGTGTATAAACAATTTGTACACTGAGATTTTTTATAAAAGTATTTGTACACTGAGCTTTTTTACAAAAAAATAGTGTAATTCTGTCGAACAATACATGATACAAAAATAAAGGTTATCAATTCTTCCTTTTTGATAACATTAAACGAAAAAACCAAAAAATAAGAATACTTTACTTTTCAAAGCAAGAAAGTAACAAAATAAAGCGATTTTGGGTAGTATAAAAAGTATTCGTACACAGTCATTTGTTCTTAATAAAAATGAAACTAATATTTTATTGGGCAGTCTTTGTGGCATCGAATCGACAAGATTTTGTAAAACCTTGAACTCAGCGCGATTCGAAGCTTGTCTTTCCTTGATTAAATTTTCTAAAACACTCCACAAATGCTCAATAGGATTTAGATCCAGTGATTGGGGAGGAGTATGCAATTGGCTGGGTACATTATATAATAAATAGTCAATTTTTGGTATTATAAGCCATGTGCTTCGGATCGTTGTCTTGTTGAAATGAAACATTATTTTTAAGTCCAAGTTTTTCGGCACTCACTGCTAAATAACTTTTTTTATATGTCAATGTACATCTTATGGTTCATTGTTCCTTCAATAACCTGTAACTTTTCGACTCCTGCAGCACTTACACACCTCCACGCCCCACACCATTACCGAACCACCACCGTGTTTGATAGTCGGTATCAAATGACTTGGATGCAGTTGAAAGTTTTTTTTTCGCCACACTGTGTACGCCTCCCATCCGAACAGAATATATTAAATTTACTTTCATCGGAGAAGATGACTTTGTTCCAGAAATCACTATCTTTATTTCTGTATTTTTTGGCGAATTCAAGTCGTTTTTCGCGATTATTTTTGTTGACAAAACATTTTCCTCATGACTCAAGACCATGATATCCATTTTTCCCCAAGATATTTTGAACTATACTGATTGAAACTTTTGTATTTCAATATTGCATGGTAGCAGCAATCGTTTGAGCAGAAAATTTATGTTTTTTTTTATAAGAGACACGATAAATCTTTCATCAGTGTGTGGTCGACCACTTCGGTGCACATTTTTTACAGTTTTCCGTGTGCCAAATCGATTGATTATGGATTGAATTGTTGAGCGGACTCGAATGAATATCGTCGAAATTTGCGCGAGAGTTTTGCATTGATTATTGAGCCTAATAAAAAATTTTCTTTCTTCCTCGGTAGTTTATTTTCCTTTACGACCCATTTTCGACAAGTATAAAGTAACAACTGAATGAAATATGGAATTTTTGTCAATAGACATGGAGTGAAGGACAAACTGAAAGATGTAAACGTACGAACAGTGTTCCCGACCTAACATCGAATGTAGCGCTTGGTCTCATAATGTACGAATACTTTTTGTACTTCCCGAAATCACTATATTTCATTATGTATTTGTTCCAAAAACTAAAAAATTCTTATTCACTAGTTTTTTGTTTAATTTTATCAATAGAAGAAGAATTGATAATATTTATTTATCAAATTCTTCGATAGAGATACACCAGGGCTGTCCAATTACAATCAAGCCGAGGGCCTTATGTGAGCCAAATTTTGGGTTGAAGGGCCGCACATATAATACACGTTTAATTTTGGCTGATGAAAATTTATATGAATGACAACAATGATAATTAAGGTTTTACTCTCTGGTTGTGTATTAATAAAAGTGGAAATAAACACATTTTTTGATTTAAAAAATATGTGTTCTGAAAAAAATATCTTATCTACTAGTAAAATCGCAGGAACACAGCTAGAGTAGGAAACAAAAATATCTAAATGTGACAAGTGAGTTCGAACAGAATCATTTTCCAGAGTAGGAATGACCACACATATTTCTGTCATAGCTAGCCGCAAAAGATGCAGAGCAAAGAAGAATCTGTGAGAGAACTCCTGTAGCTATTCTAATGAACTTCACTTTCGCACAAGTATGTACTCCCAAACATTGATGTCAATTTACATCCGAAATCACACAAGTGAGGAAATCGTTGGCTAGAAATAAGTTTGAAGAGTGCAGCTCCCTTTTCTGTTTTCATTTGAAGAAATGGATCAGCTTGCAGGTCACACAGCTCAAGTTGTAAGTATGCTGGTTGTTCTTGTACTGCTACTCCAAGTGGGTTGTTAAAAAGCAAAATACTGCTCTTAATTTTTTTGTAGTCTTGAAATCTTGTTTTAAACTCTGCCATGATGTTCTGAATATTTACACAGAATTCAGAAAAATCCAGTGCTTCGTCATTTTCAAGTTCCTCTGTTAGTTGCCTGCAACATGAAAAGTGTGCCAAATCATTTTCTCCAAAGCTGTTGAAAAAATATTCAACTTATTGCGAAATCCATTTATGTGGCTTACTAAATCTGACACCAAATGAATCTTGCCTTGAAGTTTCAAGTTGAGTTCATTCAGATAACCAGTAATATCTGTCAAGAACGCCATTTGCTGAAGAAAATCGGAGTTTCGGAACTCATTTGTAGTGTCCGATGAAACAAAATGATGAAGAAATTCAGGAATTTCTTTTCTCAGCCCAAAAAAAATTCTCAGGGCTTTTTCCTGCACTCAACCACCTTACTTGATTGTAAAGAAGCAAGTCCCCATGCTCTGATTCCATCTCCTCTAAGAACTGTTTGAACTGGCGATGTACAAGTGCTCTGTTTCCACCCCGTATCATGTTAATCACCTTTAGCACTGTTTTCATAACTTCATTTTGTTTCACCGATTTTCCATACAATGCTTCCCTGGTGAATGACGCAATGAAAAAAGGGACAATTCACACCACTTTCTTTTAATAGTCCTACCAAGCCATTCCTTTTTCCTACCATTGCTGGTGCACCGTCTGTCACAATCACTGAACATTTGCCGAAACCACTGATTTTATCAACTGAATTTTTTACTACTTCATAAATGTCACTCTCCCTGTTGTTGTTCCATGAAGAGAACAAAGATCCAACAGTTCTTCTTTTGTAGAAATATCTTCCCCAGTAACATGAACAAAAATGAGAAGCTGGCTGACATCAGTTTGATCTGTGCTTTCATCAAGACACAGCGAAAAATGCGAGTTACGTTGTATTATATCAGACAAAGTTAATGCTACCTGTTCCCCCATTTCTGTAATTATCCTTTGCACAGTTTGGTGTGAAAGGGGCACTGCTTGAAATTTTTCTGCCATATTGGCATCCATAAATGTCTTCGCCATTTTTACAGCACACCTCTTAACATTATTACCATCAGAGAAAGGTTGTTTAGCCTTAGCAAGCTCAAGGGAAACTACATATGCTGCATGCAAAGCTAAGGTTTGTGTCTTCGCTACTTTATCAAACATACCTGTCTGTTGTTTGAGTTTCTTTTTGAGATCTTGAATCAATGCAATTCGAGAATGTCCTTCATATTTCTTATATTTTTCTTCATGCATTGTAGAGTAATGTCTCTTCACATTATATTCCTTTGGCACTGACACTATTTGCATGCACACCAAACACTGCAGTTTTCCACTTTTCCTGGTACATTCTTTTTTCTGTTTCAATCTTTCGTTTTACCGCTAGGTTACTCATTTTAAAATCTCTGTAAAGAAAAATTACAGTAACCGAACCGCACACAAACTCAAGAACTGAATATCAACGGCTGTTAACGTGAGCACTGCACGACTACGATGTTGTCTTACTGCCAGTCAAAGACAGCATGGTGCAGCACAGCACAGTGCTGTGCAAAAGGAGCTTATTTTATGATATGCTGCCCGCAGGCGCCAAAATTGCAGCGCCACACATGCCTGGAAGTTGTATGGGATAGAGCACCGAGAGTTCCATTGCGGCGCCACATATGGTTGGAAAGTATGTGAGATAGAGCTCAATACTTTCCGAGTCGATTTTCTGGTAAGTTTATTAATTTTAATTTTTATAGTTTTTGACATGCGGGCCGCACAAATAACATTCGCAGGCTGCCTATTGGACAACCCTGAGATACACTGTTATGTAAAAAAATTTCAGTATACGAATACTTTTTACACTCACTGTAAATCCTATCATGCAAAACTGGTGCAGCAACTCACTTAACCTATATGGAGATATTAAGGTTTGTTTCTACCTGCTGCTGAGAGATTTCTGTGAGGGTTCCCAATTTAAAAAAAAAGTTTTTTCTGAGATGAATGAAGTAAAATATTTCAAAAAAAGATGGTTAAAAGAATAACTGATAAACATTTGGATTTGCCACTGCTAAGATTTTAAACAAGATGAGTATTGAAGAGCAGTAACAAATGTTATTTTATTATGTGAAAAGCCCCCCAAAAGTGGTAAATAAAATTTATGAATTTCATCATTACAAATAGGTAGTAAAAGTTATTCAATTTAGTTTAAAGAAGAACTGTCTAGCCGTGTTACAAATTGGCAAGAAAAATTGACAAAAAAGGTTCATCTTTAAAAATTTTTCCCAATAGAATTTCTCATATGAATATTATATATATATTTATATATATATTTATATATTTATATATTTATATATTTATATATTTATATATATATTTATATATTTATATATTTATATATTGCATTGACCCTGGTATTAGTCCTGAACCATGGCGTGAACAAACAAGGAGTCTGTAAGTGTTCAGACAGACAGACAGACAGACAGACAGAGGGACATTAGGCTTGTAAGTAAACTGGTGATCCACAATTTAAGGTGTATAAATATATCATTCAACAAATAATAGCAATATATTTTTTTTAACTAACTCTGCATAGATAAAAATGCATGGCAACAAGCAACTTGGGATTCAAAAGGATAACACATACATTGTATTCAGGTACAAAGGTATTTAGAATGATGATGCTAATCAAGAATAAGCATAGTATTGCGACACAGACCCATTTTTCAACAATACTGGTACTCTGTGTTAAAAAAGAAAGGTCTTCCAGCAGAAGGGGAATGAACTGATTGTGAAGTTCATCCATGGCCATGCTCCTAGTTTCATTGTCTTGCGTTGGTAACATTACAGGAAACGAATTCTGGAAGTGTTCAACATCAGAAAAGCTGACATTTTCGATGCCATCAATGATTGCAGCACTAGCTTTCTTCTAAACTTCATTCTTCAAAGGGAACTTATTCACAATATAGTTACATGAAGCTATAAAATTTTTTTTTACTTTTTCATAAAAAACATTTTTGTCATATGCTTTTAGGTCACTTACAGTTTGTGAAGTCTGGAAACCAATCACCATATCAGAGTCTTGCCTATGATTTTCAACAGCATGATATATAACTTCAAGAACATCCACATTCTTGATAACAGCAGGCTTCACAAACTTAAAAAATAGCTATTTCAAAAAGTCGCAGAGTATACGTCGCAAAATGTGAATTTGTGGTTCTGATGCCTGAAGCATTATGTTTACCTTCTCAAATATTGGTACTACATGCAACAAAAACAAGCAAAAATTTCTATTTAGTGGCAATGAGAGAAAGAGAAATAGCTTTTCATCACGACTTAAATTTGACATTTGACTTTTCAAAGTAATGCTACAATCATTTATTGACATGAATGCACGAGCCATTTTCTTGTCTGAGACCTTAGAATCATTATCAGCTTTTCTTTTACTAGAATGTGTTCTTTCAAAATAAACAGATACTTTTGTTCCAGATGGCTTGATTGTCATGCCTGAAGGAGGGGAAGAACATGATGGTTTATGAACATCTGGCTTACCAACTGACGTGAGGTTCTCTTTGGGCAACAGCGTAAATATCGGTGGTTTCTGAATCATGCCTACCGTCTCTCCAGATTTGTTTTCTTCTTTCGGAATCCTGTAAGATGTTAGTGACGAACACTGTGATTTCTGATTGACTTATTTCTTGAAGAAACTCAACAAAGGCTCCCACTGATCTACATACCTAGTCAGACTTCTCCCCAATGACAACCACCTGGTGCAAACATGTTTCAATAACTTTAAATCATCTTTATTATGGAGATTTTGAAATTCTGCGAGACTTTCTTTTCGATTACTACTTTTTTCAAGATGATAATAAATGTCATTTAAAATTTCGTCAACTTTTACTGGAAAGCTACTTGACCCTTTTTCCGCAGCCAAATTAATCAAATGGCACAAACATCCCATTACAATAAGTCCCTCCTGAGCATTTTTGAAAACAGCTGCCACACCATTTTTATGTCCAAGCATAACTGCAGCATTGTCTGCAGAAAAGGATATCATGTTTTTTTTTTAAGTTCTTTCAGACACTCCAATTCAGCCAACATTAAACTGCCTATATTGGGACAAGTTGCATCACCTATTAAATTAGGCAATGGAAGAATGCACAAAACAATTTTTTGCACGTTTTGTCATCAAATGTGACTACCACTGGCAGACCTGCCAACTCTCACGATTTTGGTGTGAGGCTCACGATTTTAAGGTCCATCTCACGCCAAAATAGTGTTTCCTCACGATTTTTCGAGGCCCCAAGATTTTGTTTGTAAAAGTTACAAAACAAGTTTTACGAATGCTTACAATAATGAGTTTCCATCAATACTCGAGTCACGTAAAAGAAGCAATTTTGCGTTTTGTAGCGTGTACCGTGCTGATTTTTCTATCTCGCATAGTGGAAGAGGAGACATTGTGAAATATGTCGCTACAAAAAAACACAACTAACACGTGAAGTGTATTGCTTCCAATAAAAAAATTAATTTTGCTGTGAACAGTGATAATAGTGTTACACGAGCAGAATGTTATTTTACATCTATTTTAGTTGCGGCCCTGCATGATCACTAGCGCTAAATTATGTTCAACTAAATTAAATCTGCAACCTATAATTTGTTGAAATATATTTTGAAGCAGAGACCATGTAACATATGTACAGGTGTGTCACTTAAATTTTAAGATTCTCATGTGTTGTTTTTTTATATCTAACCTGTATTTATGGGCCTGAAAATTTTTATCGAGGACCTCATGATTTTTTAAATTTGAATGTTGGCAGGTCTGCACTGGATAGAGTTTTGAATCTGAGTCATTACTACCGTCGGTCGACAAACAAAAAGGTCCATTTTGCAAATGCGTTACAATATCCTCTGTAGCACTTTAAGACATTCCTTTAATGATAGCAGATGCTTTTGTTCTGCCACAGCTGTATTTCTTCGCAACCTCGGATGAAGGAAACATTTTCCTAAATAGAGGCCCTGCGTGAACAAACACTTCTGATGACGGCACTATCCACGTTTTTATTTTTCACAAAGTAATTCTGAACTTTGTTTTCTTCTACACTTTTCGCATTACTGCTGTGTTTTGTGGTTTTGCCATGATTCTTAATATCATTTTTGCCGCAGTGTGCATGTTTATATCACAACAACAAACCGTACTAAAAGCATAGGTATTACCTTTATCAGATTTGATAATATAAGGAAACTCTTGTTTATAAACGTCTCTGAATGCCTGAAAATACTGCTTGGTTTTTTCACTCATATTGTAAAGTTTGAGGCAAACTACATAAAACAATGTATTATTTAAGTTCAGATTGTAATTCAAACCACAACACCATCTTGGACACTATTTCACTGAAAAACCAAAGACGACTAGATGCCCAATAGCCAGAGCCAAAAAATTTAAACAAAAATATCAAACTGCAGATGATTGGTGTCTAGCAGCCAATTAAGAAACACATGACCCACGTGATGTGTTTTTTTATTTTTATTATTTGACCTAGACAGACATCCCGTTGCTGACACGGTACCAAAATCTTCTGAATTAATTTTAATAATAAAAAAGTTTCAGAAAACCACGAACATAACTGATATAGCTGTACAATCGTACAACAGGATGATTTCCCGTACATTTTCTAAACCTGTAAGGGGACAACAGATGTGACTCTGTAAGGTGCCTTGCTTACTCTGTGGAGAGAGTATTATAACTGTTAAAACTAGGGCTGTCAACATAAAAAAAATTATGTAAACAAATACTGGAAATAGAAAAAATTTGTGTGACGGGTGAATGGCGAATTAGTAAAATATTAACAAACATATACCAAGCTGGTATTGAATTTATTATTACTGTTTACATAAGTTAGACCACTCCAGCACTTTATGCAGAATGAGTATGAAAGGGGGGCCAAGAATATACAAACTGATCGCTGCTAATACGTTGGACACAACAAAACAAAAGTTCCAATATTAAAATTATGTTGGAAAAAATGTCAAATGAAATTTATCTCAAGGTAATTATATTGTCTTCCAGCTAAATCACGTTGTTAGAGCTCGAAATTCTATTATTCAAGACTTCTGGACCTGCGGTCGTAAAGTCGTGTGTTATCACGATGTCCACAAAGAAAAATAAAAATTGTCCTTTAAGATTTATATCTCAAAATGTAGCTGTTCCCAAATGATAAACAATGTTACTCTTACACTTTTTCACTCAGATGATTATTTCGGCCATAATCGAAAAAGCGTCACCTGGAGCTATAGCGTTTTTACAATGGTTACCTGGTGATGCGCAGGGTCCAATTTCAATCATTCATATAATCCACTATATTGTGCGGATCGGCGGAAATCTTACATCGGTGACTGCCGTGAAATGTTGCCCTTTTTTTAACACTGTTTGTAAGCCTCGCACACGGAGTTTTGTGGTCACTAAACGCCTGATGACCAGAGTTGTCGTCAGACCAAACGCACTTCCCAAGGTGGGTCCAAACGTTCTCTTCCCCGGCATGCCTAGCGTCGGTCCTTCAAGCCAGGCGCCACCGGCCTCCGTTGCGTCTAACGTACAAAATTCAAATAAACTGCCAAAATAAAAAGTTAATTAGAGTGGTTTTATGCAAAATAATCAGTTCTAAATTCATCAAAATAAATATAAAATGTCTTTGGTACATAAAACTGTTTTATAATAAAGGTAAACAAACACTTTAGATTGTTATTGCACACGTCTCGTTGCCAGGCGATGGTAAACGAAAAAGGTAGACAAGCCACACGTGTCCGTGTCAGAACCTCTGTGATAAGGCCTATTATCATAATTTTATGGGTAAATCGTACAAGTTGGCAAGAATGTATATGTGCATGATAATTTTATGTTTTATTTAGATTTCATCTATATCTATGTAACTAGGGTCAGATATTCAACAAAAGAGTTCTAAAAAGACTTGTGGTTTCAAAGAATGAAATAGCTATTACCACTGATGTTAATAAGTTGAATATTTGTATTTTATAGTAATATTGTATTAAAATAAAAATTTATTTCTCATTGTGTTCAATTGAATACTTACCAAAATATTTTACTATGAATTCGGTGAGTTATGACTTAATATTGGTCTATAGGTTTCCCTGGTTTATTTGAATAGGTTTTGTTTTGGCATAGTTTCTATATCACAATAAAGGGTCTTAGCAAGTAACAAAAAGGAGGGCCGGCCCGAAATTATTTAAACAAATTTATATTATATTAATTAAACATCGTCACAGAACAAAAATTGAAACATTCCACCTTATTAGATTTTTTCGATGATTACTTAAATAACAGTCTCATTGATTTTACATATTCACGTCGATTAAGTTCTTAAGGCACTGTTCGCTGGTATGCATTTAATTAATTTAGTTCATTATATGTAAGGGGAAAATATATTTCTCCTATCACTCGGTTCTTCAAAGGATGACGTCGGGGCGGGAGGAAAGCTCTTCTTAAGGGGACTCGGAGCTCGAGGTCCCGAATAACATGCTGGGAGCAAATTTGTCCCCCCAGCACTTGGACCCTGTCTGAAACACAAGTCAAATTCCAAATGAATTAGACCTGCTTCCAGACAGTCAAACACAGTCTGCGCGAAGGCCAACAAATGGGAATTCGGCAAGGAAAAAAAAGCCGGATTACTCACCAAACAGGGTGTAGATTCAGGGCTCACGAGATGTCTCGCGCAGAAGACCAGGAGGCGCGGACCAAAATACCGCGGATGACACGGAAGAAACCATCATTTTAGGAAAATTCGAAAGAAGTAATAGCTTAACTAATATCTAACTTGCTGCCTAATGACTAAGACTGACTGGCTACCGTTCAACTGGGATCACATCCCCAAATACAGCTGACTACATCTTGAATTGAAGACGATTCCGTCATAGCCGCGAAAAGAGACGGCGAGAAGGTCTGCCCGACCTGCAGCGCTGTTAGCAGCCAATCTCCAAGTCCTGAGTGCCGCGATGGCGGACAAGTCTCCTAATTTAAACGGGCGGTCGGCCCTAGGGAAAAAGAGGGGGGGAAGGTTCGGTTCTAGGCCGAAGGCATCCGGAGGTGCCAGAGTGGTCGTAAGGACTACTTCAGTTGTTCGCGCGGAAGAGCGACTGCCGCTCTCTCTGCCGGCGGGCACAGAAAGCAACATACAATCGACTATTACAGGCCGCGAGGAGGAAGCATAGGTGCCTTATGGCGTAGCTGGTGGTGCACTCCGGTGGCCTAAAGGGGTCATAAAGGGGGGAGTAAGCAAGCTCGCCCACAGGTGTTGCGGGCGTCAGCTCCACGAGCTGGTGCCAATAGAAGACGTTACAGTTTCTGCCGCTAGATGTCGTGGGCGGTTCTGTAGGACAAGGGAGAATGTCCTTGGAGTAGGCCACCGCCTTGGCTGGATTCACCACAGGGCAATGATCTTGCGTTAAATTCTGCTAACCAGGGGGGTGGAGAGAGAGAGGAGGGTGGACAGAAAAGCACAGAGATGACTGGGAACGGTGGTCCATGGGAGACTCGTTCGTGCCGAGACTCGCTAGTCTCAGCAGGCCTCTAAGAAATAGTGCTTGCAGGCCAGAAGCTGCTCTATGCGATTTTAGTTCTGCGGGGAATTAATATTACAAACCCGGGACGTGACTGCAGGCGAGAGAAATTTCAACCGGGACTACCTTAGACTAGCAAAAGCTCAGATTGACCTTGAGAAAAGGTGCCTCGGTCCACTGGCACAAAGTTTAAATACGTAGCGTACACCAGCCTAACAAAGTTTCAATACCCTATAGTAACCAACCAATTTGAAAAATAACATTTCCAAAAATAAATTAAAAATTATAATAACAATAAAAAAATAACGTGCGAAATGCCTAATTTCCGGCACAATATAAATAAACTTTAATCAAATATCTATCATCAATTATATGAATCACCATAATTTTTTAGTCAATTGTAACATAACCTATTATTACTGCACTCGCCGACAGCGTAACGGAACAGAGCGTAACGGAACAATGAGCGTAACGGGACACATGGTAACGGAACAATGTGTGTAATGGGACACTTTTTCGTGCGTGCAGCCGACGTTCATTGATTTATTAGACGTCACGTTAAAAAAAAAATTAAAAAATTGCCTAGAACATTTGTAAATTAGTGGAAAACTGAAAGTTCTTTTTTTATATGAGATTTCAGTATGAACTTAATACTGTAACTCACATATTTAACGATGTATATATGTACTCAAAAATCTGAGATGGTGAGTTTCACATCCTGTGTTAAATTGATGTGGAATGACCGTAATGTATAATTAGTAACAACTATGCAATTAGGGGTTCCTAAACAGCTAAATGAATAAAATTTTTATTGTGAACATACTGTAGACGTACAGTGTATACCTTAATTACCTGCATTTCACACAAACTGCTCTATGTAGCTCTCATATTCTAGCAACTGCAGTAATCTTTTTGGACACATCCATGGTGGTTCTTACTGCTGATATTGTTTACAAGGAAGGTTTGTTGTAGGAAATCTCACAATTTTCGAGCATGGGCCAACATATTCTTATAAAAATTACATCAGTAAGTATTTAAATGGCCTGAGCGTATGAAGTCATGGGCATAGTTAGTTTTTAATATGAACTAAAATAGCATTTAATAATATTCAGGGAAGTTGGTAGCCATGTACTTATTTGATGAAATACTGTTATGTAATCATTTTAGCTACTATTCTCAGAAATTAGATAAAACCAGGGCCATTCACCTTTGTGTGTTTTTCATTAAATTTGATTTGCTGCCAAGGTACACCATATCTTTTGTGAGAAGTTTTGTAAACAATGTTTAATAATTGCCTTAAGTCATACAAACAAAGAATTATGATAATGAGCTACGAAGTTACTTTAAGCACCCTCAAAGAGATGCAAGAAATGAATTGTATATGTTTGTCACACTCCAGGCCTTCCCAACTAGCTCAAATCTTTGGTCTAGAGTGGACATTCATTTCATGAACACTCGCAGAAATCAATTTGGTGCTGAAAAATATGCAAGTTCCCGAAGAAATGTTACTATCGATGATTTGTTATGAAAATAACATTTCCTGGACCCCACCAGATTTTTACTATATTTTAATAATATTTCACAAATATTCACAAGTCATCATGGCCACCATTTCATACCACAGAAACAAATACATTTAGAATTTACAAGCAAGTGGCACATAACCTCTTCACCTACTCAAAAAACAAACAAATTGTGTGTTGGCAGGTACCAAAGGATAAATATTAAAATATAGTTCGAAAGTAAATCCTGTATTTGCACATTAACTCACGGTATAAGGCGACTAACAATGGGCAAAGTTTACTCAATCATTGTTTGGACTCATACTGACAACAGTGGCTAAAACGTTAGAGTTAGTTCAAAAAATGAAGAATAAAAAAAAATTGGTTGTCTGTAAAGTCGGTTTACGGACGTTAGTTTAACGTGACGTCATAACAAAACATTGATGAAATGTTTGCATACTTTTATGAATAAAATTGAATCATTTTTATTTTAATAATAAAAGAATAAATACTTGAAATTATACTAGTAATCAGATTTTTAAAAATTAACCTTTATTGCCGAAATTGTTGTTGTAATAAGCAATGTAAACCACATTAACTTTTCACTTCACTTTATAAACAGTCGACGAAACAGTTCACGTGTAGATGACTTGTAATTAGTTTTAAAAACTGGTGTTTAGATATAAAGTTTAAATATAATTATGAACAAGTTTTCATACAAATAACTGTAATCAAATATCTATCATAAATTATATGAATCACCATAAGTCTTTAGTCAATTGTAACATAGCCTATTATTACTGCACTCGTCGTGCCTGGTTCCCGCGATAGCGGATAGATATCGTGTTTCATTCGGTTCGCGTCCGTCACCGTAGACAGCAGCACGGTAAGGGAATAATATTATTTCGTTTTTATAACACGATTTTATAACAAATACACATCACAAATACACGAAACTTATTTTTAATGTGTTACAATATTTTTTAAAACATTGTGCAAAAGATCCCGGGTGTAATTTGAATTATTATGTGTAACTGTAAAACACCATTGTTCGTTAAAAAGGTATTTGCATATTCAACATTACTTTTAAATAACCGTACTGATTGTGCTAAAAATCGGTGGACAACCATTAAATTACATAATATTAATAATTCAAATGACGAAAATATTATTGAAAAGTCAAATCGATGGTTGTTCCAATCAAGTGGAAGAGAGATGCCACGCATGCGTACAATGAGCATAGTAACAGGACACATGCGGTTACGGGGCTTTTTTCGTGCGTGCAGCCGGCGTTCATCGATTTATTAGACGTCACGTCAAAAGTTATAGAGAATTTTGCAGCTGTGGTCTGGGTGCTACTGTATATAATTCACATTAATATGATTTTGTGTACCACATCCTGACACACAAACTACCTGTATCTCGTTCAGACAATGACTGAAGAATGAGGTAAGGCAGGTGCATGGCCTCACTACCAAGCACAAAATTGCACAGAAAAATATCAGCCAAATGGCAACAGCACTCCGACAAACTTCAAAGACTTTTTATCACATACTCTGAACACTTTTCTTTTATTCTTACGCAACCAGCAAACCTTTGCCAAGTACGTGAACACACATTTACGAACAAAGCAAAAACAAAAAGCAACACTTAAATATGTCAAAGCAGATAAAAACCTAAATGCAGAAACAGGTAAAAATGTCTAGGAGTTTGTTCACTATAAAGCAAACAAATCATCAGAACACCTTAAAAAGCACGAAATGGTACAAATTACTATCATAAAACATGTGGCAAACACATAAATACTTTCTAAAAGAATTAAAAAGCTGTTATTTATATAATGATAGAAAACATAACCAAGTATCATTTCTTATAAAAAAATATAATAAATTATACCTAGTGAGAAAAGTAGTAACCTGGGTTGCTACAAGTTGTTGATTTGAAAGCTGGTCAAACCAAATGGCATTGTTTAGACAATTCTGTGCGTCTGAAATTATATAGATTAAATCACGAGTCTTTCCCACACTATAGTATCACATGACTGTCACGACATATTGCATCATCTCGCTTTCGTACAAAGAACCATAGCAAAATATACAAAAGATTACATAACACATACAAAATCTTAAATGAGTGAGCAAAATTAGGTAAAAATAACTTTAAGCAACTTTATCACAGTAAAGTGTTAGACATACATCAGTTTACTGCGATTCACTTTCACTAACAAAATGTATTTTCAAATTAATAGTTTCATGGCTTTCCCTTAGAACTAATTAATTGTCATTTGCATCAAAAGTAGTTCACACAAAATTTCTAGATAATATTTAAAATGTTTATAATAAATTTTAGTTTGAGGTGAATGGGCTCTCGAAACTCAGAATAAAAGTATAGAAAGAGACCATTATTGAACTTCAGGAAAATAATTTTTCTTCTCTGAATAATACCTCAGGAAAGTCAAATTTTTTGACAGTAACAACTGCCAGCAAACAATTTTTTGTATTTTGTATAAACATTATATGCTTACGATTTTGTCACCATCTACGTTACATAGAAAGCAATTTAGACATATTGACCAGACAAAGCACAAACATATCACAAAAAAAACACAGAAGCCCTATTTGTGAAATCTAAATTCAACTGCTCATCAATACTGTTAAAAATTGAAAATTCCACTAAATAAAGTTCTCAATGTGATCAAACACATTTTGAATTAATATATTTTTGCTTTTAACAAACACAAACATCTAACAAGGTTTCCAAATGTGTAACAAACAAAACTATACAAACACTGTTTTTAAAAAAAGAAACTAAAAGATGCCACCTTGATTTCAGAAAAATAGGAGCAGTTTTAAGTTTTTGCATTTGGTTGTATCATACGATCAAAAGTAAACTACAGAAAAAGATAAGTGGACGTGATAGTTGTTTACGGTAAATTTTATGAAACAAAAACCTGTGGTTCCTAAATTTGTCATTCTATGCAGTACCTAGTGGCTAAGGTGATTCCAGGTGTGAATTCAGCATCTATTTGTAAATTCTTCAAGAAAGTACTTTATAACAGGATGAAATGCACTTTGACCTTCTGTCGTGAAAACTGAATATAGTTAAACAATGGGAATGCACAGGCACATAATACAACATCCTAAAGTAAAAAATGAGTTGGTCATTCTTAAAGAAAAAACCAGCAGCTGAGGTTATCAGTGTACATGTTTCCTCTAGTGCTGGCAATATTGTCAATAACAAGTGAACATGTTAAAGAATTTGAATTTCTTTACAAAAATTTTTAGTAGAATAGGGCATAAGATAATTGTTTTTATTTCTCTTATGTGTTCAAACGCAGGCAAAAATAATATCGGTTTAGGGGGAAATGTCACATGTTCAGCATTAAGGCATTTACATGACTTATTATTTGTCCTTGTGTGTCAATATTTTTTTTTTGTGATCTTGAATTCATTTGGACAATTAATGTAGTTGATTTATGAGAGTCATATAAATATGCACATTTTAGTAACTTTTTTTCTCTGTATTCCAAGTTAACCCCTTCAGTGTTAAATTTTTTAAAGTAATTTGGTTGGAAAAAAAAAGCAGATTTTTGTATTATACTTTCCAATTCTTTGTTTATTCAAGGAATAAAAAATAATCCTAACACAATTGTTTCAAAAAAATTTATCACTATAATTATTTGAATTTTATGTTTACATGTTATGCTTGATAAGGTATGTTTGGAAATTATTACTGAAATAATAATTTTTTTCAATCTTTTCAATTATTTAAACAATACTTACGATCACAATAATCATCATCATCATCGTCAACAACAATTAATAATACATGTACAAACAAATTTCAATTAAACTTTAATATGTGTATAAAAAGTAATAAATGGTTTATCTCTATTGACTTAGAAAAATTCCATTATTTTATAACATGCGATTGATTGTTCTATTTACATTTGAATAAAAAACATACTTATCCAACAAACATTTTACCACCATAGGTGAACAGTTACTTTCCCATTTAGAATACAATGTAAAATAATTATAATAAATGAATAAATGCAAAGAAATATAATTATATAATGTTAAAACTTTTCACATAATTTACTTACAAATAACTTAAGACTACATGACATTGTGCAAGAATCCTTACTTTTTGAATGTTGCAGATAAATAGTTCAACAAACATACCAGTGGTATTTCAGTTGGAAATAATAATATTAATGGTTTTTTTCAGAACAATGTTCAAATTACAATAATAAAAAAACTCTTTTTCTGCAAGAATATTCATAAGTTTGTTTTAGTATGGTAAAGCCTAAAGTATGGTGCAACACACAGGCCTACATCACCCTCGGGGCAGAAGTACTTGCTCTTTCTTCTTACCCTCTTGCCTTTATCGTCTCTCTTAGAGTAGCAAACCGTACATTGTCTTGTAGGCGTTTTCTTTTTCTTAGTTGGTGGAATAATTTCCGGGAATTGGCGCTCTGTCAACCTCAGTGGATTAGGAGTAGTTTCTGGCCTTCCACCATGAGAAGAAAATTCTTGGGAGTGGTATTTCTCGAACATTTTTTCTACAAAAAGTAGCCTGTATTCTAAAAGAGCAAGGCGGCCACCAGACTTCATGTACAAAAAAAATGAGTTCCACAATGCCTGTTCAAGCAGATGGAAAAAATTTTTACCTTTACTGGGAATACGGTAGTTGGCAAAATGCTGGTCCACTCGATCAACACCACCCATGGTCTGGTTATAATCTATAAGTAATTTGGGTTTCATTACCGTATGATTACTTCTCTTCATATTTACCATCTCACTGTTGTGGATGGTCGAGAGTAAGCAGATATCCTTCTTATCTTGCCAGCGAATGACTGTTACCTTCCCACGTTGGGCTGCTACTATTTCCCTCTTCTTTAGCTTCTTCTTGTTTTTCACGGTGGGAGGCATATCTTTACAAGACAATTTGACAGTCCCATATGTATCAGTCTTGCGAATAATTAGCAGATCTGCCAGTTGCGGTGAGGTGTAAACATTGTCGGTTGTGACACAGTAACCTTTGTCCAACAAAGGCTCTACCAGCGCAAGAACAATTTGAGAGGACACTGGAAGATTCTTGTTTTCACTTTCAAACACCGTTCCTTTCCCAGTATAAATAATACAATTCCAAATATACCCCGACTTTGATTCACATAACATATATGTCTTTATGCCGAATCTCACTCTTTTTGGGGGATGTACTGAATCCACCCAAGTCGGCCTTTGTACAGAATTAGGCTCTCGTCAATAGTGATATCTCTGTCCGGTGTGTACAATGCCATGAACATTTCATTTAAAAATTTCAATACCGGCCAATTTTATTTAGTTTGGAACAAAGGTGCTGTTCTGGGTCATATGAAGCATTGTCAAAGTTCTCAACAATAGATTTTTACTCAAAAAAAGTATTTGTTCTGGCTTATTTACAATACTTTGCAAAATTGTTACAGCAAAAAATGTTCGGATTTCATTATTTGTGGTTGGGTGCCACTGAGACCTAAGAGGAGACTAGACTGGTTTATTTTGAAGGTACTGATCTACATACAAATTTGTCTCTTTTGTAATCAAGTTTATCAAATCATCATCGAAAATTTGTTCAAAAAACTGCAAGATATTTGCGGATGGATCAGCTTCAAAATTTAGTTTTGAGTCGGACATAAAATTGAATCTTGGAGGAGAAGGAGGTAGCTCACCTTCGGTGTTTACTTCACACCACACCCGAACATCAGCCAAATCAAGTGTTTCAGCATCTATTTCTTCACTACTTGAACTTGAAAATGACGTTTCACTTCCTGAAGACTGCCAAAATCGTTTCACTTCCTGAACACTGCCAAAATCATTTAAATCACTGACACTTTCCATGGTATAATTTAGAAAAATTATTTACATCAAAAATAATATGTGATGCTCACAAAAAAAAGGTGTTTATCACATCCGTTTTCCACAATTATATATATATATATATAATTTTCAGGCAGATAATGTACCATAAACCGCACAAATTAATATAATAATTCACCTTACCCAAAATTAATTAATTCCGCGAACGTAATATAAACATGCAAGCAAACAGTGCAATACCTAATAGACACAGCAGAAAAAATATCGGGAGTTATCGGATTCGTGCTGGTATCTGTAGGATATTGACTAACCATAAACTATGTATACGCTAGTGTGATCTGTTGGGAGACAGAGCAACTAAGTATCGCCAAATAATCACCGCTGTAAATGATGTTGCTTTCCATGTTTGGAAACAAAAGTATACTTAACCGCATGGTCAAATGAAACATTTGCTGCTATCTAGCGAGGAAACGTAGAAACATATTTCAATATAGGCTTAGACTGCTCTCTGGCGAATAAAGAGTAAACTAATTCCATAAAGAAAAACAGAACAAATTAACTCGGGAAAATAAAATTTTACACACACAATTTCGCTCAACCCAAGTTATTTCAGGCAAATTTTTTTAGGAACTCTTTGGAATCCCGAGTTAACTTTGGCAAATGCATTAAGAGGTTAAGTGACTTAATTTCAACACTGTTGCTCCCGTTCCAGAAAAACCAATATCTTTCCCGAAAGAATCTCATCCCGAAGTAAAAATGCTGTTCCAATTCACCTTTCATTTTAACAAATTTGATAGTATACATAGATAGAGAGTAATGATTTTGTTTTGTATTTCTACCTTTGTTTTTTTTAGTTACTTGCAAAATTATTTTAGTCAGTATATAGACACACACACACCTTTATAAACTTTTGAGAGAACATAGGTTTTGATCTACGGACCACAAAACAAAAAACTATGTAAACTTTTTTTTTTTTTGGAAATTGCACTTTGGTAACGACTGCAGATTATCCATAGCTAAAAAGAAATTAAGGAGCCAGGTAGCAATAGTTCATGACCTTCTGCAAGGCTGAACTAAACTAGATCCAAACCAATGAAGTGTACCTACACAACACTGCTCTTTTTTGTTTTGCCTAGCCTTAACAGTGTGTTGATTAGACATGCACAAGTATTTATCTCTTGTCTCATCTGTGAGCGAGCATGGTTGTGCAGTGGTAAGACACTGGACTTCATTACGGAGAATCTACCATCCTGGTTCCTGGTTTTCCATGGGTTCCCCAAAACCACTCTAGGCAAATGCTCTGATGGTTTTTCCTTCAAATTCTCCATCTCTATTGCTCTTACTGCTGAATGAAGTCTCCCCTCTCAGTGACTCCTGACGCCTGGCTGGTGCGTGTGTGGCAGAGGCGATGAACAGCGTGTGCATCGTGGCTGCGGAGGAAAGCGAGGCGGTCCGGCTGCTCGCAGAGTCCCTGAGCTGCCGCGTCGCCAGCGTCCGGCACGTCCGCTCAGCGGCAGACCCGCCCGCCGGCTCCTCCAAGGACACCTTCAACACCGTCATCTTCTTCCACGAGCATGAGATCGACCAGGAGAACCAGCTGCTCGAGTTCGCCACCATGTTGGACTTTGAGAAGCAGGTACGGTGCGTCCCGTGGTGAAGTCGCTCTGGTCAGCTTTCCAGTGCGGCCACTTTGAGGCACACCCGTCAGTTTTCACATTTATGCATGCAGTATCACACCCTGAAGGCTACCCCAAATACTAGACTTAACAATATTACTGGAAACTTGTACAGTAATGAGCTAAAGCATCAATTTAATAGTTTCAAAACTACATAGGTATAAAAAGAATTTATATTTTGTAATAGTACAAGTTTGGATTCTTGAATCTCCTCGGGGGGAAATTTGATTTTGTAGCACACCTAATAAGTAGAGCCAAGATTATATGGTTTTATGCAAAATCCAATCCAAACCGCGAAATATGAAAAATTTTTCCTGATGCAGTTGTTTTGCCAATGTGATATGACCACGTAACATCCAGCATGATCACACCTTGAGGCAAATAAGGCTCCTTTCACACGAGGTGACTGATCGTGGCGACTGAGCGTGGCGATCAGACGCCTTTGCTGGCGACTGTGCCGTTAGCGCAGGCAACTGGTTGCGGCGATCGCCGAGTAAAATAGATTTCAGTTCGTCATGGCGTCTAGGGACGAAGAGGTTCTGCTGCTCCTCTTGCTTCTCAAGAAGAGAAAGCGCAGATCAAGAAGAAGCATGCATGTGCATCCTATATTAAGGTCGAGAATAGAGCGGGGCCTTTTTTACAGTTTATTTGATGAGCTGTTGTCAGATGGAAAGAAATTTTTTAATTACTTTCGTATGTCAAGAAATTCGTTTGACGAATTACTGTACTACATAGAATCCGATGTGCAAGGAATTGATACAGTTATGAGAAAAAGTATTCCTGCTAAAGAAAAACTTGCTCTTACTTTAAGGTAAGTAATATGTGTAATCAAAGCAATATGTTTAATACATGGCATAAACATATCAGTATATTATTACTCATATTTTTATTTAAGACGATTAAAAATAATAAAAAATAACTTTTAATGCTTCTGTAATGTGTTTATTATTAATTTGCAAGGGGCTACCAACCACATGAAACATTGTTCTCGTGATAAAGAAATAAGTTTTTAGTTTGTAGCAGTCACTAAATGTTCTGAATAAAGCACACGGCATACGACAATGTATAGCAAGTTACAGTATGCTTAAGGTTGTTTACTTGTGACTACAGTGAATAAAATTACCATAAAGGAAATGTTACAGTTGTGGAAAACAAATAGAAATTGAGACCACGCCACGAAAATGGGAAAGAGAGTATCTATTCAAAGCATATCACATCACTATACTGGCTGCCCACTGATTCTGTTGGTGAACGTAATACATGTGATGTTGTAGATGCAGGAGATGAAACATTGTAAACATAATCCCTCTGCGGTGCACAATTTATCACTGATGAATTACTTGGCAGACCGACTGGAGAACATGATGGACCATGATTGATTTGTGGAACAGATTGAAATGGGATGCCTACAGTACTGGTATTGTTATACTGAAATTGTTGTGGCATCTGTCGCACTTGTTGAGCATTTGCAATAGCCAAAATTAAGTCAGATTTAAGTTTGAGCTTTCTGTCATCGGGAACTTTACACATTTCCGAAACAAGAGATAGTAAAAACAAGCGATCCTCATATTTTTCATCCGAAGCTGTACTTTCCATACATATATATTTTTTTTTAGTACACTAATAAGCTCATCATTTTCTTTGATCTGTCTCTTCCGTGATGTTTTTTGGATATTTACTGGGTTTTCTTCTTGTTGTGTTGAAATATCATCGTCTACTTCTGTTTCAACACTAAGATCTTCGCCAGAGACACAGTCCATACTACTTGTTGTTTTCTTCGTCACAGTTTCTAAAAAACGCAATGTTTCAAAATACACATACTGCTTTCGGCCACTAGCCCCAGAACCACTTTTTTCTGTCTTCTTTTTCAGAAGTTCTCTAGCATAGCATGTCCGGATACTTTTCCACTTCTTCTGTATAGCAGCAGCTGTAACATACCGTTTACAAATTTATTAGGGTACATTCTTATTAGATTGTGTACATTTTCAATTTATTATATTTTGTTACAGGTACTTGGGTGCAGGTTCAACAATGACAGACCTTCACTTCCAATATAGGCTAGGAATCTCTACAATTTCTACCATCGTCCATCAAGTTTGCAAGGCAATCTGGATTCGACTGAAGCCGATATGTTTCCGCGAAATGACAGAAGAACTATGGTTGCAAACAGCAGCACAATTTTACGAAAGGACGAAATTTCCACAATGTATGGCAGTTCTGGATGGGAAACACGTTCGCATAATCAAACCTGCTCATAGTGGTTCTTTATATTACAATTACAAAAACTACTTCTCAATACTCCTTCTTGCTTTGTGTGATGCATCGTATAAGTTCTTATTTATAGACGTAGGTGCATACGGAAAATCATCAGACTCCACAGTGTTTAAAGAAAGCGTATTTTTCAAGAAACTTCAGAACCAACAGCACAACATACCGGTGCCACAAGAATCATATGCAGGATTTGATGGACCTATGCCCTTTGTCTTTGTTGCTGATGAAGGTTTTGGACTTTCTAATAATATTTTACGGCCTTATTTAGGTAAATTTTTAAGTGTAAAAAACGTATATACAACTACAGACTCTCCCGAGCACGCAGATATATCGAATGCACATTTGGCATTCTCGTAAACAAGTGGCGTATTTTTCATAGGCCATTAAATGTTGACTTAACCCTAGCAGAAGACATAGTCAGCGTGTGCTGTTTACTACACAACTTTGTAAAAGAAAGGGACGGGATTCGCTTTGAGGATACTTTAACAGTTGAAGGGCTCCTTGATATGGAACCCGCTGGACGACCAACACCAAGACTTGCAAGCAATGTTAGAGACATGTTTGCCAAGTACTTCATAAGTGCAGAAGGTTCCGTCCCTTGGCAAATGGAACGTATTTAAGAACCATTGCAGAAAACGTTCGTCCTGAAATATTATTTATTATTGTTGAAAAATATTTGCTGTCAGTAGAGAAATAGTTCCGTATCACAACAACATTGCAAGTGAACAACGCTAGCACAAATTTCTGGAATATTAAAAGAACCATTAAACGCAAAACAAAATTTAAAACTATTGTAAACTTTTTTCAAGAGGCTTTTACAAGTGTTTTGTCAAGAACAAAAAAAAATATTTTCAGCCGCTACTTTATTACGGACGTACTTTCAGTGTAGTCACTGCCTCATACATTTACAAAGCGTATTATGTATCACTATATCTATAAACCATTACCGTAATGAAACTAATATAAAGTTTTATCTTACCTATTTCATTTTTCTCTGGAGATGGTTTTTCATCGAAATCACCGAAGAATTTCGTTATTACTTTGTGCCATGCATTTCCTTTTTCAAGTTTATTTCCGTATTCTTCAAGTGTACTGTTCCAAATAGCCTCGTTGTTCTGTACTTCATAAATGAGGTCTTCAGTGTTTACTCTTTCTTCTATTAATTTAGTAATAGAACGGTTCATATGAACACGGTGTGCCATGGTTCGGTCACTTCACAACTATGGGAACGGCAGACGCCACTCGCCAGTCGCGCCGACCAGTCGCCTCGTGTGAAAACGTGTATCTGATTACATGTTTCATATCCAGTTGCAGCAACTGTAGTTGCGGCGATCAGTTGCGATAGTGAGCAACTGCAAGCGACTGTCGCCTGCTCGAGCGACTGCAGTCGCCTCGTGTGAAAGTTATCATACAAAACAATGCTCCACTAAAAGTTGCGGGGATCAGTCGCCGCGATCAGTGGCCTCGTGTGGGAGCCTAACTGAAACAAAAATTTATCATAAATTACAAATTAAATTAGAAGTTTCTTTTACAAATAATTTGACAAGTGATCACAAGTACTATTAAGAATAATTACATAAAATATAAACAATTATGTGCATGCCATACTTAAGTTTATTTAAACTAACAATAAAACTTTGGTTGTTGGTCATATATAAAAAAATTCCCCAAAAAATTATCAAAATTTATTTTACAAGTGAGCTAAAGACAGTTTGTTTGTGCAACATTTGGTCACTTTAAATTTGTTGGTCTCTACTTCTGCATAAATTTATATGCTGGTTCTTAAACTTTGTATATACTTTAAAAGTTGTTACCTACCAATTGCCACCATTTTGTTAAAACATTTCTACTTTTTTTAGTTTATTTTGGTTTGAATGATCATTAGCTTGAAAACATTCATTGAAGAAAAATATTACTTGGTAGTAGGACCTATTAATGATGTTTAGATTTAAATTTGTTTGATGTGTTGCAATTTTTGCTGATTGTTTTCATATTTTTCAAGCTATATAAAAAATCAAAGTTCGGTTTTTCACCAGATATCATGTTAACCTACATTAATTCCCAACACAATTTTTCCAGAAAGGCAGTAAGTTTCTAGAATTTAACCTTAAATGTAGTTTATATGTAAAAAAAACTTTTTTTTTTCACCTTAAAATCCTAAGTGAAGGTTATATATTAAATTTTATGAACTCCATTTGCCCACCGATAAATTATAAAATATTTTCTATCCATAATTAAGAATAATATTTCAGATATTTATATGGTTATCAACCCTTTGTTGTCTGTCAACATTAAACAACTAAAACAATGTTGATTTTTACTTTTGCAAAAAAAAAAATTTCAAATAACATTTTTTTTTTAAATTTTTATTTTTAAATTATGACTATAGTTAATTTATTAATTGGTACTCCTGAGTACTGACAGGGACCATAATCAAAATGTATTATTTACAAGTAGTGGAAAAATCATCTAATGTAAGTACCTAAACTAAAATTCAATGTAATATATAATGTAATAATATGTTAAATAGAACATATAATTTTACTTTAAAAAAAATTGGTTGTCTGTAAAGTCTGTTAACAGACCATAGTTTAACGTGACGTTATAACAAAACATTGATGAAATGATTGATCCAGAAGAAAATGAAATATCATATTTGGCCTGAGACTGAGCCGTAATAGGTTTTTGCAACCAAACTATTAAGGCATTAAAAATATTATATTCTTTGAGGAAGAAATTTTTTTTAAATTTTTCTATCTTTTGTATGATAAAATCTACCTCTGCATACTTTTATGAATAAAATTGAATCATTTTTATTGAATAATCACTATTTTGTATGGATACAAAGAAGGTGTGAAATGAAATCTACAATATAATTAATAAATTTACTTTAATTTGCATTCATTAAATCAAATGTATGTATTACTTTTGAAGTGTTGTGCGCGCCGTATTTATTTTTACAAGTACAAAAAAAAAATTTCAGCCGCCGGGATTTGATCTGTCAACCTATCAATTGGTAGTCAGCGATGCTAACCGTACAGCCACGAGGCCATATTGGAATCAATTGTTTCAGATGTTATAAATTAACCCCTTCAGACCCACATTTATTTCTTTAACTTTAAAAAAAATTTTTTTTTGCAGAATATTGTTTATTTGGGTATACTAACACATGTAAATACTTAGAATTATGTTTTTTTTACTTTTTGACATGAAATACTATTTTGTCCACTATAATGGACACCAGGATCAAGTATATACATATTTTACAGGTACACAGAAAAATCCTTATCACACACTTATTTTAGATGTTTTTAAAATTTCCTTTGAAATCCTTATTTTAGTTTTCTTTTATATGTTTGAATATATATCTTTTCATCTGAAAACATACAATTTTGCACTCAAATAAAACATTATCATCTTCAATAAAGATATACACGGTCACTTGAAAACACGGCCAAATGCAGTCGGCCCTAAAAACTGGCATTAGAATTCTCTAAGTCGAATTTCTTTTATGTAACTTGAGGAAACAATTTATTTCAGACACAAAGCACAAATGGCACTTGCACTTACAACAAATTACTTTGGTTTTGCCCGAACATCCCTGATTTTTACATCTTCCCCCATCTTTTCTTTAGTCAAAAATAGGTAAGTGGTCCATTCCATCGAATCTGAGTTCTGCACAAGGACATTTTTCTGCTCTTCCTTTCTTCTTTGTTGGAACATCTTCCATATCTTCATGTGACGATGGTCTTCCTCTTTTACTTGGAACTGCAGATCTGACCAAATATTCAGCTACTTTCATACGAAACTGCAGCAAGTCCATGGTTTTTTTCTTCGGAATGTCGGCTCGTTGACATGCTTTTCTGTACTCCAGCAAGCTGTTGAAAAGTGCAAAATCAATTCCATGCATGATAAGTCGGAGTGTCCACTTCCTGGATCTGATGTATATTCTGTATAGCCCTATTAGTTGATTCATGAGATCCACCCCGCCCATTGACTGGTTGTAAAGTTTAACAACTTCTGGTCTCTTTACACTTGTGTGTGTTTTCTTGGTTTTGTCCCACCTCTGCACAATGTCTTCTTCGCCAATGCCGACAAAATTGGATCCCATTACAACAGTCCTGTTATCCATCCATTTTGTAAGTACATCACCGTCAAGACTTACAACTTGCTCTGAAAATCCTCTCCCTTTTTTTGCCATCTCGTTATCTGTCATAAAAGGAGATGTGCCAAAACGATTCATGCGTATGGTACCAGCAGCAAATATTTTCTTTTCTCTCAGAACACACAGCAAACTGTATGAAGAAAAGAAGTTATCATAGAATAACTTACGTCCCTCCTTTGTTATTCTACGTGACAAGTGTAAAATCACTGTTGCTCCAAGTCCAAAAATTTTCATGTGTTCCTCTTCCACTTCAGTGGTCTTCCCTTGGTATATGAGAAAATCATATGCTGTGCCACTCTTTCCACATAGCAAAAATATTTTTACTCCCCACGGCTGCGGCTTACCCTTCACATATTGTTTTATAGAAAGCTGACCTCGAAAGGGCACCATTTGCTCATCAATACATAAAAACTCTTCAAGTGGCAACTCCAGGCACCGGTTCTGAATGGTGTCGAAAAGAGGTCGTACCTGGTATATTCGAACGTGTATAGTTTTCTGGCATTTCCAAATTATTGACGAGATGGAGATGGGAACGAAGCTGGAAGAACCTGTCTCTACTCAAGCCACTATCTAAGAACAAACCGAGTCCAACGAAGCTGTTCCAAAATATGCGTACTCTAGGAAATTTCAAGCATCCTATAGCAATGGGTAAACGAATAAGCTTTTTTATTTCCACTGCTCTGGTGTTTCTAAAATTTGATGTGACTTTTTGCATAGCATAAATATTTTTACATTCAGCAAACTGTTCAAAAATTTCTTCTGGAATATACCTAAAGAAATACATGCTTGGGTCTTCTATGTCACACGTATCAGGAGTTTCTTGGATGTCACTGTACTTTATCACTGGAGTAGAACATGGGCGATGTCTGTATTTTTTGTCGGGGTTCTTCGTAACAAATCTTGCTAAATCAATTTCAAGTGTCTGATTAGTGTCATTACTTATTGCTGAAGACTCAAACTCATCATGATTTGAAGAAGGGATATCATTATTTGCAATGTTACTTCTTATTTCTGTCATGATCTCTTCTGTTGCCCCTGTGTTATATTCAGCTCCCAGGAATCCCTCACTTGATATCTCACAATCTTGATATTGGCTAATTTTTTCTACGCCGACCCTTATTCCTTTTGAAGTAGATGGAGCAGTATCTAAATTGTCTTCATCAACGGATATATCAATATCTGATATGTCTCCATTCAGAATAAGATCCTGTGCTTCAGCAACGTCTGCTTCCTTGCTGAGATTGTAGGTACTTTCGGGCCCTAAAACAAAACAAAAATATACAAAACCTAATTGAACACAAGCTGAGAAGTTTGACCAAAATACAGGTAAAATGTATAAACCTACTTATAAGTTTACTTCTAATTATGTGCTGGCTTTATTTGTAACTGTTACATGTTTGTCTGCTTCTAAAATATGTTTTGAAATATAATTTTTCTTCTAAATTTCAAGTATAAAAAATATTTAATCATCATGGGAATTGAACCTAGGATCGATTGGTTACAAATCAGGTGCCTTACCACTTTTTATTTTATTTAGTTACATGTAATGCACACAAAACGAATGTAAAAATAAAGTCTATAACATGATTGACAACATACTACATGATTTTCATTTTCCTGTATTCAAAAAATAATAATGATTGTTTAAACATGTTTAAAAACAAATACAACAAAACTTAAATACTTTCAGTCAAAAAACATATTAAAAATATAAAAAAATTTGAATGGCAATTCATCTGAGGTCCGTAGTAAAAAGTATAAATATAAAAAAAATTGAAAGGCAATTCATCTGAGGTCCGTAGTAAAAAGTATAAATATAAAAAGTGAAATAGATCTACAGACACATACAAATACACTTTAAGTTTTCAGTTTATTACGTGGCCAAGACAGAATTAACTTTGTTCTTTCAAAACGAAAATGAGAATGTTCCAAACCATGTTCGGAGCGTGCCGCGGCGGGCCATGTTCCACTGCTCCTGTCGCAGGACTTGCACGAAGTCTCATAGAGTCACCGGCTCTGTGACGTCCTTCAGGAAATGTACAGCTTGCAGGATGAACCACGCCGCCGCTCTCCTCTTCACTGACGGGAACACGAAGAAGTCGCAGTGTATGAGACGCTCGTCGCTGATGTCACCTTGACCATCGTTGATAAGTTATCACACTCTTGTGCGACACTAGTGCCATATGGGCACAGCATACATGCATTTACTTATCCTGTGCAAGGCTGTATCAATACTACCACAGAGCGCGCATTTAGGGTCGTCTGTTAGATGTATCCTGTATTTCCGCATTGCAGTGGCTGTTAGATTATTGTAGAAACCGTATGCTGCAGATCGTAAATCTGAAGAGATATTATTGTCCGCAATAATTCTCGAATTTTGCATCCAATGGATACTTTGCGTGCGACTTACTATGACTGGTACTGTCTCCCGGAATTGTATGGTTCTGTGATACAGATTTTTGTCTGAGGCAGTTGAGTCTTCAGGCATGGCTTGTACGACAGTAGCAAGCGTTTCTTGTGCTCTTCGATATATGAGCGGCAGTCGCCCTGCTTCCGCCCAGACTTATTTCTGGAGATACGCGTACATGTCCGTCTGTCGTAATACAGTGGCGATAGCTATTGCGTGATAAATTGCTTCGCATTTTTCGCCATGATCGACAAGTCCCAGCCCCCCTTGGTTCGTAGGTAGGTAGAGTTGTGGCCGGGCTAATTTAAAGATATGCGATTTCCACAGAAGATGACCGACGTACGATAGAACACGAGCATTATATTCTCTTGGTAGAGGAAAAAAATGTGACACATCTTTGCCAGTAAAAAGTACTTACTAGGGATACCCGTTGCAAGATGTTCGTACGTCGATAGCTCATGCTGATTTTACTAGTGTGCAAATTATTTGTGACTACGTCCCAGTTATGTTGGACAATACAAGCTATATCTGCCTGAAAATACACACCTAGTATTTTAATCTTATCAATGGATTGAAAAGGGCGTACATCTTCAAAAATCTCGCCTGTGCCACGCAGCTGCAACACCGCCGTTTTTGTAGCATTTACTTTCAAATTTGATACACGATGGCAAAGTTCTAGACAATTTGCAACTGTTTTGATTTCATCTTCTGATCGAATGATGCATGTGATATCGTCTGCATATGCATTAAGTTTAAACGACAAGTGGTTTACAGGAAAGCCTTGCAATTTGGTTTCTAGCATTCGACATGAAGGTTTAATGGCAACTGTAAATAAAACCATTGACATTGGACAACCTTGTGTGACAGAGCTCTCAATCGGTATAGGGTGCGTAAGAAAACAATTTACCATCAGCCGAGAGGATATTCCGGTGCATACCATTTTTACCCAAGTTATTGTAGTGTCTGGGTATCCTAAGTGTGTCATTATTTGAAATAAATAATTGTGATCAACCCGGTCGAAAGCTTTCTCCATGTCGATGCTTAACAAGGCAGTTTTATTCTGTTCTAAGGAAGAAAGTAGATGCACATCACGCAATGCAAGTACTCCCTGTATAATGGATCTTCCTGGAACTGTACACGTCTGTCCAGGACCAATTACATCACTCAGTCCTAACTTTAAACGTTGTGCTCATATCCAGGCTATTATTTTATAGTCCGCGTACAAATAAGCGTTATTGGCCTATAGTCTGTTGGTTTCACTGCATGTTGCTTTTTCGGAATTAGAACAATGATGCCTTCTTTATGGGACTTGCAGAGCTCTCCTCGTGTAAGTATGTCACGTACAACCTCACAGAAGTCGGGGCCAATAATCTCCCACAGGACCTTGTAGAACTCATAGGTAGAGCCAAGATTTTACGGTTTTATTTTTTGGGAAATTTCGTCCTAAAGATTTTGAGATTTCGTCTTTATCGTCATAAAAATTCAAATTTCTTTTGTATTGTCTTTATGATTTATTTCGAAGATTTAAGGACAGTGATATTAAATGTAATTATAATCCCTTATTTTAATATTTACAATTTTTGCTTAAAGTTAATTAAAACATTGTTCAAAGTAAATAAATACTAACGGTGTAGATTGTGTATAAAAGCAAGTATAAAAACACGATAAACATAACTTAGGACATAATTTTGACATTGTTCTTCTCATATTTGGTAAAGGCACATTTATATATAGGTGGCAGTATTTTATATTGGTTATCATTATTCACAAATCATGAGAAAGCAACCATAGTTAAAAGTTCTGCATTCTCAGGCAAAAGAGATCTTCTCCGGTCACTGACAATTACAGAATATTTAGAAAATGACCTTTCAGTGTCAACATTTGATGTTGGTATCCACATTAATTTTAGTGCAGCTGCAGCAAATTCAGGAAAGTCACATTTTAGTTGACACATGAGGTTCACTATGTCTACATTGTCTGTGTGTGGTTTTTGTAGTTCAATGTTTACAAGCTTTTGAAGGGACATATAACCTGCTGCCACTGCAGTTCTTGGCACATTTTGTAGGAACGGTAGAGAATCAACCATTTTGGAGAAGTTTTTGCCTTCTATACTCACATTCCCAATATTTTTGGGGTTGAGCAGGGCATCAATATCACGAAAAAGTGCATGAGAAGGATCACTTGAGACCAAATCATGTAGCTTTAGTAAGCTAAGCTGTGATGTCTGTTTGAACAGTTCTTTCAAGGCTGCAGACTGAACACTTTTCATTTTGCTCAGTAACTTTTCAACACTCTCTGGAAAAATTCCTTTTGTTAGAACTTCCAATGAAATTTGAAGCTTCTGAAGCTTTGAATAGAGGAGGTGGGCAGTTGGGTAGGAGGATCCCTCCAAGAAGTTTATTGTGTCAACAAAGCAGGCACAATTTTCAGTGACAAACACACACTGAGCTTCCAGGGCTTGTATCTCAGTTTCTTTCAGTCCCTTTATGAATTTCACACCAGCATTATTTTCTTCACTCAGTTGTTCGAAGAAGCTAACAATGTTATGCATGTGGTCAGCCAGGTAGAAAACAGCATGAAACCACGTGTTCCATCGTGTCACAATGGGCAGTGGAAACATCTTCGCATTATCTTCTCCATTCTTGTCCCTCAAAAAGTTGAGGTAAGCATGCCGTCTCTTTCGTGTGTTCAAAAAAGCATTTTTTACCTTGATCACAAACAGGTTTAAATCCTCCAAACTGTTCTGCCAGATCTGCCCTACCAGATTGATTTTATGTGCCCAGCACTGCACGTGGTACACATGTTCACCAAATATACCTTTCAAAGTGCTTGCAGATCTGGTCATATATCTAGCACCGTCAGTTACATATGCAACTATGTTTTCTTCTTTGATTTCATACTTGGTGCATATGTCAATCACAGCTTTCGAGCAGCTGACAGCATTTGCAGCTTCAAGTACACATGATGCTCCAAGTAAAATGCTATGTTCTGCCCCTGGTTGCAATATCTGGAAAAGAATATTGAACACACAGTTATTTGCTTTATCTGTGGTTTCATCTGCCATATCCCCGTGTGGTGTACGGGTTAGAATATCACCACAGCCGACCCGTGCTTGTCGTACGAGGCGACTAATCGGGACGCGTTCGGGACCTGTAATTTGTTCGGACTCTCACCTCATGTTTCCCCTTTCTCCTTCTCTACCTCGTCATCTTTCTCTTTTCATTCCACCAGGTCCCGTCGTGCCTTCTTGTTCTCTCGCATCGTCTCAGGCCAGGGCGCTGTTTTTCTTCCTAATGAGGGTCTATCCTCACGCTTGAGTGCTGCCCCCAACTTGTGTGACCATACGTGGTGCCTTTGTGTGTGACGGTTTAGCGGACCCTTCTTACTGTCCCAGCAGGCAAGTCTAGGTGCGGAGCCCGTATCCGTGTTCAAGTACACCCACGTAGCACCGCTGGTGCCGCCCTGGCGGGGGTGTCTGTGTGGCCGACCTGCCCACACAGGTGTACCTGCTGTGGCGACGTGTTACCGCTGAGCAGGGGAGGCCGGTGTAATCGACCACAAGTCCCCTGAAATGGCATCTAATGGTGACCTCTATAGTGGGGAGCCTGGGATGGTTTCCCAGGTATGGGAATAAAACTGGCCTCGCCCAGGATGTACAACTTGTCCCTGGTTTGGCCCGGTGCACATGCTACTGTGCTACTGGGCCAGTAATTCACAGTGAATAGCGGCGAAGGGTAGCTGCTCCTATGTACAGCTTAGGTCTGTGGGAGGTTGGTCCCCCTCCCAACGGCACATCCCGTGGGGTGTTACATCTGCTGGCTTCTTTCTCTCTCCCCCCTGAACGGCAGGCTGACGCCGACGGTCTTAGTACGGGGGACTTTCACAATGGCTACGAAAAGCACTCAGGGTGGCACCCTAAACAGCCACACCAAAAGACCACGACCGGACACGAATAGCGAAACTTCTGATAGCGATACGGACAAACATACCGCTACCACCTGTAAATTACCTACACCCCGTTTTCTGGTGATCCGCGGTCTTGAGGGGCACACGTTCCAAAAGGTGTCGCCCTTCGAGCTCAAGAAAGTAATTGATGGTGCAGCTGGTGGTCCCCTTCAAGATTGCAAAAAGATAAATGACCGTAAGGAAATCCTCCTGGAGACATCGAATGCCGCCCAAACACGTGGGTTGCTTGCCATGACGATGTTCAACGGGGCGACTGCCCGTTTTCCCCGTTGAGGTCCAGCCCCACGTGTCGCTGAACACCTGCAAGGGAGTCATTTGGTGTCCCGACTTGGTTGACGTCCCAGAGAGTGATCTTTTGCGAGAGCTCAAACCCCAGTATGTAGTCCATGTGCGCCGAATTACTAAGAGAATAAATGGGGTCCCGACTCCTACGGCAACTCTGATCCTGACATTCGGTATCCGAGACCTCCCTCCAGTGTTAAAGGTCGGATATTTGAATGTCCGGGTTAAATTGTTCATACCATCGCCTCTACGCTGCTACAACTGTCAAGAATACGGTCACTCCTCTGCCAGCTGTAAGAACCCTGCAGTATGCCCGAAGTGTTCTGCCCCTCAGCATTCTCCGGACTCGCCCCACTGCACCAAACCGCTAAAGTGTACCAACTGCCATCAGGGACACCCAGTGTGGTCCAAGGACTGCCCTGTGTTCCAAGAAGAACAGGGCATCCAGAAGTTGCGTGTGGAGGGAAAAATCTCCTTCGGCGAGGCCCGAAAGGTGTTTCAGTCACTCCGTGGTTCTCAACCTAAAGTACCCTTTAACAAGATTGTTGCCTCACGCCCCCTGACGAAAGACGCTTTCACGCAGACTTCCGACGTGGGAACTCAGACCGATATGCCAATAGTTTCATCACCCACCAAACATGTCCAGACCACCCGTTCAATCACAGTCGGCACACAGTGCGACCGACATCCTGAACAGTTCAAGCAGCCCCTTGCCAAGTCCACTGCCAGAACCTCGCTGCCGCAGCGTGTTGGCTACTCACGCAGTTCACCTTCGTCCACTCCAGCCAGTACCGGTAAGGACGACCGAGAGGTGGTTCGGCGCACACCACCACCTCGTGCCACCCCTCCAGACAACAGCTTTGAAGTTGCGATGGCCAACGACTCTGAAGCGGCGATGGCCAACGACTCTGAAGTGGCGATGGTGTCGGATGACCCTCCCCTTGCGGACTCAGACACAGGGTCGAATGCCTTTAAACCTGTACTGCAGCGACATAGGGGGAAAATGAAAGCCACGAAGTGACCTTCTCCCTCCACTCCACCTCGATGACTATTCTCCAGTGGAATTGCAGGGGGTATTTCTGCAATTTACCCGAACTGCAACGGCTCCTATTCTCGCGTAACCCCATTCTTACCTGCCTGCAGGAAACCCACTTCCGTCCCACTGGCTCTCCCACTATCAGGGGACACACGTTCTACCGTAAGGACAACGTGCCGGCGGGCCAAGCCTGTGGTGGGGTTTGTATTATTGCCCGGGACTCTGTATTTCATGAGCCTCTTGCCCTCCATACTCCTCTCCAGGCAGTTGCAGTTCGCAGCTACTTTGGCATTTTTGTCACTGTATGCTGCTTGTATGTACCCCCCTCGCACGCTTTCCACCGTGCGGACCTCGAAGATCTTCTCTCACAGTTGCCTCCACCATTTATCGTCGTTGGTGACTTTAATGCCCATAACCAGCTGTGGGGCTCCTTGCATAGAGATAACCGGGGCCGCATGATCGAGGTTATTTTAACTAATACAAGTCTGGTTCTGCTAAATACCGGCTCTGCTACACACTTCACCTCTCATACTGGCTCTTTTTCCTGCATTGACCTCTCCATCTGTAGCCCTGCGTTAATCACCCATTTTGAGTGGTCCGTCCACGACGACCTTTGTGGTAGTGACCACTATCCAATCTTTTTGGATACTTTGACGGGTCCACCACCAACCCTTCCGTCCCGATGGGTGCTTAAACGAGCAGATTGGGAGAAATTTCGGGACAACCTCAACCTACCCGACATTTTACCCCCAGATGTGGACACGGCTGTGGAATTATTTACTGCCAGGTTGATGTCAGCGGGAGCTGTGTCCATCCCTACATCTTCGCCCACCGGTCGGCGTCGCACACCCTGGTGGAATGACCAGTGTCGTGACGCTATACGTGCCCGGCGACGAGCACTCCGACGGTTCAAGGCTCGCCCGACACAGCAGCACTTGGACGAATTCCGTATCTGCAGGGCGCGGGCTAGGCGTACGGTCCGTGAGAGCAAGCGCAACTCCTGGCAGGAATATATTTCACGGCTCACAGTGTACTCCACAAGTCAGCACATATGGGCCACTATTCGGAAGCTCTATGGCCGCAATTATAACACCCATATCCCTTATCTCCGAACTAATGTTACATTAGTGTTGGATGCAACGGACATTGCTAATGAGCTCGGCCAAGCTTTTGCTGCAGTCTCGAGCAGTGCACAGTACTCCACTGCATTCCGAACCACCAAAGCTCTCCACGAGGGTGCAGTCCTTGACTTTGGGCCCTCCAGGGGTGAAGACTACAACCTACCTTTCACCCTTACTGAGCTGGAGAATGCGCTGTCTCACTCCAAGCAGTCATCAGCAGGACCAGACGGCATACACTATATGATGCTGAAACATCTGTCAGCCGAAGGCAAAGCTGCCCTTCTTAATTTATTTAACACTATCTGGGAATCTGGGACCTTCCCGTCCCTTTGGGGTCACTCTATTTTGGTGCCCATTCTCAAACCGGGGAAAGATAAAGGCGAGCCATCCAGTTACCGCCCCATATCACTTACCAGTTGTGTCTGTAAGACCATGGAGAGGATGGTGAACTCCCGCCTTGTATACTGCCTTGAGTCATGGCGGCTCCTCTCGCCACACCAGTGTGGCTTCAGACGCAACCGTTCATCTGTTGACCACCTCGTCACCCTGGAATCGGTGGTGCAGGACTCATTCCTCCATGGTCAGCACGTCCTTGCTGTATTTTTTGATCTAGAAAAAGCATATGACACCACGTGGCGATATGGCATCCTCCGGCGGCTGTATGACTGGGGTTTCCGAGGCTCCCTCCCCGTTTTGATCTCCAATTTTATGTGCAGCCGGTTTTTTCGGGTCCGTAATGGTACTTCTGTCTCTCGGGTATATGTCCAGGAAAATGGTGTTCCACAGGGAAGTGTACTTAGTGTTACCCTCTTCGCAGTGGCCATTAACAGCGTCGTCTCCGCCATCCGGCCCCCGGTGCAATGTGCACTGTACGTCGACGACCTGGCCATTTTCTGTCGCTCCGCTGTGTTTGCCATGGCTGAGCGGCAGATCCAGCTTGCTGTGCGCCGCCTGGAGGGTTGGGCGGATTCTACTGGCTACAGATTCTCCCCTGCGAAGACCAAGGTTATGCACTTCTCCCGAAAGCGCCTTCTCACTCCTGATCCGGAGATTCGGTTATACAACTCTGTACTCCCGGTCTCATCTACAGTGCGATTTCTCGGGCTAATATTTGACCGGACACTGACTTGGTTGCCCCACGTTCAAGACCTGACGACCCGCTGTCAGAAAGACCTTAACCTCCTCAAACTGGTCAGTAGTAGAGACTGGGGTGCGGATCGCCCGACACTCCTCCGCCTGTACCGCGCGTTAATTAGGAGCAAACTTGACTACGGCTGTGTGGCCTACGCTTCGGCGAGGCCGTCGGTCCTGAAACGGTTGGCTGGTGTTCACCATGCTGGAATCCGCATCGCCACCGGTGCTTTTCCTACCAGCCCGGTTGTTAGCATGTGTGCGGAAGCTGGTGAGCCCCCGCTACCGTACAGACGGGATTTGCTTCTTTTGTCCTATGCTGCGCGTGTCCGTTCCGACCCCTCTCATCCTCATTACCGGTCCTTTCTGCACCCCTCTTCTCTGCAGCTATACACGACGAAACCCCGGGCTACCATGCCTGTATGCATTCGGGCACACACTGTTTGGGCAACCGCCGGACTCCCGAATGCGCTGCTTCCACCTGTTCCACACGAACAGTGTTGGATGCAACTCCGGCCTCGTGTACACCTCGACCTGGCACGTTGGACGAAACCGTCCACGCCGCCGTTTGTGTACAGAGCTGTTTTTAATGATCTACTCAGTACGACTTTTCATGGTTTTTCTTTTTTTTACACCGACGGGTCCCGCTCGGGGGAATCTGTGGGATGTTCTTTTACTTGTGCGCAGGGGAGGTATCTTTTTGGGCTACCTCCTTCCTGCAGTGTTTTAACGTCCGAGCTATATGCTATTTTTAAAGCCTTGTGTTTTGTCGGAGGAAGCGCCCACCGCAGGTGTCTGGTGTGCTCAGATTCCCTGAGTGCGCTCTCTGCCCTTCAGTCTGGTTCGACGTCCCACCCGGTCCTCCCTATGATCCGTCAGAAACTGCATGACGTGGTCCACCGGGGTGCTCGAGTTGAGTTCCTGTGGGTGCCAGGGCATGCGGGCATACCTGGCAACGAGGATGCAGACAGGGCAGCTAGGGAGGCTTGTGGATTGCCGCCTAGCTTACTGCGTGTCCCTGTGTGCGATGTTCTGCGCGCTGCCAGAGCTTTTGTTTGGGCTGCTTGGCGGAGGGAGTGGCAGTCCCTTCCTCTGACCAACAAGCTCCGCTCTATCTGTGAGGAACCACGTCGCCCTAGCTTTGATCGCCTCACTCGCAGGGAGGACACACTCATGGCGCGACTTCGCATAGGCCACACCAGCCTTACCCATCGGTACCTGCTGCGTGGTGAGCCTCCGCCTGAGTGTGACGTCTGCGCCTGTCCCCTGACTGTGCGCCACGTCCTCCTCGATTGTCCCCGTTACCTCCAGGCCCGCGGTAGTTTTAACTTTCCTGTAACGCTTCCGCTCTTGCTTGGTGAGGGGAGTGCTCCTGCGAGCATTGTCCTCCCCTTTTTACGTACCGTGGGCCTTTTTACTGTGTTGTGATTCGTGCTATTTTCTCTGCTCCTTTTTATATGATTTACCTTTTGTTGTCTTTTCTCTGATTTCACATGTTTTGTTGTCTTTTCTCTGATTATACATGTTTTGTTGTCTTTTCTCTGCTTGTCCCTGTTTTGTTGTCTTTTCTCTGTTTGTACATGTTTTGTTGTTTTTCTCTGGTTTTACTCGTTTTGTTGTTTTTAACTGGTTCTACGTGTTTGGTTTTTATCTCACCACAACCTGTGGGTGCTAATGGCCTTAGTTGCTGACGCGCCCCCCAAACCACCACTCACTCACTCATCTGCCATAATTACAACTTTCTGGTCTGCCACTTTTTCTCTGATCTCTGCCTCTTTCTTTTCCCTTAAAAGAGGAATATATTTTTTTCTTACCCAGTCTGCACTAGGTATATCACCAGCACCACCGACATGTTTTGCTAGCCATTCCCTAAGTTTGCAGCTGTCCAGTTTCTCAACAGGAATTCCAGCAGCAATAAATGCTTCAACTGTTTCCAGTACAAATTCATCTTTTTGTTGCTTGGCTCGTTTTAGCACTGGCTCTGCCTCATAAATTGAAAGCTGCCGTTTTGAAGTTTGTTGCCTTTGCTTCCCATTTTTGTGTCTCTCGGACTGAGTGTGTTTGTTTAGTGTATCTTTCCTTTCAAACTCTAAACGACAGTCGCAAAATTTACACATCAGTATTTTACCGTCACTCACATAAAACCCTTCTTTTGAAAATTCTGCTGCACGTGCAGCCACTGTTGGTTTATTTTTAGGCATTTTGTTTGTTTGTTACACGATGTTGCTACATCTTCCTAAAACAGGAACACAGAGAAAAAAATCCACGAAAACTTAACGAACGTAAAATGTTGTAAAATGTAATGAAAATATAACTCTAAATCTAAATTTCAGCACGGCAAAAGTATAGTCACGGACGTTGTAAACCACTTTTTTTTTTACAAAAATAATGTTTAATGCAATCGTGCCAATACACAAAACATTAATATTTTTTTTTCTCTTTACACTGGCGATGCGCTGCACGTCATAAAGATTTTAAAGCTTCGGGTGCTGCAGTACATTTACTTAGTCAAAAAACGACAAATTTTTTCCCAGCTTTTAAATTACGTTATGAAACGCACGCGGAAAATTATTACGCTCAATACAATTGTATTTGCGCTTTGCGTGTTGGCTAACGGTGTCTGTTCACAATCTTCGCATAATGGCGGCACTGTTTTTCTAACGTGCGTATATAACCAAATATTTTCAATGTTTGATATAACCTAAAACTAGGAAGATTATTATCCGTGAAAAAACTATGAAATATTAAAATCTTCTGTTATATTTGTATATTGGAGAAGTGTGTTTGAAACGCCTACAAAGATAATTGATCCAAGAAACGTCGTAAACAAAAATTTGGCATCTAACGATGTTATTGTAATGCATTTCGTGTTTATATGGTACGTATTCTATTTTTCGCGTTTCGGTGGTGTTAACTCTCAATATCGTTTTATTTCGCGTTATTTCGCTTGTGCGAAAAAATCGTGGCCCTACTCATAGGGTATCCCATCAATGCCTGGCGTCCTTTTTATTGGCAATTGCTGTATTATTGTATTTATTTCTGCATCCAATAATGTTGCCTCCATTACTTCCTTAACATCATCACTGACTTTATTTACACACTCCTGCATCACTTCCGGAATCAAATCTGGTTCTGTCTCCTGTTTCTTGTACAGCTGTGAAAAGTATTGTCGTAGTACACTCACTATCTCGAGCTGGTCGTGCAGTGTTATACCATCGTTGTTCATGATCCTGGTAATGGCTTTACGACGTACTTGCTGTTGCTCTTTAATAATGGAAAATAAGTTGATTTTTTCATCGTCAAAAAGTCTCCTATTTTGTAATAGTATGTGACTTTTTGCATTTTTTGAGTGTATAAATCTAAGAGTTTTTGTTTAGTGGCGCGTATATTGTTAATTACATTTTCCCCTCTATTTGCGTGTTGCTGCAAGTCGTGTAGCATGGTTTCATAAAAGGCGTAAGTCCCCCGTTGTTCCTCTGCCAGTCGATATGCATGCCGTTTGAAAAGCCTGATGACGTTCAGTTTTACACACTTCTCCCACCAAATGGCGAACGAAGGAAACTGCTGTTTACGTCCTCACCATTGTTGCCATTGTTCTGTGAAGTCAGCTGTCACTTCTGTATTTTGTAGCAGTTCCGTGTTGAGACCTCACGTGCCTCGCCCATATAGTGTAACCTCGGCAAATTTTTCATAAGTGAAAATCACCGCACAATGGTCACTGATCGCTACCGGTAGTACCTCGTATTGATGCACTTTATTTAAATGTCGTGTTTTGATGTAAAATCGGTCAATCCGTGATCGGGTATGAGTCGTAAATTGTCTGTGTATCCTGCCGGCAGTTACATAATTTTTTTTCCAGGTCAGTTATTAATATAGAGAGGGCCGTGTTTGTGGGATACACGCCACCCTGGTGGTCATCTGCTTGAGTGATGCAATTGAAATCGCCACCAAAAACTACCTGGTTGCAAGCAGTGTTAAAGAGAGGTACCAAATCTACTTCGAAAAAGGTTGTTTTTTCTCGTCTCGCCTGAGTTCCGGAGGGCACATAAATGTTCAGAAGCAGTACGTTGTGGATACGTCCTGCCATCACGCGGCCTGATGGATGTCAACGGAGGTCTTGAATTTCCAGTCCAGCGCGAGTTATTATCACTGTTCCTCGTCCCTGATCGGCAACATTGGTATACACATTAAAAGATTGGAAGCCGCAAAAATCTTGTGTCACAACTTCTTGTAAAAACGCAATATTGACTGCCTGGGTGTGAATAAATGCTTCGAGAGCCGATATTCTTGCAGGGACTGAGACCGCACAAATATTTAACGTCACTATGGTGAGAACTGTAATCATTAATAAAATAAAGCTACACTAAACCGCAACCACACGCAAACAATAGCTAGCCTGACAGACTTGAGGAAAGAGTTGTATCGTTTTGTTTATCTTCGCAATGCCTGTCAGTCGTGTCAGTCCGCTGGATAATTTACCGTACGATCTTGTCATTGTGAACTACGAATTTTTTCAATAACTTATTTGGCAAGTTCTTAGGATTCTCGTCGGTCAGTTTGCTCGGGTAGTTCTGATTTGGAGAGCGCCATCGATTTCCTTGCTGGGCTTTTACTTCCGGTACGTCTGTCTCGTTTGTGCGGTCTTTTATCCCGCACGCTATTTTTTGTCACTTTGTCTGTGTCCGTGTCTACATTTTCACTGCCTCCATGTCATCTGCCCATAAACCAGGTTGAAATACGTGTTCCATTTTTGAACCACCCTGTGTGTGTTCTAAGTTGTCGTTACGCGTAGTGAGTTGGTCATTTATGTCTCCCGCCTTCGCCTGACGCGCAACGGTCAAATGCGATTGTAGGTTGACAGCTCGCTCCTCAACTGTTTCCGCAGCCGGCGTCTGCACGGGTGCTTCCCGGTCACGCGAGTGTAACAGAGGAAAATCCTCGTTCTCAGAAGACATGACAGTCGCAGTTGCCCGATTACGTGAGCTGTCTTCAGCCGTGTTCGGAGCGCCCCACCGGCGCGTGGCACGCGCGTCCTTCTCCTGGAGGCTCGGGCAAGCTATGTGCTCGTGCACAGTGGACTGGCAGTAGCTACATGTTCGCGGCTGTCCCGGGTATATAACTAAACCCCGATACCCGTCAATAGTTACATAGGACGGAATGTCTTTTTTAATTTCCATTTTCGCAAGACGAACTCCCGTTTTTACTTGATACTTGTATTTCGTGCCCCAAACCTCGTCTTGCAAAGTTACGACACGGCCGTATCCTACTAGTTCTGTACGAATTTTGTGATTTTCTATTTCTAGAGGTAGGTTCAGGATTATTACCATTTTTAAGTTGTCAATGGCGTGTTCAATGGTGACGCTGATCCATTCTTGATCGGCAGTGACGAATGAGGGCAGTCCGTTGTTGCGACACTAAATAGCTTCACATGGTCCAGACGAAACAAATTTCAAAAATATACTGTTTTGGTGACCGTCAAGCTGTAACGCCTCGATTTGGTCTTCCGTTACATTCAAAACTGTATCTAACCACTCGTGGATTTCAAGAGCAGATGGCCGTTTAGCAAAATACGCAACATATTTACTCGAACGTTGGACATGTTAACTTTACACTATATGCGACACAATCAAAAACTGGCGTCCCACTTCAGAGACATTACCCCGTTTGTCACGTGAGTGACCCGCCCCGCGCTCGGAACACGATGTGCACTCGGCGGCGACCTGCATGGAACTAACACTGAGCTACTGCGCCACACATATTGTAAAGAAAACATACGTGCGTGATAAACCATTTTATACATTTCACAAAACTCTTATTCTTTACAAACAAAAAAATTAATTTTTCATTGTGGGCAATCACAATATTTAGCAATGATATGATAAAACACACAATGGTCAAGTTCTAGGCTCATTATGCCTAGAGTAAATGATTTTTGTTATTACCTATAAATAAACATGTTATTTAGATTAAATTATCATACACACAATAATAGGGCTCCTGTAAATAATTTATATTGAAAAAAATATACACATTGACATTGAAAGTAGTAGGAATCTCTAAACATATTTTCACACATATTATTTTCGTGTGCATCGAGACCTACTGTCCAGTAGGTTGGACATTAATTTTTACGTCCATAAACTGAAAGTAAACAAAATAATGTAACATCTTATCATAGACAGGTGTTTAATAATGATAAATGTACCAAGATAAAATTTTTACTAGGCCATTACAATACATTTACAAAAGGAAAAAAAGTTCTGATTTTCACTTACTTGACTTGTTACAGCTGGCTGCCGCCATCTCACTGTGTGGTCGATGTAGTTGCTGCTGTACATGCTAGATCACATCGCATGCCAGTTCAAAGCTTCCTCACAATGTCCAGTGTAATGGACAATAGGTCGGAGTCGCTGTTTTTATTGGATTTTTTTATTTTTTATTTTTAAAGTATTGTACAATACAATGGACGCAGGGTCTGAAGGGGTTAATAATATTCCACGCACGATAGTTGTTTGAATTTCTTTTAATTAGCATATTCTCTGTTGGACTCAAAATACTTACACGCTCGTAGGCTCATAACTATAATACGGTGTGTGATTTAGCAGATCAAATAATAACTCATGACAAATAATTACCAATATCAAACTAAAGCGTGAAAAGTATCATACCAGCAATAAATATTTAGTTACATAGCTAAAACAATACTCATACAACACTGTTTAAATATACTGATTTACAATAGTAATTAAAATAATACGTACTTGTAAGAACGCCATTTCCTTGCGAATATATTCCCGTGGCACGGTGCACAAAAATAACCTCGAACCCCGCTATGTTGCCGTGTGTGGCGACATGCACAGGCGTGATCCAACCGGCGCGACCCGCCCTTTCCCTGCAGCATGGCGGGGTGAAACCTGAGCAGTACGCCGCCACGTGCCAGCAGAGTTCTCTGTACCTTCCGCAACATACCAGAGAGATGCCACACATCTGTAGTGGGACAATTTTTCGTTCCTGCAGCCAGTGTTCATCGATTTATTAGACGTTGTAACATTAAAAAAATAATTAATTAATCCAAAACAATGCCGAAAATGCTAGGTTAAATTTTCTCTTTAGATATGTGGTGGTTCATGGTTGCTCTTCTGCATGGCGACAACATGCATTATTAGATCATGCAAAACTTGGTCTTGATAGTTCAAAACCAGCAGAGGAGTACTGGAAGGATGTTTTCACTCTCAAGAATGCAGCTTGAGCGAAACTATTTGAAAATCTGGAAAAAGTATTTGGACTCCTTATGGTTCTTCCATTCTCCGATGCATGTGTGGAAAGACTTTTATGCACCCTCAAAAACATCAATACGTATCACAGAAACACACTGTCAAATGATACTTTGGTAGCTTTGATTAGATCAAAGGAAGGTATTGAAGCCGAAGGATGCTGTGTTTCATTCAGTCCCAGCAAGACAATGATGAACAAAAAACTGTGGTATGGAATCCATCGGACATGTGTGGTTTTTATAATAAATTATATTATTTTAAAAAAAAAGAGTACCCCGTGTGGTGTACGGGTTAGAATATCACCACAGCCGACCCGTGCTTGTCGTTAGAGGCGACTAATCGGGATGCGTATGGGACCTGTAATTTGTCCGGACTCTCACATCATACTTATTTTTCTTCTTCTTCTTCTTCTTCTTCTTCTTTTCTCTCTCTCTCTCTCTCTCTCTCTCTCTCTCTCTCTCTCTCTCTCCCCTTTTCATTCCACCAGGTCCCGACGTACCTTCCTGTTCTTCGGCATCGTCTCAGGCCAGGGCGATGTATTCCTTCCTAATGAGGGCCTATCCTCAACACTGAGTGCTGCCTCCAACTTGTGTGACCATACGTGGTGCCTTTGCCAGTGACGGGTTAGCGAACCTTTCTCACTGTCCCAGCAAGCAAGTTTAGGTGCGGAGCCCGTATCCGTGCACATGTACATTCACGTAGCACCACTGGTGCCGCCCTGGCGGGGGGGGGTCTGTGGGGCCGACCTGCCCCCACAGCCATACCCGCTGGGGCGATGTGTTACCGCTGTGCAGGGGAGGCTGGTGTAATCAACCACAAGTCTCCTGAAATGGCACCTAGGGTGACCTCTATAGTGGGGAGCCTGGGAGGTTTTCCCAGGTAAGGGAATAAAACTGGCCTCGCTCAGGATATATGACTTGTCCCTGGTTTGCCCCGTTGCACATGCTAATGTGCTACTGGGTCAGTGATTCACAGCGAATAGCGGTGAAGGGTAGCTGCTCCTATGTACAGCTTTGGCCTGTGGGAGGTTGGTCCTCCTCCCAACGGCACAAATCGTGGGGTGTTTTAACTGCTGGCTTCTATTCTTCTCTCCCCCCGAACGGCTACTAGGGGGGACATTAACAATGGCTTCCAAAAGCACTCAGGGTGGCACCCTCAACAGCCAAACCAAACGACAACGAAAGAAAATATCTAGCGATTCATCTGACAATGATACGGACAAGCCAGTCACCACCGCTACCGTCGCCCTTTGAGTTAAAGAGAGTGATTGATGGGGCAGCTGGTGGTCCTGTCAGTGACTGTAAGAAGATAAATGACCGCAAAGATATACTCTTGGAGACATTGAATGCCGCCCAATCTCATGGGCTGCTTGCCATAACATTGTTAAACGGGGCGACCGCACGTTTCCCCGTCGAGGTAAACCCCCACGTGTCGCTGAACACCTGTAAGGGCGTCATTTGGTGTCCCGACCTAATAGAAATACCAGAGAATGACCTGTTGCAAGAATTGAAGACCCAGTATGTCGTCCATGTACGTCGTGTACTTAAGAAATCAGATGCATTTCAGGTCCCTACGGCAACGCTCATTCTCACATTCGGTGTACGTGATCTCCCTCCGGTGCTGCGGGTCGGCTATCTTAATGTACGGGTCAAACTGTTTATCCCTTCTCCTCTGCGCTGTTACAACTGCCAACAGTATGGCCATTCCTCGGCCAACTGCAAAAAACCTGCCGTATGCCCCAAATGCTCCGAACCACAGCATCCTCATGACTCACCCCAGTGCACCCAACCACTGAGGTGTGTCCACTGTCATCAGGGGCACCCAGTGTGGTCAAAAGAATGCCCCATCTTCCGAGAAGATAAGGGTATCCAGAAGCTACGCGTCCAAGAGAAAATTCCCTTTGGCGAGGCACTTCAGGGTCCTAGGCTGTCCGTGCCTAGTGGTGCAAATTGGTGTAAATTACTACTGGTACCCGTTTTAAAGCCAGGGAAAGACAAAGGGGAGACGTCCAGCTATCGCCCTATCTCCCTTACAAGTTGTATCTGTAAAACCATGGAGAGGATGGTCAGCTCTCGCCTGATGTACTACCTTGAGGCGTGGAAGCTCCGCTCACCGCTTCAGTGTGGTTTCAGATGTTACCGGTCGGCTGTTGACCATCTTGTTACCCTGGAATCTGCAGTCCAGGACTCCTTTATCCACGGACAGCATGTTATCGCTGTGTTTTTTGACCTCGAAAAGGCATACGACACGACATGGCGTTATGGTATTCTGCAGCAGCTGTATGGCTGGAGTTTCCGGGGCAATCTCCCTCTTTTTATTTTCAATTTTATGCGCCATCGGTTTTCCAGGTTCATAATGGTACCTCTCTCTCCCGGGTGTATGTACAGGAGAATGGTGTTCCACAGGGAAGCGTCACCCTATTTGCTGTGGCCATTAACAATATAGTATCAGCCGTCCGACCCCCAGTGCAATGTGCACTTTATGTTGACGACGGCCATTTTTTGTTGTTCCGCCACGTTTGCCATGGCTGAACGACAGATTCAGTTAGGGGTGCGGCGTCTGGTGTCCTGGGTGGATTCTAACGGTTTTCGTTTTTCTCATGCAAGGACCCAAGTCATGCATTACTCCCGGAAGCGGCACCTCACCCCTGCTCCTGAGATCCGACTGTATGGCTCAGTGCTACCGGTCTCATCTACGGTGAAATTTCTGGGACTCATTTTTGATCGGAAACTGACCTGGTCGTCACACATCAAAGACCTGAAGGCTCGTTGTTGAAAAGATCTAAACCTCCTCGAAATGGTGAGTAGTCGGGATTGGGGTGCGGTTCGAGTTACGCTCCTTCGACTGTACCGTGCTCTAATTAGGAGCAAACTGGACTATGGCTGTGTGGCATACTCTTCGGCACGGCCATCTGTCCTGAATCAGTTGGCGAGCGTTCACCATGCTGGAATCCGCATTGCTACCGGGGCATTTCCTACTAGCCTGGTCGTTAGCATCTGCGCGGAAGCTGGAGAACCTCCCCTTTAGTACAGGCAGGATTTACTTCTACTGTTGTATGGAGTTCGTGTCCACTCCGATCCCTCTCATCCTCACTATAGGTCATTTCTGCACCCCCCTTTTGCCCAGCTCTATGCAGCAAAACCCCGAGCTACCAAACCTGTATCCATCAAGGTACAGTCTGCTTGGGGGCCTGCAGAGCTCCCGGATGATTTGCTGCCACCTGCGCAACGGGAACCACTTTGGCTGCAACATGAGCCTCAGGTGCACCTTGACCTGGCGCGCTGGTCGAAGCCATCCACGCCATCGTCTGTTTACGGAGCCCTTTAGTAATGACCTTATGTGAAATGCCTTTCCACAGATGGTTCCCGTTTAGGTGGTTCTGAATGGTGTTCTTTTATTTGCGACCAGGGAAGGTACCTTTTTGGACTACCTCCTACCTGTAGTGTTTTAACCTCAGAACTTTATGCCATTTTAAAAGCCCTGAGTTTTATCGGTGGAGGCGTCTGCCATAGGTATCTGGTGTGCTCTGATTCAATGAGTGCGTTATCTGCCCTTCAGGCTGGCTCGACATCCCACCCAGTCCTTCCCTTGATTCGGCAGAAACTGCGTGGCATGGAACAAAGGGGTTTTCAAGTTGACTTCTTGTGGTTACCAGGACATGGGGGCATACCTGGCAATGAAGCTGCAGATCAAGCGGCAAAGGAGGCGTGCGGACATCCACCTTGTGCACTTAGAGTCCATGTGTGCGATGTTATGCTTGCCGCCCGAGAGTTTGTATGGAATGTGTGGCAATCCTTTCCTCTGACCAACAAGCTACGCTCACTCTGCGACGTACCCCGCCGCCCTCGCTTCGGTGATGGTCTCACCCGCAGAGAGGACACAACCATGACTCGTCTCTGAATAGGCCACACCCGACTTACGCATGTGTACCTACTGCGTGGGGACCACCCGCCTGAATGTACTGCCTGTGCCACTCCACTGACTGTACACCACATCCTTCTGGAGTGCCCTCGATACCACCAGGCTCGCGGTACTTTTAAGCTCCCAGTCACTCTGCGACAGTTGCTCGGAGACGAGAGTTCACCCGTGTGCGCCGTTATTCCCTTTTTACGTACCGTGGGCCTTTTTAACGCTCTGTAACAGCTTTATAATCTTAACTGCTTCCCAGGACCTTCCTGAAAAGTGGTCTTTGTTTTTGTGTGCCCTAAATTTGATGTGAATGTATGTCCTTGGTCCTTGTATCTACATGGCTGTTGCTTTGTCTCCTCTGGGGTATTGTGTTTGTATCTCCTGTTTGTTTCTCATATGTCCTCGACGGGGCTGCCATACCATTGTGTCCTGCTCACTTTTTCTCTTCCTTTTAATAATCTGTGGGTGCTAATGGCCATAGTTGCCTACACGCCTCCCCCCCCCTCCAAACGCCACTAATAAAAAAAGTGAGATTTTATAAGTGACTTAGTTATTGCAGAAAAAAAATTTTTTCTCATGCTTTTTTTGTACCAATTATATTTCTTTTTCTTTAATAATTTTAAATGTGTACCTACAGATAAAACAATGCTTTTAGACAACCATTAAATATACAATCAATACCTTTAAAACGGTTGAAAAGATTACTTGATGAAATTCCGGGACTGTTAAAGTGTTTAAAAAAAGGTCTACGTGCTATTTAGGATACATGTGAATTTTTTTTACAGCCATTTGAAAGAACATTTTGATGTTGACAGCTTTCAGTTGTTATAAAAGAAACAAGCATAAGACTAAACAAATAATAATTTCATATGATTGGCTAGGCTAATGTTACATATATTGTTTGTTTTGTTTATTTGGTAAGTATATACAGCTATCTAAGCAGAAATGTCAGTAGTACGAGATCTATCAAAATCAGTACATATTATCCCAAATAAGAGTGTATAGTAAATATCCCACCCTTGCACTAAGCGACCATGAAGTAATATTTCCAGAAAAATTTTAATCTGCTGCTCCTTTGTTCCATTTTGCCTGGCGTAAAACCTGCGCACGTTAAACCATATTACTAGGTTTCTAGAAGTGCGGGTAAAAGCGGGTATTTTGTTTTCACTTAGGGTAAAAGCGGGTATTTTGTTTTCACTTAGGGTAAAAGCGGGTATTTTGTTTTCACTTAGGGTAAAAGCGGGTATTTTAGTTTTCACTTACGGGTTAAAACAAAGAACTGCATTGGCAACACTGTTTGAGACAGGAACTTTGGGAAAAAGTTTAAACGGGACTTTATATGACATTTAATGGCGTAAATGATAAGACCCCGGACAATTTAAACGCTTTAAACGGAAAAACCTACCATGCAGGACCGTCGTAAGCGATTTTTACTGTATATTCTTCCGTAAATAGTAAAACACAGTCACAATGCTTTCCGGCCAAATAATCTGCTGCTGTTGTAGCTAAAAATTTTCGAGCCTAACAATTGAAGTAACTACTCAGCTTGAGCTCTATTTTTGAGTACTTGCAGACCTCTACTTATTGATATGTATACTTACTATTTTTTAGGTTGTATTAAAGCTTTAGTTTAAATTACAATTTGGGTATCACGTTCAAAAACAAGCACAAACAATTACTTGGTATGAATAACTGGAAAACTTGATGTATATACTTATTCACAAGTGAACAAATCTTAAATAACAGTGTAACATATGACAGTGTCGCAAGTTATTGCATGGAATTCATTTATTATCTAATCAATTGTATTAACATTTTTTAACTTATAATCAAAATTATAAAGTAATACTAAATTACTATAGATCTTTGTGTATACAATAAAACCTCCATTAACGAATATTCTATTTAACGAAAACCCCCATGCAACGAAATAAAATTTTGGTCCCGCCGAACCGCCATAAGATCAATGCTGTTTTAACCTCTAAATACCAAATTTTATTTGTTCCGAAATAGTGAAATTCCCTTTACAACGAACGGCCGCTTTTGAAAAACATGCAAAAATAAACATCTCTTACAAGAAATCAACTATTTTTTTTTTCATTCACTGCTTAAAAATATGTGCGTATAACCTTAAAATAATATGCATCATCGCGGAAGACAATAAATAAACAAAGCATCATGGATAACACGTCGTGTATACATGCCACACTTTGTTCAAAATGGCGGGTACATTTAGCGCTAGTGTCGGAAACCACCTGTACCATCGCTCTGGCAATACGAACAACTAGTAAATTTTGCGTTTCTATGGTTAAAGATGCGCACACGCAAATATTTATAACTATGATGTAGGACAATTTCTGTTTTTTCAGTTTTCACTGTTGTTTATTTATTTTTCACACATAGTTACGGAAATCAACACGGTACTACTGTAAAATGAATTTTAATCCTATAAAGCGGCGACAGATTGGCATTAAAATAAAATTAGAAATTTTTAATGCAGTTGATGATGGTGGAAAAAAAAGTGATATAGCTAAACGTCTCGACATCCCGGCGTCTACACTTTCGACCATATTATCCAACCGGGAACAGATAGAAAACAAGGCTTCTCTGGTAGGAACAAATCGAAAACGTGTGAAAGTATGTAAAAAAAAAAAAAAAATATGATTTGGACAAGATACTGTTTGACTGGCTAATGGAGGCTAGGGCATCTAACAGCAACGTCTCTGGGCCGATTTTACAAGAAAAGGCACGCCAGGAAGCACTGGGGATAGGAATTGATAATTTCCAAGCATCAAATGGTTGGCCATTAAACAAGTGTATTCTATGTACCTTTTCATGTTTAATTCCTCATATTGTATTAAACAGTCAGAAAGACAGTTCTAGCCATTTATGTGAAGATTTATGATGACTAGAAATATATCGTGCAAAACCTCCATTTAACAAACCCCTTTACAACAAACACAACAAATTTTGGTCCCTTGAGATTTGTTAAATAGAGGTTTCACTGTAATTATCATATACTAGCTGCAGTACCCGGCTTTGCCCGGGCTGAACACCGGGTAATATATTGTCCGCGAGTTACAGCAAAATGGATAGCGATATGTCCAGTGTGTTGGACATTAAGAAATGATACACAATTACTGTTTGTGTATCTGTGACCTATGATTTTCTGTTTACCCATGGCGATCGGTTAAAAGGTTTAGAAGTTGATGCGCTACAGCGCCATCTAGCGGCGAGTTACAAAAAAAATGGATAGCATAAAAACCTTAATCATGATAAAAACACTTCAATGTGCCAAATTTCATGGCGATCGGTCAAACGGTGTAAGAGTTTATCGACGTCATACATGCCAACATCCAATTATATATATTCTTATATTTCGAAATTTTGGGGCTTTCACTTTTGCGGAAAGTGGATGTTCAGGACCTCGAATGGTTTGGAACACTCCATCTCGAAAGAAATAATATTTCAAATTCCTGAAATTTTCGAGATTTTGGGGCTTTGTCCCCAGAGGGGGAGGGGTGATTTTGAGGACCCTGAATGGCAGGGAAACACTAAAAATCGAAAGAGAATGATTTTTGAAATTTTCTAAATTTTGGGGCTTTGACCTCTGAGAAGGGTGGAGGTTATGTTGAGGACCCCGAATGGCTCATAAACACTCCAAATCGAAAGAGAATAGGTTTTCGAAATTTTGGAAAAAAAATTTATTATCGGGTCTTTGACTCCTTGTGGGGGGAGGGTAGTTTGAGGACCCCGAATGGCTCGGAAACACTCCAAATAGTAAAAAAGTATACTTAAATTTTAAAAAATGTTTGAATGTTTTCGTAATTTTGGGGTTTTGCACTCACCCCCTCCCTTAAAATTGGGTGGGAAGTCGACTTTGGGTAAAAGTTCCACCATGCCCCAGACACTTTAGTTCGTAATGACTTAATTTTATTATAATTTCCTCCAATTTTTCGAAATTTTGTGGCTTTCACTTTTGTGGAAGGGGAGGGGCTGGAGGTTCAGGACCTGGAATGTTTCGGAACACTCCATCTCGAAAGAAATGATATTTGAAATTCCTAAAATTATCGAAATTTTGGGGCTTTGTCCCAGAGGGGGGCGGGGAATTCGAGGACCCTGAATGGCTCGAAAACACTTAAAATCGAAAGAGAAAGATTTTTAAAAAATTTTAAACTTTCGAAATTTTGGGGCTTTAACCACCTGGGGGGGGGGGGGGGGGGACCCCGAATGGCACGGAAACTCTCCAAATTGAAAGTGATATAAAGGAATATAAAAATGTAGGCATTTACTGTACTCCTATCTACCATAATAACAATATTGACAATATTGCAATTTAAATTGTAATATACAAAAATGGTATTGAAAATTGAAACAAATATGGCGACAATACAAACTGTCAAGATCTTTATATTTTTCTTACTCTCTACTTAGTTCCTTACAATAGAAAAATGTAATGTAATGGCTTGAAAGCTATTGCTCGGCAGGCATAGAGGAATGACACTAACCGTTTGTATATCTATGACACACATTACATAAAATTAAAAAATATTTTTTTAACCCGTTTAAAGACTTTTTTTTAGACAAAAGATAGCCTATGTCCATCCCCAGGATATAATCTATCTCCTTGCCAAATTTCATTTCGATCCGTTCAGCCGTTCAGCCGGGAAAAGGTAACAAACAAACAAACAGACATACAGACAGACAGACAGATAGACAGACAAGAGTTACATTCACATTTATAATATTAGTATTGATTTAGGTATCTAAATTGTTTAAAAGAAAAATTATTGACATATACTAGATTTAAAATATCTGACACTTTTGATTTTAATAATTTGTATCATAAAAGTTCTGCCTGGTTAATTTGGATGTTGTTACTCACTAGAAGTAATGTGCAGCTCTTAAACAGTGGGCGAAAAAAGAAAACAAAACTGCTTCCGTAGTCTCAATTTCTCAGATAGCTCATCCTAAAAATCTGGACTCTACAGAAAACGAGAGGTGACGCGTCCTTAATCATTTTTCATTTCTAATTTAGTTTTTTGACTGTTGAATTTTAAATTGATACAAAAATTAACTAAATTAGATTTTTTTATAAATAAAATTTAACAGCTTTGAGAAACTAATAGACCAGTTTATATTTCAATCCAAACATAAATAAATCAAGACCATGAATTTGTGTGTTATCAATTTCCAATTAACCTGTTGTTTGTGGCCTTAGTAGTAAATCTCTTTAGGTTTTTGTATGTAATTAAAAATTAATTAAGTGTGTGTTTTGGTAAAACCTTGAAATTTCAAGTTTGTAGGCTTTCTGAAGAACCAAAATTTTATTGCTTTACGAAACACATTCTAAAAATTAAAGGGGTTTAACACACAGACCACATACAACACAGACCACATACAAATGTTTTATTTAAAACTACACCTCGTAATTACCTGCTTTTTGATCTTACTAGGATTGAAATATATATTGTGTTTCAGTTTCTCAAAACCATTAAATAAACTGATGAAAGTCCTTATAAAGAACTATCACTATTAAATGATTTATTAATTTGAAACCATGATGAAATACCTAAACTTACAGCAGCATCCCTGCGCAGGGCCTGATCGTACATGTGATGGACCACACCAGCTCGGACGGCATGCAGACCATGTCTGTGTACGACCTACACTGTGCGGGCCGCAGCATGGCCAAGCACTACGAGAAGCTTCGCAAGGGCGTGGCCGTGATCCACCGTCTGACCCCGGGGGAGGATGCGCGGTTGGCGGAGCTCGTGGCCAGCTTGGTGCTGTCTGACCCTCCAACCTTCTCCGGCCAGACGCTCTTTCTCTAGGCCGGCCACACCACAGCACATCTCTACTACACTCAAATCAGCCAAAATCAGGGTGCCTAAGGGCTAAGAAAGTGACGGAAATATCCAGAAATAAACAGTAAGGGTGCTTAAGTTTATGCAGCTTCAATTTCTAGCAGCATTTGTTTTTTGACAACTCACGTCAGTTAATGGCATTACATTCAATATAAACAGGTCGAGACTGCCCCACTTATATCATCTCTGAAAATGTTTTAGCTTTCTAACCAAAAATCAACATGTTCCTGCAAATAGTTTTAATTTGAATAAATTTTGCCCAAATTAAATTTTATGAAATATATATGCAGTATATATAATCACCCCGTGATTTATAAAAAAAAATTTAGAAAACATTTTGAAAGGCACTTAAAAGTTTTGAAAATGGTTTTTGTAGATGCCGTGATCTTGCAGAATTTAAGTACAGTAGAATCCCGCTGGAACGACCCCTCACGGTTCCCGATAAAACGGTCGTACTTACGGAAGGGTCGTTCCAGAGAATTTGGGCAATTTTTGGCCAATTTCCCCCGCAACCCCCCGGCCGTTTCACGGAAAGAACCGTCCTTTATTTGGGCAGCTTTAAAATAACATCGTGCTAATGTTATGTAACGTGGGTAGTATATTTTTTATCCATTTATTGCCCCCCCCCCCTTCCCCCTCTTTTGGCGTCACCATTCGTCCCGCCGCGCCGGATGCCTGCCAGACACGTCTCTCGGCGCCAGGCGAGCTAACGGGCGGCGGACATAATAACCAACCGACGTGAGAAGGGAAGCGGACGTCAGAATATTTTCCCTGGATTTTAAAAGTGTGACAGCTGAGGTTGTTATAAATAAGGGTCGGGCCAAAAAGCTTTTTTACATGGTACGTAACTGGGTGGTTTGAAATATAGAGCGGCCGAAACACAAAAATGGTCCGAAGCGATGGCAACGTTTTTTTTTACAGCTTCAGATAATGATAAACAAAAAATATATTTAAGCTATATTCAAGATAACCCGAAAAATTTAATTCCAAATACACTTTTAGTTCAATAAACTATGCTTGTAAGCAGTGGAGCAGTGTATACATGTATGTAACAATAACAACAAAGAACAATTGAAAAAAAAAAAACTCACCAGATTACAGTATTATCCAACATGATATATGCGGCAGCTGTTAATTAATTTTTTTTAAGCATTTTTGTTCTTCAAAGTCACACATGTTAGACACGTCGACGAGACGTAAAACAAAAAAAAACATTAACGAACATAAAAAAAATAAGTACACAACACCTAACACTTTATTTATCACCTTACTTTTTAAAAAAGTCCTTTATCGTTGCCTGCTTTTTTTTCAAGATGGCATTTTCCGCAAACTCTTTCAACTGCGTTAAGCAGGACCACACAGCATGACTCGCACCATGCCGCCTCAGAAGATATTCATAGACATCCCCAGCTTTGAGGACGTCTCTCGTCGTCGGCACAACTTCTGGCTCTTCTGCTTCTCCCTCCTCCTCCTCCTCCTCCTCATCGCTCGGCTCCTGCCCCTTGACGTCATCGGAATCATCATCTTGTGTACCCCAAACTGCAACGTTGTCATCCGCTGTCACGAACTCTGCAAACGTGCAGTCTGGGGCCAATTGCTGCCACGATTCGTCGTCGCATGGCAGAGTGAAAATCTGATGCTGCGGCTTCGTCGAGGGGCCCGGCTGGGGCTCGGCGTCCACTGTGGGTGGGTCGTCAGGGTCGTCAGGGTTTTCAGGGTTGGTGGCAGCGAGAGGCACATCGTCGACTGGTGTGACGAAGTTGGCGTGTCGGAAACAGTTGGCGATTACTTCTGGTTTCAATGCCCTCCAGCTGGTAACAATCGCTTCCGTTGCCCTATACACGTCCCACTTCTTCATCTCTTTCCCGATGTTATGCTGCAACACCATGCTCCGCACAAGCATTTCCCGGTACTTCAGCTTCACCTGCTGGATTATCCCCTGGTCCAGAGGCTGAAGCATGCTGGTGGTGTTCTTAGGCAAGAACACCAGCTCAATATTTTTGAGGTTATCGAGCGGAGGATGCGCAGGGCAATTGTCGACGAACAGGACAACTTTCCTATTCATCACACCCATTTTCGCATCAAAGCTGCGAAGCCACTTCGTGAAAACTGCTGCATTCATCCACGCTTTTTTGTTGAAGTCGTAGTCGCAATGAAGAATGTTCCCCTTGAAACCTCTCGGTTTTTTTGACTTTCCTATTACTAGGGGCTTCATTTTGTCGCTGCCGTCCATGTTGCAGCAAAGGAGGACTGTGAGGCGCTCCTTGCTCCTCTTCGCACCCTTGCATACGTCCCCTTTCACCGCAAGAGTACAGTCTGGCAAGAGGTTATAAAACATCCCCAGCTCATCTGCGTTGTAAACGTCTCGAGGCTGGTATCGGCTGAGGATGTTCTGAAGCAAGGGCAACCACTCACTTACAGACTTCGGATCAACCGACGCACTTTCGCCGACTATCTTGTGGCTGGATTTTCCATGCCGAGCCTTGAAACGATTCAGCCACCCGACTGAACGCTTGAAGTCTGTCAAACCTAACTTCAAAGCAAGTTCGTCCGCCTTTGCCAACATCATTGGCCCACTCACAGGCAAATTTTGAGCTCTCAGCTCACCAAACCACTCCAACATAGCTTTGTCCAAGTTTTCGTACGTCGCGCCCCTCAAATTTTTCAGTTGCACATTGGGGCCTTTCTTCTGTACTGCATTTACAATTTCTTCTCTCTGTTTGAGAATCGTGAAGAGAGTAGACTTCGGAATGTTGTATTGGTGCGCTATCTTAGTCTTGGTGCGCTATCTTAGTCTTGGAAATTGTTTTCGTATCCACTTGCTGGATGATCTCATATTTTTTCATTAGCGAAAGTGTATTTCGCTTGGCACTCATTTTCACAAATGCGAAACGAAAATCCCAAAAAAAAATATCAAAATCCATGTAAAACTGCGTGTGTCATCAACGATCGTTCATAGAATCAAGCCAATAATTTTACCAAATCAAAATCCAAAAACAAATGCGTGTGTCATCAACAATATACAAAATTCACAAAATCAAACCACTAACCAAATCGGCGTCCAAGAAACAAAGCGTAATAAGTCGTCAACAATAATAAAAACCAAGAAATATCCGAATCAACAAGCAAAAGAAGTGTATCCACCAGCGAGCAAGATCACACTAACAAGCCACAAGACAAAGACACGGGATCGAGACGGCAACACAAATGCGCATGCGCACCACTGTTTACCGTTATCGCTAGGGTGGCCAGTCTGGACTCTGGAAGGGTGGTATCTATTTTTAGCCATACGTGCGCCTGCCAACAGTACAGCGCTCGCCAAGAAAAACGTGACGCGCAGCGCCGTACATAGTGTGTAGCGCACTTGTTTTTCATTCGATTTTACTCATTTTTTTTCGAATTTTTTCACGGATCCTCGAAAACTGGTCGTTCTTACGGAATGGTCGTTCCAGAGGGGGGTCGTTCGGGAGGGATTCTATAGTACTCATATGTAGTGTATGCTTCGAACGTGCTTCAGATGGAATCTCTGATTTCACTGGTGTACCGCTCAGTTGCCGTACATTCAAGGCTCTTCAATCTGGAATGTTCTAGACCTTGGCCATTCCAGATTATTGATTTTGCTGGATAACTGAATGTCAGTATTATGGTGTCCAGCATCAGGAAGAACAGGGAAAAACTAGAAAATCAGGAAATTTTGAGTTTCTAAAATAACCAGAGAATATATTTTAGGTCAGTGAATTGAATGAAATGGTTAGACAAATGCACATACTGTATCTCTAATCCTTCTTACTGCACAATGCATATTGTATTTGTTGTAATGGTGTTTGTCAATAATTCTTGAGTAGTAATGTATTTTAGGTACCCGAGGCTGAATTCAATCTCTGATGGTCTCCGATTGGGATGTAAGAAACAACTTTTTGTTCTTAGTTTTTCAGGAGTTTTGTTGTACTCTATAAACAGTTGTGTCATGGCATTTGAGAAATTGGGGCTAAGGCAACGTTAAGAAGTATTCCAAAAATTTATTTTGATGGTTTTAAATGGTGTTTTGGTCAGTGATAATTAGTGATGGGTCGAAACCCAAATTTTTAGAATCTGAATCTCAAAGAGTGCTTCAAATCCGAATCTAGATTTTAAAATGAAATTGTGTACAAGAAATAAATTTTTTAACAAATATCTAATAAATGCTTCTTCATAGCACTTGATCAGAGCTGAGATTCTTAACAGTATTTTAAATTTGCAATTTCTAATGATTTTCAGTATTTCGCTAACCTACACCAACCAACCAATTTTACAATATCACTGTATTAGGTTTATGCCTAACTTACCCATTTGATAAAATGATAAACTGTTTTAAGTATCACAATCTTGCAGAATGATTTCAAGGTTTCCCCCTCACTGAAACACAGATTTTCTTCACAAAATAAAAACAGTATTGAGTTTCAGAAACTATTGCAAAAAATAAACATAAGATCTCTTCCATAACTTTCTTGAATTCGTAAAAATAATTTAAATAATTTATTGTTGAATCATTAAAACACATGGTGGGTACTAAATGAAGTAATACACCAATTCTATATTATGGGCATAAACAGGGCAGAACCTTCAGAATGTGTACATTTATAGATGTTATAATAACTCAAGTAAATGAAAACATGAGGACTGTGTAACACATTGTAACATGTCTTCACATACCATTAACAATTATTTATTGGCCTAATCTATAAGATTTTAAATTTTTAAGTGAAAATAAACTATAAGATAGGGTAATAGTGTATTACTTTTGAAATTTTTTCGAACGTTTACCATGAAACCACGTTGAACCACAAAGGAAACCACAATGAAATTTTTGTCACGTTAAGAAATGAAATAAATATTCGTAAAGCCATGTATAAATATAAAATGTGTTGAAGCTTTTTTTTTTCACCACTAAATAACCAAATATATGAAGATACAGTATGTACAAACACAGCTCAAAATACAACTTATGCCATTTGAGTCTTATAAATAAAATCATTGGGCTCTATAATAAAAAAATACTACATTTAAAATATGTCAAAATGGTTTTATGTGGAAATTTGTTTCCAGTGTTAAATATCTGTGACCTTCCATGTGACGTTTTCAGAAATGACATCAATCAATTTGCAGAAACAGCTGTGTGTTTTTTAAATTGAAATTTAAGGAAAAACTTTATAAGCTGCACAATTTTGTTGTTTTCTCCAAATTTCTTGCTTCACCATATTTTTGCATCCCTAAATACGGCAACCTATACATTTTATATTCGTTTCATGAACTAAGGTTTCCAGATAAGTATATGATATGTATTTAATTTACTTACATATATATATATATATATATGTAAGTAAATTAAATACATATATATATATATATATATATATATATATATATATATATATATATATATATATATAGAATAATATTTTGGAGAAGGATATTAGAAAAAAGTAACAAACATAGATAAGCCTAAAGTTTACTAGTGTTGAATGTTTTAATTTACTGTTTTTACCACAATTTAATTTTTGAATATTTTTACTCAAATCCCTTATCTTTTGAATACTGGAGATTAATTTTGTTTTTTTAATGGTACTTTGATTTGTTAGGGCTAGCCGAACAACAGGAGTACCAAACACATAGCATGTAAATGCCTCAATTCTGAACATCTGGCACTTCCCTCTAGACTGGAATTATCATTGCTTGTATTTTTGAGGTTATACTTCTTTAGGTGTGTTGAGGATGAAATTTTAGAATGCACCAGAAATGCAATTAAAAAAATCACGTTTTACAAAGGAATTTTGACAAGTTGAAAGTCCAATGTGCATTCATGCTGAAACTGATATAGCTACAATCCGAAGTTGTCAAAATGGCAGACCCATGTGTGGCATGTTTGAGAATATCAGGGGATATTGTTGTGCCAAGGTATATGTTATGGTAGTGAAACTATCCTAGAATACCTTTAATTTATTAGCCACGAAAATTGTTCTGGAATGAACACGGTGTCAAAGATATAAAAAATTGGTTGGTTCTCTAAAGCATTAAAAATGTGGTGATATCTTTCAGATATTTTCCAAACTATAAGTTGCAGTCTTTGGACTTGATTTCCAACAAGGGATTTTATTAAAATGCTGCCCATCTTGTTAAAAATTCATTAGACAGTTCTAACATGTACAGAAACTTTTAAACTTCTATGGAATTACTAAAATATTAACCAACACATATAATAACACTTATGTATATGTTCGTAAATTTGATTTTGCTTAGATGATTGACATGAGTCTGTAAATACTACCTTAAGAAAAACCTTTCCCTTATTGAGCTGAGTCAACATTATTATAATATATGTTACTAAAGAAAGTTAATTAAATTTCCCCAGTGGTGAGATTTGGACCTTTTCCCTTCTGGTTAACAATCGTACATTCTACCACAAAGATATGAGAAAAAATTGAGTTTAAGGGGTGTCTATGTTCAATCAACAGTGTAATGCCATTTTCCTAATGTATTTTAAAACTTTAGATTACTTTTTACTATGACTATTTTACTTTACCAAATATATTCCAAAGTAATTTCATCCATGAAGTTTCATTTGGCACACCATTACGTTTGGTATGTATCCTAATTTTTATAAAATTTACAATATAAGGATTTGAATTGCTACATGTGGGTCCGTCATCTTTGTCCCATCACCTTATGAAATTACTTCTACTGAATGCCGTATACCGAAAAAAACATTTAACACGTGCAACATTACAGACTGTTCCAAACTGCATTTTGCCAGGTTGAAGAGCGCAAATGTACTATGTTCTACATAATCCGGAGAAAGACAACAAAAAAATTATATTGAGATTACTAATTGGCCTGCTAAAATTTAAATTTTTTTACAGTTGGCTTTTACAGCTTCAAAACTTTTTTACCCGTGCTCTAGACTTATCTACCAGGTATGTATTTGGTAATTTTCCATGATGTTACATAGCCACTTCTCATAGTGAGTAGCTGTAGGCTTATCTTTTCTCTTCAAAAATCTGATGTTTTGTATGTGTTTTATTACTTATTTACTGTGTTATTTTGTTGGTAATTTTTTGTTTTATTTTACCTATTTTTACTCAAACTTACATTAAGAACTTTTTAAACTTGTTTTTGAAAAAACCATGTTATATGTTTGGGCCTGTATGTTAGTTCAAGGTTCAAAGTATTTTGAGAGATCTGACATTACACTTGTTGGAAATGTTCTTGTGAAATTGAATTTTTTAAGAGTAACTTTGTCACCAGTGCTCTTGTTGTGAAAATTATCATTATTTGTGAGTTTTCGTTGTTGTTGAATCCTCTCTGAAACTGAAACCACATCTGGTTTCTTGTTGAAAACATATAATTCCTTACTTGCCTTCTAATGTTGGTGTCACTCCACACTAAATGTAGGAGAGGCTCCAGCTTGACAAGTAGTATACGATGCAGACCTTTTGGGCTTACTAGTGTACTTTTAGAGGTTATATTTGTTTGGGGGCAGCTAGAAGCAAGATTTTATGGTTGTGTACTTCAACCAGTTTGTTGTGAACAATTTTAATTTGAAAGCCAGTGTTTCTCCATAAGTCTATAGTCACATTTTTTTTTTAATTCCTTCACTTTTACCTTAAATGTACTTCTGAAACAACTTTACCTTAAAATCTAAATAAATTTTAAATTACAATTTTAAACACAATCTTAAATCATAATCTTAAAATGAATTAAATTTTACTAAAAGACAAAATTAGGTAAGTGTGTGAATTTCTTCGTATTTTGTGTTTTGCAAATCCCTTTAAGTGTTATTTTGGTTTAATCTATATTCACCATACAATCTTGCTTCTAGTTATAGGCCTTGCTGTTACCTCAAGTTAAGAACCTTTAATTGAAAATTAGAAAATTATTACTGAAGTAAGGTCCTATTTGATTGTTTTATAAGAAGACTCTATTGGTTTAATTTTTTAGTGAGTTCATTTTTATCTCTCCAGCCAAGTGTTAGGCCATTCATATACAAGTATGTGTTAAAAAATACCCGTCCAAATTGGCAGGACAAGTGTAGATAAGAGTCATGAAGCATAAATTTGTGTGCATAAAATATATGTTTACTTGTGTATAGTATTGCTTCATAAATGTTTTTTTTTTCCCAAAAGCATCTGATAGCATAGCTGTAGCCCTATTCTGCAACTCTTATAACATTACTTAAGGCACAACTGTTTTAAATATAGTGCTTTAATAAGATATATAATTACGAAAGACAATAATTGTTAAAAACATTTCATGTATTAGGAACCTATATTTGCAAGTTTATTCAGGATCTATTTAATTTCAAATGACCCCCATATGATATTATTATTTCTAGTGACCATCACAAAGTTGATGGATATGTAATGCTTTTGCTTGAGTGTGACTATAATGTAATAGCTGCACATGGGCTCACAAATTCCATCTAGTAACACATCTAGTCCTTTTTCTTATTTAGTAAGTTGAAAATACATTTACATGATAATATATTGAAATAGCTTGGCTTCTGGGTTGTAGCCATGTCCTTGGCAAATAATTCACCAACGTTTCGGTCAACATTGCAGTCACCTAGTAGGTAACTGCTCCCTGATGATGGTGACTGCAATGTCGCCAAAACGTTGGTGAATTATTTGCCAAGGACATGGCTACAACCCAGAAGCTAAGCTACTTCAGACAATGGCCGTGAAAGCCTGCGAACATTATTACATATTATTTTCTGAGGGATCATGGTTGTTAAAGTGTCGTATTAATCGGCTCCCACTGAGGTGATCTGATTTCAATTCCGTTAGGTGCAAACCCTGATTTTTCAACAAGCAGAAAACATGTTGGATGTTGTCGTTATTAGATGGTTTTTCTCGGGGTACTACAGTTTTCTCCACTCATTCTTTTCCTCTTATCACCCCTTCATCTCTTAAATAATCTTAACGTCAACGAGATGTTAAGCAGCAATTCCTTAACTTTTTACTGGAGGTGTTTCTTTGTGGATAATATGGTATTAAAAGTTGTAAAAGCAATTAAGCTGGTAGTTTGTCTTTTTTTGAATTCAACTGACAAGATTTTTAACTGTCTTTATTATAAAGACACTAAAATTATTTTTTCATTAAATATATTGTTGCAGAATAGGGCATTTGTGTTCTCTGTGCACAAGACTGTGTTGTAAACAAAAATGTGGCTGGATAAATGATAAACAAAGTGATAAAAAGGAAAATGGCTCTAGTGTAGCACTTATGGCTTCAACTCTCACATACTTTGGTTATTTTTATTTCCTTGTCGTTACTATTATTTGAGGGCTTTTCCTGTAAATTTACTGGATAGCTCTCTTGCATTTTATGTGTCGGCTTACACTTTCTCAAACGATATTAAGTTAATATCATCTTATGAAAGAAAAAAGTCACTCGATTGTTCATAATTACCATAACTTACTTTACATTTTGCAGTTTCAAATTAACGTTCAGTCCCAACAACAAACACGAAAGATCTATCCAAATAAATGCACAGGAAAATCCCCCCAGTGAATAAATAGTAAATGACAAAAATATGAAACAAATATAACTGTGCATGAGTTGGAGCCGTAACATACCTATTCAAAACTCTCACTGTTAACATTAGGGTTGTTCATTAAGTGTGTTCTGTTTTGTTGTAAATGTAAGTGAAGAGTTAAATGTTATCACACATACATGTTAGAAACTGTTGTTTAAACACAATGAAAATATATTTATATTTTTTGAACATGTTATATCTTATAAGTGAAAATAATTATTGCTAGTGGTGTAGTTGTTATAGTTGTGAAATATTAAGTGTTACCATATATATTAATTATTCTGTAACTGCATGTATTACCTTTTTCGTCTATTACGAGCTGAAATATTTCCAGGTATCCTAATGAAAGCAGTATTTTTTGTGTTAAGTTACTTTTTTTTTTTTGTGAATTTATGCTACTGTGAATAGATGCGCATCAGGGAACCATAAGATTTTTAATTGGCTGATATCAAACATAAAGGATTTGAAGCGGTGGTCACAAGGGTGCGGAATAACTGCAGCAAGATTATACGGTGAATGGCAATAAAACCGAAACACCGACAAACATGTTAGTATATGACAACATCAAAATGCAAATTAATACATTATCATAAACCACTGAAAGGCATCAGTAATGAATAAATTAATAAACATTTTAACTCAAACCATAGTTATGTAATCTTCTTATGTTTTAAATTAAATGACTTGAAACTGTAAGGGGTTGGGTGAAGTTTTATCTCTATTAGTTACATTGAGCCAAATTACCAAATTGAAGCTTAAGGAGAACGAAAACCTAATTTGATTAATACTCTTTCATTTTTATAGCACCAAGCAAACAAAGACAATCACGGTTATTACCGTGCAAAAACTTCTGAAAGGCGATGTTAAACAATTATACGACAGATGACATAAAACTTTATAAAGTAAATACTGTTTTATAGCCGGTTGGTTTGGATTTTACAAAAAATGACACTTTGTTTTCAAATAAATTCAGTAAGGACATAAGCACGTCTCCTAAAAGTTATGTATTTGCAGCCTCGATTTCTAGCTATAAAATAGCAAAGTGAGCTCTCATGCGTAAAAAAAAACTGCTAATAATATAGTGTTATAAGCTTGAATAAACATTTATCATGCATTTCTTTTTCATGAATTCAAAATTATTACAAATAATATTGCTGGACTCCAGGTACATCAACTGACTTAACATTTTAACTTAAAGGAACAGTTTAAAGAAAATTTCATTTCTCCAAAGATTAGCACACGGCAGTGAGCGATTGCACCATGCAACATGGAGTTATGTGCTTGTGGCACACCTTGCATGGGTGATACGGGTGCTAAGGGCACTAAAACAAAAAGGGGGTCTGTAGTTGCCCCTGTGCATACGCATGAGCCTTCTCCTAGGAGGTTAACACACACTGGAGGGAGGAATAGCGGAAGAGACACCACTCCAGGCCTAGCAAATTGCCTGAAAGCATTTCAAAACCTTACGTCTTCTGCCCTAACCACCGGTTCAGACTCCTTTATTTTGCACCTTTATTGTTCCAAATAAATAATAAAAGAGACTGTAGTTAAAATTATATTATCTTGGTGTCCATAAGAAATAAGAAACTGAATTCTTAAAAATGAAAAAAAAAACAAACATTAAAATCCCCTGTTTACAAACTAAATCTGCAGATGTGCAGCCCTTGGTTGCTGGAAATTGGGCCAATGTGCACGGTAGCCGACTCTGCCAGGACCGAGGGAAGTGTCCCGTTTCCTTCTTCCTTGTGTATGTTTCTGGTTGTGTTCGCGCGGGACTACCCAAAAACTCTGACTTTTCATGTTTACATCACAGAGAAGATTACGGGGCCTTCTGTAAATAATGTCACAGCCTTAAAACTTGGCCAGAGTTTCTACAAGTCATAGGGGTTTTGATACACAAGGACTGGTCACTAAAGTCAAAATAAAGAGTACCTGTCACGAAACAATATTTTCTAGCAGTTTTTTTGCTAACTTGATTTTTTTTTATAACTTCCTTCAGTTTATGGTTGCAAATTAAATATAAATAGAGACCGTTCAGGCAAATAATGTGGAAATTATTTCATTATCTCTCCTTCCAGGGGATGCATGTCAAACACAGTGGCACCTGGCAATGAGCATTAAATAAATAAAAAATTATCAAAATTACAAAATTCTGACAAAACCACTAAGTATAGCTGAGTTCACGGTTTACGTTAAGTAAACTCTGCCAGAAAGCAGACAAACCGAGATTCAGTAGGCCTAAACTGTGAACAACTCAAAATAAGTAAAGTAGAAATAGAAACTTACCAAAAAAACTTTTATTAGTAAATTTACCGCCTGCACAGTTGCTAGTATTTCTAACAACAAAATTTGATGCTAAACAACTCAATTATGCCAGAAAAAAATTTGGTCTTACCAAACTGTAACACACATGATCTTAACTGTAATAAAAAAAGGATTGTACATTTAAATTAATTTACACTTCTTCCAGAAACAATTTAACCTTGACGTCGTACCTCCTGCGGCGGTAAAGCCCGTAACCCATCCTCGTGCGGTCCGCAAGGAAGAAGCTTTGCGACACCGCCGCTAGGCAGTAGGCTACAGAACGTGGTCTAGGACGGACTCTCCGTCCCACCGGAAAAGAAAAGAAAATGGTGTGTGCTGATTAAGATGACGACGACTTTCGCGATTGTGCTCCACAGCGCATGTTAACAGGATAGACGTTAATAGTGTGTGGGGGGTGAAGACCTGTGTGAAGTGTGTTAGCATCAGTGCTCCAGCGAATACAACGAAAGATAATTCTCCAGGAGAAGGATTATGCTTACCAGGTATGAACAGTGCACATGAATGGGCTTTATTTTAAATCTCTGGTAAACCTTTAAAATTGTTTTGCTGCCTGAAGTTGATAAATTAATAATCGCTGAGAGTCCAGTGATCCACGCTGGGGCCGACGACCCACGCAACCACATTGGCTAGCCTGGCGCTCTCTCATAACGTAATACCCAAATAATCCTGCCAATAATCACTGGGCTCGTCCCGAACCCGAGACACTGGGTGACTGCAACCTTACATAGCTAAATCATAACAAAAGTCCCACTAAAATAGTTGTAACGAAAACCTAAACAATGGCTCGTAAATTTCGTTAAGTTCCTTTTGCCACAGTTCTGCGACACCTTTTTTTCTCGTAGCATGCCCCTACTCTTCTTTTCCAAAACCGTGTCGTGCGGTTAATTTACACGCCCATTCGTACACACAGTCTTCACATGAATAGTTTATGAATGTCCAACTTGCCAGTAAATTTTCTTACACAATGGGCCAAACAATATACACATTCCCAAGTAACTATAAACAAGTAAACAAACTAGTTGTAAATAACGAAAGGTTCTGCAGTCTCATTTAAAAAAAGGAGCACAATTCATTTGTCGCAAAAAAGTCACAAGATTCATTTTCAAATTTTTATGACGACTTTAAATATCTAGTAAAATTAATTTACTACTGGGTGCGATAAAGTTAACAAACACCATTGAGAACTGAACATTATTGCGCTCATTGAAAGTATGTATTTCACTTAGTTTCCATTTAGAGTTTTATTTGCTGTTCCCTGGGCAAATAATATGAAAAAGAGTTCAGATGCTAACGACTTTTTTTTAGATACAAAATGTTTCCTCAGGGCGTGGGTGAATTTAACTCAACACCAAATTGGCCCTGTTGGCTGTTTATCAAGCTGCGAATTTACCACAACAATAACATAGTACTGTTTGTCGATCTAACCTTTATGAACACGAGAACTGACGTGCAATATTTTATTGCAGTTGCCAAAAACATAAAGTTTGCATATAAATAAATAGGCTTGGACTCTCATTATAGAAGCAGTAGATCTCATTAGTTCACCCACTTTACAGGGTCATGTCGGTGCTCACCAGTGTCTTGACCTAAACTTCAACAAGGTCATGTCCTAAGCAGTCCAGCAAATGCAAAATTCACCGCAAATCTCTGCATGCGCTGCTGCATACATGAGTCACTTAGCAAGTGCCAACTCACAGTCCACGCGACATGCGCAGCCCTTGACGGATGATCAAAGCATTTCACCTTCCACCTAGGCACAGTTTTACTATTGCATATATAGTAAATGAAGTTTACAACAGAAAATTGTATTATTTCCGCATCAAAATATTTTAACATGTTAGTTTTTACTGGCCACAAAACGTAACTCTTTGACTCAGCATATCTTTCAGAGAAAACAAATAAACCTACAATACTCTGTTCCCAAGAACATACAGCTGTGAAGACCAAAACCCTGTAATTTTTCTTAAAATTACTCAGGTAAAAATTAGTTACTATTACTGCAGTGACCAGCAGGTCACAAAAGGTAATGGCTTTATGACATTAAAAATCGGCTAGTTCCTGCAAATAGTACGATTTTTTATTGTATTGAATTTTGGTTATAAAATAAATAAATTTACACAGTTAATAAAATTTTCTGAAAACAATCTTTTTAATAGGTCTATAACATTCCTGAAATTGGTTCACCAGGTATTTGTAGACACCCTGTTGGTTGGTGATGAGGGAACAGCTCTGAGATGGTTACAACGTAATTGGGGCCGACTAGGTGAAGTGAAACTGCGATGGCTCACTGTTGTCTCTGCAATACAGAGGTGAAGCGATGACATAACCTCAGTCTTGCATTAACGAAGGGAATTTTCCATCATCGAAAAATCCTTGACCCGGCTAGAAACAGAACCCAGGACCTTGGCTCACCAGTCAGGATCTCTATCCACTGGGTTGAAACAATTTTGTTCATAAAGTGTTATCATAGCGAGAAAGGAGAAAGTAATTGTTCATCTCAATGACTTTTTTATTACTTTTTCAGTGACCTACACTTATGAGAGAAATGATCTGAAATTGATCAGTTTCACCACATTAAATCATAAATGAACTTTCTTTACGAGGAATCTCAATTTATAATTCTTGTCAGTGAAAAAAACAAATGGTTATGTTAGCTTTTTTTATTAATTTATATACCATGTTACTATTTAACCTGTGATGAATGGGAATATGCAGACATTACTTTTGGAGTTGTGTTTTTAGAACATCATGACATGAAAATGTAGTTGATGTTAACGAGATGGGGTGCAGTCTCCCAATTGTTAGATGGGAGGATGATGTTCCTGTTGTTGTGACTACCATGGGGACTGTAAGGTGTGCAAGTCCTCGATGGCGCATTTCTTCCGTATACTTCACTGCAATGCTGTTGCTGCCCAAGTTCCGTTAATTATTTTTACTAATCTTGCTTATATGGTGCTCGCTAATGCCAAGACGTTTAAGGTTTAATTCCCAGTGAGGTTATGTTTGGCAAGTGGGAAACCTAGCGCATAATGAAAATGGTCTATGGATATTCTCTGTGTGCTCCCATGCCCTTCACCCATTTATTCTGTCCATGCTATCAGTTTAATCTCATTGCCCCTTGTAGCCTTTAATGACCCTGATTTTGATAAGAAATTAAGTCCTGATTCATTCGTAAGTTCAATGCATGGGCGAGTCCTCAACATGAATAGGAGTAGCGTTTAGTGTAACTTTGCAGATTTGTGTAGGAGGCAATCCAATACCTTTTGTAGCTGTACACAGGATGAGTTGGGCTTAGACTAACAAACCTCAACTGCAGGTTTTGACAAAAAAAAATGTTGAAAATAAAATAACTTATGGTTTTAAGTGCTTTGATAGACTGGTATAGACCTGTAAAGTTGGAGATGAACCACTGGTTAGTTGCAAATAAGAAAGATTTTAGCATGGAACACCTAGGTTCTAGACAACAAAGTTGTAAAAAGATTTCAAGGAAATAATTTGGTGCAGCAATAGGTCACAAAAAATATGGGAAGTAAGAATGTCACCCCTAAATATTTTAGTGAAGTTATTTATGACAGTGACAAGTTTTTGCAGTAGTTATAGAAATTTTTTCCATTATGAACTATCGAGATGCTTAGTGTTCTACCTGAAATACTTTCTTTGTTATTTGCAATACCAGCTGTACCGTAATAAATTCAAAGGCTTAGAAGCTTGTGCTTAACCTGCATTTAAATTCAGACTCATCCTTTTTTACTTGCAAGGACAGTAATGTTCAGTTATGCCCTGAACAGCTGTAAGAGGTATGATATTGTAAATTATGGCAGAATGGTACAAATAATGTTTTAAATCATACTCGAATGCTCATAATGGGCTGTGGATTTTAATATAAAGTTAGCCTGGACCTGCAGTCTCCAGTAATTAATGCATTATTTCAAACTATCGAGCAAGTACGTATTTCCACTTAAGTAAATATTGCAGTTTATTTTTTAAATAAGGCATTTCTATTATAGGTTCACTTAGCATTAACATTTCTCATTTGTATTGAGATGTGTGATTCACTTTGATGTGTCCAAACACTTTTGGAAGTCACAATATAAGGTGTTACGGTGAACTTGTACTAAGTTACGTATGTTTCAACATTAGTTAGTTTAAAATTATATTTTCAGATTGCTGTATTTGTTTTGCAGCCCAAGAATTCATGAAAATTAAAAATAAAAAAAGTTAACAAAAGATGATTAAAGATTTTTTGTGTATTTCTTTGAAAAAAAAAACATTTATTTTTTGTGGCAATTATTGTACTCCATATATTTAATATAAATCAATAGCATTAATCTTAACTATAGGTATTTGTGATATGTATTTTTTCGAGTTCTTTGAAACTTATGTTGATGTGATATAAGGCTTAGTGGTTACTTGAAAATTTTGACTTCAAATGCTTATAATTTATTTCTTATTGATTGCCTAATTTAAGACTTATAAAATCTCAACTTGAAAGGTGGCGGGGGGGGGGGGGGGGGGGTGTGTTTCCAAATACTAAGCACGGTGGAACCACCCAGCTATAGTGGTAATTAATTTGTCAGATGATGGTGGCATTTGCAAAATACAATTTACGGGGCAAGTCAATGATCTGGGATGCTAATTTCTAAGGTCTGTCCATCCGCAAACTTTAAACAAATATGCTCTGTCTGCAGATTTATTGTTATTGTTGGGTCATTGATTTGTTTGCAAAATGATTTTGTGATTCTCTGCACTCCAAAAAAAAAAAAACATTGTCGCTTTGATTTGCCTTTAGTAGTTGTATAATGATGGCACGTGGGCTGTAAATGACATACAGACAGTGTTTCAGCAAGCATTAGTTTCCTTGCAACCTTTACAGGTGCAAGGCAGGCAAAGTGTAAGAAAGATGTCTGGTAGCACTTTTGTAATAGCTCACAATTTCTTGGATGCTTTTCAATCCATGCAAAAAATCTGGCATAAGTTCGTTTCATTTATGACAAAAGCAAATAAAAATTAACAATATTTAAATGCATTTATGTTGTAACGTAGGTTCCTAAATATGAATTTTAACCTCAATGTTAAAACTTTTAATACTTTTTTCTATTGTGTATTTATATATTGATGCCTACTGCAGAGTGGCCACTTTACATGGATTGCCAAATTCCAGGTTATTTTCAGGTTTTCAAGGCTCTGAATCTAAAAATTCAAGGTTTTGCTTACATTAAGTCCCACTGAAATACTACCATGGCAGAGTTAATAAATTTAACAAGCTTGTTTCATTATTGTTGCCATACATATTAATACAAAACAACTGTCAGATTAATTTCTTTTGTAAAAATTTAATTAATTGAAGAGTTAATAGTGAAAAGTATATTTTGGGACATACTGACCTTTGTATCTGATGAGCTCCGTTGTCAGAAATTATATATTAATGTTCGTTTTACACCATCTAAAAATGTTTTTTATTTCACAACACAAAAACTTAAAATATTTTAGTCACTTACTTCGAAGGAATATAATATTCAGTTATAAACAACTAACATACATACACACTATATTGTTCAATAAAATGTTTTACTAATATGTTACAAGTTTGCAGCACTACTACTACAACCTTTAGTCTTTTGACAGTGCTTTAATGTGCTCATCAATCAATTCTACCTCTTTCTTGGTTTCACTGAGCAGTTTAACTTTTTTTGTCTCTAACTCCCTCATCTCTCTAGCATGGCGTTTCTTCTCACTTGCTGCATTTAATTGCAACTGTTCATTTTTCATTTGCTCCTCCATGCTGTCCACATAATGATCATGAGCATTTCGAGCTGCTTGTAACAAAGGATTAGTGATTTTGACTGCTTGAACTCCTCCTGCTGTTGTCACTGCGTCATACACTTGTCTTAAGGCAACCAAACTTTCTTCCTTCTGATTTTCCAAAAGACATTCAGTCGTCACTGAAAATCCACGTTCGAGAAATGCGTTTCCATGAGACATGATCAAAACCATTTTCACAAATTCCATCAAATTTGAAAATGATTCACTGGAAATTTGAATTATTTCAGTCCAAAAATTCATCCAACCCTGTTTCACTTTTCTGAAAACAAGTTTGGTTATTACACATTCTCTTGTATTCTTCTTTCATACGTTCAGCTGACAAACCAGAGATTAAGTTCTTTTCAACCATAACTTCCAGACTATTTGCCATTCTTTCCTCAGCAACAATTTTGCTTTTGGCGATTACTGATGGGTTCTAGCATGAAACTGCCTTAGTAAACTTAAACTTCAGAGGAGATTGTCCCATTAACATCTGTATTAGTTGAAGAAAACCATTCTGACATTCTTTGAAGAACTGTAATATTTGCAGCTCTGAAACACCACTAACTTTTTTCAGTTCATTCTTGGTGCTGAAACCCACGTCAATTTTTTTCACACAGATAAGGTTCCCACTTTGCTCACCGAGGTAGAAGCTTGAAGATCATCATTTTTTACAACACATCCTAAAAATGAACGTACTAATGATGTAAGCTCTTCATGTAAAAATGGAACCATAGGAGCATTTGTTTGGAATTCACGTAGGAATGGTTCAATTACACTAGCAACAAAAACAAAAGAAGCTAGCTTCGGTGCAAGTAGTCTGTCTTTCATAGCAGAAGATACGGTGGCAAAGCTGTTCGAAGAATTTAGAAGAACATTTTTGTCCTTCACTTCAGAAACATATTTGATAATGTGTGGGTGTATAAGCAATGCTCTAGAAGCAACACTAATATTTTCAACCCACCTCACTGAACAAAACTTTAATGGAAATGTTGTTGATCCAGTAAGATGTATGTATTCAGCCCTTCTTGCTGGTGCATCTTTAAATAAGTAATACAATGCCCTAAGAAATCCACCTATACCCCACTTCGTCCTTTTCTTGCCAGCTTTGAATGCACCGTGGACAGTATGAAGGCCACAACTGCCAATATTCAACAGACTTTTACCATCTTGACTTTCCTGGATTTCAGCAGACAAATCTCTCAAAAGTTTCAAATTCACATTCGGACCATCCATTGACAGCTGTATAAGTTTTTTCAGGTTTTCACTTGTTGCCCCTGTTTTGAGGCCTTGTAATAAATCAACTGCAGTTGTTTTTCTCAAAAATACTGAAGAATAATACCTTGTAGACACACAACATTTATCCTCATCCCAAAACCTAAAATGTAAATCCATCTGTTGTCGTTGAGAAATTTTATTCATACTCTCATCAAATCCAATTATGATATACTTTCAATTTTTGACATGATCATTAAGCTGGAGACTGAAGTATGGTGCTAAACCATGGACAATTGTGTAGGCTATTTTAGTTCTTTGCAGTTGGAGTTTTGAAGCTATTTCACTATCTGGGAACATTAAAGGAAAACAGGACACAAAGTTAGCAGCACTGCAAAATGACGTGTGGCTCTTTACAACTTCAAGACACCAAATTATTTCTGCTTTTGTGATCTCTGTTGATAACAGATAGTTCTTCAGTGCACATGGTTTTACTAGTCTTTCTTTGTTTTCTTGCGACAGTTCACAATTTGGAGCAGCTTGATCTAAAAAAAAATAATAATAATCAAACTTAAATTGATAAGGCATTGACAAAAAAACATTACAGAATATGTGGAAGACTTGTTTGTTAATAGATTGACCAGTCCAAATTATACTGATGAATTAAAATAGGGAAAATTATCTCATACAAAATATTATTAAACACACAAAAACATTTAAAAAAAAATTGTCACGTGTGCATTTGTTATATTTTTGGTAATATCCTCGGGTGGCAGCTTTTCCGTTCATAAAAAAAAAAAAAACGAAAATACCTTTTTTAAACACTTAGGACACTCCTCTACTGAACCAGAAAACAGCATTTCTAAATACTGTGAAATAATTTTAATGGTCGCTTAGGAATTACCATTACGAATTTATGTAGTTATTCTGAACAACCGTGTACACGTACATGATATCACAGTATTTTTATGTACCTCTACTAACTTAACTAACCGTCCACATTGTTTTACAGTGTTTTAATGTAGCTAACCTAACTTAATTGACAACTCTCAATATTTGAATCTAGTTCTCGAAAACAAAACGAGAAAGCAAAACATCGCGGCGGCCGAGTCAATGCTTATGTATTGTAATGTTACCTATAAACACTGATTTCTCAAACTCCAACCTGAATTTAGAAACGTTTTCAGGGCAAGTAGAGGAACGTCTTTAGTGTATAAAAAAACATATTTTCTGAATTTTATTTATTTACGGAAAAGCCGTGACTCGAGAATGTCATCTTTCTTGACTGGTATGTAATTTGTTATAATATTTATCTAATATTTTTCTTTAAAAAAATAAAATAAACTTATAATGCATGAAATAACATCAATGCAGACTCAGCCTAAACAGTATAACACAAAATGTTTTGGTGCACACCACTTACCTTTAACATTGTTTCCAGATACTACTTCTGTATTATTTTGTTTATTATTAAATCTACGCGTAAACACTTTTTAGTGCACTTTTCTGCTGCAATTTGCTTAACTGATTTTGCGTGGCTTCTTAATTCAGTCTTCCCTATTCTGCCGATATTAATAAATGTTTTGCACAACACACACCGTGCCGAATAATTACACTTAGGGTCTTCAGTCACCCAAGGAAATTCTAATTCGTATTTCCGATTATACGTCGTAACACTCGGTTTGGAACAAGACATTTTAGTTATTATTTACACACATAATACAAGCACTACTTTAAAACGAAAACCTTAATAAAACTTTATCCAAGCAAGTAGGACCAAACAGCTAACGCATTGATAAAACAGGTTAACGGCAGAAAATGGCTGTCCTGCGTCTGTCATCTGACATCATAACTCGAAAACTACTATCTATTGTATAGATCAATACACATGCTACGGAGTATTTAATATCGTTCACTTACTTGAGTTACAATAACATTTCTCGAGCACTATTATATAAAACATCATGGCCGTACATATTGATAAACATCAAACTGAAGAGAATAAAAAGAGTTAAGCATAAACGTACCAGTGGTACAACATGTTATACCTAAAAACCAAATACATAAAAAGTGAGTTGCACAGCAATTATTTTAACAGTCACTTTAAGGGAAATTCTATTGCCAGGCCAAAATCCGAGGTTTTTTCACGTTTTTACCGATGCATGGCTATTTCAAGGTTTCCTGAAATTCACGAGTGAGTGGCCACCCTGTACTGCCTTGGTCGCCACTAGGGGAGGGCGTTAGGGGCAGGATTGACCATGGAGCTTGCAGCTCCTCCATTGTTCATGACCCATTGTCATGGCGGAGTGTCATAACGGCCTGAGGCACGGACAGTTGGCGTCAATATATAAGAGAGAGCATACTTGCGGAAGTTGAGTTTTTGATGTTTTTGAGACATGCAAATAGAAAAATTGAAATGGATTACAGATGTTATTTTCTTTTTAAAAGCATTACTTCTGGCTACTTCATGTTTTATATAGTTTGAATTTATTTTGGACTAATTTTATATTCTTCTACTTACTGTCAAAATTCTAAAAATTTTAAAAATTTTGAAAACTGTAAAAGGCAAAGTAAAGTTATAAAATTAATCATTTTTAATTACTGTCCAGGAAAGATTATCTCCAGTTTTCAAATAAGTATTTGTTATGTAATCTTAATTTATTTGAAAGAACTTCGAACATAACATCCTGAAGTAATAAATGATCATTTGAATGATCCTTGTTACAGTGAAAGTGATTTTGCACATTGAAATTTTTTAAATACTATGCCTATAAGTTTAATCATAATTTTACACATTATGTGGTTGCCACTTTTGCAGACTGATTATTCAACTCTTCTGTTAATATATTATCAATATCAATTGTTAATAGTATTTCCTAAAAGAAACATACAGTTTAATTTACTATTAAAATAATGTGTTTTACAAATAGTTACTTGTATGAGTATTTATTGTGTTTAAATGTATACCGATAAAAACATAAAATATTATTTGTTTGTAAAATGACTCAATGCATAATGTCATCCAGTATTCTAGTAGATAGATGTTTGTGAAAGCAGGTATGTATATCAATGTTGTATGTTGTAATAGCAATTAATTTTTTTAGACGTCAGTATTTTGAATGTTGTCTGCAACTACCACAATGACTAGCAGGCACTCACAAGTATTTATATTTTGTATTCAGAGTGTTTATTTTTTAATATAAAATTTTTGAACGCTTCCATTGAATGTTATTATGTAAGAAAATAAAGAAATTTATGTGATACTACTATGATTGTGTTGTTTGTTGTGTTCAGTTTTACCTGGGGGAAGGAAAGGGCATACATGCAGTGGTATCTCATTATGTACTAGGTACTTACACGAACCCCAAGTTATTGTACTTGTAGTGATTTAAATGTTATAGTACTGAATAATACAGTCATATCATTATTTCAAAGGGTAAATAATAAAATATATCAGTTGTACTTAGGGTGCCCACCCAGTCAGGGTCGTATCTGTGTTAGTGAGGTGGGGTAAGTGTGACGCTTGCTGGTTTTTCTAGCGCTGTATCTCCTCTAAGCACAAAGCTGTGGACTGGCACACATTTATCCCATCATGCATAGGGAAACTATGAAATTTAAACAGTAACCATAATATGAGATGGTGAAGAAATGATGGTGTATGCAAGGCACTTGGATCTTTACTGGGTGTTCCATGTCTAAAAAATTATTTTTAAAACATGCTTATACGGGGAGGCCACACACATGGGAATCCTGGAAAACCGGGAAATTACAGGGAATATCATTTTGCAATGGAAAACCGGGAAAAATACAAGGAATTAGTGATTTGACCCTGGAATTTTTTTTTTTGCTGGTGGTAATTATTTTGTCAACTTTGAATTTGTACATTATAGCAACATTTCCTCCGTAAGATTTAAGAGCAACTTGCAAATCTCAGGGTTATATAAGTGCTAATAAAATTTTACAATACACACTTTTTAATTTATACTATCTTAAAAAAACGCAGAATTTCCCACGTCGCACCGCACATGAACGACTTGGAAGTTGGTACCGACATTCCATTAATTTAGTATTTGTACCGTATGCGTGATAATAGTACTATACAACATGCATAAGTAAGCAGACAGAATCAAATTAACGTACTGTATTTCTGGCCAGTGTACCATAATTTAGCTACTGAATGTCATATTTTTCATGTATCTTGCGGAAGAGCCGAACATTGCAGATCCATTTGTCCATGGGCACAATTGCCAGACATGACCGGTTGGTGCATGGTTTGTGTGATTAGTCAGTGGTTGGATGTTTTGCGTAATATATTATTGAACAGCAAGTTTCTGTGGTGAAGTGAAACTATAACCTGGATTAAGTGGCGGGAGTGCGGGCCGTGAATGTATAGGCCTAGTTATGTTGTGGTTGATGCATTTTTTTTGATAATGTGAATGTTTTGTGGAAACTTTGATGAGGTAAGCTTTTGTTTTTCAATATTACAAAGCGTAGTTAAAAATTGTCATATAGTAAGACAAGCTGAAATCTCAATAGCACATCTTTTACCATGCGTCTTAACTAGAGTGCTGCACGAGTGATATTTTTTTTCACAATGACACGGAAAAAACGTGCGGCAATCTGTGTGGCCGCCTGTATTCAATTAAGTTTAACTTAGTTTAAAGATTTTTAATTTTCTTCAAATGTTAGGCCAGTTAGACCTACATTGTATTTGAGTACTTATAGGCAATTAATTATAATTTTTTTTTTTTTAGAGCCAAAATGTCACTTTCAAAATATACTAAATCTGCATTTAAAGAAACATTGCTGCAGAATGAAGATTTTTCAGAATGGTTGAGGCCAGTTGTACACAATCAGTATGCAGCAAATTGTAGTTTTTGCCAGAATGTGTTCAGCATGAGTAACATGGGGAAGAGAGCAGTTACTAGCCACATGACAAGTAAAAAACGTGTTAAATTTGTTAATGCTAGGAAGAAATCTTTGCCGATGTAAGTGTTTCTTAAACCAAAATACTTGCTTGGGACAGATTCTGAAATGACTAGTGTTAACTCAGAAAAAGTAGTTGCTGGTACTTCTTCACAAGATTCTCAACCTGATATTCATTCTCAAGAAACTACATCTAAAAACATAAGCCATTTTTTATTAAATGATTCTGTGGTAAATGCAGAAATTATTTGGTGTCTCAATATGATATTTCATAACTTAATGCGAAATGCTGCTAGCAGTGTTTACAGGGTGGCCACTCTCAAGGAATTCTCAAATTCCAGGTTTTTTTTCCAGGTTTTTCAATGGTTTTATTTATTTATTATCTATTTATTATCAATTTGTTACATGCCTACCAACGGCATAAGGCCATGGGTGGTAGGCACGATAAACATAAAAAAATACATAAACAAAACAAATACATGAAACAAAATGAATAACATTGAGGACAATACTATAATAACACATACACAAGACAATACAGCAAGCAACTAACAGATAAACAAGAACAAGTTTCATAATTCTATAACAACAGTAATGATAATCCAGAACCTGATTATATATAAAAAAATTAAATATGGTAGCATCATTAACCTTAAACATATTCAAATTAAATTAAGATAAGAAAAATTGTTTTATATTTAAATTATTTTTTGATAGAGAGACATAGCATCCATGTTTATTAAAATTTGATATAATTCTGTATAATATATCATTTGATTTGCCTAAGGAGCATAATAAAGGTGTCTGTCGACTGTTATAGGTAGGTACTTATTCCCAGTATTATCTAGAATATAATTGCATTTTGTTTTACTGGTATAACAGTTAAAGATAAGAAGGGCATCTAATAGCTCTCTTCTTAGAGCTAAAGATCTGAGAGAGGATAGACTATTAGAATTGTTGGTAATGTTGGTCTTTTGATTAATGATATTGATTAATTTATTTTATAATTTATCTAGTTTGTCACTATCTGTTTTTGTGATATTGTTCCAGACCACGGAGGCATACTCAATCTTGGATCTTACTAAAGCTAAATATAAACTAACAATAGAATCTAAATTAGTGGCATTGAAAGTAATATATTTAATCAACGCTGACAATCTATTACATTGCGATCTAAGAGATTCAATATGGTTATGAAAGTACAATTTATTATCAAGTAAGACACCTAAATCTCTTAACACAAACTGACTTCAAGATAACATGATTACCAAGTTTATAATCAGAAGCAATGATATGATGTTTTCTGGAGAAGGTTATAGATGTAGTTTTCTCATAATTAAGGTCAACAAGATTTCTTTTACACCAATCGAAAACTGATGAGATGTCATTTTGAAGAAGTTTACAGTCTAGATGAAGAGAAATTTTTCTGTAAATCTTAAGATCATCAGCAAAAGTAGGCAATTAGAGAATTGTAATACTTTGGTAATGTCATCTATAAAAATGTTAAATAGAAGAGGGGATAATGTTCCACCCTGGGGTACACCAGAACTAACTATATGTAGATCAGATTTAATATTATTAATTGAAACATAAAAGATTCTATCTAATAGATAGCTATTGAACCACTTTAGATATTTATCGCTTAATCCTATATTTGATAATTTTGTTAATAAAATACAGTGATTAACAGTGTCAAAAGCCTTGGCTAAGTCAAAGTAACATGCGTCAACTTGACCCCGCGTTATTACTTCTGAATAGATTGGGTTAACAAAACTAATTAAATTAGTAGTAGTATATTTCCCCTTTCTAAACCCATGTTGACAGTCGGAGAGTCTATTTTTAAGATTGAATTCAAGATCCTTACATATAATTTTGTCAAATACTTTAGCAAATCCATTTAAAAGTGATATCGGTCTGTAGTTTGCAACATTAAGTTTACTCTTTTTCTTATGTACAGGTATTACCTTTGCAATTTTCCATTTTTTGGGGTAAATTCCGCTATTTATACTAGTATTGAAAATAAAGTTATGTTTAGGGGCCAGAATAACAGCACATCCTTTTATAATAAAATTTGGAATACCATCAGGCCCAGTTGACATAGTGGATTTCAATGATTTAATTCCCCAAAGTACAAGGCTCTCAGATATGGTAGTCATAGGAATAGAGCACTTACTGTTTTCAGAAATTGAAAAAAATTTAAATTATTTGTAGGAGTTACATAAATACTAGAAAAATGATGTGCAAAACTGTTAGCAATAAGTACTGGGTCATTGGTAACATTATCATTGATTTTAAGAGATAATTTCTGTCTGTATCTTTCTTTCATAATTTTTACATAGCGCCAAACATTTTTTGGATTTTTTTTAACTTTATTGTTAAGATTTTGTAGCCAAAAATTTTTGTCCCGAGAAATGAGACTTTTGGCCTCTCTACGATATTGAGAAAATAAATCATAATAATAGGGGTTCATATTTCTTTTATATAACTAATGGAAATGTTTTTTGGATTTTAATGTTTCTATAAGTTGTTTGGAATACCAATGTGGGTAACTGGATTTTTTATTAATTTTATTCGGGATGTAGTTCTTGATGTAGTTAATCAAAGTAGTAGTGATAAAATCAACCATTAGATTAACATCATCAGATTTGTACAGTGTAGACCAGTCATGTTCTTTAATTGCTATAAATAGACTTAAATAATCACCTTTTTTGTAGTCCAGATAAGAAGACGTAGTATTAACATCCCTTGTTAATATATCCATTTTGAGATTAATTATGATAGCAGGATGATAAATATCTTCCGTAACAAGAGGATTTAATGATTTGCTGACCAAACAATATTGTAAATTAGAGAAACAAAGATCTAATTGAATTGAGACAAGCCTAAACCTGTTGTGAAATTGCATATAGCCATAGCTTTGGCTGATAAGCCTCTATAATTTATACTATCAGACTGAGAATTTAGCCAATGTATACCAGGCACATTGAAATCACTCAGTATAATAACGTTATCTAAACAATTTGCAAATTTTTCTTCGAGATCTTCAAAGTAGGACTGGTAGGTTGCCGTAGAAGTATCGGGAGGAATATAAATATTGCCAAGTATTAAGAAGTTGGTATGTGATGTTTTGACCTTAACCCAAATAGATTCAATTTCATGATGCTTAGTTATTTTAATCGAGAAAGCAGGATTGAATTTTTGCTTGTTGATAGCAATTAAAACCCCACCACCTCTATTTTTGTATGTTAATTTTGCGTTTCTATCATTTCTAAAAATCAAATATCTATCGTCAAAGTAATGTGAGTCAATACAATTTAATTAAACCAAGTTTCAGTTAAGCAAATAATGTCAAAATTATTAATAGCTAAATTATAATCAAATTCTATTGATTTAGTTCTCAGTCCTCTCACATTTTGGTAAAGAATTTCCCACTCACACAAGTCCAGTATGCACAACACAGGTTTCAGTGTGCTCCTCCAGGCACCGGAATGTGATCTTGGACAGAAGAATTTAATGCAATTTGTAAGATTTTTTAAAGATGGTGGTGTTATGTTCAAATGAGCGAAATAAAGTTTAATTAACATAAACATGTTTTCTTTATCTAAGCATAGTGACCAGTAAACATAAGATTAAGATTGTATAAGAGAAACTGTCAGGGTACATATTTAAAATGCATGGACTCTTCCGCAATTATTTTCATAATTAGGACCTATCACAAAATTAAAACATTTGAGCAGAATAATATAGGCCTACTTAATGTATATACCAGGAAAAAATGTTCACATAACTGGTTAAAAGAAAGGCAAACAAACTCTGTAACAGAAAAAAAAAAAATTACAACTAATATTAAAATAATAAATTCTCACCATGCTTGCTTGTGTCTCCGTTTCATGCATGAATTATGCATACAAGCTTTAAAAAAATCTACAGTCATTTTTTCTTTTTAAGTGTGTCAACGTACATCTCTCCAATTTTTTTCAGAATTTTTGGAATAATATTTTAATTTTTATTTAAATGGTGTCATATGCCACCTTCATGTTATGAGGGTTAATTATTTTCAAACATAAATTTTGTAATAAATTTAAGGATTATGTTTTATTTCTAAAATATTATTTATTAAATGGTTCCAAATTATTTACAAGCAATAACATTTCCATGCAATTTTGTTATAATTATTATATATGTTGAAAAAATAGAGAAAAATTCATTCATTTGGTTTGTAAAATTTGCCTATGAAATTCCAGTCATTTGAAACCATAATTTTATGACATACTAGCAGATTTAAAATTTGTACTGCGGCTTGTTAAAAAAAATCACAAAAAAACAAAACATTTTAAAATGGTCTTTTCTTAGATTTTAGAGACACATATGTGTATCATTGTTGCCTTTAGAGTTTTGTATGAAAACTTTCCATACAGTCTGGGCAAACAGTAATTTTGCACTTGCAGCAAATGTAGCGTGATCTTCTTTTGCATGATGTTTCGCGACACCTCAATTCACGCCCAGGAATTTTTTTGGGCCAGTGGTTGAGTCCATCATACCTTACATCTGGGACCACAATCGGGGTGAATTTCTTTTTGATGACTCTATCATCCGGTGATCCAGATGGTCTTCCTCTCTTTCTTGTTTCTGCTGTTCCTTGATAAATAAGTGAACTAACAAGTGATGCTTTGAATGTCACTAATGGCATATTCTCCCCTGTAATATTCTTGTACGTCAGCCAAGCATTTGTTATTGCCATGTTCAATAAGTGATAAAACACTCTTAAATACCATTTTTTTGACTTCACCCCATGAGGGTAGTGGGCAATCATGCGATCTGCCATATCAACTCCACCCATGTACTTATTGTACTCGCCAATTGAGAATGGGCGGTCGATTTGAATAAATTTCTTCTTTTTGTGGTCCCAACGGCTAACTGCACTCTCGGGATTTGCACCAGCAAACGAGGATACTGTATGGACTTCCCTGTTGTCCATCCAGCGAACAACTGTGATATTATCATCCGATGTTGCCACGGAACAGCTTCCTCGTTTCAGTTGTTTGCTTGGAACAAGTTTCGAGACTGCTTCTTTAGCTCTGTTGACCCTGAGTGTACCCAACACAAAAATATTATCAGTCCTTAGCTTCCTTATCAATGCCAAGGTTGTGAAAAGGTTGTCCATGTACAGTTTATGATTCTTATTTTTTATATCATGGTACAATCTTATCACTACATCACCCACTGGACCAAAAGTACTCCGAGCAGTCTTGCTTTTTCCTTCATATAGTTCGAAGCAGTGAACAAATCCATTAGAACTTGCCATTACCCAAACCTTTACTCCCCAACGTTTTGGCTTTGCTTTCATATACTGTTTCATTCCAAGCTTTCCTTTGAATGGAATCAGCATTTTATCTATACAGATATGTTCACCTGGGTTTTGACTTTTGTGAAATGTTTCATGTAACATGTCTATTATTGGCCTGAGTTTCCAAAATTTGTTTTTATGTTCACCTTCTGGCTCATCATCATTGTTGGTAAAGTGAAGAAACCGCTTGATTTCATCGAAATGATTTATGGACATCGAATTGGCAACTAGATCCATCCTCAGGGCTGGGATTGCTGTACAGTACATTCTCACATTCGGATAATGAATGTACGTCATGAGTATGTTGAGGCCAAGAAAAGTTTTCATCTCTTTACTGCTCACTTTAAAATGTGTCTTTCCACATTGAAAAGCATATCGATTGGTTTCTAATACAATTAGATCGATTAATTCATCAGGAAAGAATTGTTTGAATATATCATAGGGCCTATCTCCTTGAAAATTGATAACATTTTTTCCAGTGAATATTGGAGGCTGTGTATTTTCACAGAAAGCATTGTCTTTTCCAGCATACCATGTTGGTAGCACTGGTATGAACTGTTGTGCTGCTCCTAGTTCAGGCAGCACTGCTTGTTGAGGTTGTGCTGTTGCTAAGTGAGGCTGTACTGCTGCTCGTTGAAGTCGTGATGATGCTGGTCGTGATGGTGTTGGTTTAGATTGTGCCGGTGATGGTTGATATACTGGTTGAGATTGTGCTGGCTGAGGTTATGCTAGCTGAGGTTGTGCTGGTGCTGCTTGAGGCAGTGCTGGAGCTGGTTGGTACAGAGTGAACAACTGTTGAATTAAGCTGAACTAACTTTTGAGGTCCCACTGTTAGTTGGGGTGATCTTATCGCTGGATATGTGCGTAATACTCTTGGAAAACTACATATTGGTGCTTTGGGTGATTGTGGTGCTTCTGCTAGTTGTAAACTTGCATTTATTGCTAGTGTTTCACCTTTTGCAGCTTTTTTTGCACTTCTATTGACCGCAGTTCTTTTTCTGGTTGTTTTATTTCTGTAAATGAGTGCTTTGGTTGTGAAGTCAACACATCAGCTTCGTTTTCATCAATAAAGTACACATCCAAAGCCTCAATGTCAATATTATCTTCAATGTTTTGTAAATCATTATTCTCTAGCAGCATTTACACACTAAAAGACTCATTTGCATTCTTTTGTCCAGAACCCACATCTAATAAGACTTTTTCATCACAGTTCTCTACTTGCAGATCATTTTCACTGTCACTCTCGTCACAACAAATACTAGCTTCTGAGCCTGATGGAATGTCATCATCAAGCGAGAAAAAATACTGCAGAGCTTCATCATTTCTCAAATGTTTTTTGGCCATTGTCACACCTAAAAAATGTAATAACGTACGGTAACTAAACATAATCACATACAGTTGTCAGCTGAATCAAAAGATTACCAAATAATATTCATTTACACTTTGAATAAAAACCAGAGATTGTACATACATATTTACTCTGCATAAATCGATAAAATACACTGAAAATCATTTATCTCAACAATGAAAAATTAAAAACATATTGTTATTCAAATACGATAACACGTAATGACTAGGTACTATGTATTCTTGAAATTCAAAATATGGAGTAATAATTTTTTTTGCAGTTTTTCTGTGGTGGCTTCAATAATAGGTACAAAAATATCAGGTGCTTCAAAACTTTACAGCTCATGTAAACTAGCCATGATAGTGCTCAGAGAATTGATCTTTGCATTGGTATAAATTAAAGCAAATAAATAACTTGCTTTTCATCCCTGCACATTTACATCCTTTCAAAATATTCTTTTATTCACAATTCACGACACAGCTAAATGCGAACTCTGGCCTAAACATAATGAAAAGTATTGAAAATCAGGTAATTCGCAACATTATTGATGATAAAGAAAATATTAAAAAGTTAAAATATGCTTGCACATATTTATTATACGATTGCAGTTACTAATTTTACATGTAAACAGTTTGTGGTAAAATCATTGTTACAATTTGGACGAATTATTCAGTTATCCATGGCTGCATGATGATGTCATTTGCCACCAGAACAACATTGTTTGCTATTATCTATAAACCTTTACAAAACACATTTTTATAGATTATTAACCAACAAATAGATAATCAAGGTGTACAGTAATATTTTTACTTACGTTTTTGAAGCTTGGCATAATTATTTGTAAGAGACGAAAAACACACGAAACTCACAACATGGCCACATCACACTCAGCCTCAAAGAGAAATGAACTGTGGGAGACTGAACAGTGCTGCCATCTGTTTCCTTTCTCAGAAACGGACAAGTGTTGTCACTTGACACACCCATGCATTTGTGACACAATTCCAGATGCAAATCATTTTTTTAATATGCTTCAATGTACGTGGTGTCATATGACACCATCATCCATGAAGAGGTTTTAACCACAGTGTACAAAACATCAAAAGTTAATGCACAACAAATATTAAACATGATAATCAAGAAATAACTGAGTATGTATATCTAATTACAAACAAATGCAAAAATGTGAAGTCACATTTAGTCAAAACAATCTCTGGGCATTTCAACTTCCTCACTAATTAATTACATTTTGATTCATCTCAATCGCCAGATAAATAGTGTAACAGATAAAGTAAAAATATTAAAAACAACTACATGTCATTTTCATTAAATCTCAATAGAACAATGCAAATGTGTCAAAACATAAGCCTAATACATCCATTTATTTTTTGCAAAGACTTTATTTGCTCTTCGATAGCAGCTACTTCCTTTGCTGCGTCACTAAGTAATTAAGCCTTTTTAAACTCCAAGAGTCTTTTTTCTTCATCTATACGTTTTCTCTTGATTCTTGCGATAACTGTTGCTCCTCAGCTCTTACTCTCTCAGAGTACTCTACGTAGCGAGAGTATACATTCCTGACTGAATGTAGCATTTTCTTACACACTTCAACAGAACTAACACCTCCAGACACTGCAACGACATCATAAACTTGTCTGAGAGTAACTAAACTGATTTCTAATTGATTTTCTAGAATACATTCTGAATTAATAGAAAATCCTCTCTCCAAAAATGCATTACCATGAGATAAAATCAATATTATTTTTACGAAGAGCATTCAATTGGCACATTCATCTTTGCAAGACTCCAAAAGTGAAACCCAGAAATCATCAACATGTGTTTCACTCCTCTTGAAACTTTTCAACATCTCCAAGTTGTTTGAACATAAACACATATTTTTATACTCTTGTTTCACTTTGTCAGCTGTTGTGCCGGACATCCAGTTGTTCTCAATTAATATTTCTAGACAAGATGTTAACCTCAGTTGAACTACTGTTGGGTTGGCAGCTACCAAGTTTGGGTCTAGACACGAGGCTACTTTAGTAAGCCGATATTCAAGTGATGATTTTTCAAACAATCTTTTCAATAACCCAAGGAGACCTGCTTGGCATTCCTTACAGAACTTAACTCTTTCCAATTCTGTTGAACTTATTTTCTTAAGTGAACTCCTGGTAGAAAAACCCAAATCAATTTTCTTCCGTGGTATTAGGTTGCTGCTCTGGGATAGATAAATTTTTTTTCAATGATGAAACCCCTTCCATTACTTCAGCTTTCACAACTCTTTCCATTACAGTTTTAGCAACTGATGTAAGCACATTATACAAAAATGGTACCATAGGTTTGTCAGTCTGAAATTCACGAAGGAATGGCTCAACAAAGTTTGCAATGAAAAATGAAAGCTCAGCACACAGAAACTTATTCATCATAGCCTTTGACACAACTCTAAAACTATTGCAAACTGTAACAGAATTCTTATCCTTTTCTGCTTCTTTGACAAACTTCTGCACATGAGGGAATATTTCTTGAGCTCTTACTGCAACAGAAATGTTCTCAATCCAACTTATTGCACAGAACTTCAATGGAAAAGTTTTGCAGCCAGTACATTCAATGAACTTTGCTCTTCGAGCAGGAGAGTCTTTGAACAGGTAGTACAGTGCACGAAAAAACTGTATGACTGTCCAAGAAGTACTTTTTACTGCTGCTTTAAAAGCACCATGCAAAGAATGCAGGCCACAACTACCGATGTTTAATGGAAAAGGTGACTCTGGGCCTTCTTTCATTACTGTACACAGATTCCTGAATAATTTAAGATTTACATTTGGTCCATCCATTGATAACTGAACTATCTTTTAAAAATTATCTGATTTAATTTCTGCCTGAAGACCATTCAGAAAATCGTCTGCACAAGTTCTTCCCAAGAATACAGACGAGAGGTACCTTGTTGTGACTCTTGAGGTTTCAACACTCCAATATCTAACATAAATATCCATTTGTTGTTTCTGTGAAATTTTGTTCAAGCTTTCATCAAACCCAACTACTATGTTGTCCGCTATCCCTACAAAAGAAAGAAGTTCTTTCTTGCAAAATGGTGCCAATCTATGCACAATGTTGTATGCAATGTTTGTCCTTTGCATTTGTATTTTCCCAGCTATCTCGCTGTCTGAGAACATGGACCATGTTCTCTGTCTGGCCCTTTTCCCAGAACTAGAGGCCTAGGCTTACATGTGTTATATTAAAATTAAAACATTGACATAACACAAGAATATTATACCAATAGTACTATAACAAACGTAATTATAAAAAATGCCTAGGCCTGATTGTCACTGTTTAATTGTGAATTTACAAAACACCTTTGTTTATGGCGACACAATGCTTGGTAGAGCCAGTGGCACAGAATAAACAATTGGTAACAAAAGCGACAGAGTGGAATTACACCCGAACTCGCTCAATGTTTGTTTACTTTTCGGGGCGCGTTTTGCCAATACCGGGATAGCAGTTTAGTCGGATTTGAATTAAGTACTGTATTAGTTAAGCCGGAGTTACAATAGCCCATCGCCTCCGTCTGTCCGTTAATCACGTGACCAGCAGCCAATAAGATGGCCCGAAAAATTTAATCCGTCTGTCCGTCAAAAGCTTGGCAAACTTAAGGTGGGTCTACACTATATAACAAAAACATGTTATATTTGTATCATGTTATATAACAAGTTACACAACTTGTTTCATAACATGTTACAAAACAAGTTAAATAATAAGTTATATAACAAGTAACACAACTTGTTTCATAACATGTTACATGTTTTTAAACATGTATACCAGTGTGGACAAACAGCCAACAACAACAACAATGGCATCATGTGAAGCACTGATTGCAGCAGCTGCTTGTATGATTATGGCTGAAAATAAAAATATGAAACGGAAGTTCTGGGTGATCATTACAAGCTGGGAATCTATATAGTGGTACTAACCTGCGAGCAGATCTTAAAAGGGATGATGCAGAAGGAGGGAAATTAGATGTGATGGTAGTTTCAAAAATTTCGTAAGAATGACCAGTGCAGATTTTGAATACCTCATCAACCAAATTGGTCATACAATAGGAAGGAAAGAGACATCATTTCGGGATGCAATACCTTTAAGAGAGAGACTAGCAGTAACATTAAGGTTTTTAGCAAGTGGAGATTCTTATACGAGTTTAAGTTATTTGTTCAAAATATCCAAGCAGAGCATTTCCAACATTGTGCCAGAAGTTTGCGAAGCTCTCATCGACTGTTTGAACGACCACATAAAAGTAAGTACACAAAAAATCATATCAAACTTTTGTTTTTTAATTACAGCATATTAAGTTATATAGTCAGGACAATAAACAGACAGGATACACACTGGTGTATCCTATAAAACATACGAAATTGAATTAAACTGACTCATTTCCTCCAACATTTAGTAACACGTCTTGTAAACCAAGATCAGTCACATACACGTAATTTCCATGTGTATTAGTTGATAGAACTGGTGTTGCACCACAAGGGGTAGGTGTAGGTACAGCTGGCAATGTAGATAAACAAGGTGAGGAACATGTTGGTGAATGTTCATTCACCTCAGCTTCATAGAGAATTTTATTGATTTGAAACTTGGCATTAGCTTGATTTGCTTTCTTAAGGTTATGAAGGGAATGGGCAACATACTCTTCAAACACAGCAAATTCGTCACGTGTCTGCACCTTACTGGTCAGTCCTTTCATTACACTGTACGCCTCTTCAAATATAACATCTGCTTTTCTCTTCTGGGCTCGCGTGTAGACCTTACAGGAATAGTGTAATCCATTGACATTTCTTGTGACACAGTCACCTGATTCTCCATGTCCACATCTGATTCAGTGGGTGCTTGTGACTGTGTGGCATTTTGAAAACAAATGCACATTATTAAAAAAGTAGTTCACAATTTTGTTCGTATTTTACTTAATAGGTTACATAACACTGTTATTATAGTATGCATGTGTGTGTATGTCTTTTTCAGGTTCCCACTACTTAAGACAAATGGTTAGCAGTTGCCAGTGAGTACTGGGAGAAGTGGAATTTTCCTCATTGCTGTGTTGCAATGGATGGAAAACATATAGCTCTTCAAGCTCCGATGAAAACTGGTAGTGATTACTTTAATTATAAAGGTTTTTTTAGCATTGTACTGTTTGCTGTTGTCGATGGTTCCTACTCCTTCCTATTTGTCAGTGTAGGGTGTCAAGGACGTTTATCTGATGGTGGTGTATTCGCGATTACAGAATTTAAAAAAATGCTTCAAACCTCGCGCATGAATTTGCCATCTGCAAGAAATTTACCTGGCAGAACTTCACCAACACCATTTGTTTTTGTGGCAGACGATGCTTTCCCTTGGCACCCACATATGAAACCCTATGGAAGTGCCCAAGCCAAAGGTTCCACCGAGCGAGTCTTCAATGGAAGACTAAGCAGAGCTAGGCACACGGTGGAAAATGTGTTTGGTATCATCTCTATTGTGTTTCGAGTTCTTAGGTGGCCCATGCTACTTCAACCAAACAAAGCAGAAAAGGTGGTTTTAGCATGTGCATTTCTCCACAACTTCCTACGAAGAGGCCAATCATCTTCCACATACTGTCCTTCAGGGAATTTTGACTCTGAAGACGGTAACACCGGAGAAGTAATACCTGGGCAGTGGAGAGTTGAAGGTCAACCAAATGGATTTTTCCTGAAACTCAAGCGCATTGCAAGAAAGTCGAGTGAACTTGCCGAAGACATAAGAAAAGAACTGTCATCATTCTTTGTCAGTGAGGAAGGAAAAGTGCATTTTCAAAATATGTACTAACATATTTTTCAGGCAACAGTATTGCATTTGTTAACAGCATTTTCTATAGGCATTAACTCTTGCATATTTATTTGAGTTATACAGGTTTCCACTATTCTTGGGTCTTGTTGTAAATGTACTTAGGCTTTTAGTACACAAGTGAACCCCATGAGTGATCATTACAACATGCTGGTTTGCATATACAGTAGAACCCCGATTATCCGTGTTAATGAAGGGGACGAGTGAGTCGGATAATCGAAAATCGCGGTTAACCGAGTCATGCTTGCCTCAAAGGTCATTAGCCCACAGACAGCCATCTGTGGACATTCGGAGATTACATACGTATATACACATGCTTTGTGTATGTGTGTGCGTTGTTGACATAGAAGCGGACTGCTTAGTGCTGGGCAGCAGTGGTTTTTAAGTCTTTCGTGTGCGGAGACGTGGGCACGCGAGTCGTTGATGCACCGAGGTGTGTGACTAGCCGCCCGCCAGTCCGAGGGCCCAAGACAGCTGATAGCTGCCAAGGTCACACATTCTTTTCATCGCCCGTAAGCGACGCTGCCACACTTCGCTCATTGCTCTGTTGTCAGTACATAACACCATCGGGCTGGTTATTGTTTTACAGAACGACTGCCTTCAAAATTCTTTTCGAGATAAGATTTTTCATACCAGTGCATTGAGACTTGATTTGATGGTTTTGATACGGTGTCTCTGTCTCGTATAATTCACGGTGTTTTTATCCCCCTTTATTTATATGAATTTAAAATGTTAGATTTTTTATTTTTAGTTTGCTGAACGTGGAATTAGTGCAAAAACGGCCTATTATGACTTAAGTGTTGCAGATGGGTCGGAAATCTTATAACGACCACCTCTCTATACCGACCCTAATCTCGGGAACCGTGAGGGGTCGTTATATCTATTCTCCGTTCACTCTTAGCTGAGTTTTGAAATAAACAAACACCGTCGTATCACTGTGCCGCGTCAGCAAGTGATAGGCTGAATTTATCTTGCGTGCCAAGCACTAGTTGCAACACACACACTTCAGTACAGTCGGTGCTAATAAAATAACGGAGAAGTAATATAACAGGAAAATGGTTCTTCTGTCAAGCCTAGTTTTTTTAAAAAAATTACGTCTGCTGTGATAAAATTACGCCACTTAATGCTACACCCTCCGACCTTTTCTGTTGAAACCATTCAAACAAACAAGTGTCCAAGCTGCTAAATGTGGATTCGTTCATCGTCTTGCGTTTATTTAATCCACTTGAAGTGTCAGCCTATGAAGCAAACTGAAGGATTTTTTCGCAATTTTTTATGATGTCGCGCACTGTTGTGTTACCGACATTAAACTCAGTCGCAAGTTTGCAATCGTTTCTCCACTCTGAAATCATTCTATAATTTTTGTTTTGCTGTCGATGGACAGTACCACTCGCTTTCTTTTCTGTTCATTTAATGACATGATGAAATGTTGCGCTCAACACTTCCGCACAACACTACGGTATAATCCGTCGGAATGCAGATCACTGTTACAATACATAAAATTATCACCACCTTCACGCTTCAACAACGTACACTAATGGAATGGACTGTCTCCATGCGCCGGGTAATCTCTGTGGCACGGCGCCGTGCTGCGCGCGGGAGTGTACAGTCCGGTCATGCGGACGTGGAATCGCGCACCAGTGTATAATCTGTTCACGTAACATGGAACACAAAAATATTATGTACATACGTATGTATGTACTAGTATTTTTTTTTAAACTTTCTGTGTATATAAACATAACTGAGTCAAAGTACTTTGACCAACATACATTTTGCAAAGTATTTTAACATTTACATACATTTTGAATCATTGGTTATATGTAACTAAAAAATTGGACTTGATGGACATAAATCGCGGTTAATCCGCGAATCGGATGATCGAGTCGCGGATAATCGGGGTTCTACTGTAAATACAGCAATATTTGTATTTAGCATAATTCATATGTGGATTTATTATGTGAAAAACAAGTGTGTGCATAGCTTAACCTGGTTATAATTATTTGTGTTACACAAAAAACTGTAAATATGTGTTTAAAATGTATTGTCTTGGTTATTATTCCTGAGACAGATATTAATTCCTCCTGTTGCAGAAACCTTAAGCCAACAGGGTTCAATTGCAGTTTTCGATACCGGTATAGATATAGAGATGGTTAGTTAGGTTAGGTTAGCTACATTTTTACATTTCAATTACTTTTAAACTTTTGATTGTTTGTTTGGGTTAGGTTAGCTACATTTAAAACTTCGGCGAGGATGTTCTCCAATACTGATATATCTGTGGATTGGTATCGCAAAGTGCAATAGTCCCGCCAACAGGTGTACCTAATGAGTGACTGAATTCTACAGTCTGCATTCTACATTGGGCACCATTAAAAATATACATATAGTAGCTATCAGCCGCACTGGGCAATTTTGGTGAACTAAAGGATGGATAAAAAAAATTATCTAGGTTATACCTTTTAAGTGTTTACACCTTGATTTAAATATTTCCAATAACTAAGGTTAGTTTAGGAGGTAAACTTGAAACACTAGGAGGCAGTAAAAGTAGGTAACAGACATTAACACCTTTGTTATGAACTGTGTGATTATTCCATATTATACTCACCATTACTTGAGTATCATTGTTATCTGACTCAACAGCGTCTCTGTCAGAGTATTCTTCCTGCAAACCTGCTTCTCGTTTATGCCGCGGTTCATATTTATCTCTCATGAACAGAAGACTCTTGAAGAACACCCATTCGGACTTGACTACAGCATCAGCTGCAGAACCACTCTTCCCTTTTTTCAATTTCCGTTGAAACTGTCCAATCCAGCGAACTGACTTTTTTCTCCACTTCAGACATCCATTTCCATTTCTATGCTTAAAGCAGCCCATGCATCATGTTTTTTATTTCTATCTTTAAATTGCAAATCGGTGGGATCCCACAATACTTTTCTTTCCCTATACAATTCGATCAGGCGTGATGTATCATTTTTACTCCATTCCATTTTTTTTCGTCAATGTACAGGCCTATTGCACGCACAATAAATATGGTTGCCTTGTTCAAATGAGACTCGTAAGTAGCCAGAGGGGATGTTTTTAAACATGTATACCAGTGTGGAAAAACAGCCAAAATGTTATACAACAAGTTATTTAACTTCCTTTGATCTTTACCTACCGACACTGCATGGGAAACATATAACTTGTTTTATAACAATTATTTTGTTATAAAACATGGTGTTATATAACATTTTTCTTCACATTTTCATAACAAGTTATATAACTTTGTTGTATAACTTGTAATATAATTTTCATTCTTTTCATTTTGTAACATGTTTTATAACTTTGTAATATAAAATTTTATAACTTGTTTTGTTATACAGTGTGGACCCACCTATACTTTTGACGGACGAACGAATGAGATTATATCTATGGTTGGTCGTGCTTGTCAACTGTTACACGAATACAATCTCTGGAAATTGTTTTTTAGTTCAACTGTTTACAAATATTACATGCATTACGGCTTAAAAAACTCATTTAAATAATTGTCATGACTTAAAAGTTTTCTGAAGACTTGTTTATTCATTAAGTACGGGAACACGAGTATCTGTACAACATATACAATAAGCAACACAGAGATAAATCTCTGTGAGCGAAAAATTCGGTTGGAATCGCATCGAACTTCGCATATTGCGATGGTTAGTATATTGTATTTTGAAGTTATTGTAATTTTACGTAGGCATTCGCAGTAATTATAATTTCTGTTTAAGTTTTCTAAATTTTAATGCCATGTCTTTATGAATTTGTGCCATATCTTTCGTTTGAGAGAATTAATAATTAATTAGGGTTGATTTTTGCTTGTATTTGTATTTGTTTGTATTGTCTGTTATCACTGCTGAGATGCAGAGTTAAAACACAGTGGCTTTGTCCGTAATTTCGTGTTTGGGTGAGTTTATTTCAGGCACACGTCCATTGTTAGAAAACCAATTACAGTAAAACCAATTATAGTAACTTAGAGCTGAAGAAAACACGTCCAGAAATGGCGCGGTAAAAAAAAAGGCAATGGTGTCTCTGGCAGACGGCCGCCAATTACAAGGAAGAAACCGCTGGCATTCCAATTTGCAGTATAATTTGCGCTCAGATTTCTTTCAGCCCCTGCTTATAAAACATCAAAGCTTTCGAAAGTTAAGTCTTGTCGAAGTGATAGACTGTAGTTTCGCTCAGCATTGCAGCAGGCATCTTCAGAAGTAAGAGATGGCAGTATCCTGTATAACTGATCCGGCGTTTGCAGTTTTAATTTAATACGTTGGAAGATCCACGCCAAACAAAAATATAACAAAAAATTATGTGAGGTCATGTAAATAGTTTCTTATGTATTTTACTTATGCTTATTATAACTGTTGTCTCACAAGTGTTCATTATGATCAGGATATGACTTACTTCATTAAAACAGCTAGAATTATGTACCACAAGATGAATTATGCAGGCTCAACTTGAATGAGTGATATGGCACTTTTGCTATATGAATGTATACTTTATGATACCAGTAGTTACTTAAAATAAATTATTTATTTTATAGATTCAGAAAGCTAACTACTATGGTCAACAGTCGGCATGTTTAAATACATTTGGAAATTACCTGCACAACAACATGTTTCCCATCAATTGCTCCTATGCAGTGGGGAAAGTTCCATATGGTTTCAAATTCTTTAGATATCTGAATCCATTTTTCTGCTGTCAGACGAGGAAACACAGTCTGAACTAAGACCCTCCATTAAGCACAGCAGGTTTCCGGAACGATTTTACACACCGTGCATGCAGCAATGTGAAAAATATACGATATTCTTTTCATGTCATTTCCAGAAGCAAGATACCTAAACAATCAGAACATATTACATGTGTCTTAGTTTGTATTGTTTAGAAATAAATCTTAATATCACACCGGTTACCTCAACATTAATATTTTATTATGACTGAAAAAATGAATAAAAAAAACTAGGCTGAAAGATTGTAATTTAAATGCAGATAACTGTAAGACCATATTCATACACAAGCGGTATGATACAGGATTGGCATTCAATTACCTTAAAGTCACAGCCAGACGTTCTCCAGGTGATATGCTGTCCCTGCGAGAATATTTTTTAAGATGGGGAGAAACAGAATTCAGCAGCCCTTCAAATTTCTGTGGATCCATTCTCATAAAATTTATATACAAGCCCAAATCAGTTTCTCTGAGACGAGGAATAAGGGTGAACCACACTCCTTTCAGATTCCTTTCTTGAAAAATCTGGCGCACACACCACTTTCGTACTTTCTGCATCTCCTATATCTTTTTCTGTCTTGCCAATAGCAACATTAACAAAACCTCTCTCCTATTAATTCCAGCCATTCTTTGTGCTAAGGGACTCGGTGTAGCAAATAAAAAAAAATGCTCGCCAATTTCCCGCTTATTTTCAAACCTTTCAGTGTGAACAGGTTCACCAAAAATATTTTGCTTTAATGGGCATTTTCTCTAACATTGGGACATTACATTTTGGAGTTGTTGGCTGCACTGACTTGGATACATGTTTTGACGGACGGACTAAATGCCTTGTTGTAAATCGCTTGTCTAGATGCGTACGTGGTGTTGACGGATGAAAAAGTGACGGTCGGAGGCGACGGGATGTTGTAACTCTGGCTTTAGTGATTGCGAGTGAATTCAGGCATTGTAAATGATTTAAGTGTGTACTTGCAATGATATATTTTTGAGTTTATTTTATTTGTGCGTGCTATTATTTATGGGTGCACGAGTAGTGCTTTTTTAAGTTGAGTCGATTTGAGTCATGTAGTGCGAAAGAATTGAGTATTTTCGAGTCGAGTAGCCAACATATTTTATATATATGATAAGATGTACTTTATTTTTAACATGGTAAAATATATCAAATATAAAATAGTTTAACAACACACATAAAAATTTATGCATAAGTTATAGTTGAATTTCTGTTCATCTTTTACATAAGTCCTACAGATTCTTCACTAAATATATTTCTAATGTTTAAATTAAAAAAATCATTTATTTAAAATATACATATAAATAAACTAAGCAAGTGGAAAAAACTTCAACATTAAGATATTGCAAGCATTTATTACTATTGAAGATAGTTTTACTTTAGACTAGAATGTTCGCATTTAAATGAATTATTACTAGCCACCTTTTAACTTCACGTGTAAAGAATTAACATTTATAAGAATACATGTATGCTTATCTACAAGTTCTCGTGCAAGAACACCAACTCCTCTACGTGTTTCTCTGTTAGAGTTCTTGTAGCGGTAACTACATTCCCTGCTTGAGAGAAAACACGTTCGCTTGCAGCACTAGTTGCTAATTGTGTTAGATTAGTTCTCACAATGGGAACTAGGAAGGAGGATCATATTTGAAGTGAAAAACAAATATGTTTGCTAAAAGTCAACCCTTTTTTTTATTAATTAAAATTTGCAAAATCTTATTTTGATGTTCTTTGAAATTACAAAATTACAATTATTAGAATTAATAATTAATTATTTTAAAGGGGGCCCGGGCCATTTGAAGTCATTAATTACAATTTTATGATACATTTTATAAATAAGACTATGAAAATAACGATAATAAATTTAACATTAATTGTTCTGATTGGTGCTAGAGTTCATATTCAACAGGTTCCATAGTGGACTGTTCACTGGCGGAGCATAGTTAGGAGGTTCTGGGCTTCAATCTCCGAAGGATCGGTGTAAATTTGGCAGACAAAGTCTTGAAAGGAAACTTCACCCGAGTCTTGAAACGCTTCCTGAACCAAGTCTTGAACCCCACTGGAACCAAAAGGGAATCCAGTGGTCAAGAATAGTAAACTAATTAAGTTAGGGCAAAAGGATAACGGGGAGGCAACAATTGTCAAACAGGACGTTGACTTTTCCACTTACCGATCTGGGGTTGGAGTGAAGTGATGTCAATCCCCGAGGGGAGGCGGCGTGGGTGGTCGCGATGAACCATCGCGAGACATAATACGAAATTGCTACTTGGCTAAACTAAAGTCAAATAGCCAACCAGAAGAATCAAAAAAAAATAAACGTTAGGGAACCCCAAGTAAGCGGTTTTATTAAGCAATGAAGCCAAGTTCACTCAAGACGCTATTCTCAATTCGTACAACAGTCATGTTAGGAATAATGTCAATCCGCATGCAACGTGTGTTACAGCTCGCCAGGGTGGGGTCGAGAGAAAGCACTGGCTGCAAAAAGTTTGGGAAACTGTCGCAAGGTGTCACTACTGTCCAGGCGCGCTTCATAATTCCTCGTATCCGATCTTGCACGCTGCTCAAACTTCAACAGCTATGTTTGTACTTTAGGTCCGACTGCAATAAGCTAAAGACTAAAATAAAGTCAATCATTCAGCCGACAGTTTGTAGGCATTTAAATGACAAATGAAAACGCAAATGTTATTAAATTCGTAAATGAATATCACACAATTTTGTAGTAGCTCACTTATTAAAATTCAAATTGTAAATACGTTAAATAAATAATGATTACAGAAAAAATAATGGTCATATTCATATCTCCCGTGTCTGAAAATTTATCTGGGAAACTTTTAACACTGAATTCTTTATAGTTTTTTAGTAAAGCTTGAATGAAAAAAATTCCCGAAAATCAGCAATAACTTAATTAAAATAAGAAAATTTATAAACATTTTACACCAGAATGGTTTAAATGTTCTCTAGCAGCTGAATCATTAACAAATATATTGTTTTTTTTTTTTTAATACGATGCTGGTGCACCAATCCCCTTAAGCTATAAGAGAATTTAATTCCAGACTCATTTTATTGAAGATCACAAAAGTATGTAATGGAACATTCTATAATCATTTCATTCATTCAAACACTTATATTCTTTAAGGAGATATTATTAATATAATTTAAGGTTTCAATATTATGTTTTAAGTGCCTTGTGTGAGACAAAAGATTAGAAACAAACTTTTTAAGGGTGGTGACAGTACAAAATGAAAATAATTGTGCTGTATGTCATGTGGGAGCAGTATTTAACACATCTTGAAAAATTATTCGAACTTCAATTCGAATTTGCGAATATTTACAATATTCGCTTCGAATTCGATTCGAACTGAAAAAGTCCACTTCGCACAGGCTTAACCAGGACACTACCCTACATCAAGCTACACTGGTCACTCTGCTCACGTTTCTCCTCAGCGAAACGTCTACAACAATTCAGATACTTTTTCCGCATTTGCATCTTTCATTACCCAGCCACTACCCGAAGAACAAGGTAAAATACAAAAAAGCTGTACAAGTCAGGCTTAACCTACACATCGTTTAACAGAACTGGGTGAATTTTTTAACACTGCCAGTCAGGCATCATCACACAAAGCTCTTTATTAGAGGCGTGTTATCACAGATTATTGACAGTTATAAACATAAATATATTAAACTGTATTATGCTTAACAAAAATTTTCTTGTGATTAAGAGAAAATGTGAATTTACAGTATTATATCAGTAAAATGTTTTCTGTATTTTCTATGTTTGTGTATAGTGTAATGTTTTTACAGTGGGATATTGTTTCACATCACTGTCACAAAATGTTAGATCTCATCTACTAATTAGAAATACATAATACAGATCCCTATTTACTTGTAAGATATTACATAAATAGAGAGGGTGAAAAATACCATTTATTCTGGTCATTTATAGCATCGAAATATTTACTTGTAGCATTTTTATAGCATTTATTACCAATATTATAGAATTTTATAAGCACTAACTATTCTATGAAAAAAAGAAAACTGGACCTACAACTAAAACATTTATCATTTAACTTAATAAAAAAATCAATGTAATTGGCACACAAACACAACACAGAAGTGTTTTTATCCATTTGTTATGGAAAGGAACATAATTGGGACACAGCAACACAACCCATTATAAGTTTTTCCTTCAGTCAATTATGATAATAATTTGTATGTACATTGCAGCACAACTCCAAAAAATTTTTTCTTTGTGCTAAATTAAGAGTTGTCAATGGAATTGAAAGAAAGCATACAACAGGTCTCTACAGTCTGTTCACTCATCCTGTTTCTCCTATCTGTCACAATCAAGTTATATTTGCTGAAGAACCTTTCAACTTCGATGCTGCTTACTGGTGCCCATATGCTGGGAAGTGCTGCTTCTGAGAATTCAGGATACTTGATCTTCACAGCAAGTAGTAACTGAACTACGTCAACTTCACATCCTTCTCTCAGATTAGATGACAGCTGCTTGTAAAAGTAGCAGTAGCCCTCAGAAAAAGTGTCTGGATTCATGCCAGACATAAATGTGAGTCGTTTCTTATGTTGTTCAGCTTTTTGCGTGTCAACTTGTAGTCTTTGGCCGGCTGTAGCAGGATCGAAAAAAGCACCTAACCCTTGGTAAAACTGATTGGCTTCTGTGCCACCCATGTGGTTTTCCAATGTCTGAAGGCATCTTTGCATGCATGACTTGATCTGTACTTTAACTTCTTCCTTCTTAGTCATGTTTGAATACTCATTCAAAAGCTTGAGCGTACCTTGTGGGAAAGCACTATCAGCATAACGCTGCAAACTGTTTTGCAACGTAACCAACTCATCCCACAACTTGTGAGCATAAGGGTATGCTGAACCTTCCAAGTTAGTGATAAGAGCTTTCATTTTACTTTGAGCTTCTGGCTCCAGTGCTGATCCTCAAATATTTCAACAATATAGGCACTGCTACTGTTGCCAAACTCACCTTCTGAAAAGAAGCTCACAAGTTTTGTATATACTGAGCCAAGTATTCTACTGAAGTAAACCATGAATTCCACTTTGTTAGTACAGGTGCTGGAAACAAAGTTTCAGGAAATTCAGGATGGTGATGATCTAAATATGCAATATATGCATGCTTTATTTTTATTGAATGAAGAAAAGCCATTTTCATTTTTACAACCAGTGTATTAAGTTCCTGAAACTCTTTGAGGTAACAGTCACCAACCAGACTAATTTTATGTGCCCAGCACTGAAATTGAATAAGATTTTCACCAATATTCGTCCATAAACCAGCAAAACAAGTTCCCATGTATCTGGCTGAATCAGATACAAGACCCACTACATTGTCATAAGAAATGTTGTACTTATTTAGTGTCTCCAGTATAGCCTGACTGCATGTTGTGCCGTTTGCTTTATTTAAAAATGAGCAACTGGCCAAATACACTTCTTGCAATGCTTGCTTTATTTCCTCTTGTATTGCTTCACCAACCACAGGGACATAATTTTTTCTCAGTGTAGATGCTTGGGGCATGTCCCCAGAAACAGGAATTTACTTTTTGATGTATTCCCTTACAGCTGGATCATCGATTTTTCTAAGAGGGATATTAGCCTTGAGAAACATTTTCACAAGTCTCTTCAATAAATTCCTCTTTCTCAATTTTTGCTTTTTTTTGGTTATGCAGTGTGGTTGGTAATGTTGCCTGTCGTTTCCTGTCATCTTGCTCAGAAAATTGCTTGTGTCTGTCAATGTGACCCGATGTTTTTATATATTTTTCCGATGTATCCTTTTTCTCCCAGTTGATGCCAAGGTTGCACGGCTTGCACATCAAAATATTTGTATCGCTAACATAAAAATGACGGCCTTTATATTCCGATGCGCACGAATGTACGGAAACGGACTTGGTCAGCCCCATATTATCATAAACACGTAAAAACAATTACTGTATGGTAAAATGTGAGCACTTTATCAAAAATCCGCACAAACTACACTTTGTTGACAAACAGCGTAAAAACAAACGGTAAAAACAAAGCAAAGGTTTACTGCGCCGTATGTGTACTGTAGCAAATGGCGCTACGGAAATACATCGAGAATCGTAAATCGATTTATCGAACCACGTAGTACCGTTGCCTACGAGATCAAGATCTGTGGAGAGAGATCATTTCATACCGCCGCTGTGCGGTCATTGGTCCGTTGAGAGTGACGTAGCTCTGAGACCACTTCAACGTGACAATTTAAACACTTCATGCTGATAATGGGCTCTTCTCAATAGTCTTTGAAATGTTAACTAGGCTTTTTAAAGGTGCTCTTTGTTATTTTAATAAGCGTTTGTTTTTTAAATTCCTTCAAGAGATTGGTGTTGATTCATTTCTTTAGGTTTTAACTATGTAAACGAGCTTGTGAATGAAATATTTTATGCTTGAGAAAATTAAGCACATTAAAATTAAATGTGTTGATGTCACCGGTATTATCGAATAAAGTGTGTTTGAGCTCTTGCGTGATGGTTGTGTAGTAATAGAATGTACATAAGTATTTTTAAAGCAAGTACGCAGTAATTTTTATTTGTAATCAATAATTTCGAGGTTAAGGTAAGTTCAGTTGCCTATTTTTTTTACAAGAATCAATATTTTATTCACTGTTCATAACGAATTTATACTTTGCAATAGAAAATATGTGATACATTATATGTTAAGGCTGATTTGTTGTAAATGAATAAGAAGAATTAAAGAACAGTTGTCTTCTTGATTCGCTAGCCTATAACTTATTTGCATAGCAAATGATTTTGTCACCATTTCTGTTAGTACTTCAGCTAAGTTTAAGGTTCAGTTCAGTAATTATCTCGACTAGTCCCTCTTCCTTGAAAAAATACTTAAAAATCGGTACTACTTTTATTTTGTGCTACAAAATTCCCACTATTTAACCCAACTTGCGGAGATACGAAACTCCAAGAAGTTTAGGAGAAATCACTGTTTATACATTATGTGCAATACTTGTACATTGCTGCGGCCGCCACAATTTTTTCCTTTGCCGTGTGTGTGCGTGCTTGTGGCTTGTTATGGACAACAAATGGTCAATTTTGATAGGTTAGCTACATTTTATATACTTTAAAACATTAGATTAGATTAGAATTCTCTCTCTTGCTATCTACGCCCCTCGCTTGTCGCTAACTTAATATGTACTAGGGGGATTGTAGGTGTGTAAAACGTAATATATGCGACCCAAAATCAAAAATGTACAGAGGCAATTTTGTAAATCTATTAAATATTTTGTAGAAAAATAATTTATTTGGGGGCCCCCCTGGCCCGCGGACCCTTGGCGATTGCCGACTAGCCGACCTGGCCAGTCCGGGCCTGCCCTTAAGTGTTACAGTTTTCTTGAGGTGGTTATGTATTGGATAGTGCCTGCTTTGTTATCATAAGTAAGTTCATGTGACAAAAGGGAACCACACATAACGTAGAAAGTCACAACGTAGAACATGTATAACTAAGAAAACTCGTAACAATCCACGTAATGTAGAAACACACAACTTAGAACTGTCATAACTTAGAAACTCATAACGTAGAAACACACAACGCCGAACCACACAGCTTAGAAACGTCATAACGTAGAAAGTCATAACTTAGAATGATCACAACTTAGAAACACACAACTTAGAACTGTCATAACTTAGAAACACGTAACTTAGAAACACACAACGCCGAACCACACAACTTAGAAACGTCATAACGTAGAAAGTCATAACTTAGAACTATCACAACTTAGAAACACACAACTTAGAACTGTCATAACTTAGAAACACGTAACGTAGAAACACGCAACGCCGAACCACGCAACTTAGAACTGTCATAACTTAGAAACACGTAACGTAGAAACACACAACGCCGAACCACACAACTTAGAACTATCATAACTTAGAAACACGTAACTTAGAAACTCGTAACGCCGAACCACACAGCTTAGAAACTTCATAACGTAGAAAGTCATAACCTAGAACTATCACAACTTAGAAACACACAACTTAGAACTGTCATAACCTAGAAACACGTAACTTAGAAACACGTAACGCCGAACCACACAACTTAGAAATGTCGTAACGTAGAAAGTCATAACTTAGAACTATCACAACTTAGAAACACACAACTTAGAACTGTCATAACTTAGAAACACGTAACGTAGAAACACACAACACCGAATCATGTCACTTAGAATTTTGTATGAAAAGGCATAAATATTTTGAAAAGTCTGTAGTGAGAAATATTTTGTTTACACTGCCTGCATTCAGTGCTGCACTCTTTTGGCTACATAAACATTTTCTTTTAGTTCACATCTCAAAGTATAGGTAGTGCTGTCAGTTCTACATATCGCTGAATGGACATCAGGAAATGGTTTTCCAGCCACATTAGAACGATGTATTGAGTTTATTCAGGTTTTTAATGAATACGTTATATAAGTGTCCATAAAAATATTATTTTTTTGTTTGTATATTTATAATAAATAAAATGATTTAACATTGGACTAAATACACTTCTTTTAAAAAATATAAATTTAAAACGAGTTTTTAAAATATAATTTTTCCGTTACTGCTATTGCCGTCGCTGTTTACGGAACTCTGAGCCAAATAATAAAAATGTTATTGATTTAAAATTTTAATTTCTCATATAATGCTGTTGTTGCGTAATAAGGCTTTCTTCTCTTTAAACTAACAATAGTGTTGGGGAATATACCTACAATATGTATGTAAAATACACGTCAAAACTTTGAGTTGAATATAGTTTTTATAGAGAAAATAGAAATGTTAATGTTCAGAAAATGGGTTCATAGTTAATAAATCTCGTAAACATATTTGTTAAAAATTGTTGCACATTTTTGGGCTAGATCAGGAACAAAGAAATTAAATTTTCCCTTTACATAAAAGTACAAGTTAAGCTGCAATTTTCCATTTTATTTTCTGAATAATATTGCACAAGCATTGTTCATTGGGGATGCAGAAAAAGTTTAGCCAGACAGCCGGTTACAACGTGACAGCGAGTTCATTAGACAATTGCGCTGTGTTCTTTGGGGAAAAAATTTGGTAAAAAAATCAAGATTGATAAAATGAATTTGAACCAGAGTTAAGGTTAATTCTACTACGAGTAGAACTAACCTTAACAGAGTCCTACCAACTCTACCTCGTTAGAGGTCACACGTCACGCGTAAGTTAGTGCATTTCTGAATAATTCCCATTAGTTGAAGTGTGATAATAAAGAAATTGTATGAGTTGTTATGTTTAAATTTGTGCAGTATTTTTATATTTTTTGTCTTTTTAACTTTAATTAATTTGTGGTTTGCACAACATATTTCCATATTCTCAAACTACATTAAAAAACCAACAATTTTCGTTTAAAATATACCTACATATTTTTGGATGCGTTACTGGTTAGTAATTTACTACCTACTCTTTTTACAAATAGCTGATATAATTATGGAAGGCTGTTTTCCCGTTTACGTGTTTATTTTTAGCTTGGATTTGTAGAAATTTAGGCAAAATGGTGTTTTCTGCTCTTTCGCTACACAGAAGTTTTAACTGAGTTCAAATTTCAGCGTGACTCGTGCGGCCAAAAATGCGGCTCTCTGTTGGCTGTCCAGATATCCACTCTGTCAGTGTTACGTCTGAATCACACATTTAACTCTCTCTCTCTTTCTCTCTACCTCTCGTGGTATTTCTCTTCCATCACCTAAGATTGTAGTGTATTTTATCAACAGACTTTTAAGTTACCATTGCCATAGGAAAAATGTTGTAACTTACCTACTACGGACGTTTTGCTTTTTCTATTTACTTCATTCTAAAAGTAACCACTGTATGATGTGATTGGGACAACCATTTTAAGTAATAGTGCTTGCACCCAAACATTTATTCGACTTCAGATAATACTGAATGACTGATTCATTGCCAAAAGCAAGTTGGAGAGTGGAAGAAGGGGTTATTTGCCAATGAATTAACTAATAGTTTTCTTGAGAATACTCTGTATTGTCTGTGGCCTTAATTAGCAACGCATCATATTTATGTCGAGAGGGGTCCAAGATTTTAACACAACCTACGACGTACTTGAAATTGAAATTTATGTTTCGGAGTCCCTTATTATATTGTCATTTCATAATTTGATAGCAGTCTACATCCCGATACCAGCACAAAAAAGAATGTAAATAAGAGTGTAAAGAGCAGTTTTTAAATAAAGATAGTGGAAAATTAATTGGGCTATCCTTACGAACCCTTTATGTCCCACAGCGGGTCGTAACAGTATTAACTTATGACGGCCGCATTAAGGCGTCTTACGTAATGACGTAATGCCATCAAGATAAGGCATCATAAGGGATCGGTAGTTGCATTTCGCCGGGCGACGGTTCAACTATGAAGGCTTATTGTTATTACGGGCAAAATGAAATATGTATTCGAAGTACACTGGTAGTTAGTGGCGGCAAAGTCGCATGACCAAATCTGTAATGTATGAGGATGTGATATTTTTAACGCAAATATTATTTATTTACGGGTTTTCGTGCATGGAACTGGAAGAACAATGATTTTGTTTGGTTTTTAATGAAATACTAGTTTATTAAGTTATTTTAATCTCGTTTTAAAGTTTTATTAATATTTATAGTATGACATTAATTTAAACAAACTTTGAATTGATGTAATCTCAGAGAAACCAAAATAGCTTATATTTCATTGCCTTCATTTTATAGAAGTTATTTTCTGAAATTAAGAAAAATTTCTTTATATTCCAGACATTTTTTAAAAATATATATTTTTAATGGAAACTTTAAAAATATATTTTGCACATTTATATAGTAATGTTGAACATACAGAAACTGGGCAGTGCCCTACTTCGGTGCGATGAAATAGTGATTTCTTGCTTTGTTCGTTATTTCGCGATAGGCGATATCATTTAGGTTGAATTCACATGTTATTTCGAAAAGTAACTGGCCACGCTCGTGTCGCGCGTCGCGCTGAGGAAGTACTAGTGTGACGCTGGACAAGCAGCGCTGGGCGTGTCGCGAGTTGCTGCTCCACAGACGACGACTTGCTGCGGGTACATGCGGCCCACGACATGCTGTTGCTCTAGTGTTGCTCTAGTGACGTGACGTGACGTGGTATTTTCGCTATCGCGGGTTGTGGCCTGGCCTTGCGACTTACAGATACAGTCGCGACCGCTACATGAGACAAAATTAAATATTCCCCATCCCTTCTGTTAGTGTTCCGGACAAGGCGCACATAGCAGAACTCAATAAAAAGTGGTACTGCAAGAACAGAGGCCACGTGAATACGCTTACCAAATTAACATTCAAATATGACTGTTAAAATTTAATTTCGAAACAACCTTATTCACATCATAGGCCTACATCATTTTCCGTAAGATTACGAGAGTAGCTATAATTATTAACAGATAGCTATTTAAACGTATAGGGAAACGTAGCCATGCGTCTTGACAGAAAGGCTATATATAAATAATAGATCCTCTTTTTTATAACCAATCAGAAAAACTTTTTTATTTATAAAATGTGGTAATATGAAATTTAAGACAAAACTAATCTATGGATTTGCAACTACGGTGTTTAAAACACTCAAATAGCACTCGTAGCGGCTGGTCACAAAAATTAATCAAAGGGCGGGATTAAATAATTTTTTCCAAAATACATTTTTAATTTAGATTTTTATTTATTAAAACGCATAATATTTGAAGTTTTTCTAAAAAAAACCTTATGATGTAACTTACAAATCACCAGTTTGGCGTCAAAGAGTTAAGCATAAAACATTAGTGTTGAAATAGATTTATTACAATTATTGTATGATGCATTTAAACACAACCTAAATAAAAAAAATTGGTATAGTAAAAAACAAATTATTTAAATATTTATATATTCTACAGTTTAAAAAACAAGACAAAGTAACATATATAAGAAAATTTTTCTTTTTATATTTAAAAAAATTACAAAATAAATACACACATTAGCATAGAATATAATTATATTATAGAAGAAAATATTAATATTTAAACACAAATAAACAAAATATCAGTCAGTAATTAGCTATGAACACAAACAGAAACTACCCATTGAACCAAAACAACAAATTTTCACAAAAAAAAGATTTTTTTCATTTGATGGACTCTTTTAATAACCTTAACCACGAAATATGTTTGTATACCACACTATGCACACGATTGACTGCAAAAACCCAATATTATTCTTTATATACATTTTTAACACAAAACACTTCCATTTTGATAAAAATGTTGTAACTATTCTAAAAAGATTTTTCATCATAACAAAATATAACCATAGTAAAAAACACTGACATTTTTAAAGCAAAACCAAATTCGTTAATACATGCACAAATGCGATTACACGTGGGAATTGCGACATCAATGCTACCGATGCATGGACCAGGAACTCTTTTGCTAGTTCATGAAAACCGTAAATCTTAAATATATAACCGTTGCAAAAAAAAACTCCACAGAAATTATCTAAGTTATTTACTATTCCTAACTAAATTTCCTTTTCAGCAATGGTTTTTCTTTAAACAGAGGGAATAACAATTTAGTTCAAATAGGAATATGGAAAATAAGGTTTAAAACTAATGTAAAATTAAAGTTGCGCACAAAGCATATTCATGTTTAAAGGGCCAGGAACGGCTTCAGCCTGATTCATAACAGCCGGGAACTGAACTTGTACCTGATCAAGGAGCATAGCCCATAAATTCCCATCTTATGTTCCAGAAATTAGCCACTATAGTTTAAGTTACAGAGATGTTTATACGCTCATTTAAAGTGTATGTAATAAACTTACACATTTAATTAAAATATGGTGTTTGTTACGAATGTTAAACTAAGAATGTCGGGTTAACATATTTTTTGTTGCGGATGTTAACATATTCGTTTTTCGACACTAATGGTTTTAATAATCGCGATATATTTACTCAAATATTCATCATATATAACGCATTTTAAACGGCTTCTTAAAAATTGGTGTCTATAAGTACAAAATATTTCTGAAAATGTTTTTTAAGTAGGTTCTTTAATAATCAACTGATACATTCATACACACTTGTACGACAAATTTCATCATAGATGTTTGTATTTGAACAAAACTATTTGCCGAGGTCTCCCGATTAATAGAATCCACATTACAGGACAGACTATATTTGACGAACTTGAATTGAATGATTAAATTGTCACCATTTCGATTATGTAACAATTTTTGGTTTGCACGTTTATCATTAAGTAAACGTTACATGAATAAAATTTGCTGGATATTGAAAGTGAAATTACAGTTTTCTTCAAGTAAAATAATCAGCTATGAATGTGAATGACACGTATTTTGGTTAAAAAAAACAAGGGGGGGGGGAAATTGTTAGTTTGCAATAATAGTAGCGTATACACCCCATCGAGTGACAACTCTCCTGACCGAGACGGGATAGACACTTAGAATCATAAAACTGTGCTAACAGAAGCCCGGGAATGTAACGAGCCCGCGAACAACCCTGAAAATTTTTTAACTTTAAATTCGACTCGTTTGCAGCCCATTCAGCCATTTATATTAAATTAACTAAAAAAGTGTTAATAAACTGCATGTGAAAAGAAACGGAAAAAATTTTTTTTTAATAAAAAAATAAATTTTTGTGTTGGATTCCTTTCTCGTTTAACCTTTTTATGTTGCAAAATGATAAAAAAGTATTTTATTACAAAAATATACTGCATGTATCACTTTTAACCTAAAAGACTAAAGGATGTTTTTTAACGAAGTCGTTCTTCACACTTTAAACTTATAATATATTATTGTGGATGCTGGTCAAGGTGTCTCAGCGTCTCGCTGATTATAGGGGTATAATGGATTAAGCTTCGCACATTATTACCTGAGAAATAATATTATATATGTGTGTGTGTGTGACATTCCTACCACAGACGCTGTTTTTGCAACAGTTACCTCGATTAGTCATAAATCTTTGGGTTGTGGTTTTTTTAAATGTAAAATTTTCCAATATAACAACATTCGCCTAACAAAATAAAAGGCTAGTAAACATAATTACAAACCCAAGATTTTTCTATCAGAATTGTTTATTGATAATCCATTCATACTATATCTTTGATGTATGCTTACTTCAACTACTGGCTTCTTTTCAGCGCACCAGTGACTAATTTCGATTAGTCGAGATCGTTATGTTATGCCAGAATTCGGGTTTGCATTCATTCACTGCGTTCAGCTAGGGATAAAAAGAACAGTACCGTGTCAAGTGACGTTGGTAAATTGAAACATATTTGAACGTATTTGGAGTAACGTAACTTTGAATTCCGAAATAAATCTTGTCAAATGATGGGATTTTTCCATGGGCTTTTTATTTGTTGTTAATTTCTGGGTTTGGTTTCTTCGTCGGCAAAATGTAGAAGTCAATAAATAAATCAAATTTTAAGAAGAAGCTTATATTATCTTAAGGTGCCGTTTTCTGAAACTCATATAAACAAATACCTAAGTTTCTAATGATTCTAAAACTTGTAAGTTGTATAATGTTTAATAATCTCATAATTTAACACCATTGAAATTAATTATTTACCGTTGTATCAATCAAAAAACTGGCCTAAGACACACTTACGGCAGTTAAGAACTTTACAAGAAATATACTATGTTTGGGTAAGTGATGTACAGAATGGTGGTTAAATCTAAACGAAAAAAAAAAAATTTACGTTATTTACAGTTTCACACAATGTGGATTCGTAAAAAGTCGTGTATTTGAGTACGGCAGTAGGGGCACAGTGAATATTCTATATTCAATGCCCCCAGTTCGTCTTCTTCAGGTGGTAAAGTCATTCTCCTCCTAAGCTCAGCCACACACTCGTCACACAAGCCTTGATGGTGACAAGGGACAATGATGTTAGTTGGCTCGCCGATGTTGCAAATCATGCACAACCCTGGAAAAATATTGATGCATTAGTGTCAGTGTGTTGTTACTTTGCATGTTCTATTTCATGAAAATACATTCTAAAACAAATTAAATTGTTATAGTATACATATTGACGTTTGAAGGTATTTTTTAGCTTTTGAAAAGAGACAATTTAAATTTGCTCAATATGGCTGTTGGCCAAACCTCTTTTAAGGCGTTTTTATTACTGCGATATTAACATTAACTCCCAGAAAACACTGTTTTATTAGGCGGAGAAAGTTTATATGCATATATATAGCCTAGGCTAAATATTAGAGTAGTGACACAATTATATTATTCATTCCAATTCATTTCGCTTCATTAACACAACTTTTTTCTCAATAGCAATAAATTAAATGAGTATTATTTTAATTTAATATTGTACTTCCCTATAGCTAATTATTTCGAAATACGGTGTCTTATATTAAAATGAAGATGCATGATTTGCATAGTGGGTGCTGATAACTAATATTCATGATTATCGACTACTATTATGAGTTTTTGAAACTCGTTCGAGTATAAAATTATATTTAAATGTTAGTCTTAGAAAATTGTATGTACTATAAACTCTTTACACGTACATTCATAAACATATAGAAATTTTAAACATTGAAATATTATGTTATGAATAGAGACCCGGAAAATGCGCGGGTTCATTTCGTGTTATGCTAAAATTCCAATAGATATACCTTAGTGCTGCTTCTGTCATTGGTTCACTGTTAATCTGGAGGACTGAGGGTCAATTAGAGACCCTCACTCATAGAAGTGTCGATTAACAGGCCACCCAGTCGAGACGACTCACAAGTCAGCAGCCAACGAACAGTTGGCATTTGCCCGAGTGTGTAGAGGACATTGGATTCTATCCTGGAGGTCATTGAACCCGCGAATTTTCCGGGTCTCTAGTTATGAAATGTATATACGCCTATTTAACAATACATGCAAATATTAGCCCTGCTGGTTAAAAATTATTTCTGACTCAGCTGCACGCTCAGGTAGATTTTAAATGTCATACTTCGTTACACGGATCTTTATAGAATCTTGAAGAATATTCTAGGGAAATCTGGAGCATTCTGAAAACTTTGTGCTGCGCCGCTAGCGAAAACTCCTGTGAAAATAAAATACGCATTTACTTCCATAATTATGTATTAAAACAATTTATTATCATGTTGCACTTAAGGTTGCTGCTATCAAAAATATCTCAGAAAAAAGATAATGGTAATATTTAACAATATCTAAAACATTTTTTATGGCCTCAATATTGTTTCTTATAAGAGCCATGCATGTTTGGTTTTTACGATCTTAGTTAAGTCTCTCGTTATAGTAAGGGGTGGTTGTATAAAACCTGTTTCATATTATTTTTAGATGAATTTACGAAAGTTAATAAAACTTAACAGATGTGAAAATGGACCTAAAAAGTTATAAATTCTCCAGTCCATCAACCCCTATTTTTTCACCTATAGAGCTAATGTTTGGTGTTATAAAAAAAACTTTAGAAACTAAATTTTTATGGTATTATATTAAGAAGGAATAATTACTTAAAATGAAATCCAATTTCTTAAAAGTTTAGAAGTTATTGTTGCTTTCTTCCTCACTGGTCCGATTTTACCCATTAACGAAATGGACAGAGATTTATCACCTCTTTATTTTATGTATATATTCCTGGCATGGTATTGGATATGGAGACTATATAACGAATTTATTTGGAAAAATTTTTTTCGAAAGTCACACTATCGTCATGAATTCATGTAATCTTTCTTCAAACATCACCTCAAAATTTTAAATATACTGGAAAATAAAGAAAATAATTAATTGTCTAAGTAATATTAAATACTCGCAAAGAAATATCAACCGAGCGGGCAGTAAATTTATTTTGTACTAATGTTTTATTCTACTAGTTGAGTTCAATCTTATGAAATTGTTTATTTGCTAATATTTGGATGTTGGTGCGTCAATGGGTCATTTGAGATCTTAAAAGGTGCCTTCGTGCAACTTGCTGTTCATCTTACTCAGAGTGAGTAATTTCTTTTAATGACCATAACAAGCAGATACGTGTATTATAAACTGGTTTAGGTATTTAAATTTTTTTTTAAACTAAACAACTTCTGTATCCCATAAATTCTGCTCAAAAATTTAAATAAATTATAATAGCTTTGATAAGTTATACTCTACATCAAATTCTCTGCACACGTAAATAGAAACGTGTGGCAACATATCTGATTTAGAAGATTGAATTGTGTTAACCTAACTTCATACAGAGTTGTTATCATAAATCTGTAACATCACAATCTTAAGGGTAAATAATTACACATGTTTTACTTAGGTACACAATAAGCCAAGCTTAGGGGCATGCATATTTCGCGAAAAATTCAGAGACTAGTTGAAAGTTAAAACACTATAGCATTGCCTGTGTGTCGTGATTGGATGAGTTTATTTTGTTGATTGTTACAATACAATCAATGACAGTAATTCAGTGACGGAAGCAAACGCGTCTTGAGTGGCCCGGTCAAATAAAGCAACGTCTTCTCTTGCAGACGACCGCAAATCACAAGGAAGAAACAGCTTGCGCTGGTATACCTTCTTGCAGTCTAACAGGTGTTTAGATCTATTCGCGAAAAATGCCATCCCCTTAGCTCCATGCAAACACTTGTAAAAATAAATTTATTATGTCTGAACATGTTTTAGGTAGTAAGCAAGTTTTATACTCGACCAATATATCGTTGGTATCCACGGACGTTGCGAATTATCTCGCTGGCCAAATAATTGTTCCATCTAATCCCTTTAGGAAGCTTAATTTTTATTAACCGTATAAAAGATATCATTATTGTTGGTGCAGTTCATCATAGGGTGCGTTATAATACTCGATGAGGACCTCACTGACTTATAGCCTACTAACATGATTCACACTCATGCATTTTGTCATAGTTTAAGAATTTAGCAGTAATTAACACTGCAGTTTACTTACATAAAATCATACGTGACTGAATTGATATCATTGTATAGAAAATACAAATGTACTAACTTGTAGTTACTTCAGATAAAGGTTGTTCAACTCGTTCTGAAACTTCTTGATCCATTCCATTTTCTTGAAGAGACACCTTCATTGAGAACAAAGCAATACATTTTAAACATTAAATGATAGTGACCGCACTTTTCTCACAAGATATACCCTTTTAAAATCCATATAAACTCCCCCCTGTGCTTACACGTTGAGTGAAAGCAGTTAAATAAACGTCAAGATACGACAGACATGTATATTGAAAGATACTATGAAATATTTTTTACAATACAAAAAATTACAATAATTTCAATCGGAATAAATCAAGGTAGATTTAAAATTTTGTATCCGTTAATGCTATGGCCTATTAAATAAGAAGTATTTGGTGTTAACACTTTTTTTTTATTGAAATGGATGACGCTTCTTGTAAAGCCATTGTGGCGTACGCATGATCATTGCATATTTTATAAATTACAAGATCTTGTATTCCAAAACATAATGGCAATTTGTAAAGAAGTAATCTAGTTGTCCTTTATTCACTAGAGTCTGAGTAACCAATAAGACACGGTTAATTTACAAATAGAGCCTAATAGCTCAAAGCTCCCCACAATTCAGTATTTAATCCCGAAAAAACAAGTTTTTAATCTAAAGTAGTGATTGGTTTAAAATTAAGCTTCAATAAATAAATCATGTCACCTAATGCAAAAAATAAAATAATTATGGCTGATTTCGCAATGAGTGACAGTCAGTTTAGCGTTAAGTTGTGGATAAAATACATAAATAATGCTTGCTCGTTCCAGCTGTAGTTTTCTTTGTACTTCATTATAGCAACAATTTTTAATAAGCAGCAAGCAATTTATCAATTAATAGTTTTAAGTATGTCAACCATGGATTTATAAAGTTCACAAAATAAAATTACCTACGAGATTATAAAGTTGGTTTTTGGTAAATATGCAGCAATGCATTTATTTTATTATTTGGGTTTGTTAAAAAATATAAGACCAATTATTAAAAAAAATTAATCTAGTACGACTCTATGCGTAAGTTCTATTTTCAATCATTCAACTCCCTTTGATTTTATATCACCCATGGCATATTTTAATACGACGAGCATTAAGCAACAAGCAAACACAGGTAATTGAGTTGAAATAGATAGTACCATCATGAATTTCCCGTCATAATCTGTTAAATTGGATTAATTTGCTTCAAATCCTCCAACTTTTTATTGCATAAAACCCAATGATATAGCAACAAATAAATTAATACTGTTTGAATAACATCATAGAGATCAGTTAATAGTTATTAATTTCCAAAGAAAGGACATAATTTAAAAATAATGAAATATCGTCCCAGCCAGCGAATACAATTACATTTATTTCTAAGGTGATTGCAGAATAGTAAATTTATTAGCACGTTCATGTTTTAATTACTGTGTGGTAACATTTTCAAAAAATGATTTTTTTTAGTTATGTGCAATTACTTTTGTTTAATTTTTTCCAGGGTTATAAATTAAAAATTGTAAACCGTGCTTTCAATCAAAATAAGATTACCCTATACAGTGTTATACCAATAATAACAATACAGTAAAAAAATCAAATATGTATCAAAATACTGCCAATTCAAAAGTAAATTCAAATGGCGAAAAAAAATTAAAAGGGTAATTAAAGATGGATAGTAATGAAGGGTTACACTATATTTTTTAGCAATTTCAAAGCTGAATAGTTGTAATGTTCCCGATGTATATTGTATTACTGAGTGTAAAATGTGTTCTTAATTCTTCAAATTGCACACTTCCTTTGCTGAAGTAACCAACCAGTGATTCATTCTTTAACATGCAAAAATAATTTACCTTTTTGGGAAAAATATTTAATTACCTTTTTATTTGTTTATTGCACACGAAAATTGCTTGAAAGAGTTTCTAAACTGTTTATTGCATTAAATATTTCCTTTCCTGTGTGAATGTAATCTAAACAGATCTTGAAAATGGATTAATAAAACAATAGTTTTTAAATTTATAGCATTCTCTCAAAAATAGGTACTACCCAACAAGTTAATTTCTTGAAATTTAAGATGCACGGAATAAAGTTATATTTCACCAAAAATGGTTTTATTGTGATTTCCCAATAAAACATCTTTGATTTTCTATATATGTCATATACGGAATTTCTTTATTCACTTTCTAATATGCAAATAAGGAATTTCCTACAATTTTCTCATACAGAAAATGTCAACTTAGTAATTATTTTAAAATCGAACATTCAACAGCTTCTTCTGTCAAGCTGTCGAAATATTGCAGTTAGAACTCTATGAACTAAAGCGTCCCTATCGACAGCTGAGATTAATTTATTAAAGCTACTTTCCCACAAATCTGATTTTTTATAGTTAATTGACCCTGGTTTTATGCAAAATAATGATCCTAAAATAATTTTAATTATGTTCTTACTTCTCGTTCGGCAATGTTATTAGGACAAACAATATACAGGCCATGGAAACTGGGGAGAAAATTGGCCATATTCTATTATGAGATTACTTTGCATATTCTGCCTCAAGTATCTAATCTATTGAAACCATGGGATACCAAAATCTGATGGACATAACAGGAATTTATCCCGAGATCTTTAGAATTTTAATCGAATATGTTACATTTGTGCCACCTCGCTCTGTAAGCTGATTTGAGACCAGAAATAGGCCTTTACTTTCCAACTGTGATGACGTGTCATTTGTGTGGCTTAATCAGAAGTAAGTTACAGCTAAACTTCATAAAACAGTTATTAGACTTTGTTCAAGAGTAACGATCTAAATAATTGAAATGTTATTTGCGGTATGTAGGCATAATTTTTTTCACATGTTATTTAATCACACGTAGTTTTCTGTACGTGTTAATACAATTTTAAGAGAGAAAAATTTCAATAAAGATTTTGATATAATCTTGAATTTGTTTTTAAAAATAAACATAACGCCTTGTTATAGGTTGTGTTAGAATTATGTAGGCTACATAAGAATGTTGTTACGCTCAAATATTTAAAATAAATGATTTTACTACAACGCAGGGATGAGTTTTGTACTAACAGCTAAAATTTATCAGTCGAATTATAACTCATTCTGTGTTGGAGGTTAGTAAAGTCATTTAATATTTTATTTGTAATTGTTTCTTATACGCTATAAAAATATTTCAGTCCTATGATTCGCATGCTAACAAACAATTTTACACATCGCATCGGTAGAATTCAGTGGTTTCACTTTGATGTAACATTAAAAATAAGGATGACATTCATTATTAATTTTACATTTTTCATCCTTAAAATAATTATCCGCTCCTGAAACCCAACTTAGCAAAATTACGTGCTCGTGAGTTCACCCTTTTATTAACAGATTTTTATTTTAATTATCTGCTATGACCAGCCAATTTAATTGTGACATATCATGCTACTCGTAGTGCACTATCAAATCATCCACAGAGGACAATAGAAACATCTACCAGTATTGAATACAAAGCATTAAAATATACAGAAACAATTTAATATTATACTATTAGAAATCACTATTATGATTTCGTTAGTACTGTTTGACTGTATACCTCTAAAATTGATTCAAACGAACTTCCAGCTTCTTCATTCGTGTTTCTTGGTCTCTGATATGGAGGTTCACGATGCCGATATCTTCTTCCAATATTTGGTGTCCTCTCTTCCACCAAGCTGGATGTGCTTGTGGTCTGTAACAATGCAATAACCAAATAAATGTTTTGAATTTTTTAACACCAATTATAAAAAATAAATTTGAATATGATGCATACAAAACATGAAAACATGGGTATTTAAGGCAAGCAACAAACATTAATGCTGGTTTTTTTTATTATTTGTATACATAGAGTGTTTAATTAAAGAGAAATTGAGCAAAATACGAATTTCATACTGGTCTAGCTAAAAAAAAAAAAAAATTGGGTGTGAAACATAGAATACAAATGTATTTACTCAAGGCACTGCATCTAACTTCAGTTGAGGCTATCAAGGGCGCCGCCTACCGAGGCACACAAGGCACACATACGGTGTGCAGAGCTTCAGTAGAACAAACGCGATTTGAAAACTACTCAATATATCCGAGTGGTCTTTGTTTACGGAAAGCATATAAGAATGCGGTGAGGGCGGAAAAGTCGTTCTGTTTCTGTATTTCGTTTTTAAACTGTATTTTTAGGAGAGTGAAAACGGCTAAAATACGTGTTTCCAGAGTAGTTTTTTGTCATGAAACGCCCGTTAATATTGTTGAGACCACTTAACGGCCTTGCATTCCACTTCCACCTTTATCTACATTTAGTCGCCATTTAGTGTAATGGTCATCGCTTCGACACCGCGCTAGTAACACCAGCGAGAGTCACGCTTATCATCTCACCTCACCAACACATATACGCCCTGACGAGGCGGGCTCCTTAATTTCTGGCGTATTCTTGTTCTGTTTATACCCTGATTATACCCTCGCCTAACAGCGCAATGACACTCTGTCAGGAATTCTATCTTTATATATATATTTCTTGTGTGCGTGTGTATGTCACTGAACTCCTCCTAGACGGCTGGATCGATTTTGATGAAATTTTGTGTGTGAGTTCACGGGGATACGAGGATGGTTTAGATTCACAATTGGATATTTTATCTCGATTCTGAGTTAAGAAAAACTAAAAAAAAACACGCTTTAAAAGCAAAAATTGCAACGCATTATTAGAAGCCATTAAGTTTTGCTATTGTAAGGAACTAAGTAGAGAGTAAGAAAAAAATAAAGATCCTGACAGTTTATAGCGTCGCCATATTTGTTTCAATTTTCAATACCCTTTTTGTATATTACAATTTAAATTGCAGAAAAAAATCATGTTTCATAGCCACACAAATACAGTAAAACCCCTTATTTGCACTTTTCAAGGAACCCCAAGGAAAAAGTGTAAATTGCGGGAAAGTGTAAATTGTGGGAAAGCACTTTTATTGGCAGTTAATGCTAAATTTTAGCTTAAAAAAATGTATCAGTATTTACCTATTTTTAATTATTGTGTTTAAAGTACTAACAGGAATATTCAGTTCCTTGGCCAAAACCACTCGGGTACCCACATGCTTGTCAAACTTCTGAATAATTTTAATTTTATCTTCAATAGATAAAGTATTTCGTGGAACTTTATACCTATCCATCTTCAATCAAAATCTTGCCATAAATAATATTGTGAACGATAATAAAACACGTGCTAACCAAAACGGACGTTGACTAATGTAAACAATGAAAGCCATCATAGATATGTACTGTACATAATGCAACACTACTAAATATACGTACTGTGTATGAGCGCTTTCCGGTAGTATCGATAGCTCAGCGCTTCGGACTATGCTCTGCTACGAGAGTGCTCTATGACACCATAAATAAAACCGTTTGTGGTTCTGCTACGAAAGTTCTCTATGGCAGCAAAGATTAAAACGTTAGTAGAGGAGAGGCACCATAGAACTTGTCGATACATCAAAACGAAAGGTTACAGACAATAGGCGAACTACTTCAAACTTTTCACATCTATGACTAACGTGACGAGTATTTACATTTTTACCGTGTTTTGAAACGTACATTCCGGGTTTTTTGGTTACGTAGCGGTGTAATTTCAGGGAAAATGCAACACGAAAGTTAATGTACAATAAAACGGACCTACATAAAATGACGTTATTTGCGGGAAAACGTAAATAACGAGAACGTAAATACGAGGTTTTACTGTAGTGAGGATGGTTTAGATTCACAATTGGATATTTTATCTCGATTCTGAGTTATTAAAAACTAAAAAAAACACGCTTTAAAAGCAAAAATTGCAACACATTATTAGAAGCCATTAAGTTTTGCTATTGTAAGGAACTAAGTAGAGAGTAAAAAAAAAATAAAGATCCTGACAGTTTATAGCGTCGCCATATTTGTTTCAATTTTCAATACCCTTTTTGTATATTACAATTTAAATTGCAGAAAAAAATCATGTTTCATAGCCACACAAATAGTGAGGATGGTTTAGATTCACAATTGGATATTTTATCTCGATTCTGAGTTAATAAAAACTAAAAAAAAACACGCTTTAAAAGCAAAAATTGCAACGCATTATTAGAAGCCATTAAGTTTTGCTATTGTAAGGAACTAAGTAGAGAGTAAGAAAAAAATAATGATCCTGACAGTTTATAGTGTCGCCATATTTGTTTCAATTTTCAATACCCTTTTTGTATATTACAATTTAAATTGCAAAAAAAAAAATCATGTTTCATAGCCACACAAATAGTGAGTATATGTCATTTCTCTATGTCCACGAGGTCTCGCCCCGTCAATTTTCTCCTTGGAGCGAACCCGTCCGCTTAATTAAATAAACAGCTTTTATCGTTGAATGATTTCATGATTTATTTAATGAAAATATGCTCTCATAAAAAAATTAGTTAGATAGACATTCAATAGGTGTCTTTCTCTCACTCTCTCTCTCTCTGAAATGTATGTAGCTTGCTCGCGGGTCAGTAATGCAGACAATCTTTACATTCTAGCTCGAGACGGAAAAAACAGTAAATTTGGTTTACAAAGACATTTTATGAAGTGTCTTCCCGTCATTACATTTGAAAGTAGAAACATATTTACTCAAAATTTAGGTAGTAACATATTTTTATTTCAAAGACTGAAATCGAGGTGAGAAAAATTATCATTTGTGAACATAAGAAAACTACTACAACTGTATCAACTGTTATGTTATAATGTTTAAATTTCTAAATGGTGCAAGATAATACAAAATTCCATGCGGAAAAAGTCGTGGGCAGCAGATACGTATAGTTATAGGTGTGGGGCTATGCATGCTGATTTTTCATATACTGCATGGATGCGAACATGTAAGAATAATCTATCTATCTTACTATAATAAAACAGTACTTTTTCTGTCTGTCTGTTTGTACGCGATTTTGATGAAATTTTGTGTGTGAGTTCACGGGGATTCGAGGATGGTTTAGATTCACAATTGGATATTTTATCTCGATTCTGAGTTAAGAAAAACTAAAAATACACGCTTTAAAAGCAAAAAAAAAACTAAGCATTGTTGATAATTAGCCTCCATAGCAACGGGCTTTTGCATTGTTGTTGCCTTCTGCGTAACCATGGGAAAGGTTTTTGGTAACGGCAGTGGCGTGCCCAAGAGGAGGGGTATGTATAATGAGAAGATACAAAATGTCCAGCGTAGAAATACTTACCGCCATATCCATATCTCACAAAAAGTACATTTGGGCAGGACAATGTCTGTCGGGTCCGCTAGAAAGATATATAGAGAGATAGAGATATAAATAGAAAGTTAGAGAGAGTTATAGAGATATACATAGAGAGATAGAGAATTAGAGAGATAAAGAGAGATGCTTACTATACGTTTAAAAAATTACAAAAAAAAATTGATTGAGGCATTGCAACGCATGCCGGGCATTATCTAGTATGATTATATTTTGTTTAAGTGCACATTAAAATTTATGAAATGAAATAAATAAAAATAATTGGTATCTGAATGCCACAAGCTAAAATATTTATAATACTTTATATCAAAGCTCACAAGAATCAAGGATTCGTTTTCTTAATTAATGAATACCGCCATAGGTAGGACTCTATGGTATTAAGAAAGTGAATTAGAACAATTAAAATAAAATACATAACTACTGGCTCAGTGACGGCAACGTATGAAGTCTCCGGTGCGTCATACCTCGGCCGGTGATGACGTCAGACTAAGCTGGCAGAGGGCTCTCACCGAGGCGTCTTTGCGCCGAATAAGTAAACCGTTATGATTATCGAATTCATACCATGCGTTATTGATAAAAACACAGACACGTACATATATAAAGCACGTCCTCCAAAGCTTTCGTTACTGATTATAAAATAGGATTCATTAATAAGTAAAGTTTGAAATAATTCCTTCTTCGGTCAAGTTCTAATCCGCTCGTTTTTCCGGTTCCGGCTTTGTCAAGTGAAAACATTTCACTCAAATCACATTACAACAGGGGACTTCAAGTCAGTCTGCTGAAACCACATACACTTGATGAAAAGAAAAATATATATTTCATTTTAATTCCTACTAAATTGGAACTGGGAATATTGCACTGCACAAACGGGTGTCTTCCGGGGTCGTGGCGCACTGTTTGAACTCTCACATGCCCACGCACTGCGGCTCTACAAACGCGGGGGGGGGGGGGGGGGGGAACTGAGTCAGGACGGTCAGGGTCATTGGGGGAAAGCCCCGGTCAACGTCACATCTTTGTGAAGTGTGATACAAAGAATTTTGGTAATCGACTATGAACGTGAGAATTTTCAGAATTTAGTTGTAGTAGACAACTAGCAGACCACAACGTCATTAGAGACGACATAAACTTAAGATATAATAAACTATGAATTATTGGAATGTGTTAGCATGCCTGAAAATCTACCAATGAATGTAAAGCCATGATATTAATAACATGGCATTAAAGTTTGCTTAAATTATTTTAATATTTTTATAAACTAATGTTATTTAAAGTTATATAATGTTTGATTTAAATATTGCAAATATTTATACATGGAATTGCCGACTTCAAATTAACGCGCAAATAAAATTATGTTTCAATCAAACTGGTGAGAAATACTCCATTACAAAATATTATATATAGCCCTTTTTTTCTAAATTTATAGTTATTTCATGATTCATCACAAAAGAAATTAAGTTGCCATTGTGTTATTAAAAAAGTAAAAGACTCTATTTTAAATTATTTCAGTACATTTGGTAATACGGATGTAACAATTTTCCGCAGATTTTCCTTTATCTTGTTATACGGTTTACCAATAAAACATTTCACTTATAAAATGCGTAAAGCTTTGTTACTATATAAACTAGGGAATTATGTATTCTAATAATGAAGTTTTATCTTTGTTCTAAATATGTATTTAAATGTTTAATTAACTCACCTCATCTGTGATGGTAACCTCTCCATCAAACAGTATGTCAGGAAGATGTTCTGGTGGTGTGTCATCTTGGAATTCGTCTTCAGCTGTAACTTCATCGTCCATTACAGCTGCCACCAAAGATGTTCGTAGAAGTCGTTCTGCTAACGAACTCACAGTCCAGGATGCTCGTTGGAGGAATCTTTTAATAGAAATTGATTCTTCAGACAGCTCCCCCTGCATTTGCTGAATGTTTTCGTCCTGCCGCACATACGATCGACGCCGCGTTCTCTGGGCTGCCACCTGCCTCTCTACGTTTCGCCTTGTAGTATGGAACGAACTGTCTTGTTTTCTAAGAGCGGCTGAAAAAACATAGTTATTAACAAACGAGGAAAATATTATAACATTCTTAACATATTTACTATGAAAATAAATTTACTTACTGATGAAATGCCAAAATTCCGGTCTGGGCCCACCTACAGCTTTAAGCAACTTTCTGTAAAAAGACTCAACGGCATTGTTGGTCCTCCACTCGAGGCCATTTACAGACAAAACACTTGGCGTCACCACACCAATCCAAAAATCTCTTATGTATTGTGTGAGTCTTTGAAACGTAACCATCATGTTTTCCTGCAGCAAATATTCTTCCACTGTTTGTACTCCAGATATAATTTTGTCTGTGGGTAGTAACGGTAAGGCCATAAGCATCTTCAAAGCCGTTTCTCCAGTTTCAGAGCGGATTGTTCTCGCCATTCCCAGTTGTTGCGCGCGTCGAAAAATTGCCTTTGAACATACAGAATGTGTGTCCAACCATCTGGCTCTTAGGGTAGAAAGTCATTCAGTACAATATTACACATGCACACTTATAGCCTACACACATCAACACAAACATAAAAGCTTAAATTTCAGAGACAAAAAAAAATTAAATGTATCTTCAAAGTTTCCAAGCTAGAAAGCAGACCAATTTCAAGTGCTGTCAGTTTTAAATTTCATGTAAATAGATTTATGCTTCTTAAAACGATTACTGAAGCTGCAGGAGCTGCAATGTAATATTTTTATAACGGATATTTATGCCTGTTATTTAATTTTAAAAAGACTTCACTTTTACAGTAAAGGTATTGTAGAGAAAAATGCTTTGCATTTGCAATGACAGACTATACACAATTGATCCATAAAATAAAACTAAAATGAACCTCACCTTTTTTTCCAAGCAGCCATATGAAAGGACTGTGACAACAGCTTTAAACAATAGGACCTCCAATATATTTTGTTACTGGCTGAGTGGTCAAGAACTATTATTATATTTAGTCGTGAGTTGGAGTTAAATTTCAGATCCTATGTTACATAAATGTGACACCTCTGAAAACTTAAATCATTATTAATAATAATAATACTGCATTGGCCCTAACATTCTACTTCTTAGAATTGCATGCATAAAGTGTGGTGTATTGTATTGTAACCATGCCACCAAGTATTCGATCCCAATTTGCTTTAGCTATTAAGTGCTCTGCACCAGTTTTATCCTTGATTGCATAATCAATGCATTAATTGATTTATGACGATAAACAGCACAGCTATTAAAATTTAAAATAATTGAATGGTATTTTACCTGGGCGTAGTGAAACCAACATCCTTTCACTGATACATTTGGAAAAACACGTCGAAAGGCAGAGCGCAATGCGGGTTTGAAGTCGCTCATTAAAGTTGCTGGCTTAAATGTTGGCACTTCTTCGATTAAACCTCGTAAAACGGCTTCGTACGCTTCAGTTGTCCTTCTCGTCATAAGTGCGTAAGCTGCAGGGTATATCTGAAGTAATAAATCAAATTAGTAAACAAATACTCCCTTAATGATAACTCGTTTATAAAAACAAGATAAAAGTTGTTTCCCTACATATAAATTCTTTAGCAGGAAACCGGTTGTTTTAAATATTTTACATTGTTTCATGAATAACATTTATGATGCAGAAAATAGTTCCATATTTATTAAATATAGTTATACATATAATGTCAATGTAATGTCTGAGCATACGAATATCTATAAGTCGATTGATGTGACGAAAAGGCAATTCTCACGGTTTGCTTTTTATTTACAACTGTCGTTCCTTGTCAATTAATTTTGCCTAGATTAAATGAGGTTATATAAAGCCTGAATTTATTTGACTTTACCAAAAATTTTATTGGCATCGTCTCATGTGAAATTTTGTGTCGTTTGCGTCATTGATGTATTTATGGAAAAGTTTATTAAATGCACAGATATTCAGCTCACCTACACGAATGTTTAAAACTTGGACATTAATTTATTCCAGCTGTTACGTATATACTAAGATCATATTTTACTCTCAAAATACTGAAAATAAAACAAAATTTATATCCGTTATATTGGATTCCATGTTACCTTAGGCCTTTCATAATATTTGTAAAATATTAAAGTTTTACTAATTTTAGGAATACTGCTAATGATGGAAATATCGTGCTTCTGTTGGTATTTCTCTCTATTTCAGGATTCCCACACTCTTACATTAGTCAATTTCCCAGAGTTTCCCGTGTTTTTCTTGTCCTAACATTTTTTCCTGCGTCATCGAACTACTGTCTATCAAGATAACAGGAATATTAGTATAAAATTGTTACTAAGACAAAATTACATTAACATGCATAACATACAGAAATGACTAAATATTTTCCTATACAATTATCATTATCATTAAAATTACATAACCAAGTGTGCCACTTTAAAATAAGACGAATGCATTTATTTGATCAAACTGGGGACAATGCATCTTTATTTTGATCACGAGAAAATGAAATGCAACCAAGATTTTACTTAAAATTAAAAGACAATAGTTTGTCATTTACGTTTATTAATTGTTAATAAAATTAGATGAGATTAATTTAAATTACACACATATTTGATTACAATGCATACCAGTTTAGAGACATTATATTAAATAGAAAGAAGAACCGCTGATACTGTTTTGTAACTAAGATATAATAATTTGTTCTGCATTTCCAGGTTTAAAAACACATTTTCAATACCTTGTGTTTACCTGTTTAACAGATTTTCTCTGTCTGCGGTAATTTGCCTTTCTATGAAGTACAACTCACAAGTGCAGAATTGATGATTGAAATTTAGTACATGTAAAGGTTATTAAATTACTTTTAATTAATACAAAAATTAGGTAGGTGCATATTTACGCTGGAAAGTATACCTGATTTTGAAGTCCTCCATGCCTTTCAGTATCTACCACGTGCAGGGTAAATAGTTGTTCGCTTCTAGGATGAAGAGGCACAGACTTGAAAGTGCCATCAGCCTGAACATTAGAATTTTCTGTACCTAGCAAATCCTTGAAATGTGGTGAGACAAATAAAGCGGCCACCCCACCATCGGTGGAAACAATGGTTTTAAGAAAAAACCGTTCACCACTTAGAGACTTCCCCCAAATTTTCCACTGATCAAGCGTCATCATCTCGTCAAACTCTTGTAGTGATTGTGGTTGGGGTGGTACAATTCTTTTACGTGCACGCCTCATCAGCTCTTCTGCCGATGGGAATCCTACTACTTCTTTTGCCAGCGGAAATCTGATAAAATAACACATATAATAAAACAAAACACATAAGCTTTTCACTTATTATTCTGCATTGGTTCATTACTATACAACTATTTCACGCTGGTCAAATTTTTATTTCGGAAAATTACTTGCTATTAAACCCTTTACACAGTAAAAGTAAATAGCCACGCGTGATAAACGCCGATCACCATGGAACGCTATTGAAGCCATCGATTCTCAAGGGTCTATCACAGGTCCTTTCCATTTCGTGCCCTTCAACTACATCGCAAGCCTCTAATAACTTATACAAACCAACAACTTTATGCTTACAACTTCTCATTGTCGCCAGTACATACAGCATCGTACATGAAATTTAGAAACTGAATAGAAAATTTGAAGCAGTTAGAGTGTGCGATGTCATATAAAATCGTATTTGAATTCAATAAAAAGCAATTAATTTCAATAACTTCTTCATCTCTAAATAATAACAGCGTGTAATCATGGATAGGCCACTTCAGAAGATGCGAATATTGTATTCTTAAACTCTGTTAAAAGATGTAAGATTATGATGTATGGAAACATATCTCTGGAGGGCTTTTGTGACTGATGTTTGTAATGAAATCGTGTAATTCTGTTCACTATATAATTATTAATGAATTTATTGTCATGTGCGTGAAAGCTACACACTTGTGCAGTCACTATACATTAGATCGATTATTGTCACGTAGTCTAAATGACATAAACATCTGAAAAAAGGCTGCAAGGTTCAAAATATTTGCATTCGTTTTTCATATATTCTATAATTACGTTATTACTCAAATCTAACTATGGAAAACTGAATTGGTTACAACTAAATCCATACATGATAACTAAGCACACTAATTGCTATACCTACACCAAATACTTAGACAAGTTCTTCTCTAAATATTTATATCAGATATACATGTTTGAAGCTCAATTCGCAGTCGTGGGCCTCGATCAAAATCAAATCATGAACTTCAATTAACCATGTGTGTGACCAATGTTATGTCAAATTCATTAAATTCTCTGGTGCAAACTCGACTAGAATACTCAACCCAAACTGCCTGCGCAGTTATAAATTTCCACTTAACCAACGCAGAAGTGAAAAAACGTGTGTAAGAATTTGTGATTTTAAATATTACAAAAAAAATTAATTTTTTTTTGCAATATAGATGAGCTCATATGGTTTAAATTATTAAACTTAAATGTCATTAACTAGCCATTCATTATTAATTTAATAGTTTTTATTGTTCTTGCTTGTATGTAATTTTATGTTTCTTTGTTTAATTTTTGTATTGTGTATTTATCGGATTGTAATGGCAAAGAGAACGTGTACACGTCTTGAATGCGCTAAATGAAGCAAAAAAATTGAAAAAATTTAACCATTGCGCTACTTCATTCGGTTGTACCTACAATATTATGCCCATATTTTGTGCGTCTATAGTATAATGCACACGCAGGTATACAACTCGGCATTTAACACACAAGTAGGCCTACTTGACCACAACATTTTATATTATAGCGAGTAATTCCCCCAGAATTATGATAGTGACTGTAGTAATAAAATATGACTATGAGGGCGCGAAAGTTTCACGGATGCCAACTAAATAAAGAAACATTTATTGGGGATCGGTACTTGACATGTAGGCTGGCCGGAACGACAGGTCTGTCCCTCGGGTAGGGCAGCCGGCTCCACTGAGTGTCAGCCTCATCTCATTCTTGTAGACCCTGCCTCAGGGCGGGAAGCTAGCTACATGGCGATTTTCATTTCTTTACTTGACATGTAACCTTGATGAAGTTACTGATTTGTTTTTTATTTTGTCAAAACAAACTACGTATAGAAAGGTGTTGAGTTAAAGTGAACTCAGGGTAGTTTGCAAAACTCAGTGTACTGCATTTAATTTGTTAGCATGTGTGAACTGCGACACTTTTTATACCCAACTAATAAATCGGAAGAACGGTGAAAACTTACTCAGGGAGAGCCCTTTTTCCACGTGACGCCAAGCGCATTGTAGTTTTTTATTAACCTAATCTGTTCTTAATGTACCTATTTTTTTCGAAAGCCTCTCTCATCAGAAACACGGTTATTAACATGACCCTTGAGATTTTTAGAGTTATAACAAAAAATGAGAACGTTTAGAGAACTAAGAATGTTTTTTTTTGAGATAATTCAATTGGTTTCAAGGAATACTATGATAAGGTTCAAACGTTTTCGAAAATAATGATGTGTTTCAGCAAAAGCTCAAGAAAGTTTATTTTCCTGAGCAATTTCATGTTCCAACCAGCCACTAACATGAATAAATTTCAATATTTTCTGCATATATTGTGGAATTTAATTTCTGATAGTTTATAATGTATTATTTTTTGCGTGCTAGTCCAGCACCAAACTTAGACTTCTATGTCATTTCTTAACAGCCCTTTCTTCACACATCGCGTTTCGTAATATTATACGAGCTACATCTGCATGGCAGCTAATTTCCTGCGTGCTGACTGTTAGACGCCTGATATATACGTTAGTTTTGGGTTAATCGGTAGTTTGCATTTGCGATCAAGCGTAAAAAAATGTAATCTGTATATAGTGGAAAGACACGTGAATATCTGAGGTTTTAATTTTTTTTAATTTAGTAAATAAGTAATTTAAATTTAAGTCTTATAAGTACTACAATACGTTGCTCGACGTGTATCTGTTTCTTGATTCCATGAACAGTATTTAGTAGTTATCATGAACCATGTATTTTACAATAAAACAGTAAGAAAATTTGGGCATTTAAGTGTACATATAAATTAAAGTCTTATCATCCGAAACCGTGAATAAAATTTTTAATACTGGTAAAGTATCCTTGCCCTAAAATAACGACATAAATACGAAAAATATGGACTAAAACAAATCTAAAATCCCTACGATTATTATGAGATTATACTGACCAGATAAGCGACATATGTATGTAGCATGTAAAATTTTTGTTTTATTATTTATTTTCATAATACTGAAAATATTAAGCAATTTCCGCAGGTAAGATATCCGAAATTGGTGGATTTACACTACGGCTAATACCTAGTTACCAACGCAATTTCATTCCAATCACACACAATAATGTTTTTGTTATTTTCAATAATAAAAACTAATGTCTGTTTGTATGTTTGCCTGTTATTGGTTGTCCAGACGGAGAAAACGAATTCGGTACCATAAAGTAACTCTATAATCTCTATTGCCTATAACGCTATAACTGTTCTCTACCACTGCAGTCATACCCTTTGGAGATGAAAATATTTCTTGCGCCTATAAGTTGTCACCTTCACGAGAATCGTAATAAATGACACATTTAAAATTTTTACGAAAATTATTCCCGCATAAGCTCACAATTTCTTAGGCGTGACACACATAATAATATGCTATTGCCGATGCAACACTCTGAAATGCTTGTTTAAACACGTGGGTAATGGTTTTTTCAATGTGGAGGCCTATCGTTTATTTTTATAAAATTCTTATACATAATAAATATTTACTTAATGGTTTAATGAAACTTTAAAGCCAATGTTTATGTAAACACAAGCATGAACTAAAAGTATGTTCTTAACCGTGTTATGTATAGTTTTAATTTTATAGTTTGTATGTAGTCTATTTAATTAATTACTTATAAATATGTGTATATCATTTATCAATGAAAAAAATAATTTTCCCCTATAATCCTTCGAACATGAGGTTTTCAGGGTTGGGCATACCGAAATATCTCTTGACTTATTAATTATATACAAAAAATTAAGGAAAACATTTCAAAGGCTACAAAAAATGTGATTAATTTAAATGTATAGACTTTAGCACGATTACATACTCTTGCAAGGATTGACAGTAAAAATGTTCCTTAAGTCTCTTATAACTATTAAATTAATACGTAATGAAATTTTAACAAATTTTTTTTCAAGAAACGGTAGTTATATTATGACGTTATTTATTTAAAATAATAAGCAAAAATACTTAATTGTGTAAGAAAAAATTTAATTTTTAATAAACTACCCTCTTAGCACCCTAGAACATGTCACAAGAAAAGACCACCTACTTATTTCAATCAGACTCCCTTTTGTTTCCATACCGGCAATCAGATGTTTGTATTTGGGTCACGTGGGTTGCCTCTACGTGCGTACATATGTTTCTCTTCGAACAATATACGCCCTTATAATTCAATATGTAAACTAAATTTAAAGGTACTCGCAGTTCTTGTGGTAATAAAACTTTCTAATATTTTTTTCAAAGAAAATCAAATGAATTATGGCTTCGTTAGTTGACGCCAGGGTCATTAGATAAGATGAGATGACATTAAAGCATTGGCGGAGTGAATGAGAGAGGAAAATTGGAGCACCCTTAAAAAACCCAATAGCTCACGAAACTGATTTAACTCGGAAGAAGTTAAGTTTTATAATAAAGCAATAATATCATTTATATGATTGTTAATATATACTCAATTTTGAATTTTAATGATATTGACATCTGTAGGGTGTTACATTTGTTTACTGTTGCATTTATTCAGTAAAGTTGGAGCCACAATGCCACGACGGACAAGACACGACAGGCCCGACACGCTCAGTAGCCAATGAAACTCAAAATTCGCGCCCCGACGGCCCGCAAGTATTAGATTCATTTTCTAATTTCGTCGTGTCTTGCCGCATGACGGAAAGTAAAAATGTTCAAACAAAAGTAAAAATCACTAATATTTACCTGCTTGGTAAATCTTTACGCAGAAAATTGAAATTTAATTTTACGTGTAGGTACTTTTTCACAATTATTACAATTATTGTAGTGCGCCTTTATAAAGAAATATTGTTGTGTATGACCAATGTTATTATGCAAAATTTCTTCAAAATCGAATTGAATAAAGGATTATTTAAGCGAATAACTATTAATTGATAAAGTTCAGGCTAGAAAATAATAGGGTTTACACAGTTTCAGGCGCATCTATGCTGAATTTTATGGTCGCATGTGACTTCAAAATATTTTACGATTACCATATTAGAGTTTATCGTGCTAATGCTGTCGTAGTATTCTGACCCTATGATAGTAACTGTCGTGCTGGAACGCTGTAGGTTCGACGCTTAATCTGATTTTTCGTGTCGTGTTTGTCGTGGAATTGTGACTGCCGCTTTAAGCTCACGTGATACTCATAGACGAATATTGTGCACTATTCATTTACTGCTGAAATTACGTTTTATTATTTAGAAAAATGTTAATTTTAAATTTCTTCCGGTAGTTGAGAACCAAGTTGATTAATTTATCGTCTACCGATAACAAAGTTTTTGTGAATTTAATCTAAATAGATGAAATCGTGTTTGAGAGTACCAGTACATTAAAAAAATTATTTCTTTTTCATTGGTGAAAGATAAAGCCTCATTATATTATCGAGTGTTATTAACAAATTCAAACATTTTGAATATAAAACTAAGAATTTTATGTCTTCCTAAAAATGCAGTTCCTGCTTTCAGCAATAAAAACATAAACACAAAAAATTATTACTGGTTAAAAACCTCTGACAGTAATTTTCTATCTAACACTCTCTGGAAATAATACGATTCGGAAACATAGTTTATGCCTTAAATACTGAGTTCTATGCAAGTAACATAAGTTAATTTATAAAATTATTATCAAAAAACACGAATACAATAAAAGCACATATACAACATTCATTGTTTCAAATTGTGTTTTAGTCGTAGCAATAAACAACATTTAAGAACGTCTTGTTAACGCAATGCTTATAGTAGCCGATAGGCAAATAAGGCAGTAAAACTGGCGATGGAAATATTAAACTATGAATATTATCTGCAAAGCTAGAGATATTTGCTTGACAAAATAATAAAATACCTGTTAAATGCTCTTGCATGACTATGGCTTGTGGGAAAGTATTACATACCTTTTTCTCATTTGTAATTTAGAAGGTTTCAATTTACATGCTTTCAGTATTTAATTGTGACACATGCTCAATAATACTGCAATGTGCTAGAATAAAGTGATATCTTTACTGAATACAAATAACTTCAAATATCTCAAACGTAAAATACGTAACTATATAGTTTGAAATTATGATTTTTATGGAAATTATAATGATTCTTTAAGGTACATTATAATGGCTAACTGCTTGGAATTTTTTTACTTCATAAGTTTAATTTAAACATTAGCCCATAACACCCATGCGCTTTCGTTATATATGTTTACGTATCACTCCGACAATTCAGTGAGTTTCGTAGATGAAATAAGTACGATAAGTGAATGTATTGAAATACGGTAATGTGATGATATTAACAACAAAATCACAAATACAATTCAACTAAATATAGAAGGTTTCCTATCTAAAATTGATTAGTAGGTGCACTTTGAAACATTTTCCTTAAATACTATAATGGGCTCGAAGTAGGTAGGGCCTACATCGTGCTCATAGAATAAAGTAATTCCAACTGGAAGTTCTAGTTAAGATAAAGCGAGCTATTTTAAGTTAACATGAATAACATAAATACACAGTAAAATGGTTTCAATAAGAAGAAAAAGCATTATATCCTTTGCATACATAGTATGACTAGTAAATTGAGTAGCTATAAATGTTCAAACGTACAGGAATATGAACTAATCAGTCACTCTTTGTAAATATAGCAGCCAAATAAATTACACAATGAAATAGTACTCACCTAAAACATTCTTCATCATATGCTTCTCTGTAGCTAATGCGTGACGTCATCGATGCTCCACGTTCTCGAAGAGCCTGCTTTAACCGCAACACTTCTATTTCTTTTAAATCTGGATCGTGATTATGTGTATTGACGTTAGAGATGATTTCAAAACCATTCCACACAATTCGCGATTTACACCCTTTATCTTTGCAGCGCAAATACGAAATGTCCCTAACATTTTTATCTTTGACGTATTCGTAGTTCTCGTGGACGTATGTCACACAACCTGCCCGGTGACCTGTCAGTGTTTCCATTTTGTCTCGACAATGGTTTTCCAGGGCCTTATATACACCGCTTGTCTGCTCGGAAAATCCCTCTCCCCCACCCTTCGGGGATTAGGCTTGTTCAGCTACCTGAACTGGCAGAGAATGACCATGTACACGAATGAAATCTTCTCGAGTGGAATTTCAGGAGCCGAGCTTTCAACTCTTACTTGTATATTTTATTTTTTCCAATATGTTTGCTCCGGCAGAAAATAAACATACATATGCTGGATACTCAATTCTCATGTACTTGGCAAAATACTCCTATTTGTATAATAAAATTATTACCCAGTTACATTTAATTTTTCATTTAAATTAAAAATCATTCAGTTGCTGTTTTTACAAGAGAATCCCCCAGACATATGTATATTTCTGATATTTTTTTAGTATAGGCTACCTTAATGATTTCATTATTTTTAGCCGACTATTGCTTCTTAGTAATTTTTACAGTGTTCAGCGAGACAAAAATTTTTTGTTTGTTGAGTAAAGGAAGGGAGGTAGAAATAGCTCAATTGAAGATAATTTTTCTATCCAAGTTTATTCTGTAGTGCATATTAGCAGCAATAGTAAATAATGATTACACATCTTTAGAAGTTTTCAAACTTAAACCTATCGGAACGTCACAGACCTAAGCCTAAAAACATTTTCAACGGAAAAACTAGAGCATGGAACTTAATAAATATTAAATAATCTTTCACTTCATATTTCTTAAACTTTCATGTCATGTCATCAACTGGAAATATGAGAATGTGTGTTCTCGCTAGTCTTATCTTAATGTTCTAATTATGCTTTATGGGAAAGTATTTAATTATTAGAATATTTTTATGTTTTCTTCTGTATCTACTTATGTTTCGAAATAAAATATTCTCTGGACCACCAGAAAAAATGTAGTAATAATTATAACTATCGATAATTGAAGTGTTATTTGCTAGACGCATGCAAACTCAATATAGTAGACACTAAAGATTGTCTGCTTTTTACACTATGAAAAAAATAAGCATTGAAATTGAGAAAAAATATATTTGATAATATCCAAGAAGTGAAAATCAACTAATCTCGCGGTTATGAAGTCTATAAATTAATAAAACTATTTATAAGGCCTCACTTTCTAAGATAAGTTGCTACTTAGCTGGGATTATTTTTAAATTAGTCGATCATAAAATGGTTAAAGAGAAGTTAATCAAAATAACTTCAAAATTATTTATCTCTCGAGTGTTTTTGCATTAGGTTCGGCTTAACTAAGTATTTATATAATCAGTACATCCACATACTGCATTTTTTGGTGAGCTGTAACATGCTAGTGCCGCCTACGAAGCACTCTACCGCAGTCGGTAGTCATATTTTATATTTTTTCGGCATTGGCTACTTGTATCGTACAAATAACTTAATGTCGGTCCTGATCAGTAAAAAAATTTTTTTTATAAAGCCTCAACGCATGGTTAGCATAACCGAAAGACCAGATTTAAAAAAAAAAAATATGTTTTCAAAACCATTACATATAATATAAGTAACAGTAACTACCATTACACATACTATAATAAGTAAATATGGAAAATAAGGAAAACGGGTCATGTTTTTTTTAGTGACTGTTAAAAAACCATTCCCCATTGATTATTAAAAGTTACAGATGTTCGATTTGTGAACCTTTCATAATGAAACAATTATGTAATCTGTGATCGAGTTTGTTCCACCTATTTTGTAATGTTCTACTGGTAACTGTTCGTAATGTTGCATTAATGCGTTCTTTAAGTTCATTGTGGTTTCTCAGCAATGTGATTCATGAACTAGAGCTTGATACAACTAAACAAAATTACAATGAATAACAAGAAGTGATTTTTAGAACAGTAGATGTCAAGAAAAATATAATAATAATATGGCAGCCGGAGAATGTCGTGTGCCTCACAGAGGCAATGGCATACTTCAGTTCACAATGTCGAATCCAAAGCCCAATGGGTGGGTCCTCATCATTTTGAATCACAGTATTGATACGATCCTCACTCAGTTGGAAATACCTAACCACAATTGCATCATTTTCACCTAATTGCGACGTTTTGTTGTTTTTTTAGCTGGGAAAAATATTGGTACATACTATTTTCTTAGTGGCAATGCAAATAAACTCATGATCCCTGAATATCTTTCTTACTTCACAGTTTTATAGCGAACTATATTACCCTACATAGTACATAGTATTCTCGTCCTTATGAATAAAAAGTTGTTTCATCGGAGAATATCAGTTTATTTGCGAAATCATAACATTTCAATTCATCTTGCGTGCTATCGCAAAATTCAAATAGACTTTTTTTTCTTTTCGGTGTTACAACATTCAGTAATTATAAGTGACACGAGTCAAATTTATCTACCATACAGTTTTCTCAGAAATTCCTAGCTCGCAAGTTCCAGCTACAAACGACGTTTGTGAACCTTATTCATCGTTTTTTCCGCGACATTTGGCCAGCCACCAATAGTAAGGTTGCACAAGCAACTTTTACCTTATATCGATTATACTACCTCAAAATGTTCTTGAGCTTTGGCACTTTTTTTCAGTGGCGATATCTGTGGCCGCCTGCGAACAGTGGGCGTTGATCCGAAAATGAAAAATTAATTTGATTTAAGTTTCAATTATTTTCGCTACCTTCATTTTTATTATTTCTTAAATCATCTAGGTCTTGCTTGAAAGTTACATAGTTTTTAATCCGAATTATATAAAGGTGTCAAATGTTGGTACAGCCAAAAATTGCATGTGTAGGAGTTGGTAACAAGTGAGGCTAGGGCTTAGTTCATGAGAAACTTTGAGACTTTTACATTTGTATTTTAATTTAATTATTTATACAAAACAGAGCCACGATGGCCGTGAAACTTAATCTCTTTGTGCCGCAATCTGTGAGAACTCGGGCATCAGGCACAACGGAGAACAGTCATGGAGGCTCCAGAAAGAGCTGTTGTATTTTCACGCATGACTAAAACCACTGGCAACACCACACAAATTTGGTGGGATACCTAATAATTTTTTTGGCGAAATCTGGAAACTGTAGCAGACGTACCATTGGTGATTATCGACAGTACCCATATTTCTAAATGCATCCTACTAAGAAATAACAAAAGAAACCCTTGCACACTCCCAATGGCGTCACCAAGGAGGGGGGGGGGGAAGTGGTTTGCAGGGAAAGTCTGATGAATCGACAAACTAAAGATGAATACTTAAACAAACAATCACACAGAAAACCAAGCCAAAATCAGCAAATGTTGAATGCACTGACAGCACAACGAATTATATGCAAGGAATTGGAACAAAATACTGCCAGGCTTGATTTTCTTTGTGTGTGTTTGAGTATTCATCTTATATTTGTCGGATCTCCAGGTTTTCTCTAAGATTTAATGTTTTCTATATACGTATGACACAGCAGCTAACCTAACAACTAGCTAAAAAAGTAAATAACTGATCAGCCATTGGAATACCATAACACACTTTAGGAAATGTCTGCAAACATGTCAGGAAGTAAGTAAAGCTAGTACGTTCTTGTATCCCCATTATATCTTTCTTTATAAATAAACTGAATACTTTAAAATCAATCATAAGTTAAGCTAAAAAAAACTGTTTGGCACAGCCTAAAGGTGAAGGTAAGGTTAGAAATAATTATTTCTTCCGAAAACGTTCTGGAAAATAATAAAGGAAATGTGATTTTATGTATCCTTCAAAGAGGTTTAAAACAATTTGTTTGGATTTGTTAGGGTGTCTACATCGACAGTTATGAATTTTTTTTTGTTCTTCAGCCTTACTTTTTACCATTGGAGTAATGGTAGGTGATATAAAAAATTGAATTTAAAAAATTTGTAAAAAGATTTCAGGTTGAAACAAGTACGAAAGGATTCAATAGTGTACATAGTCAGTAGATCAAGAATTGGTTTAAAGTAACACTCTTGTTTTTCAACCTCTTGCAGCAATAGTTCGTCTTATTAAAAACTGTTTCTGGCAAAAGTTTTCTATAACAGTTATAAGATTTATATAAATTTTGAACGGGTTTTATAGCGTGCCTACCGAGACAGTTATGAATTTTTTTATTCCTCAACCCTTGTTTTTTTACCCCTATACAGTAATGTTTGGTTTAATCAAAAATTTATTTAGACAACATTTTTAGGGATTCCTCCTGCAAGTCCTATTGGTTAAAACGGCCGCGATATTAATCGTGTAATGTAAATTATTGCAATTTTTCTGTTTTTCAAAGATACTTCCCCATTTTAAGACAAATTGTCGTACATTGCCCATTACAGAACTCAACCAAGAATTTCCATTATTATATTTTATGTATCAGTATGTATGATGTTTGTGATATTGTGCAAAATTATGGCAGTTATCGTGTCCATAACAGTGTGATATATCTGTATACTAACTCTTCACCCGCTCGCTTCGTTGGATATAAGCTTGAGTTTAGAGGAAGATACATTAAAAATATCACATTTCTGTTAAATAAGCAGTACCCCGCTCATCGCCTCATGGTGATAGGTTGACGAGTATATAAGTTGATAGGTCGCAGCGCCATCTGGAGTATCCGTGCTTCGCTGCTGATGTTTACAGGCAGAACACTCTTGCACTTCTCATTATACATGCCCCTCCTCATGGGTGCGCCACTGCCTTGACAATAGTAATGGATACAATGCAAAAGCCTGTTGCCATGGAGACAATAGATATGAAAAAGAGGAATTGGCTTGTTGGTCATAAAGAAATATCACTCTACCAGATGAATTTTTCTTACTTCAATTACAGTTTTTGTGATTTATTACTAAAAAACAAGTCTTTATCGGAATAAAAAAATAGCCCATAGCACTGAGGGATAATGTAGATTCCTAATATTGAAAGAATTGTCAGAATCGGATCAGTAGTTTCAAACAAACAAATTAAATTGATCTTACTATATTAATATACGTGAAGGAAAATTTTTTTACAGCTTTTTAAACAGTATGTGAGCACTGAGAATTGAGAAATTTCGCATAGTTAAAGTTCACAAGAAGGAGTAAAGACAGATAACATTCATTTATAATATGCATTATAAATGTATTTGATTAAATAACACAAATACATGTATTCGCATTGTGACTGCTTTATTCATATGAATGGAAAACGGATTTTTTTTCACGTAGTAGAAATAACCCAGTTTATCTGTGGAATATAAAAAAATATTTTCATTGTTTATATTGCTTGTCAGTCGCGCTGTTGTTTACTTTGTAACAGTTTGCCTTATATATTTTTGAAATACAGATATTTTTAATATTCATCTTTTGTAAAAAAACAATAATGTGTAGCATCAAAGTAAATTTGATTCTCGCCTATTCATTATTTCATTAAATATTAAATACAGCTTGCTCACTATAATCTATCTCTTTTGCGCAACAACAATGCGTATTGAGTCCAGCCTATTTAAGTTGAGAAATTTAGGAAGTACATTATATTAAGTGGTTTCAATAATTTTAATGACCTTTATACATACATTTTCTTATTAATTCAGTTATTCGAACCTAATTCCATTATGACTCGAAATAGGACATTGAACATTTAGTATATTAAACCCTGTTTAATATTGGGTTCACTCATTCAATTACAGTTTTTTCCTTAGGTATTCGCCCCTACAACCACTATACCTCGGCATATAACATTGATGGGTCGGAGCGAATCATAAATAAGAAGGGATATATATTCGCTTAATAGGTCAAATGCTACCTTATAATGCAAATGATGAAATTATTTCGAGAGGTACATTTAAATGCACACTGAATGTCTTTCAAAATTTTTTTATGCTTCTGATTGTGGATTTATTTCATGTTGACATAAGGGAACAAAAATTTTACCTCTCTTGACTCGAAATAAATATTTAAATCATTGTATGATAGACTTAATTGAAATAAAACCTCTATAAATGGGCAGAAAAAAATATTTTGAAAACATTTGTAAACACAATTCATCATTTTCTGCAGTAGCTCAGGAAACAGTTAAGAATTGAGGTTAACATTTCGAAATACATTTTTTTTTTATCACATGTCAGGTCCGCTGACACTTCTATTAAATATAGATAACGCAAAGAGTTTAATCAAACATGCAGTGACAATATAATGTAGTGGATAGTTTATATGTATGTGAGAATAGAAGGTAGAAGGTTATATTTCATTCAACAATATCAAACAAGTCTTAGATCTGAAGTTTAATACAATTTAACAGATTATTTAGAATCACACCCTAATGCCAGTTATGTTGGCCGTTAAGTAATTGTATATTTGTGCTTTATAAATTAGTGAAATAGAACAGCTTTCTCCATAAACAACTATTATTAAAAGTGCCTGAGATGAAATAAACTAAGTATTTCCTGATTATTTCAATTTACATTTTATCTTCAGTGTTTTCTTTTAAGTAATTTTTAAAATGGTAGTATCGAATAGGTACGTTTTCCGACAGTCTATATGTGTAAATGCATTAAGGATTGTTTTAATGAAACAATAAAAAACAGTTTTCTAGGACTTAGCTCAGACTTGTTGATTGATCAGGCTATATCGCTACAGAGTAATCTGCAACTGTAATGTAGTTAATTATAGCAGTTGCAAGCCTCATAACCAAATGGTAGAATCGAGCATGGAGCCGCCGGCCGGATGAGAGTTCCAGGCTGCAGAATGCCGCCTCACTTCCTGCGTTAAGATAATGAAAAATAAGTTTTTGGTTGTGGTATAAATTAAAGGGAGTCAAATGACTTTAAAGAGAGTTTGAGTCGAATGATTAGGTATTTTTGCAGCGGGGACCCGAACCCACATTATGTCGAGGACAATGCGGTAGATAACAAAAGAATGAGATTCAGTAACACGGGTTCAAGTCCCTTTGGAAGCAATCGGTTGTGCTGCCTGGTTGGCTCTCTGTTCGTCAACTTCGTAGTTTAGTTGCAAAATTGAGTTTATATTTGTTTCATAGCTTATGTTGATGTTTTATTTAGGTAAATGAGTAAACACCATGAGGGTTAAAATGAATTATTGTGATTATCATTACAACATACTGGGTAGCCAAAAAAAATGTTGTGGAACCTTAGCCAGGGATAAACTTGACTTTTTACTTAACAATCCGCAACGTTACTGGCATGACGCCAAAGATATACGGCGGCAAACGTTCCATATGTTATAAACCATAAGGAACGTGTCATACGTAGGAATTAAAGTTAACAGAAATGTCACGGCCAGGTTAATCATAATGCCTTATTAGTTTCTCTGCAAACGGGCACAGACGATTCTGACACTACCAATCCCACAGTATAAAATCAAAGACATTTAGTTTTTTACCGAGCAATATTAGAATCAAGATTACTTATTGATTTCCTTGGCCTCAGGATCTGGGTACTTTATTAAATTTATAGGTTTTGATAAAATATTGTGTTATTCGTACTTTCATGACCTAAAAAAACCTTTAAAAAAATTTAAGTATTATTAAACGATGTTATTAGATAATTACTAAAGTTTTTGTTCGTCGATAATCTTGGACTACATCAGGCTAATTTTGCGTCATAAAGTCAAGATAAACATATGCATAATTTCCCAGCTCTTACAATACACATGCTATGGCTTTTTTGAGTGGTAGATATAAAAACCCCAAAAATGTATGTACAATTTTTTAACAAATAAAATCTTTTAAGAATTAACTGTTACATTCAAACACATGGGCATCTATATAAACCCTTCTGTTTGAACACAAACGTTTGCCGAGGATCGCCCGCTTACTTCACATTTGAGACGTAACACATTATTTAATCATAATGCATCCTACTATATATCTGGTGGTAACCCCCTGGGAAATCCACATTCATAATTTGGAAGGGGTGGGGTGGGGTGGGGTGGGGGTTTCCGCCCTCTTTCCAACCAAAAACAACTTTTATTTTTGGGTGGTTTTACGACCCACCTTGATCTTTTCATTCTCAGAAACTCGACGAATAGCTTTCAGCGGGGAGTTTTGGGCGCAAGGAGCTTTGCATTCTTAGGAATTTTGGGATCCCCCTCCCTAACGAAGCAGGTCAAAAACATAGCGAGAATGAGTAGAAAGGTTGAAGGACCGGAAGGGAGAGGGCTGGGAGGTGAGGCGTCGACTTGTCACAGCAGTGTAGTAGCAATAACGAGGTGTGTCGCATCTGCTGGGGTTTCTGTCTTCTGTGAAATGCTGCATCCGGCTCAACCTCTTACACAAGACATCGAGCATGCGATAATCCGGTCTGACTGGCACCTACCTCACTGCTGTCCAAAACATCGTCTAACGTTAGCTTGTAGAAAATGCCTATTTAGTTTAACGCCTTTATAGGTGTCAAAGTTAGGTGTTGCGTATTCTTTTACTTTGTAACATATATAAATTAACTAATATTGCATAATCAATTAGAAACTAAACACTTTAACATAACAAAGATAAAGTTTATGATGGTATAGATAGCATTAAAATGTACACAGTATATTACCATGTAATATTTAAAAATAAAATGTGAGTGAGTCTTTCAGCAATGTGTAAAAAACTTACCTCGGTAACGACCATATTCATGTGTTCTCATGTTGAAAATACAAATATTGGACACTGAATTTAATGTAGAGTTTTTAAAAATTAAATATTAGCCCAAAACATTTAAAACAAACACATTATAACCCTAAATCAATGATTTAAATACATTTTTTTGCCTAAAGGACAGAAGCCTGTCTGGTGGGTAATACTTCCTACAAAAAACCCTTAACCTTATTGATTTGATTAAATATTAGAGATTTAACAGTAAATATTTCAACACAAAATTCTTTCATTCAACATGGCGTCGAATATATACAAGCTAACAATTATTGGCGAATTTACAGTATGATTCTCACTGCGTTATCACTAAATTTCAATGCGAACTAAAAATTGTAATACCAGGATTTTATAATATTTATTAAGTTGTCATATTTTATTTCATTACTTTTAATTATATCATAAAATATTAACGGATAGTTGGAATATTTTTAAAGTTTTAATATTTTGCTCGTTGGATGCTCACGAAAGCAGTAACTATATATGATGTAGGCTATAATGTGGGTCCGCCGTCTTTTCGAGTTTTTTAAATTATTATTTAGTTTATAGCTTTTAGTTCAGCTAGATACAAAAGAGTGGTTTTAAACTTGTATTTATGTATCTTTAAACACGATAATTTCATAGTAAGGAAGAAGCGGCTTTTAATACATCATATGTGAAAACAGGTCATCATGTAGTTCTATGATTCATTTCGTAATCTCAACATTTAATACAGTGCATCACCATTAGGCCTACATTGGAGTCTTCCTGTCAACTTTAAACAATCAAGTTCTTCAATACGAATACCATCCAGAGACCTTACGCGACTAAGTTCTACATGTGTCTTAGGTACATATTAAGCAAAAAGAATACATAAACAATTTACCTTGTGTGCAGTACAAAAAAAATTACCTAATTATAAATTTAATATAATCCTGGTGATCCTGTTCAAACTTATTAAATTCTGGTATTGTAATCGGTCCTTGATAAATGTGCAAATTTCAACTTAATCTGACATTTTGATGTGGGTGGAAATTAAGTTAAAAGATTCCGTGGTAAATCGTTAATCCTGACGATCCTGATCAGAATAATCGGACAAATGTTTTAAATTAGTGTATTGTCATCAGCCCTCGATAAGTGTGCGAAGTTTCAATTTAATCAGACGCTTTGAAGTGGGTGAAAATCACGTTCAATTATTCCGTTACATAGATACATACCAAGCTAATGAAAGCGTGTTAAAAAGGGAAAAAAGTGGCATAACATTTACACTAGTATTACGTCTTCTCAAACAGATTCATGCAGTAGGTAAGACGTGAAGTAAACATGCTAAGTGTTACAAAAATGCTTTTCCAGACTGTGGTTGAAGGTAGATGCATTATTTCATTACCTACATGAACAAACAGAATGGCTGTGTAGGAAGGGGGAGGGGGACTCTGCTAATAATAATATGTTTCAAATAATAAACCCACAAAAAGTTATTGTACATTAGATTTGGTAAAATGGAGTAAACGAAACGAAACTTGTGGTGAGAATAATGAAAATGGACACGTAACCTATCACGCCGACCGCCAAGGCAGGGTACTGCATAGATGAGATGGTGCATTTTATAGGCTATTATTATGGTGGGGTCACCACTTCCACATGAATGAGGTGGTATGAGGTGCGGAATGGAGCGGAGCGGGAAAACCAGAGTTAAACGGCCGCCACTTTTCCCAATTGCAAAAATCCGAGTTCGGATTTAATGTTTTAATGGTTATGGTTTTCACTAGATCTATCAGTGGCAAAAATATCAGAAAGTATATAGGCTATTTTTATTATGAATTTAGGTAAGATAAGCTCGCTTCCTTTGAATAAATTATGACGTTTTGGGTAATGCTTATATTCATCAAGCAAATATATTATTGCAAAAACCTGGAAAACACTATCTGTGTATCATACTATATTGTACGACCACCTATTGTGGGAAGGGGTTCGTAAGGATAGCCCAATTAATTTTCACTGTCTTTATTTAACCTGCTATTTACACACCCATTTACATGAAAACACGACACACTAGATTTTGATCACAGTCCAAGAAAAATAACCAGTTCTCTCTGCCAAGTCACTTCCTCCTGCACACTGGGATCTGGCTCCACAGTGGCTCGCCCTTCCAGTCGTCGCTGTCCTTACCGAAACCTCGGCTGCTGTAACACAGGGGCTCCAGGCGCCGCCGCTCCGGTGTTGCGCCGATCCCTCGCAGACTCTCGCGCCGCACTACCGCCAGGATTATCGCCGGTATCGCCCACTGTCGGCGCCTCCACACCAGAACTCCGAACTGTCGCCCGTCACTCCACTCGCTCGCCGGGACTCCGCGCCGACCCCGCGCGGTTATCGCCTTTATCACCAGCTAGGGCTCTCGCCCACCAAGACTACTCGGAGGCGGCCGCGCCAAGCTTAAATAGGTCTCGCGCCCGCGAACTCGAACGTTCCCCGCGTGTCGGCACCTTGAACCTTCTCGATGGGCGTCGTCTGTCACCTGGCGGTGAATAACACGGTTACACTCAGCGGTTATGGAGGATGCTAGTAACTTAGAGTGTAAACAATGTGTTCCGACAAGGGGACAGCCGGCTAGGATGAAGAGTGCAGGAAGGAGGGAAGGGGGGAAGCACGGACTATGCTGACCACAGTAGCTGCCGATGAGTGTAAGGGACCCAGGAGGAGGTCAGGTCGGCTCATGTCCAGGCGCCCTGCCCGGGCCGTGACCTTGAGCGAGGTGTCCTTGAGCTTTTCACGTTGCACGTAGCAATATGTTTTTACATATTTAGCATAAATAGCATGAAAACCACTAGGTACTGCTTAAAATCACGTAAGATCTTATCGTAGGTATTTTTCGTAAGTATATATTGGTAGATTTAGAAACAGTTAATTTTATATTTTGTAACATGAAATTATATGCTGGTTTAGGAACCGAAATGAAATGCATAATATCCTATTTTAAATCAATTTTAACCCTTTCTGAACTCTACAGCGACTTTCTTGACTTAAAATTCACTATTATGTAAATATCTTTTCTTCAGATACTACGTCACTTAAAACTAAGAAATCAGTTCTCTTAAAATGTTTAGTAAAAATTTTTAAATTGGAGAGAAAAATCATATTCGCGAGACAATGCTGCGGATAAATCGAAATAGCGTGTAGTTTAAAATAGAGTTTTATCCACTTTCATAACGGTTATTTTGCAGCTTCATACGACGTTTTAGGATTCGTTAGTAAGAAATGTTATTAAATTAAATAGGTGACACCCACGGAACATATAGATACTTTATAATTAAGGACCTTTCGTTGTCAAAAAAAGCTAATATAGATTGAGTCATTAAGCGGCCAGCGCAACGTCCAATATCGATGTTGTTTGCAAAAAATTATTTACTTTACTGCTAGGATATTAAGTTATTACATTATTTGCATATCCGACAAACAAACTGATTTTACGCACAAGGGCACGTTCGACGTCTTTTTGTTGCAAAAAAAGCATAAACCACTGAATGACTCGTGCGGTTTAGCGAATATAGATTTGAATTTATTTCAGTAGGTGAACGTTTATTGAATAAAATATTTCTATTAAAACTTATGTTGTACGGTGTAGCCCGTAAATAGGCGTTCGAAATGAAAATAAGACGTAACTGCTACATTCGTATTGTTATCAAAATATATTAAACTTATTCCTATGTATTTGAGTCAAACAAAACGTTGGAAAGGGTTACGGTTGTTTTGTGTACATGCAACCCAGAGCATGGTCACTTACTTATAAGCAAGTCTGTTGACGGTTTACATTGATTTAAATATAAATTTTCTATAAGAATTAAAACAGTGTCAGAAACTCTTGCTTTAATTTTGCGATTGTACAAAAATAATGTCGTTAATTTCTACTTTTTTAAATTGTTAGATCTTAATTAACCTACGGTATGACATCACTGGCGTCAATAAAGTTGAACTATGTTCGAATTGAATGAAAAAAAATTTCCTTTGAGGCAGCGTCCATATTGAATGGAAATAGTGTCGCTTAAGTTTTATCCAGCTATAGTGATATATTTAGCTACACATCAACCATCGTAATATGGAAAAGTGTTGGTCTGGAAGCCCTATAAATAGTTACATAGGGAGATATCTAAAGACAATTTGAGCAGAGGTGTGTTAAGTTGTAAGTGAAGTACAGCTCCTAATGTAAGCCGGCAAATCTCATAAGGCTTACAGGCAAATACATGTCGCAACGAACATGAATTATTGCAATTAAGAATGAGTGAACAATCATCTATTACTTTAAAAATCAAAACCGATATTTCATGTAATATTTTAGATCGTTAAGTGTTGAGTAACATTAGTTCCATTCGTATGAAACTATTGGTCTGGGAATTGTCTTCCATGGTAAATAAAACCTGATAAACTAGCCGAAATTAAATAAAATGATTTAAAGTAATGTTGATCTAAAACAAGAAATATTCTATTGTTACCTAAAATAATGCGTGAGTACCTTTCCTTACTTCAGTTGTGTCCTACTCCAAATGGCACTTGTGATAATTAGCCGTATTTAAAAATATCTCATTGCACATGTTCTGTTGTGTAACCCTGTGAGAAATATTGTTAGATTACGTGTTGTTCACGGTCTCGTGGTGAAACCAGTTTGGTAAATAATTTTCTTATTCCAGAATAATACCTTCGTTTATGTTAACGAAGTGGTGCCCTTACGGTTTTATTAGTGATTAATGTGAATTTTTTAAATTTGAATAATTGATACTGAAAACCACTCCCTAGTTAGGAATTTTCCCGTGATTATATAAAATACCATTTCTCATTTACAACACAATACAACACAGTGATAGAGAAGATTTGGAATACTTATATTTCTGTAGTAAAACACATTCTTGGTTCTACACACTATAAATGTTTCCGAGGTATATTAAAATTCAGTTAAACACAATAAACCATATATTTGGTGATAATAGGTTTATGTATCACATCACAGCCTCCAAGCTTAGTATAGCCACCATTGCAGTACATATGTACTTATTGACGTATGGTAAAAATTGGTTATCAAAGAACGTCTACACATATATAAATATTCTTACGACCACCTGTTGTGGGAAGGGGTTCGTAAGGATAGCCCAATTAATTTTTCACTGTCTTTATTTAGAACTACTATCTACACTCTTATTTACATGAAAACACGACACAATAACTCTTGATAGCATTCCACTAAAAATAACCGAACGTCTCTGCCGAGTCACTTCTTCCTGCACACTGGGGTCTGACTCCCCAGTGGCTCGCCCTTCCGCACGTTGCTGTCCTTACCGAAGCTTCGGCCGCTGCAACACAGGGGCTCCAGGCGCCGCCGCTCCGGTGTCGCGCCGATCCCTCGCAGACTCTCGCGCCGCACTGCCGCCAGGACTATCGCCGGCGCCGTCCACTCTCGCCGCCTTCACGCCGGAACTCCGCACTGTCACCCGTCACCCGAACACTCACTCCTTCGCCGGGACTCCGCACCGACTCCACGCGAATATCGCCTTTATCACCAGTTGGGGCTCTGCCCGCCAAGACTCCCGACTCACTGCCGAAACACTCACACCTTCGCCTGGACTCCGCGCCGACCTCGCGCGGTTATCGCCTTTATCGCCAGTTGGGGCCGTCGCCCTCCGAAAGACTGCTGGGGGGCAGCCGCGCCGAGCATACTCCCACGGCTGCGAACTCGAAAATTCCGGCGCTGTCGGTAGCGCGAAGCTTCTCGTCGGTGCCTTTGTCACCTGGGGGTGCTTCACGGAGGTCAGGGAACCTTCGCGCAACGCCAGCTCACACAATGGCTGGGGACAGGGGGAGGGGAGTGGCATGGCACAATAGGGAGGGGGAGCGCAGGTATCCTCGCGTACGACACACATCATCCCTTGGCACGCGGCTGTTGGTGAGGAAGAGGTGTGGGGGGTGCAGCCAGGGCCGGGACGAATTCTCAAGTCTACCAAGGCTGGCCGGCTGGCCGTGTCTCATGTTCGTAACAATATGTACATTAGAGGGTGACGCATAACGTGTTCGCAAATGTAAAGAAACGCGTGTACATAACAATGTGAAAAACTGATTACTTATTGGAGCTTAAAAATACATAAATTATTAAGAAGGGCCTAGCTTTATAGCAAGCTACTAGCGTGAAGTCCATTTCATCAACTATTATTGTAGTGGCTTGTTACTAAAAATCAATACGTTTCAAGGTAAATAAAAATGTACCAATTTTTTCTGAACAAAATTTTACCGCAATTAATTATTTAAAATCATTCTATTCGCCAAACGAAAACAAAAGCAGAGAGTGACTCATTAGGTATATTTAGCGAAATGCATCCGCGAAGTTATTTAAAGTCGGAGGCTGGGAACAAGACAGTTAAAATTATTTCTGACGTAATGAAAATTATTTTTGCATATGAATCAGGTTTAATTTCAGGTGGTAAAAAAAGAATCAAGACTACTGTATTTGTAAAACAAAAGCGTAAACTTTAGTTTTCGCGCGCCCATGTGACGAATAAGATAAGTGTGAAATGGACGGGATGCGCATTTACGCCTTTAAATCTAATTAATTGTATTCACTTTTGTTTATTGTTAACGAATCCAAATATACATGCAGAAAAGTCACTTTGAAAATATTCATTTGTATGAATAAAAAAAAATTCCCGATGGCAGCCAGTCGGAAAGGTAAATTTTGCAGTATGGCCTACCTTTATAAAAAAAAAAACTTTCTGAAAAATTCCAGAATTATAACAATGTAAACTCTTATGAATATTTCTAGAAAATCCAATGTACCTAACATTATATTGCTAATTAATTGTGGCTTCAACAATATGTATGGGATATAAATCCAATCCAACAATACATTAGACATTCATATTTACCTCAATTAGAAATTGTTAAATATTTTCGAAATATTCACCACCGGTATTCTTTTTAAACACCAAACTCGATCCGGCCCATTTTAGAAAACGACTGAGATATGTACCCAAAGTGTGTGTATACCATATTTCATTTTGAATAGTTGATAATTACGACTTTTCCAAAAATTCACTACTCCGCCAATTTTAAACTACAAAACTTATCCGGCCCATCTTCGACCCAAAGAGTGTATATGCCAAATTTCATTTTGATCCGTTGATAAATACGCCTGAAAGTTTGCGGACAAGATTTGAACGGAGGGTATTTTTGGGGTCTGGGGACCTAGATCGGAGAAAATATAGTGAAATTTTCTGTATGTCGTGACTCGCGGAATTCCTCAATAGGTACCTTCGCTCTGCGAATTCTACCTAAAATGCGTAGGCCTTTTTTTGGCTTAGAATTTTTACATTATTTTTATTAATGATGTTACATTAACCGGTACAAAATTTTTGTGTCTAGAGAAGTTACACTAATATTAAGGGCACATAAAACCTACTACAAAAACGCACATTTTTGTTTAGTGCAGCACGTATGAATCAGTCTATACAGAAATGTATTCAGTTAATATAATCTGGCCTAATTGATTTTGGCCTTGGAAAAAATTCATTCTGCACTTTCTAAAACCGATTGTTCCAAGCGCCATAATGTCATTAAAAAAACAAATATTTTAAAATAAATTTTTATTTATAAATACGCCCTTGAAAATAAATTTTCTATATTGAATGTGTAGTGGTTGACACCCTTTAACAATGGCCTCAACCGTATATAATATTGCACGTGTATATTGTTCAACGGTTGCAAGACATACTCAAAATTATTCTACAGTTAGTTTAATGCAATTTAAGTCGTTGAATGTAATATAATACTAAAAAAAATCATTATTTTCTATGGTTGCGTAAACAAAAACTTCTTACAATTAATTACATTCTAGTTTTCATATAAAATGAAAACCAAATGTCTCATGTGTGAGTACAGAATAACGAGTCTAGGGTTAACTATTAAAATAAAATTCTGAAGCATTAATGAATTGTGGATAGTATAAGTCAGCTTAGGAAAATTAGTTCTAAATTATTGACCCTCTTAAACAATACAATCTCTTATGTAAAAATGTCATAAAGACAATGCCTGGTCGCTACAACAGTGTCAAATATAATTTCGAAACTCTAATCATAAAATATGCATGTTTTATTGAATATTCCAAGCCACGATCACATACCATCCGAAAACACTTACGAATTTAACGAAAATATTATGCTATTTTTTATTAATATACCTACAAATAACAATTTGTTGAAGAAATGTCTTGTTGTGTTGTATAGTTAAACTAAAAATCTATTAAATATAAAAATTTCAATTTGCATGATTATATAATCCTGCAGTAGATAATGTTACATAATTTTTTATTTAAAGGCATATTAATCATGTTGCTTTCAAACTTTCGTCAGAATATAAACTCGTTACATATTCATACATAAATGGCTAACTTTCAATGTTTTATGGAATAATTATGCATTTACTATAACGTAGCAACTAACCATAGTCATGAATTCATTTCATTGCGAGTATTATTTCAGCGCACAAAAATATTATTGAACAATGAATTATGTACAATAATTTCCCTTCGAAAATGACCAAATTAGCGAAACATTCTCAAATAAAAGAAATAAAAACAGCATTAAAATATTTCTTTGAATAACGCAGTTTTAATAGTTAAAGTATCATTCAGTTCATAAGATGGTTCATAAGTATGTTTTCCAGTTTAAAAAACCATGCAATGAAAATAATCAGTAAGCTTGAGTTGCTGAAATATTTATGTTCTTTGTTCAAAGTTCACCAATTCTATTTTAATAAGTCACTTGCTAGTAAAATGAGCGGTATTTCCTCCACATTTATATTTAGATGTAAAAATTCATTTTTTAATTCAGAGCATATTATTTTTATTGGATTTCCCTTCAAATAATAGGCTTACTAGTTAACGTTTAGGTTCTTTTTTTTTGGTTGGATACAAGCTCAATTTTTTCATGTGTGTAATTGATATACAAGATAAAATGTATTTTTCATAAAAAGGTTCATCGTAAAATGCACATACTGTGCAGGAATGCCATAGTTGATAAAATATCAAGGTTTTAAAATGTAGTATTTTAAGTTACCAATAGATAGCACTAGTGGTGAAGAGAGTTACTCATCTCTTCCTAGCTGTCAAGACGTGAACTATGTAGGGACAGAATGAAAGACCGTATGAAAACATTCGCCACAATACAAAACCGCATGTTACCATTCTAAATCCACACAGCTTAGAAACGTCATAACGTAGAAAGTCATAACTTAGAACGATCACAACTTAGAAACACACAACTTAGAACTGTCATAACTTAGAAACACACAACGCCAAACCACACAACTTAGAAACGTCGTAACGTAGAAAGTCATAACTTAGAACTATCACAACTTAGAAACACACAACTTAGAACTGTCATAACTTAGAAACACATAACGTAGAAACACGCAACGCCGAACCACACAACTTAGAACTGTCATAACTTAGAAACACGTAACGTAGAAACACACAACACCGAACCACACAACTTAGAACTGTCATAACTTAGAAACTCGTAACGCCGAAACACACAGCTTAGAAACGTCATAACGTAGAAAGTCATAACCTAGAACTATCACAACTTAGAAACACACAACTTAGAACTGTCGTAACTTAGAAACACGTAACGCCGAACCACATAACTTAGAAATGTCGTAACGTAGAAAGTCATAACTTAGAACTATCACAACTTAGAAACACACAACGCCGAACCACACAACTTAGAAACATCATAACATAGAAACACACAACTTAGAACTGTCATAACATAGAAATTCTATCTTGTGTGTTTCTAGGTTACATGTTTCTAAGTTGTGTGTTTCTACGTTGTGACAGCACCCCGTGACAAAATAGTTTGGCTAGTATACAATGAGTATGTACCTATTCTTGGCGGACTTAGAAAGTGTTTGAAAACATGGAAATATGAAGGTAGGTAAGACAGTCTATAACTTTCTTTACATACAACTGCTCAATGCTATGCAATATTTAAACATTCTGAATTAGTAAACAATGCCGCTAAAATTAATAGTTTCACATGGTCATGATGACAAGCTATTCTTGGCTGACTTAAAAAATGTATGAAAAAAGGGAAATATGAAAGTGGTTAAGTTAGATTTACTTTCTGTAAGACTGCTTGTAAGCAAGATAGAACCATTTCAAATTAATAAACAATGCAGCTAAAATGAATCACATAAAAACTATTGCAAAAATGTACAATCACAGTGACCCTATAATTTTATAGCCTACATGTCAATTACATTACTTCCCTAGGCCTATATTAAATATAGAATTAAATTATATAGAGCCTACTTGCCTTTCTTGGCTATAATCCTAACAGTTCACTAATCAAGTCTCTTTCGTAATCGTCTTCAGTAAAATGTACCGAACAAACACGACACACTGAAGGATTCCACTTCCCATCGCACTTACAACGCTGAATCCACGTTCTTCTCAATTCTTCGTCCTCTGGGAATTTATGATACTGTATGTGTACTGTACCAGGACACAGTTTAGTCTTTTGTAAACTGTTCGAACACACAGCAACCATACAACGAGTACCTGGCATTATGCTGCACAATCATTTATAACACCACTCCATGCATGCAACAGCAATACAGTATCATTCTATCATTCCTTGTTTACATTCTGAAGTATCACCGAGGTCTCACGCATACGTCACTTTCCGAAGATACCCGAACGACTCAAAGTCATTAATCGCCACTATAAGACGACCTCCCCTCCACAGATCTTGCTACGAGATTCAACGACACTACTCGTACGCAGTAACTTCAATAATTTCATAGAGAGAATATACCGCGGCCGTATTTTATTTCTCTCGTATTGTTTGTAAATTTGTTGACAATGCAGAAAAAAGAGTTGACAGCAAATCTTTGGCAACATGGTGGCGTGGTTTGTTTCTAGAGTAAATATTAGGGTTTGATTACATGTACGTGAAAAATTAACATTTAAAATGTCAAATTTTCCATGAAAAATTATTGTAAAATATATTTTTAATGTTAGTTTTGCCCGGCAAAGTGTTTATAAGATGTTTTTATTGTCAATTCACAGGAATATAGTATTTTCGCATTTAATCACAAGATATTAACGAGTCGCATTAATTCACGGCTATATCGTTTTTACGATTTTTCACCCTCTCTATACATAAATTATATATTGATATAGGCAATCATTCTTACCTTCACAAAATCTTGCAGAACTTCGATAATAGCCTGGCAGACCTCTGGAACAATACGTGATATAATGGGAACAGAAATTCTAAAGAGAAACATCAGTGGAAACAGTTCTTTTGTAAACGACAGGAAACATGTTGCCTTTTAACAGGTAATTTGCAAGGCCATAATACAGGTGAGATTAAGATATTTACTGTGGTGCCAGGGCGGTCCCTGTGACCGCCAGTGTTTGCTGCAAATGCCGATAGGAAACCTTTACTCCTTGCCACAGGACCGCCTTGCAATGACTAGTCCCAGCTATTCCAGACTGCCATGGCACCCACAATAACCAGACACTGTTGGTTTGTAATTTCCTCAATTCTGCATATTTTGTTGTGATTATCAAAATTGCTTCATTTTTGTCTTCCTTTGTACTTGAAGTAGTATAATTTTGGGAACATATTTCCAATATTACACAAAAATATAATTCATTCAAATTAACTAAAATGATCAAAATATTTCACTAATTTCATAGTTGATTTTAAGCTTGGAAAAAGGGGGGGAAAAAAGGGGGGGGGGGGGTTAGGGGAGAAAAATTTGTATGATTAAACAATTTATGCATTGATGTGAAAAAATTTACAACTAGCCACAGTACAAACTAGAAAAAAACAAAACCCATTTCCACCAAATAATAACAAAAACAAGATACAAACAAATTCCCTACTTACGTGGCATAGATAAGCAAACATGAAGTAATTATTGTACCCAAATACCGTATTTACTTGCATTATGTCTGCAGTAATTTGGCTACATTTTTGACAAAAAAAGTGGGGTGCGGACATTATGAGGTGAAGTCAGGAAAAAAATTTTTTCCTCAAAATTTTACATGTTTTGTGTAGAGTAAAAAAATTGTTCTCTCATAATTAGTTTACTAGTACCCTTATTTTACGTATGCTCATGGTTCCGCGGATTGCATTAGTAAAATCGCTGCTTCGTAAAATTGGCACCCTTCCCTCAGCCCAGTTGAAAAATATTAACGGTGACACACTACTTCGCAGAGTGCTGGTGACTGGCGACCCTCCGCAGCGGACGTGTGAAATGTGACAGGTGTCGAGATAATTGGGTGCCGGCAATTAGTGGAAGACGCCACTCATTTTTTTTTCTTCTCTCACTTGCGTGTGCGCTCTTACGTTCAGAAGCCGCAGCCAGCCTACACAAAATAAACGCTATGCGTGAAAAGATATGCTTTTAATCTTTCATTGAGATGGCCACTAACGGCACGGGGCAGATGTCTAATGTCTGCATTAGCCGGCGCTGGTGAGCCTCCCTCCCTGTCCCTTGCCCACTGTGTGTATAAAAAAAGTTACCGGCAGACGTTTGTGCATTCCCCTCCTGTCCTGCTTGACTGAAGCGAGGGAAGGAGTGCAGAGCGTGGAAAAGGCTGAGCAGGAATTATCAACAAAAACAAAGCAGAGCCTTGTCTTCCTGACATGTAAGAATTTATGTATGTCCATTCTGTTACAGCTGACGTTATCTTTACGTTGCGTATCATATCTTACATGAAAACAAAATTAAATCCTCTCAGCAAACGCGATGTTAGATAAACATGTTGAAAAATTTACATACATTAAAAATTACTACCTAACTTAGGTACCTAAAAAAATTGACACTGTAGTAGCACTCAGAAAATTTCTACTAGGTAGTCTGCATTTTAAAACACTTTACGCCACAAAAAAAAGACAGTGACTAAAGAATGTAGCAGTCTTGCTCAACAAAGCAGTTCTATTCGACTTCAGACTCGTCGCTGTCACCATCCTCTGTATCACTGCTCCCGTCATCGTTATCGCTATCTTCCCAAATAGCATCATCTTCAGTCCCGTCGAGAGCAACGGTGATGCCAGTCTTTTTAAAGCTTTTCACCACCACAGTGTCAAGTGATAAGTGCCCAACTTTGTTTCACCCAGTCACATATCTGTGTTAGTGACGGTCTTTTCAGTCTGCCCCCTGGAGTGAGTTCATGACTGTCGTCTGCCATCCATTCAGAATACAGTCTACGTAAATGTCCCTTAAACGGCTTGTTTATATACAGGGTGTCTACCGACCCTGGAAAACCTGGAAAATCTGGAAAAATCAGGGAATATTAAAATCAGGGAATTTTTTTAAAAATCAGGGAATTTTTGTTTGGTTGGTTGTAGTTGGCAATACGTTTTTTGTTTATTGATTAGCTCGCATTGACGTAGCATCAAGTGTATATCCCATCCCGTTTTTATTTTTGAATGGCAAATAACGAACAGTCCCCATGTCCATTTTCTTTTATTTACCATCGGATTCGGAAATGGCGTCAAATCACGTGATACAAACTGGTTCAAGCTGGTCTGTTATCCTGCTGACGTGACGTGCTGCGGGATGTGCTTCCCGCGCTCGGATAGGACCAAGTTGTTTCAGTTTACTTAAGATCAGTGTTCTTGGGGCATACCACAACTCAGTGTTTACTGCAAGCATTTTTGGGAGCTTTCTCCTCTGTTGACATTCGAAATATTCTGCAGGTATCTATGGATGGCCCCAACGTAAACTGGGCATTTTTGTTAGTTTTGAAAATACATATCACAGACACTTTTGGTGAAGATTCACCATCATTGCTAGAAATTGGTAGCTGTGGCCTCATATGGTCCATGTTGCTTTCAAAACTGGAATTTCTGCTACACAATGGGACGTTGTTAGTTTTTTGAGGCACAGTTACTATTTGTTTAAGCATGTACCTGCAAGGGTGGCAGATTACATTAGAATAACTGGATCAGAGCTTTTTCCCAAGAAATTTTGTGCAATCAGATGGAATACTGCAGTTGCTGAGCGTGCCATGAAAACGTTACCCCACCTAAATAAATTTGTTATTGAAGTTTCTATTTCATCTGTCACTTTCAGTGTAGTGAAAAGTGCTCTTGAAGATAATCTTCTAGAAGTAAAATTGACATTCTTCCACGCTTTGGCATCAGAGCTGGAATTGTTTCTTACAATGTTCCAAAGTGAAGCACCCATGGCACCTTTTCTCTATGATTCACTGGTAGATATTTTATTAGCTTTGGCAGGAAAGGTTGTGAAACCAGAGGTACTGAAGAGCTTTAGGGAGAAATGCAATGTATCTCGATTGGATGTAGATAACCAGGAAAATCTATTGACTGCTAACAATATCAAAACAGGCCTTCTAAAGTTTGTGAGGATGATGTTGGTACTTTCCCATGGAAATGCATCATTGGAAAGAGGATTTTCAGTGAATTCTAATCTGCTGACTGAAAACTTGCAGGAAGAAACACTGATTGCACAAAGACAAGTGTACGACTTTGTTCAACGTTCTGGAGGTGTAGAGCATGTTGATATCACCAAGTCCATGTTAAAGTATGTAAAAAATGTTAGTTGTAGGCATAAGGAATCCCTGCAAACAAAACAAAAATAAAAGGAAGCTACAGACAAGCATAAGGCAGAAAAAAGAATAGTTGAAGAGGAGATCAAGGCATTGCAGTTGAAGAAGGCTCGAGAGTTGGATTTGGCTCGTTCTGAAGCAAGTGCAATAGACGCAAAAGTTGAGTCACTGCGAAATTGATGGGAGCTTCCTTTTACTAATGTTTTTGCAAAAGTAAGTGTGTGAAATATTTATAGCAGCATGGTTTATTTGCCATCAATTGAGTCACTTTGGCCACGTCTGGAAGAAGGTAATTTTTTTTACTAATTTAAGTGAGTTGAAATACTTTGAAACCCGTCAATGTATTGTTATGCAGTTTTTTCAGTTTCGTGAAATGTCTTAATTGTGTTAAATAAAACCTGGAAAAATTCAGTTTTAGACCTGGAAAACCTGGAAAAATCAGGGAATTTCATTTACTAGATCTGGTAGACATCCTGTATATACATGTCTAAGGGCTGCAGGACAGATGTCAGGCTCCCCCGAATGACAGCTATGTCAGTCTTGCCATCACTTAGGTCGCGTTTGACGTCTTCAACAAGATGTGCTCGGAAACTGTCCCATACGAGTAGAGATCGTTTCTTGAGAAGCGCACCAGGTCGGCGATCCCACACTGTTTTCAGCCAGTCTTTCACGAGTGGGGTGTCCATCCAGCCTTTCTCTTGGACACGTACATGCACACCAGATGGGAAACTACCTTTTGGTATTGTCTTCCTTTTGAAAATTATGTACGGCGGCTGTCACCGCAAGCATAACAGTACAGCGCAACTTCTCATTGCCAGTTGTGCGAACAGAAACACTTGATACTCCCTTCTGACTTATTGTCGTACACTGTGGCATATCAAAAGAAACTGGGGTTTGGTCTGCATTACCTATTTGCGAAAGCAGGTAATCGTGAGTTTTTCTCCGCCTAATAACGAATCGCTGAAATTACAGCAACTTTTCATTGTATTCCTTAGGCAACTTTTGATGTTCTGCGTCGCAGAGAAAGGTTTTCTCTCCTCATAAACCGTGTGACCCATCCACGACTGGCCTTGAATTCTGTATGCGGTATGTTCAAAGAACGAGCAATTTCCCGGGCCTTCACCTGTACCATTTCATGCGAGACTGCGCAGGCATTATTTCTTAACTCGCGGATGAAGTTCAGAACTTGAGCGTCAAGCTCAGGAAACTTTCCAGTCTTTGGCCCCCGAAATGCACGTCTCATTGCATTTGTTGATTGTAACTGTTCTTTCATTTTTCGCTACTGCCGCACACTTTTCTCTTGGACGTCAAATTCACGTTCAGCTGCCCTTTTTCCATGCTCTTCAGCAAAACGAACGACTTGCAACTTGAACTGTGCAGTGAAGGACTTGTACTTCCCTATCACATACCTAAGCTAAAAATACTCTTGAAATAACTCCTGCCCTTAAAGTAACTACGTCGGTAGGGGTCCGCTGCGTTTACAGTTATTTTTATTACCTAGTAGTCTAGTGACGTTTCCCTTTCCCTCTCCCAACGAACCGTGGTGGGAGTATTTAGAAGGTGAAACCGTGCGCATGTACCCCTACCACTTCTCCGCTACCTCCCCTACTTTGTTACGTAGTGTGAGTTGCAACTGCTTTGTCCGCGCGTCTGCGCGTGGGACGTGTACTGGCTTGTGCTATATATAGCCCATCCCCTTGAAACTCGCGTGACTCGCAGGCAGCTGCGCAGTAGAATGCGAGTTTCTGAGTCCGGACGGTTTCACCACGCTACAAACCCTCTCAGCGACCGCTCCGGAGAAATGAACAACTCAAGGTCAAAGCATTGTTGACAGCGTCGGTAAATTTCCATCCCGTTACTGTGCCTTTCAGGGGTGGCCAAGGTTGCTTTGGTGCGGACTTTATGAGGATTTAAAAAAATTTCATTTCAAGTATTTAAAAAGAAATGTGCGGACATTATGCGGTAACTACACACAAAGAAACTTAAGAAACACAGTACTTATTTTCCCAAATAACTATATAAATAAACAAGATACAAGCAAATGCCTTATATGTACTAAATAATTACACAAACAAAACAAATATATGCATTTTTCACAAAAAAAAATGTAATTGAGTCAATGAGCTGCATTGAAGCAAGACAAGCAGTAAAATAGTTTGTCGGGACATTCTGCGCAGTATGTAACCACTTTCTTTATTTTGCTTTTTGAGATGAGTCCATCTTTTTTCTTTTGTTTGCAGCCTTTCCGCACCTTCCTATTATCACCTTCCATTTTTTCTAGTGTGTGCCTTGGTCGTTTCGTCAACATTGGCCTTTCTACGTCTGGTTCAACTTGCAAACAGAAGTGTTTCACAAGGATGTCTTTGAACTCCGTTATTCTAATCTTACTATTCGTTATCAGTTTGTAGACAATGTGGCTGTTCACCATACTTGTACCAAATATTAGCTCCAAGGCAACTATCTTGTACCAAAACAAATTCTTCCTGAGTGATGTATTCTAGTTGCTCATTTGGTCTGATATATCGATGTGACTCTTCCCCTCATTGTAGGCGATAACAGCTGTTGGCTTGATCACAGTTCCTCATTATGTTTTTACTTCGACAATTTCGTTTTTACTTTGCCCATTTCGTTTCCATGTTTTGTGGATAGCATTATAACATTTCTCTTGTCCTTCCAGCTTAGAACACGGATTCCCTCTTGGCTCTCTTTCGCCACCACTTCCTTTTTTTTTAGTTTGGCTTTGACGACATCTACTGGCAAATTCTTCCTGTTCTTGCGCAGTGTACCTAGTAAGTGGGTATCCTTTTCGAGAAGGATTTGCGCCAGTTCAACACTAGTGTAATAATTTTCTGTGACAATTGTTCTACCTGCACCAAGCAGATCTTCTGATAATGTCAGAACAATATTTGTTGGAACAGCTCATCCTACTTCTCGTTCTTTGCCTTCATAAATTTTCAAGTTCCAAGTGTATCCGCTATAGCAACATATTTTGAAAACTTTTAACCCATATTTATGGGCTTTGTTGGGTAAGTATTGTCTGATTATCAGGCGCCCTTGGTACGGCACAATTGACTCGTCCACACACACAACTTCACCGGGAATGACCACTGTTCTGAATTGTTAGCTCATCTTTTAAATTAGTGACCTGAGTTTATGAAGCCTGTCGTCTCCTTCACAATCCTCATTGTTAAAAAAATGCCAGTTCCTCAAAATTGCTTGGAATCTGTTTCGAGACATTGCATTAGAGCAAACAGAGCTTTTATAAAGATAGTTAGTGCTCGAATATTTTGTGTAGTCAGGAATGTTGACTAGGCACACGTATCCCAAAATTCCTAAAAATTTTAGCATTTCTACACTATCTACTGGGGTCCAGTTGTTTTCACTAATGCTTTCTTCAACAATGCCCTATGTAATACTTTGCTCAATCCATCTTCAATTCTTGGTTCTGGCACTACTCTATTATTAGACTCTGGCACACAACTTACATTAACACTTTCACCACTGTTTCTTGAATAGTACTTCCTTTTTTTTGATGCTGTACAGATGATGTACTACAGCTAGGTGAAGGCGCAAAGTCAGGGTCATCGGACAAAGAGTCGGCACGTCTTTGAAGCTCTTCGGGCTCCGAGTCTGTAAACAGGTAGCAAATAAGATAATTATTTATGTAAAATAGTAAAGCATAAGTATTTCAAACAGATAGCATATATTTAGTGACGGGAAGTTTTCGCGAGATTTCGCACCACTTTGTGTCTTACGTTAGCACCTGCAGCTCTACTTCGTGTTCAGTTATTGGCTGTTTGGTCTCCCAGCATCTGGGGGTTCTCCACGCAAATCATACACATGTGTGCAATGAAAGAAAGTGGGGCAAAATTATTTTGGCGAAAACTTGTTGTCTCTACATATATTACAATTAGCATGCCTTACCTGTTGATGCATCCGCAATAGAATTTTTCTCTTGGGCTAACTGCACAATACGATTTGTCCTTGACGAAAACATACTGCCACATTAGTGGCTAGACTAACAATGAGCCTTAGGCTTCCGCGATGGCAGAACGATGCGACAGGAAGGGTATCGGTTACTGTGTAGACGAGTCAACCTTCCTCGCCCGCCTATCCGTCCCTTTTCATTTTGCCAGGGTGGTCCCTAGTACCACCGGACTTTTGTCTCATGCCAAGACCGTCCCTTGGACCGCTCTCAAAATTGTGATGTTTTAAGACATCTGAACATATTTTTCATTATTTTTTGGCATAAAATAATATTTTGTAGTATTAACAATAAGAAAACACTAATAAAAACTGCTGGCAGCAAGCAAAAATTTTAATATTTCACTCAGCGGTCCCAGGGACCGCCATGGCAAATTACCTGTTAAACATGTGGAAAGCGACATGGTGACAAAATGTCGCCTGTCGCTTGTTGCCTCAGTGGAAGCGCGCCTGTGCAAGCCAAGCAGATTTACACGGTGACGAGTTATTATAAAAGTGTTTGTACCGACTGTTAAAAACGGTTAAATTATGTTCGTATTGGAAAATAAATTGATAGATAATTTTAATTAACATTATTATAGGTGTGAAACTAACCATTCTTTGAGCACAAAGTTCATAAGTAATGTAAAACCAATAAAATATAATTTCTGTGTAAAAATTTACTTTATTTCGAGAAAGGCCACAGCATTTAATATACATAACACTTTACCATCGCAAATTTATAATTAATGCCGGTTTAATAATTTCGATACGTAAATATTGAGTTGTAAATATTACTTGTACCGCATTTCTTTAAGGTAACGACTTTCACACAGAGTGCATTCATTCAGTTATGTATTAACCTATTAAGGCTAGTCTACATACCTCGTCCACGGACAGTGGTCCGCGGACGAATGCACACATTTGTGCGTGTCTACATGCTGCTGGTCCGAAGCAGACTGAGGTGAATTTAAGGTATGCGCACAGTGCAAGCTGGTCCTCAACAGAGCGCACTAGCAGTACGGTTGAACAATGTAGCGACGCGTGGAAAAAAGAGGGGGGTGGGGAAGAGGACGCTGTTCTCAGAATTCTTATCGCCCAGGGGGGTTTCATGTTTACGACCGGGTTGGTAGAGGGGGGTGGGGGAAGGGTGTACTCTGCCTCGGCGAGCATTTAGATTTCCAATCCCTTGCCTCTCTGTCCCTTTCCCCCACACGCATCCAAGACTACTTGATCCTGAACAAAGCACACGAGAATAAATATTACTATTTTGGTACATTTCAGTTAGAAACCCGTACGTAACCGAGTGCAAATGTAGTTTTCCTGCCCCTGTAAAAACATCGTAGTGGGACAATGTGCGTTACGGGACATTTTTTCGTGCATGCAGCCGGCGTTCATAGATTTATTAGACGTCACGTCAAAAAAAAATTTAACTTTACTACAAAGGTTTTGCGCTTCTACAAATTTTCTTTCTTTACACATTTTGTGACAGGTGTGTGCGTATGTGTATTAAACAAACAGTTGGACGTTGACCATCTAATAACATGACGTTATGTTGCAAAGCGGTATTATTTGCTATATTTGATATCTGATTAAGACTGTATTTTTCTGTGCAACTATATATATACAGGCGAACATTTTATACTATCGGAGAATTTTTTGTAGCTGAATATCTGTCTTCAAAATATTGCAGGTTATTGCATTAATTTTAGTGTTTTAAATTTATTATGTTTTTATGTATGTATACATGAGGCTAGAGCTAGAAAAAAGTTTTTGTTTGCTTTTTTAGCTGACCTGCAGCTTGTGGCGTTTGATTACACTTCCTTTTTTATATGTGATGTTTAAAAACGATGTTATTAGTAAATGTCCTGGCATTCGTACTTCTTGTAAAAAACGTAATCATATTTTCGAAAATTAAGCTATCATTTAGTAATTTATTATTGCAATATAAATACTTGTGTATGCCAGTCGCGTCTGGCGAAATGAGGAGCTCCTTCACGCTATCCCTACTGGTGACATCAAGCATCACCGGTAGTTTGTCTTTTATGTATGAAATGTAAGTCAAAGAGGCTCGAAATAAACATCAGTTGTAACTAATAATAATAATAATAATAATTTAATTCTGAAAGGGCCACATACTCGAAGGGGCATCTCTATGCAATCAAACCTTTTTTTTAAAAATATCTAAGGAGTAGGCTACACGTCATAGGTTGTATAAGAATATTTCGGAGAGAGCTAACCAATGATATTTTATCGTGCATACAGATAAAGTGATATTTTAAGAGTAGTAATCCCTCCCCCCAACACGAACACCAAACTGATTGATTTATTGAATCATCCGTACATAAAAAAACACTGCTCCAGAATCTGCACCTGAATCGTCTTAATGGGGAAAAGGTGTACATACATTAAGATCACTGAGGTTATACAGAAGGTAATCAACCAGAGTAAATGATTAGGAGCAAGGAATACTAATGCAATAAATATGCCATTGATATAAATTAATGATAATTTTTACTCACGTTTTATAAGTTGATATTGCTGAATAGCAAATTTACATTATAAATTTTGTTACAATGAAAAATTGCGAACCAATAAATATTTTTGGTTAGAGTATCACTTGATTATGTTTTAAGACAAATGGAAACTAGATATTATGAGTACAAAATATTTGTAAGTAATAAAAATTTACGTAATAAAATACTTACATTCATACAAAATACAAATATTTTTCTTAGATATACAAGTATAACTACATTTCATTTTCGGCCAACGAACATATAGTTATGCTTTGGGCCCTGATAATAATACATAATTACATTTTCATTTTTCACCAAAAGTACATGAGGCACAAAAGTCAACAAATCTTAAAACACAATAAAAATATACCCGGTCTACATTATATTTTAACACAAACACCAGTACAATACTAATTTTAACTGAACATTTTTTGGAGATATGCATAATTTTATAAAAATTAATCAGAAAGTAATGCAGTTACGTGTTTGCAACCTTTCGTATTTCACTTGCCTTTGACGAATCCGGATAGGTTCAATGTTTAGCCAGCCGAAAAGGATGTTTAGATTTTATTTTTAAACGCATGTGAAATTAGTCCTTTTTTTTAACACTTCATCACTGTCACGCGAATTTACGGCAACTTAAATTATTATTGTACTTTTGTTTTGTAGTAACGATCGGTAGGGTAAATATGTACATGTGATTGTTGAAACTTCGTTTTAAACATCCATAAATTAATTTTGTCAATTTATTTATTGATACCAGTAAAATACAAAATAAATGATATTTATTTTATGACCTCTTAAATTATTTAAATGATATATAATATATGACCAAAAAATTTTCAAATGAAGACGTATTTTCAACTTGAAGTACGCGAGAATTACACAGATTCATTTACTTGTGTATTGCATAGCATACTTCACGTCCATTTCTGACAGTCTTGCAAAGTCACTTCCAAAGTATCTACAAGTATATTCTTCAGGCGAATTCGGACATGGCATTATAATCTTCCATTATATCTAGAAGACGTGTTCTTACATTTGCTTGGAGTTTTAAATTTTTTTTTTTTTTAAATAATAAAGGCAATTTTAAAGTTTAACTCCATTGCATAAACACGCAATATATTTGTTGGTTCTCTGCAAGTGTATTTTGTGTTTTATTCTAGTTTGATAATGAAGTCAATCTGAATTTATTGCCTTTTTTCAGATTTGTTTATACATTAGATGTATATAAATATAAAAATTTATGTAACAGGATGAATCTTAAATGGTTTGAACAGTTATCTATAATGACTGAGTTGGTTTGTTCATTAAAAGCCTTCCTTTTTTACTGTTCAAGTTGGATTTCTTTATAACTCAAAAACATTATCACGTAAATAAAAAAACTAATAAAAGAGCAAACTTCTGTTCGTATGTAGGTGTTATTTTGCTACCGTTTAAATCATGATAATAATGTAATACAATTTGTTCTCTAGACAAGTAGATTTAGAAGTAAGGCTACATATTTCAGTCGTTACCATGGTACGACTTCCGGAAAAGTTTTACATATATATATTTTTTTTTTTTTACAGAAGGTACTTGCAGGTTGCGCAGAAAGGAATTGTATTGTTTGTGAGAGTTCTCTGTTGGCAGTAACACTTATGATATATGTTTGATATTCTGTTTCCAACTCATCGTTAAAACTAAATTGTACAGACTGATTACTATCCTTTGATTTAAAATCTAGTTATTTACAGTGTTTAAAATATGCTTTCTTGCGTTTAAGAATATTTCGTTTTGTTTGTATGATGTTTAAGTCACCCGCAAAGATGAGGTAGTTATTGTATACTGCTTCATTAGCGGTTTTTTTAATTTTAGTCTTGACAATGGGGAATCAATTAATACAGGCTGTACTAAATAGATATATTATGCTTTATGTCATTAAGATCAAACTCTTCTATTTTTGTGCAACTATAGTATTCCTAGTTTAGTTACTTTATCCAACAATATATTTATAGAATCAAGGCCTTAGATGCTTTATAAAAAAAACTCAAGTGATTCATAATCAGTTGCCGTGTAAAGATTTATTTTGTAGAAAAGAAGCCGTATGTGTTTTAGTGCTTAGAGTTGATGTAAAACCATGTATTAATTTTGAAAGTATTTTGTATTTTTCATACTTAAAATTATCATACAATGTTCAAATATTTTTCGATATAAGTAAGGACACCTGTATTTCGCGAATACATCTCGTGTCAGGCTATTTCACACATAACTGTAGCTTTTTTCTTAGAGGTTTGGCGAATTGCGGGCGTGCAGCAGTACGGTAACTACGTCCTCATTGGCCCCGTCAAGTGCGGGAAAACAGCATTCACCGACCACAGCCAATAATTACAAGAAAAATCTACAGTGTTTTGTAAAATACCTTGACACGAAATGTATTCGCGAAATGCAGATGTCCCTAGATATAAGACGTAATTGCTCTTGGACGTTAATTTTCTTTACTGGTATTATCACCTTTCTTATGCAGGAGAATAGTTCTTTTAGTCTTGTGATACCCATTCTGAAAGAATTCCGATAATGGAATATGTGTTTATTATAATAAATGGAGAAGTGTGTATACTATTAGCAAATGGATCATTAAAAATATGAAAAGAAATTATAAAAAATTACCAATTACTCTACTGCACATAAATCACAGATTTTAAAAAGCAAAAATTACTATAACATTCAAAATATTACAGAGCTTGCAATGTAGAAAACACGGATGCATGTTGTTGTCTAAATGAAATAAATAAAATACAAGTCTGCGGCTTTAAAAACCAAAGAAATAAAATGTTTCATAAATATTCAATGCTTGTAGGGGTACAACTATTACACTGATAGGACATAGTTTTTCTAGTACATCATACAGATTCCTAACCAGACACACACACACACACACACATATAATTTGTGTTACACTTCAATACATTTGGCCATGATTTAAACCTAATAAATAAACAATGCAAACAAGCGAAACTCTACAGAGTAGCTATCTTCAAATAAAATCTGGGCCAAAAATAAATCAATATTTTAGTGCTCAATACAATTCGAAGGAAATGGAAGATTTTTTGTAGTATTATAAATGATTGAACAAGGATTGCTGATTTGGTTTTGTATTAATTTTGAGCGTAAAACTACGCCGAAAAAATTGAATAAATTGTTCAGTTAAGCTGCATGTAAACTGAACTGGTTTGCTAGCTGTCTTGCCATCGTAAACATGACTATGAGTCTGATTGGCCATGTTGGTGATATGCAAGATTTTCAAGGCTGTCTCCCGATATTATATATGTGTTTTATTTTTATACAAAATGAAGCATGAATATGTTTTATATTTCTTGTGTGAGATACCAGTTGCAAAGACTTTTCAGTTTGATGTCAGTGGTATAAAATAACCATTTATTTTTTCCCGATAACATCTTTTTGAAATTAGTATAATTTAATCACTCGCCAAGCAGAGAACCTTATTATTTGTAGTCATGAAAAAATTGTGTGTGTTCAATATCAGCTAATAACTTACTATTGCTTATGTCATCAAATACATTTACAGTACTGTTCAATTTGTACAAGCATGGGAAGTAAACAATAATTAGAATTTTTTATCAGATATAAAGCATCACTGTATCAAATTAAAAAAAAAAGAGTTCTCGTCAGCCACACAATTTCTGTCTCCCAACATTCACACATCTGAAATTTTGCATTTCTTTGAACGACTTTCTTGTGCCTGTATAATATATTCTGGGACGACATGGATCAGCAAGCTCTGGCAACAAACAGTTGTTAAAAAACCGCACCAATTTTAACGCCATTTTCTCAAGCCAGAAACAATCATCTCTCACAAATATTTCTATCGAAATGCCTTTCGTTGTCCAAACAACAAAGTCACACCACTTCCTTCGTGTAATGTGCAATTGCCTTTGCACTTGATAGAAGTAATTGCGAGAGTGATTCAAGCAAAGCTCACCATCGGCAACTCTGCAAAAGAACGATTTGAGTTTCACTGCCGCATCTAAAGGGTTAAGTTCTCTTGCAGAGTATGGACATTTCACCTCCACCAAACCATCATCACCAACTAAACCATCGGGAGAAGCTGCAAGAAATCAATGCTGAAGGTCAACAAAGAGACCACACTGTTGAACAGTATGGCCTGTTTTTCCTTCGTACAAAGATATAGCTACGCGCTCGTTTGCAAGGCCATGATGTGGCAGCATTCTCCAATGCACGACTGTACACAATCGCTTCCATTGTCACTTTACACGAAGTGTTTTCCCTCATTTTACAGACACGTCCGAAAAAGGAAGCAGTGACTCGTTTTCTCCGCTCCTTCATCCACAACTGACTGCTTCCTTGATCTCGTGTCTGCACCTCCAGATCATTTCTTTCTTGCACTGTAAGTTCTATGCTTCTCATCACAGACTCAGTCAGAACCTCTAGTTCATGACCAGAGGCTGGAGGCTGAGTTGCGGGAGGACCATAGCTCCTATCACCATGCGGCTTAGATGATTCCGATTTTCGTGGTGCGTGAGGATTCATGTCCAGCCTTCGCCTACAGTTTGCCTGCTGTTTCTGTCTTTTTGACATTAATCACTTCACAGTCACTCCAGGGCTGTGACCTGTGATCGCCTTCATAGTTTGTCCATGCCATTTGTAGCGAAGTTGGAAAGACAAACCTGCAGCAGTGGCCCTCCGGCTGTAAGACCCCTGTTGTGAACGGTTAATCTGCTTACCGCCTGCCATCCTCGCTACTAATGATATGTACATTTCTGCTTGGTTGGTTGTGAGATCCATTACAAGTGCTTGTGACTTTGCTCTCACTCGGTCAAAAGTTTGTTTGACTCCCACAATCAATTCACGAGGCAATGAATCATAACTGCAGGGATTCGCTGATGTATCAGCTCTCTCACACACTTCTAAATGGCATAACTTATGATCTCCAAACACATGGTTTGGCACATTTAGAAGTGCTGATTGAAGTTGCACAGCATTACCCCCACAGTTGCTGATACAAAGGGCTTGGATTTTCGACTGGCTGAGATGCCGCGTATGGCTGCCCTTGGCCATGGCATAAAGATTCTTTTTAAGATTCTTCACGACATGGTTAGCACATTCAATCTTTTCAACATCTCTCCCATACGAAACATTTGCAATTATGGCTGCATGCACACTGGAATCACCATCACCAACAAACTTCTTAAATTGAAGTTTGTACTTGTCTTCACAGAACCGGAATCCTTCCACTATAATGTCTGCCTCCATTGCAGTGGAAGAGTCAGACCAGTTCCGGAAACACAAGTGCGGTGTGTGATCCATTTCCATTCGTTCGCTCCGAATGCATGCGGTTCAATATTTGTTTCTCACACCAAGGAATAACAATTTCTTAGTGTAGAACCCAATTATTATAGCACATCCAGACTTAGCAGAATACCTATGACCATAGGATCTTTGGCTCCAACCTCCATCCAAAATTCCTATTGTCCAAGCATGTTCCTCATCTCCAACCATACAGATTCGTCCATCGTCTTTCACCATAATGAACTCTTCCAGTGCAGCATCTTCCATTTCCTTCTGCAACATTACCTTCCAGTGTTCTCCTATTTTGTTTTCATGGTAAGCAAAACAACCTGGGCTCATAGGATGTACATCAATAAGTGACAACAATTCGTGCAATGGCCCATAGCCTAAACCAACTGAAATTGTGCCCCAGACAATCTTGTCATTGGCATCTAGGTGATTTGTATCCTGTTTCCTTTTTTTTGGTCTTCCCACTGGAAGACATTCCACAGGTTCCGACTTGAACTGCTGCTCCTGGTTGCAGTGTGTACACTTGAATTTAAAATCGGTCAGTAGGCCGTACCTATGTACACTGTTCAGCACATACATTCCTGAAGATGAAATCGGACATCTGTAAAACCAAATTATAATAACAATAAAATATTTCTGATAACTTCCCACAACAATTTTTTTTTTTTAATTTTCCCTTCTTTTTCTCAATAAACAAAATATTATTCACTAATTTGACTATTTAGCTATACCTATTGCTTTACATTGGTACCTTTTCAAGCAATGGAGGTGTGCTTTCAAATTTTATACAACTGCTCTATTATCATTGTATAAGCTAATATTGCATGCAGCCCATCTTCACTGTCATTTAAATTGAACATAAATGATTGGCAATGAATCCTGACAGTCATGGGTGACTCTGTTACAAAAGGTGGCCCCTTGGGCGAGAAGCTGTAACAAGAGTGCAGTTTTCAAGGCAAAATGATTCTGTGTTGGTGTATCCATTTACAGACACAGTATGCTAGTGATTATATAGTTTTTTTTTTGCATTTAGTAAAACCTACTGCCTAAGCACAAGGTAAGAATTGCTATTTGTGGAACACTAATTTGTTCTTAATTATATTCGCGCATTTCCCCCAAGTAATCACTGTTGGGAAACAACTATTTGGCTTCAAATAAGAGAGATAATACGTATTGAACCCGCTGTAAAAAATGTAATTGAAAATTTTATTTCGAGTAAATATTTAAGTTTACTTAGCAGCAGTTATCCTAATTTTGTGCTGTACTTGATTTATAGCCAAATAACTAGAGATGTACGAACCTGCAAATTTTTAAGTCGAGTCGAGTCGAGTCGAATTTTGCAATAATTAGTTCGAGTCGATTCGAGTCGAGTTTGTAGATCATAAATTCAAGTCGAGTCGATTCGAGTCTGAATTTTTATTTGAATCTTTGACACTTAAGTCGAGCTTGAATATTTGCACTTTATTGCTAAGAGTCCTTGGATGGTTGTCTTGTTATATCATGGCCCACTTAATCAAATATATTTAAAATACAAGTATTAATACAAATAATTCATTTAGGTTAAATTCTTAACTGATATAATACAATTCAATAATTGAGGTATAGAGCATAGAATACAAGTATTTTCGAAATTTTTAAATTTTATTTAACAAATATCGCCCAACTGTGAAAATTAAAAAATTCGATATCTCCTAAAGTATTTGAAATTTCTTATATCCGCCGGCTTTAATGAAAAGAGGAATTTAAAGAGCATATAATAAAATTATTTTCAGATTTTTATTATTTTTTTTTTCCGCAAATACCGCTCAACTACATATTTACCTTATTTTGAACCGAACGAGTTAGCTGCGGCCTGTAGCATTCACGAGTCAATAAAAAACATTGAATATAATTTAGGCTTGTTGGCGCGAAGGTTAGGGTAAGTTTCACACAATCATTAGAACATTTTTGAAAACTTTCACTTATGGGAAGTGTAAGGCCGTGCTACAATTGGCGCAACATTACAATAAACGTTCCCATAACAAATATAATACATTTAAAGATTATTGCTACAACACTAACGCCGTTACGTTGCCGGCCTATCGCAAGCTGGCACTTCCAACCAATACATGCTTTTGTATTTGTATTGAATAGTTACACTTATAAAATACTTTATACTTCATAATTAATTTTAACTTGCCACTTAACTTTGGATAGCAAACAATTATACAAAACGCAATCTCGCCGAACGTAATAGTGTAAACAAACACGGAAAAAAAATTCAAGTTCGCCAACCTATACTTCCTAAAATTAGTGGAGCAAAGTTTTTTTTAAATGCCATTTCGTGATTCGTGGCGTATCAGTCGCAAACATGCGTACAAATATAACGCTACCGTTAATTTATTATTGTAACGTTGCGCCGATTGTAGCACGGATTTACTAAAAAAAAAGTAATATTTCTGCCGATATTATGATTATAAAATTTAATTCGTGTTTTGTTTATTAAAAATGTGTTCGTCTTCTTTGCTATGTGGTCACACCTGTTAAGTTGGCAATATGTAAAACTAAAATATAAATAATATGACCGATTGTCGTCATTGTTTGTAAGTACGTGTTTCTGTCTTATGTACGTAATTTTTAGTGTCGGCCGAAGTCACGTAAGGAGATATTAAGAATTTATTGTAATTCAATTTTATTATATTTTATCATAGAGTTTTACCCGAATTTCCTTTCGAGTTTCGCCCCGTCGAGTAAAATAAACTCGAATGCCGAGCCGAGCCCAGCTGATGCTACTCGCTCGACTCAAATTTTCGAGTCTCGGCCCATCACTACAAATAACCCAATATTTTTTTATAGACAGATGACAAATGTGCTGTAGAAAATTCCTTGTTTAAAGCTCAACCAAATATTAGCCAATAGTTACAATGGTACTATGTTGGATAATGTGTTAGATAAAAAAAAAACAATATTATGAAATCATATACAATTATAACATATTATTTTGGAAAGATGTGTCATCATCAGATCAGTTACTTCCTATGATATTTATCCACAACGTTTGTCTAAAAACTTTTTTTATAATACAAACCATTGCTGGAAGGGATTTAAAAATTTTTGGTTTGGAATGTGAAGAAAATGAAAATCTCTTTACCATGTACTCTACGAAATCAATGTTGTTTTTGTTTAAATTTTTCAAATTGTTGCAAACTTTTTTCCTAAGTAAAAATTTTATGTTACAAACCATTACTGCCGGGGGTGGGAATAACAAGGAAAGAAAGATAAAAAAGTTATTACCGTTTAACAGATATTTTGATATAACTTCTAAAACTACTTCTAAAACTTTTGGCTGAAGCAATTTTTGAAAAGAAAAAAAAAAAATAATAAAAATAGGGGCCGGAATTAAAAAAAAAATACTTTCAATAGTATCAATTTATTCGAATTTATTTTTAACTATCTTTATATTACCTTAAGCCTTTGTCCAAAAATATTTTTTCGACCACGTATTAGTGCCAAGGATGAAAAGTAGTGTTTGAAAGTTAAAAACAATTACATAACTATTAAGTAGGTACAATATAAAATTTGTTCGTTTAAATTCGTTTAGACATTAAATGCTATGTAAAGTAAGTTTTTAAAATGTTTCAGGTGGTTATAAAAGTATCCAAATAATTTCCACTTTGAAATCTCCATACGTCTGTAGACTTTGCGAAAGGTTATTTTTTTCCAGATAAATTTTTTTTATGTGGACATTTTTACAGTGCCGTGTTTTGACAATTTTTTTTATTAAAACCTTACTGATTTAATGTAAGTAAGTCTTTCAGCAGTTCATTAGATATATTTCCTAATTGTGACCACATATGCCACATTACGACCCCTTGTTGACAATATGGCACAAATACGTTGTTAAATTTTTGTAATATTTATTAACTTAAATCTGCATTGAAACATTAATTTATCCTCATGCTAACTAATGAAGCCATTACTGTATTGTTATTTGCAATTGGGGAAAAAACCGAAATAACCCAACTTCACGTGACACAAATGTTACCTGTGTTTCTCCAGAAGACGACACTGCACTATGAAATGACGCACGTCCACCAGCATCCGGCCATTTAGCATGCTGAGTCCCGGATCTGTATGTGGCAGTGGAGGCTCGTAAACCACTACCAGTGGGGGAAGATTATCGTTCCTAGAAGAGTTACATGTTTTTAAGACATCGCTCATACAAATAATTTCTATTCATATCAGAATTCATATATAAAATCTAAATCAACCTATCATATCGCAAATAAAACAGAACCACCAACAACAACCAAATTTTTTTGTAGCAACCCGAGCTTCTTCCGGGCTTTCACTAATCTTGCGAGCCTACAGAAAATAATGTAATTCATTAGAATAGGTAATGAGTGAAAACTATTTCATTGCAGATAACCAAGGGTGGATCCAGAATGATGATTAGGGGAGGACCAAATAAATTTTTCTAATACTATTTTAGTACATTTACGATTGAAACATTTAGTAGATTTTATTAGTGGTTCAAAAACGTCCCGTTATCTATAGCACTGCAGTAAAACAATATTTAGATAAGATTGGTACACTATGATAAAGCATTAGGAAAAAAGTTAAAAAATATTCAGTGTTTTGATTTCGGTTGGCCCGGGAGGGGGAGAGGGTTAGAGCATGCGGCTATGTCTCCCCTCCCCATTCCTGGATCTGCCAGTGTAGATACATATTTATCTGTGGTTTATCTGCTTTTTGTCTACACTTCATCTCTTAATCTATCGCTGTTGAAATTGTTTCTTCTGTATTTTTTGCATAGCCTATATTTATATGAGTAAATGGCTTTATATTATTACTTTTTTCTCTCGTTATTTAAGTCTTTTGTTTTTTAACTTTTGACTATTTATTTTGCGTAAATTTAGGTATATCTATTCATTACACATCTACAAAATAATAAGTTAAGAATTATACATGGCATGATAAAATGTCTTTATCGTGTTTTCTGTGTGATATATTACTAATTTGTAATCCAACAACCTAAAACTGTCTTCAAAATTTGTTATGTCTAGTTTAAATAACAATTAGTTAATAAGTCTAGTCTAAACCACCATTAGTTATAATCAACATTTATGTTAGTTTTCAAACTAGTTTACAACATAAGTTTTTGCTCAGAATCCATAAATAATACTAAATTTGGAATCTTTTTTCAGCTAACAAAATATATAACGAAAACGAATAATCCCTGTACCGTTGTGACAGTTAAGAACAAACAATTAAAACGGCAATGGAATCTTTTAAGTTAGTACTCGAGTCTTAATTTGTTTTAGCGTTCTCACGATTCTTGTTAATGATATAAAATACTTAACACATGCATTTTGCGTTGGCTATGTTTCATTCATATTACGTTATTATTTTATAAAATTTCAAAAATTTATGTAATGGAAATTCACCAAAAAAAAAAAATAAGTTTCAGAAAGGAGCTCTATTCTTAATTAAATAAAGGTCTGTAATTTTATATAATAATGTAAATTATTATAAACGCTAATACACAATGTACAATATGCAATTATGTGTTTAAATTAAATATAAAAAGAAAATTTTCCGCTAAGTATAAATCAACTCTTTACTTTGAACCGCTATATCTGCGAAATTCTTCAAAAGTCTAGGTATATGTCGGATGATAATTATAGGCTCAAGTTACTTTTACAGAGAGAAAAAAATAATTGCAATTACGATGTTGTACGATTACATAAAAAATACTTACTCAATTTTTCAACTTCCTTAAATTTTCTGCTGAGCTTCATCTTGAATAAACAACACCAGCACACGTTCACTGATACAAGTTTTGTCAGTTAAACGTTTCATAATTGCATTATTCCCGCCAGAACTTCTCTGCGATAGTCGAGGCATCTAGCGGGTAACTCGGAACTCATCGTGGAAAATTGTGCCTGATCTCTACCGGCCGAACACTGAACTCACACGACATCTGCTCTGTTTTATAACTCCACGCGTCGGTTAGTACAAAAGTTTAAAAATTAAATTATTTAAATTCTGTACGTAATGTTTCAGTTTTGGGCTACAGGAATTGTAAAGGATACTTAATTTGATTTGTATGTAAAATAAAGACCGTGTACAGTTCTTATAAATATGAAATACTTAGTTTTAAAAATTTTTAATTAAAATTTAGTAACAAATAATTTTTTTATACAATTTTTTCTACCACAATTGCAAAAATCAAAGCTTTATTTTTTAATGCTGTAAGTTAAATTTTTTTTTACCGATAGTGCCATTAGTGGGATAAATCATTTCCCTCGTGCCTGCAAAACTATGGATCTCGGCCTTAATTTAGGACCAATCAATTTTTTGTCGTGCATTAATTTCAATTTCATTAACTGGGTTTCATCAAAATCTGTGTCTAGAAAATGTTGGGAACATAAACACGTAACATTTTTTCGTTTACAAAATGATACCCATTTCAAAAACACTTTAGGAAATTTAGAACGGTCCGGAAACAAATGAAAAAATATACCTTTACTTCTATTTCCTGGGTTCCGAGAAGAATTACTACATCCGAATGCACTACAACACGGCATTGTCCTAAAAAAAACTATCTTCTGTTTGCACTCATGACAATACAATAAAACCTTTAAAATAATCTTGCACTCATCTGTAACATAGCACTCCACTTGTGAACGTATCCGTTACGAGACATCGCACTGTTCGTGAGGAACTGAGGCACACGCGCTATGTATTAGTACGTACACGTGTTGGAAGACACAAGACAAGCAGCGGCCACTCCACGCGACCGGGTGAGCGAGATGACATCACAGTTGCTTGCTTCCAGCCGTATTTCTTGGAAACGGGACACCGCAAATAAAAATTGATACCTTCATAGTTCATAGTAGATCTTCATCTTTCCTTACACCACAACTTGTATTTTTTGTTGTGTGCCCCTTTAATACCACTTTTTCATTAGCATAAATGTTTTACATTACATGAAAGTTTTTCAAAAAATCATGAGCTCATGTTTTTTATTTAAATAAACATACATTAGACCAATAAAGATGATAAACAAACAAACAAAGAAATAAACTATAATTTTAATTGTTATTTATAACTGGTCTCCTTACCTGGAACATCCATTTCCTTAGAAATGTCTTTCCAGCAACGATCCGTAAAAACCCGGTTGGAATACTTTTTCAGTTTCTTGTCCCAAACTTCAGGTTTAAGGAACACTTGGGATATTAGATTTTTAGTATCCATGTTGTTACGTTGTATGTTTTTGCCCGGCTAAGCACACATAGAAACGTAACAAAACAAAACAAACAATGTTCCTGAGGAATTTTTCATTACTATGGTTCTGCGTTATTTGGAAATAAAAGAGTTTGTTAAATTATCTTTGTTTATTTCTTTAAAAAAAAATGTTTTTTCTTATCGTTACATGGCCTCAGTACACAATTTTACAGATGAAATTAGAAGAAACTTCGTTACTTGCACAGTTTTGTCTTTTCTTATACGAATTTTAACGATGTCTTTGAATTTTGATAGGATGAGGTCCAAATACATACCACAGCACCATACATCTTGCCGTTGATGGTCGAGGAGTCTTGTCACTCGCCAAAGAAGAAAAAAAACTTAGTAATGTCCCTTGGTTAATTACATAAATCAAGGTACCGTCGATCGCGAACCGAAATCACACGAAGTCGGGCCGATGCCGACGCCTAGGGCCTAAATTTCTAATACATTTGTCCGAAAGAAATGAACTTAGGTTGAAAAATTACGGCCTGGCCCCAGCCCCTAGGCGTTAAATTGTCCCTTAGTAATTTTTCATTTGTCTTGCGACTTTCCGACGACGCTACCGAGTTCGGCGACCATCGAGCAACAAGTGACCTGGTCGACGAGATTACCTTCCCTTGTAAAGGCGAAAACAAGGGAGGCAACCCCGTGGGCCAACTGACCAATCAGCGTACATAATTCCAAAACATGACCATATAAGGAAATTCGTACGGGCACATCACTTGACGCCAGGGCTCGCCCTGATTGGCTGGCTAGTGGTAGCCTCCAGAGACCCTTCCAGACGGTCGCTACAGCTGTGCGTACAACGTGACGCGTAAATCCCAAACACGCATTTACAAAGTGAAAAATAGCTTTCTGGCGCCAGAGTGTCGCGCCTGTCCGCTCTTCCTTCTGTACCTTCCAGACTATTCTCAAGATATTACACTAGCAATATCCAATAGAATTTAAAATTACCCCAAAAAATTCAAATACAATGTTAAAAAATAAGGAAACAAAGTTGAAATTCATACCATATTAGAAACTTTTGTTTAAAAATTATGTCCTGTAAAATTATAATCTATACTGCTTTAAACAAAACAGTTACTGAAATTAATTATCAAATATCAAAATTATTTATTATGGATTGGAATTGACCCTCAAATTAATAATTAAGTATCTCAAGGAAATAAGTATTTTAAGGCTTTCCATGAAATTCAACCAAAGTAATTAACAACAATTCTTAACAGCTCAGAACAATTACCCTTATCTACATATTAAATAATTATTATCTTTCATATCAAAGTTATTCTTAATCAATATTCTTATGACTCAAAAAAAATTATATATGTATATAACAAATCCTCATTGTGCAATGCTACAATCTTAATAAATCACAACTAAACACACATAGTTAAACGTTTCTTGTATGACCACTACAATTATGTCAACAAATATAGAGATCAGTCAGTTATCGTGCCGACCTCGCCGATGTCTGAAACCAGAATGTAAATTTCATTCCGGTAAAACGTCTGACTCAGACAAGCCGCAGATACACGCCGATGTCTGCCGGCACCGTGAGCACTCTTATCTAAACACTTCAGTGCAAGAAGGGCCTATGTATTGAAGTACATAAACATGTATTTGCAATCCAAAAAAAATAATTAAATATTAACCCTTTGGCTGCTAGTTGCCCCTATAGTGTATCATTTCTTATGTGCTGATGTCCTCTTTATGCGAATTTTTCTGCTGTGCATCTTTGACATATTTTTTCTGGTTTTACGTACTGTGCCACAAGCATTAGTCGCCCTCTCATGAAGCCACTTGTAGAGTGCTGGACTGGAGTACCAGTTGTCTAAAAATACAGTATGGCCGTTATTTAGGAATGGTTTCAGAAGAATGGTCATAATGTCTCCTGATATTCCCAAACACCCTTTATCAATGTCACTATCTGATCCCGTGTAAGCAATGAAGTCTAAAACATAACCTGTTTTACAGTCGCACAACACAAAAGTTTTTATGCCAAATCGGCTCCTCTTTGATGGTATGTACTGCTTGAAAAGTAATCATCCTTTGAATAAAAGTAAGCTTTCATCAATACACAGATTTTTGAAAGGGGTAAATGCTTTTCGTAATGATTCACGAATCCTGTCAACAATGGCCCTAATTTTGTAGAGCCTGTCACCACCATGATGTTTATTATTGTCTGAAAAATGCAACATTCATAATATTAACAAAAATCTGTCTCGCGACATGATTTCACTGAACACTGGGGTCTGCAATAAAGAGTCCTTGGACCAGTATTCACTTAGTTTCAGATTTTTCATTCTAGGCAAAAGCATGCAAATTGCAAAATATTTCCTCGAAGTTTGTGTCTTTCCATTGCATCATTCGGGAGTGTAGAACATGTGGAATATTGTCACTGGCATACTTGTAAAAGTTATTGCATTCATCTGCTACAAATTTCACCAATAATTCAGTAAAAAATATCAAAAAAAAATCTAATACACAGCTGTTAGCATTTACATTTGCTTTACAGCCCGAAGTACTGTCATTGAATGGATGAATTGTAGGGCACAAATTAGTCGAGGACCAAATAAATTCATCACACTTACTTTTCTTGCTTGGCATTTCATCAATTTCGTCATTGTCCGTATCATTCTCCGACTCAGATGGGGAATCTTCAAACAACATTTGTGAACTGGTGCTAGCAGTCGATGTGGATGGCTGTGCTTCGTCGTGAGAGATGGTGTTCGCAGACAGCGTGGGTAGATTTTTATCGTCACAGTCCCGAGATTCTGCTACATCTGAATCACTAGTGCTAAAATTCTCATCCTCACTGTCACTTTTGGTGAGAATCATTTTGTTACCATGTTGGTAACTGCCTCGACCGTGTGTGATTACTTGCTGGTCACTATATTGAATTGTTTTATATTTATTCAATTTCTTGTTATATTTAATTACTTTTATTTACTTTTTGGTAATTTAATTGGTAAACTTAATTACTTAAACTTAATTACTTAAACTTTTCTGAATTTGCACTATCGAGCTAGCGATTGTTAAGTTGGTACATTATACTGCACGTTTTCGGTAATGTTCGGGTCGAGCCGAAGATTTCCGAGTGGAATACTCCGTGTGAAGACCGCGAGGAAGTGGGACTGCTCAATGTGACGCAGGTGTGGACGGACCGCAAGGGACGAGTGCCTATGCTGAACGAGCGTGGAGGTTTCGACGGCCGGGCCGCGTTGGAGAGACGCGAGGCGATGGACATCGCTGGTGCCCCGGGGTGGTCAAGTGCCACGGCAGCGGTCGACTCGCTGCGACTCTGAAAGTAAGACTAGAGACCCTTATTTATTTTCTGGTGATAGTTCACCTGCACGGAAGGTGGAAAAAGAAAATTGCAATTTGACTTAATGCTACGTAAAACGATCGTGACTGCGTTTAACGCCTGGCGCTAACGTGATTAATACCCTCAAGAACTTATAACTACTTCTGAAGCGTGCTCGATATAGCTCGATATAGCTCGATATGTTGCTACAAAAACAATGTGGAAAATACTGTTCGGTAAAAATGGCCATACAAACGTTTTTTTGAACTTTCATAATAATAGTTCATAACAATATTCCTTTTTTTAGTAAATCCATGTGCATGGTGGTGTTGCGATTATATTCCCTGTATCACTTATTAATTTTTCATGTCAGTGCTAAATGTATATTATTATTATTGTACGGCATCATCACTCGCAGTTACAGTATTGCATTAAATTCATACCACCGTACGTCTGTTTGCTTTACACGTGACGCCCCATCGACCCCACTTCAATTTGTTGCTTATAGAATATTTTTTGAATCCCATACACACAAGACGGGGGAAGGGTACATATAAGATTTTTTTTTTGATTTTTCTTTGCTTCCCTGTGGCGGTGTGTGTGGAAGGTTTTTTGTAGACCCCGGTAGCGGTCAAGGTTTTTGAGATTGCTCACTATCCGTAAGATATTTTTTTCTATTCATTTTTATATGTCACTCTTTTGTTGTGCGGTACAAACAATATAAGTCACTCTTTTGTAGCGCGGTACGAAACGATAAGCATTTGCCGGAATAACGGTAACAAACAATAATCACTGCTGGAATAAAAATTATTAGCCAACACAATACTCATATACAAACATGTTCATGGTTTATAACACGACACAAAATTCAAAGCAAACTCTAAGATAATAATATCCGACAAAGCACTTCAAACCTTTACTGTATTTCCCACCAGAAATTCCAATTTACTGTATTTCCCGCCAGAAGAACCAATTTACTGTAAATGATTTATTTTCATAACATATAATAGAAAAATTTATGAGATACAAAGAACGTAAAATGCGTACTATTAAAAAAAACATTTGAAGTGTTATAATTACTTTATGTATGAACTTAATAATTTGCGAATGTAGTAAAAATATATTACCGTTCATTTTTCACTAAAAAGTTATAAAGGTGTAATTACATGGCCATAAATAAATGTAAAACAATAAACTATAAATAATAAAAAAGTTTATTCAATAAAAAGGTAGGTTTTCATTTTAAATACTTCAGAAAAAATATTGGTTAACCAGTGTCTAAACACTACAATAACGAGAAAAATAATGAATCGTAAAATACCAAGCTGCAATTCAGCGTACTCTATTAGTGCTGTAGGTATTTAGATACCAGAAAGTAATTAAAAGAAATCACATAGTGCGTTGGCAGCAGCACCGAGTTAAGCTGTCAACAGCACCGACTGGCTAGATGCGTGAACAAGTTATCTCGTCTCTAACACTGTATGTACGCCAGACACGGGACGAGATAACTCGTCTTTAGCACTTGGTTCTGTTGTAACGAAGGACGAGTTATCTCGTCGATAGCAGCTAAAGGTTTAAGATTTGAAATTCTCCAGATTTAAATAAAAGAATATGATACAAACAAAAATGTATAGTTTAGTGAGCTAAATGTTTTTATTATTATTATTTTTTAAATTTTAATTTCCAACGTAGCAATATTCTGATTGATTCAAAAGATTAACAATAATGTCCTTAATGTCACACATATGTCATAACAGGGTGACAAGACTCCAAATTTTATTAAAAGAAGATTATCTGAATAATATGTGCAGTTAAGTGGGTATTATAAATTTCTTTTTTAATTTTGATTTTCCAGAGTAGCAATATTCCGCTTGGTACAAAATATTAACCATAATGTCCTTAATGTCACACAAATGTTATATTCGGGTGACATGACTCCAGATTTTAATAAAAGAAGATTATCTGAACAAATATGTATAGTTAAGTGAGTAATATAATTTTTTTTTTACTTTCCAACATAGCAATATTCTACTTGGTACAAAAGATTAACCATAGTGTCCTTAATTGTACACATATGTCATAACCGGGTGACATGACTTAAGATTTAAATAAAGGTTAGATTATCTGAACAAATATGTATAGTTAAAGGAGGAATATAAATGTTTTGATTTTTTTTTTAAACGTGTTACAGACGTGGCCCAGTGCATTAACTGCTGGCAGTTTTTGGACACCAAGAACTTCTGCCACCTGGCAACTTGCTGCAAACACTGCACCGGGCCCCACACTCTCGCCGCCTGCCCCACTCTGGAAAAAAAACTTACTGTGAAAACTGCAAAGGCAAGGAAATACACGAGGGGAACTCTAAACTCTACCCCGAATACCTGAGACACGTCGAGGCAAGACAAAATCAAGTGTCTTCGCGCGCTGAGAAAAAAAAGCCTTGTGCATCCCAGTACTCGCCAGCGAGCTACCCACTACTACCACCCGCTTCTCCTTCAAAACCAGTTTGTCCCATGTTCTAATTCGCACAGGCGGCGAGAAACGACACCAAAACACAAGACACTTCCGCACCTCACGCCTCCCCCCCCCCCCCCTTTCCCCACCCAATTCCTTCCTCTCTCATCAAGTCCGATCTCCGCGATCTCATGCAGTTCCTACGCGATGCCAACTTCGTAGCCTTCATGGCTCACATGAAACCTTACATTCTCCTTTCTAGTACAGTTACCGAACCTTCTATAAAACTCCTCCTGCTCGTTCAGGCCCTAACAACTTTCATGGGCTGCGAGTAATGGTCGTAATTTTTATCTGCCTCAAATCCTAGTACCATTTCCTTAGCCACGGAAATTCTGACGTAACAGCAAAGTACAGACTTCAACACTTTACAGCCACTTTCTTCCCGCAAAGAAACACAAAGATGCTGTATTTTTCGAACACATTCATTTAAAATTAATTAAGTCACAAATAATTACGTAACTAAGTATTTTCTTAATAAAGCCCCACAGGAAAATAAAGTGTTAACACCTAGTTAAAACTGAGCTATGATTGGCCAGAGTCAATTACCCTTCTAACCAATCACATCAAAGCACCGGCTTCGTTACGTTTTTAGGCCCAACTAAGCTTCTCAATTAAAGTAAATTTAATACTATATTATTAATAATAAATTATTATAAGAATTAACACTCCCCTGGACCCTCAGTCGCTTTCCCCGATCACTGACGAGCTTATGAAATAACACATTTCGGCTAAATTCACAAATAAATTCTCTGTATCAGAAGACCCACAATATTCAAAATTTCGGCTGTTTTAGGAAACATGGGCAGGTGGGGGACCCCTGCCCTCACCTTCTACTTCTGTGGGCAGAGAGAGGGGGTAAAACAAAAGGGTATCTGGTGGAAATGTGGCAACACTCTTCCCCTAAAAGAACAGCTGCTGGGTTTGCCTTGGTGACCCCAGAAATAATCAATAAAAGACACAGCTCAGGGGAGGGGCGGTGCTAGCACTCAAACTCTTAGTGATTACAGAATGGGAAGTCAAGAGACCCTCAAATGGCTTGTTCTTCCCTCGCGTGATGACTTCTCCCAATGATGAAAAGCGGCAGCAGCAATCTTGTATTTCATTGGCTACTGAGTTTGTAGGCCTGTCGTGGTATTGTGATTTCAGCTTAATTTAAATGGGACAGGAACAAGTAATTCAAGTTTCCATTGTTGACATCCATTTTTGAAGTTGCATTGTGGATCCTGGAATACGAACTTTTAATATCCCAAATAAAAAGTTACGTAAAAAAAACTTCACATCGTTTAAAAATAAGTATTTATGTTACTAACACCTCCAAAAGTTGTTTATATAACAGCACCTAGTGAAAAAAAAAATTCTTTGTATACTTTTGTTTCAAACACAGATTATGGTTCATGTTTTTGACTATGAATTTCAACACCTTACTGCAATGGTTCTTCCAATGAAAAAATTTTTCAGACAAAAGTTTTAGGCTTTCATACTTATTATATTATGTGAGTTGCAGGGATTTTTATATATTTAAAAAAAACCTCATACCCATATTTCGCAATGTTGCTAAAACCTTCTTCCTTTCATGTATATGGATATTTAAACTGTGGTTCATTCATGTGAATTCCCTTCAACATAGTTTCATTATTTGTAAACAACATTTGCAGAATAATTACAGTAAACTACATTGTGTACATGGTCTGCTATGTGTTTGCTGAGGGGTGCAAATCTGTTGGATTCGCAGGGAGGGCCCAACGAAAATTTGCAGAGGGCCCCGCTGTGCAGCCTAAGAGATGTATGCGTGGGTTTTACCCAACACAATTCATATTAGACAGGGTTTTGTATGTTGTATACTGCTGTACCCGTACCCCAGCTTTGACCAAATAAAAATTACAAAAGGAAGCTCGCAGAAGGCAGGATACAATAAAATAACAGCAAAATGAAATAGTAAGTGTTAGTTATGTAATTCTGCAAAATCATTCCACAAGCAATTCATTATTTAACAAAATGTAAACACCAAAAATTTGCTTGGTTAGGTAACGATCCTTCAGAAATAAGCAAGATATATTTATATAATGCATATGCAAGACATGCCAAACAAGGGATATATAATATTACCTAATAACATCTGGGTATAACAGGCTTCGCTCCTCTTGACTAGAATAACTAATACCATAGAATTACAAATATAACTATACCCGCCCCTGGTGCACCATGGGTCTCGCACATGATCAATACCGTACTGGAATAGTTAACATCAAAACCTTAATATGAAGTATAAAAAAATTAAGTAACAGTACCATTTAAAACTCCGATACACAATATAAAAAATATACACATATATATAAATAATCGGCGTAGTTATACAATACGCAGTTCATGCATAGGTACAAAATATAAGTTAAAGCAATATCATTAGTACAAAGGTTTTCTTCCAGTCCAACTCAAGAGTTCATGATCATATGGCAGCAAACAAAATTATTAGTTAAAATTATCATAGTATTTCTCAGCCATGATTCTGCTCTACAAAACCATTAATGAATAATTTACGATTCTATTAAGGCAAAAAAATAATATCAGAAAACTAAACCTTTAGCCTATCGTGCACCTTATACAAATTAATCTAAAATTTACATGATATAGTTACTTAAACTAAGATAAAAAATTATTTGTACTAATTCCACAAAAATTACAATAACATGTCCTTATTGCAATTTGATTAAAAAATTATTATAAAGGTTTTCTTGCACGTTCAAACAGTCTTTCATACGGAATCATTGAGATACCAAATCTTACTTATTGGAATCCAAACTAAACCATGTCACCTCAATTCACTTAACAGTTATATTCAAAAGGTATTTTGAAAATGACTATCTTCTTCCCAAAACAAGAAGGTTATAGGGCACCACCTGTAGCAAACATAGCAAAAATCTCGTCTGATGCAATGGATCTTGACATAAGGTTCAACACTTACAATTTGATGGTTGTTATCTCCTTCCGAATATATGAAACCATTATCATGATGAAATTTATATTTGCACTAATTGTGTAGGTAACCAAATATTGTTCTTGGCACTAGTCTTCAAAAAAAGGAAAAGAAAGAAACCGCTGCTCGTACCGCAGCATTTGACACCACCATGACATTACCAACCAAGCTCAACGACAAAAGGAGAAAAATGCCATAACTTTCCTATACTAAGAGGAAAAAAATCTTTTGCCCTCCCCCCCCCCCCCCCCCCCCAAAAAAAATGACGAAGATGATTTGATGCACTGGGTATTTAGGTAATCCACCGAGCAATGGTGCACGTAACTCAGGTTATACACTGTATAGGTTTTCCAAGTTCCCACACACTGCTAAAGCCCTGAAATTTATATCCAGCAACTCCGCCGGGACAGAAAACTTCACCCACTCAGGCCATGACTCGCAGCAGACAGACAGACAGACCTCTCACCAACAACATCCACGGCACAGCACACCACAACTCACAAAAGAAAACAAAAGACAAAAATGCGCGCAAAGCGCGTTCCGAAACCTGCCGATCAGCGCTTGAATCCCGCACAAGTGTCCCCACCGCACAACTAACGATAATTTGCACAGCGCCGGCACACAAACAAAACACACCAACAAATGTGACGTGACACACACGTCACACTGCCAATATTGAAGACTATCTACATATAATTAGCAGAAAACTTAAAAAAATTACAGAAATTTTTTCAATTATACATAGCTTATGGTCTTCACTTACAAACACCTCACACACACACACAGGTACTAAAAATAATTTTAACAAATTAATTCATCTTTAGTTTACCTAAACAGTGGATATGAGTACATTATTGATCACTGAAGGTTAGCCAGCACAGTGCACAGTACAATATACAAGAGGTTGGTATTATAAAAAAATACATAAAAAAATACATAAAAAAATTAACTAATTGTAAGTTGTCATTAACTGTAAAACCAAACTCTGCTGGGTTCACTGTACTGTATCATGGAAACCATAACCTAGTTGTTGGAATTTTTTCATCCTAACATAATGGGATTTATGGAAGAAGGGGCTACAATCTACTTCGGGAGTTTTCATAATTATGGCACACCGCTTTTCCTGCTGCCAGTCACTTTTTATTTACATAACAGCAGGACGGTTTTCTTCGGCATGTAAATTTGAAAAGAGAAAAAAAAAAAAAAAAATCAAAAACCATAAGTGTTTTGTCATGGACATATTTCAATCAATTTGATATATTTAATGATATTTCATTAAAAATACAAATTAATTACATTATTGTAATTCCGAATTGAACAAATTAAAAATATTTTTGGGAGATTTATTCCGAAATATTTCACTTTCAAATTTTTTGGATAATGCAGTCTAATGATAGGTGTCTTATTGAACAACAATGCAACTGCAATCAATTAGAGAAAATGTTTTAGATAAGAAAATTGTTCATTTTGCTCTAGCAAGAAGGTAAAAAAGTTTACATAAAATAGCAACCTACTACATAAATTAATACCTCGTCATTGAATGCTGCCTCAAAATTTATCTGAGATGCCTCAGGCCTTTCTTGTTCAAGTGGAGATCTTCCCTCGAAATAATATTTAAAAAAATTAATTTAAATATACATAATTTCTTAAATATATATTTTTTTGAACCAAATTAATTTGCCTGACATTAAATCTAGAATTTAAAGGATTCAATATAATTATATTTACTTTACTGTTAACGTACATTTTTTAAAGTTCTCTGTACTTATTTTCAATCATTGTATAATTGTTATTTCCATTTAAACTTGTGCTATTTTATGTTTAGTAAAAATATAATAAGGATGGTCAGAAAAATAGACATAAAATTTTAAATTGCTACTTTCAAAATGTTACACACACACAAAACAAACAATTGTTTTTAAAAACTGTCTTTCAAAAGTTATCACATTTTATTGAAAAGTCATTAAAGGCAATGAACTAATGCACTGGATAAAGTTGCAAGATAAATTTGGTAATAAAAAATTCCATTTTAATTCTTGAAATGCTAAAGCTTCGGCCAGACAGAGCTCAGTGCTTGCTATGTTTGCTATACCAGGTGGCCAGACAGACCAGTCTAGTTTGCAATGTCGAAGAGATGCATGCAATGAGATTCTAGTAATGATTTCGACATAAGTTTTTAACATTTATTTAAAGTGTGAATAAATAAAAATACAATGTAAAACAATCATTTGTAGATTGCATTTGCAATTTTATATTTGTGCAAGATAAATTTGAACGTTAACTGAGTAAAAAGAAAATAGTTTTTTTCACTTATCTGGCTTATTAACCACCCTTCGAATCAAATCCCAGGCATTTTTCCACATATTCTGATTTTTTATATTCTTCTATTGATTATTCCATAAACATGGATATTTTCGCCCTTTTTCAATTAACCTTTGCATCGACATAAAACCGATTTAAAGTAAACCTAGAAGTACAGCACAATTTTGCGCCGATATAAATGTTTTTGATTATCTGCGCATGCGTAAAGTCGGCAACAATTATAAAAATAGCTGAAAACATAAGTTAGGGACAACAACATAGCGAACACAGCTTGGTGTCGCCAGTCACACCTGAGATGCAGCTGGCTATATTTTCTTCGCGTAGCGAACATAGTGAACGTAGCGAGCATAGCGCTCTGTATAGCCGTAGCTTAGACTGTGTTTATACCACTTGCTACCTTTCAAACATATCCCACTTTGGTTCATTGTTGCGAGAGAACTCCGAGATCAAGTTCCAAAACCTCGAGTGGTTTATGACCTGTACAACGAGGATAAAAATCATTCAATCAGTACTGACATAAGGAATGGTTAATAGATTAATTACAATGTTTCCCCAAAACACTGGAGATAATTTCTTCATCCTCAATGTAGACACAACATATGTACAATAGCAACGTATGTGATATGTACAAAATTTGCGCACAGTATTAAAATAAATTATTAAAATGTATTATATAACAATAAATGTTTGTTCGTATTTCATGCTGCCTTGCTGTTCATGTGATTGCTAACAAATGTTGTACACTTGACTTTCCAAATACGATAAAACATACCCTTAAAACAAATTTTATTATTCTTGAATAATAAATTCAAATCTCGGTCACAAACATCCAAAAAAGTGAATGTGTGTCATTTCTCTATGTCCAGAATACACTCTTACAATAAGGTTTAACAACTTGCTATCCTCCTCTGTGAGACATTAAAAGTGCGCGGACTGAATGATTTGTAGTGTTAGTTATTAAATTTTTTTGTCCCCTAGCCCATGGTTTTTAACCCCCCCCCCCCCCCCTCCTTCTTCATGGTACATTCAACATGTGTAAGTAAGCTATATATTTGTAAGAAAAAAGTGTCTCCGTTAACACTATAATTTTGAGGTCAGCATTTCAGATACACACATTACACTGTGGTTCCCTGGCTCACATATTATATGTATTACATTATACAAATGTAATATTTCGTAAATGTATTACTTACAGTTAATTTGAGTCCTGTCATAACATATCTGCTGATTGATGGCCTTAACATCCTTTTTCAGGAATATATTGAAGTTCATTATTTGGCATCTCTTTTCAAAAAGTTTCCACAGACGTGGAAAGGGAGGTAGTGTACAAACTAAAACACTCCTTCGACTCCTGATGGTCAAGAATCGAAGGAGCCTCCTTGTAACTGTCTTTAGTTTCAGTTGTGGTGTACCTTTTTGAAAAAGAAACTTTATTGTGCAACAAAGTATTTAATATGTAAGTAAAATGTAACTGTAATTTATAAGTTAAAAATAGGTATTTTCATAACACTGATATTTTAAGTGCACGATGTGGGGAAAAAAAAAAACAATAAATTAATTTTTGTGAGTTCCATTTGTGCATGTTTGCTAGAAAATTGTGAGTTTTTTTTTTACTTAATTTAACCTTTAAGATAAGAAACATACCTAGAATTCTTAACAAAGCATAAAATATATTCTCTCCTGTACTTGCTTTTAATAAATTAGTTTTTTACATAGTATATGCAAGATAATGAATGGAAGTTATATTATTAAAATGGTGTTATCCAAATTTTTAATAGAATTAAACTCAACAAAACATCATTCGTTTTCACAAACAGAATGATTTTTCTATGGAGATGGACAGTGTAGACCACTCGCTTCACATGGTTTAGAGTGGCCTGGATACACTGGCCACTCTCGCACATTCCAATTTTGTTCCTCAGACCTGTGTTGCAAAGAAAGAAACATAATATGTATCACCTTCTGAAACAAGAAACAACCTGCATAACATTTTGGGTAGTATTATTTACACAATTCATATTTTGAGAACCAATTTTATGGGAGCGGTATCCCAAGGTCTTGGCCAACCGTACAAAATTGGAGGCACCCACGAGCAGTGCATCCTGATACAGTGGCTTGAAAAAAATCCAAAGTAATAATATTATGTGAATAAGTAATACTATGAAAATAAGTAATAATATGAAAAATTAATTTATGAAGTCAAAAATAAGTAATAAATAAAGGAATAATGAGTCTAAGCAGCCACCAGTTACATTTCAAACTATCTATTCCTTTTCTCCAACCCCACCCTGTCTTATGCCCTACCTAATAGGGGGTGAGTTAAGATGTAGAAATTCTTAGCAATGCTACGGCAAAAGCTATTAATTTATAATATGGTAGATTAGGTTTAAACCAAAGAAATAAATTAAAAGTTATGAAAGTATTGCACAATGTTCATTCTCACCTACAATACGTACATATTGTTTTCGCTGAAGAAAAATGTTATTTTTCTTTAATATTAAGATTAAGTAAAATTATAGCTAAAAATATATGTAGTTCTTGAATTAGCTTGATAAGTGTATACTACTTTGTCATGTAGTACATATGAATAGGGTAAAATAACAAGTGTTTATTATTGTATTGAAACAGTATATTGTTAGTAGTATATAGTAGTTCCTCCGGCAACAGGGTGCGCAGGGTGTGGTGTTGGTGTGGGCTGAATGACCGTGGAGCCTGACGCCACGGCGGCCATTTTGGGTGTCAAATTACATCAAAAAACAACAAAAACAGCTCAAAAGTCCACAAAAAGCGACAAAAATTTCTCAAATCGAGGGAAAAATTCCCGTTCAGAGGGAAAATACCTAAGGATTGAAAATTCCTAAATTAGGCTTAAATGTCCTTAACTCAAGCCTCTGATAAGCCTCTATCAGGACATGACCTTAAAACATACCGCCATATTGAAAAAGTAAGGTCACCATTGCACTTTTTGTTATGGCCACTATCATTTTTTTGTTTAGTAACAAAAAAAAATTGGAAAATTTTTAAAAATATTAAAAAAATTATTAAATAATATTTTAATAAAAAACAAATATCCGCCATCTTGGATTAGTCCGCCATCTTTAACTTTTTTATTTATTAATGAAAAAAATCGAAAAAACATTGTATAATTAAAACAACAGTACACCATCTTATATTCTGACATCACAGAGGCAAAATTGGATGACCTTGACCTAGAAATGACCTTCACCTTGAAATGACCTTGACCTTGGCATTTTTTGATGACAATAATTTAAAAAAATATTAAATAAAAAATTTAAGTACTTACAATAAAAAGTCCTCGGTTCAAACCCGACAAGTACAAAAAATTAAAAAAATGGCGACAGGTTCCTTCCTACATGGTGGCTGCTGTCAGACTGACCTCCCACCACTTTTTTTTCAAATACATATATGAATGTACCAGTATGACGTCAGGGCGGCCATCTTGGATCAGATGTTTTTTTTTGTTTATCGACTGTTAACTAGCGACGCTGACATATTAGTTTATATTTTAGATTCTAGAGTGCAGTGGTAATTAATTATTAGAAAAAAATATTGGATGTCTTTAACGTCATAACAAAACATTGATTAAATGATTGCATATTTTTATGAATAAAATTGAATAATTTTTATTGAATTATCACTATTTTGTATGGATACAAAGAAGGAGTGAAATGAAATCTAAAATTGAATTCATACATTTACTTTTATTTGCACTTATTAATTCAAATATGTTTATTACTTTAACAAAGAGATTAAATTAACTATAACTTTTATACATATTTGCTATTTAACTTCTCAAATCTGTGTTATTCTGTTAAGGATATGACGATGATAGGAAAAAGTAGGAAACGAATGGGAGTGTTTCAAGTTTAATTTGCCTCGTAAAAGTCCAATCGATGGTTGTTCCAATCTAGGGGAAGAGAGATATTTGCGCCACGGACTCTGGAGCAATGCTAGGAGGAACGGGTTGGCAAAGAGCAATGAAAATGTTACATTGAAATGCATGAAAACAGAATCACGCAACGGACTCAGTCACAATGCTAGGAGGTTCAGGTTAGCAAAGAGCAATATAAAATTAGTGTTACGGGACACAGGAACATGGGACACTGCGTAACGGGATCCTTTTTTTGTGCGTGCAGCCGGCGTTCATTGATTTATGAGACGTCACGTCAAAAACTGGCGTTTAGCTGAAAAGTTTAAATATAATTATTATGAACAAGTTTTCATATAAATAAACTGTAATCAAATATCTATCATAAATTATAGGAATCACCATAATTCTTTAATCAATTGTAACATAACCTATTATTACTGCACTCGCCGACAGATGCTACTTTTTTTAATAATAAAAGAATAAATACTTGAAATTATACTAGTAATCAGATTTTTAAAATAAAAAAATAATTGACCTTTATTGCCGGAATTGTTATTGTAATAAGCAATGAAAACCAGAGATTAAAATCAGTCGAGAATATTTTTGTATTTATGTCTTCCATTGCTCAAAATTATATGCAATTGTGGCCCCAGGCACGAAATTTTATTTATAATTCATTAATAATAATGCCCCTTTGCGATAAACAAAGGAAAATTTGTATTAAGGAGTGCCTGGTACCCGCTTTAGCGGACAGATATCGCGATTCATTCGGTTCGCGTCCATCACCTTAGACGTGCATGTGCATTACGGGACACTTTTTCGTACGTGCAGCCGGCATTTATCGATTTATTAGACGTCACGTCAAAGACAACGCATCCGCCATATTGTATTTGGGTGCCATCTTGAAATTCCGTAATTATTAACATAGATTTTCGAGAAAAATTCCAAAATTCATCAAAAAAATTGGTCATTAATATATTGATTGAGTGAAACAAGTTTTGTCCTGGGTTCAATACATGTTCAATGCAAAACAGTTAATTTTATTAAAAACAAATATTATTTAATTAAATAAAACAAAAAATACCAAAAGAGACTTAAATACCAACATCCAGTAAGTCATTGATCTTAGCCGCAATTTTGAAATTGGGTAAATATCAACCTAGAGATTCGGGAAAAATTACATAATGCACCAAAAAATCGGCCATTAATATACTGATTGACACTATCGAGTTCAGTCCTGGGTTTGATTCTTGATCAATGCAAAAAAGGTATAAGTAGCCTAAAATTAATTAATTTATGTATTTTAGCCGATTTTTTCTGTCGAGGTTAGTAGTCGACATTACCACGAAACAGGACGTATGTCAAGCGTCTCCGAACCGAGAGAGAGCATCTTCGTTAGTAAATGGAATAAATTTTGACCAGGTCGCGGGCAATATCAGACGTGTAAGTTAAGGAACTCCGAACCAAGTGGTATAATTAAACAATACTCAGCGTACCATTTTTTTTAACATACCTATCATGTACAATGTCAGTCAGTCTTAAAGGCAAAGTGTATCTGAACTACGAGTTCGTTGTTTTTCGATACGTGTTACGTTTATTTTCTGCTGTTGACGACACTTCTGTAGATGATTTGACAGACAAAACCGAATAAACGTTAATCGAAGCTGGTAAAAAAATGACCAACATCGTAACTGCTGTCGCTTCTGCTGCTATCAAGTCCGAGTAAGGAAACAAATTTATGTATAATACGCACTGTAAAGCATGAACTCAGGAAAATTCCGTACATTTGGGCGAAATGACAATGCGATAAATCTCCTTCGTCGGTTCGATACTTGGTCATTGTTAAGAGTAATTAAAAAGCAAGTCCAAGAGACTAGCAATACTAAACGACTAGGTCCCACTAATCTATACAGTTGTTTAAAGAAAATTGCACACATTCCTTAAATATCCTGCTGAAGTGTTCTTCATTTCTGGACTCTTTGATCGCTAACACTGTAGCTTTTGTCATGTCGTCTGCTTGGCCAATACGTATCTAACTTTGGACTCTGAAGTTGTCTTGACCATAGAAGAGGGAGGGTAATATAGAAGCGTTACTCTTGAAGGAAAAGCTGTAACCTTTTTATTGAATGTACTCGTGGCTCCATGCAGCGGTTTAGCATGTAGTGCTATCTAGCAGACAGAGTCGGAAACACTTGTATTGAAAAATTCTGCGGCGGGAAATTCAAATATATTAAAAGCTTTCTCTAGCCATTGTTGTTGCAAACAATTCTCAATTTTAATTTAAAAATGAATGGTTTATGTATGCTTTTCTTTTTCATTTATAATGTCTAATAATTGAAAGATCTTATAAGGTACCATATTAAATGCAAGAAGATTGTTAAGTTGAATAGACACACATAAGCAATAGATAATACCTATCAAGAATACCATTTTGTCTTCACAATTACTGTAAAATTGATAGCCTAGCATAACAGCATTTACAATGAACTGTAATTACTTGGAGAAAAAATACAATAGTTGTATAACATCAACCATGTTGCAACACGAAATTGTCCTCAAAGAAGCAAAATTTCTAATTAGGAAAAAAAGAGTGTAAAGGAAAGGACAATTAAAAATTTAAAAAAAAATTCAATTTTTCCCCCTGTTATCTCAAGTAAATTTAATTGCTAATATCATACACATACAACAGTCATCCAATTCACCCAACAAAATCGCTTCAATATTGCACGCTACTACAGAAAAGATAGCATAGGTGCAATTAAAGTATACAACAGTCAATAAAAATTGTGTACATACCATAATTGTTGCAATGCAATGCAATGTAATGAATGGTTTACAAACATTACATTGAGTGCAACATCACAACTTCTACGAATGTTACCATTACATTTTCACCTAACATGGCCACTGGAAACCAAAGAAAAAAATATCCTTGAAAGAGTATGTACTAATATGTACAGGATAATTGCAACATACTTAGCCATTTTTTAAATAACCTTTGGAAAATATCACAGCCCATTACTGCATCTTGCCAACCTTGGTAAGTCCAAGAGAGGGATATTTGCCAAGTGTAGTGAATACATGCCAACAAAGGACTCCTTCCCTGGAAATAAATTCATTTTTAGGGTGTAAAATGTCGCTATTTACGCACATTTATGAAGCAAAAATTGAACAAACTGTGGGTACAAATATTTTTTAGGATTGTCAAAACATAGGCCTATACAAAATCAATCATTTATTTTTTTATGATTTAAAGAACAAAATATAAAAGTGGTCTATAAACAAAATAAATTAATAAATGCGGAAAAGGATTAAGAAGTAAGTGTGCTAGTGCTAGTAAGTGCACATCAGACAACTACTAACCTCACTCACTTTCAAGGTACATTGATTGCAATTTTTTCACAGGTATTTGTTTTGAGTATAAATTAATTAAAAGACATTTACCCTCAAGACCATGGGTTCAGTTTCAACATTACTCTATGCACCTTTAATCCTAAATTTTATAACTATTAATTTTATGAACAAACCTGTTTTAATCAACATTTACGCAAAATTAAAAACAGCCCATAAGTTAATATATCTTAAGCTTGGCCTGTACAAAGTAAAAATCAAGCATATGTCGATAAAATGTAAAACTTGCCATCTTGGACAACCAACGAAAGATTCATTTCACTGTCAAACAAGCACCAATGACGTACATACAACACAATAACTCCCATGACTATCGCAATCATACAATTATTATACATAATTATGTTAGCTAAGAAACCATACCTGCAAGTGATGGTACAATGTACTATAACTATATATTGTACGGGATAAGTTACATGCAGGCAACCTGAGGCTGATGTGCATAAAAGCTACCTACAAAATTATATTTTAATTTGTGGAGTCAGCTAGTGTAAATATTGAAATTATTTAATGTATTGAATAATTTCGGTTTCTTTAGCCTACCTCTCTCAGTTTTAAGAATTGTATCAAGAAGCTTGTGTCTGAAGATCAAGTTAAAGTGTGTCAAAAGTATGTTAAATACTAATATCTTGACTAGACCTTGTAATAAAGTGTAAACAAATTAAATGTACCTTTTATATTTGTGTGTAATGTTTGCTACGACGGTGACAATACACTTTGACATGCACAAAATCACACTTAATAGAAAAAGAACTTAACTTTAACTAATTTATTTTAAACTACAGATGGAATTGTTATTACTCTCAACTTCAAGCATCTAAGAATTCTTTCACTTGAGTGAATTATCTTTACTATCAAATGTTAATTACTTGGATGTTATTTATTTTAACTAACTTCAGTCCGGTAGAGCTTGGACTACTGGGTACGAAACTTGCAGTACCAGTCAATCAAAATAGCAATACAATATTCCATATCAAATTCCATCTATACAAGCTAATACTATCTAGCTCGGGATCGCGATTCCAGAACTTGATTTGTAAATCTAAAGATGAAAAAGTTAATTGGTTTCTTGTACAAAGAATATTCAATATAATATAACAGATTCTAGTTCTGTGAAAAATGTTCGTCTTTCTCAAATTGTAATTCGTTCGGGTACTTCTATATTCAGCGAGTCTTCGGGTGATGGGGTAAGGTACCAAACCTTGCTGCAGGATACCCACGAGACGTGTAGATTCTCGGAGACTCCTTGGTTCGACTCATCCAAGACTGCAATATTGGTGTTGCTCCTCCGTCCTCCAGCGTGCGGCAGGAATACGCGATCTCACGACTTCATCCTTCAGATTATGGGCGGCGACGGGGCTGGACTGCGCGTCGTTCATCCTTCCCGGGCTCGAACTGCGACTTTTCAATCTTCAACAGGATTCTTCTTTATTCGGAATTATAAACAACATTTAATCTTCATAGTTTTCAAAGCAAATTAGTCATTTGGCTATCTCTTGGACACGGATTCTTGTCGACTTCTCTTCTTAAGTAATTATTTAAAACATTGATGTCTGAGTATTATCTTCGTCAATTAAAATTATTATTTTCTTCAAACTCAGTTAATATTGGCATTAATAACCATTTTCGATCTTCTATAAAATATTCAATTATGAATTAACGTCAAAATCGTTGCGTTCTAACTGTTGTCTTAATCAAGTCTCAATTCGTTCTAAAAGAATATTTTCCCAGTCACTAGTAATTGATTTTTTTTAGTTTGTTGTTAAAACCAAAACTAGTAAAATTACTAACCATTACTGACGTGTTCATCTTTAAATTAATAGTTGTTTCAAAAAATACTGCTATGCTAGCCTTGAAAATATTTTAAAATAAAAATAACATAGAGTAATGCATAGACAAAATGATAACCAAAGAAATTTACAGTCTGAATTAATCATAGATTACAAATATAAACATACGGAATAAAATGTAATTAAACAAAATAAATATTAAAGGAAATTAAATATTTACTTTCTATAAAGTGTAAATATTGCCTTTATAAATTGCACAAATAATAATCAGTTGCATTTTCTCATCACTGTAAAGTACATGGAAAACCCTCAAAGTGTTTGTAATTATCAGAAAATATTTTATTTCATACTATACCAAAAAAATTTGTTTTGAAGGATGATAATGGTATAATTTTCATTTAGAAATTACATAAACTTTATGAGCAAGATTATACGACTGCCTATGCACATGAACACTAAAAAGTAGGGTAGTAAAATGCACGACACGAAAATGCATTTTAAAAATAAACTACAATGTGTTTGTATTTGCAAGTATTATTTTCAATTAGTGCATGCATATCAATAAACTTGTCATAACTTTTTTACACTATATTATGGTGACTTTACAGCATCCGCAAGCCTAATACTTCTTTATGTGTACAATAACACAGAAACAAGAAGCCATTGCACTTACCTACAAATATTTCCCAGACATGTTATAAAAATTATTTTAAATACCCAACACTGACAAGCTTTTAGCGCAATGATAGCACAGTATCAAATGTGGTACACAAGAAATTAATAGAACTTAACCACGCTTCTATTATACAAAGAAATCTTCAGTTTCATTGTTTTTCCACACAACCCATAACAATTTTTGAAGTATTCTATTGGAACATGCATCATTTCACTGCTCTCTACAGCCACAAGTACAAGAATTTACAAATATAAATAGACATCAGTACATTCACCATGCAAGAAACCTGTTCTTTCAACATCCAGTAAATTGATAACTTCATAATGGAAATATCTGTTACAATGATACAATGATTTACACAAAAAATTCTGTAAATCAAAAATAATAATAACTGTTGCATAAAGGAATAATCAATAGATCTATACATATGACATAACTACACACATGTTGTACGAGATATGTGAAATCACATAAGAACTACAATATAAGTTTGTTTGTATTATTATGCTATAATCAAAAATGTATTACAGTTCTCCTCCCGTAACTACGATAATGTTATGCTAATATGTTAGAGCTGTAGTTGTGACACATATCTCCCAGATGTCTCAGAAACTTCAACATACAATAAGACAACAATGACATCATGTAAAAAGAAGAAGGAATGAATGACATAAACCAGCATAATTGTTACTGGCTGCAAAAACACTAAAATAACATTGGCAGGATTGTTGCAAAAACAAAAAGCCAACCAAGAGGTGGAACACATGCCTGGTTTTATGTTTTTCAAAATAATTGTTCTTTAGCTCAGGTTTATTTCACAGGGAATCATATAAAGACTTAACTAAATTTATTGCAAAATTTGACACAAATAAATTTAGTACACAATCTTAGTGTGAGTTCCAATTAAAAGCCTGATTGGCTGCAGAAATTCATTTCACTTCCTTGGCCTCAAAGTGTTTCATTTATAACTACACTAAATTATGTGGGTGACTATAGTTTTATAAATTTGTTTCATCATTCCACTCACGTGTACTCGTCTCTTGTAGCCTATGCATGAAACATAAAGTATTCGAACAAATGTGTAAGTTTTAAACATTTCAATTTACAGTATTAACATTTTGCATTAAGAAAATTGCAAAACTCAATATTGATGAAAATCAGTTCACACTCACACCCTATACATAGAAAATATTTGATGTTAAAAAATTATAAATATTTATGTAATACTAAATGACAGGATGAACAATAAAATGATATTAATATACAAATGGACAAAATCATGAAAATGTTTGCAAAATACCATTTGAGTCGACCATTTCCAAACAAAAACCACTTTGTCCAAAAAGTGAAAAAATTGAGATGCCACAAGAATATTCTCTGTAGTCATATCTATGAGAATCCGCAAAATAGAATTGCCAAACTCGACATTGTCCCTTAGAAAATGGATGTGTAAAACTGTAAACATTTCCAGAACCCACTATGTCCAGTACTGTTTTATTTCCACATCACACTTTGTCCACGTCTGTTTTGCATTCCAGAACACACCTTGTCCAGACATTGTGTAATGGCTGCCATTTTGGTGTACAGAATATTATTCCAAAACCAGCTTTGTCTAGTTCCCCCAAATGAATGTCTGTATTTCATGTTTAGACTATAAAAGTCTTGTTTATTATTTTGTTTGGTCTCGTTTTCACTGTGTTTTGTGTTATCTATGATGACTTATAGTGACAGCTGTTGTGTTTTATGTTTTGTATTCTATTATCAAGTGATGAGGGCATCTGTTTGCTTTTAGCAGAAGAGTTTTAGACAGTATTACAAACGATCATAGGAATATTAATCATGAAACGGAGGTCATGGAAATCCCAATAGTTCCTGCAGAGGTAAACCGTGGCCGTAAGAAACTCCGCGATCCTAGTAAATGGCAAAAAAATGCAAATAAAAGGAAAAGGTAAGATTCCTAACCTTATTTGCGAGTTGAAAGTCCTATGGATATTTTATAGTTTGTAAATTGTACTTCATGTATTATTGAACATTTAATTGGTGTTTAAAGAATTTGTAATTTATTGTGTCTTTAGGTATCTCATAGACGATGTTGTCTGCCTATGGCTTGTACCGAATGCTTCATTTGTTTCAGGCATCTTTCTAAGGGATTACCAACAATGCCATCTTGTCAACATCGTCCCAGAGATGTGTTTCAGTGCAATATGCTAAAAATGCAAGATATACGAAGGTTTCATTAACGTTTTTATTCGTCAGAAAACAAGATAGATCAGGACAAATTTATTTTGAGCTACTGTTCAACTGAAACACCAAAACGAGAGCGGATTCATCCAGAAGGTAAAAAGTTGACGCCGTCCCCGCTGCCTGTCCTGAAATTACGTTAATTAAAATGATATAAAGGAAATTTGGTCTCGAGCGGGGTTCCTCGACTCGTGGCTGCAGGCAGGGACGCATTGACAAAGGACCCCCCTGGCTGTTATGGCCTCCCAGGATGCCGTATTAGTAAAATACACACGTAACTTTGATTGTTTTATTCCGGTAGCACACGTTACAGGAAATCACACAAGGCACTGGCACGTGACTGGCCGTATAGTTATCAACCTTCACTCCGCCTACACGGCCCTCGAATGGCGGCACTGATTACGTCACACGGTGTTCCGAGGACTACCCCAACGAGGGGTGCAGGCTAACCTGAGCTACGGTGGTGGCGGCTCGGGGCGCGGCAAGTCTGGTGCATAGCACGTGATAGTTCGTGATACACTCACTACGTGAATCTGCTACTGTCTGTGCAGGTTTACAATTAATACTGACTTATACATGGACATAATGATGACGACACACACTAATCTTAAAACGGTAATTAACACTAAATATTTATGAGTACGTCCCGGACTCGAGGTGGGTTCGGTTCCCGGACTTCTAATGATCACGTGATGCGAGACTGGTTCTCTCAGTGGCGTGAGCCACGTTTAAACTGGGAACGGGCGCGACGGGACCCAACGTGGTCTCTCGTTCACGTCCGTTGCACGTCCCTGGGGTTGAGGCGTTCGTAAGTTCAGTTACGCATTTGGTGCAATGCCGCCCTGCGTGGGCAAAGTTCTAATTCTCCGTGGGGAGGTTTTATAGCGTGAGGTGCAGGCGCCTTGGCGAGCTGCCTTAAAACACAGGATTACCTATTACGCTGAAAAACCCGTGGTCGGGTTACACACTTTATTTAAGGACCGCACGACATGTCGTACGGCCAGTTAGGGCCGACCGGGGAGCTGTAGAAAGAAGATTCGGAGATAATTACCTATTGATGCTAAACGTATAAACTGGTGCGAAAATTGGAGGCTCCCCGTGCGCGGGGCTGCCGGCCCTGGCGAGTGCTGGATGGCGACTGACGACTCTCCCTGGCAACCGTGCCAGGGAGGGGAGGAAAACCTGCGGGAAGGCGATGCCGGCCAGTTTTGTGAGCGTAAATATTTGACACAACCATTAATTAATTAAAGACAATTTTTATGCTTATTAAAAGTTTTAGTTTCTGTTTGTTAATAATTTACATGTGCACTAGATACCTGATGCGCATTGCCACACCCGGCCGGGCACTTTGGGCATTTAGATGGCCGTGACTGACGTCACACCGTTCGAGGCGCTGCACTAAGTTACACACGCGCGGGCGTGTTCGTAGCACTAGCACTGGCTCAGGTGTTGAGGACACATAGCGGCCTGTGCTCTCAGAGGGAGCACCGACGGCGGCGGCAAATGCCCCCTCCTCGACGAGGCCGCTCTGTGCCTCAACACCTTTACACACACTGTGTTGTCGCACTGGTTCACACGTGGGTAGGATTAGGCTATGTGTGGTGTACTGGGCCTCGGTGTGGTTCGCCCACAAAAACAGGGGCTCCCCGGGTGGCATCCCATACTGTGTTTCGGGTGGTGTCGATTGCCCTGGGTGATTCCCTCCCGTGTGTTCGGTGGATGACCCGGCCCGTGTGTTACTGGCGGGTAACGTGATCGCCCCCAAGAAGTAGTCCCTGAGTTGGGGCGGGGCCTGGCGCGTGCGACCACGTCGATCGCGGGTACTTTGGGACCCTGCTTCGAGCGGGTGGCTACTATCCAAGACTCTGGCATCCCTGTCCCCGCTCGTCTCCCTAGTGTCCTGGTTGGTCGCGGTGACGTAGTCACTCAGGTGTGTGGGCGCTCTGCGGTCCCTACGTGGTCGGGTAGCCCCTGCGTCAGCATGTGCGTCCGGTTCCCTGGCGTCTTCGCTGTCCCCGGACGGCATGGCCTGAAGGTCTGCTGTTCCCCCCTCTCTTTGTGCCGCTGACGGTTCTCCGACGGGGGTACCTCCTCGCGATCTCTTCTCCCTCCCCCGTTCCTGCCTCTGGCTCCTCTACGACTACCCGGAAAGTGGACGTACTTAGGTCCAGGTCCAGTGGCCACCAGGGCTCGTCGAGCTCGTCGAGCTCGTCGGACTCGGGTTCTGGTGTCTCGTTGTCCGGGTGGCCGATGATGGGCTGTGCCTCGTCGGCGTCAGGTGGGTTGGTAATGGGGTCGGGGTAGGAAAGGATCGCTCCCCTTGCCTCCTCGGGTGGGGTGTCCACGGAGGTGGCGTCTAGACTGGCTGGGAGGGCGGTGGCACTCACAGGGCGATGAGGGATGGAGTCGTCCTGGTGCCCCTCCCCTGCTTCGCTGGTGGGTGTGTCGGGGGGCGACTCCTGCCCTGGTGTTATGTTGCAGTTCGGTGTCGGGGCCCCCTCGTCCCTGTCTGCGTCCCTGCTGAGTATGTGGTCACGGCCAGGTGGTTGATTCGGGGTCGTAGGTTGTCCCTGTGCACTTTGGCCGGACGCCCACTCGGAGTGCGCACGGCAAAGGTGGACGGCCCCGTTTTCCACAGGATCTGCCGCGGCGGTGACCACTTGGGGGCCAGCCCGGCGCAGAAATTATTTGACCCTGCCAAGAGGTGGTGCTGCCGCACGTACACCCACTGCCCGGGTGTGAGGGGAACCGGTGTGTGCGTGGAGGAAGGCGTCTTGTTCGTGAGGAAGTGGGCCTGCTTTTCCCTCGCCTGCTCTCGCATGGCCTCAATCTGAGTTCGTAGCTCATTTCCCCACCAGTCCTTCGTGGCTGTGTTTGCTACGCGGAACTCTCCCGGGAGTGCCAGGTTTTGCCCCTGCACGAGCTCAGCGGGAGAGTGGCCGGTGACGGCGTTTACGCGCCGCCGCAGGCAATACAGGATCTTGGGTAGGTGGACGTCCCACTTGGTATGATCGTCCACCAAGCGCAGACATAGTTGTGCTTTTATTTCTTGGTTTCTCCTCTCCGTGGGGTTGGCACGGGGATGGTACGTGGGTGTGGTGTGATGTGTGATGCCCTAGCGTCGGCAGTCCGCTCACCACTGCCTTCCCATGAACTGGCTCCCGTTGTCCATCAGGAGTACCCTAGGGAAGCCATAGCACGGGTAGACCTCCCCCTCCAGCAAGTTGGTTGATCGTCTTGGCCCGGACGTTGGACACGGGAAACGCCTCTTGGCCCGGACGTTGGACACGGGAAATGCCTCCATCCATCCTGTGAAGAGGTCGGTGACGACCACGAGGAAGCATTTCCCCCTGGGTCTCTGCGGGTATGGGCCCATCACGTCCAAGGCCAATGTGTGGAAGGGCTCGTGTGGTCGGCGGGGCTGTTGATGTTCGACCCCTTCAGCCCGCCGGGCCTTGCGCTATTGCACAGCTGGCACCCCCTAACTTACTCCCGAATGTCGCGGGCTACCCCGGGCCAGTGGAAGGTGTGGCGTAGTGCCTCCTGCGTCTGTTCCGCCCCTGGGTGCCCTGCCAAGTCGTGATCGTGAAAGAAGCACAGCACGGCCAGAGCGGCGGTGGCGGGTACATGCGTCCGCCAACTCTCCATATCCTCAGGGGCATGGGTCTGTAGCTCGCCGTCCAGGCACTGCTTAAAGGAGCGGTGTCCCACCGCACATGCGTCCACATTGGCGCGCACTGCAGCGTCCGCCCGCTGCGCACGACGCACGGCCTGGACGAGGCCTGCTAAGTTGTCTGGTACGGCCTCCCCTGGTACTGTGGTGGTTTCAGTCACGTACAGGGTGGCGGTGTTCCCCCCCTCAAGTTGCTCAGGGGGCTCCCTAGTGGCGGTAACAGGTCGTCCCACGTTCCCTCGTCCTCGAACTCTGTGACCGGTTTGGATGGCGCGACAGCTCGTCTGCCAGCTGGTTCTCCCGACCCGGCACGTGCTCCACATGGAAATCGAAGGTCTGCAAAGTGAGTGCCCACCGGGTGAATTTTTATTTCCGCCCCTGCACTGAGTCCAGCCACTTAAGGCACTGGCTGTCCGTCCTAAGCGTGAACGGTCTGCCCTCAAGGTGATGCCGGTACCGCCCCACGGCCCACACGACCGCCAGGCACTCCTGCTCGTTGACGTGGTAGCGGCGCGCCGCCGGCCCAAACTTGGCACTGACGTACTCTACGACGCGCCGCTCCCCGTCGGGACCCAGCCCATGCCCTCCTGGCTGGCGTCGGTCTGCAGGTAAATGTGTTCAGCGGGGTGTAGGCGGGCAAGGGTGTGGTACTCCCGGAACAGGCGCTTGACGGTGTTCAGTGCATGGTCGGCCTCGGGGGTCCACCAGAATCGAAACTTGGGCGACAGAAGATCGGTCATGGGGGCGGTGACGACTGCGAAGTTGGGGATGAAGCTTCTGAGCCAGTTTAGCAACCCCACCAACTGCTGCAGCTGCTTCCGGGTACGTGGGGGAGTTTGGCCTTGATCAGGTCGAGCTGGGCTGGCAGGGGACAGCATCCGTCCGCGCTCACCATATGCCCAAGTAGGCTAACTCCACCGCGCCGACATGGCACTTGTGGGGCGCGCAGGTCAGGCCATGACGGGCCAGCCGCTCGAGGACCATGGCAAGGTGGTGCGCATGTTCCTCCCACGTCCGCGACCAGATGATGACATCGTCCAGGTAGGCCGCGGCAAACTTGCCGACGAACCCATCCAGGACGCGCACCATCTTGGCCTGGAAGGTCGCGGGGGCGTCCATCAGCCCGAACGGCATGGCGCAGAACTGAAACCTGCGGCCATCGGGCGCGGTGAAAGCCGTCTTGGGCTGATCCTTGGGACAGACGGGCACCTGCCAGTACCCAGACTTGAGATCCAGCGACGTGAATATGCCAGCCTCCCCCAACCCGGCTAGTGCATCAGTGATGTTGATGATTGGTGGTGGTGCGGGGATGGTGACTACGTTGATGGTCTTGAAATTTACGCAAGAACCGGAGTGAGCCGTCCTTTTTCTTGGCCATCACCACCAGACAATTGTAGGGCGACTTACTCGGCTCGATTACCCTGTCCCGCAGCATCTCCGCGATCTGTGTCTGTATCGCCTCCCGCTCCTAGGTCCAAAACCGAAGGGCTTGACGAAGCGGGGCTCGTGTGGTCATTTCGGGAAGGTATGTTGTGTGACTGTGGTGCAGCGCAGCATGTCCGCGGCAGTGAACACCTGCACTTGCTGGTCCTGCACCCCATTGAACAGGTCCTAGTATTCTAGGGGTACCTCATTACGCAAGTCTGCGAGAGTGACGGTAGGGGTTGGTGGAGGTGCTCCTGTCTGATTGACGCTGTAGAGTGTCCTCCGTCCCTGGCGCCCTACGTGTATCCTGCCCTCACTTACGTCAATGGCGGCTTCCTCCTGGATGAGCCATGGCAGTCCCAGGATCAGGTCGTCCCTCAGCACCACCAGGGCTTTTGTCTGACTACACATGTCTCTGACGGCGATCCTTACATGGGCGCGCCCCGTCGTGAGCGCGCAAGCTCCCCAGGTGGCAAGTTGGACACCTTCCTCCCGCTGCTCCAGGTCCGCCTCCGGCACTAGGTGGGCCGCGACGTACGTGTGGCTCGCCGCGGTGTCCACCAGGGTGTGGACGGGCTGGGCGTGGACGGGCACTGGCATTTGCATGCCCGCGTCGTTCCCTGCTCGTCCCAGTCGCGGCGATGGTGCTTGGTCAGGCCCCGCAGGCGGTGCTGTGGGCGTCAGGGCCACCGGTGACACGGCGTCACACGCCGACGACCCGGTGCGGGGTGCTGACGGGTGGTGCGGGGCACCACCGCCTGGTCTGACGGGCGGCGATATTGCTCGGTTGGGCCCCACGGGCGGTGCTGGGTGCGTCGGGGGCGCCGGTGATACGCCGTCGCACGCCGATGACCCGGTGCGGGGCGCTGACGGGTGGTGCACGGCACCGCCACCTGGTCTGATGGGTGGTGCGGGACACCGCCACCTGGTCTGACGGGCGGCGATGTGCGGGCTGGCCTTACGGTGGTGCATCGGCCGTTATCCAGGAGCAGTAGCCCGCCGGTATCCTGCTCCATAGTTGGCGTTTCCCGGCTGCGTCACGCCTGGCCGGCGGTCTTGCCACAGCGCGGCTCGGGTGGGGCACACCTCGTGCCAATGGTAAGCTTCCTCTCTGCAGTACCGGCACTGTGGGGATTGGTCCCGCGGTCCGTCCTCGCGCGGGTTGGGACGTGCGGCCCGCTATTTGGTGGTGTTGGCCTGCTGCGTGGCGGGTTGCGTCGTGGCCCCCCACTCCCTTGTCTCGCCTCCCCGGCGGGGGTTGCCGTGAGGGGGAGGGGGATTCACGTATGGCACCACTGCCCACGTTTCCTCCGGGGCCACCGCACGTGGCGGGGAAATCCCTTCGCCGGCGAGCCGCGGTGTCTCGCGGGCGCGGCGACAGGTGTAGGTCCCGCTCGATCTCCTTTGCCAGTTGTACAAAGTCCTCGAGCTCCCTGTCCACTGCTCCCCTCAGGTGCGGGCGTAGCTCTCTCTTCATTAGCTCCACCGCAATGTCTAGCGCCGCGTTGGTTTGTCCGCCGGCGTCCAGACGCCGGTGTAGCTGTACCTTGGACGGGATGAAGGTTTCCACGTCCTCCTCGGCTCGTTGCGGATCACAAAATAAAAATTGTCACATTGCGCGCTGTTGCACTGGTCCCTACTCAAGACCTTTTTTTTTTTTTTTAATTTTTTTTCGTTTTCCGTGGATTGTCTGTCAAATAAGTTTGTTGATGTTTTAGCCACACAAGTTGGGCGAAAATTTGACGCCGTCCCCGCTGCCTGTCCTGAAATTATGTTAATTAAAATGATATAAAGGAAATTTGGTCTCAAGGGCGGGGTTCCTGGCCTCGTAGCTGCAGGCATGGACGCGTCGACAAAGGACCCCCCGGGCTGTTATGGCCTCCCAGGACGCCATATTAGTGAAATACACACGTAACTTTGATTGTTTTATTCCGGTAGCACACGTTACAGGAAATCACACAAGGCACTGGCACGTGACTGGCCGTATCATCGTCAACCTTCACTCCGCCTACACGGCCCTCGAATGGCGGCACTGATTACGTCTCACGGTGTTCCGAGGACTACCCCTATGAGGGGTGCAGGCTAACATGAGCTACGGTGGTGGCTCGGGGCGCGGCAAGTCTGGTGCATAGCACGTGATAGTTCATGATACACTCACTACGTGAATCTGCTACTGTCTGTGCGGGTTTACAATTAATACTGGCTTATACATGGACATGATCGTGACGACACACACTAATCTTAAAACGGTAATCAACACTAAATATTTATGAGTACGTCCCGGACTTGAGGTGGGTTCGGTTCCCGGACTTCTAATGATCACGTGATGCGAGACTGGTTCTCGCAGTGGCGTGAGCCACGTTTAAACTGGGAACGGGCGCGACGGGACCCAACGTGGTCTCTCGTTCACGTCCGTTGCACATCCCAGGGGTTGAGGTGTTCGTAAGTTCAGTTACGCATTTGGCGCAATGCCGCCCTGCGTGGGCAATGTTCTAATTCTCCGTGGGGAGGTTTTATAGCGTGAGGCGCAGGCGCCTCGGCGAGCCGCCTTAAAACACAGGATTACCTATTACGCTGAAAAATCCGTGGTCGGGTTGCACACTTTATCTAAGGACCGCACGACATGTCGTACGGCCAGTTAGGGCCGACCGGGGAGCTGTAGAAACAAGATTCGGAGATAATTACCTATTGATGCTAAACGTGGAAACTGGCGCGAAAATTGGAGGCTCCCCGTGCGCGGGGCTGCCGGCCCTGGCGAGTGCTGGATGGCGACTGACGACTCTCCCTGGCAACCGGGCCATGGAGGGGAGGAAAACCCGCGGGAAAACGACGGAGCGCGGGAAGGCGATGCCGGCCTGTTTTGTGAGCATAAATATTTTACACAACCATTAATTATTAAAGATAATTTTTATGCTTATTAAAAGTTTTAGTTTCTGTTTGTTAAATAATTTACATGTGCACTAGATACCTGATGCACATTGCCACACCCGGCCGGGCGCTTTGGGCATTTAGATGGCAGTGACTGACTTCAAACCTTTCGTGGCGCTCCACTAAGACACACGCGCGGGCGTGTTCTTAGCACTAGCACTGGCTCAGGTGTTGAGGACACATAGCGGCCTGTGCTCTCAGAGGGAGCACCGACGGCGGTGTCAAAGTACAAGAAGAAACAAGTATGTTTCAATTTTTTTATGCCCCATTTGCAATCAGGAAAAGCATCGCATTTGATAAGGGTTTGTAAAAATTGTTTTGTGCATGTTCTTGGCATAGGGGAAGACAGGGTGAAATGGTTAACTAAAATGCACCTTACTACGGGACTTTCTCCCTTTGAAAATAGAGGTGGTGATACACGTTCACAAAAATACACTGCACAAAAAAATATGGTTAAGGGCTACATGCAATCATTGCATGCTGCTGGGTCTCATTACTGCAGGTCAAAGAATTCTAAAATATTTTATATTCCTGGTAAACTCAGCATCAAGAAACTCTGGCGAGGTTTCAACAATGATAGTGAACAGAAAGTGAAGTATGAATATTTCAGAAAAATCTTTGTAGAGGACTCTAACGTAAGTTTTAAAACACCAGCAACAGCTGAATCTTCAAATTCAGGAACCCTCTAGGTAAGGTGGCAAATCCGAAGTTGTAAATGATTCGATAATAGCAAAGAGAGCACATAAGCTAAGAGCGAATGCGTTTTATCAGTTACTCAAAGAAGAAAAACCGTGTGAACTGACATTTTTGCTCGATTGTCAGAAAAATCTGATCCTGCCAAAACTTCCTGATCAAGCTAGCTACTATAGTCGTCAATTAAATTTTTAAAATTTCACAGTATGCTAAGGAACATTGAAATCCCCACAAAATCAAAGAAACACATTCATTTATTCATGGTCTGAAAATGAATTCCCAAAAGCTTCCAACCAGATCGCCTCTGCTGTGTTTAATAGATTTACAAATATAGATATTACGGGTATTAATACAGTTCGTCTTTTTGCTAATGGCTGTAGTGGTCAAAATAAAAACTGTACCCTTATTGGAATGGCAAGTAAATGGCTCAGTCAAGCTCCACAACACGTTCAGCAAGTTCTGTTGTTTTTTCCCGTCACAGGTCACTCCTACATTCCACCTGATAGAATATTTGTAGAATAGAGAGAGAATTGAACAAACTAGACACAATTGTGCTTCCTGATGAATATTACACAATTTTGAGTAATCATGGTACTTTGCTTCGTCCAACAGAACATTTTCAATTTTTTGACCGGAAGGAAGCTGTAACTCGTGTAATAAAACCAACACAGTCATGGCATTTTAGATGTTCCCAGTGTAAGAGATTTATCTTAACGAGATCGTGCAAGAACTCAGCATTGATTCTCGTTTGAGGGGAGTGTTTTTATAGAACAGACCTAGGACAAAGGCGAAGTGTTTTGAAGCGTGTGTTACACTCTCAGATTTAACACCCGAGGTTCTGGAATCTGGTGTTCAGATTAAAGCCAGTAAGCTGAAGGACATTAACAATCTTTTGTGTAAACACTTTGGGAGCAAGTGGAAAGAATCTGAAAACCACCTGAACTTCTACTTGCAATTATATCAGTCAGTAAGTGTTGACAGTATTCATACAATCATTTAACATGAAAGTGATGCAGAAGACGAACCAATGGAAGAATCTGAAGAACTGCATGTGTAGCATTCAATTAAACATTGTTGATTTGGTGAAATTGATTATTTGCTGACACTGTCATTAATATTCATTGTTATTCTTGTTTCTTAAATAGGGTCTAATGTTTAAATTTTTTCTTTTAATTTAATTACGAATGTATTGTTTTAATGTTGTTGTTTTACGACCTTGTCATAATAGCTTCAAATATATTGTGGCAAGATTTTTCAACATTTCTTTTTAATTTACAACTGTTACTTTGTTTTTCATTGTTTCTGTGTTTAAAACTGTGCAATAAAATATCATTACTCTATCGAGAAGAAAATACGTGTTTCCATTAGCCACTTTCTTAAACATGTACTGTTCCAAATACCACTGTCTCTCTGATATTTCCAAACTCCACTTTGTTAAATCGAATTTTCTCAAAAACTAGCTGTTTCATTATTATTTCCTTTATGGGTACATGCGACCTATTAAATCTAAACAGCTAAGTAAACATTGCATTAGTCGTAACATCTCCAGAGAACAAATACAGGTTTTTCCTATTTTCTGGGAAATCTCTTATGAAGACAAAGTGGTTATTGGAATTGGTCGACTCATTTGTCTCTTGTCATTACTGTAATCTTAAGCAAAAAACATGGCTGTGATATAGTTCACATATTCACTATTTGAGACAGTAATTTAAGAAGATCGATTCTGGAATAGGAATCGACCCGTCACTACATTTAATCACAATTTCTTGTAGAAATAAATTGGCGATATACAAAGAAGAACAAAAAACATGTATGTATCAATATATTATGACTTGACAAGAATTTGGCTCTTGCCGCTTTCTTAATTTCATCCACAGAATTAACAAAAGCAACCCTACCACATAAAATTGTGTTCACAGACCTATACCAGGAATGTATATAAACCTTTACAACCAAATTCACGACAAACTTGCACAATTCATGTATTTTACAAGCAAACACACTTGTGTCTATTTCCATGAGAACAAGCATGGTTATGATGTTTTTCACATGTTTCATATGACAAATTTGTGGTAAATATTTAGCAATACAGCCAACAGCAATGGCACAAGTCTTGCTAAAACATGTAGTTGGATATCTCAAGGATGTGGGGGTATATGCTCTAGCAGTTATCAGCTCACAATTTTCTACAGACCCAGTAGGAAACAAGTTATTTCAACACTCCAGGCAGTCACCAACAGGTTTCATCACTTTCCGAGCTATGTAACCACTGATGTACACTTTAGTGCTGGTTGACAATGGATTCTCGTCTGTGCCTAAGCACTGGGGGTCATCATCCTTATCAATAAATGCTATGTGGCACAGATCCAAATCATGAGCTGCATCACTGTTGTACTCACCTTGCTTCAAGCTATCTGTCAGGAACACCCGCAAAGTGTCGAGAGAGCCTTGGGTGTCATGTTTGATGCAATTTGACCCCAATGAGTGTGGTGACGTAAATTTATTGACCAACAGTGTTTTAAATGATGACATAAATGATGAACATGATGGCATGATATTACGTATACCATGACTACGAATGCAGCCAAAAAAATTCTCAAGTGGATCTTGATTAATTGATTGGAGTGAAAAATACTTGAAACCTTCCTTCTGCAGCATGGACCAAATTATTTTCCAACCACACAATGTACGCTCCCAATTCTTCACAGAGGGTGGCCTGTTATTCTTTCCATTCTTGTCAACAAAGTTAAATGTTCTTAACACTTGAATGGCTTCATGCCAGAAATCAACATGAGGGGATGTTTTCGTAACTGCACACCTCAGCAGCTTTCCTTTTTTTGGCCTCACAGAACTTCCATTTACACTGTCAAACAGCATGTCCATGAAGAGAAAAAGGTCAGCAGTATCAGCTGCTTCTGGTGGCAAGCAGTCTTTTTTTCCTGTAACAAAAGAATAACAGGCCGTTAAATTACTCAATGTTGGGAATGTTGCATTCCTGTTTCGTAAAGGTGAACATACCAGGTTTATCTGTATGTGATCAACAAACTCCAGCAGGCAATATAAAAAAGTAGAAGGTATGCACAACAATTGTGGTTAAATTAATATTAAGGAAGAAATACACTAGAAAATACTGAATACATTAAATACACTAAAAGTGTAGTTTCACAACATAACCAAAATTAATTAACATAAAATTACAAAACTATAATCCTAGCTTCATTTTACTGGGGGATTGTAATTCACAGCAAATTATGGGGAATATGCACCTTCAACCTTTATGAAAATAGTGGCCACCCTTTCATAGCATACAATTTTTGTAGCGTCTGAGAATTTAGACTTCCAAAAGTGTACAGAATGTCACCTCTGTAACGAAATGGTCTTGTTCAAGGAACTATTAAATAATTGGCGCAATGACAATTTTCACAAGTTGTGAAATAGCAGATTCCAGAATAATGAAGCATACCTATGTTACTGATTTCCAATAATTTGCCAAAATGCAAAATGAATTTCAATTTTCAAAATTGTATGTCTTCCTTAACATTAGCACAAATTGCTCGAGAACTGTAGCTTGTCGTAGCTGCGGGGCTCTACTGTATGGAATGAACCTTTGCACTGCAGTATTGTATGGTAGCTTGTCGTAGCTGCGGTGTGATACACATACATCAAAATAGTATTTTATTTTTTTGAAATGTTAATGTAAATAAAAAGTAACTGTTATTTTAAAATACCACAACACCAGGAACTATTTTTAAGAGGAAACAACTTGAAATAAGTTAAATTTTGTATAAAGTAATCATTGGGTGGTGGGGGGGGGGGGGGGGTTGGGCAAATGGAAAAGGCTTTAAAACTCTGAAAATGCTATATAGGAATGCTATTATAAGGTTTCAATGTATTATCAAGATGTTCATCAACCAACAGTAACTTGTAAAATAGCCTAACATGGGTTTACACTTTCCCCACTTCGATAACATTCTCATTATGGATGAAACACGCTGGTTAAAAACCTGGGCACAGTTCTTAACTTTCATCTTCTTGATACGACCAACCTTTACGTGTTCATCTGTCAGATGCGGACATGTACTGGTACCATCACCCTGACTGCTGTCTAAATCATAAAATTTTTCTGAATGACCCCAGGATGCTGTCTGGTAGCCATTCTTCCACTTGAAAATTAAATTCTTCGAAAGTAAGTTGTTCCTGATGCCTTTCAATAGATGAGGCGCATCAAATATTGGAATCAATTGAACGATCATCTATAATATAAGTACCATAACGGTACTCCTTACCCTTTTTAACACATGATGCCTGTGTTTCACCAAGTAAGGAATTAATGGCCGCCTCATTGGGTCCTGCTTGGTCACTTACTGTGGCTACCAGTTTAAGACCACAAGCCGTAACCTCCCTGACAACTTCTTTAATACACCGTACTAAAACTTGTGTTTTGGTGGTGGATTCTGCAAAATAATAAACAATTGGTTGCTTCCACTTTGCCCGTAGACCACGGACCATGAAAACCAAACCATGATCTGCAAACTTTCGTGATCTCTGTTCTTGACCAAAATCCTCAAAACCTTCTATAATATCAGTTTTCTCATTAAACTGGAGGTGTGTCTGTAGTTTCATCTCATCAAAGATAAGTACACAGTGCTTATCTAATTCATTCATCCCAGAAACGACTTACTTTAAATGATTCATAATAGACCAACTTATTCCAGGCTGAAAGGGAATCTTACCAAGCAGAGATGTCAGCATTCTCTTAGAAGGCAATGCGAAATGTTGGGAAAGAAATTTATGTCCCTTTGGACTTGCTTTCAACAACGACAAAGCAAATATTTTATCCTCACAAGTGAACCTACGACCTTTCGCTTTGTAGCATTGGTTGGCCACTTGTGAACAAATTAAGTTAAAGGTAACTTTGTCAAATTTGTTGACAATGGTACTGAAAAGATCATCGGTGCTAAACTTCTCTGCCAACCTCACTCTAGCATGAAATGACTTAACTTTTTAATTTAAAAGGGTTGTTATTGTCTTCAACTTCTTTGTCTCCCCATACAAAGCACTGGCTTTGGGAGTGAGGTTACACATACGTGTCACACCAACACACTTCAAAATGCTGCCTCTTTTGAAAGTACCTGCAACAATAAAAACAATATTAGAATTTCCCCAAATAGAAATTCTATACATCTATACACAAATGTGCTAAGTTATTGTTTTAATAATTCTTTACTTAGGATTTAGGCAAAGGCTTTCATAATATTAACTGAGGACCAAATAAAAGTTGTGTATTAAAAATTAATAACTTAAGTGATGTAGTATGAATCTAAATAGTAAACCTGACTGTTTAGGGCTTATCTGTAATAAACTATGACGATAATCTGAATAGTTTGGCCGTAGGTCTATAAAGTCTGTAGCTATTTATTATGTTTACCAATAACAATTTAAAGAAGCATATAGTGAAATCATCCACGTTATTGTAGGCCAAGCCATTCGGACTAAACTTAAATGAATTAACAAACCGGACTTAACTGGCAGATTAAGAGACGGCAGAGTGTAAATTTTCAAACGAGAAGAACCTGGGTTGGTACACTCCGGGATAAAATTATTTCCACAAATTTTGTAATTCGCTGAAACAATCTCTTTATTCAACCCGTACAGTGTCTGATTTCCAATTCGTTCAATCCAAACATCGTAAATTCGAGCACTATGAACGGGTATTCGATGACGTACACTTTTCGTATCGTGACATCCAGGTACACAGCAAGTCTGTTTCCGCAACATAATTACCGAGATACGCAACCATTAAAAACAGCAATCCTCTACAATCATTACTATGGCCTTTACTTCCGCTAAAAACTATGTGAAACGTAAACAGAAACAAATATTTCCGGCCGCCATTGCAGTTATGTGCTTCTATCTAGCGGACGGGGTCAAACTGCGTAAGGTGAGAAACATAGGATCAACCTTGTCCATAAGAGTTAGCCCCCCCCCCCTCCTATGGTCTTGACAAGTGTAAAGTGCATTTCATCGCACTGACAATGACATGCAAAGCAAGAATAAATTGAAAGTTCATTATTGAATGGTACAGTCCGCTGGCCTTAACAAGAGCTTCACCAGTGATTAGTGTCATTGTTTCCTCTAAAAATGAAATAACTGCTGGTAGCAGATCCTGAAACCTTAAAAAGGCCTCATGATGTTCAATCCAACAAGTTTTGCTTAGTGACAACAGTGTTTCTCCTCCTGTTACATCTCAACAGTGTCTTGTATGTTTTTTCAGCAACTCTAATAGTTTCGGTGAGTTCCTCACAAAGTTAGTGGTTTCTTCCACAACACCAATCATGTTTCTCACTGCTTGCACTTGATTCCCACAGGCTTTTACAAGAGCCAAGTTTAAACAATGACTGTAACAGTGTATATATATAGCAAGTGGTTGTAGCTCACTAACATAGCTCTGAGCTCCCTTGAATGCCCCTGACATGTTACTGCCTCCATCACACACTTGACCTCTTAGATTATCCAAACTAAAGCCTAGCTCTTCCAAAACACTGACAATGGTGTTAGATGATTACTTTCCAGTAAGATTAATGACTTTCACAAATTATATGAACTCTTCCCTCACTGCATGTGGATGCGACTCCAAGGCAACATACCGAATACTGATGGACATCTGCTCAGAATGACTCAAATCTGTGGTCTCATCTGCCAGAACTGAGAAAAATCTAGCCTTCTGAATTTTTGCAATGATTTTTTCAACAATAATATTTCCACAACATTCAATCAAGTCATTCTGAGATGTCATACTTATGAAAGTTGCATTTTTTTGGTGCATTTTGAATGTGTTCCTTCAGAATGGTATCTGCATCGATTCGGAAACGCAACAACGATCTGAAGTTCCCTTAATTTACTTCTGAATCAGTTGTTTCATCTAACAGCCCACCAGACTCATTTCGGTAACCTCTAGGTGCTATATTTTGTCTCCCACAAAATATGATGGTTTTGACAATAGGTATCAACTTTTGCCTCTTCGATTCAATCAGTTGTTTAGCTCTTGTGTCTTACTGAATGTCAACAATAGATATTTTACCCTCAAAAACATTACAAAAACCTTCAGATTTTTGAATGGCAAGAATGTGGTATTTGCAATTTGAATGTTTTTTGAAGTCAGATATTGCATCTTTGTATTTGATTAATGGCTTGATGCATAATATTCCTAACTGTTGATCACCTTTCCCACCACAGTCAGGACCAAAAAGTACACAAATCTTACAATATGCACCATTGTCCTTAGCACTATAGGCAAGTCAAGGATATGTTACAAACCAATCCCTTCTAAATTTTCTATTTTTGTTGCCTTGAGAAACCAGTGGAAATGAAAATGATGTGAAAGGGGTCCAATTTTCTTTGAGAAATTTATATTTTTCTTCATTTGATAACTTTGAAGGTAACCCAGGTACAACACAGTTCCCAATGTCTAGCGGATCCACAGAGACAGAAGATGAAAAATGACATGTTGACTCACCATCATCGAAGTCTGGCACCTTATTTCTAAATTCATTAGTACTAGTATTGTCTAGCTGAAGCTTGTTGTCACTAATTCTAGTATAGCTGCTGACAATTGAGGCACCAAATAAATATTTCCCTGCAACATGCTCCATATTTACAATGGTAGACTGAGGTTCATCTTGAAGATATCGCTTTTCAAGTGTGGCATCTGAAAAAAAGGAAAACACTACTGTAAACCATAAACAGTATTGATTCCTACATTAAAGTTATCAATGTGAATGTTTAGAAGTTTGTAATTTATACTCTTTATAGTTTGAATTTCAATGATTAAATCAAAGTATTAAAACCAACAAATTTATAAACAATGTACTTATTGTTTAGTGGAAATTTCAATACTTTGTTAATTTAACATGGTTTATTCGAAACCTACCTTCAAACTTCTGTTTTTTTTGTGACGAAAGTAGTTATCTTTGGTTCTTTCAAATATTTGGTTCGCTTCATTGTCTCTTTCCCCGTTATCATGTGATAAAGATAGTTATTGTGCTATTTTTATGACGATGGAGAGCGACTCGACTGCCTAGAGAGTACAATGCACAGGAGTGAACTGCTCAGCTGAACTAGCCACCCACCCTTCTCATGACCTTGGCGCAGGCGAGGGCGCGGCGCAGGTGCATGTATGATGAAGTCACGCTCTTAGGGGAAGGAAGGGAGAGAGAGGGTTGCAGAGAAAGCGACAGATAACTTTGCACCATACTACAATCAGTTCGAAACACATTGTCCTAATACCTTGGGCGACAGACAATAAGTACAACAATTTTAATTCAAAATGTACATTAATGCTTTTTCTCTTTTACAATTTTATAACCTATGTTTATTGTTTACACATTAATAAGTAATACCAAATTTTGAAACATAATGGTCAGGGGGGGGGGGGGGCACTTGCCCCTTTTGCCCCCCCTCTAAATTTGCGCCTGTTCTCGTCCCGCACAGCTGCAATAATGTCTAGTTCGTCGACGGTCTCTGACACAGGATCACTACTGTCGCATTCAGCCCAATTCACTAGGTCATCCAAAGATAGGTTGGAGTCAAAAATATTACATGCAGACTGTACATCGTTGTCACCAAATCATAGGAACGGCTCATCACTGAAGTTCTTTGTTTCGCTAATGGAAAAAGAACACTTTTTCCAACAATGCTGAATGGTTGCTTGGGAAACACTTTGCCACGCTAGTCCCACGGAATACGCTACCGCCTTGAGGTTAAGCAATTTTAGGTAAGCCTCCATGTCATCGTCAGAACTTACAATTACCGCTGAGAAGTTCTCGTGGATAGTGAACTTTAAGTGCTCTTATAATACCCTGGTAGAGGGGTTTGATTAGAGCAGTGGTATTTTTCGGCAAAAACATAACTTTTATTTTTCCATATCGTGACTGCAGCAAATCAGCAGATGGGTGTGCTGGGCAGTGGTCAATTGTCAATATTGTTTTTTCTTCTAGGTTCAGTGACCGCAGATAGCTTCTCACTGACGGAACAAACTCTTCATTGAACCACTGGAAAATATCTCGGCCGTCATCCATGCATTTTTTGTGTGTACGTACGTAGCAGGCAACGACTTCATGTTTACATGCTTGAAGCATCTGGGACTTAGCCTTTTTCCGATACAGAGTGGTTTGAGTTTGTGGCTGCCTGATTTGTTGACGGCAAAAAGAAGAGTAACTCTATCCTTATTCTGTTTAAATCCAGAATTATTTGTTGAATTTCTGAGGTCTAGAGATTTTGTCGGAAGTAGTCGAAAATACAAAGCTTTTTCGTCACAGTTATACACCTGATCATCTGTCAAATTTTCATCACTCATTACCTTGTGCAGTTGTTCAGGAAATTGTGTTGCAGACACACTGTCAGAAGATCGGGCTTCGCCTTCGATGCTTGCCTGCTGTATTCCGTAACGAACTTTCCATCGCGAAAACCACTCTTCTGAAGCTTTGAAGTCCGTCTTTCCATGCAAATTGTTATGAAACTTCACAGCTTGAGCCTTCAAAATAGGTCCTGACAATGATACACCTTCACTTTGTTTCATTAAAAACCACTTGTAAAGGCATTCATCCAGTTCACTGTCTTCACCTAAGTTGATTGTTTTTCTTTGCAACCCTACATCACTTTCAATAACATCCACAAAACTTATCAGTTTCTATTCCTCTTTCATCCACCCTCTGATTGTACCTTCTGGGATACCGCACTGACGTGATATGCTCACTTTCGTCTCACCTTTTTTCACACGCTCAATGATTTTCAGTTTATCTGCTATAGAATGAGTTTTTCAATTCTGTGACATCATACCAAGCGCTAACAAGACTGACTGAAAAAACACAGCTTCAATAACGCACGGTCAACAATGACTTGTCTCCGCTTGTCAACACATGTGACCACGAGAAGTGTGCAGACAGGAAATTAGTGAACTACTCAAGGTCACCAGACTTCCCCCCTTTCGGCTTACTCATCGCTCCTCTCATCACTAGCGCTTATATTCCACCCCTCCCGTCTACCCGGGTGTCTTGGTTGCATATTCTTGGCTCGCCTCTCCCCTCCTAGCGCTTGCGTCAACCAAGCCTATCCAACATCAATCCCCAGCCGAGTCACGCTGGATAATGTTGCTGGACGGTGGGCTTTTTCGGGTCCCCTGTCCGATGCTTCATTTGTGAGATAAAGCGACATTAAGAACTAGTGTTTCAGAAAATAACACTGGGCTGGATTGGACCATAATTTGAAAACCCTACAAGATAGAGGAATAATGTACGGAGATATCTTGTTTAGAATTTCACTGCGGACATTTTCTATGTCTAGGCTTTTTTTCTGCCCGATGCTTAGTTTGTGAGTTACAACGCAAAAATTATCCTAATCGGCTGTTAAACATTTATTCCATTATTGTTATTATTATTCATTTCTGATTGGGGGACATGGTTTGACCCGCGATATGCCCGATTCCGCGATCAATCGGGGCACGATATACCGGGAGTTTACTGTAGTTAACATTGGCAGTTCAGCATAAATTGTGGAAGTTAACTATGTCAGGGAAACATTTACACGTTTGTTAGAACAGATTTATTATCGTTATAATGTTTGTCTTTTAGATGTAGAATAGGTATAATCAGACTTTAAAATTTTCTTGTATGGTGACCATCTTATATTGAAGAGACCATTTGTGAGTGTAACCTTTTATTATTAAAAAAAAACTGTGAATAAGGGTTGTACTTCTCAGTATTTCAAGACTTAGGCCTATATTGGCATTCAAAAGTGTGAAAATGATTGAAACAAAATTATTCTAAATTAATTGGTATACATTATTGTAATTGTAAAGTTTTGGCAATGTTGATGTTAACCCTTTAACTGCTATGATCGAGTTAACTCAATGTGCTTTAACATGCACACCAATGCGATGATCGAGATAACTCAGACGCGATCATTGTGATGCTGCATAAACTCTAGATTAACATGTAACATGATTTTGTTTCTTTTATTGTTGAGCCGTATACGTAAAGCTAAAAGCTAAACATATATTTCTTGATTCCACAATTATTTGGTTAGCACTTTCTAAAAATATAATTTAAAATCTACGTTTCTTGCCAACCGTACGTACGCAGCTAGCCTGCGCGCTAAAATCTTTCCTCGTGCGGCTGTCTGGTAAACATGTAAAAGTATACACTAGTGCTATCTGTAGGTATCTCTTGGAAAGAATTTGTCTGTTCACTTTTTAATTAATAGAGGGCGCTACAAGTAACTTTGGCGACATTCCGCCCGCTGAGCGGGAAAATTATTGTGACTAGTAGTGACGACAGTACATCATGGCAACAAAAAGACGTGCGGATATTTTGCAGCCTAATGAAGTTATAAATTACTTCAATGAGTTAGGATCGGAATTTTGCAAGTTTGGAAAGTGAAGTAAGCGAGTTTGAAGGTGAAACAAGCGATAGTGATAACGAAAGTGTATAAAATGTAAATTCACGTGTAAAGAAAGTAAAAATTTCTTACGTGTGGCGTCAAGGCGGTGCTAACCATTTAGTTCATGATTTCGATATGAGTACTGCTGGCATCACAGGTAGTGTCACCTCAGAATCCACAGAGAGTGAATTTTTTGAGTTGTTTCTGACTAACGATTTTGTAAATACAGTTGTTTCGGAAACAAACCGGTTCTATTTACAGACAGTAAAAACACTGAACTCGGCCCACACTTAGAAAATGGCTTGACACAAGCAACAACAAAATCTATGTTTTTGTTGCTGTGAGAATGTTGATGGTAAAAAACAAAAATTTTTTTTCAATTACAGAATATTGGTCAACAGATTCACTGAGGCATGCTCCCATATTTTCACAAATAATGTCACGAGACAGATATTTGTTATTGTTGAGCATGCTCATTTCTCTGATAACGAACAGCCTTCAGTAAATGAGAAACTAAAAAAAAATAAGGCCTGTGGTTGATCTATTATAGAAATGTTTTGCTGAAAATTTCGTACCGTTTCAAAACTTATGCATTGATGAAAGCCTTTTGTTGTTCAAGGGCCGCTTGTCATTCAAGCAGTACATAAAAACCAAACGCCATCGTTTTGGTATAAATTTTTTTGTTTTGTGTGATGTTGAGACTGGTTACATTCTGGATTTAATTATTTACTGTGGAGCTCAAACAAATGTAGTTGATCCACAGAATTTGGGCATATCGGGAGCTATTGTAAATGAACTCATGTCGCCATATCTCAATAAAGGCTACTCTCTCTTTGTTGACAATTGGTACACAAGTCCGCTATTATTTGATTTTTTACATGCAAACAAAACAAATGCATTTTTACTGTACGTAAAAATAGAAAAGGAATGCCAGATTGTCCAAAAAACTGTCCAAGGGGGAAACTGTAACCAAACACACAGACACACTGACAGCACTAAAGTGGCATGACAGGCGTGATGTCTACATGCTTACAACAATGCATGATGACAGTATGGCAGCAACTGGAAAAGCTCATCACAAGACAGGCAAACAAATTGTAAAGCCATCTTGTGTGAATGATTATAACGTGAATATGGGAGCAGTGGATAAAACTGATATGTTACTCAGTTCATTAGCATGAGTGAAAAAAACTGTGAAGTGGTACAAGAAAGTTTTTTTTTTTTTCATTTAGTCGAAATTTTTCTCCTGAATGCATATGCTTTGTACATGACAAAAACTGGAAAACATGTTCAATTAGCTGATTTTAAGTTGTGTGTGGTACAGCAATTGTTGGAAAAATATCAAGAGACAAAAACATCTCCACAGAGCCACAGACTACCTTCCAGTTCTGATACACCATTGCGCCTCACACAGAGACATTTTCCATCCCTTGTTCCAGCTACAGAGAAGAAGAAAAATCCTACGAGGCACTGTCATGTCTGCAGGAAAACTAAAAGGAAATACAAGAAGATACAAGAATCTCGTTACATGTGTGATTTGTGCGGAGTGGCACTTTGTGTTGTGCCATGTTTCAGTGATTATCACACTCTGAAAATCTATTGATTTTTAAAAACAAATAATAAATTTTAGGATAGGGTAAATAAAGTGCAAACTTGTTTTAAGAAGAGAATATTAAAAAACAGAACAGAAATATAGCAACTAACTAGTGTAATTTAAATTTTTTTAAATTTTTGTTATTTTCACATTTTTGCTTTAAATACTCCAGCACTGAGGGGTTTGCAAAAACATCCAAGTATATAGCAGATAATGGGTTAAGTATCATAGAAATAATTTCCCTATATTTTTTTTTTTGTTTCTAGAAAAATATTGTTCTGTGATCATTGATTCTCCAAATGAAGATACAATGGAAAAGGAGTTGCAACAGGTAACATAATATTATGCATTGTCATACTTTATCGATTTAATGAGTTTTTTTAGCTTAAAAGCAGGACCAATGACAAAAAAAATGGTGGAGAAAGGATACATTTCTCCTGGAAGCCAGCAGTTAATAAAAAAATTTTAAAAATATTTTATAGTTCATTTTATACCAATGTCATTATGTACTGTACACTGCTACACAAACTCAGGACATTATTTTGCTACTTTATAAGTGTAATCCTTGGAAGGTGGACTTTGATGATATGAAACTACTAGCAGGCAGTAAAGCATTAATGCTATAAAAAGGCACAGTAAAGTTTTGTTTTCAGAAGGTGTACTGGCGTTATTACTAAAGTCATAAATAATTCCTGTGACTTTTATTTCAGGACAGGAGTTATAATTTAGGGTATGTGTAGAGATACTGTGTAATATTTATTATAGTGAGAAAAATATTGCAAGTTAAAAACAGCCTTGCACCACCCCCTTTGAGAAGCTACATTAAAAATTTTTTGTTTACAAAACATTATTCTTAACACTGATCCAGGAATTATTTGTTTGGTCATTGCTTCTTGGTTTTAATTCTACAAGCTTGGTAGGCAGACCTGGAACTGTTTACATGTGTGGTACTTTAATTGTTATTTCACTTACTCGGTTCTAGCATTTTGGTGCTGCTCCATATCTTTTAATTTCGCCACTCAGACAAGTTTTCATTTTCATTTTTCAGGAATTAAAAATCCTCGCCAAGAAGCTTCTCCAGTGTCTGGACAAGAGATTGTGCCAGAGGCGAAGCCCTCACGACCTGCTTTCTTACTGAGAAAACAGAAGTTAAGGAAGCTTGCGAGCAAATGGAGGTTACGGTCAGCTTGATTTAAAGAAAAATTGCAGGGAACTTCTAATGCCAAGGAGCCTTTGTCTAGATGGGACAAAAATTTATCACCTAAGTTAGAAACATTTATTTATATTTTTAATAAACCTATGGGAGCAAAGGATTCTAGAAAGCTGCAAACTTTTGCACTTTCCATTCTCTTCAGCAGTCCAAAGACTTTTAAATTACTTTGTAAACACCTTCCCTTACCATCCGTTAGGCTTTTGCAGAGAACCAACGTACTATTACAAATGACACACTTTACATACGTGTGATTTATTTTCCTGTAGGCCTCATGTAATATTGTTGAGAGTGAATTCCTTTAAGTCGTTGCTTTTAATTGGCCCCTACGTTATGTAGTTAACACGTAGCAAACGTGTATTTACATACTTATAATAAACTTTGTAAATGCACATCATATCTATTTCTAATGTAGGCCTAAATAGCTAGCTACATTTTTTGGCTTGTTAACTAAGTAGAATCTCATAACACAAATTAATTTATCATTTAAGTTTTCTTAACCATTTTCCTATTGACAATAACTGAAGAAATTTTCATGTCTGTAAATTTTAGTTCTTAATGGGAGGACAACATGTCATTTTGTCCATCTTGTGAGATGTTCTGTGTGTACACGTTTGTACAAACATATTAGACGTAAATATAAAACAACAAAAACATAAAACCCTTGCATAATGCTAATCAGTGTATGCAAATGTGAAGCCTACATAATTTCCTGTCCATTTGTATAAATACTGCAGTAGAAATATATACCAGTAATTAATAGTTTGTAATCGTGCCTAGCCACAAAGACACCATTTCATGATATGTTCTGTACAAGGTTTGCTGGAAGCTTCCAAGTGACCTATTCTAGTAATCTACCATGCAGGCAGTTGGAAAGTTTATCTGGAGTAGGCTTACCTGTGATACAATCTTGTTACTACACTTAAAATACAAGAGTAAATGTATTAATTTGTAAAATTGAACACTATTGAGGACTTTACAGCACTTCATTATCACAATAATAATAATAATAATAATAATAATTATTATTATTATTATTATTATTATTATTATAATGGGAAAAAAATTAAATCATGCAAGATTTAAATACAGAGTAAAGGCTATATCAATTTGACTGAAAATAAAAGGCAGGTGGTTCCTTGTAGAAAAATAAATAGGAAATATACACAACATTTTATGCCTTAACGAAGTTATGCGCTTTTGAAACTCAAATTTTAAAATTACCTTGTCCTACCATACACATATTAAGAAAATTCAAAACATTGCTTTATATTGTTGGGATATTCTGATTCACAGTAAATAGTAAGTACATAAGTATTTATTTCCTCTTATGTTTTACAACTGTCATTACAATTCCTTAAGAGGCCACTCCAGTGTTTCAGGGGCACTACGCAACCTGCGTTAACCTCATAAGATTCAATGCTATTTTCATTTTGCTTATAACTAATTAACTAATATAGATTTTGAAATGATGCTTGCTTGATATGCAAGACAACGATGCTCTTATCAAAGCCCCTTTCTTCAAAAACGTGCATAAATTATGGTTTTATACTAATCTTTACTAATATGCATAAGTGTATTGTCTAGGTTTGAACCATAATTTATGCACGTTTTTGAAGAAAGGGGCTTTGATAAGAGCATCGTTGTCTTACATATCAAGCAAGCATCATTTCGAAATATATATTAGTTAATAAGTTATAACCAAAATGAAAATAGCATTGAATCTTATGAAGTTAACGCGGGTTGCGTAGTGCCCCTGAAACACTGGAGTGGCCTCTTAAAATAAACAGGAAAAAATTGCACTCCAATAAGCATGCTTGTGTGTAAGTGCATGTAGTCATTTTAATCTACATGCTGTAATTCAATATGTGAATGGTGAATTTGCAAAACGACGTAAGTCCAAACTAATAGTTTTGAGAAAATCACAAAAAACTGTGTAATGTGCTGTTGGCACATATTGTGCCACTTTTTATTGGCGTAAAGCAAACAGATCAGTATTGCGAATATTATTCAACTTCTGAAAGAAGGTTTAAATTTTATATGTTTTTAGAAAAAATAAATAAAAATGCTGGACTTAAGACGTTTTGCAAATTCACAAATATTCAATACAAAATATAATATATGTTGTAATAATTATCATTAAAATTAAATTAATCTCTTAATGTTTTTATTAAGAAACGAGGTGAAGTTACGAAGTAATTATTGTTGTATGGTTGACAACATATTTTTTAGCAGATGGCACTGAGAAAATCCTTATCCTTTAAGATCAATATCAATTTATTTCAACAATACATTCACGTGTTACAAACAATTTTTAGAGATAGTAGGATTATTTTTCTCAATTTACAAGGATACTTCAACAATGAGAATAAAAGTTCAGTCAACATAATAAGATTGTGTCAACAATTCACTCTGCATCAGACGCAACCTACATGTGGTAAACGTTCAATGGTCTATTGCTGCCCATTGTACAATGCCAAAGTAGAATGCCTGCACGACTTCTTCTTCTGGAATGTATTTGAGCATCTTTCGTACATCTTGTAATTTGTCTGCATTAATTGGGATAAAACCATTGGGATAAGCTTTCTGAGTTGGAAGACCTGGGTTGTGGGGATATGTTGGGCCAAGGGCAAATGTGTGAGCAACTAGGCTATCAGTAAATGGCTTGGCTACGACAATGCCGAAGTGGTCTGCAGAAAATTGGAACTCCATGATGGAGGAAATGCTGAACGGGATTTTCTGACTTCGTGGTACATTGCAGGTTGATGATTCCAGGGAATTTACATTCTTTTTGTAAATAGTTGGCCACCAACTATGAAATTTGTACACATTTTCACTTTCAACAATGTTCACTGTAAATTTTTTCTTTGCACTAGAGTGCACAATTAGCTCACACACATCCTTTAGTGTGTAGAATCTGTCCAAACGACGCAAACACCTTTTCACCACAGCAAAATCTCTGTCCGAAGGTAAAAATGAATGGCCTCTGATGGGAAACAGAAGTCTGATCTTGAGGAACCGTTTTTGTGTAGTTAATGCCATTAAAAATCTGATGACAGTGTTGTTTTTGTTCTGGCCTGGACATCCGTCACAAAACAACCATATCTCGGTTTCTGTGTCAGGAATAAAGTTGTTCATGTAGTCAAGTAGGAAACTACATACCTCGCTCGGCCCCTTTTTGGCCTGTCCTTCGTGGTATATGTAAAATACGGTCTCGCTGGTTTTAAGGTTGTGCACTGAAAATACAGGAACAGTCAGCTGACGAAGATAATACATATCCTGCACTGGAATCTTTGGCAACGATATGTTTTGCATGTAGTCAAATGACAATGCAACAAAATCATCTCTTTCGATGCACAATTGAGATGCACGTTTCAATGTTAAATAGAATTTCTTGCTCCTGCGTTTATGCACAAGGAGTTCGGCCGTTGCGACGCATTTGGCGGTGTCATTTAGACAGCTTTTCAGTTTAATACTTTATTCTTCACAAATTACACAAGTATCAACACTAGGTCTACCAAACTTCAAACTAAAATGGCTCTTGAAATACTTGTGGTAGTAATGACATGATACATTCCTGTCTGCATACTTGTCAACAAACATTTCATGCATTTTCTTGACTGTTAGTTCTCCACTAAGATAATAAATATCAACATCACCATAATGAGTTTGATGAACTGGAAAGGAGGATATATGGCTATGAATATCCGCAAGAATAGTAGTGTCTTTTGCACTTGATGGTTTGTCTTTTCCCCTCTCATCACTTGGTGATTTTCCAAGTAGTATCATCTGGCACAAACGTGTGACACTAGATTCACTAACACAATAAATACTCAAAAATGCTTTCTTACACACAGCAACCAGTTTACCAGAGTCCCTTACATGGTACACAAACATAGCTTCTCGTCTGCCAGGTTCGTCTTTCCTGCCCCTTCTTCTTTGAACGTCTTTACACATTATTAGTCCTTGCAAAAACACATCCTGCTCATTCTTGGTATTAAACCCATTCATTTGGTTTACTGCCTCAATGAAGGTATTATCTGAAACTAGCCTGAAGCACTTTTTCTTGCAACTGAAATCAAAGAACAGTACATAATTATTATTACCTCTTGTAATTTGTTCGTCACTCTTCAATATCTGTTAATGTTAGTAATTTAATTGGTATCTAGTACAAAATGCAATAATACACCAAACAGTCTACGCCCTACTATTTCTAACCATTCAGAAATCTGTGAAAAATAGTGTGATTGAGTTAGTGGTACATAACTGAACACATCTATTTAATTTTATTGTTTAGCTTAATTGTTATTTATTCAAAAATAAAATGTGACAGTTTGTTTTGTAAAGTGCTCTAAGATTTTTATATGCCATAAAGTTACTAGTTTAGTAACCTGTATCTTGATTCGAACTAAGTACTTTATAGTAATAAGTCGTGCATTTTCTGCAACGTTTGCATATAACAGCAATTATGTATAGTAAATGCTGTAAAAGGGGAAGACTGGATAGCAATATATAAATAACATTCGTGAGAATGTGACAAATAATCTATTGGCTGGAGGACTAACTTATATTTTTTATTTTTGGAATAAATGTTAACTTATATTGTATTATTATCAAGTATCACTCTTTTTTAACACATTTAACACACAAGGGGTTTGTGTTGTTAATTATATTTTCAGGACATCTATTAATATCTTACTCTGAAGGTAAAAAATTTATTTTCTCTTCATCTATATTCACAGAGAAACATTGTACTGATTTAAATGTAATGTTCTGCAGTTCGTTTTCCTGAGATGGCAACACCACTAACATTTCTCCCTAATTGCAAGACCGCGAGTGTTCTGGTATTCTCATTTTACTGTATTATTTAGTATCGTTCTTACAACTTATTAGCACTATGTACTTACCCACATTCTTGTCCAGTGCATCTAGCTGGTACAAGCTTGTTTACATGGTTCTTGTGTTCCAAACCTTTTACCTTGGCAATTTTTATTATGTTTCTTTTGTATTCAGCAGTCCTTTTGACACCCTTTTTTGGTATATCATTGTTGTCAATAGCTTCTTCAAAATAACTCTTCAAACTACTGCTAGAACATGCCATTTTCCTGCAAACTTACTTTTGTTTTATTTCACAACACACACATTTGCAACAACATTTTCGTTCACACTGAGCTGAACATATTTATCAACAGATAGCATACAAGTGTCAGAACATTTAGTTAAGTTATTTAAGGTAGATGACATATGTGTCCACACAACCACGCTTAATCTCACATCAAAAAATTTTTCACAGTCAAAACGACCTAAGTCCGGGACATAAAGATAAAAATGCAGGAGCAGATAAAAACGCAACAAAGACGTGGACTAAAGTCATTTTACTAGTAAACTGTAGCCCTTTGCAATTGCTTCACGATTAGGCAATAATCTCAAAACACCAAAAATGTGACTTAAGTTGTTTTGCAAATTCACCATTCATGTGTAAAAAATTTACTAATCTTCACAAAATACAGATGAAAAATAAAATTTAAGAAAAAATCAAATTAATAAAATGGATTTTAAATGTTAAAGAAGTAATTATTAGATACTATTCTCTGTTCACTCTTAGCTTAGTTTTTAAATAAACAAACACCGTCGTATCACTGCGCCGCGTCAGCTTGTGATAGGCTGAATTCATCTTGCGCGCCAAGCACTAGTTGCAACACACACACTTCAGTACAGTCGGTGCTAATAAAATAACAGAGAAGTAATATAACAGGAAAATGGTGCCGTTACCATTCAGGGCACAAAAGCAAACAATGTTTATTTTTTGAATAATTGATAAAATAGCACCATAATGTAAGACAACAATATGATAGTTTTACGATTTGGTACTCACCTAATCACTATCTGGCAGTGGTGCTATCCCTTCCAGACTTGAATCAGACCTACCACCACTATCTTCGTCACTACTGTCGTCACTGTCACCGAGAGGAACTATAACACTGTCAACGACAATATCACTGATACCATCCAATTCCCACATTCTTTCCTCTTCTTTCATTACGTGCCGAATACAGTCGTTCCACTTCTCTGAAGTAATCTGAGACAAAGCTGTGGCTACCAAATCACGTACCTCGCTTAGCTTGAATGTTCTGTTATTACGTGCCACGTAACCTTTAATCTGACTCCACACGAGTTCGATTGGATTCAAGTTGCAATGATACGGCGGTAGCCTAAGTACAGTGTGCCCCGCTTTCTCAGCGATGTTGTCAATCACATATGCAGCAAAAGATGAACGTACTGTATGAACTAAATTCAGCAACTCCACTTTCACAGACGTTGCACTGAAGGATATATTTTTTGACTGTAACCACTCGATAATATTTTGTTTTCTCCACGAATGATTTGGCACACGATCACACTTTACACTGTGATAGGACGCATTGTCCATAACAACAACACTGTTCTGTTCTAATTTTGGCAATGTTTTTTCAAACCAATCCCGGAAAACGTCACCATTCATCTCTTCATGATAATCGCCGGATTTCTTTGACTGAAAAATTAACTCACCGTTTTCCACAAAACCACTGTCACTACCAATATGAAGCAATATAAGGTGTTGCCCCTTACCTGTTGGATTTTTTAGTCCTGTAGACAGTCCTGAGAGAAAAGCTTCTCTCTTCTTCTTAACTGTGGAATCTTTCCAAGACTTGTTTGTAGCATACCCTTCATTCACCCACGTTTCATCTAAATAGTATATTTTGCGTCCTTGTTGTCGGTAACCACGTATTTTGCTTAAATAATTTCTTCGCCATAGTGAAATGTCGTCCCTATCAATTATGACATTTGTTTTGCTTCTCTTTACGTACTGAAAACCGATAAGTTTAAACAGTTTATAAAATGTTGTTCGTCTGAAATTAGGAAGTTCAGGGTCGTCGTTAACACGCCGTAGCACTTTTTTCAGCGTAGGTGGTTCATTTGCGAAGAAAAAACTATGCACTTTACGCCTAATAGCCATCTTCACAAAATCATCACAAGTTTTGATAACATGATATTCATGTTTCCTTTTCTTCCCGGTAGTTGTTAATGTCCCAGTGTCCTGTAATTCCTTCCTTGCACGAAGCACACTGCTTTTCGAAACACCCGTAAATTCCGCAGTTAAATTCGCGATATCGTTCACACGACAATCCGGATATCTGTCTGAAAATGTTTTAAAAACATTCAACACAATAGTTTTCTGTGCACTTTTCAATGGCTTTCCCGTTCTGTGCGTTACGAAACTCGGTCCAGCGTCAACCGTAACAAACCGTGCGCGCGCGAATCCAAAATACAACGGTTGCGCCGGGCATGAACTGTACATTGTACACACGGCGTCTGCTAACATAATTGTAAGTAAATACTTGACACATTAAACTGTATTGGATATTAATGGTGAAACGCTATGATGCTATATAACAACAATTGTTATAAAAAAGGCAGTGTAAATTTACTTATAAATGGTACATAACCAAGGGACTATTTCTTGCACACGAATAATGTGCGCGGTGGCCAGCAGCCAATGAAAATGTTTGTTTACAAGAGGTTTGTGTATTCCAAAACTTAGGTAAGAGTGAACGGAGAATTAACAAAGTATAATTTTTTTTTTTGCAAGAAGCAACACAAGATATTAAAGGAAAAGTATAAGTACATAAGTGTAGTAAACATTCTTTAAATATTTACGAAATCTCCGCATCATTTAAATTAGCTAGCGAAAGATTTGCATACTTTTTTGTTTGAAAATGAATTGGATTCAGGGTAAAATGGCTCCCATTTTGGGCAATAACTTGTTCCCTTTTGAAAATAACAAGGGCGATTACCCTTAATTGTATACAGCTTTCATAACAACAGGAAATTTGATGTAATGATGTGACATTGCAAAAATATTATTCTCTTGAGATAACAGAATTGATTTGTTTTATTATTTATTTGGTTGCCACCGTGTTCTGCAGTACCTACTGGGAGTTATCAAAACACAGAACTTATACACAGAACATGAACATATGGATAATCCAAACTGTAGAATATAGCAACAGACCATTTGGCCCATCAATTCGTAATTTATCAATATATACATCTTGGCAATATCAGTTGGAGTACTCACTTACTGTAAACACCACACATATATATTAACATGTTACACCATTTGTGTTGGAACATCATGCTACACATGAAATGTTGTCACCAATCACTATATTTTCTTTAAAATTAATGTGCTGGATTTTTTAAAAAGTTATAAAACATATTAGTTAGTAACAAAGTTATGACTGAATGCTTGCAAGCAATTATCTCTGTTCAATTTATGGATGCAAAAGTATACATCATTCAGATTACTTTTGAACTGACGATACTCAAACCAGGCTGATGAAATGTACAACCTCATATTAAACATTTCAACTACTTATGCAAGATCTTTAAGGCTTTATTGTTTTTTCATACGCTTTAGAGAATGGTATATCATCATTCATGAACTTTGTGAGGATTAGTTGCCCAACACCTTCACAAACTTTGGACTTCACAAACTCCTCTTCAAAAATGTTGTCCAGTCTGGAAAGGAAGCTGACGAAATCTTCATTTGGCATCGCCAAACCTCCGAAGTCGCTCCGGTTGCTGGAATACGCTTTGAAGTGACAAAATATTTGTGAAGCCTCTACCAACATGTCATTTGATTTTGCATAATCTTTGCACACATCACAAGAATGCTGGCGAAGTGTTTTAGTTATTACATATCCTGAGATATATACTATGCCATTCTGCTCTGGTACACTTAGATGTCTGTAGTCTTGGCTGTGCACGTGGAAACCTTCTGCAGGATCACTTTGGCTAGGTAAATATTCCACCACTTTATTCGCAAGATCTTCAGCATTAAGCATAGAAACATCTTCATCCCACATGCAACTGTTTGCAGATGACTCACGAAGCTCTACTTGCATCATCAGTTTCTTAAAAGATAATGAAAATTGATAAGGTGTGGGATTATCATTATTTCCACCCTGTCGGCGAACACAGCAAAATAAGTTTTCCAGCGCATCGGTGTTAAGTCTTCTTGTAAACTAGAACATTCTTATCCATTTTCAAGTAAGCCCACAAACTTAAAATTGATTTTAAGATAAGCTTCCAACCAAACAAACATTTCACTATTTTGGTGATATCTTTGCCTGCCTTGTTTTTTGCCTTCAGTTTATCCAAAAAATTTAAAAATTCGGAAATGTACTGCTTGTGTACAGAGCTGTCTGACAGTGCACATCTGTATTTCTTTTCCGACAGAAGACTTGAACTGTTCACGCAGTCAAAGATGTTGTCCTTTATTTCAATGACTTCAGTAGTTCCAGCAGCTGCAGCAGGAAGCAGACCCATTGCAATGTTTGCATTTAATGCAGCAGCACATGAATGGCTAAGAACTTGAGTAGCCAACTTGACCCTCATCTTTGAAAACCCATTCAAGTAGATGTGGCTGTCAGTTAACTTTGGTGCCAATCGATAAGTCTGTTTCTTACCCTGAAGGTACATAGCCTCAATGTACTGCCAAGTTGCCACCTTATCATCAAAACAAAAGACATTGACCATGAGATTATTTCTGAAAGACTTTATGAGATGTGAAGTATCAAACATGAAATGGATTTTGTGACCTTGTACTTCAAAATAGGGGTTTTCTGTTGGGCATCCCTAGAGATTTAGCCATCTGGAAAACATTTGAGCCCATATAAGAAATGACAGCTTTGACTACAAACCCAATATTTTGTAGCTGTGTTATCAAGTCAAAAAGAATTTCTTTGACTTTAGTTGCAGGACAGGAGTCACCAACAAAATTATATGTCAAGGGCTGTTTATAATTTTGAAATAGCCCTTTGGCCATGAAGACCAATGCAGATGATGTTACAGTTGGACTTCCATTAGGAGTGTTCTGTGAAAATCCAAGAACCCTGCCTCGAGAAGCATCATAATAAAGTTGCTTCTTCAGTGCCATCTCATCGAAACACAAAACACAGTTTTTGTCCATTTCAGACATTTCACTTGCCTTTGCTTTCAACACACGCATTATCAGTGCTGCAGATTCTTCTTTAATACTATAGGTTTTTTCCAGGAATTCACTACACAAAATTAATTCACGGCTTAATCCCGGTTTCCCTGTATTCCCGGTTGGGTGGCCACCCCCGTTAATCTTTTTCCTAACATGTTTCCAGACTCTCAAATTGCAGCTACAAAGAACAAATTTGGCATACTCAATCAATGATATAAGAAGTAACCAGATAGAGTTCATGGCTACGAATGGGTAACCAAACAAACTTTGACGTGGAATGTACCAATATGGCGGCCGTATTTACGTTCTGCCGAGCCACGCCCACATTGAGAACCAAAACATTCCATTGGTGCTACGTGTTTTGATACTGGTGCTACGTTTTTGATACACAACAATGTGGTTTTGAATTAATTGTAGTTCTTATGCGAGTATGTGAAGTATTATTCAATGAAAATAATATCACACTTGAATAAAGATACTTTAAATATTCCTGTGGTTTATTTATATCATTTGAATGATGTGTGTCGCTCTTTGGAGCACAATGAGATGTCATAGTTCTCGCCTTTCTATAATACGATGTTTTCTTAAATTTGTGTTGGTCTCCACTTTAATTATTTAAATAACGTCTTGTTGAATTACGCAATAGTTTGAAACTTGGAAACTTAAATTTTGAGTTTTTCGATAATTATTAATGTGAACTCGGTGACAACATAATAAAGTTGTAAAATTACAAATAATTACACAATTGAATGTCCGGCATGCTGAACTGGGATAAAATATAGCAGGAAGTTGCTAAAATCAAAAAAATATTGGTTATTGTACTTCTTACAAATGTCTCGAAAATTCATTTTGTTAGTTATGACATCAGGTTTTGTCTTAGCACTGCAATGTAAGCTCAAACTAAAACCTACCCATGTCTTGCACGTGAGAGAATGTCGTGAATAAGTAATGTTGTAATGATGTCTGTAGAGTTCCCATCTTTCCAGATGAAACCAAAACACCATTGCTTGGTCTACTTATTTTCATTGAAAAAATAATGTCAACGTAAAACCTTAGCATACACTGCCTATGTTTATCCTGGCAAATAAATAATTATTCATATAATAAAGCCTCTCAAAAATACTTAAACAATGTCTTATGAATGGTACCTAGTGGCCTTGGCTTCTCAAGTAACATCACTTTAAACACACGCAAATTAATTTAAAAATAGCAAAAAACAATATTTCATTCTAAGTAACTTGTAAAAGATACAAATTCAGACTATGAAGAAACCATCTCACAACCACCATAATGTTCTACAAGGTGTCAATAACACAAACGATATGTACAAAATTCATAAACAATTAATGTAATTTAGAAACAAATGTAACACACAAATGTATCACACAGTAAAAAAAAAAAGATGAAATGCATGAATTAACACCCTTTGAAGAGTGTTAATTTGTTGAAAAATTTTCTCTTACATGAGGCCTGGTAAATCAGTCACTTAAGTCACTTTTTTCCTCTGTTGCAGTGCAATTGTTATTATTAAGCTCACTTGTAATAATTTCCAGCGTCGGGATGTGGCGAACCCATCGCCCAACTCATTGTTCTTAATGTGTTGCAGCCAGCCACTAACTGTCTCACTTTTACTAATGTTTCTTGTTCCTATTTTTTTAGTACTCACTATATTGTTTCTTAGAATCTGTAGGGTACCTTGCAAAAGCAAGGGAATTGTGTGTTTTGAGCATATGTGATGTATAATATTTGTGTATATTTGTGTAAACACTATGCAGAACATGTGCAGTTTGAATGTGTTACTAATCCTTTTTTCTTCCAGTGCATCTTGGTTAGCAAATAATATACTAACGATTTTGAGTGTTATAAAATAATAATTTCTGTATGTTTCAGATACAATTTTGACAAAGAAAAAAACTGAGAAAATATAAAAAAAAAATGGGGAAGTGTTCAGTAAGAGACAAGTGGCTTCAAAACAATGATGGACAGGGCAGGGTGTCTAGCAAATACACTTCATAAAATTCCTGTACAATTCCCGTACACATTATAACAAATTTAAGAACACGCAAAAAAAAAATTCACAAAAATAACACTGGTCAGTTTTTAAAATTACAAATAATGACATCCTATAAAATTGAACAATTTTTTAGGCCCTGGTGCAAAAAATTTAACATTTCTTAGCTATTCCAATTTTTTTTACAAAAATAAATCTCCACAATTTAAATTTATAATTTTAAACTTTAAATAATTTCACGAAAGTGAATACCATATTACACAACAGTATGCCTACCACAAACTTGAATACTTGACAGACTACAAAAAAGAAATTAAAATCTACTCGTCAGACATACAGAATAAAATTGATGAAAATGGAACTGTTTTATAAATTATGTATACATGGTTTAACTGAGTGCTCTTAAGGCTGTTCCATGGGGAAAAATATTTTTAAAATTTAAAATTTGGAAATTGTTTTTCTTATTAAAAGTATTATTAAAAACATAATAAATGCATGATTTTTTTTAGAATTTTTTTTTATCAAGTTATTAATGTTTTTTTCACTTATCACTTATTCGAAGTAATTGCGATAGTTATTTGTATTTCATGTATAAAAAAAATTGAGTGTGTTTAGAAATCTACTACCTTTGGATATATAACTTTCATTCAGTCGTAGTGAATCACCTTATCACAAAAAAATATATATACACTTTTCAGCAAAAAAAAAGTAATTTTTACACATGAGCACCAAAAATTAATTAATTCACGTTAGCATTTCATTATAACATATCAAAAACCCATTTTTCTTCTTCTATAAATAAAATTTTGGATGTAAACCGTAAGTTCAACGGTTCTTCTGTAGTTTTCGAATTAGTAATCCAAGCAGCCTGCCTCGCGCGAGAGCTTGTTCGCGGCATTCGCCGCGAGCCGCGCGTCTGTCCACGGGCCCAGCGCGTGGCGCGCCTGGCGGCGACACCGGCAACTACGTGCACCTCGCAGGTGATTGCCGCGCAAATCTCAGTTGAGCTATTTGTTCAGTTTCGTGTGTGAATACATTTGCTAGTTTTAAGTTACTGTTACTTTCTGAATTTATTAGTACATTTTATCTAAGGCTGGAATCACAGTAACTAAACAAGAGTTTTTATTTTATCATTACTGAAGTCTCGTATTGTTTTTTTTTTTGTTTCACCAACCACTGTGCCATCACAATAATAATATTGATTAATCTTTTTAAGTATTGTATTTAAGAAAATATTTTTAACAAAAAACAGTTAAATAATAGTAATTTTCGGTTACTATGTTTTATAACTTCAAAAATTGTAATATCTCTTTGAGAAATATTTAATATTTATGAATGTTATAAAGGTACCAACAGCTGTAAAATTATTCTTCTCATTTATAATTTAAGTAACTACACTTAAATGGATTATAATTCGTTGTCTTTATTGTCAAAATCAATACTGTTGCAATGTAAAATTATGTATGATGTATTGAGTTAAACACATTCTCTAGTTTTGAACATTTTTATGCGAGGAGAACTTTCCCAGCCTTCGTTGTAGATGCACGTACTTTATTTGAGATGCACAATTATGTGGATTGTGTTTGAGTATTCAAAACTTTTGATACATACACTAACTAAATGGCTCTCACCCTTGTGTACTTAACTATCAGTTATCCTATCTTGATTAAGTTTGCTGTTATTATTATTTTTTCATTATAAAAATAAATTAAAGTAAGTTCTCTGCCTGAATTCTTGTCAGCTCTAGAAACTTTTTTAGTGAATTAACGATAATCATTACGTTTAGAAAGCCACTTGAATAAAATGACAGTATTACTAAAACAGTTGTATTATTTACCTAGACCACTGTAGTACTGCTCGCTCTGAATCCTTTGCCATGTTAAAAAATTATTTTCGGTGTACAAAGAGGGAAATTATTTAATTTACCACTTACATTTCATAAAAATCATTAACATGACTTTGCGAAACATAACAAAAACTCATAAAAATCGTGTCAAAATCTTAAATTACATAAATTTCCGGCAGTACCTATTATTTAATAGTTTTTATCTGTTAGGAAAATAGTTTTTTTCATTCTGTTGGTTACTTTTGTGAGAAAAGATAAAATCGGAATATTTCCATAGTTTTAACAACGTGTTTATATAAATGCTAGCTGTTACCTGCCCGCTTCGCTGGGCATTTTGTTTTAAAATATAATAAGAATAAGTAATAAATAAATCAATAAATGGTTATGGTTTTAATAAAACAAACGAATGTTTCATTTTATTTGTTACAAATGACAGCCGATTAAATAACATTACAATAACCTATCAATTTTTAAACCAATTTATATGAATTAAATGACAGATTACGAAACTAATAAATAATAGAAAACCATGATATTATCTCACACACTCGTGGGGGGGGGGGAGGGGGGGGGGGGAAGAACCAAATGAATATGGCTACCAAAGAAATACGAAAATAACTATTTAAATTTATTTTTTATTATAACCATAAGGTTTGCCGATATCATATAGAGCCTTTTATTTGCGCAGTTACATGTTCCTACGATACACTAATTTTCATCAAGATCGGTCAAGCCGTATTTGAGTTTTAGAAGAACATACAAACAGACCGACAAAAATATTTTAAATAGGGTCAGTGAGTTATAAAACGAATATACATTACAAAATTTGACAAAAATAAATAAATGTACAGATAGAACCTACAGATTTATAAAGTAATATAGATAAACCTATATATCGGACTACGGACTTTCCATACTTCAACGGCAAAATCTGTACATTTAAAGAAATGTTCCTTATTTCATAGTCATTTGTCAGCATATTTACGGAGATTTCTAAATAAATTTTTACTGGTACTTTCCATATTTTTACGGAATTTGTTTTAAACAGTGTACCTAAATCCTAGACTATTCGCATTAGAAGCTTTATTTAAAAAAAATTCTATATTTCTGTGACGGTATATTGAAATTATAAAAACCTATATCTTACAGTTCCAAGTTACAGACACCGAATAAATGTTGCATTTAACATATTTAACAGATTCCACGATCATGCGAAACATACGAGTAGATAGAATAGTAATTTTTAAATAGTCACGCTTCTTTTCACAGGCAAAAATATTATCCTTAAAGATTTACTATAACATTAATTCTTAGCAATTAGTTCTTAGCAATGGCGTATGTCCAAAAACTTACATCAAGTCATTAATTATTTATACAACAATATAAAATATTGACAAATGCATTTACATTTAAATTCGAACTGGAATATACATGATATTAACTATGTCATATTTGTTTTGTTGTAAAAAATTTTTGTTGTTGTTTTATCTCTTGTATGTGTACTATATCAGTAGTAGTGTCTGTAGTTTTCATTGTGTTTATGCTGCTTCTTTTCATTATTTTTTTGGTGTTATCTGCATGGTGGGTGTCACTTTTCATTTGACTCACGCTGTTAGGTTTAAAAAAAAAAAAAATAAACAATACTTTATCCGTGTTGCTCCTGCTTATTTTGTGTTATGAATTTCGAGGTACTGTACTGATAAATATTTACTAAACAATACAAAATGTATGTTAAAATTTCGCCAATGAATGTTTTTATTTTTATTTTGTACTGCACTAAGAATCTTGTAAATGAGACATATAAAAAAATAAAACGTTTTCATAATCAATTGAATTGGCGAAATACTTCTTTCCCATTTACTTGCAGTAAATACAACGCACATGTAGGCCTATTGTCGACGCACTTGAAATTAAACTAGCAGTACATAGTGTCATTGTGTTGTTTGTTGAAATGGAGCCGGTAGCTGATAAACTGTTAAAAGCATTAGGGTATCTCTTGGGACTGTTTCGGGATATTGTCTTGTTGATGCATCAACCACTGCAGCACTGTTTTGCTGTCGATGTCATACGTGAATGGATACCTTGTAGCTTATTTGTAAATACATACAACATATTCATTAGCTACTGATTGCTGGCTCATGCATCGAACTTCTATATTATACGGTAAGTAAAGAGTGCAGGGACACCTTTCTAAAGTTCGCTGGTCGTTAAAGTCAATAAGATTGACAGCTCTCTTCTTAATGTTCAAATACTGTTCCGTAAAATTAATATGAAAATACTAACTATACCGTGAGATATTTTAGTATTCCAGAATATAATAAACTTTCAATTGCAGAGCACTGAATTAGCTATTTTCGTTAGTTCGCCTCTGAAAAAAAAACACTTCCTTTTTTTATAAATTTATAGTTTCTTTGGTTGGTAGTCTTACTATCCTTGCCAATTCATGCAAATATTATATTAATGAATGTGTTGTAACTAAAATTTTAAATATTTTCTTTTATAAAATAATTTAAATCTACATAAATTAAATCAACTATGCCTACCGTTTCCATAGTGTTACTGTGATATATTGCTATGACTGTAATGTCATTCTGTCTGAAAGGTTTAAATATAATAATTTATATTTGTATATAGGTATATTTAAAAATATAGATTTAACAATAGTATATAGATGTATATAACACAAGTATGAAAGTATTGAACTATGTGTAGCTCTTTTTGAACTCTTGTATAGCATATAGTCTCTATGAACTATCTGAACTATTATTCAGAAATAATAATAAATAATAAATGCAAATACTGTAGTTCTCTCTGGATATTAATTACTCAGATTAATAATACACTGTCGATTATAGACTCTTTGGTTATTTTAAATTTGAATCTGGGCGCCACCCTTATGTACAACTTAGCTTCGTTACTAGAATAGGACTAGTGTGGTATATAAGAGAAAAAGGAAATAATTTCACACTTCAAATCTAGAATTGGCATGAGATTGACAACATGTAAATTAAGGTCATTAAGAAAAACAAACATATACACAGTAAAATAATAACAGGGTAACATAGGATTAAAAGAATAATAATCTTAAATCAGAAAAAATATATAGATAATTAATGGTTGGACCAGTGGTATACTATTATGTTTTCTTATATAACAGGAAGTATGTTGCACACATGATAAAACACAACAAAAGTTCATAAGTTCAAATAAATTGTGTCTGTCTGTTCTCAATCTAGAATCGAATTTTAGTGTGAAAAAAATTATGTTTATTATATTCGTAATTTAATTTAATTTTAGTGTACCTCGGCTGAATTCAGTGTGTAGTGGTGGTAGAGCATCATGAGAGCTCCGTCTCATTTCACCTCTGGGTTAGAACTAATTAAAGTGTAGATCAGAATCTTAATTGGCTTTAAAAAAAATGTTTATCTCAATAGGTCTTTAATGTGTTCAGCACAAAACTCAATATTTATATGTCCGTCGGCAATGTTAAAATACGTTAATGCAGAAATACGTTTCTTTCAAAGTAGCATCATGAGTCAGCATTTTACTCACGGTAATTCACTCCTAATCACACGTCATATAGGACGTGCCCTATTTAAATAACTGGTAATTTATATTCAGACGACGATTGAAAACATCCTAGTAATAGGATGATCTAATTAGCTCGTAGATATTTCTGATTTTTAAGGGGATTGAAACCCAGGCTATCTAGCCAACGCCGTCGTTATTCTAAGACTTTTCTCTTAATTTCAGTAATGACGCTTATCTTAAGTAACATGGCCTCTCATTGGCCGAGACACAAAGATCGTTGACTTAATTATCACATCAAAACAAAATACAGACACTTAACAATACAACTTAATATGCTAAACTGTCTTAAATTATAACTTGATTTTTCAACAATGAAAGTTCTGTTATGCAAATTACGTATAAAAAGTTCAATTTGCCGTTTAAGTCAATTGCTCCCTAGAGGGGTCTTGCTAATTGAGCTTCAAAGTAACTTGGGCTACGCCATAGAGTATGGTAGTCGTAGATATGTCCAAATACACAACAATAGAGCAAAACTTAAAAATGTCAACAAATAATAATATTTAAAAAAAGGTTATTTATAACATGTAACAGCACAGTATATACGGTAGTAACGTTAGTTTTTCAGTTATGTAGATTTAATTTATTTTTAAATGAAACTATAAAAATTTTGTTAACCGTAAAAAAATTCTTATTATTTTTATAGAACTATCAGCATAAATCTATTTTTGGTATTAAATTGAGCGCAATTGTTTAAAAAAAAAAAAAACAAGAATTTAGTGTGTAGTATATAAAAATATAAGTTAACTTGTAACAACCAAACAGTACCAAGAAGTAAAACAAAAATTATACATATTTTACTTCAATTGTTTTAAATATATAAAAAACCATAATAATTGATTTTAATTATGTGTTAAATTTCAAAATACATACCTACTTAAAAATAACGTACTCTTTTTCTACAAGTACATATCGCATAAAACAGTTATAATGCATTAGAGTTTTTCCCTAGAGATAAGAAAACAAAGGAAATAAAGGTCTACTCATTTACAAATATCATTACTAGCATAATTCCACACCTGACGTTAAAATCGTGTAGACCGTTACAAGAAATTGTATTTGTTTAGAACAATTAAAAGTTGTTTTTATTGGTTTGATTTCATAAGTGATATAGCCTGTATTATTCAGTTAAGTTATTGCTTAGCTTAATTAAAAAATATACTGTAAAATTTTAAATCACGCATCATAAACGGTAACATGTATATTTTTCTTATTTATTTACTCATAAGGTACACTCAGTACAACGAAATAATAAATATTAACGGAATGGTGGTATTTTTGTGTGCAAAACCTTGAAATGTTGCTGCTATTGAGTCGGAAAGTTAAAAGCCCTCGCAAAGATAAATTAGTTGTAAAATACTGACTATTTAGTTGTTTATTTTTTTTAGTTTTAGTTTGTTATAAAATTAACAGAACGAACGTATTAGTAAAGATATTTCTCACGTGGCATGGGTTTAGAGAATGAGCTAGAATTTCATAGCTGCCATATAAAATGTTAGTAACTATAGGTACTGTTCAATGTCACAACTTGTAAAATTAGTTAAAAATATCGTAGGACAATTATTATGCAGGGAATACAAAATATATTTTTTTTACCAAAATAATTTTCATCCATATAGATTTGGGCTATGGAGAAAGTGTTCAATATGACTATATACGCTGCAGATCATGGCGTATAGATATTTTGATGGTCTCAGTAGCCAGCTGTCAGGGAAAAGATTCACAAAAAGACTATGGTTAGCAATAATTACATAATGACTTTTTCTTCATTTTAAATTCTTTATACCGACATTATGTACGAAATAAATATAGGTATACTAAGAGAATTTTATGGGAATACCGCAGCCAACTTTTTTTTATAGAATTTCCCCGTGAGTGAGGATCAGAAAATGTACTCACATGTGTGATATTATCGTTAGTGGCTGTGTAAGTGTTGACATATATGCATAAAAGTGATGAATACACAAAATATTTTTTTCTACTCATGGTCATGTATTTTGTTACACATATTTTCATAGTTATTTAATTTTTGTTGATTGTGTAATTGTTTAAGTAGATTCAATTTATTTTTCGAAAAAAATTTTTATCTTCTGTATTTACCTTGCCAGTTATCCCCAGAATAAATAGGAAACAACTCGGTAGCTTACTTTCCTCGTGTGTGCACGGTTGTACGTGTGCTGCACCCCCTTCACTGAAGAGGAATTTTGAGTTTGGTGCATTTATTTGTTTATCTATTTAGTATGTCTCTTTTTACTTGGCGACGTTGAGGCAAAACTTGTATTTCCTTACACTTAACCAATAAAAATGCGTGATACATTTACACTTGCAGAAACACATATTGAAATAAAACATAGGTAAGGAAATTATCAAAAATAATACTATTTATTAACACTTTTTTGGGCAAAACAAGAACTTCATGAAAAATTGTTTACTTGTAAAACGCAGTTAACTTATATCGATTAAAATATTGTCCATGTGCCACACTCACTATCTCGGTGTCGTCGCGACGACTTAAAAATCTATATTGTTTGCAAACCGTCGCTGGATGAGCGGCGAGATGCGAATGATGCGGGAACCGTTGGAGGTGGTTAGGCGGGGGGGGGGGGTGGGGGGGGGTGAAATAGAAGCGTGAAGAAGACTCACTGAGATTCGACAGCGTTTACTACGTCTCTCAATTACCAAACAGCAAACCAAGCGGTATTTGTCCGGAAACCCGGACTGCCGTGGAGAGATGTCTGCGTGCTATTGTACAACCATGTGACTGGCACATCAATGATATCTCCAATTTCTTTATTATATTAAATAACGATAATATTCATTTTCGTGTTAAATTGTGCACGTCCTCTGAATAGCTTTATTGCATAAAACAAGTAACATTATAAACCCATAATCAAAAAATAAATAAAAAAGTCACAAAAAGTTTAAAGTATCAGCATCACAATGCTCACATAGGCTAGATGTGACGAGACCTCCAGGATTATAGTGGGCTCCGAACTACTTGACAGACTCGGTGCTACTAAATTTCAGTCTTGCTGGAGATGAGTCACGAACCAACGCCGGTTCGGCCTTCTCACCGGAATCTTTGAGTCTTCTGCTTGGTTCTATAACATGAGGAAGATAACGGCAAAACTGTTTTCGTTTTATAAAGATTTATCAACAAATGCTGAATCGATTCACAGCTATTTTGTGGTTGAAGGTTTCATGATGTGTGTAAAGTGAATGGTGCATTGAGTTTTCTGATGAGTAAAATTAAGAAAGCGTCAATACAATTATCTGATGCAGAAACAGTTTAATTTTGATCCGTGTGATTGAAGTCTTGAATAAGTTATTTCTTCATATAAAATAAAACGGTTTAATCTATCAAGCCCCTTCGTACAAATAAGCCAGTTTTTTTTTTTTTAACAGCAACGTGTTTTCTTTTGGCTAATAAAATGCAATATCATATACCAACAAATTCGAGAGATAAAATTTTGTTTTCGCATTCATTCTGCAATCTAGGCGTGTATTGATTTCCTTTAACTTTGAATGCAGACAAAAAGCTAATAAATAATTTAGGCCTATAAAAGCATGTGCTTATAATATCGGACAGACTGTGATTATAGTGCCTGCATGTGGATGAAGGAGCAACAAAGAGAATCTAGGAAGTATACGAAATTGCATCCAGATTATTCGCTGTGGAAGTACGCCACTGGCTGCGTAGCTTGAACACGGGTAACGCTGCGCTCCCTGCCGACACTTGAGCCGGGCGGCGGGCACCAGCAAGGCGATTGAGTTCAGCGAGGAGTGGGTTCTGAGCCTCCGAGCTGTTTGTCTCTGTCTGCCACTTCCTCCCCCTCCCCCAACAAGCCAGCGCGACTACCTGCTGCCAGCCTACAAGCAGTTAGCTATCCCTCCGCTAGGAGAGACACGGTCGATTTTCTTCCGCGCGTCGTCTACCCACTGTTCGGGAGCGGAGCGACATAACCTCCCCCTTTGAAGGCTGTCTCGCAACTGAATGCCCAGCGGCGCGACCCTGAGTCTTATACAGCGCTGTCAGGGTGTTCAGCCATTATTTTTCATGCTATTGTGAGTGATGTATCAGTTCGAAGTCATTCTGAAGTAGGCACGAAATTCGGACCACTGGAACACCCTTAACCCGCCAGTGCACGGGTTGGGTCTGTGAGACCCAGCAGCATGTAATTCTTCGAATCGCCAAGAGATGGCAGAAGCTGTTTACTTGTGCAACCTGATAGCTTCCTTTCCAAACCTGTTTAGTATTTCTGTGGACTTGCAGCAGAGTGGCAGTTATAATTTTCGAAGTACTGTGCATTTTATCGACTGGTGGGTCTGTGGGACCCAATCCGTACAATAATGTAAGTTTTTTTTTTAATGTATGCTTTGACTGTTTTTTATTTTTCTTGCTTCTCCACACAGGCTTTGGAATTAAATACATGTATATTAAAATAAGTATAGGTTTAGTCTATATATGATGATGATTTTCTCTTCTAGGTCCCGTAGGAAACAGTTGTACAATTTGAGTAATCCACGCGATGTGGAACAAGTTATGGCACTTCTAGAAGAAACGTTGTCCGATGATGATATTTCTGACTGTACAGACACTGATGCCGACCAAGATTATGCAGTTAGCAGTGACCATAATAGTTCTTCAGAAAATGATTCAGATGAAGGAAAAATGCAATCAAATAACACTGAGAACAATTACTTTTTAGGGAAAGACAGGAAGACAAAGTGGGGAAAAAGTAGACCAATGCAAAGTGTTCGTACTAGAAGTCACAATATTGTAAAAAAAACTTCCAGGTGTTACAGGGCTAGGAAAAAAAGAAAAAAAGTGTTAGTGGATGCTGGCGTTTGCTTTTTGACAACAAAATGATTGAAAAAATTGTTGTGTTCAAAACAAATACATTTTAAAAATTCTTCTGGTTATAAAGATCCTAGTGACTGTAAACCAACATCACTGACAGAAATAAAATCTCTCCTTGGACTACTCTACGGAATGGGTTTCCTGCATGGTGGAAGAATGAATATCCAAGACTTTTGGTCTACTGATGGTTTAGGATCGGAGAGGTTTCCAGCAACCATGGCTTTCAGACGCTTCTGATTTCTTCTGAAATGCATTCGCTTTGATGATATCGAAACCAGGCAGCAGAGGAGAGAGAGTGACAAACTGGCAGCAGTGAGGGAAATTTTTGAAGCATTCAATGGAAACTGTAAAAAATACTATTCCATGGGTGAGTTTATGACATTGGATGAAATGCTTCTTTCTTTCAGAAGACGATGTGGTTTTAGAATGTATATTCCGTCGAAACCAGGGAAATATGGTATAAAAGTTTTTGCACTGGTTGATGCTAAAATCTATTATACATACAATCTTGAAATATATTGTGGTAAGCAACCTGCAGGGCCATATCAAGATGTGAGCTTCAAACCGAGTGATATTGTTGTAAGAATGTGCTTACCTGTTTCTGGAAGTGGGCGTAATTTGACGATAGATAACTGGTTCACATCATACAATATTGTTGCAAAAATGAAGAATGAACACAACATAACTATTGTTGGAACTGTCAGAAAAAATAAGAAGGAGCTGCCACCACACTTTATTATAGCTACAAAACGGGAACCTCACAGCAGTGTATTCGGCTTTCAAGAAAACATGACTCTCGTTTCTTATGTTCCAAAACGAGGAAAAACTGTATTGTTGTTGTCGTCTATGCATGCCGATGATAAAATTGACAAGAGCACAGGAGAACAAAAAAAGCCAGAGATCATCACATTTTATAATTCAACTAAAGGTGGTGTGGATTGTGTCGATGAGAGGATTGCATTCTATAATGTTGCTCGAAACACTAGAAGATGGACAATGGTAATTTTCTACGCAATGCTCAATATTGCAGGTGTCAATGCTTATTTGGTTTATCGAGCAAATGATCCCACTTCCCAAGATGGAAAAAATAGAAGAACTTTACTGAGAAAACTGATGTTCAACCTTACGGAGGAGCACATCAAAGAGAGAGCCATGTGTAAATTTCTTCCTAAAAGCATTCGCAGTGCTACAAAAAGAATATTTGGGTTGCCAGAAGAAGAAGAGCAAACAAGTGATGGAAACAAAAGAGGACGATGTGCTTACTGTAAAGACAGGAAATCTCGCTACTCGTGTTGCAAGTGCAGAAAATATCTATGTTTAGAGCACAGTGCCATCATGTGCAGTGACTGTAAAAATGACATGTGAAGTTTATGTGAAAAGTCATGGCAAAACTTTCATATCAACAGTAAACTTGTATTTTTTATTCCATAATAGGTCTTGTGTGCAATATTACAGTGATTTGTAAAATAATGCCTAGGAATTGAGCAAACAAGAGCGCAAGAAAATTGTGTATATTAGTGTGTGTGTATTAGTGTGTGTGTGTGTGTGTGTGTGTGTGTGTGTGTGTGTGTGTGTGTATATATATATATATATATATATATATATATATATATATATATATATATATATATATATATACATACATATATATACACACACATGACATGAGTAGTGAGATTTCCTGTCTTTACAGTTCACAGCTCGTCCCATTTATGAAATTTATTCGATTCAATATTCATCCATCCAACCTGTGTAATACTTTTGCAGCAATACAAAATTTAAAAAAAAAAATATATATATATATATTTTTTTTTGTTTCAAAAATTTTGTATTGCTGCAAAGGTATTATACAGGTTGGATGGAGGAATATTGAATCAAATAAATTTCATAAATGGGACGAGCTGTGAACTGTAAAGACCGGAAATCTCACTACTCATGTCGCCAGTTCATAAAAATTTATGTATCTTTTTAGAGTAAAATGTGTTTATGTAATGACTGTAATGATCCTGTGTGATCTTTCGTTGGTTATTGCTTCACCCATAAAGGTGTAACAGAAGTTTCAAGTCAATTGTAATTGAACATTTCTGTTTTTTATGCTTTAGTGAAATATTCTGCAAAATAATGTAGTCTTTTACAAAAAAAAATCTGAAAATTTGTACGCAATTTTTTAAAAGTGTATGATTGCGTATATTGTACGTCAATTGTATAGCAATTACCATTACAAATAATAAAAGACATAGTCAGCATATTTATTTATGGGACTGAGAGACCCAACCCGTTCAATTATGTAACTTTTTTTAACCCGTGCACTGGCGGGTTAAAGGAAGAAATTATAATTTAAAACACTGAATTACAATGACAAAGACTTAATATGGTTGAGAATGATAATCTATTTCACATAATACTTCTGAAAGTTTGAGCATGATCATTTACAAAACACTAACTCACTACATTTTTTCGTCATTCATACTTCTGCAGATCCTTGAATCTTTCATTAATGAGTGACACTGCTCGTTCTGTATTTTGTAACAACTTCAGTTTCTTTATTTCCAACTCCTTTAGTTCAGCAGCAGCACGTTTTTGTTCTTGTTCAGCACTTACAACTTCAGTATTCTTGAGTTCTTTAAGTGGCTCCTTATATTTGGAATGAGCATTTCTAACCGAATGAATCATTTTCTTCGTTACTTCAATATTAAGAAGTCCTCCTTCATTGGCAACAAAGTCAAACATACGTCGCTGAGCAATTAGTGATGCTTCTTTCATATTCTCAACCAAAATGTGTTTGTTTATCGAAAATCCTCGTTCTACATAAGCATTCCCGTGCGAAATTATTAGCAGCATCTTTAAAACCTTTGAAAGATTTTCATATTCTTGTATCGAAAATCCTTGTTCTACATAAGCATTCCCGTGCGAAATTATTAGCAGCATCTTTAAAACCTTTGAAAGATTTTCATATTCTTGTTTGTCATGTACAAGAGACCACCATAACTGATCAAGTCGACCTTCACTCCTAGAAAAAGATTTCATTTCATCAATAACGCTTGGATCAGAACACAAAGCCTTATATTCTCTATCGGCTCTTTCTACGACACTGGATGGAAACAAATTTGCATCAAGAATTACTTCTAAAGCAACTGTCAGTTGCTTCTCAGATCCTTCATTTGAACATATATGAGCAGGGTTCAGACAAGTCAGTGCTTTGGTTAATTTGTATTTTAATGGAGACTTCTGCAAAAGTTTCGCTACAAAATGCTGCATTGCAATCCTTCTCTGAAACACCAACACACTTATGCAATGCAATGCAGACCTCGTACCATACCCAACATCAATGTATTTTATGTCCTTCATATTCACAAAAGAGTTGTTAGAATCTTTCTTCAAAACATCAATTTTATGCAAAGATGTACTTTCTAAAATATTTTCTTCACAATTCTGCCTGCCAGAGTTTTCATTAAGAAAAATAAGCTGTCATAGAGAAATGGAGCCATTGGGACATCTGCCTGAAATTTGGTGAGGAAAGGTTCTACATCATTGGCAAGTAACTCGAAGAATGCTAGTTTGGCTGTAAGAAGCTTGTCAGTCAACATCTTGCTCACAAGTGAAAAGCTGCTGCATGACCCTACCTGTTCCTTTCACTGAAAGTATATATTTCTGAACATTGGGTAAAATTTCTCTGGCCCTTTGAGTTACTTTACTATTTTCAATCCACCTTACAGCGCACACTTTAAGAGGGAAAACATTTGAGTTTGAAGCCTTCACATAATCACCACGTCTACCAGGAGCCTCTTTGAATAAGTTATAGAGGGCTCTACAAAACTCTATAATCTCCCAACCAGTCATTCTAATGCCTGTTTTGAATGCATTATGCACTGTGTGAAGCCCACATGTACCTATATCCAGCAACTGGGGGGACCCTGGCTCTGATCTCAATTCTTTCAAAAGCCTGGCAACTTTTGCATTTACATTTGGACCATCCATTGATAGCTGTATTACTTTATTTAAACTAAGTCCATCCAACCCAGCTTTAATGGCATCCAGAATATATTCTCCAGTCGTATGAAAAAGAAACACTGAAGTAAGATATCTAGAAGTCACTTGATTTATTTTTGTATCCCAAAATCTTAAAAATAAATCCATTTGCTGTTTTTGTGCCACCTTATTCATACTCTCATCGAAACTAAGAACAAAATGATCACATCCCTGCAAAGTTGTTTTCAAATGTGTGTCAAAATATGGAGCAAGGCCATACACAATAACATAAGAAATTTTATCCTTCTGAAGCTGCATGTTGTTAGCAATAGGATCTATAGGAAACATTTTACGAAAGAGACACACACTACTGGCAGCCCCTCTTAAAGAATCATGATTCATGACATTTTGCATACACCACAATGCCTCGGCACTCGTTACTTCATCTTTCTGCAGATACTTATCAAAACGATGTGAAACTAACTGAGTCTTTGCTGTCACTGAAGAAACTACATTCGATGAAACATTAGAAGAGGTACTCACACCTAATGTTGAGGATTCACACAATTTAGATGATAGTACACCAGACACTGATGTCAGTTCTTCTGGATTACCAGCTGAGGAACTTGAAGTCGCAGAAACAGCCCAGGAATTGATTGGTGCAGACTTCTGAATGCTTTTACACTTACTTACGTGCTTAGCTCCTTTAGAATGGCTGACAACGGCTGTTCTTCCCATTGAGAGGATGGAAAACGTTGTGTTACATAAAGAACACTTTGCAGAATGACGATCCCCTTTTACTTCTTCAGCCCATGGAAATTCATTCTTCCAATCACTCTGGAAAGATATCTTTCCTCGTGATTTACGAGCCATGCTTCTGTGTGATCAAGAACCTAAAAATACAAACATTTCTGTACAATATAAATTTTATTGATGTTTTGGCATGGTTCAAAAGAATTAATGTTTCTTAATCAAAAAGCTTCAGATGAAACACAAATCAATTTAACGAAATAATTTAAATAAAAATTTATATTTAAAATTAAATATAACTGAGAGAGGCAGGGATATTATTTTGTAAAACTTATTTTTACTGAAACAAAAATGTATACACTTTGATATCAAAACATAACCTTATGCTTGGTAGTTATTTACAATGGTCCTAGTAAGACAAAGTTATATTTTATGTAAACTGTTAATCCTATGAAGGCTTGCATATTTTGGTTACCTAATAGGCAACCCAAAACAAAACCCAATTAATTTTCTTCTGTTAATCACATTTAGGTTTACACAAATAAGGTTTAATATAGAACAGCTCTATATACAAATGTTAAGCTGAATAAAGACAAATACAACTAACTCTAACACAAGTAAAATTAGACCGCACAGTATTATTTGGAGCAACGTTTAACTATTAATTATAACTGGAGGAAAAGGTACTTTCGGGATTAAAAATAGTTAGGAAATAAATGAAAAAAACCTTAACATTTACCATTAATAATTACACATTTTGAAAAACTACGTTTTGAAAAACTAGCGTTGCTGCGAGTTGTTAATTTTCATTCACAAATTAAAAAAAAAAGTCATTTATTTTGTAGGCAAAATTGTCTACATGTAGGTACACAGTGCTAACATACTCATTTTACTTATATTAAATTAACCCAAACACTACTAGCTCGCCTTGCGTAAATGTGAGCATATACTGAAAAGTCAGTAATTATATTAATTTATACATATGTATAATCCAGGAATAACGAGGCACTATTCACAGCAAAGAGGCGTACAAAACTTAGCACGTGGTATGACACAAAATAAATGCAAATGGAAACTCTCCAAACAAAACCACTAAAAATCACAATCCAAAACATAAAAGGAAAGTGAAAATGTATACTTACACATGTGAATTATTTTACTGATGCAGTTTTTTCATCAAACCCAAAGCAAAACGAAGACGGTAAATCTACCAGATCAACCAAGCAACAATAAATCACGCATACGCCAATTTGAACACAAAGAATAAACGAACGACCTATCACATTAAACCAACACAAAAAAAAATTCCCTTTGGTAGTCTGCTCTTGCAAACATTTTTATACTCAATCGTTATTCGGTAACGTAAACAAATAAGATGAAACTTCTCGGTAAACTGCAAAAATAATTATTTAAAATTTTTTCTTGCTTTTATAAAATCCCCGCTCATGTTAAACAATTTCCGCACATTCGTGTACATTTCCCTTGCAAATAAAATCCATGTACAATTCCCGTTTTTCCCGGTTTTCATGGCCGCTAGACACCCTGCAGGGCGTAAAGTGTGTGAGTGGGCAGTAAAACATAGTGACTGTGAAATTTTTTGTAAAGTCTGCAACAAGACAATTAGTGTTTCAGGCAAAGGTTTCCAAGCTATAACACAACATGCTAGTGCAGTGAAGCATATGAATGAATGCAGAATCAAACTTTCACAGAGTCAATTACTACTGAGTGTGGTCCATAGTACACCCAGTACAAGTATGGGGGTCACTGACTTGGGTTTATGTTCTACCAAAGACTATGCAAGAACAGCAGAACTATTATGGACAATGAAGGCAATTGCTAGTAATTATTCATTCTCTTCTTGTGATTGCATTCCTGCTGTCTTTAACGCTATGTTTCCTGGTGCTGTGCCCAAGAATTTTTCATTGAGCCGCGCAAAAGTGCACTACCTCATCACTGATGCACTAGGGCCATATTTTAAGGATTCTGTCATTAAAGATGTGGAAGGTTCACTGTATACGTTGTGTTATGATTAAACGACAAATAGTGGTGGAAAGAAGGAGCTCCAAGTTACTGTTCAATATTGGTCGGAATCTCAGCAGCAAATTGTTTCACAACATTTGGAAACATTTTTCATCGGAAGAGCCACAGCAGAAGATATACGTGACAAGTTGATGCTTGCTATTAATGGGGCAAGTCTTTCTCTTCAGAATTTGCTTATGTTGGGAAGTGATGGACCTATAGTTAACAAAAAAGTGTCACATCTCATAAATGAAGAAATTAAGTTACTTCGTGGGAAAGGGCTTGTTGACATTGGCTCATGCAGTATCCATACCATACGCAATGCATGTTTGAAAGGAATGCATGAACTAGGGGAAGATGCTTATGATTTAATTACGTCTGTACATTCATTTTTTGATGGATGGCCTGCAAGATGCGAAGATTCAGCACAATTCAAAAGGACCTTAATCTCCCAAATCATCAATTTATCAAGCATTGCAATTCAAGATGGCTTAGTATAGAAAATGCAGCAGCTAGGTTATTGGACCAGTGGGATGCTGTTCTATTCTATTTTCTTAAATTTTCCCCACAAATGAGACCAGAAATATCCAAAAAGAGCAATGTCTTCAAGAGGATACTAGGAGTCCTAAAATTGCCTACTATTAAGGCAGAATTGCTTTTTCTGTGTTATAGTGCCAAACTTTTCACATTTCTGATTTTCAAACTTTTAAAATACATTTCTGTTTCTTCCAAGAAACTGAAAATTTTGTCTATGTTGCTACTACTTACTGGCTGTTTGTAGTCAAATTGTCTGAGATTCTTTGAATTGAATACTATGTAAAACAGTGTGTTCATTAGTCTTACGAACCTGATAGTTGCTTCAGAGTCTATAAAATCAGGGTGTTTTAAATCTTTTCTGAGAAATTCAATTGAATCTGCAACAGAATTACTGAATATCTGTGTTGCCAGTTTCACCTTCATTTTCTGGCGTTCATAGTGTATGTGTGATGTAGTGACTTTGTTCCTTAAGTGTAAGCCTTCTGTTTCTTGAATCTCTAACAACTTTTCAAAATATGACCAGCTGATTATCTTACCATTACCATCAGTTAGCACATTTTTATCACCTTATGTATTTCTAACCAGTTTAAACATATGACAGGGATCTGGCCATGTGTATATTTTTTCAGCAGTATCTGGGTGTAGAAAACATCTTTTCAATGGCTGGGAGGGATGTAAATTGCAGCATAATTCTTTGGCCATGCTTACATTGTTAGCAGCTCCATCAAACGTAACAGAAACAACCCTGACTTTTGCTTCACTGGCAAGAATTACACAATGTCTCACTAGATTATCCTTTTGTTCTGCATTGATCTCATCAAGCAAAAAATACCCTACTGGAACCTTCCAAGAACTGTTAACAGACACTAACATAAATACTAAGTCTTCTTTTGCTAACGTCCTCTCATCACCATCAAGTCCTGTACCCACGTCACAAAAACCATGATACTTGGTCCCATCAAATTCTAAAAGTCGCCTGATGGACATTTCATATATTACAAGAGAACTCACTATTTCATGGTTTTCTTGTGCCTTGAGCTTTATAGCATGGAAGGCTTCAACTGTAAATCCAGGCTCTCCATCAATGCTTTTATACTACTTGGATATAGTTTTTACATGTGGCAGACAAGAGTTGAAATGTGTACGAACATAATTATATGCTCTTGGAGAGTAATAATGCAAAGTAAGTGCAAAGGTCCTTAACTCTGGAGAATAGGATTTGGGTACATGTGTACCAGAAGTTTTAGCCACTTGCCATTTTAATAGGTGTTCACTTGCAGCACCAATGCTATACAAAAGATCTAAACCTTCTACACTCACTAACCGTTTCTTCTTCAAAGTCTTTTCCATATCTACGGTTTTTCTGCTGCAGTGTTTTAATTTTGGTACAATAATTTTCCTTCATTTGCTTAACCTCACGTAGAATTTTTAATTTTGTAGGACTACACCATAATTTTTGAGGTGAAATGCAAGTACCTATGCTTCTATGATTTCTGTCTCCTCCATCATTACTTTCCTCGGCTGTGTCAGGACAGTCGGCAGTCATAACCAAAGACTTCTTGGCAGATGGTTCTCCACTGTTATATCTCTGCAAAGGATGTTTTCGTTTCACAAGAATCTGAAATACAAATTACGAACATTTAGTTTATAATCAACAAAACAATATGTAAATATGTTGAATAAGAAATTTAATTACAGTAAATTGAGGTGAGCTCATGCAGCTATGGTTATGATGAGGCAATTTTGGTCATTATGCTATTAATTGGATAGTGTCTTGCATGCCTACAATAATTTTTTGAATGATTATCAAAATAGGCAATTTCACAATTTAATATATATGAAAATGTTGCAAAGTTGTATAAGTTTCTATAAAATCACAAATAAAATTAAACATCAATTTAATTAATAATTTTATATTATTAACACCAAGTCATTCATTTGCCACAAGTATAAACTGTTCACAATATCTCATACTTAATTGATATGTGTAACAGCTTTACAGATTGGCCAATATAGCAGTGAATTGGAAATGTGATGCGAGCACCATGTTGCTTCGTCAGCTTCAATGCTCAGTCAGTAAGTCTGGGCTCTGTGGCAGCTACTAATATGTAGTTTGCATCATATATTTGCTTGTTAATAAAGTTTTTATTTATTAATTTTTAAATTGTAAAGATTGATAATAATTATAACATTCAATATAATTATTACAGGCAGTGCATGTTTCGTAATAAACTTCAAACCTTTCTTCAAGTATAGGCATAATGACCCACAACATGTTAATAGCATTTTTTGTAAAAGATTAAAAATCTATGATTTTATATCAATAATGACATGTAAAAAAAAGTTTTTAATAAATACAAGTACCTCATTTATCAGTAAAGTAATAATGAAATATCACTAATATCCAACAGGCAATAATATTCATAGTGCACTGGTGGGGTAAGGTTTTCTAACATCGTTCCATGCAGAATTATGTACACGCACATAACTTATATACATTACATGTGATTGTAAGGGAGAAGAAGGCCGCTATGCAACATGTGGATCAGTGCCGATAGGTGGTGCATGTACCTTTTTGTGTGTGGGTAAGTAGTTTATACAACTGGGCATAGAATAAATTAGTGTTAGTTGCAAGTATGTAGTAGGTATGCATAAATCATTGCAATGTGACACAACAAGCAATGTGTATGTTAAATAAAGGAAAATGTGCACGTTTAAATAGCAGTGGGGGAAAATTATATTTGGAAAACAAATGGTGCACTATTTAGTACACGGGGGTAGCACAAGGTCATGCGAATGAGGATCAGCTGGAACTGTCCAGCCGCCATATTGGTATTTCCACTTTCTGAAAAACGCTCATAAGATTACATTGGGCAGATGGTGGTGTTGAGCTTCAAAATTGGTGTAAATGTGTATTTAGTGGCTTAAAACTAACATTTCGTGAATATAGGTATATTGATATAAAAAACGTATACATGATCTGCTACCTTTATTATTTAATGTTGCTAGATGTGGAATCAACGAAAATGACTTGTGTAGCATTCGGTTGTAGTAACAGAACTGGACGAAATTCTAATTTTCAATTGGAGAAAGAAAGTGTTAGTAAAATCACTTTTCACAGTTATTTATAGATTATTTTATTATTAGTTACTGTTCACTTGATGAAAAGTGTTTGTGAGAAGTACATAACAGCAGTGGCATGTAGTGGAGTTATTGTGTGGGTAAGCTGTCTCACCCATCCCCGACCTTATGGTGGGGGGCCCTCCCCCGGAAAAATTTGGATTTGTAGGTGCAAAATGGGGCTATTTTTGCAGTTTTCCTGGTAGAAGTATAAAATGCACTTGGCCAGCAAAAATGTTTTCCAAGTAATGGGCAGCCTGTTAACCACTCATTTTTCGAATATAAATAACTATTAAAATGTCTAACAAAAGATTTTCCTGTTGTTTTTATGTCTAAATCAGGAGTCTGTCTCCCCACTGCCAAACACTTTTTTTATCTTCAAAAGAAAAAAGTATTAAAATCAGTACTCTAAAAATTGCAAACAACACAGTGGCTGTGTTCTCGGCAAGGGCCGGGTTGAGAGTCCTGCTCCATCCCGGACAGCATACGCTGTGGAACTCACAGCTTACCTTGTTGGCACATGGACGGCAGTCGCAGATGAAGTTTACATTCTCACTGGCTAGCACTTAAAATGAAAACAGTAAACACCAAAAGAGAATAAAATGTTCTTAAAATGGACACTGTTGCGCAATGAAAACTTGCCTTATAAGTTGTAAAAATAAAATTTGTACCGGTATTTGTTTGTTGCATGACACAACGAAACTTCTGCCTGCCGACACGCGCACACACAGCTAAGGCCAGCTGCTCTGGGTACAGCGGGCCTTGAGCGAACATTACCGAAGTAGTCTTACGAAGATAACCGAATTCTCCCCCCCCCCCCTCCGGCTGGTCTCATCGCCCACCCGGCTTTCACGTTACCATGACAACCGGGTGACACGCTAACCGACGCGCCCGCTACGGTGATCGCATCGCATTGGCACACGAGATGAAATTACCAGATAGCAAAAATTATTACATTACGCCAAGCAGCATAAAACAGGGTAATCACTGCATTACAGTAAGAATGCACTACATCGGCAAGAGGACAGTAGACAAATCAGAAAGTAAGAGAGAATTTTTCAACAAATTAACACTCTTCAAAGGGTATTAATTCATGCATTTCATCTTCTTTTTTTTTTTTACTGTTTGATACATTTGTGTCCTATGACTGCATTGTCTTTCTGTGTTACATTTGTTTGCTCAAGAACAGTTTTACTAGCCAAAATTACATTAATTGTTGATGAATTTTGTACATATCGTTTGTGTTATTGACACTTCGTAGAACATTATGGTGGTTGTGAGATGGTTTCTTCATAGTCTGAATTTGTATCTTATACAATTTACTTAGAATGAAATATTGTTTTTGCTATTTTTAAATTTATTTGCGTGTGTTAAAGTGACGTTACTTGAGAAGCCAAGGCCACTAGGTATCATTCATAAGACATTGTTTAAGTGTTTTTGAGAGGCTTTATTATATGAATAATTATTTATTTGCCAGGATAAACATAGGCAGAGTATGCTAAGGTTTTACGTTGACATTATTTTTTCAATGAAAATAAGTAGACCAAGCATAGGTGTTTTGGTTTCATCTGGAAAGATAGGAACTCTACAGACATCATTACTTATACATATTTACGACATTCTCTCACGTGCAAGACATGGGTAGGTTTTAGTTTGGGCTTGCAGTGCATTGCTAAGACAAAACCTGATGTCATACCTAACAAAATGAATTTTCGAAACATTTGTAAGAAGTACAATAACCAATATTTTTTTGATTTTAGAAACTTCTTGCTATATTTTATCCCAGTTCAGCATGCCGGACATTCAATTGTTTAATTATTTGTAATTTTACAACTTTATTATGTTGTCACCGAGTTCACATTAATAATCATCGAAAAACTCAAAATTAAGTTTCCAAGTTTCAAACTATTGCGTAATTCAACAAGACGTTATTTAAATAATTAAAGTGGAGACCAACACAAATTTAAGAAAACATCGTATTATAAAAAGGCGAAAACTATGACATCTCATTGTGCTCCAAAGAGCGACACACATCATTCAAATGATATAAATAAACCACAGGAATATTTAAAGTATCTTTATTCAAGTGTGATATCATTTTCATTGAATATTACTTCACATACTCGCATAAGAACTACAATTAATTCAAAACCATGTTGTTGCGTATCAAAACACGTAGCACCAATGCAATGTTTTGGTTCTCAATGTGGGCGTGGCTCTGCAGAATGTAAATACGGCCGCCATATAGGTTCATTCCACGTAAAAGTTTGTTTGGTTACACATTCGCAGCAATGAACAACTCTATCTGGTTACTTCTTACGACGTTTTCCACTTACTGCACCGGACAGCACCAGGTAGAGGGGTGTACAGAGGGAGGAGGGTATTGGGTTTGAACTTGCGTGCGGTCGTGTCCATTTTAGTACCTGACGTTGAGTAGTCCGCCGCGAACTGCCTGGATCCATATGAGGATCATGCTCGCGGCGTAACTCCCAACGACAGACCTAATTGTGTTAATGTGCTGCATGGAGGGCAGCACCTCTTGGTTGAGTATGACATCTTTGCCATTGCGACAGTGTCCGATACTATGCTGGGGTGCAACTCTGACAGCAGGAAGCCAAAATCAGAGTAGCTCTCACCCGATAGCAGTTCGGTGATTCGTAGTTCTGGATGCTGTGCGGCTCTCGACAGTGCCATCAGGGCCTGCACGTCATCCAGGCTGGTGGTGTGGGTTTGTGCCATGATGAACCGTATACATCAACTATACTGAGCCCCAGTGCTGTTCTGGTGGTAGGGATGCTCTTGAATATCGTTCGTTGAACAACACAGGATATTGCATCCACAAGCATGACTGGCCTGCATTTTGTCAGCCTGCCATGGTCTTCTAAGCCTCGCACGGTGGACAGCGCATGCAGCCTAGATGCGTGCGTGTAAGGAGGCGCGTGTATGGGGTTCTTTGCGATCTGGTACTGCCTGAACAGGTTGTCAACAGCAGTCGCAATGTCATCATACTCGTGTTCACGGATGTCATCGAGTGCCCCAGTCTCTCTGGTGGTGGTGAGGTACTTGGCCCATTTGGCGTGGTACTCTCGCATGGCTTTGTTGCCGGAGACGTCCCTCACTATGCTGGCGTAGTTGAGCGATGCACAGGATTCAACAGGGTGTCCAGCGACCTGGAAAACCGGGAATTGTCAGGGAATTTCGTGTGTCAGGGAAAAGTCAGGGAAATGTCAGGGATTTTTTAAAAATTGTCTGGAAATTTTGGCCGTGTTTGTTCTTCACGCAGCAGCACGATACAATATGCATATCGATTGTTCAATTCGCCGCGTACACAATGATCGACGTATTGATTATAATCGGCACATGGCTGTACACATTGCGGCCTGTTAGGCTGGCCAAAATGGCGCGCATTTGTGTACTCTTGTTGATTTTGGTTATCGTTTTTGTTGATGGATAAGTGAATTATTATATCATCAGCCAAACAAAGGTAAGAAACAAAATGTATGTATACTCTACTATAGTTGCTCTATGGGCAAGTCGCAAACTGTTGCCTAATTTGTTTCGTTCGCTCGGCAACGGTTCGTGATGTTCTTGGTTTGTAAACTCCGCAAGCACGCATGTCTGAGTAAAGCAAAAAGTAGAACACTCACCTTTTTTCACGTTCCGGTTTATAAACTGTTTATAAACCGGAACATTAAGAAGGTGAGAGTTCAACTTTTTGATTCGGACATGAATGCTTGCAGAGTTTATAAATCGGGTCAAACACAAGTCATGTTGTAACGTACTATATTATTTATTTTTTGAATTTTACGTTAGTTAGGCATTTTTCTTGCTTCGAAGTAGGCCATGCCAGACAATGCAAATTTTTCAAAATACATGAACACACAGCAATTTTGTAGATAAGATGTGACTATTTCCTGAAACAAGCTATTGTTGCTGGAACATATCCTATATTTTTTCAGATTTATTTTCAGTTCATAAGTTTACATTAGGCCTAGGCCTATCTTATAAAAGATGCTTGAAGTTGAAGCTGACGGTTACTTTGTATAGAAAATATGTGCTGATAGGCCTATGTACTTGCATTGATTTTATCTGTGTTTGTGGTGCCTGAAACGTTTATTTGCTAATTAATGAAAAATAGGTTAATTTTCTCACAAGAATATTATTTTAAAGATTAGTGTGATAAAGGTAAAAAATTATTTTATTTTAACAGGTCACAACATGGCTTCAAAACTCAGAAAAACTACATTCAGGGATGAATGGAACCAGAACCCATCCCTCTCATGGGCTCAGGCTATTGATGGTGCAAACTTTGCAATCACAGGATTGAACTGAGTAATATGGGGAAGCAGGCTCTTACCAGTCATGCATCTGGAGTGAAACACAGCAGAAGAGCGCAAGGATTTCACATGAGTTCATCCATAGCAGTGTACTGTAAAACAACTAGGCCTACATCAGCAGCGTCACAAAATAATTCTGCTTCAGAGTCTTCTTCACCTTTGTCTGAAACTTCAAAATTGTTTAGTTCTGATGTACCCAGCTCACCTCAAGTATCTTCCCCTCCGTTGTTCCAAACAGATCCAGTCAGCAGTTCTAAATCTCTGCCTGATACTTCCTCGAATGCTGATAATTCTTATCTAAACCCATCCGCAACATGTTCTTGCACGTGCACATGTGGCAGTGCTAGAAAGGAATCAAAATCATTGACAAATTACTTATTAAATGATTCTGTAACACGTGCCGAAATACTTTGGTGTTTGTATTGTGTTATGGCTCATAATTCCTTAAGGAATGCAGAAAATAGTGTAGCAATGCATCGTAAGATGTATCACGACAGCAAAATTGCAGCTAAATTGCAGTTGGGAAAATCGAAAGTATCCTATACAATAGTTCACGGATTGGCTCCAGAATTTAAAAAGGAACTGCATGCTGATATATCAAAATCTTCTCATCTTGTAGTTGGCTTTGATGAAAGTTTAAATAAAATTGCCCAGAAACAGCAAATGGACATTTCTGTCCGTTACTGGAATGAAGATGATTCAATTACTTGCACTCGATATCTTACATCAGCATTTCTCGGCCATTCGACTGCAGCAGACCTGTTAAGTGCTTTTAAAAACTCTTTGCCTGTGAATACATTACACAAAATTATATAGGTGTCGATGGATGGCCCCAATGTAAATTTGCGGTTTTTAAAAGACTTGAAGCAAGATTTGAAGGAAGGTCGTACTGATGAGGGGGTAATATTGGATATCGGCACTTGTGGCTTACATTCATTACACTGTGCCTTCAAAGGCGCAATGAAGGAAACTGGTTGGGAAATTGTTAAATTCTTGCGTGCTATTTACAACCTGTTTCATAACATCCTCACTCGTCGTGCAGACTACATTAGAATAACTGGTTCCAGCTTGTTTCCTCTAAAATTTTGTCCAGTTCGTTGGTTAGACAACGTTCCTGTTGCAGACAGAGCATTGAAAATTTTACCAAATCTTCGGAACTATGTTGCTGGTCTAAAGTCAAATACAGAACCTACGTGTGCTAGTTTTGTTATAGTGAAAAGTGCTATTAAAGATGTGTTACTTGGACCTAAACTTGCTTTTTTTTCATCTGTTGCTGCTGAAGTTGAACCACTTCTCAAAGAATATCAAACAAATGACCCCATGGCGCCGTACCTCTTTTCCGACTTTTCTTCAGTCATCAAGAATTTTATGACTAGATTTGTCAAAGCAGACGTAATGGCAAATACTACCCTGAGCAAAATAGATTTATCTGCAAAAATAGATTTATCTTTTGTCAAGTAAAAAAACTGACTTAGGTTTTGGGACACGAGCTGCATTACGTTCAGAAAATGCAAGTCAGAAGGATATGGAATTATTTAGAGCAGACTGTCTAAAATGCCTGCAGGAATGTGTGAAAAGGATTTTAAAGCGCTCACCTCTTACATTCAGCTTGACAAGAGGCATTTCATTTGCTGATCCTTCTGTAGCCCTTATTCCCGATTTGGCGATCAAGAGGCTGTCATGTGCCTTAGATATATTTGTTAGTCATAATTGGCTCTCTGGAATTCAAGGTGACAAAATATCGAAGGAATTCAAAAGATTGTGTTCATTGACTGCAGTGCAGGAACATTTGAAACTCCATGTCCGATCCAAAGTACGCCTGGATAAGTTTTGGTTTGACCTTTTAAATGTTTACTGTAGTGAAAATACAGGGCATTTAGCATCTTTTTTGAAAATGATATTTATTATGTCTCATGGCAACGCAGCAGTAGAAAGGGGATTTTCAATAAACAAACAGTGCTTGGTAGAAAATCAGCTGGACATTTCACTGATTGCTCAGCGTACAATTCATGATGGTATTTTGTCAGCTGGAGGTCTGGATAATTTTGTCATATCTAAAAGATTTATTCATGCTGCTCGTAATGCATATTTAAAATACAAGGAATACACGGAACAACAGAAGAAGTTATTACAGGAAAAGGAAGAACAGGACACAAGAAAAAGAAAAGCAGCTGCTGAACTCTCTGCTTTGGAAGCTAAGAAAAAGAAAATCTTGGAAGATGCTGAAAAAGAAGCTGCTGTATTAAGCTTCCAGATAGAAGCTTTAAAAAAGTAGTGCTGCTAAGAAAAACCTTTGTTAAAATTTTAATTTGTGATTGGACTTAAAAGGTTTTTTTAAAGTTTTAAGTTTGGAACTATTGCATACTTAGCTAATTTGAATACTATATATATTATTTTTAAATATGAAGTGGAACTGACTTATGTTTTCAAAACTATCTAGTGAGTAACTCTTGAAGAAATTGAGGAACATGGTGATATGTGAGTACAATAAACATATTTCATATATTTTTTTTCACATTTTGTATTTTAGTATTAGACCTATTTACACAGTTGCTGTTGCTTAAAATTTCGCAGTATATTTTTACATATATTATAGTGTAAAAAATATTGACAAAGTTTATAAGAATTTAAATGGGAACGAGCATAGTGTCAGGGAAAATCCTAATTTTGTCAGGGAAAACAGGGAAATGTCAGGGATTTTTGAAATCCATTTTCACTGGACACCCTGTTCAAGTATGGGCTGTGCTTTTAGCACATGTTCCTTGCCCAGCCTCTCACTGACATGCCTCAGCCAGTCCTGTGACATATGTCTGGGTAGGGATTTCATTGCTGGAGGCATGTTCCTGCTGAAGGTTGGGAGGTCAACCAACCTCCTCTCGCACGTCGCATATCGCCTGGGTGGTGGCATTCCAAATCCTCCGCGCGTTTCAGGTGCGACAATTATTGCCTTGGGCAGACACATTCCTGACTGGTCGCGTGGGTATGCACGCACCCTTCCGTAGTACTTGACTATCAGGTCGTATAGCATACGTGCCGTCTGTGGCGTCAATCCGCGTCTCTGCAGCAGCATGATGTTTGATTGGCCGCCTTCAGGATGCTAACGCAATCCAAGTCTCTCCGCTCCTGCACCTGCTTGAGCGTGAAGCTGGCCAGCGCTCTTGTGAGGAAGCCCCGGGCACCATTCTTGGTGTACAGCACCCGAAGGAATTTTCCACATTGGCTGCCAAAGAGTTGTTTCATAGATTGCCATCGACACCCCATTCCATTCATGGTGTAGTAGAGGGCTAAGTACCAGGCAACCGACTTGCCCGAAATCCAAACATCATCGCCCTGGTGCATGTGGTGCAGCTCCTCGGGTTGTAGGCCAAACATGTGGTATACGACATCGGATGCCACACGAAAGTAGGCCATGTTAATTGTTGTGTTCAGTAGGTCCGTGGACCTGGTGCCCGAGAACATGCCCATGGTGACATGCAATCGATCGGGCTTCTCAGGTCCGGCCGGGGTGAAGTCACAATAAATCCTGTACTTAGCCTTTCTGAGCCAGTGCACACACCTGTACCAGTGTGGGTGGGCTCCTCGGTGCTGGGCAACACTTAGCATGGCGCGATACATGACCTCCTGCGCTTTGGGGGAATGCTGGATATTGAAGTCCGCATAGTCCACCATGGCGCAGTGCTGCAACAGGTCACGGGCAATGCGCTCCTTCTGGTGTTCTGCCTTTAGCTGCTTGGCACCAGTTAGGCCGTTCTCTCCGCCATCGACGTACTGGATGCGTTCTTCCATGCTCTTGGTCACATACGATGATATCATTTAGTGGTACGGCTCGACTCCATACAGGGCTCTCTCTTTGCCTGGCTCATACTTGTTTGAGAAGGTGGCCAGCTCTTTAGGCTCCTTGGCGAGAATGCCCTCAACACAGTTCTCGGCATGCTGCGTCTCGAAGAGTGATCTCTTGTTAGCTCGGAACGTCTTGCCGTCCACCACAACGGACGCCCCAGCAGCGCTACCACTGGCGGTCCACTCATGCCGACGTCTGATAATGTCTGTCAGCGGCTCGTCCAGGCCTCTTGTTGGCAACAACTTGCGCATGATTGATATCATATGCTTCTCCAGCACACAGTAGAAGAGAGCATCATACTCCGGGTAGGCGGCGGGCTCGTCCCTCCACTCCAGATTGCCGTCATGGAGGTGCTTGATGTTGAAGTGCGTGACAGGTTGCGTGTGGTTATTCTTCCCTTGCTCGACGTCGGCCACCATGAGCGACCTTCCGGTGGACATCTCCCAGTAGGCCGACTCTGCCACTTCGGTGCCCGTCATCTTAGTTCCGTCAGGTAGTGAGAAACATCTCCTCATGGTATTACTGAAAGCCTTGAGGGTCGTCCGTAGCTTGGACCCACGCAACAGAAACACATTGTTGCTTGCCACGTAGGTCCAGTACTTCTGCCAACCTTTGGCGCCCAATCTGGATATGATGGCAGTTATCATGAGTGTCTGTGCCGTGCCCACGGGCATGTGGTCAAACACCTCCTGCACGAGTCTTATAGCCTCAGCCCTGCTGTGCGGGGTCGCTTCAGTGCTGGCCCAACTTCCTGCAGTTACTTCGCGCAAAAGGTCGGATAGCCTGAACATCAAGTGCGCCTCATCAACCTTGGACGTACACGGAAAGAGGGCGTTGAGCCGCACATACATGACGTGAGGGTGTCTTGCCTTCTTGTTGGGTCCAACATACATGCCGCTAGTGCCTTGTTTGATCTCCACTGTGAGTTGGGGATACCTCAACCAGGCAGTGAGTAAGTCGGGCTGTACCCTTCTCCAGGTTCTTATCAGCGCACTACGCCTACACAGCTGGTTCCATGTGTTGGAGATGACGCTCATGTTCTCCCCATCTATGTTTGGCTGGTGCAGCCACGTCTGCAAGTCACCCAGCACGCCACTGAGGATAGGTGGCTCCGTGCACATACACAAGGGATCTACCTTGTTGAGTACCCAGCCATTCACCTCGTGTGCAATAGCGTCAATCTCATCTTGAGTCGCTGACAGGAGCAAGCATGGTAGCAAAGCCCATAGGCTGATGCGAGTGTTGTGGCTGATGCGGGACCACCACTCATCCAGCGTATCTGTGGCTCTTCCTTCATAGGGCCTGCTGCAGTGCCAGATGATGCTCATGGCATTGGGTCCCGCGACACAGCATGCTTCCACATTCTTGAGGACATCCTCGTGCACTGCGCTCGCCATCCTCTCGCAGGAGGTGGTGCCCACTATGGCGTATTCGGGGAACTTCAGGCTCGTCATCTCGTCTCATTGGTGTGGTGACCATGTTGCAGCCCTGCACAAGCAGTTTGTCAACCAGGTCGACCAATCCCAATCTGGTCTTGAAGTGCTCCTTCGCCCTGACTGTGACGGCCCAGTCCCTGAACACCGACCAATCCCACTGGTAGCAATCAAACACATACCTGTGGGTGTCATGTCCAAGTTCTTCGAGGCTTGTCATGGTGTGGAAAGGAAGCAGTGGCCTGACTTCGTCCCCGTATTGTGACACCTTCCTCCAAGCCCACTCCTCCCGGGAGATGGGTTCACAGCTGTTTCTCACAGCCGGTGGCACATGGGTGTTGATGGACATCTCCTGCAGCTGTGGGAGGTTATGATGGGTCCAGATATCAGCCGTGTTCATAAATGCCTGCTCCAGCCAAACTTGGGTGTTGGCATGGTCACAGTACATGCATACCAATCGGTCACCTTCCTCCAGTTCAAACAGCTCACGAAATTCGCTCCTTCTCTGGAAGTAGCCAGACACCTCTGTCGGCTGGTGGCCGCACGCCAGGATCTCATTTTGCCTGGCGGGATACAGGGCCATGTCGGCGTGTGCGGCCAGCCCTGCCTTTTGAGGGTAGCCCATCTTGACGGCCGCCGTGCACTGCCTCTTGGGGAGCGGCGGCAGCCACATCGCTTGCCCTTGCCTTGGGACACTCAACTTACCTCCCGCTGGTCGCTGTTGCTCCTCCGTCTGCTTGCGTTTTCTATTCTTGGCCTTCCAGCGCATTCTGTGCCGCCTGCCTTCTGGGGGTGCCATGGCGACCACCCGAGACGAAAGTGCGTGGTTTCCACATAGCCCACTTGGGTTCCTGCCAAAGGCGTTCACTCCTATGGGCAGAGGTAGGGTACTAACACGTGTTTTCGCCTAGGGCGATGGATCGTTACCCATGCAAGTCAAAAACACACCCCGAGAAGTGGGAGCGAGACCGCAGTTCCGACAAGCTAACCTGTCAGAATGTGACACCTCCCAGTGGAAGATCCAGAGGGAGTGGAGACGAACTGAACCAGGAAAGCAGGTGTTTCTGGTGAGGACAGGGCGAGAGTGGAATAGGCTTGAGGGAAGGGTACTGAATGGGAGAGGAGGGACGGACTTCAGGAGGAGGCTTCAGAAATTGGTAGAGTGAGCTAGAGGGAGCTCCATGCCAACGGGTGAAAGCCCAACCACAAGTCTATAAAGAAAATAATTTACTTTCCAACTGCCCTGAGTTTGCTCCAACCAACTGAAAAATATATCAATGTGTGCTGTAGGTACATTATTTAATATTTAAATTCAAATGAAGTCAATGACTATTAGAAGCTCATTCAAAATCCCTTTCTTATTACAGTAAATTCTCTTTAGTACGTACCCCTCCTTTATGTACTATTCTGTATAAAGTATTAACACGTCGGTCCCTTGAAAGGCAATGATAATTCATAGGGATTATTATCATATAACGTACAATTTTCCTTGGCGCGAATCATTATTACTCGGTAATACGTACAATTTTTATTCGTGTGAACAAAAAAAGTTTATGTAATATTTCTCTACGTAGTATTTCTACGTAGAATGATTGCATTTACTCGTTTTACTTCGCTATACGCCATATTACGTTGCTTACGTTGCTTTACAAGTGTGTTTATTGATGAACATATCTAAAAAAAAAACGATAGCGTCAGTGCAAGAAACAGCGCGTGGCTAAATATCATTTTAGCGCAAAACATTACTCAACTTACGTATTTAGGTGTTAACTGACTGTCAAATCAAATTTATTAACATCAAACGAAGACACGGGGCCAAATTTTAAATATTTTTGAATGTACTATATTATGCATGTTATCGTTGTTGAATAAGCAAATGGTTACGGCAGCGATGACGTGTTTTATTACTCGTACCTACTGTCTACACTGCAGCCTGTGACCGAGCGTCTCGAGGTTGGCTACGCTGCATCTTGTAGCTAATCTAAACAGTGTTTTGTTCGCGACGTAACGTAACCTATACGGTAATAACGTATAAACGGAATATACCCTGAAATTGTAATTCAATTCCACTTACACATTGAAAGAACTCGCGCTTTCTATTAAATAGATTGTTAGTTTTGTTCAATGTATACTAGATAAAATGGCAAGTGAAACTTTCCGCCGCAACTAAAGATCTGTAGGTCACACTATGAGTACCGGTACTAAAAAACGTGTCGGTATTATTATTGCAACAAAACTCGAGATTCTAAAAGCGGTTGACAACTGCATGAAGAAGTGTGATGTGGCAAAACACTTTAATATCGCGCCCACAACTCTGTCTACAATAATCAAAGACAGAGCTAAGATAGAAGAGAATGCAGCAAAATTGCATCACAAGAGGCAACGGTACAGTAAATGTGTGGATAGTGACCTAGACAAAAATCTTTTTGATTGGGTTGTTCAAGCACGATCCAATAATATACCAATTTCTGGCACAGTATTGCAAGAGAAAGCACGCATGGAGGCGTTAAGGCTTGGAATGGATAATTTCCATGCCTCAAGTGGGTGGCTTACTCGATTTAAAGCAAGGTGGAATCTAAGTACACTTAAAATATGTGGCGAAGAAGCAACAGTTGATACCACAGTGACAGAAGATTGGAAACAGAATTTACATTCTCTCACAGCAGGTTATGCTGATAAGTACATTTTCAATGCCGACGAAGCTGGCTTTTTTATAATCTCTTGCCAGACAGTATTTTAAGCCACAAAGGTAAAACCTGCCATGGAGGGAAACGCAGTAAGGAAAGATACACTGTATTTTTCTGCACTAACTCTGATGGCTCTGAAAAATTGAAGCTTTTAGTTATTGGTAAATATGCAAAACCTAGATGTTTTAAGAACATTAAAAAAACACCTTGCACCTATAAAACAATAAAAATTCATGGATGACTGCTGTGTTGTTTAAGTAGTGGTTACAAATGTTGGATGCCAGAATGGGAGCATTCAACAGGAAGATTTTGTTGTTTCTGGACTCTTGCACTGCACACAAAGTTGGTGTCGAGTTACAGAATGTAAAGATAGTTTTTTTTCTACCTAACTGCACAAGCAAATTACAGCCTTTAGACCAGGGTGTAATTTCTCAAGTAAAACATTTGTACAGGAGGCAACTAGTGCAGTTTCTATGTTGGCAGATGGAACACCAGAAATATGTTTCAAAATTGAAGTGGAACATTTTAAATTCCATGGAAAGACTTTGTTTGGTGTGGGACAAAATCCCTCCTGTTTCCATTGCAGAATGCTTCAAGAGGGCAGGTTTCAGCACTGACAACTCTACAGATGCATCTCTGGAAGCTGATGTCCAGTGCCAAGAAGAAGATATACTTGAATGGTCAAAAGTCACAGTAAATCTGCAGGTGCAAGAAGCAACATTTGCTGACTATGTTGAAGTTGACACAGCTCTGGAGACTTGCCAAGAACACGACGACGACATTTCTGCTCCTGCTGGTAGTACTGAAGACCTGCTGGAGGATGATGCGGAACTGGAGATAAAACGTCCTACAAAGCAAGAGGCAACCAATGCTCTTGATGTTCTCCACAGAATGTTTTTGACATCTGAAGTGCCAGAAGCAAACATGGAAAGTTGAGTGTGTGGTAATGAAAGATATTTCACAGCGAAAAGTCCAATCTACCATTCTGAATTTCATGCAAACATTGTAGGTCTAACTAAGTGTACATTGTAAAGTTGAACATAGTTTTTATTATTAGTACATAATTATTTTGTTAGTTTTATTTACCGGTAACTTATGCCAGTGCCCAAATTTTTGTAATTAATGTTTTCAAAGTGGAGAAAATATGGAAATATGGAAGATATGGAAATAATACTGTATTGTAGGGCCTATGAAATGAACATTTAAAAACATCTCTGATGCACTGTATGAATGGCTATTACTTCCACTGCAAAAAGAGGTAAGTCTACTATGTATGTATATTTAAGGTTACCTATGTATTTAAATTATATTAAATGTTTTACTAATATTTTGCATTACTTTACTTTTTTAAGTAAGTAAATCACATCATTGATAAAAACAAGGCATGTAAGACCACAAACATACGTTTTAATTAGAAAATGAAAAAAAAAATTTTTAAACATGTGCGGGAAGCGACATTTTTTTGGTTTAGGGTAACTCCTCTATAAATTAGTATCATATTTTGGTCCCCTAAAGTACTTTATAAAGGGAATTTACTGAACCTTAATTGCATTTTGATTTTAAATATTATTTTGGTTTAAATAAATTCATGCAAAAAATATTGATGAACAAAAAGCACAATTGGTTTATATATATATATATATATATATATATATATATATATATATATATATATATATATATATATATGTATGTATGAAGTGATTTGAATAGTTCCAAACTTACAGTACAAAATGAGATAACTATTAAATTTTTGTTAGGGTTGACTGTAATGTTACTCAACATTTTTATTTTTACTTATATTTGAATACAACAAATGAGGGCTTATTATTGTGGATTGTGTTGAAAATGAGAAAATCCATTAAAAACCAATTAGCTCGAACAATAATGTGCTCAAATTCAAAGGTGCACAGTTTTTAAAGAGCACAATGTTACAGGACATGAAGTGGCATGTGGCATACATGTTGAACACAGCTGTTATTACAGCGGTAATCTGTCAAGTAATTAGCAACTATATATACACATTTCAGGAACAAATGATATTAAGAAATTATGTTCACGAAGTTCAAGGTGAAACCGTCAGGATACCAAGAGGTAAAGTAACTTTAACAAAATCTGCAGTGCCAACTATTTTTCCAAACTTGCCTTCATACTTGACACAGCGCAAGCCATACAGAAGAAAATTATAGATGAGTGTAAGTTCATTTTTGAATCAAACACAATACTTGCTGCAGTTACGACCATTTAAATTTAAAATTTCAAAGTAACCAATATCTCACTTAAAACCATTTACAGTTGCTGATGGCATTTTTACTTTTAATGAAAAATTTTTACCACACAGTACTTAAGTGGTTTTTAAGATAATTACTTGATTTTATGCTACAGCATAGCATAGCTGTGAATTTTGTGTGTACATTATGATAGTTTTTTTGCATTAAGTCCTACAAAATATTTTTTTTTCATGGCAGGGGAAGTTAACTTGCCTTTTTTTTATTTTTTCACAATTTTTTGGCTCTTCAAGGACATTGGATCTGCTGTAAAACGATTATAGCAGCAAAGTGCTCTATTTGCAGGGCAGGCATCACATGATATTTTATTTTATTTCATATCTTTTAAGTAAAACATAAAATTGAAAGAAAAACATTTAAGCTTAATTATTAAAGGTATAGAATTGAGAATCGTAACATGAAATTCAGTTAATCTATGTTCACTTAAAGACTTGACTATAATTGTCTGTTTAAAATTACCCTATTGCAGTATAATTTGCAATGTTTATTAAAACTTGGGCACCAGCACAACTCAGAAGAAAAAAAAATTAAGATGAAATCTAACACATTACAGATGAAATTCTTTTATACATTTTGAGTGCATTACATTAGGAATAATAATAATTTTCAAAGTATTTGCTTTTCTATAAAACAAAACCTTTGTGAGTTAATTTAATCACTGTTTAATAAAGCTTTAAGGGAATTTTAATTTCAATCTGAAAAATTCATTTACACTGGGCTTAGAAAATCCTATTTTATCACACAATGGTTTACACATACACACATCTTTAACCCTGCGGAGGTCGCGCGCAAAAATTAACATTAATGGTCGTGCGCGGAATAGGACTCCGCAACTGTGTTACACACATATTCATGACAATTTTTTGTTTCATGTTAGGTAAAATGAAAGGGAAAAAAATCAATAAAAGTTATAGTTTGATTTTACTAATATCTTAAAAAATTAATAAAATATTAAAGCAACAGTTTAATAAACATCTCTTCGCTAATGTACCCCTTTGTCATAAAACATAAGAAAACAAAAACACAAAGTAAACCTACTTTAGTAGTGAAACAATGGGTCAGCATGATTATTATGATTCTAGTTAAAAATTAACATCTGAAAACAATTTTCTAATATAGTTTTCCATGACTATATTTCTCTTGAAATTTTGTATAACTCTTTATCTGATATTCCACCACTTTGCAATAAAACATATTCCGGAAGCAAAAGTAAGTAAAAATGTTTTAGTTAGTAGTGCAAACAATTTGTCAACATGATTACCTATTACAATGCCAGTAACAAATTGGCATCTGAGCATAACTTTCTAAAATAGTTTTTCATTACCTACTACATTTCTCTCGAAATTCCCAATAATCATTTCTTGATATTCTACCACTTTAGCATAAAACATCATCAGGAAGCAAAAACACTAAGTAAATCTGCTTTAGTGCAAAAAAAGTTGTCATGAATATTACTTGACCAGTTACCAATTTATGCCTAAGCACAACTTTCTAAAATAGTTTGATTCACCACGTTTATCTTGAAATTTTATTTAAAAAACTAGTTGATGAAAATTCAAACAGTTCACAAACTTACTGCGTCTGTATACCTATAATAATAAGCAAAACAATAATATAATTTATGCAACAAAAAGAACACATGAAACTGTATTATTTGCACAGAATTTGTAATCGGTGCTATTTTATGTGTAAGACACACTATTCGAGCAATCTGGGCAGTTTACAGATCCTACATGCTCAAGAGACACAAATTTCTGACACGCAGCATTGTGACACATGTACTTCGTTGGCCGATTTTTTGTTCGGTCACAAAGTTTACACCTCCCACGCCTTTGTTCAGTGTTTTCACGAGTGACAGGTGTCTCTTGTCGTGGAGCATTCAACACTTCCTTCAAGCAAAGACTTATAGTCTGAGGAAGACTTTTACATACAAGCCTCGTATGTAGGTGGTCTTTTAGAAGAGCTTTGGATAATGACTTCAAGAAGTCTTTCCTCGAAGATTTTCGGCCCAAATCTGTGCACTGAATCATGTAGGAGTTTATTCCTGCAATGTTTAGTAATGCAAAGAAAATTACCAAAGTCCAGCATCGTGTTATCCTTGCTACATTGTTAAGTGATTTCATTTGATCAACAGTATCAACTCCCGATTTTGTTGAATTATAAAATGTGACTATTTCAGGTTTGTCAGCTTTATCATCCATATCGTCACTAGCATGCATTATAGGTATGAGTAGTACATTTTTATTTATTTTTGGTTTGTATGAACACCAACGTAATGTCTCTGTTGAAAGCAAAAAGACTGGACCCTATTGGTCTATCCTTCATATATACTGTTATCGATGGTAGCTCTCTTTTATTTTTCTTGATTGTCCCAACTAGTGTATTCTTTAGTAAATCCATGGCTAGGGGCACGGATGTGAACCAGTTATCACAAATCAGATTTTGTCCACTCTTTGCTATGGGCGCTACCATTCTCTTCACAATATCATGCCCTGAGTTTGATTGTGCTTAAGGACCTTCAGGTTGGTTGCCACAGTATATTTATAAATTTTTTGTATATGTAATTTTGGCATCGACTAATGCAAAAATTTTAATACCATACTTGACAGGTTTAGAAGGTATATACTGCCTAAATCGGCAGCGACCACGAAAGGCCTCCAGCATTTCATCAACTGTGACAAACTCTGATGGTGAATAGTGTCTCTTACAGTTGTCAACAAATCTGTCAAGTATGGTTCGGACAGCAGCAAGTTTGTCAGTTTCGAGTCTTTCATTTCTGGTTGATTTATTATCGAATCGCAAGGCTCTGAGCAGAAATTTGAATCTCGATACACTCATAGCCAAACAAAAGTATTCAATGCCAGTTCCATCAGCAGAGGTCATTGAGATTTGTATGTGAGGCTTTCATTACACCCCCAAGGAAGAGTAAACCCAAGTAAGCTTTTACTTTATGAATATTTGTTGTGTGTGTTTCACTTTCTCTAGAATAACTGCCCTGTAAACACTCCATATACAAATTTGTAAACTTCACTATGTCATCCAACATGTTCTTGGTAAAATATAAATCAAACACTTCCTCATAAGTAACTCAAAATCTTGCATCACCCAAAGCACCTGGAAGATGTATCACAATGTTGTGACACCCTTGTTGGCAGGTTCGACCTCTTCTTACTGGGCGGTCGTACCACTGTGTGTTGCCATCTCTTCCACGATAAGCAGCTTGTCTTGGAAAATCATCTTCACAATCTGATTGCTCCGTGTCTGTAGTATGGGGACTTACCTGGAGAACATCTTCGCAGCTGTCATCACTACCTTCTACTTCAAACTCTGGGTCCTCCATTTTTCAACAACAAAGTAATATTCAAGTCTCACAAATGCTCGCGCGTGGACTCAGACGCCACCAGTCACATTACACGCACGTACGTGCGCGGACTCAGACTCTGCACATGACACGTGACCGCTCCTTGCGATAGCTAAGAACGCACTGACTAGCACATTTTACCACCCCTCCTGGTAGGGGAAGGTAGCCAGATGGCTGACGCCGCAACATGCAGATAACAAAAGAAAATGGAAAACATATATATATATGTGGAGTTTGAGCGCGCGCGCGACCTCTGCAGGGTTAAAGAATATGCAAATGTAAATAAAGTCAAAAAAATCTTCATTGGAATCTGTAACAGATCCAGTAGTTCGTAAATGAAGGGATCATATTAAAAACTGTTAGTGAGATTTAAAAAAAAAATCTTGTGTTATTAACTACTCAATTACCACCTCAGATTTGTTACTAATTGGAATACATTAGTTTTTTGCAATAATTTAATTTATATCAGAAGCATAAAACAATGTATGAAACTAGGTAAACAGTGTACTTTTAATGAATAGTTATTGTTATAAATATATAGCAAAATAATAAACATGTTTGAACATTCTTGTTTACAGAACATTAATAACAAAAATTCTGTCAAGATAGCTCGCTTAGAGCCACAAAGTGCCAGCTCCCCAAGCACCGCAAAAAATGAAAATAATGGTTGGGGCAGAAAAACAGAAAAGGATGCTTCACTGACATATTCTACTACCGAAAATCTAAGCAGAACAATGCAGATTTGTTAATTAAAGTTGTTTGGGAACGTGACAATGCTCAGCCAAGTTTGTACATTTGCAATCGTAAAATAAATATGAGGAGGTTAAATTTTAACTATGTCCATAGTACAGACAAGTTGGAAATAATAGAGTTTTGCAAAGGGGTACATATCAAAGAAATAACCAGCATGAACTCACCTCAAGTGTCATTAAAAATATTAAGTAATGCAACAATATGCAATGGAATTTTGTTTAGTCCAAAATGTTGCTTTGTTTCAAATGAAGTTTGCCTACACTGCAAATGCTTCAAAACATGACTAATAAGTAAATCTAAAGTTCCACAAAGATGCTTTCTAACTAGAAATGTGAAGCGTTCGGTACTAAAAGAAAGATCTGCCATTACAATGATAATGCAAGAAACACCGAGATTATGCGAAAGTGAAATCAGACAATAAATCAATATCGTCTTTTTTTGTAAACAGTGACGATACGGATGTTACGAATGCAGAGTTGTTGTTCACTTCATTTCTAGTTGAGCATAATATCCCATTATCGGTCTCCAACCACGCAGGAAATTTATTTAGGGCTATGTTTCCTGATTCAAAGATTGCGCATAAATATGGTTGTGCTAGAACCAAGACGAATGCATTGGTTCAGCACATGGCAAGTGAATCAAAAAGAGTAATAGTTTCTATTTTGCAGCAGGTGCCGTTCTCGTTCGCAACTGATGGGAGTACTGATTCCAATTCTGTGAAGCTGTACCCTTTGGTTGTTTCGTTTTTCAAGCCAGCTCGAGGTCAGGTATCTGTTGTACTTTTGTCGGTTTTGGAAACTAGTGACAACACCGGGTTAGGAATTTTTTCAGTTATCAATAAAGAGCTCTCTTCTCTCAGAATTCCATGGGAAAACTGCATTGCATTTGCTTCAGATAATGCAAACACAATGACAGGTGAAACAAAAGGAGTAATATCCTTTGTAAAAGAACACCACCCTGCAGTTTTAATGCAGTGCTGTTCATGCCATTTAGTACATTTGGCAGCTCAGAAGGCATCCTCACATCTGTTAGTAAATGTTGAAAACTTCTTAGTGCAACTATTTTATTACTTAGAAAAAAGCTCTAAGAGGAAGAATACTTTGAAGGTGTACCAGGAAATTTGTGGGATGAAAAGTCACAAAATTTTTAAGTATGTAAGTACACGTTGGCTTTCGTTGCTTGATTGTATTACTCGGGTTGTAGAGCAGTGGGAAGCCTTACAAATGTTGTTCTGTCATGGTCCTCTTCTGAAAGTGGATTCATTAAATAAACAGCATTCAATATTGAGGTCATTAATGCAGGATCCTGTCACAAAGCTGTACTGTTATTTTTTACAGTCTGTTCTCCCAGTTTTTAATTCTGTTAATGTGTATTTACAGCAGGAAGCCCCTGTCATACACATATTGAGAAGAAAGTTTGTTGGTCTTCTGACAGACTTGCTTATGAGGTTTATCAAACCATCTGCTCTGAAACTTGGAGCCACTTCAATCACAGAGGTTGAATTTCAGAAGGTTAAAAATTAAAAGTCTGATTCGGAGCTGGTGATTGGTGTGAAAATTAGGGCATACTTACAGGAAAAGTCTGTAAAAGATATAGATGTTAGAAAATTCTATTCTTCTGTGAGGGAATTTTATGTTGCAGCTTGTATTTACATTTTGAAAAAGTTTCCTCTTACTGACGCATTCTTAAAACATGCAGAGGTAGCTGACATTTCTGTTAGGCAAGATGTTTCATTTACTCTGTAGAGTATTTTGTCCATAGATTTCCAAAACTTATAGAAGAAAGTCAGCGTGACAGGCTCGAAGAAGAGTTTGCAGCCCATCGATTCGAAAATTTCACAGACGACATTGTAAATTGTTCAAGGTCTGATTAAAGTTGGTGGAAAATAAGTCAGTTGAAAAATGAAAGTGGTCAAATTAAATACAGTGCCCTAGGTAAAGTAATGTTTGCATTATTGAGTGTCCCTCATAGCAATGCCTCCACAAAGCGAATTTTTAGTTCTGTGCGAAAAAATCATACTGAATTTAGGCCGTCATTGTCAACAGAGTCTCTTTCTGCACTTCTAATTCAAAAAGTAAAGACTGCATCAGATGGGGAAGTGTGCTTCAAAAAACATTTTTCCCAAAAACAGTTGCAAGCTGCAAAACATGCAACGAAACAACATCTGACTTCAAGAGTTTAATGTTAGTGTAAAGCGTATGACACAGACAACATTAACATTTTATGTAAAGAGTGTAATTCATTTAAAAATGCTGTTATCAGTATGCCTATGCTGAAAAATATAGCTTAATGTATGTTCTGTAGTGTTATTAACAAGGATGTTGAGGATGGGGTGACTTAACACTAAACACTAAACACCCCCCCCCCCCCCACCCCTTCACAGCAACTCACGACACCGAATCCTGGATATACCTCCGAGTGATTACTGATGACTTGCATGAAAGGTTGGCAGCTATGCTCTACCCTTAGCTAGCCTGCAGAGCAACCCTCCCCAACCACCCTCACATTTTACCACCCTGTACATCCTGACCACGCTTTCTATTCTCCTCCTGTCCTTCAGTGGTTTCCATCCCATTTCCTTCATCATCACTGATGGCCTATCATTTCTTTCCTCCTCACCATCCTGTCCCTGTATTTTCCATTTATTCATCACCCATCTCGCTGCCCTTCTCTGCACCTTCTCTAGTTCTTGTACCTCCACTTCCACATATGGATCCCACTCTGCAGCAACATATTCCAACATTGGCCGAACCATTGTACAATATGCTTTTTTACTTCACTTCCCCACTGACTACATACAACACCCTTCCCAGCAGGCCCAAAGCCCTCCTTTCCTTTATAACCACTCTTTCTACCTGTTTTGCCCACCTCAAATGAGCCGGTAATACAACCCCAAGATATTTATATTCTGTGGTTTCCCCTATCTCTTGCCCACCCCATCTCACCAACTTTTAGTTTCACGCACATTAATTTTCTGGATTTACTTCTAGCCACTATTCTTCTTAAGACAGCATACTTCACTGTGTTATTTAACATTTACATATTGTTTACACTTCAACCGCACAATTTTCGTGGATTTTAAAACCAGTAACACCATGGTATTTGTTGGGGGAAGATACTTTATTAAACTGTGTCCCTTTACTTCTAAATTATTGAATAATTTGATCACACATTCGGGACACGCTTTCATCTTCGCAATTTGTCTGACTTCAACTATGAGGATCAAATCGTTTGGTGTTTTTGAAAACATAACCTTACATTTTATTTAGAAATATTACAAAATATATTAACGTCATACCGACAATCGGTGCGTCGCATGTCGTCGCTCCAATTGTCCTTTGAGTGGCCTCAGGAATAGCAACTTCCATTTCTATGCCTATAACAGACAACCATTAACTTGTGGATGTTATGTTATTTACAGTAAATCATTAACATATTAAACACTTACCAGACATTAGCACTTTACACTGGAAACTTCTACTGCTTAATTGTTCGCCAATGCTTACCACAAGCATTTCTTCACTAATTTTCAATTAGGTTATCAGTACACATTTACTTCGCTTGTTTTGCACTTTTCACGCGTCGCCTTCGACTTGTTAGTGCAAGACCAATATGCACTCTTTTGGGTCTGTCACGTGACAGTTGCACATTTTTGGTTTTCAGGTCGCACTGGGTGCGCACCGGGTGCGCCACCAAACCGTCAAGTGGAAAACGCCATTATATCTGTGCAATAGTGCATGGCATGGGATGTGCACTCATTAAAGCAGCATAATTGTTCGTCCGTACAGCCTCCTTTACCACCAACACTTTGAAGTTCGCATCGCAGGTAATTAATTGTTTTATATTTTTTCAGATTTCAAAGATGAATCCACCCTGTCTGCTTCTTTTATGTTTCCTGTGGTGCATTGTGCAAATGTTGCTGACAAAGGTTACTTATGTACAAAATTATAAATAGGGTTCATTAAATGGAATTCACATCTACACAACACGCCACACACTGGCCAATCAGAATGTTTTCGGAACCAAAACCAACAGCATTGGACTTTGTATGTCTACTGGCTTCGTGGGTAACATTCTTGCTTGTCTCTTTGTGGAAAACAGAGAATTATCACTTAAATTATGTTATTACAAATTTACTTATGCCTTGATAATCAATTCTAGGTAATTTAAATTTCCTCCATAGTGTTTTTTTTTTTTTGTTCTAGAGAGTTGTGACCTACAACTAAAAATAATACTTTAAATTAACAGTTCTAAAACCTGTGTCTTTACCCTCTGCGAATAGCAGATGTAGTTAAATAATTTTTGTATTGGTTTTTATGAATCCCAGAGCCTACTTGCTGATATGTATTAAGTTTGGCCGCTCTTCCTTAAAAAAAAGATAAAAATCTGAAACAAGTTTTATTTATTGCAAAAAATTATTTTCCTTTATTTTTAGCAAAAGGCAGAAATACAAAAATCCTACTCGTTTCTGAGAAATAACCATTAACATGAAAATTTACAATATCTGTTTGGTAAGACACCAATGGACATTAATTGTTATTCTTTGTAACTGTCAGTGTTGTTTCGAGTAGTTTTCAAACATTTCACATTTCATTATTTATCCTAAAGAACTTACATTTTTTCTAACGTTTTCGGGTTGGATATGTATCATTTTGTGTATATTGTCTTACAATTATATTGATATGTTGTGTGCATCAAATTCGTAAAATATTTTTATGAGTTGCTTGTTTATATTTCTGGCTGACTAGTAAAAAGCTATGTTTGGCCTCGAAAAATTGATTTTATAAATGGTTGTTATGTTTTTAGTTTATTTCTAAAGTTGTATTTATTTCTTTTTGAGTGGATTTCAACAACGAAATAACACTTAGTAATAATAAAAAATAGTATTGTTGAAAGCGATACAAATTTACAAAATATTTTAAAATTTGATTATTAGTAAATTTCAAATGATGTTGCATTGTTAAAATCCATACAAAGCATTTTAAATCCATCTTTAAACATAAACAGAACAAACTGAAGTAAAACTGATAACTTTATTTGTGTAGAATTAACTATAAGTTAACTGCTTCAGTTCTTAAGCAGATTTTAAATTAAATTGTGCAAGATTAATTCCCCGAACATTAAATTACTCTAATCAACTTGCTTCAGAGAAATGAAATTTTTTTATTATTGTGACCTGCAATTTCTAATTTCTTTCCAAAGTGCTGAGAGTAAATACAATGCTAAAACTTATTAATGTACCTTAACTACAGTGAAAGTGATTTACCCATTTGAAAACATATGAAAATTCACATAGATAGGCGCTTTAATATACTCAGGCTTTCAATATCGCTCTTAAATATCTTGTAATATTGTAATTAAAAATTAAGATTTTAATCTTCATATAACTGATTGTCATTGATAATAATTGCTTGAATTAGATTTAAACCAAAATTAGGCAATTCATTTACAAATTGTAGAATCACATTCCTGAACTGATAAATAAATTAATTTACATTTAAACCGCAAATATGTGCCAAGGAGCATTTATATAGATTATCAGTATGTATAATTTTAAATATTTTCAAACATAATACACGTGAATATAATAAGCTAAACATGTTTTTTCCAAAGTTTATGCATTTAGTAGCATACACAATATTTTTTACAGTAACAGTAGGCCAATGGGGCTGTGTATTGATAGTGTTCTTCTTATTTATAGGTACAGTTGGCTTACAAAATGTAGGCCCTCTACCAAGTTCCACGAGTACTTCAGTCATCCAGCAGCAAGACACTGGAGAGCAACATCACAGTTGTGTTTACACGTACATGGATTTGGGCGTTACTCCACTGAGTAGCACACCAGCAAAGACACTCACAAACCTATTGTCAGATCACTCTGATGGTCCTTCAACTCTCACTGGTATATTATTGCATTACTTTTTGTAATCCAACCTCAGCTATTTTCTCAGGACATCTGGCCTGTCTGAATAAAATTTAAATTTTACAATAATATATCAGAATATCTTTCAATAGGTATTTTGTAAAAATTCCCGGTCACCATTGGTACATAGTAAAACATTAATTTAGTGTCACGATATGGTAGGAATGTCATTATTAAAGAAATTATTTCATAGAGTTTGTTCGCTTAAGTTAACTAGTTTCATAGTATTGGTGTGTGTAGATAAATTAAATTGTTATTTAAATGTTTTATTGACATATTTCCTACCACCCGCTTGCCAAGGTTTACATTTTTAATGAATTAGTTTCTTATTGAATTTCCTTCATGACTGCTAAGATGAAAGTTGATCCATTGTGGGACTTATGATTAGGGCATGTTCTGTCAACCTGCTGAAACCTTTCACATGACAGTAGGGAGTCAGATCATCATTGTGGTCTGACCCATCTGAAACCATTAGGGCATATAATTGCAAGCAGCTATAGTTTGTGCAAAATATGTTGCAGTTCTAATTTTGGTAATTTACCCAGATGTAGATATTTAATTCAGAAATGAAATTGATAGCATCACTACAAGAGAAGTACGCTGGATGTTGGTAAAGGAGACTTCAATTATGCTGTTGTTTTAATACGATTTCTTTCGACAAGACAGTACTCTTTCACATGTACTAAAAATTTTTTCAAGCAAAATTTCCGGCAAATGATGTATAAACATAAAGGTTTTACAACTACCTAGAGACCCTGAAATTCACATGTTTTACATTGCTCTACGCAAGGCTTTATGCCTGTATTAAAATTATTTCAATTTGAAAAGATGGCTATCGTAATTCTAAAATGTAGACAAGTAAGCCCTAGTGAAGAACGTACAGATGCTATGAACATACAGTTTTAATTCTAACTAATTCTTGTTATGTTTGTGGCGTATTAGACTCGTTTCATGTTCCCGAGGCAATGCTATTGTCTAAAATTAATTTAGTAACATGTTAAAAATTTTTTTTTTAAATGCCAGTACATATTTTTCACCTTAAGGTGGTAACATTAAAGAGAAAGTTCTCAATCTTGACAGCTTTATATCACTTTCCAATGTGCCTGCTTAACAATTTTTTTACCTTATTTTGAAAGGAATTTAATAAATTGATTAAATAAAATATGAAATGAATTACCGTATTGGCCCGAATATAAGGCGACCTGCAGTTTCAGGAGGCCAAACTAATGTAAAAATAATTTTGGTAGAAATTAATGTGAAAATTCATTAGACATAGATTTTGTGTTGATAAATAAATCCTTTCTGCATTTATGTATAACAATTAATTTATATTTATCACATTACTTATTTAAAAAAAAGTTTGTATGGCCTAACCTAAATTTCAAAAGAAAACAATTAGAAAATATTTACATTTTTAAGTATTACACTACAAATTTTTTTGTATGTTCACTCTAATGCAGCTGCATCATTGTCATCTTCATAGCTGCTTTCTTCCTCTGAAGTACCACTTGCCTCTTCAGAGACATCCTGCCACAGGCAGTCATCTTCAGTTCCATTTAGATCATTGGAAATACAGCACTTTTTGAAGCCTTTGACAATGCTCTCGGAAGTAATGCTCTGCCATGCTGTCGAGATCCAAGCACAGAGCTGTGTGACAGATGGTTTTTTTATTTTCCCCGATGGAGTAAATGGATGGTTGTCATAGAGAAGCCAGTCATTGTACAAGCATCTCATTTTGTCTTTGAAAGGCTTGTTTACTACAACATCTAATACCTGCAATTGAGATGTCATCCCACCTGGTATTATCGCCAAGTCTGTCTTCTCCTTCTGCAAAGAAGCCTTCACCTATGGAGGAACATGGCCACAGAAAGAGTCTAAAACAAGCATGGCTCTCTGGCCTAGTAGTGCTCCAGGTCTCCTGCATTATCTAAAACAAGCATGGCTCTCTGGCCTAGTAGTGCTCCAGGTCTCCTGCATTATACACACTTAATCCAGTCTTGGACCATGGCCTTCTCTTGAAGTCTAAAGATGACATTTGGTGGCTTTTCCCTTGGCATTGTTTTCCTTTTCAAAATGAAGTAAGGCGGCAGCTTCTTTCCATCTGATAACACAGTTAGCATAACTGTCACCCTTTTGTTTTTCATTTCCTGTTGACAGTGTTTGCACAGACTTTGCCCCAACATTGTCTACTGTTGTTGACCCTGGCATGTCAAAATATACTGCTGTCTGGTCAGCATTTCCTATTAGAGATAGAAGATATTTGTGTTCCTTCCGCAATATAATAATGTACCTTTGGAAGGATATCAGTTTCTTGTCAAAATTGCCAAGCAATTTTTGGCAAACAGATCTTGTGCACCACAGTGTCAGCCCAAACCTTCTCATCATTCTTCGACACCAACCAATACTGGCCTTGAACTCGGCTCTCGGAACACCTAATTCTGCTGCCACTTCAATGGCTTTCATTACTATTATTTCTCACGTGACTGGTTTTCCTTCGTCACGTTTTGCTTTCACAAAGAAAGCTACGCGCTCATCGACTTCGGAAAACGTCCATTTTTTGGTCCTCGAAATGTCTTTCGTGTTGAATGAGCACTTCGCAGCCTATCGTAATCCTTACGCCACCGCTGGACATTGTTTTCTGTGTCACCGTACTTCCGTGCAGCAGCACAATTGTTCGTCCGTACAGCCTCGTTTACCACCAACACTTTGATGTTCGCATCGTAACTTCTCCTACAACCAGTGTTTATTTGTCTAGAGCTCGTTCCCCACCGTTCCACCGATGTGTGATTGTTAATTTTCATAATTTACTGTATCTACGAATTTAAAATTTTTACAATGGCTATTAATCACTCTTAAAATACTGCATTTAACTTTCCGTTTCACTTAAGCTACGTATTACTATTTAGTAGTGTGTTAAACGTAACACAGCAAACAATCAACCGAATGCACAGATCAAACTACTACTAAACTGGAGTATGAAGTTATACTAAATCGTAATTTCGGTATGCACAGGTTGTGAAGTATTAGTGACGCTTATATTTTAAGTGAATCTGTGAGGAGAATATTTAGTCATCATTTGACCTTACTAAATTGCTATTTAGTGTGATTTTTCACAACATGAAAGCTGTACAATGCATTGTAGGTGATGATTTTGTTGAATTTGTTAGGTATGTTAGGGATGTTCCCTACAATCCGCTGCCAAGAAAGTATCTTCAAGATGGGGATAATCCAATAGAATATTTTAGTGATGAGGAATTTGTGAAATGTTTTAGTTTCACTAAAGAAACGGTAATGGGTACCATCATTCCACTTGTTGCGGCTGACAAAGGAGATAAGCGCGGTTTGCCGGTGCCAGCAATTCTTAAAGTTACCACAGCTCTACGTTTTTATGGAAGTAACAGTTTTCAAGTACATGAATCTAAATTTAAAGTGTCTACTATGTTTGATAGTATTTTATAAAACATAACCTCTAGAAATAGATTTATTTATTTTCTGTTTTTTGGTAACGCTGTCATAGGCAAGCAATTTTACGGAATAGTTTATTAATACAGAAAATCTTAACAAAACATATGTTTGTATTTTTCAGATTGTTTGTGGTGACCTTATCCACTTGAATCAAGCAACAGTAAGCAGGATTATCAAATTTTGAGTTGCTTTAAATGTAAGATCTGTGTAACATCATTTTTGAAGACAGGGTAAAATGCTCTTATTTCGTATTGAAGTTTATCTCAATCCTGATGGCTTGATTCTGTAAATATTGATCTTTTTAAGGTTGTATGACGAAAGATCCTTCTCAAAAAACTTGATCTAACAATTAATAATTTGATGGCAAGTTGAATACCTATAGAAAGTAAAATATATGTTTTATTCAATTAATTATGATAATTGGTTCAACACAAAGTATATTTTTGTTTTTATTCAAAGTAAGATCACTATTTGTTCATTTATCGGTAGTCTTTGTCATGTGCAGAATCTTTCATTATTTGGATCATGACATCAAGACCTAAAAATAAACTTGGATACGTGATACGGACAATCGCCCAGTTTTTAATATCTGCAATTGTAAAATCGCCTATCTAATAGAAGTTTGGTTTTAATTTTTCTGGGAAAATTGATTGGTATATGTTTGTTGACAAGAGAAATGAAATTGTAAATTAGTGATTCACATGACTGAAGCTAATTCGTCACAAAAATTGAGTTGCCCTTTCAATGTTTGGAATGAATGCAATAAATAGATAGTGCAGAGCAATTGCTTAAATTGTTCAAATTACCATGCATTTACCTACACACTGAAGAATTTTGAGTGATTTAGTTATCTATATTTAAATTAAATGTTAAACAATTTTTGTATCAGGTAACATCAAATGAGCTGGCCGAACATTTGCTGCAGTATGCACACTTCCCAGGAGCTGGAGGAATTCGCAGTAACCAGAGGAAGTTCTATGATTTGGGTGAATTTCCTGGAGTTACTGGTTGCATTGATTGCACACACATCTGCATTAGCAATCCTGGTGGCCAATTTCCTGAGTTGTACCGTAACAGGAAACAGTACATGTCATTGAATGTTCAGGTTTGTGTGGTACTTATTTTTCTGTCATGAAAGTGATAATTTATTGGTATGTTGAGATGTATGCTACCTAAATTGAATTTTTTTAACATCCTGTATTCATTAATAACTTAAAACAAACTAAACAGTTAACATTGATTCTTTAGTACTTTTGTTTTTCCTCACTGTCTAACAATATATGAAAGTGACTTTCAACATTGCGAAAAATTGTTGGGTAAGAAGCGATGTATTTTAAGTGTTTGGTTAATTTAACAAATGTATGTTTATACATCAGGTTGTTGCAGGTCCTAACCTAGAGATCATGGACATTGTAAAATGATGGCCTGGTAGTACCCATGATGCCAGGATATTTAGTAACAGTAGGGTGATGGTTAGGTTTGAAAATCAAGGACTACCAGGAATACTTCTAGGAGATAATGGATATCCACAGTTGACATTCCTGTACACACCAGTACCGGTCCCAACAACAGCAGCAGCTGATATTTGATACAATGTAGCTCACAGAAGAACGAGAAACATTGTAGAATGGTTATTTGGAGTGTGGAAGAGACAGTTCGCAAGCCTTGGACAAAAACTGCGAATGAAACTGGCAACTTTAAAGAAGGTGATTCTTGCATGTGCTGTGCTGCACAACATTGCAGAGCCACTGCCACCTCCAGTAAATGAGCTTCGTGTTCTACCTGCAGTTCCAGTTGCAAATTTGCATCCACGTAACAACCGAGGAGCTGCGTTGAGGGCAATGTTCATTGAACGTCATTTCACATGAGTAGGTTATTTATTGTTATTTTCTGGTAATGTTTATAATAACTGTTTCAAATTTGTATTGTATGATTAGTTACAATTTTGGTGGTGAATTGACAACTTTTTTATCCAGGTACAATCTAGAACATGGAATGTAATAGGCCTCTCGGGGAATCTCGCCATGTATAAAAAAAAAAGGAGATATGCATTGAGCATTATACCTCCTGAGGGTTTTCACTAAGGTGATGTGGAAACTGGTGCAATGAGTCAATATGCAAGTACATAAATGGGTAAGTTTTGTGCCATTTTTGTATAATTATGTTTATTTGTTGGGTTTGATTTATCCAAACTAAAATTAATGGAGCTTTTATATTTTTTTTAACATGTTTGTGTTTTTAGGAGTTACACAAAAATTTTTTCATTTTTAAGGTGGCAGTTAGCAGGTTTTTTTCGTTTGTCTTAACCACTTAAGCAAAAATTAAGGATGTTATAACATTTTTGAATTTTACAAAGAAGGTTATGTGAGGCCTATGGGAATCATATAAATGTGGTATGAAAATAGTTGATTTATATAAATTCAAAATATAATCATTAATAATTTTTTATTAAGTTAACACCTGGCATAACACACCAATATTTAAACAGCTGAAATGGTCAAGTATCATTATTGCAAGTTTAAAATATTAAATTCAAATTATTTTTAGAGTATTGTTGACATATTTATAATCATTAACAAACTTAATGGGAAAGAGATGCATAGTAAATACATCAACAAAAATTATAATACATTCAATAACGTCTTAACAATTTTAATGCAAAAGGCTATGTTTTTCCCCCCTCTTTATCTGTCCATTGTAGTGTGTTGTGTGAGGCAGGCTAGAGATGGGACACTGCAGGTAATGGAGAGTACTGCTATAGGCTCCACAGGTACAAGAGGCAAACTAAGAAGGGTCATATCCATGAAGAAGATCATAAGAAGATCATATCCATGATCACAAGGTGAGACAGTGTGATAGCATAATTGTCCGGTGTTCAATCCTTTTGCAGTAAGCGAAAGAAGTATCCCCAAAACCTGATTTTTAAAATAATGTAACCAAAATCACAATTTAGTAATGTGAACCTAACACGCAAATTAATAATAAAAAATTCCACAATTTGAAAATAGTTAATTACCTACCATAGAATGTATACAATTTTACCGTCCATTGCCATTTCCAGAGTTCAGTAGTTTCATTCGCGACTGGTGCTCTTCCTCGCGATGTTTCTTTGCTCATGTAGCTCTTTGGCATATCTTGCTGTCGTTCGTGCTGCCCTAATGCAAAGTTTTTGTTCTAGAATTAACAGCTCATGATGCTCTACTTCCCTTTTCTCCATCCCGTAAATTTTCTGGAGGCTATGCTGTAATTCATCCTCTATTGCAACCTCACGACGAGTATATGCCTTATTAGAGCGTGAATAAATGGGAGCATCCTTCTGCATGTGTATGCCATCAACCTCATGAGACACATCTTCATACATGGTTTCTGACATAGGTAGCTCGTAATCGTGGTCCAGTGCGATGTAATAGTATTATCCATCAAAAATTGATGTGAACTGAGATAAATATTGTAGGCCATTAAAAAAATTTTATTTACAGTTCTGACAGTCTAATGCATGTTATTCATACAAAATGGCTCAAATGTCATTACAAATAAATGCCTTATATTGATAATTCTGTGTGAGGGAGGAAGAATACAAAATCTAAAGAATGCAGATACTAATGAAAATTTTCCAACACACTTCGTAGTAATACATTATAACAAATTTAACACTGAGATTTCACTGCATTCAATGAAGCACATTGAATTAAGCAATAACAAAACACATTATCAACTTCTGATTAACGAGAGAGATTATGTATATGTGTATATATGTAGGTAGGTATATATTGAAATGCCCCTTGTGCCTCAAAATTAAATTATTTTAATTTAATTAAAAAAAAAACTTGGAAACTGCTGGGCAAAATATTAAGAAAAATAAAGTTATTGACCAGAGGTGGCACGAGGTGGAGAACAAGACAGTTTGGAACTCCCTGACACAAGCAACTTGGGAGCTAGTGGATCGTTTAAAAGGATATAGTTGAATATGAAACAAATAAATCATAATTTAGGTAGATTAGTCTATAGGTTTCCTGGGTTTATTTAGAATGGTAAATTAAATATGTTTTCCCTTTGTTTTGGTTTTACAATAAAATATATTAACACCTAACAAGTAGAAGGACCGGCCTGATATTATTAATAACATGTTATATTATATTAATAACACATCATCACAGAAACAAAAAAAAATTGAAATATTCCACCCTATTAGATTCTTTTGCTGTTTGTATAGATAATAGTCTCATTGATTTTACATATTATCGTTGATTAAGTTCTTAAGTCACTGTTTGCTGGTATGCATTTAATTAATTTAGTTCATTATATGTAAGGGGAAAATATATTTCTAATATCACCCGAGTCTTCAAAGTATGACGTCGGGCTGGGAAAAGGGGAAAATATATTTTTAATATCACCCGGGTCTTCAAAGTATGATGTCGGGCTGGGAAAAGGGGAAAATATATTTCTAATATCACCCGGGTCTTCAAAGTATGATGTCGGGCTGGGAAAAATTCTCTTCTTAAGGGTACTCGGAGCTCGAGGTCCCGAATGACATGCTGGGAGCAAATATTCCCCCAACACTTAGACCATGTCTGAAACACAAGTCAAATTTCAAACGAATTAGACCTGCTTCTAGACAGTCAAACACAGTCGGCGCGAAAAGGCCAACAAACAGGGATTCGGGAAGAAAAAAGACCGGATTACTCACCAAACAGGGTGTAGCTCCTGGGCTTAGGAAATGTCTCGCGCCGACATCCAAATGGCGCGGACCGAAAATACAGCGGATGACGCGGAGAAACCATGATTTAGGAAGATACAGAAATTAATAAAATGTTAACTAAAACATTATTCGTTGCCTACATACAACGACTAACCGGCTACTGCTACATTAGATTCTGGGATCACATCCCTAAACACCGATGACTATTTCGAAATCAGAGTTTTTCGTTGCCGAGAAGACGCGGTAAGTAGCCGAAGTCAGAGTACTAAGTGCGCGGTGGCGGACAAAACTCCTAATTAAAATGGGCGGTCAGCCCTAGGGAAAAGTAGGGGAAGGTTCGGCTCTAGGCCGAAAATTTCCGAAGGAGTCCGAGGTGGGCATGACAACAACACAACATGCGCGCTCTCTCCGGCGGTAACAGGAAGCTACAAAGAATCGACTTGAACTCGACGCGACTTGAAAGCATAGGGGCTTATGGCGCCGCGGAGCAGCTCTCTAGCGGCATAAAGGGGAACTAACGGAGGAGGTGAGCTGAATCGCAGCCAGGTGTCACGGGCGTGTACTCTGCACGCTGGCGACCAGGGCCGAAGTTACATTTCTGTCACTAGGTGTCTTGGAGGGCTCTGTAGGGCAAGGGCGAATGTCATTGGAGTAGGCCACTGCCTTGGCGAGTTCACGTACGGTCAATGATCCAGCGCTAAATTCTTAGAACTAAGGGAGAGTTGGAGAGAGAGGGGAGGGTGGACAGAAAATGCTACTAGGCTGGGAGGTCCACGGGAGACTCGTTCGTGCCGAGACTGGCTAGTCTCAGCAGGCCTCTAAGAAATAGAGCTTGCGGGCCAGAAGCTGCTCTATGCGATTTTAGTCATGTAGGGAATTAATATTACAAACCCGGGACCTGCCTGCAAGCGGGAGAAATGTCATCCGGGCCGCTAACGACTACTTTAGACTAGCAAAATATCAAATAGGTCCCTGAGAAAAGGGTGCTTCGGTCCACTGGCACAAAGTTTAACTACGTAGCATACACCACCCTAACAAAGTGTCAATCACCCTATTGTAACCAATCAATTTGAAAAATAAAATTTCCAAAAAATAAAATAAAAACTATAATAAAAAATTTAAAAAAACTGTGCCGAAATAACCTAATTTCCGGCACAATATATATACATACACATACATACACAATAAAACGGAAGGCACTAAAGCAGTATAGCAAATGGAAACATAACAATATAAAGAAGACATTTATTTTGGTGATATAATACTAACCTTTGTTAACTTATAAATAATAATCGAAATCAATCTCGATTTCCTGCCACGCTTTCCGCTTTTCGGCGACGTTTTTAAAATCCGTTTTCTTGGCTTCCACTATTTTTGCCTTTTTTTCTACTAATGAAAATAAAATTGATTTTTCATTAGCAGAGAATCTCTCGGAAAATTGCCTTGCCATACTATCCATTGCATGATTTATTGCTATTCAACCACATGGATAACACTATGTTTACTATTTATGCACAGTAGATTAAACGCTCACAATATACGTGTTTCCTATTGGCTGAGTTTGTGACATCATAACCTGACGTCACTTAATTCGGGCTTATTCGCATGAACTCGGCTACCTTCGTTATTTAGTAAGCTTCCACCAAATACCATAAAGACTAAGGGTACGCACACAAAGGAAACAGGTTTCCCGCTAGCGGGCTGCCGGCGCCGATTGGCGCGGAAAGTCGGCGCCGGTGCAGCACACAGAAGACGCGTGTAAAAGCAGGTGAACCAGCCAGTCGTGCAGCAGATTTTGTGGGAGAAATATGTCGTCCAGTTAGTCATTCGATAAAGAATTTATTATTTCAGATAGTTTAACACCAAAAGTTAAAAGAATAAAACCAATGTGCACCCAATAAACAGGGGCAGATACAGGCATGGTGAATATCATACTTTATTTAAGGATTTGAAGACACATAATGAAAGATTTTTCCAGTATATAAGAATGACGCATGGGACATTGAGTACATATTAAATAAAGTGGATCAGCGGTTGACAAAGAGACATGGTGTAATTGGCACACTCAGCCCATTCTGTCAGAAGAGAGACTAGTTATTACATTAAGGTAAGTTGTATGTATTGTACATGTTTCCTCTGTGCTGAACTAAACTGCAACATAACATAATTGATACGTGTATAATAAACAGTGGCTATCTTTATGTTTTTTGATATATTCCATGTTATCAATAAGCCTATTTCTCATACATCGCACCAGTAACCATATGCCTGTAGCATTAGTAACCTACAGTTTTTCCTTCATACCAATGAAAGCTATGTCGCACAGTAAAATGTTAATACCTATTGAAGTTTATGTTAGTAGCTGTTGACAAAGTATCATACGTAATGTTTTCTTGTGATTGATAAAGTACCGGGGTAGTTGGACGTAGAACGTACAGGGTTGTTTCTGGGCCAGCAGGAGGTGAACAGTGGTAGGAAAGCTGCAAATGCTGAGATAAGGAAAGGTCCTGATGGTATGCAAATTGTTCTACGAGTCCTTGCACCTTACTATAAAACAATAATTTACACAAATCCGGTATTTTTCTCACATGAGGGAGTAAACTCTTAAAAAATTGAAGATCATCATCATTTTGCCTTGCTGCTTTTGCTTGTAGGTATTGCAGTTTCTGTTTTTCCAGGTTCAATATAGACTCGTTAAATATTTCTATAGATCCGCGCTTCCTTTTTCCTGCTGGTGTAAATGAAATCGTCGGTGACATTACAGAATGTGTGGCACTACTGTCATCGTAAACTGTATCTATGCAGTCTTCTTTTGAGAGCTGTCTTCTTGCTCGCTTATGGATGCTGTGTCAGAGGCAAGGACAGAAGGTTCGTGTGATTCCACTGGTGATTTAGGTGACATATTCCTCTCCATAGGATCTGTAGATGGAATCTTGCATAGATTTCCTGAGCTCTGTCTTGTGGAAACAATGTCTTTAAGGAAGAGCAGTGACCGAAAATACGGGCACTTAGACATATGGTCAGAACCTGCATCATCCCCTGATCGCGAAGGTTTTTTTCCCCAGTTCTACTGCAAACTGGTCCCTGAGATATTTCCATTTTTTTCTGGTGGTATTTTCTGTAACAAAAGAAATGACAATCCTATAATAGTACTTGTTTGACACATATATTTACCAACTGCTACATTTCATTATTTGTTTCAGGTATTTGGCAACTGGAGACTCTTTCAAATCTCTTTCGTTTTCATTCCGAATGGGAGCATCTACCATCGGGAAAATCGTTGCAGAGACTGTTACCGTTGACGCGAACCCCGCTACCTCTATGAAAATTTACGTAAGACTAGGGACCCGTCCTCCACAGGACCTCCCGCGGCTCCGACCATCGGGGGGCTAGCCCCACACAAACATTTCATGCCCCGGATGACAAATGGTGCTGTCTGACGTACACCAGCTGACCTGGCTGGATCGGTGGTGGGGGGTGGCTACTCAGGGGTGTGTGGGCCGCCAGGAAGTGGGCCTGTTGTTGTCTGGCATGCTCCCTCCCCTCCTCACGATTGGGGCGCACCACCATGCCCATGGCAACGTCGGCCACCCTGCTCTCTCCGGGCAACGCCAGGTTTTTTCCGTACAGGAGCTCGGCAGGGAAATGACCGGTGACGGCGTTGGTGCGGCACCGGAGACAATACAGCAGCTTTGGCAGGTGGACGTCCCTTGGAGTGGTCGTCGCCCAACCTTAGCCGCTGCTGCGCCTTGACCTCCAGGTTCCTCCTTTCAGTGGGGTTGGCCTGTGGATGGTAGATGGGAGTGGTGTGGTGGTCGAGGCCCCATCGGTGACAGTCAGTTCGCCAGCGCCTCCTGCTGAACTGACAGCCGTTGTCCGTCAACAACACGTGCGCGAAACCATACCGCGGGAAGATTTCATGGTCCAGCAGGGCTGCTATGGTCCCGGCGTGCACGTTGGACACCCGGAAGGCCTCGACCCACCGGGTGAAAATGTCAGTGATCACGACCAGGAATCTCTTTCCCCCAGTGGTCCGCGGGTAGGGCCCCATTATGTCCAGAGTCAGGGTGTGAAATAGGTCGCAAGGCCGGCGGGGGCGCTGCTGTTCCACTCCGTCAGACCGCCTTGTCTTCCTCTGCTGGCATGCTGGCAGCGCCGCAACAGGTCCCGTACATCGCGCATCACCCCTGGCCAATGGAAGGTCTTACAAATGTCCAGTTGTGTCTGGTGTGCGCCTGGGTGGCCCGCCAGTTTGTGCGTGTGGTGGAAGCACATGACCTGTTCACGGGCACCGAACGGCACATGAATGCGCCAGGCATCCATATCCCCGGGTACCCGGGTCTCCAACACCTATGCGCCTCTGGTAGGGATGAGACTGCTCCCCACGTGACCGCACCTCAGCCTGTGTGGGGTCGTCGGTCCGCTGGGCCTGTATCATGAACTCTTACTAAGTCGCTTAAGCCCGCCCCACACGATGCCCAATTTCTGCTATCTTTTTTCATACGCATGGGTATAACAGTGGGTATAGAAGTTTGTAAACAAAAGTGGAAGCAGAAATATTACAATCATATCCACACGATCACCAAACTGGTAGCAGATATAAGTAAACAAACTGAATAGTGCGCAGAGAACAGTCTTTTGTTAGTGTAAACAGACAATATGGATGACAGTGAAAGTTCATGCATACGGAGAAGAAAATTATGCGCTGTCGTAGCATTGACATCAACACTTGCGAGAGAAAAGTCACGATGTAAAATTAAACGTAGGGCACGACAATGGTGGACAAAACCTTGGCTCCAGAAACGAAATGAAGGAAATGGCCACGGCATGTTGTCTTTACTCCGGAATGAATTGAGGTTAGTTAAAATTGTGTTAATAATACAGGTAACTACTTTAAAGATTTATTATTCCCTTTTGATGTTCAAAATGTTTGTATCTGATGGTCTTCACAAAATCTACTGATTTGTTAATGTTTCATAGGCTATATGACACCGAGAGTTTTAGAAACTTTGTGCGAATGGATGGGGCTCTTTTTGACGAATTGTTGGGACGAGTGTGTCCCATCATTCAGAAGCAGAATACAGTAATGAGGGAAGCCATCAAGCCCCGTGACAGGTAAAATTCTTGAATTATTTATTTCAAATACAAGTGGTTTAGGTGAAATGAATATCTTGCTATTTTAATCAATTGTATTTGTTCAGGCTGGCTGTCACCCTTCGGTATTTGGCAACAGGATGCACATACAAAGACTTGCAGTAGTCGACAAGAATTGCGGCAAGCACACTTGGTGTCATCATACCAGAAACATTGAAGGCAATTTATGACACAATAAGGGATGAATGCATCAAAGTTAGTGCTGCTAACATTTTCTTTACTAATGATGGTTTCTCAAATGTTGGGAATAACTTTAAAATGGTCTATTGTGGAATAGAAGCCCCTTGTTGTATCCAGATGAGCTAAGATTACCAAAGGTTAAAGTTCAGTATTGCGTATGCAAGTTAACGCTGTGATCCTGATGGCATGATCCTGAACACCTGATCCTGTGGTACATGATGCTTATTTTTTTCAGCAGTAGGGAGGTGCGCAGCGCCGACGTGTTTCCCGCAACAGCGCGGAACTTGATGTAAAAACTTATTTACATATAACAGAAATTAATCAGGTATCGTGCCATCGCGCGAAATGCTTCGGTGTTGTGCCTCCCCACTGCTAACCATAGGATCAGGTGTACAGGATCATGCCATCAGGATTATTGTATCAGAATCACAGGGTTAACTTGGATACGCAATACAGAACTTTTACCAAAAATAAAAATACTTGAACATTTCGTGATCAGTAGGTTATGTTAGCTGTATTAAAAATACAGACAATCTGGTGAACCATTTTACAGTACTTTAAATGTACCTAACCTAAACAACCATACACATCGGCTTGTAGTAGCAATTTTTACTGCAAATAGCCTAACCAAACATGCACCCTATTGTTAAAGCTTGTAAATGAACAGAGATTTTACTAGATTTCAAGCTTTTTAAACAATTACTAAAATTCAGTGTCTTAGCTTCTTATCTCCACCTGTCCCGAAAATTGTTGGTATAACCTATGATAATGTAATCTATTGATTATCATAAAACCATTCTAAATTCCCAGCCATTTCAGCAATACCACATTCTTTGTAAACCAAAAAATCCATTAACTTAAACTTTTTGTATTACATACTATATAATCCCAATATTTCATAACTGAAAATAAGAACATACGAGTTGTAATCTAAGTAGACAGTTGCATCATTCCAGGATAAAAAGAAAATTTTAGGTCTGCAGATTACTATGTTAAAATAAAAAAGAAAGATAACTTTGAATACTCTAATATAAGTATAGGGTAATTTTCTTGTGTCGCGGCTTTACCATAAGTAAAATAATAGTATTCATAAAGCCCCTTTTTTCATACCTAAAAAAATCACCCTATTTACTCTTAAAGGGCCGTTTCAAAATTCCAACTGGTTTCCGAGATATTGCTGTTTGTAATTCAACCTAGCTAGCCTATGCATTGAATCGGCCATCGCAATGTTGTGCTTTAAATGTGCTGCCAATCCTGTGGTTTTACATATGTAAGAACAAGAATATTTTTGACATGGGTATTGAAACTCACTGTACCGTAAATAATAAAAAAATATACGTGAATTCCTACAGTGCATCTAAGCCCAAGTGAAAACCCTTGACAGGGATTATTTTTAGCAGTATGGAGGCAGGAAGCGCCGATGTAATACGTACGACTTAATCCGACATGCAATAGGAATTGTAGTTGTAATTCCTTAGTTTCACAATTTTTTCTTGCCATTATATATATCCTCATACTTGTAACCATTGAAATTGACAAGCTATGCAATCAAAATTGACGATGCTACATTGTTGGAAATAGATAGCTGACTCATTTTGTAATACTTTTACTTCGTATATATGTGTGTAGGTTAACAGATCCAGTAATTGTAGTATGCTTACAAGTAGGTTATTTCAAACCCACAAACAAACTCCATCAGTAACAGGATGTATAATGTATGAGTAATTCGGTTTGCAGTAAAAGCCTTGATTATAGTTTTTTTTTTTTACATTTTGTGTTAACTACTTTTTGGGAATTTTTTATACTGTTTTGTGTTTTTCACTAGATAATGCTCCTAATTAATGTATTTGTTAACTGTCCTAATTCTTTTTGTTTTATCTAGGCGCCAGATACTCCCGCTGAATGGGAAGTGGTTTCTAATGGTTATCACAGCATGTGGCAACTGCCTCACTGCATTGGTGCCCTTGATGGAAAACACATCAACTTCAGACCGCCTCGAAACATGGGCTCTTTCTTCAGGAATTACAAAGGGCATGACAGCATTGTACTGTTGGCGCTTGTTGATGCAGAATACAAATTTTTGTATGTAAATGTAGGAGTCAACGGCCGCATGAATGATGCTGGAGTCATTCGTGAGAGTGACCTTTCTGAAGCATTACTTGGTGGGACTCTCAATTTGCCCAAAAGCCGTCCACTGCCTGGAAGAGACTTGCCTATGCCATTTGTAATAGTTGCTGACGATGCATTTCCACTTACACCAAATATAATGAAGCCCTACCCAGACAAAAATCTTTGTCAGGCCAAACACATTTTTAACTACAGATTGTGCAGAGGAAGTCGTGTGGTTGAAAATGCATTTGGTATGATGTCGAATAAATTCAGAATATTGCTGTCAACACTTCAGTTACCAGTTAAGAAAGTGGAGTTGTTGACAGCAGTATGCTGTATTTTGCATAACTTCATTCTGTTGCGAAAGAATGTGCATTACCTTAAGTCATGTGTTGCGGAAGACACTGCTGAAATTGACGATTTCCTGCCAGTACTGCAAGGCCTTAGCCAACAGGGTGGAAATCACCACAGCAGAGGGGCAGCAGCTGTTCGAAATGAATTCAGTGAATATTTCAGTGGTGTTGGATCTGTTCCAGGGCAGGATTCTAAGGTAAGGCTAAATCAGTGGTAGGAATTCTATTCTTAACTGTCAAAGAGAGAGGCACATCCAAAATAAATAAGTGAATAAAAATAAATAAATACAATAATGTTATTTATTTACTTCTTCGCATAATTTCTAATCATTCTGTAACAGCTTTGCCAGTGGGGCAAAACGAGCCTCGGATGAGGTGCGAGAATTGCATTAGAGTAAGCCTCTAACTTGCGAGAAGTGACGGGAATTGCGAAATATTTTTAGTTTTCTCAATTTTTCTTCAGTGGCCAATCGACCGTCAAGTAATTAATACGTTCTTCGAATTCACTGATAAAAATATAGAAATATAATTTTTTTATTTTGAAATAGAATATTTATTCATTTCATACAATACATTTACATTCAGCGTGATGGAAATTCATGAAACAAACCCCTGGTGGCTGTAGTCGCAAATTTTTGGATGTGTCCCTCTCCAAGTAAATTACCGTTTTGTTACAATTTCTTGCATTTGGTGTTTGAGTGTAGCAAGAGACAAACTATTAAAGATTTGACCACACAGAAAGTTACACTATGTTCGCAATGTTCATTGTCAGGAGGTAGTTAAGCCTGTATTCCACGATGGAAGTTTCCTTGCAAGGTCTTCCATACCAGCTGTTATGGATTATTCTGAGGTAGAATTAGCAGAGCATTGGCCGGTTTCATGGAAGTTTTTGTAATTGGCCATGTTCAAATTTCTGTAGGTTTCGTAGACGGTGGGAATTTTATTCAATCAGAATGACATACATAGTAATATACCCCTGGTGTTTAAAACAGTAATTCATTTAGGAGGGATTGAGATGTTTTTAGTAGTGGTGAATACTTTTATATTCATTTTGAAGATCATAGTTACAATATGTGTTTCGCAAAACGTTTTGCCAGTTGATGGTTTTGATGATGTACTTGTAAATGCTCCCCAATTTTTTTTAATTTTTTTTTTTTTAAGTAAATGAGAGTATTCAAAGTGTATTTTTAAATAATCAAGTTGCCGGACCGTGGGCCCTATTCTCGACGCTGCCGGAATAATTCCGGTAGCGGAATGATCCTAAAGTTTCAGCCCGGTAGACAACTAAATGTCAATTCTTGAAACTGCTATTGTAACTACCGGAATCAACATTGTCGGTGTTTCGAAATGTCTTTATGGAAGTGTGGCAACGTTTAATTTTGTGTTGACGTACCTGGTAGAAGGCCAATCACAAAGAGGGAACGGTCTTTTGTTATGAAAACGAATGAAATGTTTTCGTTATATTCATATCTTTTCATTAGTTGATGGACATGGAGGTTATGTATGTATATAAATACTAGTAATAATTAAAAATGAATTTTATGACTTGACTTACATGAAAACAATTGCGGAAATACCTATAGTATGTTGTGAAATCAACAACTTTATTTCATGTAATAAAAAGTACTACTAACACATAAATATGTACAAAAATATTTACAAATTCATGTGCAATTTTAGTTAAAATCAAAGATTCTTATCACTTAAAAATACTCGTTTTTTAGTTATTGTTTCTGCTTACTTGTTAGAATTTGGAATTCTTATCACTTGAAAATACTCTGTTTTTAGTGTAGTATTGTTTATGCTTACTTTACCATAACTTGTTATATGTTTGTGTATGAATTGAGGTGAAAATAAATTTTATGCAGTGTTTCTTGATTCAGAAAATAATTTGTGAATGTGTACATTGAGATTTCTATAATAAATGCAAGTCAGTAGGCCTACAAAATTATACAATTTTATGGACAGCTTCTTGGCAATTATTTCAGAGAGAAAGTTAGTAATTGTTTGCTGTAGTGGACTTCTTGAAAACAATCAAATATATCCATCAAAAAAATCTTTCAACTATATAATTGTTTGCTGTAGTGGACTTCTTGAAAACAATCTTATATATTAATCAAAAAAAACCTTTCAACTATATCTTCTTTCATCATTTATTTAATAATACTTTATGGGTTTTCATCTATGTGTTGTTTTCAATCATATTTTCTACATGTAGGAATATTGGCTCTGTATGCAAGATATGGATGGGTCAATATGATAACCTTTATTGTCACAATCACTTCTATTTGAGGAAAATTCATGTATATGTGGACTCATTTTGAGTACATTTCAATTCTGGGATTGATGTACTCTAAGAATGCATGTGCATAACCTAACACTAGTTATGTTCCATCAAAACATTTCTTTATAAGTTAATTTGTGTTTATTCGGAGTATTTCATGTTAATGTATTGTTGACACATGTGTATCTTGATAGTGCTGTGCTTTAAGTTTTTATGTTACTGTATTGCTTATTTGTAAAATGTTTTTTAATTATAGAATTAACATACTTTGCAAGACTGATTTTTTATTTAGTGTTCTGTATACGTATTTGCTAATTATTTCCCATCAGAATGACTAAATTGTTTTTAAAACTAAGTTCTACTGTATTAGTTATACATAGTTCCTCAATAAAACATTATTTTATGTAAAAATTATCTACTTGATTGTTGTTATTGTTGCTGGTTGTTGTATATATTGTGGCATTACCACTTTTGCATTTTAATGTGAACTTACGTTAAGAGGTTAAGTAAAAGGTATGACCTAATATTGTATTGCATGTATGTAGTTATCAAGTGCTTGCTAATATTTAATGTGTATCGTGTTTGTAAGTTTTCTTATGAATAAACACAAATTAATTACAATATATATATATATATATATATGTGTATTTTATTACTTTCAACTCTTTGGAATGACATTTTAGTATCTTGGTAATAACTAGGGACACCCGTATTTCGTGAATACAATTCGTGTCAAGGTATTTCACAAAGCACTGTAGCTTTTTCTTAGAGTATTGGCGAATAGTGACCGTCCAGCACTACGGTACTCACATTCCCATTGGCTCCGTCAAGGGCGGGAAGACACCTTTCACCGACCACAACCAATAAAATATAAGAAAAAGCTACAGTGATTTATAAAATACCTTAACATGGAATGTATTCGCGAAATATAGGTGTCCCTAGTAATAACGCTTCCATTAGTTACACATTAATATTTGGACCGATTACACATCAGTAATTGTATAACGAAGCACAAACTTGGTATTTAAATCACCTATGCACAAACCAAATTTTGTCTAACATTTTCATGCAAAATTAAAAATTCTGGATACATAAAATGAGTAATTAAATCTTGTTATTCAAACTTGGTTTGTTTAAACTAGGTGGTACCTGGCATGTTGCTGCCAAAGAAGAATTAATTATGTAAATGTTTATAATTTGGAAGCATTATCTAGTTTAACTAGGAATGATAAAATATTTATTTTCTTGTCAATAATGAATACATTATATGAAATCCTATGATATGTAATATTTGTACTGTCCCTATAACCTTCAACAAATGCAAGCATTCTGTTGACACATGTTTATTGCAATCGGATTAAAGAGATGGTAGCACATAAAACACTAACAAACAAGCGTTGATTTTTATATATTAAATTTATCTGCCAGGCATTAAATGTTGCAGGATTAAGTATCCAGCTTTTATTTTGTTAATAACAATATGTTTTGTAACTGAGAGCATATAATATTTTAACACTTATTTGAAAATATAAATAATTGTAGTATCCATACTTATTATTTTGTTAGCTGTTTAACAGGATTATTGATTGCAGAAGGATAAATATAAATAATTTAATACATTAAACAATTTGACCCCAGTGGTTGTATTCTTTGATCATATATTGAGGGAAATATAAAAGCCAAACAATGGGCTGGAAAATTCAATACCAAAACAGAAAATACTTTCATTATGTAAACAGAGATAGTTTAATGTTCTCCAAACAGAAAATTTTCTACGAGCACAAATATGTAGTGGTGTGAATATGATTGATAGTATCTAAACATAAACAAAAACCTACATATATTAAGTATTTGGCTTTTTATGTTACAAAATAAAACCATTGCTTTTTTATATGAATGATCACCTCAATTTATGCCCAGTAATGATTATTATTCAGTTAAGTAGGTAAATTACCCAAATGAAATATAATCTTTTTTTTGTATTTAGTATGAATAACACTATTTACATACAATCTTGCACACATACGAATGCAGGAACTAAAAACTTGAAACCTGTCTCTTAAAATTTGTAACTACTATAAGAAAAAAGTATAATTTTTATTTTACAAGTTAATAAGTAACATTTTTGTTTTACAATGTACAAATTTACAGAAAAAAGGTACGCAAATACAAAGAAAAACACATAAGCTTGATGTAACATCATTTGAGCAAATTAGATGTATGGGAGTCATCCAATTCAGCTCCCATAATTATTTTCATTATATCATGTTTGGCTGCCATGCAGACACCCCGATCTTTTATGCTGTCTAATGCACAACCTAACCACTGGCCAAAGCGCTCATTTACCGTGAGGCGTGGTGGTTCCTTTTTGAGTTCGTCGACAACACTGTTGAGGACTGCCGTGTACCCATCCTCAGAAGGTGTAGAAATTTTTTGTTTTTAATGTGATTTTGGTGTACACGTAACGCTGTCTAATGAGGCTGAAGTCCCTGTATGTCCTGTGACGGGGGGCTGTTCCATGGTCTTGCACAGCTCTGCAGAGGGCCCGGGCTGTCTCTCGGCTATATGTGCCCGAGACTGACATGACAGTGAAATAGCCTGGTTTGATGTCGTTGAATCCTGGCTTTCATTGGGTGCTTCTGAAAGCGACTGATCTATCTTCATCCTTTATAAACCAAAGAACAAATATCCAAATAATAAAATTTTACAAAATATTTTGGTCCCAGAATTAATACAACATAGGGCAAACACACAAATTACCATGTTCTTTTAAAGTAACTAAGAAATGAATCAGGGTTGTCCTTGGAATGTGGAATGTTTCATTCTACAAAATTTAATGCAGATGAATTACAAATTCAATATGTGAAACTAGTACATAAGCCAGCATATGAATCTCTTCATTGTATCTAGTAGTCTGAATGTAATCGCAAATGGCAAAAGATAATGGGTGCATCACTAAAATCCTCTGTGACTATTCACTCAATGTGTTTGTTCACATTACAAAACTTATTTGGTACAACAGATTTTGGTAATAACATAGTAGTATTTATTTCACTGATGCATTATTTACTACATTTCAGGTTGATGTGTCATGTTTGTGTCACCTTATTTTAACCCAAGGTTAATTTTAATTATCAATTTGTGGTATGAAGTTAGTCAAAACTTCCTTTCATGATGATTACAAGTAATTACGTAGAGGTAATCATTAATATATACTGAATTTGGGTCAGTTCTTTAAAAATACATATTAAATTAGTTATACAGTTTTATATATATATACACAACAAATATTATACAACCCAAATAGTTAACAAATATTATTAATACCAGTGAAATACCATGGTGATGATAACTGTAATAATTGTGTGGCTTTAAGGCACAATTTAATACCACATAACATCTAGCATGACCGATGCTCAGTGCAGACCATATAATTTGCACAAGGAACTACTTTAAAGTGCATGTCTCATTATACCCCACTTGAGCCATTTCACGCCCTAGCTGGGTCAGATGATGGCACCCATAATAATTGTTACATTAATGCACTCTCACTAACCAACAACTGGCCCCAAATTAGATAGCTGTGCAGAAGAAAGAAGTGTTTCTATAAGCCTCATTCTAACCATTGTGCCAAATAAGATCCTTGTTGAGATTGCGTTTTATTGTAAGGCAAATAACACCACATTACTTTTCAAAATTGCCGGTGCTTTGTCTATCAATTTTCATTTTAACAAGTCTATCAAATTTAATTCCTCTGTTGTAGGCTTGAGGTCAATGTGGTACAGTTTATATGCTAAGAAAAAAAGTAGGCAGAGAATTTTATTGAAAAATTACTTATTTAAAAACACAGGATTTTGAGGTACTGGTCATGATGCAGAAGTTCTTGATACTGTTGTGTGACTGCAAAGTGATTTGTAATGAGAATCAAGTTTAAATATTTATCTTAATTATGACTGCTATTTAAAAACACAGTACTTACCCTACAATATCTTTTAGTGCTAAAGTTTGCCACAATTATTTTTTACTGTGTTATTTGTTTTGGTGTATTTTACAGATTTGGTTCAGGGAAGACTTGAATCATATTGGGGTTTTACCTTAAGTAAGTTTATATCAGCTGTTATATAATAAAAATGTTTTGAAGAAAAAAATTGGTCACTATAATATTCAGTTACACTTAAAAAGTAAATTAAGGGAATGTAATAATGTCCCCGCCTGTACATTACCCTTTATGCTAACTTTTCCATGTATGAATAATGCTAAAATTAAAATTTGCTTTAATGTTACTTGGCACTTCTAAAAGTTGGCATGTATATAACAATTACAAAAAAATTACTAAGTAACCATTTGGTGTGTGCCTGAAAATTAAATTATTTATTTTCCATCTGCAAAAAATGTTTATTTGCAAAAGGGTAAATAGGTCACAATCTAACAGCAACCAATTTGAGAATCATACTTACATAAACCACTAAAGGCTCCCACACCCTCGATGCAGGTGCAACTTTTAACTTTGTTTCTACACCCTTCCTCGGAACAATGTGGTTTATAAGAAAAAAGAGTTTCTTATAATACCAAAAATTTGGTTCATAAACCTGCAAAAAAATTAAAAAGGGGTTTACTGTTTTGCAATCAAGTATAATAAAACCAACATTTACAAATAAATAATTCTACTACAGTGAAGTCTGACATTTTCCTTCCAATAACAATGTGTATGACCTATGCATTTTTAATTTAGCTGATCCAATGTAATTAAACCAAGCAAATGATAAACAGATATAAGTAATAATCAATCTAGCAGACATGTAAATGCACCAGGGCATTGAGATAATGAAGGGGCAACCCATCCCCAAACAAAGCAAAGTTGTCGACAACAGTAGATATTTCAAAATATATTACATCAACTAAGATATTTTTAACATATACAATATACACTGTTATTTTCCCACACTTAAATAATCTCCTGTGTAAATAACCTCTTATGTTTACAATTTTTTTTGTACATGCCGGATGTGTAATCATGCATATAGACCTAATGGCAATTCACCATATCAGTGATAGGGTTAATTATATTTCATATAGACCTATATTAAACAATTGAGTGGTTAATCTAAGTTTATGATACTGCCAATATTTCCCTACAAATTTTAATGTGAGCATGATTCATGCAAAATGTCTCAGGGGAAAAGGTGAGTTTTGTGATAATGCATAGCGAAATATGTACAATTTTACAAATGAGCATTTATCCTTAAGGGTAGATTGTGTGCTGTTATATTTTTGTAAAGGTTTACTTTTACTGATAAATTTTTTTCAATTTGGCTAGGTTCCCCCCCCCCCCCCCCCCCCACCAATATATGTTTTTACATAGTGGCCAGAATAGGCCTATTCCTAAGGTAAACCTAAATGTTAATAGTAATTTTATCAGATTTACTACAGTTATTTCATTCTTTAAATAATATATCTTGATTTACCCATATATATATATATTATAATCATTGATATTATTTAATCCATTACTTCAGAATCACCATACGCCAAAAATTATTAATATTCTGAAATACCATTAAGATATTTTGCTCTAAAATAGTCATTCTCATTATCAATAGGTACCTACTTTAACAAGTAGCCTATGTTTAAATTGGTCAGAACATGAATAAACCAAATCATTCAAAACCCATACAACCTAATGTTAAAAATAATACAGTAACTTTCTGACAGCCTGGCAAGCAACGGTCCAGAATGCCCCTAGGCCTGGCACTATTGAGGAATGCACAGATTTGAGGCATGCAAGCTTAAGCTAAAAACCTATAATTTTTAACCAAACTGAAAATACCTTTTAAAATATACAATCAAAATTGATTTTGTGCCTGAATTATTGTTTAAAAGTTTAACCTTATGTTTGTGCTTAATCAATATTTGCTGCCAAACACCGTATTACAGATGCATTTGCTCTACAACTAAGCATTTGGTAATTTCAGGCATTCTACCTATAAGCCCAGCATTTTCAGTGATCCTGCATCTGCAAAGTTTTGAACGTTACAGATTATAAGATGTCTGATGTATTAAATTTTTGTTTACAGAGCAGATAGTATCTCGCACCAACCAAATTAATTTTTTTAACAAAAACAATTAAGAATCTTAAAAACTCCTGGCGACAACTATTAATAAACACCACCGCAATGGCAGCAGCCGCATGGGTAAAAGTTTTGTATAGCGTGTCCACGTTAACCCTGTGTTCCTGATGGCATGATCCTGTACACCTGATCCTGTGGTACATGAAGCTTATTTTTTTTAGCAGTGGGGAGGCGCTTAGCTCTGATGCGTTTCACACGATAGTATAAAACCTAACGTAATTTATTTTTTACATCAAGTTTCGCGCTGTTACATGAAACGTGTCAGCTTAAAAAAATAAGCATCGTGTACTTACCACAGGATCAGGAGTACAGAGTCATGCCATCAGGAACAAAGGTTTATCTGGATACACCTGGATACGCAATACAGGATGTTTACCCTGCACAGCTTTGAAATGTAACCTATAAATAGGAATTTCTCATAAACCAGAAGAAATTGAGAAATGCTGTTTTCAGGGTAAAAAGTGTTCGATAAAACCATTTACAGAAATTAATTATTTTATTTACGAATAAGCTGCAATGTTAGTTTTTGATACAAAACCCAACCCAACCAACCTTTTTCACAATAGCACAGTAATTGTAATGGAAATTTCTAGAAGTACAAGGCAGAACTCTAGGAAAGTCATAAAAAAGAGCAAAGAGGAAAGAATTATTTTTTTGTGACCAGAGAATGGAATGTATTGGAGTGTATGTTGGCTAGTAGTGTAATTCAGTTTGGGATAAAACAGGAACGTAGGAGGAATGCTTGTCACTGAGTGTTTGTCCTTTTGCAGCACAAATCAGTAACCTGCCCCAACTATTGGTTAAAATAGTAAACCATTGGTAATATATCAAGTAACAAAAAATTTTTTAGAATTTTTATTTAAATTATTTCACTAATGCCGCTCTAGCCTACTTGCAATTTAAAATTTGTTACTTCATTATAACTAACTCACAGCAATTTTATTTTATTTAATAAAATTTTTAACAAGTGTGAAAACCTGCTCACAGCGGGCTTTTAAAGAAATTTAAAAAACAATATATTCTAAATTATTCATCACGCTTTTACTCTAACACTGTATTTGATACAACTGCAAATGAGTCTCTGAATAAATACGGATAGTGCGAATCCTAATCTCCATAATGTAGACCTACATAATAATTTAGTTACAACTACACTTAAATATATGTAACTTACCTCATCAGTACCGGCCCCACTCTTCTCTGAGGTTTTCTTCTTGCTGAATTCAGCGACGAAGTGAGATCGCAGTTTTGCAAACTTATTCTTCACTTCGTCGGCAGAAGTCCCAGGCCTCAACTCTGACACAGCACTTGCTATAGCTGCCAGCGCTTCATTTCTTGCGTGTTTATTGTGATATATGGGGCTTTTCACGTTGTAGAGACGAGGGTATTTCTCATAATTTTCAATCAAACATTCGACATGTTCCGCACACCACTTGGCCGCCATGTTGATAGTTACTTTATTTTGAAAACCCAGAAGGACACGTGACCAATATACGCAGCTATGATTGGTTGAGGAGGATCATGGGTAATTCAACAACAGATTTCATAGCAGAAAAATAGGACACGTTCTATTACGGTTTTGGCTAAGACTTTGGGTATGAAAACTTTTATACCCATAGCCAGACCCCTTGGAAGGGTGCTGGAAAGTTACCCACAAGGGAGCAGGCGCGCTAGCATAAAAATAACATGAAAACTGCTAAGGAAATGGGCATCGTGTGGGGCGGGCTTTAGTGTCCCCACAGGCAAGGCGGTGGGATGGTCAGGGGCCCTTGGAATGTGGAACAAGGTTGTGGGAGCCTCCCCCGGAGTGACTGGCGGCGCGACTCTTTCTGGCGGCAACAGCCCTTCCCAATCCTGGTCGTCCTGAAAGGTGACACGCGGGTCAGCATGACGCGACAGTTCGTCGGCGAACTGGTTGACCCGCCTGAGGACGTGCTCGACCGCGAAGTCAAAGTTCTGGAGCATCAGTGCCCACCTCATGAACTTTGACTTGCAGCCCTGCGCGGAATCCAACCAGCGGAGACACTGGCTGTCCGTCCGCAGTGTGAACCAGCGGCCCTCCAGGTGGTACCGTCGTTCGGGCTGGCCGAACTTGGTGCTGGTGTACTCCACCACCCAGCGCATGCCCAGGTCCCCCACCTGGTACAGGACAGCTTCCATCCCCTTCTGACTGGCGTCCGTCTGAAGGTACAGGGTAAGGTCGGGCGAGCAGATGGCACTCGCGGAACTGCCGCTTTACCGCGGTCAGTGCGGCATCTGCCCCGCTGGTCCATTGGAACCGGAGCTTGGGTAACAGCAAGTCCGTCATCGGGGCTGTGATACTGGCGAAATGAGGTATGACTGAGCGCAGCCAGTTGAGTAGGCCCATCAACTTGTGCAGCTACTTGCGGGTTCGTGGGGCCGGCAACCCTTGGCGTCCACTATGTGCCCCAAGTACTCCAGCTCGACCGCACCCACGTGGCACTTCTGTGGGGCGCACGTGAGGCCGTGTCTGGCCACCTGCTCAAGGACCAGGCAGAGGTGCCGGGCGTGATCCTCCCACGACCGTGACCAAATGATGACGTCGTCCAGGTACACGGCGGCGAACTCGCCAGCGTACCCGTCTAACACACGTACCATCATGGCCTGGAAGGTCGTGGGGGCGTCCATCAGCCCGAACAGCATTGCACAGAACTGAAAACGTCGGCCGTCAGGTGTAGTAAATGTGGTCTTCGGACGGTCTTCCAGATTTACGGACTCCTGCCAGTACCCGGACTAGAGGTCCAGGGACGTGAAAATGCGGGCGTCGCCCAGCCCTGCCAAAGTGTCCGTAATATTGATAAGCGGTGGTGGGGCAGGTATGGTTATGGAATTTACAGGTTTGAAGTTAACGCAGACGCTCATGGAGCCATATTTTTTGTTCGCCATGACAATCTGACAGTTGTAAGGTGATTCACTGGGTTAGATGACTCCATCGCGTAGAATTTCTGCGATTTGGGTCTGCATGACGTGCCTCTCAGTTGGTCCGAACCTGTACGGCTTCACGAACAAAAAACCTGAGTCTATTGGGACAGGACACTATTTATGAGCGCTACGTGGGCAGGTGGTACACCATTTCTCAGCTCCGCGAGTGTGATAGTTGGTCCCTGTTCGGTGGGTGGCCGATAGCCCAGGCTGTATACCGTACGCTGCTCGTGATAGCCAACGTGCAGTCTCTCCTCCCTGACCTCCACAGTGGCGTCCTCCTGTGCTGGCCAAGGCAGTCCCAGGATTAGTGTCTCCCATAGCCCCTCTACGACTAATGCTGCTGTGTGGCTGACATGATCCCTGATGGAGAAGGTGATATTCGCGCGACCGACATTACGAGCTGTTGCCCCTTCCGTAGCTAAATGTACCTCCTCCGTACATGGGCCCATGTCCCATAAGCTCGTGCACTGAGCTGACACATATGTATGACTGGCGTCCGTGTCAACAAGAGCATGTACTGGTGGTCCATTCATCCTGACGGGAATGCTCAGTAACTGGCTAGACCCCAGTCCCAATTAACTTAATTGGTACGACTCACCGCACCGCTCCAGGGGCGCTGCCGCTGCCATCCAGTGGTCTGCCGGTGTCGCCGGGAACGCAGGGTGCTCGGTGTGGCTCGCCAACGACCCGGTGCGGGCCATTGCCGGGCCGGGTGAGCGGCGCCCGTCCGTTTTGACAGGGCACGCTGGTGCGTCAGTGGCCAGCCAGGGAACCACCCCCTAGCGAGCGTTTCCCGACGTGGGCCTGCCCGTCCCGCGGGCTTGCCAGACCGCTGCCCGCATGGTGCAGACGTCATGCCAGTGGTACTTTTCCTCGCGGCAGTACCTGCACCGCGGGGCTCTCTGTTTAGGTGCGTCGGTACTTCCCCTGGGTTCGGCATGCCGGTACGACTGCTCCCCCTGTTGCCTCGAGCAGCCCGCCGGTGCTGGAGTCACATACGGTACCAGGGCCCTGGAGTCCTCGGGTGCCGTTAACGCAGGTGGTGACACCCCTTGCCGTCGGGTAGGTGGCTCGCAGCCGCGGCGAACGATCTGCACGTCGCGCTGCTCCTCGTTTGCTAACCGCACGAACGTCTCCAGGCCCCTGTCAGTGGCGGCTCTGAGGAATGGCCGTAGTTCGTACAGCATGAGCTGGATGACCACCCCTATCATGCTGCTGTCATCCTCGCCTTCTGCCAGCCGTCGGTGGAGCCGTGCCTTGGCTCTGATGAATGCTTCCGCACTCTCCCCCGCCTCCTGAGGCCGGCAGAACAGAGATTGCTGGCACCGAGCCCGGGCACGGGCATAGTTGAATCGCTCCTCTAGTGTATCAGCGAAGTCGCCCCACTACATCCCGTATTCACCGGCCGTGACCCACCAGTCCAGGGCACTCCCTTTCAGCAGGTCGCACACCTTCTCCGTCCACTCGTCTGGGGGAACCGAGTATCGGGCCAGTCTGTCCCGATATGTCCGTAAGAATTTTACGGGGTCTTAGTGCTTCTGCCCCATGAACTCCTGTAGCTTGAGAATGCCGCCGGGGCGCAGTGTGATAGGGGGCGCCGGTACTATTGGCTTCCTGTCTAGGGCTAGCTCGCACGCGCGGCACATAAATAGTCCATCTCTAAAGTTGAGAAACTCGCGTGCCTCTGTGCAGGAGCAGTGCCTCGTGGTTCCGCATTGATGACAGAACGCCACCTCATAGGGCCGCCTATAGCAACCTATCGCGCCGCATATAAGTGCTGACTATGGCCCGATTTTCTCGTCGTCAACGTGTGTTTTGGGCTTCCTCTCCGTGTCGCAGGTACAGATGGCGAATGTTCCTGCCGCAGCATGGTTTACCGGCAAGCCTGATAGTAGGCATGCATGGCATACCCCCTCCATGTCGATGCTCACGGCTCCATCACGGCTCATTTCGACGCGCGCGGCAGCGACGCAGCTTCGTCACCCGATCTCTGTGTGAGGCGCACAGACTTCCGCTCCCACAGCCGTTATCGTGCCTGGCGTGTAACTTGATGCGCGTCTTTATCGCGCCTAGCCCGTAACTTAACGTGCGCCTATCGCCAGCGCCCGCTCCCTTGTCCATCTGCGCTTCGCAATTGTTCCCGCACAATTCCCCTTTCCCTACACGAGCCCTTGCTGCTTCACTAATTTTGATACACAATGAAGTTAAAAAAATATATTTGCAAGTAAGTTATTAAAAGCCACACTAGTTGAGCGCCATTTTCACGCGAATCCCGCTAAATCTATGAAAATTTACGTGATTAAAGTATTGTTCGGAATCTCAGGGTAGGTTCAGCCTTGTGGCTAGAGACAGTGGTTCGACACAGTAGGGCCCCCCGAGCTGTTTAGGCCACTCGGGATGCCTGAAAAGAACAAGAACATACCGGCTGATTTCTTATTAATTTATTCCGGCACAGCCCTATACATAATGCTGCCCGTCCTGGCCAACAGTTGTCCTGAATCGAATCGTCACACGCGCGACCACTCACTCAGTGGCGGCTCACGATTTTACTACCCAGTAAGGTCATTCACTTTCGACACAATTCGGTGATTACAAAAACAAACCCTCACATAACACACTAGAATCCTGAACAAGTTTACAATACACAACTATAATTACATAGTACAGTGGGCTAAGAACACTTAGGCCCGTAACTCCGGCTACGCTACATGAATCTTAGGACTGTCCCAGAAATTGACGCATTAGTAAGACTGATTGTTACGTGTTGCCGATTGGCTAGGATATCGTGTGAAGCGCTGATGTACCATCTCGTAGTTCGCACATAGTACTTATGTATCACATCGAACGCTCGTCTTGGAGCACTGAATAATTAGGTTACATACCACTCGGTAAGTCGAGGCCAACCACGGAACTGAAAGAAAAGGTTTACGGAATTTTACAACTATTGAATACTACATATCAGTGAAAAATAAGAAATGCTGGTCCCGTGTTGCGCGGAGGCTGCCGGCCTCTGTGAGCTCCGGAAGGATACTGCCGCCCTCACCGCATGCGACCCCCCCTCCCTGCCAGCCCTCCCGCGGAAAACGTTTGATTTTCGCGGGAAAATGAACCGGCCAGGTTCGGGACAAGGCGCACAGTGAAACATAATTTTGAAAGAAATAAAATATTAAAAAATGAAAATTAAGTTTAATATTTTCCTGTGGAAAAATACATAAACATTTGTGGTAATTCGGCGCAGGGATATGCCACACCCGGCCGAATCCTTCCGCCGACGTAGCACTTGTTACCTGGCGTTCGCCCCGTTGCACTTTCTACACTCCGGTGCGCGCACGAGCGCGTTCGGTGCACACACCTTTGCGAGACGTTGATGAGGCATAGCGGTCTATGCCACATAGAGGAGCATTGGTGGTCGGCGTCACCGTTATATGGGATGTTGTACAACCAGAACACATGCCAGTGCCAACAAAGCAAATCTTGGAAATTATTGCCGAGGACTATTTCAAGATTTGGAACTTTCCCAACACGTTTGGTGCAATCGATGGCAAACATGTTTGTGTGTTATGTCCAAAGATTTCTGGTTCAATGTTTTTTAATTACAAAAAGTATTTTTCCATTGTCCTCCAAGGTGTAGCGGACACAAATTACAAATTGATAACAATAGACATAGGAGGGTATGGCAAACCAAGTGATGGGGGTACATTTCACGCATCGGACTTATATAAGTTAATGAGCAACTACCAACTTGACATTCCAGAACCTGCTTGTCTCCCCGGAACAAACATGAAAGCTCCGTTTGTATTAATTGGAGATGAAGCATATCCTCTTCTCCCTTTTAAAGTGATATAAAGTGATTTAAATTTTTATTCAAATATGAATTATTCCAATTGTTATAGTGCTTCTTGTCAATCTATACTATAATATTATAAAGCTGAAGAGATTGTTTGTTTGTTTGAACGCACTAATCTCTAGAACCACTGGTCTGATTTGAAAAATTCTTTCAGTGGTGGATAGTACATTTATCAAGGAAGGCTATAGGCTATATTATATTATCACTACATTAGGGATCATTACTAAAAGTCCAATTTAGAATCAAAAGCATTCGAGGGGGTTAGATACAACATGCAGTACACGTACGAAGTGTGTGTTGACAATGCCGCAGGCTCTAGAAGTTTATTTCCTATTGCCTATTAAATTTTCCCATACAATTAAAAAACACCCGTGTGATATTAACAACGAAGCAATCAGTACCCTTATAAGAGTTCAATTAGTATTTAAATACTTTTTATCACTTTAAATCGCAAACCTAAACTATTGTTTTTTTTTTTTTCCTCTCTCTGTGTTTATTTGTTTTTTTATTGCCCTTTTTTCAAGTATATATATTTTACAGACTTGAAACTTCAAAGTAATGTTCCTTATGTTACGCAGGATGACATTTTGCGAAAATTAGATCCCATGGGTGGTTAAAACCAGGCAACAGTGGGTTCTTTGTCTGCATGAGAACAGGATTTTGCATTGTTCATGCCTTCTGCGTCTCCATGGACAGGGCATCGCGCGGCAGTGGCGTACCCTCAAGGAGGGGCATGTATAATGAGCGGCGCAAGAGTGATCTGCCTATAGACTGCCATAGCGAAGTACGGGTACATCAGTTGTACGTTGCGTGCACGAGTCGGGAAACCATCGGTGCTTTTCATTTTCTCTCCCGTACATTGTACAGCATTGTAATAAATTTTCACTGAATTTTTTTTAATTTACCATTACTGTAAATGGGATATGTGGCTTAATTTTTTTCCATTAGTATAGCCGTGCGAAGCCGGGTCGGGCAGCTAGTTGAGTATATGGAGTCACAGGAGCATGTACCTAATGAAGAAGGTGATAAGGGTGATAAAGGTGACATCAGAAATGTACCAAAACATGTGATAAGACAATTTATTGAAGTGTATAGAGCCCACCCAGCACTGTGGCAGTTGAAGAATAAAGAAGTTTATGGAAACAAAAATTTAAAATATAAAGGACACCAAGCTCTTGTACAAGTATGGAAGAAGTAGGATCCTGACGCGGACATAAAAATGATAAAATCACAAATACAATCAAAAAAGTAAGTAGGCTACCTAAATAATTGCATTATATTAATGTTAAAGTTTATTTTTATGAATAAATATAAAACTTAACCCTACACTACATGATTTTTCTAACAATTTTTGAAAAAATGTATATACATTGTTAAAAATGGTTTAGTTAACAGAAAAATATTAAAAAAAATTAAAGTTTATGCATATGATGTATATGACAAAATTTTTGGTTGTATCATTAATGATACATCATGCATCTTGAGTGCAAAATATAAATAATATCACATGAAATCACTATTCAGAAATTACTGTCTTACTAAACACATTATTTTCTGTTCATTTCTCCTAACTGGTATGATATATTTTAAAACAATTGCTGTCTTTCTTGTAGCACAGGTGCACACGACATTTTTCACATTTTGTGTATGAAAGAGACTTGCACGAAGGTATCTTGCATCGCTGTCGAGAATCCATCCAGACTGGCCAATGACAATATCCATCCAATCTTATATCTGCAGTTGGTACTGGTGCAGCATTTGCTTTTTTCTTCTTCTCTTGTAGTGCATTCTCCAATTCTTGACTTGGTCTTCCTCTTTTATTATTGCTTTGTCCCATGCGACAAAGAGACAGAGCTACTTCTTCTCTGAAGTCACTCAGACCCATGTTACTGTCGATTCCCTTCTCTTGAAGTACTCTTCTGTATAGCAACCAGCTGTTTACAAGAGTCAAATCTAAGAAATGATAAAACAGCTTCATGTACCATTTTTTTGGATCGTAGCTTTATCTTGTATCTACCAATTATTGAATCCAGCAAATCTACGCCACCCATGTGTTTGTTGTAAATACTTACTACATTTGGACACTCAACTTCTATGATTTCTTTTTTCTTCTTATCGAATCTAGACACTTTACATTTAGGGTTTTCCCCTGCAAATGTTGACATAAGTGTCACAGCTTTATTGTCTTTCCACACCACACATGACAAATCCACATCTTCAACTCTTGTGACGCATTCTGAAGAATAACCTCTTTCTTTCTTGAGAAGTTCTTTCTTACTTGGAACTTTCACTCCAGGCAACCTATTTTGGCGCACAGTTCCCAAGCAGTGAATGCCTTTCTTCTCAAAAAATACCATCAGGCCTGGGGTTGTAAAATAATTGTCAAAATAAAGCCTATGGTTTTTTTTCTCGGGAATCAATCGTCCAAGCCGAACCACTACATTGGCACAGGCTCCAAGGTCTGGTTCACTCTCCAACCTTTGTGACTCATCATTTTCCATCCCAGAATACACTTCAAACTTATAGGCGAAACCTGACACTCCGCTCAAAATAAACAACTTATAGCCCCATTTATGTGGCTTCATAGGCATGTATTGTTTGAGGTAGTGCCTAGCTTTCGTAGCACAAAGTTGCTCATCTAATGAAAGTGATTCCTCCATTGGTACACTAGCAAATTTAGCATTCAGATGGTTTATGACCGGTCTTATTTTGTGGAGGCGATCATGACCGGGTTGACCTGATGGGACAGTATCTTCATTATTACTAAAGTGCAAGTTTGTACGTATGTTTTCAAATCTGTTGCAGCTCATGGTCTCTTGTATAATTGTGTTTCCTAAAGAAGCATTCCAGTATGACCTCGTGTTGGGTAAGTGAACCACTGACATGATAATACAAATTCCAACAAACTTTTTCAATTCATTCTTATTTATCGCTAAAGGTTTGTTTGGGTCTTTTTGGATGGCATAGTGCTGAGACTCTGAAAGTATTTTCTCAAAAATCTCATCTCCAAAAAAATAGTTGAAAAACTGGAAAGGTGTATCCAAATTCATGAAAAAGTCTCCTACAGGCACTGGAACTGTGTCCGCATACCAAGCTGGCACATCTAAGTTACCGATCTTCCAGACAAGTTTTCTGGGAAATGACACCTGCTTCTTTGTTGGCTGAAGGCTACCAGTAATGTTACCTTTAGGAGTACTTGGACCAGATGTGCTTACAGTTTCTTCGGAATACTGCTCACTGTCACTGCATTCAGTTGAAGCAGAACTTTCGCATGATGTAAGTCGAAATGTTGGGTCTGCATTTGAATCATCAGACAATCCCAAGCTAGATTCACTTTCCGAAGGAAAAATCACACCTGTCTTTTTTCTCTGCTTCATTCCTGTAAAGATAAAATATTTCACATATATTTTAGGCCTATATACATATACAATGCATATATATATAATATATATATATAAAACTTCTAGTACTGAATAATAAAATCGAAACAATGTAGGCGTATAGTAATTATTTTTAATTTTACAACTTGTAGGTACGAATGTATTTTCCAAACAGCTCTTACTACAAGTTTGAAGAATTGTAGGGCTTCTAATATTATTCCTTGTATTAGAAAACATTGTTTTTGCTTACTTGATATTTCCAGTAAACATATAAATTTACCAGATAATCTTTCTACATTTTTATAACTAAAAATAATATATCTGCCTGTATGAGATTAGTAAATTCATTTTTGGTAAGCATTATAAACAAAACTTCGATATCTGGCATTTTTTAAAAAAAATTATACTATGTATAAAGTTTTAAGTAAGTAAATAACAATCAAAGATAAATTTGATGTAACAAGTAATAACTAAATGGCAAGACTAAAACATAGATAAATATAAAATATTTTGACAAAAATGCATGTTGTATCATATATGATACAACCAAAAATATAAACAAAATTATTGTTTACAACTACAAAACTAAGTATTGTACAGTGGAACACTCTTCTAAAACACTTACCGAAAGCGCGTATAATTTTATCAGTCTTCCTGCGTTGAAGTAATCTCTCTGCAAAAATGTTGAATATGAAATAAATAGACAAATCCAGAAACAAGCGTGCAGTTTTCCCAAGAGTGTAAAAAAATGACTTGGGCTGCTACCTAACAATTAGGATTAGAACTATAGCTTCCAGCTGGCACGCTGCGTGTAACACGCTATCTATGGTTGAACTGTTTCTCACTAGATGGCAGACGAGCCATGAATAAGTGGTTGTATCATGAATGATACACTATGCAGTGTAGGGCTAATTTGTTACATATTATTTATTATTGTAACTTTATTAGGTACACAAGTCATTGAAGTCTGGAAGCGGAACAGAAGAGATATATAAACCCCAGTTGTGGTATTTCGGTATGCTGCAATTTCTGAGTGACCATGAAAGACGGACTGAAAGCGTCGACAATTTGGACTTGGCTGTGTCAACGGCTGAAAGTGTTAACAATTTGGCCAATGCATCATCGTATTTAGAACATAATGAAGAACAGCTCGAAGAACCACAAGAACAAATCGTAAGTGATTAATTTCAAATGAAATCAAATATCTAGTATATCAATATATTATCACATATATATAAAACACATCAAAATAGACGAAAATATAGCAACATACATGATAGAAATATAATGAAAAGAATACAATAATTGTTATACACACAGTATAAATAAGCGTACAAAAATGCATTAGTGCCTACTTCCCTTAATCTACCATTTCACCCAGTGCAAGCCCTGCTTTCTTTATCCAGCACACACTGGTGAAAAGCCGCATTCAGACCTATCACGGTAAAGTACCTTCCCCCCCCCCCCCCCCCAAATACTGTAACACAACCTCAATTTTCGGTAACGGGAATGGATCTAGCCTAATACGTTGATTCAAAATCCTATAATCCAAAACCAAACAAAATTCCCCTGGAGTTTTCTTTTTTACTAAAAAGGCAGGAGACGCAAATAAAGATTTAGATTTAACAATAATATCGTCTTCCTCCAAATTCTGTATTATTTCTCTAAAGGCTTTTATTTTGGGTGACCGCATTGATATGGACCACACTTTATGGGACTACAGTCCGTCAGTTGTATATGGTATGGCATTACAGTCCGTCAGTTGTATATGGTATGGCATTACAGTGCATTTCCCCACCTTTTCTGTTATTACATATTCAAAATATGAAATAATTTTTTCAATCATGTTAATTTTTTCGGCCTCCAAAAACCCCTTACTTCCCTCTATACCTCCACAAATTGTTTTCCCTTGGTATTCTTTTCAAGTTTAATCCGACACATGTCATTAAACAAAAACTTCAACTCGCGCCGTCTACAATCAATTACCGCGTGCGTATCGGACAAAAAATCTATTCCTAACACCACTTCCTGGGTCAGGTCCGGAATTACCCAAAAATCTCTAGTCCATGAAAATTTATCTATTTTATAATGCAATTTCACTTTCACTTTAACGGGTATTTTGTTCTCGTCAGCTAAACAAATCTGAATTTCCTCCCCCACTCTTATTAAGTGGCGGAGTTCCCTTTTTTAATTTACCAATTTACTCACGAAATCTTGATTTATAAAACTACCACTCGCACCCATGTCCACTAAAGCGCTCACCTTTTCATCATACATTAACACATTAATGCAGAGGTTTTTACCGTCGCGAATAACCGTCAGGCATGTTTATCTCCAAATCCGTATTTTTTTTATCTTCTTAAACCTACAGGCACTGCTATCATACCCCCGTTTATTACAAAAATGGCAAATACAATGCTCCTCCTTAATCTGACACGCGTACTTCTTATGCCCTATGCCCCGGCAATAATAACAAAAATTTTCCCCGCCTCACGTAGGATTTCATTGCCTCGCCACACAATTAGCTTTCACATGCCCATGGTCACCGCAAAATAACACGACCTACGAAAATTACTACGATCTTTATTTCCTCTCATCAATTCTTTCTCCCACGCTCTTGTCCTCAGTTGAATTCCTTACGATTTTTTTTTTTTCTATTTTCCTTGAAGGTTTATTTTTGTCACCTCCACACCTAGCGGCTACGTGTCCTAGCACCCCGCAATTAAAACACGTCATGCCTTTTATTCCACGAAATTGCCTTACTCCGCAATCTTTCATCACGTGCCCCGCTTTTCCACAATGGTAACATACAACTTTCCCAGCAAAATTTACTTTTAACTCCCGTTTTTCCTCCATACTGGAGAATTCTTGACAGGCACACCACAAATTATCAACTTCCATAGCCCACTGCATAATATATGCCCCGTCTTTAGGCTTATCATTTAAAGTGCATTCATGTTGCAGAACCGGTAGCATGTTTTCAATGACAAGATAAATTAATTCGTCACTAGACAAAGTTATACACAAGGCTTTACTCGCATCAGAAACACGTGTGACGTACTCCACCTTACTTTCCCCTGACCTTTGAAAACTGTACACTTGCTCCCTCTTTAATATATCTTTAATTCTGCATGGGCACAAATTATCCTGCAAACATTCTTTGGTTTTCCACCAACTTAAATTTTTGTCTAGGCTTTTCCCCAAAATCATCCGTGCTACTCCGTCACATTTTCCTATCACGCAACGTAACACATCACTTTCATTTTCAAAATTTTTAATCCTGAATTTTATCTTCTTCTAGACAAAATTGAACAATGTCAGCAGCTCACCCTCCACGTAAAAAAGTTACGCTGTTCACGTTATCATAAGCAAATTTACTTTGTACATTGAACAACAAACTTTGTTTCTGGACAGCTGACGTAATTTCTAGCGGACTGCTGCTTGACCTTGACTCGCCTTTCACATGCTCAGACAATTTACGTCTTAAAGAATATATGTTGTCATCCTCGTCAAATGAGATATCAGCCGCTTGAAGATTAACTATGAGCCCTTGCTTGTTCAATTTATAAATCCTGCTTACAGCCATGATGACGCACAACTAGCGCAACTGCCACATCCCCATTTGCCTCCTGTACCTTGCAGAGTGGCGCAGCTATTTTTTTCTAGCCCCGGCCTACAGCTAGACCTCACCTTACCGGGGATCTACAAAAACCTTCTACACTCCACTGTTACAGGAAAGCCAAAAGATATCCACAACTTCGCCCTTCCCTGTTGTGTGGGTGTAGAATCCAACAACAAACAAAAGTATATAATAAGGTGGCATGGGAGGCTATGAGGCTCGAGACTAACAAAAAAACTAAAATAAAATATTCTTTACTAAATAAATTCTCGCTAAGACTCTATCCAAGAACAACCATATTAACTTATTTTTACTCATAGGTAATACAGTGAAACCTCTATTTAACAAATCTCAAGGGACCAAAATTTGTTGTGTTTGTTGTAAAGGGGTTTGTTAAATGGAGGTTTCACACAATATATTTCTAGTCATCATAAAGCTTCACATAAATGGCTAGAACTGTCTTTCTGACTGTTTAATACGATATGAGGAACTAAACATGAAAAAGTACATAGAATACACTTGTTTAATGGCCAACCATTTGATGCTTGGAAATTATCAATTCCCATCCCCAGTGCTTCCTGGCGTGCCTTTTCTTGTAAAATCGGCCCAGAGACGTTGAAGTTAGATACCCTAGCCTCCATTAACCAGTCAAAAAGTATCTTGTCCAAGTCATCATTTTTACATACTATCACGTTTTCGATTTGTCCCTACCAGAGAAGCGTTGTTTTCAATCTGTTCCCGGTTGGATAATATGGTCGAAAGTGTAGATGCCGGGATGTCGAAACGTTTAGCTATATCACTTTTTTTTCCACCTTCATCAACTGCATTTAAAATTTCTAATTTTATTTTAACGTCAATCTGTCGCCTATTTTTAGGATTAGAATTCATTTTACAGTAGTAACGTGATGATTTCCGTAACTACGTGCGGAAATAAATTAACATCAGTGAAAACTGAAAGAACGGAAATTGTACTACACCATAGTTAAATATATTTGCGTGTGCGCATCTTTAACCATAGAAATGCAAAATACATAGTTGTTCGTCTTACCAGAGCGATGGTACGAGAGGTTTCCGCCGCAAGCGCTAAATGTACCCACCATTTTGAACAAAGTGTGGCATGTATACACGATGTGTGTTATCCATGATGCTTTATTTATTGTCTTCCGCGATGGTGCATATTATTTTAAGGTTATATGCACAGATTTTTAAGCAGTGAATGCAAAAAAATTAGTGGATGTCTTGTAGGAGATGTTTATTTTAGCGTGTTTTTCAAAAGCGGCAGTTCGTTGTAAAGGGAATTTCACTATTGCGGAACAAATAAAATTCGGTATTTAGAGGTTAAAACAGCATTAATTTATGGCGGTTCGGCGGGACCAAAATTTTATTTCGTTGCATGGGGTTTTTCGTTAAATAGAATATTCGTTAATGGAGGTTTTACTGTACTATACAGCCAAGTAGTAATATAATAATATATTTAAAAAATAGTATTTAGAACTTACAGTCCACTAATAAGTCCATGTGGCCAACTTATAATTACCAAACCGCACTACTTCGTTGTAATTATGGTACCAAAAGTTATGTCTTATTTATTCTACGAAAAAAATTCATTTTCCATTGTCACTAATCAAGATTAAATGCGAGGTAGCCAAAATATGTGAGTCCCTTCACCGTGACTGAGTACACACAAGTCTCAAACTACTTCGTCCGATTCAACTCCCGGTATGTCTTGCAACTGGGGAAAGCTCATTGTGGGGAATAATGTAGTTTTTTGCCTTACTGTGCGTTGCGCCGTGATGAAACGCCGCTACCTCGGCGCTCGCCCGGGCCCGGGAACTGGCCGATGCTCCTCGCGTCGCGTGGTGCTTCTCGTCATACCCTCGGAAGACGAACAGTGCTTGGCCGCAACCTGCAGACCTCGCCGCCACTTCCTGGTGTGCCCACTTCGGCGTCCAAATTAGCAATCCCTCGCGTGGCGCTCGTCGCACACTCCCTCGTTGCTCCTCACTCGGGAATCTTAGTCTCCACCTAAAAGCCACGAAGGGGTCAGTCACAATGTTACCAACTTCACAACTCGTCTGCACGTCCAGACCGCGCAAACAGGGGAAAGTTCAAAAAAAATTACCATCTACTTGAAATAAACAAATCTAGATTAACTAATCATAGCAAATTAATTCCGTTAACAAAAACAAGGTAAATGGGTGACACTGTTACCAACCCAGTGGTAACAATTTTGCCATGGAACCTTTCCAGCTTCGCTAAAATATTGTGCATATCTGTCTCTGTTTTCTAAGGCTTATAAAGGGGGTCGTTAGTTGGTGGGGTGCAAATCACACAATGGTGTTCCAGTTTTGTCACTGCGCCATTCGGCAGTTCGCCTAATGTCATGCGTTTTGTTTTATCTTTGAATCCACAGCATGGTTTGAAAGGTAGGATGGACTTTTACAGCACAGAAGGTTGTGTAATGCACATATTGCTAAAACAATGTAGTTTACATGTTTAACTTTAACATTGACAGCTGTGTTCTGAACCCTAAATCTAGATTTAATAATAACAAAAGCATTCTCTACAATAGTTCTGCCTCTTGAATGACAATAGTTGAATGACAATAGTTGAAAATGTTTCTTTCTGCAGTGCACCTATCATCGATAGTAAACCGCTTTAATATATTTTCATGAGTTGGGAATGCATTGTCAACAAGAAAAACAAAATTCAGTTTGCCAACATTGCCTTCCGTTTTCGGAAGGTTAAGTTTGTTCTCATTCAATAAACACCCAAATTTACAGTACTCAAATACTCCACCATTCAAATTCGTAGCTAGCATTTACAATTGCCAACAGAACTATGGTGTAAAAGTTTTTGTAATTGTAATAAAGGGCACCGGAATCTGCAGGATGCACGATCCTTATGTGCTTGCCATCAATTGCACCCCCACAATTGGGGAAGTTCCATCGATGTTCAAACCCTGATGCTATATTTTGCCATTCATGTTCCGTTGTTGGAAACTGAAACAGAAATTGCAACTTGTTTCAGTTATAATTCATTATGCTTATATGAATGTACAGGCATTTACATTAGTTCTGTGATAATAATATAATACATTAATAACATAATCCTTACTAATATTATAAATGCGAAAGTAACTCTGTCTGTCTGTCTGTCTGTCTGTCTGTCTGTCTGTTTGTTACCTTTTCCCGACTGAACGGATCGTAATGAAATTTGGTAAGGAGATAGATTATATCCTGGGGATGGACATAGGCTATATTTTGTCTAAAAATATAAATTTTAAACGGGTTAAAAAAATTATATCTTAATTTTATGTAATGTGTGTCATAGATATACAAACTGTTAGTGTCATTCCTCTATGTCTGCTGAGCAATAGCTTTCAAGCCATTGCGTTACGTTTTGCTACTGTAAGGAACTAAGTAGAGAGTAAGAAAAAATAAAGATCTTGACAGTTTGTAAAGTCGCCATATTTGTTTCAATTTTCAATACCTTTTTTGTATATTACAATTTAAATTGCAGAAAAAAATAATGTTTCATAGACACATAAATAGTGAGTGTGTGTCATTTCTCTATGTCCACGAGGTCTCGCCGCGTCAATTTTCTCCTTGGGGCGAACCCGTCCACTTACTTAAATAAACAGCTTTTATCGTTGAATGGTTTCATGATTTATTTCATGAAAATCTGCTCTCATAAAAAAGTCAGTTTTACAGACATTCAATAGGTGTCTCGCTCTCTCTGAAGATCAATCTATGAATCGTTACAAATTTATTTCCTTTATTTTTTTAGTTTGATTTGATACAATATGATTTCACTAAAAATCAATTTCTACCCATTCCTATTTTCATTTCCACATTACGAAGTTTCACTTCTTCCACACGGAGGGACTCCACGCAATATTTTTGCATGCAATTAAAAACTATTTTTTAATGATACTAAAGAAGTATAACTTCTCATGTGCGTACCTACATGCACCCATTTTTTTTATTTAATTTCTTCTATATTTTTTTTTCTCCCTACCTAGGGCACTCATAATTCTTTTAAATTTCACGTGTATGTTTTCAATGTCATTCGAGTTGTACAATTTTTTTTTGTCAAATTGGTCATTATTTATACTTTGTTTCATTTTGGAAACATACGTATTTTAGGTATTATGACAAATAAAAAAAATTAGTTTCACTAACATTCTTAGGTTTTTATTGTGTGGATAGTTTCAAGTTTAATATTATGTAGGTACATAAATTCTTAAACTTATAAATTTCTTCGAAATTTATTCATTCTATTTGTCAATATTGTTATTTTTTTTACAGTACCTACTTATTTTCAAGGAGTTTGGTTTAGTGTTTATAATTTATCTGCTGAGCGTCAAGATTATTAGGGCTGCTGAGACCGAAGACCAGAAATATTTATCAATTATGTAATATATTGTTGAAAAATTTGAATTTTACTATTTCAGTAAAGTTGATTTTTTTATTAATTAGAATAGTTACGTGTAATTGCCATCTTCCTTTATTTCATACTAAACATAATGTTTGGTTGAGTGTGAGATAATTTTATTTATGTATGTTTTAATTTCATTTAATTTCTTACATATATATTCTTACATACCTACTTCTATTAAATTTCAGGCGGATGTTAACATTGTCATTCCAGTTGTATAAATTGTTTTGTCAAATTAGTTGTCATATATTGTAAACAGTACAACTGTTTACAGTTAAATTATTATTAATTTTTTTATTATTATTGTAATATTAATTGTATATTCCATGAGCGAATATTATGTATTTAATTATTTTATTGTAAAGAGGACAACCAAGGTATAACAGATATAACACATCTTATTGCCATAGACAACACACTTTTAACTTCAGGGTCTTCTAAGAATTATTCTTTGGAAACTTTATTCATTTGGTCTTAGTTCGATACTCTTACACTCTAACATCCAAGTTTTTATTTCACTATGCAGCTTATTCTGTTTGCTGATAGTTATAGCTCCTTGGTTGCTAGGGACTGAAAGTAAATACTTATAAGGAGGAGGAAGGGAGACGCCATCGCCATCTTGCAGCGGGAAGACGTTTCTCTGGCTGGGGCGAACCAAAGCCTTGGTTGCCGCCCGAGAAATAGAAGATTCGCGTCATCCGCGATCGTGTACTACTTAGAATTCTCCGCTCTACGAGTAGAGAATTGTATCTGGACTAAATAAGTCCTAGATAGGGAGTATCGGTGACTTCAAGTGCCAACTTCCGCGTCGGTCCCGTTTTCGTCCCGTAGTGGTTCCAGACAACTGAGGTCAGCGCCAGCTGCGATCGGCCACGACGATTGGTGAGACCGATCCAGATTAAACCAGACTTTCTAGGACGAGAGGGAAGTCGAGTCTTCAGCCAGATACCTGGCTACCTCAGACCTTCTGTAGTTCGCCAATTACAGCTTACAGCATCCAGTGTTCCAGTGTAGCAGCAGACCACCTGGAGGTCCTGTGAAGAGAGCCTCAAGCCTCCGACAACATATAGCTAGACCCGGCATGGTATTCAATGTGTTCCAGTGACGTCATTTGCGTCTAATTACCGACAACTAGGTTTGACACCTTGGTTGTTCTCGCTTAATCACATGTTAATAGTAACTTCACACCCATATTCAATAACCCATTAAAATCATATGTTTTTCAGTTATTATTATTTCATTTATATGCAAATTTCTACTATTCACACAACAATACCAAATTTCCTTTTTATAATTACTCTCTGGACAGTAACACAGTGCAGTGACGTGCTAGCTGGACTATCAGTCTGGGCAGACCATCCAGTAGCAGCGTTCCTGGTATTTACTGCGACGAGGGTAGGCCCCAAGAACCCCATGAGAACACATATCAATAATTAGAGCGAGTTGAATACCATATAATACAGAGCAAGGAGATTTAATTACAGTGGCTACCACAACTAGGGGCCAACAGCATAGAGGTATTTCATTATACTTTTTGATTCATTTTGGACTATGTTTTTTTTATATACTTAATTCAAAGATTTGTGGTGTGTACAGGGAGTGATATCTCTATTAATTTCTATACTCCTTTGGATAAGCGGAATATTGCCACCACAGTTTTACATATAAACAAATCCTACAAATGTTTTAAACATTATGACAATAAAAAATAGTTTTACAAACATCCTTAGGTTTTTTTTGGTGTGTATAGTTTGAAGTTTAATATTATGTATGTACGTAAATTCATAAACATACAGTTATTTATTAACTTATTTAGATAATTATTCATATGTAGGTAATCAGCTTTCTATTTGTCAATATTGTTATTATGGTAGATAGGAGTATACAGTAAATGCCTAATTCTTAAATTCCTTTATATCTCTTTCGATTTGGAGTGTTTCCGAGCCATTCCGGGTCCTCAACATCACCCCCCCCCCCCAGGTGGTTAAAGCCCCAAAATTTCGAAAGTTTAAAAATTTTTAAAAATCTATCTCTTTCGATTTTAAGTGTTTTCGAGCCATTCAGGGTCCTCGAACCCCCCGCCCCTCTCTGGGAACAAAGCCCCAAAATTTCGACAATTTCAGGAATTTTAAATATCTATTCTTTCGAGATGGAGTGTTCCAAACCATTCGAGGTCCTGAACATCCACTTTCCGCAAAAGTGAAAGCCCCAAAATTTCCAAATATAAGAATATATATAATTGGATGTTGGCATGTATCACGTCGATAAACTCTTACACCGTTTGACCGATGGCCGTGAAAGTTGGCACATCGAAGTGTTTTTATCACGGAGAAGATTTTTATACTAACCATTTTTTTGTAACTCGCCGCTAGATGGCGCTGTAGCGCATCAACTTCTAAACCTTTCAACCTATCGCCATGGGTAAACAGAAAACCATAGGTCACAGATACACAAACAGTAATTATGTGTCATTTCTTAATGTCCACCACACTGGACATATCGCTATCCATTTTGCTGTAACTCGCGGACAATATATCACCCGGTGTTCAGCCCGGGCAAAGCCGGGTACTGCAGCTAGTAATATATATAAAATTCCATTTCAGATTCCTACTGGTCTACCTAGCCCTTCAGATGGTACCGTGCAGCCACCACGGAAGAAATCAAAGAAACTATCGGAAGCACATGAAAGAACAAAGTTCTTAGCTGCAAGTACTAACGCCTTGAAATATAGTGAAAAGCAAGTTACTAAATGCGACGCTTTTGGAATATTCGTAACCAAGAAATTGGAAAAGGCAAAATATGATTTTCAACGTATGTTAGCTGAACAGCTTATAACCAAAACTCTGAACTATGCCATAATGGGAAAATTGAATGAAGATATGGATGTAAATTGTGTTCCACATTGTTATGTTCCCCGCATCGGTACTGAAGGAACTTCTCATACCTCCAGCATCCGATCTGGGGGATCTAATCATACATTCTATTGTGGACGTACAGAACCCACTACATATATGCCACTAGGTGATTATTTTTCAGAATTTGAACCACAAGATTAAAAGTCATAAAATTTCACATTTTACAAAGTAAAATGGTAGTAATTGTAAAATATCGATCACATAATGAAACGTTGTAAAATTACTCAAAAACATTTCATTTTCTTCAACATGGGCATTATTATTCTTAGTGACCTTGTACTTTTAACAATAATTGTGATGGTGATATCCCCAAATGCCAATGTAATTTTATAAAGTAGATAGATATGAAAGTGCGCTTACTTTGAAATATTCGGTTTTCAGGATGTTGAAAATCACTCTGCATGTTTCTGGTACGATTCGGCCAATACATTGAGCAGAAATTCTAGTACTGTATTTGAGGCATTCATAACTTCTGCCTGTCGCTAAAAACCTCAATGTCATCACTAAACGCTCTTCTGGGGCCCGGTTCACAAAAACGACAAGTCTTGTAATACTAGTGTAGCACTAGTATTTTTGTCTGGTTTGACAAGTCTCTGTTTCATATAGAAATTAGTACAAGTGACAAGTAAAACTAGTGTTATTGACAAGCGTTTTTCTGCAGTTTGACAAGTAACGTGTTTCACAAAGCGACTAGTGCTTGTCAAGTAAATGATTTGTTTCTGAAAAAAGTGACAAGTGTGCCGAGCTGAGTCAAATAGTTGACAAGTAGTATATGTACAGCATGTGGTCCTCGGATAGTGAAGAAGAACAAATCCACGTCAATGTAAGGCGAGGGAAAATATTTTGAAATTAAGAACTAATTGTAATATGGAGACTGTATATGAATTCAATGAACGTTTCAGGATGCATTCTGAAAACATGGATATGTTGGTAAATAGGCTTGGCCATAACCTGCAACATTCTTCCATTAGAAATCAAGCTTTGTCAGTTAAACAACAAGTTTTAATAGCATTGCATTGGTTGGGTACAGGAGGACAGTATCATTCAGTTGGCGACATGCATGGTGTTTCTAAGGCTACAGTGTGTCGATTAGTACATTCATTTGTCACAAGTGTAAATTATGTGTTATTGCGGGAGTTAGTGAAATGGCCTAATGATATGCACAGTGTGTGTCAGCATTTTCATGAAATAGCTGGAATGCCGATGGTATGTGGTGTGATTGATGGAACACTAATAAAGATTGATTCACCAACTGAAAATGAAGCAACTTTCGTTGATCGTCATGGCAATCATTCTATCAACTGTATGGCTGTGTGTGGTCCAAATTTACAGTTCTTCTATGTCCATGCGAACTGGCCAGGAAGTGTCCACAATGCACGTGTGTTGAGAAATAGTACGCTGTATGCAAGGATGATGACAGGGTGGAGACCTATAGCCAATGGTATATTACTTGGTGATAGTGCTTATCCTTTGAAGGAATGGCTTATTCCTCCAATAGTTCGAAATGACAATGATGAAGCTGAGGGGCGATTTTTGAGATCTCACAAGCAGACCTGCAGGCTTATAGAAAATGGATTCGGAGTTTTAAAAGAAAAATTTCCATGTCTGAATCACCTTTGTGTTGATCCTATATTTGCAGGAAATATTTTCCTGTGTTGTGCAGCCCTTTCCAACCTAGCTCGTATTACCGAAGGAGGACATGAAGCACAAAATAATGAAAACATTATTGAAGAAAATGCTATTCCTGAAGAGGGCGATGCAAGAGGAGAACAAGTTGGAGGTTGGAATCGTTTGCAAGAAATAATTTACCATTTCCGAAGATAAAGCATGAAGTTATTTTACTCAAAAGTATTTTGTTACATACATTGAAACTTCTTCCATGAACAAATAGGCCTAATTAACTTATACCTATACTTAAACATTTAGTTCTTTCCCATATGCAAATATATTGTCTGCGTCCCATCTTCATTTTGAATGACGTTGTCTCCTATAACAAAGACTCCATCACCCTTGTCACTATTTCCCATGTGCTCTTATAATTCTCTTGTATACTGTGACTTTGTTAACGACAGTCGTCTCTCCAACTCAAGAATTTCGAGGCATGTTTTGTAGTTCTGCATTTAAAGATATTCCAGTTGAAGTTTCAGTTTTTTCTTTCGGAGCTCTTCATTTTCCAGAAAATCACTATGCTTTTTAGTACCTCTTCTGACCCAATGTCTTTTTACTACAAAACAAAAGCACATTAATCGACACACAACAGTCAGAAAAATTACAAGACCAGTTACAATTGAATTAGTAATGTGTATGTAGTGATAAAGTAAAAAATGAACACATAATAAATAACTGCCATTAGTATTCATTATTATTATTGTTGCTCATGCATACACACATCGTGGCAAGTGTAATGAACATCCTGAGCCAAATTAATTGGAGGCGGGGCTTCAATTATTTGTCGTCCTGCCGATGTTGATGCGTGGTTGGGTGGTGTCTGAGGGCGCCAACTAACCTTTAACAGGGGTGGTTGCTGTGGGCTAGTTCACAGCACGAGACTCCGTCTCTCGGTGGTCGTGACGTCGCCACGTGGCAGGCAGGAGTGGTTGGACCACACACACGACTAACGTTGTCGGCACGCACACGACTGTCCGGTCCGCACACGAACACCGATCGCCGAACTCCGCGAGTCGCACACGACTGCTCGCGCCGAGGGGTGAAGGCCAACTGGCGCGTCCTGGCAGGTCCCGTTAGGGCTCGAGTCGATCTCGCTCTCCGTGACAATCGACCTCCACCCGTTCGAGACACTACCACCGACCACACACGCCGACCGGTGAGGCACCGAGGTGGCATAACGACCTGTGCGAGCCACGGGAGCACCTGGGACGACGTCAAATGCCCCCCCTCACCGAGGCCGTTATGCCCCCTCGAAGCCTCCATCACACGCATTGCCTCGGGGCATTTCCTCCGTAGGTACACTGTAAGTTCTCTGGAGTGCACTGTGTCTGAGAGGTGTTGGTAGATGTAGTGGAGTTGGGCTGGGCGATATGCGGTAGCAACCTCATCACTGAGCAGTGGTGTGCATCCGGGAAAAGGTTCTGTCTAGGGTTGGTGCGGCCCCCAGCACGGGCCCCTAGTGGTGGTTGGTACCCCTCATTTATCCCGAACCTGACAGGGGGGACATGTGGCCGGGTCGATCGCCGCACCACCTGAGTTTGTGACGTGGCGTCTGGCTCAGCTTGGTTGGGTACAGGCGGTGCTTTCCCTGTGTCGTCGGCCTCATCGAGAGGGACGATGGTCACTCCTCCGTCCTCCTGGTTGGGTTGCTCGTCGCCTCGCTGGTCTGCCCCTGTGGACTCAGGCTCGTCAACCCGCACCGAAAATGTCGATCCCTCCAGACTCGCATCTGCTGGCCATTTAGGGGGGGACATGCCCTGGGTAACGGCAGATGCCGTTAACCCCAGATAGTCCCAGTAACCCAAGCGCCTCATCATGTGCTCCAGCTCGGGCATTGTGGCCCTGCTTGCCTGGGGCTCGGGCATCGTGGCCCTGCTTGCCTGGGGCTCGGGCGACGAGCAAGTATGGTGCACATTCGCCATCTGCATGGCCTGTGACAGGAGGGGTTGACCTGTGGCTGGTGTCATTGGGCTTGGTGATACTATGGTTGCATGATCTGTGTCTGATGTCGCCGCGAGAGGTGATGGGGGGAATTGATGTTTGTCTGATGTCCTTCTTGTCCTCTGTGGACCTTTGTGCAGGTGTCCTGGACCAACCTTAGGGTGGACTAACCGGAGATCATCTCGGTGAACCTTGGCGGCTCTTCCACTCCGTGTTGTGACCGCGTAGGTGGTAGGCCCGAGTCGCTTCACTACCTCACGGGGTTCGGACCATTTAGGGGCCAGGCTTGCGCAAAACTTCTTGCCTCTGGAGGAAAGGTGGTGACATCGGACATACACCTGTTGCCCCGGCTCCAATGGCAGGGGTGGGTGAGTGGTCTGAGGGGTATGAGTGGCTCCAAACTGTGCCTGATTCCGGCGTGCATCCTCCCGTCTTTCGGCGACAGGCATTTGAAGCACTCGTTCAGCAGCGCCCGCTACCCGGAGTTCCCCTGGGAGGGCGAGATCCCGTCCCTGAAGCAACTCCGCAGGGGAGTAGCCGGTTACCACGTTTCGGCGGCGACGGAGGCAGTACAATATCTTGGGGAGGAGCACATCCCACTGGGTGTGGTCGTCCCCCAGACGTAGCCGCAACTGGACTTTGATGTCCTGGTTGCGGCATTCTGTCGGGTTTGCTCGTGGGTGGTACGTGGGTGTCGTGTGGTGCTCCACCTCCCAGCGCTTGCAATCGGCCTTCCAGCGCCGGCCTTTGAATTGTGTGCCATTATCTGTGAGTAGCACTCGGGGAAACCCATATCGTGGGAATACTTCGGCATCGAGGAGAGTGGCGATGGTCTCAGCTCGTACATTGGTGACGGCGAACGCTTCTGCCCAACGTGTGAAAGTATCCGTGATTACAACCAAGAATCGCTTCCCGCGGGATGTGCGGGGGTATGGGCCCATTACGTCGAGAGCCACGGTGTGAAATGGGTCATGTGGCCTCCTGGGGCACTGTTGCTCTACCCCGTCAGGCCGACGGGCCTTGCGCTGTTGGCATGGTTGGCAGTCTCGCACATAATCGCGGATGTCACCTGCAACGCCCGGCCAGTGGAACCACTGCCGCAGTGCCCGCTGGGTCTGGTCGGCCCCCGGGTGTCCCGCTAGGTCGTGATCATTATAAAAATGCAAGGCAGCCTTCCGTCCGGCCGGCGGTACGTGCGTGCGCCACGAGCTCATGTCTCCGGGCGCACGGCTCTGGAGTACCCCGTCAAGACTACGTAGGTGGGAAAGCTCCTGTTCTCTGCATTTAGCGAGGTCTGCTTGACTGACCAAGTCCTGGCTCTGTGCGAGACAGACAATCTCCATGAGGTTGGCTAGGGTAGCTGGCGCAGGGTCGCGGGGCCTCTCGGCCGTAGTGGCGTATAGTGCTGCTGGCGGGGGCTCACTTGTAGACCCCGTCTGGGGGTTGCAGGGGGGAAGTAAGTCGTCCCATCCCTGATCGTCCTTGAACACAGTGTTGGCATCCGGGTGACGGGAGAGCTCGTCCGCCAGCTGGTTCTCCCGCCCAGGGACGTGCTCCACGCGAAAAGCGAAGTTCTGGAGCATCAGTGCCCACCGCGTGAACTTGGATTTGCCTCCCTGGGCGGAGTTCAGCCACTGCAGGCACTGGCTGTCAGTGCGGAGCGTGAAGCGTCTCCCCTCGAGGTGGTGTCGGTATCGCCTGAGTGCCCACACCACCGCGAGACACTCCTGCTCATTGACGTGGTACCGCCGCTCTGCAGGGCCAAACTTGGCACTGGCGTACTCGATCACCCGCCTCTCTTCTCCAGCTCTTTGTTGGTAGATTACTGCCCCCATACCCTCCTGGCTCGCGTCTGTCTGGACGAATAGGGGAATATCGGGCACTAGCCGTGACAGGGTGTGACACTCCCTGAACTGCTGCTTGACACAAGCGAGGGACTGCTCTGCTGCGTCCGTCCATCGAAACCTGCTCTTGGGTGACAAGAGGTCCGTCATTGGTGCGGTGATGGTGGCGAAGTTCGGGATGAATGACCTGAGCCAGTTTAAAAGTCCCATTAGCTTCTGCAATTGTTTTCTGGTACGGGGAGACTCTTTCCCCTCTATCAGGGCCAGCTGATCTGGCAGGGGTCGACACCCATCCGCGCTCACGAGGTGCCCCAAGAACTCCAGTTCCTTCGCGCCGACATGGCACTTGCGTGGCGCACACGTCAGTCCGTGTGTGGCTAGCCGTTCGAGGACCAATGCGAGGTGATGTGCATGATCCTCCCACGATCGTGACCATATGATCACGTCGTCGAGGTAGGCCGCAGCAAACTTGCCAATGTAGCCATCCAAGACGCGGACCATCATGGTCTGGAAGGTCGCGGGGGCATCCATCAGCCCGAACGGCATGGCACAAAACTGAAACCTGCGCCCATCGGGTGCAGTGAAGGCTGTCTTGGGGCGGTCCTCAGGCCGAACTGGCACCTGCCAGTAGCCGGACTTCAGGTCTAGTGACGTAAACACCTGGGCATCGCCCATGCTGGTGAGCGCTTCTGTAAGATTTATGAGTGGGGGTGGTGCCGGGATGGTTAGGTCATTAATTGGCTTAAAATTGATGCAGAAACGCAGGGAGCCATCTTTCTTACTGGCCATGACTATGCGACAGTTGTATGGTGACGTGCTGGGCTCTATTACCCCATCCCCCAGCATTTCTGTGATTTGTTCCTGGATGGCAGTGAGCTCGCGAGGACCGAAACCCCCTGGCTTGGCGAATGGAGGAACATGGGGTACCATGGGTATACAATGTTCTGTAATATTCGTGCGGCGCAGCCGGTCAGCTGACGCGAACACCTGTGGTTGCTGCCTGAGGGCTCTGTCTAGAAGGGCACAATAGTCTGGTGGTACGCCGTGGCGTAGGTCTATCAGCTGGGTAGGATCCGTCCAGGTAGGTGGGCAGCGATGTGACAACCCATACACGGTCCAGCGCCCCTGGGTCCCGACATGCATTCTACCTGCCCCGACTTCTATGTTAGCATCCTCCTGGACTAACCAGGGTAACCCTAGGATGAGCTCATCCCTGAGGTCCTGCACTACGAGTGCGCACGTCCTGGTCACATAGTCCCTTATGCCGACACTCACCTCCACACGCCCAGTCGTGACCGTGCTAGATCCCTTTGTTGCGAGCTGAATGGTGTCTGCCTCAGGTGTCACTTCAGCATCAGGGACAAGGTGGGCCGCAACGTAGGTGTGAGTCGCCGCGGTGTCCACCAACGCCTCCACCGGCCTCCCATCCAGCGAGACAGGGATGCGGATGAGGTTTCCAGCCTTCGGTCCTATCCGCCCCAGGCGCGGTGGTGCTTGGCTGGGGTCCCCAGCTGTGGGTCGGATCACCGGCGACGCCTGGTGAATGGTGTCGCTCGCTGGCGACGTGGGGCTGTCCGTCATCGGGTGCGGTGGGCCGCCTCCACTGGCGAGTGGTAGGTGAGACGGTGCGTCTCTCGACCCTCCAGCTGTGGGTCGGGTCACCGGCGACGCCTGGTGAATGGTGTCGCTCGCTGGCGACGTGGGGCTGTCCGTTGTCGGGTGCTGTGGGCCGCCTCCACTGGCGAGTGGTAGGTGAGACGGTGCGTCTCTCGACCCCCCAGCTGTGGGTCGGGTCACCAGCGACGCCTGGTGAATGGTGTCGCTCGCTGGCGACGTGGGGCTGTCCGTCATCGGGTGCGGTGGGCTGCCTCCACTGGCGAGTGGTAGGTGATACGGTAGGTGAGACGGTGCGTCTCTCGACCCCCCAGCTGTGGGTCGGGTCACCGGCGACGCCTGGTGAATGGTGTCGCTCGCTGGCGACGTGGGGCTGTCCGTTGTCGGGTGATGTGGGCCGCCTCCACTGGCGAGTGGTAGGTGAGACGGTGCGTCTCTCGACCCCCCAGCTGTGGGCCGGGTCACCGGCGACGCCTGGTGAATGGTGACGCTCGCTGGCGACGTGGGGCTGTCCGTCATCGGGTGCGGTGGGCCGCCTCCACTGGCGAGTGGTAGGTGAGACGGTGCGTCTCTCGACCCTCCAGCTGTGGGTCGGGTCACCGGCGACGCCTGGTGAATGGTGTCGCTCGCTGGCGACGTGGGGCTGTCAGTCATCGGGTGCGGTGGGCCGCCTCCACTGGCGAGTGGTAGGTGAGACGGTGCGTCTCTCGACCCTCCAGCTGTGGGTCGGGTCACCGGCGACGCCTGGTGAATGGTGTCGCTCGCTGGCGACGTGGGGCTGTCCGTCATCGGGTGCGGTGGGCCGCCTCCACTGGCGAGTGGTAGGTGAGACGATAGGTGAGACGGTGCGTCTCTCGACCCCCCAGCTGTGGGTCGGGTCACCAGCGACGCCTGGTGAATGGTGTCGCTCGCTGGCGACGTGGGGCTGTCCGTCATCGGGTGCGGTGGGCCGCCTCCACTGGCGAGTGGTAGGTGAGACGGTGCGTCTCTCGACCCCCCAGCTGTGGGTCGGGTCACCGGCGACGCCTGGTGAATGGTGTCGCTCGCTGGCGACGTGGGGCTGTCCGTCATCGGGTGCGGTGGGCCGCCTCCACTGGCGAGTGGTAGGTGAGACGGTGCGTCTCTCGACCCTCCAGCTGTGGGTCGGGTCACCGGCGACGCCTGGTGAATGGTGTCGCTCGCTGGCGACGTGGGGCTGTCCGTCATCGGGTGCGGTGGGCCGCCTCCACTGGCGAGTGGTAGGTGAGGCGGTGTGTCGGCGAAGGCAGGGCGTGAGGTCCGGGGACGGCGGCCAACTGCGTCGTCGCCCCCTAGTTGCAGTTTCCCGACGGCGCGGGTCCTCCCCTTGACGCCATCCACCGTGCCTCTCTGGTCGGGCACACTCTATGCCAGTGGTGTTCGGGCGTCGGGCAGTATTGGCAGCGTGGCGGATGATCGTCACGTTCACTGGAAGGGCCACCACGTTGGCTGCCTGCCCGTGCTTGTCGCACCGCCTGGCCGCCCTGATTCGGACGCGATGCCCCTCCCCCCTCCTGTAGTAAGTTGGACTGGGGTTGGGATTCCCTTGGTGGGGGGGGTTGCACATATCGCACCACGGCCAGGGTGTCCTCCAGGCGTTTTGTCGGCCTCGCCTGTGGGACTTGGGGCGTCGTGACGCTTCGGTCGTCTCGTGCTGCCTTGAGGTCCTGTTCTACTTCCCTTGCGAGGGCGAGGAAAGCGTCTAGTCCCTTCTCCACTGCAGTACGCACGAAGGGCCGTACCTCGGGCGTCAAGAGCTCGACAATGTTCGGTAGCACATCCTGTATCCTACCGCGGGGTGTTAGACGTCGGTAGAGCCGCAGCTTCCCGTGCACAAATGCTTCTACTCCTTCCCCGCTAGACTGGGCTCGGCAGAACAACTCGTTCATGCAACAGGCCCGTGCGCGCGAGTCATCAAAGCGTGCCTCCAGGCGTCGTGCAAAATCAGTCCACGCGGTGTCGTAATCGCCTGTCTGAGACCACCAGGTTCGGGCGTCGCCGCGCAACTGGCTGCTGGCGCGTTCTGTCCACTCCTCTGGTGCGATGTGATGGCGTGCTAATTTTTCCTTGCATACCCGCAAGAACATGGCTGGGTCCTCGTGGGCGTGACCCGCGAACTCCGGCAGTATGGCCGGCCCACTCGCGGCGCGCGGCGCGGGGGTCAGCTGTGCGTGGTACGCTTGCATCATTGTGCTCTCGCAGTTGACGCAGAGGAACAACCCATCACGAAAATGCACGAACTCGCGTACTTCAGCGCACGCGCGGTGTTTTGTGACCCCGCACTGTAGGCATCGGGCCGTCTCGCCTGGCTGCGCGCGGCAGCGCGCGGCTGCGCACAGCGTGTTTGTTGTACCCCTTGCGGCGCTTCCCGGCTGCTCCTCTTTGACGCGGACGCGGCCGCACGCACACTGACACTGAGCACTCTCGTTATTTACGAGTGACTCCGGAAAGGGTCTAAAACAGCCCTCACACAATCCCTCCATGTCGATGGCTATCTCCGGATCTCTCTGCATCCTCGTGGAACGTGGCTGGCCGCCCCGGGAGACGGGATGTGTCCGTGGACGCGGTCCGCGGTCGAGTGTGCCGATTCGGCTGCCTTCGGTTCCACTCGGTTAAGCTCGGGTGCCGAACGGCCGGAGTTGGCTTCTTTGGTGCACGTGAGCGCTCGGCGGCCCGGAGAGGGGAAAGTGGTGGCCGGTGCTCCTTTCTAGCGCGCGCGTTGCTGGGGTGGGGGTGGGGTGACCTCGTTTGCCCTTGGGTCCCGTTAAGGGCGCTGGTCAGACGCGCCCTTTGTCCTGCGCGCGCGTTTTCCTCCCCTTTGTCCTGGCTCGCCTTTCGACTACTTTGCCGTAGTTTTGACGGAAATTTTGACGGGTTTTCTTTGCCTGAATTGTTTGCAATTTTGATGAGCCCCACGTTGGGCGCCATTTGTCGTCCTGCCGATGTTGATGCGTGGTTGGGTGGTGTCTGAGGGCGCCAACTAACCTTTAACAGGGGTGGTTGCTGTGGGCTAGTTCACAGCACGAGACTCCGTCTCTCGGTGGTCGTGACGTCGCCACGTGGCAGGCAGGAGTGGTTGGACCACACACACGACTAACGTTGTCGGCACGCACACGACTGTCCGGTCCGCACACGAACACCGATCGCCGAACTCCGCGAGTCGCACACGACTGCTCGCGCCGAGGGGTGAAGGCCAACTGGCGCGTCCTGGCAGGTCCCGTTAGGGCTCGAGTCGATCTCGCTCTCCGTGACAATCGACCTCCACCCGTTCGAGACACTACCACCGACCACACACGCCGACCGGTGAGGCACCGAGGTGGCATAACGACCTGTGCGAGCCACGGGAGCACCTGGGACGACGTCATATTCATAGAAACTCTCATAGAGGTTTTATTTTCTCTGTGATGTAAAAAACTACATTTAATTTTATTTAACATGGTTCTCGACAGTGCTAAATATGTGTGTTAAATACTGTTATGGCAAATAATCAAAAATATTGCTTCATGTATGGCAGTTTTTATTACAACAAATGTTAACTTTCATTATTCTCGTGTGACTGGATAAATAGTGCTACAGTTATAACTTCTTAGTTCTTTCATAACGCGAGCATTAGAATACTTAATAATTTATTGTATGATAACTCGTGAATGCTGAAACTCTAATACAATATAAACATACCAACATGATCCATACCTTTTCCACCTGAGAAATCATCTGAACCTGTTTCATTAGCATTATTGGTTGTCAATGTGTGCGCAACGACTTGCTCAGGTAACTCACAATCTACTGAAACAGCTGGGTACTCAACGTCACCATCATCTTCCAAGGAATTTGGAACACCCAGACCACTTATGACGGGTGATTCATTCCCCAAAATTTGGAGAACCATTAAATCAATGTCGTTTAAAACAGCATTTGGTCCTCCTCCACTTCCAGTGGTTTTTGCGTTGTCGACTTTAGCCTATAAACGAAATCGTTCATTGTCAGCATTTCACAAGTTATATTTGGACAATGTCACAATACTTACACTGCTGTAATATGATTGTATATTATATGGATAATATTATATTTGTCATCTTTTTAAAATAAATATTTAACTTACCAATGTCCTTTTCCTAATGTTTGGCCAAAAGGTGTCCCTGGTATATTGCCAGTCTTTGGTATTTCCAACAACTCCCATTGCCTTTCCTCTTTCATGAACGGCAATCCAGGCTTCCGATTTACTTTTCTTTGTAATGCTTGGTGAAAATTGTCCAAATAGAACATCTTTCCTATCATTTATTTCACGCAAAATATTTAACTTGCAATCCCTTTTCCCAGCCATAACCAAGAGTGAACAAACAGCTGACTTGTCAAAATGGCCGCCACACAAGTCAAAACACTATTTTACTACAAGTGTTGTCAAAACTTTTATGAAACAGAAATTACAAGTACTTGTCACTTGTCACTTGTCAACTTGTACGTTTTGTGAAACAGGCCCCTGGTGGAATGCTAACTCTCATGTTAGTATCTTCCTTTTGCAAATATGGTTTTACAAGTTGAAGTAGATGTTGAAACGTAGTCACGTCCATCCGAAGGTAATTTTTTAAATCACTGGGTTAATAGAGCGATAATTCTTTTAGAAGTTTCATGTCACTAAATATTGCCCTATCATGAAGCCACCTCTTCATTGAGACTTTTCTTTTTCTTTTTCCTCTGCAAAAACTGTACACAGCAACAGCCATACTAGTAACGGCTACCACTTTCTTGCGATCCATCTGTAAAACTGCAGGAATTGGTGAGAGGACACGCTTTCCTTTCACATGATAACATTCCTTCCGAACCGACGAGGAAAGAGCCCATACACGTACACTCTTTCCCATGGGTTATAAATCCAGTGAACAATCCTGACGGATTGTTATATTTCGTAAGTGGTAACGACAGGATTGTGAATCCCGACGCGATGGAACGGCGTGATTATTTGGCAGGAATGATGGCAGGAAAGTTATGCCGTTAGTGGGGAGGAGAGGAATGTGAATCCTGTCGGTCTTTCCTCCAGCATTGCACTAAGCGGAAAGAACGTCGGGAAAGAATGCTCGTCTATGGCTGGCTAATACCGGACAGCTGGTGCTTTTAGATTTGAAAAGTTGATTGCCCTGCACTCTGCCGGCTTGAGGAGATAACACGTTTGTTTACCTTTGATCGTTCTTGTTTTCTAGACAAATTACTTGCTGATTAATGTTTGTAATTGTAATGGAAAATTCTGTTAATTAAAATATAATGTCAGGCGGTATTTAAGCTGTGTATAACTGCTTCAGTTATACGGTTGCAAACTGTACAAAGTCGTATTTCCATTTTCCAAAGGACTGTGACAGGTGAGTTACTCTTTATTTTTAATTATTTTGTATTTTTGTTCCGTTAATCCCACACAGAGTCAAGCCTCCGGGATATAGAACATGTTACGTTATACATGTAGTTCCCTTTACATACAAATATGTATGTGCAGACATTAATATTTACATGATGCGTGTACTCCTCGTTTGTCGGGTTGCGACGTGTTTATGCCAATTTTTTGGCTTTCAGTGTATCGTAGAACTTTATCTGTAACACCTAATGTTGCTATAAAAAAGCAACGACAAAACCTTACTTTTCTCTGTCCACAAGGCAAGAAATAGTATCTCTCGCAAGAAGTTTGACAAGACTTGTTAGTCAGTGGGAACCATTACTCAGTTTTTTCAAAGAAGAAGAGTTGGTAACACAGAGACCATCCCAGTCTGTGAGTATGACACCGTACAAAATGCCATTAAGCGTGAAGAAACAATGTAGTTCTAGCACAGAAAAAGGAAACCAGATACAAGGGAAAAGAGAATTAGCTCCGGTATCTGCTTCTAGCAGCAAGAATATTGCACTGACTGATAATAAGTTTGACAAGCCAGTTCTTAAAAACCAGAAATCTTGTTCAAGTAGGGAAGAAAAATTGTTTCTGTTTCTGCCTTCAAATTTGAATAAAGCTTTTTGTGCCTTTCCACTTCATGTTATGCCATATTTTGAGAAAGTAAATGTAATTCTTCAAGCAGCATCCCCACAGATACATATTTTAAGAGAATGAATCTGCAGAGAAACATTCTTGTACATTTCGTTAAACATAGTGTACTCGAGTGCAGTCCATTACTTGAGGTACAGTACCATTTACATCTTAATCAAAAAAAGATGATGGTGAGTTAATGACAGGAAGTCGCACAACAATTTTAATAAATGTGCTCGAATTCAAAGAGAAACATTTGTTCTACAGCTCAGAAAGGAAATATTTCATTACTGCATGTGATTACATGATTAATAAGTTTCCTTTTAAGAGTGAAGTTTCAAAACATGCAGAAGTGGCACATTTGAAGGCAATTGAAAACTCACAATTGATTTGGCAATAGAATAACTCCATAAACAATTTACAAATATGCAGATTGATGATGTGTCGATCGATGGGAAATGGGCAGAGTTATCACATACACAAGGAGTTGAAGGGGTTTCTAAATATGACTGAATATCAAGAGTAATGCTTTACATTTTAAGTATACCACACAGTAATGCAGAATGCAAACGCATCTTTAGCTTGGTAATAAAAAAAAATAAAAAAACACAGAATTTAGGTCATCTATGTCAAGAGAAACACTCCCGTCAATCTTTGTTATCAACAAAACATCAGCAGTGTTTTCCTGCTAGCAGCAAAGAATGTCGCTTCATCATCATTACAAATTAAGCAGAACACTACAGATTAATTTTTTTTGCATAAAATTCATGAATCATTCAACCATCAGTCCAACATTTTTTTAAGTTAAGACCACCTTCATGTTTGTTTTATTGTTCTCAGTGTAAGTTTTTTTGTATAGTTGTTAACATTGTTGTGCTAATTTTTGTTTAAATATTATTACAGCAGCACTAGTGTAGTTTTGCTTAAGATTTTTGTTGGGTCGAATATAAGGCTATGGGGAAGTTGAGAAATTGATATTGGTTACCAGTAGTACCTAATAATTGCCGCACATGATTTACGCTAAATTTTATAAATTCTAAAAGTTTTATTGATGGGGAGTATCAAATGTTGGCAGGTATGAGTAATTCTCGGCGATTCTAATGGTCTTGGTGTCGACATGACTGTCGATCAAAAAGTCAATTTACCAACCACATCATTTAATCAATTTTATTTACAGTCCAACAAAACCCTGTCTCCTAGTAATCTTTTAGATCTCTATTTCAACAATATCTCTCAATGTATTATAACCAAGTCCGATACTGCACACGTTAAAGAAGATAGTTACCATCCTGCCTTGAATGTCAAATTAACATTTAATAGTCTCCCTTATTTAATTAATTCTTCCATTGTTTTAAAGTCCTATAAAAATCTTGGCCTGTAAATTGGTATAATAAATCATGATTGGTCCAATTTTTATAACTCGAATGACGTCAATTACCTTGTAGATGAATAAATACTTGTTTTTGTAGTAATATTAATGCTTTTATACCAAATATCATATAAAAAGTTCTAATTACCGTTCTTGGTTTTATATAAAAACTAATTCAAACTTTATGATTATTTTTTTTTCAATTTTAAACTATTTAGAAGAAACCATACTACATACTACTACTTTAAATTTTCATATTTATGAAAAGGGTCAAATTTTTTATCAAACATGACAAAATCAATCACAATCCTAATAAGTTGTGGCATTATGTAAACATAATGAAGAATGGTTATCGAGAACAACTTTCTTTAGAAGTTAAAGATAGTATATCTAGTGATCCAACTATACTATCAAATGTAGTCGCTAAGTACTTTTCTAGTGTTTATGTGCCCTCAACCAACACTTACCATATTCCACCTCATTTACTTACCGTCAAATGGGGTGACTTTGTAAATTTTGGGCAACATTGATAATGAGGAAATATTTTGTTGTCAGGCTTTTTCCTTCAAAACCATAAAGTTATAATCAAATTTGGAATATACGGTTGGCAAAAGTGAGTTTTAAACCTGCTGTATTGTCTAACCGCATGGTTGTTGGAATCTTTGTTAATCTTGTCAGCATTAGTTTTTATAGTAACTAATCATTTGCTTTTTTTTTTACATATAAATAAAATGCAAGGCATGTATTATATAAATGTATACATTTTTTTCAGCTATTTAATGACAACTGCTTCACAGCATTTTGAACAAAATGAGTAAACAAAACATAACCTCAAAATGTTTAAAACTTTTGTAGATCCTATTTTGTGTTGGGGGTATCTTTGATAGTTTTCTTGGGGTGACATTGATATTTAATATTTGTATGCCAAGAGTAGCTACAGAACATCAGAATAAAATTATCTTGCTGTTATAAGTTTTCCAGGCAAAATTAAAACATTTCAAGTCTTCATTTTTGTTTATGAAAACTCCTGTATTTTATACGATCTTATTGAGATGAAAACTAAGAAAGAAGAGTAACTTTCACGTGTCCCGGCAACAGTGTCCGGTGCTGGAGTGGCTTGAGGTTGGGAGTGAAAACCCCCCGGGGTGTGACGTCCTCAGTTGTTACCGCCAAAAAGTTCCTGTAGTCAGGCAGGAAGGGGCTGCAGCCTCGGGTTGCAAGGTGGGTCGCTCGCTCAATAGGGCGCCGGAGGTCGGCGAGCAGGGGGGGGGGGGGGGATTTCGACCAGAATCATGGTACTACTGCGGGGTTTGATGGGTGAAAGAAGGGTTGGGGGGTGTGGGAAGAGCGTAGAACTGGTAGGAATGAATAGGGAGGTAGGCAGGGCTCGGCTCGACCAAAAGAGGTTGGCTGGTGAAGTAACCCTGCTGGTATGCTGGCAGCTGCTCCTCCCCAGATTTCTCTGGGGTAAGGATCCCTGACCGGTACAGTGCAGGGGGCAGGCATTAGCGGTTTGGAATCTCGCGCTACTGCGCACTGCGTCATGTGGAATGCAGGGCGCTCGGATTCGGATAAAAACGGACTAACTCACCCGCCTGCTTGACACGGTAAATTTCGCCGGTCAGCACAGAAAACAATTTTGTGACTTGATGTACCCTCAATTTTCCAGCCCCTACTCAGTCACACCTGTGTTTTCGTACCATGTGCGTCTCAGCCTGAGGACGGCAGCAGATAGCAGTTCCAGAAACGTCACGTGTTACTGTTTTGGAAAACTACTGTGTTTGTTTCGTCTTCTCGTTTTGGTGTGTTTTTGTCTCGTCTCCACTGTTGTGCTAAATTTTTTCTGTGGTTCAATATTATTGTGCTCGTTCTCTTTGTCCATTTTTCTTTGTTTTTCTTAGTTCGTTGACCATATTCCTGTTATGGAATATAATATGGTGTATATATCATGTTGACAACAGAAATGTTTTGCTTTTTTTTGTGTTTTTTGTCTTTTGGTTTTTTTGTAGTTTTCTTCTACAGACATACATGTGCTTAGCAATGGCGTATGTCCAAAAGCTTACATCAAGTTATGCACTCACATTGCACAAATCTTTCAAAGATAATAATTTTGTGTAGTCTTAAACATATTGTGATAAGTAGAAGAAGAGGAGGAGGCACGTAGTCCATAAAGTGAAGTCGCTTTTGCCTATCTGCCGAGGCTATTCTGGCTATTATAACGACAATGCCATTTCCAATGCCCTTCTTATGACAACGCCACTGTTTTGGTAGCCACGGTTTTTGGCTTCAGCTAATAACACTGCAATGATTCTACATGCCTACTCCTCTACTTCATACCACCATGCTTAAACTCTAGTTAACGTACAAAATAGTCAAAAATAGTGTGATGTGTTTTATAATGCAAATAATAATCTAATGATCACATTAATATTTAAATTGTTTAAGAGATTTATTAAGGGAATACAATTAAAATGATTTAGTCGCGTACAAAATTTCTTCTTGTTTGTGCAAGTAGTTTATTGAAAATGATATATTTAAACGAATTTGATCCAAGATTTCACAAAAAAAAAGTTAACTAGTTCATTAATGTTAAACAGAGACAAAATAATAATGGCACAATTTTTTATATACAAATCACTACAAAAATTAAGATAGGTGACAGTCAAAATATACAACTTTACACAATACATTTCAAAATTGATACATATAAATTAAAAATATAAATAAAGTAAAAACATTTTATATAAATGACAAAATTATTAAAGACCCATCTCAATTACACGATGAAGCTAACAAACTATGTCTTATTATGTTACTATATGTTATGCTTGAACATCATAACTGTACAACTAAAACAATAACACTAGGCATTGTGCACTATACAACATATTTCCACCATGGACACGGTTAACTAAAACTTATCTTAGTAAACCATCATGATTATGCTGTAGTTTTCTTCATTTTGTTTCTTAGTTTCCTTTTTCGTCTTCTGAGTTTGTTGCTTTCATGTTCAGCTGTCTAACCCTATTGTAAGTTCTAGTTCTGACGAAACAGTGGATCACTTCTCGTGGCACTTTCCCATCAATTGCATTCACCATATCATTAGTGAGTGTTTCAAAAACATTAATACCCTTGCAAACATACTCGCCATGCATGGCAATAAATCTATCTTCCGAAATTTTGATGGCATTCATAAGTTCGGAACTCGGAATAAGAAGGCCACCGTATGAAAGGTAACTAATCCAGTTACTGCTATCTGATTCTAATGAAAGTGTAACAAGCTCAGGATACTTAGTTTTGAAACAAAATGCCACATTACCCGCGATAAATTTTAACCCTTAGCTTGAAGTTATATCCTCGCTTGGTAGTTCTACTTCAGTCATGTCTGTAACCAGCGAATCAGTTGAAGTATTGACTTTGACTGTGTTCTGTAACTTGCAGGTTAAATTCATTTCCTTATGTAACAGTAATTGTGTCGGTTCCGCTACGTCGAAGTTCGTAATTCCAGCAGATGAATGTATTAAGCATGTCTCGTCAATTTTGTCTTCCGTGTTTGTTTTGGTAGAAAATACTGCTGCAGAGTGTTTACCCAGAATACAGTTTCGCACTCTATATTTGAAGTCCACTGGATTCGGATGATTATTCTGGTGTCCCATGCCTCTTATATAAGAAAAAAAAAACATTCTAGCATGTCCTGATTCAGCTTAATTGTAGTCACATATCGAACATGTAAAAATTCATTTAAATAGTAAAATAAATCTTGCATGGATTTATTACAAATTTTTATACCTTCTTGGAAAGGCAATTTATTCGTAACTCCTTTTGCCCTGATAATTTCCATGAGCTTTGTCATTTCATTTAAAACTTTGTCCTGCTGGTTTTTATGTGAGCCATAAGCATTATCAGGCTGTGATGAATTCATTACATCAAACCAGTCATTAAAAATTTTACAAAAATTCGCTGTGGCGGTGGAATCTCCTGTCCCTAAATTATTTTCCTTTAAGTAACCTAAAGCTTGAGGTTCGCTATTCGATAAGAGCTGAACTGCTGTTTTAACTTTTTGCCGGCCTCTGCCTTTCACCTCTAAATGATGTTGTGTTAACTTAGTCACTAATTTCAAATTGTGCACTGATTTCTCTAGCAGTTGCTCAACAAATATTGTATCTACTTCCCCGCCACTATTTGTAACAAATTCCTTATCTAAAATGTGATTTTTTTGCCAACTTCAGTAGGTGCGGAACATCTGCAAATACGAAAATTTTTGTAATGCTGTCACTGGGGTTCAAAAAACTAGTATTTTTAGTATTAATTCCTAGCTGTTTCCTCCACCCATGTCGCTTACTATTGCTACAACCGGGATACCACATTCTTGTACTTAACGTATAATTTCTTTTAATATATGCTCGGACATGAACTGATTCATTTTCCCGCCGCAAAGACTTGAGCAAGCCACAGAGCAGCGAGGAAGTATCCGCACTCGCTCTGCGCTCCCTTCCCAGCTCGGCGGGAGACGATGTTTCCACGTGACGTCACGAGCCTGGCTTAGGGAGGGGGAAAGATGCGCGCGCCTTTACCTTCTCTCTTTCCTAATACCATGGGTACAGTGCAAGCCACACGATTATATACAAGTAGGTTACATTATAATTACAGTCAATATTTACAGATTTAGCCTTTGCTACATGTTCTATAATATTTCATTGACTGTCCTAGTAATATGCTAATTTCTGAATCTCGGGATGCTCCCAACACGAGCGGAAGGCCACTCCTTCCCTGAGTAATGCCACAATGAATCCCAATTATTTACATTCTGCAGCAGGCGCCATCTATTGGTGCCGGGTGCATCACCATCATACAGGATAACTAGCTTGGGCATAGATATTAGGTAAAATTACCCTGCGGTGTCTGGGGCAGCCATGTTCGTTTCAGGGATGAGCATGCAGCACTCGCACAAGGGGGCCGAGGCCAAATGCAGGACACGACAACTTCTATTTATCATATACTTTTTAAGCTAATTTAAATGATTTTTCAGTAAAACCCTATGGTACCGGTACATAGTTTATCTTTGAAATGTTTCTATTAGGTTGCATCTGAATACTTTTGGCATTTGATGTTTAACTTGTCTTAAGTTTGAATTTATAGCATCAGCACCCTTTTCCCAGTCAATCCATATTTTTACTAACAATTTTTTTATTCTCTGATTTTTCCATATTTTCATGTCTTCCATAACTGTAGTAACACTGATACCAGGCCTACAGTGTATATGACTTTTATGTCAGGAACAGACTAGTACAGAGATGCCTCGTTCACAGCCTGGAAGTGGGTATAAAAATTACAGCCCTGCTTTGTTGGAAGTAGCTGTAGCAAAAACTAAATCTGGTTCAACATCTATTCTACAAGCATCGAAAACATATGGAATATCATTTAGAACTCTTCGCAGCATAGTAAAGGGCCTGCACACAAAAACTGTTGGTGGACAAACTATTCTTAGTTTTGAGGAAGAAGCAGCTATTTTAAAAGCAATCACATTTTTTGGAGACTGGGGTTATCCTTTGACATTGCTTGATTTGCAGCTATTTACCAAGTCATATCTTGATAGACAAGGAAGAGTTATCGCAGTATTCAAAAATATTGTTTCAGGTGTGGATTGGGCATACAGTGTTCTTAAGCGCCACCGATCCAACATAACACAGCAACTTGCTTCAAATATTTTTCGTTGTAGGGCACAAGTATCACCAGAAATTATTAATTTTTACTTTGAAAATTTGCAAGAAACTGTAAAAGATGACTAGTCATGGCTGGTTTGAATCCATTTTCCTTCCACACGCGATACGTCTTGAGGGCCGAAAAGTGCTAATTGGTGATAATTTGGCATCCCATTTCACTGAGAAGGTGTTACGCCTCTGTGAAGTTAACAACATTACATTCACATGCTTGCCGCCGAATTCTACGCATATCTGCCAGCCACTTGATGTGTGCTTCTTCAGGCCTATGAAAATAGCTTGGATAGCAGTCCTTACAGAATGGAAAATGCAGCATCCACGTGAATCCACTCTACGTAAAGAAGTGTTTTCCTCTTTGTTGGCTGAAGCACTGAAAAAGTCCAAGGGAAATGCAGAACGTGAAATTGGCGCTGTGGCTTGTAATATTGCAAGCGGATTTGAAGCCACTGGTATTGTCCCGCTAAATCGAGATAAGAGTGCTGTCTAAAATTCTTCACAAGAGAATTGTTGACTAAGTTGCAATTAACGATTCTCTTGTAGAATTTTTGGAAAAGTTTTCCGGGCACGAACAAAAGTATGAACACATGTACTAAAAAGAGGAAACTTGTTGTAGAGTCAGGAAAGAGTGTTTCTGCACCTGTCAATGATACAGATTCTTCTATGAGTGAAGAAGAAGTAAATTTTCGTGATGATTCTGATGACGAACATCATGAAATTGAGACACATACAGTAGAAGAATCCTTGCCTGAATATGCAGATCCTTGTAAAGATAATCTACAGCCAGGAGCATATGTCCTCGTCAAGTTCCTGTCTGGAAAAAGGAAAAAGGTTCACTTCACATATGTATGCATAGTCCAGTCAGTGCTGCGTACTGGTACCAGTAACAATAAAGAATATGAAGTTCTGGCATTAAAGTCAATGGATACTAATAAAATGGTTTTCAGTCCTCAGAATAATGATGTGTCAGTAGTAGACATCAGTGACATTACTGCAGTGCTTCTAGAGTCACGCCTCATTCCGTCAGGCGATAGACTAAGATATCACTTCAATTTTACACTGAACGTAAAAGAAATTTAGGTGGGGAGACTTTCAAAGGTTCTTGCTACAGTGGGGCTTTAGACTTCAGTTGGTTATTGACCGTCGTAGTGAATGGGGGCTGTGTCTACGTGCGTGTGTTGCTTTGTGACATGTTTGTAAAATGTGTGCTTCATGGTTTAAAATTACCACTCACTATACGAGAATGTGTTTCAGTTTACTTGCAATTAATATCATAACATCAGAATATAAGGACCAAGGTTTTGGTGTAGGTTTTGGACGAGTATGTTCCGGGTACATGATATAGTTTTCAGAATGATGACGTGACAATAGTAGACATAAGTGATAGGCTATACTATGACTTCAATTGTATAGTGTCATATGGAACAAATTGCTAACTTTTAAAAAGTGGATTCAGCCCGTGCTAAATACTTATTGTTAAGTTATAGCCTTGATTTCAGTTTATTTGTAATTAATATTCTATAAAAACTTAGGGTAAGGACCAATATTTTGGTGTTGTGAGAGGCAAGGTTCTTCACTGTCTATAAGTCATATTTGAATACCGGTAATTTATTTTGTGCATTTAAAATGTAAAGTATTTCCAAAATGTATAGATTTCTACCATCATAAAGTCAGGTATCAATGTCATCCCTTATACAAAGGAAATAAAAAAAAGTTTTCCAACAAAACCTGTTGACAGAATTTTCCCATAAGGTGACATGATAATGTGAGCAAGTAACAGTCACTTCAAAGCATTTTCCTACAGGCTATCTAAGTCACCCCATACAATGGTGTGACTTTGATAGGCAGTTATTATTTTTTTCAGTAAAACTATAAACTGCAAATTTTGTAAACTATTATAAATGTGTTTATTAATAAGAAGTATTTCACTATAAAATAAAACAGCACAAACAAAAAATAATTAATGGGTCATACCATGAGATTTCAACCAGGGTTGGTTGCTGCATATTTTTCAAAAATTCTGAAGATTTGTCCATTCATTGGTACATGTTTTGTGGGATCAAAACCAATTTTACAAAAAATTATTTCCTTGGATTTTTGCCTAGGCAGCTATTGAAGATGGCGGCATGTGAAAATTTAAGCATTTTCAAGCATTTACAAAAATGCTGTAGCTCCCTCAATACATTTTACTCAGCTATAAATCCTGTTTAATTTTTGTTACAAGTATTTCCTGCTGTGTTAATTAACATATTTTCTGTTCTTTTTCAAAGTTCACCAACAAAATTGACCTTTTTCCAACTTTAAGCCTAAACCCTTTCATGAAGGACATAAAACATTCCAATTATTTATTGTATGTGTATGGGTCATTCTAAGTTAAGAGGTACTTTCAACAATGACAAAAAACCCTTTTTTTATTAACTTTTTAAGTAACCTATTTATCACTTTAAAAAAAAAGGTTTTCTACATGGTCACTTAAATTTATTACAGAAATGTATGTAATTTAGTTACAATAAGCTCAAATATAAGAAAAATATCTCTCCCCTGGTCTGTCCCCTAGCCGACTTTATTTGTAAATCAGTAATTATGAATTTATTAAAATTCAACAATTACTTTAACATCATTAATTTTACAAAAAAAGACAACTTAGTAACAGTATCTTACAAGTACAATTGCTTATATTCCAAATTTTTCATTAAAAATATTAACGCCGAAATTTGTCCTCCATGTTTCGTGTCTCGTCCCCTGGCTTTTTGTTTTCGTTGAAAAATCAGTTTTGCTTTGCTAGTCTGTGAAAGTTGTGTCCTTGAATACAAGGAAAACTACTACAACAGCAGTGGCTTCATAACTGATGTTATTCCTTAAAATGTAAACAAACTTTAAATTGCTATAGGGCATGTTTTTATTCTCAGTCGACAAAGCAAAGAGATTGTCAAACAGAAAGAAATAAGTAGTGGGAGGTAGTAGTAATGGTGAGTTAAGGAATGCAATCTGTATGAAGGTTTCCAACTTTTATTGTCAATTCTTTTACATCCTGCTTAATCTATGATATTAGTGTAAGTTTTTTTTTTATAGCTAGAGATGCATTGTTTTGGTTGATGAATGAAATGAAAATCCTACAGTGAGTTTTTCCATTGTTTTACATTATTGTGTTAAAATGAAGTGTTCAATTGGACATTATTTGAGTGAAGACTGCCACAAGAAAGACTATGGCAGAAATATTACAAACAATTTAAAAAGGTTTAGTGAGTTAAGTGAGAAGAATCAAAGCCTTTTGAATCTAAGGTTAGAGCAATGTGACATTGAAACAATCTGTGCTATCCATGAGAAGTATTTGGAAAAATTCTCTCATCTGTTTGGAAGAACTTGTACAGATCCATTCAGTGTACATAAAAAAATAATTTCTAAGGGTCTCAAAGAAATATCTCTGAATTTTTCAACAAGTTATTCAATACCTAATCTAAGTCTAAAATTGAATCATGGTAAAAATTTGTCCATTTCCTGCAATAAAAGAATAGTAGATTTGCAAACATGTCAAGAGGAATCATCTGAAGATGATCTCTATCATCCTGTTTAAGAAACATTAGTTGAGGTAAATTTGAATTGCAAGACATTGGGTGTGTCAGCTGTTAAAATACAAAAACTCAGCATTGAAAACCGACTTCAAGCCTTGGATACAAAAGACAACAAAATTTCATCAGCTTTTAAGAAAAAAATCTCCAATTTTCTTGAAATCTGCACAGTGGAGGAAAGTGAAACACTACCACCAGAATACGATTACAGTACTTCATTGAACAGTTTAAAAGAAAAGTTCAAGCAACCATCCTCTATTTCTGAAAAGGTGAAGATTCTAAGTTTGGCACCAAAATCCTGGTCGATTGCTAAAACGTCTGAATATTTTGATGCTACCCCTTACCTTGACAAAACCACGAGGAAACTTGTCAAGAAGCATGGCATTCTACCTGGTACGGATCGCAACAAGTGTAACAGACTAACTAATGAAACAGTCAAAGAGGTTGTGAACTGCTACGAACAGGAATCTGTTCAGGTAAAGAGAGTACATTTCCGTAAGAAATGAGCAAGGACAAAAGGAACACAAACAGAAAAGGCTAGTTCTTTGTAACTTGAAAGAGCTGTATGCAAGCTTCTGCAGTGAATGCACAAATCACAAAATTGGATTATCTAAATTTGCAGAGCTTAGACCTAGGTGGTGTATGTTGGCTGGTGGAAGCGGCACTCACTCTGTCTGGGTCTGCCTTGCTCATCAGAACATTAAGTTGATGTTAGATGGGGTAAAGCTCAACATAAATTACAATGATTTACTTGAATCTATTGTGTGTGATGTAGAAAAGGAATAATGCATGCTTAGTGAATGTGACAGGTGCTCTGGACCAGAGGTGTTAACAGATTTGTTGCAACTGGAACTGAAAGCCATGAATGAAGGCTCTGAAATTAGTGGAAGTGAAGATGAAGAAAAAAGTGGTGAGTGTAGCATTAATGATGACTTTATAAAGAGTGTCACTTACACTTACAAGCAGTGGGTGAACACAGACAGGGCAGATCTCATAAGTGTTACTAAAACTTATGATGAGTATATTGAGGATCTAATTACAAAGCTGTCGAACCTAAAGAGACATCATTTTGTAGCAAAAACTCAATCTGCTTAACTCAAAACCAAAATAGAGAGCTTGGATTTGACTGAAGGAATTGTTCTTGCAGAATTTTCAGATTACTTTTCCTTTCTTGTGCAAGATGCCATTCAAGGATTCCACTTGGGTGAATTATCAGATTACTCTTCACCCTTTTATCTTATATTACAGGGATCAGATGAAAGGCTCAGTGGAATACAAATGTTTTTGCTTTATTAGTGACTGTTTGGAGCATACAACAGCTACTGTTTATGCTTTTCAACAAAAACTGATCGCTAAATTGAAAGAGGATTTTCCACAAATAAATAAAGTTATATACTTTTCAGATGGTACAGTACAAAAATTAAAAAAACCTTATAAACCTCTGCTATCATGAGATTGACTTCCACCTTCAAGCTGAATGGAACTTCTTTGGTACATCACATGGTAAAAGTCCATGCGATGGCATTGGTGGGACCATCAAACGCCTTGTTTTAAAGGCCTCCTTGCAAAGAACTACAACAGGTCGGATATTAACTGCAGAAGATATGTTTGCCTTTTGTCAAGAAAATATTAAGGGAATGGCCTTCTTATGTGTGAAAAAAGAAGAAATAGTTTCAAATGAAGCATTTCTGGAAAATAGATTCAAAAATGCTTAAACAGTCCCAGGAACAAGACGGAAACATAGTTTTTTACTACTTGAAGTTTGAGTCTATATTAGATGTTTTATCACATCCAAATCAATCAAATACGAGGATGTGAAAGTCGAGCACACATTGGACTCCCATTTCCCGGTGAAACCACAGGGAATTAAAGAAAGAGGTTTTGTTGCATGATTCTACGACGAAAACTGGTGGGTTGCTTAGGTTGTGCAAGTGAACATGGACGAAGAAGACTGTGATGTTCTTTTCTACCATCCTCATTTTCCAGCTGCTTCATTTTTTAAATCGAGAAACGACCAAGTTCGGATGCCTTTAGTCCACATCCTACGTGTTTTAACAGTTTGTGAATTTTCATTTATGATGGGAAGAGGAAGATTTCTTGATGCAAATGTTGGAAATGAAGTTAGCGAAGTCTTGGCAACCCAGAAAAAAATATTTCAAGAAATAGATTGTAACAAATGTTGTTCCTAAAGTTGTGCTGATGAACAGTACCTAGGTTTGTCAATAACATTATGACTTGTTAAAATTGACTAAAACTTTATAAAGTTACGAACTGTATAAACAATTTTTATTTAGGGCCTATGTTTATAGATTTTCTATTGAGTTATATATGTTGTGTTGTCTATATTAATAACATGTATTATTAATTACATTTTCAAGATTTTCTACAATGCTTATACGGTTAGTAAATATTAATTTTCTGCTAAATTGATTTTTTTTTTAATTTGCAACACTCTCGCCAATTTTAAGTATGTTAAAGTATTTCAATAGAACTAACTACATTCTGTGTAAATTTCAAATTTTTCACATGCCTCCCACATAGTTAAAAATCCCGATAAAAATTGCAAATTTCAAAAATATTCCATTTATAACAGCCTGTAAATATGAAACGACTCAAAACACCCCAATTTTTACATATCTGCCACATAATACTAATACTATAGTATACACATACAAGAAATCATTGGAATGTTTTATGTCCTTCATGGAAGGTTTTACGTTTAAAGTTGGAAAGAATGTAAATTTGGTTGGTGAACTATGGAAAAATAACCGAAAATATGTTAATTATCACAGGAGGAAATGCTTGTAACAAAAATTAAACAGCATTTGGAGCTGAGTAAAATTTATTTTTTAAAAAGGTGTGAAGATAAAAGTGAGGGAGCTACAGCATTTTTCGTAAATGCTTGAAAATGCTTAAATTTTCACACGCCGCCATCTTCAAGCAGGTGCCTAGGCAAAAATTAAAGAAAATAATTTTTTGTAAAATTTGTTTTGATCTCTCAAAACATGTACCAATTAATGGTCAAATCTTCAGAATTTTTAAAAAACATGCAGCAACCAAATATTTTTTATTTGGTTTGAATCTAATGGAATGACCCTAATAACAATTTTTGAGCATAAAAATTATTTTTCTATCAAAGTCACCCCAGTTGATGGTACTGTATGTCACTATTTCAGATCCCACTATCTCAGAAAGCCTGGTGCTTTTGGGCATCAAGGCATGAAAACCTTCCATGTCTGCTGGTCCTGATGGGATACCGAATTTCATATTGAAAGGCTGCTCTCATCTTCTTGTATCTCTTTTAACTCATTGAACCCTTTGCACTCCATTTAATTTGCTACAAACCACCTGTCCAGATCCAATTTAAATCAGGAGGAAGAAATTTTGTAAAGATTTTGACTGAAAATTGCCTTCAATTAAATTAAATTTAAGCCAGACAAATGGGAATATTTAAATGCTAATTTTCATTATTTATGTTATGCAAATACTTCTAACAAAACCATAACAGAGTTCCATTCTAACCCTCAATGTCATTTAAATGACTATCTTCTGTAACAGGTCAACAATCAGAAAACTACTGAATTTCATTCTTGAATAGTTATGATGCTTATCACTGCAGCTCATTAACCCGTTCGTTATTGATGGACACTTCTCGCTCTGCATCCTTTATTAACTTCCACTTTTTTTTTCCTTTAGCTCTCGAAGTTCAGTAGCAGCGCGGTTTTTGCCTCAGAAAGTTTCAAAACTTCTGCATTTGCTTGTCGTTGTTCATTGAGTGCTTCGGTGTACCTACAATGCGTATTTCTTACTGAATGAAGCATGGGTTTTGTAATTTCAAATTTCATCAATCCACTCTGAGAGGTTACATAGTCATAAATACGACACTGTGCAATGAGAGATGTTTCCCTCATATTTTCAACCAAAATCTCTTTGTTTACAGAAAACCCACAATCTAAGGAAGCATTTCCGTGCGAGATGGTTAGAAGTTTAATTACTGGAACAAGGTTTTCATACTTCATTTTACCATCTATCAACTTTATCCAGAACGTATCCAGTCGAGTCGCTGATCGCGAATATGCCTTTAGCTCTTCCATCACATGTGGTTGTGAACAGAGAACCTTGTACTCACGGTCAGCCCTTTCTATTGTGCTAGCAGAAAAAAGATTAGCTTTAAGAATGATTTCAAGAGCAGATGTGAGTTGTTTGAAGGCACCAGCTTTCGTACACATATGGCATGGGTTCAGACAATTTAAGGCTTTGGTCAAAGGATATTTTAAAGGAGACCCCTGCATAAGTTTCACTACAAAATGCTGCAGAGCTGTGCGACAATCTTTACGAAAGAGTAAAATGTCCTTTTCAGAGACATTCTTGCATTTACCCCAGAGCTACTCTTGTACCGTAGCCAAGGTCAAAATTTTTAATGTCTTTATGATAAATGAATGAATTTCTATCATTCTGTTTCAAAACATCTATTTTTTGCAAAGCAGTACTCTCAAGAACATTTATCTTAACAATTTTGGTCATAGCAAGGTTCACTAAAACTGTCAAAGAATCATAGAGGAATGGTGCCATTGGGGCATCACATTGGAATTCCTCCACATCAGCAGCCAGTCCCTCAAAAGAAGCTAGTTCAGCTCCAAAAAGGTTATCTTGAATTGCCTTTGAAACTGTTGAAAAACTGCGGCATGTTGGTTCCATAACTGTGCCTTTAACTAAACTTATGTATTTTTCAACATGTGGCAACATTTCCCTAGTTCTCTATGCTACTCTTCCATTCTCAACCCAGCGGATTGAGCACACCCTCAGAGGAAACACACTAGATCCAGAGGCCTGTGTATAGTCGCCTCGTCGACCTGGAGCCTCTTAAACAAATAGTATAATGCTCTGAAAAACTCCATTATATCCCAACCAGTCTTCTTGAACCCAGTCTTAAATGCATTGTGAACAGTGTGCAAACCACAAGATCCGATGTCAAGAAACTGTGGAGCATTTGGAAGAGATTGGGTATCTGCTGCCAAAAGTTTCAATAACTTGAAATTAAGATTTGGACCATCCATCGACAACTGAATTATCTTAAATAAATCTAAATCTTCTAGCCCGGCTTTTAAAGCTTCCAGAAGAACTTCAGCAGTTGTGTGATGCAGGAACACTGATGTTACATAATGAGAACACACTCTGTTCTGTGAATTGTTCCAAAATCTTGCAGACAAGTCCATTTGATGCTTTTGTGCTACTTTATTCATGCTTTCATCAATGCCCAATACAAAAAATTCACAACTGTTAATTTAAGTTTTAAGTTCACTGTGAAAATAAGGAGGTAGACCATACACTATAACGTACAAAATCTTATCCTTTTGAAGTTGCATGCTTTTAGCAATATGGTCATCTGGGAAAATTCGCTTGAAGAGACTAACACTATTTATATATATTATCACTCTATATATTTATTATGTATTGTGTTTGTATATGGATGGTGGTAACACCCCTCTGACTTGTCGACTCTATGTATCTATTTCTTGTATAATTTCAATTATTCTATGGGCATAACATAGCTAATTAAAAATTATTAAAATTTATTGGGCGCCGTTGCTATGTTAAATGATTATCCGTTATATATGTTGGATGTAGTGAATTAACTATGGAAACAAATGAAATTAAAATAATTAAAGTAAAATCTGTAATTGTGTAGAGTGAATGGGTATGACAATGTAAACAACACACAGTTTAATGATAAAAGACATGCAAACAACTATAACAAATACACTGAACCATATTAAATCTAAACAAACAATTACACAACAACATTAACACTTCTATTGCCACACAGTGGGAATTTAATGGTGTTGTTATGAATAGTGATAAATTGTGTAGATTATTAGTGAGAAAAAAATTATTAATTAATCAGGTTAATTGTGGCTTTCCTGGTTAGGTTGACTGGTTAAAAATGCAGGAGATACGTAGGCACAGATTTATACTAAAGTTCGTTACATTGAAATTATCATTTGTCAAAAGTTCTTATACGAGAAACAGTTTAATAGTTAATGTATTCAAATTTCTGTAATTTAATGTCCATCAGTTTCAGTAAAATATACAAACACTAAAGAATTATTATTAAATTCCTTCAATAAATAATATTGTCACCTCGGCTAGAGCTCAGGGTTAGCATAAGTTCTGCTTTCAGACCACTGAGTAGAATATTCAATATAAATCATTCTGAAATAAGCATTCAAATCTGTAATAAAGTTCAAACAAATTAAAAAAATAATGTTCAATAGTATTAACTTGTAAAATTCCGTGCTAGTGACACTATCCAGCAAAAAACATGGCAACTTTTAGCTTAGGCTCTAAGCCTCTAACTAATTTGCAGATAATTTATCTATTTGCCGCCGGATCCCGTTGTAAATACTCACGGTATTAGTCACCAAAACACAAATTAGTTTACAATCACTGAATTTATATTATTTTACAAGATTATGTTAATTATATCAATTTCATCAATTTCTATAAAGGCCGGCGTCGGGATAGGCCCAGACGAAAAGACGCCTTTTCTTACTCTTTTTTTTTCTATCATAATTCACGGACGCACTTCCGCCCACGGCGGTATGCTATTATACAGGATAGCCTGCGGCTGTAAACATTGCAGCCAGGAACAGGTAATTACTAATCACATCAAAACAAAGTGGAAACATTATTAAATATAAAATATCTGTGGTGAGACAAAAAAATACAATAAATAACAGAAGTGAAGTTACAACAATGAGTTAAATATTAAATCAGGTTAGGTTTGATGGTAGTATAGTCAGTTCAATGTTTATGAATGCTAAGCTGTAGCATGACAGTTCTGTAGTTTGAAGGTCAGATATATTATATAAGTGTTAAACAACATCATAGTATTATGAATAATAAAGAAATACATATATGATAATAAAACAATTAATAAGTAGTCTTATGTTGCTGTACGCGGTACCATGTAACCGTACAGAATGCTGTCCCAGATGAAGTTTTGTGAAAGATCCTTCTAATAAGTCTAGGGGGTTTTCAAAAGTTCATCTTAACCCTTTCTTTCAGTCTCAATTCTGGTCACGCGATAGCTCGGCGGTTGGCGAGCAAACGTCTCTTTTATTTTATTCCTCCACAGCAGGTGTGAGATAAAAAAAAAACAAGCGCACGGCGGTTGAACTAGGAGCAGGAGTGGAGGGAGGGAAAATTTTGCGCCAAAGCGACAAACAATTCACGACGGCACTGGGTCGCACGATCACTTCTCGCTGAACATTCGTACAGTCAAGTCCTGCGTCGAACAGCTCCGTGAAACTCCCGCGTTTTCTCCGTTGCTCCGTCGTTGAAGGCAGTCTGGAAGGGCTTACGAGGCACGGGCACAGCACAGACACAGGTAAGTGTACTTACGATTGTGAAGACGGCGAAAATATGCAATAAAAACAAACAATTGCAAGCCCTGTATTGTTGTGTACAGGTCCAGCACGGCATCCGGCGCGACTGCACATCACCCTGGAACGAGTCGGGGCGACCTTGATAGCACCACCGGAGGGGACATGGTGGCGGAGACGGGCGAATCATCTCACGGCCACCTGCCGCGAGGTCCCAGCTGTCTACTGCACTGCTACCAGGACGGCGTAATCCACATCAGCCCAGCTGGCGGAAGGCAGCTTCTCGGCGAGACAGTGCTTGCTGACGGTGACGTCGGTGTTCCTGTCCGACATCGGGACGTTCCACGACTAGCGTGGGACGTCGGAGTTGGGTCCTTACACAGTCGTTGCGTATGCGGTTAGTTCAAACACATTTTTAAGGCGCACTCACACGGGCGTCCTTAATTATAGCTCGGGCTTAACTCTCAAATTTCACCTCTTCAAAACAACAATGTCCTATCTGTGCTTTCCAGTCGTAGCCTCGGGTCACCTCGACCATAGCCATTCGAACACAAATAAACATTTAAAATACTAGGAAACGTACCTAATTACAACAATAAACAAAAAAATATATTATTATTAGGAGAGTTTAATGTGTTTTGTTTATAGCTTAAAACTATTAATATTTAATTTACCATGACTCACGGGGTAATCTTGTACCATTGTTATTGTATTGGTACTAACATACAGTAGATTCATGCTATAAATATTAGATAATATTTCTTTTGTTTACATATTTGCTCATAGACATAGCAATTATTTTCAGTTATTTTCTGGTAACATAATTAATTTGATTACAACTAATTTCAGTAATAGTGTGATTACAGTTCATATTGCACCAAAAATCAACAATAATTGATATTATTTTATCTCAAGTATAACAAGTTGCCTTGAGATTAATTCTCCAACTATTTAGTTACTAATGGTAATTTACTAAAGCAAAGGCATATTTACATTTTGCTCTTGGGCTTAGAAATTATATACAAGAATATTCTAACACATCATATATCATTATCATTTACACATTTCATGTCGTTATGACCACATGAATAGTTGCAAGGCAATTAAATGACTTATTATTACAATAATAATAGCCCATTTCATAAAATTCATATCATGTTATTTCATCTTATAACATAATTAAAGTCAAATGCTGCAGACTTGCAGACAATAATAGTGTATTAATATGTTTTTGGTACCATCAGTACATACTGTGTTTTCACATAACACATAGCTTGCAGTGTTCAATAAGTTTCTTTTTCATTTCACTGTTGATGTGAAATTATAATTTCAGGATATTTGTCTGACTGATTTCATCACACTTTGTTGACACTTGTTACACACTTTGGCCACAGGCAACAACTGGGTAGCACAGAAAATCATTTCCTCTTGCTCGCGACACCAGTGTTCCATGTTCTGTATCACAGCCAGAAGACTAGACCCCAACAAGTAGGTCGGTTGAAACTTCAAGAGCTTATAACTTTCAAGTGACAACAACAAAATTATTGTGTGAAGTATATACAACCATGTTGTATTTCTTTTCAGTGGCAAATTTAAAATAAATTAAGCTACTGCTTAATATTCAAATTTAAATTCAAGTGTTTTTATTCATTCAAAGCAAAGTGTTTTTAACTGGCTCACTATAAATATATAAGATACAATGCCAAACATAATAAACACTATATCCCAAAATTTGTGCAATTTATTACACAGTCAAATTCATGGCAATTTTTATTTTATTTGATTCTTCTGGAGTGAGCTTAAAAATCAGTAAGTGCGACAATAATTCATCATATGGATAACGCAAACAAGGTAATTAGTTTCTAGAGGGTTTTACATGGCTTTGTAGTTGCAAGAGTGATATGTGGCTTATTTGATATGCTGTGTGCATGCTTGCTTATGTGGACAATCAGCTGGTCAGCGAATTCTAACACATTCTGTTACACTTGGTCATGATAGTTGTTCTCACACATGTCAGTGGGTATTCATACAGGATACACAGTTGTTTTTAATTCCACAGCTGACTCCTGGTCATGCTCGTGTGTACATGTTGTAATGTTGACACCAACTCTGTGGTGCTAGCGCCATGCAATGCTGTATAAATAGCTCTCTGGCTATACACTGTTACACACAATAAAATCCTAGTGTGGGTGGACTATTTCACCATGCCTCATCACTGGATAAACTGGCCTTACACTCGTAGGCTGCCAGTGTAGTGTATCAATAGACACTACAAAACACAATAACAGCAAAAATAACATCTCATGGCTGGCACTACCATGGCTGGCATAACAGGTGAAACATCACACATTTGCACTATAGGATGTCCTGTCCTCTATTTACATAGGACCATCCAATGTATTCTATACAACAACTGTACATTCATGCTATCTTCCACCGTAGTATACATGATGAGTTCTAAGGATCTCTGACAAAACACATTTTTACAGATTACTGAGCTGGTTGTAGGCCCTTAAATGTGTTAGATTATACCTTCCCACAACTTGGTTGGTAACAGGGTCTTGCAGCTCGTAGCAATTTCCACGTAAGCCCCCTAGGTGAACTTAACGACTTAATAAAAAAAATAATTTCATTTATCCTCCAGAATTTTATTATAGTTACGTTGATGGAACTGATAGTACGCGATTACACTGGTACAACAAGTTAACAATAGTTTACTCTTTTGAAAAGCCTCTGGGAAATGATCCGTCCTAAAAGTTTTATTAGATAGTTTTCTCCCACCTTATTGTCCGACGCGTCCGTTTAGTTTTCCTGCGAAGCGTTGCGGAACGTTGCGGCCGTTGCAGCTGATGGAGACGTCATCCTCTTGGTCACCCCAATCTGACCACCACCATGGATGGACGGCGCCAGCGCAGCCCAATCGGCAGCATCTCGTTCTACTACAATATTCATAGCCCGGGTCACTGAAGAGCCGGTCACCCCTTTGCAAGTTTCCTTGTCGTACGGTTACGTTTCTGCTGCCCGAGGGACCCTCGATTGCTGTCCCCTCTAAGTCTCTTAGCACTTCACTGTGTGCTCGCCGAGACTTCCAGCACGTCGCGTAACGTCTACCGCCTGACCACACGGTCTCTCTTCTGCCACCTTAACAGTCCTCGCCGCTCACCACCGCTAGTGGCGCTGCCATCACCAGTGGCCCTGCCATCACCTTGCGCATGCGCGACTACCAACCACCGTGTAACTTGAGCCCACCTGACGTCACAGCGGCGCGGCCGTTTAAAACGTAATAACCGTTTTATCCTCCCTCCACTTATAAAAAAAACTGCCTTTTTTTTTCGAAGCCCCACAAATCGCACTCCCTACCTACCAGAGGCTTTTTTTTTTTTTTTTTTTTTTTTTTTTTTACAAGTTGCACTCCCTACCTACCAGAGGCTTTTAAACTTTTGTTATCAATGGTTTTAATTACAATATTTTTGTAACTATTAGCTATGAAACTAATACAACTAACTCACACATATTCCTGACTTACATGATACAAACGTAATTACAAAAAGTATACAATTATTTACATATTGCTACAGCTGTCAATAAGCAATAGAATATACTTAAATCCGGTTTTACTCCGCGGTAAAGGACCGAAAACATCCATATATACTCTTTCCCAGGGTTTTCTCGCCACTGACGCCTGATGTTTTCCTTGCGGTTTTTTATTCCTTGGTTTCGTTTTCTGACAAATATCGCATTCCTTCACCCATGCTTGTACCTCTTTATTCACCTCGGGCCAAAAAAATTCACGCTTAATCCGCTGCAAGGTTCGTTCTCGCCCTTGGTGAGCCCCGAAAAACGTGTCGTGATAATACTGAAATGCGAGCCTCCGCAATTCCAGTGGTAAAAACACTCCAAACTGGCCCCTTTTATCAATTTTCCCTATCAATCCGCTTCTAACTACATACTCTTTACTCCCTTCCTCGATTTTCTTTTTTATTTTCTCACACTCTGGGTCGTTCGTTTGCTTCGTCTTTAGATCTACAAAGATAGCTGGTACTTGATTTAAGATACATAATGTACCTCTATCGTAGTCCTTCTCGTCACTACTACTCGTGACGTCGTCCTCCGCGTCGGGGCGCTCCTCAGAAAACATACGCGACAAACAATCCGCGACCTTATTATCGGTACCTTTGATATGGCTGATTGTAAAATTAAAACGCATTAACCTCATCACCCACCGGCTAAGTCGTCCTAATGCCTTCTGTGATTTTAATAACCAAGTAAGTGCCTGATTATCCGTTTCTACTTGAAATTGTACCGGTTCTAAGTATTCACTGAATTTTTCCATGCCAAACACGCATGCCAAGCACTCTTTTTCATACGTCGAATATTTCCTTTCGTTGGCATTTAGTAAGCGGCTAGCATAAGCTACCGGTTTTAAAGCCCCTTCGACCCGCTGATTTAATACTGCACCTACCGCAATACCACTGGCATCAGTCTGTAAAACCAATTCTTTTTCAAAATCCGGTAGCGTCAGTACCGGCGGCGTGGTCAAAGCGCGTTTCAAAAATTTAAACGATTTTTCTTGTTCGTCTGCCCAGACGAAATCAATTCCTTTTCTTTTCAGCAAATTTAAAGCGTCAGTCTTATTCGCGTAGTCCGGAATGAACTTAGCATAGTACCCACACATCCCCAAAAATCTGCGAACGGCTTTTAAATTTGTTGGCCGGGGAAAATTTACGACCGCGGCTACCTTATCAGGATCTAATCTTAACTGACCTTCTGATATGATAAATCCTAGAAATTTCGTGTGTTCCTGAGCCCACGTTACTTTATTTGGGTTTACCGTTAAACCCGCCGCGCTCAATGCTTTCAATACCTTTTCAATGTGCTCCTTATGTTCTTCCCAATCTTTGCTGAATATACAGACATCATCAATATAATTAAAAACAAAGTCATACTGATATTTACCTAACACCTGCTCTAGTACTCGTGATAGCGCCTGTACACCATTATTACATCCGAACGGCACGCGGCACCAGCTATAGTGCCCCCACGGCGTAACAAAGGATAAGGGTTCTCTCGAGTCCGGATGTAACTCGATTTGGAGGAACGCTTGGTTTAAATCTAATATAGTAAAATACTTCGCTTTTCCGAGCTGTAATAACGCCATATCCACACTCGGGGCCGGAAAGGGGTCTGCGCATAACTTCAAGTTTACCTTCCTCAAATCCGTAACTAAGCGATACGCCGATGGTTTCCCTTTGCCTTTCGGCACCAAAAATGCCGGACTAGCATATTTACTGTTTGACTTTACAATTACTCCTTCATCCAACATTTTTGCGATTATCGCACGAAACGGCTTGACCTTGGCAGCAGCCACCTTATACGGTAAACAAACAACTGGCTCGGCGTCCTTAAGATGAAAACGATACGGTAAAACCGTACAATGTCCCAGTTTGTCAGTCAAAACATCGGCATATTTTTCTTGAAAATATTCAATCATGTCCTTTCTTTCTTTATTCTCCGCAACCCGGTACAATTGTTTCTCTCCTTTACTTATTTCTAGGTCGACCTCCTGCCCTTTTTTGTTACTAAATCCGAAACGCAGTTTACCTCGACGAAAATCAACTATCGCCTGTGTATGAGACAAAAAATCTATCCCTAAAATTACAGGATAATTTATATCATCGAGTACATAGCACTCGTATTTCCAGGTAAACTCGCCCATTCTAATAGGTACCCGTACGACGCATTCTGACAACAAAAACCCCCCGTTAGCTGTGGTGAATTTCACTTGTGGTATTTTCTTCACCTTTATAACCCCAATTTCATTTTCCCGGAGTAACTGATTACAACATTTTTTTTCCTATCAATGTACTGGAAGATCCCGTATCCACCAGACAATGCACGGGGATTTTTCCAATCATAATAGGCACAGTAATAGAACTAAGCGGTTTCTGCTTACGTAATGGTTCCGGTCCCTTTTGTACCTCAAACTTTTTCAAAAAACAGTTTCCTCGTCGGTGCCCTTTGTTACCGCACTCCCAACACTCGGTCCCATTTTCGCCTATATTCTCTGACGTCGTCGTCGTGCAGTCAGCACGTAAATGATTATTGGACCCGCATTCCCAACATTTTTTTTTTATACATTTGTTTTCGTTTCCGGTAGTTTGCGTTCTTTGTTCCTCATGACTACTATCGTGACTCCCCTCCCTTTCTACGGCCTGTAAAGTCTGTTTCTTTTCCTCTGAATATTTCCCTTTTGTCTTACACTCCACCTTCAGGTGACCTAATTTCCCGCAATTCCAACACTCAATTTTAGTGTGGTCGCGTCTCCCAGCAACAGCTACGTCCCGTTTTCGGGGCCTATCATCTTTACTACGGTAATAACATTGCGAGTCGGTGTGATTAACTCGCCGACAAATACTACACGGTTGTCTGGTTTTTTCCATGCCTGCTGCTACCGTAGACGGCATAAATAACTTAGCGCTATCCAATTTCTCCATCTCCTTTACTTCCGCTAGCTGTAGCAAACTCGCTAACGTAGCCGGACGTGTCGCGCCTATAAAATACCTCACGTATTCCTCACGAAAGTTATTCATTATAATCGCTGTCAATTTCTCTTCCTCATCAGGCATACCGAGAATTTCGACATGACGTATTATGTCAGTGACATAATCTGGCAAATTTTCCCCCTCTTTCTGTGTTCGCTCCAAATACCGTAGCCGTATTTTCGTTAATGACCAACTGGAACAAACTTTACTCAAACATACCTTAAATAATTTATCAGCGGTCCAGACTTCTAACGTGGCTTCCGCAAAAATTTCCCTGAATTTTTCCGGAACCTTCGCGATCATTCCACCATACCACATGTCGCGAGTGCCTATACCTAATTTTAACATTTTATTCAGCTCAATTAAGAAACGAATAACATGATCTATTTCCAAACTTTTTAAATCAGGTATTTTATCAATTAAAGTCGTGACTCTACTTTGTACCTTTAAACCAATCGGAATAAACTCTCCCACGCTGCCTGCCGTCCCCGGATCTTTATCGCCATCCCGGCGAATAAGCTCTCGCACCTTGACCCTTAATGCCTCAATGCCTTCATCGGGGTTATGCTCCACGCCCGCCTCGCTCAGCATCGCGATCAGCGACGCTTTACTGAGCTTCTGAGCCCAAGAAGTGGCGGAGAACATTATGATTACGATTATTACTACACACGCTAGTGCCACACTCGTAACCAAGGTCCCATAAAAAGGTCGATTACTTCTTACCCTGTTGAGACACGTGGCACCTAACCGGTTTAACCGCCCCATTCAGCTCCACCTCCGCTCTGAAGGAGCAGAGTGGCGCACCTACGTTAAGCCCCCTAGGTGAACTTAACGACTTAATAAAAAAAATAATTTCATTTATCCTCCAGAATTTTATTATAGTTACGTTGATGGAACTGATAGTACGCGATTACACTGGTACAACAAGTTAACAATAGTTTACTCTTTTGAAAAGCCTCTGGGAAATGATCCGTCCTAAAAGTTTTATTAGATAGTTTTCTCCCACCTTATTGTCCGACGCGTCCGTTTAGTTTTCCTGCGAAGCGTTGCGGAACGTTGCGGCCGTTGCAGCTGATGGAGACGTCATCCTCTTGGTCACCCCAATCTGACCACCACCATGGATGGACGGCGCCAGCGCAGCCCAATCGGCAGCATCTCGTTCTACTACAATATTCATAGCCCGGGTCACTGAAGAGCCGGTCACCCCTTTGCAAGTTTCCTTGTCGTACGGTTACGTTTCTGCTGCCCGAGGGACCCTCGATTGCTGTCCCCTCTAAGTCTCTTAGCACTTCACTGTGTGCTCGCCGAGACTTCCAGCACGTCGCGTAACGTCTACCGCCTGACCACACGGTCTCTCTTCTGCCACCTTAACAGTCCTCGCCGCTCACCACCGCTAGTGGCGCTGCCATCACCAGTGGCCCTGCCATCACCTTGCGCATGCGCGACTACCAACCACCGTGTAACTTGAGCCCACCTGACGTCACAGCGGCGCGGCCGTTTAAAACGTAATAACCGTTTTACACGTATGATCTTGCTTACCACATATGGGCCTTCGAAGAGCAGAAACAGCTTCTTCGTCACTCGTTCCCACTTCTTGCTCACCGGAGCTGTTCTTAGAAGCACTCGGTCTCCAACTTGGAACTGCTTTACTCTAGATGAACTCTTGCGTTTCCTCCTGTCTAAAGCTTCTGCTTGTAGTCGCTTACTGATGAGGTGCTCAACCTCTTGACCGGTTGGCCATTCCGTCACATCCGTATCAATATCTCTTTCAGGTAAATAGAGTGGGTTAATCGCCACCGACCGATCCAGACTTAGGGCTTCATGAGGGGTAAAACCGGTGGAACTATGCACTGTATGGTTTAGTATGCACTCAATCGCAGGTATGCGATCACGCCATGACTGTTGTGCACCATGGCACATAACACGTAGAGTATTACCCAAGGACTTCATAACCCTCTCAACAGGGTTACTTTGAGGGTGCCTTATAGATGACATAGTAGGTATCACATTCATTTTCCTTAGGCCTGTCTGCCACAGTTCACTCTGGAACTGGGTACCATGGTCTGACAGTACCATCCTAGGTGTTTGCACTTCTTTACAAAATTTTTGTAGGTACCTCAAAACTGTTTTAGCAGTTGCGTGCTTAATTGGATACAATCTGGTATACTTAGTATACACATCCATTATTACAAAAATATACTGGACACCTGCTTTTGATGGTGGCAGTGGACCAAACAAATCCACTGACACTAGCTGCATAGGTTGGCTGGGTAGAATTGGCTCTAGAGTTCCATGCAGGTTCTCAGTGAGTGCCTTGGATTTCTGACACAGGTTACAGGATTTAGTATAAGCGGTAATTGTACGTGGCATGTTCGGCCAGTACAACTGTCTGCTGACAGCTTCCAACACTTTCTTACCTCCCATGTGACCTAGGGTTTCATGTATTTCCTTCACTATAGGAAAAATCATGCAACTGGGCACTACGGGTTTCCAGTTTTCAGAAAATATATGTTTTTGTTTAGGATGAGCAAACAAAACACCTTCAGCTGACATGCTGAAATGTTGATGTATTCGATGATCAGCAGGCTTCTCAGTTAGTCCTTGCTTCATCTTGCAGTAGAACTCATCTGTGTTTTGCTTCTCCTTTAAATCTTGTAATATTAATTTCAAATTAGGATTCTTTTGAAATAGACTAGGCTGATTGACTGCCACAAGAAATTCCTTTGGTCTGCTTGCAGCTGGATGGGTGTCTGAATTTAATTCTGCCAGTCTACTTAAGCAATCAGCTGTGACATTAGCTGTGCCTTTGATGTGTTGAATATGGATGTCATATTCTTGAAGTAATAGACACCATCTTGTCAAACGACTGCCAAATAATTTTCCTGCTTTCAGACAAGTAAGAGCTTGATGATCTGTCAATAGGTTGACTTTCTCACCTATTAACAAGTCTCTGAATTTCTACAGGGACCATACTATTGCTAAGGCTTCCCTCTCTGTAACTGTGTAATTACGCTCAGCCTTGTTGAGTGTGCGGCTGGCCATAGCAACAGTTCTCTCTTGTCCTGCATCATCACACTGGGCTAACTGGCACCCTAATGCAATGTCTGAAGCATCGGTGTACAGGAAAAATTCCTTGTTCTGTACCGGATGATAAATCACGTGTTCAGCCAAAAATAATTGTTTCAAATTTTTAAAAGCTTCTGTATGCTTGCTTGTCCATTCCCAGATCTTGTTCTTTTTCAATAACTCAAACAGAGGTGATGCCAGTTGTGCTACTTGGTCTGAGTAGTTTCTGTAGAAGCCAATAATCCCAAGAAACGCTCTGAGTTGTTTGACATTTCTGGGTGTAGAGAAATCCTGAATTGCCTGAAGCTTGTCAGGGGCTGTTTTGATGCCTTCTGGTGTTAGTATATGTCCCAGAAATGGCAGTTCATCCTTACAAAACACTGACTTTTTTAGTTTCACAGTCATCCCAGCAGATTGCAACTTCTGTAGCACAGTTCCTATGTGCTGTACATGCTCTTCAAACGTAGTTGACGTAATCAGAATGTCATCAACATACGCTCGTGCAAAACCACTGCACTCAGGACCTAAGGTGGCTGCTAGGCACCTGGTGAATTCTGCAACTGCATTACACAGTCCAAAGGGCATGACCTGGAACATGTACTGCTGATTCCTAAACAGGAATGCAGTATACTGTTGAGACCGTGGTTCTAGGGGAATTTGCCAATATCCAGATGACAAATCTAGGGTGGTGAGATATTTTACACCCTGATACAACCTTAGTATCTCACTGGTTTGCACGGGGCTCTCTCGATCTTTGATGGTAATACGATTCAATTCTCTGGCGTCAAGGCAAAGCCTTACTGTACCATCTTTCTTGCCAACACATAATATTGGATTAGCATATGGGCTAGCCTCTCTCTTGATGACCTTCCATTCTATCATAAGCTTCAGATACTCTGTAGCCTCCAGTAGGTACTTTGCTGGTATTGGATAGGACTTATGGTGAAACGGTTCATCCTCTTTAATACAGATCTTGGCTTGATACATGTTATTGAGACCTGGTTTATCAGAGAAAATCTCTTGATAACTGGCTAGCAAGTGATATAACACATTCATCTGCTCATGTGGTACTGTGTTTACACCACGGATGGCAGTAGAAATGTCTTCCAATGAGGCTGTTAGACTAGAGTTGACATTACAACTGTTAATATGCTTAAGCATAGGTGTGTTAGATAACAGTCCTACCAAATTTTCTTTTACACTCCACTGATCTGACAGTGGGATGGAGTGCTGACTGTCACTGGCAGTTATAGTCCATAATTGAAAATTAATAATTATTCCAAATTGTGTTAGGAAATCTGTACCTAAAATCAGTTGTTTAGCGAGGCCTTTTACCACTAAGGCTGAAACTTGTTTTGGCTGTCCCAGACCTTCAATGTGCAGCAACACTTGTCGATTGATAACTGGGCTGGCTCTTGAAGTTACTTCCAGTATTTTCAATGCTGGCACAGGCATGACAGGTACCCTTACACCTGTTTGCTCGAGCTGTCTCACCAGCTCCTCACTCACACAAGTGACCTCAGTACCACTATCAATTAGTGCTGGTACACTGATGCTGTTTACCTCTAGCGGTATCTCAGAACAGACAGTTTTGATCTGAGGTAGATCATCCACATGTATCTCTCTAAAGAGAAACTCTCTCTCATTCTCTCTCATTAATACAGTGCAAATAAACTTGTGATAGCTAATGTAACCATGTCGTGTGTCAATGGTTACTGGCGTGCGTGCATATTCCCCCTCGTCTGGATTATGGGTTGTGGTTCGGGGCGATTTAACCTGGACCCACTCTAGTTTAACGGGCTGTCCCGTTGGTTGTGGCTACTTGATTATGTGGCAGGGTGGTTTCCATTCTGAGTTGTCCAGCTGTTCGATGGGCCATGGGCTGCATTGGCCACAGCAGTCCGGAACTCAGCAGCAATGGGGTTGATGGGCGTGTTGCGCTGGAAATATCCCACGCTCTGCTGACTGGGTGAATGATGTGATGGCGGTGGATATGGAAATGAAAATTGATGACTGGCAGGTGGGCCGGTACTCCTTCTGGTTCCGCAGCCATCTTCCTGTTCAGTCGGGACTCTGGTGTGTGGCATTCGGTAGTCATGCTGGTAGTAAGCTGTTGATTGGGTAGCTGCGCTTCTCCATCTGATTCGGTAGCTCTATACCTATAGCTTGACTTCCTGGGAGGCCATTCCATCACCTTCCTGTTCTGTTGCCGCTGGTCCTCTTCCTCACCTTCACTGTTACTCCTGGGTCGCTGGCTCCACCACTTCTTCTTCGGATAGGGCTTGTTTTGTTGTGATTTCCTACCCTTCTTGTACCCATACTTGAAGCTGTGGTTGTTACTCGGCTCTGACTCAGAGTATCGAGTACTCTTCTCACAATTAATGAGATGCACATTTGCTTGTCTGTCGTCTTTGTTTCTGCCTTGCCAGTATGTGTTAACTAGTCCTTGCTTTTGGTAAGCAGTCTGAGATGGCTTCTCAGACTCCTCCTTGCTGGCTTGACCCTTCTGCAATCGTTGTAACTTGTCCACTGCCAACACGTGATCACGAAACTCTGTGACATCTTTGTAGGCATGACCAGACATTTGCATTTGGTAGACGACAGGCAACTGTGTTAGCATGGTGGCAATGAACTCTTCATCTGACATGTCGATGTCCAAATACCTGGTGCGTTCATATATGGTGGCTATGTGTGCCTCCAGTGAACCACCTCTCTTACTGTCAAAACGGTCAGCATGTAGCTGAGCACGCAGGTTGCCTTGTATTTTAAAGCTCCAGTACTGGCTCTTGAACTGGTCCTTGAAATGGTCAAATGACGTAGTCTGAGTGCTTTGAAGCTCCCACCAATAAAATGCAGTGCTCTTGAGGGCAAAATTCAGACACTTTAATTTTTCTAGGTCTGTCAAGGCAAAAGTTTTGGCATAATCCTCAAACTTCTTCAGGAAGCGGATTGGATTTTCTTGAGACTTGCCAGAGAATGTTGGAATAGACTCCGACCAGTGTTTGGCGGGGTGGTGCATAAGTGTGACCTGGTCCAAGTGTGCAGGTGGGCATGAACGTTGTTGTGGAGGGTGGCTGGGTGCAGGTAGTGTTGCTGTCGTAGCGGCAGGCATGGCAGTGGTGAATGATGTGACAGAAGTCACCTGGCTAGGCAGCCCACCTTTCTGCTGGGTGGCCTGTAGCGGCATGGCTGCATCACAACTCTGTGTATTCTTCTCTGCCACAGCTCTGAACTCTGCTTCCACGCTGTCCCATCTTGATTTTAGTAGGGCTGTTGTGGTCTCCACTTCCTCCAACCTCTCTCTCAATACCTGGGCATGTCCTTGCTGCTCCAAACTGGCCCTGTCTACTGCCCTCACCAAGGTGGTAGTATGAGTTTCCAAATTGTCAACTCTGGATGCCTGAGTCTGAACTTGCTCTGACAGTTGGGTCATTGATTGAGACTGGTCCTGCAATCTGGTCTCTATCCTCTCTTCCAATTCAGTCAGTCCCTCTTGCAACCTGGAGTTGAGCAGATCCATCTTGCTGTCAATGTGTTGACGCATCTCTACATTCTGGCTGTTTATTTGGCTGGTTAGGTTAGCCTGCAAGTCTTGCTGTTGGCTGGCTAAATTGCTCAGGTTGGACTGCATCTCTTGCTGCTGACTGGCTATGTTGTTCAGGTTAGACTGCACCTCTTGCTGCTGACTGGCTATGTTGTTCAGGTTAGACTGCACATCTTGCTGCTGACTGACTCTGTTGCTCAGGTTAGACTGCATACTGTGTAGCTGGCTGGCTGTTTGCTGTCTTATTTTTTCTATCATAATTCAGGGACGCACTTCCGCCCACGGCGGTATGCTATTATACAAGATAGCCTGCGGCTGTAAACATTGCAGCCAGGAACAGGTAATTACTAATCACATCAAAACAAAGTGGAAACATTATTAAATATAAAATATCTGTGGTGAGACAAAAAAATACAATAAATAACAGAAGTGAAGTTATAACAATGAGTTAAATATTAAATCAGGTTAGGTTTGATGGTAGTATAGTCAGTTCAATGTTTATGAATGCTAAACTGTAGCATGACAGTTCTGTAGTTTGAAGGTCAGATATATTATATAAGTGTTAAACAACATCATAGTATTATGAATAATAAAGAAATACATATATGATAATAAAACAATTAATAAGTAGTCTTATGTTGCTGTACGCGGTACCATGTAACCGTACAACTATTAGCAGCTCCTCTGAGGGAATCATGGTTCATAACTGTTTAAAGGCACCACAATGTTTCAGCACACGTGACTTCATCTTTTTTAAAGGTAGGCCCTAACTACTTATGCCACGATTGGCAGACATGGTATGATGGGTTACTTGGTGCCCTGCCTTTGAAATGTCACTACTGCTAGCAACAGCGGAGTCCAAACCTAATAAAGGGAGTTTAGATAGTGAACACACTGAGGAAGCTTCAACCACAGCAGTTGCTAGACAATTTGAACCGGCTTTTGTAGTCCACATGTCAAGAGAGGTGGACTTCTCAAAGCTATTTAATTTTAGTTTGTGTTTGTTGCCTTTTGAGTGGCTGACTACAGCTGTTCTTCCCATGGACTCAACTGAGAAAACAGTTCTACAGACTGAACATTTGGCGGAGTGATTGTTTCCATCGACTTCTAGCAGCCATGGAAATTCTTCCTTCCATTGTGGTTGAAATGAGTTTCTTCCCCGAATAAACCTTGTAATTGTGTAAAATAGGGAGGAATCCACGTAGTATCTGCAAAATGCAAAAACACCGAAAATGCAAGTAACATTAAAATGTAAGAAATTATACAGGCCATATACCGAATGCTTTGTAAAACACTAATATTTAAAGTACACTCGCCCTTGAAAGTAACATTATTGGTTCCAGGAAAACAGAGTGCTAATCAAAAATGTCCCCTCCCCCCCCCCCCATAAGCATATATTTATTAAAATTAATTGTTTTCCAATCAGGTAAATCTGCAATTTTAATCAAGACATTCCTCCCGTTAAAATCCTGTCTAAATACGATAACATTCTGAGATCAAACAACCTAAAATTTAATTAGAGTAAAATGTTCACGAACCGCATTGTTCACATAAACTGGCTTGGGCATAAATTTCCTAGGATATCATTTAGGATATACCCCAGTCCCTCGAAGTTACGCTCTAATCCATTCCAGGAAAACAGAGAGCTAATTAAATCTGTTTTTCTCATAAGAATACATGCTAATCAAATTAATCGTTTTCCTCTCAATTATGTGATAGGTGACTTACCATTTTAATCAAGGCACTACTTCCATTAAAATCAATTTACAATACTCATATATGTATTAAAACATTTAAGGACATTAAATTAAAATTTGAATAATATTTAAATAACAAATAACCTAAAATAAAAAAAATTCCAGTGTCACATAGTTTACATAATAGGACTTCAGTATTAATTCATAAGTAGATGCTAGCAAAATTCCTGAGTTACACAAAAATATTATTTATATAGGAGTTACATGTAATTTCTAATAAGATTTAAAAAAAACTTAAACTTATATACTAAAAAATATTATTGAACCTGTTAACGTAATTCCCGCGTCAGTTTTCTAAATGCGTGTCTGGCATGACGCCACCAGCGCAACCTGGAGACCGCGAAGTAAACTAGCACGGAAAGCTTCTGGTACTCCTCACCAGAGCTGTTGTCAGTGTCTCCAGATTGGGGAAAAATATTTGGGTAACGGGGAAAAATGGGAAAGTATTTAATCTGCCTGCCTAGTATTACTTCTAATGCCATCTCTGATCCTTTTTTCAAACAACACATGTTTAGTTTTTTTAACACTCACTAGATGTCTCTCTCTTTCACCGAATCAATCGATTAATCGATACACCTTTTTGATTTTTCGTTTCTGGTCTGTGTCTGTTGTTGTTTCTGCGTGTTTTTGCTATTTTTACGGTGTGTTAACTGAATGTGATAAAGTAAGTTTCTATTACCTATTGTTATGCGAAGATATAAGCCTGCATAGGAAGCCCAGCCACAATTTTCTGGTAAGTTTATAAATTTCAATGGTGTCTAGTTACTGTATTTTATACAACCTAGAGATTCAATATTGTCTAAAGTAAAGCCAAGAAGCTGCAAATAAACACATTTAATTTTCTTTTTAAGAACTAATACATTTATGGTGAAATCATGCCTAACGAGTTCATACCATTATGAAGTAACCCTATCTATTAATGATAGAAGCATTTCTGGTAGTCATTGTAGAGGACTAATTTATTTGGATCGTTAAATCTTTTATAGACAATAGGACCTGACGACAACCGACGGACCAAACCTCGCACCACAGACTGACCGAAGAAAAACAAATTAATCTTTTTCACTCTTATTGATCAGAAATTAGTGGAGCAGTGCGGTCCTTAGTTTAGTTTGTGGTCCAGACTGCGTTAATATCGTCTGTTGACCCTTTTTGCTTGCTTGGTGTGACCATTAAATAAAATGTCCAGTTTGTGGGAAATTATTATAATGTTAATTTCGATATTTGTTTCAGAGTGGCTCACATGTTCAAAAGGCGATGGAAGCAAAGCGTTTTGCAAATTGTGCAAATGCACATTACAAACACACAAAAAAGATTTGTCTATCAATGCAAGTTGTAAGAAGCATTCACAGGCGTTCAAATTTTCACAAGTTGGTTGCAGCAACTCAAAATTAACAACATTTTATGGTGCAAATATACCTAGAGAAAGAAAAATAGCAGAGCTGAAAGTGGCATCATTCGTTGCACAGCATTGTTCGGTATCAGCAGTAGACCATTTAGGAAATATGTTGCCAACTTTGGACAAGAAATCAATTGTACTTAGTGGAATGAAGCTGCATCACACTAAATGTGGGTTGGTCACTAATGTGATTTCGCCATGTGTGCTTGAGGACCTTCTTGAAGACATTGGCGATAGTCCTTATTCGATGATAATAGATGAGAGTATATCCATTGACACCAAGAAAATGCTGTGCATTATAGTGCGTTATTTTAGCCAAAACACGAAGAAGATCATAACTACGTTTTATAGACTGCTAGAAATAGAAGATGGTGATGCTGACACTTTATTGAATGCATTTAAAAAGCAGCTAGCTACAGATGGCCTTGATTTGAATAAGTTGATAGGTATTGGTGTGGATGGTGCAAATGTTATGGTAGGAGAGGATCATTCATTCTCTTCAATTTTGAAAGAATCTGTGCCTCATCTAACAGTTGTGAAATGTGTGTCACATTCATTGCAACTTGCAGCAGAAAATGCTTGCAAATTATTACCTTCAAATTTATAGTATATCATTAGGGAAGTCTACAACTGGTTTTCGTGCAGTACCAAGCGGCAAATTGAATATGCTCTGCTGCATTAAACATTGGATGGAAACCCCCCTCAAAATAGACAAGTTGTCAGGAACGCGCTGGCTGGCTCGCATAGGAGCCATTACCAAAATTTTAGAACAATGGGATGCATTAGAGCTACATTTTAAATTGGCTAAGGATAAAGAAAGATGCTATACTGCAGGACAGTTGTATCTCATGTTTTCATCAAAACCGAATAAATTGTACCTTCTATTTTTGAAACATGCCCTAAAAACCATCACTGATTGTAATCGCATGTTTCAGGCTGATAATGTTGAACCTCTAAAGCTATTATCAGAACTACATAGTCTGCTGCTGAACTATCTGTCAATTTTAGTTCCCCCAGAGCGATTAAATTATGTCAGGAGACAAGATTTGACAGATTTCAATTTCAGAGATCAAGTGATGAATGTTAAATGTATCAACTTGGGATTTAGTTTCAATGAAGCAACAGGTAGTATTGACCAGAACGATTTGAGGGTCATAAAAGAATGGTGTGTATCATTTCTTTGTCAATTATGCCAATAAATTCAGAAGAAAATTCCAAAAAATATGAAGCTCTTGGAAAAAACTTCCTGTTTCTCACCCGACTCTGCTACTAGCCAAGTCCAGCCTGACGTGGAGGATATAATGGCCAATTTCAAAGAATTGCTTGGAGCCGACAATGTTGACAGCGCTTCGGATGAATGACGGGTTCTTCCGTTTCAACAATGGAACAAAGTTAATTCAACAGCAGAAGCATTTTGGGGTGAAGTGGCTGCCTTTGAAGATGCTGCTGGTGAGAGAAAATTCTCGACTATCAGCAAGTTGGTGACAGGTGTTCTGAGCTTGCCGTTCTCGAATGCTAGTGTGGAGAGAGCATTCTCCATAATGAATGCGGTGAAAAACAAATTGAGAAATAGAATGCACACAAGTACAGCAGATCACATAATTAGAGTGCGGTACAGTTTGAGATACGAAGGCTGTAATAAATTTGAGCCAAGCACTAAAATGCATGTCAAATCACCTAATTAAAATACACTATCCTGCTTCAATGTCACAGATTTTGTTCAAATTTTTTTTAATGCATACATATCTATAACATGAGTAACTGTGAATTATTTTAGAATTTTTAAATTAAAACTGGAAGAATGAGAAATTTTCGAAACTTTCAGTTTTTGAGCGAATAATGTGCTCCAATGATCTTCACAAGTACATTTAAATTACTATAAAACCCACAATTTTCATGGTATCTAGCTCATTTAAATTGAAAATAAAAGCTAATATTCTATACTTTGTAGATGTGGACAGAGAAGTAACAAACTCCATCACAAAAATTTTACACTGAGCATGGAATACAATATTAAGCTATTTTGCACCTTTGCTTGCTAAGTACCATAACTCAACAACCACAGTGAGCACTAGCTTGAAAATTTATTTTTACATACACATTAACATTAGGTAACTATATTTGAAAAATGAAAAGGGTGTTTTTTTGTGGTTTTTAAATAATGTTTTTTTCAATGTATCTTACCAAGGTAATACAGTATATGAAACACTGTTGTGTTGCTTTAAAATACATATGGCCCAAATTTTAAGAGTTAAAACTTCCTTAATCTTGTAAATACAAGCAATTTATTATATTTTTTTTATCAAGCTTTCCTTAGACTTTTAATTTCATTATGTTGATGCACATTTCACGCCTTTAATACTTTTCCATGCATAAACTGTATTAAGCTTTTATTCTGTTTATTTAACTAGCTAATGCACTATTATAAAGTATTTTTTAATCAACTTTGTGACTTCCAATCTCATATGCAATCAGTAAAACCTGGTTTATTCTAAAAAATATTTTTTTGAACATGTTGGTCTAGCATTAATTTGTGAATGAGCTGCTACTACATCACAATTCAGTAATATGTGAGAGTGAATGATGTGTTTCCATACATTTGAGTCACCCAGTGATCCTTCACTTTTATCTCTAGCTGTGCTGGCTCTCTCTTGCTGGCTAAGCAGAAGACATATAACTGTGCTGATAAGTAAACTGCTGCCTTCTTGCCCAATACTAGCTAGTCTCTCACTGGCTTCTAATGTGAATAGGTTGTATGTCCAGAAGTTATGAGTTTCAGAGTCTTAACGGAGTATTTCACAGTTTTCTAGTTGCTGCACACAGTAGTTTATAATAATGAACAAGTGCTCAGTTGGCCTGCATCTCCAAGAAGACTGCTCACCTCACACAGAGTGTAAACGAAAATGTTTTATGTGCTTTTCTGAATTTAGTAAAAGAGAACAGGAACTTTTAAGGTTAAGAACTAATTGTCACAATATTGAAAACATATGTTACCAACATAGGTGTACATTTCTTACAACATTTGAAGATCGTCAGAGAATTTGTTGTGACCCATTTAAAAAACACAAAAAAAAAGTTAGAAACTGTCTCGGGGGTGTTTCAGTTTCATTTTCAAAAAAATATCGGACCACGGTGAAATTTTTACCAGGCACCAAACTTTGTATAAACTGTAGAAAATTAGTAGTGTCTGCAACTAGCAACAGTGATAACAGTGTTTCAGACAGTGACTTTGAACCAGATACCCCTTCTCAGGTCCTGGAAAAACTGAATGAAAGTTGTAAACTAATTGGTTCTTCTCCAGTAAAAGTTACTAAAATAAAGCAGGAGGAAAGAAGTGCATACTTGAAAAGTAAGGCTCAGCGTTTATCAGCTAGTTTAACAGAAATAGCAAGTAAAGCTTTTCCCATAGAAGACTCTGTAAACACTGCCAGTGATTCAAGTGATTCAAGCATACAGTGTAGAGATTGCAGTTGCCTCATGGATAGATTAAGAGAAAAATTTAAAACAAGTGAAATTATATAAAACTTCAAATACTGACACTTGTCCCGCAATCTTGGAGTATTCAACAAACTGTTCATTTTTTTGACACAACTGAATATATGGTAAAAAAGGCTAGAAATGTTCTATAGAATTATGGAGTTTTAGGTAGTATAGACAAAAGGAAAGGTCATCGTCTAAGTGAAAAGTTAGTAAAGAAGGTAAAATATTTATATGATGATGAGATAAGTAGAGTTTCTTCCAACATAAAAGACTGCGTGTCTGTACCAAGTGAACATGAAAAAAGAGAATTGAAAACAAAAAGGCTAATTTTGCATAATTTAAAAGATGTTTATTTGTCTTTTAAAAAACAAAACCCTAATGATAAAATATGTTTTCCTAAGTTTTGTGAATTGCGTCCAAAAGAATGTGTAACTGTAAGCAGTCGTGGTATTCATTCAGTGTGCATGTGTACCCATCACCAAAATGTGAAATTAAGGATGCAGAGTATTCATTTAAACATACCATATCAAGAGCTCCTGCATAAATTGGTATGTGACCTTCATTCAGAAGAATGCATGCTTCACACATGTCCTAACTGTCCAAATGTGTCAGTACATCATGAGTACCTTATGGAATTAGAAATTTTTGAAACAAAAGACATTGTTTTTAAACAATGGATTCACACTGACCGTGAATCGCTTGAAACACTGACAAAGTCTGCTGATGATTTTGTTGATCTGCTAATAGATAAATTGGTAGTTTTGACTAAACATCATTTCACAGCCAAGTCGCAAAGTCGGTACCTAAAGCAAATAAAAATTAAATTAGATAGAAACTCTTGCCTCATTATAGCTGACTTTGTAGAAAATTACACCTGTATTTTGCAAGATGCTGCACAAGGTTTCCATTGGCAAAACATTCAAGTTACCTTACATCTATTTGTTGTTTATTATACTGATAGTGATGATGTCTTGAAGTCAAAATCATTCTGCTTCATAAGTGACTGCCTTAAGCATGACACCATAGCATTTTTCACTTTCCAAAAGTCATTATTACAGCACTTACAAAGAGAACTACCACATTTGAGTCATGTATTTTACTTCAGTGATGGTAGTGCTGCACAGCACAAAACCTATAAAAATTTTATTAACTTGTGTTTCCATCAAGACCATGGTCTATCTGCTGAGTGAAGCTTCTTTGCCACCAGCCATGGCAAAAATGCATGTGATGGAGTGGGTGGTACAATCAAACGATTGGCTACAAGAGCCAGTCTTCAGAGAACTGTTGACAGACAAATTTTAAACTTTAAAGATTTATTCAAATTTTCTAAAGAAAATATAAAAGGAATTGAAGTTTTTGTACACATCTGTGGTTGAAATAGAGTATAATGAGAAATTTATTATCGAACGATATGCAAATGCAACATCCATTATAGGCAATAGAGAAAATCATTATTTCAAACCTACTGATGAAAAAACTTTGATTGTTAAACGAGTTTCTGTTTCTGTTTTACAGCAGTAGTTGGTGAACAAAAACATGCAGAAGTGATGAATATTCTTCCAGAAAAATATTTTGCGGTTAAATATGAACAAAAGTGGTGGGTAGGTAAATACTTGAAGTGTCAGATGTTGAAAGAGATGCTAAAGTTCAGTTCATGCATCCTTGCGGTCCTTCGTCAACATTTCACTGGCCATTTAAGGATGACTGCTGATGGGTACCTTATGAAAACTGTATTAAAGAAATTCAAGTTCCTTCAACATCATCATCATCATCAGGCAGGACATATGCACTACAACCATATGAACAGAAAATTATTGAAGAATTGGCATACAATATGACAGAGTAGTGAGATGTGCATATAGTCTATAAACACTAAGGGCGGGATTCATAGTCAAAGGCTTGTTTGGCGAATAAGTAATACTTTATAAAGTAGTGCTTATTCTTCAAGTAGTACTTATTCCAGCAATGAATTCATAAACCTATACTTGACGAAGTAATATTTGAACAAGCACTACTTATATTGGCCATGCTGTACTTGATGAAGTATCTCAAAAAGTAAAGGACGAATTTTGTGTCAATGTAACGCAAGCAAATATACCGCTGTAAATACATAGTTTACCTGTTTGAAAATAAAAATGCCCACATTTCAAACCATATATGCCAATAAAATAAAGAAATTAATACGTAAGATGATGTTTATACTTTATTTGATAGTGAACTTGAATAACATAAATATGAACATGTATTAAAAACGAATTTACAACTACATAAATATGTTTTGAATGTTTGTGTTGTTAAATTATGTTGGCCATCTTGTGTCTGTGATCTATAAGCGGGTGAAGTTAACCACGTGGTAGCGAAACAACTTTCGTGATTCGTGATGGCTAGTGGAAAAGAAAAGAGGGGAAAACATTATACTGATTCGGAAAGAATTTTATTTAAGCAGTTAGTGTTAAATACAAAGCAGTAGTTGAAAATAAAACCACGGATGCGATGGGTACACAAGAGAAGAATGCGGCGTGGATTAACATCGCACGCAAATATAATAGTTCGCTGTGTATATCGATGCAGGTAAGTAAAGTTTGTTATAAAAATAAAATATACATTGCAATCTGTTCTTGTAAGATAATTTATTGCTATTGAGCCTTGCACTGCGAAGTTTGTGTTCATGAACTCCGTTTGTAGACTTTAAACTTAACCTAAAATCAGTGAATGATGTAGCCGTGTTCTCCATGACCGCAAAATATGTTTTTTTTTTAAATTATTTTAATTGTGATGGCACATGGATAATACATGTGTTATTACTTGTAATATATAACCAAAGCAAACTGCGCAGTTCGTTTTAAAAATCAGTGTAGGCCCTACTAGTGCAATAATTAAGGAAATCTGTATTAGAATTAGGGTATATTCGAGATATATACAAATTACATAAGTTTAGTTTACATACTTATGTCAGTTATGCTAGGCCAGCGTAACGGAACATATGTCAGTTGGGTAATGTTAGGTTACCAAACCTAACCAAACCACGAGACAATTATTAACATATAAAGAGCTAGTATTGCTACAAACACACAAATCATGGAGACACTGAAAATGTTTATTTGTATTTTTAAGTATGGTTATGGCAATCTCCGTGTTCAGAAATTAATAATCTGTTACTGTTGTAATGTATTATGTTTGTAGGATTGTGTGTATTCATAATAATAGTTGGTGATTGTTATTCCATTTTGTTTCAGAGAAATGTCACACAGCTGAAAAAGCTTTGGAATAACATGAAGGCAGTGCAAAGAACAGCACTAACAAAGAGCAGCCAGAAAAACTTAAAACAGGAGGAGGTCCACCACCAAAAGACATCGAAGTTGATGAAGACATTGCAATGATTGTGCCACACCTAATGGTACAAGTGCCATGTATAATTGATTCAAATTTGTCTTCAGAAAAAATGGAAGGTAGGACTATGCAGTTTGTTATTTTGTAGAAAAATATTTTTTATTCATAATATGTATTTTGTTATTTTGTAGAAAAAATTTTTATATTCGTAAGAATTTGTTGCAGCGCTTGTGAATCCTGCCATATTTTTTGACAACATGATATCAGTTTTGTTGGAGTTAAAAGTGAGACACAAGGGGCATATAATAAAATACATACATTAGAGAGATGTTAGATTTGTTAATTAAGTAGATATGATGATGAAGTGCTCACAGAATGGTACTTCAAAACGAGAACATTAATTATAAGTAAACGAACACGTTTGTAATGGGGATGCATGATATTTCCATGGCTCAAATCAGGTTCATCAGATAGTGAGTCAAAGTCCACTGATTTGTGGCTTACATTTATGCAGCACGTGTGTGCTTTGCTGAGAAAGTTCCTGTAGTTATTCATTTTAAATATGGAGGCCAAGCAAATATGCTGAGGATTTCATATTACTAGTCTCAGATGAATTACCCCAATAGTAAAATTCACTCTACAGATGATGATATTTTGTTGCTGCAGATTTTTTCAACAGAGAGGTGAGAACTTCCGACATGCAGCAGCCAACATGTGCACAGGAACGTGTTGAGGAACTACACCATGGAAATTGTTTATCTCCTGTTCAGGGGTCATCTGCTGTCCAGGAGCCATCCCGGTTCAGGGGCTGTCCAGGAGCCAACTTCTCTTCAGGGGCCGTCAGCTGTCCAGGAGGCAACGCCAGTTCAGGGGCTTTCAGCTGTTCATGAGCCAACATCTAAATGGAGGTCATCTGCTTTGCAGGGGTCATGTTCTATGAAGTCCTACTCACCAAAAGCAGCTAAAAAGGTGCATTTAGATCATGGCTGCTGTAACAAAACAGCACTACTTCAGCAAGATGCTGAAGTGAGAAAAATCAGACAGGAGAACCTACTGCGAATGGATGAAGAACGTCATGCCCGCTTACTTAAGCAGGATGAAGAATTACATAACCAAAAAATGTATTTTGAAGATGAAAAATGAAAATGACCTTTTTAACTTAAGAAAAGCTATATTAGAGGCAGATTTAAGAGCTGCCACATTAAGGGCACAAGAAGCACACTGCAGTTCTCCTACAAATTAATTTGTGTTATTAATGCATTTTTATGTAATTATTTTATTTAATGAATTATTTATGATTAGTTCAAGTGCCATTTGGCTGCATGTCCCTATTCACCTTGCACATAGTTAAACAACAGAGGTGCCAGAGAATAAATACTTCCCATACAGCACACAATGTTTCAGTAACATGTTTGTGATATTGCAGTAACATTACTATGTTTTGTATAGATTACATTTCAACTGTCATGTTTCTGGAATATTTCATAAACATTTCAGTGAACACATAGTACTCATGTCTGTAAATGAAGTTTCAGTAATATTTCAGCAAGATTCATTTGGCAATATTACATTGTGGTTGATTCTGAAATGTATCTGTGACATTATATTGAAACTTCCCATCATGCTTGTTGTCACTGAAGTTTAGAGATCTTTGATGTCTTTGTGTATTATTTTTTGTTTTGGCGCAGTATTTTGGTACTTGGATTTTTATATGTGGTGAATTAATTGTAAATTTGAACATTATTTATTTCATGTTAGTTTACTATTTTTTGTTTTTACTTTCACGCTTTAGCAAGTATAAAAACAATCTTTTATGCGTCTTCGAAATGTGTAAAGCTGTAGGTTAAAAGATAAGAATATTGTGGAATCTCTTTTTTTGTCTCGTGTAGGCTTATTATGCTCAAACATTCCCGTGCCATATTTATATGTGCGCTGTTTTCAGTCTGATTTTTAATTTATGTGATGCATTAACAGGATATTCGCGATTTAATAAAATTGCTAAAGCATCTAAAAAGTTTTCTATTTACTGTAGCTATGCCGCTATATGGTCGTTGTCTGTAGAACATGAATGCTAATGTATGGGTTAGTCCCTTTAATGTTATCTATAGTTAAAAATCACACAAATTTAGGCTAATAGGTTCCTAAATATTTTGGTTTTAATAGCATTTGCTTAAACCAATTTATTTTATTCAGTTATCACCTTCGGGCTTTTATAATATACTTAATTAAATATATTTCATAACCTATATGTAGTTAAGGGTAATTTATGTTTATTTACTGTGCACAACACATAAATTAATCATGTTGTATTTATTTTAATATAAATATTGAAGTGTTTAATTTGAAATAATTTACAATTCTGCTGGATAAGTAAGTATTTTTATTATTTTCTGCACTCTGTAGTACTTACCTACATTGTATGTTGTAGGCCTACGTACAACTATTAATGGAAATTTAATAAAGCCTGCTATTATATCTGGCTTGTCATAAATGTAATTTATTGTAAGTGAATGCACTAGGCCTACACATATAATTAGACAGCGTTGTTTCATTAATTGTCATTTCGTTTAACAAAGTTATTTCTGCAATCTGGCCATCATGTTATTTGTGGGCTGGGATTACAGCGCAAAATAATTGAAATAAATTTTATCCTTTCCCGCAGAGAAGGTACAAGTCTTCGAGTTGTGTTGTACTAAGCATAAGCATCATTGGTATTTCTATTTAAATTAGTTTTTCTTATGCTAAATTATAGAAGTAACAAATTATGTTTGATTTGGAGAGTTTGACAAAACCTAATTCCATCCATTATATGACAATATAGGAAACACATTTAATGATGATTTATTAGATTGCATGTGTATAGTTATGTAGTGGTAGCAATTTAAATAATGAAAATAAACATAAAAGTGCACTACAAAGGATAGTATTGAGAATCGGCTCAAAAAATTACTAGAAATTTTAGAGTAATCTTTGCACAAAAACATGGGCTGAATTGTAATTGATGTAACATCACAGGCACAGTCACACAGACATTTATTAGGAAATCATTAGGATTTTAATGATAAATTTAAGTTTTCTTTTAAAACTTTGCTTAAAATGTGTTATTATACAATGTCATGGGCCTCTATGCATTAACCAGACACCATTAAATTTATTATTAGGAATGTAAATAGCATGTTAAGAAATTCCCAGTGAAGAAGTATTCCTGCTTAATAAGTTTGAAAAAAAAAATGCATAGGTTGCAATACCAATTTGTCCCTTTTAAGATGCTTTCAGTTTTGAAATTTATCATTGGCTTCAGAAACTTTTTAATTTTCTGTTTGCATGTTAATTTAAAAATAAATAATGTAACAACTCAGTGTCTACATGTTTAAAAATCTCACATACATGTCATTATTGACCTGAAACAAGTTAAAAATATATTTTTTTTTTTCCTTTTCTATTTTTTCAGAAAAATCTCAAGAACACCTGCATAGAGAGTCAGTTAAAAATTTCATGCATTGTATAGTTTTTTTTTAATAAAGTCTACTTCTCAGACTACGTTGTTATTTGTTATTGAAAATACCCCTTTTCATCTTTGCCTCTATTGTTAGTATTCAAATGGAAAGAACCTGGTTTGACCTGGTGTGGCTTTCTGATTATGGTTATACATGGTTCTTAACTTACTTCAGGTGCATTCTTGGCTGGTTTCATAACATAGATCATAGAAGTTACAATCCAAAACCCTATTGTCTGTTTGAATAAGTTTCTCTATCTCTAATAACTTCATTGTTAACGAGTTAGGCCAAACTAGCTACCTTCTATTTTGTACAAAGTATAACTCGCCATGCATATTATTTTAAAATTTTGTACTGCATATTACAAAATTATTTATATTATTTGTTTACAATAAATTTGTGATCTCATTTGAATCTAGTTTGTGTGGAAGTTCTGTTGTGTTAATATTATTTTGTGCATTTACTTTGAAAATTTGGATTTTAGAGCCCCTATACACTATTTCCATATTGTATTTGTTGTTTTATCCTTATTTAGTCAATTTGGTAGTATTACAATACAAATATAAAACCTAGCACAATCCATTAACTTTAGGTAGATTAACATGCTATCTATAGAAAAAATTAAGGAAACCAGATTTTTTATGGTCTGTCACTGGCATCTCAACGTTAGGGAAGTTGGATCAATTTGAGCTCTTGTCTGATTCAATTAGGGAAAGTGACATTGTAATGGTATAGAGTATTTCTCATTGCACATTTGTTTCATTCCCATTTATATTCCACTACTACACCACCATCTCTCTTCATTTAGGCTGGTCATACAAGTTTTTCGTTTAAAGTGGACAGCCGATTCCACTCCAGTCTCATTTATGTTGAGCTTGTGTGAAATGGAAAACAATATGCCGATTATAAAGATATATGATTAATTTGTATTAAGACTGCATTGTTTCATATTTAGACCCTCTGTAAATTAGTATATGAGTGTTTCAGAAGAAAAAGACATTAATTATAACATAAAATTGTTACATGTCTTTTGAGGGTTTTCAAGCAAACATTTTTTTCTTGCAAATGTCCAAATCACAAGCACCAGCCATATATACTATAGCATTAAATAAGGAGAAAAGTACATCACAATACGAGCACAGGTCAAGTCTCATGGCTGTTCATTATGTTAATACCTGTTTCCTGTGCAACATACAAGTAGGAATTTTCTATTATAATATGCTAGTGTATTGTATATAGGTATATTATTATTTTTTATTTCTATATCATTTGTTTGAGGTTAAATGCAATTTTTTTTCTTGTATTTTTTTTCAAGTATTTTAAGTTAATGTAATACCACATGATTATCTAGACCGATGATACCGTACACAATAACAGTGTCGTGATTTTTGTGTCAACATCTGGAATGCAATAGAAAACCACACCCAAATTCTCAAGACATTGTTCAAATACAGATAAAGACATCGATGGACAAGTGCTCATTTATGATACTAAAAACAAACTTGAAGTGGCCATAACACAATGGGTTGTGAAAATTATATTTTAAAATGTTCAGTAATCATGTCTCCTATGCAAGTGGGGTTTGAGATTGTGTGTTTGACATATAAAATAGATTAGGGTAAATGGTTTCAGCTATATCAGTTTCTTTAGTAATTAGAAAATAGTGCTTAACATTGCAAAGTAGCGCCTTTTCCGGTTTGTGTTATGCTGTTATTTTTTGTTAATTTTACTTAAAGCCATTTAACCTTAGTAGATCTATCCTTTATCTTTCAATCCCGTGACTGTTTGCACCTTGTTACAACTGAAAATTTTGAAGAAATCTTGTTCTTGTAATGTGTGTACTAGGCAAATATGCAGCCAGTGTTGTAGCACATTGAAGGCTTCCCGAGATGTGAGGCGCTATGCAGGCGGGCCCATTAAAGTTTACCATTGGAATTTGTTAAAATGGTCCGTTTTAGTAATACATACATAGGTGCTTATGAAAGGTGAGCTGTGCAAATTTGGTCACAAATTTTCAAGCCATTCTGTTCTCATGTTAATGTTTAATAATCAATTATTAAAACGGGTGAGAGTAATCTCTGATAATCCAATAGTAAAAACTTTGAGACTAGTATGAAATATTGTCCCTGTCCAACAACCATTATGCTTACCTGGACATTAAGGGATAAGAAAGTCTTCCTGTTTCTGAATGCCTCAGGAAATTCCTGGAACTTAGTGAAGGATAGACGCACGTGCACACAATCAATTGCACCATCAATACAGGGTAGACCTACATTATTTGGGTTAAGTCCCTGGCTCATATTCAAGAACAGCCTTCTATTCTCTTCCTGTTTCATGTGTGACTGTGGCATTTTTATGTAGGTCCTCATCTGAACTGCTAGGAGTCTTGTAATCCTACACACTATTCTTGACACTTTGGGTTGCGACACTGATGACAAGTCTCCAATTACCACCTATAAAAACATGTAGACACAAGATTTTATTAAACCTCACTTCAGTAGAATGGAATACTGTATTATGAACAATTGTGGCCAGATAATAACCTAGCATACATAGTTGTAATCAGTATTAAGGATTAAATCTGATGAGACGTACTCAAAAACTGTGGCACAACCTATCTACCTACTCTCACACTTGTATGGATAACATACAAAATTATATAGTCTTCATTATACAATACTACATAATATTAATTTTTTCTTCTGTAAACCATTTTTAAGACAGTTGGTACCCTCAATAATTAAGTATAAACAGTTAGCAATGCAACCAATTTCAAACTACGTTAAATGTATTGTAATTGGTCATAGCAATCTATCAATTTTAAAGCAAATTTCGACGATACATACATAGACTTTCGTAAAATTATTGACTTGGGAAATAACCATATCAAGTAAATTAAAAAAAAATCAAATTTTGTCTATCACTGGGGAAATAAAGCTATCCTGTGAATACAAAAAGTAAGGTTTCATATGTACAGTCTAATCATAATTATGTTAACACTTGCACTAAATAAATTTTGAAAGACTATTTAGCCCATACAACGAAGCATGATCTGTGCTAAAAACAATGCTTATGTTTATTAATAATAATAATAACACTACCTTCTTGCAGTTGGGCCTTGCCCAGTGGCAAGTTTACATCCCTCGCTCTCCCTCCAGATCTCTTCTGAACAACTTTCACCAGCTCGTCCCTCAGTATGTTTCACTCCCTCACCTACCTTACTATCACTGACTGCCTACCCCTCTCCATCCTACATATTCCCTGTATTTTCTCACAGTTGTTCCCTCTCCCTAGTCCAGTAATTATACTGCTATGTGCCTTATATAGATTAGGCCTAAGCATTATGTACTTAAATTACACAAACACTGCCACTTACCTAAAACGTTCCCGTAGCATAATATCGCAGAGCAATCAAAACTTGGCAGACGGGCGTAATAGGAAGGCCCCGATTGGTTTCTTTCCTCAGTACAGGTTCAATTAGCGGCATGATGATTTGGATGACTGTGTTTTTGCTGAATCTGAAATGTCGCTTGAACTCAGAATCACTATACCATTCGAAAGGGTTTAATGCATCTCGTATGTAGCGCTTTGTGTCCGTAAATTGACATGGTCCTCGTAAACTTCATCCGCAAGTTGTTCAAAATCATCCCACTCACCAAAATCCATCACGCTAGCTGCAGAAGAGGTTATGTACGTAGCCTGTATTGTTTACAAAACTAAAGCGGCAATGATTTGTTTAGTTTCTTTTCCCCAAATTGAATTTGTTTACTCTCTCAATTTTAATTTAATACATGGAATAATTAACGGGAATTAACACCTTACATAACCTATTCCTTACAACAAACAAATCCATACTGGTACTTGAGTCACCTAGATAGCCGACTTCATGAAGTATTACTTATATCAATGAATAAGCGTTGCTTATTTGATTATGAATACTTGCGAAACAAGGCAAGCTTATTACTGTGAATTCATATTGAGCAGTACTTATTTTACGCAGTGCTTCGTGAAGTATTACTTGAAGTAGTCCTAATAAGCAGTAATTTTTTCGTTCGCTATGAATTTAATGCCATACTTAAGCATGCATATAAGCAGTACTTTTTTCAAGTATTGCTTATATCACCACTATGAATTCTGCCCTAAGTAACATTATCTGGACCAAGCATGAAGTTACTTTGGTAAGTTTCTTTGCCAAAAATAGCGAGATTTGTATTTAGCATATTATTTGGTAAACCCAATTTAAATCCAATTATTTTTAATTTTTTTATGTGGTAATTACTTTGGATTTGGGCATTATTACATACCTCAGTAATAAAAATTTAATAATTATAAAACCACAAAAAACACCCTTTTCATTTTTCAAATATAGTTACCTAATGCTAATGTGTATGTAAAAATAAATTTTCAAGCTAGTGCTCATTGTGGTTGTTGAGTTATGGTACTGAGCGAGCAAAGGTGCAAAATAGCTTAAAATTGTATTCCATGCTCAGTGTAAAATTTTTGTGATGGAGTTTGTTACTTCTCTGTCCACATCTACAAAGTATGGAATATTAGCTTTTATTTTCAATTTAAATGTGCTAGATAGCATGAAAATTGTGGGTTTTATAGTAATTTAAGTGTAGTGGTGAAGATCGTCGGAGCACATTATTCGCTCAAAAACTGAAAGTTTCGAAAATTTCTCATTCTTCCAGTTTTAATTTAAAAATTCTAAAATAATTCACAGTTTCTCATGTTATAAGTATGTATGCATAAAAAAATTTTGAACAAAATCTGTAACCTTGGAGCACATGGCTCTTGGTGATTTGACATGATATGACCCAGGATGTATATAGTAATGATAACGATGTCGATGTCATGTTGCTTTTGGAATAAGTATGGTTGTACTGACATTATTGTTGTTTTATTCCAGTATAAATTATATATAGTGTTTGCATTAGTAAAATAGTTACAGTAGATGTCACTTAATTTCACTCGTTAATTGTACTATGTAACACAATCTTTTTATTATAATAGTTCAATCTACTGTAATATTTATGACAGAGAAAATGTATATTTTGTGTTGGTATATATTTATATTATAAAAAAAATATAAAATTATGCTTCTGTAATTGTACTTTAGTCAGTCATTAAACCACAAATTAGCTCTCTTGTATATTTCTGAAGTTAATATACCATATAATAGGGTAGTCAATGTATTGTATAACTTAAAAATATCTATAGCCTAATTATAAAAATAAAAAAATAAAACATTGTGATGTGGTAAATCAATAGAACAATGTAAAAACAAAATCATAAAAAAATATAAAGTGACGCCCGTGCAGCAGGTTTCATTTTTTTTTCTGGTTAGACTATATTTTTTTATTTATATATAAAAAATAATAATTTATATACTTTGATTCTTGATATGTGCGATAATTTTACAGCTCTGAACATATAATACCACACCTTTAAGCGGCCAACACTCATAATAAATAAGATTTTAAATGAATAGGTAGATAAGGTAGGTTAAAGATTTTTGGGGAAATCTGTATCATTTTGGGGAAATTTTTTGTCTGCTATGGAGAAATTTTTAAAACTTAATCTGGAGACCCTGGCTGTTGTTCATAAGTGGGATTATGACGTAATGTAAACATACACCGAATACTCGGACGTCGTCTGAGATAAATACGAAATGAAGGAAGCGAAAGCTATAAGTACAGAGTAAAATATTGTTTTTTGTTCGTCACATTAATTTGTTGCATTATATTTAATGCTAAACAAGTATATTTGTATTCTGCGTGCACGGAAATAAAAATTATTGTAAAAGAAAACAGTGCTACTTTAAATCATTATTTATTGGCGTCGTTACTTCAAAACAGCGCTAATAGAACCGCGTTATTTCGAGGGGCTGTTGTATTTAAGTTCTAATAAGTTTTAACAAAACATTAACGTAACATTTTCTATTATTAAAAAGATAATTTAATCTGTTGATGTTATCCCTGACTGTAGTTTACTAAATGCATAGATGCGTTATTTGCCACTACCGCATCCTAGTCAGCCTGAAAGCTTCTGTTGTTTCCCACTACAGCTGTTGGCCTATTGCTAACATGCAGGATGGCATAATATAAACACTGGCTAAATACTCGCGCATCGGGGATATTTAAATGTAATATAAACCACTGAAATCTATTAAATGGGCTTAAGTAAATACTCCCTAAAGGAACAGAATAGTTATTAAGGAAAGCATAATATCTTTTATTGAATCATCACATTATAAATACGTTGAATTAAATTTAATGGTACACAAGTACTATTGCGCACGGAAATTAAATATTAACATAAATTAATAAAAAACTCTACTTCGTATCTATGACTGTGCTACTGTACTTCAAATAATGCCTTAATTTACTGGGTTGTTACTGCATAACCGAACAAATTTAATAACATTAATTCGAGGGGACAGGTGACAAAAAATTCAATAAATGGACAGCATTAAGCAGAAAGGAACCAACCCTCAAAAGTGAAATATTTAGAACATCACCTTACACATTTTATTAAAAGGAACCAACCTGCTGGATAATATTTTTATTCTACCTTGAATATTATACTGAAATGTACCTGCTCTTACAACATTCAGCCGAATGGAACCATGTTTGGTTCTGTTTAACTTAATGCAAAAAATTTATTTATATTTTTCAGCAAAAGGAATTAGGATTAGTTGGTTCTGTTTTGTTGAATAAATGTTGGTACTACCTGTGTTCAGATGTTTGTACCAAGTGAAGTTTGTTCCTTTGTGTGAATAGTATTTATACTTAGTTATTGTTACAGTATTATTTTATGCACCAATATATTATTATAATTACTTCATAGTGCTACATTTGTAATGTCAAGAGGAAAATTAATGAAAGAATTGGCCAAGAAATTAATTGAAGGTAAGGTTCTAAAAAGTTATAACATTTACATCCATATCGACATTATAACTTTCTAGAAAATGCTCATATTAAAGTTAAGGTACTGTTTATTGTAGTATAAAACAGCTGTAATTAATTGTTTTATGCATGACAGATTAAAATAATTTAATAAAAAATTAAACATTTAAATGCTAACAATATTGCAGTAAGTATAGAGATAATATTAGTTATTAGAGTAAGTTAAAACATAATGTGAATTAATTTAATCCTAACGGCTGTACCATTTCAGACATGTTGAATTGTTCAAAAGAAATATCAATGTATTTTTTTTCATTTTTAACAATATTAAAAATACTGCCTGTTCACTGTTTCTTTTTGAGCAGAAAAATTTGGTTTTTCAGAGAAAATTCTTCTTGCTGTGTTAAAACCATCTAATATTTACAGACAAAATTGATTTTGAAATCACAGCAGACCTACTGCCTAATATTGATATAACACCAAAACCACCAGACCTGGTAGCAACTCCATCCTCAGACATGCCTCAAGGAACAGAAACAGATGCTGTAGACATTTGCCCAACACCATTATTAAATTCTGATAGTGAAGGTAAGAATACAATATTTTGGTTTATTTACAGACGCACTACAATCATACTTGAAAATTTCCTTACATTTGTTTCATGTTAACATTTTCCATAAATGTTTCAGATAAACAGAATAATGAATAGCTAGCCGCATCTTGGAGTGACCATCTTCCGGATGTTCTACAAAGGGATCACTTTTCATCATTATTGGGAAATGATATTACCAGTATCAGAACTTCAAAGAGATACAATAGATTTTTCCACAGAGATTCTACCTGAATTACCTGATGTTCCTATTGTGCTTTACCAAGAACCCATCTCAATATGTGAAACCCCGTGCAAGAATGATTCATTTGACTATTCTCATTAGTAAACACCTCAGGGAGTGTATTCTTTATATCGACGTTTCATAAAGACAGTCACAATGATTGTCTTTATGATAAAGAGAGCTACAAAGATACTTACTTGTAACTATCTTTATGTCATATTCTGTAAGTAGTATCTTTATTGATATCTTTGTTTAGTAATGAATGCTTGGCAACACCGCAGGCACCGCTCCGAAAACACGAAAATTGACTAACCGAAACAATATTTCTGGCTGTTTCCTTCTATCTTGCTTGCATCCTTCCTTTTCGGCGGAGCAAGGTAGTATGTATAAACTGTAAACATGGAAAAGAAGTTTCGCGCTAGAAAGACCACTTTGAAGCAATTTGAAGTAATGCTGGATTTTATGCGAATGCATCCAGAATTTTTGAGAGGGAAGTTTTCGGCGACTTTCACAAAAATTAAAGAAGAGAGAATGTGGGCCGAATTAACAGAGAAGGTGAATTGCCTGGCATGTGGTCCGCCAAAATCAATTTCCCAGTTACGAAAGGTAGGTACTAATTTGTCTAATACTGTTAGACGAACACTCTACCCCAATACAGAAATGTTTATAATGGGCAAGTTATTCACGCTTCACTTCTTTAAGCTCATTTTTTTTTAAATTTGAATCTCATCTACCTAATTGCTTTATTCACAAGAGTAGGATTTGTCAATTTTAATTGCTATTTGATGTACATGCTGCCTAGCGTAACAAGTTATTAAATTATTAAAACTAAACTTAGAGGACATCAGTAAAAATGATAGCATTCATCTAAACATGTGCAGCAGTTAACCTCAAAGCAATTAATGTAATGTAGCATTGAAATTCGGCACTAGATTGAAACATTTACGTGTTTATGTAGTACCGTACTCAAATTAACATTCTATTGCAGAGAGTATAACTTATTTAAAACAGAAAAGACAAGCTCGAGTCATGAGTCTGGTACATAAATGGTTAGTTTCCTATGCATCCAGTCGTAGCACATGTACCCTACATTGCAAGTTAAAAAATAAATGTACCTTATGTTAAAAGGTTGTATGCCTACTTGTCTGAAATATGTTATTCAGGTATTTAAGTCTTGGTAGATAAATAATATATATATATTTTATTTAAGTGAGGATAATCCATGTAAATAAAGATAACTTACATCTACAAAAAAATAACTAGTCAGGGGTTTGACTTTGTTCAGTTATTTTTCATTTCATTTCATTTATGTTATCCAGTTAGATACAGTATAGTGATGAAAAAACATCACCGTATTGGATTTGTCAAGTAGTATTATCAAAAGATTACATACAATCAACAATTACTAATCATTTTAACAAACAAATTACAAATCTACATTATAGATAATAAACATAAAATTGTAATAAACCAATTTAAATTACAAAATATGGTTAAAAATGGTCAAATCAGTAGTAAATTTTAATAATAAATATTACAATGATCACAATATAAAATTTTATAAAATTATTAGTAAAATATATATAGTTAGGTTTCTGCACATTTCAGTCATGGACACTGTGGAAAGCTGCAACAAAAAAGAAGGCCAGGAATATTAAGGCACATGCTATGGGCACAGGAGGGGGAGGTCCTTTGAAAGAAATCCTAAACCCACAGGAAGAGCAGCTCCTGGAACTTATTGGCAAGGAGTGTGGATGGAATCAGTGGTGTTCCTGCTTCTGGTGATGTAAGTACAAATTAATGAAGCATTGAGATATAGCCACGTCTGTGCTGTATATGGTTTACAGTAGTGTAATATGAAACTACATAATATTATGTAAGTGCATTGGTTAATATAATAGTTAAATGTTTATAAGTATGCATTTCGAATTGCAGTGATGTTCCATTACATCATTTGAACTAACACTTGATATTTTCATCAAAATTTTACAAGGCACCCAATTAAAATTTTCTCATATCCAAGGGGGGTGGCTGATTTTAAAATTCATAACAGGGCAATGTTTCAGGCTTTTGTTTGTAAGGAATTTATTTTTGTCTAGCATTGTGAATAATGTATAAAATATGTAAATGTTGATAGTTATTCTGCCACTGACAGTTGCATGATGTAATTCGTAACATTAACCTAAATGCACTGTACTTAGCAGTACGTCAGATATTTACAACCTTAAAGTTATGCACCGTATTGTTAATTTATAGTTTCTTCTTTGCCAGCCATATTGTACAGTAATGTGATAGTACCTAATATAAGGTTTAAGAACAAGATTTGTGTTATTTCTCAAGATTTTGTATTAAACTAACTTCAATAGGATTCAGAAGGTTATATTGTTAAGTATGTATATATTGTGTACAAATTTCAATTAAATTTCTGGTGGAAAACTTTGTTTCATGCCATCGTCTTTGTGCGGAATTACCACAGTTCAGTTACGAACATGTATCCATGGAGGACCCTCTACAAATGGATGTATTGGACAATGATACAGATTGTTTGTCTTCTGGTGTGTCTCGTCCTGTAGAAGATGAATCGCGTCAGTTGGAAACACTTGAGTCATCCACATCTCAGACGACAAGGTCTAAGCATGTTTCTGGTAGGTAAGTTTTGTCTTGTGTTTCAACAGCTGTATGATTAAGGGGTCTTCCTGGTGCATGATGCTCGAACGATCACAGTCACTCTGTCCCTGGAAGCTGCAGGACGTAGCGCAGGAAGTTCAAATTCGATTTCACAAACACTATATACAAGTCCAAACAATCATAATTTTATGCTTGGACATGTTTTAATTTTATTTGTAAACAGTCAATACATATTTAGCTGCACTATCTTCAGTCGTGGAACTATTTTTCTGCAGTCATATTTGACACGAACTCTGAGACAGACCTCAAAATTGATAAAACTTGTTTTTATTGTCCAAAATTTTAATTCATCATAATAAATTTGGTTGCAGTAGATACAGTATATGATTTATCACTTAGCATTTAAAATACCACTGCCTCACAAAGTTCCAAAATCATAAATTTTTAATATGTAATTGTTGAAGACAACAGTTTTAGTGTAAATGTGTACCCATTTTGATAAACATATTGAGAAAGAAAGTAATCTGTGAAATTGTTCATGAAATGTATTATCCCACTCTAGCATGGTTTTTAACAGTGGTACTTTCTTAGTCAGGTTTCAAGTTATGTCAGAATTTGCATTTTGTGCTTTTAACCAGTCAGTAAATGAAATGTGTGCTCCTTGACGTGTTTGGTGAAACTCACATTTATGTACCCCCTCCTTGAAAGAATAAATACTGGAGTACTGTGAAGAAGTTTACTCTATATCATACTGTGACAGATAGAAAGCACTGTTGTAATATTTTGTACAACTTTTTGCATGTCACAAAAAGCGTACGTAAAATGTATTTAGGCAAGAAGACATCATATAAACCTATAATTATAGTACGTAATTTTGTCTGTAAGGAATGCACATTGAATAATGGTAACGATGTTTAATTTTTTTCACCTACAACACAGATGATCACTGCTGCAGAACTGTATAGGCAGAGGTGAAAGAAATCTTTCACCACAGTAATTTTTGTGATGTAAGAATATCATGAATATTGCATGAGTGTTCTTTATTATAAACATGAAACTTTATACTTTTTTATAAATGAAAAGAACTTCAATTTTTTTGCTATTTTTTTTTTGTCTGGCAGAAATGTCAAAATTAGTTGGTATTAATTTTGTTTTACGAATATTATTGACTCACCTGTCCGGATCCACAAAATCTGGGTTCTAGTGTATTAGTACTGCATTGGTGATTATTTTGGTATTCAAGATTTTGCTGAATCATAATTTTCTTATTCATCTCTCAGCTCACCAATCTTTTGTTACTGAATCCTATCATGTCAGCCATTACTGCTAAAACCTTGCTGTGAAGCACTAACTTCTCTCGAAAGAAATTAAGGACATTGTTGATGTAACAACTTGGGAATAAATGTTTTTCAAATTATTTGTTTTATAGTTGTAATGTTTTGTGGTTTAATAAACAAAATAACATTTCAGGTAAACAAAAGGACAAGAAAACAATGTATAAATCTGCATCAGATTTGGCTAGGGAGGAAATAGTTAATCTTGAAAAGGCAAACCTGGAAGAGAGAAGACAAATGAGAGTTGCTTTAGAAAGGTTGGCAGCAGCACAGGAGAAGATTGCTGATGCCCAACTTCGCAGGGCAGAAGTTGCAGAAAAGAAACTTGCCTTGCAAGAAAGTTTATACTCATAATTTTATTTAATAAAATTAACACTCCAGTATGGTTGGTTTTCTTTTATACTTTGCTTCAGACATTCCTTTGTGCTGCCTACAACATAAGAAATTAATAGCAAGTAATGCAGTATTCATACCTGCCAACTTTTACGGATTGTCCGTAAGTTTTACGGATTTTAATACTATTTTACGGTTTTACGGACGTCTTTAATATCTTACGGATTTATTTTTGCGTGGTGGTTTATTACCGTTCACTGTACCGGCCATGTATACCTGCCAACTTTTACTGTACCGGCCATGTTACCGACGCACCGACGGAAGGCGGAATGAAAACAAAACAAGAAATAGTTAGTTACTTGTATATGGTTTGGACTGTCTACGTTTGTTTTCCACTTAACGCAACGAAAAAGTGCTTCCTTAAACGGAGGAACGGACCACAATTGTGACGTCAGCCCTACCTCCTTGGTCTGTTCCTTGTTCCTTATATTATTTTCAAAATGGCTGACTATTGTTTTTGTTCGTAGTGCCAATGGAGTGCTGCGCAACCGTGTTTTTTTTCGTTTGTATTTACGTGATGGGAACCACGAGTAAGCTAGCCAACAAGAAATATATTCAGACTTACCGTGCTGCGTATAACAACAAATTCTCGTGTATTCTGAAATCGCAAAAAGGAGAAACTTTTGTGTTTTGCACAGTGTGCCGGTGTGATTTTAGTATTAAGCTGGAATCACAATGCCCCGACGGCCCCGACACGACAGGCCCGACAAACTGTCGTGCAGCATCTCAGCACGACAGATTTAAAAGCGTAGGGTCACAATACCACGACAAAAATAACCCGACGATTTTCAATTTGACCTTCGGCAAATCGTGCCAAGCTAAATACTTCAATTAAAATGCATTATAGAAAGCGCTAAAAACAAAGTAAGCTCTTTTATTTATTATTGACAGTTGAAGTGCAAAAAAAAAAATTAGTCGTCTGCGATACGAAGTAAGGTTAATTTGATTTGTAAAATAAAGAGTAGTTTATTATAGTTACAAGGAAACAAGATAAAGATATGTCAGTGAGGGACAGAAAAATACTCCTGATGTTAGCTGTGCGAAGAATTAAAAAGAAACGAAAAATTAAAAGATGGATTCTAAAATAACGTCTTTAACCATAAACACGATGATATCTGTTAATGTTCATACAAACAGACTAAGGCAAGCTACAAATTTTTCATTTCACCCACACTTAAAACGAAATTTCACTTTTCAGCAAAAAGATTTACCAAGTAGGTAAATATTTTTGAAATTTAGTTCTGTGCTGTTTCCTTTCCGTTTCTATTTTCTTTTCTGTCGGGCCCCGACACGACGGAATTAGAAATAGAATTTATTCCTTGCAGGCCGTCGGGGTGCGTATTTTGTCGGGCTGACGTCACGGCGAGCTTGTATTTCATTGGCTGTTGAACTTGTCGGGCCTGTCGTGTCGTGGCCGTCGGGGCATTCATAGATAAAGGATAGTTTAGATGGATATCTCTTTCACATTAATCATTGACAGTATACAGCGCTCCTGGTGGCTGGACCTCGTACTAAATTCAAAATGGCGGCGATGGCGGGAGATTTGAACTAAGACAAGGCGGGAAATTCAAATGTGACCTATACCACTTCGGAATGGACTATTTTTACAACTTTTGTTGGAGTTAATTATTGAAACTATAAACAGTAGGCAATATTACTGAACTGTTCTGGCAGTTACTGACTAGTGGAACAATTGTATAGGACAATTTTTAAATTTTATAAAATTCAAAATGGTAATTATTCATAACCTACTGCATATATGTCAAAACATAATTCTTTTAAAAAAGCTATAAAATAGAATTGCATATTAAATAGTTAAATTTTAATTATCAATTCACTTATTTTGACCACTGATAGGTTAGCCATAAATTGAAAATAATATATGTTACACTATCCTTAAAAAGGCTGTAAAGTACTCTAAAATCAAGCTCTGCCGAATACTTATCTTCAGCTCGGCTGGAAATATTCTAATCTTTAAGCCCGAAACTTCGAGCTACTCATCACCATTTCTTCAATTTGACCGGCATGCAGTGCAATGTTGTGTTATTAATCACCAAGTAAACAATGAAACAAATTAGAGTAAAAATAGAAATATATTCAGATTAAATAATCCTACCAAAAAAGAGGAAAATGAATGCTGATGATGTAAATATGTACATCAAGCTGGCTGCGAAACTTTTTTCCCATTATTGTTATTCTGGGACAATTGCTGTTCCTTGTATTTATTAATGATCTTCCTTATAGTCTTGGACCTGGAACTAGCCCTATCCTTTTTTGCTGATGATACTAGTATCTTATTTAAAATGAATTCTTATAATCAGTTATTGTAAAATAGATAAAGAACATTCTTACAACTTAAAAGAGTACATGGTTCGTACCCTCTTGTAAAATCAAAAATTAAGGACTTTTTAAGGACCCCATTACCACTATCAAGAGCTAGAAAACCACTTTTATATTAAAAAAATATATATTTAAGAGAAGACAAATTGATAGTTAGCAAACAATTTTTGTTGGTTGGTTCAATTTTTAAAGATAAGCCCATAGTACCCAAAATTATCTTTGGAACACATATCTAACCCAAGGATAGTGTCTATCTAAAGCCCTCTAACATTTTCTTATTTATAATTAATATGACACCAAAACACAAATTTCTGTTTAAACGTGAAATGCCAATTATGAAAAAACAATATCAAAATAATTTTACATAACAACCTAATCACATGGGCCGAAATTTGTAAATTGTAAATGTATTGTTCGTTGCCAAAAAGGAAACAAAAGAATATTAAAATACGTTTTTGGATTATTTGTAAAAAAGTATTTATTAAGTAGTTTTTAAGGATTATTAGTGACATTTAAGGATTTTTAAGGGCCCTTATGCAATTAAGGACAAAATTAAGGACTTTTTAAGGATATTAAGGAGGCGTACGAACCCTGGAGTAGTTTGCTATAAATAAATTGACTTTGAATTATGGTAAAACAAATTATTTAGAGTTTTTATTAGGAAATAATAATAAGCAGATAAATGAACACATTGCAGTAAATGATGGTAATCATGCGAATGTTAAGAATATAAGACTAACTAAATTTCTTGGCTTATCTTTAGATACAACGTTAAATAAATAAAAAAAATAGTATGCCAGCTTATTGGTGTTTGTTGCATGCCCATGATGATTTTTTTCACCTCCAATGCATGAATACAACCAAGCTGAAATGGAAAAATTAGAGTTGATTTTTTAGTGTGGTTTGGCTGAAAAGTCTCTCTGAATTGGTACCCTTATTCCTTATTCATAAATCAATATAGATTAGCACATGAGATAAATCGCTGTAATGAAACAACATTAACGTAACTTGATTCAAACATTTTAATTACGAACCATACACACCAAGTCACAGTCAAAATTGTGAATGAAATAAAAAAAATCATATTTATAATTAATAGAAACAGGTGCACACATTTGAAAAATATAACCAGTTTTCCCAGGTGTTATCAGTGTCTACAAATCAATTTGCTGTTCTTCTTACAACATTTGTACAATTTTTCCCTGAACCAGCTAGAAATTCCCTGAATTTTCCTTGTTTTACATGTTGGTGTACACCCTGTGAAAAAGGTACTGTCATTCTGGGTCATGTTTTATATGACACCATTTACAATCACAGAGATAATTTAAATCCTTTACTTACAGAAATTTTCTGCATAATACATTACAGATTACCTACAACTTAAGACTACCATGACAATATTTCTCAAAACTTTTGTGTTACAAAAATATAAATGTTGAAACATTGTAAACATGTGTTTCAAACAACTTTTACATGTGAGATTGAGGTATCGTTAGAAACACACACACACGTATATATAAATTAGTGTAATATAACATATACATGAGCACACAGAAAAATTTTTTCTGAATGCAGCAGTCTTCTTGTGACAATCAGAACTTTGCTAAAACAACTCTTCCTACACATTCTACAATATACAGCTAAAAATACTGAACATATTTAGACAAAATCATATCAATATAAAAAATAAAAATTAATGTACAAAATCTTGTTATCGGAAGGCAAGTTGGGGAACTTCTAGTACTAGTTCACCAACTAATCAGAAGTGTCTCTTGACACTTGACACTTGTGTCACTTGATACTTGTGTCACTTGACACAAGCAGACAAAGTAGCATTTTGTAAGAAGTGACATACTAAGTTAGCTAAGTAGCGTAACATCCCTACTCAAATTACTTCATTTGTGATCAGATTCCTAAATGCTTGCACACAAAAAGTGAACAGAAATAATTGCTGGCAAGTGTACCATAACAACCAGGCTAAGAAGCTATGATACAGTATTCTGATAATGTGACATAACTTACACGAATCTAACTTGTTGCTTAATACAGCCACCTGTAATAGTCTGGATTCCATGAAATGTTCATGAAATGCAATATGATAAGAGCTATCCAGGTTGTCCCAGCCACGTGCGTGACCAGAATACCCAATCAGACTGTCATCAAACACATGCAAAGAATTTGTTCTCTGAATGCAAAAAAAATCAATATTTAACAACTTTAGTTGAACTTATATTGTAAAACATGCTAACCTTGTAACTTTTCTTCCATGTTCAATAGTATTGCATTGTGACCTCATATGTTTGTTTTTAGTTGTAATTTGTGTAGTATATAATTTATGTATAAGAACCCACTGTTAAAAAAACGAATTTTGTAAAGATCATTGACAATGTACAAGGCAAAACACAAACAATCGTCTAATTCTTCTCGAAAAGCTTGAATATACCTAGGTTACTGTTGTTTCAACATAACAAATTTGAAGTCTAAACAAAAAAATTACTTCAATTTGCTTCATTGCTAGCAAATGAATAATTCAAATATTAATACCACAGCAAACTCACAAGAACTATAAAACTTAATTTAGAATAGTACAAGAAATTCCCTAAAATTAAATCTGATAGGTTGAAGCACTGCACACATGTAACACATTCAGGGTCTCATTTCATTATTTTACTGCATTTAAAGGCTGCATTAATATAAATTCCTCATTCACTTAAATATTTTACATCAGTCCCATGAGAAACAACATTAATGTAAGAATACAGCTACCGATGTCAGAAATTCTACAACCTAATAGTACATGATCAGCACCTTCAGTTAACGGACATGTATGTACATTATATACATTTCAGTAACAAGAATTATGTAACCAATCAATGTAGAAAATATATGTGTATGTTATTTAAATACTAGCTGATCTAGCCACCCATTGCTGTGACTCAGTACTTATAATAGATTAAATTAATTTTGTAATTATCTTTCTGATACAATAATAATAATGTTTACTAATAAAGATGAAAACAGTTTCACAGTTACCAGGGCAACCTAACTGAACAACTGTTACCATGTAAGGTTATGTCTTGATATGCGAAAAATAAAAATCCCAGAACTCGATCACATCGCCACCTACGGGATACAACTGCGAATATAAATCATTCTCAATACAGTAAAACCTCTATCTATCATTTTTCAGGGGACCAGCAAAAAAATTCAGTAGATGCGGACATTCAATAGATGTGGACTTCACTCTTAGATTTTGAAAAAATTGCTTAACCTCAAAATTAGTACCCAAAATATCTCAGTTACTTGTCATTAAGGTCAGCTTCCGGCCTTGTCCGTGCAAAGACTACGTAAGGCGGCAGCACCATGTAACGGACTATGTTTTCAACAATAAAAGCCTTCTGCAATAAACCCTGAACTCTATTCTTCGTAATCAGCAACCTTTACGTGGTAATTCCACCCAGTCTATCCCTAGCCACTTGGCCGCGAACCCCCTGAGATGCATCACATGCAACATTGGAGTAGCTTATGCAAGGAGGGATAGGTCTAGGGACCACAATAGGATATAAATAATATATACATAGGATCTAAATAATAACAGAGCCTGAGTCATGCAGCTGATTACATTCCCATCTACCCACTGCTCAGCTCATTCAGGTTATCTCTACCTCATCCCGACTTAAAAATTCACTACCGGTATTTCATACCAAAGCGCAGCAGCAAACGTCCAGGGCCAGGTGGTGAAGCCCAACAGCAAACGTCCAGGGCCAGGTGGTAATGCCCAGTGGCAAATGTCCAGGGCCAGGTGGTGAAGCCCAGCAGCAAACATCCAGGGCCAGGTGGTAAAGCCCAGCAGCAAACGTCCAGGGCCAGGTGGTAAAGCCCAGCAGCAAACGTCCAGGGCTTGGTGGTAAAGGCCAGCGGCAAACGTCCAGGGGCAGGTGGTAATGCCCAGTGGCAAATGTCCAGGGCCAGGTGGTGAAGCCCAGCAGCAAACATCCAGGGCCAGGTGGTAAAGCCCAGCAGCAAACGTCCAGGGCCAGGTGGTAAAGCCCAGCAGCAAACGTCCAGGGCTTGGTGGTAAAGCCCAGCGGCAAACGTCCAGGGGCAGGTGTGGCAAAATCTCCAGCAGGGTGGTGAAGCAGAATAATGGTAGTACCATGGTAGAAATATCCAATGTCAACATTTGCGTAAGATCATTTCTTGTAATACAATTTGTACTCCGAATGACAGAAGCGGTAATAATTTCCTGAATATGTTGAGTTCAATCTTTTACTTTTTCTTGAATTTCAGAAATCTCCTGTGCGCCTTTTCCTGGATAATGTCACCTTTCAGGGGTTTTTGTATACCAGACAGTATATGATTCACTCTCTTGCACCAAAAATTTATTGTTATTCTGCAAATTATATTTACAAATGCTTCCTTGAATTCTGCATTATGCTTTTCACATGATGATATTTCTTCTGGAATGTCTTTAAGTAAGATATTTTTGATGAATTTTCCAAATCCTCTATAGTGACAAATTTCTGGAAGTATTGAAAATACCTTCATGACAGACTTCTCAAAAAATTCTGAAATGATTGATGAAGGATATTGCAGTGATTGTTTCTCAGTTGAATATTCACGTGAAATTATTAATGCATGTTCTGGCATGATTTCTACAGCACAAAGACTTTTGCGGCATTTGTGACATTGGAATTTACTCTTCATTTTCTTCACAACAAATCCGGCAACATACATCACTACCGTTTTGTCATAAGGCTGTAAACCTTCCTGCAAAGCCTCTTCTTGAATTGGAATGAAATCACTCTGCATACTTGTTTCCACATCCTGCATCACAAAGCTTTTCAGTGTGTCAAGTGCACCAACACAATCATCCTCTTCACAATTAGAAGAAACTGAATGTGCAGAGTTAAAGTTGTTGATCAACAGTGACTTGAATGAATTAGCAAATGCAGTACAACTTGGGTTTACATTCCTAATTCCATGAGCTCTGATTGAACCAAAAAAGTTTTCAATTGGATCTTGGTTAAAACATTTAGTTGGTAAATGTTTCAGATTTTTGGTAGTGCATAATTTTTTCCACAATTCTATCAAACCCTCTAAGGTAGCGATGAAGTTCTTGATGGAATGAACGTTACATGGTTTGTTCTCTTTATCGTAGAACTTCATGGTCCTTAACACTCGCAAACATTTCCTCCACAGACGAAGATGATGAGACTTTTTTGTCATAGCTGTTCTATAGATCTTGCCACTTTTATTCGTCAATGAAACGCCATTCAGACTGTCAAACAGTTCGTCAAAAAAAAGCAGTAGATCTGCTGTCTGTGTTGCTTCGGGATCAACACCAGGCATTCCTGGAACAGCTGTAAATGTACAATCTGTGTAAGATTCGTGGTAACAAAAAAATGCACACACACATATAAGTACTATAACAACAATTTTTTATTTGACATCAATTCCTAAAGTTCAAATGCATACCTTAAATGTTCATCCCTCTTAATAAAATATGGATTTTGAAATGTAGTTGACAAATAACTAACCAAACTAAAGCTGTGTATAATTATTGAAAATATGTTCATTAAAAATGTAAGCACAAACAAATATTGTAAACATAAATGAATGTATTGAGCTATGTTTACAGCATAAAGTTGCTAAACTGCCCTAATTTGTGTATAAACTGACATAACTGCTTCCCCATGAATGTTTCTGTTTATTTTCATGATTTAACAACACCCTAAAATTTTCAACCCATTTAATATTAGAATAGGCAATGCTAGTGAATTCACAGCATCCATTGTACATTTACCTACATATCAAGTCTGCATGTAAGAAATGTCCATATGTCTTAAATTTTTTCCCAGTCACTTGAAAACTGACAGATAGATGTTCCAAGGTACATATTTATTTTAAAGAAATGAAATGGAACCAAAAATAATTCCATAAGTTAAAGAATTCTATTCTAATATTATTTCCATTTTTGGCCTTGGCAAGGACCATTCATGCATATTTCCCTTTTCCCCCATGTTTACAAGGCTGACAGCCACCCCATATTGTAAATATGGAGAATATTGACCATACTCACGTCTTTCTGCAATGTATCTCATGGCAGTTGAAACTGAGTGACTGAAAACTTGAGCACATGTGCTCACTTTCATTTTTCTCAGTTTGTCCTTGTTGACATGTTGCTCTGTTAGCTTCGGGCACGCACGGAGTCGGCTGGGTCGACTTGAATCAACATTATATAGCTGCTCAACATGTTTCCAACTAGCTACTTTTTTTATTCCGTCTTCAATGAACATCAGGCAGTATTTGAGAAGATTGTTTCGGATTCCTTTGAGCAAGTGTGGGGGGTCAAACAAAGGAATGATTTCTTCTCCATCAACAAAGAAACCTACAGAACGACATTCTTCCCCTTTTTTAATGAAGGATTCTCTTGTAGAATTCTTCAAGGAATTAATAGCAGCCATGTTAGTTGCCCCCTGATCGCAAACTGTTGCAACAACTTCTAGACCTGCTTTATGCAGTTGCCTTATCACCTCTTTTATGTTAAATACAAGTTCAGGAGTACTAACAGTCCCTTTGGAGTACATGTAAGACACTGGTTGCTTCCACTTCTTTGTGATCCCTCGGACCATGAAGACTAGCGCATGGTCTGCAAATTGGGGTTCCCTTCTGCGACCATAGTCTTCAAATCCTACAATAGTGTCAGAGGCCTCATTCCAGCGAATGCCAGGTTCTATTGCCATTTCGTCGAACATGAGAACACACATTCTCTCTGAAGGTTTCAGCTTATGGACTGAACTTTTCAACTGAGAAAAGACTGAATCATTTATGCCAGGCTGAAAAGGCAATCTTTTCAGAATGTTTAGTAATACTCTTCTTGATGGTAAATGAAACAACTTCCGCCACAATCTATAACCTCGTCTACTGTTCTTGTACAATGCAAGTGCCAAGATTTTATCCTCTAGTGTAAATCTTCTTCCTTTGGGTTTAGAACCACTGTTCTGCAACTGAGAGATTATGAATTGCCTGGCAATAGGGTTAATATTCACTTCATCAAACAGATTGGTACTTGTTAAATCTTGCATTCTCTGTAAGGACTTCTTGAAATCTAACTTTTTCTTCGAATGATACCGGGCCAATCTTTTTAGTTTCTGTGCAGTGAAATATAATGTCTTTGCCTTGGGTGTCAACTCAGCAGAAGTACGAGAACCCACTGCTTTTAATAAAGGAAAAAGGCATTTTCTTTTCTTTCTGCTGATGTCCACTGAAGGTGTGCTTCTGAAACCTATTAGGTAAAAGAATTGCGGAATTACATTTCAAACTGACATTCAGAAAATCATCCTTTATATATGTATTAAGAATAAGGGCTTGGCAACATGCCTTTTCAAATCACACACATTACATGAAAAAAATTAGTTACACTAAATAAAGGATAATGAAGGATCTGTGGCCAGTAAGTAAGGAATAGCCTAATGTTGAATAATAAAAAGGTACTTTGAGATTAACGCCACCGCAGCCGCTAAACCAGACGTTTACAATGTAAACAAGCATGCTGTGACTGACCTAACCTAACATAACCCTTCAATTTTTTTTTTAATTTTAATTTTTTACTGTTAACGGGGTTTTATTTAACATTAAACCTTCAATCTTTTTAATTTCAATTTTTGACTGTTAACAGGGTTTTGATTTAACATTAAATATTAAACATTTCAAACAGATCTATGTTCCGAGACAAAGGGTTAGGTTTGTTTTGGTCAGTCACTATATTGCTGATTTATGATGCCATTTCTGAATACTAAGAAAATGTGAATTTGGGATTTGCCAAAAACAGAACAAAACACAATTTTATATTTGCAGGACAGAAATATTTTACCGAAAAATCAGAAATGTGAACGTAAACAATAACCAACATGGCCGCCGCCGCAACTACTGTAACCAACGGCTACGGTGGCGTTAATCACAAAGTACCAATAAAAATTATAGTTCTTCAGGCTATTTGAAGCTAAAACCAATCTACAGAGAATATAACACCTAAGTCTACAATATCAACTTCAATCATACCTGTAGCAGGTTGTGTGCCGACAGTATTTTCCTCAGCTTGCTCAGGAAGCAATGAACAATCCATGCTTGAAGATGCTTGTCTTTCACAAATCTCTTCGTTGGTAACTGTAAATTTACATTGTTTTATTATGAGTGGTGAAAATACAGACACATAGGAAAATATAAACATAAAATAAAACATTCCCAATGATTTGCTCATCACTGCCCTGCTTCAACACATTGAACTATAATTAAAGGACAAAATTTGGAATGTAGCTTACTTTGAGTATGTATTTCAGTTCTAGTCAGAAATAAATACAGAAGTAGTAAAATATGTAGTTTGATGTATCAATGCTGCAAGGTTACTTCTATTCCACTATAACGTGCCATGCTTAAGGACAGTTTTCGTTGTAGCACAATGTTAAGTGCAGTTACCATAGCTACTGTTACTTTGTTCTTAACTGTTTTTGCATACTCTACAGCCTTGTAGCATGCACTGTATGATACATTTATTTGATAGTTAAGAACATTATCTGGGGTCAAAAACAAAATTAATTCACTCACCACTGTTTCAGTACATATCCTTAACTATGTACAATATGCTATAACTGGTAATATGAATGGCAAAAACTCAGTCAAATGTTGAAAGTGAATAATTTCATCATGGTAACAATCTTGGGTAAGGTTCCCAGATTTTGGCATTTCTCTTTTGAGAAAATTGTGTGTAAAAGATTTGTAGAGGTCTTGTTTTTCCAGGAAAGTGTGAGGTATTAAAGGCCAAAGCAATGGAACTGTCAGGCATCTTTCTCAGAAGAGAAATGTCAAAACCTGGAAACTTTTCATGAGATAGACTAAAACTACCCCCCCCCCCCCAACCCCTGTGTCTTTAACACAAAATGAGTAGGGAGAGACAAAAGAGAGGGAGAACCTTGCCACCGGGTGAAAGCCCAATTGCAAGTGAATCAATTATTATTATTATTATTATTATTATTATTATCTTAAATCATACCTGTAGCAGGTTGTGTGCCCACAGTATTTTCCTCAGCTTGCTCAGGAAGCGATGAACAATCCATGCTAGAAGATGCTTGTCTTTCACAAATCTCTTCATTGGTAACTGTAAATTTACATGGCTTTATTATCAGTGATGAAAATACATAAAAATAAAAAATAAATTGAAACCCCGTTAACAGTTAAAAATTTAAATTAAAAAAATTGAAGGGTTATGTTAGGTTAGGTCAGTCACAACATACTTGTTTAAATTGGAAACTTATGGTTTAGCGGCTCAGGTGGCGTTAATCCCAAAGTACCGATTAGCCTAACCCACCTCTTCTCAATCCCTCAACCCTACTAACCATTGTCAAAATATCCTTAACCATGTCCTTCCCCAACTTATTTCACTCCTTTATTGCTCTTGATATATAAGTACAAATAGTGAAAAGTGAAGTCCTCTTAAGATATGGTCTTAGAAATAACCTAAGCCTAGCTACTGTTTTTGACTACCTGACATTCTTAATACTATTTTAAATTCTTACCTGGCAAAAGCAGTGTTGGAATTGAATTGGCGTTAAGCCTCTTTGTTCCTGGACTGAAGCAATCATCACGAAAATGGCAATTACAAATTCGGTATACTTTGTATATATGCTCGTTGGTTATTTGGGCAAATCTTGGTGCTGCAATAACACGTTTCCAAACTTCAAACCTTTCTACATCGGAAACACGTGGAAATCTGTGGCGACTTTCAGTCCTATTTTCGCATCCCGGCACACAGCAATTCTTGGTATACATACTTGTACACGTCAAGGGAAAAGTCACTCGATAAGAAATAATTACATGATCACCAAACCAAGCAACAACCACTGTTCAAATCCATACAAATGACCACTACGTTGAAGCTGAACACAATTCATAACGTCTGCCAAACACTAGTAAGGTTATTTTTTTCAAAAGTGTAAACAACGACACTACCGCTCAAGGTCGTGTGGCTGTACCTCGAACTATTTCTACCGTGAGCAGCTTAGCCATAAGAGATAACCAGCCGTGGGGGCATTGTGATTCCAGCTTTACTCATGGAGGTAGGTCCGACATAACTACACACGTTAAGTGTCCTAAGCATAGGAAAAACGTGCTTTCTGAGGAAGAAAATAAAAGGATTGATAGCTTTTTCACCAGTACTGAACACACGGGGTTGGAAGTGACGAAAGCAGGCACTGTTGATGTCAAGTGGGCTGAATTATCAAGAGTTCGTGGAGTAGATGGCTTCCTGAAGTATAACAGACTGTCAAATGCTATCAATTCTGTCAATCCCCCACAGTAATTCAGAATGTGAGCGCATTTTCAGTATGGTAAAATAAACAGAACCCAATTTAGGTCCTCCATGTCATCTAAAACTTTGCAGTCTATTTCTGTGTTGAAATCAAGGAATTGTGTTTGTTATGAACAAAGATTTACCTCAGATGTATTAGGTAAAGCAAAGAAGGCAACTGCTGCACATTCTAAGTCTTAAAATTGCATCAAGGATGATAATCAGGATATGACTGAAATATGTAACAAACATGTGATATAGCAAGGTATGTCTTTAAGTAACCTTGTTTAGTGAAAACTATTGCTTTTGTTTTGTACTAGATCATTTTGCTTTTCATATGCATGCTGTGTAAATTGGCACATTCTGGATAGGTTTAGTTTCCTAGTACATTTACAATATTGACTGTACGAGGTTTTCATTCTAGGCCATCAATATGCCCTTCATGTCATTAGTAAATTAGCAGAAACCAAATGGAATAGAAAAATAGAAAATAATTGCACATAAAGCATGTAAAAAATTGCCGCATTTGATTTACGATACATTTTCCCAATTTAAAAGTTTTCTTGATGGCCAAACTAAAAAGTTGGCAGGTATGAGTATTGGTATTACCACATACATTAAGTGTTCAGCATTGACTTGCATTATTAGGTTTGTTAATTTTTCCTAATGTGAGGAATAATATTACATATATAGTTAGAGGATGAATTTAATATACTTCACACTACAGTACAAGCAAAAAAGTTGCTTCAGATAGTTGAGCTCATAAAATTTGCTTATGTGATTGTGCCAAAATTAAATGTTGACGTGTCCTGTAGCTGTAGGTACACACAATTTCTGCAATAATGGCAAAATGAATATTTTTCTTAGTGAAGCATAAACAATTGGAAAACCTAATATTGTGTCAAGTAACACCAAACTTTAGACATCATTAAAATATACGTGGTGAATTTACATGAGTAATGGTAATAAGTGCTGCCAACACCATATATCTAATTATTCAAGTTTTTTTCATGGATCTCAAAACTTGGTTGTGACATACACCTACCTATACTGTAATATGCAATACATACATTTCCTACATAATACACAGGTGTATTAATAGCTTGTAAGGCATTTACCATCATTAACCCATGGCTTTGGACTAATTTTCTTGTATGTTATGAATTTATATACCCAATTATGAAAAAGCAAACACTGCCTAAATGTTGCAGTTCTTGATATTTTCCTTACAATACTGGCATGCAAATATTTAATACACATGTAAATAGTTCATTTGTCAACATAGTTGACTTACAGTTAAGCAGGAATCATTGTGAGGCTTTGTATTGGACATTACGGCCAAATGTTATAAATGCTTGATCATTCTCTTTTATACCTTCAACTTTGAAATTTTAAAACTTCCTCTGCAAAATATTTTGTGATTTTTCATGGTATGTGGTTAGTTAACTCTGTGAGTATTGAAATGTCCAGCTATAGCAGAATATGCAAAGAGGTCTAGTTTCTTTCTTACTACAAAAATGAAATTTTGATTCCCTTCGTAAGTATGAAATGCACTTAATCCATCAAATACTGTATTAAACTTTGCCAATTTTTTTTTAAGTATATCGAGCTATGCTGAGGCCTGGGTTAAAGGCTAGTGGGAGTCATTTAAATTGGTTTTCTAGTAACAAGTAATGTATGTAGGCCTACCTTAATTGCTGCACATCAGTAAATACAGAAAATATTTATTACCACAAAAGGTATGTCTACTACTGTAAAACGGGGTGAATAGAAACATTCTACTCAAAGAATAGTCAACTAAAAGTACTTTGATGAAATTAGCTTAAAATAATACTGGTAAATGTCATAAAGAAGTATATCTATTTATGCCAAACATTTTACATATAACAATTCTTCAGACAGACCGTTTTCTACTCACCCTATCTTATGTTACACCTCCACAATTTCTACAAACAATTTTTTTGTATTTGTTTGGCCTACTGAAACTGCAGTTCACATATTTGGGGTCCCCTAACATGTGGGCCAATACGGTAATAAAAATAATTCTTTATAAACGTTTATCAATTTAGTCACTTTGATGCATGTATGTACTTTATTAAAGGTATATTGTCGTATTTCTATCAGTATTTATCAAAAGTACTATGCAACAGATGTTCGAAGGAACAGTCTGCATAGTATGCTACTGGCATCCAAATTGAACTGTGTGCATTATTTTAACGGAATGTAGAACACATACAATGATAATTCATTTAAATACACATGCAAGTAGTCTATCAGGATATACCAAAGATGAGTACTCACAGGTTGGTATTTGAAAGATACACACATACATAGAACAATCGCAGAAGCACGTATCACAATTGATTTATATTTGTACCTAAAAATTGTACATGCCTCACGTAAACAGCAACTACAACATACTTCAAACCAGTGGCTATTTATTGTTACTGCTTAGCATGAGTACTGTAGTTTTTCTTATACTAATGGCTAAATTAAATTTGATATCTGACTGTGATACAATCTCCCTCGCATGACAGTAGATTATTACTTGGATCTACATATTGAGTGAATTAGGGGTTGAATGACTGCCCAAATATAATTAATAGTGTGCTGCATACAGTGAAACCTCTTTCTCTATAAATATTATGAAATATTGTGAACAGCAACGTTATATGTTTGCATAATTTTTACCATATCTGGTATTACAAGAAATTGTACCATTTTAATAAGTTTTTCCTGTTAGTAAGTTTACATTTTACAGTCCCAAAAACTTCTTAACAGAGTTTTACTGTATTACTTTTCACTACAGTGCTGGCAATCAGTTGAAAAGAACTGCATTTGCAGTATAAAAAATAATTTATTGCACTTTTACTTACACAAAACACATGAAAAGAAAACAGTACAACTTCGTAGTTTTATTTAATTAAACAGTTTCCGCAAACCCATAAACCTCACTGGTAACAAAATTAGTCATAAATGCATGGTGAAAACACTTGCTGATGTGAAGCAAACTGTTAGTAGCACATTTGCAAACATAATGAGTAACAAAATAGGTAAATAAAAGTTTGCAGTATTAAGGGGACACGTGACCAATGTGATCGCACACCCTACGGAGTGCACACATGGTAAATGAGAAATGTACAATCTGCTGCCGTAACAACTTCCATTACATTATCAAAAGTAGTAAATTAAACCTTGTTTTTAAAAGTGTACACAAGCCCAAACTTCTGTACATACTTTTTATTCTAGAGATTGTAAAAGTTGGTAAGTATTGTATCTATTTGATCTACAATGAAAACTGCCGATACTAAAACAATTAGCAAAGTATTGAACATTCCTTCAAAATTTGATTGCAACATTTTGTATTCAATGTGTACATAGCACACAAAACATTACATAACTGTTTTTTTTTCTTATTAAAAATGGTAATATGGAAAATTTTGACCCCCAGGATTGTTTAGTATGTACATTAAAAATCACATTATTGAAAAATATCTTATATAGTTTTGCTAACTTAATAAATTACTGAAAATATCTCCTGATAAGGAGATCAACTGTCTGTCGTCCATCATTTTGAATATCAATCTCATGATCTGCCTCATATTGATCCTGGTAAATCCCTTCGATGTCTGGCACTGGTTGTTCACCAACAGTGAGATACAGAGGCAATTTGTTTCTAACACAAAAGTTGTGCAGTACCACACATGCATTGACTATTAGCGCTGCAGTGTGTGGTGCATAATTCAATTGCCTAGCTTTCAATAAACATCGAAATCTACTTTTGAGCAACCTGTTACATCTCTCTATTGCACATCGAGCACTACAATGACCCGTCGTGTATCTTGCTTCTGGCGTTCCATCTGGAGCATGAAGAATTGGTGTCAGTAACCACGGTTCAAGTGATATCCAGAATCACCTATTAAAAAATTAAAAAAAAATTATTCACCCTTTTGTTAATCAATTTTGCCATCCACAGAAATGTTTAAATCACTGTTAATTTTGGGTATGTCACAAATATAACAGTAAGCTTTCATAGCACTCAATATAAAACCTTAATTTCAAATTTAAACCTAAAAATAAATAATCATGAAGGGAATTCTGAAGGAGACATTACTTACAATTAAATTAATATCACAGTAATATCAACACATAAATTTCCAAGTTACTTTAACTGTTATTTATGTAAATAATATACACAACGTAGATATTGATTCAATACAAAGGAGAAATACTACTTATGAAACTTGCTTTTATATCTCATACTTATGTTAAAAAAATCAAGAACAGGTAGATCTAGACAAATTATTAATTGGCTAACAAAAATATAATTATTTTTAAAGCTATTGAACTAGCCCTCTTTTCTTGCTGATTATGTTTCTAAATAAATTAGCATTTAGAACGATTGACTACAACTATATATGTTAAACATATAATTATATACCAGAATATTAGGTTACATTTCAGCGTGTGTGATATTTTTATTGCTAACATAGATAAAATGTAGTAATGTTACCCCCTACAAGTTGGAGCCAACTGAGTATGTAAATGATGTTGCCAAGCTTGCATGGTCATAATAGCATGCCTGATTGATATCGAACAAACAGATATCTTAAAGGCGGCTACGCTACTGACTGTATAAGACAGAAGACAGGTGGTTTCATGTACTCTAGAGAATAGCACTTGTAGACAGAAACACACACGAGGATGGCACATTTCACGCCGGTGCGCGATTCACGACGATTGAATACTAAGGCTGGTAACTGTCTGGACTTGGTAATGTATTGATGGGCCACTTCCCAGCGCCTTAGCTTTGCACTATTGTAGGAAGGAGGTAAAGACCTAACTACTCTTGTGGTGTAGCAGGAGTTAAAATTCTTGTTATGAGATGCTGATGCTGCCCATGCCACATTTCAAAACACGAACTTTGACTAGAAGATGGGTTAAACCATTGAAACGTTGTGAGTTGTGCATCCGCGTGAAAATGTGCCATCCTTGTGTGATTTCTGTCTACAAGCACTATTCTGTGGGTACCTACAACCATCTGATTGTCATTGGTTACGTTTAGTTAGTTGAATCCCCAGCTGCTGGCAAATTCCCTATCTAAAAATATCATTCTGCATTTGTTATTAGAAATTGGTTACAACTTTCTTTCAGCCACCCCAAAATGTTTGAAACTGCTGGCATACTTAGGACATGTATGTTCCTACAAAATATAAAACAAAACTGTTAACTTTTTCACCATTCTGTATTCCCGTATTTGCACCTCAAGTTGGCATACCCAGTATCCATGAATTGGTGTCTCCATTTCTGTAGTGCCTCATCAAAGTCCTCTTCACATTGCACAGCCTCCAGATAGCTGCATCGTGTGTACTGCCAGGATATCTGGCGTTGACATCCATGACAAGCATGTCGTAATTGCAGATCTGTTGGTCATATTAATTTATTACATTTAACATAGAAAGTGTGTAAGTACAAGTACCTTGCAATGATGAAGTTTAGTATCATAATTTGAGGCATGAATGTCTATAACACTGAATATTACTACCAAGCAACATGTGAGAAGTGTTATTTAAAAACTGATTTTATAAAAGATTGAAACAGTTTATTAAAGGAAAAAAATGAACTATTAATGCAAATACAGCAAACTGAACCACAACAAATACATGTAAAATTTAGGAAATGTAAAAAAAAAATGTAATGTATATAAATTAAACAAATGTTTTTAACTACAATTCTAAATAGTATATACCTATTGACCTTTTACTGAGCTGTAACAAAATACAGCACGTGAAGTAAACATAACTGAAAATATTCTACTCACAAGCTGAACATTAAGGGAGTGGTTGTGTTTCCTGTCCACGTATACTGCTTCCTCATCGCCAGTTGGAGAAATAATGAGAACATGTGTGCAGTCCACTGCTCCCATTACACCTGGAAAGCCTGTTGTTTCCATGAACCTAAGCAATTACAATGAGTGTGCAGTGGCTTATCATATTAAATTTGACTACATTAAAAAAGACAATTCAAAAACACCACAAAATACATAAATGAAAGATTTACAGAATAATAACACTATTAACACAAATACTCTTTGGCGCAAGCTCAAGTCACTAATATTTTAAGCTCGGCCCTGTGTAACTAAGGACATAGGCCTTTCTTATCCAGAGATACATAAGTAAAAACTACTATTTCAGTTATATTAAAATGATCGCTGGAATTCGAAACTGTTATGTTATCTATCACTAAAGATTCTGTTTTGGAAAACAAATGTCACTATTTTCCTCTCAACAAACTTAAGTATTATGTGTATCCAGCAGACTACCACTATAATAACCTTTTGTACAATGCACTAGCAATTCTTTTGGAAGGGGGAAGTGGGGGAAGGGGCGATTTTTACCTAACTCGTAAACCAGCTTTTCATGTTGTATTTCATTATTTTAGTGCCAAGTCCGTGTGCTATTTGTACACACACACATACGGACACACACACAGAGTAAAGACAGGTTAGTAAAAGATTAAAGTATGAAATTTTTAAATTAAGCTACATGTTCCAATAAATGTTACAGTTTCAACAAAACTACTGCTATTAAAGTTAGGAAAAACCAAAACATAAAAGATTTGTTATGAAACAATACTAACCTTTGTTTGTTCAGTTGCAACTCGTTTTCATTTTCTGGGAAGTAAACCCAGTTGTTCAACATGGCAGTATTGATTGCCCTTGTGACATTTCGGATGGCTCGACTAACTGAGGGTTGGCTTACACACGTCAGCACGCTATCACCAACACACTTCTGGTACGAGCCACTTGCATAAAATCGAAGAGCAATGAGTACCTGTAAATAATTATATTGGTTACTGTACTTTTAATAGGATTTCTAACGGCATCACAAGCAAAAGAATAACATCTGCAGTTCATTAATCACCCATATTGCTGCTCTTCTCTCCACCTTCACATTTGGATTTTATGTGTTGACAGCATTAATGTTGTTCGAATACACAAGTGCACATTCAATCTTTTTCATAATGTTCTAATATTAGCTGGAGTCCACAAAAGTCACATACACATCTGACGCTACACAACAAAAATAATAACAACACAATGAAGGATAAGGTTCAAATAGAATATTTTCTCTCGACTGCGAATAATTGAATACTGCCATAAAACTAACCTTAAATTACTTACTTTTATTTCCTCCGAAATGCACGTTATTCGCATCGGCCTTCTTAAATGCAGCTTCAAAATCTGTGTTAGTTCTAGTGCTAAGACAGGAGGTAACCTGTAAGTGACCCTGAATTGTTCTTCTTCCATTTCTGTGAATGGATTTAGGACGTCCCGAATCCCCCATCGCAGCAGCTTAATCTTTTGACGCCCCTCTTGTCTCTCAATGTCGTCAATTAAGTCCAACCATCTCAATATCGCTGCCATTTTATTATGTATACACACTTCACTGGAAAAAAATTAAATGTACACAATTAATTAACAGCAATTTCATATATTATTGGTGGTGTTTCAACAACATAATATAAATACGGCGGCCATTGTATTTACGTTGCTGCTCATAAAGATTCAACAGAAGCCTGTCTTAATATAAAGATAGTCAGGAGTCCACTCAAAGACAGCCAGAGTGACGCTTTGCGGTAAAGAATACCATTTCGTCTCGTAAAGAGGGTTACACGTTAACCATCTTTAAATAAAGACAGCAAAAAGTTAGAGAATTCCGGCCCAGGTAGGCCTAACATTGCAGAAATAGAATTTGATCAAGCATCATATATTGGCAACAGAGAAAAAACCAATAGTAATCTTTCTCCTGAATGCCCCGATGACCCTGACTGGCCGATCGTCCATGAAGAAATGGTTGATAATAATGGACCAACCAAAACAACACAGACGTGATAGATGGTGATACGGATGGAAATGTACCACAGAAGAAAAGAAGAGGAAGAAAAAGAAAAAATTAACATCAAACCAAAGAAATTGCCAAACAAAAGAAGATTTTTATAACTACAAGGGACAACTTGTACAAAAAAAACTTTTCAGAGATTTTTAAGGTAAATGTATCCGGAAATGTCACAGCCTTGTAAGTACAGCCACCAGGAATGAAGAGTTCAACAAGTTTTGGAAACTGGGAGATTATAGTTCACAAAACATGTACATTGGAGCTTGTGTAAAAGAAGTTGGGAAGAAACGTCAATATACAAGCAGTACATCCAAAATAAATTTCTCAAGAGTGTATACTACTAGAACTATACCTGTGTTCCGAGAAACATTCACAGAAACATTTCAAATCTCCAGCAAAAGGGTGAACACTGCATTATGCAAACTAAGACCAGATGACTTGCTGGACAAGCGAGGAAAAAAACAAGGTGGTGTAAACAGTCAGTGATAAAAAAATGGAAGAGGTTATGACTCAGCTAAACAAAATACCTCGATACAAATCCCATTATAGAAGAGTGAATACTGATGCTGAGTTTCTTCCACCAGAGATGACATTACAAAAAATGTACGATCTTTACTTGCAAGAAAAAACTGAGCAATGGGTGAATGAGGGAGGAGATGAAGAGAAAGTTATAGAATGGAATGAAGCTAATGAAGATAAGAAAAAAGAAATTATTAAAGAAATAGATGCAGTCAGCTTCTCCACATATAATAGAATATTCTTAATGAAGTTTGACTTTAAATTTAAGAGTTTGAAAAAAGATACTTGCAAGACATGTGATGCATTTTCTGCCAGATCAAGCACTGTAACTGGGAAGGAGAAAAAAGAAATTGAAGATGCTCACAACAACCACAAAGATATTTGGATGAATGCACGCCTTCAGTTAAGAAAGGACACAGAAGAAGCACAACAAGACATTTCTTCTGAATGCTTAACATTTGACTTAGAGAAAACTTTACCACTTCCAAGAATACCAGAAAATATTATATTCTATAAAAGACAGTCATGGGTTTATAATGCTGGGGTTCATTCTTGTAAGTAAGGAACTGGATACTGCTATGTGTGGATTGAAAACCAAGCTGGAAGGGGAGCACAAGAAATCAGATCTTGTCTCATAAAACATATACAGAATCATGTTGGAAACAATATAAAACACCTAGTTTTATGGAGCGATTCTGCTGGCGGACAAAACCGGAACATAAAGATCGTATTAATGTTGAAAGCCTGTTTCGAGGACCATCCCTCATTACAAAGTGTTACTCTGAAATTTTTACTTTCTGGCCACAATTTTTTTGCCTAATGATGCAGACTTCAGTGACATTTAATATGCTCTGAAGCACGTCCAAAGATTGTATCTGCCTGCTGAATATATAGAAGTCATGAAGAAGTGTAGAAGGAAGAAACCTTTCATTGTTAACAAAATGCAGTCTCGTGATTTCTTTGATACAGAAAAAGTGGAAACAGTGGTTGTCGTTACCAAAGAGAAAGAGAAATTAACTGGCTAAACATCAAAGAAATAAAAATAATGAAGAAAGAGCCTCTGAAAATATTTACTCAAACTGATTTCCAGTCTTCATATTCTGTAGTTGATCTCGAGAAGAAACCAACAAAAGGAAGACAAGCTCAACAGTTTAGTTACAGGAGTTGCCTTGTACCTATGTGGTAGGTGGTAAAGATATTGCTGCTCCAAGCTTAAGGACTTAAAATCAATCATGTCTCTAATCCCAAATGATGCCAAAGAGTTTTATCGTTCATTAACTGGAAGTAGGTCTGTGGAAGACGATATAGACGGTTTCTGCGCACCTTTGGATTTCAAAACAGAATAAAATGTGTCATTAAAAACTAAAACTGTGATTACGGAACTGCATAATGTGTGATTTTGTAAAAATTTGAATTTCAAAACACAAGAAACTAATTGATTATAGAATTTTAAAACTTATTAATGTGTGTTTGTTTACTTTTGTATTTAGAAACGAATGTAAATCTGATATAGAGTAGAAAAATTTCTGTGTTTGCATGATGATGAGAAATTTTGTGTTTTAACTAATGTTTAATTCACATCATCTGTAGTGATTTTTAAATTATTTTCTTATATTTTATTAATGAGTTTTATGTTCTGTTCGGCTCCCATTGGGCACTTACTTAGCTAGTAAATAATTCAGAGAAAGGAACCAACAACTTGGTAACTTTCTATTGAATTAAAGCATAAAGGAACCAACCCACAATATTTGACAATAACTAAATAAATATTTAATGTACCAAAATGATTTTAATTTGTAAAAAAAAATAATAAATGTATGTAATTATATGCACAAAAATTAAACATTTATGAATTTTCCTTGATTTACAGCTTACTGTTAACTTTCACTTCATTTTTCTCGAAATGGGCTTTATGTAGCTTGGTTCATTTCTGTTTAATACGGTCCAAATAATAATGATACTTTTGAAACCTGCTTCAACACACACATGACATAAAACAATTTATTCTTCTGTAAAACGTAATCAAATACCAAACACTTTTTTATTCTCTTCTTTGTTGGCCTACGGCGTTAGCCAGCAGCCATGGCTCAAAGCAGCGTAAATTTTATATTAATACAGTATCTACATGAAGGATAACGGTATGGATGCCTAGTCTTCTGGGTAGAGGACTATCTACCACATGATTTGAAGGTCATGGACGAGAGGAGTATTAGGATAGGATTAGTAACCGGCCATCACGGAATATTTACTAAACATGGGTTGTATTAGAATATTATTATGTATAATGAAATCTACTAATATCTTGCATACTTCTTGTGTATGTTCGAATAACATTGAAGGGTACGACAAGGGGAACGACAATCCTAATTTCATCAATTCTTGTAACATCTGTTGTCTACCTACATACCGAGAACATTCGAGTAGTATATGTTTCACGTTGCCATAAGTTTCTCCACAAGCACAACCAGCTGTGTCAATAATCCCCAGTTTGTAAAGATGAGCTGGTGAACTATTATGGTCTGTGCGAAGACGAAAAGAGATTACAGCCCGATTGTGATGTGATGAATGGGGGTAGAGGGATATGACATTAAATGAGGTGCCATGTAATTCATGATATAAGGTAGAGCGAGATGTTGATAATTTTGTCCATTCTGAAATCATGAGGTTATGGTAGTGGGCCTTGATAATAGGGTGTAGAAGTTGCGGGGATCGAGGATATATAGAGACGCCCCGTGTAATTGCCATATTAGCAAGACTATCGACTATTACGTTGCCGTGTATGCCAATATGACTGGGAACCCATATAAAAATTGGTTCTTTTGAGCTTTGACGAATGTTCAAGCATAATTTTTTGATTTCAAGAATAAGAATCTCGGAAGGATCATGTAAAGATTGTAAAGCGTTTAAAACACTGGCCGAGTCTGATATTGTTATAGGTGATTTGATCTGATAGGTTAACACGTATTTCAATGCTTGATAAATTGCAAATGTTTCAGCAAGATAAATAGTCACGTAAAAGAAGGTAATTGATATAATCCAGTTATGCCATTAGTTTTATCAAACCAGGCTGCTCTTGTTCTGTTATAAGTTTTGGAACCATCGGTGTAAATATGGGTAGAGTCCATGTATTGTGCTAGTATTTCTGTGGCTATCTTAAGTAGAGCAATGGGCAAATGATCTTTGAGTCTGAAAATGCGTACAGTGGGATAATAATGGTGACATTCATAATCAAAGGAAAATTTTAATTGAATCTGAGCCGGCAACATCAACAAAGAACTGCGTTGAATGGACTGTGGAATATCATATATCGTATCCAATATTCTTTTTAGGCCTGATATTCTTGACATATGTAGATGATTCCAAAGTTTACAGTAAGCTAATTGTCTGTACATCGTTAAAGGTAAAAGGCCTAATTCGACTTGCATATATATGTAATTGGGGTAGATTTGAAAGCTCCTAAAATAATTCTCATGGCTTCATTCTGTATTTTCTCCAATCGATACGCTTGCGTCTTAGATACGTTTTGTAAAATAATACTACCATATAATAAATTAGTCCTGATAGTAGAGAGGAATATAGCACGTAGGGTGTTGCGGGGAAACTAACCCTCACAGTATGATTGATATTTATTTTAAATATAAATATTGCCAGTGTAACCTAAAGTGTCATAGATTTGTAAATAAAAAAAATGATCACTGCAGAAGTTAATTATAGCAATATTTGAATATTCGTATCTAGAGTTGCCTTTAATAGTTGAGCGCAAAACACGTATCAAAAGTTCTTAAAATATCAAATTTAAAAGTTTTTGCCGGCTAATTTATCACTCAGTTAGAGTCATGAGCTCTTTAGTACTCTACCACTGGGATAGTATCTAGTTGCAATTTATTCCTATTTGTACACACATACCTGATGAAACTATTTCTTGGTATACAATTCTTTAATTATTTCATACAGCAAAACATTTTTTATAGAACTCACTATTAACAATCCGAAACTTCCATTTTCATTTTAAAACTTCTCTTTTTGTTACAAGCCAGCAAAGATATTGCAATTCTTTGCAAAAACAAAGCACATAAAATAAAATAATCTTTTCTCATAGTGTTCATTTGAGTCCAAAAACAAAATAAAAATTATTCAGTTTCATAGTGCTGTGAATATGGCATATTTACAGATTGCCGCTTCCATACTAAATTTACACATAAGTTTGTTAAAGTTTGTATGTTTATATTAAACTATGGAACTGAATCACTGCAGAGGGTTGGTAACACCGAGTGTGCAGACGTCGTAAACTGTTCCGATTCCTCGCCGCTCCAAGCACAGTTGCACGTAGTAAACAAAGTCTCAGCTTACCTTGCCACTGTTGTCAGGAAACACTTGATGAAAATACTTTTTCGTGGCCTCAAAATAAATTTGTTTTTCATCTTCGGTTGTGATGGTGCCATCGTTGTACCCCGGTCCTAGATGAGAGTATCCTCGTCCGATGTCAAATACTGACACATCGTTGCCGTAACGAGGAGTCGTCGCATTTCCAGACAATCCCATGTCTGGAATACTGCTGATAGCAGTTCCGCTGCGGGATCGCTGGGAGACTTGGGATACCAGACCAGCGTGCATGATCAACAATAGTATGTACTTTTGTTACCATTATCGTCAAACATGAACACTATGTTGATGTATTCTACATCCGTACAGTTACTCGTCGTAAATTCTTCTATAACACACGTCTCACACTGTATTTGTCATTATGTTTAATCATTCGCGCACTTAACGTTCAGCGTTCATGATTACTCGAACTGTTCGTTTGCGCCTTAAATATTATATCGAACCTCTTCACCACTTGCGACCCTAATAAAACTTATTTATAAAAAAAAACTTCTTCAGTGATCATTTTTCATTAACCTTAAACAATAGCAAATTAAATATTGGATAATTATACATAATATACTATAATCGTTAGTTACAAACTAAATTGTAAGTATTTAGGATATGTGGACGAAAGGGATGTCCACTTCAGTGTCACGTAACCCTGTGGGATTACAATTACGAGTTTTGTTTGTTTTTTACTGCGAGACGAGGAAGTATGCTCACAAAAAAATTAAGGAATCACACCGTAATTATATCAAGCAATACACTGTTGGGATCAATATAGATTAGTTTAGACATGTTTGCACTGCAACGCATGTATGTGATGCTGATGTAGGACTTTATCTGATGCCAATACTCTACTTAGAAAGGCTGTATTCACTACTATTATATGATTCTCAAATATTGTGTCATTAAATATAGGTAGACTTATACTTAGTAGGGTATAAATACATTTTCTATGCGTGTGTATACAATGCTCATCGCAGAAAAAAAAACTATTGATTAACAAAGTGCGGGTCAATGTTACAATAAATATTTAGGCTAACAGTACATCCCAAATAGGTCAACGCCTAGGAATTTGAACATTAAAGTTCGTACTGAACCTAAAATAGCCTGGGAGCTTACGCATGACTCCAAACTAAATAAACTGGATAACGAATACAAAACATTAAACAATAAACACTAAACATGGTACACTAATCCAGTTCACCCGACACTTGTATTCATCAGTTTTCCTTTTAACCAAACAAAATGACCTTATACACACCGTTGAACAAATTGAGGTTAATATAAATGTCCTCAACTTCTTTTTTTTTTTTATATTTATACTGACACAATAATACAGGTTGACGTAGTTAAAACGTAATAGTAGCTTCATACCGCGCTGTTGGTTTCTTCATATTACAGGAGTATGATATGGCCTTAATTGATTTATGTTGAAATTACCAATATGTTGTCCAGTCGTAACATCTTGTAGCGTGTAGCAATTTTGTCTAATTATGCCTGCCACCTGATATGGTCCGCTGTATAACATGAATAGTTTACGTGTGACTTGTGACCACTTGTTGCTTGTTGGTGCGGTCCTTTTTAGTACTAGATCTCCAACCTTAAAGTTGCTAATGCGAGAGGTTTTATTTCGCTTCTGGCGACCTTTCGCTTCTGCCACCAGACGATCGTGGACAAGTGATTCTACTTCCTCCCTCGTAGGTAGTGTTACATTACTAACAGTTTGTTGATGACCGCTGCCTGTCGTTAATAACAGCAGTGAGGTCAACAGTCATGTTGCTAAGTTGTTGATCTGACTGTAATGTATTGACATTAGGCGGTATAGGAGCCTGCCTATCAAAATATCCGTGAGGTGGATATGAGAATATCGGTGGTGGACAGCTGAAATCGGGACGTTGCTGAACCGTTGCAGATGATGTCAGCTGCTGTTGTGGCTGACGGTACTGATGGTGTGACGACCCACTGTCTGACTTCCGACGAGGCGAAGCTGATTCCTCCTCGCGGCCGCTGTGTTTGCTCGACTGTTCCTCCCGCTTATTATTTCGCGGCTGTTTTTGTAGTTGTATTTGGCTATAATTTTCGTCGTCACTGTCAGCTCGGTTGTGTTTTCCCCACCAGTTGTTTCTTTTCTTTCCTCCTCTATAATGGTTGTATGACTTGTTTTGATAGCTACCTTTACAGTACTGCCAACTGTTAAGGTTCACGTGCCTAGTTTCATTATTTCCCTTCCATGGCTGGTACAAGGGTGCTGGTTTTTGCTGTGTTGGCTTCTCTACTTCAGTAGAGTTCCGTGACAGTTGTTCCAATTGGTCGAATGCTACTAGCTGTTCACGAAATTCCGTGATGCCGTCGAAATGTCTTCCGGTAAAATGTATTTGGTACCTAATTGGGAGCTGAGATATAAGCATAGACACAAATTCTTCAAGATCCATTTGTAGATCTAAATATCTCGTTTTCTCATACATTTGTGAGAAATGATTTTCCAAGGATTTGGATTTTCCTGGATAATATTTCTCTGCATGCAGGCGTGACCTCACATTTCCCTGCACTCGTGTATTCCAAAATTGTTGTCGGAATTTGTCTTTGAATACGGCGTAAGTGTGTGTTGAGACTTGGCTCAACTCCCACCAATAATACGCGTGATCTTTTAAGTGCCGAATTCATGCATCTCAAACATTCTTCGTCTGTCAAATTAAACATGGACGCATAGTCTTCAAATTTTTTAATAAATTGCATTGGATTTTCGTTTTCTCCAGCTGAGAACTGTGGTAACGACTCAGACCATTGACGAATAGGGTGATGCATAACCGCTACCTGGTCTAATACTCTCTTACATGACCTAGGTCTAGGCGAGTCTTGTGCCTCGTCGTGCGTGTAGTTAACTGTGCGAATACGCACGGGTGTGTGCTTATCAGCATTGGTCGTTACATCTGCTGATGGTACAATAATATTATCTAGACGTAATTGAAGCACCTTTTCTTCCAGATGTACTACACGTACGTCTAACTGTGCGTTAGTTTCATTATGTTTTTCCTGTACGAGTGTAATGCGTTCGTCTACTTCCGCATGGTGTTGGTTTATTGCCTCGTTAACTATTGCATGACATGCACTGTTTATTTCATTAATGTTGTTACTATTTCGTGCAGCCTGTTCAGCTATTTGTTCTACACGACCTTCCAATTGGTTATGACGATCAGTTATTTCCTGAGATAATGCATAAGTTGAATCATCACATCGTTTCCGTACATCTATCAGCTGTTGCTTTGTACTTTCTATATGTGTCTCCAATCTGTTACTGATTGTTACAACACTGCTATTTACTTCATTCAGTCCTTGCCTAAATTCTTGCGTAAGCTCAGTTTTCATTTGTTGTGTTTGTTGCGTAAGCTCAGTTTTCATTTGTTGCGTTTGTTGCGCAAGGTGTTGTGTTTGTTGCGTAAGCTCAGTTTTAAGATCAGTTTTAAGGTCAGTTTTCATTTGTGATAAACTTTCCATGACCATCTGCATCATGGAAGACAAATCCGTCGGTGATCCTGACGGAACTGACTGCTCAGTTAACATGGCAGGCTCTGGCCGCTCCAGATGCTGGCTTGCCTCTACATCGTCACTATCTATTTGTACAGGAGACGCTACAATGGGTTGCAACCTATAGGTAACTGATTCTTCACTGTTATCCCTAGAATTACGTACAGAGCTCGTACGGCTGCGTCCACGAGTTTCCATTGTACACTAATTATAGTAATCACAAAAAAAAATTACGACTAGATTTTTCGAAAGGCCCCACGTTATGGTGTCAGTTATGCGGGGAAACTAACCCTCACAGTATGATTGATATTTATTTTAAATATAAATATTGCCAGTGTAACCTAGAGTGTCATAGATTTGTAAATAAATAAAAAATGATCACTGCAGAAGTTAATTATAGCAATATTTAAATATTCTTATCTAGCGTTGCCTTTAATAGTTGAGCGCAAAACATGTATCAAAAATTCTTAAAATATCAAATTTAAAAGTTTTTGCCGGCTAATTTATCACTCAGTTAGAGTCATGAGCTCTTTAGTACTCTACCACTGGGATAGTATCTAGTTGCAATTTATTCCTATTTGTACACACATACTTGATGAAACTATTTCTTGGCATACAATTCTTTAATTATTTCATACAGCAAAACATTTTATTTAGAACTCACTATTAACAATCCGAAACTTCCATTTTCATTTTAAAACTTATCTTTTTGTTACAAGCCAGCAAAGATATTGCACTTCTTTGCAAAAACAAAGCACATAAAATAAAATCTTTTTCTAATAGTGTTTATTTGAGTCCAAAGACAAAATAAAAATTATTCAGTTTCATAGTGCTGTGAATATGGCATATTTACAGTGTGGACATCCGCTCCCCATCTTTTGGCAGTTAAAGCTTTAAGCAGTTGAAGTCTGCGGTAGCATTTATTGATCACATAATTTATGTGTTCAATACCAGTGAGTTTTTTGTCAAAAAATACTCCTAAATATTTTGTACAAGGGACTGCCGGAAAATCGTAACCTTCTAATGATGGAGTAGGGAGCGGTTATCTGTAACGTTTCTTGGTGAAATATACAAGATGAGTTTTCGATAGTGATAAAGACATTCCATGTTCCGTTAACCATTTGCTGGTAGATTGGATAGCAACCGTCAATTTTTCTTTGACATCTTGAAAAGTGGGGCTTTGGTACCATAGTACTACGTCATCTGCATATGCTGTAAGGTAGATATAGGGTCCGATATGAAAGATTAAGTCTTGTGTATAAAGAATAAATAGAATAGGACTTAATGTGCTTCCTTGTACTAAACCTTGAAAAAAGTGTCGAGTATAGGGATCGTTATTTGTCATTCGAGGTTTATAGATGCGATGAACGAATAATTCATGAATGATGTTATTGAGTTCAAATGGTATGCCTAATATAGTTAATTTCTGATGTAATATATGTAATTGTACACTGTCAAATGCAGAAGATATGTCCATAAAGAGTGAGCCTAGGATCTCTTTTTGTTAGAGCACTTGACGAATACGTGAATAGAAATAACTAATAGCGTCCACAGTACCAACACCAGATCTAAAACCATATTGTTTCTGTCGGATTAGGGAGTATGTTCTAACCACCAGACTAATCAATTCTTAATTAGTTTCTCAAATAGTTTTGCTATATTAGATTGTAAGGCTATGGGACAGTAGGACGAAGGTAAGAGAGGCGGTTTACCTGGTTTGCGAATCGGAAGGACATAAAACTCTTTCCAAGGAGGGGGAATATAACCGGCGTTGAAAATCATATTAAAAATATGTAATAGAAGACATGTAGCATTAGATGGTAAATTTTTGATTATATTATTAGTTATTAGGTCTGGTCCAGGGGACGATTCTCTGGCCGTATAGAGGCATTTATGTAATTCTGAAATAGAGGATTTATTTAACAGCATATGTGGATTAGGAATGAATCGTCCGGTTGAAACCTGTACAGCCTGTGTAAAAGGATTAATATTAAGAGCGTGATCTGGGGCAATCATTTTCATGAAGTTTGGTAACAGTGTGTTGGGTATATTGGTGGAAGGGGATTGACTAATACTATTTCTGAAGGAAGAAAATTTTTTCCACATAAATTTCAATGGGGTGGTACGTGACAACATAGAACAAAATTGCTGCCAGTGGGCCCTCTTGTGTTGTTTCCAAATTAATTTAGCAGAGGCTTGAGCTTTTTTAAGTTAAATGAAATTTACTGTTGTAGCAGCTCGTCTAAATTCTGTGAGGGCTATTATTCTCTGAGTGTTAATTTCTTGACAATGATTATCCCACCATGGGACTTTATACTTTTTAGAAGTCACACCTTTCATCTTAAGTGGTATAGATGCTGAGGTGGCTGTAATTATATTATTATAAAAATTTTTATATAGTTCTGTAATAACCCCTATCTCCTCTAATAATGTGTTAACAGTTAATTCTTTAATTATCTTTGTATATTTATTCCAGTCGGCTTGTGAGGTTATAAAAGTGTAATATTCTAGAAAAGGAGCTCTGTCACAAGAAGTGGTTTGGGTACGGATGTGAATAGGGAAGTGATCACTACCCCAATTATCTGTAAAGACATTCCATTGTAGCAGTCCTGCCAGGTCAGGAGAGATGACGGTTAAATCAATTGCTGTGGGAGAGGTGGTTGGTGGACCAAGCCATGTGGGTTGGTTATCGTTGAGCAGAAGGAATGGAGTGGAATGTATGAAGTCAAATAAACTCATATGTACCGGCCGTGTCATTGGAAGAATTACCCCAGAAGGTGTGATGAGCATTAAAGTCTCCTTCTATAATGCATGGACTAGGAAATTGATTGAAGAAAGTTTCCCACTCCTGAGTATCGTAGACAGTATGAGGATGGACATAAACTGAGACAATGCGCAAGGCATAATTTTTAAAGTTGAGTTGAACCTGTTGAGATTTAAGAAATGGACTGGGTTATCGCTTTGTATCGCCCATTACTAATACGCATTGTAAACATTTCGTAATTGCACAGACACTTTATTCATTCAGTAACCAACGTTTGGTCGCCTTACGCCATTGATGATTATTCTACCAGTGAGTAAGAAAAAAACAAAAACAAAATAACAAAACAATTGCACAGTGACCAACTTGAACAGTGTTGCCACAGGGCATAACATAAAGAAGGTCAAACAATCGATATATATAATAATAGTAATAATAATTTAGAGTGCAAGAGTTCAATGTCTCAATAGAACCGCTGTCACCTCCATATGTTTATTATTCGGGGGATTGGTTTTGAGTATTTCATAACAAATGTGTTTATGTGCTATCAGGATTGCAGTTCCCCAGTCGCCCCGCTGTGCAGTAATGAGAAGGAATCGCGGGATATTAAATTTATGATCCTGTGAGAGAGTGGTTTCTGTGAGTAATACTGCATCACAAGGATTATTCTCAAGGTAGTGTAACAGCGGAAAGTGGTTTGCATTAAAGGAGCGAATGTTCCATTGTATAATAGACAATTGAATAGTTTATTTCAGAAACCACCTAAGTGAGGTTTTTTCAACTTTCGGAAAACTAAAAAAAAACTGTTTTGCAGCTTAAGTATAGGTCTAGTCTCCTTCAAATATTTTTTTTTACCAAATCAAGAACATGCTATTGGAATAATCTATTTTGTTCAATTTCTTTCTCCTTCAAGTTTTTGAGTTATAAATTTTTGAAAATTTTTCACTTAGGTGGTTTCTGCAATAAATTAGTGTAATCCAAAGTGATTTTTTAAAAATTAATATTGAAATTAAGTCAAAAGATTAATTTTTACTTGTTTTGGTATCAAAGGTAAGTAACAGACACACTTAAGTATAAACAACAGTGTTTTTATTAGGCATTAAACGGAACATACTCGTACTAGTAGACTACACGCTACAGATCTGGTCTATTCAGCTTCTGGCATGTCTTCTGGCAACTCGTGGTCAGTTGTTGATCATTGGAGGATGGTGTCGTAGAAGGCTTCATATCCAACAGTGTACTCCATCAACTTTTTAATATCATCAATCTTTTTTTTGGTTGATTGGGACCTAAAAACAAAAATCTCACTGTGAAAAACCCGATAAATTTTAAAATTTGTTAGGTATGTCCTGTAAAAATATAAACGTTTAAAATGACCTTGGTAAAATAAAAGTAAACATACCTTCCCCAAAGGATAAGCTTTCTCTGTTGGTAGTTCCGGAGGGTTGGCAGTTTTTAGCAATGTGAAGGTAAATGTTGCTATTCCTCCAATGTATTCGCTTGCGACCAATTTTCCCGGAGTATCCTTGTTGTAGAGAAACTGCTTGTACTTGGACACTTTTAATGGCAGCTTATTTTCTATGGGTACGTTCCTGCCTGAAGTTTCGTCCGAATTTGTCATTTTTTTATATGATTTGGGCCATTTTTTTTTGAAACTGAGAACATCGTCTGATGTGAGGTGATATACAGTAAATCGGCCACACTTACTAGCTTTTAGCATGAGCTTTGCATATTCATCAGGAGTATAAATCCTGTCCGTCTTTCTCAAGAGACGCTTTATGCTTCCAAAATCTCTGTCACATGGGGAAAATGAGTGGCCACGTACAGGGAAGTTGTGAGTTATTGTTTCAAACCGTCCTGAGTCACAGAGGTTTAGTAAAAAACGCACAACTGTATGATTCTTATTTTGGCCTGATGGGCCATCACAAAACAGTATGAGATGCTTCACATTAACTGGAATGTCATTGAAATAGTTCAGTAGCTTTGAACATACTTCGTCTGGGCCTTTGTTTGCTTCGCCCTCATGATAGACATACAGTTTGGAAGCATTAGTTTTCAAATCGTGTAACGAAAACACATTTACCCAGAGCTGCCTCATATTAAAAACCTCCTGTACAGGTATGGCTAGAGTAAGTTTTGCATACAGTCGAAGGCTAGTGCGACCGTGTCGTCATCTTTGTTTTTGCTTGCCTCATCCATAGCTTTGTAAAACTTCTTTGCTCGCCTTGAGTGTACCATTTTTTCAGCAGCTACATTTCTTTTAGCATTGTCACTTAAACCCTTGTCTTTCAGTTTGGCCGACAGTCTTTCGCAAGTTGAATACAAATCAACATGTGGCCTTCCAAAACAGTAGGCAAAGTTCTCTTTGTAGTATTTGTTGTAGAAACTATACTTTACTTTATTTTTTAGATCAGGGTTGTCTAAAATAAACATTGCATGCATTTTTGCGACATCAAGCCTAGCATCAAGATATTTTTTAGGGTTTCCCCCATAATGGGCTTCCTTGACATCAAATTTCTCAATGTGCTGCTGTATTCTCACACAAACGTTACCTGGAAGTGCGTTTCCACTTCTAGATTTTCCCCTCATATCTAAAGGGCTTTTGTGAAGGACAGAACATCTATTTATTCTATTGACTCTATTGTCAGAAATTTGAAACACTTTCAAGAAAGCACCTCTACAAACTTGAGTAAGAACACCATTTACTTTCAAGTTATACTTGTATGAGTGGGATTTTCGGTTAGCCAAGTCACCAGTAGGCACGTGAGGGTTTTCTTGAGCTTGCTCATTATTTTCATTAGGGCTGCGGTTTTTGCGTCTACGTTTCACAGGCATAACCTCAATTAAAGCTTGGAGGTACGTGTCTTGGGTGTTTTTACTTTCCAAAGAGTAAAATGTTTCCCATTGTTCTCGTATTATTTCATCCGTAAGTTTCAAATAACATTTCAAATGGCACTTACAGTTTACGTCATTCATATGGGCTTTGCTGGGAACTTCTTTTCCTTTGTATGAGCCTAGCATTCTGAATAATGTTCCGTTGGTATTTTTCTTCGTGCACAACTCCACGCCTACGCTTGGGATTAGGTTCATCATCCGAACTATCAGACATGGCTTAAGAACTATAATAATGTATGATAAACCACAAAAAAACACCTTATTTTTCACCGAAAACGCACAAAAAATAATATTATCCACTCAGTGTTTGGATGTCGGTAACCTTCCATACAAACTACAAACAAAACAGCGAGCCACGGAACACGTGTCGTCAAGGCCGCCAACCGTCGCGAGTGAAATCTAACGCAGAAAGAACCTATGCGACGGCGCTTGGGTTCTTTCTGAACTAAACTAATTCTTTTCAAGGCTGCCAAATAGCATCGGTGATATGGAATATAGGTTTTTTCTGCACTAAACGATGTATTCACCTCCGAAGTGAACAGTACCAACAAAACAACATTTTTGGAATTTTTGTCGCTTAGGTGGTTTCTGAAATAAACGATTCAATTGCATACTGAATACCAGGTTATTCTAACACTTAAACGAATGCAGCAACTAGGCTTTCCTTATCTAAGGAATAGGAGGATTGTTTTCTAGCCTCAGTAAACATTATTTCTAGAGTGTCTATCAATGATTGCAGCTTTTCTATGTTAATCGTGGGAATTGTGGGGAACTGCTGGTAGGTGTGTATTAGACATTTCCGGGATTTCTGTAGATCTGTGTGGCAAGTCTGGAGAACTTGTATGGGTATGAGCCAAACTCTGTGTTACTGATTCTCTAGGAAGATTTCCTTGAGTAATATCTGGGGTATCTGGGCGGAATTGTGAATAATAGTATTGAAAGTTCAACTGTTCTGGACCCGCGGTCATGGTAACTGGAGGGATTGCCTTATAGCAGACGGTATATCCATCCTTTCTGCTGTGAGAAGTTTGAGATGTATTAAGTACTGATTGTGCATAAGTATAGTCTAATGTTTGTCTATGCTGAGATGGAGTAGGTGGCTTGTGCATAGGTGGAAAGTCCCTTGGTGCAGGTATATCCAGCTGTTGATGGGAAGGTCTTATGTGTGAGTATGATTGCCCTGTATTTGGCAACACGTGTTTAGCTGCCATATATGGTAAGTACAGGTAAGCCATTACTCTCTTCATCTCCCTTTCGAGTTCCCAGATGGGACAATTGATTTTGTCTTTTGAAGAATGTGAGCCCTGGCAATTGACACATTTTGTAGTGTTTTGATTGTTGCAATCATCCTGCAAATGATTCTCAGAGCAAATGCCACATGAAGGGAATTTTGATCTACAAATTTTAGCTGTATGCCCAAAACGTTGGCATTTGTGGCACTGTACCACTGACTGCACTCTAGGTTTCACTTTATAGCGTTCTTTGTAGATAGCTATTGTAATCTGGGAGAGCTTGACCTTCAAAGGTCACTTTGATGAGTTTGGTAGGCACTCGGGCACTATTTGGAACAAATTTAGTTAGTCGTTCTAGGTGGAGGATAGGTTGTAGCGATTCCACACCTATAATAATTTCTTCCAAGTTTTTGTCGAGTGGCACTCCATAAATCAAACCTTCGTGTTGAGTTAGACTCTGAGGTATGTGGCATTTAATATGTAGTCTATCAGGGATATCTGAGGACACAAATTGATTAAATCCACGAGAGGAACTGAAGGAAATTTTTAACCTGTTCGGACCTGAGCGAGTTATTTCGAGAATGTCTTGGTTAGGGTGCAACTTTCTTCCTAGAGAGATGGGATGAAGATTTCCTATATTGTGATTGATTGATTCTACAAGTACCTATTATAAATGGGCCCGGATGGTTAGATGGGAATAGCTGCCTTGAACCATGTACCGTCAGATGGGGTGATGTGATACAGTTTCAAAATACAAGTTAAAATTATTATTCAGTATTTCTTCAAGTATTATGGAACTGATTCTGACTTAATGATATAAGTTGTCTCTTTCTTCTCCCAAAAAAGTGTTCAAAAATTTTACCTTGTTTTACTATTTTTTTACAAAAACTTGCCCATCACTTCACCCCACCTAATGGGGTGTAGTGATACACTCATTATTTTGCACTCTGTATCACTCAAAACTTGACATTGGGTGAAGTGATACAGATAACTCTTTTAAAATTAATATACTGCAGGTATACTTATAAAACTAAGATAAAAATATACACAGTACACAAATTACAAAAATTACTAAGTCCAAAATGATGGAAATTAAAAGATACCTAGACCACCAAAACTAAATCTCCAAAATACGAAGTTCAAATTGAAACCGTGTCCATCACTTCACAAAATTTAAAATGGAAATTTCATTTGTCCATATCGAATAACTTGAGGCTCAGGTAACAGAGCCACAACTTCATGTGGATAAACAAAACTCGTGTCATCAACGTCTGGCCAAACAAAAGTGTCCTTGTGTGTATGATATTGCTTCATAAATTTAACCTTCACAGTTTTTGTTAAACCACTGCTGGACGATTCCACGCTAACTCCTTTTGCTGGAAATGTGCGGTTCTGATTAGAACCAGATTTCCCACTTCTTTGACAGGTCAAATTAATCAGCAAAAAATATCCTTCTTCAATTTCTTCATAAGAAGCAGGAACTGGTGACAGTTGGTTCACTGCATGGTGATCTTTTGTCCCCTCATTTTCACTGATTATGGAAACGTGATCAGAAAGTTGCAGATTATGACTGGTACCCACAGATTGCTCGTCTTGATCACGAGATTCTGGAGACTCTGCATCACTTTCACTACTGCTTGAATCTAAATTTCCTACACTCTTCCCAGGTTCAATATTTATTCTACTTCTTTGTGCTGCTTTCTTGTCGGTGTTTTTACCATAACGCATTGAAGACTCTGCTGCATTTGCATCAATGCCTCGATTTGGCTACTGTCCGAGAACTTCATCTCTTTAAAGTGGAATGAGTCCTTTCCTAAACCCACTTTTAATATTTTCAGAAGAACTTTGTCTGACATTTTCCATGGGGACCTTCAGAAGGGGAGGGAAACTGACTTTTGACAATGCACCTTTATTTCACCATGCTGTAAGGATTTTTCGCCATTCCGATTTAAGGGGATGGAAAAAAGACACATCAAGAGGTTGGGTTATGTGAGTGGAGTTTTTCGGCAATGCAATAAATCTGATGTTGTTTTCATTGCACAATTTAATAACATTACATGAAAAATGACTAGAAAGATTGTCCCCAATTAAAGCTCGTGGAGATGGCTGATCCTTGAGATAAGGAAGAGCAATGGGTTCAAACCATTTTTCAAAATGTTTTTGATCAAACCACCCTGACTTAGTGTTTCCATATCGGGTCAATTTTGCACCTCCAACAGTCCATGATTCATACAGATGCTCAGCTTTATATACTACATACACAGGAAGCAAATTTACATTGCCACTGCAAGAAAACATTAACGAAGTAGACGACTTTGCATGATCAATAATGTTTTCTGGATGTTTTTTCCCCGCTTACATATGACTTTCCTTATCCCAGGATCATCTGAGAGATTTGTCTCATCATAATTAATTAAACTGGAAGGTTTGACACCAGCTAGACTTGTCTCCAAGTTATCAAAATATTGATTTATTACATTAGCAGACACTTCAGCCCTTGCTCGCTTAATGTTTTCTGCTAGCCTGTCAACCAACTGTGTCTTGTGCCTATGCAGAAATGATCTAACCCAGTCGATGCCTGGTAAATTATTCTTAAACTTTTTCACTGTTCGTCCAGATGTATCAAGGTAATTCTTCACAACAAGTCTCAAATCCATCTGTGTCGGAGGAAATCCCCATTCACTAACAGTGATAATTTTATCTGAAACATAAGAATGGAATGGCAATTGATTAGAGGTAAGCGACACAGTGAAACATTGTTTGAATTTTTTAAGCCCTTTCATCTTCCGGAATATTTTCATTTTATCAACCCCAAACTCTTCGGCTGCTTGCCGCAAAGACAGTTTTCCTGCACTACACATTTCCACAGCTTTTATAGGCATTTCCTCGTCGGTAGAAACATAGGGACGAGTCCCTGGAGGCCTTTTATACTTCCTGGGCATCTGAGAAGCTGTAAAATAATAAACATAAATTAATTTTAACAAGTGTGGGGTGAAGTGAGACATTGAGGCAAAGTGATACAGTTGTATCACTTCACCCCACAAGAGTTACAAAATTAAAAAATGACATAACCTCAAAAACTTATGTGACATAATATTATTGTTTCCATGGGTAATAAAACACATTGCTATGACTTACCTTCAAAGTAATAATAACTTATAGTGGGAACGAGTCTTCTGGATTCATGTAAAGTTTTCAACCACTTAAAATTCCACAAAAATAATCAACAACTTTTTACTGCCCTCACAAGGAAAAAATGGTGGGAAAACAACAATTGAAGTGATCTAACATGGCAGCATGTATAGGTGCTGACACCTGGTGATTAATTCAGACCTACACAAATTACATCCTGTTCAAACTGTATTTTCTTAAAATTATAACATAATGTATCACATCACCCTGCTGTATCACATCACCCCATCTGACGGTACATATATTGTCCTATGATTTTTAGTATGACAATTTATTTCCATTGTTTCTTCTACCGGTAATTTTCTTTTAGTCAGATTACTAGAATCCATATCCATATCATGCGAGATTGAGACTGTGTTTGCAACTGTCAACTCAAATTGAGAAACATTATCTAAATTAATATTCAGTATGACACAGAAGACAGGAACCACCTGTCCCTGCCGATTTTCAGCCTTCACTCAATACCAAACACAGATTAGGTAAACAACAAACCGACCATACATATTGAGACAACTGACGAAAATAAAGAGAGCGCGCACGAATATACGGTATCACCAACAAACTCTTCTTAATCTTCCCTCTCATGCCTTACCCTAAATTACAAGACTGACGTACAAATATGGTCGTTTCTGACGTGCTTTAGAGGCTAAAGATTATCAGAACATAGTCGGACGTCTTATAAAGCAGCCGAACAAATTCTTATTGATCTGTACGAAGGCCTTTGTATTACTGAGAAAGATTTACTAATTGTGAAAACACGTTTGAAATCACAATAAGCAAAGGAAAAAATTCCTGTACAATAGGAAAAATATGTACAATTCCCGTTTTTTCCCGAATTGTAAAAATCATGTACAATTACCGAAATTCCCGGTCAGTAGACACCCTGGAAAATGTCAAATCGCTCATTATTTTTAGCGATAATTGCCCAGGGAAAAATAAGAATTAGAATATTATTTTAGGGTACTTATGTCTCATTCATAATGGCCGATTTGAAAGTATTCACCATGTTTTTTTGATGTCAGGACATTCAATGATGGGTTGTGACGGGGACTTTGGACTCATATAGCTTAAAATCATGCACTGTGAGGTGTTTTCAAAAGACTATTATATACATTTCATTGAAAATACCAGACGAAAAAAAAAGTTTGGAGTGGTTTCTGTAACTAGGGATATTATAAAGGATTTTAGTGTACTTCTTGATAAGATAACAAAGATTCAGTTACTGGGTTCAAAATTCAAGGATGGGAAAATATTTACATTTTCAAATGACTTCACGGCGGGTTTTGAAATATACCCATTCTACCTAGCATCTGTTACAGCAATAGTCAAGCTACAAAAAGGAAAGAGCACCAGATACAATGAAGATCTCTTCAACCTCAGCTCAGTTGTTCTTCCACCAAAGTACCATGGACCTCTCCAAGTCACAGAAGCAAAACAACGGGACCTAAAGGAACTGTTATCTTGTCACGTCCGCCATTTTTTTTCTGGCCTCGGCCAATGACACCCTCAGCCCCGAGTGCACCACGACTCACTACCCAATCTATGGCTCACAAGGGGTAGTGTCACCACTTGCCCACAGATGGCACAGGGCTGGCAATAGTTATTAAGTGAACTACCTACAACTCCCAGATCGTGATTGTAACCAAGAAGGACAAAACGTCGTGATTCTGCATAAACTTCCAGCCCCTGAATCATGCTACTATCAGCGCAGCCCCACTAGCCATGAATATTCACGAAACCCTAAAAGACATTGGGACAACACGCGTGTTCTCGACCCTGGACCTCAAGTCCGGCTATTGGCAAATCGCCATGCACCCGGAATCTAAGCACCTGATGGTATCAATTTAAGGTCATGCCTTTCGGCCTGAAGGATGCCCTGAGCACGTTTCAACAGATGATGGTGCAGGACGTGCTGCCCGACCTCATTGGGAAATGTTGCTTTGCATACCAGGATGATGTCATAGTGTTCTCCAAATCTTGGGAGGAACACCTCATCCACCTAGCCCAAGTCCTGGAGTGATGTCAACTACACCACCTGACCTGCCATCTAAACAAATGCCACTTCGGGAAACAAAAACTGGAGTATTTAGGACACCTGGTGTCATCCGAAGGAAACGAGGCCAATTCTGAAAAAATCAAGGCCATCATGGAAGCCAACGCCCCCAAATCCATACGCCAGATCCAAAAACTCATGGGCATCTGCAATTGGAAAAGAGAATTTTTGCCACATTTCGCCAGTATCTGTCAGCCTATTACCGACCTGCTGAGTTTATAAAGATGCTTCCATTGGGGAATCACCCAGGATCAAGCCCTGGCCTCCCTTCGGGAACAATTCTCTAGGATAAAGAAGTTTGGCCGGCCCGACCCGGTTCAGCCCTTCACATTACAGACAGATGCCAGCCAACTAGGACTGGAAGCCGTGCTCTACCAGGAACAAACGCCTGGGAATCGTAGGATTATATCCTATGCCAGTGCCAAACTCTCCCCCATGGAACAAAAATACCACAGCAACGATATGGAGTGCTTGGCAATTATGTGGGCCATCAAGCGGTTTCGACCCTACCTAGAGGACCAGGACTTTACGCTACGGACGGACAACCGGGCACTTACCTAGCTAAGTTCTGTGAAAGACAGCAAGTCCAAACTCGCTCGCTGGGCAATACTACTACAAGAGTACGACTTCTCCATTTAAAATTGTCCCGGAAAAAAAAAGAGCTTGCAGACGCCTTGTCCCGGGCCCCCACTGGACCACCACTGGATGACAACTTCCAAGATTGTGACAGGATGGTCATGGAACACGACTCCCTGCTGCTGCCTGAGAAAGAAGAGGTAAACCTCCAACAAACAGAAATCCTGAAGGAGAGTCTCTGTCAGCTCGTACAGCAGGGCCAACTAGCAGACCATGGGATCTGTCTGCTAGTACAAAGGCTACAGGACCTACAAACCACACCGCCTTCCGAGAGATCCCCTGCCGCCCAACAGTTCATCCGAACCCATCGCCTTCACCCAGTTGGCTTAATGAAATGGCCAGAGAAAGGGGCCAACCTCCAGCTACTGGTTCCCCGGGACCTGAGGCAACATGTATTAAAGTCCTATAATGATTCAGATCTCACGGGCCACCCTCGCATGGCCGAGACCCGGAGGGTCATCCAAAAGAACTACACCTGGGATGGAATAAAGAAGGATGTGGAGGATTATGTAGGACATTGCCATCTGTGCAACACCTCGACAGCCCACCGCCTTGCGGGGCCCAGCCACCTTCAACCCCGTCAACCCAACATAATCTGAGAAACAGTGGCAGCTGACCTCATGGGACCCTATCCTAAAAGTACTTAAGGGAACGGATTCCTACTAGTAATCACCGACCTATTCTCACGATGGTTGGAGGCCTTCCCAATGAAAACTTCCAAAGCACCGAAATTAATCCAAGTTCTAGAGAATAAAGTCTTCTCCCGCTGGGGATACCCCAGACAAATCCTCACCGACAACAGGAAGCAATTTACAGAGATACAGTGGACCAAGGCCTACAAGCGATGGCAAACTAAACAATGGACCACTGCCCTATACCACCCCCGAGGAAACTCCACAGAGCGGAGGAACTACACCTATGGCTCCGCGAAGACCATCGGCAATGGGACTCGCACATCCCAGAGATCTTATTCTCCCTGCGGACCCGATATAACTGGGATGTAGCCCCAGCTACTTGTTACTGGGAGAAGACCTCGCCCGGCCTGGAGACTGGGAACTGTGGGGGGCCCGAACCCAGTTCCATGAAGAAGCGGCAGGGAGAGGCTCTAGCCCTGACACCGAAGCCAGGCACCAATTTGCCAGGTCACACCAGGCCCGATATCTCCAACGAACCCAGTCAACTACCCCACCAGAAACCCAGGAATCCGCACTCGAAGTAGGGGAGCAGGTCTACTGGCGGACACACCCCTTGTCTTCCCAAGAAGATAAATTCTGTGCCGGCCTCACGCCACCCTGGCAGGGCCCATACCCAATAGTGGGGAGGCGCGGACAAGTGTTCTACCTGGAACGGAATCCTTACAAAACCATCAAAGTTCACCAAAGGAACTGCAGAGGGCCCAGCTGGGGAGTTCCAACGAGACGCCTAGTCTAGATCAGGATAACCGCCCCGAAACTCTGCAAGCAGAGAAGACATCGGCTGAACTCCAGGACACTCAACATGACTACAGCCCCACCCCAGTGAGACACTCCAGCCTTGGAAGGAAGCTACGGCCCCGGGAATGCCTTGCGAAACCCGCACGTTACCGGTGACCTCTAGTTCAGTGTAGTGACCAGTATAGAGAGGACCACGCTCGGACTGAAGCCCAGTGTGCTGACCTCTGGCAATTACGACGATCCCAGCCGAGGCCACAGGGGGAGGGGGCGAATTGTCACGTGCGCCATTTTTTTCTGGCCTTGGCCAAAGTGACACCCTCAGCCCTGAGTGCACCATGTCTCGCTACGCGGTCTATGGCCCACAAGGGGTAGTGTCACCACCTGCCCACAGATGGCAGAGGGCTGGCAATAGTTATTACCTCCTTCCCCCAGAGAAATCTGGGGAATAAAACCAGTGGCAAGAGAAATTGGAATATTATTGCTACTTCCTTCCCATCTCCTACCCACCCACCTTCTCTCACTCCTTCCTCTGGAGCGGCCTTCGGGATTACGCTCTAGAATCCCTCGCTGGAGCGGCCCTTGGGATTACGCTCTAGCGGCCCTCGGGATTACGCTCTAGGTCTCCTATCCTCCTTCTTCTTGTGCAGCAAATATTTCGTTTCGCATCTCTTCTTGTGCAGCAACTATTTTGTTTCGCATCTCTTCTTGGTTTTTCTTGATGTCCTCTATCTTTGTCTTCATAGCATTCTTCATCTCCTCTTGGCAGTTATCAATTTTATTCGTCATTTCGTTCAGCTTATTCTCCATTTTCTCCTGGCAGTTATCAATTTTATTCTTAATTTCTTCCTGGCTATTCTTAATCTCGTCCAGCCTATTTTCCATTTTCTCCTGGTTACTCTTCATTTCTTCTCTCATTTCAAACAGGAATGCCATTAAATTCTTTTGCTTGTCGGCAGCCATCTTTCTTGTCCACATATACTACAAGTCTAACACTAATGAATGGCTTATGACGACACTGCAATTTCCCCTATGTGCTAACCTAAACCCCTACTAAACACTAACACTAATTTTAAAACTACTACACTCAAAACTAACTACAGTTCCTAACACTTGTTGCAATCTCAAAAATCTAATTCAATTTTAATTCACTATAAACTAATCCTAAATTCTTTAAATTGGGACTATCCCACTTCTGACACCAAAATTGTTACTCTTTACTGTGGGTTCGTAAAGGATAGCCCAATTAAAGATTTTTATCACACAGTTTTATTTATTGCCACTATTTACATTACTAGCTAATAATCTAAACATGTAAATTAATCAATTGTACTTAAAAATAATCTTGCTTCCTCCAGTCACTCGTTTTTCACAATCCACACGCCTCGCTGGGCCGCAACTCTCGCCGCAGCACCCCTCATGGTCCTCCGTCGCAGGACTCCGTCGCCGCACTCCGCCGTTGCACTTCCCCTTCGCCGAGATCCTACTCGACGCCTCGCTCGGAACTCCGCCACGCCCGCGACACTATCGCCCAGAACTGAACTCTTCATCCTGGAACCTTCGTCCAGGGACTTCGCCACTCTATCGCCCGGGAACTCCACCGCGGAAAAACTCCCGACTTCACTCTGAACTCCACTGACTCCCTGCCCTGACGTCCTCGGGCATATATATAGGCCCCGGCGCAATTCCAGAACTCACGAGAGCAGCTGGGGCCAGTCGCGTCATTCCTAGCCGTCCTGATGGCAGAAATCTCTCGAAAACACGTGTCGGCGGCTCGCGTCTCTGCAGCTGGCAGGTTTCGGATGTCAAACTAACAGTGCCAACCGGGGGGAGCGGAGGGCTGGAGGGAGATAAAGCAGCGACCCAGGTGCGCACGGCACATCTCATGTTACGGCGTGCACCTGCGCGTGACGCGGACTTGCTCACGCTCGTAACAATATAATAAATTTGATATAAGTTAATATAAAAATTTGTACTGAAATAAAACCGTTGATAATAAACTTTGAATTTTTTTGTTTATATGATATTTCTTTATCGTGTAGTAAACATATCATCCACAACTAAAGAACTTCAATTTAGGAACTTTCTAGAAAGCCAGTACAAGCAATGTAAAGCATGTTAAATAACACACAAATGGGGCATATTTGGAGCTTATTGGAGATTTGAATAAATGAATTAATGAATGAACGAATGAATGATGTAAAAAATGTGTCAATATTGACATGAAGGGTGATGGAAATTAAAATGAAACATTGACATAGTGAATGCAAGTGTGTAAACGGGAGTACCCCAGGTAAACACACCAATCACTTTAACAAGTGAGCGAATGCCTGACATTGCATTCATTGCATGTCGGATGTGAACTATTGCAAGATTTTTTTTAATATATATATATATAAAACTGTATGAACATGTGAGGTTAGTTACAAATACATGTAATTTATAGCTTACATTGGTCTGAGTGTGGTTCGGTTTATTTAGATTTTCTTTTTTTATCCTATGGATAGACATTTCACCAACTCTAATGTACCTCTAGGCTCTTGCTGTTGCTTTAAATAATGTTTCAAATAAGCATTTATGTTTTACTTCATCCAACAGCACTGTAAAACTTTACTTATAGCTTGTCTTCTTGCTGTGAATAACTTTACATTTGCGCGATCATGGCATGTCACACTGTAAACTAAGTGAGCATGATAAATGTTTTTGTAATGTTTTTAAGTTGCAAGGGCAGTTGCCTCCCTTCTCAAAGCCTATTCACTGCAACCAAAAATTTTAGCTGATGAAGATTTCTGACACCCACGCAGTATCTCCAACTCTACTACAGGCTTTCCCCCCACCCCTCAGCTATTGTCGCACTGCAGCAACAAACTGCATACAAAAAGCATATAAGTCCAGAAAATCTAATACATGACAGGGACATGATATAAAATGCTATTGTTTCTTTATTAATAATTTGCATGTTTTAATACGTTTATCTTACAGCTAGGAAAAATTAACATGTTTCGTTAAGCGCAGAACATTACAAAACAGTCATTTACATTACTTTTAAGAAACACATGCACTTTTTTATTATGATAAATTACTAGTTATGTCATATGTCCGTCTTTCCTCAGTACTCGAGCACATGCTGATGTCCAAGGTGGAACGGAGGAGGAAAATATTCTGTCTCGCATGCGTTGCCATCTAGTGTCAGTTCGTCTTGGGTTTCGAAGAACAGTTCAAATAGTGGTGTAGCCTATTGGTATTCCGAACTTGTGCGTGACAAATTGTTTAAATGTGTTATTTTATTATAGAGTTTAAGACTGCGGGCGTACAGTATACCAATGTATATATTTAGTATTTTTTTATTTATCCTTTTGTTTATAAATTTATAATTATATGGTTAAAATATGGAATTCAGAAAATGTAGTCAAGTATGGAATTGTTTTTCTGAGATTTCATCCGGACAAGCTAAACGTGATTTATGTAAGTGCATTTTTTCATACAAGGGTGGATCAACAAGTAACTTAGCTAGACATCTCAAAACAAAACATGTGGGTGTTAGTTATTCAAAATAAAAATGATCCAAGACTTGCAATGAAGATTTGTCTGAAGTTCATCCGTTAGTGAAACAGCCAGAATCAACAACAGCACAAGCCGTATTGGACACAAACACGCCATCAACATCTGTATCATCATTGACGATTACTGAAAAAACCTCGCAACCGTTAACATCAGAAATTATACCAAAAGGAGGGAAGGCATCACAGACAAAGTTACACAGCTACATTCAAAAACCAATTCCAATCAACAAAAGCAAGTCATTTGATGAACAGTTAGTAAAATTAATTGTGAAAGACTATCACCCGTTTAGTATTGTTGAAAGTGTAGAATTTAAGAACTTTGTGAACATACTGAATCTTGGTTAGAAAGACTGTCTCCACAAGTTTGATACCACAAACTTCAGAAGTTGTTAGAGCCGATCTAAGTAAAGCCTACTACACACGGCTATCTTTCTTGAGCAAGAAGGTGTACACTGTCTTGTTCGCAAGTATCTTGTGCATAACGTACACATGGCACTGTGCTTGCATGTTGTAGAATGCCATCCAATTCTGATTACAAGGTCCTTTTAGGGGCCGTAGTATCTGTAGTTAAACACAAAAGATGGAAACAACGTAGATGGTGGACAAGGCCATGGATTCAAAGACGAGATGAAGGAATAAGTAATGTACATAGCCTGTTGAACGATAAACTTCGCAGAGAAGACCCAGAGTGTTTCAAAAATTATCTACGAATGGATGAATGCACTTTCAACAAACTGAAGACTGTAGTTGAAAAAGCTGTTAAAAAGGAAAACACTAATATGAGAGAGAGAGTATTTCAGTGGAAAAAAGGTATGAATAATCCTGTGTAATGAAAAGTTCTCAAGCACCATGTTCCCATTACTTTCCTACCATTTATTTCAGGCTAAGTGTTACACTGACATTTTTGGCAACTGGTGAAAGCTACAGAAGCTTAAGTTACAGCTTCCGGATCCCTCCCTCAACACTGAGTGGAATTATTCCACAGACTTGTTGAGCAATTTATGAAGAACTTAAGGGAGACTACATGAAGGCAGTGTGTAGTAAAAATGTTTCCACTGCACTCCTGTCTGTTAACATATGAGTAGGTTGAACTGGGGTAAATAGTAACAAGAGTAATTAGGAACACATGTTATAGCTGTAAAACAAAATGGTGGATAATGTTCATAAAGGTATTGTTTTTAAGGATGACTCTATCCATCTCTATGTTACAAAATGTTGTAATCCTGGTCTGTTTTGTTTTAGATCCAAAGAGGTTTTAATGATGATATAAAGAAAAATGAAGAATTAAAAGTTGTAGTCCTGAAAGAAGAATATTCATAGCAAGGTCAGTATACATATTTATTCAAATGTTGTAATTTGAATACATTCAAAATAATACATATTTTATGAAAAAAATATAACAAAAATAAAATTGCTAATTGAAGATAATTAAACTCGAGTGTTCCTAATTACCCCACAATAGTCATAGCTTGGGGTAATCAGAAACAAAATTTTGGGGTAAATAGGAACACAAAAATGCCTTTTAATATTCATGAATAACATGTATTTTTAGAAACAATTCAATAGCACTATGTATAATCTGATGTGTTTTATGTCTCAGGATAAGTAAATAAAATTTTAAGTATTATGGTTAGAAAATTGTTTGTTTCAGAATGGCCAGAAATCCAAAGAGAAAAAGAAGTGTGGCACAAGAAAATGACCTTGAAGCCCTAATAATTGCCAAATCTCGTATTGGTTATCCTTTTTCAAGAGAGGAAATCAAAGAATTTGTGAAATATTATGTTAAGTCTAATAGTATTGAAGTGTTGTACAGCAAAAATAAGGACTGGAACCCTGGTGATGACTGGCTGCAAAACTTCCTTAAGCGTCATCCCAAACTTTCATGGCGGAAACCTGAACAAATGCAATGCAGTCGTAAGGATGCAGAAGAAGATCCTTTCGTTGTTTACGATTTCTATGAAAAGCTAGAAAATTTGGTTCCTTCAGAAGGGTTGGAAAATGAACCTTCACTGTTATTCAATTGCAATGAGACAGGTTTCCCATCTGACCCAACCAAAGTTCAAGCAATTGCTGAAAAGGGATTGAATGCACAAAGAGTGATTAGTGGTTCTGGAAGGGATAAAATTACTGTTTTAGCATGTGTATCAGCAGATGGCAACAGATTACCTCCCACCATACTGTTCAAAGGCATCACTACTGTTTAGACTTGATGGACAAGTAATGAAGATTATCCAGGCACATGCTTTTCTGTCTCTCCAAATGGCTGGATGGGGACTTCCAATTTTTTGGAGTGGTTTACATCATCGTTCATTCCATTCGTCAACAAAGTTAGGCATGATCGACAACTTGACAAATCTGCTATTCTCATATTTGATGAACATAAAAGTCATGTGTCAGTTGAAGTATTGACTACTGCAAGAGAAGCAAAAATTCATCTTGTAAAACTTCCAAGTCATTTAACCCATCGCCTATAACCACTGGACAAGTGCGTTTTCAAATCACTGAAATCATCATGGGATAAAATGCTTGTGTCTCATGGACTTAAAATGGTGTCTCAGAACAACAAAACCAGACTTACCCGCTCAGCTTTCTCCAAGTTGGTTGGGGATTTATGGAGGAACCACTTATCTGCCAGGATTATTATTAGTGGGTTTGAAAAGAGCGGATGCTTTCCTGTGGATAAATTAAAGTATCCTGTAGATTTGTTTTGTAAAGTACGCCTGGAAAGATGGAACACATGTCACAACAATTCAGAAAATGACAATTCCACATGTTGCACTGGAAATTCTCAGACATCACAATATCTGCTGCAACAAGGGTCTTCAACAGAAGAATCTTTTTCCTCAGCACCGCATTCTGTTTGCTCAAGAGTGGACTCTGTTTGTTCAACACCCCAGCCTACTTGTTCAACACCCCAGCCTGGTTGTTCACTTTCCCAAACTACTTGCCCAGCTACAGAAATTCTTGCACCTACTAGATCTAACTCAAACACGCCTATGTCCATTATTGACTATGCAATCTCTCAATTCCAACAATCACTGGCAAGCAATTCAAAGGAACCCCCAATGAGCAGGATTAGATTAAAAATGCATAAATATGGATAAATACTTACGAGTAAAGAAGTAATCCAAAGAGAGAGAGAGAGGAACAAGAAAGAAGAAGAAAAAAGACAGTCATTCCAAAAGGAACTAAGTCTGAATCTACCATAAAGACCAGTACACTTAAGCAAGTTAAGCGCAAGAAACGAGAAAGAAACATTAGTCCTTCAACATCTGAAGAAACTGATGCAGACGACCCAGTTCCATTGACTTTTAAAACCACCAGACAAATGCCTAAACCCCAGTGTAGTAGTGTTTCAGTTGAAGTTGACAAAAGTAGTGATAGTGATTCTCAATCCCTTGATGAAATGTTTCAACCTAGACCTACTGCAGATGTTTCAAGAGCTGAGCTCAAGTCAGAGCTTAAGAAAATAGAAGTACAAGATGGATCCTATTATGTTGTTGACTATGTCAGTAAATGGTATGTTGGGAGAGTTTTTAAAAACACCAATTCTTCGAGCATGATAAAAATGAAGTTCTTGGAACAACTTGGAACACAATTTTGTTGGCCAAACAGAGATGATATAGACACAGTCAGCAAGCACTTAATATTTTGTGGACCTATTTCCATAAAAGGAAACAATTCATTCACACAAACAATCAAAGAAAACTAAGCTGTTGCAGAATGTCAAAAAGTTTATTTTTGACGCTACAGTTTATTTTTTTTTTTTTCAGTTATACTAAAATGTTAAAGTATTTTTTTGGAGCTAAGATGTGTGTTATGCTTTACAAAGACAGTCCTTTCGTGTAAAAACAGTGAATGATTTATTTGTTTGTCAAGGAATTTGTAGCTTAGGCTATTATAAATCCAAACTTTACTCCAAATTTATTTTGGTTCTGTCTATTATTAGTGTTGTTATTTAATGTTTTGTGTTGTGTGTGAAATTTTTTAATTCGGTAGCCTACTAAATTATTTACAAATAATTCAAGACATTATTTTTTTTTATTATTTACCCCACTTTACTGGGGTAAATAGGAACACTCAGTTTGTTTTTTTAAAATGCATTCAGTTATAAACAAGGCCATAATACTGCCCTTTTAAGGTCATTTTAGAAAACTAATATTACCCTCTTTCCTGTGATATTAAATATTAATACTTTACTAAATTGTATTTTAAGAGTGGATGTTAAGAAAATGGAATTTTGTTTAATGTTCCTATTTACCCCAGTTCACCCTACTACATAAAATAAAATGATAATTTATGTGCAGATACCATGCACTCAAGAGGAGTGGGTACAGATTTCCCAGGACTTCTTCCAACTATGGAATTTTCCCAATTGTGTGGGTGCCATGGATGACAAACACATCGAATTTCAAGCACCAAGATGCAGTGGATCACAATACAGTAGAACCTCGTTAATCCGTGACGCGCTAATTCGGGAATCGGATAATCCGGGATGATTTAAAAGTGCAGAAAAAAAGCATAGAGAAGTATAAATTGTCAGCACTTAAAATTAATGTCACGCGGGCCGGCAAACTCTGCAAGCCATCCCGTGGGCTGCCAAACTCTGCAGGACGGCACTTGTACCGGTAGTTGGAAGTATGGAACAAAGAATAATGGACAGTGCATCGAAAGAATGGCATGAGAGATTAAGGAAAAATAAAGGGCGGCCGGGGTGGGAGAAGAAGGAAGAAGAGCGTCCGGGGAGGGAGGGTACGGTAGAAGTGCGGCCGGAATGGTAGGGGAAGGTAGTGGGTGTGTGAAGGACTGGTAGGGCCGCAGCCAATCAGACTTTGTGGGAGAAGGGGTTTTCCCTCGGAAGGCCGCCCACCACCCGGGCAGAGTGATCAGTTTGCCCAACCGATTGTGTGCATAGTCCGCTAATTTGTGTTTTGTCTACAACCGGATATGTTTTCGCAGTTGTTCTCCGTGTTCAAAAAGAAATAGTGTTCAGTAGTGAAGTGTATTTTTTTCAACAATGACCGTGTAAAACGTCTTGTTAATGATAATGTAGGCACAAAACGGCTGCATAAAACTTTATCTATCCAAGAAAAAATTGAGGTGCTAAAAAAACTAGATGCAGGATGAACTGCCAAACAGTTGAGTGAAATGTATGATGTTGGTAAACAGACAATTTATGACATCCGTAAAAACAAACAAAGACTTTGCAGGGTGGCTAGCCAACCGGGAAATCGGGTAATGCGGGAAATAGCCAGGATTTCTTTAAAAAAAACAGGAATACCTGGAATCAACCAGGAATTTTTATTAGAACCGGGAATTTTTTTTATGAAGTAACGATCGCAATAACATACGGTTGTTTGAAATATAAATATATATAAATAAACCCGAGGTTGGCGGAAGGTGCATATTCGGTCGTGTTCAGGCAGGGACAGAACTTGATGTACATCTTAGGCTTCCCATTAAAACCCTATCATGGAGAAACTTGGACGTGAGCACGTTCACCACCCGTCGAAGCACGACAGTATGCTCGTGTGCTACATTTTGTGATATTTAATTTGTTCATATTGCATTCAAAAACTTTTGTAGTACGTAATAAACCGTTAACAATTCAGACTTCCATACTTATTATGTTTCTGTATTCAAAAGCAACAGCATTTTGGCTGAAAATGTTGTTGTAGGGTGGTAGTAATTTCTCGCACGGCATGTTGGTAGCACTAGTTTTGTATATATATATTTTTTTACTATGCGCTCATGTTGTTGCATCACGGTATCACGGATACTTTTCTCGAGTTTTTTAAAAGTTTAGTTGTGCGGGACGTTGTTTTGAATTTTTTTATCTAACATGTAATTTGCACAGACTATCAAAATGTCAAAGAGTTCGGTCACCACATACAATGACAAATATACGGAAGAGTTTGAATGGGTGAAGAAAGATCCAAAGTGCAGGACAAACACCATTTGCAATTTGTGTAATGTTAAAATCAATATCGGTAGCATGGGAATAACAGCATTAGCCAGCCACGCAAGAGGGGCAAAACACGTGCGTTTGGTGTCAAGGAAGAAAATTAATTTGCTACTGGATTATTTTGTGAAGAAAAGAGAATCATTTGTGATTTCTACAACAGCAGGTAGTTCGTCTGTGCCATGTCCAAGTACATCAGATGTGTCACAATAAAACCAGAAGTTTCAGGTATGACAAAATATTTTCTTAATGAAGATGCTGCAAAAGCGGAAATTGTATGGTGTATAGCAACTGTAATGAATCACTTATCATTTCGTAGTGCTGTATCTCTGGCATCATCTGCCCCTCGTGTTTCCTGACAGCAGTGTTGACAGTAAAATGCAGATGTAAAGAACTTAATTAGCTTATACAATCGTTCATGGTATTGCACCATATTTCAGAGATAAAAACTTACGAACTCCCTCGATGTGTGCCACCACATAGTTATTGCATTTGACGAGAGTTTAAATAAAGTTTCTCAAAGGCATCAGATGGATATTCATGTGAAATTTTGGAATGAAACTAAATCTGAGGTTACTAGCAGATACTTAACTTCTGCATTCCTGAATCGTACATGTGCCAGTGATCTGTTGAATTCTCTTCAGGAATTATTGGGATCTCAGCTTCTTAATAAAACTATACAAATTTTGATGGATGGTCCTAATGTTAACTTAAAAGGTGTTAGAGATCTTGAAGCTGCTTTGCATGTAGTGAGTGCAGATGCACCACATTTACTTAATTTGGGTACATGTGGCCTGCATACATTACATAATGCATTTAGGGTTGGATTTGCTGCAACTGGCTGGAAGCTAGTACAGTTTTTGCGTGCTCTATACAATTTGTTCAAAAACTCTCCTTCCAGAAGAGGAGACTTCATTCGGTACTCAAAGTCAAATAGATTCCCTTTGAAATTAGGTGCAGTTAGGTGGGTGGAAAATGTTAAAAGTCGCTTCCAGAGCTCAGGAAATACTACCAGATTTGGTTACATATGCTGATGGGATAACCAAAGAGAAAAATTCCCTTATTGTGAAAGTTTCAAAATTGTGTCAGAGTTATTACAAGACAAATTATTAGGGCCAAAGCTGGCTTTCTTCAGTGCTATGGCTACTGAAGTAGGACCCTTTTTAAAGGAATTCCAAAGTGATGTCCCATTGGTTCCTTTCCTTTACAGTGCTCTCCATTCAATGTTAAAATCAATCATGGAAAGGTTTGTAAAAGAAGATGTGCTTAAGAAGAAAGAGCTTTCAAAGATTGATTTGTCAGCCAGTGAAACCCTTTATCCCTGCAATGAATATTGATTTGAGTTTTGCTACAAGAGATGCTTTAAGGAAATTGAAATCTCATGTGAAAGACATAGACTGACGTCAGCCGGGGCTTCGCCCCACGAGCCTGATCATCCTCCGTTCCCTTTCCCACCACCTTTCCTACCCGGCATTTGTGTCGTGACGTACGTAGCCGTGTGAGATTCAAACTGCGCGCCACGAACTACAGCAAGAGGGCGCTTAGCTGCAGTGCGCCGCACCCCTAAAATACATTAATAAATATTGTAATCCTTTTTCTTTCGCCCCTAAATAGTGTCACGACGGCTATGCATGTGAGTGTCGTTTACTTAACTAATTCATGATGTTTTGTTATTTATTAAGTGCAAGCACGAACAAGGACGCTCCCTAGCGGGCGACGGAGGATCTAGCATGCAACTCATTTAAACCATTTTTATTCATATAAGTAATAATTACAGACGGTCTGGACACGGAAGTAATGTACTAATTTTTGTAAAAGGATTTATGTATTTTTTAATAGTAACCCAGGGCACGTTACAGCTAAGTTGTAACGGTAATTGTGTTCGGCGCGAAGGGGCGCCATGTTGCCTCCCGCAAGCCATGAACTCAGCGCAGTCTCCTTCTACAGCCGGCCGAGAGTGGACGTCTCTGCAGGCACCCCGAGGACATCACCGTTGTTTCACCGAGTAGTAGTTCTGTAAATTAATTTATCCAAATTGTTTTCTTTTCATCCTCGGGGCCTCTTTCGGTCAGAGAAACTGCATAATTAATAATTATTTACTCTCCGGAGTTTTCTCTCATCTGTGTAGTAAGTAACGGCTTGAGGCGGCCACGTGCGTGTTCCGCCTCCTCACCTAATCTGATTCGTGCCTCGGGCGTTTATAGCTGTATCAACGGAGAATCGTGTAAGGACGTGTACCGTGAGTAAATAAAAACCAATTAACTGAGTTACGTGTTTTGTGTTCGGGGGGCCACGTGGGTCCTTAACCTGGTCAGCAGCGTGTGGGACGCCCTAAGAGCCCACTGCGATAATTAGGAGCGTGCCCGACGCTGAGAGCGGGCTTAGTTAGGGACAGGTGTTGCGTAAGAAATCAGGAGGGCTAATATCTCGCCGCAGACGGGCCACGTAACGCTCTGAGTTAGAGTCTTCCAGCCGGGTCCACGTGCCCACTCACATGGTGGCACCCATTAATTTCCACCGATATTCCCACCTCAACACCGGTACGCCCTCAAGACTTACTTCTCTTCAAACAAGATTGTGCAAAATTTTACAAATATTTTGCTATCAAGATTCTCTTAAAGTCACCTCTGGCATACAAATTAGCTAAGTCTGTAACCTGTCTGGATCCACTTGTCATTGCTAGTAGTAGCGCATTGGCACAACAGAGAATGGTCAACCTTCTTGAAACACTTGTTGAAAAAGGATGGATCAGTGGATTATTTGCAGAAAAAGTAAAAATTGACTTCCAAAACTCTGTAATTTGCCAAAAATTCAAGAATGTGTTAAATCATACACAAGAAGTAATTCACGTTTGGACCATTTCTGGATGACAGCAGTTGGATTGAGTGAGCTCTTTCCAAATTTTATGTCACTTGTAAAAATTGTGCTTATCTTATCTCACGGTAATGCATCTGTAAAGAGGGGCTTTTCAATCAATGCTGAGTGTGTTTTAGAAAATCAGCTTGAAGAAAGCTTAATAGCTTTGCGACAAGTGTATGACTATGTGTCAGTTCTGGGCAGTATAAATAATCTTCTGATAGATAAAAGTCTTATCCATTCTTGTAAAAATGCTCATTCAAGATACAAAGAACATTTAGAACTGAAGAAAAAAAGAACGCAAGAAGAAATTACCAATGCTCAAATCAAGAAACAAAAGGTTTTGGAGATCAAGGAACTGGAGGCAAAAAAGGCCAAACTACTTGCTGATGCAGCAAATATGGCTGCATTAATTGAAGCAGAAATTGCAATGAAAAAACAGTAAAAGGTATGCATATTTTGTGTGAATAAGTTGAGTTCGGCAAGTATTAAATTGTTTTAATGGTTGTGTTATATATAGGGCTACTTATAATCTAATTAATTGTAATACCTAAGCTATACAGTACCGTTTAATTTTGGTGACGTGAAGATTATAAATTTTTTTGTTGGTCGTAGGTTTTGTTTTAAGCAAGTTCATTGATTTAATTTTTAAGCCTATAGTTAAGTTGTCTATTGTTTAACGCCAATAAAACATCATATTGGGTGTACTTTGTGTAACAAAAATGCAACTTGTATGCAAATATTGATAAAAACCACCCTTGAAAAAACATGGAAAAAACCAGGAATTTTACTATCCCAGAAGAGTGGCCACCTTGCTTTGTAAATTTTTTTTGGAAGCCGATTTAAAGGACAGCATGAATGTTCGAAAAACAATGAAAACAGTCCAAGTGAAAGATTTAGAAACAGCTCTTTTGCAGTGGTTTTGGCTACGCAGGAGTGAGGGCGTCAGTATTACGGGTCAATTGCTTATTGAACAAGCCAAAAATTTTAATAGTGTACTTGATACGCCTACTGACTGTGACTTTTCCCAAGGCTGGCTTCAAAGATTAAATCCAGGCATGGCATTTCACAATTCACTGTATGTGGGGAAAAACTTTCGGCTGACCAGGAAGCAGCTAATAAGTTTGTAATCGACTTCAATAAATTAATAACAGAATAAAAACTGACACCTGAACTGGTGTACAACTCTGATGAAACAGCATTGTACTGGAGGTTCTGTCGTTAATTTTACTCTTGGTTCGGTTTACCAAACCTCACCAAGGTAAAATACAACAACGGAAGACTCTGCGACCTTAGGTTCAATGGCACTGCATATTGTTGTATTCAAATAAATAACGAGTAGAGAAGAAATATGCCGACTGGGAAAACTACAGAACAAAAGTTGATAACGTATTAAGTATTCATACTAAAAATAAATTAAATAAAAGGTTAGGAAACTGTAACATAAAGTACACACTGATTTTGGGTCATCCATAACAGAACATATTTATTATAAGAAGAAAATAAGAGTATTCATTGAGTATTCGTATAGTCAACACAAAAAAGGGGGGCCCCTTACAAAAAAAAATATATTATTTATAACATATTACATTTTCATTTATTAAAGGAAATTCAGCAAAAATACAGTAAGTATTAAAAAAAATATTATACTTTCATTAAATGTTGATTTAGATGCCAATTGGGGTAGTTCGATGAAATTGTATGGAGATACAGGTGGCCGAAACAGGTTAACTACCCATGCTGCATGCTTAGAAGGATTAGTTGTCAAAAACTTTCCTGGGATTTTCGTTGGTGGCTCCTATCGCCGTAGAACCACAGGACAAGCCCTGGGGTGCGCAGAAGTTATGGGCCAAGCTTATGGATCACGCCTCAGGCTTGGGGGCAGCGAGAGGTCGCCAACACCCGGACCGCTAAAGCGGTAATAAACACACAACTTTCAACATTGATGTCGAAGGATACTTGTAGAGCACAAAATTTAGTAGAAATTTAGGTAGAAAGGAAAGTACTACCTTGTCTTTTCCAAGAGGAAGATGACCATAGATATGACAATACGTAGAGATGTGAATCTTAACATTGGTTACACTTTCCTGCACTTAAGTGTGATAGCTCAATAAATAAATCTTAACCACAATATTTATATAAACAAAAAAAAAGGAAAAATTAATTTATAATGTTTAAAGTCTTTTCAAGTCCATATGTTTTTCTTTTAAATACACAAAGCTTAACAAAGACATAAATATAGAAAAAAAAATATTTTTATAAAAAAAATAATTCCTTACATATTGATACTTCAATGTAATAATAATTTCGTTATACTTTAAATAATCAAAAAGGTAAAAACAATTAGGTATTGCAAAGCAATATAATAAAAAAATGTAGCCTCCCAGATAGCATTTAAAACTAAACAAAATATATAAACAACAATAGGCGCATGCCCACACAACAAGTGCACAATGGCACAAGGTGTATGCCTAAGAATACACTGGCTACTGCTAAAGACGCCTGTTCGGGAATTAAAGAATCTAAAGATAGTGTTACTGTACTCGCATGTTCAAATGCTGCAGGAACACACAAACTGAAGTTGTTTGTTGTTGGCAAAAGTAATAAGCCGAGAGCATTTAAAGGAATGAAGGAGTTTCCAGTTGATTACCGAGCAAGTAATAAAGCTTGGGTTACAACAACTTTAACCACAGAATGGTTTGACAGCTTTGTAAGGCAGGCACCTCAGCACTGTAACAATATAGGGCTGGAAAAAAAATGTAAAATTTTTCTCCTCTTGAATAACTGCTCTGCCCATTCGTGTCCTCAGACGTTAGAGAAAGATAATGTGTCAGTTTTGTACCTTCCGCCGAACTGCACGTCTCTTATCCAACCTCAAGATCACGGCGTTCTGAGATCACTGAAATGCAAATATCGTATAGTGTTTCTGCAAAATTTCTTAAATAGTGTAAATTCTGGGAAATCTGTTCTTGAAATCATGAAGTCATATAACCTGAAAGATGTTATTTGGGCATTGGCACGAGCATGGGACAGCATACCACTCTCAACTTTAAACAATGCTTGGCACAAAATTTGGCCATTCATTGTATTTGATTAGAATGATTATAGTGAACAGACAGAATTTAGAGGATTTAAAATCTCACAAGAAAAAAAATGGTTAACAATTTGTTAGAGTATGCCAAAAGTGTTGTAAATCCAGCAGTTTATGAATTTACGGCCGAAGATATTGAAGAATGGCTTGAGGTTGATAGGATGCACCTGTCGTTAACCATCTAACTGATAGAGAAATCTTTGACATGGCGATGAACAAAGACGTTCCTAGTGAAAATGAAGAAGCAGTTGATGATCCGGCAGATGAAATTCTTTCCATCGACGACTGTATCACACTCACGGGACGTCTTATTTCCAGCCTTGAAAGACGAAGCTTTATCACGCCACAACAAATAATGAATTTGTATGTGTTGCAAAGCCATCTTATTTGAGAGAAACCAAAACACTTGAAGCAGAGATGTATCACAGACATGTTTGCAGCGATGAACGTGCCGTCATGTTCTGGTAAGCTGACAGTGTGTGAACCTGCTCGCAGTGAAAATTCAACAGTGAAACCTGGTGCAAGCACAAGTAACATTTAATAAAATTGTATTGCATTTAATGTCCGTACATATACTTTGCGCAATGACTTGTAAATATGTAACATCCAACCTTGTTTTTCAAGAAGCCATGCTTTTGCGTTTAGTGCAAGACAATAAGCCGAGCGAAACGAGCTGCGGACTGAAACAGAAACGTCTGTGTGCGAGTGCGTTTACCTACTACGTATTGGAGAGAGATTACACGAGGATAGATGGGACGCAGAGATAAGGAACCACAAGACAGCTGTGGGTGGCCGTGGATGCTTGCTGATGAGTCATGTAGATAAGAATGTCGCCAGGTTGTGGCGTACAGCATTGTCACACATCAGCAAGCGCGACAGCAGTGCAACAACAAAGTTACATGTACATACAAATATAGAGCATACTCTATGGACAATTTCATATGAATGCACTTGTTAAGTTTGGCTAATGTTAAAATCACAAACATTTGTAAATACATATATTTTATCCATCTGCTGCATTTGTTTTATAACTGTGCGCCAAGGCGCAGTAAGCCTAGGGAGATGTTACGTCACACGACCTTGGCCTTCAACCCAGCTGCACGCCGGTGTCTGAGAAGCTTGACAAGACCTTCCGGGCTGATAATCGCTAGTCCATGAAATTCGGTAATCCGTGATTATCTTGGTCCCGACCATCACGAATTAACGAGGTTCTACTGTATTATAATTATAAAGGGTTCAACAGTATTATTCTCTTAGCTGTTGCGAATGCCCATTATAGGTTTTTGTTTGTTGATGTAGGGTGCAATGGTCGTATTAGTGATGGGGGTGTGTATAGAAATAGTGTTCTGAGTTCGTTATTCAACAACGAGTCACTAAATTTACCTTCACAGCACAATTTACCAAGTACGACCACTGAAGTGCCATATGTGCTTGTTGCCGATGATGATTTTGCATTGCACAAACATATAATAAAACCCTACAGTTCCAAAGGTGCTTCCAATAATAAAAAGGTATTTAATTACTGCTTAAGTAGGGCAAGAAGGACTGTCGAAAATGCCTTGCAAACAGATTTTGATTGCTGATGACCAAAATAAATCTTCCTGTAGAAAAATTGCAAAGTATTTAACTAGCTACTTGTGCTCTGCACACTTTCTTAATTTAAGAAAACATGGGACCTTACTTACATGGAGTAAATACTGGGCACTGATGGGAGTACTTTCACTGGTGGGGTTTTGAGTAAAGAACAGCATTTGAAATCTGTTGCCATACACAGAGCCAATAGAGCTAGCAACAATGCAAACAAATCAGAGATACTTTGTGACATTACTTTAATAATGAAGGTGCAGTACCATGGCAATGGAATAGCATACATAATTTTAATTTTTAATGATGTTTTGGTGCAAGAATAATTGTTACCTGCCTGAATCTCCCCCGTTTCAAATGAAATGGCAACATGTAAATAATCATTGTTACCTAATTGCCTAAGTTAAACCAAATTTGTGTTTGAATTGTGTTAGATTAGGTGTGCATTTTTCCTACATTAATTAAACTTTATGGAAATTAACTACCATTACTTAGTAGCTTATCTCATTGACTTGTCTGTGATTTTTCTTCATAAATGCAAATAAGTTTAGGTTTCATTGCCTAAATAATTGTATTGTCCGGTGAAGCATATAGAAAATCATGTTCCAGTGTCTTTATTTCAAATTATTTCAATAACATGTTTAAATATGTACGCATAAAAATGATTTAAAGCAAAGGATGGATTAGATCATAACTTGTATGAAAATAAAATAGTGAAAAGAATTTGTGTTTGTGTGTATTTTATTGATTGCAGTTACCTCATACAAAACAATCTGAACTCAATTGGTACTGTTCTAAATTGACATTACAATTAATTAACATGAAAACATTTTAAAACAATTTATTACGTTTCATTTAATCCTGCATATGTGCTTCAATTAAAACAGTCATTAATTTCGGTTTTGTAAGCAAAGAAACTTTGTCGCTTTTTATTTTAAAAAGTTCCGAAGCCAAATATTTACCAAAGTTGTCATTTGTCAAATCGCCAGATTTTTCTGCACTAATACCTAACCTTGAGGATACTGATTCTAAAATTCCCTGAGCTTTCTCTAATAATGGTTCAGTTTCATTTGTTCTGTGTTTTTTCTTTTTTGAGCCTTGATAACTTTCACTTGACACTGACATAGAAGCACTCGGTGATGCATTATTTGCCTGACACATAATTCCAGAAGCCGATAGTCCATCCATTTCAACCACTTCTTCTTGTACAACTTCTGGTAGGTCTTCGACAAAGTGTTCGTAGTTCAAGAGCAGTGATTGCGACTGGCTCGCAATGTCCCTCTGGAAATAAAAAATGCTCATACTAGATGTTAAGCACACATACACTATGAAAGACCTTTCTGTTAACACAAGTTACCTACTCATGTTTGTTTGCAGTTATAAAACTTTACACATACCTCTACTATGACAGGAGTTCCTAAGTTTGTTTCTTGACTAGCCCAAGATGACGGTAGTGAATTTTCTCCTTTTCTGCACTGCATGTGAACTTATAAAAAAATCCATTAGTGGAAACCACCACACAGAAGGAACATACAAACTGTCTGTTCCAGCTCCACTTTTCTTATTGCATTTCTTTTGTAATTCTTGTCCCTAATGAGTTCGTAATGATATTATCTTTTTCCTTACTTCTTCTGGTGTTGTACTTGGTCGTACACATTTCACATCATTCGTAACTTCTTTAAGCGCATTCTTACGGTGATATTTGTTTTGATAGGCTGCTAGTTTGTTGTTATACAGAACCTCATGATTTCTGTACGACTCTATTAATATTTCTACTGCTTCCCGACTCCATTTGCTCATATTTAAAACACAAAACAAATAACTTTGCAAACAAAACCAGCATTCAACTCAATATCTCGGTGTGTACAGCACAGATGTAAACAAACGACTTGCATGAAAAGGTGAACGAAAAATAGAATCGTCTCTAGACCATTCTAGATAGCAAGCAAGTACTTGCATGCATGCGACTAGCACACAGACTGGCCAGTTACACGATGCAAGTCGACTTGAACAAAGAGGTGTTCACCTTCTTGCTCAAGAAAGATAGCCGTGTCTACTAGGCTTAATGCTTCAGCAGTAGCAATTACTACAGACGGCTGGACGTCGATAACGAATCAGAGTTACTTAGCTCTGACAGCACATTTCATCAATGAACAGTGTGAACTTAAGTCATATCTGTTGGACTGCTTTGAGTACGAAGAAAGGCACACAGCTGAAAACATCGCCGGAGAAATAAAACGAGTCGTGACTGAGTGGGGTGTTTTCAATAAGGTATGTGCTGTCATTACAGACAATGCTTCGAACATGACTGCAGCTATTCGTTTGTGTAAATGGAGACATATTCCATGTTTTGCACATTCAGTTAACCTCATTGTTCAAGCTGGATTACAAGAAATACGTGAAGTACAAACGAAAGTCAAAACGATTGTTGAATTTTTCAAGAGAAGTCTTTAGGCCATAGTAAAACTCCTCGTTTCACAAAAACAGATGGGACTTCCTGAGCATAAGCTTATTCAAGACGTGGTTACACAATGGAACTCCACATACGATATGTTTACACGTTTTATCGAGTTGAAAGAAGCCATAATTTCAACACTGTCTCTTTTAATTTCACCCATTCAGCCACTCACTCAAGACGAGTGGGAGGTTCTACAGAATGCTTGTGAAATTCTTAATGTGTTTAAGGAAGTGACAGTGGAATTGAGTAGCGAGACGGCAGTGACGGGTTTCCAAAGTCATACTTCTTTGACAGGCAATGCTGCGACATATTGCATGGATAAACAGGAATAGCTTGCCCAAAAAAGTTAAGAGCATGGTTATAAAATTGCAGGAGCAACTTTCTAAGAGACTAGCATCGAACATAGAAGATAACATTATATTATCGGAAGCAACTCTTCTTGACCCACGTTTAAGAAGCAGGGGTTTCAAGATGACAATGCCTTCAATTCTACATATCAGCGAATTGTCTCCAAAGCCAGTGAGTGTTGTAGTTCTCAGCTGGAAGAAATTCCAGCAATGCAAGACTTCAGTGAAACCAAAGTTGCGTCTAGTTTGTTGTGGGAGGACTTTGATTCTAAAGTGAAAAATCTTAAAACAAAATAGAATTCCTAGAGCAGCTGGAATCATAGAACTTGACAGGTACCTCCAAGAGTCATTACTACGAAGACACGAAAATCCGCTTCAGTGTTGGAAGCATAAAAAGCATGTTTACCCCAAACTTTATGAAATCATGAAGAGAAGTCTGTTTGTCGTGGCAACATCTGTTCCATGTGAAGAGTGGTCATATGGTATCTGAGAGGCAAAACAGGCTTAAGTCAAAGAATGTTTCGAAAGTGATTTTTCTCAACTTTAATTTGAAGTAATATTTCTTTTAGTAACTGAAAATTTCTTTGCGGGAGACAGTGGGAGTGACAGTTGCTGATATAAAACTAGATTATTAATATTTTACTACTTTTGAAGTTGAAGAAATTAATGAACAGGATATTTACTCTCTATTGGCAGTGATGTATATAAATGTAGACCTACACATTTTGAGAGAAAAAGAGACAAGTGTTCAAGTGTTATTTCTATGAATCAATGCTAAGACACATAAATGAAGTACAGTATTCAACCAAAAAAAGGTGAGTGTGGTTCACATTTGTCGTAAATTTGCCTGTTATTTTTAATTCGCATGGTTTGTTAGTTTTTTATTATTTACAAAGTTTTTGTATGTTTTTGTGAAAAATTAAATTATTATAATTGCTTTAATTGTTCAAAAAACTAAAAATTAAATTTAATACCCTTAATCCTCAGGCGGCGGCAAGTCCGCGGCGATTGACGGTGTAGGCCGGCGAGCTGTGTCGGAGCAGCGAGGCAGCCTCCTGGCTGGATGTCCCAGTTGTTCTGCTTCTCGATGGTCTGGGCGCATGCCCTTTTATACTCGCAGGCTTCCCAGACGAGCTGGAAGAAGAATAGTCTCGTCTATTCGGGGGAAGCCTGCCCAGCTCACTGTGTTGCAGGTGGTATGCCATGAAAAGTCAGGGGTACAATACTTTGCAAGTGTACGCAGGTACACACATTACAAGTATTTTGTTCTCAGCGACAGATTGAATAACAATGTATAACGTATTTTTGTTGACTAGTTAAAAAAAATAATCAAGTAATAAACAAAACAATTAATTTTAATGGAAAAAAAGTGTGAGATACTCTCATTTTTCCTAATAAATAGACATTAGTGATATAAAATTTAAGACAAGGGATATCAAGCACCCCACACTTTTAACTTATAAAAATAATTATGTTATACTGAGTTCAAAAAATTGGGGGCAAATGCCCTTCCCCTGAAGGATGACAAAAGGGTTTGGAGAGGGGAAGGGGGGTTAGTAGGTGGAGGACCCCGCATGGCTCAAAAACACTCCAGATCAAAAGAGAAAAGTTCTTCAAAATTTTCAAAATTTATTTTGTTAGGGGGGGGGGGGGGGTTAGTCAACTTCGGGCAAATATCCCACCATATCCCAAACTCATGGATATGAAAACAGCATGGTGATTGCCCAAAACACAAAAGAAAAGATTTTTGTTCCTTTTACACACCCCCCCCCCCCCTTTTCTTTAAAATTTAAAATAGTTACGACAATTCGAAGTACGTTAAAATCGACTTAAAAGATTTTTTTGATTATTTATTTATTTATTTTAGTTATAAATGAAGCTAATAAAAGTGTGCTAAAAATAAATTCTTAACTGCAACTAACAGTTTACATTGGGAGTTCAGATAATTTTCATTTAATCCTATTTTTCTTGATCAGGTATCATTTTCTGTAGTAAATATGTGCACGCTAAATTACCAATTACTCCGAATACCGGCGTCATGATTCATTTCACGAATCAGACTGCCTGATTGGCCGGTTTTTATCTCTATTCTTTCGCCGTTTTGTTCTTCTGATTCCAGACGATTCATTCGTTCTCATCTCATTCTTTGATTCCCGACGATTCATTCGTTCTTTCGCAGTTTCGTTCTTCTGATGCTTTCAAGCAATCGACTCTTAAAGAACAGATTTTTTGTATCGCGAACGAATCGTATGATTCGGTTCTCTCAAAGATTAGTTCTTTTTGAACGCATTGTTCACGAATGACACATCACTACTAATCATGGGAGGTCTGGACACTCGCCAGATAAAAGTGACAACCTACTGTCTCCATAGTTCGTTCGGCGTCCGCTATTCAACTCTAGCGCTAGGTGTCTTGCGGTGGAAATATATCACTAGGCGTTATTATGAATTTGTCAATAATATACGATACAACGATAGTTTAAAATCATTGCCGGAGGACGCAAGGTAACGTGATAATCCGTAACCTAATATGTTAATATCTATAACACTTAAAATATACACTTGTTTAAAAATATATGCAAATTACTGGAAATATCACAATGCCATTTTGCAGAATGATCAGGAATCATGTTAGGAAGTAAAAATAAGTTGTTTTTTTTTTTTTACTTTTTTTATTTCCATGGTGGCCCTCTACTCCATAATTACAAAAGTAGAGAGTTACGACAGTATTTGATGCACTGCAATGAATTTTCATATAATCTACACTAATATTATAAAGAGGAAAGATTTGTATTTTTGTAATGAATAAACTCAAAAACTACTCTGCCGATTTCAAAATTTTTTTCACCATTAGAAAACTACATTAACCTTGTGTAACATAGGCTATATTTATTGCTAGAAAAGATAAGGAATCCTTACTAAAACTTTAGTAACGTAACCCAAGGTATAAAAATAATGCCATAAAACATCATACATCGCATGCGCTGCGGAAACTATTGATGATAGAACAAAAGTATGTCCTGCAATATTAAAGAACATATCAATAACTACAAAAAACTTTGCGATACTATATGTCCAACTATTATCCTTATGTCACAATAACCTCTTTTTAAATTTTAAAAGTTGATAGATTATGTTATTCATACTTCTGTTTGAAACGCTTTAATTGTTTTGAAATGGAGGTTGGAATGTCGCCTGGCACAGCCATGCTCGCGACGCGCGTCTATGGTTATCTATGGATGATAGGTTTGTTTACGTTTGACGTGGCACGAGGCTCTTTCTTCTTTATAATCTACACTACTAGCGGCCCGTCCCGGCTTCGCACGGGTGGACATGATTTTTTTAAATTTTTACCTTTTATTTATATTTTTTTAAACACAGTATCACATTATCTATGTATACTTACAATCCCAATTTATTCATCGTTTTTTAATTAAAGTAACTTATTTAATATTAAGGGAGACATATTACTTAGTATTTTTTTATTTACATTTTTATAACATTTTACATTTTTATCTGATCCTACCTAATTAAATTTCCTAAGTTTTTTATTAATATTTTTTATTTTGTTTTAGGTGTGTGTATTTATTTTAAAGACTTTTTTTAAGTCATTGTAATTTTTACATTTCTGTATTTACATTTTAATTTTAAAGCTTTATTTAATTATATTGGTTCTTACTTTCATTTTACAAAACTTTTACCTTCAAGCTTCACTGTACACTATGTTGGCAGTGGTATTTGTAGGTGATAACAAAACATTGATTTTCAGGAGATCCTACTCGAGAAAGGAAAACATAAAATTGCCCACGAGAGAAGCACTCTTTTCTTAGGTCGATGCCAACAATTGAAAAAGTTTGTCCCTGTGATTTATTTATCGTAAGGGCAAACAATGTCTTCACAGGAAACTGTAACCTTTTAAAGGATATAGGCAAATCTGTCGGAATCATCGGGATTCGCAGAATGTGAGCGAGCTGTCCGGCTGCGGGCCCAGTGATGATTGTTGCTACAATCACATTGTCTCGTAATTCCTTTATCAAAAGTCTTGTGCCATTACACATACTGGGAGGGCTTAAATTTCTCATTAGCATAATGGGAGTACCTCCTTTTAATTTTAGTTCGTGGGGTGGCAAGCTGGCAGGATTAAGGGAATTGAAAAGTTCTTGTGGGTAGTGCACTGTATCTTCGATGTTGCACACGGTGTTAATACATATGTAACATTTAAAATCACCCGATACTTTTTCCATAATCATTCTATTATCTCATTTACTGAGTCGTTTCTCGGTGACACTATCGCCCTTGAACAGAGCCAATTGAATTTTTTTTCTGTGAGATTTTCGATGTCGGGATAGATTGTGTCTATCAGAATTTCTAGACTGTTTACAGTTTGAGCTAATTCATTGTCCAACAATACTTGGGGGCTATGTAAAATGTTGAAAAAATGTAAATAAAAAAATACCAAGTAATATGTCTCCCTTAAGATTACATAAGTTACTTTAATAAAAAAAGATAAACAAATTTGGATTGTAAGTATGCATAGATAATGTGATACTGTGTTTAAAAAAATATATAAATGAAACAACAAAAAAATATAAATAAAAGGTAAAAATATTAAAAAAATCATGTCCACCTGTGCGAAGCCGGGACGGGCCGCTAGTTACACTATATTTTAACATGTAAAATTAAAGGCTGAATCAAAGTACATAACTTGGCTGATTTACGTATTTGAATAACAATACCAAACCTGCATTTACAATACATTGTTTACTACACAAATAAGTGCCATCGTCAATGTTATGTATCTCATTGTGGGCGTGGCACATGCTTCAAGTATTCGCCTTTAGGGTACCTCCTTCCTACTCCTTGGATGCTCCCATGTTTTTTGGCGCATTGACCTTATTTCATGCAGTTGTTGGAATAAAAGAGAACCAATCCCTTTGGTTCCGATACCCATCCCGTTAGAAACTGATTCAGTGAATTATTTTACATGAAGCCCATAATTTAACATAAATAATTCAGAAATGCATGTATTGATAATAAAATGTATGTTAAATACGCATTTCTTTTGCGAATGCAAGTAGGGGAGACCGGGGCTAGTTGCAACAGTTTTGGTGTTATGCCCTATAGAACTAACATTTTGGATTTCTAGACAACAAGAAATACATAGTTATTATTTCACATCATAAGTCTACAACATACAAAAATATAGTGCACTTGAGAAATGAAGGGACTTAAGAAATTTAATCTTCGATTGAGTACTGCGATTGTTGCAACTTGCCCCACGGTTGGGGTAAGTTGCAACACAGCATGGGGCTATGTGCAACACTTACTCCCAACAGTCAGAATCATCTGTTACACAGTTTATACACACATACAAAGGATCTTTACCAGCACATAACCAGTGAGCCCAGTGTTTACATTCAGTACATTGCACCCATTCTTCGCCACGTTTGTATCTAGCCATACACACTAAACACAGACTATCTTCGTCTTCTTCTTCAGAGCTGATTTCTTGAAACGCTACTTTGTTACAAACTCTTTTTTTTTTTGATGACTTTTCCTTTGGATTTTCCTTTTTCCCTGGGCACAGTCTTTTTGCTTGTTAACTTTGCTGCTCTTCTTTCTTGGGCTTCATTTTTTTTCCTTTTCTTTTCATTAGTGGCCCGCTTTTCTTCTTCAATAGCCGCCTTTTCTGGTGTGTCAGTGAGAATGGCAGTTCTTCTTCTCTTAAGGCGTCTGCCAGGGTTTTCATTTCTCTTGGGTGCTTTTAGAAATGGACGTACAGTTTCTGGACTAAACCCCTTTGTACTTGGACCTGAAGCATCATTTTGATCTAAAGGTATTTGTTGATCCATACTCTTATGTCCAACCCCATTAGCAGCTTTCTCTTCAATTTGGACAAAACCTCCGAGAACATTGGCATTGCTTACATCAATAGGCCTATTGTATTCAATTGTTACCTCATGACTGGAAACTTCATCATTTTGCATTGTTTGGGGGTCACCACATGGCATCGGCCTATCTGTTACGAATGCAGAAGCAAAGTCGTCACCGGAAAATGTGTCAGTGTTAAGTGGTGAAATGCCTGTTTTCTGGAATCCAGCAGTTATATTAGCTGGTGTCATCGAATGCAGAAAAGCTTCTCTCACAATTGCTGCCAGGTGAAATATTGTGATGGTTTGTCCTGGATTAGTTTTTAGCCAAGCATTGATGCCAGTCTCACACTGTTTCTTGAATGGGCCATAGACTGACACATCTAAGGGCTGAAGGCGATGTGAACAATGAGGCGGAAATAATAACAGGATAACGCCACTTGCTTTGCATAGGTCCAAAACAGGACAGCTGATGTGTGAAGAATGGTTATCCAAAAGCAAGAGTACAGGATTGGTAAGCGATGGAGATGTATGGTCAATGAAATGCTTAATGAATGTCAGAAAGGTTTCCTCAGTTTGCCAGCCAGATTTAGTCGCTGTTCCAATGCATCCTACCGGGCCGTGGCGTACGAAATGGTCTCTAAACATTTTACGAGGAAATATAAACATGGGCGGTAAGGCATTTCCAATTGCGCTTACCGCAACAGTTACTGTAATCATTTCACCTCTTTCTGCAGACGTTACAGATCCCACTTGCTTCATTCCTTTTATTGCTATTATTTTGCCTGGCTTCATAACGGTGCTAACCCCAGTCTCGTCCACATTAAATATACGCGAAGGCGGGATTTCATCGCAACTAAGCACGTCTGAAAGTTTTCCATAGAATGTTTTTACATTTGTCTCATTAAATGAAGTGCATCTTGCCAAGCTTGTACATTCAGCTTGTCTGATGGAAAGTTCTGGGTTGTGCGCCATGAAAGCAGTAAACCAGTCTGGACCAGCACATTTATTTGATTCCCACGAATCAGGGACATTCATACCGAACGAAACACCACACTCATACGCAAGTTTACGCACATCGCTTGGTGTAAGACCAAACATGATTTGCGAACTTCACTTGAGGTATTCCGACAACTGGCATTCTTGTTCTGCCGTAAACACACGACGTGGTTGCTGGTAACCAGTGCTAACAGCGATTTCGGAAGACTTCTTGTTTTTAAGTTTCCGTATATATCGTGACAAAGTTGAATAGTGTATTTTGTATTCCTTCGCAATTTTTCGGACAGAGTACTCACGTAAGTCAGGATTCTCTATGACGAGTTTGGCTGCTCTCTTCAATATATCTGGCGGAGTTTTCCCTCTTTCAGTTTTCCTCTTATATTTCCGCATTTTCACTGAAACAGAAAGAAATTACGTAGATTATTTTCGGGCCTTTATCACACTTTTTACAATGTACTCTAATACCTACTCGTTATCTAATAACAATAAGACGGGTGAGACCATTACTAAAAATAAATACATTTATTTGATAATAATAAGTTATAATTACACCGCGATAATTTATAAATAATACGATACCCCCAATGACGTTTCGTAATCAGGTACGTGAATATTAAAAGTTAAAATAACAGTATTTCCATATGCATGGGGCAAGTTGCAACACAGTTGGGGTAAGTTGCAACCGTCTGTTGCAACATGCCCCAACACAAATCTTGCCTGTTCAAATGAAAATCTCCATCCCCACATTCATAGAAACATAATCACTATATAATACAAATAAATATTAAAGATTAAACAGTTTATTATAATAAAGATGATTGTTCTTACCTGCAGTCACGAAAAACTATAACAAATATTCTTGAACACGACACAAATTACTTTTGGGTACGAAAACAGGTTATTTCTCTCTGCGCGTGACAAGTTGTTTAAGTATAATTTATAATAGGTGGTATTTCTGCACAAAAATTCATAGGACTGACTGTTGGTGCAATTTAATCAGATTATAAATCAACTTCAGAATAGCATAACAAATAAGTACACAAATTACCAAACATCAGTAATCTTTCACTCATAGTAGTCTATATATTAAAATAATACATATTTTACCATAAAGAAAAAAACACTGAAAATACAAATCACAGTGAACATTATAAACATTTACTTATTTTTCTTAGTTATCACAAAAGTAATTGTCTCTTCTGATAATAATAGTAACTGTACCCAATTCTGCAAACTTCTTTACAAATTTTACAGTGAACTGAAGTACAAACGATGGCACAAACCAAGAAAATTAACTAAAGCCTACAGTTCATGAATTGTGGATAACCATCATTTATAGTAAGTTAGTTAGCCTATGCTGTAAAAGTAAATATATACAGAGATTACCACCAACTAGTATACATATGTAAATTGTGATGTAACATAACATGGAAAACAAAATAAATAAATAAATAAATAAAAAAATGTAGGACCTATAGCTTCATATCAATGAAAATTGAAATAATAATAGTATATACAAGTATTATGCCATATACATTACATTTGTAATTGGTGTTTAATACTATAATGGTCTATTTATCCCGTTTCACTGCTAAAATAACTGAGCAAGTGCCAGTCAGTGTAAGTATTGGTTAAAATCCACGGAGTAGCAATTATATTTTTTTAGGTTCTTTTCAAAAGTACACTTGGTGATTGATGGCACTATAGTGGATTGTGCTGTTGAGAGGTGATGAACTGATGAGACATTTTTGTGGAGTAAGATGACAATGTCCTGCAGTCCGTAGTAGGCTGGAAGATTTAAGAATGTGTTAACTTTGCAATCTTTTTCTTTGTTGCATTAGTTTTGTCTAACTTTTTATTCATTTGAAATGAATATTGTCGCATCCTCATTGAAATATAATACTTTACTGCATATGCAATGACTTCATCCTTGTGCATTTCACATGGGAAACTAAAATAGCTGTGTTCAATTATGTAAGAAAGTGTTTTTTCATATACATCTGTTGATGTTGCAAACATGCCAAAAGCTTTCTCAACTTCCCTTATCATATTAAAAAAAACTATATTTGGATGTATGAGTTTTCCAAGTGTTTTATAATTGACGAGTTGCGCTTCCGGATGCTGTGAATAAGTTACCGGTGCGGCAAAGAATTTTTGCATGCAACACATTTGCTGTATTTTATGATTTGTCTGCACAAGTAGCCTGTCACATAATAAACTAAACAGTCTGCAACATGCGCACATGAGTAATCATGTTCTACGATTTCACTGAAATGCCACTGTTCATAATGTACTAACCCATCCAGTTCTTTTCTCAGATCACCTAGAAGAGAGGTTTGTTTTGATTCTTTTGTAAATGCATACTTTATGTATGATACTCAAATCAGTGGTTGGACAGGTTTGTCATCCTCTACTATACAATTACCATATTTTGGAGCCTTCAAGATACTGTACACACAAAGTAGTTTATAGAGCTGAAGAAACGTTGGTGTTTCAGGATGATCGTTCTGTCCCCCAGCCTGACGAACACTGCCAAAAAAAATCTCTGCAAAAAATGAAATGATGTTAACAACATACAACCTTCAGTTTTATAAATGAGTTATTGTCAATTAGTTGATTATTTTAACATACCTCCAATGCATCTTGATTGAATTTATTGGTCAAAACATATCTGAAATTACATTTTTCAAGAATATTTTTTGACAATTGGACAGTGGAGTGAAGTGTTACACGCAGTCCCTCAAGAATACTTTTGCTCAGTATATCCTTCTCTTATATACGTCCCTTTATAAAGGCATCTTCCCAGGCGTTCAGCCACTTTAGTAAAAGATTCAAAAACCTGCAGAGGAGAAAAATATATACTGAGTAAATATGTTCACATTTCTAAAAGAAATATATTTGTACAAGCACATGTCTTTTACATTAATTTTAGACTTTGTTTTGCAGATACATGTTAGTTACTAAATATATATGTGTGTGTGTATGTATGACATAGATATAGGGCCTATAATGATTTGAAACTTTTTTGAAGTACACATGTAGGCCCTACTCCAATGTTTTTGGCTCTCTGATATTTATTGAATTATTTTAAGTACCGTATCACACTATTTTTGCAATCAATTTGTATTCAGTTAGAAATACCTATTCAGCACTGTTGTGTGTTACAAGACAATTGGTGATCAGTTTCTTAAAAAATTCACATGTACTAGTATACACAAATCAGCCCCATCCAATATCATTTCTCCATTCTTATCTTTATCTACACATGTACAAGCATACACACACACACTCTCTCTGTCTCTCTCCATTAAAGAAATTAACAAAAAAACAAATATAAAGCTTTTATAGCAGCGATTTTGTTCTCTATCAATTTGATGGAATACATAATTAGTGCACAATAAATTCATAAATTAATTCTGCACAAGTGGCATTGTATGAGTTGTTTATTGTAGGTATTCAACATTTCTATAAGTATTTTAATAAGTTGCAAAGAATTGTGTGGGAAAAGGTCTAACTATTTTGTATTCCAAGATGCATGACACTTATCTCATCTTTCTTACATCATTTTAGAAATACATAACTCAATTGAAGTCTCACCTTAAAGTCTTTACTTTTAGGTCTTAAGCCTTCCTTAGAAAATATTCTATTCATGGCATAAAACATGCTGTTTATCTTGGAACAGAAATCTATTGTAGAATCACTGCCTTTAAATCCTTCTGTTTTGCGATTTTTGTTGAACTGAAGCCCAACAGCCATGGAATGACTAAATATCTGTATGAACCGTTTTGGAAATTAAATTCTTATCAAAATAAGAAACTTAGTAACAGTGAGTTAACATCTCTCATATTAAAATTTAATGACAGGGAAAAATATGCATGCTCAATGTGGTTATGAAACACGTACCTGCGTGGCAAGGCAGACTCTCATTTTTTAAGCACTATTCAAACAAATATGATGTTTCGAAATTCTTGGGCATACTCTTAATCCAGCAGGTAGTAGTGAGTCGTTGTTATGTAAAATTTCTAAATGCTCCCATTTCACTGGTTGTACATCATTGTTGAACTGTAAGATATAAAATAAAAACAGTACAGTATTTAGTTCTGGATCATTTCATTAGATTACTGCAATTTTAAAACAATCCATAATATTACTTACCCTATGTTTTTTCAAGTTGTATAACCTGTTGCGTACATTTTTAATTAAATGTGGAGCATCAGAAAACACAAAAATTTTCCTGTCATCATGTAATGGGTGTCTAAAAGAACATTTGGTGTCAGTTAATTTCCCAGATATGCCAAATTCAGACCATAATTTTCTGTTGGTAGTTGCACCATCACTAACTATTCCTTGGATAATTGCTCCTGACTTTTCTAATAAAACTATACATTTTATTACGAGCTGAGCTAGCACAACACCAGAAGTAGGACCTTTTCCAGCAAAGACAGCAACTGGTTGTACATAGCTGTCTACCATTGGTTGAAACATTAGCACTAGGCCATGTATTGCCTTATCAGAAACACTTTTTGCTGAAGGGCCATCTTTACCAAAATCTATAAGTCCTTTGTAGGTAAGGGTTTTAGAGCACACACGCTTATACTTTCACGTATTGATATTTCATCAAAGAGTAGAACATCATATCTCTGAAGATCTGATTTAGTTTCAAAATGTTTTCCAATCAATTTGAAGAAGCCTTCATCGAAACCACAATTGACATCTATGAGCGACAAGTATCGCCTAATAGTCCGTACACATGGCAATGGTAAAATATTATTATTCTTTAAGAAGTTGTATGCACCAGGTGAACGTATGTGCAACAATAAGCACAACAAAATCCAGTGCTCAGAATAACGTCTCCCATTTTTACTGGTGCTTTTGGCCGAACCAATTATTTCCATAACAACTGTTTCTTCACTCTCTGTAATGTCAAATATTTTCAATTCTGTTCTTAATGATTCAGTAACAAATGTTTTTCATTTCATCCTTATAACGTAACATGCACTTTTTCAGACGAATTAAATTATTACTAACACACTTTCGTTTGCGCCGTTCACAGTTATATCTTTTCAGTAGTCTCAGAAGATTTACTCTTTTCCGTGGACTAACTGCTAACTGAATCCTCTGTTCCTTTTGTCTCCTCTGCTTGTGTCTTAGAACCCTTTATTGCATAGTACACATGAGTCTAGAGCAACATGAGCACTGCAGTCCTCCTTCAATCACTATAGGACATTCAATATGGCGTAGCTGTCCAGCAGAATCTTTTTGGCACTTGGTGAAGTCAAATTCTGCAAAACTAGGCTCAGGGAAACATCCTGAACATACCTTCATGTTGTTGGCAGTAGTTATGAGTTTTTCTAGATCTTCAACTGTTTTGATACTATTATCTAGGCCTACATTGGAAATTGGTACAATTTTTCCATTGATTTTTAGGTGCACAATCAAATCTTCACCCAAGAACACTAGTTTTTGGAACACTGGTGCCAATATATCACCCTTTTATCTTGAAACTGCCTGAACATAACATATTAACTTTTCACTTCCTGCCGTAACTATTTGGTACCATGCTTGCGGTAGCTCTACTTCCCCTTCCAATATATCATTAAATAAGCTGCAAGATGGAGCCGCTTCAGTAGAATTGTATTCAGATGCATTAGTATCACAATACGATGGGTGATGTAATAATTTGTCTCCTTTCTCTATTGAATCACTTAATGCTGAACAGTCTTCAGCACCTGTTGTAATGACTGCAACTGATTTTTGTGGATAATTTTTTTTTATTTGCAGGAAAATCTAATTTTGTAGGACTTTTCCTTTTCTTTGCAACTTTCTTGCTCAAATATGAAGGGCATCCAGGAAACTGTGTTGGTACTGCACCCTTTTTAAGTCTAGGAACTTTGTAGATGCCCTGAAGGAAAATAAAAGTGATATCAACACAATAAAACCTTAGTGAACATAAATCAAAGTAACTGTCCTAATCAGTATGATTGATAACAGTAAGATTAATTATGGTGCGACCACCGCTATTATTTTTATTTGCTGTGTATGTGCGTGTTGTTTGTTTTCAACAACTTGTTAAAAGTGTATATTTTTTTTATTTGAATATTGTAATGCAATGTAAATAATTTTTTTTAAAAAATTACGTGTATCCCTGCTGTGTGCACCCAAGCCCAAGAGTCAACCCTTGATAGGGTTGTTTTTTTATCAGTATAGAGGTGCGTAGCACCGATGTGTTACGTGCAATAGCTCATAACTTGACGTATAAAACAAAAAAAAACATATAAAATAAAATATTGTTTCGTGTCCCCAACATAATAATACCTTTTATACGTCAAGTTACGTGTTATTGCACGTAACTTGTCGGCGCTACGCGCCTACATACTGAAAAAAAAAACCTGTCAAGGGTTGACGCTTCAGCTTGGGTGCATAGTAGGGACGTAATTTTTCTTTAAATTTTTTATTTACATTGCATTACAATATCAAAATAAAAAATATATACATTTTTATAAGTTGTCGAAAACAAAAAACACGCAGATACACAGCAAGCAAAAATAATGGCACCGACTGAATGAATGCACAGGTATTGTAATGTAAATTACAAACAGCTATTACTCCTAAACGAGTTGGAATTTCGTATCTCCGCCTTTTGAAAAGCATAGGAAAGTTTAGAGCACTGAATAAAAGTATTTTGGGATTTTTATTATTTTTTTAAGGGAAGAGACAGCACTCTTTTTGCAAATTTTATATTTTAATACATAATGGTATATTGTCAAACGACTTACAAACAGGTATTATCAGGGTTGTGCTGGTCATTAATAAAATTCGACATCATACATTCCATTTTTAAAAAAGTCGGGCCTATACAAAAATAAGTAATCTTTAGACTACATTCATACAAATAATAAAATTTAACTTACTATTCCAATGACGTTTCCGAAGTGATCTTTGTGTTCCTTTTTTGTGAGAATGTGGTCTTCCACAAAATGTTTTTCGCATACATAATGGGATCTTTTAAGAGTGAGCGACAGGCCGGAGACGGAAGGAGGAAATGACAAAATCGTGGAGGAGCCACGGAGGTCACGAAAAAGCCTAGCAAACAGTTCCAGCATATCTTCATAGAGGGCACTGTCGTAGCTGGGTAGCTGCTGTCAATCAAGCAGGATTAGCTGCCGCCACTGTGTCTAGCTAGAGCGGTTGGGGTTGGCTTGGGCCGTTATGAAGAGCAAAACTGGGTGGGGGGAGGGGTAAGAGGGGGGAAATGTTCTCGTCCTGTGGCGTAGCTGGGATGTGTAAGGCGCAAGGAGTGTGTATGCGCGTCCACTATCTTTGATCGTCAGTTGCTAGCGCGTGCAGTACATGTTCACGCGCATCAAAAAATCTGTCAACTCAACTGGCCATAAATCAAAAACAATTTAGTCAAACGACGTCCAAATTTGTCAGTATAATTGTGAACTGTTTTGCCAACAATAATATCCATTAATCTTCTTAATGTAAATAATTTCATTTAAATATATATATATAATAAACCTAGGAGGCCTTATAAAACCTAACCGTGACTTGATGTATTTGATTTTAATTGCGAAGTAATTTAAATAAAGAAAAGATAATTTTTTCTGCATGCATAATATTGCTAAATTTATAGAAATAAAAATTGTATAAGTTTCAACATCTGTTCCAAAATGCTGCAATTTAAAACCAAAATATTGTTGAACACTTCTACAATGAGATATGGAAATTCCTCTTGTAAGGGTGCCAATACATGTTTTTTAACACCATATGTCTTGCTGACTCCTGCAATATGTGATGTCGATGAATCAAGAAAACCAATCCCTGACAAAGAGAACTCTTCTTTTTCAGCTTCGTCTTCAGTGAATGGTGCGATATGGTAAACACTGCATCAAAACACAATCATAATAACACAAAATGGTTAATTGGGACATGACTAAGCTTCGAGGCACGGCTAATAGTATAATATCGACCAACATAGCAGCTTGGTACGCTGTTGATCATATGTAACATTGATAATATTTACTCAGTCACTGAACTGTTCATTAGTGCTACATTCGTTTAGTCACGAACTATTTATTGGTTGCCGCAAATAAAAATCTCTTCCCACAAAATGTATTTTCCTCAATATAATAACTGTAATGCGAAGGTGCCGATTAATAATTCTGCTGCTTTTCAAAAATGTTCTGTGGTTATATCATTTCTTGAAAACTCATGCCAGTTTTGCACATCTGGCGAGACAGCTACAGGAATACGGAATTGTATGATCGATGCTATAGGACTTATTATAACAAAGCGTGGGCGAACCGAGCATTCAGACTAAGATTTATAATGCTTTAAACAAATTGGTTGTTCCCAGGTGTAATTATGCCATCAAAAGCTGGCTTTATTTCGTGGAAGAAAAATCTACGTTACAAAAATTACGGACGCGAGCGTGATAGCAGCGTTTATTAAACATCAGTACGATATCCACCCATTTACACTGTCTAAAACTTGGTTCCGATTGGAACAATATTTTTCAGAGCGAAAATTTGTACCAACACAAGTCATAGCCTCGATTGTATACACATGGTTGTTATACGTTCTTTGAATGTTTAATGCAATGGGGAATTTTGATTTAGTGAAATAATTTGTACATAAGTCATTGCAGTTTTGTACTGTTAGTCATGTAAAAAACTCCGAAAATCAAATACAAATCAAATGACAGTATTTGCGGCGTTTCGGGAACTGACATCTGTTCCCGCCATTAGGCACAAACAGACTGTTTGTGCCTGATATCATTGAAAAACTTCTGTGTTCGTTAGTGCTGTCGTCATTGTGTTGTTCACAGAATATTTTAATTTCATTGTTGTGTTTATGTGTTTAATGCATTGTCTAGTTTTTCTGTCTGCTTGCATCCAATCTGTCTCACTGTATGTCCACTGTGTTCGTCTGTGTTTAATACATTTTTTTGACTAAGTTCCTTTCACGGAATTCTTGTGCTGTCTAGTTTTTTTGAGGTTAAATTTTTTTGTCTATGATGTTTTCGTTGTATTGTCCATATTTATTTTTATTTTCCTTGCTGGTTCAGACTGTGTTCGAATACATCTGACTGGGTCTTGTTTTTCTTTGGAAATTATTTTTTCTGTTTTAAATATTTTATTTATTTATTTGGTTTTCGGAGGTTTTTACATGACTAACAGTTCAAAACATAAATGACGTATGTCCAAAATAATTCACTAAATCATGGTTGTTATAGTAAATAGTATTACAACCAGGCACTATAAGACACTCACATTCGTGCTTATTGTATATTGTAATTTTTATGATATTGTAAAAAAAAAATTATTTTGTACATTATATGCTAATTCTGTTAAATATTTTCGTTTTGGTGCTTACTGTTCATTTGTTCTGGGGTATGTTTAGTTAGCAGTATATAGATTAATATAGAGAAAGTGTTTTGTGGTTCGAATCTTCATAGATCCGCGGTTTCTTTAAAGTTAACTAGGGTCTATTTTCTTTAAAATTCCATTAATGTATGTTTATTAAATAACCAGATATGTAAAAAGTTTTAATTGTAATTTTTTGTAATTTAAATTGTTGTAGTGTTATTTGAAAGCAGTGTACTGCATCAGTGTTCAGGCCATATGCACTTATTTCAGATGAAAACCAAGATAATTTTTTTTCCTAATAAATGACAAACTGTCGTTGAAATTAATAGTGTAGTTAGGATGATTATATAAAACAATAGAGACTTCATTAACACGTGCATTACAACTATGCCATAATAACAACTTCCGTGACATCACGTGTTTGGGATTAATTTTACGAAAATACAGCAGTACGCATTCAGAAATGTTAATAAATCAACTTAAATACACGTTGTATACTAAAATAGTTGCAGCAAAGTCTTAGCATCGTTAACGAAGTGCCTATTTAGTTACGAGCCGTTTTCTGGGCACAGGAGTTGTACATTTAATTTTAAGTATGTACCTAAGTACTTATTTATGAAACGGCTATGCAAGTAATGATTAGGCCCGTTTGACCATGACACACAAACCTATACGTATCATGAAAAGGGAAACGTAAAACACTATAAGTTCATTCTACATTCACACGTAAGTATACACATATTCGCATCCGCAAGCGTAAGAGAGATGGAGAAATGGGCAATTCCGAACTCTTGTGCATGCGTTCTTCCATGCAGCTAATAGCAATGCACTATTTTATCACTACGTATGCCATGTATATGTCCATTTTATTCTTATTTTTTGAATAGTCATGTTAGGGCCCGCGGCGGTCAAGGGATCAGACCCCTCCTTTACCACCAAAGCAATCTGGGTTCGATCCCAGCGGGGCAGAAACCCCGAATTTCGCATGTAGGAATAGTTCCAATTTCGTGGTTGGCGGGGTTTCTCGGGGATCGCTCGTTTCCACCGCCCCACTCATTCAAGCGCTTCGCCATTGCAGAGCTTCATTGCTTTCATCCCTTAGGGCACGCAGATGTTTACAGGCGCCCAATAACAAGTCTGCACTCGGGGTACGATACCCTACCCTCAGGTACCTTCCCCATACAATATTTATGTATTTGCTAGTTGTTTCCGCTTTATTATTTAAGACGTCATTTCTTCTGTCTGGAATATCAAAAAAGTCTAGTTTGGTGTACACCTCTCTTTCGGGAATACCAGTTTTGAACGGCCAAAAAAAGGCGAGGTAATGACGATGGCTCAAGTGAAAAAAAAATGTCAATAAACAAACAAAGTATACTTGCGGCACACTTTTAACGAATGGAAATATTTAGTTTTAGAGCTAGATTAAGCGCAAAATTCCAACAAGTAATGCCTTCGGCATGTCGGTTAATCTACATACATCATGACTTTAAAACCGGTGGATGTAGCAATGATTTTATGAAATGTAGGTTGTTTACCTTGTTTGTTGTGTGCTAATTCACACAATTTTATGTTTTTATACAGTATGATATATAAAACTTATTTCTTTAAAACCAAAAGTGACATTTCAGTACACTGATAAATTTACCGTGAAACACAGACAAGCTAATTGTTTAAGTTTTATCAAAACGAAGCCGAATGTGTTGTGTATAAATGCATTCCGAGATGGAAAAATTACATTAAGTGATTAATCATACATTAGCGTACGTGTGGTACGATATTTGACATATATTTTTTTTAAGTGCCCAGACGCGCGAGAGCAACAATCACCCAATCAGTTACGTGAATATGAGATACAGTGATATGCAATACAACCAGTCACGAAATCTATTCGCGAATTTCAGGCGTCTCTAATTATAAGCTGTTTGACTAGTTAAATGCATCAAACAGAAGTCATCATGTACAATTCAACGTAAACTAAACATAATAACTGATGCATGTTTAAAATTTCACGTTTGAGCTTGTTTACAATGACGTTACGTGACGTCAGTATTGTTTACACTTATTGGCGCAAGTTTTGTATGTTTCCGTGAAATCCGTACACTGTAGAACGAGCTGACGGAGTACCGTAAATGGTCATCTTGCGTTTACGAGATGCGTTTCCGTTTGATTACGTTTCCGTGTCATTACATAACGGGCTTTAATGATAACAAGGTTTACTGTCACTGGCCATGAAGGCGTACTGAGAGTAGGGAGGCAGATGTGTGAGATAAACCAAATTGTATGTGAACAGGGAAAAATACGGTAACGTTAATAAAAAATAATGTTAAATAATTCAATATGATTACTAATGATCTCTTTGAACATAGAAGCTGTTGATGCAAGTTTCTTTCAGCTGGAACAAGGAACTTGAACGACAGCACTGATACACTCTGCACTTCCATGGTTCAGTGGTCAGAAAGAGGCAGGTAACAATACACTGCCCCCTTTCCTGATCTTGAAGAGAGATAAGCGGCTTACCGCGGTCTCGCCAGTCCCCACCACGAGCAGGTAGTACCTGGTTCAGGGAAGTTCCCGCTGCTCAATCCTTAGCAGCACTGTTCAGCGCGTATTATTTTTAAACGGCTGCGTGTAAAATTCCAAAAACAACGCGAAGTTGGACTTTCAACTAACCTTCGATTAGAGTTTCCAGGCAGTGCACAGACATATGTTAGGTATCAAACGATGCAGTATTCTTTCTACTGTATAATAGTTTAACTTCCATTTTGTTTCGTTGAATACGAACTTAGGTGGAAATTGTTTCACAGACGTCTGCACTCGCTACGTGTGAAAAATTGGTAATATTAGCTGATCATAGTTTGGCTTTACCAGATATAGCTCTGACATATTTTAGCCTTAACAAATATCCATGGTGCTTTGTCTCTATAAGGGCTTCATCCCATCTCTCTACAATATGTTAGTAACTTGTAAGAGGCGATTTCATAAAAGACTGCACTTCTACATTATGCAGAGATTTATAATTTTATTATTTTATGATAGAATTATTGCACCTATTAAAACGAAATTTTATTTTAGTAAACAAGAAGGTTACATGCATATATAGTTAACGCGTCAGACACGACACGAGACTTTTTAAAATTCTGTATAAAACGGCTTTAAATTATTAAAACTTAAGGTTTAATATCTCAATTAAAATGTTATGAAAAATTTCGAAACTACGTACAGACAACAACAGTAGCTAAATAAAACTTTTGACAAAATTTCATTCCAATCTGCAGCAAAAAATTTAACTAACGCTCACTCTTAAGGACAAACTTGTCTCGTGGAATTGCTTTCTGCCACAATTACCTAACATTGTCATCATTGGGAACTCAAAATATCGCAACTTTCTCATCTGACTTTGCCTGATAATTTGTTTTGCACCCATGTGCAACATAATGTTTGGGCATTTTCACAATTAAAATAATATTTACTTATTTACTTAAATTTGTTACATGCCCACCGACAGTCTTGAGACTTTAGAGGTGGGCACGACACAAAACAAGTAAAAACAAACACTATCACAATAAATAGAGACAGCCCAGGATATACACAAAACATGAAAACAGAAATGACATAAATACAAAAAGGACAAGATAACATGACACATTACTTAGCGAAATGTTAATCACATAATTATAAAACCTCAGTGAATAAATTTACTATACACAAAATATACAGAAAAATGGATAATACAAAATATAACATGTGACTAAAGGACAAGTTAAGAGGATAAATGTTTAAGTTTAGACAATTGATCATTATTGTGATTCCTGATTAATCAGTATATGATGTCATTAGTGTTATGTAGAGTACAATATGTTTGGTATAAACGAGAATTAAATTGTGGTATTTTTAACCAAGTGGTATCCAGGAGATAACTACAGTTAATTTTAGCGTTAAAATAATTTTCAACAAACAGACAATCTAAATATACTCTACGTGCACCAAAAGGAGTTAATGCAGGTGTAAGAAGGTTTTTTTAAGTTTATTAAATTAATTTATTTTGTTTGTATACTTTCTAGTTTATTTGCATTGGCCGACTTGATGTCATTCCAGATCACTGAACAATATTCTAATTTGGACCTTATTAAGGCAAAATACAGGGAGAGAACTGAGTCTGAATTAGTAGCATAAAAAGTAATAAATTTGATCATAGCAAGGGTTTTGCGGAAAGACATGTATAAATAGTTTACATGATTATGGAAAAATAATTTAGAATCTAGAATAACACCAAGATCCTTAATTGTTGAACATTTTGTGATTACAGAGTTTTCTAAAATATAATCAAAATTAAGTGGTTGATATTTCCTTGTAAAGGATATAACAAATGTTTTGTGTTTATTTAGTGTAACCAGATTAAATTTACAGCAATTGCTTATTTGGGAAATGTCATTTTGTAATAAAATACAGTCATTTGGTGTTACTATATTCCTAAATATGTTTAGATCATCGGCAAAAAGTACTCCTGTAGAATGGTTGAGAATTTGAGGCAGGTAGTTTATATATAAATTTAAAAAAAGAGGCGATAATGTGCCTCCTTGAGGGACACCAGAAGAGATACTAAACAGGGAATAATTGTGGTTATTAATTGTAACATAAAAACTTCCATTAGTTAAGTAATTAGAAAATCAGTTTGTAAAATTTTGAGTTAAACCAAAGTTAAATAATTTTTTAAGAAGTATAGAATGGTTCACAGTGTCAAAGGCCTTGGCTAAATCAAAATAACAGGCATCCACTTGCCCTCTGTTGGTAACCTCTCTGTGTATAGGATTTTAAAAAGTAAGCAAGTTAGTGGTGGTCGATAAACCTTTCCTAAAACCATGCTGACTGCTCAATAAACTGTTCTTAAGCTGGAAATTTAAAAATCTAAAAATTATTATTATTTTTTTTTAAAAAACTATTGAGTAGAGAAATAGGCCTATAATTGTTAACATTCAGTTTAGAGCCTTTTTTGTGAATAGGTATCACCTTAGCAGTTTTCCATTTCTCCGGGAAAACAGAGGATTGTAAACTAGAATTAAAAATATGTAGCAAAAGTGGGACTAATAATTCAGAGAATCCTTTTATAATGAATTTAGGTATGCCATCAGGACCCGTAGATTTGTATGATTTCAACGATTTTATGCCCCATAATACTAAACATTCTGAGATTGTGGGAACAGGTATAGATACTAAATGTATATTGTTTGTCACAGGTTGTTGGATACATGTAGAAGGTTCGTTGACAATCAATGCTCCTTGCTCACAATAAAGTTCCCGGCTTCCCGCCAATGCCAATGTCAGGGTGTCTACTGATCCTGGAAAACCTGGAAAAATCAGGGAATTTTTTTTTGTTAGGTTGTAGTTGGCAATTTTTTTTTGTTTATTGATCAGGTTGCATTTACGTAACATCAAGTGTATCCCCTCCCATTTTTATTTTTGAATGGCAAATAATGAATAGTTCCCACGTCCTATTCGGATTCGGAAGTGGCGTCAAATCATGTGATACAAACTGGTTCAAGCTGGTCTGTTATCCTGCTGACGTACGTGCTGCATTTAATTTTAAGTATCTATAGATGCTCCCATCGTAAACTGGGCATTTTTGTTAGCTTTGAAAATAAGTATCACAGACACTTTTGGTGAAGATTCGCCATAATTGCTAGAAATTGGTAGCTGTGGGCTTCATACTGTCCATGGTGCTTTCAAAACTGGAATTTCTGCTACACAATGGGACGTTGTTAGTTTTTTGAGGCACAGTTATCTTTTGTTTAAGCATGTACATGCATGGAGGGCAGATTACATTAGAATAACTGGATCATAGCTTTTTCCCAATAAATTTTGTGCAATCAGATGAATACTGCAGTTGCTGAGCATGCCATGAAAAAGTTACCCCACCTGAAGAAATTTGTTAGTGAAGTTTCTATTTCATCTTTCTCTTTCTATGTAGTGAAAAGTGCTCTTGAAGATAGTCTTCTAGAAGTAAAATTGACATTCTTCTACTCTTTAGCATCAGAGCTGGAATTGTTTCTTACAATGTTCCAAAGTGAAGCACCCATGGCACTTTTTCTCTATGATTCACTGGTAGACATTTTATTAACTTTGGCAGGAAAGTTTGTGAAACAAGAGGTACTGAAGAGGTTTAGGGACAAACGCAATGTATCTCGATTGGATGTAGATAACCAGGAAAATTTATTGACTGCTAACAATATCAAGTTGGGTTATGCAGTACGCCATGCCATCAAGAAAGAGAAAGTACCAGAAAAGTCTGTCCTGTTACTAAAAAATTATGTTAGGACTTATCCAAAGGTTATGGTAAAAAAACTTCAAGACAAAATTCCCCTGAAGTACAAACATACCAAGGGAATTTCCTGCTTATGTCCGTCTGTGGCTTTAAATTCGGGTGTGAGGAAACAGCGTGTGAAGTACAGTTTAGAATGTTGTCTTCGAAACAGGTGGCTATCAGGACAAGAAGCTGATAACATTGAGTGATCATATCAGTTGGTATGTTCCTCGCAAGATTCTGAAGCACTGTGGATGCTCATTCTTAAGGCACATACAGTAGCTGCTAAAACAGGCCTTCTAAAGTTTGTGAGGATGATGTTGGTACTTTCCATGGAAATGCATGATTGGAAAGAGGATTTTCAGTGAATTCTAATCTGCTGACTGAAAACTTGCAGGAAGAAACACTGATTGCACAAAGACAAGTGTACGACTTTGTTCAACGTTCTGGAGGTGTAGAGCATGTTGATATCAACAAGTCCATGTTACTGTATGTAAGAAATGCTAGTTGTAGGCGTGAGGAAGCCCTGCAAAAAAACAAAAAGAAAAGGAACCTGCAGACAAGAAGGAACCTGCAGACAAGAAGAAGGCAGAAAAAAGAAGAGTTGAAGAGGAGATCAAGGCATTGCAGTTTAAGAAGGCTCGAGTGTTGGATTTGGCTCGTTCTGAAGCAAGTGCAATAGACGCAAAAGTTGAGTCACTGCGAAATTGACGGGAGCTTCCTTTTACTAATGTTTTTTGCAAAAGTAATTGTGTGAAATATTTGTAGCAGCATGTTTTATTTGCCATCAATTGATTCACTTTGGCCACGTCTGGAAGAAGGTAATTTTTTTACTAATTTAAGTAAGTCGAAATACTTTGAAACCAGTCAATGTATTGTTATGCAGTTTTTTCAGTTTCATGGAATGTCGTAATTGTGTTAAAGAAAACCTGGAAAAATTCAGTTTTAGACCTGGAAAACCTGGAAAAATCAGGGAATTTCATTTACTAGATTTGGTAGACACCCTGCAATGTGGAAACAATACAACGTAACCTAATTTACCTAATTTATGAAATAATTCCCAAACTTATAAAACAAAAACACATCCAATTTAATACTCTATCAATATCTGGAGATTAATGCATGTTTAACATTTAAATGAAAATTTAAATGATTATTATGTTGAGTTGTTCATAACAACAAAGCTTAAAATACCACCGCAGAACAAGCAGCGCTACAGGTCAGCTGGTGGAGCGAAGCGGAACTACGGAGACATTAGGTGTGCCACTTTTGCATGCTGGCCTGGTTGGGGAGTGTTCAGACCTCCACTTCTTAGACCGTGATGATAACTAATGGTCAATTAGGTTAGGTTAGCTACATTATAAATACTTTAAAACATTGTGGACGGTTGATTTGGTTAGGATAGCTACATTAAAGATACTGTGAAATCATGTAAATGATTTCCTAGCCCTGGATAGCTACATATTAAAAAGTTATTTTCTAAGCAACCATAAAATGATTTTACAGTTTTTTTTAATTTAACTATACTTACCTAATATAACCAATCATCCACAATGTTTTAAAGTATTTATAATGTAGCTAACCTATCCTAATCGACCGCAAAATTTAATGCCACACCGGTTTATACAACAAGATAGAACAGAAAAAAAAAGCGAGAATGAACTTCGGGGAACTTTGTCTGTGAAATAAAGGCTTCCCCAATATTTGCTGCTTGTAAACAGAGTCATGCCCTGATAACTCTTAAGGTCTGGACACACATATCAGTGCCGGAGCACGTCCGGTAGACGGACGGCGCCCTGATCCAACACACTCAATGTTAATAAATGTCCCAGTCTACACTTCTCCGGGACGTGTCAGGGCTCCGGACGTGTGCTCGTCAAAAGTAGTTTTGTTTACTTTTTCCCGGACCCGGCCCTGACCCTGATCAGTGCTCCAGCCAATATCTGGTGGGACGTTCTTGAGTTTCAGGTAAAGTCTTCCATTTTGACCAACCTGTTCTAATTCTCAAATTCTATTATACATTTGGGACATGCAATTGTCTGTAAAATACATCCAAGACAGATTTTTTTAGTTTTTTTACTTTGCTTGTTTTGACATTTCCAATACTTTCCAAGGAGGGCATGTGCACAAAATGTGTGCATGTAGTCTATATATAAGTATATATGTATGTATATATACATGTATATACATATATATACACACATATGTGTGTGTGTCAACATAGGTATGCGTTGAAATAGTTGCAAAGTTAGTGTATTGAAAAGACATTGTTAAAATTATTGATTGTTGAAATCATAAAAAATTTGGTTGCAAGCCATTTATATTGGAGTTATTATTTATAGGTTGAGAACTAATCGAGAACATGGACGCAGAGAAAATTATTGAAGCTGTTTGGAGTTACCCAGCATTGTACGATCAAAGTCATGACAAGTACAAAAATGCTGAGTATAAGGAAAGGATATGGAAACAAATTTCAAAAGCCTTAAATGTCGAAGGTAAGTGAAATTAATATTTTAACAAACAAACAAAAATAATATGTGCATTTAAAGGAAGCTAGGTAAACAACAGAAACACTTTTTTTTTTTACCTAATGAAAACATTAGAAACAGAAATGTTGCAAACACTTAGACATACAATGCTGCTCTTTCTTGCCAATCCACCCGGCCTGCCGCAGAAACAAAGAACGATTTCAGCTTCACTCGAACTTCAAATGCTGCATCAGTTGCTCTCCCTCGAACAGGCTTTAACCTCTGTATAGTTACTGATCTGTAGTTGTGTCCTCTTGTGTTACACCCAACTTCTTGATTGGGTATAAAATAACCTTCATTCTTCCTTATGAAGTTGTGCAAGACTATTGTTGCTAATACAGTAGAGCACCCCTCAACCGGAACGCCCAATATCCGGAACTAATTTTCCAAAAAATATTAAAACATTACAAAACATTTCCAAAACATTTCCGCACTGGAACGAGGCGTTTTTGCTTTTGCCTGACTGTACATTGCATGTAGGCGCGCGCGCGCGCACGTCTGTCAGAGAGCTAATTATAGCCTGTCTTTCCCGCGCATTGCGTGAATACACCACTGGTTTTCGCGTCGGACGTGAATTACTATAAAGATGTTTATGCTATAACAGGGTGTCCAGCGACCTGGAAAACCTGGGAAACCTGAAAAAGTCAGGGAATTTTGGGGGTCAGGGAAAAGTCAGGGAAAAGTCAGGGAAAATTGTGAAAGTTCTGGAAATGACCAAAACCACTAACCACTCGCTTATCATGAAGGTTTTTCTCAATGTTTTACAGAATTCACTCTTTAGTTTTACTATTTGACAAATCAAATCATATTTAAACTAATGTTTTCCTTTACGTATCTGGACTTGCGACATACAAGCGTGCTGCTTTCATGAAGTCTATAAATACCTACCGTATGTATGACATGCATATTGTATTTTGATAATACCGCACCCAACGTTAGGAAGGGGGCAGATAATACCATAGTTTGTAAACTTGTAAGCTACTGTTCATAGTTAGTCTGCCTAATATATTGCTACTGTACCATATTTTGGGTTACAACATACCATACTTTTGGCGGTTCTCGAGTGTACCCGAAGGTTACCGAAGCTGGCCGAACCGACCACCGGCACCATTACTGCAGTTTCCTCCGTTTGTTTACACGTTTCGTCAGTTATCTCAGATTGCCAAACATAATTTTCTTTGAAAGATACAAATATTATTTTGGAAATTTTTGTACTCTAATCATAGCCAAAATACTTATGAATTTTAGTGCTGTGATCTTAGGAAGTTATAAAATGTAGCATATTTCTTTACACTGTAGCGATGTGCATACAAACTTACGCTTTGTTTATTGCGAATCTTTCGCGGTCTTTCTGCTAGATTTTACTGGAGCTGCGACTAGGCCTCTACAATTTCGGTGAATAATGTCTAAATTCAAGAAAACATCGTTCAATCCTACATGGTTACTTGACCCAGCATTTAGTTGGTGCGCGGAAGTGCCGGGCGATAAATTTAATTTTTTTTGTAAATTATGCAAGACTGTTGTTTCCCTCACAAGCTCTTTCAAGCCACATGAAAGGCTAAAAACACAAATGTGCAAATAATGCAGTGAATTCTTCCAAGTCAGTTGGTATTTTTTTCAAATCAGTTACTGCTGTGTCTAAAGTTACCACAAGCAAATTCGATGGACAAGCCTCTAATGAACAATTTCATTCGTCAGGTAACGTCAAATCATCTCAAAGCTCATAATAGAATTTGCCTAGCAGATCTCAGTCTGTGAGTTCTCGAGGTTTTGAACAATATTTCAGGAAAGACAGTGTTACAAAATCAAAAATTTTGTGGTGTTTGAATGCCATTATGCAGCATTCTTCTCTTAGGTCTGCTGCCAATTTTTTTCTTTATTCAAAATAATGTTTCCAGATAGTGAAATAGCTGCAGGAATGCAATTACAGAAAACCAAATTAGCATACACAATTGTGTCGGGCCTTGCTCCTTACTTTCAAAAGGAAATGTTAAATAATGTTGTTGACTGTCATCATATTTTTGTTGCTTTTGATGAAAGTTTAAACAAAGTTGCTCAAATGCAACAAATGGATATTTATGTCGGATTCTGGGACAAGGAAAAGGAAGCTGTTGCTACACGATATTACAACTCTGCATTTCTGGGTCACTCAACTGCAAATTATTTGTTACTTTCATTTAAGAAATCTCTGAAAGATATTAATCTGAAAATATGAATTTTTCTGGAAAAATTTTCATTTTTGTCTGGAAAACCTGGAAAAGTCAGGGAATTTTTCTATCCTGGTTTGCTGGACACCCTGTATAAGTAGTTTTATTGTTTCACTAAGTCAAGTAAACGGAAAATTCCGGCCGGCCCGAGAGTATGTACGTTGACACACGTGATAGCGAGTAAGATTTACTTCCAACGTGTGTTGCTTTCAGTTTGTAGACAATAATTTAGTGTACAGATATGCATTATGTACATATTTATACATTAATATATGGTTTAACAGTCTACATTTACCTGTATTTATCTCTGTTTTTAAATGATATGCTTGAAGTGTTATTCTTGTGTATGTGAAATGTAAACTGTGCGTGGCAGTGACTATACACTCTCCAGGAAGTGTGAATCACTAGCACGTCAACACAGAAGTAACACAACACTGCAGCTGTAGTCCTACTACCTCCCCCGAACCCGCTTCATCGTCCTCTTCGCTCTGGCACGCACCTACCCACAGAGATAAGAAACACCCGCTTGCCAGCTTGCTTTAATGAAGGTCATTCAACCGGTCCGGAGGCCGGCCCTACAGCAACTCCCCTTACCCGGAATTTTCCCATAACTGGAATAGACCTTCCCCCAATGATTCCGGTTGAGGGGTGCTCTACTGTACAGCAGTAGTAATGTTTTTAGGCGTACCTTGAATTCTTCTTGTGTACATACAAAACTTCTGCTGCAGAATTCCAAACTCATTCTCTGACACTCTCCGCGCTCTACTTAAAAGATAGTTGTGAACTGATTCATCATCATTCAGATTTCTCCCTGGGTACGGTCTCATTAAATAAGTTTTAAGAGGGAATGCTTCGTCGCCAACAATGACCATGAGTAGTTCAGTATCACTACCAGGTAGCTTCCGGCCTGTTGGAATATTCAGTGAATTGTCTTGCAATGATTTTCCAAGATTAGAATTCGAAAGTACCCCCCCGTCTGAATTTGTACGGTAGGCCCCCACGTCAACTGCAATGAAGTTGCAAAGAGAGTCTACCAGAGCTAGAAGAACAATAGAAAATGTATTTTTATAGTTCCAGTACAGACTTTCACTGTTCTTAGGAGCTTGTATGACACAGTGTTTGCCGTCCAACGCTCCAATGCAATTCGGGAATGGCCATCTCTGCCAAAAACCATTAGCAATAGAATTCCACCGGTTTTCTGTAGGTACAGGCAGAATATCTTCCAAAAGAACAGCGACAATAACTTTGCACGTGTCACGTACAATAGCCGCAACAGTTGATCGACCCAATCTGTAGCTGAATAAAATTGTCTTGAAGGAGTCTCCTGTTGCAAGATACCTGCAAAAGCAAATGCAGCCATTAAGGCCTGATCATTAAGGCGTTCAAGGGCGGAAAACTATTTTCTGTATTTCGTGCATATTGGATATTTTTTAAGTATTATATTAAAAAGTAGCTTTATGAACGTAAAAATAATGAGGAATATAATTACTAAAAAATTTATTAACAATGTCATAAGGATTTCAATTCATTATATTTGGCATATAAGGTTTAGAATATTACAAACATAATACCTTTTTCTGAAGTTCAAAATATTTTTAATTGTCTCAAGAATGTAATAAAAACGTTTCTTGGAAATCAGATGCATGGTTCATCTGATATTAGCATTTAGCTAATGAATGTAGCCCATAAAATTAGATATTGAATGTGAATGTGTAATATGAAACTTAATTATATGAGAACCACTAAATAAATGTTAACATAGTTACATAATTTAGTGGGTTTTACGTTTTGTTTCAGCTAGATTAAATTTAGCTTATGTGCTCTGAAGGAAAATTCCCACGCCTTAATGTTTTTTAATTACATTAGTCAATTATTCAAACTAATTAATTAATTTGATACCTTTAGATTAATTTATTCCATTAATATTTATAGTTGATTTTCGTAACTTGTGTCATTCGAAAACAGTACCTAAATTTAACCAATAAAGATCTAACTTTGTAAAACAATTGCTGGAAGTGTTAAGTGTAATGTGTACACTTAACAAAATTTTCAAATAAATACAAAAAATTAATACGTGTACCTGTCTAGCGTGTCGCCTAACTTAAACACATGTTTAACTTCAATTAAAAAAACAAACAAGCTATCAAAAATATAAATTATATGTATTAATTTTTGTTTATTTGTTTTTAGGTGGTCCATCGGCCTGTAAGGTAAAGTGGACTCATATTCGGGACCAATTCCAGAAGACTCTGAAGAAAAGGAAGATTACTTTAGGAATGGCTGCAAGTAACATCAGAAAATACAAATACGAAGACACTCTGCAGTTTCTTGTACCTCATTTGGCGGAACGTGATGCACTAACAAATATACCCCGTGCACAAGATTTAAGTAATGACCAAGAAGAAACCTGTGTTCAAAAAGGATCAGAGTTAGAAACTGGGGAAGGACAGGGGACATTGAAAATTCCAAACAGTGACCATAACTATACATTAGAAAGCAGCCACCTTAATAGAAGTCAGAGCACAAACGAAGAATTCTTGACGCCAACATAAAAAGAAATTTGTGAACAGCGAAAGTGCTTCTAGTCAGCTGATGTCATTCATCCTAGAAGAAAAGAAAGCAGAAAAGGAAATGGTGAAAAAGCCTGAACTGCAGCCAAAACCAGTTCATGCTGTGGATGATTTTCTGGCTAGTATTTCCCATACTTTGAAAACACTGAACCCTGTTCTTTTAAATCAGGCGAAAACCAAGATATTTTTGATTGTACAGGAAATGGAACTGAAGCAACTCACAGAAGATCAAGGTTCATCTACAGTAGAGAATCATCATCCGACGTTATTTGTTACTTTGCATGAGCCATCTCCTTGTTTATCAGATACTTTTACTTCTCCAGCATCAAATTATAATTCACGTCCACAACCACCTACCCCACAGTGTGTAAACAGTGCGTTCGAGCGAGCATTGTCACCGCAAACGTCAGGAAATTCGAGTCAGGAAATGGTGAACAACACTCCATGGTATTGAATTTAATTAATTAATTTTAAAAAAGTACTTTTTATGGACGTTAGGGATATATTGTGAGTTAACAAATTAGCACCGACAATAAGTTTTGTATGCCAAAGACGAGACAAACTACTGTACGTCAGCTAATGTTAGTATATTGTGATTAATGGCTAAATCTTAATTGATTTTCAACATCTTTTTTTTTTTTGCTCACTCACAAATGACAAAACATTTCCTTTTATTAACAAATAAAATTACATAACATTGACATGAAAAATAGACTGTGGTACGAAACCAAGTGGCATATAAATCTTCACGCAATGAGTTCATGGCAACAGTGCAAAGCAATTTATCGAAAATGATTAAATATTTTTATGTGTGAGGACTAAAAAATAAAATCAAATTCGGAAATATAGAACCATAACTTATGTACATAGCATTGCATATTTACCATATATTCATTTAGCCCTTTACATTGTGTTTTAAGAGGTGAGACTTAACTGTTTTAATACTTATAATGAGTAGAGACCAGAAAAATAATCTGTTTCAATGGCCTGTATGTTATGTATAAACTGTAGACTACTTTTTTCCACTGTAGAAGGCTGATATTGGTGTAGTAATTTGTTTCATTTAGTACTTTTGTTCAGAAACCTAACCTCTTGAAGATGTCAAATGGCTGAGGCGGCAATTGCAAACCTAACACACATAAATGGAGTACAGATCATCCTCAGATGAATCCGCACATCATTCTGGTCACTTACAATTAGAGAGTACAAACAATTTATAGTCAGAAGTATAACTAGGCCCTCTTACCTCGAACATACTGTTAGGCGCTGTTTTGGTGAAATGGCAAGCCTCCAAAAGGTACCTTTCTTTTTCAGATAATTCTCTATCAACAAGAATAGTATTTGGAATGTTGACCGAGTCATTCTAAAATACTCGTAAAATTTTGTTTTGTCATCCATCAGATGAGGAAACAATGTTACAAACTCCCCTTCCACTAGCCTACTTTTCCAAGCATTGTCAACCCACAGTCTTTTCTTCATCATTTCAGCTCTGCTGTGTTCTTACTCATTAGCTAGCGCTATTGCAATAAGTCCCAAGTCACTAGTCTTGAAATTTGCAAACATCTTGTTACATCCGGTGTGAAAGCAAATCGACTTGACGCAGCTACCCGTCGATGCAGACTGCTTTCTACGTTCCATGCCCGTTCCGATTGTAATCCTGAACAGTGTGGCAGCAACCCATCAGGGCCAGGTTGTAGAAGGAGACTGGGAAGAGACAAGGCTTGCGGACGGCAACATGGCGCCCTTCGCGCCGAACACAATTACCGTTAACATCTTAGCTATTGCGTGCCCCGGGTTATTATTGAAAATAACATGAACTCTCTATAAAAACTTGCACATCACATCCATGACCAGACCGTCTGTAATTATAACTTATGTGATAGAAAATAGTTTAAATCAAGTTATATGCTAGTTCCTTCGTCGCCCGCTAGGGAGCGTCCTTGTCCGTGCTTGCATTTATTTTATTACAAAAACATCATAAATTAATGAAACAAAAGGCACTCACATATTAATCATCGTGACACTATTTTGAGCCGAAAAGAAAAGGTTACAATGATATTATTATTAAAATTAGGGGTGCGGCGCACTGCAGCTAAGCGCCCTCTTGCTGTTATAGCATCAAAGAATTGAAGTCCAGTAACTCTGCATATCTGAATGGCTGATTTAAACTACGATGGTTTAAACGAAGTGGTTTATGTAAAAAAAAAAAGTCTAACTTTTTAAATAATTTTTTTAAAGAATGTCTTAACTTTTTTTAATGAATATCTCATTTCTCTTTAATAACAACAAATGTTTGGTCATTATGTTTTTTTTTTGTGATTTACAGGGGGAAATTATATCCTAGTCAAGAACCTTTAATTAAAATTATCTTTATTAATTTTTTATACCTAAATCAACTTTACTACATACTCCTCAAAAATTAAAAACATTAAATAGTTAATTTATATTCTGTGGGAAATCTCTTACTGTACTTTATAGCATTATGGGTCATTCTCCAAAAAAAAGTGTTTTTTATGTTCCTACAGGTTTTAACAATAAAAATTGTTTTATAGTACTGAATACTTGTTTTATAATGCTATACATACAGTTAGAAATATTTAACAAAGGCATTAAATATCAGTTCTGAATGTAAATATTAGTAACAAAAAAATTATGCCACAGACTGAAATGTCACGTCCGTGGACTGTCCCATTCTCTTCTTAATTAACTTTCTTAGACTTCTGAAGCTAAAATGTGCAACTAAAGAAACACATTAATTTATTTCCTGCAACCTTAATATGTGTAAAATAATTTTCAAGTGATTAATTACTAAAGGAACTGAAATTAAATATTTTCCATCAGAGGAAAAGTCAGTCCCATGAAAAACTGTCTTGTCCATGGACATTTCTGTTAGTTCATATGAAACACCCCTAGGGGCAGCACTGTTGCTTTCTATTTATTTAATTAACTGCCAGTCAGCCATTTTGTTTGTGGGTGCATTGTCAGTAAGTTGTTGTTTCTTTACTAGCGAGTTACACTGTGTTAAAGTGAAAGATGTCATGAATGTTGAGATCATTGTGTCACATCTGTGACCATCAAATATCTGTAAGTATAGCAAAAAAAATTAATTTTATATAGCATGTATAAAAAACTCAGTAATTTTTCTTGCCATGACACTAACTTTGTCCATAACATAATTGTGTTTGTTTAGATCACTTTGTTACTGAATATGTCACGTCCATGGACGTCACATCCGTAGTCATACCTTGACCATGGACGTGACAATTTATCCACGGACGTGAAAATTGATACACAGACATGACTATTGAATAATCTTGCATCCCTCTTAGTCATAGGTTTATTTTCTGTTAAGTAAAGGATTGTATCAGTAAAATTCATAGATTTAGGAAACAATCTCATTGGTATGTTATGTGCAAAACTGATAAATTATTGAATAATCAATTTTTTTTTCAGAGTATATTTTGCCTCAATGAGCAAATTAGATAAAAGGAGAGAAAGTAAAAAAATGAGCATGAGAAAGGCAAGAGAACGACTAAAATACGATGTACATAAATATGAATAACAAAAGAGAAAATAAAAGAGCACAGAGAAAAAAGATTTCCGATTTATCTGAAAGGGAAAAAAAATGTATTAGAAAAGGGTGGAAGGAGAGGACCAGAAAGAGTATAGAAAAGAAAAAGCAATTAAAAACAGCAATACATAATATTCTCACACCGTCTCAAAGCCCTACACCAGTACAAATGCTATGCTTGAACAAAGTTTTAGTAGTGCGGTAAAATTCACAGTCTCTTTTTCGACACACAAAATTTTTTTCCCTTACACATAATTAGGTACTATAGAAAATGTTAAAATGTATGAAATATGCAGAAGGATAAAATTTTACTGTGGCATTTATTTCATGATGGTACGCATTACCGGTTTCTCATTTTTGTAACAAAGCAGGAAGTTCAAGGAAGGACAGTGGTGAGAAAACACGGCGGAGAAATAGGAACTAGATAAAAACGGAAATTATGAAGTTGAAAGAAGACAACAAGAAGTTGAAAGTAAAAGTTGAGTAATACAAAAAGAGGTACTATCATGCAAAGAAATCATGCATTGTAACTCCAGAGAAAAATGTTAAATCTCTGTTGAAGGGAAAAAAGTATTCTGCACATGTTCAAAAGGAGCTTATTTTTAGTGAAGTAATTCAAAAGCAGATAACCTCAAATTATAAGCAAGAAACAAGTACAAAAAAGAAAAGGAACTTTATGACAGTTATCAGTGGTAAAACAGTTAAAAAAATATAAACTATTGAACCATGTTAGTTCCCTCACTTCTCGCAAAATGTTGGTCACCTCTGATCAGACAGTACGTTACAAATCCTACAAACGTGCTACTGTACGTAGAAATGCTGTAAGAGATTTTCTTGAAATGGACAAGAATAGCAGGTTGTGCGCTGGCAAAAAAGAAACTATTACAAGAAGAAAAATAAAAAAACAAAAGCGTCTGTTAAATAATACTATGAAAAACATTCACAAGGACTTCATTTCTGAATTTCCACAGCACAAAGATATTTCCTATAGTGCTTTTTGCAAATTTTGACCATTTTAGATTATGAGACCAGATTACAAAGCCAGATACATGTGTTTGTGTAAACTTCATGCTAATTTTTCATTTGTTGTGAGCAAGTTCAATAGTGTGGGAATAATACAAGAAAGAAATTGTAATGAAGTTGTACAAAACCTTACCTGTGATGGCAAACTGCAAGAGAAGTGTTCAGAGAAAACTTGTGCACAGTGTGCCTCAAAGACATTGAAATAATGAGTTTTGAAGATAGTGAAATCAAGTACTTGCAGTGGACAACGAGAAAGGTGGAAGTTGAAGTAAAAGGCTCATCTAAGTTATGTCAAAAAACTCTAAAGGACGAAGTTTGTTGCTCAAAGAGAGAATTAGTTTTAGAGTTTTTGGAATTGATTCCAAAATTAATGCAGCATGTTTGCAATATCAGGCATAAGTACAACACAACCACGAAAATTAAAAGTGATCTGGCAGTTGACAAAATTTTCTTACATTGCGATTTCTCAGAAAATTATTCGTGTAAATACTCGGAGAAAGTGCAGTCAGTACACTTCGGTGGCTCAAGAAATCAAATTGCACTACATACATCTGTGGTGTACTATAGGTCCGAATTTGACAATGCAGTAAAATGCCAGTCATTTTGTACCTATCAGATAGCTTGCGTCATGACCCCATAACAATTTGTACACACTTGGTGCCAGTGATGAATGAAATAAAAAACATTGTACCAAACATTAACAAAGCGCACTTTTTAAGTGATGGGCCGTGCACGCAGTACCGGAATAGAAACATTTTTTTTTTTGGCAGCATCCTTTTTGCCAAAAATGTTTGATGCTAACAGCCTTCACTGGCACTATACAGAACAGGCTCATGGAAAAGGGGCCGCCGATGGTATTTTTAGTTGTACCAAAAGAATGGCAGACACTTTAGTTGGACACGGAAAAGACATACCTAATGTTACAGTTCTTGTCAATGAACTACAGGAAAACTGTTAAGGAGGCCCTAGACTGTCAAGCGGCTTGATCAAATGCTTGAGCAAATTGATTGTATCAAGCGTGATTGATAGTTTAGAAACCCGTTTGAAGCTTGAAGCAAGCATTGACGGTGATGGATAAAAAGTTTGAATGACTCAAGCGGATGGTCAAGCCGCTTGATAGTCTAGGGCAATTTCCATCAAGCATTGCGTCAGTCAAGCGGTGGAAGCCATGGCGTCCACTTCGGAAAGCGAGGTTCGCGAAAACTCGGAGCGGGAATTCATCAGTTTGTTGATTGAATTATATCGCGATTGTCCGGAATTGTGGAAAGTTAAGAGCAAGGATTATTTCAATAGAAATAAAAAAAGTGTGGCGCTAGAAAAAATCGTGGGGGAATTGAAAAAGATAAATCCAATTTCAGTGTGTTACAATTGGAACAAAAAATTAATGTTCTCAGAACAAAATTCAACGCCATCGAGGGTAAAAAAGTGTCAGGGACGTCTAGAGACGACATCCCTGAACCTTCGCTTTGGTATTACAATGACATGCCTTTCATAAAAGACCAGTTGGAAATCGCACAAACCGAAACTTCTGAGGTTAGAATTTTATTTAATTTTATTTTATTTTTTTTTACAGTATTTATAATTATTGTATATCACGGGTAATGTTTACACAAGGCAATTGTTTTGCCATCGAACTGACCCAGACGTGTTGAAAAATTTGCAGAAGTCATCCCTTATTCTTTTTGCCTCTACTGTAGAATTGCCCTTGGTTCTTTGATGTTGTGCCATCTCTTGAATGTCTTGCCTCCATGACCCAGGTTCCACAGCACCAGTCACAATATCGTCTCTGTCAATATCCTGAGGTTGCAAATACTTGGCTCTGTTCTATGAGCACAAGTAGTTGTGCAAATGGCAACATGCCATTACAATTTTCACAGCTTTCGGTGGTTCAAATATTTTGAATCTCTTCGTTAATATACCAAATGTATTCTCAACAACTCTTCTGGCTCTGGAGAGTCTATATTTGAAAATCCTTTTCTCATTCGTCAAAACAGCTCTGTTGTAGGGCTTATTGAATTGAGGGAGAAGTTGGAATGCTTCATCTCCAATGAAGACGTACGGAAATTATTCATTAGGAGTGTATGATAACTCACGAGGATCAGGCATGTCAAGCTGGTTCTGAGACAACTTGCGCCAAAATAATGTGTTCTTCAACACACCACCATCTGACAATCGGCCATTTGCTCCCATATCAACCATCAGATATTTATAATTTGCATCAACAATTACCATAAGCACAATCCTGAAAGAACCTTTGTAATTGTAATAGTAGGACCCAGAATGGTGAGGTTTTTGGATTGATGCGTGTTTACCATCAACGCTCCCCACGCAGTTGGAGAAATTCCACTGTTCTTCTAATTCCTGAGCAACCCGTTTCCATCCATCCTGCGATTTTGGAACCTAAAAGAGAAACAAAAAACGAAACTTGCATTATAACCCTTACATGAATAATTAACACTTACTGTAAATAGGAATTTAATTATTAAATTGCTGTTGTGCCTAAATTACACCATGCCGGGGAGCCGCACGGTTTTATTCCGTCCGGGAGGCCGAACGCATTGTTTGTTATGGGGAAACTTCTACTCGCCCTGCCGTGCGGGTTGTGTCGGTTGGCAGAATTTTCAGCCGGAGCATATCCTGCGACACTCCGGCCGTCAGACCTTGGTCATGAAGTTATCGCAAACCCCTACAATCATTTTAGTTAGTTCCTCAGTTATTGAGTTAGCAGATACATACATCAGTTCCTTCCCTGAGAACCTTATCAAAGAGATAACAATTCGGGCCACGATGAAGATATCTTGGACGGATTCTTTCCACAGTTATTTCTTCAGGAGTCATCATAATATCAAAGACAGTGAGTCGGTGGTCAATGGAGTAGTCCATTCTCACGGTCCAGTTCTCGGTGTATTTCTTAATAATTACTAGTACTGATAACCGATATTAAATACCGGCCGATATTAACATATTAGAATCGTCCGGACCGATACTTTTTTTCTCCAATACAAAGCGCTGATAGTCAGAACATTTTTATTTATTTCACCTATTGTGAAGGAAAACTTTTCTTAATACTTCCATAAAAAAAACTATAAATTAAATACCTTACAATATTGTGCTTCTTAATTTAGGATAAACATTTATTAAAATGCCAGCACAATCGGCTGTCCATATAAAAACGTGCAGGATTAAAACAATAAATATTATTCACAGAAAACCACGTTTTTTTTAACATAAAGCGCCGCCAAGTATTTTCTAACTTAGGCCTACACACAAAACCGTCACTTATTCAGCGATTTCGCACGATGCACGTAACAACAATGATCATTGGCTGTGCAGTAGTCATTTTGCATGTGAGAATGACGTTTGCGATTGTCTCGAAGCAAGATCGATACTACATCACAAATGTTGTTAGCGATACCTTTGTATGTTTACTATTTCCGTGATTTTGTCAACAGTATTATTTTTTTTCCCATTTATTTGTATTTTACAAAGTGCTGCTGCTTTTATCAACAAAATATAATATTACAGAAATGAATCGCAAGAGTGACATATGGAGTTTCTTTTCTGTTGGTAAAAGCAATGACCAAAAGGTTTTTTGCAATATTTTTTACTGCCTTGTTTCTCGTGGTGGAAAGGACATGCAATCTTACACTACTACTAATTTAAAGCGTCACATAAAAAGATCGCATCCATCTGTAAATAATAAATTACTAAGTTATATGTTCCGCAGGCGTCTGCATCGTCGTCATTGTATGAAACTGCTGCGACATCGTTTGTTGAAACTGCAGCAACATCGTCATTCAAAATTGTACACCCAGAAGATATATTACATTGAAAAGACAGCAGTAAACAAGAAGATATTTTGGAAATCTTTGAGAGGAACATACCTTATCCTCCTACTCACAAAAGGGCAACAGAAATAACATTACTGATTGCAAATATGATTTGCTCAGACTTTTTGCCTTTTAGTATTGTGGAGTCAGAAGGTAAGAAACAATTTAACTTAGGCCAGGGCTGCCACCACTTTGAAAACATCATCCTTGATTGAAAGGTGAAATATTCTGTAATATATTTGCTTTTAAAATAAAAGATCCTGTAAAATCATGTACATTAAAAAATACACAAAAAAACACAATTTTTATGAAAATTACTTGATCATAATGTACATAACTATACTTCAATCAAAACATCACAATTTTTAACACTTTATACAAGTATTTACACACACACATACACACGTAGCCTACACTTCACCACTAGCAGTATTTAAATTTCACTTTTTCAGATGTTTTGCCCCATTCCTCATTTCTTCTGTTGGCTGGAATTCTGCCATATTCTTCCTAAAAGAGATATGCTACAAAGCATTGCGCATTGACAATTCAAGACATGACCTGTGTGCTGTCTTGATAAGGTTGAGCTTACTAAATATCCTTTCCACCCCTGCATTGCTGTGTGAAAGAATAAGCATTTCCTTTGTAAGTTTACAAAGCAGTGGAAAACATGTTTTCCCATTAATTGCACACTGTGACACTTTATGCCAATATTTGTAAGGATCAAGTGTCTTAGCAGTGCTCAATTCTGCTGGTGGATCCCACAGTGAATATGCAACAAATTCAGAATTCAGCTCATCATATTCATTGCTTGCGATGACATTCGGAAATGCTTTGGCCAAGTTTTCAACTTTTACCTATTCTCCAGACTACTGTTTAGCTGGATCAAAAATTTCTATGTTCTTCAAAACATCATTCTTGAGTGGGATAAGACAATGCAATCTTTTGAACCCATCTCCTAAAACTTACGGTCACAATTGAAAAGTTCTGTTTCTTCCTGTGAGCTTATTTGGTTATTTTCCAAATGTGTTCGTGTGGCATGACTAGAGTCCCGTAAAAGTGGTTTTATTTTTCCCTAAATTTCGTTATGAACTACATATTCAAACGACACCACAAATTTTAAAAGAATGTATTAACTATACATATGGAATTTTACTAATAAACATAAAAAAGTAAGATTCCTGAACAAATAAACTACACATATTTGAGCATTTCACTTTACATGACACCTAGATTAAAAAAAAACTTTAATAGGCTGGTTTACAACTGCAGGGCATTGCTTAATATTAAGCATATGTCTTTGTAATTGTTAATTAATAAATACAGTTTCAAATGTCCCAATTGGAAAGCAATATTTCAATGTAAAATAACAATGTTTAGTTGAAAGACACCATTGTATAGACTTCAGCATTTTCTGGTTTGAGATTTCTTCTTCTGTCGCTAACTATGCAAGCATATGTAGAAAAAGACCTCTCTGAATCAACATTGGTTGGAGGCAAGCATAGTAATTTTAAAGTAAAATTTGCAAATTCAGGATATTCTGCTTTAAGCGGACAAAGAATTTGACACAGATCAACAGTTTGTGTGTGTGCGTCTCATAACTGTTCTGAAACTACTAGTTTCAGGACTGTCAAACCTTCAATAATACAGTAGAATCCCGCCGATGCGACCCCCCTCTGATGTGTCCATTCCGTTTATACTACCGTTTTTTGAGAAACCATGAAAAATTTGAGCAGAGAAAGTCGAAAATTTGAGTAAAATCGGCTGAAAAACAAGTCTTTGTTGGGCGCTATGTGTTCACATTTATCTTGGCGAGAGCTGTACTGTAAGCAGGCAGGCATACAAAAGACGGCTAAAAATAGATACCACTCCTCTAGACTGTCCACGCGGCAGTGTCTGCATCCACTATCGCACGCAAAGCCGTCTCAGCTGTCATGTTATCTTACCCGCCCACACGAAAAGCCGCTGTGGTAGCTTCTGCGAGAGCATAAGAAACTCGTCCGGCCAGGCTGGCATGGCGGTAGCGGCGGCTTGACGTCATACGTGACGTGACGCTTACTTCTCCCATCCCCTGCTAATTCTTCAAGGCTCATCCCTCCCAGAGCCACAAACCATGTAAAAACACCCCCCCCCCCTTTTCCAACTAACATTTCAACACATTCCCTCCCTTATTTCCACCTTCTGCGTGAGAAACTGTCAGCATCCTCCTCCCCTCCCACACCGCGTGCGACAAAAGCCAGGTTGTATAGTCCATTCTCGGTAAAATAAATATTTTTATGGGCTTATACGACTGTCCTTCGCCATTAATAAATACTTTATAAGTTTAAGTTATTATGGTACAACTTGTTTATTAGTCACACAGCAGTTTCTGCTGCAAAATCACTAATACCTCAAATTTTATTGAATAGAAAAATTTATCAGGGACGTAAATATATTTATTTCACTGCATAGTTACTTTTCCATCTGCATTCGAACGTGTTTTTTATTTACATTGTGAAGGGACGTGGAAAAGATAATTGCTTGAGCTGTCAAAATAAACATCGCTGACGGCATGGGCGGGAGCGCATCCTGTTGGTCTGTCGCTGTGATTATCTACTCCAAAAACATGTCACAGCATTTCAGGATAGCATTGTTCTTATATCTTTTGTTTATAGCCAAATGTTTTCTACCTGATCCACACAAGTTCCTTCGCCACGTTTTGAACGAAAATAACCACCAGCTGGCTAGCATAGCCCAACTCTCGTGACGCGAATTCACTTAGCGCGAGTTCTCGATGCTGTGCGATTTCGGTGTTTTGTCGCGAATTAAGGTAAATTGCTGTGTTATTTCGCAATATCGCGATTCGCGAAATTTCCGTGTCTCTAGGCATGACCAATGAGGATTCCTGCATTTGGAAGTTGGTTTTTCCTTCCAAAGTCAAGAGCTGTTATTGAAATGCATTGAACTGAACAAAACTAGCAGTGAACTGGCTTAACAAGTCACTCATTTCTGAGTATAATTTGTACACGTAAGGACGTTCCTGTTGAAAGAGAAGGTTAAATTTTAAAAAAATCTGTAGAGTTGCACTTAAAAAAAGAAAATACAGCTTTGCTAACTGTGACTGCAAAATTTTTTTTATGTGCTGTTCAGACTCCATATTACACTCCCTGGGTTCAATTTTTAAATCAAAATGTTCAAGAAGACGATCAACACATTGCAACACTGCAAGCGAAATGGTAAAACATGGGCGTAATATTTTATGTTCTGGCACATCAAGCAACTGCTGAATGTTGTTAAACTCATCTTGCCTTTGCCAGATAGTACTTTGAAATGTGTGTATACATCTCGGGTGAGCTGTTCACAAAAGTTTGGCAATTCACTGCAAGCATGTGATGAAACCAAATAGGGCTACGTGGCAAGTACAATGAAGAAACCACACATTTTCTTGCTTGCCTCGAATGTGTAACAATACAGAATTAAATTCTCCTACCATTGACTTAGCTCCATCCGATGAAATGCTAATGCAATTCTGCCAATGAATGTTGCTTCTTCGAAGGACTTGTTGACAACATTAAACAGGTTTTCACCTGTTGCTTTTCCCCTAAGCGCAACCACTTTGTAGAGGTGAGTTTCAACTTCGGTTGTGAAAATTCTAGCCATTACCACTACTTGTCTGGTGACGGAAACATCTGTAGACTCGTCAATTAGCAAAGTAAACAGAGATTTTTTTCATGTTGGTAATAATCTCCTCTGCACATGAGCCAATGGCTTAAGTAATAATTTGACTTGTTTTTGTATGGTTACAACTGAAGATCTTTGCGATTTCACTATCTGAGAACTTTCTGGCCGCTAATTTAGAATAGCTGTCACTTACCTTAACTGGCGGCGGCGGCGGCGCCGCCGCCACCGCTGCTGCTGCTGCCGCCGCTGCTGCTGCTGCCGCCGCTGCTGCTGCCGCCGCTGCTGCTGCTGCTGCTGCTGCTGCTGCTGCTGCTGCTGCTGCTGCTGCTGCTACTACTACTACTACTCTCGGGGGTGAAACCCAACTCCTACCGAGCGCGTCTCTGAGTTGCGGATAGGGGAATGTCCTAACCAGCTGCAAGACTGGCGGATAGGGGTGAAATAATATAGCCCCCGCGGACAAAAAAGTGGTGTCAGGAGGAAGGTCAACCACTACAAAAAAACCACAGGGTCACGTATGCAAGCGAGTGCAGTTAGGCTGCCCGAAAGGGATGTGCCAAATGATCTCCTCTGCGCAGTGTACGTGGTGGTTCCCGGCGTCTACGTGCCACTCCCTTGGAAGCATTAGGAAGCCTATGAAGGAAGAGTGTGCACGGCCGGAACGGATGAATATTCCCGCTCCAATGACCAAAAGCTCCTACAACAATGGGGGTAGTTGTAGGAGTAATCACCCCTCCACTTCCCGAGGCACCGCATTCGGAGACGACGTAATGCTTTGGAGTATCAACTTCAATTATGGCTTCTAAAAATCTAAACACCCAAAACACTGAGTTCCACAGGGAACAACCAGCACCAATGGACGCTTCAACAAGTGCATCAATTGGGATTTCATCCACTACTGGAACACCTCTGAACAAGCTGCTGACACAGCACACAGACTCCCGAGATACTGCCATCTGCAACGAGGACGGAACACTAAGCAAGCTTCAGCTGCTACTTACAGAGACCATCAGCACAATCAAAATCAAGCGTACTGTGCCACACAAAGTGACGACCAGCATCAGAGAAGCTCTAGCACTTCTTACTGAGTCTCTCTACCAATGTAAAATCTGGAAGGATGCCCAGCGCAAACTTACCCTGGCTGAAAAGACAGAAATAGAAATACTGGAACGTGAGATAGAGCGGCGTGATGATCTCCTTGCGCAGGCGAGGACTCGCCAACAAAGACCACCGCCAGGACAAACCAAGAATCGCCAGCCATCTGGAACTCCTCTGAGCGCCGAGGAAGATGACACGAAAGACAAGGACGGCGACTTCAGAGTCGCAAGGACGAGGAAAATACGACAGCGGCCTGAAAAGAACAAAGATGCTCCAGCCAACCAGCCTGATGGTCTTGGAGCCACAAACTCAACTCCACAGCATCGCAAGACAGAAAAGAAAAAGACTCTCACTAGTCGACCAGATGCCGTCCTAATTAAACACGCAGAGGGTAAAACCTATGCTGATCTGTTGAAGGGTATCAAGGCAAAAGTCGACCCCGACAAACACAACACAGGAGTAAGAGTGATTCGAGAAACCAAAGACGGTGACATACTGCTAGTTCTTGATTACAAAACAGGTCACAGCGAGTCCTTCACCAAAGCCCTCAAGGTAGCAGTGGGCCCAGATGGAGCTGTCAAAGACCTCAGGCCTACAGTCACAATTGAAATCCGTGATATCGACGCTGCCTCCACCGAAGCAGATATACAGGATGCACTAAATCGGGACCTGCATGGAGCCACAGGAGTGAAGAGGATCCGGACTGCCAAAACCTCTATTCGCGGTCAGCGCATTGCCTTTGTCGAACTCGACAGCAAAAGTGCACAAACAATCCTGACCTCTAGCCGTATCAAAATCGGTTGGATCAGAACACGTGAAACCATATCAACGTGTTACAGGTGCCTGGGGTACGGACATGTGTCAAGCAGTTGCAACGGTCCCGACCGCAGTAACCTGTGCTTCAAGTGCGGTAAACCAGACCACAAAGCTGCCACATGCAAGGGAGCGCCACAGTGTGTTTTATGTGCCACCTACGAAAGAAACACAAGCTTGGATCATATACCTGGTACTGTGCGTTGCGCAACATATCGGAGTGCGCTCAAGGGTGGCCCATCCAACCCAAAGTGACAGTTGTACTTCAAACTAACCTAGGGCGAGGCTGGACTGCATAAGCCCTGCTGCACCAACACATCTCTGAGACCGGAATTGATCTATGCATACTTTCGGAACAACACTCCAACTTAACGACTCCTTGCTGGATCCCAGACAACTCTGGCACTGCTGCCATCTGGATAGTAAACCCCGACTTACAACTCCTTGACACTGGGAATGGCGACGGCTTCGTCTGGGCCAAACTCAGGGACTACACTGTCTACAGCTGCTACCTCTCACCGAACGAAGGCATAACTACCTTTAGGCGTAAGCTTAATGAGCTGGAAGAATCAGCGCGCCAAGCAAACGGAGAGATCATCATAGCAGGAGACTTGAACGCCAAATCATCAGAATGGGGTATGGACTTCACCAACACCAGGGGGAACGAGGTTCCTGAGATGGTCGCCCGTCTAGACCTGGTAATTATTAACGAGGGCAATACAACAACATACAGGAGGCCCGGCTACCGGGGGACCATCATCAATGTTACATTCGCAACGCCAAACATAGCTTACATTACACAGAACTGGAGTGTCTTAGAGGTCTACAATGTCAGCGATCATCAATCCATCCAGTTCACGATTACAAACACAAAGCCTAATAACAGCATCAATAAACACCTGCATAAAGTATGGAATGACAGAAAACTGGACGAGACAAGACTCATCAAATTTCTCTAAGATAGACGGCTGGCCCTGGAAGACACAGCTGAACCTACAAGAGCAGAAACAGAGACCCTGGTCGAACAAACCATGGGGCTTATCGCAGCAGCCTGCGACGCCTCCATGCCCACCAAGACCAGCAGATGCAAGAGACGCCCTAACTACTGGTGGAACGCCGAGATTAGTGAGCTCAGGACAAAGTGCCTGGCGCTGCGGCGGAAAGTAGTCAGAGCCAACCGAAGGCACCACCACCATCAACCCGGCCCCCTGGTGTCAGAACTCGATAACGCCAAGAAAGCCCTTAAAAGAGCAATCAAAAACAGCAAGAGGCCAGGATGAAGAAACTTCTGTGCCGAGTTAGACAAAAGCTTACCAAATAACAGTTATGGCACTCTGTAAACAAGGATCTGTTTCCCCAATGGAGCCACCCGTGATGGAAAAGATTATAGAGGATCTTTTCCCTCAACGCCCACAAAGAATGCCTAGAGAAAACTGAACCCCCGCACCAGCCCCTCCTTTCACAACGAAGGAGCTACGAGATGCAGCAAGCACGCTCAAGCCAAGGAGGGCTCCAGGACCAGACGGCATCCCAACGAACATCATCAAAACAATTGCCCAAGAGGCCCCTGAAACGCTTCTCACGATGTACAATGCCTGCCTTACCAGTGGAACCTTCAGTAAACGATGGAAACGGCAACGCCTTGTACTGCTCGACAAAGGCAAAGGCCCACCGATAACATCTTCATCGTACAGACCCCTGTGCATGCTTGACGTGGCCGGCAAGCTCCTGGAAAAACTTGTCAAAGCACGGCTCACAGTTGCAGTAGAGAGAGCTGGCGGACTCTCAGCTAACCAACACGGGTTCAGAGAGCAGCACCCAACAATTTCGGCGACAGAACAGGCTCTGGCGATAGAACAGGCTCTGGCCATCGTCAAGCATGCCTGGACGGGAAATCACAGGTCCCGCAAAGTGTGCATCTTCATCACCTTCGACATCCGGAACGCTTTTAACTCTGTAGGCTGGGAGGACATACTCGACGCCCTGGAGGTTGACTTTAAAGTTGACAACTATATTATAGACATGGCCGACGATTACTTCCGAGAACGAGAACTCGAATACGCCACAACGGAAGGCCCGTGTACTACTGCAGTCACGGCCGGCGTGCCTCAAGGCTCCGTCCTTGGCCCGGACTTCTAGAATATACAATATGTTGACCTTTTGAGGATGGACATGGCACGGGACACCCACCTAACAGGATACGGCGACGATGTTGAGGGAATCATTCTCGCAAGCACTCCTGAGGACGCGCGGCAAAAAATTTACCACCTAATGGTGAGATTAAACGACTGGCTGAAACGCCATAAGCTCAAACTAGACCCTAATAAAACTGAGATGGCTGTCCTCACTAGGCAACGCTGGTTAGTTATTGATGCAAATGAAAGTTTAAAGGCAAAAATATTATGGTTTAAAAAATCTATGTTGACGAGATGTAAAGTCCACTTACCTTACCTCCTTTCTTTCTATCCACAAAAAAATACGTGTCTTAAACAATGCCCGAGCACTAACAGTTTATGTGGTTTTGTTCCAGGATGGAAATGACAATAGTTGGAATACCAGCAAATGTATGTCACGCTCCTGTGAAATCACTCCACAAAAAACCTCTTCCTGGCGTTGGGGAACTCGGAGTTCGTCCTCTCATTCCAGAAACAAGAGAAAGCGTAGGCGCAATTAAGGCAAACAATACGTAAGTGAAACAACTAAGAAAACTGTAGAAAGTCGTATTATGGGACCTCCATGTGTCTGTAGAAAAAAGTGTAGGGGTAAACTTTTACATAAGGAAGAAGACATTTGTAATAACTTTTGGGATATGGGGTCATTTGATACACAAAATTGCTACCTTTTCAGATGTATAAGAGTTGTAAAAAAGAAAAGAAGTTACCCAAGAAAAACAAAAAAAAAGCTGTTTCTAGTAGGAATATCAGTGCGCAGTACTCCATTAAAATAAATGGAGTGGAAACAGTAGTGTCTAAAAAAGAGTTTTTTAATGTTCATGGTTTACAGAAATGTAGGGGAAGAGTGGACAACATTGTTTCACATATAGCAAGTGGTGCTACAACACCTAAAGCTGATGCAAGAGGAAAACATGGAAATCGACCGAATAAGATAGATGACATTCGCCTGCAGTCTGTTAGAGACCATAGTAATAGCATACCTAAATATAAAAGTCATTATAGTAGGTCTGTGAATATTGGAATGGTGTTTTTGGATAGTGATATGTCTATTGCACATCTTTATGAAGACTTCTATCTTCCTTGGTGTGTAGAAAACAATGTAGGACAGCCAGTTAATCAACCTACATACAGATGTATATTCTGCACTGAATACAACATTGGATTTAAGTTACCAAAATCTGATACTTGTAATGTATGTGATGAATTTGCAATTAAAAAAGAGGCATTACTATTGAATGGTGAAGACAATGCCACACGAGAGCTTAAACAAAACTTGCAACTACACCAAAAAAGAGCTCAAGAAATGCAGGAACTCATGAAGAAAGAGTCACAGGTTAATAATCCGAATAAACTGGTAATTAGTATTGATTTACAACAAGCTCTTCCAGGACCAAAGCTCACAGCAGGGCCGGCATTTTACTGCAGAAAATTGTGGATGTATAATCTCAAGAGTCCACAACTGCAGAACTGGACAAGGGGACATGTTTACATGGACAGAAAAAAATTTCAAAAAGAGGAAGTGATGAGATATGTAGTGTTGTTCTCAAATTTCTAGAAGAGCACTCTGAAGCTGAAGAGCTTGTAGTATTCACAGACAACTGTCCAGGTCAAAATAAGAACTGGCCAGTAGTAGCTCTTTAGCATCAACTCATCAAAGAAAAATGCCTTAAGGAAATTCATAATTATTTTCTTATAGCTGGACACACACATATGCCATATGACAGAGAGATTTTGCTTTAATAGAGAAGTCCCACAGGAAAGTTACTCAAATATTTTCACCAACAGAATGACTCAATATAATAAAAAAAGCAAACAAAAAGAGACCTTTCAAAGTGATAAGTATGTCACAAGTGGATTTTGTTAGTATGCATAGTCTTTTAAAAAATATAAGGAAATTTAAGGAAACAAAATGTGGCCAGGTAGTCAAATTTTCTTCAGCGCTTGCATTCAAGTTCACTTCTGAAAAATTAACTAGCTCCTTCATTAAGCATGCAGTGAATGAACACTACAAAGAGGTCAATTTGTGCAAAGTTGGCAGACCTAAGGGAAAAAAACTTTGTAATCTGCTGAGGAAATATACAGCACCACTGAAGATTAACAAGAAGAAGTTGGATGATGTGCGAAGCCTTCTTCCGTTTGTTCCTCCTGTCCACCACAACTTCTATAATGGACTTCAACTTGATAGTGCTACAGATGTTGACGCAGATGTGGAACTGTTGACTTAAACTTTGTTATGTAAAAAGAATATACCTACTACTGTACTTTGAGTGCTATTTCCACTTATTGCCTATTTGGTATTGCAGTTTATCCACGTAATTTATGTTAAATAAGTCGCACGAATGTTATAGTAACTGATCAGACATTTTCCATATGCACCACATGTGTTTATTACATATATAATTTGATAATTACAGCAAGGCAATAATATGAATTGCCTCACATACATGAGCATTATCACAGTATTATTTATCTACATTGAGCAACTTATGAGATGAGCAATAAAGTGATAAGTCACAAATATTTACACAAATGAAAGTTAAAGAATACTACTGGTCTCAATGTACACCAATGGTGAAAATACAAGTGGCCAATATCTTTCAATAATTAAGTTAGATAATCATTAATCCTCACATTAAATAAAGCAATACCAATAATTATAGAATTTGGTAAAAGTGTAAAATTGCTATATCTCTGTTTGTGCATGATGTGGCTTGTCACTATAATGCACGAAAACCTTAAACCTTAAACCTTAAGAGGCCACTCCAGTGTTTCAGGGACACTACGCAACCCGTGTTAACCTCATAAGATTCAATGCTATTTTCATTTTGCTTATAACTAATTAACTAATATAGATTTCGAAATGTTGCTTGCTTGATATGTAAGACAACGATGCTCTTATCAAAGCCCCTTTCTACAAAAAGGTGCATAAATTATGGTTTTATACTAATCTTTACTAATATGCAAAAGTGTATTGTCTAGGTTTGAACCATAATTTATGCACGTTTTTTAAGAAAGGGGTTTTGATAAGAGCATCGTTCTCTTACATATCAAGCAAGCATCATTTCGAAATCTATATTAGTTAATTAGTTATAAGCAAAATGAAAATAGCATTGAATCTTATGAAGTTAACGCGGGTTGCGTGTTGCCCCTGAAACACTGGAGTGGCCTCTTAAACCCTTCATATGCATTGTAACACAGTTGACGGTTTTCAGAATTCATGAAAGAAAAAAAAAACCAAATATGTTCACGTTTTCAAGAGCAAAAAGTATTTTACGTACATTTCATAAAATGAATTGATGCATATTTTCAAGAAAAGTGATTAATACAATTGCATTAAAAAAATTATACATACAAGATAGTAGGTGTGATTGTACACCCCAAAACATTTTTATACACTACTAGATATAATTATTTTAACTGATCAATACAAAAAAATATACAAATAAAAGTTAAACATAAGATCTTGTAACAAGTCAGGAAATGTAACACTACAAAGGTGACAACTATACTAAGAAGTTTCTGAAGGGAATGACAAATATTAAGTTATTAATTAACAGGGAAACATTCTTAACGGGGAAAATTATGTAATAATTGTAAACACATTAAGCAGGTAAATTACTTGACCGGGAAATTCTTAACAGGATTTCACCTTATAACCAATTCCACACTACAATATACACATTCATGTATGGACGACTATTCTAATTGACTGAAATGATTGAGTAAAGAGATTAACTTGCACCACAGATGGTGCTGGTGAAAAGCACTTCGTGCATGATAATACAATTGCTATGGATGCAAATTACACCAGTAACTGAAATACCTATGTTATATTCAACCAATGCTCACAGAGTGCAGCCCCTAGCAGTAATTGGAATACACATTTGTTTTTACACTATAAAATAGTACTGTACATAAAATTCAATGGCTTTCTAAAAGAATACAACAATTTTTTAACAGTGTGGTTATCACCTCCCTCTTTACAAAAGAGACACATTCTAAAGAATATAAATAGAGTACATTTGTCTAAAACTTTTAGCAATATTACGGACTACTTTCTTTTGCATCGTTTGATATATTTTTCATGAGCTTGCATATTGATTGGATCTGTAAAATCAGCATTTGTTCCTTTCCCACGAGAAATTGTTTTTCCAGTTAAAATTCTATTGATATTTCTGCACCATGTATGAACTAGAACTCTAATGCAGAGTTTAAGAACATATACTTTAAATTGTGCTTGTTGCACTGCATATACTCCAAATTGACAGACTTCAACACCTAATAGTTGACTTAATCTTGAAGAATGACCTATCATTGGCAAATTTTCAAATACAATGGTACTTACATGCCTGAATGTTTTTGTGAACAGAGTGTTGGGATAGCACCAAGATTTGGGACTGTAGGCTCTGGCAGTTATTAAGATGTGTTCAGGAGCTTCCACTGTTGATGATAACAACTCGTAACAGGTTTTACAATTTTTGGTCTGCTTCAAAAACTGCTTGATCATGTAGCCTGAAATGTATGCATGCATAGCTCCACTTATTTCCTTATGTTTAGGGAAGTTTCTATCTGAAGTTGGCGAAACACTTTTTGTCACTGTATTTACCAACTTATTGAAATCTGAATGTTATCATCTAAATCACTACATACCCCATCTGAAAGTAAACTTCTTAATGTATTTAATGCTCCTTCTGTTATGTCCTCTTCACAATTTGAACCAACTGAATGAGGTGACAAGAAATTATTAAGTAGAAGAGATTTAAAAGAAGATACAAAACTAGAACATGTGGGGTTATAGTTTTTAGCTCCTTGACATCTAATGGAACCAAAGAAATTTTCTATGGGGCCTTGATTGAAATTTCTAGGGCACAAAAACCTGAACTCACGCGCTTTAAATTGTTTCCATATATATGTCATACCTTCAATAGTTGAAATCCAGTTTTTAATGGTAGGTGGTACACACATTTCCTTTTGCATCAAGAAATTCCACAGATCTGAACACATTTACAGCCTCAACCCAGAATTCTATGTGTGGTGATGTTGCAGTCACAGCACAACGTAGATACTTGCCATTGCGAGCCTATAAAGAACTCCCATTACAACTGTCAAAAACCTTGTCCATGAATAATAAGAAGTTGACTGTATTCACTGCAGTTGCATCTAATTCATGAGAATACATTCCATTTTCAGCATAATGTCTCATTAAACATGATACTTGTGCACAGTAACTAACCTTCATTTTTTTTTATTCTGTCAGGTAGTACATGCTCGCCAGTTAACTTGGGGCACATACGTGTATCTTCATTGCCATGGTCTAACATGTAAAACTGTACAACGTGTTTCCATGAAGCAGTCTGAACTTCTGACCCACTTAAATTTTGCGTCTTTGGTCAATAACAGATTACGCATACACTTCAGCAAATGGGGTTCGTCATATAAGGGAATCACTTCTTCCCCATCTACAAGGAATCCACGGTTTCTATTTTCAATACCTTTTCCTACACATTCACGCCTGGTTTCTTCTAAGAGACTCCCACACAGCACGGATTGTCTGAAATACATCCTGTAGACATCCAAGGTATCCAGAATGTATCCATGTCAATTTTTATTATCAGATGGATATATACTGGACATTGTGTAAAGATATCCATGTAACCATATAAAGGGGATGGCTAATAGATATAGATGTATATTTACGATATCTATGGATATATAAGATTTTTGGTATTTTTTTCTTATTTTTTTATTTTGTGCTGCATAATATTACTATATTTTGTAATTTGCTCTGTTTTTTCCATTAATTTCAATTAAATTACACATTTCCACGAATCACCCACAGTCCAAAGCGCAACACTAGTCTTCTAATTCTCGTAGCTCGTTTTTTTTACACTTCCTTTTTCATGTAAGCTTTTGTGGTGTCATGTGCCAGAGCCGTGCAGAAGTGGTTAGCTCGCATTAAGCACATTGTTTATGAGTATCTACGTGTGAGGTAAGTGGATTTTATACGTCAAAACCAACCTGTTAAGGTAATTTCACGTGGCAATATAATTCATGTGTTACGAAACAGTTTCAATATTAAAAACTTCTATTGTTAATACCCCATGGCGAACACGTTTGTTTCCTAGCCTAACTTCGTAACATCTTTTTTACAAGAGTGGTCATTTTCATGCAGATTCCAAACAAATGGTGCAGGGTTTGCTTTTCGTAAAATTTAAAATGTCACTGTTATACGTAATATTGGCAGTTGTAAAAAAATTCAAATAAATACTTGTCCACAATCATTTCGGCATTAATAACTTGAAATTGTGACTAGGACGTGCTGCAAATGAAATAACCATAGCAATAACATTTATAGATCGATACGCATATTTATTTACGAATTATGTTTAGTTCCTCCATAATTATATTGCTGCTTTTTCGACACATGACGCCCGAAACTATTTTCCTTATTTTCTGCTTCTCATTTGCTAGGCTTTGAACCTAATTTTACCCACTGGCGAGCAACAGTGCGTTTACCTTACGGATGTAGAATAGTGGATCATGAAAATTTATAGGATAATGTGAACTGTGGGACTTTTCATTTATCTTTATTCTTCATATACATTATTATATTTTACTCTGGTCATTTTTTTTATTTTAATTTTTTTTTAAATATCTAGTGAGGCATTTTACATATTAGTTTTTTTATTATGTTTTTGAGAGCGATAGATATAAGTATTATGTCCCGTTCTAAGAAGTCTCTTTGTGACATTTCTGATAGACATTGTTAGTGCTGAACTTAAAGCAGTTAAATCCATAAATGTTGGTCATAATAGTTTGACCTCAGAATGTAATGCAAGTAGTACATTTGAAATTAACTCGACTGATAATCCAGTAACTGAAGAAGATGCTATGGATGTCGATGAAGTAAATACGAGTGGATCTAATGGTGTAAGTGACTATTTTGAAAGTTGTAGTGACACTGATATCAATAACATTGATGATGATGTTAAATCTTCAGAAGAAAATGTATTCATTGCCATGATGAACCTGTTCAAGATTTTAAAAGTGAACTTGCTTGTTGGGTGGTAAATATTCAGTATCACATGCTGCTTTATCTGATTTACTACATTTACTTTCTCAACAACCATGTGGCAGTCTTCCAAAAGATCCTAGAACACTTGTTCAGACTCCGTGCTTCACAAATGTGCGTGAAGTACACCCAGGTACTTACTATCACATTGGTTTAAAGGTTGGCATTATGGAATCATTATGGTCAACAGGCATTTCTGTTAAAGACACTTCATTGATACGCCTTAAATTTGGAATTGATGGATTACCATTGTCAGACTCCAATAACAGTCAACTATGGCATTATGTTGCATTCATCCACGTAAATATGTATTTTTTGTTGGTGCATATCACGGATATTCCAGACCAAGTGATTCCAATGATTTTCTTTGTGAATTTGTAGAAGAGTTAAAGAACTTGTTATAAATGGTTTAATTTTTGATATTAAGCTTGTAAGAGTAGCTATATTTTGTCTAGTGTGTGATGCACCGGCGAAGGCATTTGTCACAAAAACCAAAGGTCACTGTGGATACTTTGGCTGCAGTAAATGTTTTCAAGAAGATGAATTTTTGGATCGACGTATGTGTTTTACATTGTCAAACTCTACAATTAGAACAGATGACGGATTTCTTTCCCAGGATCAAGAAGAATATCATCAAGGTGTATCAATTTTAACAACAGTACCAGATTTTGGAATGGTAACACAAATTGGACTTGATTATATGCATTCAGTTTGCATCTGCATTGTTAAGAAGATTATAATATTATGGATTTCTGGTAATTTGAAAATTCGGTTACCAAACAGAAAAATTGTTAGTATCTCGGAGAAGCTTTTGTCATTAAGACCATATATTGTTTCTGAATTTGCTCGAAGACCACAAGAACTCCATAGCAATTCTAAATGGAAGGCAACTGAACTGAGGCAGTTTTCCCTGTACACTTCTGTTGTAGTTTTAAAATATGTTTTGCCAAGTATCTTGTATGACCATTTCATGACTTTGAATGTTGCTATTAGGATCCTTTCATCTATAGATTATCTTCAGCAGTATTGGGAATATGCAAATGATCTTTTGAATCATTTTGTTGACAACTTTATTTTAATTTATGGTAGAGAGCTAGTTTCACACAATGTTCATGGCTTGATTCATTTGGCAAAAGATGCTCATAGGTTGGGCCATTAGACAATTTCAGTGCTTTTCCTTTTGAAAATTTTTTGAAATCCTTGAAACAAATTTTGAAGAAACATGAAAAACCTCTGCAACAATTACATCGGTGCTATGTTGAAAGAGGTAAGGCATCTCTTTTTCTTAGCCAGGAGGTACCAGGTCATGAACTATGTTTCGTTAAGGAACATATGAGTGGTCCTATTCTAGAAGAGTGTGAAGGACGACAGTATTAAGAGTTGATAACCAAAGGTTTTAAAATTACTACTTTTACACCAGATAATTGTGTTGGAATAAACAATATTATTATTGTTGCTTTAAATATAACTTTTCATAACAATGTTCCAGTAATAATTTGACAGAGGTTTTCAGAAATGGACTGCATTTTTATGAAACCATGCTCATCATCAGTAGTAGCAAGAATTTTTGTCAAGAAGTTGTGTGAAAACTTAGAAATGTGGCCAGTTTCCAACATCCAAACAAAGTATATGAAGATTCCTTATGGTGATGGATTTTTCGTCACATCTCTTCTTCATGCGGACCATCTGTAAAAACTTAAGTTATTTCTGGGGAAGAAACTATAATTTTGTTTAATTTGCAAATTATGGTAAGCTGCTTCTTAACATTTTCATATTAAGTTATGAACTAGATATGCATCTGCATTCTTAATGGAAAAGAAACTTGGTCAAATGTGTTCTTTATTTCAGAATGTCTTCAAAAATATCATTCCTTGTACAATTTGACGACGGATTACAGTTAGTGTGTAATAGCTGGCTGAAAGGAGACGAGTGCTATTGGTCACCATTCAAAAGCACGTTAAGATTTGAAAAAGCAGTAAAGCATTATGAACAGCCTGATGTGTCGTGGACATTCTTTCCAATTGCCAGGATCTTAGGGTCATTTGGTAAGTAGCTATGTTTTTTTAATACAAAATGTTATTTGTATCTTGCTGTTTTGCAGATTTTTGAGGATAGATTGTTAACATTATGAAACTATTAGCTATGTATAGTTTATATTTATAGAAATAATGATATTAAATATATCATATTAAGCCTCTAAGATGATCAATCAGTTTCTTTAAGTAATAATATAAATATTAAAAATAATAAAAGTAGTGTTTCTGATATGTAATTTGACTTTCTTACAAAACACTACTAGTGATTTCAATATGTATGAATGAATAGAATTTAAGTGTAATAGTGTTTAAACAGTGTTGCAGCAACAGTTACTTGAAATTAAAGAAAAACTGTTTAAAATTGTTTTACTTGTATCTGAACGTGTGTTTCAATGGTGACAATGTACTTATTTAAACATGAACATACAAACTTACACTGCACAAGACAACTATCCACACATTACACGTATTACAGTATATCATACATTAGTGATATCATTGGTTTTTATTTATAAAATGATATCTCTAGTATTTGAGTCTTTAGTTTAATTCAAGTAAATTCAACATCAATAAAGTAAATACTTTTTGGTTCGATTAACAAATTTGACGATAAATTACAACTTGCTATTCAAATATCACTTTTTTTTTTAAACAATATTTATGCCAACTATTGCCTCAGTCTTTACTTTAGTGCAAAAGGGATCCTCTGGTCTTGGAACTGATTATTATTGTAATGACTCGATTGGCTCATTAACATTGTCTTATACTGAAAATCAGTTAAATAAGAAAATATCTCAATGAAAAATAATTGTGTTGACATTCTAAGATATTGTGACGGAGCTCAGCCAGGCCTCCGACAAATTACCACCTAAAACAAGATTATTACTAAGGGGGTAGACAAACATCAGATAGTAGAGCCCTATCATGAGGTACCCGAGACCTAGTCTGCTACCTATACAGGTAATGTAGGGAAAGTTTCACTAACTGAAAGAAAACATAATTAAACAATTCAGACACAGATTTATTATCTACCAAAAATAATGTTAACAAAAGAAAAACAAATACATAAATTAATCAACAAAAAAAAAACGTTAACATGATGTCGGCCGGCACACAATTAACATAAATACAACATGGCCGGTCTCCCTTTGCCACGGCTTCGCTGAGGAATTAACTACACCCGAACCAATACATGTATGCCTTCAACAAGACATCGATTCTCTAATTACGTTTAGTAAGACATAAATGAACTGAATAACTTATGCAATTCCATTACACATTACTATGGACTTATTAAGTACTGGACGGAGATCGTCCAGCCCGAAGTTCCGTCTCACCAGCCAGCACTGCCAATCACTTACCCTCACTACGACACAGCGATACGACCCCGTACCGACGTGGATCACCCGTCCAGCGAGGTCCCGCAGGCGAAAAAGCAACGGTCCTTCCCTGGACGAGAGTTTTACCTCACGAACAAGGTCACCCCGAAAAACACGAACACCGGGAAAAACTTAGCCATGGGGAAAATGGCTGTCCCTTCTTCCCGCAAGGAAAAACAAAAACAAGCGAAGTAGACAGTTCCCTCTGCGCAGGCGCGAGCGAGCCTCCCCCTTCCCCCTCTCGCGCTGCTCGATTGTTTCTGCCCACGTTTCCAAACTCGGACGCAAGATGGCAACTCTAATCAGGACAGAGTCCTCGAAACGAGTACACGAAGCCGAAAATGACAGACGAAAACAAAACCGACGCTACACAGCGGGTTTTTCTGGAACGGCGTGTTGTAACCTCTCGGCGGGCCCTGGCCAGCGACCCGCGAGAATTAGCAAACCACGCAGCCTCGCAAAAGCCCACGGTGCCTGCAAACTACCATCGCAGCAACCTATATTCCAATACCCGTGTGTCGAAATCAACCGGCCGAGCCTGGAAACGCGCACGTACACCAACACGTTAACCATACGAGATACAAAAGTAAAATAAATTTAAAAAAAAAAGTAAAGAAATTTTTAGACCGTGACATTACCCCGGTCTACGAGGGCTTGTGCCCCACAAGCCATAAAAATTTCTAACAATGAATAAAACCAAGGGGCAAAGAATTACAAGTTATTTGCCTACTCGAGCAAGAGAGCACACAGGGGTTGGGTTATACAACAACGATAAAATTCAAACTCTAAACTGAAAAAGTTAAACTAATACAGGATAAAATTTTAGTAAAAAGCCCAGGAAACCATTCTTTCCTGTTAGAATCGATGGTGGCTTGCACATCGTAAGACTACTCGTACGAAATTTAACTAGGAGAGGCGTGAACCGTGGACAGATCAGCCCTAGTTAAAGCTGGGAAGAAGAGTCCTTGAAGTGTGATCTGCAGCTCACACCCAGGATCCAGCATTCAGAGCAGTTCTGCCCTCAGCCCGCCTTCCTCGCAGCATGTCATCGGGGATGTCTCCCCAGCAAAACTGAACAAACATTTCAAAACCAGTATCAGATTCTCACCAAAGAACATACACTACACTTTCAAGTTCATTTCAACATTACGTTAATTAGGGGGGGTGGGGGGTTTAATTTTTATTTAACTTCATATCAAAACATTTTGTTTATACAAGGTCGTTAACAATCATAGGCGTGCGCACGGTAGGTGTCACAGGTGCCTTGGCACCACCATTAGGGTTAACGTTATTTTAATTTTTGCAAGCAGAAATAATACATACTTACAAAAAACCGTATTATTTCCAAAAAAAAATATGTTTTCCAATCTTGTCAAGTTACAGATATGTGCTCATAACACTATCAGTATATAAATTATCAATCGAACCAACTATGCACACGGAAACAAGCCAGGTGCAATTACTTGTGTTGTACACGTGGGCCGCGGCTACGAAACTTCTGAAATGTAAATACTTCTCCTAGTTCTCCTCGAATTACATAGAATGCGCGCTCGGTGTCCACTGTTCACTCCACTCGGCAGGCGCACGGAATAATAGCCGCCGTCCGCCAGGTAGCACTACTGTGTAGTGTTTACTCTTACTGTTTACTCATCAGTTTACTATTCTAATGAGTACACGAGTACAGCCTGTGTTTGTTACGTGGATCACTCATTAATTATTAATTATCATTTTATTTTCACTAGTTGACAGTTGTTATGGTTCATTAATTGCTGTATATATCTGTCTGTATGATGTATAAATGGGTGATTAAAATTAAAAAGCCCGATCCTGAGAAGGATTACTCAATGACTTATATGCAGTCGCCGACAAAACATTTTTGTTGTATTCCAAAAGTTCAAACTTTTGCCCACTCTTATTTGTATATTTTTATTATTTTAATATTTTACATATTTGAGGTATGTTACAAAAACTCCCTTGATTTGTTGATTTTAAAACTTAACATTTGAGAATTTTTTCTAGCATTTATTTGGCGTCTTCAGAAAACATGTAAGTACGGTTTTTCAAAGCCACCAGCATGAATTCCGTGCAAACAATTTGTGCAATTTACTTTATGGCTTAAAACAGTAAATAGTTTAGTAGTTTTCCTGGCAATTATAACGTTCAAAGCCATAATTTGTCATAAAAAATGTTAAAATTTTTACATCTGTGTGTTTAATGTTTTTGTTCGGAAACACCTTAAATAGCACCATTTTGCGCTTTCAAATCCAAATTTTTCCGGCGGAGGACCTCCGGACCCCCGTTTTAGGCTTGGGGTCCGTGAATGATATGGCTGTTGTGTAATCTGGCACCACCACTACTAAAGTCCTGCGCACGCCTATGATAACAATTAACCAAAATTTAAATTATTCCACTAAGCAAAACTGTAAAGTGACCCTATTAAATAATTACCAAACAATGTTGTCAAATATTTTAACTTTACATGAAAAACAACTGAGTAATACAGGCAATTTTTATCTCACATCTCCTCTTTATCACACCAATGAGCAGTAAGACAAAGCAAGGATGAGTCCAGAGGCATGTTATTCTCCAACAACAACAACAACAACAAAGATGATCATAAATACGTCAAGAAAATGTAAACAAACACAGCTAAAATAAAAAAATGGGAGCTTGGTCTCCAAGAGAAAAGGAATGGATTATACAGGTCAGGAATACAAAGGATAAACATCAGGAAAGGAACCTTAAATGTCCATAGGGTTAGGTGAAGTCCAAGATCTTCAAAACACGCCTCTGCAGCTACTAGCTACAGAGCAGAAAAAAAAAATAGCATTGTCACTGGTTGGCCGAGAGTAACTAATTTCTTCGTTCGGCACAAGTCGATGAAAGCGAGCCCCACGTTGATCATCAGTTTCTTCATTCTTTTAAGACAGAGAGTTCACATACACACAGAAATCGATTTGGAGTGGGGCTTCCACAGTATAACTCCTCATGAGTTATAAGCAGCCCACCACACAACAGGGGAGGAAACAGTAGTCCATCTCCCACACAAGTTCAATGGCTGCACAACACATGGTCCTCAGTCAGGAGGACATACATGACAAAGAAAAGTTCTTCACATAGCTTACGTAATCGTTGAAGTCTCTGGATGTGGTACCTCGAAGCACTATCTCTTCTTCATGAAAGAAAAAGAAAACGCAAACACTTGTCGCTAATAACTCTGCCTCACTTGAGTCTGTGGAAAATAAATTACACTGTCTTTAGAGGCACAAGGGCACACAGGTTTGGATAGGGGAGGGAATGGACCAGGAACAAGGTATCCCTACCCAAGTTAAGTCAAAGTCGAGCGCAACCAAATTTAAAAAAAAAAAAATTAACCCTAGGTTAATTATTGCTTGGACCCCTAGATTCATCCTCGATTGTTGTTTTTATTCTTTAAACAAAAAGGAAAACCTCTAAACTGAACAGTTAATTACAAAAACATTATTAATCATAACCACAAAAGTGTTTAACAACAATATGCCCTTAATGGGTTGAACAACTCAAACAACAAAAACAACAGTTCTGTTAATTAATCACACAGGGTGATATAAACATGGATTTCCTCACCCGACTCACTAACCAACTTAGATTTTAATTGACAATTCTCAGTAAATTTCTCACGTAAATTAAATGCTTCACTGGTAGATGCAACAACAGTCTGTACAGGAGGTGATAACATAGCATTTTCACTAAGAGCAGATACACGGGGTAATGTGCCAATCCCTACTAGATAAGGATTTCTTACACCAATTAATAATAAAGTGCCACCAATCACAAATAATGAAATACTTTGCAAATGTTTCAACAAAAAGTTTACAACTTCAACAGGATCTTGTAAATGTAATTCCTCTGGTCTTGTAAAGGAACGAGAAACAACCAAATTTAAATGCGGGATAACAGAGGGCCAGTCCTCATCCAAACAATCTGCTAATGAAGGAAAAACGGTGTGTGATGAAGCAGTTAAAGGTAAAATCTTTAATTTTTTTTAGTTTAGTCCAGGCAGCTGGAATCACATGAATCATCTGAAATTTAGCTTTAGAAAGAAAATCACACGGATAAAGTTCATTAATTTTAAGCTCATCATTCATGTACAAGCGACAATCACAAGGGACCTCAATGTCCACAGCGCCAGGTTGATCGGCAGCAGCTAAAAACAAGGTTTGGTTCTTATTCATTAAACACTGTACTTCTAGTTTACCAAAAGGGTTAGTTAAGAAATAACATTCAGGGCCAGCCTGAGTAATCATGAGGTGGGTTCCCGAATGGCATCTGTAGGCACACAGTTCACCAAGTTTTTCTGCAGTCACTCCCTGAAATAAAGCTTTAGGACATAGAGAACTTCCCATGGCATCACCTGAAAATCTGGGAACAAAACATAAACTGTCTTCGAAGGGACGACAATCCAACAAACTCCGACCCTGAATTGTCACCAGTTGCTCATTATTTACTGCTAAAAAGTTGGGCTCGTGCTCTAAGTGGCAAGTGTTATTCTTCCAGCGGAAAGGTACCGCCACAAACTGAAATAGTTTCCAAATAGAATTAACATGAACAATAGGTATTTTAAGTTTTACATACAAGTTCTCTTGGTAAACATGACAGCGACAAATAGGCAAATGAAAATACTTTTGTACTTGGGCAACACTAATAGCTAGCCTGTATCCATCTTTATTTAAAATCTTTTCCAATACTTGTAGTTGCTTTTGTAAATGATCCGGGGTAACCAACACAGAAGGGATCTTATGAGAACGACATTGGTCCAAGATTTCGATTCGAGTTAAAGTATGTGAATGCTTAAGTAGCTGGGCCGCCAACAAGAGCTGCAATTGAAAAGAATGACCAATCTCTGGCCCCATACTAGAAAATTTAACCGTCATGGATTCTCTCAATTCTTTAAGGTAATTAGTAAGGTTAACAAATTTGGACTGTACTCGTTTTAACACACCGGACATTGCCTCATTAACCACACATATTGAATTACTTAGATTAGCTAGGGCAACATGGTCATCTAAAATTTGCGATTCCATCACACCAACATGTTGTGCCATCTGTTTTTGATTTAAAAATAAACTTTCAACTTGGCTGGTGACTGCTATATCGCAACACCACCGAACAAATGACAGCCCCCATTTCTCCCTCTCTTCTAACTTGTCATCTACCAAATCTTCTCCAGCAGCCTCATTTAATTTAGTTATTAACATGTCAGAATGAAACATAACCTGTTTAAGTTCCATGAAAACTTTACACCAGTCACCAGAACCATTTCTGGGACAGGAAGTTAAAATTACAATACTCTCCTGTATGTCTGTTAGTTTGGTAGGCCACGAGACCTTGAAATTGAGTGGAACCGAAGAAGTATACAACGTCACCTGAGTCAACGGCTCAAAGTGGGCCCCGGCCACAACTCCGACTGCGTCCCGCTGTTGATGAGAAGAGGCAGCCGTACTGTCGAGCGCCCCCACTAGCGCGGCGCCCACCAGCACCCAGAAGTTCATCTTCTGACCGTGGGCCCGAGAGGCTTACTTGTAGCAACCTGTAACACTCTTAAATACTGATTTTAGGTACAAAATAGAGGCTAGAGCACCGTCAACAGCCTTTTATCAAACAAAACAAAACATAATCGAACCTCTGTTATCAATTTAGACACATTAACAAGACACTGAAACATAACCTGCAATAAATAAACAAACGAACATAACATCTAGACACACTCTTACTTCATTAACATCAGGATAGATTTTGAGTCAACCCCAGTAATTACACGAAAAGAAACTTAGGATGAATAAAAGGGTTTCATACGTTCCACATTTGTCACCTCAAAAACATCTTTCCCACGTCGACTCTTCTTCAGTCGATACAGGTTATCCGACAGCTTGTCCTCCACTACATAGGGTCGAAACCAGCGATGAAACAGTTTCTCGGACAGACCCTTTTTGCGAATAGGGGTAAATACCAACACTTCCTGCCCAATTCTGTAATTTACAACTCGTCTACGTTTATCATACCTGCGTTTGTCTACCTGTTGCTGTTTCTTCAAATTTTCAGCTGCTTGGCGAAGCGCATCCTTCCAACGACTGCGCAACCCCAGACTCTCATCCTCATCTGCTTGTTGACTTAGGTTGATCTCTGAGGGTAGGACGGGTTCTCGTCCATAGAGCAAAACAAAAGGGCTAAAATTAAGGGTTTCTTGTTTCGACGAATTGTAGGCGAAAGTTACCAAAGGTAAATACTCATCCCAATTTTTCTGTGAACTGGATACATACTGAGACATCATGGCTAGGGTACCATTTAAACGTTCACAAAGACCATTAGTGTTAGGGCGGTAACCAGAGGTCATTAAAGACTGTATGTCCATTAATCTTAACAGCTCCTTGACAATTTTTGAACTGAAAACCTTTCCTCTATCGGTAAGGATAGAAGAGGGTACAGAATGACGACAAATAATTTGTTCCAATAAAAATTTAGCTACATCTGTAGCATTTCTGGTAGGAGTGGCTTTTGTCTCAGCCCACCTAGTACCATAGTCTATTGCAACCAACACATACTTATTTCCTGACGTCGTCCTGGGAAAAGGGCCTAGAATGTCAACTCCAATGCGTTCAAAGGGCTCGCAAACAGGTAAGGGTTTTAGTAGTCCAGCTTTCTTTTGAGGGACCCCTTTCTTCCCTTGACAGTGCCTACAACTACGTACATAAGCCTGAATTTCTTTAATCATGTTAGTCCAATAATACCGACGGGTGATTTTATCTATAGTGCGCGCTGCGCCTAGGTGTCCTCCAAAGATAGGGTTATCATGACATTCACTCAAAACCTCAGCTTTCAGATTATCAGGTACCACTAACAATTTTTCTTTACCAACCGAGTTGGGGTTATTATTTTTGTACAACACATTGTCAATCAAAGAGAAATTTTTGATTTGTCTGCTAAGAGTACTGTTGCGTCCAGAAGGGTTTTTAATTTCATTGATCAAAGGTACAAGACTAGGGTCAGATTGTTATAATTTGGCTAAATCAACATCCTGCAAAGCAAATATTGGTAATTCCAAGGACTTATCCTCATCCCCTAAGGTTCCCTCATTCACAGCATTACGACTCAGACTATCAACATGACCATGGGCCTTACCACTACTATAACAAACAGTGTAGTCATACTACATGAGTTTCAAGGCCCACCTTGTTAATCTCCCTGCACTGTGAAAATTGAATTTTAACCTATCAAGATAACACAGGCTATGGTGGTCAGTGACGATCTTGAAAGGTTTGAGGTAGAGGTAAGATCGAAACTGGTCAAGAGCATAAATCAAAGCTAGACATTCCAGGTGGGTTATAGGGTATCGTGTTTCTGCATCTGTCAAAGTACGACTAGCATAGGCTATGGGTTGTAACTTTCCATCGACTGTTTGCAACAAGGTAGCCCCTATACCTACTGTACTGGCATCAGTGTGCACTTCAATGGGTAATATCTCCTGGAAATGGGCCAAAACAGGTGCTGTCGTTAATTTGTCTTTCAAAGTTAGAAATGCTTTTTCCTGTTCTGTTCCCAGATGAATTTCTCATTTTTCTTTAATAAAGAGGACAAAGGTTTCGCAACTTGAGAAAAATTTGGAATGAATTTACGATAAAACGAAGCAAGTCCTAAGAAACTCCTAACTCCCCGTTGATCCTTAGGTTGGGGAAAATCCCTGACTGCACAAATCTTTCCAGGGTGTGGCTTAATACCTTCGTTGTTAACTACATGTCCTAGAACCTCAGTTTCAAAATACCCAAAGGTGCACTTAGAAGGTTTCAAAGTAAGATTTGCATCTTGCATTCGTTTCAAAACTAATTCAATTCTGGCCAAATGCTGGTTAAATGAATTTTCTACCACAAGGGTGTCATCGAGATAAACTAGACCTGACCCCCATTTTAATCCTGCCAAAGTTTTATCCATGTACCTCTGGAAAATAGAAGGTGCCGTTTTCAGACCAAAGGGCAAAGTTTCAAAACAATAAGTCCCATCAGAAGTTACAAAAGCAGTTTTCTCCTTATCTTTTTCAGTTACTCTCAATTGGTGGTATCCAGCATTCATGTCGAGGTGGGTGAAATATCGTGCTCCTGTGAGGTGACTCAACAAAACATCTATCCTAGGTAGAGGGTACTTATCATCTTTAAGTACTACATTAAGTCGACGATAATCAACACACATGCGGAAATCATTATCTTTTTTTCGTACTAACACAACAGTGGAACACCAGCTGGTGTCACATGGCCGAACTATCTTGTTGTCTATGTGTTCTTGTACAATTTTATTAATGATTTCGCGTTCTCCTGGAGACACGCGGTAAGGTACCGACGAAATAGGAGGACTATCCTCTGTGTCAAGGAAGACAACTTCCTCTTTAGTGCGTCCTATTTGTGAGGGATTCCAACTAAAACAGCCCCTGTACTTATACAACAGTTGTGTTAGCCTCTCTTTTTGGTCAGGGGGTAAATTAGGATTGATATCCAATTGGGTCAGGTCAAATTGGTTTTCCTCCTTAGCTTGAAAAATGTTATTAACCTTAGATACTGAGGGGGCAAAGCCTTCAAATTCATGTAAGTATCCTAATTTCATCCCAGGATGCAAGACTACTGGATGAGGAGCAGTGTTCGTGATCCATATGTGATTTGTTGTTTCTGATTTACAATACTGCAAGGAACTAACACTGAAAATCTACTGTACACATCCTCTTTAGGTTCTAGCAAAACTTTATCAGGTAGGCCCTCTCCCTTGAAATAAACAGGTACCAACTGATGTGTTAGAGCATCTAAGCGCAAGTGTTCTGACACCGACACATAACCTATCCTCACTATTTCCTCTGGCTGAATTTGAGTTAAGTTAGGTTGTTCTTTTTAAATCACTTGCTGATTGCCTTTACTAGGGGAGGGGGGTGAGTCTACTTGTTTTTGCCCCATTTGTTTACCATTGCCTCGATAACGGCCTTTGTCTTCTCTCACCTCTGCACCTCGTGTGGGGAGAGACAAATCGGGATGATTCAAAGTCAGAGACAAATTTATATCACCAATACATAAAATGACAGCACCGTATTTACTCAAAAAGTCACACCCCAAAATAAGCCCTTTTATTGGGGTCTCCACTAGCCCCACAGGGTGAGAATACCTAAACCTACCTAGTCCAAAGTGTAATCGACTCATGTGTTCCAAGTGGTGAAGTTTTCCTGACACTCCCGAGAATACTCTGGGCTCTGCTGTCCTCCAGTATTTTGTTTGCATCAACCGATTTTCTAATAGTGATACTGCTGCACCACTATCAATAAACACTGGGATTTCTGTCCCAAAAATTTTTGTTGTGAGGCTCAGCACCCCATCATGCTTGCAAAGGGACATTTTGTTTTCCCAGGACCAGTGGACACCCCGAATGTACCCCGCCCAGGCTAGTTTCCCTGTTTCTGATTGCTGAATAGAGATGGACACTCTCTCTTCATATGTCCTGGTTTATTACAGTGAAAACAGATGGCTCGTCCAACTGGGGTCCGCTGGGGTCTATTAGAGGGTCTAGGACCCGAGCCTGGTGTTGTGTTTTTGTAAGCGTTACTCCTGAACTGATTGTTTGGTGAAAAAAATTTCTGGTTACTCTCGGTCTATGTTCTTCCCTTGACTTAAAACCCCCTTGTGGTTTTGATTGAACACGCAGTGTTTTCATGTCCTCTTGTAACTGTGTTAGTTGTTTCCCAAATTCAAGCAAGGTGTTTTCAAGTGTAGCATTATTAGAGTTATTCGTGTCCCTAATGTTCCTACTAGGAACATGTTCTGCTTTAATGTTGATTTCCTGTTCCCTGTTATGACTCTTGGCATAGTACAGACCTACCTCAATGTTTCTAAGGTTCCCTAGCAATTGTTCAACTGTATTGTTCGGAAACAACATAACTTTTTCAACAATATCATATCATAACGTAGTCCTCTTAACAAGTACCTAATCTTGTTAGCTTCAGACATATTCGAGTCAAGCCTATTACACAGATGTAATACATCATAAACAAAAGCCTCGAAGGGCTCCTCCCTACCTTGTATCCTTGACTGGAGTCATAATTCCAAGTCTTCTACCTGTCCTACTCGTGTAAAAGCTGCCTTCAAAGCAGTGGCAAGTTCCTCAAACTTAGTATGGTTTTCTAAAGTTTTCTCATAACTATCGTACCAACGTCCCGCCGGTCCCCTAAGGAAGGTTGGTAAATAGGAAATGCATTACTGTTCATTCCATCCATTAACCTTAGCTGCTCTCTTGAATTGTTTTAAAAACTCTTCCACATCCTCACACTGTTTCCCCCAAAAATGACCAGGATCTACAAAGAATTTTCCTGCCTCCATGTTTTCACCCTCTTCACAACTATTTCCTAACTGTAAGGAACGTATTTTATCTTGTAGGTTAACTAAAGGTTCATCATCAGAGCTACAGTTTCCTATTAAGTCCTGAACATCTGTTTTATTGTCCTCACATAAACTTAAGGTGAACCTCTGTGACATACCTCAACCCTTAAAATTATTTAATTTAAAACTTAAATCATCTCTAAATTCATAAAGTGTACTATTATTTAATACCGACAGGAGAAAACACACCAAAAAAAATTTAATAACTGTTCCCAGTCCACACAAGTATAAATTCAGCCTATTAATTAAAGTCAACAAGTTAAATAAAATTTAAAATTCACTCAATAACTGTATGGGAATGTGTCTCTGTGCCTGATTATAACAAATGCCTTATGTTTAAACTTAAAGCATTCTAACTTAATTAAAAATAAAACAAATTATAATTACAACATGCACTTCATTAATAACATAGTAATTAATAACGTAATTTGGTTATCCTGAAAAAAAAAAAAAACATGTTGACAATTAAACTCGAACCTCCTAATACCAGCTGCTGTAAAGGAGAAGAAAAAAAATTTTAAAAAATTAAGTACCTAAATTTAAAGTGTGATTAACAACACAGGACTGTTGCATAAAAATACAAAACGTAACTTAAGACAGCTTGCCACACTCTTCTTTCCATCCTGAAAAAAAAAAAAAATTTTAAACACACAAACCCTACATTAGACTTACCCGGCGCTCCACCACTTGTGACGGAGCTCAGCCAGGCCTCCGACAAATTACCACCTAAAACAAGATTATTACTAAGGGGGTAGACAAACATCAGATAGTAGAGCCCTATCATGAGGTACCCGAGACCTAGTCTGCTACCTATACAGGTAATGTAGGGAAAGTTTCACTAACTGAAAGAAAACATAATTAAACAATTCGGACACAGATTTATTATCTACCAAAAATAATGTTAACAAAAGAAAAACAAATACATAAATTAATCAACAAAAAAAACGTTAACATGATGTCGGCCGGCACACAATTAACATAAATACAACATGGCCGGTCTCCCTTCGCCGCGGCTTTGCTGAGGAATTAACTACACCCAAACCAATACATGTATGCCTTCAACAAGACATTGATTCTCTAATTACGTTTAGTAAGACATAAATGAACTGAATAACTTATGCAATTCCATTACACATTACTATGGACTTATTAAGTACTGGACGGAGATCGTCCAGCCCGAAGTTCCGTCTCACCAGCCAGCACTGCCAATCACTTACCCTCACTACGACACAGCGATACGACCCCGTACCGACGTGGATCACCCGTCCAGCGAGGTCCCGCAGGCGAAAAAGCAACGGTCCTTCCCTGGACGAGAGTTTTACCTCACGAACAAGGTCACCCCGAAAAACACGAACACCGGGAAAAACTTAGCCATTGGGAAAATGGCTGTCCCTTCTTCCCGCAAGGAAAAACAAAAACAAGCGAAGTAGACAGTTCCCTCTGCGTAGGCGCGAGCGAGCCTCCCCCTTCCCCCTCTCGTGCTGCTCGATTGTTTCTGCCCTCGTTTCCAAACTCAGACGCAAGATGGCAACACTAATCAGAACAGAGTCTCGAAACGAGTACACGAAGCCGAAAATGACAGACGAAAACAAAACCGACGCTACACAGCAGGTTTTTCTGGAACGGCGTGTTGCAACCTCTCGGCGGGCCCTGGCCAGCGACCCGCGAAAATTAGCAAACCACGCAGCCTCGCAAAAGCCCGCGGTGCATGCAAACTACCATCGCAGCAACCTATATTCCGCTACCCGTGTGTCGAAATCAACCGGCCGAGCCTGGAAACGCATGTACACCAACACGTTAACCAGACAAGATACAAAAGTAAAATAAATTTTAAAAATAAAGTAAAAAAATTTTCCAACTGTGACAATATAACACTTAAGACATCATAATTTACTTATGCAAAATTTCCTTTTGATTAGCTTGTTAGTGAAATAAGGTACTTAGTGTTTTAAGTTTTACACAATTATTAAAACAAACTCTTCTGTTGGGCAACTTCGAGTAATTTGGGGTTGGAAGACAAACCTCAGTGATCCATGTCTTGATTTGAAACTGATGGAGAATACATTATTTATCGGTGGTCTCCTTCTGTCTTACTGGTACGGCAATCACCGCTGTCTTTCCGTAGTCACGGCTCTGGTTCTCTCCTTTTCGTAACAGACGTTGATCGACCCGCGTCATCGTGGTGAATGCTGCACTCCAGGGTCCGGGGTTCGTGTTGTCTCCTCTAGAAAACCGGCATCCTTCCTTCAGCATTGTGTTGATGTGGGCGCTGAACTCGGGTCTCCTAATCCGCAATGTCTCCTTAAGTAGCGGGCATCCTTCCTTCCGCGTCGTGGTGCTGATATTCTTCTTTTTACTTCGTCGGATTGTGCCGAATCAGTGCTACTTTAGGCACGATTTTTTTTTTTATTTTCTTAGTTTTACAAAATTTTAATTTTTTTTATAACTTTAATTTTACTCTTTCGCCCGCTGCTTTCGCCCCATCCAAACTTGTTCGGTCAAGTGTACCGGCAGGTTAGCTTGTTGAGCAGTGTAGTGCTCTCACCGCCGTTTCCCACCAAATTTGCTGGGTCTAGCCGACTACAGGGCTATCATCAGCAACGGTATCCACTGGCCGTTGCGTTTCGTCACGAGTTTAGCGCTATGCGTGACGAAAGTAGCCGCCCTAAGCTTCCCATGGTCGCATCCACCCCTTCTCGGAGGTGTGCTGAAGTTTGCGGTCTCTAACACGTTTTGGTGTCCTTTTTTCAAGCTCCGCCGCACGTCCCAATGTCTGGCCGGCGAACTCTCCCAGGGCAGGTCATTCACCGGACATACCCCCCACCCCGTCCTGGTCCACAGCGGTCATCGGCCAGCCGCGGCAATGACCAACTTCAAGGTCAAAATCCCCCCCCTTGCAAAATGGCGGCCACCAAGTGCCGCAATGGTCTCTGCGAGACTCCGATCCGCATGCCCACACCATCTATCGGCGAAAGGACGAACCAGCTGAGAGCGAGAGCGCACTACTGACCATCCTATCCCCACCAGGAGAAACAGTCGACCTCACACTCAGTCGATAGGTCGCAGGAGCCTTTTTTTTTCTTTCGGAGCACTTCGGGTTTCCCGATCCCCTCCTCCAGAGGAACAGACGACCGGGCTTAATTTTAAGTTAGCGTCCCGGCGCCATTTCAGGGATTTTTAGGGCAGCTCTCGTCCAGCGCGCATCTTCGCAACAGGTCGCAGTAACGACCAGCAGCTATCGTGATCCGCTTTCGGCAATAATGTAGTTGCTTTCTGAGCCAGGCCATGTCGCCTAGATTTTTTTTTTAGTTTTTCTTCATAGCTGCCCAAATAGTAAAGTTAACTTTAGTTTTTTTTTGGTTTTCGTCATAATTATTTCTTCTATGGCTACCGCGAGCTCACGCGCCGCGCGTCCCCGGATCTCCCCCAGGGACAGCCACTATCTACTTCACCCTGCCAGCTAAGGTAAGCTGCACTTCGTCCCACACAAACCTGTTACAGGGTTGCCATCCAGCTGGACCTCCAAAAATAGGGTGTTTTAGGGACTGACAGAATAAGAAAAGGGACCTTTTAGGGTCTTTTTAGGGACTGAAATTCTGCAGAAACCTTAACATTTCTAGAATTTTTCATACAATTTTATGGTCGAGTACAACAAATAACACAGTATTAACTCAGCATACCAAGTAATCTAGTATATAAAACTTGAGTCCCTGTTCAGCTACAACCAAAACCACAATAGATAATGTGTTCAATACTGTTGTTAATTGAAAGGTCACCCTACTCCCCAATTAGCAAAAATACAATGTGTGTATGTCATTCCATAATATTATACTTTATAGTTGAATTTACCTTGAAGTTATGCGGTAAGAAATGTCAATTTCTTATTTTTCTTTTAAAGTCTTGCAATCTTCAGTGTTAGAAAATATTTAAGAAACATTTTGTCAAATATTACTAACAAGTAATGCAAATAAATGCTGTTTTTGATTATAAATTAATTTAGGGGAAAAAACATATATTTTGCTCATACCATTCCTTTTCCACCATAACTTTTATTCTAGTTAATTATAATACACATTTTTATTTTTCAGTAACCTACGCATATGTGCATAAAGGCATTATGCAGTAAAATTACAGTAAAAAAGATATTACAAGTACATCTCCTTCTGCAAGATATATATACATCTCTAAACAAAAAAAAATGACAAAAATTATTAAATAAATGGGTACCTACAACTAAGTAAGAAACAATTAATTGTGTTAACATATTACATAATTTATTAACGGCACAATACAACAATGATACCATGACAATATTACTCAAATAAAAATTAAACCAATATGGTTTCTTTCATATTTTTAAACTCGATCAGAAAATTTGCAAAGGAACTACTAATAAGTGTCTAACTTCAAAGTTATCAACTTAATTAATAATATAAAATAACACACAATGGTACAGTTAAATTTATTTCATACACAATGCAGTACAAATACACAACAAAAGTTTTCAGTTTTCATGTTGTTAAGTTTCACATGCTCGACATTTCCCATATTCAACAGTTATTTTCAACCTAGAAAACAATATATAACAAACCATGTAATGCACTTAGGGTAAAAAAAAATTACTTTATTTTTTTCCAAAAAAGTCTGTCATTAAAAGTTTAGATTTTTTCTTATCCAGCTCTTTCTGTACATTGTCTGCTTGTTTCTTTTGGCCAGACACCTCTTCCTGGACTTTCATAACCCCTACAATCATTGCCTGTGCAAGACTTGCTTCTTCTTTTAAAGCAGCAATATCATTTGACTTAAGTGCTTCTTTAAGTCTTTTATTAGCTTCTGAAAATAACCTTTCAGCAGTTTTTCTTTTTTTCTCTTCTTCATTTCTCAAATCTTTCAACTTGTCTTCAGCTTGGAAAATAGACATCTTTTTTTTCTCCAACATTATAGTATGCTGCTTTTCTTCAACCTTTTTTCTCTGTTCTTCTTCTAGTTTTTTTGCTTCTAATCGTTTTTTTGCTTTCTGCTCCTCTAAATAAGCACAATATTTCTGATGAGCACACCTTGCAAGATTCAGGAGCTCTCTTGTCACAGGTACCAAATGTGGCTTGTTGTCATATATTTTTAAGGCTGACTTTACAATTAACACAGCATTGAGAGTGCATTCTGACAACAAAGACCTGTCTTCTGTTAAAATTCTCACTGAAGTTGAAAACCCTCTCTCTACATCTGAATTTCCATGTGATACTGCCAATGCAGCTCTGACTACAGTTGAAACTGTTGGATACTTTGGAGACCCTAAAGCATTTTTTAATGTCATGAAATGATACCAGTATTTGTCAATTCTTACTTCACACTTGTCAATTATGTCTTGATCTGGTTCTGACTGCAATAACTTCCACTCATCAAAAAGCAGGTTTGTATTTATGTTCAATGGAAGAGTTTTGCTGATGGTGACAATATCAAGTGAACTCTGGTCTAACACTCTCTTGTTAGTCTGAAGACACTGAAAACATTTCAGTTTAAGTAATGACGACTTTGTCATGATATGTTCTGCAGCAGTTCGATAATGATGGTGTGCTTGCTTTAAGAATATAAGTCTTTGCTTTTCTCCAACTTTTAACAGTTCATCATTCACATCCGCTCCAACGAACACATCACAGAAAGGAAGAAGATTTCCATCACCTAGATTATCGACACTTACATCACCAGTAGGTGGTACCTTGCATATTCGTCCCAGTAAAATTTTCACCAGGCTTTCGACTTCTTCATATAACACATGTACAATAGGCTCTTCTTTTTGAAAAACTAGAGTAAAACGGCTGAACATGTTTGCACTATCTTTAGCAAATATCAATTCAGCTTTAATTGCAGGTAATTTCAGCAAATCCACTATCTTCCTGTAACTATGTGTATTTGACAGTTATCTTTTACTAGCTGGGATGTACCTTAAAAAGTATTCTTCAATTGCAATCCATTGCTGGAGGATTCTGGCAGCTGCAGTTTCCATAGTGAGCCATCTGGACGGCACATGTTTAATGAAACAATTCAATGGAACTTTCATTTTCTTTTGAACATGAGAGTAATCTTCCCACCTTGAAGGCCAGTCCTTGAAGAAATAGAAAACTGACAAAATTAGTTCAGATCCATTGTCACCTAGTTCACGGAGTGCATACTGATATGCATTATGTATTAGATGAATATTACATGGGCCTATATCGAGTAATGGTTTCTTTCTTTCAACTATCATCCTATCATTCATGAGCCGCATTACCTTCTTATTTACGTTTGGTCCATCAACACCTAGCATAATGAAGTTTCTACTAGAAAGAGATGCATTTTCCATAGCCTCATATAATTTGTCTAAAATGTCAGTGGAAGTAGCACTACCAATAAAAAATGTTACCAAATGTCTGGTTACTACTTTACACTCATTACTAGACCAAAAACGAACCAATGTTTGTAGTTCTTTTTTACCAGAGGAATTTGTGGTTTCATCATAGCACAAAGAAAATAAGACATCTTCAATATCTCTGACAAGCTGTTGGTGAAAGAATGGTGCTAAACAGTCTGTTATCAAGTATGTAGCTTTGGAACGACTCAAAGAAAAGTCATCTAGTTGGTTTTCAAGTTGCGGGAACATAGCAATGAAAGTATTTTTCAGTTCAACACAAGAGTTAAATGCATAATCTGCAGACACACATTTTAACACCCAAATAAGTTCAGCTGTAGTACTACTATCACGCACACTGTAAAGTCTTATTGTGGCTGAACTACCACTCGTGGTGCTGGAACTTTCAGCTAAGGGTTCAGAACAAGACATTGCAGGTGATGATAACGTTAACTGAAGCTGGCATGGAGCTAAACTAATTTTACACAGTTCCGTATGTTTTTCACCTTTTGAATGCTGAATGATTTTCCCAAACCTTTTGATACATTAAATGTTTTTGCACACAGTTTACAAAACACTTCACTTTCACTTTTTTGGGCAGCCCAATCTGATATCTTGTAACCATTTCCATCTGTTTTAGTAAGCCAGGATTTTTTGAATGTACACTTCCCCATGATTCTGTAACAAAAGATACCATAAACATATAAGCAACTAGATTATAAACTATATAGAAGGTACCTGAAATAAAATGCTACAAACAACTTGTGTTATACCAAGTTGGAGCATGTGTGCCCCTCAGTTAAACTTCATTGGGGCTTAAGAATGTTATCTCCCCCATAAAATTTAAATTTGTTCACACAATATTTTTTAATAAAAACATTGAAAGAATAATAAAACAATATCAATAATGTAAAACTTACATGTAGTAAGATGCAGGAAAATGTAGCTCGACAGCTGCAAAACTATATGGATGTGTGGAAGCGTGTTGATGGTCACTGTTCATGACATATTCATAAAAAATTATATAAATATGCTAATTTTCCAATGAATTCCATCTCAAAATTTAAAAAAAAAAAGGGACTTTAGGGACCTATCAAAAAATAGGGACTTGGAAATTTAGGGACCAGTGGCAACCCTGCTGTTAGGTTGCCTTTTTTGGGCTTAACTTCGCCCGGCATAAACTGCCTGCTAACCAAGCTAATCCATGTGGATTATTGGTTATAGGCAGGGTTCCAGAATCCCAGAGGGTTCCAGAATCCCAGAGTACTCAAGAATTCCAGAGTGCTTCAAGGACCCCGGACCAGTTCAAGATGGTGGCCCAGTTCTGGCGCCAGATTTTGCACCTCAAAATGTAACTCGTGAGCCTCTATAACGGAGTCTCCCTCCATCTTTCGGCACCCCTCAAAAAGAAGTGAAGAACACCTTTATAACTCCGCCAGTTTTAGGACGTTTTCCTTATTATTATACAATATTGTATTTTAAACACATATATTTGTTTTATGAGTCTGCGAGCTCAATGTTCCTAAACAATTGTACTTAGTATAGCATGAAATGGTGATCCCCCCCCGGCCCCCCCCTTTTTTTATTTTATTTGTTAGTGTACTCAATGTAATGTATCAAAAATAAGAATCTAACATTGTTACCAGTTTTGTTTGTAATGGCGGTAATGCCGTAAGATATTTTCAAATGTAAGAAACCGGCAATGAAAAGATACTAAACTACTAATCAACAGTAAAAGCCTCTAATGAAACCAAACCATACGATTGTTTTCATTTGCTGCTACTTGAAACCACAATCCACGTAACCTTTCCTACCGTCAGGGAGGTTAATTTTAAATTGTGTTTGTAAGTGGGCTGTGCCCCTCTGGCAAGTCCTTTTAGATAATTAGCCTGACGCTTCCACCGGACTTTTATTATTAATAATTATGGTTTTATCCTGAGCACACCACCACGGTTACAAATTGGTAGCTGTTAGCGTGGTACGGTTACTCTTAAATTGTTAACTGTATTTTGGTTTGATTGATGAGAATGCTTTAATTTTATTTGGTATAAATATTTTTTTTGTTTGTCACTAAGATTTTCGTTATATAGTATTATTGTAAGTCCTAAAACTGGCCTAACTTTTACTAGTAAGTTTGTAAGTTAAAATTTCAGTTAACTTCCAGCGACGTCCCTCAGGCAGCGTGCCTTATCAGGCGCGCGTGTCATTCTCCCTGTCACCACTTCATCCCTCCCCTCCACACCTCACCGGCTGGTGGAGGCAAGGTCATGCCGTTGACCCCGTGTCCGGCAGCGTAAACAATGCGTTGCAATCTAGTTTGTTCCTCACGGCCGACAGTGCCCTGAGTTTCTCTAAATTCCTCCTTCTATCTGTGTTTTTTTTTATAACACATCCGCTTGCAAACCAGGCCATCTTTGTGAAAAACAGATCATCGAAGTCCTTTCGGACATTGTGGTATTTTTTGTCTCCCGGCGTCTTGGCGCGCCGACATGTTATCTCTTCACCTCATGACAGGGCCGCCAACCGCGCGGAACTCTTCTCTTCTCCTTCCACGTACCACGTATTTTGTAAACAAACTACCCATGCTTTGTATGTCCTAATAATATAATTTTTATGTCACAAAACAAGCACTATAAATAATCTATACTGCATTAATTCTAGCAGCAAAGTATTTTCTTAATCTAGGGAAACGTAAATTATAAAATAATATATTTATATAACTTAAAATAATATTAAAAATACAAATAATGTGATAATATAAACTTTTATTTTAGCTAATGCTAAGAAACTTCTATTGTTTACCATTTTCTTAGTATCTTAAAATTAACGATAAAGCATTTTAATAATACATAAAATAAATCAAAAAAAGGGTCCATTCATTAAGATATATAAAATAAGAATATGCTCTTAAGTAATATTAACTAGTACTCGAATCCAATTGCATCGTTCACAAGCAACGTGAATATACAGCGACGTACCATTTCATTGTGTCACCATACACATCTATGTGCCTAGCTTTTGTTTAGATGATTTGCGTGTACACCCAACGAGAGGTGCAATCACTCATACCTTTAAGGAAAGGTTACTAAATTAAATTGTTTATATACACGGGTTGAATCCCCAATACTTTTTACGCTAGTCATGAGGTGAGGAATTTATTGTAAGATAGAGTACTATACTTTTTTAACGTCGAGCTTTCTATAGGCAATTTACCAATTAATCTAACAATGCAAAGTAAAGGATAAATAATATTTTTGTGTTTATGAATTTTGAGTAAATAATTTATTAACATTTATATTTTTTTTGGATCGGTATCAATTTCTTTTATAAGGTGGTGTACAACTAAGTATTTAAAACTGAGCACTGTAGCGGGTGCATCACGGTACACTAAATTTGATTTTTTTCTTGCTATCTACCTAAAATTAGTAGTTTGATGTTCATTATTATTTTACAGTGTTTTGCAAATGTGAACTTTTGTGCCCGCCATGGAAGATCCGACAGCGAGATTATAATTAATTTTAAATTAGTTTTTTTTTTTAGGATCATAATATATCATGTTACGATGTTACTTACAGTTTTTTTTATTAAATTTTAGTGCAAGAATTATGATTAATTAAAATTATATATTAACTACAATATTATACCAGTCAATCTCTTATAATCTAAATTCTCTTTACATGATCAATTTTTCATCCAAATTCGTTGATCTTTCGGGTTTCGAACCCGAACTAACTCAGGGGTGAAATTCCCTTGTGGGTCTCTCTGCTTCAGCCTGATGGTCTGATCAACCGTCAGAGCTTGAACATATTGAGCCTGTGTGAGTTAATAAATGTAGGTATCCGGGACAGAGGTATACTTCGCTTTTTAAGCAAGTCATAAATTCATATCTTTCGTCAGATTGTGCAGAGCTATGACTCAATGCCTTCAACTTCTTATGGACAGCGAAACAATTATGTATAGGGGTTATATTCCCAATTTAGTTTTTAAGTTACGGGCTACCATACCCATTTACAGGGGTTACAGTCCCCATTAGTCACTGAGTGCTCAAGGATGCATTTCCCTTGTTTCAGCCTCATTGCTTTTCGGCCTCCCTCACAGCGCCCATTTTGTGTTCCTACACGATATCCAAAATCTGAGATCAACGGGATGAATTTCATTTCATTAATATAACAACGGCATAAATAGTTGTAAGCTTACAGGTACTTTAGGTTAAGCTTTAAATTTAATTTTTTATTTATTAAATGATTTTAAGGATTTATTTTAAATAACTGAAACCAAGTTTAAATGGACCCTATTTAATTATTAATCTTGTCTTTGACTTATAAAGTGTTACAGTCAAAGGTCATGGAATTAATTCTGCTTTGTTACAAGTAGTAGGGCAACAGGCATCTTTTTTATCCTTTCTTTTCGCTCATTAATAATAATAAAATCAAGCATATCAAAATATGTATTCCCCCGAAATTAAGCAGCTACGAGGTGACTAGTCTCATTTTAATATTTAAGGTAATCAGCGGGAGTACTGAAATACTTTCAACCCCCAACGAAAGGTCCACCGAATTAATTTGGGTTTGTTTAAGCATGCCGTTTCTAGGCTAGCACATTCTAGGTAATTTAAAATAATTGAATGTTTAATTTTTTTATGTGTAAGTTCAGTCTTTAACTAGCTACTTGCCGCAAATAGTTTTAATTTTTTACTTAGTAATACCTCTCTGATGGGTTTTGTTTTTTTAAATCTTCATGAATTTTTTTCGACGATTTTATCTATTTAATTTCTGATTACATTCTTTTTTAATGATCATAATTCGTAAAGTAAGCAAGAATAATGTTTGTAGTTTTTTTTTATTGATTTTGAGTTATTACTTTTACGTGTTTATTTCTTTATTTTCGTTGTAGGTAAATGTGATGTACAGTGATGTACATAGAGTCTGAGCACTGAAGCTGTCACATCTAGCCATTTTTCTTTTATTTGGCATTCTACCCCAAAGTTGTATTTCTTTTACATCGTTATCAATGAGATGCCTTATTTAAGTAAGAGCTACGTGACTTCCAGACGGCAAACTAGTTTCTTTTATGTGTTTTTCTAAAATAGGAGCTAGGTCAAGCTAGCCAACGAGCGGCGCAAAAGGGTCCTCTGAGCCAACGAGCCATGACCAGGTCCTCTGAGTGAAATATCTCATGACCGTTTTCGAGTGTTCTTTGGGTTACATTCCCACCACTCATCTTTGGACGGCCTATGTTTCAAACCCCCTCTCAGGCAGTGCGAAGCCTATCAGCAGTCATGGAAGATCTAACCGCTCTATTATAATTTATCCCCTTTTTGATTTATAATTGTTGGTTTAGTGCATTTTACATTTCTTTAAATAAATTAAATTTGAGTGTGAAGAGTCGTTAATTTATCGTTTTGTTTGCAGAAAACTTTTAAATTATAAAAAATTAGTTTATTAATTTAAACATCAGAGTGGTATGCGCTTAAATTTCTTAATTTATCAAATATTTAATATTTTTAAATTCATTACGTCCTACGGATTGTTGATCTGTTGGGGTTTTCATCCCCAGACATATAAAATTCCGCCAAGGGAATTTCACCTTTAGGTCCTGTGTCACTCTGGGTCTGAGGTTCTAGACATATACAATTCCGCCAAGGGAATTCCACCTTTAGGTCCTGTGTCACTCTGGGACTGAGGTTCTGTTTCGCCTTCGGGCAAGCAGCAAATTTGACCGTCTTCTCCATCGCCTAACTGTGCAGGGCTGAATCCCAATGCCTTCGGCTTCTTATGGAAAGACTATTGTACAGGGGTTTACATTACACAAATCCCCACCTTTCTTTACGGGCACCCGACGGACCAAGTTCCGGTTCCGGCCCAGTGTTTTAGGCCCGCCTCACAGCGCCCATGTTTAGAGTTTTTGTCACGTGACACCATTCCCAACATCTGAGATCAACTTTCCTCATGACATCATTCACCGTTAAGGGTTATTTAACTAATTATAATACACCTTCGAATGGATCGTAAATTTTTTTTGTAAGTAGTAGGATACAGGCAAACCTGGTACTAGTTTTACTAAGGAGTGTTAGTTTTTTTTTATTTTTCCTATATGCTCCGCATTCAAGTGGGGGAATATGTGCCGAATCAGTGCTAATTTAGGCACGAATTTTTTTTATTTTCTTAGTTTTACAAAATTTTAATTTTTTTTATAACTTTAATTTTACTCTTTCGCCCGCTGCTTTCGCCCCATCCAAACTTGTTCGGTCGAGTCTACCGGCAGGTTAGCTTGTTGAGCAGTATAGTGCTCTCACCGCCGTTTCCCACCAAATTTGCTGGGTCTAGCCGACTACAGGGCTATCATCAGCAACGGTATCCACTGGCCGTCGCGTTTCGTCGCAAGTTTAGCGCTACGCGTGACGAAAGTAGCCACCCTAAGCTTCCCATGGTCGCCTCCACCCCTTCTCGGAGGTGTGCTGAAGTTTGCGGTCTCTAACACGTTTTGGTGTCCTTTTTTCAAGCTCCGCCGCACATCCCAATGTCTGGCCGGCGAACTCTCCCAGGGCAGGTCATTCACCGGACATACCCCCCACCCCGTCCTGGTCCACAGCGGTCATCGGCCAGCCGCGGCAATGACCAACTTCAAGGTCAAAATCCCCCCCCCCTTGCAAAATTTTGGCCACCAAGTGCCGCAATGGTCTCTGCGAGACTCCGATCCGCATGCCCACACCATCTATCGGCGAAAGGACGAACCAGCTGAGAGCGAGAGCGCACTACTGACCATCCTATCCCCACCAGGAGAAACAGTCGACCTCACTCTCAGTCGATAGGTTGCAGGAGCCTTTTTTTTTTTTCGGAGCCCTTCGGAGCACTTCGGGTTTCCCGATCCCCTCCTCCAGAGGAACAGACGACCGGGCTTAATTTTAAGTTAGCGCCCCGGCGCCATTTCAGGGATTTTTAGGGCAGCTCTCGTCCAGCGCGCATCTTCGCAACAGGTCGCAGTAACGACCAGCAGCTATCGTGATCCGCTTTCGGCAATAATGTAGTTGCTTTCTGAGCCAGGCCATGTCGCCTAGATTTTTTTTTTAGTTTTTCTTCATAGCTGCCCAAATAGTAAAGTTAACTTTAGTTTTTTTTTGGTTTTCGTCATAATTATTTCTTCTATGGCTACCGTGAGCTCCCGCGCCGCGCGTCCCCGGATCTCCCCCAGGGACAGCCACTATCTACTTCACCCTGCCAGCTAAGGTAAGCTGCACTTCGTCCCACACAAACCTGTTAGGTTGCCTTTTTTGGGCTTAACTTCGCCCGGCATAAACTGCCTGCTAACCAAGCTAATCCATGTGGATTATTGGTTATAGGCAGGGTTCCAGAATCCCAGAGGGTTCCAGAATTCCAGAGTACTCAAGAATTCCAGAGTGCTTCAAGGACCCCAGACCAGTTCAAGATGGCCCAGTTCTGGCGCCAGATTTTGCACCTCAAAATGTAACTCGTGAGCCTCTATAACGGAGTCTCCCTCCATCTTTCGGCACCCCTCAAAAAGAAGTGAAAAACACCTTTATAACTCCGCCAGTTTTAGGACGTTTTCCTTATTATTATACAATATTGTATTTTAAACACGTATATTTGTTTTATGAGCCTGGGAGCTCAATGTTCCTAAACAATTGTACTTAGTATAGCATGAAATGGTGATCCCCCCCGGCCCCCCTCCTTTTTTTTATTTTATTCATAGTGTACTCAATGTAATGCATCAAAAATAAGAATCTAACATTGTTACCAGTTTTGTTTGTAATGGCGGTAATGCTGTAAGATATTTTCAAATGTAAGAAACCGGCAATGAAAAGATACTAATCTACTAATCAACAGTAAAAGCCTCTAATGAAACCAAACCATACGATTGTTTTCATTTGCTGCAACTTGAAACCCCAATCCACGTAACCTTTCCTACCATCGGGAAGGTTAATTTTAAATTGTGTTTGTAAGTGGGCTGTAGTCTTTTTAGATAATTAGCCTGACGCTTCCACCGGACTTTTATTATTAATAATTATGGTTTTATCCTGAGCACAGCACCACGGTTACAGGATTTGAATAAACTCTCAAATATAAGGCCAATTACTATTGCCTGTATCACGTCGATCTTTAAGTATAATTCGTCAAGGGCGGTCACTACCTCTTCTCAAAAATCGTAGTGCCGACATAAATTAAATCATATAAATATATTAAATCTCTATTGAAACTCCTTTACCTTAATCTTTAAGTTTTATGACGATCTTTCCATTTAGCTTTCTCAATCTTCTGGAGCTTAGCTATAATGAGTCTAGCTCGGACGAAAGTCGAACAAAAACTGACTTTCCAAATTTCAAACAGTTCAATATTCTGCCCTTGCTCGGCGATATATCGCTCGAAATCGTAAAAAAAATGTAAAAATGAACATTTATTCCACATCTAGCTGCCAATGAATTGCGATCTATTAAGTGTTATATCGTAGAGACAATATAGAATTGTAGTAACGTAATTTTTCATTGGTCATTACCAAACAAGGCCTTAATAAAATTTTATTCGGAGAAAGTAATAAAATTAAAGTACATAAGACAAATTGTAATACTCATAGAGAAAAAGGTTGCAATTAACTTTCATAATAAAGCAAAGACATCTAACATAGAGAGTAAAAATAAAACATGTGAAACCAATATTATACTTCTATGGGTGCTTTCCAATGTACTTCTATAACATTAAAAAATGCTGCAGTGTCAATTATACTGGGATATTTAATTTTCAGATTCCTATGAGGTAGCAAGAACTAAACTGAAAATAGCTGAAGAATTTTCAGACCTGAACACACACAGTGAAGAGGTTAAAAAAAGCAGAAAATACAGAAGAAAAAGAGCAATATCGAGTGACAGTGACATCAGTGATGGTAGTGAAAATGTCCAACTCACCGACTTTCCACCAGTACCTACTGCCAAGTATGTTAACTGTCTGTCACCAAAGGATGCAAATTCTTCATTGTCTGATAATCTCAGCCAGTCTAACAGGTGTGATGCCAGAGGATACAATGGTTGTCAAAGTGCTGTGTCATCAACAAGAAATTTTAATAATTTTGATGAAGGTACGTAAGTAATAAATTATTGCCACTTTATTTTCTTTGTTTTGTCCAATGCAAGAGTGATTGTTTAAACTTGTGTGAATAACTTTTTTTCCATCTCCTCTGTCACCATATTTTAATTATAAAGTAAGAAGAGATCTCACATACATAAAAATGTTTCTTGAAAATGCTGCATCAGTTCTTGGAAAGAAAAAAAAGACCAAATAGCTGTTCCTCTTCAGGAAGATGTCCCGGATATCAATAGAAATGCTTTGGCTGGTTTTCCTGTGCAAAATGTAGAGCAATTGTATGAAAGGAGGAAAATCTTAAAGATAATGCACAATTCAAAACTCAACTGGTAAAATTCCTGTTGTATAATAAGATATTTCATGTACCCATGCTTATTTTATAACCATCAACTGCTTATAAGCAGTTGTTTAACCCGTTCCTTGATTGTCCCGAGTTAACTCTGACTTTAAGTGGTTTTCGGGTTGAAAATTTACTAACCCGAATAAACCCGTATATTAACTGTATAAATGCTACGCAATGCTCCACTAAGATTTTACTGCCTACCGAGTCAGCGAGGCTGGCTTGATTTGCTTTCGCAAGCAGTTACTAGATTGCGCTGCTTGTATTATCTGCTATTCTTTCATGTATTGCGTGTTGCCTTCTGCGCCGTGTCGATTGCGCGCGTTTTTGACAAATTGTATTTTGTTTTCTGCTCAGTTTACATATTGCAAGTGAATACCCATAATTGTAAAAATTGAAATCATCATAATTACGTGTCTCTTTTATTATTTATTTATTATAAGCATTATTTATTCCATAGATAATTCTTTCATAATAAACAGATACTATAACAGCAACCTTTTACAAAAGACGATTCAGAATGGTTCTTATAAAAAAAGTATAATTTATGAGATAATTGCATTTACCTGGTATTTAATACAAGATTTTATCAATGCACATGTAATATAGAAGTTTAACTCTTGAGAAATTTATATTCAACCTTGCTGAAAAATAAAGAAAATAAGGTAATTCATGAATTTCCCATTCCTTAAAATGCAATCCTTTCCTCCACCCTATGTATTTCTGCAGTTCCATAGTAGGTATATAATTTTTGAAGTAACCAAAGAAAGGTCAGTTTTATAAATGGAAGAATAAATAGCATTTAAATTTAGCGTAGAAAAAAAATATTCTGGGACAAAAAGACCTCAACTTGGTTATCCATAGAAATATAATAGTATTCTGCTATATTTACTAGCATATAATAACACATTTTCAGATAAATTAAAATGCAAAACATTGTGCATGAAAAAAAATTAAATTCCTAAGGGAAGTTTTAGAACTTCCTCAGTGCATGTTCACTTTGGCATCTTACATTTCAGCACCTTTGCATTCAGGCACTGTCTCATACTTGCCTTGGTTGACCTTCATCAGCTCTGGAACCCTTGTGTTATGAACAGTCCAAATCCTAAAAGAGGCAAGCACACATAATATTCCATTTTTCATGTGCTTGCAACTTCATATGACATTTAAGTGCTGGTAGTTTGTAACTCATAATTTTTATTTGAGATTCTTGGTTACTTATTATTTGCGACTGGCATTTATAGAAAACTTATTGTAGTTTTTAATGTAATCTGCTTTGAGGTTGTTTTTTTTTTGTGAGAAATGCTGAAAATTAGTTTTAAGTACTACACTTGCGCCAGTACGGTTCTATGAAGGATAAGTTATATTGTGTAGAATTTGTGGTTAATGAAACCTCAATAATAAAAAGTGTCTTCTTCTCCCTTGATGTGAGAGGGGTCATTAAATGTTTTTTATTTATGTCACCATGTTGTATTATAGTCCAATGGTAAAACGAAGTAATGCTGTTAATATGAATACTGTATTTAATTTTCCAATGTGGTACATCAGATAAGCGACATTTAGATTTTGTGAGATTTTTTGTAACACCTGTTAATACAAACTGCAAAAATTTGGGTCCCTTTGGGTTTGTATTAAAGGGGTTTCGCGTATTTTTTTTTAGCTATTATTACTGCATGTTATTTACATTAGCCACTGTAGAAGGTGAACACATGCCATTCGTTTTCTTAATGCGTAGCAATGAGTGAGTATGGATAGTGCAGAAATGTCTTACCAGTGGGACAATTTTATTAGTCTTTCTGGTCATAATTTTGTTTTATGGTATACATACAGGCCAAGATTATGAGGTTTTGTTAGATGTTTATTTTGTAGTTTTCCTATAGTCGGCTTGCTGGAAAATTACAATTTCTTTAATTGTTACTAAATGTATGGTTTGTTAAATACATTTACTACAGTAAAATTTTCTCATGCCCTTGGGGGAAATAACATGTCAGTTAACTGAGTCCATCTCAAGTATTCTATGATAAACATGCTATTTAAGTCACTGGTTAAACGAAGGTTCAAATACAACTTTTATCTGACATCCATGACATTTGTTTGGAAATAATACCATATATACTCGTGTATAGCGCGCCCTTTTTTCCCCTCAACTAAAGGGGAAAAAAAAAGGATGCGCGTTATACACGGGGGAAAAAAAGGGGGGGGATGGGAGGAGGAGTGGAAGTCGTTAACTGCCGGGTGACGGGTGACGTTTCTGGCCAGCCCCCACATATACGCACAAGCAACGAGGCCTCTCTTTCACACACACACACACACACAACCTGGTCTCTCGCACACACACGCTAACAGCACACAAACACACACGTGCGCGCACAAGCTCGCACATCATGGTCTCTTGTTTATTTTTAGACCTCCCCCTCTACAGAAAGCCAGCGCAGCAGCTAGTAAAATAAAATAAAGAGAGAGAGAGAGAGAGAATGTTGTCACCAGTCCCCCTCCCACTTCCTTCGCTTCCTCGTCCCAGCAGCTACCGGTGAGTCATCCAGTCCTCCGCGCCAGCTTAGCAACGTAGCGTGACAGGAGTGGTGGTGTTTAGTCCTGTCAACTGTCAAGGTTACTTGATGGTCATAGTCCCGTTCCTGCCTGCCTCCCTCCTTCCCGCCTCGTAACAGTTGTGACCATACAGCGCTACATTAACTTCCATCTACACAGCAGAGTTTAAGTATTTTCCTGATGCATCACCACACATCAATTTAAATTATCATTTGTTTCATAAGTAATTACTTAACAGTTACCAAAAAATATTAATAAAATTTATTTATGGGGAAAAAAATTTACGAAAAAAATTTTAATTTTTTTTCTATAATATTCGTAGGACACTGCAGGAAGATTGTTCTCTTTATACATCTGATGCATTTTATTTACATTAAGCTCAGGTGGCAGGTACAGTTTTGTAGTAGCACCTCTACTGTAATGGCTTGGCGTTCCTTTAAATGAAGAAATGTGCTCGTACACAGCTTTGTCAACATCTTGAGGTTTTTTACAATGTACATGTTTATATTTCCCACGCTTATCCTTGGGTGCTGCACCAAATTTTTTCCCTGAGGTCTGTAAACTTTGCACTCGTCGTGTTGTGATGCCATGAATGGAAACAAACGCTTTAGCACAAACGGGTATCTCAGTTACCTTTTTACCATCCAAGACCCGCACTTTGTAAGAATAAGCATAATCATGGAATGTTGCATCATTAATATCTCGTCTAGATCTACGTTGTTTTATCTGGTTTATAGACATCAGACCAAACAAGAACATATTCTGTTCATCATACAATGTCATTTCATTAAATTGTTTAATTTGTTGTAGTCTCTGTTCGGCAGATACATTTTGAAAACATTTTAACCTTTTACATTTGCAGTCCGGGCCAGTCTCGTGAGACGATAAACGTAGTTTCTTCATAACAGGTCTGGTATGTCTACTACCACTAATCTTCTTACCTTTCTTAATCCTGTATATAATATAGTTACTAATAGGGGTCAGGCCGATGCCTGTTACTTCGACTTAGCTAAAGCCTTTGATACTGTAAACCATTCCTTACTTCTTATTAAATTATCCCATTTAGGTCTTTGTGGAAACTATATCAAGCTACCTATCAAACAGAAGTTTTTGTATTGATCAACAATCACAGATCTTCTCAGTATAATGCGTGTTCTGGTGTTCCCCAGGGAGGTACTCTTTCACCTCTTCTCTTCAATATATTTATCAATGACATTACACAAGTACTTTCCTAATATACTGGCATTCTTTTTGTGGATGACCTAAAAATTGTGCTGTTACATGACTGTCCCACCCACAGAAAGTGTTTTGTTTTTATTATAAATAACATTTTTTAATTATTACTATCATTTGTTGACATTTTTATGTTTTGTTCTATTGTTGTGTATTTGGACGTATCTACGACTACCATACTCTATGGCGTAGCCCAAGTGACTTTGAAGTTCAATTAGCAAGACCCCTCTAGGGAGCAATTGACTTAAATGGCAAATTGAACTTTTTATACATACTTTTCATAACAAAACTTTCATTGTTGAAAAATCCAGTTTTAAATTTAAGACGTTTTAGCATATTAAGTTGTATTGTTAAGTGTCTGCATTTTGTTTTGATGTGATAATTAAGTTAACAATCGGTGTTTCTCGGCCAATGAGACGCCCTGTTACTTAAGATAAGCGTCATTACTGAATTAACGGAAAAAAAGTCTTGGAATAACGACGGCGTTCGCTAGATAGCCCGGGTTTCAATCCCCTAAAAATCAGGAATATCTACGAGCTAAGTAGATCATCCTATTACTAGGATGTTTTAAATCGTCATCTAAATATAAATTACATATTGTTTAATTAGGGCACGTCCTTTATGATGTGTAATTAGGAGTGAATTACCGTGAGTAAAATACCGACTCATGATGCTATCCTGAGTGAACTGTTTTCTACATACACGTAATTTAATATTGCCGACGAACATATAAACATTGAATTTTATGCTGAACACGTTAAACACTTATTGAAATAAACATTTGTTAAAGCCAATTACGTATCCTGATCTACACTTTAATTAGTTCTACACCCAGAGGTGAAATGAGACGGAGTTATCACGATGCTCTACCGCAATTTACACATTGAATTCAGCCGTGGTACATTAAAATTAACTTAAATTACGAACATAATAAATAAACATTATTATTTTACTTCACACTAATCTACAATTCTAGATTGAGAGCAACAGACATTGTTAATTTGAATTGGATGAACTTTTGTTGTGTTTTATCATGTGTGCAACATACCTCCAGTTATTTAAGAAAACATTTTGGTATACCACTGGTTCAACCAATAAGCATATATATTTTATTTGATTAAAGGTTATCTGCTTTAATCCTATGTTACCTTGTCATTATTTTATAGTGTATATGTTTGTTTTTCCTTAATGACCTTAATTTACATGTTGCCAATCTCATGCTAACCCTAGATTTGTAGTGTGAAATTATTTTAACTTTTTTTTCTCTTATGTACTACATTACATAAGGGTGGTGCCCAGAGATATATTTAAATTTAATCAAAGAGTCTATACTCGACAGAGTAATTAAAATCCAGAGAGAACTACTGTTAATATCTATTATTTAAAATATTATAATTATTTCTGACAACAGTTTAGTTCAAATAATAATTCAAAGAGTTTATGAACTATACACTGCACATAGTAGTATCAGTATTTGTATTATTCTTTATATTATTATTGCTGAGAACACTGCTAATGCTATCGGAGGAAATGCTAGCTAGTTCAAAATCTATAAAATTATTTATTCCTTAGAGGATTGTGAATTATTACAAGAAGATATTATTAAAGTTAATTATTTGGTGTCTAAGAAACCTGGTCAAACTCAACAAAGATAAAACCAAGGTCATATCTTTCACTAGGAAATACCATCCAATTAAATACTCACATATTAGCAAATTCTATTATCTCTCAAGCCCATTACACAAAGGATCTCTGTATCATTCTTGATTCAAAATTATATTTCCATAAACATGTAGATTACACGAAGAACTCTAGCGCTTATAAAATTTATTACTTCTTATGCAACCAATTCAGACTCACTTATCTCTCTTTACATGGCACTTATAAGATCAAGATTAGAATATGGTTCTGTTATCTGGAATGGCATCTACTTAACAGATACTGAAAAAATTGAAAGTATTCAAAATAAAATTATAGATTTAATAATTACGAGGAACCTCCCACGCCCCACTTGGACACCCCTGGTAGACCGTAGGGCCTATCATGATGCCCTTTTTGTTCATAATTGTTACATTCATAAATTCTGATGTCCTTATTTTCTTGACAATACTGCATTAAGAATTCCTCAATTCAATTCCTGCTTACGCTCTACTCTGTGTACTCTTCATACTAATAATGATATTATTTATAGACTTATAACAAACTACAGTAATCTATATTTTAATTCCAACAGTGTTTAATTATAAATTCTGATTTATGTCTGTCATATCTATATTATTTTTCCTTCAATTGTTCTCTCAACACTTAATGATATGATCTTACCTATATGTTTTATGTGTTATGTGTTATGGTTCTTTAACCTTTGTTAGGTTTTGTCTGTTTTGTTATTATCACTGCTAGTGTGTGGTACTCTTGCTCTCGTTTGCTGGCCATCTGTAGATGTTTTCCTCCTATGGTACCAACGGAGGTGGGAGTCCATACACTGGTAGTGATAACTGTGTCCCTGTTATTGCATATAGTGCCCACCACTAAAGTCTACGACTGTTGGTGGGCATGTGACAAATTACAAATAAATTAAAAAAATTAAAAAATTAAATCAGTGATTTGACCATATTGTTTCCTTTTTGCACAATTTACATTAAGTGATGTGTTTGCTACATCTTCTGTTTCACTTTCTAAATCTTCCATTATTCAGTTTCTTTTTACATTTAAATCACAGCAATAGGTTAACTACACACGTCATTAAACACTTTTGCAACCCATACTGCCAATCTGCCAATGTGAACAAACGAAGTATAAACAGCCGAAGATAACATCAACACAGGTTGTAGCATTGCACAATGAGGATTTGTTATATACATATATTTTTTTGGGTCATAAGAATATTGATTAAGAATAACTTTGATATGAAAGATAATAATTATTTAATATGTAGATAAGGATTGTTCAGATCTGTTAAGAATTGTTAATTACTTTGGTTAAATTTCATGGAAAGCCTTAAAATACTTATTTCCTTAAGATACTTAATTATTAATTTGAGGGTTAGCTCCAGTTCATAATAATTAATTTTGATATTTGATAATTAATTTCAGTAATTGTTTTGTTTAAAGCAGTATAGATTATAATTTTACAAAACATCATTTTTTAAACAAACGTTTCTAATATGGTATGAATTTCAACTTTGTTTACTAAATTTTGAACATTGTATTTGAATTTGTTGGGAATATTTTAAATTCTATTGGATATTGCTAGTGTAATATCTTGAGAATGGTCTGGAAGGTACAGAAGGAAGAGCGGACAGGCGCGACATTCTGGCGCCAGAAAGTTATTTTTCACTTTGTAAATGTGTGTTTGGGATTTACGCGTCACGTTGTACGCACAGCTGTAGCGACCGTCTGGAAGGGTCTCTGGAGGCTACCACTAGCCAGCCAATCAGGGCGAGCCCTGGCGTCAAGTGATGTGCCCGTATGAATTTCCTTATATGGTCATGTTTTGGAATTATGTGCGCTGATTGGTCAGTTGGCCCACGGGGTTGCCTCCCTTGTTTTCACCTTTACAAGGGAAGGAAATCTCGTCGACCAAGTCACTTGTTGCTCGATCGTCGCCGAAGCCGATTGCGTCATCGGCAAGTCACGACACAATATGAGAATTAACTAAGGGACAACTTAACGCCTAGGGGCTGGGGCCAGGCCGCCCCAGCCCGTATTTTTTAACTTAAGTTCTTGATTTTTCGGACAAATGTATTAGAAATTTAGGCCTTAGGCGTCGGCATTGGCCCGACTTCGTGAGATTACTGTCCGCGATCGACGGTACCTTAAGTTATGTAATTAACCAAGGGACATTACTAAGTTTTTTTTTCTCTCTTTGGCGAGTGACAAGACTCCTCGACCATCAACAGCAAGATGTATGGTGCTGTGGTATGTATTTGGACATCATAAAAATTTTTATAAGAAAAGACAAAAGACTGTGCAAGTAACGAAGTTTTCTAACTAAATTCATTTGTAAAATTGTGTACTGAGGCCATGTAACGATGAGAAAAAACATTTTTTTTTAAAAGAAATAAACTAAGATAATTTAATAAACTCTTTTATTTCCAAATAACGTAGAACCATCGTAATGAAAAATTCCTCAGGAATATTTGTTTTGCTTTTGTTTTGTTACGTTTCTCTGTGTGCTTAGCCGGGCAAAACATACAACGTAGCAAGGTTAGGTAACACTGACATCCAGCATTTTTCGCTGGTCTACTACTGACATCTAGCATTCTTGGAGTGTACTGCTATACTACTGATTTTTATTGCATCTTGACTACCAGCATTTTTGCTGTGAAACCTCTATGGCAGGTTTTACACCCACTGAGCATTGTATTGCCAACTTCAACTCACTTTTTACACAATAGTGACATCCATCGTTTTTGCAGTGGACTATTCATTTCTTTGTTGTAAAACGAACATTGCCGAACACGCACGAAGACACCATGTTTACAGGAATTTGGTGCGTTGCTTCAAAAGCTATTTTAGTAATTTCACAGTAATCCACTCTTTATTTATGTAAAAACCTTTCAAGCAACAAAATTCATAGAACAGAGACTCTCTGTCAGAAAGTAATATGGACAAATATTCGCGGTCACGTCACCGAAGTTATTCATGGCCGTATGCTTCACCATGGCAACTAGTCACTTGTTTTTTTCCGGCAAGCAACAAAAGACCGTCTTATCCCTGGTTGAGGGACAAGGCAGTGGTGAGTCTCAGGTAGGGGGAATAACCCCCTGGGCGCTGCGTGCCTAAGGGCCGGTTTCACCAACATGGATAATGCTATTTTATCGAGATAAAGTACAAAAATATTTCGATGTTCGATTGTTGTGTTTCATCACACACTTTATCTTGATTTTCTGATATTATCGAGATAAAATACTTAAACATCAGAATTTGGTGGATAAAGTGAGAATATCTGGATAAAGATTTAAAAATAAACAATTACAGCATGCATTATTTTTTGGAGGAAATATGGCTCGGGCGATGCATAATTTAATTCTTGAGGACAGTGATGAAGAACATTTTCGCGAACGTTGGCCACGATGGATTCAGGAAAGACGTAATTATTTTGAATTGTATGACGAGGAGGATTTCAAGATTCACTTTCGTCTTTCTAAACAATCGGCTATGTTTGTTCTTGAACATATTGAAAACCAACTAGAGTTCCCTTCTGACAGGTAGGTTTATTTGATTCCAAACATCCATTTAAATTTTCTAATTAAATCTAGATTAACAGTATTTATTTTTATTTTTAGGAACATGTCAGTTTCACCCATGAATCAACTTCTTGCAAAACTTCGTTTTTATGCAACGGGATGTAACCAGCTGTCTGTTGGGGACTATGTTGGTTGTAGTAAACCCACAGCACACAGAATAATCCACAGGGTTAGTTGCGCAATCGCTGCTCTTCGGCCTCTATTCATAAGATTTCCTCAGACCAGAGAAGAAATTCATTCGGCCCAAATGAAATTTTATCAGATTGCAAAATTTCCCAGGGCTATTGGTGCAATGGATTGCACCCATGTCAGAATACAGTCACCAGGTTTGTTAAGAATATCATTGAGCATAGGTTCAAAGTGAATGATATGTCAAGGCATATTGTTAATACAGAAAATATTTGTTTTCAGGAGGAGAAAATGTAGAGTTGTACAGAAACAGAAAAGGGTACTATTCTATCAATATTCAAGCCATTTGTGACCCAAATGTGGAATTCACAGATATTGTTGCCAGATGGCCTGGATCCACACACAATAGTACAGTCTTTAATTACAGTAATAGAAGAGCATTCTTTGAAAGATGAGCATATGGAGATTCGGTATTGCTTGTGGATTCAGGCTATGCTTGTAACAAATATCTAATGCCTCCATTGGACAATCCCACAAGTCGTCAGGAACATCTTTACAACGAATCGCAAATACGATCTAGGAATCCAGTAGAACGATTGTTTGGATGCTGGAAACGGCGCTTTCCAGTCTTAGCTTTAGGACTGAAAGTCAGCCTAGAGCATGCTTTCCCAATCATTGTGGCAACTGCAGTGCTGCATAATATTTTGATAAGAGCCGGTGAAGAAATTCCACCAGATGATCCTAACATCATTTGTGAAAAACGGTGGACTGAACTGCTTGAGGAAGGTTACATTAGGGATCAAAAAGGAAATGTGGAGAGAAGGGCCAGATATGATGTAGTGAGATGGTCATTAATTGAGAACTATTTCAGAAGGTAAGAACAAATAATATTAAATTTATCCGATTGTATATACAAGCTCCTATCATATTTAATAATTTTTGTTGTCTCAGTTTGTTGTAGATGGCCTCGAGGCAAAATCATCAACAAATTTGTGAAGATGTTGCAGCAAGGATCAAGGACAAGAACTGTAAAATGGTTTTATGTATGATTGTTATTAGTCAAATAATTAGTAATGCTACAAATATCAAAAAAAAAAAATATATATATATATATATATATATATATATATATAGAATTATTTTCAATACAACTAGGTTTCATTACAAATATACGAAATCAGACACTTTGAAATGTTCATTGTAAATAAAGTTACAAAGTAAAATTGTATACAAATTACATAAAACATAAAATTATAAACCATCCAATTCTTTCTTTAGTTTTTTAATCTGTAGATTCATAAATTCAGTCTGTAGCTTTTCATGATTCAGCCTTTCTTGTTCTTGTTGCAATCTCACTTGACACAGTTCTTTCATTGTTGCATATTTCTTACATAATTCAATTAGTTCAATTTTAGCTTTATGGAGTGCACTTATTTCATTGTTCTTGCTGGACTGCAATTTTGGCCGCCGTCTCTGAGTCCAGGAAGACTTCCCCGCGATGTTTGGCAACTGACACTCAGGGACTGATTTTGCAACATTGTTACTATTATCGGGAATATGGTCTCTTGAAGTACTTTCACAGTTGCCTTGCTCAGTGCTTACCATAACTGTTTCTTTGACGCAAGGGAATATCACTGGTGAAACTGATGATGTTGAACTGGCATTATTTTGTGGTACAAGAGCAGGACATATGGGGCCTCTGAGCATTGAGGGAGTGTAGTGGGACCAGTGTCCATTAAGAAGTGTCTGCTGAAAGAAAAAAAAGAAGACACTGTTGTGTGAAAAATGTAAACATTCTAAATGTATCGTTCTGTTAAGTTTCTTTATTACGTTAATGTTTTTAACATTTTAAACTGCTTTGTAATATCTGCTACTTTACATTAGTTTGAGTCTCCAGGGTAGCAATGTCCACCATCGCACCTATTTCCAGCTCTATGACTGCATTTTCTTCTGTGTTGTTTCATTCACCTGGAACAATAATATTCTGGTTAGTTCAAATGTGATGTTATAAGCACAACAACTTAACTGTTTAACAAAATAATACATATAGGTCTAACATTTCCAATGTTCATCCAAATATGCGACTTCCTTTATGTAAGAATGAAACCGATCAAAATTATTTTAATCAATCATCTACATCATTTACTACACAGAAAAATGTACTGAAGGAGAAGGCTATGAAAAACCATAAATTTGTAGGCATACTGTACTTATGCATTGTGATGTCTTGACCATTACTGCATCTGAGTCTGAGTCAAAGATATTATTGTGTCCTTTAACTACAGGTTTTATTAAAGTATATACGCGGCCCAAAATAGGGTCATTTGTACACTTTGTGGGGGGGTCCTCCACCTGAAAGAAACAATGTATACAATTTAATTTAATTAATTGTCAATGTAACATTGCCATTTGTAAAAATATAAAAAAACCACTTCCTTTCACTTCTGTATAGTAAGTCACAAAATAAAATGTTACATTTTGTAATACAAGTTGAACATATTTTTATACAACACATACCTGTCCCAGTTACCATCTGAACTTTTTCGTCTGCATACTGTTTCCGTGTCGTCTTCTTCAAATTTTCCCAAACAGATTTCAGGTTATCTGCAGACCTGTGATGGACTCCTGACACACAGTTGAAACTACTTGCAATAATTTGCCAATGTTTCAATTTGTTCTGTTGTGTAACTGCATCCGTGCGCTTATTTTCAATTATGTTAAAATGTTGTCACCAAATCTAACAAAACAATTTTTTCTTCTGGTGATAAATTTTTTTTTCGTGGTTTTTTGGCGGAACAAATGTTTTCTTTAGCTTCCATTATCTTTATTATCACTACACGACAATTGTTTACTTTTCTTCTGAACATCGAGATTTCAAAAAGAAAATCAGGATTTTATAATGAATATCGAGATATAATTATCTCGATTATCTGGAAAGAGGATAAGTCGTGGCGAAACGCACACAAGATCATCGTGATTAAAATTCAAGTTTAACTTTTTATCTCGATAAAAATATATTGATTTTCCATTAAGTTTATCTCTGTTGGTGAAACCGGCCCTAAGTGTCGCTGTCGAAGATCTCCGGCAGCCGCGCGACGCACCTGGCCGTGGGTCTCTGGGTTGATCACCAGCGATGCAGGGTTCTGGTGGATGCTGGGTATTAGGGGGCGGGATATCGATGAGGATGAGGGGACAGGTGGGTGGTTTGACTGGGGAGAGGAGAGTCGGGGGATGGGGAAACAGCATCTCAGCAGTCGGTAGGTGCTCGGGTGAGTAGGGGACCGGCGTGAAGTCTAAGGAATGCAGGGGGCTGTACGTTGGGCTGGGCGCCACCGGGTCATCAGGTGCCGAGAAGTAGCACAGATGGTATGTAGGCAGCTGCTCCTGGTCCTTGCTGAGACGAGCGCCGCACCTCTTGCCGTACCTTTTACCAGTCCTCTTGCTCGGCATGTAAGGAGCCGTACAAGAGAAGGGGTCGGGGGCAGGAAGATCCCAGAGCGAGCTCCTGAACGCTGCTCCAGGGGAAAGAGAGAGGGAGAGAGAGAGAGAAGGAAGGAAGGTAGAAGAAAGTAGCAACTCAATTATACCAATTCAGGTTTATTACCCCAGGATGAACTGGGGAGAGGAGCTCTGTCAGGTCTCGTTGGCCCTGCATTTATATACACCAAGAATACATGTTCAACAGGGTATGTGCATACACTTATCCTACATACTTAATACATACATATCACATTTACATTAGCTTCTACAATTATATTACATATTATTACTACATTTATTATGTCTATTATGGCTCTGGATGTCCCATGACATTTAGATGATTTCACTTAATACCCATTCTTCGTGACCTGCCATCTATGAACAACGGGAGCACAACCGTCCTACTTGCTATGAAATGTTTGCATAGAGTATCAGACGGGAATGTCGTTGATGGTTCTTCCGGGATGCGGCCATGTTGGAGTAGGCAATGCAGTAGGGGGGGGGAGGGGAATTGGTCGTCGGCCGAGGCCATAATGGTGGATGTGACAAGACTACGAGACTCGTAAAGAAATTTGCAAATTTAAATACTGTCTTGGAAACTCTCAAACAAAAAAGATTAGTGAGTTTGGAAGAATTAGACGTTTTGAGGTGTTTGGGTGGTTCAAATGGTGAACTTTTGAAAAGGCAGGCTGCAAAAGCAAGTCATTAAAAATTACGAAGGACGTTGACATCGTCCGGGCCTGCGGCCCCTTTGAGTCCGATATGCTACCGCCCAAACACCACCCACCCTTCAATCAAACCTCCCGCTTACGCGTGCGTGTGTGTGTGTGTGTGTTGGTTGCCCGGCAAGAGGGCGCTGTAGAGCCAGTGCACCGCACCCCTAAATATAATTAAATGCATCATTGTAAATTGTTTTTATTGTTTCCCAAGTGTGACGTGACGGCAGATCGGCCGGGAGGGTTATGTGTACTTTTATTTAGAGTTGATGTATTTAAATATAAGGACGTTTCCGGACATTCACGAAGTACACCGAAGGAAACCGAAGCCAGACACTATTTAAATATATTCCTTAATAATTGTAATTTTTATTATCCTTTTTTAATATTCAGTAAATTTCACGTACATTTTTAAGAACCTTTTCCATGTTACGGAATCAAAAATACCATTAACGGCAATTGTTTCGGCGGGAGGACGCCATTGTGGATCTTTGTAGCTGAGAACTCGCCACAGTCTTCCGCCATCAACGACCAAGAGTAGACGCTTCAGCACTCCGGGGACCTCACCGCTTGTTCATCTCTGCATAGTAATTCTGTTCGTCTTTAATTCTCTTTAAATCTTTTTCGTTTAGTCCTCGGAGCTTCTCTCGGTCGGGGGACTGCTTTAATAATTACATTGTGACCATTACCGGTCTTTTTTCCTAAGCATTATACATAAGTCGATGTGTGGCCACGTGGGTGGTCACTTCACTTAAACCGATTCGTGCCGCGGGCGTTTGTTACAGTTTAAATTGTGTGAGTGTGTAATCGAAGTTGGCCAGATAAATAAGGGCGTATAAATTTAAATGTCTATTCTATTTTTTTTCAAATATGTGTGACCATCTCGAGTGTGACGGCGTGTGGGATGCCTAAGAGCCCACGGCGTAGGGAATAGCATGCCTGACGCTGAGAGCGGGCAGATATTAGTACTAGAATGGCTTCAGAGGAAATTAAAATCACGTCTCACATGGGCGACATCACGACCCTGGTAAAGAGTCTCTCATAGGTCCGTGCCCATTGCACGGTGGCGCCCTTAAATTCCGAGCATTCAACAAAAACCCCCGCTTTATTAAAGATCGGAGGCCACGGCCCCGTATCAACGTATTCACCTGAGCTAAGAGCATTTGGTCTAACTCTTCATTATTACTCTCCTAAAACATACTGCTATGTCCGAAAACATTTCAGTTCTTGTTTGCCACATCCAAAATCAATTTGTAGGTGGTATAAATGTGTACATGATGAGCCAGGTTTCACAGCAGAGGCCTTCAAAGCTGTTAAGATTAGGGCACATCAGGAAAGTTTCACAGTTGTGTGTACTCTTTTGATTGATGAAATGGCTGTAAAAGAGCATGTTGAATTTGATGGTCAGCAGTACCATGGGTTTGTTGACAGGCACAGGTGTAGATGGGGATGACAGAGCAGTAGCTAGGGAAGTGTTGGTTTTCATGCTAGTTGCAATAAATGCATCTTGGAAAATACCAGTAGGTTACTTTCTGGTGAATGGCATAACATCTGAGCAGAAACTGAATTTAATTGAGCAGTGCCTACTCATGGCTTTGGAAAGTGATGTTAGAGTTGTGTCCTTGACCTTTGATGGTGCAGCTGCTAATTTCTCTGTAGCAAAATACTTTGGTTGTCAATTGGATCCAGAAAGACTTAAGACATGGTTAATTCCTTCTGGCTATGAACACCGTGTATTTGTTTTTCCAGATCCTTGTCACATGGTCAAGTTAGATAGTAATGCCCTTGCTGAAACTGTTTCATGGCAGTATGTTGTTAGACTTCATGTAGTTCAAGAGACTGAAGGTCTCCATTTAGCCAATAAAGTAAGGTCTTCGGATGTACATTTTCAAAATCAAAAAATGAAAGTACGTTTGGCAACGCAAGTTATTAGCACTTCAGTCACAGATGCTTTAGATTTCTTGAGAACTGTAATGAAACTTCCTGATTTTCAATATTCAGCTGCTACTAGTCAGTTTATTAGAATTATTAATGACTTGTTTGCTATCCTTAATTCCAGGAGCATGAGAAGTTTAGACTTCAAGCAACCTTTGCATGAGGGTAACTATGTTCGCATATTAAAATTTTTGGAAACAGCAAAGTTATACCTAATGAATTTGAAGGTAAAATATGTGAAAGTTATTCATTCCATCAGAAAAACAGAATTTCTGGGATTGATCATTTGTATTGTCTTACCCTGTTGTTCAGTGATCTGTGTGGAGCAAATTTAAAACTTTTGAAATACATACCTGTGTACAAGTTGTCTCAGGATCATTTGTAATTCTTTTTTGGGGTCATAAGGATGCATGGTGGTTGTAACAACAACCCTACTGTCAGACAGTTCAAATCAGTCTACAAAAAGACTTTTTTACATATGGAATTGAAACCATTAACAACTGGAAATCCATTCCACTTGAAGAAATTTTGATTCTTAAATGCTCCTCTGTGCAAACGATAAATATGTCTACATCAAAGAAAAAGTTGTGTGAAGCTGAAGGCGGCAATTTTCTATGTTTGCAAGATGACTCTGATCATACGTACACCTTCCATCCCCAGTAACTTACAGAGTATTCAAATCATTTTGTAATGTATATTGCTGGTTTTTTTGTCAATGCATTGTCCAAAAGTTTGGTTTGTGAAACTTGTGTTAGTTTTCTCACTCAGAATTCCAATAAAATGCTTCCAACTCTCATACACCAGAAGGATAGAGGTGGTTTGGTATATCCATCTCAAAGTGTTGTTGCAGTGTGTAGAGATTGTGAAAAGGTGGTTCGTACAGCCTTGGCAGAGAGCGGTGGTAAATTTATTTTTAAAAAATTTACAGTTGTTCTGTTTTAAGGAAATATCTTGGCTCTAATATAAATCATTTCGAAGTATTACTTGAACATGCAGAAGAATTAGAGGCCATGAATAATCATTAAGTTTATTTTATTCGTACTATTTGTGAAAAATATATTAAAGTTAGAGTATATTACATCTGTGTCAGATCAATTGACAGAGCTGAAAGTAAGAGGCAAGCTTTGAATAAGCTTATGCTCTTCAAAGGTCATTAGAATTGTGCATTTTGTAGTAACCCTGTTGTGCTATAGTAAGACATTGTACTATGCAGTTGTTATTATGATCAACACACTATCAGAACTGATCTTCTTGTGTAATGGTGACTCCACAATCATAATTACATCATAAACTTCTATGTGGCTTCACATTATTATAAGTCGTTAACAATAAACGTAATGTTTTGAAAGCCTTCCTTGCCACTTTTCACAGGTTGTGACAAAGGGGAATATTGGTTTGAATGTATTGTGGTAAACGGTATGTCTGTCTCAGTATTAGCATACATTAAAATTTAAGTTTCAGTTTGTTACAGGCATTGAAATTTGGCAAGCAAGATTGCCAAAATGTTACGTTTATTGTGAACGAGCCATAACAGAGTAGCCACCTATTACAGCAAAATATGCCATGTACTTCATTTTCTATGGAACTGTCAGCATTTAAAGTATGTTTTTTCTTCTGGTATAAACAATCTTGCAACATTTCTGCTATCTGCTGTTAAATTGAAGTTAGATGCTGTAATGTAATCACAGTTGTTATTTTATTTTGTTATTAATAATTATTTTTGGACACTTATTAAATGATGTGAATTGAAGGTTTGTGTGTAATATAAATTAATGAAAAATTTTAATGAATGTAATATACAGTGTAATATTTTAATGGACCAGGTAATATTTTAATTGATTGTACTTTACTTAATGTTGTGTTAATTTCGTTACCTCACTACTGTTTAATTTGTGCTTAGAACATAGTTATGTAATACTTGTATGCACTTTGGAGATTGTTTTCTTTGAGCAATGAAGATTTCTACTTCCAAGTCAAGATCAGCCCATTTCACCATAAGGGTGAGAGTATTATCTAAGGTGGTTATTTTAAGTAGGTAAGCTGGAGGCTTACTCATTTCTTCTGGTATCAACTCGGAAGGTCCTGCAGCAGATGCCTGACTTTATCTGCTGCTATTATGCCTATCGGTACTCCAAAGCAAGAAAGTACCAGTAGTATGAAGGCATCAGACTTAATCTGTTCTTCAGCCTAGTGTTATCAATAAACTTAGAAAGTTTGGTTGTAATATGTTTTGCCTCAATCAAGCCCATGTTTTGATTGACTATAATTTTCAGCTGAAATGAACTACTTTTCTGTGCCTCAGTTATTGCATAATAATCTTGATTTATGTAATTAATGCTCAGACAGCCGAGATTTTGAAAATTCTATCACAAATAAAATAGAGGATATAATGAATTGTATTATTGTGATAAGATATTTAGAATAAGGGACACTAGTGAATCACATCTTAAAGTATGTTAATTTAAAGCTATGTACTATTTATTAGTTGCATATCCAATGTGTTACATTTCTGTTATTATGTAAACATATATATTGTTTGTATATTAAATATATGTAAAATTTTTAATAGTGTTGTGTATACAGTAATATTTTGAAACTAACTGATAAACTCCAGGCTGTATTACTAGTAAAAAGGTAACATAAAAATTAAATTTTACTTAATGAAAATAAATTACATGTTCACACAAAGTGTACTATAGTAAACATTGTACACAATGTAATTTTTTTTGGGTTAATTTGCTGTTAGAAAAGTTTCAAAGTGGTTGTACGTCCATTTATTTGCAATTTTTGATAATAAAAATTATGTATCCTTGCATTTGTTAATTAATTTCTAGCCAAACCAAGTGTACTAACTGAATTGATTAATGTAGTTGAAGTTTTAATTGAGGTTTGTACACACCTGGGAAAAATGGAAACTTACGAGAATTTCTGAATGGTCAGCAAAATACTTCTAACCCTTTTCTACTACCCCCTTTTTTCGGTTCTTAGCTATTTGCTTCTTGTTAATAATATTTAACTGACTCACTTTGATAGCATTTTGTATTCACTATCTGCTATGATTTGCTCAAAATTTCAAACCAGAACTCAGTAACATTAATTGCTGGGGCAGCTTTAATCCCCATATTCTGAGTAACAGGTTTGACAAGTATTACAAAAATGTATTCAACAATTTGTGGGTACTGAAATTAGAATTCGGAGTAAACAACAAGTACTACTGGCTGTGAAGTAATACCTCTCATCACATTTGGTGCTGAGGCACGTAGTCTATGACTACACAACCTTATTCGTGTAGTAAAATTGCCAAGTCACACCCATAACAATGTCTTTATACATTAATGGAAATTATTTTCCTCAGCTGCCTATGTAAATCAAGATTAAGTACCAGTTAATCAAAGCTTTTCTTAAAGTACCATTTATTAATCTAAAAAAGTGAAGTAATTCACACCGAACGCAGAGGGGTTGCAAACAGCAAAATAAGAACAGATGGTGGTAAAATGTTGTGGGCCTCCACCTTGTGGGGGCCATAGTACCACAACTGGTTTCTTCAATGTTCTTGGAGCATCTAGTAAACTTGCTGGTAAGTACATTCAGACATTTGCAACATATTGCTAGCAAAAAAAATTTAATGTACAGTAAACTCTCGATTATCCGTGTTAATTGGGACCTTCCGATGCCCGGATAATTGAATGCCCATAAAAAAACCCGGATAATCCATTTCACCACTCAAAAATGGTGTATTTACTGGCAAAAGAGTGTCTCTTCAGTAGAATTCTATGAGTACAAGCAAAGGCTTTGTATACCGTGTCCCAGCTTATTTGGACTGTAAACAATACTGGCACTGTGTTGCCGCCATCCTTCTACTGTCCCCTTTATTGCTACGGGAGGGAGAGCGCCGGCAGTCTCAACTCAGCATCTCCCTCCACCCTTTTAACGCCCTATTATCCGGGGTCACTACAAAATAAGTGTCTGAACCACAGGACAATATTATACACCTTTTTTCCCCCTTCCAGCTATTACATTTTATTTTTGTACCTCGCGCGGCAAGATATTGTTTTTTGTTAATTCCGCCTATTAAAATTAGGATGCACTTTACAGTCATAACAATTATAGGATACTACAAGACCTTCGAAGTTACGAGAGTTTTGAAATGCACCGTCAGTTTGACTACGTAAATAGTAATCCTAAACTAATCTGGTTATTACGAGTGCTTCCTTGTTGGCTCTTTCATAAGAAAGAGTGATTAAAATGGCATCTTCAAATAAGGAAAAATACAGTTAGTTGAAAGGAAAAAAAGGTTCACGCAGTAAACAAAGGCTGCAAAGCGAGAGAGGGCCGTGGCTATGCTGGCGCCGGGACTCGCAGCTAGCTGTCAAGAAAGAATGAAGACTGTTGTTGGGTGGTGATGTGGGGGGAGGAAGGGATGTCTGGTGGCGAACAACATGCTCCCTGTCTCTGTCTCTCTCTCTCTGCGGTTTCAAGAAGCCCTCCCCCTTCCATTGTGTTACTGGCTGCTTTATTAATGTCTTGCACAGTTTGGATTCCAATTTCATATTCCTGTGCTAATTTCACAGCAGTTTCTCCTTTTTTTTTTTAACCTGTCCACAACTTCTAACTTCTCTGCTATTGTCAGCACTTTACGTTTCCTTTTACCAGACATGATTACAAAAACAAATGTGCCTGGGAGAACTGATGTAAATAACTGCGTGAAAAATGCCAATGCCTCTTCCAGCCGTCAGGAGTGTGGGAAGGTAAAAGAGGTAGAGGGACCTTTTTTTTTTTTTTTTAGCGTGGCGGGGCACTATGAAAAGAACGCTTGAAAAGAAAATGAAAAGGGGGGGGGAGGGGCAGTTGAGCCGGAAGCAGCAGTCAAGGCATTCCTTTTTGGTTTAAAGTGTGACAAATTGACAGGTGAAGGTGGCGGGGGAACGAGGGTCTGAAGGGTAAGGTAAATAGCTTTCTGACACAGCAGTAAAAAAAAAAAAAGCGCAGCGCAGTCACGGCTTAGTTTCACCCCGTCATTTTTTTTTACAACATCATAAAAAAATCAAGCACGGATAACCCGAAAACCGGATAATCCAGGCCCGGATAATCAAGAGTTTACTGTATTTTTTTAATTAAATGGAAGAAATTTCAGTTTACATTAATCTTCAATTTGAATTCCACCTTAGGGCCGGTTTCACCAAGCGAGATTATCTAGATAAAGTAATGAATTATCCAGGTTAACTGAATATCCCATTTCACCACAACGAATATCTTGATCTTTTAGTGTTATCGAGATAAAATATTTTAACCACCGATTTTCGTGGTTGAAGTCTTATTATTGAGATAATATTGTAAAACGAAGTGTCGAGAGGAGATTTTAAAAATTGTAATGGCTCGAGGCACATACAATTTGATTTTTGAAGATGAAAGTGATGAAAAAGATGCCATTTTTCATCGGCCACGATGGATGCGAGATAGAAGAGATTATTTTGAAATGTACAATGAAGACTTTAAAATACATTTTCGCCTTTCAAAACAGTCGACTATGTTTGTTTTGGAACTTATAGAAAATCTACTACAGTTTCCCGAAAAGTAAGTTTATATTATTTAACCAATGTTAATTGTTTCTGTAGAATAATAATGTATATGAAATCATAGACAATTAAAATAAAACTGATCTATACGAACATTACATTACAACCTTCAACATACTTTTTTCTTCTTTCACAGGAATATGTAAGTGTCGCCAATGAACAAACTGCTGGCTACACTTTGATTTTATGCTACAGGCTGTAACCAGTTAACCGTTGGGGATTATGCTGGCTTTAGAAAACCCACAGCTCACCAAATAATACATAGGGTTAGCTCCGCAATTGCATCTCTTAGACCGTAGTTCATTTAAGTCCCAGAGACGATGGAAGAACTGAATTCAGCACAAAGGGATTTCTATGCAATTGCTAAATTTCCCAGGGCTATTGGTGCTATGGATTGCACTCATGTAAAAATCCAGTCACCAGGTTGGTTTCAAAAAACACTGATTTTATGCTACCTTTTATTAAACATTGCAATCCACATACAAGCTTGCTTCATGTTTTTTGCAGGTGGAAACAATGCAGAACTCTACCGTAACAGAAAAGGTTACTTCTCTGTGAATGTGCAAGTAATTTGTAATACACAATTGGAAATTATAGATATTGTTGCACGATGGCCTGGTTCCTCACATGATAGTACCATATTCAACAATAGCAACAGAAGGGCATGTTTTGAGAGAGGGGAGTATGGTGATTCTGTACTACTTGTTGATGCGAGCTATGCTTGTAGGTCATATCTAATGCCTCCATTAGATAATCCCAGAAGTCCACAGGAACACCTATTTAATGAGTCGCAAATTAGGTCAAGAAATCCTGTAGAGCGAACATTCAGTTGCTGGAAACAACGTTTCCCAGTCTTATCTTTAGGATTGAGAGTGACATTAGAACATTCATTTGCCATCATTGTAGCGACTGGGGTGCTGCATAATATCCTGCGACAAACTGGGGAAGAACTCCCTCCAGACGACCCTAACCTCAACCTCCACCTCCCTTGGGAACAGTTGCTTGAGGAAGGGAATGTACAGCAGAACAACAAAAATGCAAACAGAAGGCCCAGATATGACAGTGTCAGGCATTTACTGATTGAAAACTATTTCAGGAGGTAAATGAAATTTACATATACCTATAATATAATACCTATATATATGTTTGTGTTGTAATACTTATTTAAGATACGATTATTTAACACTCTATGTATTTTCAGTTTGTTGTAGATCATACTGATCTATATGTCACACAAAGATACCATCAACTTGAAGATTTGCTGATGAACATAACGACATATGGAATATTTTAATACATTTGCATTGTACAACTGCTGAGATCAAAAAAAAAAAAATAATGTGACATAAGCGAACATGTATTATCTTTTATATAATTCTTAACATTTGTACTTGAAACTGTTTGTTAATTGCACCATGAATATCACTTTGTAAATATACATGTAATATATAAAAATTATGTCATAATAGTTGAGAAAATGTTTAATACATAAGAACAAATCAATTACTGCAAATGTTCAGGTTCTTTCTTTATTTTCAAGACTTGTAAAGATAAAAGTTCAGTTTGCAGCTTTTCATGCTTTACTTTTTCTCGTTCTTGTTGTAACCGCAATTCCCAGATCTCTTTCATAACCTCTTTTTCCTCGATTACATGTTTTTTGCAAGTTCAATTAGTTCGATTTTTGCTGCATTGACAGCACTTACTTCGTTCACTTTGGTGGCCGGGGTTGGTAGCCGCTTGCTAGTAAAGGGAGATTGCACTGAAGCATTTCCCCTACTGCTAGGAGGCATTGCCTTCCCACTACTTGCACTGCATGAATCAGTAGTATTGGTCTGCACTGTGTTTGTGATAGCCGAGTTGTTATTGGAGTGTCGAAGGGCAGAACACACAGGACTGCTGAGCATGGCTGGATTATAATGTGTCCAGTCGCCATTTGGAAGAGTTACCTGTGCAAAAATAAAATTTGAAAATTATGTGAGTGAAATAAAGTTAACACAGTGCATAGGCTATATAACTTTACATGATTAATAAGCATAACTATGCACAGTGACACATCCATTAGGTTTTCTCAAAATAAAAAGTGTAGGCCTCCTAACTATCTCTGCCGTCTCCAAGAAAGAAACATCCACTTCTGCTCCAATATCCAGTTGAATGCTGTCATCCTCAGCAGTAGGCCTATTTGATGCATCAAATGGTAATGTTATTGCATCTGCATCTGAATAAAAGGGATTCTTGGCACCATCGACAGTTGGTTTGATTAGGCTCTGCACTCTCTCACAAATGGGATCCTTACTAACTGTTTTTGAATGACCTCCACCTGAAAAAATACAGAAATAATTTAGTTATGTGGTGTATATTTCATATCCACTGGTGGTACAGTGTGAAGTGTCTTCTTGACAGTGCAAAGGTTATAGTTCTGATTCCAACTCCACCCAAGATACCTCCTTAATATATTACAATTAATTCAAGTAACTTAAAAAAATATTGTTATTGCACATGTTTACAATGTGTAAAATTGCATTATGGATAAAAATGTATACAATATTTATTGCTGTACCTAAATATAATGTACCAGCATATACAGACAAAAAATATATTACCTGTTCCAGTTAATACTTGAACTCGTTGATCAGCAGAAGTCTTTCGCGTGTGCTTTTTGAGATTCTGCCACACCGCTTTTAAATTTTCTGTAGTCCAGTGATGTTCTCCAGACATACAATTGAAAGTATCTGCAAGTATTTGCCACTGCTTAATTTTTTGTTGCTGTGAAACACCATCTGTTTTTTTTTTATTTTCAATGATATTGAAATGTTAAGTTACTAAATCTAAAAGAATGCATTTCTCCTGCAGCGATGTATTTTTATTTCTCTGCTTCTTTGACAAATTACAGCCTTGGCTCGCCATAGTAGCCTACGAAATTTCTAGCCAAACTTTGATAACGAAAGGTGTTTACAAACAGAAAATCGAATTAAACTTATCTCGATTTTCTCAGAGAAAAATAATATGTGGTAAAACACATATAACTTTATTGAGATAGAAATGGAAGATTAACTTTTTATCTCGATAACTTTATCAGGATTTTCAATTCGACCCTTAGTAATTGATATACATCATCCTGTAACCTCTTTTCACTGCTCTCTTCCTAATAAATTACATAATCGTCTACAAACTGCCTCAGTTTTCCTTTAATTCACACCCATGTCATAGGCTTGATATAGAGGAAGCCACACAGTATAAGTATATTGGGGTTATGTTGCAACGTGAACCTTAGGTGGACAAAACACGTAGAGAGGGTAGTTACGAAGGAGAAGACACATTTTGGTAAATATTAATTTGAGGGGGCGCCTCCTTAAAAAAAATTTTTTTTCAAATAATACCCTTATTTTGTGCATGGACCTTCCACTATTTTTTACCAAAAGCGGAGATACAAAATTTCTAATACTACATATTTGAAAAATTGACGTTAATATGAAACTGTACAATACCTGTTAAGTAAAGCGCGCACTGACATTTATTGCTATTCTGTGTAGTTAGATAAGTGTAAATAAAAATTCGAAAACACCTTTATTGTATGCAATGGACCTTCCACTAATTTTTTACCGTAAGCGGAGATACAAAATTCATAATACTTTTGAGAAATTGATGTTAATATGAAACTGTACAGGACCTGTTAAGTAAGGCGCAAACAGACATTTATTTCCATTCTGTGTAGTTAAGTAAGTGTTATCCGGCATACTTTTCAACTATGCTAACGTTTCTTAATTTAGTGTAACAACAAATTACTTGATTTGCAGCTTGTTTTTACATTAATATTATTACGATGCTTAAATCACGACGTTGCTGTATTCTTGTACCTGTAGGTAGGTAGCCATTTCTTGTTTGCAAGTATCAAATGTTTTTTCTTGTAATTGGAGAATGTTGTCATGTGAACGTGAGCCAATAGGTGATTACGTATTCATTAATTAAAAACTGTGGCTGTGTGTATGCATGTTTTGGACAACTTATATTTAAAAAGGTCAATTGACTACATTATAAGTACTTTAAAACACTGCGGACAGTTAGATTAGTATAGCTACATTAAAAATACTGTAAAATCATTTTAATGGTTGTTTAGGAATTTCTAATTTAATATGTAGCTATCCTGACCTAACAAACCATTCACACAATCTCCCAATTTTTTTAATGTAGCTATACCAACCTAATTAACCGTCCAAATTAATTATTTTAATGATTTTAATGGTTTTAGAAGTATAACAACACGTGTGTGTTTGTTGTTTAAAACCGCTGTTCATTTTAACGTCGTACCTCCTCTTTATTTAAACTAAAACCCGGGTCACAGTCCTGTCCGCGGCGCAACATTCTGACCATGGCCATTGTAGTGCCAATACTCATCACCAGATGGCAGTTGTGAATATTAACAGACAATGTATTATAGTTACTTTAATACATGTTATGATTGTAAATATTTATGAAGACTATTAAGTGTGTAGTGTAAGTACATTTCGTAGCCTTGTAAGTAACATTGTAAATGCAAAACATCCAAAGGGATAACAATATGTAAAGTTTTAACACGAACAAATGTAGAAAAGAACTGTATAAATCATACGGGCTAACAAGCCTCGGCAGCTGCCACAGAATTACAGACCTATCAGTCTGCTAAGTACTGTGTCTAAAGTCGTGGAGAGTATTATACTACACAGACTTAATGTACACATTCACGAGAATAACATACTGCCGAATGAACAATTCGGCTTTCGCAGTACACACTCGACAGTACATCAGCTCGTGCGCCTGACTGAAGAAATCACACAGGATTACGTAGTCGCTACGTTTATAGATGTAGAGAAAGCCTTCGACAGAGTATTCCATGCGGGGCTAATCTACAAACTCTACCAAACAGGATTTCCAGACTGTTATATTAAACTAGTCGCGTCCTATTTAGCAGACAGAACCTTTAGAGTATCTACTGAAGGAGCTCTATCAGACATAAAACAAATAAGAGCAGGTGCACCGCAGGGAAGCATCTTAGGCCCTGTACTCTTTAATATATATGTCAGTGACATGCCACGCCCCGCACACCAACTAGTAAAGCTGGGCTGTTATGCAGATGACACAGTGCTGTATAGCAGGTCCCACAACCTCCAGCTAGCTACCAACAGACTGCAAGTCGCGCTCACTGAGTTCGAACAATGGTGCACGACTTTGCGTATAAAAGTAAATACAACAAAATCAGAGGTTATTGTATTTACTCGTAAAAATCTCCCGCCTGTAGAACACAGGCCGCAAATACGTTTGTTTGACGAACAAATACCGCATAAGGATGTAGTGAAATATCTAGGTGTTCACATGGATAGGAAACTACTCTGGCGCAATCACATTGACACTAGACGAGCGCAAGCGCAGCCTAGGATCAGTGCACTCTACCCAGTAATGAGTAGACGATGCGGCAGCAAGGTTAAAACCGGCCTACTGCTGTACAATGCTTTAATACGCCCAATAATTACGTATGCAGCCCCAGTCTGGGCAACAGCTGCCCCCACACACCTAATAAAACTGCAGCGGATTCAGAATAGGTGCATTCGAATCGCCACAGACGCCCCACGATACTGCCCTGTAGAAGCATTGCATCGTGAAACCAAGTCGGAGACTTTGCAAGACTTTTACACTCGTACAACACAAACTTTTTACGATAAATGCGTAAATAGTTTAAATCCGCATATTTCCTCACTCGGAAATTATGATCCCGACGAAACATAAAAATACAAATGCCCGAAATCCATCCTGGCGCACCGACCACCGTAGTGGCCCGTGATTGGCTGGAAGCTCCGGCCAATCACAGCGCACCTGCGCTCAGCCGAGGCCTGACCCCAACAGCGCGGTTGCGGACTGGCGAGAAAATTCTGCTTAAGAATCGCGCAGTTTTTACACTCGTATTTCTGGCAGCTCCAGACTTAGTATTAAGTATTTTATTTTTTAAGACATAACTTTAAGTCCTAATATTAGCATTAAGTAATAGAATTCTGAACATGTGCCTGACCACGTCCTGCAGTGCAAATACGCAACATTGGACCAGCCAATGATTGACATGCTCAGGCTGGCAGCACATTGTGACAGAATTAAATCCTCCCGCACCACCCAGACACACCAGCGATTTGGCCCAGCGGGGCTCTAATGAATTTTTGGCCCAGCGGGGCTCTAATTAACTTTTGGCCCAGCGGGGCTCTAATAAATACACCAACACACAAATTCCCCATTATTATAGGAATGTTTATTTCTTAATTATTAAGTGAGCAGACTCACTATCGATGAATAGGTGTCCGACCATGTGCCTGACCACGTCCTGCGGTGCAAATAATCAACATTGGACTAGCCAGTGATTGATATGCCCAGGCTGGCAGCACAATGTGTCGGGCATACATGGCCGTGGTAACTGGGGCAACCTGGGTGCTGCGGCCATATAACTTATAGTTGTAAGATGTACCTTTTCTTTTCTTTCAGCTCACCTGGCTGGCTGGCAGCCTGGCGGGAAACGACGAAGTCGCCCCCTAAAAACCAGTCATGCCCAAACCCCCAAATGCGGACAAAAATGTCCAAGTGCCCACCCTTGCTTAGTAGATATTTTCTACTCTTCCAACTCTTCTTCCTGAGCCATCCTTCTATTCCCGTAGCCAACCCGCATGTAATTAATGCATGAAATTTTGCATCCCGCATGTAAGTGCCCAGGGTTTTCCCTGTGTCTATGCAGGTTTTACCTGGGCCCAACTTATCTAGTTTTAGTCTAGAATAGTCAGTGAGGGGAGTTAGTCATGGCGCCAATCGCTGCCATGGCTGGCCAATCCCCTCCTAGCACACGATGCATGCACCCTCTCCCGCATGGCTAACCCCTGCATGATTAGAGCGTATAGGCTTCGGCCTGAGACGCACTTGGAGTCTGTCCCTAATCCAGACCCCTCCCAAACACACTTACTTTTAATTTAGGTCAGGAAAAATTTTTTAATCGCCTAGGCAGCTCTCCTCTCTCCCAGCCAATCTGGTAGAATAAAGACAAATACAATAAATAGTGGTATTATTGGCTTACTACTCTCTCTCTCTCTCTCTCCTTCTCCTTCTCTGCTAGCGACTCTTCGCGAGACCGCGGGCATCCCACTCTCCTACCTTCCGCTAGCGACTCCTGGCGAGACAGCGGGCACCTTCCTCCTTCTACCTCCTGTGAGTTTGAACCATCGTCCCTGAAGGCCCGTTCCGCGCAAGCACGTACTTGGTCATCTGCACTGGGCCGAACGGTCCACTCCCGCCTCAGAATGTGAGGCTGCTCTACCAAAGAGCTGGCGCCGAGCAAACACCACGACAACCGAACGACTGGGCGACGTCCACCCCGTCTCCACATCTTCGTCAGAGACGAGGCCACGACAATATAACAATTTCTCAGCTATATAGGCGCCATTAGTGAATGCCAGCTTCAAGAAGTATCCGTTATGTTCCATATTCCATCTGGTCCATTTACTTATCTCAAGGGCCAAATAATGCCCTGATAACTCTTATGGGGCACAATGGACCGGCAAAATAGTTTGTGACCCAATATCCAGGAGCGCTGGTGTCGTACTTGCCATGCGTATGTGGCTGTGCGTATGCCTGCGGGCATAATTTTTTGCAAATGGCGACTTTTATTATCGTGCAGTGAAGCGAGGTTGAGTCAACATTTATTGCGATATATTTGCTGTTAGGCGAAATGGTGTACATTAGAAATTGCTGCGTACTAGGATGTGAGGACCGGACATCTATTATACATAGGTTTCCTTCTTTTAGTTCAGCCCGTTTTGAATTGTGGAAAAGCAAGATAGATTCACCAAATTTCATTGGGATAAAAAATAAAACTATATATTCTTTATACAAAATTTGTAACAGTTATTTTGTAGAAGATTGTTTTAGTCCCGGCACAAATTAGTTGAATGCAAATTCTGTACCAACTTTGGGATTGCCAGGTAAGGATTTTGTGTGCATCCTATATATACATACATACATACACCCTCGAGATATAAGCTCATTCACTTTGATACCAGGAATTACATTATTATGAATATTCGTGTATGCAATACAAATACTGTGAATGAATAAATTGTTAATTTTATAACCAATAACTTATTTTTGTGTGCATTACCTACATAAAAATTCATGTTATAGGGCCACTAGTTCATTCCCACATTAATTAAATGGAAAGTTACGACTATGTTAGCCCATCCAGCATGATAACAAACATGGCATACCTTAACCATACTTTAGATATCTTAAGTGTATGTGCATGCTGCTATCTACTTGAAGCCCATAATTTGACTGCAATTGGGACTACCACTTTGCGATACCATAATAATATTAATGATGTCTCCAAGATGGCATCGCTTGCGTCATTACCACTCCTACTTTTTTTTGGGACATGCGCAGGAATATGGGGGTTTTGGGCGGGGAACTGTAAACACACTATTTTTCAAACATTTTTATATCCAATATTACATTTTTCCGGTATTGAGTACTAGAATACAATCCCGGCCTCTCTATTCCATTTTACGATACCACCGTTACCGTAAAATAGAATTGACTGGGTGGGTCACTGTTCTAGTTGACGATACTGCGAATATATTTTATTGAATTATCTACTTTAAAATAAATAAATTCTTTTATCACATAATTTAATTGAACGGGAGGGACTCTATTCTACTCCAATGATTAAAAAAAATTTTCAAAACATCTTGCTTATCTTGCTTATCTTGGTTATTTTGACTACCAAAATGGACAACAGTAATACCAATTTCATATCTCAAATGTCATGAAAATTGTTTTAACACTTAATACACACCAAATACTAACTACTTAATATTAAAAAAGATGATATTAAAAAGGTATAGTTGAAATTGAATGTCCAGTATTTGGAGAAGTATGAAGTCATTTCTCAATTCTTATTTAAATACTTACTGTAGCAGGTTTCGGCATTTTTGTCAACAAAAGTAACTACGGTAAATTAACGCATTTTTGTTAAAAATATTTATTACTTCGGATAAGTATGTAGGCCTACCCACGTAAGTATTAGAGCACAACTACCACGCCACGCAAGTTCAATTCATACCGTTTACAAGTTTGTCGTATTCAACCACGCGCGGGCACGGCCGTAAACAGCTTTGTTTTGTTGTGACTTCGTGTGAGTGTGCGTGACTGCGCGCGCAGCCTACCGGCTGCCAGCTGCACTGCTGCTGCTGATTGCATCATTGTGTGAGCTCAGCGAGTAACGACGTGTTGTGTAGCTACTGCGTATTTGTTTGATGTTTTGTGTACAAGTGTATCAAACTATACTCACATCTTTGCTTACATCGTTCAAGTTATTCAAAACATTCCATTTCGCCTCTATACATGTTTACACCGTTTTTCTTAACATAAATACTAAAAACATCGTCACATGTTCGCGTGTGAGAGGAAGCAGCGCATCGTACTCTAGTTGAATTATGGAGGCCGTGTTGATTTACTAATTCTGCACCAGGTTAGGCCTACGATACGGACTTCGTCAGAAGTACGTATTTTTAGCATAGTTTAATCAAATAGTTATGGATATCGGGTTTATTTGTTTTCAAACGTTAAGATTCACGTAAAAATAGTATCCTATAATGTGGATATCGGGTTTATTCGTTTTAAACTGTTAAAATTAGCGTAAAAATCATTTTATTGCAAATTCGTGATTATTTGCTTTAAAATGTCAAAATTCGCGTAAAGATTGTTTTATCGCAAATGCGAATTTTGCATACCCCTACTTATAAGTGTCCATCTATCTATTACTTGCTAGTCGTTGCCTTGGGTCTCCAACCATCACCAAGTTTACCATAATTTGAACTACTTAATGTAGTCTGCAAATTATTCAGAAACATCCCTTAGTAAAATTTTAATATAACTTAATAATTATATGTGTTATGTTTTCAGCATATTCTATTGATTTTCGCAACAGAAATAATATTTAAAATCTGTTTTAACATACAAATTATCTTGTACCATATTATGGTATTGGTAACAAAAAAATTGTATAATGTATACCATAAATGTAGTATGATTGTACCAATATTATCTGGCATTGTTTACATAGATATTTATATTTTTGTTTTTAATTATCATTCTTTAATTTCCTTAGTTGTTATTATTACCAATGATAACATTATTTTACATACTATACAGTTCTTTCATAGAAATATAATATGATTTTGCTAACTTTGTTTACATGTTAACATGAACTATTTACACAATAATATCTATTTACTATTAGCATGGTTTTACTTTCACATAGTAACAATCATTTGCTTTGAATGTTAACCAAGTTTTTAATGTTTATGTGTCATTTATGACAAGTTGCTAGGTTTGTTTACATTATATGGAATGCTTGCAAATCTGATAACATCAGATGAGATTGGACATATTATCTCATTAATTCCCACTTAAACACATTTATAAGCATAGATACCATTGAAAAGTAATTATTTACACATTTGATTACAAGTCATACAAATTATTTTACCCCTAATTAATTATGTCATAGTAAAATACTGACTTGTTATACACTTTTGTATCATTAAGAAATATTGTTAATACACATAACAAATGTTTCAGTACCTTACATTAGTCTTGTTTTTGTACAAATATTTCAAAGTTCTGTTTTTACACTCATGTGTTTTCAGCTAATGATTTGCTGGTATTATTACATGATAGTCCAAATTGTAATCAGCTACTGGCTGATGCAGAAAATAATTTCATCTCATTTCATGATTGAAAATTATCATATTTGGTAGATCATCTGCTTCATGTACAACACTGTTATATAATGTCTTGCAGGATATTTACATTCTTGATTAATTTGTCACACAGATTCAAGGCAACTACTGGGAAGCTTAGATTACTTTTCTCGCGACATCAGTGTTCCTCATGTTCTGTTTCTAGCCAGAAGATGAACCCCAACATTAGGTCATACTGAACTTAAAGTGAGATTACACTCGAGTGACAGTGATTATTTCAAATCCTAGTGTTGTCCTAATATCAATTCAGTGATAAATAAATAAGGCCATAAATTTCTTTCTTTATTTTATATTTTCTTCTAAGTGGGCCTGATAAAAAAAATCGTGCTGCAGTATTGATTACCTAACAAAAGATAAATAGCTCATAGAGTGTTGCATGGCTTTGTAGTAGCAAGAGTATGTGGCTGGTAGTAATTGCAATGTGCATGACTGCTTAGGAGACACACAGCTGGTCGGCAGATACAAAACACATTTCCTTTTGGTACCTTCTAGTCATCATTCTAATCTCAGTGGGTAACTCACATAGTATAACAGTTGTGAATACTCATAGCTGACATCTTGCAGGCCTCAAAGTGGTTACATTCTAACAAAATAGTGGAAAAAGTGACTTTTCTGGTTAAAAAAGTGACTAAAAGTGACACAAAAAACTAGCTGTTAAAATGATGAGTATAACATTATGCTATAATAAAATTAATTATCAATTTAAAATTCACAATAACAACACTGTAAAACTATGGAATCAAGCTGCTGGTCCATATTAACTCGAGTGAACCGATACTATTGTAGATATATTGAAAGAAGACAAATAACCAGCACAAACGTATCTGCCTAAACATTGCAAACAAGTACGAAAAAGTAATAAAAAACACCTAATACTAAGCAATATACTTATATACATTTTTAAGTTCAAAGACTCATGTCCTTCAAGAAATATGTGTGATTTTTATAAAAAGTATTCTAAATATTTGTTTTTTTTTAGAAAAAGTCGGATATAATCTTTGTTTTCCTCTTTTCGATAGTGTGTTGAACAGCTTCAACATCTTGCTTTGTTTCATTTACCTCTTTCCTTATACTTAACACACCTTGCAACATTCCTTGTGCTAGCAAAATTTCACTCATGTTTTTCTGTTCAATTGCCTTCTTCAATCTTTTGTTTATTTCATCTAAGAGTTTAACTGAAGCTTTTTGTTTCATCTTGTTCTGTTTTTTTCAAAATTTTCAATTTATGTTCTGCAGTTGTTATGGATTCCTTCTCTTTAATCATACTTTTTCTCTTTTCTTCCTCTGCAACTCTTTTGTCCTCGAACTCTGCTTTTTGTTTTGCTTCTTCTTCTAATTCCTTCTTTTTTCTTTCCAAGTATGCCTGGTAACTTGCATGGGCACGGCGTGCCATAGCTAACAGTTCTTTTGTGATTGGAAATAGCTGTGGTTTCATCTCATACATCCTCATGGCACTCTTCACTACAAGGGCAGCATTTAATGTCCTTTCAGACATTGACCCTTTTTCTTCAGTCAAAAATCTACATGAAACTGAAAATCCACGCTCTACATCTGCATTGCCATGGGGTAGGGACAGCACAGCTTTAACAACTGCGCACACATTAGGATATTTCACCATACCTAAACTACCTTTGAGGTCGAAAAATTGTGCCCAGTAATCATCAATACGACCATTACTGTTGCACCCTTTCTCATGCTGGAAAAGTTTCCACTCATCTTGTAGGACATCTGCATCAATACCCATAGCCTTCAAAACAGCAACAATGTCCAAACAACTCCGCTGAGAATTTTTCTCTTCTGGCTGAAGGAAACGGAGATGTTTGAGCAGTGGCTTCGTTCTCAAAGAAGATCTGGCAAGGATGTAGGAGCAGGCTTGCACAAAATGTTTCTGAGCCAAAAACATAAATTCCAGACTGTCTCTCTCAGCCAACTGCAAAGAATAAAGCAATGTTTCCTTAGTGCTGAAATACAGACAAGTACTGGACTAAAATGCAAAGTCCAAATACAACAATATGAAATAATCTGTTTAGTACAAAAAATTGTACCTAATACATATAAAATTCTTAGATACATAACCGAAATATTTAACTATTTTAAAACACCTACTTCCTTTCACCACCTATTTTAATTACAAACTTTAATCATAAAAATAACTTACAACTGTTAAACATGCAAATAAAATAAACTGTACGTGTAGTAAAATGAGAACACACCATTGACAGTTCCTTGGAAACATCTTCAGACACTTGAACTTTGCTGGAAGGGAGAATATGTTCTGATTTCAGTATTTCCTCATTCATTCCAAATTCCTTCAGTGAAGCAGATTTACAAACTTTACCCATCAGCATCTTGGTCAATGTACAAAGTTCATCATACATTACATGTATCATTGGTGCTTATTCTTGAAACACTCCTGTAAAACGAGTGAACAAGTGGGCACTCGAACAGACAAATAATAGTTCAGCCTTCATTGTATTTTGTTTCAATAGTTCTGCTATCCTTTTGTACTTAATGCTCTTACCGATCTCACTCCTTTTCTTGGGAACAAATGACAAGAAGTATTTCAAAACAACTTCCCACTGTTCCATCAGAACATTGCTGCTCCTTCCAATGAAAGCCACCTTGACGATACATGTTTAATGAAGTTGTGCTGAGGAACATTAATTTCTGTTTGCAATGTACACTAATCTTCACACCTTGATGGCCAGGCACTAAAAAAATCATGGATTGATGTCACCAACTCAGATGCACTTTCTCCTAATTGTGAAATGCCACTTAAAAATGCATTGTTAAGCAAATGTTACATTTGCCAATGTTAAAAAGGTTCTTGTTCCTGATGGCAATCAACTCGTCATTCATTAGCCGCTCAACTTTTTTGTTTACATTAGGGCCATCACTACCAAGAGCAACTAATTTTTGACGGGGCAATGATGCATCATCCAAAGCTGTGTTAATCTTCTCAACAAGAACTTCCCCTGTAGCCGAGCCAATCAAAAAGGTCTGAAGATGATGGCAAACAATCTGTTTTTTTCCTTTCAGACCAATATCTGACAGCAACCTGGAGTTCCTTGCGGTTGGCATTGTTCGTGGTTTCATCATAACAGATGCTGTAATATACCCCAGACATATCTTCCACAAGGGGTTTCTTGACATGTGGAGCCAAGGCATCAGTGAGAATGTATCTTGCTTTGGTGCTTGACAAACTGAAATTTTCAGACACTTTCAAGCCACAATGGGTTCCCAACATACTGTTACGATTTACCGCGGGGGTTCGTAAAGGATAGCCCAATTTAAGATTTTATTTCACACACACAGATTTATTATTACCACTACTTGTCACTTACAAATAATCTTCTAAATTGGCACATAATTAATTACACGTAAAGAAATGCCAATTCCCCAGTCACTCGTTTCACACACCTCGCTGGGCCGCACTTCTGGCGCAACTCTCGCCGCAGCACCCCTCGTGGGTCTCCGCCGCGGGACTCCGTCGCCGCACTCCGCCGCCGCCGTCACACCCTTCGCCGAGATCCCACACGACGACTCGCTCGCCACTTCACTCGGGACTCCGCCGCGCCCGCGACTCTATCACCCGGAAACTCCCGACTCCCTGCCCTGGAACCTTCGTCCAAGGACTTCGCCACTCTGCCGCACCCGCGGCATTATCGCCTGGAAACTCCGCCGCGGGAGAACTCCCGACTCCACTCACTCACTCACTCAGACTCTCTTCGAAGGCCGGCCCTACCTCCTTATATAGCCCTTGGGATCCCGTCCAGAACAATCGGAAATGTCTCCGAGATATCGCGCGACCTTCGCCGTCGAAATGTCCAGAAACGCGTCATGAGTCCTGTCGAAGGACGGGGTGGCTGCTCAAAGAATGCCGATAAACGCAACAAGCATCGGGTTCCCACAAAACGCGCCGATAAACATGTCTGAGTCCTTTTATTCTGCAGTGCGGCCTCTTTTAAGTAACTCGATCTGAGGCAGGTGCGCGCTGCGACGGTCAGGATGTCGCGAGATAGTATGACACGAGATACCAGGGAGAGGATGCGGGTGGAAGGGGGCGCAGACAGGCCGAACAAGCACGGCGATGCCAAGCACAGCAGCCAAGCGCGATCGTAACAATACATTAAAAAAGTTCAGAGATACCGTCACATGAATTGAACAAATAATTTGAAGAAACACATTTCAAAATCCAATAAAGTTCTGCAGCTTTATAATTTTCACACACACTGAACAGTTGTAAAGTCTTGCCTGGAACAACTACATTTTCATCTAATGTACTACTGGGTGCAGTTGAGCAACTCGGCCTCACAGCAGCAAGTCTCAGCTGACTTCGGTGCAACTTTGTTTCCGATAAGGTCTTGTGGCGCACTGAACTAGCATGCTGAGAAATGGCCTGAAATCCTTTATCAATGTTAAATGTTACATTGCACAAAACACAAAAAACTTCATGATCAGTATGTTTTCTTGCCCATTCCTTGATCACGAAGCCATTTTCATCCTTCCTTTCAAGCCACTCAACATGGAGTTTGCACTTTCCCATGGCTATTAAGTACGCTACACTGGCATTTTTGCCTATTGATAATTGTTGCAAAGTCACGTAATTTTTCAAAATTGATGAGTTATGTGCATGTCTTCACACATATTTTCACTGCACAATCACTTCGATAAATAAATTCAACACACAATACTACAAAGGTACCGGCGAAACACTACACACATGCCGTAGAAAGGAGAGACTGGAACTAAAGACAGGCTGGCTCGCAACCTCTCATATGCGCTTCCCTCTTTGTTACAAAGTGCTGTTGCCAAACACATGCCCACAAACAGACATTTAACACTGGCACTGACAGAATTTTCTTCTAAGCGGAATGAAATATATACATACACACACACACACATACATACATATACATACACATACATGCCTGAAAATGTTGTAAAATAAGGGAAATGTATACAAAATACTTTTTTTTTGCTCAGAGAACTGTAGTATCATACAACCTAAATGCATCATACTCTGATGTACACATAATAATTCATTATGAGGGCCTGAAACCTATTTAAAAATAATTATTAACATTATATCCCATATTTACATTCGGTACAGAGTATAAATAAGTATTTCATACTTTCATACTTTATTAATAAAAAATATGACAAAGCATAAGGAATGTGTACAAAAAAATAACGAATTAACAGGGTTTCATCGCTTAAGAAAAAGAAAACCGTAACACGAACGTGAGTTGTAAATAAACGCATAACCATGCAATGACTATGAAAGAGTGCTGGCAATCAGTTGTAGTTAATAGCGCTCTCGTATGTAGTCGGCGAGCCATCAATATCGATATTTCACTACCTGCGCGCGCTCTATATGGTAGTCAACATAAACCAAACAGGAATGATGTTAACAGGCGCTGGTTACGTTTTTATAAGCTGTATACAGCGGCGAAGACGACGTTACAGATGAAGTTATTACTTTTAAAAACAGCTTTATAAGATGACTTACACTACAGAAAACTTAATGTTACTATTAATTAAAAAAAGTAAGCGGTAATATCCGAAAGAACAGCGTAACTTGCAGGAAGCAGATTATAGGCGCATTGTAAACCACGGGAATTAATTGCATTGTATCAAATGAGGATACAATGGGTCCGAAAAAAACTGGTGCAAATAACGGGAAAATGTAAAGCGGTAATGTAAAATCGGGGTTTTACTGTAATTTTGTTTATAAGAACATGAGAATACCAACCAAATATGTGAAAAAGTGACCTGTTACTGGAAAAAGTGACTTTTAGTGACAATGACAACAAAAAGTGACTTTTAGTGGAAAAAGTGACCGACTTTGAGGCCTGATCTTGTCATGCTAGTGTGTAAATGTTGTAATTGCAACCAACCATGTCGTGCTAGGGCCATGTTGTATTGTACATCTAACTCATGGTTAGACACTGTTACAAAGATTCCAAAGTGTGAGCGGTAGTCCACCAGTCCTCTACACAGAATCACAACTGGCTTTACACTCTACTGGATACCAGCATAGTGCATCACATGACACTACAAAACAAAAACAGCATACAAAATAATACATGGCAAATTAACAGCTTCTTGCTGGACACAACATATTTAACATCACACATTTTGCACAGTAGGATGCCCTGTCCTTTGTTTACATTGGACTATCCTTTGTTTACATTGGACTATCCTTTGTTTACTCACAACAACTGTAAACAAAACATTCTTCCACTCTGATTAGACACTTATGACTATAAATTAACTTGACCAAACATTACTCTTACAGAGTTGTAGGCTTATGGTATGCCCTTAATTGTGTTAAGTTGTATCTTCCCACGGTGTTTTGAATTGTAGGATCTGTCAACTCGTAGCAATTATTATGGATGACTTTTGTCACTACATAGGGGCCTTCGAATAATAAGAAGAGCTTCTTAGTTACTCTACCCCACTTCTTGCTTACTGGAGCGGTCCTATGGAGCACTAAATCTCCAACCTTAAATTGGCTCACTCTTGAGGCTGCCTTGCGTTTCTGTCTTGCTAGGGCTTCTGACTGCAGACGTTCACTTATCAGCTTATCCACTTCTTCTCCTCTTCTTACTAGTATGACTGGCTGTCCCATCTTTTCTGCCTGCCACAGCTGTTTGAAATTCCGCCGCAATAGGGTTGATGGGCGTGTTCCTTTGGAAATATCCCATAGACTGTTGATCTGAAATGGGATGATAGTTGGGTGGAGGATATGTGAATGATGATTGTAGGCTGCCAGAATTACCGGTACTGCAACTGGTTCCACGGTTATCTTCTGGTTCAGCTGGGGACCTGGGGTGTGGCTGACGGTAGTCTTGCTTACCACTGGTAGCAGGTGAGTAGACTCTCTCCTGACTTGGAGGTCGGTAGTCTGCTTCTCCATCAGACTCTGCATACCTGTGCTTGTAGGCTGACTTCCTGGGAGGCCGTTGCAAACCCTCCTTCTGGTGATTCTTGTTTTTATTTTCTTCACCTTCACTGTTTGATCTTGGTCGTTGTGACCACCACGTACGCCTATAATAAGGCTTACCCCTATACTGTTTATGATCCTTCTGTCCACGGTATTTCTGGTTACGCATGTAGTCACCTGGTTCTGACTCAGCGTATTTACCATGCTTCTCGTACGTCAAGGTAGTACGTTAGCTTGCCGGTCTTCCTTTGGCCGGTTCTGCCAGTAATTATTTACTGGACCTGACTTGTGGTAGGGCTGCTGTTGCTGAGGTTTGTCAGACTCATCTCTGCTTGTCAGACTCATCTCTGCTTGTCTGATCTTTTTGCAGTTTTTGCAGCTTGTCCACGGTCAGTACATGGTCTCTGAACTCAGTCACATCACGATAAGTGTGACCGTACATCTGGATCTGGTACGCTACGGGTAGTTGTGTTAGCATGGTAGCTATAAATTCCTCATCTGACATGGTTATGTCTAGATACCTAGTGCGCTCATACATTGTGGATATATGCACTTCTAGAGATCCACCTTTCCTACTATCAAAGCGATCAGCATGAAGCTGAGCCCTCAGATTTCCCTGAATTTTTAAATTCCAATATTGGTTCTTAAATTTCTCCTTGAATAGATCAAAAGAACTTGTCTGGGTGCTATGCAGTTCCCACCAATAGAAAGCAGTACTTTTCAATGCGAAATTCAAACATTAAAGTTTTTCGCTATCTGTCAAGGCAAAGGTACGGGAATATTCTTCAAATTTTTTGAGGAATCTGACAGGATTCTCTTGGGATTTCCCAGAGAATGTAGGAATGAATTCAGACCAATGCTTGGCCGGATGGTGAAGCAATGTAGCTTGGTCCAAATGTGTCGTCTGGACTGTAGGACTGGTGTGTGTTAAGCCAGATGTTGATGGCTGAACAGCTGGAGTAGCAGTAATGGCGGGTGGGCTAGATGACATCTCAGTCAATGGAGATGAGGCATGCTGAGCTCTGCTGTGCAAATCTTCCAGTTGCATATGCATTTGATGCTGTAGTGCAGCAGCACAATCTTGAGCAGCTTTTTCTGCCGCAGCCTTGGCTTGTACTTCTACGTCTTCCAAGCGTGACTGTAGGGACTCTGTTGTAGACTCAATTTGTTCAAGTCTGTTGTGGACAACCTGGGATTGATCTTGCTGTTCCAGTCGTACGGTGTCAACAGCTCGTATGAGGGTGGTGGTGTGAGTCTCTAGGTGTCCAACTCTCTCCTGTTGGTTGTTGACAGTCTCCGTCAGTTGCGTCATAGAATGTACTTGCCCTTGGATCTTCAAGTCAATCCTGTTCTCCAATTCAAGCAGTCCTTCTTGTATTTGGCATCTTAGAAGATCCATGCTTGAATTCATGGTAGCTTTTATTGCTTCCATATCTGTTGCCAAGTTGATTTTTAAATTAGCCATCTGTACATTCATCTGAGCTATTTCAGTATTTTGACTTTCCATGTTTTTATTCATTTGAGCCAGTTCAGTCTTTTGACTCTCCCTGTTATTATTTATTTGAGCCATTATTTCAGTTTTCTGATATGCCATTTCAGTTCTTTGGCTTGACATTTCAGTCCTCACACCTTCCATGTTGTTATTCATTTGTGCTATTTGGTGTAACAACTGTTGCAATAGAATGTCGGTCTTAACGGGCTGAATGGTACTGTAAGTAATTACTGGGTTAGTTACTACTGTAGACATGGGTACTGTTTCCCTAGACTCAGAAACTATGCCCTCAATCATGGCTGTCCCAGCTCCTTGTATATTGACCTCATATTCAGACATATTTTCTCCAGAAATGTTACTGATTCCCTCTGGTAAATGAGTGTCGGATGTTCCTGCTTGCTCTGGAGGCACATCTAACTGACTGTTGTAAATTTCTGTGTCAAAAACAGCAGTATTTGACATTAAAATACTGGAGTGCTAATTTTCTAACACAGGGGCTCCTACTTCTTCAGGTTCCCTAACCTCCTCCAATGAAGCTGCATTACTTCTAGTGCGGATTCTAGAACTCTTCATTGTGTTGGAAGACATGTCAGTATATTTGAATTAATATTTGAGTAGCAGTGTCAGCAGGAATAATTTTCTTCGGCCTACACGTTGTGCGCCACTTTTTGTACTGGTGTGTCTCCCTGTTCCTTTGTGTGTACTCTCTTTACTGTGTACTCTTTTCCTCTGTAACGTTATTCTCCCTGGGAAATTATATTACTATGATTATTATTATTATTATTGGGCGTCTTGTTTTTCTCCTTATATATCAGTACTGACTTACTGATGATGTATAGTGATAATATTGCAAGACCCACGAGATAAATTCCAGAAGATGGATACAACTGACATAAGTTTGACATAAACAAAATAAGACTGAAGATAAATGATAATATAATGTAGTGTATGAATGTTGGGGGAAATGTATCAGTTAAATATGGGAAGCTGTAATAACAAAATATTATGGTTCTGGGGCACAAGACACAAAACACATTTAATAGAACATTAACACTGAAATGACACATACATATACCCTTACACTGTAATAATATTAAATATACACAAGAACACACTAATAACTACAATTAGCTTGGTATTGACGGAAGTTAAGATAATAAAAAATATGGATTTAATTTGGTATGATTAAGGCAGACCTGGTGATGTTTAACTGGATCAAAATGTCTGGATTTATGGTGAGATAGATTATTAAACAGTTCGTTACTTGTATTCAATGAAAAATAGTCCGGAAACGATTTACTCAGATTTAAATGTTAAATGTTTTAGTTTATGCAGTTGTATCTCAAGTAAACTCTTAAAATGTATACCGCGGCTAGATAGTTCAGTGGGAGCATGATCCCTAGACACGCAGACCACTGGTATATTATTCCAACTAAATTATGTCCTCAAAACAAATGTTAATTAGCCAGTGCTATTATAGAACTAATTACAATTATTCTGACACGTAGCACAGCTTGTGTTGCAAACAAAATCTCCAACAAAGTTATTAAATAGTTGTGCGGCATTAGTAATATAATCGTAGATAAAATGTCAATGGCTTAAGCGTCCTTCTAATTATGGTAATAACTAATTATCACGTAGATATTTCCTGCCACATTTACTCACTGCATGCCCCGGCATCGTGTAGAATCGGATGCACTATTATTTATTACCACAAGTAATAAATCATTTAAATAATATATAAAATTCTACACATCGGCGTCGGACTAAGCCTTACGAAGGATGCCTCAGACATTTCTTTCTTTCTATTCTCTCATTTCTCCCTGGTGTACAAAAGTCTTATTGTTAGCTTTAAAAATCAGATTACTGATTGGCTGTGGTAAAAACATAACAGGAGGCCTTCGTACACATGTACGCATCAAGATACAGGTAAGTAAGAAAAATGAATGAATTAATAATAAATAACAATCAAATACCAAAATAACATAAAACAATTTCAAATAAATTCAGTTCATTATAGATTGCACATTAAGTGCTGTAAATGATGTAATGTCTATTGTTGATGAAATTATAAATCAGAGTTTCTATTGTTCGTGGCTGTAGCTTATTGACACTTATTCAACAATATTATATAATTATGACATTACAGTAATAAAATATAGCAATTAATTAGACAATAATAAACAAACAAAATCTGAACAAAAACTGTTGTTATCGTACAATACTAATATAATAAATGGAAAAGTGAGTTTGTTTGTTTGTGATCGTTTCAAGCCTTAACTGTTCAACAGATCATCATAAAATTTTGCATACACATTGTCAGTGGTACAGAAAAGAACATGGGGTACCTATCATTCATCCAGAAATAAATTATTAATAATATAATACTAAATATTAGTAAAAAATACAACAGCAATAGCCGTGAAGCCATTATGCTTTGCTATTGTAAGGAACTAAGTTAACTTAAAGGCATATGATTGACTGGAAAATTTGCACAAATGGCAATAGCCATTGACAATACAATATTTAGATAACCTAAGTCCTTAGTCTTAAGGGATTAGTGGGTAGGAAGGGCCATAGAACTATACCGTTGGAGTGAAAATGGCAAGGGTTTTTTTTTTTTGTGGGAGGGGGGGGGGGGTGTTAAAGACACAAAATTTTTGGATAATTTATAACTCAACGCTTTTTCGATTTGGAGTGTTCCAATCCAAAAGGTCGGGTAATGGTGGAAAATTGTGTAACGTGTTTAACGTCGAAACTATGTCTTAAGGAAATATTTCTGTTTATGTACAAAAAATTAATCTTATTTTTACATGAACCCTCATGGTATTTATGGTATTCATTGTTTTCTTAACAGTTTTTGTGTTCATTTTTATTCCTGGACAGACTGTTGATCACATTTCTGAGCATGCTAATAGTACTGGAATTGCAAAGAGAAAACCATTGGAAATGATGGAAACAAATGCAAGAAAATGGGCATGTGTAAAACCACTTCTGCAGTCTGTAAATGTAAAAAGAATTGATGACCTTACACAAAAGACCAAAATATTGTATGGTGTATTCAAGAAAATTAAGCGAATGGTAAAGTATTATTCCAAAAAAAAAAACTGACATTTCAGAAGAGAGTGAAAAATTTGCAGCAGTTTTCATCCACTGAAATTTTCAATAATGTGAAAATGAATCCAGTTGCAAAAAGATTTATAATTTCACAGATAAGATTGAGTGGCATCAAACCAAAAGGTAGGAGGTTCACTAAGGAAGACAAGGTTTTAGCTTTGGCACTTTATAAAAACACTGGTAAAGGGTATAGGTTGCTGTGTAAATTTTTCAGTTTACCTTCAAAGAAAGTACTGCTTGATATGTTAAAGAAGGTGCCATTCCGGCCAGGAATTAATGAAGTGGTTTTCAACAGTCTGAAAAGCAGTGTTAGTAAGCTGAAACCATCAGAAAAGATTTGTATCCTTACATTTGATGAGATGGCAGTGTCTCCTCAGATTCATTGGGATGAGGCTCTTGATATCGTCATAGGTTTCAAAGATCATGGACATGACAGAAAACCAAAAATTTGTGATCATGCCTTGGTTTTCATGATTCATCAAGCGGTGGAAACAGCCAGTCCGTTATACATTTTCAGAAGGTCCTGTTAATGCAGCTGAATTAGCTAGGATTTTGAAGGATGTTATTAGAGAAGTAAAGGAAACTGGTCTAGAAATTGTTGCGACTGTATGTGACCAGGGCCAAGCTAATGTTTCAGCAATAAACAGCTTGAAGAGAGACAGAAGAGAATCATTTCTTCGGAGAGGACTGGAGTGTCGTAGCCAGGGATTTATCATTGATGAAATGGAGATCCATACCTTTGTTCGATCCTCCAAATCTTTTGAAAGGTATACGCAATACCATTTTAAAGTATGATCTTCATTTTATAGAAGATGAAAAAAAGAAGATTGCAAAGTGGAAGCATGTAGAGCAGTCATATGAGGCTGATTTGTGTAGTCATAGTCGACTTCGATCATGCCCAAAGTTAACTGAACATCACGTAAAAAAGGACAAGTTCAGAAAAATGAAAGTCAGCTATTGTGCCCAAGTTTTTAGTCATCATGTTGCTACTGCCATGCGGTGAATTGCTGAAAGGCATAAGTACTGCAAAATTTTACTGGTATGTTTAAATAGGATTATCTGTGATGTAGTGTTACAGTAGCATTTTAGTAAAATAACATTATGTAAAATTTTAACTGAAATCACAGTAGTGGTTGAATAATATTAATAATTTTTAAAAAAATAATAAAACATCATTGAAACAATAAAAAAAAATTTTTAATAGGGCATTTGACTTTTGGAAGTCACATGACAATGTTTTTGTGTAGCCTACATGTGATGGAAGAATGCATTGTAGAAAACTGAAAGTAGAACTTAAGAAGCCCTTCAGAAAAGTCTCATGTTACCATGGATAGGCTATAGATATAATGGATATACCAAATAAATAAGTCGTGAGTGATTTTTTTATTCCCGTGTACCAAGAAATGCAGCAGTGCCGAGCATCATTTCTGTTACCTAACATATTGTCAAATTATTGGAATGTTGAAATTTAATTTTACTCTAATGAATTTTTTCTTAAAAGTAATTCATATAGTATTTTTACTGTATTCACTCTGTTTGGCCACTTATAATGCTGAAAAGTACATAAAAAAAATTAAACGAGGTAAATATACATTGTTCAACGTGGCTGCAGAAAAATTGGCTTGACATTTACGTACATATAAAAAAACAGTACCCTGTTGTAGATGGAAACAAAAACATTTTGGATTGGAAAGTGAATCATATTTTTGTCTGTCCAATGAAGTTCTTGATGTAAATTATATGAATTTTTTATATATTTGTGCACAGCTGTTCCGGGGAAGCCCGTGGTTGATGAAGAAGCGACTGACACTGCTGATTTGCTGTTGTTTTTTGTTGAACTTTTCGATAGTTTGAACGTAGTTTGCTTTCGTGTCAAAAATGAGAAGCCATTTAGATTTGCAATGACTAAGTCATCACCACATATCAAACTGTGGAACAAGTGTCTGCGTGTATTAAAGACAATGGTCTTCCGTGATTCTGCCAACAAACCTTGCAATGTGGTGTCAGTATAAAAATTTGGCACGTTAGAAGGTCACCTTGCGATATGGAAAAAATTAAGTGACAGTGGGAAATTGAAACACATATCTACATGGTCTATCAACCAGGATCCCCTTGAAAATTTTTTTGGGTGCATCAGGTCAAATGGTGTAAGGAATGTTATTCCTTCCTGTCAGTCATTTGCATCATCATTCAAGTCCTTGCTGCTAAACAATTTCATGTCTACACATTCAGTTTCTTCAAACTGTGAAGATGATGAAAGTGCAGGAGCATTGGGCAACATTTCAAAATTTCTGGCTCTTGACACAAATGTAGAGCAACAACATGACAGTATTCCATTTCAAGATGAAATGTAACTGAACTGTGTGGATATTAACAGTATTCCTGTTGTGTCATATGTAGCTGGTTTTGTTGTGAAATGCGTAAAACAGAAACTTCATTGCAAAACTTGCCTTGGAAACCTGATAGCGATAGTGCCACAAAACCAGCACAGACATATAATTACAAGGGAGTATTATGATGGAAAATGTTGTTTACAGTATCCTTCATCACATATTACATCAGTTGTACATATTGCTGTACAAATATATTTTTCCATTATATTTAGTATTTGCCATTACAGAGGAATGGGCAAGTACATGCAAAGTATTTTACTCACAATATTATCATACTATGTTAATAGTTATTGTAAGCATGAAGATGAACTATTGGAAATGTTCACAAGAATAATCAAAAGGACTCTAATCCATCATTGGTGCCATACAGTAAACAGAATATTGTGTGGCAAGGAAAAGCCCACTAAGAACAGTGATGCCATTCCAAAATATGCTTTCCAAAGACATGAAAAGTTTAAAAGATGTCAAGCCAAATAGCTCTTTGCCAGACAATATATCTCATACAAAAGCTTGCTTGGCTTCATCGCCTGGCCATACCATGGCTTGGCTTCATCGCCTGGCCATACCATGGCTTGGCTTAATCGCCTGGCCATACCAAACTTGGCTTAATCGCCTGGCCATACCAAACTTGGCTTAATTGCCTGGCCATACCAAGGTTTGGCTTCATCGCCTGAGCACACCAAAGCTTGGCTTCATCACCTGGCTACTTTATTAATTTTGTGTTAAAGCTGCGTGTAAAGAACAGTAATCAACACAAATATATGAACACACAAATAATTTTAACACAAAAGAAAAAGTGTATCGTGTAGAAAAGAAAATGAGGTTTTTTATTGTAATGTTTGACACATTTATTATTTATTGCTTTTCTGTGTAGTTAGGTAAGTGTTATCCGGTGTACTTTTCAATTATGCTAACGTTTCTTAATTTATTGTAACAACAAATTAGGTACTTTCTTTGCAACTTGTTTTAACATTAATATTATCACATTGCTTAAATTACGACATTATGGTAATCTTGTAGCTGTAGGTAGGTAGCTAGCTATTTCTGGTTTGCAAGTTTCAAATATTTTTGTTTTTTTTTTGTAATTATTGGAGAATGTTGTCACGTGATAGGCCAAATTTCAAATAAAGTTTCTTAGAAATTATTGCTTAAGATTATTTTATAGTCAAGCCCTATTACATATTTCGATAAGTGATTTACAATAAATTGTAATGTTATTTTCTAAAAAAAACTCATTACTGTAATTATGAAATTAAGTGTTACTAATGTTAATTTATGCCAACAAAACATTTTTTGTGATGTGTTATGATTAAATTCCTCTAGATAGTATTGATACACTGTTTTCTCCTGTCTAATGTCAAAGCCAATGCACCTGATTTGCTTAAGACATGAGTGGATAGTCAAAAATTAATATGAATAACTATTGACATTGTACCATCAATGAATGCAAAAGTCATTGTACAGCATGCATGTAGATTATATTGAGTTGCATTATATAATTTTTTAAAATCTATAATGGGGTATTGATTTGCAATGACATTCATTGCAGTCACAAACTGTCATCTAATAATAGTAATGTACAAATATTCATCTTTCAAATATGTTTAAAGTTACTACTACCATGTGTCAGAACAACTGGATATTATTGCAATTTTATTATTTATTACCAAAATACTTGTAACAAAAGTGTATTACTTCTGCTATTTGTGCATCATATTTCTATTGCAATTTTTTATTACATATTTAAAAAAAACAGAACCAATAGTAGGTACTCACGGGCTGGTACCTGCAGGTAGTAACACATAGCACAGGCGAACACACTTGTTCTATCGCAACATTTTGCCAACTAACTAGGCTTCACTTGTTGCCTCGGGATGTCTGCACAACAACTGGTTTTCATTGTAAAATGTTAACCTGATGTATTTTAATTGTATTGAAGTGTATTTTGGTAAAACGTTTTTTTTATTTGGTTTCAAACATTGTATGTGTAAATTTTCACCTGGTTATCACCAAGAGTAGTGTAAATAAATAGAATTTAATGTATACTAGTTACAAAAATTTATATGATTAGGTACTCCGTTGTAAATAGCTTATGCAAATGCAAAAAGGGTGAATATCAATATGAAAGAAACTATTTCATAAAGTTTGTTTAATTAATTAAGTTTTTATAATTCTTATGATTAAATAAATGTAAATTACACTTTAGTGTATTGTTTACAGAATATTCTAACACTGAATGACCATTTTTATATTCTTATTTTATTATGTTTGTGTAATTTAATGTCTTCGACATATTTGGTCATAAATTATTTTATGTGTTATGTATTAGTATTTTCATTTAGTTGGAATTATGTTAATGTAATCCGCGGTGGGTTGTATGAATTTTGGTTTGATTCTGTCCAGTCTTTCTTGCTATCAAAACTCACGACGAGACAAGATAGACAGCGGACCAAGTTTTGACATCAAATTTAATTTATGTTAATTTAGTGAATTTTTATTAGCTATTTTAGTGATAGTAATATAGTTACCCCAAGAGGCGGCTTATCTGGAAGTATAGTAATGCTACTTTTGTTACCAAAGGCCGAAAAAAATCATGTTATCCTACTTTTGTCACGTGTGTTGATCAAGGGAGAATTTGGTTTGCCATGTAATTTCAAGAATTTAAATTAATTTAATGGTACTAAATTACAGAATAATGGTGCTCAAAGTTTGCCATACTACCCTAAAGGTCCGAGATTCTAGAATCTTATATTTCTATCCTTACTGGCGTTTTGTCGGTGAGGTCCTGTTTAATCAGTATTAATATTGTGTGCACTGAAATTTTACGGTACTCGTTAATCCAAGCGAAGAATGTCAAGGCACTACGATCATGTCATTTAAATTTTAATTATTCCTCGTTATTTTAGTGGCTTACATGTAGGTAGTATTAGGTAGATTTCAAAGAAATACTACCTATTATAGCCCTTACCATGGTGCGACTTCCGGAAATTTTTTATATAGTTTTTCATTTCATGGTCCAAAGACCCCAAAACCACCGTCAACACAAATGTTTATATATAAGATTTCACTTTATTGTGGACACAATAACTGTCGTGATTTTTCTGAAATCAATTCCAAACTAATACATAAAATCTAAATATGAAAAATCTTGGTCGAGTTCGTTAATAGGCAATATCCGACCAAAGGGGTAGAAATGGGGAAGGTTTTTCAAAAAACAGATAAATGGTTGTAACTCCCATAATATTGAAAATATTACATCCGTTTGAATGTATTTAAACTCGTAGGAGTAATACCAAAATCTTTTGACTAAAAATGTTTTTATATTACCATCCATAACTGCAAGGGGTTGAAAAACAAGGGTTGGCGGACAAAAAAATCATAACCCTGTTCGTAGGCATAACATTGAATTTGTACAAATTATGTATTTTTCTTATATTTTTATCTAAAACTTTAGTCTGAAACAATTTTTGATAAGACGAACCATTGTTGCAAAATGTTGAAAAAATAAAAGGGTAGAATTTTAAAAAAAAATCATAACACCCTTAGAGTGGTATACTTTTAAATTCGTTCAAAATGTTAATAAATTTTAAAATGTTTACATAAAACGTTTGTCTAAAACTATTTTCTTTAGAACCATTATTTCAAGGGATGAAAATAACAAGGGTAGAAAAACAAAATGCCATTAATCTTATTAATATGGTTACTTTCAGTGTTTGATAACAAAAATAATTGTATGACTTACCTTAGTAGGCACATTATGACATTCTTTAAGACATGCATTCCTGGATGCATTAAGTTAAAAACATTTGAAATATTTTCCCTGCATAGACTAAGTGGAAATGTTAAATATTTTTTTTTTTAATATTGGTGAAAAGATAGGTTTTCATGTCAGCTACATTAAACTTCTTAAAATGTTCAAGAAGTTTATAGAAGTTGAAATAATATTTCCAGAAGGAATAGTTTCTTTCAAATCTATCTACACCTGTTCCAGAGGCTATCAATTCTTTTCAGTGTTGTCTAAAAATTTTGTACAAGGTGATGCAAAAATTTTTTCTATGTGTTCTATGATTTCAATTGAAATCAATTGAAATGTGGCTTGCTGTTTTTTTTGTATGGAAGGGTTTTAAGTTTTATCTTGATTAATTTTGCTTTTTGCACTCAACAGTTATGATTTTCATGTTTGTCAATTGTGTAAAGAAAAGCTTTGTATTGATTTATTATTTTATCAGTAATTAATAATAATTTACCCTGATGTCTATATACAGCTGCTGTATGTAGACTTGTATATGGTTAATTAGGCATATTTAGGGAAGGCAATTTTTCGGTACTTTCAAGTGGCATAAAGCAATATTTTCAAACCCAGAAAGCGGTTTTCAGGAAGGGAAAATCGGTGTTTTCATAATAAGTGATTTAATGATTCCACAATAGTTTTCTCGTGATGTATAAACAATTTTAACCTTCTGATGTTTCTAATTAAGTGAATTAATAAATGGAGAAGTTGTTGTGTTGTTTTTTTTTTTTAACTGAGAAAACATAATACATAGGAAGACTTAGGAAATACAGTAACATTTCAGTTATTGCAAATAATTGCTAAAAAAAATAGTTTGAAAAATACACAGACAACACTTAGCAAATACTTGTAAAAACAATGTAATTCACTGAAACACTTGGCGAATAATATTTTATCTTTAACATAATGTCTATGTCTGAGGAAACAGCGAAGTTTAACTGTCAAAATAAATTGCAGTGAACAATCCAACATTTTCTTGTTTCAAACGATGACGCTTATCACTTAGAATGTTGCTGTAGTTATAAAAAACCTTTCACAGTCAACGTTAGCACATGGTACCCAAACAGACTGCAAAGCAGCACGAGCAAAGTCAGGATGGTTCTCTGAACCGCCATAAGGAGTGTAACAATGTCAACAGTTTGGTTTTCACTCAACTTTGTTTGCACAAGTAACTACAGTTCCTTGTACCTCTGAAGTAAAATGTCTTCACAGAGCTTGGAGAGCAAGAACAGCTTTTTCAACTTTTTTCCGAGTTCGGGAGAGATGTTTTCGAGCACAATTTCTGAGGGATCAAATACAGCAACATTTTGTTGATTTGTTGATGCATGTGATGCTGCTGTCACCAAGGCAGATGTGATTTTCCCTTTGAAGACCGTTTTTTCACAAGCAATCAAGAGCTCATTTACTTTCTGCCTAAGTTTCCACTTGTAGCAAGCTGCAAAACCTGCTCTATTTTGAGGATTTCACCACTGAGTGTGTGACTGCAAGGATATGATGACCCTTCCAGTTTCTTGATAAGGTGTACAGTAGCCTCACACACTTCTTTTACAAAAACTGCCTGGATTTTCACACACTTAACATCATCCCTCGATGCAGTAGAGAAGTACTCTACTCCAGTGTTGTTGATACAGGAAATTTCATTTTGGTCAAAAATTCAACAATGGCCTCAAGATTGTCGGCAAGATAGGAAGCGGAGTCGTACCAGGAAGACCACCTTGTCAACACTGGCATTGGAAACAGGGGTACTCGTAATAACCGAATATAGGAAATTTAGATTAGAAGTTAGATTCCAGAACTTTCCAAAAATGTTTCAATTTCACACCATATCTCGAAAACGGTGCACTTTAGTGAAAAATTGGATAGAATAAAAGTTGTAGCAAATTTTATTACGAATAGAAAAGGTCTCCATGTTTTTTTTTGTATCTACCACGGTTTTTATTTAATCACGAATGAAATGGTTCGACGTAATGGCAGCGCTCCGAGACGCAGCTAAAATAATCACCGTGCCCTGCACGAACAAGGAGAGGAGGTGGATGGGAGAAAAATGGGCGGGGAAAGAGGGAGGGGAGGAGGGAAGGATGTCTACTATCCACTATCCTCGCTGCGTAAGCTGAAGCTGTTTCTGAAAGGAAATACCAGCGTGTGTAGTAGATGTCGTAGTATGGCACAGCTCAGACGCTGTTGCGATAAGACTAGAAATTTTCCACAATTCAAGGATGGATTGCTACAATACATGCACAAATTGCTGAAAAATGGTTGCAGTGTCATGCATGAAATATTGTCATTAAACGCACGGGGTATCAATTTTGTTGATGCAGGTAGTAGGCCTAAGTGGAATGAATATAAGCTTCATGCATCGCGAAAACTTGTCAAGGTGGACAAGAAAATTGTTTATGTCAGAGGGGGAGATATGGTTACGACAGCTCACACGTTTATTTTTAGATTTCCCCCTCTACCGAAAGCTAGACAGAAACTGTCCGGGGGGGGGGGGGGGAGGCCGGGCCGCAGAAGGTGAAGGGGAAGGGAAACTTGTCACCTTCAAGTGATAGCGCTAAACAGAGAGAGAGCATGTTGTTTGTCACCAGTCTCACCAGTACTTCTTCGCCCCTCCCTCTTCAACTTGCTAGAGTCCCAATCCTCCGACGCGACGTAGCGACGCACCGCGCCGCCCCCCCCCCCCCCCTCCCCACAAAACTCTCCTCTAGCTGGCTGTGTTTACTACGTGAAATTCTGTTTTCTTTCTTTGGAGATGCCATTCAAATCATCGTACTTACGAGGACAGACAAAGAAGCACTCCTAATTAGCAGTATGATTTACGTAGTCAAAACTGACGGTGCATTAAAAAACTGTCGTAACTTCGAAGGTCTCGTAGTAGCGAGGTTCCACAGTAGATAATCCCGTTTTTCCACACCGTTCGCATTGTGATTTTATGACCCTGTTGCATTTGCCATCAAATACCACGGTTTGTAATTAAGTGTATGTTTAAAACTGTTTTACTAACAATAATGTGCAAGTTTTGCTATTTTTCGTGACTATGCTATATTTCACATTTTGCCTCAGAATTCACGAATAAATCACAACCGCAAAAAATTCCCTTCCCTAGGCATATTTGCTATGTTATCAAACTCTCATACTACTTAATGTTTGAACCTGTTTCATTCTTCAGATATATTCACTTACTGTTCATTGCAGATGCAAGTTGCAATACGTAATTCTATCATGATAATTTTTTTTTCTTGATAAATTCAATATATTTTTGTATTAAAGGAATATTAATAATAAAGTGATCCAATTATTGTAGGAAATAATTAATTTTGTGTTTACCTGTACCACAGCCAAGTTATTTTAATTGTACAATTGTAGCATGTACAACACAGTTGATTGAGGCACTGACATTGAAAGGGAGGTAATAGCTATTAATAAAATTTTTCAGGAGAAGCAAAAAAACCATCTAGCCATAAATATAACAATGAATAGGAGGTAAGGGCCATTGATGAAAATGTTCAGGAGAATAAAAAAACAAATGAGGAGTATAAATTGAGACAAAATAAATATATAGATTTATTTATATATCTTCACCTGATTGGCAAAAGGGCAAATGTTACATTTTTTACGATTTTTAGTTTTTATGTGGGTAAAATTCTTTAAAATTCAATACACATCCTGGCAAAGGGACTATTGTATGTGTATGTTAGGCACTGTGCTATGTATAAAAAAAATATCTCACTTGGGGCGAAAGTTACACTTACATCCTGGCAAGAGGGCCAACGTCCATAAAATTCTAGGTTATTATTGTGCATGCATTTGTACACGTACATGTTTTTGTGTGTAAACAAATTCATTTATGTTATTTTATTGTTTCTATCACTGTTTTATAACATAAAAAATACTATAACAAAAATCATTACCATAAAAAGGAAAAACTGACACTAGTATTCATGGAAATTTATCTTCTCCTTAAGGTTTTGAAACACATAAAGAAATGTTGTTTTATTGAATTGGCATAATTTATAAACAGAAATTTATTTACATTTGTTTACAAACTATTATTGTAGTATAATCAGCAGATAATGTATGCATTAAATAAAGTTATTTATTTATACATATGCCAAAGTGTAACCAGAGTTTGGGTATGTTAGGACTTGTCTATAAAGCTATTATTTTACAGATTTCTGCAACTTACAGTTAAAATAAAATGTAACAACTGTATGATACAAAGAGGATGCATATTTTAACCTCAAATCTGTTGTGTGTGAGGAATGAAACTTGTCAAGCTTGCTCTGGAAATGCAGATTGCGCAGGAAGAAGAATACCCAGAAAATCAAATAAACAACCTGAAGGAGATTACGTTAAACAGTGGTGCTGAAAATCTAGAAGTGCGTGTATTAGCTAGCAATGAAGGAGGAAGTGTTGTAATCCACGATCCAGATGTGCTGAAATTATTTACTGAAAATGAAAATGATTTTGTCTGTACAGGGCTAGATGTGAATAACGACTATTTAGAGTCCAGTATTTCAGTTAGTACTAGTAGTCAAAGCAATATAAAAGTTAAAAATATTGATGATAGTAGAATAAGTTTATGTGACAAGTATGTTGAGACTGAAAATGTGGAAGACATAGGCCTAGTTGAAGAAAGTGTGGAATCAGTTATGAATGACGTGGACAGAGAAGTTGGACAAAGATCTGGAGATGATGGTGTGGATGTGTTGATGGCACCTGCATTAGTTGTAAGAGAAGATAAAGAACAACCACTACAAAATGATGTCCTTACTGATGACAGTGAAGAGGAATATGAAATTAGTTATGGGAGAAGAAGAAAATCAGCAACCTTGAAAGGGCAAGCAGGCTAGAAAACAAGAGACTTTGCCAATGTGGAAAGGAACATGTTAGAAGAAGAAAGGGCATAACAAAATAAGCTGTTCAATGTGGGGTTAATCCATGCAGGGGGAATAAGTGTGTGAAAACAACAGCGTGCTTAACACTTTCAGAGGATGACAGGAAGAAATTATTTGACTCTTACTGGGAAATAGGTGACTGAGATTTCTTACTTTATAACATTGAATTCCATCCTATTAAAAGGTGACGGTCCATAGAAAAAAGAAAGTCTGATACCAAACAGTTTACGAGACATTATTTCTTGCCTTGTAGACAGAGAAAAGTATGGGTTTGTCGTCGCTTTTTATAGCAACACTAGGTGTTACAGATAAAGTTCTATGATAACACTGAAAGCTAAAAAAAACTGGCATAAACATGTCGAAACCCGACAAACGAGGAGCACATGCACTAAAAAATAAAACATCTGTGAAACTAACTAGTATCAGAGGCCGAAAAATTCATAAGTGGTGTACCTTCTCACTATTGTCGCAGCACGACTACAAGAAAGTATTTACCGCAAGACATGCAAAATGTTTCATTTCTTTACCGTTTGTATAAGTCTAAGTTTCAGGAAGATTGGCATCCAACTGTAAGCCTCAAGGTTTTTCAAAATATTTTTAACACCAGTTTTAACCTAGGATTCCACACACCACGAAAAGATAAGTGTTCAACTTGTATTAAATATAACTATAAGGAAGAAAAAACCACAGATGATGCAGAGGAATATCAGTTACATGCAGCAGAAAAAGAAGCTTCTTTATCTGCATTTCAAGCTGAACAGGCATTATCACAAACAGATACAGAGTACGAATTCACAAGTTTTGATCTGCAGAAAATACTGAGTACTCCTCATGGTAAAAGTATGGTTCTTTACTATTCAAGAAAGTATAACATCTGCAACCTGATGTTTTATGAAAGCAGGTCAAAGCGTGGTGTTTGTTACGTATGAGGTGAAGCAGATGGTAAACGTGGTGCCAATGAAATGTGCTCTATATTAACATTGTATCTCGCAGAAGTTGACAAGAGGAATGTAAAACATTTAATTCTGTATTGTGACTCTTGTCCAGGCCAGAACAGAAACCTTCAAGTACTTGTTGCCATAAGTAAGTTCCTAGAAACTTCAACTTCCCTGGAAAGCATTCAGATAAACTATTTACTACCTGGGCACTCCTTTATGCCTGCAGATTCTATTCATGCGACCATTAAGTATGCGTACAGAAAAAAAATTGTGTGGGCCCCATCTGAATGGCCAACGATAATTGTGAATGCCAGACACACACATGGACCATACGAAGTGACCACTTTGACGCACAAACGTTTTTATGACTGGAAGTCGTATGCTAGTACAAAACAAATGAAAACATTGGATGGAAATCAAGTCCGCATATCCAGCCTAAGGAGAGCAACTTTAAAAAAAATGTGAATGTTATTCAAGTAAAATTCTCAGCTCGGTGCAGTGAAGAACTGGAAGCGCGTATCTTTGAACGTAATACTAGGGGACGAGCTTCTAAACTTATACATCACCCTCTACCTCTTTACAAACATAGATTGCCCATAACACCAGCTCAATTTAATGACTTGAGGTTGTTATGTACGTCAGGTGTAATACCACAACGTTATCACCACGAATATTTACAGCTTACGGCTATGCCAAACGTCCCTGACGTTCTTGCAGAAACAGATGAAGAGGATGAAATTTCTGCTAACAAGTGAATTTTAGTTTTTGACTTTACATGGTATAACATTTCTAATTCGTGATGTAATACCTTACTTAAACTTCTTAGTATAATTTTGCTGCTTGAAATGTTGCTGTACTGTATTTGAAATGGTTAAAAATTACATTTTTTTTAACGTAAGTACTTCATTGAAAGTTATTGGTCTTCTTGATTTCGTAGCTCATCATGTTGCCATATCTAACATTAATACTGCAGAGCTTGCAAGTGTAAAAAGTTAATTAAAATTTTGAAATGACTTCACTTAATTTTTAGTGAATATTCAGTGTTATATTCCAAATCTATAAATGATGTTCCATTACATTAGAACAAACTTTGCAAATTAAAAGATAATAAGGTAGCAGACAAAATAGGTGGGCAAATGTATTTTAATGCCTGGCAAAGAGGCGAATGCATTTTCTATTGACTGACAAAAGTACTTATGTTACAAACAAAGATGGCAGACAATCTGGCATAAAGTCCAATGTCCCACATCTTATATTTAACAAATAATATAAATTAACACAATTATTGTATTTTGATGCAATTAGACATACATAAAAAGTAAACTGGTGTTTTTATTCCGATGTCCCTTTTATTGCCTATATTGTATTTGTTAATATTTTAACAGTTTTTTGTTCCTCCTGTAAAATTACGATTTTGTAACATTCCTCCTTTTGCCAATCAGGTGACTATATATATAACATATATATATATATATATATATATATATATATAATATCGCACCCCCAGAATAAGACTGTCGTAACTACGAATTCAATGTTTTGAGTAAATTGGGTTTAAAAATTTGAAAGTGTCATGATAAATCAGGGTCAGCTACCTCCCTTTCGTAATTTTTGTGGCATGTGTTGTTATTGCAATGCTTCGAAGATACCTTCTAATAGACTTCTGAAATTGAAAATAAATATTTTAAAAAAATAATGAATGAAATTACAACAGTTTAACTGTTGGTGACAAGTGCAAATAAAGAATTACAACAATGTTTATTATGAATGATTATTATGAATGATTATTAATGACATTCTGGTTAGTAAAACCAACAAAAACTAAATGTTACATTTTCCTTAATTACACTTATAATACTTATAATAAAAGTTAATTCAACACAACTACAGTCGAATTTGAACATTAAAAAAATGTAGATACAACAAGTTAACTGTCAGTGACTATTTAAATACTTCAAGTTGGTTGAATATACTGTAGTTACTATAGAGAACATACATTAATTACACTGTCCCAAATTACATTTAAAATACAAGTATCATCAATGCAAAACATTATGCAGTTGTTTGTAAAGAGTTTTCATCAACAACAAAAAACACTAGCTACTCGCTTTCACATTCGAAAGTATCCTCATTGGGATTGTTGCTTCGCTTTGACTGATCAGTAGTTATTGGTAGGGACTGACAGAACTCGTGATATACACTTGGAATTATTCCATCAGTACATAATTATGAAAGGTCCTCCTTTTCAGAAGAGATGCATGGCCTTGCTATGTAGGCAGGAGTAAGCGAAAAACCCTCAGAAAACGGACGACCTCTTCGACGTCGCCTAATATGGATAGATTTGAATTCGACTCTTTTAAAATCTGTCTTATAAAATAACACATATTTGTGATCTTTCTTGACTTTTAGTACGCGAATGTCATTCCATTTCACGACATCTCCATGTTCATCTGCAGTGAAATTACTTCCCATTTCTGCAGATAATGTCTTGAAGTCATGAAAGTCGGTAAAGTTCATTTCCCTCACATAATAAGGATTTCCTGTCTTTTTGGAACACTGAACAATCCCAGTCCACTGTGAAGATACATAAACAAGACCACATTTCGAAGCTCTCTTTTTTTGTTTTTTGATACAAGAATGCATCGAATCTCCAGCATTCTGTGTGTGTCCTACAATCAAATATTTGTGTGTAATGGACTCTACCTTCTGTAGTGTCTGGGTGGCGAACAGATACATTGCAGCAAGGAATTTGATTTTGTTTTGAGCACATCAATTATCGCTGTAGAATATGAAATCTGTACAGTCTGTACACTTTATATATTCATACACACACAATGCAATTTCTATTGCTCCTTTGTTTCCAGATGCCTCATTCCACAGGTAACAATAGCCATCCTTTGATGCATTGTCAAATATTGTGAAATTATACACGTTTAGTCTCCTCTTATAGTACAATACAGAAACAATCCCACAAGGTGTCTGGAGTACTGACTATAAATCAAAGTCACATACTCTTTTTTGCCTGTTTTTTAGTGCTACTTCCACATCAGCCCTTTTCATTTCACGTGGCATTATTTTACATTTAATGTGGTTTTGATATCTATCTTCGAGCTGCACATGTTCCTCAAGACTGGCGTTATTGTATTGCTCGCAAAGTACACACTGGTCCTTTTTCGGTATGAAAAAACCTAAATTAAATTCGTTGTTGAACACTCTTGCATACGTGTGTTCCTTAGCACATACCACATTTGATATGCTACATTTTTCTTTATACAGTCGGTACATGTGAGAAATCGATAGGTTCCCATCTAAATAACATCGCCTTGTTTGAGCACGTAAGTAGAGGCTTTCTATTACAGGGAAGGATTTTATGTGGCTGCGAATCCCATCTAATATAACATCATCTATTTTTATGTGGTTATGATGCTTGCCACGATTGTCTGCACCTACTATGCCTAGTTCGTCTAGCTTGTCCCATGCTGTATAAGCATTCCTCTCACTCACTCCTAAAGTACTCAAGAAGAATGTTTTGCAAACTCTTACTTTTATATCTTCGACAATAAAGTAATATGCAAAATTGTTTGCACGTGTAAGCATACTTTGGTTTGTGGGTTCTATTTTCATCATGTTGTTAACTATAAATGTGCGCTGCTTCGTTATATCCCCCAATTCCCAAAATCTTGTATGAATTATTAACCTCTGGTCTTGTGTTCACGTTGGTCGCACAAACATTAACAGCACTTTGGTTAATAATGGCGGTCACCAGCTGTAACATACAGTACCAACCTTCAAAATATATTTTCTCTTAACAACAAAACTGTTGTAACTGGAGTTACCACAGCACCAAACTTTAAAAAAAATATTTTCTTTTAACAGCAAAACTGTGGTAAATGGAGTTACTACAGTTTTACGATCAATCCAATAACCATTCTCTGACAGATAATCTGTGGTGTTATACATACGACAGTCTTTGTGTTTATACCCATTGTAAAACGATTAGATCTATACTGTGGTTTTGTTCATTGACTGATGTCCTTCGTACTTAGAGATACGACAGTTTTACTGTTATATGCGTGTCAAATTGGTGAGTCAGGCTGCGCACTTACCTCAGAATGGCATTTTTGGGAGTTACGACAGTATTATTCTGGGGGTGCAATATATATAAATATATAACATATATATGGAATATAAATATATTATATATAAATATATAATATATAAATATATATAAAATATAAATATATAGGATAAATGAATATCGACATGCAGGTTTTTAGGAGCCAGCTGCCCTGTCTAAGGGACTGAACAGTCATTTCAGACACACATGTAGAATAGTGTTAAATATTTATTATACCCTTAGTATTTAAAAACTAAACGAATAATAATAATACCAAAGACATTTTTGTAACATTATTTACAAATTTCTTGATAAAATTTGTGGTACTTTTGGTCCATGTATGGCAGCATCTTCGGTAGATACTTTTTTTTCCATCATTGAGTAACAGAGATTTTTCTTGCATCTCAAACTCACTTATGTCTTTAAACTTCTGTACTTTCCCATCTTGAAGATGTTGTTCTCCCAATCTTCCACATCATTGAAGCTCTGTTTTGTTTTTATATTGGGCAGATCTACCTCAGACACTCTTATCCAGGATTTCGAAGATGTCTTCAATGAACTTGTGTTTATGAAATTGTCACATGCTTTTCCGACATCAAACAAATCGCTTCTTTCCATCGGAAGCATGATGGTTTTTGAAGTCTTGTTGTTTCACCATCTGATGAATTATCTTCTGGCACCATACACTTACAAACCTTCCTTTTTTCACTCACACCAAATTCGCGATCGCAAGGCATATAAGAGTGTCCAGAGACCAAGAATTTTAGGTCAATTTCTTTAAAGTGCCCTTTCACTACAAGAAAAATAAGAGCAATAAACACCATTCGGTTTTTGTTCTGCCCTGCACAGTTGTCACACCAAATTTCTAGATTTTTGTTTGGTGTGAACTCTGATGTGAGCACTTTGAGCAAACAGGATGCAACTTCGTTTCCTCCTCGCCCCCCAATACCTTCATGCCACATACACATGTAACTTCTTGAAGTGTTCCCTACATGTATACATAGGTTGTAATTGGACAACTGTCTCGAATAAAACATATCACTATGTGTCAAAGCAGGAGTGAACATAACATGTTGCATGTCGATGGCTACAACTGTCACTGAACTTGAAGGATATTGACACTGCAGAATCAAGAAAGAAAGAAGTTTCATTGCTTTTTCTGCCTTCCTTTGGTGAAGTTCTTGACTAGCAGTTAAGGGGAATATTGTTACCCCAACTGCTGACTTTATTTCTGATGTTAACTTATCACAGATTCGGCAGGTATCTGTCCTTGACCTTTTAAAACTTAACTTGGGAAATTTCCGTTTGAATACCCTACGATAAAACCTTTCATCTATAGCTGTATTCGGATATTTTTCTTTAAATGCTTTGAACATGCTATGTATATTTAAGTCAGGGTTCAAGTATTCCTTTGAGAACGTGTGGCGAGAATAATGACTCATCTGTTGTATCAGGGACCTGAAACAAAATAGAAATATGTTTTATCTGTTACAAATTCCTGAAGTAAACATACTGAATCAATTTCATGATGTACAGGATGTCCATAAATTATCTTGATAACTTTAACAATTAATAACTTGGGCACTAGACTAGATAAAAACGAACGGTTTGCAGCATATGACACGTACACTTATAAAGTTTTTTTCTAATGTTTCAGGGACACTGATTCGCTAAGACATGTGGACGCCACAGGAGAAGGCCCAGAGTGTAGCCTGGTTCATCGAGATGAAGTCCGATACCCAAGTCCAAAGGAACTTTCGGACCCGGTATGGAAGGAAACCACCGTCTCGACAAAGCATTAGGGATTGGCATAAGTCATTTATGGAAACCGGTACCGTGCTACATAAATGGGGAGCAGGTCGGCCATCTGTTTCAGATGGACACGGTACGGCAAGCATTTGCAAGGAGTCCGTCAAAGTCAGTGCGTACGGCGGCCACACAGTTGCAAATGCCACGATCAACAGTGCACAAAGTGTTGCATTCAAGGTTACGACTGTATGCCTACAAGGTTGAGTTGCTGCACGCACTTAAGCCGACAGACAACCCCCAGCGGGAACAGTTTGCATTGGAAATGCTAGCTAAGATTGATTCCAACAATGACTTTCTAAAGACTATCTGTTTCTCCCACTAGCCAACATTCCACTTATCAGGCAAACTGAATCGACATAACATTCGTATCTGGCGATCTGAGAGCCCTCATGTTACACGTGAAATGGAACGAGACAGTCCCAAAGTGAATGTGTGGTGCGGGCTTATGCACAATTGCATCATTGGTCCATTCATTTTCATTGAGTCGACCATCAACAGTGGTGTGTACTTGGACATGTTACAAGAGTTTGCAGTGCCACAGTTGGAACACCTGCAACATGACGTTATCTTCCAACAGGATGGTGCACCACCTCACTGGTCCCTGATTGTTCGTCAGTTTCTGAACGAGAGGATTCCGGATAGATGGATTGGAGGCGATGGTCCAATTCGGTGGCCTCCACGATCACCTGACATAACACCACTAGACTTTTTCTTATGGGGTTTTGTAAAGGACATGGTGTACCAAACAAAGGTAACAGACGTACAGTACTTAAAGACTAAAGACACGCATCCGCAATGCATTTCAACATGTTAACATCCGCAATGCATTTCAACATGTTAACGTGGATATCCTGGAGCGTACATGGCATGAATTAGAATACCGACTGGATGTTCTTCGAGCCACTAGGGGTGCACACATTGACGTGTATTAATATGGGTAAAAAACTTTATTCGTGTACATGTCATATGCTGCAAACCGTTCAGAAATATCTAGTCTAGTTCCCAAGTAATAAAATTGTGAAGTTGTCAAGACAATTTATGGACACCCTGTATTATAGCCTACACCATCAACATCGTGTACTCATATTCCCAAAAAACCAAAATGTGGAACAGTTGATTCCATTTTATTGCAAGCATCAGCCACGATGAAGGAAATGTCAAACATTGTAACTAAAAACCGTAACAATACAATTGAAAGCGATGAATGTGTTACATTTGGAAGTTTTGTTGTTGGCGAACTGCGAGGTATTCTACGAGCAAGCAATGATTGTGTATTTAGTTAAGTGAAACGCAAAATTCAGACTGTATTAATGGAGACTTGGGATACAATTGATGCTCAGCTAATGACACCTGTCTATACTGTACCCAGTGGTCCTTCATCAGAAGCTAGCCAATGGTCTACAACAACGGAACAAAGTGATATACAGCTTGCATTTCATGGAAATACTGGAACCGTTACTCATGCTGCCTCATCTTTACCAGCAGATGCCATTCGTACTGCATTATACAATGCAAATATTATTGATGTCTGTCATTAGGCTTTCGACAACATCCAATGAACTAGTATGTAATTTTTAACTTGTTATATGATTCTTTCATTACTTTACATTGTACCTGGTTGTAATAAAGATTGCTTTTACCTTTAAAAAGTCATCCTTCATTGACTGATATATAGCCTCACATGTTTCTGGAATGATTTTAGTAAGAGTGCATTGTGGTATTCGTGTGCTATACTGCAAAATTGAATAACTTTCACCAGTTGCTAAGAATCGAATTGATACCATCAGTCGCTCTTCCACACTTATACTGTTTCTCATGAGTGTATTTTGTTTCTTGATAATTGGAGACAATTTCATCACCACAAAATTTACTGTTTCCTCATTCATTCTTAAGTAGTTCACGTAATGTTCACGATCTTCACTTTGAAGTTTTTGTTGTTGAGAAAAAAATATCTGATAATCTGTATCGGTTAAAAAAGTGTCAACGTGGTAAAGTTAGCTATGAGGTAGCTAATGTGGAAAGAATGAAACCATTCTTTGCTGCCTGAGTTTGTTTATTTAGTTTTTATTTTTATTTTTTTTGATGGTGATGTCAATTGTGAGCACTGTTTGTATTGTGTCTAGATTCTTTGTAAGGCCATCAAGTATTTGTTTTGGTGTTCATTTGTTGTGTATTGTAACCTGTGATACATTTCATTTCGGTCCTGGGTAATTTTGTTTAATAGTGACTTGTCAGTTTAAGATTTGGTTTTTTAAGTCGCCCGTAAGAGTGTTTCAGGTACCCTCAAAGCCACTCGGGCCCTCATAATGAAGACAACTTGCTGGTGGCTACTGATGGGTATGCTGGTGCTGTCTCGAGGGGATGACGCGCCTCATTCGCCGTCCCAACCTGAGACAGTGGGGGTCATCGCTGGCACCCATTTAGAACCTCTACCAAAGGTGATGTTGTATACCTCATCGGTACCTTTAAATTTTAAGGTCCCCTGGCCATTACAATTATCAGAAATTCATGAAGGTATAACACTTTTGAGTTCTTGCCCCTCTAACGCATACTCTGACTGGTGTTCAGTTTTACGGGAATTAAAACAGGTTATGTTTTATTCAGATATGCTGTTGAATAAATTAAATGTTGCAGCTGGTGAGAATTTGGAGTATGACAGTGTGGTTAATAGAGAAAAGCGAGGCTTATCTTTTATTGGCGATTTTGTAAGATGGTGTTGTGATGTGGCAGTGACCAGTCAAGTAGAAAGTTTATTTCTAAATCAGCAACAGATTTCTCTGCATATTGATCAGATGGAAGCACAAATCATAGATGACCATGTGGCGCTTGCCAATTTGAGTAATTCGATTAGTGTTGTTAATGAAGCCATGTCAAGTGTTTTGAAAAGAGTTCAAACGAAATTTACTAACCTTACTGATTACCTGAGAACTTTTAGAGAGGCAATGACAGTTCGTTTTTCTGGGATGGTAAAAGAAATAGGTCACTCTTTTCAGTTACAATTATTATTAGCGGCTCAGTTAGCTAAGCAAGCTCACACTCTAACTTGTATTGAAGTTTTGGATCAATGCCGCTCACATAAGATTCCTTCTGTTTTGATTACGCTGGCACTTTTACAGGAAAAATTGCAGGATTTGGAAGCTATCCTTGTTAAAGATGGTTATAAATTAGCAATTAGTAGTACCCAAGTTCAGGCTTATTTCCATTTGCCTATTTGTAGATGTAATGCATTTAAAGAAAGTCTGTATGTGTCAGTTAAAATCCCTATTGTACGCTATAGCTCTAATTGGAAGTTGTTTCAGTTTGTTGGTATACCTTTTCATTGGAAGAATAATACATGTCACCTAGAACATGAACCAAACTTTTTAGCGGTGGATGGTAACCACCTAGTGACGATCCAAGGACGTAATCTGTTGGACTGCCGGCCTTTGGAGGAGAATTTGTGTTTTGTGCCTAGATTTTCAGGAGACACCATGGGAAGTGCATTGTGTCCCAAAACTTGTTTCAGGGGGTTACAATCGAAAGACTTGCAGAACTTTGTACTTTTCAATTCCGTTCCGGAACTCACCTCATGATCACGCAGGCTGGGCCGGAATGCTATTTTTTGACTCACCTTAGGGGCAAGGTGGAGTTACAGTGTGCCAAGAATCCTAACCAAACTTTGTTTATAGATGATGAAGAACGACCAGGTGCTGTGGACATAGACGTTCCGTGTTACTGTCGATTGTATCTGAATAGTGAATTGAAAATTAATGAATTGTACCCTTGTGACTATAGAGCTAAGTCAAAGTTTCAACTACTTCATGTGATCCCAGCAGCCTAGACTAGGTTTAAGAAATTAAAGATTTTTCCATGGACTGCTTCCAGCCACACAGTTTTCCCCTCGTTGGAGGATTGTTTAGATGATGACTGGCCCTCTGCCATTCCTCATTTGAATTTCACGGTTTCTCGGTTCACTAGATTGGACCCCATTTATTTGAATAAACCGGTTGAAGTATTGAGTTTCATGGTCAGACATGTTCAGAGTATTGCATTATTTGTGATAGGGGGTACCCTATTTTTGATTATTATTAGAAATCCATACCTTGTAAGTATTGGAACGTTCCCACGTGTAGCTGCACTGGATGAGACAACTATGTTAAATGCGGAACTTACTGTTATGGTTTTTATATTGGGAATTGTAATTGGTATGTTGACTTTTCTTATCTGGAAGTGTATTCAACTTAAACGAAGTGCACAGAAAAATTTGAAGATATCGTCCCCAGACACGCCTGTTGAGGCATCCATGAGTGGAGAGGCAATGGACTTACGAGAACGATTACGTAATGCAAATGTAATAAAGGCCAAATTGTCCAGTAACACTGGTGATGAATTCCTTGTAAACATCACGCTTATCGAACCATGAGGTAAATTTTCTTTGATTGATGGACTCATCCTAATTGTTTACTGTTATCGCGGTTTGTAACTATTTCAAAATGGTATTTGTTGTTTAATGAAGAATTACTTATGTTTTTAAAACAAAGTAAGTTATGACTAATTATTTGGGCACATTGGTGTATTGATTATAAAGATTTAGATTTTGTTTGCTAACCAGAGATGACCCTAGGTGTCTGTTATTTTGATAGGTTATGTTGGATTGGAGGTTAAGCCAAGAAAGAGTTCCTTATCTCCTTTACCTCCCTTCCATACTCCTTCCAGTGTCATGTACTGTGCGTTTGAACCAGATTTCCATGGACTCGGAGAGCCATAACCAACTTTAAACTCGACATGTGGTGCTAGTGTAGAAGATGAACTGTTATAGCATCATTCATCGTGTCCATCCTCATTACCGAGGATCTGGGACTATACAGCCTGTACCTGGTGGTGGGAAAAAGTAACTGTATTCCCTTCCAGGAATTGTCGTGGGCTGTGCGTGACTCCTGTGGAAGTGCATTCGTCGGATGACCCCAGTTGATTGCGACATGTATATGTGGACTCTCAGTTTCTAGAAGAGAAGAGACTGCTTGGTCGCAGTGGGGTTCGCCGCTATCATGGCATTGCTAGGTTGAGAATCCAGTGCTACATTTCTGTACTAGTGATTTTGGTGAACGTTCTATCCTGCAGCTGGTTGCTGCCATTACGACTCTGTGAAGATATTGGACTTCAACTAACCTTTGAAACTTTTGAACTACCTTCTGGTTCCTACCTAGAAGCGTATCCTCTTTTGCCCTCGATCCTCTTAAAAAGTGGAAGGATATTTTGCTGCAAATTTCTTGTTTTGCTCGGGTTAACCTTTATTTGTAGGTTATAAGTTTTGTATCCTAATTATTGAATATGCGGGGTAAACAGGCACCTGGCTTCATCAATGGTTAGGCGTTTTTGGTTTCCCATACCTACCTTGTTTGAGATTTGCCTATGTTAGACACTGTTGTTAAATGACATTAATGAAAGGTTAAATTTACAAGTTTGTCATTTTCTATTGTTGAAGTATGTTGCTACCCCTATGTAAGTTTGTGTTTTCGAATCACCCAAGTTTTTTTTTTTTGTTTATTTTGTTGATGAATCTGATGCTGGGTATGAAAGTTTTACAGTATTGACGGATGGCACTGCTGGCAACATGCAGCAGAGATGGCTGGAGGTGAGGGGCGCTACTCCAAATGGTTGAGCCATGGGCTTGGAGACGAGCTGCAGATCGTTCTCCGGGATCATGGCTCCCGCTGCCCCTTCGAGCTGATCTGTCACCATGCTCTGCCTCTCTCGGCTGTAGGCCAGTCAAGTTAGGCTTAAATGTGCTTGTACACAGTTTAAGTGAAAACCTCAAGATTACTTTATTTAGCTCAATACAACTATTTATACTCATAATTGGAGATATAAAATTGTTATTTTATGTTGTAAGCAATAGGATCAATCTTTGGATACCTCGAACCCGTCTTTAAGTTTTGCTCTGTTTGTTCTGTCATTGATTCTCCTCTGGCCGGTCTTGCTATGACTTTTCGGAATTGGCTCATGCCTCTCAGGCTTCTTTTGTAATCTAAATAGTTAAAATTGTAAAATTTTCTTTCAATCCTTTGTATGTAAATTTAAAGTTGTGGTTCTTGGCTTGTGGGGCACAAGCCCTCGTCGTCCGGAGTGATGTCACGCGGTAAAATTTTACGTGTAGGGTTTATTGAACTTGGCTTTGCGCATGTAGTGCTTTGTGAGCCCGCGTGAGTTCCTGACACTTGCTTGCGACACTCGGGCATTGACTTTTGTTTTCCTGGCGCGGTAGATTGCTAACGCTCTCTGTTTTTCTGGGACGGTGGCGTGATTCGCCGCCCGAGGGCCTGGTCAGCTACACGGGTGGTTGCAACATCCTGGCCTGGAATCTCCGGGAGCGTTGGCCGCCCTGGTTGGTTTCGCTGCGTTGCTGTTCTCGCGCAGGCGCGCGCCTGACGCGCTGGTGTTTGTGTCGCAACCTGGTGGAAGAAATGCAAGTCTGGCATGACCGGTGGAGGGGGGGGATAGCGTCGGTCGGCGGCCTGGCGGTTGTGTTGTGAAATCGCGGCCGGGATTTTTGTTTTCGCCTGGAGTGCTCTCGACGTTATGACGATATAAGGGTGAATTAATAAAGGGGGCCACCCTGGGGGCACCCGGGGTGGTTCTTCTCGGTGAGGTGTTGGAGGTCTGTCGGAGCCCCGGCCTGGCGGGTAGCTGCGTGCTGCCGTTCGAAGGTGTTGTAAGTAATGGCGAACTCGTAATTTTCCTTCACCTTTTGTAACATCTGTGGGCGTATTTTCAAATTGTGTTAGGATGACTTAACGTTTTGATTCTTTCCAGGAGTGCAGGCAGTTTGGGGTATCCAGTAATGTAAAATTTATTTCGTTAATTTTAGCTTAAGGATGGGTCGAGGTGTGCGTTAAGAATGATCATGTTATTTTAAAAAGTAATACTCGTGCTAAGAAGAGGATAAATTATTGTTTATTTATTTCAAAGGAGTATTTATTTATTTATTGTTGACAGAGTAGCTTGACATTATTTACAATTATTTATTTACATTAAGTTATTTATTTATTTCCTTATGTGTTGATCATAGTTTACCGGAAATAAACCTGAAACGATGTGGGATAAATAATACTTTTTTTTTCTTTCAGTCAACACCCTACACCTCCTGTCCTAAGGAGGTTAGACAATCCCTGTACCAGCTCTACTGCTACCCCCCCCCCCCCCCAAATGTTTATTTTGAAATCTTAAGATGTTATTTTATTATTTTTATTTTGAGTGACATCTTGTAGATCTTGACGGAGACCGAGGGTCTCCGCGACAATATTGTTGTTATTGCAGTAACACATGCACCAATAGCGCAAAACTGCTGTTCATCCATTTTGTAAACATTATCAGATATATGATCATATGTGTGATGTAGAGTAATACTGGCTGGTGGTACCTATTATCATATTTCCTTTCTTTATATATATAATCAAATGTCTATGTCACATAACTATGATAGTGTAATACTGGTGGGCAGTCCCCCTCCTCTATAAATATATATGTATTTTTTTTTTCTCTGCTCGGAACTTAACCTTATACTCCACTTTACTCAGCTTACAGAAGTAATACTTAAGTACGGTGGGTGATGCCGCAGAGGTGAAGAAAATGTTTAATCTGTGGTGTTGATGACTCGTTGAAGTATTTAAAACTAATCTATACAAAAACCCTTGAACACTAGATACATTAAAATAAATGAGCCAACAATAAATAACTCCTGTTGCAGATAAACTGTAGGGGATGTGTTCAGTATGCTATGGAACCCTAGACTATGGTATACTTGTAGGAAGCAGTTAGAAAAAGAAATAACAAGAGAATTATTATGAGCGAAACAAAAATATTTAATGGTGGAAGATTTATTATTTAAAATTAAGAGCAGTCTGAGTGAAAATATAGTTGTGAAGGTGGAAATGGTATATAAAATGACTATAAACAGGAGGCAAAACACAGCAAACACTTTCACTAACGACAAAACTCTGACACATAAAACCAAACACTGATTACTGAAAACCTTGAAAATATTATTTAAACAGTATTAAGATTAATTAACATGAAAATCTTACAATAAATTTACAATTCTTTTTGGTGTATGACGTAGTTGAGGATTAGTAGAAAATTTATCATATCATACAGGCTTTATTTCTGAGCCAAAAACAAATTTATAGTTATTTTGAATATTTAAAATTTACGTGTGATCAATCCCTTATGGAGTCTAATTGTAGCTAAACTCATCGGGAGTTACGGAGGCACAGATAAATTACAAATGTTTGTAGATACTTTAATCCAGTTTAACTTCAAAGAGATAGTTTTAACGAAAACAAAATCTCAAATTCAATGAAAATAATAGTTACTTAAGGCACACAGCATTACTCAGTAGGAGCAATTTTAACTCGATCGGATGGACCACTGAGTATTCGGAAAACGTACTTCATTTTCTTTAAAAATAGCCAAAATTAGTTGATTTTCGTTCCAAATAATGTTTAAAGTTACAAAGTTTATGTGGCGGTACAGTTCAACAATTAATGCGGGCTTAAAATCACAGCATCTCATGGCCTTCGGTCACAACAATAGTGTTAAATCACAGGTAAGTAATAGCTCAAAAAACAATAAGATTTCAAATAAAAATGTGAACAGGATGAAACATACATGAAAAATCAGTAGGACTTCCAACAATGCATAGGAAAATAAGTTCATAATAATAATGTTCAAAATATTATAAGTTCTTCTTTTCAGGTTAGAACTATAGTGTTTTTCAAGTTGAGGTAATACAACAATAGCGTGCTTGTAAAAATACATTGACACGAGAGGAGGTTAATTCAAACAATAGGAAAGTATATAAATAATACTGTAAATACATTTAAATAAGAATTAAATGTCTGACGGACACTTTGTGGTAGTACACTGGCCTATATTAAAATCACACCTACACACTAAACAGAACAGAAATTTTTTGCCCTTCTGTGATCTTTGTACACATGTAAATTCCTCACTGTAAGAATCCTTGTATATTTGGAAGTACTTCTTCAGTTTGCTCATTTTTAAAACACATTGAAAACACTCATAAAAAGGTGCACAAAAATTAAGAACAAGAGTCTTCAAAGAAACACAGGCTACTTATTAACCCTGCAGGACTCAGGTGGGGTCTGGCAGACCCCAGGCTAAATGTTTTCTGAAGCTACCACTATGTTGCGCGCGCGTCTGCCTTGTGGCTCCAGGTACCTTCAAGATTGGGAGGGTAGATAATGCTGCCACCACGATTGACAGTTTCCGTTTAGTCGTTTGCCTGTGAGGACCTACGAAAGTCGCCTGGGGTCCTACAGACCCCACCTGAGTTCTCACGGTATTTTCTCATGTCAACAAGGTAAGTAAATAAACAAATTTACCCTGCAACAGCCATGTAATTCTGTAAAATGTAAGACGTTTTTTTATGTGTGTCAAATTTTATTGTGATATTTTTTATCTTTAGATGACATGCCCATGGAAAGCTGAACAGGAGCGATTACATAAACTCCTGCGTGAAGTGGAAGAGGAATTGGAAGCAGAAGACGGATCATCAGGTAGCCCTGGAGGACAAGATAATGCGGCATTTCCTGAAGATGAGGATCAAGAAGAAGACAATGTAAGTGAAAGTGAACATGAGACTGGAACAGAAGAGGACGCTGACACGTCAGATGAGAGCTCAGAAGTGGATTCAGGTAATGCTAATAATAAGTATTACGTAGGACGAGATAAGATAACAAAATGGAGACAGAATGCATCATCAGCTACATGCCGTACTAGGAGCCATAATATAGTAAGCAAATTACCAGGAGTGCGTGGATCAGCTCGAAATGCTTTGACAGTAATGGATGCACTATTTTTGTTTTTCACATCGGACATGTTGGAGAACATTGTTGAAAACACTAACGAGCGTATACGAAAAGTAAGTGCTTCGTATTCTGATAAGCAGCGGGTAAGGGAAACTGAGATAACAGAATTACTAGCCGTCATGGGTTTACTCTATTTAGCTGGAGTTTTCAAATCTGGAAGGCAAAATCTAAGGGATTTGTGGGCGGAAGATGGCACTGGCATAGAGATTTTCAGACTTACGATGTCACTCTTTCGATTCAAGTTTCTCCTACAGTGCCTTCGGTTCGATGATGCAGGTACACGTGAAGAAAGGGCAAAAACTGATAAGATTGCAGCTATTAGAGACTTCTTTGAAGCGTTTGTAAAAAACTGCATAAATAATTACTCGCTTGGTGCTTATGTGACAATCGACGAAAAACTGGAAGCATTCAGGGGACGTGCTAGTTTTAGACAATACATTCCAAGTAAACCGTCTAAATATGGCATCAAAATATATGCCCTTGTAGATGCAAGGATGTATTACACAAATAACCTAGAAATTTATGTGGGAAATCAACCAGAAGGCCCATACAAGTTGAGTAACTCACCTCATGATGTTGTTATTAGAATGGTAGCCCCAATTTCCGGGTCAGGACGAAATGTAACAACAGACAATTGGTTTACTAGCTATCCTCTAGCAATAAGTTTGCTGCAGGATCATAAACTTACACTCCTAGGAACGATACGCAAGAACAAGAGGGAAATACCTCCTGAATTTTCAGAAACGAAAGGAAAACCCATTGGTTCGAGTCTTTTTGGTTTCTGCAAAGATGTCACCTTAGTATCTCATGTTCCTAAGAAAGGAAAAGTTGTAATTTTATTATCTACAATGCATCACGATGCAAAAATTGATGAGAGCACTGGCCAGAAAAAAAAACCAGAAATAATAACTGACTACAATCTCACAAAGGGAGGAGTAGACATGGTAGATCAACTATCATCTCTATATGATGTGTCTCGCAACAGCAGGCGGTGGCCACTGACAGTATTTTTTGCTCTAATGAATGTTGCTGGAATAAATTCCCAAATCATTTTTCAGAGCAATTCAAAGAGCGAGATGAACAGGAGAACTTATTTGAAAACACTAGGACTTGAACTCGTCAAGAAATGCAGTACCGAAAGACAACAAGTCCCTTGTCTTAGAAGAGAGCTGCAGGCAAAATTAAAACCTGTAAAACATGATGATAAGGATACTCAGCCTCCTACAAAACTATCTAGACGCTCACGGTGCACTGTGTGTCCACGGTCAAAAGACAGGAAGACAAACGTGCAGTGTGTGCACTGCAAAAGTCACATTTGTACTGACCACATTGTTCCATTTTGCAGGAATTGTGCACCTGAAACTACAGAGGACAGCAACTGAATCCAGAGATTTAAATATCAGAAATGACAGTCTACAATAATGTTTATTAATTTATTTTATTTAATACAGCTTGCTTTTCGTTTTGAATATTTTTTGTCAAAGTATTGTGAAATGATATGATTTTCATTCATAAAAATTGTGTTTTGTATTGATTTATGTTAAATTCTGTGTATTCACATTAAATCTTAATATTTTGCTATAAAAGTGATTACCGAACGTCAGATAACAAATATTAATGGTCGGTTTTAAATTATGTCATTTCATAAAATATATATACAAAAATGTTTTTGGGGTCTCTCAGACCCCACCTGAGTCTTGGCGTAAAACCTTGGCACCTGAGTCCTGCAGGGTTAACATAAAAATGTATACGATAATCTACCACAGAATATTAAGGAAATAAACCATTTTCAACAATTTACAAAAAGTGTTTTTAATTTTCTACTTCAAAAATTCTACTACTCCACAGCAGAATATCTCAATAGAATGACGTAAACTTCCACTTTATACCTATTTTTTATTTTCTGTAAATACAATTTCAATGTTAACGAGATAAAATAGTAGTCAAAATATCTTGTACAATCTTTGCCTCAACTGTATTACTTCTTTACCTTTATGTGTGTGTGTTTAGATATATGTTTAATATAATTTTTATTGTATTGTAAAAAAATATAATTGTAACTGTACAACTACTGTTTAAATTTTATCTGTATACAATTGTATTATTGTATAGACTATATGTGTACTAGCATTACTATTTCTGCAACCATTTTTTGTTATACTTGTATCAACTGTCAAACTGGCAAGATGGCGGCAGTAGAGGTGGTCGCAGATAGTCCGGGTGTAAAACTTAAGCGAATTTATAATGATAAATGCAAGAAATGTAAAAAGTCTGTGAAGAATGGTATATTGTGTGATAATTGTGAATTTTGGTTTCATTTTCGTTGTGCTTAAGTAGATGAAAATGAAATATTGGAGAACAATGAAGAATGGTAGTGTTTACAGTGTAAAGGAAATGGAAGTATTGAAACTGTAAGTAAGTTTAAGGGTGAAGTCAATGCTATGGAAAAATCACTAAATAAAATAATTGATATCCTACAAACTGAGATTCAAGAGTTACGAAGAAGTAACATGGAGTTGCAAAAACAGTTAAGGAAACTTTCTCAAAGACAGATTGATCAAGAGTTTAAAACACCGAGACGTGTATGTCCTATACATGTTACAATGGCAGAAAACCAAGGGATTTCCTTGTCTCCGAACAGGTACGATTATCCTGAATTAACCGACACACACTTCCCAGTACTGCAAAAGGTGTGGCATCATCACAAGGATGGGAAACGAGTTTAACCCAAGCACAGCTGAATACCTTAACCTATATGCTGCGAAATACCATAAGTAAAGCTTCAAGAAATGTGATGGATCGTCAAACTAATCAAATAAAAGTTCCGCATACAGAAGTTAATCGAGGTTTTTCCTATCAAGGTAATTAAAAAATTTACAACATGTTAGTGATTCAAATGTTGATAATTTGGTAGGTAGGTCTAAATCTAGGAAGCTAATTCAGACATTGCAAGAAAATTTGAATAATCCTGTAATTGTGAAAACCGATTGCAATCCTGTTAAGGTATTTAGTAAATCAAAACAAGTCAACCTATCGACTAAACCTTCAGTTTATTCTGGGGGACAGCCACACTAAAGGACTCTCTGGAAAGGTTTTGGATCAAGATCCAGGAATTCAAGTACTTGGCTTTACCAAGCCAAATGCTCCGATGAGTGTGATATTGCGACCGGTGCAAGAAAAGTGTTCATATGTGGAATCTAGTGAAGGTATTGTCATTATTGGGGGATCAAATGTTGCAAGAGACAAAGGAGATGTTGCCACTACAAGTTTGGAAAGTAGTTAACTGTGTTTAAAAAATAAAAATGTTATAGTTATGAGCATTCCACATAGACATGACTTAAGCGTATCTGGTTGTGTGAATACAGAAGTTAAAAAAACAAATTCTAAGTATGTAAATTACACCAAAATGTAACCTATGTTGATATAAACAGCATAGATAGAACCATGCATACTTCACAAGGACTACATCTAAATAGTATGGGTAAAAATTATGTGGCATCAATTATCTGTAAAATAGTATCTGCTACAGCAAAACAACATATTAAACAAACCTTTTTAGATAAATGGTTAAAGAATAACTCAAATAATAGTATAAAAGATAAAATTTGTATTAGTAAATGTGTTGCTCCAACTTTTCTTGATAAGTGGATCATAAGGCGTAAGCAGGAAAGTATTCAAAACAATTTTTCAGAGAATTGTGTGATCCCCGACAAGTTAGTACTGTTATAGTTAGTCAGAAATTTCAAAATAATAATATTTCTAAAGTGCCAGGAACCCCACCTACCACAACTAATGATGCAATAAATGAAAATATTGGTAGTTCTGTTACTTGTAAACCACATAAATATAATCCCCATTGTAATCATTGTAAGTTATTTGAACTCCCTGATTATCAATTCTGTGTGACTTTATTTCATCAGAATATTAGAGGTCTACTAAATAAGATTTCTGAACTGGAAATATGTATAAATAATGGTGAATTTTTAAATGTTAATGTTATATGCATAACAGAACATCATATGAAATCAGATGAAATTACACAAGTATCTATTGATGGTTTTAAGTGTGGCTCTTTTTTCTGTAGATCTCAATGCAGTATGGGTGGTGTATGTATTTATATAGCTGAAAAGGAGAATATTAAATTTTCTCCATTAGAATTACCATTAATTTGCACTGAAAAGGTTTTTGAATGCTGTGCCTGCACTATGGAAATTGATAATTTCAAATTTATAGTAATAACTATTTATAGAGCACCATCTAGAGATTGGAAATGTTTTTTATTTAACATTGAGTCATTATTATTGAATTTATACTCTAAATCAATCAGTTTAATTGTATGTGGTGATTTTAATGTGGATTTCCTATCCAATAATGTTTTAAAAGATCAATTACTTTCTCAATTTTTAACATTTAATTTAATACAAACAATAAATTTTTCAACACATATATGTACAACTACCTCAACAGCTATTGATAACATTTTTGTCAGTCATAATCTCAAGATTGTCACAACTTTACCACTTGTTAATGCCTTATCTGATCATGATGGCCAAATAATAATAATTTTATCTAATCAAATTAGGCATACATTTATGAAGAAAAAATATTTAAAAAAGAGGGTTAGGCTTTATAAGAAAGTAAATTTAGAGTTCTTCATCAAGGAAATCTCCAACCAAGATAGGAGGTTAGTTTATGAATGTAGTAATACTATAGATAAATTTAATGTATTCCATTCTATTTTTATTCAATTATTTGAAAAACATTTTCCTTTTAAATATATTCCTATCTGTAGTACTTCAAATGGTAACAAGGCATGGATTACAACAGGGATAAGAAACTCTTGTATAACTAAAAAACTACTTTATTTGGAATATAGGAAAAGTAATGATCCTAATTTAAGAAAGCATTACAATGTTTATTGTAAAATCTCACATAGAGTCATATGCCAGGCCAAACGGATAAATTTTGATAATATACTTACAGTCTCAAAAAATAAGGCCAAAACCAGTTGGACCATAATTACAAACCAGTTAAATAAATCAACTGACAAGAAAGACATATCACTTAATGTGAAAAATATTATTTTGAATGACTCTGATAAAATTGCTGAAACATTTAATCATTATTTTGTTACAGCTGTAGATAAACTAGTGGATCATGATACTGATTTGACAGCATCCCTACAATACCTATCCAGCAATTATATAAACTCATTTCCAAAAATTACCATAAATTATACAACATCAGCTGAGATAGTATGTATTATAAACTCATTAAGAACATCTAATTCTTCGGGTTTCAATCAAATTAGTACTACATTATTAAAGCAATGTAAATATTCTATTTCGAGCCCTTTGAGTCATATATGTAATAGTATGTTAGAACAGGGTGACTTTTCAGATAGATTAAAGGTTGCAATTGTTAAACCTTTATTTAAAAAGGGCAATAGAGAAAAAATTGAAAATTACAGGCCTATTTCTCTATAATCAACATTGGCCAAAATAGTGGAAAAGGTAATACATATCAGATTAAATAAACACTTAAGAGTTTTATGATATTTTAACTGATTCTCAGTATGGTTTCCAAAGTAAATTATCCATTAATGATGCAACATTTAAACTTACTTCCACAATATTGAATGCCTGGGACAATAAAGATTATGTAGTAGGGCTGTTTTGTGATTTGTCAAAGGCATTTGACTATATTAACCATGAGATTCTTTTAAATAAGTTGCATTTCTATGGCATAACAGGTATTATGAGTAAATTAATCAATTCTTACTTATCAAAACATAAACAACAGGTTTCTATATATAATAATAAGTCACATAACCATATTTTGTCTAATGCAGAATATATCAAGCATGGTGTTCCACAAGGCTCTATTTTGGGACCTTTGTTGTTCCTTGTATTTATTAATGATCTTCCTTATAGTCTTGGACCTGGAACTACCCCTATCCTTTTTGCTGATGATACTAGTATCTTAATTAAAATGAATTCTTATAATCAGTTATTGCTAAATAGAGACAGAACACTCTTACAACTTAAAGAGTGGTTTACTATAAATAAATTGACTTTGAATTATGATAAAACTAATTATTTGGAGTTTTCATAAGGTAATAATAATAATCAGATAAATGAACATATTGCAGTAAATGATGGTAATTATGTGAATGTTAATAATGTAAGACTAACTAAATTTCTTGGCTTATCTTTAGATACAAGGTTAAACTGGAAAGCGCATATTTCTATCATTTCTAAAAAAATTGGTTGTCTGTAAAGTCGGTTTACGGACGATAGTTTAATGTGACGTCATAACAAAACATTGATGAAATGATTGATCCAGAAGAAAAGGAAATATCATATTCGGCCTGAGACTGAGCCGTAATAGGTTTTTGCAACCAAACCATTTAGGCATTAAAAATATTATATTCTTTGAGGAAGAATTTTTTTTTTAATTTTTCTATCTTTTGTATGATAAAATCTATCTCTGCATACTTTTATGAATAAAATTGAATCATTTTTATTGAATTATCACTATTTTGTATGGATACAAAGAAGGAGTGAAATGAAATCTGCAATTTAATTAATAAATTTACTTTTATTTGCATTCATTAATTCAAATATATTTATTACTTCTGAAGTGTTGGGCGTGTCATATTTATTTTTACAAGTACAAAAAAAAATTTGCTTCGTCTGGGATTTGAACCGTCAGCTATGCTAACCGCACAGCCACGAGGCCATATTGGAAAATATTGTTTCAGATGTTATAAATTATTGGATTCCACGCACGATATTTGTATGAATTTCTTTTAGCTAGCATATTCTCTGTTGGACTCGAAATATTTACACGCTCGTGGGCTCATAACTATAATACGGCATGTGATTTAGTTGATCAAATAATAACTCATGACAAATAATTACCAATGTCAAACTAAAGCGTTAAAAGTACCATACCAGCAATAAATATTTAGTTACATAGCTAAAACAATACTCATACAACACTGTTTAAATATACTGATTTACACTAGTAATTAAAATAATACGTACTTGTAAGAATGCCATTTCCTTGCGAATATACTCCCGTGGCGCGGTGCACAACAATAACCTCGAACCCCGCTATGTTGTCTGCCCCTAGCCGTGTGTGGCGACATGCGCAGGCGTGATCTAACCGGCACGACCCGCCTATCCCTGCAGCATGGCGGGGTGAAACCTTAGCAGTACGCCACCACGTGGCGGCCGAGTTCTCTGTACCGTCCGCAACATACCAGAGAGATGCCACGCATGCGTAAACAGGACACATCCGTAGTGGGACATCCGTAGTGGGACAATTTTTCGTGCGTGCAGCCAGCGTTCATCGATTTATTAGACGTTGTCACGTCAAAAACTAAGTTCAGCAATTTTTACATTGAGATACTTGTCTTCATTAGTATTACAGGCTACTTTAAGGAAGGTCTATTTTGCTTATTTTCATTCCTTAATGAAGTTTGGTCTTATGTATAGGGGAAATTCTGTTGATAGCCGTAAGGTTTTTATATTACAGAAAAAAGCAATAAAGATCATGTGTTATAAAAAGAAATTAGAATCTTGTAGACCTCTATTTACATATCTAAAAATTCTTCCTTTACAAGCTCAGTATATTTTAGATGTTTTGGTTTACGTATCAGGATAGGTTCGTATTAAATTGTCAAATTCATGAGTATAGCACAAGATCAAAAAATAATATTCGTGTTAAATTTTCATCACTGTCGGCTTCTCAAAAAGGCATAGAGTGTCTAGCTGTTAAATTATTTAATAAATTGCCCAAAGATCTTCAAATTTTCTGTTTTCAGAACAGTATGTTATTTAAAAAAAAATAATAGGCATTTCTCCATACCCATACCTTTTATACTATTATTGAATATTTGGATCACCAATATTAGTATGTATAAATTTAATTCTGATTTCTGCATAATTATAGCTTGGTGTTGATTGTATTATAGCCCTACTGTGTGTGTGTGTATTTTATTATTTATTTATTTTATAACTGATATAGGTTTATATACTGTTAATTTTTATTATTTGAACCATTTGTAATATGATTGTATGATTTGTATTGTTGATTTATATTTAACTTCTATTGTATTAAATTGTATTTAACTTGCTCCATGTCCCTAATTTGGGACTAAACGGAGTGCATGAATAAATAAATAAATAAATAAATAAATAAATAAATAAATAAATAAATAAATAAAAAATAAATTTTAACTTTTATCTTTAGAAGCTGTATATGTACCTGTAAAACTAGTTATTTTTATTGTTGTTATATTTATTGACGTGTCCTTTACCATTTGTGCAAATGTCTATACGTTCAGATCATGGGGGTGCAACTTATATAGAGGGACGAGGACCTGCTTTTAGTTTTCAGAACATTGACGTAGCTAGAATACAGCAGCACAGGCGAGAGTAGCTTTGTTTACTTTTTTTTTACAAAGTGGCAGTTTTATGATTTTAATGGTGGCTAATGTTAGGAAATTGATAATGTTATTCACGTAGAACTTGCATTTTAATATGTCTATCCCATCTCCTCAATATTTATGGGGAGCGAAGTGTGTGGCGAGAGGCTGTTGCTCAGTTCCGTCAAAACAAAGGTTTTTTTCATTTTTCGCAAGGCAACACGAAACCTGCAAAAAGTAGGTACCAAGTATGGGTAGATTTCGCTCAGAATCCTGTGGTTTGCAGTTCTGGAAAAAGAAACCTTTTCTTGTGCGAGCTGCATTTTGCTGACGACCAGTTTAGGGACGCTGACAGGTCCAACTATTAAGGTGAAAAAATGTCCGGTACCTGTTGATTCTCAAGTGGTAACTTCTGGGACGGAAGTCGTGAGCAGTGACAGTTTTTGTGAAGTTTCTTCCGAACATTGTCTTGCAGAAAAAAATACCAGTATTATTGACATTGCAGACAACACTTTAGGTGATAATGCACTTTTACACATGGTTATTATTATTATTGATATTATTGACACAATGTACTTGTGGTAGAATATATAATTCCTAAATTTAACATTGACTTTTAGGTCAATCTGTGAAACACAATGTACCAAACAGTCGTGTGTTGTAAAAATACCCTAGCTCCCAATTACAAATTAAGACCAATACAGTACTGTAAACATTAACAGAGGAAAAAGTGAATATGTGTTAAAACTATCTTCAGCAGGTCATCAAGAAATGTTCAAGTTTGTGTTAACCCAATATCCCTAACTCATGGTATGTTGAGGAGGGTACTTTTCTGCTTGTTCTCCATTTTTAATCCAAATTTCACGTTTTTATATTATCAAACCTTTTTAGATTTTGTGTCTTAAAAAAGCAAATTAAAATAGGTCTCATCAGATCCAATAATATTGTTATTGTGTTCCTTTTGGTTTATAAAGTGGTGTTATATCAGTTGGAACCATTTCCCAGTGTGTTAATCTGTTTGTTGTTTGGTATTTGTGGATATTTCCTGTGTATAAAATTAAGCAAGTCCCTATATTAGGACATGCAATCACAATATTGTAAAACACAGGTCATGTTTTTGTTATTGTATGAAACTGTAGTGTGTGTTTCCAAATAGGCTTTGTACATTTCTTATATTGTTAGCTGTATTTATTTGTACAAAGCACTAAATGGTGAATAATAAATGTCATATTTGCTTTTCAGAACTGACAAGTAGGTCATAGATGGGTATTTTTTGAATATCAGTAATAGTGTGGTACAATGCAATGTATATGTTTCTACATGTTTAATCACTTCTGTACTATATGTTTCTACATGTTTAATCACTTCTGTACATTCTTTGTTGTAACACATTTAGGAGAGTAATTTAACAGGCCAGTGTTTTGTTTTGCACTGCTTATGTTATATGTATTTGCTTAAGAGAAAAATTAATACACTCACAAGTTTGAAAGAACTGTTATTAGATGAGTTCCATGAGTAAGTTACCAATGTTAATAGGAAAGACTAAGTGATACATAATGCAAAAAAAATTTTCTTCTGTAAATATAATGATAAAGACTAATGATAATTGCATTTACTATTATCTTATGATTTAATTGAAACAGTACCATTGTGATGAGTGAGTAGCTATGTGTAAAAGGAGCACTTTAATTAGCACATTATTTTCAATACAGTAAATGCAGAAACAATGTGACAGGAAACACTGAAAGGTTTTCTTCTGCTTCCTATTTTTTTTGTTTTCTATTGAAGTAATTTCATTGCTGCAGATAGAGTGGGTACAGATATTTGCAAGGTGCTTGAAAAATAAGCCTTCTGTTGACATAACGGATTTCCTTGAAATATATTAAACCTGGTGTGACCATCATAACTAGTGACTGATACTTACATAAAAATTATTTTGTTACAAATGCAATAATCTTTAAAAAAAAAGTTCAATTCAGTGCTGCTGAGAAAATGTAAGTGCTGTAACTTTGTCATGAAGCTAAGACTAAAATGCCTTTCACTTAACCAAAAACTGCAAAAATACATCACATACAGGACAGCAATAAAAATTATATGAAGGGTAATAACTAGAAAAAATTAACGTCTTATTGAAATAAGGGGACAAGTTAAAATACAAGAGGTTGGTAGTGTAGACAGAGAAGGGTTCAGGGCAGAGAGTGAACGTGGGGAATGCTGCGTCGATGAGGGTAAGGTTTCCTCGGGGGTGCCGCAGGGAAGTGTGTTCAATCCTATATTGTTCACCATAATGTTAAAATTACATATGTTTGGAGGTAACCAGCAGGATAAGGTTGTTTTATGATGATTCTGTGCTTCATTCAGTGGTTGCAGGGAAGAAAAAGTTGCAGGAAGATATTGAGTGGATAAGGTTTTGGACAGTTGTAAAAAGATGAAGGTAAATTTTTTGAAAAACTGAAGTGGTACAGTTTTTGAGGAAAAGGTTGAATAGTATGAGGGAGGGGAGAAAATAAGTGAAACATCAGAGTAAAAGTTAGGAGTCGATATGCTGCAGCAGAGTGCAATAGATGGAGTAGGAGCAGTTTGAAGAGAATGGGGGTAATTCCATGCCATCAGTGATGGTGATGGATGTGGTGGCATTGAACATTTAAGAACAGGAGATGATTGGGAAGACTGGCACAGGACAGTAATGGGTGGGGTGAATAAAGATGGAATGATCTGGGGTAACATCTGGAAAAGGGTTTGTAAGAAACAACGGTAGAATAATACTGTGGGTCTGGTGGAGAACAATGTTAAATGCTTAAAAATTTTATCAACGCTAACATAACTTAGAAGTTTGAAATTGGTATATTAACCTTAATGTGTATCTACAAATCGGGTATGGTATAATATTGTCTGCCACAAGTAAATAAAACTTAGTTGTGAAAAATGAAATTCTCATATCCAACAAAACATAGAGATTTATTAAGAGTGCCAGGACTTCTCATTGTATGTTGTGTGAATAACACAGACACTGTTAACAATATGGGGATCAGATTGTAAATGGAACCATCTTAAAGTACCTATTGGAGTTATGAAGGGAAAGGATTTATTCAAAAACCACTTTTATAAATTACTACTAAATAGCTTTTACTATTGTGTTTTAGAATACATGTTTCACCAATCTTGAGCATATTATATATGCTGTATACCTATCTACAATCATGTGCAAAATTTAGTTGTTACCTTTATGATGTATGTGTAGGTTTTTTTTTTGTCATTTTAGCTGTCACATTTTTTTATATAAATATGTAAAAAATTATTTTAACTTATGATGACATAACTTATCTTGTATGCGAATAAGTTTAAACTGTTTTCACATTTGTTTTTTCTCTGTGCATATAACTTGCATGTTATTGAGATATTTGTGTGCGGTTTAGAATGTATCAGTTGTGCCCTGTACATTTGAATACATAGCCTACTGTAACACCAAACTAAGTTGTGTACTTATGCAATAAATTTTTACAATAATTCAGTGCATTTTTTTGTGCAAGTTTTTTAGATTGTAGTAATGAAATTTGACAATTAGTTTAACAGGCTACATTGTGCATTCACTGGCAAGGAAGTGTGCTAAATTTTACGTTTTTAGTCATTATTATTATTATACCCCCAGGTATTTGTACTTATCCGCTTCACCAATTTTTTTTTTTCCACCCCAATTGTATGTCTCCTTAACCTGCATTTGGAAAATAACTGCCACGTCCATTAGGAAGGAACAAAATTTAATGCATGTTCACTGGTTTTTTATATTTTTCATTTAAACAATGCTTAAGGACAATAGCATGTAATTGAATTCCTTGAAACTTGAGTAGACTAACTAAAGTATGCCTGCTTTCTTACACCATTCTAATTTACACTTGAGGTGGTAAATTTAACCATTACATACGTCACATTAACGAACTGTAACTAAACGTTTCTAAAATAAGCAAAGACATTTTAATCCATTAGACAAGTTTCACTTTTTGGAACTATAACCTAACAAAAAAAGATACATTCACTTCTTTGCATTCCACGAGCCACGACTCGCAGGATTTGGAACTATTTCTATACTATAGTTCATTAAACAATCTTTTTGAAGGGTTCATGCTCAACAGCCCACGAACCTCATGTGTTCATGACACAAACGTCATTAACCTAAACAAAATATATCATATTTGTTTATATCTTGTCTTTTGGGAAATGTGCATGCGCACTTTTAAGAGTAGTTCCAGTGTTTGTCGTAGCTAGAAAATGGCGCTGCTGTCACCACTGGAGAAGAAGAATGAGGACCCAACATTTAGCATTGAGTTACCTCTCTTTCCGTAGGGTTATTGCTCCTTGGGTCAGATGGACGAAAATAAATAAATTAAATAAATAGATAGAAAACACCGCGAAACTAGTAAAATATATTTAATTACTCGTTCATTTTCGTATTGGTGTACGGTATATAGGAAATATAAAAGAACAGAACAATTCAAATTTTCTGAATACTTCTACGCATTTATTTACCGCTTGCTACGTTCCATCATGTTTGGAAACTAGAGCTGAGTGGCGTTTGTTTTCCAAACGGATAAGTAACTTAATTTTTGATTCGTCAGAAAGAGCCAATGAGGACGATGTCAAGAACAAAGATGCTTCTTTGTTTGGAATCCACGTCCATGCATGTTGTCTCTCTCATATAGAACTCATTGTTACCAACTGAAAATTACCTGTTCAGCGAATTTCTAAATTTATTAAAATAGTTTTGAAATCTGTAAAAGTTGGCAGGTATGATTATTATATCATATTGATGTAAAACAAGTTTTTCTTCTAAAGCCTCAAAAAAGGAAAGATATTAGAAGATGTTTGTGGAGGTAAATAAATATTGCTGAGAATAAAAACAATTATTCAGGGATGCATTAGTTTTTAACCAAACTGCTTTAATGCCAGGATAATCAAGAGTGTATATAGATAGGCTGAACAGAATAAAATTTAATATTATTGACTGCAGTTAAGACACCAGCACCACATTCTTTAGATGTAAGTAAGTAACTCATTTCTAAAGAAAAAAAAATATTGATCAGTTAACAAATACTTCTCACGCACATTGTTTATAACATGATGAAGCTTACTCACTCTAAAACTATAACTGAATAATGTCTAAATTAGAGGTTTTTAATCGCAGAATGCTCGCTGAGTTGGCATCGTTCACTGAGCGTGCCGTGGCAGCTCTGCGATGTTCCTGAAACAGTCTTGCTCGCTCGGGACCGGACATTGGGGTACCTGTGCTTGGGCCCATAGCCTTCTTTTTCCAAAGATAAACATGATTTATATTTTCAGCTGGGTCTTTCATGGGCTGAGGTTGACATACTGTATTTTTATACTTTTATATAACCTTATTTTGCATTTTTACTTATAAATATTGTCCAAAATACAGTATTTTTGGCTGAAATTGATTGATCTAAATAAACTCCATACATAAACACACACATCACAGCTCTGTCACACCTGAGTCGTGAGCTACACTGAATAGAAAGGAGCGAGAGTGCCAGTTTTGATCAATCTGCATGGTTCTCCTTCCCCGCCCGCAATGTAAATTCAAGCTCGTGCAAGTGAGCTGACTATATACGTTAAATTAAAGCAGTACTTACATCTCTGAGACTAACAGTTAGGGAATTACCAAGGCAAGTTAATATAGACTTTTTCCTTGTGGTACAAATTTCTGTTCTGGTACCCGTTTATTTCGGTGTGATTTTAAAGATTTTTCATGTCGAAAATGAATATTGCTACATGTGTAATCAGACTGAAACAGGAGAAAAAGTAAACAAAATTTTTGTTACAAGAACATTTTTGGTGCCTCTATGATGATTACAGGAAATTTTTGTGCAAGGATTTTGTAAGATTAAAAATATGCATGGTTTACAGTATAAATTCATAGTAGGCGATGGTGTTTCTAGTACATACTACATAAAATGTAAGCTACGGAAGACACGTAAAGATTGAATGTGCAAAAGATGCTATAAAAACCTATGTAGAAAACTGCATAAAATTGCAAAGGACAGACTTCATCCTATTTCGGGATGAAAGTGGCTGTCTTAATTGATTCCACACCTTACACAAGCCATGAGGTCAGCAGTATCAGTCCTAGGCACAGCAAGTGCAACAATAAAATACTTTTCGCAGACCTCAGAAATTGACCTCACTACGTGTTTCAGGGACCACAGTAGCTGCAAGAATTGCAATGAGGAAGTTAAAGTGGCCTTGCTATTGCCAACTACTTTATGGTCAGCTCATCAGATAGCACTAGATTCATTGGTACAAAAAGCTGATCAATTAGTAGGAAATTTCACCACAAATCAAGCAGAACGCTTCATGAGCTTTGAATTAAGGTGTGCATACATGGTGACACTTTACACTCGACACCGATGTCATAGTGTGTTCCTCGCTGTAACACCATGTTTTGCATAAATGTCAGTGTCGCGGTTGCCGCTGTGTAGACAGGACGAATCGAGGGTCAGTGTGTCGCTAAAAGTGTCACCGATATGACACGTGTGTAGTCAAATGAAGTCAACATAAATTTAATTGTTTACCTCAAGGCTTTGCCTGAACTGTGGCAGGTATAAAACATACACTACAAGAACAGAGTCAAAAGGACAGCAACTTTGGAGACTTTAGCAGAACAGTTTAGTACTAATGCTATAGAAAAGTGAACAATTTAAGAACACAATTCAACAATGAATTGAGGAAACTGAAGAATGTGGACAAGGAGCCGATGAAAATTATGGAAGTACATGGGAGTTTTTCAACAATCTAAAATTTGCAATGCCCTCTGGCAAGGCCAATGTAACGAGATGAAGTATATTATTTTTTATGGATGTATTGCCAACTAACTTCACCCTCGGGTGATACATGATGAACTATTTTATATGTTTTTACTTTCATTGGTCATAATTAACACACGTGTTGATTCTGGAAATAGTATAGTACTGGCATACTATCTTCTCTTCAATTGCCAAGAGTGAGTGTACCATCAATGTCAATATCATATGAACCCGCAGGTGCATACATGTCTATTGAATTTATATTTGAAAGAAAATTAAGCAAAACACAAATATCACCATTGCCTTATTTCTCAGGACTTAATACGATTGGCTTTCGTAATACCCTAAATGTATTTGCAATTAATCCAAATGCATTTTCCACTACACATCTGGCTCTAGATAGCCTGTAATTACAAATTTGATTTTCAACAGGAAAAGATTTTATTATGTAGGGTTTCAATGTAAACACATCATTAGCTAGGATGACATATGGTACAAATGTTGTCGTGCCTGGAAACGGTTGAGGTGATGGCACGGAAAGTAATCCATTACTTAAAGCTTTACCATCAAAACTGTACTAAATCTGCCCTTAAAATTAAAGTATAAATTTCCAATATGTTTAGGTACCTGTATAACCACCACATGTTTTCCATCTATTGATCCTATAGTGTTTGGAAAATTCCACTACTCTTTAAATTATTCAGATATTTTCTTCCAGTCTTCTATCAATTGAGGTTCCTGTCACAATATAGGAATCCATTACAATGTACACGTTTATAATGTAAAATTACATTATTAATAATTGACTGATTTAACAAAATGAGATTACTTTGTTTTAGGAACTGCCTGCTGACAGTGATAACTCTTGAGTCCAGTTCAACTCCTTCTCGATCTACCTCACAAAACAAACGCAAACTACAAGATGATATTTTGAAACAAGCTGCTTCAATAATGGTGAAACCTCAAGGTGATGCTCAAACATTTGGTACATTTGTTGCAGCTGCAATACAGAATTTGAGGACAGACAAAAGAAAGAGGCAGTTAAAATGCACCATTCAACGAATCATTCTTGAAATTGAAGAACAGGATGATTTTGATCAATCTTTGAATACTTCTACTCTTTCATTGCCATACATAGAATTGAAAACTATAAGCCAAATTGAAAATGTAACCTATAAAAATTTGTAACAGATTATTATAAACATAATAAAGAAGTAAATACATATATACTACATGTGTGTGTGTGCATCTAATAAATACTACAGTAAACCCTCGATAAGTCGGACTAAAAGGGGGGAGAAGTTGTACAAGTTATCGAGTGGATAATTTTAGGTTACACCCAAAGATAACTACATACCAATGTTACGAAATAAAAGTATACAAAGTGGTATCAGTTTAAAGACAGTTGCAATGTAATACATAATTTATTATTCAGCGAAACACAAGTCCGTAGCTGCGTATGGCCGCTAGCAAGGTCAACTGTGAGCAGCGAGCACGAGACGGCCAGGCAAGGTTGCGCGCAAGGTCACAGTAGTCTGCCGGCGCGCTGTGCATATCTATCAACTCAGCTGTTGCTGCGTTGCCACCGCACGTACCTCGTAAACAACACCGGGCATAAAAAATTTAAAGTTTTTCCAATTTTGAAGGCTCAAAATATCGGCGCTGCTTATACATACCAATATACGGTATAAAAACTGTGAATTTTAGGCTACCACAAACTTTCAGACCTTCATTTAATACGAGTAGCAATTTAATCACTGTCGGAATCAGTAACACTTTTCGGGATCGGGAACACTACACTTTCCTTAGGCCTACTGTATGAACATGATGGAAACTCATCTACACTTTGTGGCACTGTGGTGGGAGCTGTCAGAGTTAACAGAGGTGTTGCCTGGAAGAAACTGTCAATCTTCAGCTGCTTGGTCTTGTGGTGCTGCTTTCGAATCACAATTTCTCATGCTGACCGGAAATGATGATAGAATGGCTGCAGTTCAGTTTCAGTGGTTGAATCAATAATGCTAATTAGAGTATCTAACGCATCTCTGGCACTTGATAATTTTGATTTTGAGAGGGGTTCTAATTCCTCTTCTTCATCTGTGCTATGTTCTGTGTTAGGATACATAACCTCTAGAACAATTTCTTCGTCAGGCAGTATCTGACAATGAAGTTCTGCCTCGTCAGCATCTAACCACTCACGGATATCTGCTTCTGTGGGGCCAGTTTCGCCACATGCCAACAATGTCTTCTGGTAATCAGTGGCCTCGAACCCCTTAAAGTCGTGCTCTACGTCTTTGTCGAAGAGAAGCTTATTCCATCTATTGACTAGAGTGGACGTTTTTATTTCCCTCAAAGCCGAGGCCCAATTGAAAATGGCTGACTTTATGTTGTAGGACCGAAGTTTTTGCAGTGTTCTCTGGCCACGTGTGTCCTCTTTTTCATCTTGTGGTTCCTCCAATACAACCATCACCTCAAAAAGAAATATCTTTTTGTACAATCTCTTCGAGGCCAAGATAATTCCCTGATCCATAGTCTGAATCAGGGATGTTGTGTTTAGAGGCAGTGCCATACACTTAATTTTGCCGTCACTACTACACATCTTCTCACTTTGGGGGTGGGAAAGGGCATTATCGACGAGCAACAAAGCTTTGACTTCATCGGGAGAAATCTTCAAAACATCCTCCTGGAATCGACGCACTTCAGGTACAAAGTGGTTTTGAAACCAGTCGTTTGTGATTTCTTGTGTGAACCACACATTCTTTGAGTTGTAATAGTGAACAGGCAGGCTATCCATAATGTCCTTGAGGACACGCGGCTTGCGAGATTTAACCACAACAACTGATTTAAGGCGGTGACTTCCATCAGCGTTTGCACACAGTAAAGCCGAAAGTCTCTCCTTACTAAGTTTTCATCCTTGATCATTAAGCCACTTTCTAAATGGCTCAAAACTAGCAGTATCAGCACTTAGGGCTTCGCCAAACATTCTCTTGTTGATTATGCCGTGTCTGTTGCGAAAACACCACAACCAGCCATCACTTGCTCGGAACTCTATGTTCAAGTGCATCGCTAGTCTTTCAGCAGCTGCTTGCAGCTCTACACCACGCACTGCGATGCCACTTGATCGTTGCTGTACATACCATTTGTAAACTGTTTCTTCAAGATCTGTTTCTGTAGGCTGCTTAAGTCATATTCTGCTGGAAATAATTTTTTTCGAGTTACACTTGAACACAAACTGCTTAAACTTGTCTAAATTTTTTTGATGTCTGACACTGTTTGTTTCGCGATACCGTACTCGAGACATAGATTCGCCACAGAAACACCAGACTCAAGTTTTTTTATCAATTTTAATTTTTCAGCAACAGTCAAAGTCACACACTTTCTTTTAAGCCCCATTGTGAAATGTGAATGATCATAACACGAAAAAATTGCGGCGTGCGGAACTGGGGAAGTGTAACGAGTGTTAACAATAAGCTAGCCGCATACTGACATGTATACGTGCTGTTTAACAGCACGTGACGCACAGTAGTCCGTGCACCTGCCGCCAAGACCTTCAAAGAGAAGGACGTGTTCTAGCTAGCGGCCGGCCGGCCGGCCATGACTCCACGTCTCCGCCGGCAAGGCAGCGTTGTCAAGTCTCTGACATCCGAATTGCCACTTTTTTCCCCTTCAAAGAATCGGCCCATACCACGCTGTACATACTTCATTTTTTTGCACATTATTTAACACCGCCATTGCTATTGTGGTGTCTTATACGTTAAAGAAATTAATATTGTCTGTTGCAAATTTCTTAAATTTATTTATTTATTTTTAAAGGTTGTCCGACTTATCCGATGTCCAGAACATCGTGGTCCGACTAATCGAGGGTTAACTGTACTTGTCTTTATTTATACACACACAATTTCAGGTACTCATTTTTCAATGTCATACAACAGTCAGGTATTAATAGTGTAATTGTTTGACTGGTATTCAAAATAAATATGAGAGAGAATGGTAGTAATCCCCTGTAAAAGTAATATACAAGTTATTCTATGATGATAAATACCTATCATTCTATGAAAGTATGTAGGTATATTTTTCATGCAAGTTACTACAATTAACACATGAATTAAATTCAAAATAGATTACCTGGTTACTGCCAGACATTCATCTGCAAATCTCATGTTTGTTTCTTGTCTACTAATCCTTGATGAAACCTTGTCCAAAAGATATTGAAAATATTGTAACAAAATGTTTAAAACAATCGGTATCTTCATGTTGAAGTTAGTTATTATAAGCTCCCAACTGTTGTGTTCTTTGTATCCAGTTTCTCACCCATACTGACCTGTTTTTTCATTGATCAACCAACCCCACATAGCAAAAAAAGCTTGCAGCAACCTTACCATGGCAATGCTATAAGCATGCAGCAACCTTGACAAGGCAAGGCTTAAAGCTTACAGCAAGCTTGCAGCAAGAATTCTAGTCTCCACTAAATAAGCTTGCAGCAAGCATGCCGCGTCGAGCTTGCAGCAAGCCTGTCATGTCTAGCCTGATGCAAGCTTGTCGCATTATGTCCAAAGCTGAGATACTATTAGAGTTAACATAGTAATACACATTCACTTCTGTTACTATATATATGGTTTTATTGGATTGGCTTCACAGTCTACAACTTATTATATATGAAGTGTGTCAGCAGCCTCCACAACAACGGAAGTCAACGAAAAAAAACAATGCTGCCAACATTAACACATAACATCCTCTTCCACTAACAGAATAATACCAAAACCAGAATTACTTATATTACGTACCTATACTAGAAGGACAATGATACATATAAAGAACTAAATCGGAATTGTCATCAACACTCCCTCCCAATTCCACATTACATTCTAACAAGATTTAACTTCTCAACAAAATATTAAAATTTACATGTAGGCAGTCCCTTGGTCATGATATCTGGTATCTGTTCAGCAGACTCACATAGATTAATTTCACCTTTCTTTCCCCTACCAGATCTTTGACAAAATGATACTGTACATCAAAGTGCTTAGACCTTTTGGTCTCTAATGACTTAGCAATCTTAATGGTTGATTGATTATCGTCATGAACATTAATTACATCAGCCACATCTACTACTTCTTTCAGCAAGTTGTGTACAAAAATGTATTCTGTTAAACATCTACCAATGGCATAGTACTCGGACTCACTGCTATTAAGTGCTACCACACCTTGTTTTTTTTAACCCCAGCAGATAACATTGTTATTCAGTTTTGTTACGAAACCTGAAATACTTTTCCTATCATTTGTGTCAGAAGCATAGTCAGCATCAACATATGAGGATATAGTAAATGTGTTACAATATGACTTTGCTAACTTCAAACCTACATTAACTGTATATTTAAGATATTTCAAAACATGTTTCAGATGTCTCCAATGGTTGTAAGAGTAACATTTTTGGAATCTACCAAAGTATGATACACTGAAACATAAATCAGGCCTTGTGCGGACTGTAAGATACATTAGGCTGCCTAACAGCTCTTTATAAGGCACCTTAATCTTACACTCTCCATCACATGACAAGTTAAGTTTGGGCTGAATTGGAACTTTACTAGGTTTACATTCTATCATGTTAAATTTTTCAAGAACTCTCCTAATCAAATCACTTTGACTGAGAATTAAGCTTCCATCCTCACCTTTGAGGATGTTCATGCCCAAAAAATGCAACTTTTCATTCCAACTCAAATCTCTCATGCCCATCTTAGACTTAAGAGCAGACTTAGTGTCTTCGAGATCTGCACCAGAATTTGATAATAACAGAAAATCATCAACCCACACTAAGATATAAAAAGTACCCCTATGGTACAAACAAGGATCAATATTTAATCATATAAAACCCAGGTTAATCAATTCACTATTAACATAGTCATTCCATGCTTTAGGACTTTGCCTGTCCATATAAGGACATCCGGTGGTTTCATATACACAGGCACTGGTAATTTCCTCTTCAAAAATGCTGATCGTACATCGAGCTGGTGTAGCTGAAGACCTCGCTCAACTGCAACTGAAAGCAGAACTCGTAGCGTTGTCATCCGGGCAACTGGAGAAAATATATCTTCATTTTCCAATGTTGGCTGTTGATACCCACAAGCAACAAGTCTGGCTTTCTTCTTGGTAGCTCCATCCATACTTTTAGAAGTGAAGATCCATCTACTGTCAATAACAGATGCATCCATGGGTGATTCAACCACTTCCCAAGTTTCATTACTTTCTAAAGATGACAGCTTCTCATTTAATGCTTACCTCCAACCAGCATCTTTGAAACTGTTAGGCACATCTGAAGATACTGATAATGCCAGAACATCAACAGCAAAGTTGAGCTCAAAATCTTCCAAGTACTTTGAAAGCCTTTTGTGCCTAGAAGATCTGATTCCATTTGATTCATTATACACACCCTCAGGATGAAAACCAAAGAAGTCACCATCATCATCAGACTGATTGTTTTCATACATTTGTGTATCATCTCGTACCAACTGAGGACATACATCCTGTGTTTCATTTGGAATTTTTGAAGTAACACCTTCTGATGTTGCAATATGTCTAATACTACCTGAGGATGGGCTTTCAGTAAACCCAAGCTCATCAAAGATCACATTTCTTGCAAATTCAACATTCTCCTTTTCTGGATTCCACAGTCTGTAACCATTGTCACAATATCCGGTAAGAAATAACCTTTTAGATCTGTCACTGAGTTTTCCTCCATCTCTATCTTCTTTATGAATGAATGAATTTGCGGGACATCCAAAAACTTTTATCTTTGACAGATCAGACTTGGTATGGTTATACCATCTTTCAGCTGGGACAATTCCATTCGGCAGTGCTGATGTAGCCAGTCTATCCCCACATCTCCTTGCCAAAGTTACTATCTAGCAGAAGACACCTAGTTTTCTCCAAAAGCATTTTGTTCATTCTTTCAGCCATTCCGTTTTGAGATGGATTTCTGGCCATAGAAAAACTAACACTGATTCCTTTCTTTTCACAAAAGCTCTTAAAATTGGAAGACACGTATTCACCACCTCTGTCACAACTTAAATTCTCTATGCGAGAATTAAACTTAGCCTCAACCATAGCTGTGTACATCTTAAATTTTTAAAGACTTCTGATTTATTTCTCAGCAAATATGTGACACAGAAATGACTATAGTGATCAATAAAAGTCACAAAATAGTTAAACCCATCATATGTTGGTGGGGATATTTTTCCACACACATCAGAAGACACACATTGAAGTATTCTCTTTGCTTTGCGTTCTTCTGGTATAGCCTTAAGATAGGGTAGCTTAGTTTGTTTACCTTTCAAGCACACATCACATAACTCAGTGGGATACTTGGAAGAATGTTCCATTCTTCTATGCATCACATTGCTTGACACAGCTTTTACCATGGCTGCATTAGCGTGCTCTGGTATGAGATGCATCTTAACTACATACAATCTTCCAAACACTCGTCCCAACATAACCTTACGACCACACACAATTTTAACACCAGAGTTTTCAAAACTTACTTTACATCCTTTCTCTTCCAACTTACGGACTGAAAGTAAGTTGAATGCCAAGTTCTCACACACTAAAACATCCCTAATCTTTATGTTATCACCTCCTTCAGACATACAAGAAATATTTCCTTTTCTCACAGCTTTCAATGACTCACCTGCCTTAGCCACATTAATGTCAAAGTTCACATCAGTTCTATCACTTAGATATTTTTGATAGCAACTTTTAATGATATGGCAACTTGCACCACTATCAATAACAAAAATAACTTCTGTTAGTTCACTATCATTCATTGCAGACTGTTCACTGTCCACATGCCTGCATGACGAACTTTCTGTATCAAATGATGTCAAAAAAGAAAATTCCACCTCCTCATTTGTAGTTGCAGCAGTATCCTTATTCTTCAATTTTGGACAATTAAATTTCATGTGTCCCTGTACTTTGCAATAATAACACTTTCCACTAAAACTTCTACCTGGAACATAATTACCTTTGTTATGCTTATGCTGGAAATACTGATGAGATTTTCCTCTTTATCCCTTGTATGCTGCAAAAACCTTTTGTGGGCCTTCATCTTTCTTCAGAAGTCTCTTTTCTTCTGCTAATAGAGTATTTTTCACATACTCAAGTTTCACAGCCGACTTATCTTTATCATACAATATATCCATGGCAGATACAACACTATCAAAATCTGAGGGCATCGCCACCAGCAATTGATTAACCATTTTATCTTCCACAATCTTTCCACCAGCCACCTTGACTTCCAAGGCCATAAATTCAAATTGCTGTAAAAATTCTTGAAGAGACTTTTCTTTCTTGTATTACAGTTTCTGCCAAGCTTTCTGTGCAGTCACCATGGATTTCATTCCACGTTTTTCATATGTAGTTGCTAGGGTGTCCTCAATTTCTTTTGCTGTGATTTTATTCATAATCATCGGCAACATGTTATCTGCCAATCCTTGGACGAGAAGATGTCTGGCTTTGACGTCTTCTTGCTTAAATCGTTTAAGATCAGCTTCTACCGTCGGAGGTTCCGTTGTCAACATGTGTAATACTCCATTCTGTTCCAACAGTAACTTCATCCGATAGAACCAGTTACTAAAGTTTACAACATCAAATGGTCTAATCCCAAATAGTACGTTTGCCGCATTTGCTATACTTGAATACATGTTACACTAAAGATCATACACTGATATCAACCATACACACGAGTCACATGAAGCCCTTAACAAAAAACTGCATATTCTCCATAAAACCAACTCTATCTCTTGAACTACTGGCTCTGGGCCCATAACCTATTAGAGTTAACACAGTAATACACGTTCACTTCTGTAACTATATATATGGTTTTATTGGATTGACTTCACAGTCTACATCTTATTTTAAATGAAATGTGTCAGCAGTAGGGATAGGTAGTTCGCGAACTATCAGTTCATTTTTATCTGTTCTGACAAGCGAACGAGGTGACTAGTTCGCTGTTACCAAAAACAATCGTTCTTTCCTTCTTTACGTGTTTCTCGTCTCCTACTCTGTTTGGTCCTTACTGCGCATGCGCGAAAGATCCCTCCTCCCCCCCCCAACCACCTTCACCCAATATGCAATGTCTTTCTTTCTTCCCTCTCTTATGTTTGTTCCCCCCCCCCCCCCCCTTTATCGACAGTCCGCCGGACTGTTATTTAACACCATCCTGTCCATATTATTTTACCTATATTTCCCCATCGCTTCGTCAGTTCCAAGTACTGATCTGAACTACGAAGACCGAAGAGAAAGGGAGTACATATACACACTGAACTAGCTAGTTCAAAGACTCAGATAGTTCACACAGTAAGTTTGTTTAATTGCGTAGTTAGGCTGTCGGTCATTATTTTCGTTTCGTTCTTTCTTGCGCAATGATGTATCGTTTGACGATCGTGAACTCTTAATTTTTATCTAATATTCTTTAGACATTTACATTACATATTGGCATTAAAAAACGTGTCACGTAAATAAGTGTAATTACGTTAAATTTCAGATAGCCTATACAATCTGAAATTAAACTTTAATTACACATAGACCACACATTACAAAACTACACTAAAATTTAAAGAAACATAATAAAACTTACCTAATACGAAAAAAATCAGCTTAGGTTGTTACAGATGAGAAAACACCATACCATTATTTTGTTTTGTACACATGTGAAAATAAGCACTTTACTTGCAGAAAATAAATTAATACAAATTCAAAAATGTTTCACATAACTAATACTGATTTGAAGACACTTTGTAGTCTATTTCATATTGCTGTAAAGGAACACAAGTTGCGAGGTTTTTGAAGATGACAACCTGTTTCTTTTTTCAGTGAGGATTTGTCCAGCTTTGGAAAACATTCTTTCGCAGGGTACAGATGTTGGTACAATGCAAAGCCGTCTTTGAACGAGTGTGTACAGGCGAGGGTATACATACCTCCTCTCTTGCCACCAATCTAAACGATTTTTGAGCCTGTTTAGTAGCGGCTCTTGTATGTACTTGTCAGCTTCGACGATTCCAGCAGCGGTCTGGTTTTTTGGTGAAAGGTTCTTCACTGTTGTGTCGAAACTTCTCCACAATGATGACTGTGAAGTTGTTGTAGCTCTAGCAGCAGACAACTCGGCGTCACTTTCAATTTCAACAGGACCTCTTATCGCACATACTTTCTTGCGTAGTAGCGCATATGCTTCTTCGTACTTCTTGTCTTGTATGAAACCGTACACTTTTTAAACCTGGGATCCAGAAGAGTTGTTTGACAATACAATTCATTTGATTCACAGTCATTCAGACATTTATTCAGGTTATCCATGCTTGTTATTTCCTTTGGGACTGGCTGCCTATCAGCAGAACATTCTTGAACATGGTTGTACATTTATTTGTAAAATATTATTATTTTGTATGTCGAAACAGACTTTTCTGCACTAACTTCCCCAGTAACTTCGTTGAAAATTTGCAAAATATCGGTCGCTCTCTGTAAGATGTCCCAGTCCCAGTCAGTCGTTGTTACAACATTCAGTTCGGGCTGAATAATGGCTAGTGTGGCTATAACAGCATCTTTTATTTTCAGCAGTCGTGAAATCATCTCATATGTTGAATTCCACCGGGTGATTACATCTTGAATTATTTTCAGGGGTGGCAATTCCATTTGTTCCTGTGTTGATTTTAGTTTTGACAGAGCACTAGAGCTCCTTTTAAAATACTCAACAATACTTTTTACTTTAGCAATGGTTGAGTCAATTTCTTGCAAAGATGACTGCACAATTAGGTTGACAGTATGGACAAAACATGACAAATGTCTCCAATTGCTTAACTTAATCACAGCCATGATGTTCGGTGCATTGTCTGTTACAACAACGACAATTTTATCGTTGATTTCCCACTCATTCACCAGAGTTTTCAGGAATGAACTTAGATTGGCTGCTGTGAGCCTCTCATTAAATGAAATACAATCCAGCAAATGTGAACTTAGATTCGTTTCACCATCGATTAAATGGGCAGTGACAGCTACGAAACTTTCATTGCTAAGGGAAGTCCAACTGTCTGTTGTCAGGCACACCGCATTGGCATTTTTTAATTTATGCTGCACCTTTTCCCTCACTGAAAAATATATTTTCGGAATAAGGCTCTGGGAAACAGTTTTTCGCGTTGGCAACTGATAGCCAGGAGAAAGCATTTGTACAAATTTTATGAATTCTTCCTCTTCTACAATGCTGAATGGGTGATATCCTTTCACTACCATTTTTGTAAGCTGCTCATCAAATTGCATGGATTTTTTTAACGCGAGAGGCTTGCTAATGGTCATGAATTCGCCGATTCTTGTTTGGTTTTGACGTGCTAAACAAATTGTTGTTGCAGGTTGTGAAGTAGGTGGCAATGCTACAGCAGATTGTGAAGTGGTTGGCATTACAACTACATTATTTTCACATCGTGTAGAAACATCGTCACATCTCTGTTCTTCAATAAGTGTGTTTGCTGGCCCACTCACAAACTATCTTCTAACAAAGTTTATTGTAGGATGTTTGGTTTTTAAATGTTTATAACCAAAATAATGTTCTCTTGCATTACACAAAGCTATTGAAATATGTGACAATGCATTCAAGACAAAACACTTGCCGCAAATTGTTAAATTAAATGTATTAGATCAATTAATTGAAATATACTATTGTTAAGTAGAGGCAAACTTATATAGCGATAGAATAAAATGGAAATTGATACACTACCAAACACTAAAATGTAATATAATACATCGCATAACTGTGAAATGTAAAGCAAAACACAAAATTTATTGAGAAGGATTTTATATAAACTGTCAAATTTTTATTTAATTATGTTAATAAAACAAACATGTATTATGCACATATTGTAGGTAAATCATGTTAGTCTTATATGCTAATTTTTGTTGGTATTTCGTATTTGCTAGTGATTTGTGATTGTAGTTTTTATTTTATGGTTTTTGTAAGTATTTTTTTTGTTTTCGTGGCTAGATTTTTTATTAAGCTTATCTTCCACTTAACTTCGCCGCTTAAAACAAGTCAATAAAATAAATAAAAATATGGCATTTCAAAAAAAGTAAATTAAATAAAAAATAAAAGCAATGTAAAGCTGATACCCTACAGTCATGGCTAAGACGAGAAGAAAATGTATAAGTAAAATGATCTTCAGTCTCAAATTGCATATTCAAATTTTATACATTTAAGAGCCTTAACATAATAAGACAGTGACAAAAATAATATATGTTGGAATCCAAAATAAACTTAAATCACACAATCTAATATTTTTTCTCTCTGCTTAAAAATTTAGTATGTATGTTCGTTCAGTACTTCCTATAACACCATTTGTTGTTTTGGTTTTTGAGCAATTTTATATATAACTGTAACATAAATTTAAAATGAAAATAATGAAACTTGTCAAAATAAAAAACCATGGAATCTTGGCTCAAGGCATTAGGCTAGCATTCTGATAAAATGTTTATCTGTACTTGGTATTTATAAAATTTCTTATAAACAAATTGATATGACATATTACAGGTTTCAGTTGCAGGTTTTTGTTTGACTTACATCACTGTATTATTGTATTGTTGTATATAAATATTTGAAGTGTCTTACCACAAATTGAGGAAGCATTTATGTGTATTATGCTTGATATGTGCTTATTATTACATGTTTTACTAGTTTAAATTGCAATAAAGATCTTCACTAGTTTTTGTGACAAACTTTGCTTCTTTTTTAATAACACCATAAAATCTCGGCTCTTATTAATTATTAGGTTTAATGACAGTTATTATCCAAATCAGCATTTGCAAATGTTAGGTAATTGGGCATGAATTACTATATTTAAATTTTTACCTTCAGATTAAAATTATCTTCAGAAAATAACTCCAAACAAGAATTTACATCATGGACACAATATTGTTTTTGATGGGTTAGGCTATAATTTTTAAAACCAATTCATTGCAGGTGGAGAATGTGACACACACACACTTTTTTTTTAAGATTCAAGGTAATGACTTAAGCTAAGTTAAATCAGAAGTGTTTTTATTGCGAAAAAAATTATATAGGGTTTCCACTAGCAAGTTGCTATGGATTCGACAAGGAATTTTCTGTAAACAAAGTAAAGCAAAATCGGATAGTTTGCTTCTCAAGTGATTGGAAACTTTAAACATATTATGAAAAAAAGTAGAATTTACACTTATTTTAATAGATTACATACAACATTATCCAAACTTTATAACAAAACATTATCTTAAAAGGGTTTCACAGTATTTCACTGACATCCTTCAATTCTTCAATCTGTGGAAAAATTAGTTAAAAGTAATGTGCAATGGAACATTAAAATAAGACATACTAACATTTTTTATCTCCAACAGCTGATTTTAATACATCTTTACCAATATGAATATTCACATATTAGACAATGTTCCAATCAATGTTCAAACACACTTCGTAGACAAATGTTGGAAAATAATTAAAAAAAAAAAATAATGATTCATAACACACCATAGTAGATAATCATATACCAATAATAATAATACAAATTATAAACTGAAAATGATTTTGAATAAAATTAGCTACAGGTAAGTTATTTAGACATTCATTTCATTGCTATATTTAAATTTTTATCTTCAGAGTAAAATTATCTCAAACAAAATTATTTCTAAAAATAATTGGCATTGTGGCCATGCTTGACCACAAACAAGTTTTGTCTTACTGAGCAGAATTTCTACAAAAAAAAACTTGGTATGCTAGAAAATGAACTTTTCTGCTTTATTGAAATTTACTTAGTTTGGAAGCCTGAACGTTAATGGAATTTTGAGCTATTATATTTTTTGGCGAGGCACTTTTGTAAGAGTTATAAAAGACAATATTATTAAGTAATTCATTTTTCAAAATTATATATTATATTTCTTGTTTTATTAATTTATGTAAATTTATTGTAGTTTTTCATTGTGCACAATGCACAATAACTAATTTTTTTAAAGGCGGCCTTTTGTATGGAGTAGGTGTCGAGCTGCCCCTTTTTGTCACAAATAATTATTTTACTGATGAGGTTGTGTGCTTCTGCCAATCCTCCAAGGTGTTTTGGATTGACAGTGTGGGCCACAAAATGTTGGAAACAATTGGTTTAAATGAGCTAGGTTAAACTTTTAAAAAAAAATCTAATACAGTTGGAAAACATAACATACAGCAATTTTTTTTTCTTCAGATTCAAGCGAATGTCTTAAGCTGGAAATATACTTGCAAGATGTCATAGATTAGAGGAAGTTTCTGTAAAGTAAGTAAAGCCACTGTTGTAAAGTGACTGTAAACATTAAACATATTATTCTGAAGAGGGTCATATTTACATTTGTTTACTTAGATTACATACAACATTATGCAATCGTAATACACATGACTACATCTTAAAACATTATCTAATCTTCATACATAGAACTACATCTTAAAACATCCAATCTTCATACATATGACTTCATCTTAAAAGGGTTTCACTGAATTATTTCTCTAAAAGTCCTTCAATTTTTCAATCCATGGAAACATTAGTTTAAAAATAATTTGCAATGCGACATGTAAAAAAGATGTTAAAGAGATTTTGATCTACAAGTTAATTGGGATAGAAACTTGTGAGTTATCTACTGTGTCTCAACAGCTGATTTTAATACATTTTTACCAATATGAATATTCACAAGCAATAGCATTTTAGATGATGTTCCAATGAAAATTCAGATAGCTTTTGTAGCCAAATGATGAAAAGTAATATAAAAAAAATTCATGTAGCACAGCAGCAGCTAATTAAATACCGATAATAATTGTGTTCATATGATATGAATATTCAGTTATCAAAAGTTGTGGCAGATACATGAACTGTTTTCGGAAAAAGGGATTTAGAAAAATAAAATCAAGATTTGCACATGAGTATCAAAAAACACTTACATTGCCACTAATACACTGACATATGGGCCTACATTAGTACTAACAGGTGACATGGCTTCTCACTCAGTAACATACTTTCTTCACTGATATTTTGCAAATTTTTACATATCTTTGGGAGGTGGGGAGATATGTGTATAACCCCCCTATACCCTCTAGCTACACCTTCCACTGGTTAAAGATTATGTTAGTTTTGGCACATATCAAATAAATGCCATCGTATGTGAAATACGTTAAACTTCAAAGTCCAGTGATGTTATTCCTTTCAAAATGTCATAAAAACTAAAAATGATTTTGAATAAAATTGGCTCTGATACAATAGCCTATTCAATTGCCATTGTCATTGCCAGCATTTGGTACAGCAGGTGGATCAATGACATTTACCTAAGGGTATTCGTCTTGTGGCCATGGTGTATTGACATCACGGCTGATATTGTACAGAACAGCTGTAGCACATATTATAGTTACAATAGAGGGAGGCTTGTATTCCATTTTTTTGGTGAGGCATCGAAATCTTCGTTTCCACACCCCAAACGTTCTTTCTACAACATTCCTTGTCCTGATGTGGGCTTGATTGTACGATTCATCAGCTTTGGTGCGTGGGTGCAAAAGAGGTGTAAATAAATACGGCAGGCAAGGATACCCACTATCGCCTAGCATTCTGCCCTTGATACGGTGTTGTTTAAAGCATACTTTTAGGCCAGATCCCTCAAAGATCCTGGCATCATGAAATGAGCCAGGCCTGGTGCAATAAATGTCCACTATTTTCATATTTTTTCCAACAGCAACCTGTAGAAGGAAAAAAAAATTTAGGGTAAAATTACAATATTATTATATTATGTTGATGAACTCTAACAAGACAACAAAATAAACACAGTGCAATTACATTAAGCCTATTATTAAATTATGTTGATGAACTGTTACAAGACAACAAAATAAACATTTGTAGTTAATATGATTTTTAATTTCCAAACTATGTAATTGAATGTAAAAAATTTTATTTGCATTTACAACAGGTGTACACAAAATTCAATTACCAGTATATACTGTACCAGTATATACTGAGAAACATTTTCAAAGTTTTAATAGGATTACATTTAAAAAGATAGTTCAGTTTGCACAATTAAACAAAGATATTTACACAAAGGTAACTTTATGACAGCTTTATGAAAATGTTTCTGGTTCGTTTACAAAATGAAGACAATCTTAAATGTATTCACCATTAAAACGAATGAACTGAGCCTTTAGTGATGTGGGTGATTTTACCATATTTCATTTAATTCATAAAATAAAAGATCGAAATAAATGTGCTGGAATAAAACAAATTTTAATGACATAAGCTAAGAGTGTCTGTGTGTGTGTATATGTATGTATATGTATATGTATATATATATATATATATATATATATATATATATATATATATATATATATATATATATATATATCTGTGGCTTGGTTCTAAAAGGGCATGTCAAAAATAACAGTTCCGAGATATTAAGCTCTGAATATATGGATTATTCTTAAAAAATTAATGGCAAAGAAACTATGCACACAAATGTTATGATACTTCCCCAATACAAACTAGAGTCCAAGACGAGTAAAGTACACCAAGTACAACTTCTCTAGACACTTTAACCAAAAAGTAATGAATAACATTGGCCCTTATTTCGTTCAAAATGGGTTAAAATTGCTGACATTGGCCTTGAAAAAGCACACAAAATACATAATTAGAACCTTTAACTACTATTTAGAAATATTAATTAGATGAAATCATTTCAGTTCTTATCAATTTAAGAGGACTCTTGAACATAATCAGTCAATGCACATTAACATATGAATAATTTCACTAATTAATATTCTCTCACATTATGCTCAGTAAAAAACAGAATTAAATACATGTATTACAAGGTTTTGGTTAGTATTAAACAGGTCTAACTTTCACTTTATTCAGTGTCTGCTTCATCTTCTTCACTGTCATCTGGGAGATACCCACCGGTAAGCTCAGGGGATGGTGTGAGTCCCTTCAGAAATAACTCATAAAATTGACAACTGTTGGGATGAATGGTAGGTAAGAGAGACTTCAAATCATTTACCTTCTCTACCGGAAGTGGTAATGGCATACTTGAAATAGGACTTAATGTTGGAAGCGAATTCCTTTTCTTGTGCCTTCGTGACAGATCAAGTGTCTTGAATTGTTCATCATCTTGGAAAGAATATCTGAACTTGATTGTATCGGAACATGAAGAATCCTATCTCATCCACTTTATTCTCAACCAAGAAATTTTTTCTCCTTCGGTATCAACCTTCCGGTGAACATAATGATTGCTAAGCAATTCCTTGAAGTTCAAAAAGTCTTTCTGCTCCAGTTCAACAACTGTTATGGGTGGACGTCGTCGTACCATTCAAATTAGGTTTGCCCAGTCTCTTGGAAGTTCTACATTTACTGTTGTGTTTTTCTTTGTTTTCTCAATTGCCGCATGTATCGTATCAGCCTCCATATGAGTATGGCCAGGCTCTAGGAATTTATGATTTATGATCAGTGTTCTACCTTGAATGTTTACATTTTTCACATGAGTCAGTAACATTACCGCCACGTAAATGTTGCGATTTTGGCCAGGACAGGAATCGCTATACATATTCACATCTTAATTGCATCAGGTATACTCTGCAGATACTTGTATAATCAGGATAAAATTTCCTGTCCACCTCTTGCTGCAATGGTTTCATCCCAGATTAAACAAGTAGCAGCAGATTTCTGTCAACATGTCTCATATATTGTTAAGTTAAATGTCCAGAGTTGTCGTTTATAAAATGCTACTCCACTCACTAAAAGTGGGGTAGGGAGGCATTTCTGAAGATCAAATGACATTGTTATGCAGTTACTGTTACTTTTACTTAGCAATTTGTCTTTCCTTTTTTTTTCATAGGACGATTCTGCCAGCTTCAAGTGTATCGGATGTATTTTCTTTTGCCAAATTGATATTAGTCCCACTGGCATTTATTTTTTTTTACATATTTATATGGATTGTTTGTTTTTAACGTTCTTTTAAATCCAGTGCCCTGGTAGTTAAGTCTGTGTTTTTCGTGTGTGCGTGGTGCTGCTGGCTAACCCTTTTCAGTTCTGGTGCATCGTTCCTGCCCCTTTCCCCTTCCCAGGTTGTGTCTGTCTTCCGCCGTCGTCTGCTGCCTGCCTCGCCGAGAGACGTCTCTGCGAGTTGGGTCTGCTCCCTCCACCCCGCCGCGTCGCGGTCGCCTGCTCGAGAGAGCCATTCACTTCCACCAGCTGGAGCTGTCCTCCATGCCTATCCAGCCATCTGTGTGCCGGTCGTCTCCTTGGCATGGGCCCGCCATTGGTGAGACATTCCGACTACCCAGCACTCTGTTCCCGCTACAGTCGGGTCAGCCGCCGCCTTCTCCGTGGCTGCCACCCGTATTCCGTGAAGGCAGCCGCTCTCTGCCCGGCGAGGCAGTGCTGGCTTGTTGCGGCTCTTGCTGCTCTGGCTGGATGGCGCCTGCTCCTGCGTCTGTGACGCCTGTCCGAGTCTCCCGCCTATCCCTGGCGGTGGAGGCACGGGGAAGTCACCGTTGGCTGCGTGCCATCTCCGTCTGCACCCAGGCATCTCGTCGATCTTGCCTGGGGTCTCTCAGCTTGCTGTGCGGTATTGCCGCCCCTGGCGCGTCCGCGGCCTGCCACACCTGCTCGTCAGGCGGGTTGCTGCTCCTCCCTCTTCGAGGGGCTGACCTTCCCGCTCCGCTACAGAAGTCTCCGCCACAGCGGCCGCTCCTGCTCTTCGGTTCTTCTCGGCATCTCGATGCCGACCCTCTCACCACCGTATTCTTTCAGCTGTTTTCATCCGCCGGGGACTCTCCCGATTTGGCTGGCTCCCTGGGTAGGGACACTTAAGGGGGGGGAGGTTAAAGCATATGCTTCTTCGTCGTTTCCCCGTTTCCCCCTCTCCCCTACCTCTTTCGCTGGTTGGATTTCCCCTCCGCATCCCCACTCCTTTCCCTGTAGTGTGTTACTCCGTAGCAGCTCAAGCGCCCTCTATATTTGTGCTTTTAAGGTCCTGCGAACTCTTGTCTCGGGTCGTTCGGTTGGGGTTGGGGGAGCAGTGTGTACTGGTCAGTATCAGCGATGAGGGTAACTTGCATACAGTAACGTTAATTTCTTGCACGATGTGGCCGTGGCTTTTTTTTTTTTTTTTACATTAATTTGTTTCACCCTTGTAAAGTTAACTTTAATCAGCCACGATGTTTGTTTGTGAGAGGTTTGGGCTGTAGTATGACCATTTCTGTTTGTGTCTCGCTATACTGACAGTTTTCTTACGTGGTTTGCATTGCCACTGGTAAACGTAACGTTTGATTCCTTGTAATGATTTTGTTGTGGGGCTTTAATTAGTTTCATTTTTTCTTGCTTGTTTTGTCTTTTCCCGTTAACGCCATACGCGCCATTTGCAGCGCGAGCCAATATCGAGTTTGGGCTTGTGTAATCTCTCCCCTGGCCGCACCGAACCTCCACGTTTAGGGCTATATTTTTCGTTTTGATTCAGTCTAAATTGTTTTGTTTGTTTGAATCATTTTTTACATGGCCTGCGCAGGCCACCCGGGTTTTATACTCCTTTATTACTGCTGTATTTTAATAATCTTCTATTTTACTGTAACATATTGTATACTCCCAGTACTTGTTTTTATGCTGCGTTTATTGAGGTGCCACATCATAATGGTTCACGTTATATTTGTATCTTTCTTGCGGACTTGTTCCGATTTTTTTTATTGTGTCTTAATAGAGCATGTTTTGTTCACATACATTGTTATGCATGTATTAAGCATTTATACTCATGATTGCTATCAATAAAATACAAGTTAAGGGCACGGTTGAACATAATGTTCAATTTGGCACCATTATAGCTATAATTTCTGGCGTTAAAATATGTTTACTAGAAAAGGTATTCATGTATATAGATTAATTAAGGGTTATTTTAAAAAGTATAGTAGGATTTCAAAAGGCTGATCCTTTTATGATGTGAAAAATTTGCCATACCTAATTTATAATGCAACGTATGTGATATAATACAGTGTAAATTTGAAGAAAACGTGTTAAATAACCAATGAAACTATAAAAAAATATTATAAGTGTAATCACTTTTCCATCCAGGATTAAACCTTAACTTTGTATGGAAAAGTACATTAATGTTTTAAAATAATTTATTTCTCTGTAGTAGCATTTAAGCAACATTTGAAAACTACAGTTTTTGATCGAAAAACACATTTTACGCACTTGATACTTATCATTGTTAAAAGAGGAAATTCCGTAGATTTGAAATAGGGGCTCGTGGTTTATGTAGCCCGTATAGATTTTGAATGGTATGTGAAATACTTCTGCGCCGCGCACTGCAGCGTCCCGGCGTAATTCGAAACGCGCCAACAGAAAGTGCCACGAGTAGCCAACGGGGAATGCCGCACTCCGTGTTGCCAAGTCCATGTTTGTGTCTTCATAGAGAGAGAAGTTCGAGAATTTTGAGATCTGCTGCTGTATTGCTTTGCAGTAAATGTGATATTTAGCACAGTTTTAATGCTACTGTTGTTATTATTATAACATATATAGTTATATAACATGTTTTGAATAGTGTTACCTTGTGAGGGAGACTAAATAAGCTTTGCAAATTTAGTCTCAGATTTAATTAATAATGTAAAAATTAGTTCACCTTCACGAGAATGGGCAAAACAAAAAACGCTTAACATAGGTTGAAGAAATAAAAAAAAAAAGCTGTCGCAAGAAGATTGTACTTTCGGAAGAAGAAAATCAAATTACGAAAACACTGAAGATGTTGAGCAATCGCCGCTTGCATCAGTGTAAGTTATAAACAGTTTCGTTAGTAATGCTTATTGTTACGCTAACATAGAATTAGGAAACGTAGTGTTTGTTTCATATTTTTTGGTGTAAGTTAATTGCAGTTGCTCTAAATATTCCAAGTAGTTATTGTTTTCGCGATGAACACAAAATTCAAGTGAAGGAAATAACTGAAACCTTCGTTTCTTGTTTGTAAATTTTATTTAATCCAGAATTCTAACCACAGGATATTAATAATAGTTCCAGAACTGTCGAAATTTTAACACTTGAATGGCAGCGACCAGTGTGGGCTAGGCGCCGGCCTATAGTGCACGAGGTCCCGGTTTGTTTTTGTAATTTATTTATTAGCCTTTGTTTCAAGCAGTTAAAATAAACTCATTTCCTAAAACATATAAAAAATAGAACAGCATAAGCGAATGGCGTTAGTATTCGTACAACAAAGGTTGTCACACTGTATCGCAGTAGACTAACATGTGTCCCATTTGCGTTTTACGCAGTATACATGCGCGAATGTACCGCTTCGGACATACGTATTCCTCAATCATTTATAGCTGCAAGACACAGAGTAGGGTCATAGTAGCAAAATGAGGACTGTGACTCTCCAAGCCAAGTCCAGTGAACACGCAAGGCATTTAGACTGTGCGTTTAACGAGAACGTTTGAAACCATAATGTGGGTCCGCAAACATGACCCATGACAACTACTATGTATTGGGAGGGCCAGTAGTACCAGCTGTGGCATGATCTTATTCAGGAGAATATCCGACTTATGTATGCTTCCATGTGAGATCGTAACACCATCCGACTCCATGGTACGGGCTGGCCAATGCCTACTAAAGACATTGCATCCTACAAATGTTGGTCCCCTGCAAAACATGATTTGCGTGTTACAATAATTTAAGTGCTGTGTATACATTTTTCCAATGTCTGTTTCGCACACGTGCTATGACACTTTTAGAGCAAACAATTTTTTTTTTTGCAAATGTGAGTATTTTGAACGGGTTGGCTTTTTTGTAGATTAATTAGTATGTTTCCAATGTTTTACATTTATTGTTCCAAAATTTGTAAACTAATATAGGGTAACTTGGTAACTACTACTACTTTCAACGGGCCTATGATCTGCGTGTATGCCTTGACATGAATTACTGCCTTATATCATTGACACTGTACGGCAACTATGGGTACATTTCTAGCCCAGATTAAGTTAATAATTTATTTTAATTTATATTTCTTCGTCCTGTATTTATTTTTATTATTTGGAAACTCTTTGGATTTGATATGTATATCTATGTATGTAATTTAAACTCTATGACTGAAACAAATGTTTGAGGACTACAATTGCAAGGACCCCTCTAAGAACAATTGAACTTGTACCGGTAAATTGCTAATTTGACACCTTGTTTATTAATGTAAAATTTTTTAACTAAATGTCTTTATTTTAAATGTAACGTAAGATTTTGTATTCTGCGCTATTGTTGCGCGCGGAATTGATGTATTTCATTTAAAAGATTTGTAACTATCATTAGTTCTCGGCCAATCAGAAGCCGTATTTTAAATGTGGCACGCATTGTTAAACTACTTAACTTAAGAAGGTTTTAAAAAAGGAATATAATGGCCTATCAATGAATGGACACGTATCTGACTTCGTCGAAAACTGTCTTGAAGAATAGCTATTTAGAAATAGGCATCCGCACAAAAGGATGAAAGAAACTGATTGTTTAAGTATCTTTGTATATTAATAGGGCTTTATCCAAAAGGATAAAGATTCTAGGAGTGCATAAATATGTGAGTAATATATGACTGTGTTTGTTACTCAATCTCGATAATACGAAATACGTATCACGCCCATAACGAATTTATTTTGTGACCTAACTTCAAGAAAGACATTGAGAAACTTAAATATTGTAATATTAATTACGTGAATTTAATTTGACACTCGTATAACACACACCTTTAATTACCCAGTGGTCTGAGAGAGAGAGCATCAAAGCTCTACCGACTTAAACAATTTTGATCTAGCCAAGGTAAAAACATATGTAAATCATAATTCTAGACTGAATCTGTGTATACGATATTGGACCCGAACAAAAGATAATATTTTTCCTTTTGCTAAAAACCTGAGATAATTTTGACTTTCATTAATAAATGATTAAAATTACCATTGTGTTTTGTAATATTATAATATACCTATTATCAACTATATCCCTACACACAAGCATATATGCATATATATAAATCTATGTGTCAATACAAGACAAGTATAATAAATAGCAACTATATTTAAGCTAGTAGCTGCACATATTAATCTGTCGCCACAAGTTTTGAGGCCTTTTAGTAGTTGTACACCACGTCCATTATCATGTTGATTTTAGCTCATATTACTAATTGAATTCCTGCACAATATTTACTCAACAAGGCACTCTGGATCTTAAATGGATTGAGTGTTGAAATCTTGTGGTATTGTATTGAAAGTAAGTATTACCCACCAATTACATTAAACAGTGTGGGATTGGGATAAACAGGAAAATAAAACTAGACATGTTGTGTTTTTGATATTTATCATTACCTATATGACTTGAGTGCTGGAAACATTTTGCATTTATATTACATTGTTGCAATTTCATATTATTCATTCTTTGCAGGCAGTCATCATTGGCCAGTGTACAGGGAAGTTGCTTTTCGTGGGAGTACGCAATAAGTACTACTGCATTTGCGAGAAAGCAATCAACAAAAATGTTGAGTTCAACCCCATCTCTGCTACAAAAATTGGGATAAATGTCGTCCTTCAACAGCCATGGAGCAGGACATCATCGTTGAAGGTTTTAAGAAAAGTGAAGAAATGCATGGACTATGGTACAAACACTTTTTTGGTGATGGGGATGCTAGTGTTTATGCACGGTTAATGGAGAAAGTTTTGTATGGCCGGTCAATACACAAAATTGAGTGTGCAAATCATTGCGTTCGAAATTATACAGGTCACCTTAATCAGTTAGCCTCAGACAAAACTTTCTCTGTACAAAATCGAAAAAGTCTGAAATCGTTGATTCCACGCCTGACTTCAGCAGCCCGGGGAGCAGTTAAATATTGTGCTGGGAAAAAAGAAAGCCCCGAAGATCTTGCCCGAGATCTGATAAATGGACCATATCATGTGCTCGGTAACCATAGAAATTGCAGGGATTATGTTTGTCCTAAAGATAAAGAGTAGTGAAAAATCGGCAATACTCAATGATCATCACTTAATGGATCAAATTAACAGCCTAGTTGCCAGGCTAGCTGCTAAGGCACCAAGACTTATTCAAGACATGACTAGAAATTCTGCTGAACATTTCATGAGTTTGGTAGCAAAATATGATGGTGGCAAAAGAAGAAATTACTTTCAGTGAGGGTCATTTCAGCAATGTTGCAATGTTGTTGGTTTGCACTTTCAAAAAGGCCACAAATGGGAAAGAAGTCCCTTCAAGCAGTTGACAGGCAAGAGCCCAGGAGAAACACACAAAAAATTAATGTACAAGAAAGCCTCTAGTAGGTCCTCAACAAAATGTAAACTTCCATGCAAAGACAAAGAGCATGCAGTTAAACACAGGAAAATAATAATGCCTCCAGATGAAGATTATGGACCGAATTGTGACCAACCAGGAGACGAAGAAACTCTACAGAGGAAATGTGAAGAATTCTCTTCGAAACTTCAAGTGAATCAGGAAGAAAGAGAGAGGATCATCCACGAGACTATCGGACAGGCATAAAATGAGATATGGCATGAAATGAGGCGCGTACGTCTTTCCGCCTGCAATTTCGGCGTTGTTTGTAAGAGGAAAGATACAACTTCCTGCCGGAACCTTGTCAAACAGCTTCTGTACAAACTTCAAGTAATGACTGCGGCTATGGAATATGGACGTCGGAATGAGTTTGTTGCAGTTAAAGAATTTGAAAAATATAAGGGTGTACATGTGAAAAAATGTGGCATGTGGCTTGTTCAAAGATTTAAACTATGGCTTCCTAAGAGCTAGTCCAGATGGTTTAGTAGGAGAAGATGCCATAGTTGAAGTTAAATGTGTTCCGTCGGCCAGGGGAATCGGACTAACAGAAATGGCAAGAAGAAACAAAAACTTTTTCCTTGAAATTTCATCAGAACACCAACTGACTTTGAAAAAAAATCACAACTACTACTATCAGATTCAGGGAGAACTGAACATCACACAACGAACCCTTTGCTACTTGATTGTAATGTCATATCTGAATGAGAAACTTCACATTGAAGAAATTACGAGAGACTGCGCTTTCTGGGAAAAAAGAAATGGTCAGCAAACTGCACAAATTTTATGTCACTTGTTTGTTACCAGAGATAGTTGACCCAAACATTCCAAAAGGGAAGAGTATTTGGGAGCCTGAGAATATTTTGAATGCTCTGAAGAAATTGCTTACTAAAAAAAACGTGACATAAGCACTAGTCACAAAATATACACACTTAATATAAAAGTTTGCGACAAATTACTACTTGTAGTTAAATATCAATCATCTTAATGCTATTGAAACGAATTAGTGTTTTTTTTGTTTACATTTCATTAAATATGTAATTTACAAAACATTTATGGTTATTGAATATTATTACCAATTACTGTGCAAAGAGAAATCTAAAATCCAACAATGTGATTAATTGATAATAACTAATGATTATACCAAACATTCTACTTTTCAATAACATAGCACTCGCCAAGACAATAAGCATCATTAATGTCATTCTAGTGAAGTACACAAATAAAAATGAATACCGACACTCCTTAAAAGTTCTGCTTCAAAGTCAACACTTGTAGCAACTTCATTTTTACCATTCAAAATTTTATTTCTTGATATTTAATGAAATAAATTATAGAAATATGTCATATCTTGGTTATCCATTGTAGTGACTACAGAGTGTATCAATTAACAAAGTCTTTATAGTGGTGGAAAATATTAATAATAATATTAATATAAATGGTGTCACAAAACCTGTAAACTGTTGGCTCTCTCTTTCTAACACACACTGATGGAAAGCGGCGTTTAAATCAGTACAGTAAAAAACTTTGCCTCTCCTAAATACTCAAATAGCACCTCAATGTTTGGTAAGGGGTAGGGGTCTAGTCGGATCTTCTCATCAGAAGACGAAAATCGATGCGGGGAAACTAACCCTCACAGTATGATTGATATTTATTTTAAATATAAATATTTCCAGTGTAACCTAGAGTGTCATAGATTTGTAAATAAAAAAAAATGATCACTGCAGAAGTTAATTATAGCAATATTTAAATATTCGTATCTAGCGTTGCCTTTAATAGTTGGTCGCACAACACGTATCAAAAGTTCTTAAAATATCAAATTTAAAAGTTTTTGCCGGCTAATTTATCACTCAGTTAGAGTCATGAGTTCTTTATTACTCTACCACTGGGATAGTATCTAGTTGCAATTTATTCCTATTTGTACACACATACCTGATGAAAACATTTTATTTAGAACTCACTATTAACAATCCGAAACTTCCATTTTTATTTTAAAACTTCTCTTTTTTGTTACAAGCCAGCAAAGATATTGCACTTCTTTGCAAAAACAAAGCACATAAAATAAAATAATCTTTTCTCATAGTGTTCATTCGAGTCCAAAGACAAAATAAAAATGATTCAGTTTTATAGTGCTGTGAATATGGCATATTTACAGATTGCCGCTTCCATACTAAATTTACACATAAGTTTGTTAAAGTTTGTATGTTTATATTAAACTATGGAACTGAATCACTGCAGAGGGTTGGTAACACTGAGTGTGCAGACGTCGTAAACTGTTCCGATTCCTCGCCGCTCCAAGCACAGTTGCACGTAGTAAACAAAGTCTCAGCTTACCTTGCCACTGTTGTCAGGAAACACTTGATGAAAATACTTTACCGTGGCCTCAAAATAAATTTGTTTTTCATCTTCGGTTGTGATGGTGCCATCGTTGTACCCCGGGTCCTAGATGAGAGTATCCTCATCCGATGTCAAATACTGACACATCGTTGCCGTAACGAGGAGTCGTCGCATTTACAGACAATCCCATGTCTGGAATACTACTGACAGCAGTTCCGCTGCGGGATCGCTGGGAGACTTGGGATACCAGACCAGTGTGCATGATCAACAATAGTATATACTTTCGTTACCATTATCGTCAACCATGAACACTATGTTGATGTATTCTACATCCGTACAGTTACTCGTCGTAAATTCTTCTATAACACACGTCTCACACTGTATTTGTCATTATGTTTAATCATTCGCGTACTTAACGTTAAGCGTTCATGATTACTCAAACTGTTCGTTTGCGCCTTAAATATTATATCGAACCTCTTCACCACTTGCGACCCTAATAAAACTTATTTATAAAAAAAAAATTCTTAAGTGATCATTTTTCATTAACCTTAAACAATAGCAAATTAAATATTGGATAATTATAATATACTATAATCGTTAGTTACAAACTAAATTGTAAGTATTTAGGATATGTGGACGAAAGGGATGTCCACTTCAGTGTCACGTAACCCTGTGGGATTACAATTACGAGTTTTGTTTGTTTTCTACTGTGAGACGAGGAAGTATGCTCACAAAAAAATTAAGGAATCACACCGTAATTATATCAAGCAATACACTGTTGGGATCAATATAGATTAGTTTAGACATGTTTGCACTGCAACGCATGGATGTGATGCTGATGTAGGCCTTTATCTGATGCCAATACTCTACTTAGAAAGGCTGTATTCACTACAATTATATGATTCTCAAATATTGTGTCATTAAATATAGGTAGACTTATACTTAGTAGGGTATAAATACATTTTCTATGCGTGTGTATACAATGCTCATCGCAGAAAAAAAATATTGATTAACAAAGTGCGGGTCAATGGTACAATAAATATTTAGGCTAACAGTACATCCCAAATAGGTCAACGCCTAGGAATTTGAACATTAAAGTTCGTACTGAACCTAAAATAGCCTGGGAGTTCACACATGACTCCAAACTAAATAAACTTGATAACGAATATAAAACATTAAACAATAAACACTAAACACTAATCCAGTTCACCCGACACTTGTATTCATCAGTTTTCCTTTTAACCAAACAAAATGACCTTTTACACACCGTTGAACCAATTGAGGTTAATATAAATGTCCTCAACTTCTTTTTTTTTTTATATTTATACTGAGACAATAATACAGGTTGACGTAGTTAAAACATAATAGTAGCTTCATACCGCGCTGTTGGTTTCTTCATATTACAGGAGTATGATATGGCCTTAATTGATTTATGTTGAAATTACCAATATGTTGTCCAGTCGTAACATCTTGTAGCATGTAGCAATTTTGTCTAATTATGCCTGCCACCTGATATGGTCCACTGTATAACATGAATAGTTTATGTGTGACTTGTGACCACTTGTTGCTTGTTGGTGCGGTCCTTTTTAGTACTAGATCTCCAACCTTAAAGTTGCTAATGCGAGAGGTTTTATTTCGCTTCTGGCGACCTTTCGCTTCTGCCACCAGACGATCGTGGACAAGTGATTCTACTTCCTCCATCGTAGGTAGTGTTACATTACTAACAGTTTGTTGATGACCGGTGCCTGTCGTTAATAACAGCAGTGAGGTCATCAGTCGTGTTGCTAAGTTGTTGATCTGACTATAATGTATTGACATTAGGCGATATAGGAGCCTGCCTATCAAAATATCCGTGAGGTGGAGGTGAGACTTGGCTCAACTCCCACCAATAATACGCGTGATCTTTAAGTGCCGAATTCATGCATCTCAAACATTCTTCGTCTGTCAAATTAAACATGGACGCATAGTCTTCAAATTTTTTAATAAATCGCATTGGATTTTCGTTTTCTCCAGCTGAGAACTGTGGTAACGACTCAGACCATTGACGAATAGGGTGATGCATAACCGCTACCTGGTCTAATACTCTCTTACATGACGTAGGTCTAGGTGAGTCTTGTGCCTCGTCGTGCGTGTAGGTAACTGTGCGAATACGCTCGGGTGTGTGCTTATCAGCATTGGTCGTTACATCTGCTGATGGTACACTAGTATTAATTATATTATCTAGACGTAATTGAAGCACCTTTTCTTCCAGATGTACTACACGTACGTCTAACTGTGCGTTAGTTTCATTATGTTTTTCCTGTACGAGTGTAATGCGTTCGTCTACTTCCACATGGTGTTGGTTTATTGCCTCGTTAACTATTGCATGACATGCACTGTTTATTTCATTAATGTTGTTACTATTTCGTGCAGCCTGCTCAGCTATTTGTTCAACACGACCTTCCAATTGGTTATGACGATCAGTTATTTCCTGAGATAATGCATGAGTTGAATCATCACATCGTTTCCGTACATCTATCAGCTGTTGCTTTGTACTTTCTATATGTGTCTCCAATCTGTTACTGATTGTTACAACACTGCTATTTACTTCATTCAGTCCTTGCCTAAATTGTTGCGTAAGCTCAGTTTTCATTTGTTGTGTTTGTTGCGTAAGCTCAGTTTTCATTTGTTGCGTTTGTTGCGCAAGGTGTTGTGTTTGTTGTGTAAGCTCAGTTTTAAGATCAGTTTTAAGATCAGTTTTAAGGTCAGTTTTTATTTGTGATAAACTTTCCATGACCATCTGCATCATGGAAGACAAATCCGTCGGTGATCCTGACGGAACTGACTGCTCAGTTAACATGGCAGGCTCTGGCCGCACCAGATGCTGGCTTGCCTCTACATCGTCACTATCTATTTGTACAGGAGACGCTACAATGGGTTGCAACCTATAGATAACTGATTCTTCACTGTTATCCCTAGAATTACGTACAGAGCTCGTACGGCTGCGTCCATGAGTTTCCATTGTACACTAATTATAGTAATCACAAAAAAAATTACAACTAGATTTTTCGAAAGGCCCCACGTTATGGTGTCAGTTCTGCGGGGAAACTAACCCTCACAGTATGATTGATATTTATTTTAAATATAAATATTTCCAGTGTAACCTAGAGTGTCATAGATTTGTAAATAAAAAAAATGATCACTGCAGAAGTTAATTATAGCAATATTTAAATATTCGTATCTAGCGTTGCCTTTAATAGTTGGTCGCACAACACGTATCAAAAGTTCTTAAAATATCAAATTTAAAAGTTTTTGCCGGCTAATTTATCACTCAGTTAGAGTCATGAGTTCTTTATTACTCTACCACTGGGATAGTATCTAGTTGCAATTTATTCCTATTTGTACACACATACCTGATGAAAACATTTTATTTAGAACTCACTATTAACAATCCGAAACTTCCATTTTTATTTTAAAACTTCTCTTTTTTGTTACAAGCCAGCAAAGATATTGCACTTCTTTGCAAAAACAAAGCACATAAAATAAAATAATCTTTTCTCATAGTGTTCATTCGAGTCCAAAGACAAAATAAAAATTATTCAGTTTCATAGTGCTGTGAATATGGCATATTTACATCGAGTACCAGTGTGTAGTCCTCAGGTTTCTTTTTCTTTACAAGGAACGATGGAGAAGCATACACAGAATTAGAGGCCGCAATAATTTCCTCATCTACCATTTTTTTGATAATTTCCTTGAAAGCTCGCATTTTGGGTGGAGCACACTGGTAGGGGACACACTTAAAAAATTTCTTATCTAAAAGTTCTATCTTATACGGGGCCAAGTCACACTTTCGTACTCTTGTATTTATGACCACTAAATTCTTCAATAAGATTCTGAATCCTTTCTACTTTAGGCTCACTCAACCTATTCTTAGCCCCTTCCAACCCACCACAAATTAACTTTCTTTTCCCACTCTCACCTGGGGTTCATACTGAAATTTCAACTCACGTCGCTTACAGTATATGACAGCTTGGGTATCATGTAAAAAATCCATCCCCAAAATTACCTCACAAACTAAATCTGGCATAACCCAGAATATTCTGTCCCAAGAAAATTTTCCGATTTTTATGTGTAATCGAACTGTTAGCGCTGACTCACAACTTTCCCCACTAGCTAACTGAATTTTCAGAGCCTTACTTACCTTTAAATGTCTTTTTAAAGAGTGATATTCCTTAAGCAATTCACTCAAAAAATTTGATTCACATAACTTCTCGTTGCTCCAGTATCCACCAAAGCCTTAACTTTTTTTCCGTACAAGGTCATATCAACACACAAATTATTGGCTTCATGCATAACAGCCAAACTGTGTTTATCCCAAAACCTAAATTTAGCAGCCTGTATTCTGTCTCTGCAATTTCTGCTAACGTGTCCTACGCGATTACAGAAGCCGAATTTCGCCTCCCTTTCTCTTTCCTTCCTACAAAGCCTACGCACATGGCCGATTTCTCTGCAGCCAAAACAAACTTTACTACATATACCACTAACACCCCTTTTTTTCTCCTTATCTCTCTGTATCTGATTTAATCTTTTATAGCAAAACTTCAACACATGACCATTCCTGCCACAAAATTCGCAAACATATTTAACTTTTTCTTCAAGGGGGCCCTCAACCTGATTTTCCTCCTCCTTATCAAAACAATTCATTTTTCCTCTTCATTTTCAAACTTCTGACTCGCACACCTGATATTTTCAATGTTGACAGCCCATGTCAATAATTCAGATATTCTTTCAGGATTCCGCACAAACGAAAATTCATATCGTAAACTAGGGCGCATATTCTCTACCAGCAACTCAATTAAATCCACCTCACTTAGCTCCACTTAAAAAACTGATCGCATACTCAAAATGTTTTCTACAAACTCTGGCATGGATTCACTATCCTTCTGAAACCAAAATACACGGTCCCTAACCAGTCGGTGTCTAACCCTCCTAGAGCATAAATTTCCCCACGAACAATTTTTACTGTCCACCCAACTCAATCCAGATGTCCAACATCTCCCCAATACGGTTCGTGCTACCCCTTTACACTTTACCAACAAACATTTCAACATGCACTTGTCATTTGGAAAAAGGTCAAGCTCGCGTATTTGATCTCTACCTCACTGCAAAATTTAATTAATACTTCTGGTTCACAGTCGGAAAGGATCGGCAGTTCTTTAAGATGTTCACAAAAAATTTTAAAACCTACTTCCCCCATTAAAATTCCTTGGCTGCTCGGAGGAGCCATCGCATTATCCACTACAGGAATCAAGAAATCACTTAAACAGCTCTTTTACATCATTCTCAGCCTTAGAATTTCCACATCGTCATGTTCATCAAATTCTACGTTGGCACTAACCAAAAAATTATGTAACTGTTCTCTGCTCAAAAGCTCAATGCTGCTCCAATCCATGATTGATAATACTAAAATTACAGCTATACCAAACTGACCTATCCTAGCAAAGTCGAACACTTTGTAGCCTTTGCTCATCACTTTCAGCCAAAGGTCACAATACCCGCCCCCAGCTGGGTACTAACGTGTATATAAAAAAAATTTATCTAAATGCAGAAAAATTGCTGTGCCCAAAATACTAACAGTTCCAGAGCCAAAACTACGTCTAAAACCCACAAATCAGAATGGGGCAAACTTAAAGAAAATATTACAAAATGTTAATATCAAAATTAATTCAAAAGCTTTAAAAAATTCTTTACAGCAGTTTGGTACAGCTAAGAATAACTACAACCGAAATAAAGATAAGCTTCTAAAATTTATTTTCCTTAAAAAAATTATTAACTTTGCCAAACATGTAACGTGTTCTAAGAAAAACATTACATTACGTAAAGCACGTCGCATAAATAAGTTGATCCAATTACAATAACGTATTAGGCAATACATAAATTCCTTATATAGATGATGAGATTATACTTAGTCCAACTTCGTTGCCACACTCCATATAAATATCATTACTTCCTACAATAAAGATGCTATATTCCCTACCCGGAATGTACATTTATACAACTATAAAATATTTGAGCATAAAATTTAAAGATTAAATACGTTACCAAAAAAAATTAAGAACATTTCAAACCTTTGCTGGCGTCAAGCAAAACTAAGACTAAAATATTAAATTTACAAATAATATGTCAGGAGCTTCCATGTGAATAAATTCCGGCTCCAGCAATATAAAAATATTACAAAAGCCTACTAAAAATATATTTCTTGAAATAAAGCCTGGTATATTATTATTACAGAATACCAAAAAAATTGGTTGTCTGTAAAGTCAGTTTACGGACGATAGTTTAACGTCACAACGTCATAACAAAACATTGATGAAATGATTGCATACTTTTATGAATAAAATTGAATCATTTTTATTTTAATAATAAAAGAATAAATACTTGAAATTATACTAGTAATCAGATTTTTAAAATGCAAGAATAATTAACCTTTATTTCCAAAATTGTTGTTGTAATAAGCAATAAAAGCCACATTAACTTTTCACTTCACTTTATAAACAGTCGACGAAACAGTTCACGTGTAGATGACATGTAATTAATTTTAAAAACTGGCGTTTAGCTATAAAGTTTATATATAATTATGAACAAGTTTTCATATAAATAAACTGTAATCAAATATCTATCATCAAATATATGAATGACCATAATTTTTTAGTCAATTGTAACATAACCTATTATTACTACACTCTCCGACAGCGTAACGGGACACAGCGTAATGGAACAATGAGCATAACGGGACACATCATTACGGAACAATGAGCGTAACGGGGCACAGCATAATGGAACAATGTGCGTGACGGGACACTTTTTCATGCATGCAGCCGGCGTTCATTGATTTATTAGACGTTGTCACGTCAAAAATATATAAGTTCCAGTTCAAGTACACTGCAGTGTGATTACATTTAAAAAGGTCCGTCTGCACTAAAGTTGGGAAGGCTTATTAAACGCAGCGAGAATACCTGTTTCCTCTGGTAAACTTTAAAAATAACTTTAAGTTCATTTTACATTTCACCAAAAGGTTGCGGCTGCTGCAACATTACATGTCAACTTGAAAAAAGCACGTAGATTATCCACACCTGTGCCAAAAACATGCAAGGGACACTAACTTGATATCCTCTTCTGAAAAGCGTTTACCGTATATTTGCATAAACTTGCAAATGCTCAAGCAAACGTCCGTTTGCGGTAAAGGTCACGCCTAACCGGCCAAATGGGACGAACAGCTGACCGGTGTGTGGCTTACATCGCCCTTGTACATCACAAAAACGTAGCTTCTTCAAAAAATCAATATCACTGATAACTTCCAGTCCAATCCACCAAGCTCCATGCTTGTTAAATTTAAAAGTTTACGCCTTTGCCAAAAAATAAGTACTGCACACTGCATACACATAGTGACGCCATCACAACTGGTGCCAGGCCGACCGGCCTCTACGGCAGCAGAAAACCAACTCCCTGCCTCGCTGTCCGCACGAGCGCTGTTGCATTTCTAGCGGCGACTCAAGGAACTTAAGTCCGTTTATAATGCCTAAAATGCCAATTCAAAATACTCGACGTAAAATTTAAATAAACCAGGCAATAAATAAAACTAATAATAGTAAAACAAATAAAAAACTGAATTAATTAATATAAAACTTTCTAAAGCTGACTAACATGATGGCTTTCGGTCTGCCTCTAATGGCCAAAGATTATATTTGAAAAATTGGAAACAAAACTAAATTAAACATAAGAAATACCAATTATTTAAAAAAAAGTTCCGGGCTTACACAGCTAAAATAAAAATAAATAACCTAGGGGCAGCAGACATGCTACAACTCTACACATAACAACGATATACACATTGACTGGCTCCCTTGATGGAATAGTTGATACATCAGTCGAGGCAACGAAACCTCGTGGTTTCACTGTAGCCTTGTCTTGAAAATAATTCTGTTACGATTTTGTGGGATATGAAAAGGGTTCGTAAAGTATAGCCCAGTTATCATAAAGTTTTTATTTAATTTAATATCTACACTTTTTAGTCGATAAAAATGTCACACTCAATAGTCTGATCTCTATCCACTAAAGAAGTCTCACACAGATTAATCTTCCAATAGCACCGCTCACTGGGGCCTGGACCACCCCTTAGTCGGTCTCTAGTCGCACACTCCATGCAGCTCACCTCGCCGCGTCACACAGCCGCCGCAGGTCGCCGATGGCCGAAACAGTCCCGCAGGAGTCGCCGGAAGTCGCTGCACTTCACTTTCTTTTCGCTCGGATCGCTCACTGTTAACTCCACTCCCGACTCCTCACTACCCACTCACTCACTCTAAATAGCTCAACTTAAATGTCACACCAATGTAGATTGTTCCGTGATTGTGACTGTAAAAAATAATTCTAAAGAAATATTTCTCTCAATAGCTTCTACTACACTGCCTTTTTTTAGATATGTTATGCTGAATTCAATTGCATAATCCTCAAATGGCTCTTCCCAAAGAATAAGTACAGTTTCTTTGATGATCCGCCCAACAGTATTGTTTCCCATCCGGAAGCTGAACCCCAAAGTACGAAATGACATTCCAGTGGAGAGGTATCCGAAAAACAAAGAATTAATACATTATTGAATAAATAATAACCCAGCCAGCAAGAATAATGTTATAAATATTTTAAATATGTTTTTAACATTTTAAAAATATGAATGAAATGTTACGGCTACCATGCTTGGGCTCCACTACACCATAGAGAATTCCATACCTATTTATCGCGTTACATTTTGAAGTATATATTGCTAGCCTAACAGTAAATAGGGGAAAGTCGTTCGAAACGGGGACAGCGGGTGATATGGGGACGGTCCTTTTCTCAGAGTTTACTGCTGCTATCTGTGTATAAGCGCCGTACTATGAATCTTCGCTGTCCATAGATCAGTGTGAAGCGAGACGTTGCAGCAGGCGGTTGTTTTTATTAATTATTGAGTTGTTTGAAAAATTGTCTGGAATTGGTTTAAATATTTCATAAATGTTGTGTTGGATTTTAAGAAGAAACACCTGAACATTGAATTTCGGTAAATATAGCATTGATTCTTACAGGTTCCAGTAATGTTTTGATATGCCATTCTGTAACTTGCCTTTCATGTGAGTGAAAATATGCCATGTTTGTTAGACTGTGTGAGGGTCTGATAAAACGAGGACGCCTAGGATAGGACAAAATGGGGACATCTCCGTTTTGAACGACACAAAATATTTTTGAAGAAATATGTTTTTAGCTGTTAATTTTTATACAAGTCAATGATATTGAGTTTATTAAGTGCCTAAATATTAGATTTTATAAAAAATTAGTGTAGCTGTAATTATGTTTATTAATAACTATACAAATATTTTTATTTCCAGATGTCACCATTGGACGCTATCAAAGAACGACTCAAAGGCAGAGCTGGTCTAATGAAAGCATGGCTGGAGCAATTCAAGAGTTTTAGATGGTAAAATGGGCTACAGAAAAGCATCTAAAGCCTACAGTGTGCCACAAACTACCTTGGAGAGAAAGGTAAAACAGGCTCGCCAAAAGGGGTTGTCTTCCGAAGCAGCTGCTGAAAACAGGTTAGGTAGGTATAATAATAGTTTTCTCGGATATTCAAGAACGAGAATAAGTGGATCAAATATTATTTTTGGAGCAGAGGTTGTTTGGCCTAATTATCAGAGATTTACGAATGCTCACATTTCAGTTAGCTGACAAAAACAACCTCCCTAATGTATTTAATACAGAAAAGAAAATAGCTGGGAAGGACTGGTTGTATGCTTTTCTAAAACGCCATCCTGCACTAGCTTTACGTGACCCTGAGAAAACTTCTATGGAGAGAAAAGTGCTTCAATCGTATAGCAGTCTGCAAATTCTTTGATTTGTTGGAATACCTGTTTAACAAATATAAATTCTCACCCAAAGATGTTTACAATGTTGATGAAGGAGGTGTGTTGACAGCACCAAACAAGCCATTCAAAATTCTTTCTTTATGTGGTAAAAAACAGGTAGGATGTCTGACATCAGCAGAACAAGGGGTGCTTGTGAGAGCAGAAGTATGTATGAATTCTGCAGGTAATTTCATGCCCCTTATGTTTGTGTTTCCTAGAAAGAGAGAAAACCCCCTTTTGATGGATGATGCCCCCCCCCCCTGGATCATTCGCTGTGTACCACGAGACTGGCTGGATTACCAAGGAAACATTCCTTGTTTGGTTCAGGAGGTTTCTAAAGTTTTCTAACCCAGGACCTCAGAAACCAGTGTTGTTAATCCTTGATGGCCACAGTTCCCATACAAAGAGTTTGGAACTGATAAATCTTGCTCGAGAAAATAATGTTGTGCTGTTGACCACACAGAACACATTGTATGCAGCCCCTCGATGTGTCATTCATAGCACCACTTTCTGCCTTATATGAACAAGAGGTTAGAAAATGGCTGATAAATCACCCTGGACATTGTGTTACAATTTATCAAATAGGAAAACTGTTCAATGCTGCCTTTTCTAGAGCAGCTAATGTGCAAACTGCAATGAAAGGATTTGAAAAAAAAGGGCTCTATCCCTTGAACCGAGATATTTTCCCTGAACATCTATTTGCACCATCAGAAACTACAGAACAGCCACTTGGTAGAACTGACAGTTTTGAACAGCAGGAAATGACAGATGTTAGGAACAGTGGTCCTACAGTACTAACAACAGGACTCCAGACATCAACATCTTCATGCAGTTCTATGATGGTGGAGGCTCAGGGCCGAATTCAGAGAGCTCTTTCGACGGTTACCCACACACCGAAAGGCTTTTCAATTGAAGCTGCTCGGAAGAGACATTTTTCTGTGGTTGGTTGACTGCTGGATAAGGAGAGCCAACCACTTGAAAGTGAATGTGGTCTGAAGCTCATTCGAATGCCTGTTCAGTTGAAAATCGGCAGAGCAGTTGATGGTTTTAATATATATTTCCCACATAAAAATGTGTTCATGTATGTTTGTAATTGTTTAAAACATTTTTGTCATATGGCAGATATGTAAAATATGTTTCGGAATTAAATATGTTTTTTTAAAGAAGTTGTTTCGCCCGCAAAGTGTGCATCAGACACGTGTTTTGTAGCGATGACAAAAGATTTGGATGAATTTCAAAATCACATTGACGAAGTTTTTGAATTTTTTGACAATCTTGAAAATGAAAATCCAGTTCCGAAAATGTATATAAGAAATTTAGCAGACCCATTTAATTTTTATCGGGATCAAGAGTTCGAAAAAAAATATCGTTTTTCGAAAGATGTTGTTAGAAATGTACTGTTACGATTTACCGCGGGTTCGTAAAGGATAGCCCAATTAATAGATTTTATTTCACACACACAGTTTTATTTATTACCACTACTTGTCACTTACAAATAATCTTCTAAATTGGTAGATAATTAATTACACTAAAAAAGGTCAATTCCCCAGTCACTCGTTTCACACACCTCGCTGGACCGCACTTCCGACGCAACTCTCGCCGCAGCACCCCTCGTGGGTCTCCGCCGCGGGTCTCCGCCGCGGGACTCCGTCGCCACACTCCGCCGCCGCCGTCACACCCTTCGCCGAGATCCCACACGACGACTCACTCGCAACTTCGCCCGGGACTCCGCCGCGCCCGCGACTCTATCGCCCGGAACCTCTCGACTCCACTGAACTCACTCACTCCCTGCCCTGGAACCTTCGTCCAGGGACTTCGCCACTCTGCCGCACCCGCGGCACTATCGCCCGGAAACTCCGCCGCGGGAGAACTCCCCACTGAACTCACTCACTCCCTGCCCTGGAACCTTCGTCCAGGGACTTCGCCACTCTGCCGCACCCGCGGCACTATCGCCCGGAAACTCCGCCGCGGGAGAACTCCCCACTGAACTCCTCTCGAAGGTCGGCCCAACCTCCTTATATAACCTTTGGGTTCCTGTCCAGAACAATCGGGCATGTCTCCGAGATATCGCGCGACCTTCCACGTCGAAATGCCCAGAAACGCGTCGAGAGTCCTCGAAGGACGCGGCGGCTGCTCAAAGAACGCCGATAAACGCAACAAGCATCGGGTTCCCACAAAACGCGCCGATAAACATGTCTAAGTCCTTTTATTCCGCAGTGCGGCCTCTTTTAAGTAACTCGATCTGAGGCAGGTGCGCGCTGCGACGGTCAGGATGTTGCGAGACAGTATGACACGAGATACCAGGGAGAGGATGCGGGTGGAAGGGGGGCGCAGACAGGCCGAACGAGCGCGGCGATGCCAAGCACTGCAGCCAAGCGCGATCGTAACAGTACTATATCCTTACGTACAACATTTGGAGAAGTTGGAAAATCGCGGCTTGTGAATCCCTGGAATGACGAAATTACTTCTAGCATTACGATTATATGCTTCAGGAAGTTTTCAGGTAAGATCTAACCTATAAACCTGACTGTGTTCCTCATGGTTAGAGTTGTTAGGTGCATTTGATGTTTGATTACCTATTTTACTATTGTATTTGAAAATATTTTTTTCAAATGAGTTTATTAGTGTTCAGGCAAAGAAAATTATAGCCAAGTTTGTTTTTTATTCTCATTTTTCGCTTAAGGTGGCTTTATTTTTGACAACAAACTTTGACAGTTGTTTGTGTTTAACAAACTAACAAAATAATTATAGATACAAGAGTCTGATGCTGTATGAATACACGGAGGCAATGTTCTATAACCTCTTTCCTGGAAAAAAAAATAATAAAATTCCACAATGTTTTTAGTGTACAGATATTTGTGTTTAAGTTAGGGCTAAACTAAACAAGGACTGAGATATCTAAGGAGATAGATGGTTGGTTTGTTTTTATATATTTGAAATGCCTAAAAAATTACTGTATTCTTTTGGCTATGTTAGAAATAACCTATCTGTCTCACAATATTTTTAATGTGGCTGATGTAATTTTACGAACTGATTTAAGATGTTATGGTGCTTTTATGATGTCCCTTCAGTAAATTATTGATTAGCAACTTGAAGTACCACAATACCCTTTTGAATAATCATTGAAAAATGTATCATAAGTACAAACCAAACTTTTAAAAGTTGAATAAAAAGGAAAATATATATTTTATTCAACTTATGAGTATTATTCATTATTTTAATACAAGTTAATATTAAAACAGCAAGTCTCTTTTACCACAGTATCAAACTGTACAGGATCATGCTGTCAGGATCAACTTGGGTATGTTATTCAGAACTTTTACGCTTTAGAATTTTCTTAACATAAAACCACATGCCAATGTATTTTTGATTGCAAACTTTTACTCATTTACAGTTTTATGTTAGTTCTGTAATTACTTCACATACTACACAAAATTTCTTGTATACATTTTCATATTTATCTAGTGCAGTTGTTTTGTATTTATTGTGTAAAAACTTAGCTTTCATCTTTTTTTAACCATAGCAAATTTGTGGAGATTTGAATGGCATCAGCCAAAGTCTGCTGCTCGGGCCATCAAATCTGTGTCTGAAGCACTGGCTGGTCAATTGAGGCACCATGTGAAGCTACCTAGAGAAGACACAGACTTCAATGAAGCAATGCAGTACTTCCACAGCATAAGCAACTTCCCAGGGGTGGTTACAGTGAGTGATTGCACTCACATGCCCATCAGTAATCCGAGAAGCCTAAGATGTACATCAAGCTCTGCCCGAACACGCCTGAATATTCACCTTCGTCCATCCTCGAGATTTGTTTTATTTTTGCGCAGGAAAAATGAATTCAAATATTAAAAGTGGTCGGTTAGGTTAGCTACATTAAAACACTTTGAAACACTATGGACGGTTAGTTAGGTTAGTATAGCTACATTAAAATAAACAGAGAAATATAAATAAACCCGAGGTTGGCCGGAGGTGAATATTCGGGTGTGTTTGGGCAGGGAGAGAACTTGATGTACATCTTAGGCTTCCCTCAGTAATCCTGGTGGAGATTAAGGAGAAGTATTTCGTAACCGACATGGTATTTTCTTCCTGAATGTACAGGTAATTTGATTTCAAATTAATTTTAAAAAATTGTAATAAATATTTGAAAACACTATTTATTTTGTGTATTTCATCAAGATTACTTGTGATAATAAATTAAGTAAATATACTATATGCGACCGTTTAAGACGTTCCTTGATTTACTCTGAAAACAGCTTTACTAAATTCCTACCTGATTCAGATAAATTACAGTTAATATCTTACATTACAATATACCTGTGTATTGATGCGGCTGCCGCAATTTCTTGCTTTCCAGTGTGGGTCTGGGTGTGTGCATTTAGAAGCAGTAAATATTGCAAATTTGATATTCCAGAGAATGGTCGATTAGGTTAGCTAAATTAAAGATACTTAAAAGTATTGTGGACGGTTTTGTTAGGTTAGTATAGCTACATTAAAATTATTGTAAAATATTTTGATTGGTTGATTAGGAATTACCGATTAAAGAAGTAGCTACTCCGACCTAAACAAACTTCCATAGGATCTTGGTATTTTTAATGTTGTTCACCTAACCTAACGAACAGTCCACAATATTTTAAGGTATTTTAATCATAGCTTGTAATTTTTCTAATTTCTCCGTCACTGAAATCTGTGAAAGACCAAATGGACATATTTCATACACAGTTTTGTCCTATAATATGTGCTACAGAAGTTGCTCATGTGAGCGGCGATCTTGTTGGGGCCTCAGAATGGTCTGGTTTGAACTGGTTGCTATGCTATGTGGTAATTTATAACAACCATTAATAATATTTTACAGAGTTTTTAATGTAGCTGACCTAACCTAATCGACCATCTTCTTTATATCACTAATATGTAATATTTACATTGAACATGCACAAACTTGGCGTTGGAATGAACTGTTGTGAGTGTTACGTTAGCAGATACTGTGATTCTTCATAAATAATATAATTTATCTAGGTCTGGGTGTAACAATAACAAGCAAATGATGGTATTGGCTGCATCAATGCACAGGTATTGTAATGTGAGCTATAAAATTGTGATTTCTCAGAAACCATCCAGAATTTATAAATGTTCTTTGAAGGTTAAACAGAGGGACGTCTTTAGTGTTTGAAAAAAAGGTTTATCTGAATTGTATTGTTTTATGTAAGGAAAAGCCCCTATCTAGGAATATTATATTATGTGTTTAGTTCCAGAGTATTAAGGATTAATCTTTTATTTAAAATATTAATTAAAATAAAGTAAAATCACCCATATCACTACAGGCTGAGTTCATTCATTTCAATGCTTAATGAAGTTAATTTAAGATTTTTGTTACTTTAAAAAAAAAACACATACAATGTTGTCATATAATTATCTTTGTGTGAACCTAGTGCAAACGTAACTAACATTTTTTAATCAAGCCTATGAAATCTTTCAAAATGGAATTTTACAGTACTTAATTTATTTATGTTATTGAATTTTTTGTACTGCTATTGTGAATACTGAGAAATTTCAGTCAGTTATTTTGGAAATTAAAACATAATATGTACTGGAATTTTTTTTTGTTGGCTTTTACAGTTCATTAACAAAATGTAAGAACAATGCCATTTCATCCTATACAGTGTATTTCTTTTCCCCACATGTTGCTGTTGGCAAAAACATGAAGATAGTTGACATTTATTGTACGAGGCCTGGCTCGTTTCATGACGTCGGGATTTTTGAGGGATCTGGCCTTAGTGAGTTTTGAACGTCGCATTAAAGGCATAATGCTGGGCGATAGTGGCTATCCTTGTCCGCCATACTTATTTACACCTCTCTTGCCCCCACACACCAAGGCCGAAGAATCCTATAATCAAGTGTGGAAACGAAGATTTCGATGTCTTACCAAAAAAAAATGGAATACAAGCCTCCCAATATCGTAGCAGTAATATGTGCAACAGCTGTTCTGTATAATATCAGCCGTGATGTTAATGCACCCTTGCCAGATTGAAACCAGCGATCTTAAAAATAAGCCCTCACGACGCTAGTTTCATACAAGGCAAGCAACTGTGTAGCCCTGCATGTTCTGAAAGAAAATCAAAATATTTCTAAACATGATCGTTTATTTTACACTTGTGTGGTTTTTATCTCTTTAGCACATTCAATGACATTTTCACATTCACTACAGGAACTTGGTTACAGATTTTTGCACAAAAAAGTAATAACAAAGTTACATGTTAATACAAAAGTCACAGCTCACGTTCTACCTAATACTGCTCTGTAAATTTAATTTCAATAAGACGTTACTAAATACGTTTGCAGTCTCTTTAGGTTCAAGGTTACACAGACAGCGTGTATGTCGCAGACAACCACATACACCACACAGAGTTAGCTACGTTCTCGAACAACATGTGCACCTGTTTAACCTTACAATTAATTTTACAAACGTGTCAGTCATGCAACGTGCTTAACAACTTCAACAACTTCTTGATGTGCTTAACCCGAACGGTATTCATTCGTGAACATGCTTGCGCAGTTTGCCAAATATGGGTCCGTCCACAAACCCGCTAGCTCAGATTACCGCAGAAATAATGTCTTACAATATAATTGCAAATTCATTATATTATATTAACTCTACTAAACACATCATTAAGTCAATTTCAAAGGGCGAGCCGAAACAAAGTGACTAGATAGAAAAAGTATAACTATTCCTAACGATCATTACTTACGATGAGTGCTGCCCACGCACCCGCCTGTACTAGCGACCAGGTTGATCTACAACATATCAATTCGAAAGTACGCCGAAGAAGACCGAGTTAACAAAATTTATGTCTTTATATAGCCTCGACATGACGTCGGCGCATGCGTAGCGTGGACGGGTCCAACTCAGGAGGGGTAAGGAAGGAAAAATCGGACCTAGAGGAGGGGAAATCAGCAGTCCCGTGGCGGGCACTTCAAAATCCAAGTCATTACGTCGGGCTGCCGGCTCAAGTAGATGAATTCCCTTGGGTAAATGTAATCAATCCATCTGCTGTGCCAAATTCTGCCAATGGCAATAACAGTAGACTAGGCCATCATATCAGAGCTAATTTCCTCCAAAAATCATTTTTAATTCGTATGATAATTTACAAAGATGAACATTACTAGATTATAGGAGTAACATATTTCAAATACAATGGCATTTATTTTACATGTTCTGCAACTAACATAATCTTTTATGAGAATGATTTGATTATGTATCTCCTGTAATTTTTAATAACTTTTACACCACAAAAACAGCACACAAGATTGCATTAAACAGACCGCAATAGACATTCTCGTGCGTCCAGCGATTTCAACTAATCAAAAGTTGATCTTGGAGTACGACACTATAACGTGTAAATTGTGACAAACTTTGACACAGACTTATTTTGTATCCCTTTCATAGCGCACTGTGATTATTTTTCTGTAGTATTAGTAAGTTTAATGACTACTTTTGTTATTTGCATTTCGACCGCTTGGAAGAAAGGTGATACACGAGTCAAAAGATTGCCAAAATAAGTGATGGCTTTAGTTACCAAAACCAGGTCACATACCTAACTATTTTCTTTGCTAAAAAATGGCAATTGGAACACAGTCCTAGTTAGCCTTGGTGTATTTTGTCTTAACAGGAAGAGTTTATCATTGTTAGCTGTGTGTGTATCCTAGCTATAATATGGTTCTTCGGTTTTTCGTCAAATAGTTTTCGCTATTGTTTGCAGGTACATAGATCACACACCATGTCTTGTTCAAAGTACAATACAACTTCTTTCAATCAACAATGGATCATGAGTAACACCATGTGCTACACTTTGGAATATTAAAAATTGTTTGGTACATTTAGGACAAATAATTTGTTTTATTTGGAAGTATTAATGCATATAGATAAACAACTCATTTAAAAGAGTACTTATGCTATCTAATACAAAGAGATGAAGTTTCTGAAAGGATATTTCTTACCCAAATTACCAGATAGTAGTGTTGCAAATATGCTGGTTAAATATTGATGTTTATGAATTTCCAAAATAAGTTTCCAAATATGATTAAATCGTACGAAATGGTTTGGCAAATTTCCTTTATGGACTACAAAATCTGGGAAAAGACAAACAAAATTCATATTAAAAGATATGTTGCAACCCTGATTAAACTATCAATCACTTTTTGAGTATGCTTTTAATTGACGTTTTTTCAACTCAATTTCAGTTCTGTTAAGTGCAGCCTTTTCCTCTCACGTGCCACTCGCAATACATGAAGCTCTTGATCCTGTTTCATACGAGCTTCATGAGCTTCTCGCTGACACTCCATTTCTTGCTTTAATTTCTTCATCTTCAAGTCCACTTCTGCTTGCACCATGTGCGTGGACTTGAGACGATATGAATTTTTTGGTAGCACTGGTGGAGTTTCGGCTGAAAAATTAGGTCAGTTAATCATATTTTTGCAATTTAAGTATGAAAACAATGGATGTAACCACGGTACACATTATATCACTCCTTGTATTGGAAAACAATGTTCATACTGTACTAGCAGTAATACACAGTAGTCATTTAATAAAGTAAATGGTAAATTAAAGGAAATTTTGAAAGCCTTTGGTTTTTTAGGCATACAATCTCCATTAACTTCAATAAACTAGAAACACTATAGTCTATAAAATTAATCTTGAATATATTTGGTTGTTCATTTTGATAGTATGTACTTCTATCATTATACAAACAAACACAAAAAGGTCAATGTTTGAATCACAACATTTTCTTGAGAAATAATGTTCTGTGAAATGCGTAGCAATGTTACTTTGTGTAGCTACTCATTGGGCCTCTAGGCAACATATACCTGTAAATAGTCCCATGGGACTAGTTCAGATCACAATACCAGACATTTTTTAATTTACTTAACCTTACCAAACATCCCTGCTACAATAGAGGTTATTTTTTAAAATGTATCTGACCTAATCTAACCAACCTTTTACTTTGTTTTCAATAGGCCTACCTGAACGAGTGCATTCCTAACCTAAATGAAATATTTGGCCTAAATAGTCGAGTTCACGATACCGAACATTTTAAGTTTAGGTCAAACGTTTCATTTCCTGGATTAGGTTTGCATTCATTTAGGTAGACCTATTGAAAACAAAATGAAAGGTTGCGGTTAGGTTAGGTCAGCTACCTTAAAAAAAACCTCTATTGTAGCGGAAGTTAAGTACATTAATCAATGTATGGTATTGTAAACTAGACTAGTCCCAAATAAGTCACAGTAATATTAGTTTGCCCTATATTTAAAATTATTTCTTGACAATTCCGACTTAATAAAACAATTAACTGATCAGAAAGAATGTTGGCAAGCATTTAGTTAAAATATAAGTTTTAATAAACTGCAGTGTTTTCATTGAGAGCATACAGTAAAAAATTTAAGTTATTATTTGACTTACGAGCTGTTTCTCCACTAGGAGAAGGTATTGGATTAGCATCAAGACAATAAGTTGGCCCATCTTGCGTTACCAATGAAGTGGATGGTGTAAACTCAGGGTCATCAATTTCAGATGAGCTCTCCAAACATTCTGCTTCCCGGAGATGTATTTTATTGCTATCCCACGGTGCAGACAATTCCAGATCAATGTATGGTTGAATTGATGACACCACAGTTACCAATTCTTAAACTTTGACGTCGTACCGACCATGGACTTTAAGCCCTTGCTCCGCACCGCCAGTACCGTTTCCCGTTTTCGGAGCGCGCCCCTTGCCCAGCCGGATTGAGTCAGGCGAGCGTCCCGGGCGTGACCCCAATAGACAACAAACCTCATTAAAAGTCACCGCGGCCACTGGCCTTAATTAAAATGCCCGTGACTATGATCGTGTCAGATTAGAAGAAATCCAACTAAAACAGCTCACAGTGAGACAATATGTTGATAAATTTAGTCGCCAACTTGATGCCACAATTCAAATAATTAAATACTACTATAAAACAGTTGTTAAGCCTTAAGCACACAATTACCAGGTGCTACCTTTTAATTGAGCACCTGGAACGTGTTTTTAGCTTATAATAGTGCAAATTAAGTTAATATAAGTTTTTTGACGCCGACTCACAAAGAAGAGAAAGTTTCACTTCCTTGCGAGGCGGCCATGTCCGGCAGTCTCGAACCACTCCGCGCCGGGAACAGACGTGTGTCCGTGGGCAGCATCCAAGTTTCTTTCATTGATTAATTTTTATTCTATACTAAATCTTTAAATTTAAACCTCATTAATTCATAGCTGCCCACGTCGACTCGGCGCGTATTTTACGGAACCGGGCCTATCCCGACCGTCTTCATCGTGATACCGTGCTGCAGATCGTATCACTCACGTAAGTGTTTCACCGAATTTAGGAGCCCGCTCATAGAGCCCCCCCTGCACCCGTTAATGTTCGGCGCTGGCCGTCTCCAGCGAGCGTCGACCCGCGTCCCGCGAGACTGCCGCGGTAACCATTAGTGTCGCGTAGTGTTATGTTTTTTCTGTGTTAATTGTGTAACGGCTAGACGTCGCCAAGTGTTGGTGAGAGTGTTTTGTAGCGGGACTAGATTAAAGATAAATCTCACCAACTCGTGTATACTAATTTTCCGGAGTCTCCCGTCCTCCACACGGCCGAGCGGCCTTCACAATCAAGGGTGAACCATTCAGGGTAGATTCAAGCCGTGTACCTGGCGGGGCACGCGGGGGCAGAGTACCCACGACCCAACACCAACGGCCTAGCAGCCCGCTAGCCTGGCGCCCCTCCGGACAACAAGAGCACCGCGACGCCCGTAGCGCCCGTAGCGCCCGTCAGGTACCCCCCGGGCCTTTCACATAGGTCGGGTGACGGCAACTTCAGGTGTTGATACAAAAGCGGTACCACCACCTGTAGCCATAGCACGCTCTCTCCTGTTGCTTTACTTTTCTTGCCATCGTTTTTGCTTTCTCCCAGCATCTAAAAAAAAATTACACTTTCTGATAAACACACATTTACATAACAATCTTGCTTGATGGATAAAATAACCTGTAATATTTAATACTGTAGCCTACTACATAAAGTAAAAATTGTCCACATCTAAAAAACTAAAGCCATTTGAAACCACTAATATTGACTCAGTAGACACATATTAAAGTTATTGTAAAGAGAACATCACACAGATAAACACGAAAAAAATGAACTTAATATATTTAACAAATATGAAGAAATACATAAACATAGCTTACCTCTTTAGTTGTGCCTCATTGCGCTTGCAAGAAATCTGGACCTGAGAAGCAGAAGGGTGTGAGTCCAAATTTGTCAATTTTTAGATAAGTACACCATTTTGCTTAGAATTTCATGCTCTTTCAGATGCAAATAGTGGTAAGTCCAATAAAATTCTCAGAATGGCAAAACCAAGAAATATTATTGCTGTAAGTCACATGTTATTCTAGCAGCAGAAGGGAGTATGTTGACTTACCTCTTTATGTTTTTGTTATTACTCGGCAGCAGAAAGCTGTGTTAAGACTTACTGCCTTTTGCACTTTGTTTTCAATATAGTTTTAGGACATACATCCTTCTACACCTTACTTACTTAATGCAAACTTCAATGTTTATTATGTTTGGTTGACTGACATGCTTGCTTGTTTCACATTATTTTAATGTTGCAGTAAGTTCATAGCAACAAGCTAATCATTTTGTGGATCATGATAGGAATTATGCTCGTTCATTGGAGCGTATTTTACTTTAAATGAATAGATGTCAGCATTTAATAGAGTTGAGTAAGCAGCTACAAGAAAATAAAGGTGAGTTTCACTGAAAGAAAATTCTTAACTTGAAACATCATAGGCCTATATCTCAACACGTAGTAACTTTTAAGTTAATATGTTTTAAACTTATTGGAATATAATTAAGTCTTAATTACTTTTTCTTTGCATCTCAAGTAACTTACAATCTATACCCTCAATCGGGGTGACTACGGTCAACAATGAAATAAAAGAAAAAATATAGATATTTTATTGTTCATAATGATGCTAAAAGAATAATAGCAATATTATATACCATAACTTGGCACAAAACCTACTGAATTGACCTCATTGTATCCCTTGCTGTTTTCATTATGTCAATTTATTTTGAGGTTATGTTATTAAATCATTGGTCAGAAGGGCCTGTGAATTATCTGTGGCATAACAGTATATTTAAAGTACACAAAAATTAAACTTAAGATTTACTGCATTTTCTTAATACCACAGTAGTGAGTGCAATATTGATAAATGTGATATTAATTTTTTTTGTTTCAGAAAATGACGAGAGACAAGCAATTCCTTCAAAAGTTGTTGTTGTTCTTGGTACAAGCTTTGCAAGTGAGAGTGGTCCGGTTACAAAGTGAATGGCAACTTCAACTGAAGTGGGCACGGAAGAGAATATGCCTAATCCAAATGAGAAGTTGACAGCAGTTCATAGCACACATGTTGTCCCATCGCTACATGATTCCTCGGACACTAATACACCTGTTATTGAACTTATTGGTTTTGAATCTCCACTAACAACAGACCAAGTAACTGCCATTATTTTGGTGTTACAGGGTAACTCACAATCAGCCACTTCATGTGCAAATGAACTTCCACGAACAGCGAGACATCTAGGCGAACGTTTTGTAGATAGTGACGCAATTAATGCTGACACAAAAAAGCAGCTTACTGTAAGCAACTGTTCTAAGGAAGACCATGTAACAGAATGTCTTCCTACGAATATTTCTACATTACAGCTAAGAGAAGATAGCATTGCAAATTTTGAACATATTTTCACAGAAGAAACTGTAATTACATCTGGTTGCAAGAGTGCTGATGAAGATACTGCTGCAAATGATAACATTGTTGACATTGCTACAAAAGATCACATTGTTGATATTGCTATAATTATTGTTGATGATGCTACACATAATGACAACATTTTTGATGTTGCTGCAAATGATAGCATTGTTGATATTGCTGCAGATGAAAACATTGTTCAACATGATCATCTTTCAGGAGGTGAAGAAATACCAGACCAGACAAAGCGTAAAGGAAAGAAACGCACTAGGAACGTTAATCAGTGGATAAGAAATATTGCAAAATCAAAAAGGTTGAAGGGTGAGGAGTATACATCATCTTCGTACAAGTGCAATACAATTATAAAACACCGGATTCTTCAACCAGCATGTGACAGTAGAAGAAATTGTTCTACTAAAGTGACACACCTTCAAAGGGAAAAGCTCCACAACAGCTTCTGGAAAAGTTTTAATACATGGGATTAACGTAATCAGTATGTTGCAGACTGTGTGAAAGTTTCAGATATTGCACGAGAGAGAAATAGAAATGGGAAGCGAAAATCATCAAGAAATACTACAAGAGCATACATTTTCAATATTGATGGGCAATTCATTTGCGTATGCCAACGTATGTTTCTGTGCACATTCTCAATTTCTGAGAAGTATGTATCTAATGTTTTGAAGAAATGCCTAATTGAAACTGGAATCGTTTCACCTGTGATACTCGAGGTCGCCATGCACCAAATAATCTTACTAACCCAAACATTGTAACTAGCATCAAGAACCACATAGAGAGTTTTCCATGTTACGAGTCACATTACACTCAAGCTAAAACTGACAGAAAATACCTTGGCCCGGAACTAAACCTGTCACTTATGTACAACATGTACGCCACTCTCTGCAGTTCAGGGAATGAAGAAAAAGGATCAGAGTGGCTGTACAGAAAAATTTTAAATGAACAGTACAACATGTCTTTCCATTCTCCAACAAATGATACATGTGACACCTGTCACAAGCTACGAATCTTACTTGAAGATGCGACCACAGAGGTCGAAAAGGAATCTATAAAACAAGAAAAAGAAGATCATTTAAAGGAGGCTGAAATACAATATATGCTTAAATCTAAAGTTAAAAAGAGAGCTGAACAATAAAGTGGGTGTAGTGTATTGATGATGGACATGCAAAAATGTTTGCCAACTCCAAGTCTGAAAAATTGCCAGTCATTTTATGGGTCTTAAACGAAACCATCTATGATTCAGGTACAGGAGAAGCATATTGTATGATGTGGGATGAGACCATCGCAGCAAGGGGAGGAAACGAAGTAGCTTCTTGTGTATATAAGTGGTGTATGAATCACATGTCAACCGAAAACAAATCCATAACTTTATGGACAGACAACTGTACAGGGCAGAATCTAGTTTCTAAAATACCCAACCTGAAAATGATCGATCACAAATACATGCTGAAAGGACGTACACATCTAGAAGTAGACATGGTACATTCCGTCATTGAGAAGAAAAAGAAACAGTTGAAATAAGCATTCCTCATGACTTATGACACTTATACGCAGACAATTTTCTAAATTTTAGCACTATGTCGACAGGTATTGGAAGACGTACAAATGTGAATGGCGACCAGTTCCTTATCTCACAAGCAGTATGGCTGCGTGTTCAAAAAGAAACACCTGGTAAACTGTTCTACAAAACAAGTTTTAATGAAGATTATTTTAAAGTAGTAGATCTTCGCAGAAATTCTAGAAAGAATCTGCAGCTGCCAGAAACAATATCGCCACTTAGAAAAAGTGTGCAACCTCTTAAGACTGCAAAATTCAAGGATCTCATGACTCTAATACAGTGGATCCCAGGACACCTCAGCAGTAGCTTCTGAATTTCCTGAAACCGATTAAGTGTTAGAAAATGTGACTTAAAGTGTTTGAAGGTAGCTCAATGCTGTTATTCTTTTTTGTGATATTGAAAAAGAATTTTTCTACAACACACTGGAATAAGAGAGTGACATATTGAGTGCTTTATATTGCAGTTTTATAATACTATATTTAGTGAAAATGTGGCATTGTGTCGACATTAAAATGTGATTTATAGGTAAAAACATACAAATGGCATGTTCCACAGCTTTTTGCTAACGACAAATTGCTCATTAGAAGGATGTAAGTCATACTTGTTAGTAGTGTATAAAGATGTAAGTCAGTATTGATTTTAATTTTAATTAAATTATAAACTGTTCTTCAATATTATTAAGAGTTAGATTTTATTTATATGTTCGTAACAGTATTGCAAATTAAAAACATACATATGTATGTATATTGATCAATAACTATAATAATGCTCAACTTGTTTCATGGGTAAGAATCTTTCAACCACTTCTGCTTCTCAGGTACAGAAATGTTGCAGGCGTTGAATTCACTAGTGATTTTAGCCCACACAATTTTTTTTCTCTGTTAGAAACTGCATCTGTTTTTTTGTTTTCGATTACGGTTTTGTGCTTTCTCACGAGAACAAAAATAATCACTTTTTCATCTGGAGAAAATGGTATAATTTTAGGCAACGTATCCATCTTCAGAAAATCTCTCAACCTCGTGTCCAATCCAAACAAAATATTATTTTCAGCAAGAGAGTAGGGAAGTTGGAAAATTATTGATATATCGAAATACCGATATTTTTCATACGATATATTAATATATATCGTCGATGTTTTAGCAAAGATATATATCAATATTGATATTTTTCTGCGAGATTTTCAAGAATAATTATAACTGCCAATAAAATGTAAACTGCATCTACCGTTTGGAAGTTTTTCAAGAAGATAGACTCTAAAAGTGTATCGTGTAATTTGTGTGGGAAAACCTATAAAACGAGTGGAAACACAACAAACCTAGCAACACATTTAAAAAATAAGCACCAGCACGCATTCGTTCAATTGCACAAGAAACGTAACGATGCCAAAACAAAAAATGGTGTGTCATCCAACAGTGCTCAGCCTGCTGTTTTTACCATGTCAAGCTCAGCCAGTTGCAGTTCTATACCTTCAACGTCGACTGTGGATTCTTTCAGTGATGTAAGTATATTATTTATTAACATTGCTTGCATTATATTGGTTTTTTGTTCATAGTAAAATAGAACTTTGTCTTAGCAATATTATCTAAAATTATACTACCTTTATCAAAACTAATTTCATGTTTTGTTAAAAGAAGCCTATTTTTGGGATGTAGTTACCAAACATTTACAGAAAATAAATAAACAAACTTGTTTGTTTTGTTTCTTAGTACTCAAGATCGAGTATAGAATGAATAAGTTCTTTTCGCCTGCAGATGACTTTTGCAGTAAAACACTGCAAACAAGAAACCAGCAAACATTATCTGATTGTCTGAATCGGCGATCAAGTTTGGAGGGTAGGTCTACATATTTAATTTACTTTACTTTATTTTAATTATGGTTTCATTCGTAAATTTACCATTGTATATTACTGTTTACAACTCTTTTTTTGTACAGACTTATTGGTATTATTGTTCCTCAATTATATTGACTTGGTACTTGGTATAATTATTTTCAGAAAGTGGACAAATGCATTCTTATATCACCCAGGCTTTAATTTACATAATTTGCAAAGATAACTTGCCTTTGTCTTCTGTGGAAAAAGATGGACTGAAAAGATTTTCACATGTGTTATGTCCACACTACAAACTGCCTTCAAGGTTTAAGGATAGTACCTAACTGATTATTTTTACTTCTTTTGGAGATTTGTTTGTAAAGGGGAAAATATTCAACACCATCACATGAAATAAATGATAATTTGATAAAAGTTAAAAGAGCTCTCAAATTAGCTAGAAAAATTATTTTAAACAAAAGTGCCTGCAAACATTTTATGCATCCAATAGGCTTATGGTGTTGGCTACCTTCTGCTAAATAAGTTTATGCTATAATGAAGTTAATTTTTTTTTAATAATTAGGTAACTGAACTGACGGAACAAAGATACGGTACAACAAAAAACATATTAACAAACATCTTGATTCAAGCGAAACACATTTCTTTGACAAGTGATATTGTAACTGCTACCAACTCAACAAGGAGTTTTATTGTAGTGACAGCCAATTTCCTCAGTGATACAGAAGGTGGCATGGAGAGCATTCATCTTTCCGCATTCTGCCGCCCTCTGCGCCTTCTACCTGGCCAAAACACCAAGGAGGCACAGAAGTCAACAGTGAAAGCATGGGAACGGGCTCAATGGTGCCTTGTTAGACCTCTTTTACACGTTCCGGTTTCTACCCGGCCGGTATCGGTCGGATGAGCAGTGAAACACTAGACAGCATGTGCAATTTTACATGGTCTGGTTTTAAGATCGGCCAGGAAATAACCGGCCGGTAGCCGGGTAGCGCTGGGGAGCAGTGTTGTGTTGTTATGATAGGCGGTATTTACACGCACCGGTTATAACTCTTCCGGTTGTCTACAAGTGCGGAACATGAGTGACGAATTTGATACAGAACTCCTGATCTCGCTCGTTGAGGCCAGGCCCGTGCTCTGGGACAAGACGCTAGACGAGTACAAAGACAGAAACAAAACCAAAACCGCTTGGACAGAAGTTTGTACGCAGATGAGAGAAGATTTTTAATCTTTAAGTGATGCTAAGAAGAATGCAATTGGTGAGTAATGTTATGATTATGCGTATTTTCGGAACACAAATGTTAAGTTTCAAAGTATAAAATAAATTAACATATGTGATTTCCGTGTATATTTTATATAGACATATAGACATAAACGTAAATGACGATGTAAATACATATTGTTTGTCGTACCGATAACAATGACTCTTAAAGAATGTCTGTGGACCTCCTCTACTTCCAATCCTGTGGTAACCAGCATTCGCAACCTCAGCTGCATTGTTGGAGTAAAATCTGGGCAGGAACTCTCAATTTTCATATATATTCTCTCTTACACACACACACACACATATATATGCAGATCAGTAAAGGTGCATCCACTTGCTAGGTACCTGGGAAAAATTAATCGAGTGTTATAACCTTATGAAGAGATGTCACAGTGTAAATTAATGTAATACATTACATACATTTTTAGTGGAATTCTGGGATTCTCTATTTTATGAAAACATTACATTGAACATCCAATTTATTTCTTCACCAAATGAGAAAATGCAGACAGGAGTTAATGAACTTTATAGTGAATATACTCATTATTACAAAGTTGTTTAGTAATTTCATTGAAGCTCGTGTACTATGCTTACAAGTAATATTATATTATTACATTTTCAGGAAAAGAAATGATCAGAAAATGGGGAAATATCCGAGACTGATGGATGAAATCCATGAAGAAGCTAAAAGACGAGAAAATTTCAGGAGCAGGGGCTTCTAAACACAAGAAATATATCTCCCCCGACCTATTAAAATTCTTAGCAAAACTAAACACACAAAGGCCAACTGCAAACAGTTTAGATCACAATGCTTCAGAACAGTCGCAAGAAACACAAGAAACCATATGTGAGAGAGAAATTGAAGACAATGACGCGGGCGATTGTTCTCAGGCAGTTGCAGCAGAGACAAGTAAACAAGACCAACAGCGACAAAGAACATCCCGTAAACGTAAGCCAGATGACTTGGAGTTGAGAATGATCAAGGCTCTGGAAGCAGGAACAGAACAAAATCGACACCTTTCCTTTTTCAAAGGTGTCATTCCATCACTAAATACTTTAACCGATGACCAAACCATTGAATTTCAAATGGGTGTCCTACAATTAATTAAGAATATTAAATGACGCGCACGTACAGCAAACTTCTCCGGCAATTATCTTTCACAAACCAACTTTCCATGTGTCACTGTACCACAGATTGCCAACCTTAACTCCCCACCGTACCCTCACCAACAGCATGTCTCGGATGTGCCAGCTTCGCCATTTGTCACTGAAGGACAAGCACCAATTCCGTACACCCCTACTCAACAAACAGCATCTATCCAATATGGAACACAACACTACTACAATAAACAGCAGCAGACAGCTACAGCATATGTTCCATCAGACAGACAGTCACCAGCACTCTCTTCAAATTCGATATGTTCGGCATTTAATGACGAAACTGACATCAATTTTAGCAGAATATAATAGTTTCATAAATTGGGACATACTACAATTTGTGTTTATTCCATTTGATGATGAACAGAAGAAATCAATAATATGTAATAGGCTATACAGCATATATTTAATAAAAAATTCAGCAATATTAAATTAATGTAATGATAATGTAACAGTAAATAACGACCAGTTATTGCAAAATTGTAATCCATGTACTTATTATTCTGTAATTACGAATTATACAGTTTGTTTTACTATTCTTTATAAATATTATGTAGCTACCAACACATTTTGTAATTAAAATATTTCATGTATATAATAACTCATGCATTTCCTGTATGTTAATTAATGTATTTCACGTGTCCTACCTTATGGAAATAGCCAACATTTATACTGGTTGGATGCAGTTCCTCATTTTGGTGTTCTGGTGCTGCAGGCTTTGTTTCAATTTGCCATGCAAATAATCAAAGAATGAAATAGACATACGGAAATAATTAAAAAACTTATTTTCATCCTCTCTTAGTTCTTCAAACAGAATATAAAATGTGCCAAGTTCTTCTCTTGTTTCTGAGATGGCGAAGAAAATACAGCATTGCTATGATGCCATTGCGATCCATGGTCACAAACTAGACTCGCCCTTCATCTTTTGCCCGTCCGGCACTTCATCTTTGGCCCGTCCGGTGGAAATCGGAGTGCAACCAGACCTGTGAATAGATGCTTGCTCCCGGACGGTAATCTACCGGCCGGGTAGAAACCGGAACATGTAAAAGAGGCCTTAGGCGTGTAGTCAAATCATGAGAACCTTGAGCCGACTGGGGAGGCCATATTACACAGGATAAAATAGTTAAATATTAACTAGTCATAAAATTAATATCGACAGTGGTTTGAGTTAAATAAATACAACAATATCGTTTCTCTGTTCCTTATATTTTCCTTTCTTTTTTTTTTTTTTTTGGGTTTAATTTAAATAATAACAATAACAAGGTTAATATCAAATGATGAGTATACAGTCATACTGATAGTTAAAATCAATGTTATGGTAAGGAGGGGCCCCTTTAGATACTTAACTTAAACACATTGATTTTGATGGTATGTTATGAATAACATAGGTTGAGTCAAAAAAAAAATTAATCTAAAACAATGCCGAAAATGCTAGGTTAAATTTTCTCTTTAGATATGTGGTGGCTCATGGTTGCTCTTTTGCATGCAGAAAGTAACAAAGAAGACAATCTTTCCTGATTAGACGAGCTGCAGCAGGCACTGAGGAGCACCATGACTCAGGGGATGAAGAAGTTGTGTGTCACGAAGTAATCGCGCCCATGGCCACCCACTGTACATAAATATATTACAAAATAAGATAACTGAACAAAATATATTTTCCACATATTCTCGAAGGAATATGCAATTTTACTCACCACTTGAGGTGTACGGAGAAGAAATTAAGACATTGATGTCAACAGATTAAGAAACGGCCGAAGCTTAGAACAGTTACATTATGGCCGACATGCTTCAAAAAGAAAGAAGTATTCTTTTGTACAACTGAAGAAGACCATAGAGTTGAGACATGAAAGACTGCACAAGTAAAACAAATAGAGTTACACTATAATGCAGTTTCCCAAATCAACATTATGGACAAAAGTATAATAATTTTGTTCTAAAACTAATATAGGAATTTCAATACACAAACTTGTCCTTTTATATTTATAAATTATGCTGAACATGTTGGTTACAAAATAATTTACAAATTCAAGAATAATAATAAAAAAATTATGGCTCCCAGTTTGCTATACAAAATAAAGTAAAAAAATAACTATAAAATAGGTAGACAAAGTGAGTATACGCATTACCAATTTGTGCAATGGCACAGCACAAAGAATGTTCAAGGTATGTCTTAAATGCACAATTTTAAAATATTGTTATTTTTAGTTATTTTCTCTATAAAACTGACTTAAGAAATAATAATACTTTTTTTTTCTAGGTGCACACTGGCGAGTACATTAAAGAAAAATTTGAGGAAATCACAAATGATTTTTCCATTGAAAAAACCCAAATAGTTTGCATGACCACAGACGGTGGCTGCAGTGAGTTTGTTCTTAGGAGAACCCTGCATGGCTCATCTAATAAACCTGATTGTAGATGGAGCATTAAAGAACATCAAGACATTTTCTGAGCTTGCAGACTGCATAAAAATTGTTGTTACATATTTTAAACAATCAGTCGGTGCAATGGACGACTTGAGAGCTGAGCAACAAGCATGCGGAAAAAAGGAGGGCGAAGTATTGACGTCAGTACAAGGTGGAATTCGTGCTTTGACATGTTGAACAGGTTTATTCAGCTCTCGGCTACTGTGGTAAAAATATGGCTTTGAGGAGTAACACAACAAAAGCAAATGTGCCTGACATGCTCACAACAACACAGTTAAATGTAGTTCGAGATTTGATTGCCCTTATAGGTCCTTTTAAGCAAGTCACGAAGAAATTAGTGGTGAAACATATGTGACAGCCAGTTTGGCAATTCCACTATCTAACTTGCTACGCCAAGAAACTGAACATGCGACACCTACCACGGAAATTGGAGTATCTGTTCAAAAATATTTATGCGAAGGAATCAAAGAAAGATTGGGACCACTGGAAAACAATATCTTCCTTGCGAAAGCAACCATTTTAGATCCAAGCTTCAAAAGACTTCACTTCAGTTCACCGATTTCTGTTGCTAGTGTCATATTGGAGCTGTCAAATGATAATCGGAAGGAGCATAGAAGGAGGGGACAAGTTTCACCTGAACTGCCACGTTCAGAAAACAATGCTGCAGATGTTTCATCATCACTTTGGGCAAGGCATGAAAAAATGGTAGTGCAAGCAGCATCTTCGACCCCAGAAGTTCACAGTCATAATTCTGTGCCAAATGAGTTGAAACCGTATTTAGATCAACCTGTGGCGCCCAAAAAATCAAACCCATTTAAATTTTGGATTGATAGTCGCCATTACATACCTGTTCTTTCTGATATTGGTATGAAATACTTGATTCCTTCAGCCTCGATTGCTTCAACTGTGAACATTGTTGTTCTCAACAATCGAAGCAGGCTTACTGGAGAACACACAAAGGAAAGTTTTTTTTTTTACTTCTATTTTGGATAATACTGATTTCCTTAATGTGTTGTAGTGCAAAATAACTTATGTCACAATTCTCAGTTGTATAAAACATCATAACCCATGACCTATTATGAGGCAAATGCTTATTTATATTTATGCTAAATTGTGATTGTTCTATTCTAACCACATCATTATGTTTGTAAAATATATTCACAATGTATTAATTTTAATATTTTAATATTTACATTTTACCATTGACAAAATTTTCCACTGCATGTCATTAGGGAACACAGGCGATGATAAACTAAGTAAAAATTTAGACACACAAAAATTCTCGATTAACTGATTTTCATATGAATAAATTTTTAAGATCAACTTTCCATCTTAATCCACATTTATATCGATAATTTGTACCAAAAAAATATTGGGTTTGTTAATTTTTTTTATCTCTAATACGAGATTGAATTAATTTTGGTTAGTTTAAAGTTATTGATACTTTCATCTTGTAGCATTGTTATCACATATGTGAACACAATTAGAAACTATTTTTTCTCTAAGTGTCTGTGATTGCACAAGACAAAAGATTTCCATCACTATTACATTTAAAAATGTATACAAAGTTATATTCTTCAACCTTATATAGCAAAATGAAATAAATCAATGTCGTCTAATTTCTTTTTGCGGTTGTAAGCATAAAATTAAATATGAAATGATTTTTTAAATACTTGATATATCGAAATATCGATATATTTATCGGATATATCAAAATATTACTTCGATATTACTAAAAATATCTATATAATATATATCAATATTTTTTCCCAATATCAACATGCCTACAGGAGAGCAGACAAAAGACAATCGAAATGAAATAGGGCGCTTTTCCACACACACACTCCAAGTAGGGTAAAGTTTGGTTACTCTGTGATATCAAGTAACGCCGTGATAGATAGAATTTTGTCAGTAACGGCGTTAACTTGAACTCCAATGAGATTCAGATTTTTCCGCTACATGGCAGACGTGTTCAGTAAGCTGGCAAGCCCAATTGCTCCATCTCTAAGCAAGTGTACGAAGTTCTACGACTATATTCATCCTGCGGACCATTGCGGACGAGATAGCTAATGGTGGCGAAAACAGAAGCGGACGTTTTTATTTTTAGAAAACAAACTTTCCAACCTACAAATTTCATTTTAACGCCAGTTACAGGTAAGATACAGCTTTTTAATATATATAATTTATATTAAAGTTTTGTAACTTGTTTAAGGCATGCAAGCTTAACAATGTGATGATTTTTCTTACGTTTTGGAATTTTTTTCCAGGCTTCGCGCTGAAATGTCGCCGAAGCGGACAAAGCAAGGGCGCTCCTACACGTCTGAAACCCTGAAAGAAAAGTTGCAGTTGGTGAAGGATGGTAAACGCTTTAGTATCTCTTGCAGTACCCTCAAGGATTATTGTACTAAATTTTTAGCAGATCCAGGTAGTTCGACCCTAGCAAAAATCGGAACGCCTTTCGTAATGCCACCTGAACTTGAAATTAAGGTAGTAAATTACGTAACACCAATGCAATCGCTCGGCTTCGGGCTTACAGTTAACCAGGTCCGACGGTTTGGATATAGGATAGCCGGAGCTGGAGGTCTCAACCACCCTTTCACTTCAGATAAGCAGATGGCTGTTTGGTTTTGGTGGGATAACTTGAAGCAGAGATATGGTCTAACACTCAGGACGCCAGAAAATTTATCTCTTGAGCGATCTGCGATGGCAAATCGAGAAAGTCTAAATGATTTTTATGAAAAAACTAAACAATTAATGAACGAAGTAAACTTAGTAGACAAGCTAGCACGACTCTGGAACTGCAACGAAACTGGGCTCTTTTATGTCCTGAGGTCTGGGAAAATAGTAAGGTGGGCAAAAAATGTATTTACAAGCAAAGATTCGGGGAGAGGGGAGTCACAACGACTGTCCTCTGTTGTATTAGTGCCTCAGGCATGAGTATTCCTCCGATGGTTATATTCAAAGGAGTACGAATGAACGACGAATTGGAATAATCACCCATGCCTGCACTTATCCGCCTCTCCCAGAAAGGTTGGATTACTGCAGACTTGTTTCTGGAATGGTTTCGTCATTTCTTAGATTGTATCCCTCATCATAGACCTGTCATATTATTTATGGATTCTCATGTAAGCCATATGACTCCAGACACTCTGGCCTTAGCAGCTGACAATGATGTCCACATTGTGACATTCCTGCTCATACCACACACCTTCTTCAACCTCTGGATGTGGATGTTTATAAACCTCTTAAGGAAGCATGGAGAAAACAGATGAATGGTTTTATGAATGACAATCCTGGGAAGAAACCTCTTCGCTACAATTTAATAGACTACTGGCCCCTGCTTATCAAGACGCCTTTCAAACAACTACTATCTGCAACAGTTTCTTAAAGGCTGGGATATATCCATTGAACAAAGATGCTGTTCCTGATGATGCCTTAGCTCCATCGCTACTCAGGGACAGAGAACGAATTCGTCTGCAAAGGAAAAGGCTACTGTAGACGAAATTTTGAAGCTCCCAGTAAGCCAAAAGGAGCGCAAGACTTGAAAAATTACCCTTCTGCAAAATTCTTTTCTACGAGCACACAAAAGCCGTCAACATCAGGGGAGGCAGGGAAATAAAAAAAATTGCATATGGCCGTAGCCATTAATCGAATCCACGGAAATAAAATGACTATGTTTGTGGTGCATGTGGCAGTTCCTACGCAGATGATGCCAAGAAGAAGAATGGAGCCGAGTGGATCGAATTCCAGTTTTGTAGTGTCTGGTATCATGTAAAATGCCAGAAAGTTTTGGACAAATTGTATTATAGTATTTTATGAGTGATGGGTGCAAGGAATCTGATGGTAGTGACTAAAAACTGCCAAGGAAACGTAATGCAAGTGCTGTTATTCCTTGTGTAAATTTATATTTAAAAGCCTACTTTGATTTTTATACTGTTTTGTTAATTAGGCCTTAATGTTAGAATAATTTTTAAAAATATTTTTTTACCATTTGTTAATTATTTTGTGCAATAACATGTTTTTTATGGCCTGCCTGATGCACCAGACCTTCATTTCAATGATATGGACCATTTAATTGAAATAAAAAATATTTACCAGTCAAACAACACCGCCAGTTGTAAAATCACGGAGTAATCTAAATACTATCACGGACTTAGTTGAATATCACAAAGTTACCTACTTATACTACCAAACTTTTTTAGTTAATAACTCAGGGCACAATATGAATATTTTCAAAATATTTGTATGCAATTGTTGGTAAGAAATCCCTCTATCGAAAGAAATGAATGAAATAACCATTGCTTAATATTTTCGAAACTGTAATAGAAAAGGCTTAGTATCACGGAATTACCTAACTTTACCCTACTTGATCTAAGAAAATTTTTGTGCCATGTTGCCAGATCTTCACCGAAAGTGGATGGGAACAAGCTTTCAGCTCGCAGTCATTCGAAAGGCGTTTTTGAAGTATGAGAGGTGGAGAGTCTGCCAGATGAATGATAGTTGGATGCGCTTTCGAAGGTCAACTCTGAATTCGGGCCTGAGTGCTAAACCAGACTATAACTGTGTCGAATACAGTTTCCAGGATGAAGAATCCAATGTACGCACATATATGGAAATCTGTTGTGGAGGAGTCTTGCATTTTCTAATGGCTCATTCGCCACGCAGTTATGAGCCATTGCAACTATAAATAAACTGTACTGGTCCGGATACGTGTGTCGTTTTTAACCTCAAACCGCAGACCGTACTGCCATGTACCAAAGAACCAATTCTCGGTGCAACTCTACAAGCATGTGCGACGCAGACCGAGGACGAGTCTGAACCTGGGACATCGTTGGACCAGGTCAACCCTCTAACCACCTGCCCTCTAAGCCGCACAGTGTGCAATATGACCAATCTACAGGGACAAAACTATTTTTTTTTATTTTTTAATTATGGGTTGTGGTAATTTAAATGTTATCGTAGCTTCAGACCATTCTGTAATGTGCTTGGTTGACCGTTTTAGAAATGCTGCGTGCCTTCTGGAGAGCTGATAAGAAGGCTGTATCGGAGGAGCGCTCCCGGCCTAGGCAGTATTGGTGCGGAGTACGCGCTTTTAAGAGCTGTTACAGTTAGTGAGAGTGGTATTTTCTTGTTTTATCATCATGGAAGACGTTCATAAAGGTATGTTCTTTAATTTGTATGAGTAACGCATACTTAATTGTGAATTTTTATCCATACATTTATAATTTATTAACTGACGAAAAATAACAATAAAATGTAAACTTCATAAATTTCAATTAGAGTTATAAAAAAAATTTCCCTAATATACCCTCACGAAACTTCTGCAGTGCAAAGTTCCATATTTATATTTAATTTTTTCACTTTCATATTCTGCGCATATTTGCGCTATTGATGGTTTTTAATTTTTTTCAGAGGTACTGCACATGTCACGTGGCGATCTCTTTAACATTTGGTTGCGTAGTGAGAAAACAAAAAGGCACGAAGAAGTATTTAAATACGTAGTGAGTTTCTGTGTCTTTGAAGAAGTGCCAGAAAACATTCAAACTATCTTAAAAAATAGAGTGAGGTTGTTTTTAATTAAACTGAATAAACTTTGGGCGCAAAGCGGAACGGAAGGCATTATGATAGATTTGTACAGCGAAACACACAGTGGCTTCGGGGGGAATTTAAACTAGGAAATGAACTGTTGGCAATGTTTTCGTCTACTGCTGCACATCGTCTGCAACTGATGCTGGACGCCCTAAGAAGCGTTTCAAAGATTGTAGCAGAAAGTGTAAAACGAGGAAAGGTCAACATTTGCTGCAGTCCCAGACTCCTGAAGAGATTTCGTTTGCCACTGAAGTAAGTTTACGAGCCGCTGGGAAAAGAGATGCAGCAGACATTGTTAAAGAATTATCTACAGCATCGCCACAAAGAGCGACAAAAATAAAGAAAGCAAGAATGTCCGATAAAGAACCTATATTGTACACAAATGAAGAGTCATTGTCTTTTTTTCTTGACGCACAACAAACAACCTACCAATACAAGCTTCTGCAGTCTCAAGCCAAAGAAAGAAGCTGTAATATATATCCACCATATTACATGTTACAGGAAGCCAAACAAATGTGTTACCCACTTAAAGAAGCTATTTTAATCACTGAACTGAGCACAGAAATAAATCTACAAGCCCTTCTTAACCACACCATTAAACACATTTTACTAGTGCAAAATGAAGTAGTAAACCAGATGCTGTCTGAATCTGATATCAATGACATGTCGTTAATATGCAAGTGGGGTTGTGATGGAAGTTCAGGCCACAGTATATTTAAACAGAGGTTTGAGAAAAAAAACAGGCGTGGTTCCCTATGACGAATATCTTTTCGTTATATCATTTGTTCCTCTGCAGCTCCACACAAATGGAGATCATAAACGAATTATTTGGCAGAATGCAAGACCTTCCTCTACTAGAATCTGATATTGTCGACCAATAAAATTGCTCTTTAAAAAGGAAAAAGAAGCATTAATCCAAGATGAAAGTAAGATCATTAAGAAACAAATAAAAGAACTGTCACCAACCAGAGTGACTATTTGTGGCAATGAAAGAGATGTTCGTCAAACAATGTTGATGACTATGGTTGATGGAAAAATTTGCAACGCTTTGACCAATAATCGGTTATCACAAAAGTGTTATATATGTGAGGCATCTCCTAAACAAATTAACAAAAATGAAATATCACATAAAACAAATGTAGATCCATCAACATATGCATTTGGTCTGTCTACACACAGGATGTCCCAAAAGTAGTGTAACCATTTAAAATACAGATACTATAGTTAATAATGCAGTTATTACGGAAATGTTTATATCACTTTGCAGCTTATAGTCAGGGGTTTATTCATGAAAAACAACATTCACATCTTGGCAGTGGCGAATCCTTAGCACTACATGTTGCATGACCTTCGCCAAGATTTCTTGGGAAATGACGAGGATTGCCATGCGAATGTTGTCTTTGAGGGTAGCAAGTGTCCGTGGTTTATTTCTGTAGACACTGTCCTTGAGAAAACCCCACAGAAAGAAATCGGGGGCTGTGAGATCCTATGACCTTGGCGGCCAGTTAATGTCTCCATTACGGGACATGACCCGACCTGGAAACATCTCCTGCAGAAGTGTCATGGTTAGCCGAGCGGTATGGCATGTTGCACAGTCTTGCTGAAACCAGACCTCGTCATTTTCCATAGCCAATAATGGTCTGAGAAATGTGCTCAACATGTCACGGTAGCGTTCACCATTCACAGTGACGGCCACCCCGTCAACGTTTTTGTTTTCAAAAAAGAAAGGGCTGAAAACACAATGTGCCATTATCCCGCACCACACTGTAACACGTTGCTCATGGAGGGGTCTTTCATGAATAATTTCCGGGTGTTCAGTTGCCCAAATACGGCAGTTCTGTTTATTGACAAAGCCACTCAGGTGAAAATGGGCTTCGTCACTCATGAGAAGTTTTGTGTGGAAATTGGGTTCTTCTGCCAGTTGAAGAAATTCATTCACATACTGCAGTCTTTTGGGCAGGTCGGTAGGCAATAATCGTTGGACAATTTGAATTTTGTATGGATATGTGTGTAAGTCAGCAGTTAAGATTCTGTGTAACGAAGATTTCGATATGCCAAGTTCTTGAGAATGACGACCAAGCGATTTCTTGGGACTGTTTGTCACTGATGTGCAGGCATTGTCAATATTGGCTGCGTTTCGTGCCAATCTTGGACGTCCACTTCTGGGTCTATCAGCTACATTTCCATTATCTCCTAAATGTTGCATGCATCTTCTTATGATGTGTTTTGATGGTGCGGCGCGAACATTAAATTTTCGTTTGTACGCCCGCTGGGCTTGCACAACATTATGCCCATGCGTGAAGTAAAGTTCAACTATGGACGCACGTTCTTTCGGGCTCCACCTATTCATGATAAATCTCCAATATCAGAGCAACAATCTGCAACAAACAAAACAATTATAATTACTATGGTTCCCGGTTTATTTGAGTTTCAAATGGGTACACTACTTTTGGGATATCCTGTATCTTACAGGTTGGATATAAAAAAGTGGCAGGTCCGAGGAGCAAGTGATGGATCAAAGTATGAAGCGAGAAAAAATGAAATAAAGAAAAAAAATTAGAGATGAGTTGGGTCTAGTGGTTGACACGCCAATACCCGGTAGAGGAAACATAAATGTAGAGTGGTAAAGCTAATTGATCTAAGTGCCAAAATTTACGAAAATGAGTTTCATACAGCAAAATAATCTACGTGCCCGCGCCAATGTACTGCTATTGGATTCAAGTGCCACTCGTGTTTCAAATAGTTTTTACGAGCGACAACAGATGGCACAACCTGTATGTCCGCGGGCCCTAGAAGCGTTAATTGTTCTAAGTGCCACAAGCTGGAAGAACGTAGACACACTATTTTCTTTTTATGTGACGAGTATGAACGCTCAGAATGGAGGAGAAAACTGAAGTTTCAAACATTAATAAATCGCCTGCTTTTAGTGGTGATGAAAGGAAGTCATACAGGTGCACATACGCAGGAAACAGGCAAATGTGTGGAGGGACACCCTGCGCTAGAAAAAAGTTCTGTAGAGGGAAAAATTCGAAACGAATGCCAACGAATGAGGTTAGTATTCAATGTTAATTGATGTGTGTGATTTATTTTCATATTTTTAGTAAGCATGTTTAACCAAAAAAACTAGTCTAGTGGTATCATTCAGGGATTTTATCTCACAATATATTTATTATGTTACCAGTGTTAAAATTAATATTAAGTCATTTGAAACAAGCCAAACAAGACTAATTTTTTAAAGTAAAAACAACTACTGTGAACCTAATCCATTTGGGTCAATCAAATGTATTTTGAAAACACTAATTGTTTTGATACTGCAGTAATTATTTCTACTCGTTTGTTTCAGATGAATTGTAAATGCAAGTACAGCTGTAAGGAGATAAAGCACATGAAGATCAAACTGTACGAATCATTCCATAATCTGAAGAATAACGAACAAGGAAGCTACCTTTTTGGACTCATCCACATTGTACCTGTGCAGAGACGTCGTCATGGCAGTTACGATGATCCCTCGGAAAGCAGAAGGCAGTGTACAGTTACCTTTACAGTTCCTGATGGAAGTGGCGATCATAAGCAGGTATGCAAGAACACTTTCATGGAAATATTTGCAGTCAGTCCACAGAAAATTACTACACTTGTTAAGAAGAAGAAAGCAGGTAATACTGTCTTCAAAGATAAACGTGGCGGTGTTAAAACATTCAAGTACACTGTTCGTGACAGGGAAATGATTGTTTCCCAAAAGATGAAAGCCATTACAGCCGTAAGAAATCAGAAAAACAGTACTTGAACCCTGAGCTGAATGTGAATAGGCTCTTTGAAGCTTTTAAAGTAAAACACCCCGAAAGTAGTGTGAATTACAAGTTTAATTGGAGTGTTTTTTTGAGAGATTTTCCCAACTTGTCGTAAAAAAGACCTCGAGTGGACACGTGTATAAACTGTGATTTACTTCAAATGAAAACAAAGAGTAGGGACACCGATGAAGTACGCCAGGCCAAAATCGATCTTGAACTACATCACAGGAAAGCAGAACAGGCTTTCAAGACTATGAAAGATGATAGCACACGCAGCGCTTTACCAGACAGTGATACATGCACAATTACAATGGATTTGCAAAAGGTTTTTCCACTCCCGAAGCTGACACATACCAGCATGTACTACAGTCGCCAACTATCCTGCTACAACTTCGGAATTCAAATAAATGATACTTCAGATGCAATAATGTGCGTGTGGCACGAAGGGCAATCTGGCCGAGGTGGGAACCAGATGGCATCGTGTCTGTTGCAAGCTATAAATTCTGGACTATTTGCATCATATAAACGGCAGCTTTGCATTTGGAGTGACAACTGCGCAGGGCAGATCAAAAACAGAATGCTGCTTTTTGTGTACATTTTTCTCGTTGCTTCAGGTTTTTTCGACAGCATTGAACACAAATTCCTCCTTTCTGGCCACAGTTTCTCTTCCTCGGATAGAGACTTTGCTATCATTGAGAAGCGTGCAAAGCATTGCAAAATGCAGACTGTTGAACATGTTAAAAGTGTTATTACTTCTGCGAGACCTTCCAGACCGTTCCAGGTACTGGATATGACCGACAGGTTTTTTAATTCGATAAAGCTTCATCAAGCTATATTGATGCCTTAAAGTGACCAAAGATAATCCTGGTTTAGTAATGTACAAGAGGAACAGCTTCAGTGACATGCTGGAATGGGTGACATGCAGAGTGCTGAAGAAAGGAATCACTGTGGGTGACATTGTGTCAGCGCAAATTGAGGGGTTACCTAATGTTAATCCACTGACTGATAACAAAAAGAACGATCTTCGTGCAATGTTGGAATTTATTGATGAAGAAAACCGGCAGTTTTACCGACAAATTTTAAGTGCCTAACTTTCGACGTCCCTCCGGACATAGTGCATTTAGAAATACACTTCTACTGGCACATAGATCATTTCCAAAAGTACCATGTTTGCAAATTTTTCTTTAAGTTTTGTGTTCAATAAAAGTAAATAATTTCTTGTAATGCACTTATACACATGTTATGTAACATTTTTATTCTTAAATATAAATGATTTTCACATTATCTTCAATAATATTCATATTTTTGCCCTTTATTCAAAAACATACTTTTGGCACTTAGATCAGTTAGCTTTTCTACTCTACAAATGATGGAAATACTGCCATGAGATTCTTCAAAAATGCACGTGAAGTCACATCTATATCTGGAATTAATGAAACCCTTATTAATCACTTCCGTGTTATCCTGGAATCCATATCAAGTGGTTACATTATTAATGTTGAGGCGTTTGAAAAATATACTGAACAGAACCGAAAAATTTACTTGGATTTGTATTCGTGGTTCTATATGCCTGTCACGGTACACAAACTCTTGGTACATGGTCCTGCCATCATCGAATCATGTTCACTGTCCATTGGAAAGCTGTCTGAAGAAGCCCAAGAAGCGCAGAATAAAGACTGCAGGCGATTCAGGGTAGGGTATACAAGAAAAACATCGAGATCAGCAACAAACAAGTGAACCAGGTGGGGCCCGAGTCACCCACCTGATTGCCTCAAACGTCAAAAGACACAATTATAAAATTAAAAAAAGAACAAGTAAAATAAATAAAGTAGTGCAGAAATCCATTTTTATAATGCAAACAACATGTCTATTTATTTGTTAATACTGAAATGGCACACTCATTATACATCATATAAGGTTGCTGATAACCTATAAGAGAATATTACTGATATACATAACACACATGTATAACACAGCTCGAAAACTCTGTAACAATTTAACATCTAAGAATAAAAACGATAAAATCATAATTATGAGTCGCCCCATGGACCTGGTAGGGCGTGGTAACGATCCAAGATGAAAAAAAGAAAAACGAGAAGGCAAATCAAAAAGGGCAGAAGGCCTGAATCACGCAGCCAAAGAGTGGCTCAGCATCAATAATTAATCAAAGCAGGCTCGGCGGCAAGGCGAACAGCGCAAAGACAAGTGGGCATGACCAGCAAACACGAACATTAAGCCAAAAAACGATAACAAAGCCAGCGCCTGGAGTGGATGAAACATAGGTAGGTTTGAAATGGGCATGGCCGAGCACGCCTGCAAAAACACCTTACCAGACACAGGGGCGACAGCGACGGGAACCAGGACCACTGCCAGTCGACAGACGAGTGAAGCGGCCTGCTCACATCTGGTAACCAAGTGGGCGGGACGATGGGAAGAGAGGAGAGGGGGGGGAAGGGATGGTAAGGAAGGTATGGAAGGCCGGAACAATCTGGAAGGTCGGAGGAGGAGGAGGAGGAAGGGGGGTGGTGAAGGGGAAAAGAAAGTGCCAGGAGGATTGTAGCGTTGTAAATACTGTAATGTATTTTTACAATTTAGTTCAAGAGTTTTGTTTTCTAATGTTGTGCAGAATGGGTTAAAGTTTCACATTGTTTGGTTCCTGCCGAGGTAGCAAGGTTATTTTTGTATTTTGTCGAGGCTAGTTGGGAGGCAAGGAGGTTAAATTTTAATGTTTCCGGTCCGCGTAAGTGTCCGATGGTTTTATCAAGGCTACTGCTAAAGTCCCTTGCTCCTTTGCTGCTCCTACCCCTCATGAGTATGACACTGATAATTTGTTGTTGATAAAACAGTTTATGATGTGAATTCTGAATACTCCAAGAAGTACATGTGGAAAAAATTATAATTGAGCATGTTACATACAATACAAGGTATGGATGGCAACCAACAATTTAAGAATGGTCCAACACAAAGTTTTGGAGAAAAAATAATTTTTATGAAGGAGCAGTAATGTAGAATTACTAAATTAAATAAAGGAAATTGATAAACACCCACACATGGTAGAAGAATGTCTTTCTGATAGTAAAATAAATATTTGTGTATTGGTTACATGACAAAATTAATTGAACAAAACTGAATTGTTTATGATAAGAGGATTGTAAAAATAAATAAGAATGTTATGACAATATTTTTTTTTGTTTCAAATTAAGGAATATTATATAAATGACTATATTATGAATTGATATTTAAAGGTATATAATATAATTAATGTGATATGATGGTTGAATATTTGTATAAGGATACAATTTTTCTGTGGAACTTTTCAAGTAACTGTATTCTGTATATTTAATTGAAAAGTTGGGGGGGGGGGGGGTAATGTATCATTGCAGGGCAGTGCCTTCCCCAATTTTTCTTTGAAGTTTTTATGAATAATATGTTTTAACAGTAATACAGTATAAGTTGTTTAAATAATTTTCAGGCATAACCTAACTGTGGTACATGTGGTAAATCATTGAAACTTACAATGAATCTTTTCAAATAACTTTCATGATAATATTTTACCGTTTATAATTGTTTTCCATGTTAATATTTATGTTTGCTTATGTTTTATTAATGTACTCTCTCAATTAATTACCGTTTCTAATATTTGTGTATTGTTTAAGCCTATTTGCTTTATTATGAAACAGCCATGTAACTGTAAATTTACTGAATTCTACCTAAATAATTATGTTTTTATATGTTTTAAAATGGTTTTTTAAGCTTTAAATATTTTGTTTATATGCGCAAATGCACTGTAATGTATTTTTTCTTTTGTCATTTTGTCCGTGGGATGATGAAATCACGTGAGCCAGTTGCGTGGCAGTTAGAGTGAGAAAGAAAGGCGTGTGTCGACACAGTGACGCCGAGGCGATAAAACGATAATGATGCATCCGGTGTAAGAGAGAGACAGAGCAACTAGCATGAGAAAATATCCTGGGAGTCCCCGATTTTGATGTGAAGTTGAAAAGAGACAGATCAAGGGAAGCCCTGAGTTATGTATGTACAGGGTTTTTTCATGTATTGTAATTTGTTCTGTGATTGGCTGGTGTTGGAGGGAGTGTTTGATACTGTGCTGTGATTGGACGAAAGTTACGTCATGGTGCAATCCTTGGTCTCTCCTGAGACCAGTGTGTCGTTTTGGTTCTTCAGTCATCTACTGAACAGCGACTGAGGAGGTGGTTAGTTGAGTAGGTGGCTCACAACTTAATTATGAAGATGTAACGAGTAAATTTTGCGGCTGTGGTCCGGGCGTCACCGGTTTTATAATCAACCTTATTTTCGTTTTTTTTGGACACAATTAGAATTTATTGACTACAGTCGTCGGTAATCGCCCAAAACAGGACTTACCAAAATTTGTCAATGTTTCCGGGGACATTGTCCTTCGACATTGTACCGAAAGTTGAGTGCAACTGCGGGACTTAACTTTGAACTGTTTTATTAATTCAATTTTCGACCAGTCAGTGTGTGATCAAAATTAATGAAGCTGATTCATTGTAAGGAAAATACTGTTTTAACTTGTAAATGTTGTCGCAAGATGGCGGCAAATGTCTCGTGAATTCGAAAGGTATAAATAAATAATCAGTGAAAAACATTTTGTGTACAGAGACATCATTGAAATTCAACATCGCCCATAACTAATATTCTGAGGGAAACATAACCTCATTTTTTCCAGCATCCGAATATGCAAGTGTACCTTGTGAGTTACCCTTCGAAGACCAAAACGTAAAATATCTGAGCTAGTCCGGTGGTCTTTGGAGTGTAACAAACTACTTAATACACATATTTTATAGCACAAAACTCTGACAATCCATTCCAAAGTAGATGTATCTCCACATATGTTTATGTAAGAGTAAATAATGTTGATATAATTATATTGATTAATATTATAGTTTCAAGTTTCAGGAAAGATGCCATGCATAGCAGCTGTAAGTGACTCGCAAGCTCTAGAAGCTCGAAGTAGTTCCATTGTCGTGAATGATGAAGTCTCAGCGCCATCTGCAAGAGTATGGCAGGAAGTTAGTGAGAGTCTTGACCAACGGATGACACCGAAAGCAGTGTACACAGCTGTGCTAGCAAACAGGTGTGGTATATTATCAAAACTGCAAGGAAATGAGAACTACAATTATCACAGCTGTGATGATGTTTGTGATATTGTGCAACCAGAGCCACCAACTACAGATCGAAACAAAAACTGCCAAAAGAAATATTTCATAGTATCTCTTCCAGAGGAGACATGGAATATCTTGAAGCCAAGAAACATTTTTTTACAAGAACAGGAATTCAAGAGGTGTTAAGCAGTAATGTCCTACCAAAAGGAGTTTGGTCATACAAAATTTCTAGAATAGTTTGGGACAAAACTAGCAAACCTAGCTTGTGGGTGTTCAAGAGGACGGCTATTAGCCTTACAAAAAAAGATGTTATAAGCTGTATTGGTTACTGCAAGCAGTGTAATGCTGAGCTGCATGTAAAAGCCACTTATCAAGATATTTTGGAAGGGACATGTAAATTACATGTGACAATTTCAGGGTTTGACTCGTCATTTAAACACACTAGAGGAATGAAGAGGAAAGTCTGCGGTAAACTCAGAGAACATGTTGCGGAAGAACTTAAGTACAAATTAGCATTTCTTTACAGAACTGAGAAGGCCGGGGAGTTGATGAAATATGGTGACAAAGAACCGGCTCATTTACCTAAGTTAAATGTTCTTAGGCAGATTAAACACGAGTGCAGTGTCAAGGGACAGGTACACAGCAATCCAATAATCTCCCTCAGCAAAGCCAAATATATGCTGCCATATCAAGGCAGTATACACAAAATTGGACTAGACCCTTTTTTTGGGTACAATGTCACTCCTCTGCAGTTATGCCTCTATAAACAGTACGGCTCAGCCGAGCATTCTAGCGCTGTTATTGATTCAACTGGAGGGTTATGTAATCCTCCAACATGCACTATGGTAAAGAAAAGTGAGCGCAAAAAGAAACCAGTATTCTTATATCAGATAGTGGCAGGAAGAATTTCCAGCAGCTCTAATCAGTCAGAGCATGAAAGACAATCGTTTCCTGTGTGCCAAATGCTTTCACAGCAGCACACAGGAATGGCAGTGGAAGTTTGGTTGCGAGAGTGGGTACGACTAGGTGCACCTGTTCCTAAAGAAACTGTCACAGATTCATCACTTGCTCTACTAAATGGAATTTCAAGAGCATGGAATGATTGTGAAAATGTCAAAATTTACTTGTTTAAATGCTACAAGGTTCTTGATGGATTCGTAGACTCTCTTCCAAGTTTTCCAAAGATTTGATTAGCTCATTTTATGAAAATGATTGCTAAGAAAATGTTTTGGGGAAAATGTGACAAAAGAGCAAAATGTTTATATATGTGTTGTTTTGGACAGCTGGCAAAATGTGAGAATATCAGTGAAGCGACCAACATTGTTTGTTTAATGGTTACTTTAGCAAGCAGCATCAATGATGGCTGGACTGAAAATGGGGGAAATGTGTGCTGTGGAAAAAGTCATTCAAAACAGCATGTTAGATAGCCATCAAGAAGTTGATGAACATGAATCTAGTAACACTGAGGATGACACTTATTTCCAAAACATTCTAAATATGGCATCTGAAGTCTCTTGCAACTGGATCTCTGAAGCTCTAGAAATTTCCCAGAGGGAAAATTGTGTGGAAGGCAATAGACCTAACATATTTTATCTCCCTGATTTAGTGAAGTTTATGGCTAAAAGATGTCCTTCTATACCTTTGTGGTCTGGAATAATGCAGTCATATTTTGGGTTCTGAAATCTGACAGCTTCGAGTGCTTGTGTGGAAAGTTATTTCAAGACATTAAAGAGAGGTATTTTGGGAAAGGAAAGTACCCCGATGCAAGTAGATTCGTTTGTTATGAAACATGTCAGCTCACTTGATGGAACCATTAAAATAGCTGCTGGAAATTTCGAAAGTACAAAAAACAACCTCCAGAGACAGTATCATCAGAAAACAGGCATGAAATTAGCCAAATTTCTGGAGTTCTATGGCGACCATGGAATGAGGATACGCCACAAAATAACAATTGCAGAAATGACGAGTTTCCAAAACCATGTAACAAGCAGTGTTCTTTCAATGAAACTGTCAGTCATGAAAAGAGAAATGATGGAGAAACCTTAAGTAATGGTACAGAAAACATATCATTTACTGCCAAGTGCCCAGCATGTGAGAATGGAGACAATCCAAGTGGAGCACACAAATGCTTGAAATGCCAAAAAGCTGTTCATGCACTGGTGGAATGTTCCCTGCCAGTTGGGGAAGAGGGTTACGGCCAACGAAAAATCTGTGTTCTATGCTATAGAAAAACCGAAGTAATGACTGTTGAAGCAGATGAGCCAGAAGACTTACAGGTACCTTCTTCTCCAGAGGAAAACTGTAAAGGAAAGAATCCTCAAAAGAAGAAGAAGATCCGGCAATATTCATATTTGTATCCAAGCCCAGATTGGATCAAAGACAGAGCTGCAGTGGGTACAAGTCCAGCCAATGTTTTATTACGAAACGTAAATCTCCTTTCTGCAGTTAGAATTAAAGAGAGAACTTACAGTGTAACAAACACATGTGCTTTTGACAGTATTGTTCAAGCACTCTATTGTTGTTATTATGCGAGTGATGCAATAAAATGCATAGTAAACAGGAAAAAAAAAATTGTGAGTTGCTGAGATCAATTGCAAATAAAGGTGTGACAACAGAGACATATCGACTGAGAACCATAATACTGAAGGATGTGTTGGAACCTTTGGCAGGCAAGCACAACATCAGTATTTTGAAATGTGACAAAACTGTAGTCATATTGTGCGAAAGGTTTTCATGCATGATTTTCCAAGCTGCACAGAAGAAAGGGTTTGTTCTTCTGTGTACTGTCCCGATTCACGCACGATCAAACATGCACCATTTGTACCCATGCAAAACGACATTCTTTTGAGTAAAGGGATATCCTTTTTACAAAATTCAGCAGAAGCTGCTATAACAACCACACACGGCAAATGCTACTCCATATTACCCAACCATGTTGATGTGCCAGAAACACATAAGCAGTACAACCCCTTAATGTCGAAACATTACCTTTGTAATGGAGACACAACAAAACAGTGCAATGTGAATGACAAGATAATATTTTTGGAATACTACCATGAAAATGACAGATCACCTTCAATGTGCAATCTTTAGGACATTCCTGTAACTTTAACATTACAAAATAAAACCTTCAAATTGAAAGCAGTTGTGGAATTCATACCCCCTCCAACAGAACTATTCATAGGCCACTACAGAGTCCATTGCAAAGTGTTAAATGATGTATAGGAATGCTATGATGATTTGAAAAATGTAAAGTTCATGTCAGCCAACAATGTTTTTCCACAAATTTTTGTTCATGTTGGGTTATAAGTTAGGTTTTTAGGAATAGAAGCTTTACTAATTATGTATATATATTTTTAAGAATTTTTCTTCATGTCATTATGAGAATATCAAGCAGGATGAGACATACCACTTTGGGAACATTCTGTGTATGCCATTTAAATATGTCGAAATATTTTATGAATTATACCTAAGCCAGATATGATACTTGACTATAACATGTATAAGACTGGAGTAGATCATGCAGACTAGCTGCAAAGCTATTACCCCTTCCAGCGTAAGTCAATGAAATGGTGGAATAAATTATTCTTCCACATTTTTACGATGTCTGTTGTAAATGCCTTTATTCTTTACAAAGAAAAATCTGACAAGAACATCACACTAGCAAATTTTATCAGGTGTCTAGGAAACAGATTTGCTATGCTTGGTGCTCCTGTAGCTGCTGATCATCCGTCATCATCCACATCAGTTGAAAGGCTTTCGTGTCGTCATTTTCCTGAGAAAGTGCCTTCAACTGCAAATAAACAAAATGCCACACGATATTGTAAAGTGTTCTCCGATAGGGGTAAAAAAAACCAGTGGGAAAAGAATGCAGAAGGAGAGTCGATGGTGGTGCAAAGAGTGTGGAGTGGGTCTCTGTGTACCAAAATGTTTCCAGGAATTTCATACCAAGGTACACTATGCCTGAAACAGCCTTTTATATAAACCCTGTTGTAAACTTTCCTATGTATGTAAATATATTTGTGTCATTCGTTTCAGGATAGTTTATATTTTTGAATTTTTTCTTTAGTTAGTGTTTATGACAATTATATTGAAATAATGTTTTTTTTATTCTGGTAATTTTACATAATATTTTAGTAATTATTTTATTATGATTGTGTGACAGTCAAACATTATTTTTTAGGGAATGTAAAGAGAGATACATTTGTAAAGAACTATTCGAAATGTTATATTTTTATCCAAGTGTTTGGAATGAACTTCATGTAAATATTATAATATTCAAGCAGGTTTTTATATAATAAATTTTTTTACGAAACAACAGATTATATTTTGAAAATTTTGTATGTACATAAATTAACAACTTTATCAGTGTTTCTATCACTAAAAATAATTATTAGAAATCTGTTTTAGTGAATATTAAGCAAGTACAAATGATGTGTAAATTTTTTCAAAATGGAGATGTATTGTTATAACAAATTTTTCCTCAAAAATTATACGGATATATAATAAAATTATTGTAAATGTTATTTACAAAAATAAAAACACAGCTTTCATTTAAATACAAACATGATAAGGTAGCTCCAATATTATGGTTTTAAAAAATATTTAAGTAATGCAACGCCTTGTGTACGTACTATAAGACGTTATTTGGCACTTATTGACATTAAATGTGGTTTTGACGATAAGTTTTTCAAACTGTTTGAAGAACACTTATCATTCAAAGAAGACTATCAAAAACATGGTCTCCTTGTTTTGGACGAAATATCTTTAAGAGAGAGTGTCTCAGTTTGTGCCAAAACCTTGACTTACAAAAAAGGACTTGTTGATTTTGGCATGGATGGTTCAAAACCAAACAGTATTGACGATAAAGCTAACAGTGCCCTAGTTTTTATGTTTCAGCCTCTTGCAGACTTGTATACTCAACCAGTGTGTGTTTTTGCATCAAAAGGTCCTATACCTGGTGTAGCTTTAGCACAGCTAATTGTCAAGGCTATTGTTGCGCTTGAAAAAAGTGGAGCCAAAGTCCATGGTGTATTGTCTGATGCTGCTGCAACGAATAGAAAATTTTGGACTGAAATAGGTGTGAGTAGTGATTTGAGAAATACAAAGAATTGGTTTGAACATCCCTCTTGTGATGACAGGAAAGTATTTGTATTTCCAGATGCACCACACCTGATAAAGAATGTCAGAAATAGACTGTATTCCTCCAAAATGTTGAAGGTATGATTTTTCTTCTTGAATTATGCACAAATTGTATTAGTAGGTTATCTCAACACAATAAATGGTAATTGTTAAGAATAGCATCTCATTGTATACCGGCTAAACCATTAATAGAGGCAAGGTTTATTGATGAAAAATGCTTACTTAGTTATGAAAATAAGCTGCCAGTAAAAAAAAATTGGAAAGTTTGTAATATTTGCAACAGTCACCAATAAAACTGCATGCTGTACCACAACATGCAAAAGAAAAATATGGGAAACGTAAAGTACAAGAGGTATCATCAGCTGTAGCAAACAAAATATCTAAAGTATTAGATGTACAGCTTCCAGCCACATCAACTAGTGAAAGTACAGAATTACAGAGGCATGAAGTGGAACAAAAGCCTGCCGATTTGGACCGTTTGGTAACTTTAATAAAGAAAAAGCTGCCCACAATGAATAGACAAAGAAAATAACAAATTATTACCCTTATCCCTCAATCATGGTCCAGACAGAAGGCACCACAAGAATTTGGTGTTTCTGAGTACATGGTAAGACAAGCAAGACAACTTACACTGGAAAAAGGAATCCGTGCATTAGTTCATCCCACAGGTGGAAGAAGTTACCTGAAGAAACTGTGCAGGTCATTCAAGATTTCTATCAAGATGATGAGTTTTCCAGGGAAATGCCAGGAATGAAAGATAAAGTTAGTATATCCAAAAATGTTTACAAACAGAAAAGACTTTTGCTATGCAACTTGCATGAGCTGTATTGTTCTTTTAAGGCAAAATATCCATCTCTCAAGGTAGGGTTTTCAAAGTTTTGTACATTGCGTCCTAAATGGTGCGTTTTAGCTGGAAGTTCTGGAACCCATTCCGTCTGTGTGTGCACTATACACCAAAATGTTGAATTACTTCTTCACTGTCTTGGTGTAGATGAAAAGTATAGTTCACTTATTTTGTATCTTGTATGTGACATTTTAAATCCTGCCTGTATGCTAAGACAATGTGAGCAATGTCCTTCTCCAGATACTCTAAAGCAGCATCTATATCATACTTTAGACTGTGATCCAGATGATGTGATTGAATATCAACAGTGGGTCAGTACAGACCGAACACAATTACAAACCCTTACCTCAAGTGTAGAAGACTTTATGGTAGTACAAAAAATGGAACTCCTCATACCCCATTCCTATACCACAAAGAAACAATCGGACTACCTCAAGCAGCTGAAAGAGAAAATAAGTGAAAGAGAAGTTATAGCTTTATTAGATTTCAGTGAAAATTTTTCCTTCGTTATCCAAAATAAAGCACAAGGATACCATTGGATCAATAGTCAATGTACAGTTCATCCAGTAGTCATTTACTACAAAAATTCAGAAAATGCTAATTTGAAAACAAGCAGTCATTCTTTTTTGTCAAATGATTTTGATCATGTTTCCATGGTGTATAAAACACAGTCAGAAGTAGTAACATATGTTAAAAGACACCTGCCTCATGTAAAACATATTATTTCAGTGATGGTTGTGCTGCTCGGTACAAGAACTGCAAGAATATCCTCAATTTGTGCCACCACACACAAGATTTTCAGCTCACAGCTTCTTGGTTATTCTTTGGCACAAGCCATGGCAAATCATCTTGCAATGGAATTGGGGGAACTGTTAAGCGACTGACATCAAAAGCTAGTCTTCAACGACCATTCCAAGACCAAATTACATCAGTGTCTAAGATGTTTACCTACTGCAATGAACACATAACAGGTATTATCTTTAATTACATTGACAAGAATGATGTGGATGACGTTCGTTCGACTCTACAACAACGGTATACTATGGCAAAGACAATCCCAGGCACAAGAGGGTTTCACAATGCTTCACCAATATCCCAGTATGAAATAGGAATGAAGAAAACAAGTCAGGATAATGCATATTCCTTAGTTTTCAATTTCGCTACAGCAGCTAGCAAAGACCCTGGTGGTACGATATCAAAACTGTATACTGGTTGCTATGTGTCTTGTGTGTATGACATAAAATGGTTCGTTGGTGTTGTAAACAACATTGATAGGTCAGAAGAAGATGCTCAAGTAACCTTCATGCACCCTGCCGGTCCAAGTGCTTCCTTTTACTGGCCTTCACCTAGAGACGATGTGTGCTGGGTTCCTTTTGCACACATACTCAGCATCTTGCAGGCACCATCAACTGGCAGAACTTACAGTTTTTTGAAAGAAGACTTGTGCAAGTGTGATATAGAATGGCAGCTTTATCAGAAAAGCAATACAGTTTGCTAATTGCAAAAATTGGAGGATTGTGTCTGTAGATTCTAATTCATTGGCAATAGATTTTTGTAAGTAGGGAATGTTTTTATGTGTACATATAGCATTAGTAAGCGATTATTGAGTACATTACATGTTGCCAGCAGAAAGCCACTATATTTTTTAATGTATTTTATAGGAAATTTCCTTCTCTTTCACATAGTACCAAGCTCATTTTTTTGTGTGGTCTGCCTTTTGAGATACAGTCTATTTTGTAATAAAGGATGCAGATGATACATGAAACATCAGTCATGTTAATAATTCTGTTATAACTTACAAACCATTCTAGATATAGCAATTTGGTGGCAAAATTTGAATTCTCTAGAGAATTTTACATAAGGACAAGTGTCCTTATTCTGAAACATTGGTATTACAGTGAAATACAAAGCAAGGAAGCACAGATACTGACCAATTTATGCTGTCATTACAACCTGTTTTAGGCCAAAAATGGTCACAACAAAACCTTCGATTTCTCGGGAAGTATTTGAGATAAAAATCTGAAATTTTGGTTTTTAAGTGGCCTTATGTCACCAAACAAATGAACCAATTTTTATCAAAATTAAAAAAACAATGGTTACATTTTCAATTTTTGTTGGATGAACTGGCATGGAATGACCCCAAGACAAGTTTGCAATGAACTGTACAAGACCATATCCTGAATGTAGACCAAATGTTTTCATTTTGTACTGAACATATCAAAGGTATCAAATATTTTCTTGTAAAAAAAGAAGAAATACAACAACATACTGAAAAGCTGCAAGAAAGATATCTGCAATGTGAAAGAATTGTTGGGACACGGAGGTTTCACAAATTCCAGGCTGTGTCTGAAAACAAGATTAGGTGCTACCTCACTTCAGAATCACAGGAGTACGAAGATCACAAAACTAGCAAGATGTCATCACTTACTCTGCAAGAAAATGAAACAGTTGCCTGCATTTATGAAGGACAGTGGTGGATTGGGGAAATAGTAGCTACAAGCATAGAAAATCATTATGTTTATACCCATTTTTATCACCCAGCAGTCCCTAGAACTTTATTTAAGAAATCATCAAATGATAAAGTGTGGGTGTCATTTGCAAATGTACTTAGAAAAATCTCTGCTATTGAACTTACAACCGTAACAGGTCGATCACACACGATAGCAGATAAATTGTCAGAAGAAATAAGCAGACTTTACAATTCTTATAAAAAATAAGATTCAACTCTGAGTTACAAGACTGACCTAAAACTTTTGTCATTTTTTGTAGTCAGTGCAAGTTACTTTAGTATTTCACTTTATACTATAGATATTCACAAAAAAGATATTGTGGTTAACATGCTGTTCTACTATCCCACAAGTTGTTAGTTGTGTGGATATACAACATATCAAGTAAGTAAAATTGGTAAAATGTTATTTTGGTTGATCAGAGTGTATGGTTTTTTAACAATCTGAAAGCTAAAAGTTCGTAGAAAAATATTAACCTATGTTAATTAGATAAGTAAGGATATCTTATCATAGAAATTTGTGATTTTGTTTGCTGAAATACAGCCTTTTTCACTAGATTTTTAAAATTCTTCAACTATGTTCAGACTAAAATATCAAAGTTGAAATTTATACTGTAGTTTACTATCATATAGGGGCACTTGCTGTATAAAAATTACATCTTTATCACTTGTCCCACCAGAGATATTAAACCTCAAACATGGCAAAATTTAAAAAATTTCAATTTTTGAAAATTTTTATAAATTAAGTGAGGCAAATATCAATGTTCAAAATTTTCACACATATAGTTTAGTATCATGACTACTTGAAACAAAAAAATCATTCATCGTATATTATTCCTTCCATGAAAAAATTTACCTTAAAAAGTGTGTTTTGTGTGCTCAAGACACTAAACTTCAGGAGTTAATTTCACAAGTTAGATGAAATATGATGCTGTCTATGAACAGATAAAAGTAAAGAGTGGAATATAAGGTAAACATTGGTTTTTGTTTGAAATGCCTATGTCAAACCATTGTTGAAAAATTACATTTCTCGCAAACGTCTGCAATTGCCAAAACTGCTCCTTTCCACATTACCAAAATGGCCACCATTCGCAAAAGGTTCAATTAAAAAATTTATTATCACTTGTTTCCAACTACTTGAATGTATGGGAAACAACAGTAAAAAATTGAAATTTTTTTGAAGTAGTCAAGCAAATGATTAATTTATTTTTGGACCATTTCATATGGATTAACCCATAAACGTAAACCAGGAAGCAGGAAGTACATAGATTATACTGAAGATACACTGAATACCTGTATTGAAGAAACTAGAACAGGGACCATCACTTAACGTGAGGCAAAGGTGAAGTATGGAATTCCCATAAGAACTATCAACTATAAACTTCAGCACAAATATCAGAAAAAGGTTGGTGGACAAGCGGTTTTCTCCATCGATGAAGAAATAGCTTTTGTTACTTGTTTGGAACAAATGAGTACATTTGGATTTCCTGATACTTCATCTGACTTAGTGGCTGTTATAGCTTGCTTTTTGAACAAATGTGGAAGGAAAGTAAGCAGAATTAAGGAAGGCATTTATGCTGGTTTCCATTGGGTGAACAGTTTTCAGATAAGGAATTGTCAATGAGAGTTGCGGCAAACGTTCAACTGAGAGCAGGCTTGACAAAAGAAATGGTGCAGGAGTACTTCAGTAATATGGAGAAAGAGTTGGAGGGTAGGTATTCCTGAAACTCACATCTTTAACTTTGATGAAACAAACGTCACAGATGACCCTGGTCAGTCAAAGATGATCACAAGACGTGGAACTAAATATCCACACAGAATTCTCAACTCTTCAAAGTCCTCAGTATCATTGATGTTTTGTGGAAGTGCAGCTGGAAAACTTATTCCTCCCTATGTGGTGTATAAATCTACACAACTGTAGACTACCTGGTGCCAGGGAGGGCCAACTGGTGTCAAATATAATCACACACCATTTGGGTGGTTCGACGGAGCAACCTTTACTGCTTGGATTAGGGATTTGGTGGTTCCTCATCTTCGCAAATTGCCTGGAAAAAAAGTGCTCATTGGGGATAACCTTGCAACTCATTTCTCGATTACTGCACTTGAACAGTTGGCCGAAAATGAAATTATTCTTATATGTTTACTACCAAACACCACACACATCACACAGCCACTTGACGAAGCCTTGTTTAGACCAGTTAAGGGCAGTTGGCGAGCAAGCTGGAAGGAAACAAACTCAGGTGGAAAGAGCACAACAATTGACAAACAGTATTTTCCCTACCTCCTGAAAAAGCTGTGGGATGCTATAAATCCACAAGTTGGAAAAAACCTAAATGCAGGTTTCGAAAGCTGCGGAATTGTGCCCATTGCACAAGATAAAGTAATGTGATTTGTTGACAGCCTTGAAGTTGACAACTCTGAAGGGCTTCTTTTATTGAAGCACTAGAAAGAAAACAACAATAGTGGATTGGTTTGCCAAAGCCTAGGAAACGAAAGCGAATTAATGTGGTCTCTGGAAAAAGTGTGGATGGTGATGTGGTCATGACAGAAAATTATGGTGCTTTGAGTTCTTCAAAACATTCTGCAAACAAAAGGAGACATCAGGGTAAATCTTTTGATGACAACAAAAATGAGGACGAAATTCAAGGTTTTGCAAGCGACAGCTCTGAAGATGAAACTTTGGAACAAATGGCTGCACGGCTAGAACAGGAGAAAGAAGAGGAAGAATGCAACACTTTCATCAGTAGTGGAGGGAATAGCAATCTGACACTAAAGAACATCAAAAAAGTTGTTGGTGAGCATGTTGTTGTTGTGTACGAAGGGTCCTTCTTACCTGGAAGAATTACATCAGTTTTAGATAGAACTGTCACTGTTTCAACCATGGTAAAAACTATGAAAGCATGGATGTGGCCAACCTCAGTAGATGAACTTGAATATGAGTGGGAAGAGGTGTTGGGTGGGATTCAAATTCCCACACCTTTTAATAAAAGAGGATTTTATTCTGTGCCAGAACTTGGCAATGTATTTGACAATTGAACAGATGTTTTGTCTTTTTTGTGTGTTTTATAACTCTGTGTTCTTTAAATTTGCCAATTTTGTAGATATTATTTTTGAATTATTTTATATATATATATATATATATATATATATATATATATATATATATATATATATATATATATATATATAAAATCAACGACTATTTTAAGATGTACCCCAAAAATTTTACTTTGCTACATACTCTTTTAGTATATATGTGAATAATTTGGGGCGGTTAGCTCAGTTGGTTAGAGCGCTACGTTGACATCGTAGAGGTCAGTGGTTCGAATCCGCTACCGCCCACCATTTATTGTTAAATCCAATTTAGTTTCGTTGCAGCTTGCTCAAGTTTTTTTTGCGTTCTCGCTTAATGCTTTTAGATCTATATCTGTGATATATATGATAGTTTAGAATTTCTTTTGTTTTATTTACATTGTTAAAGTAAAATTTTTGGGGTACATCTTAAAATAGTCGTTGATTAAAAATTGTGCTTGTGTAATTGGACAGTGTTATGCAACAAGGAACCAAACCACAAAATTAACATTTTACCAATACCAACATAATTAACTGTAAGAATAGATTACCTAACCTGTGGTAAAATTCCTGTCCTTTTTGGTATTTTAGTTTTGGTTCTATGGCTGTCTGAACCAACCATCATTCAAATAATATAGAATTTTAGTTTTGCAACAAAGAACCAGCTTGAAGGTTCTGGAGGCATTTAGTTATGTGTAGGTAATTTAAATCTGCAACAAAGAACCAAGCCTCAATGAAGCTATTGGTTTTGTTCATTTAATTGTGTTATATTATTGCAACAAGGAACCAGTCTACATAATTATTTTTTGTGTGGCAAGCTGAAATGAATATATAGTGTCTAAAATGTGTAGTATGAAAATAATTCAATTGGCACTGAAGTCTTTGCAAGCAAATAAAGAGGATATACAAGTAAGAGTTCATTTTTATAGTATTGTAAGCATTGTAATTAATAGGTAATTACTATAACCACAAAAAAAATGTTTTGCTTTTAAAACAGTGAAAATAGTACACATATAGACCTAGATGAATAGTTTTAAATATTTGTGTTGTGAAATAATTTAAGACAGTTTTTATTCTTGGCTTTGTTATAGGATGTCTCTTCCAATGTATAAAGTGAGGCTGTTGGGTCTATTGATGAAGCTGAGTCTACCGATGTTTCCGAGCAGCTTACTGATGTTCACGAGTATATCAATGTTTATGGGTCTACAGAAAATCCAGAGGTAATAGGTTGGACTGAGCATGTGAATTGCTATTCATTACATTCGCCAGACTCTGGTGGTGACATTCAAACATTTATTGTCAACAATGATGGTGACCTAGTACCTATAGAAAATGAAGTTGTTGAAGTACAAACTGAAGAAGATAGCATAACTGATAATCTACCGCCTACAGAACATTTAATGGTTGCTGAGGTTATTGCTACTGCTAATGATCATGCTCAAGTAACAGAGAATGCGCGCAATCAGAACATACGAGATGACATTACTCTTACAGTTGCAAGTGAAATTACAGTTCAGAGTAACCAACTTTACACTTATGATGAAATTCAATATGATCACAGATATCCAAACTTGGAAAGTGAGGAAAATCCATGTTCTATCCAAATACAGGGAAGGAAAAGGTGTACCCCTTTTCTCGGGGTACTGTTTTACAAGAAAGGAAGTTTAAATTATAGTTTTCCTTTAGTATAGTTTATTTGAGTATTGGTGTTATCCGTACGGCGGTATTTTTGAAATGTTGGTAACGTTTTTCAGCGCTAGTGTCGCCTGGGAGCACCTGGTAACAGTTAGTGAGAATATCATTAAATAATTGTGTTTATTGGTTATATTTATAATGTAGTTATATATTTGCATTTGTATAAAAGTATTTTAATTATTAATGCGACATAGCAAAGTTGGACAAATTGTGATCGGGGTAAAATGAAACAATTCACGAGCACGGCGCGCATGCACGCGAGGGAGACAAGACTTTTTCCCCTCCCTTGGTTGAAGGAGGGTAGGGGAAGGCAGGCGATCAGCTGTTATGTACGACGGGCCGTGAAGTGAGGCGGTTCGCGCCAGCGGCCTCGCAAAAAATTACTTTTGCGAGTGTGGGGCCGGCTTGGGCAGCAAAATAACGCGTTGATATGTGTGTGCAAGAGTAGCTGTAAAGCTTGTGAAGATGATAGCCGCTGTACTATCGCGGCGGAACGAGGCTCCTTCCGGCTGGTATAGCCGTCAGCACCGACTGGCCTGAGGACCAGTGGGGTTTAGCGAGGATTCGCTAATCATACGGAGACGTTGAGCCGATACGTGAGTGACTTCCCATGTGATTCCCCTTGTGCCACGGGGTTATGCTGCAAGAGATTGGTGGCAGAAATAATTACATCAAGCCTGAGAGTGTCATTTTACTTCGGAAGTCTGTTTTCCCCCAGTTACATGTAACAACTTTAAAATATGGACACGTGAAGTAAATAATTGAAATTCAAATGGTAGAGACTCGCGTTGAACATTTTAAGGGTACCTGTCCCCCGAACACTTGAGCACGTCGCGTAACCAGGAAGGCCTTTACTAACTCGAGCTTGGTTTATTTGAGATTTTAAATAAGTATAAGGTGTCTTTGTAACTGATGTTAAGATTAGGGTATTTTTATATTTCCTTATCATGTGCTGGGTATGAATATATATATATAGTTTATAGCATCGGGCCCGATTTAATTAATAGGTACCGGCGAATGTTTATATTCTTTTAATGCTTGTAATAGTTTGATGTCAGACTTTCAGATTAATAAATATTGTCTTGTCATATTTGCCACAAAAGTTGTGCTTTCTCAAGCAAATTCCTTTCTTTTGTTGTTTAAATTAAGCCCTGATATTTTCTATACCCGCGTTGAATGCCGAGAGGTTTGGGTGAACTGTGTGCCGTAACTTATTTTGCTGATATGTCGGATGGCGATACACTATACCAGGTAATTCCCGGCAATTTTACGAGGTTCACGACGCTCCCTAGGGGCTTGCGGGGGCGTCAAAGGAAAGGAAGAAAAAGAAAATATGCATCTCAGTCCCATGGGGACAGGAAACGAAAATGCCAGTCAAATCTGTCATACATCAATTCACGTGACAAAGAAGTAGACGAAAGATCCTTTCAAGAACTATGAATGTACCAATAATTGCAAGTTATTGTGCCATACAAATATCTCAGTTGAAGAAAGAAATATGGTGTTTCAAACATATTGGGGCTTAGGAAATTATAATGCTCAAACCACATGATTGTCAACAATGATTTCTGAATCTACCGTCAAAAGGAAGTACACTAAGAATGATAAAAATGCCCGCAACTTCTCAAGAACATATACATTAAAAAATGTGTCTGTGTGTCGTAGTATGTTTATTCACACACTTGGCATTCCTACAAAAAGAGTTAACACTGCCTTCATGAAAGTAAGAAACTTAGATATTTCTGATAAAAGAGGCTTCAGAGGTGGACACAACAAAATAAGTGACACAACCAAGAACGGAGTAATAAGTTTCCTTAATAAAATTCCAAAATAAAAATCCCACTATCATCAAGCAAACAGCAGCAAAGAATATCTACCAACCCATTTGACAGAAAATGCACTATATCAGCAGTACCAAAAAGATGTTCCTGCCCCAGCTAAGTTTTCAACTTTCAAGAAGCTGCTCCACGAAAACTTTAATCTGAGGCAAAAAAAAGCTAAAAAACGATTGTTGCAATGTGTGTGATAGTTTGCATGAACAAATTAAGACTGGATTCAGCAATGAAGAGAAACTGCAATTGCTAGAGAAACAAAGGATGCATTGGGAAAAAGCAGAAACAGCAAGGAATTGAATGAAAGAAGACCTGCAGAAAGCAAAGGATGAACCTACATTAGAATTATTTACATTTGACCTTGAGAAGACACTTCCCTTGCCTAGACAACCAACAAACGTAATGTTTTACAAACGTCAGCTATGGCTCTATAACTGTGTAATTCACACAGGAAAGAAGAATGAAGCACACTTTTGTGTGTAGACTGAGTATACCGCTGGAAGAGGTGCTCAAGAGGTTGGGTCATGCCTCAAAAAAAAATTTTGAAATGAACTTGGAACCTGGAATTAAGGAGCTTATACTATGGCCCGACTCTTGCGGCGGACAAAATCTTAACATTAAGGTAGTTCTCATGTTAAAGTCTATTTTGCAAAGTCACCCAACACTTCAGCAAGTTACAATGAAATTTCTTCTTCCGGGACATTCATTCCTGCCCAACGACACAGATTTTTCTGATGTAGAATGTGCACTAAAACTTCAACAGCGATTATTCACTTCACAAGACTACATCTTTGTCATGAAAAATTGCAGGAAGAGGAAGCCTATTTGTGGCTGGCGTATGAATAAAGAAGATTTTGTTGGCTGTAGCTAAATTGAAAAGGCAATAGTGAATCGCAAGATTGACATCAACAAAGAAAAAGTGAGTTGGTTGAACACCAGGGAAATATCTATGAAGAAGTCTGAACCATTCCTCTTTCACATGAAAACTGAGTTTACAGCAAATTGCAAACTGTAAACATATCGAAAATATCAGTTGGTCGCCCTTCAGAGTCAATTTTTTGTAGGGTGATTATACCAATTACTGAACACGTACCATTGAATGAACCTCTGGGATTATCTTTAAAAAATATATCTTTGGATTGTATAGTTCCATCAATTTTTTGTAGTTTTCTTGTAAACATATAGATGGCAGTGCAGTCATTTCAAGAGACAGTGCCACCATTTTCTTTACAGCTCAAATGGTAATAGTGATGATGTGGATATGGCCACCTGAATGCCTCAGCTGTTAAGGTGAGGATTATTTCATAATTTTAGGCTTAGCAATTTTTATTCTAACAGTCAAATAAAGTAACTTGATTAATGTCTGTAGATTAAAGCAGCCTTTAAATAGCAAATTCCTTACTAAACTGATGTAATTTGCTCCTTAGTTTTGTTTATTTCAAGGAGTTCAGTTACTGGTTGCCAAAACATTGAAAATCTAGTCAATGAAAAAGTGTTCATTTACTGGGTAGCAGTGAAAATATTTTTTTTTCCTTGCTTTGCTTCCTGTATGGCTGTGCCTACAAGTCTAAGTAGACATTAGGTCTAACCTCAAACTTGGAGAGCATGTATTCAGTAAATGAACAGCAAAACTAGGTAGTGTTCATTCACTAGAAAAGCTGCTTTCATAAATGAACACTTATCATTTTTTTAACCAAGACCACTTCAGAATGTGTTTTTATGTTGTTACTGTACTTAAGATTGCTAAAATGTATATATAATGTAAGAGATTGCTCATTTCTTTCCAGATGGATGATAATTTGGAAATGACAGCGAGCCAGGGAAAGAAATATGAACGTTTTAAGTATAGCGAAGAAGACCTCACTTCAGCTTTAGAAGATATTAAGGCAGGAAACCTTAGTTTGAACAGTGCTGCTAAAAAATATGGTGTTCCTAAGGGAACACTTCATAACAAAATTACGGGCAAAGTTCCTATTCAACGAAAAATGGGACCAGATACTGTGCTGACAACAAAAGAACAGAAGTTAGAAATGTGGATACTAAGCAAGGCAAAATTGGGATTTCCAATGCACCCGGATGTAGTTCAAGATGCTGTACAGACAGTTTTAAATAGTGGTGGACGGAAGACTGTTCAAAGACAATAGGTCGGGAAGGAAGTGGTTGGATTTGTTCCTTAAAAGACACCCTACTATTGGGAAAAGAAATGCTGAAATAATTTCCAAGGGTCATGCTTCTGCGATGCAAGAACAAATTAGCAACTGGTTTTATGATCTCAGGACTCATTTGCAAGAGGAGGGGTGTGAAGATGTTTTACAAGACGGTGCAAGAATCATAAACTGTGATGAAACTGGAATGCAGATTTGCCCTAAGACTGGTAAAGTTTTAGGACCTACAGACTTAAAGAATTTTTATGAAATAGCAGATGGGCAAGAGAAAGAATCCATTACAGTGCTGTGCAGCTTTTCTGCAAATGGGAGTATTATTCCACCCATGATAATTTACCCATACAAGCGGCTGCCAAACACATTACTCATACTATTCCTGAAGAGTGGGGTTTTGGGAGATCGGACTCTGGGTGGATGGTTTCGAGTACATTTTATGAGTACATAGCAAACATTTTCTGGCCATGGTTATCACGTAATGGAGTAGTGTTTCCAGTGATATTGTTCTTAGATGGTAACAAATCTAATTTGAGTTTGGAAGTGTCGGAATTATGTGCTGAAAAGAAAATTATTGTCTACTGCCTGCCTCCCAATGCAACTCACATACTGCAACCATGTGATGTGACAGTGTTCCGGGCTTTAAAAGTAATGTGGAGAAAAGTGCACTCTCACAAACAGCCCTGCGGAAATATCACAAAAGCAAATTTTGCTCATATATTTAAAGAAGCTTTTGATGCTGCGATTAAACCGGATGTAATAATTAGTGGTTTCAAAGCTTGTGGTTTGTTCCCCTGTAATCATGAACATGTTGACTACACAAAATGTATCTCTCACAGGCGACAGGAGCTGAACAAAGAAAGATGCCAAGAAGAGCAGACCGTACCAACAAAGAATGACTTCAAAATAGCTGTGAAAGTTATTGAATACTTGATCGGACCAAACAAAACAGAACAACTTTTGCAGACAGAAGAAAATACTTCTTTGCCAGTTTCAAATAGTAGTCTATTCAAAGTTGGAAAGCCTGCAGAGAGCAAGTCAATGAGAAAAGACAAGTTGGCCATGACAGACAAGCTACTCAGAATGCCAACAATCAAGACGAATGTGAATTGTTGAATGCCACTAACATTCCTGGTATTGACGACATTACTTTAACAACCGAGACTGACATGTTAGATATTGGTTCCCTTCCAATTGAAATTGATGGTATTGTTTTTCATGGTATGGATGACACAAACATCACATATGGAACCAGAGAAAATTTGTACATTGCTGAGGTAGAGGAAGAAGCAACTATACTGTCATGTAATGATGGTTTCAGAGAAGAAATTAATATGAACATCCCAAGTGGAACCAGAAAAAATTTGAATGTTCTTGAAGTAGAGGAAGAAGAAGAAACTGGAATGCTGTGTAATGATGAAGGATACACAAAAAAAAGTAAACGTACTGAAGAAAACTGTGTAAGAGACATTGTGGAAGACGTCATGAGCATGATACTTGAAGAAGTTGAAAATAAGTTGTGAACTGATTGTAAAGATTCAAAAAAAATGGAAACCAGCACAGTAATGAAGATAATGCAACTGAAAAGGAGATTGAGAAAACAAGTGACCAAGAAATAGATTTGTGGGAGCAGCACTTGCACTGGCCACGAGTTAATGAGAAAAAAGCAATAAAAAGAGTACATAAAGAAAAACAAATACAGTAGAGCCCCGATTATCCGAGCTAATGTGGACCAGAGGACCCTCGGATAACCAGAAACTCGGATAACACGGGCAGACAGAGCGGCGAACGAGAGCGTCCCGTGCCGCCATTGAAATCAATGATAGCGTGTGCGTTTTGGGCCGATGGTCTGTGTTACGGGCGTTACAAACACATTTTGGGGTTGATACAGTAATAAATAAAGACGTAAAATTGAATTACAGTAACATATTAAGTTCACTTTATTATGAAACCCACTAAAAATACAGTTTTAGTTAATAAAATCCAGCCTATAAACATAAAACAAGGTCAATGGTAAATATGAAAATATACACTTAAGAATAACACACTTAATAACAGTATTAAAAACAGTTTTGTACTGGTACTGTACAGTACTTTATCAATAAAAATTTAACTTTAAAACTAAGCCTACTTCTTGAAAAAGTTCATCAGAGTTTTCTGCTTTACTGAACTGGCCCGCTTCTTTGAAGCTGTTTCTCGAAGTCGACGAAGCAGCAGAAGATCCGTCGAAGTTGTTTCTGCCTGTTGCTCCAAATAGTCTATAGCACTTTGTATGGCTTTGAAGCCCTCGGCGTGACTTATTTTATTTTCAGTCTGTTCCATCGGCTCATCTTCATCACTCACCTCTTCGGCGTTTTGTGCCTCATCATTGACTGTCTCGACAATCATGTCATCTGTGACTTCATATTGTTCGTCCGCATTAATCCATTCTTCCACGTCGTCTGTAGTAATAGCCTTGTCGGATGGGATTCTTTGCACCAGGCTTACGATAGAATCATCAGCATTTTCATTTTCCAAGGTTGCGGCTTCTTGAACATCAACACTATACAGCTTTCTCCAGGATCTTTCAAGGGTAGAGCTTTTAACTTCCTCCCAGGACTCGGCTGTCATGTATACAACATCTTTCATTGTGATGGCTTTTAGAGTATGCAAAACTTCATTTCCTTCATCAATTTCCTTTATGAGCAGTTTTAAAAGTCTTCTTTTATAATTTCTCTTAAGGTTTTCCAACACCCCTTGGTCCATGGGCTGGAGAAGTGGGGTTACGTTAGGGGGCAAAAACATTGTCTTGATTTCGCCAGAAACCATTTCTTCCGTGTCGGGATGAGCAGGACAATTGTCCATAAGCATAAGAGCTTTGCGAGGGAGATTGTTTTCTGCCAAATATTTTTCGACTTGAGGCACAAAGCTATCAAAAAACCACTCTTTGAAAATTTTGGAATCCATCCAAGCACTTTTTTGGTTTTTGTACAAAACGGGGAGGCTAGAAATGGAAATGTTTTTAAACGCTCTAGGCTTAGCAGATTTCCCTATGAGCAATAACTTTAGTTTGCAGTCTCCGGTAGCATTTGAACAAGCCAAAAGTGTAACTCTGTCTTTTGATTTCTTGAACCCCGGAGCAGAAGCTTCTTGTATGGAGGCAAGTGTTTTTGTTGGAAGCATACGGTAATTTAATCCCGTTTCATCACAATTAAAAATCTGCTGAAGCGACAAATTTTCCTGGTCAATCAAAGCTTTAAACTGGTCCTTGAACAATACAACAATTTCATGATCGGATGATAGTTTTTCGCCTGAAATATTAAGCTCTCTAATTCCATACCTGGTTTTCCAGCGATGCAGCCATCCTCTGCTTGCAGTAAACTCCTCTTCTCCATCTTTAAACTTGTTGTGGAATTCACTAGCTTTTTCTTGTAACAAAGGCCCACTGACGGGACTTCCTTTGCTCCGTAATTGGGTAAACCACATAAAAAGGGCACTTGATGTTTTTTCAAACTCACCAGTTTTCATTGTTTTTCGTTTGCTGTCATTATCGTTGTCCTTTTGCGAACACCACTTTTCAATATCAGCCCGTTTTCCTTCTCCAATCACCAACCGTTACCTCACCAACACCTAAATCTGCAGCCACTCTTTTTATCGTTTCCCCTTTGTCTAGTCTTTTAATAGCCTTTAGTTTAGTCTCTAAACTCACAACAGTTCTTTTACGTGAAGAGCTCATAATGAAAACACCACAGTAACACAGCACAAAATGTCAGAATACCGTTCGAGTAACAGCGGGACTAACACCAACCAAGACTGTGAGAAGACACTGACTCAGCCAAAGCGCTTTAGACTACGTACGTGCAGTGTGGTGGGAGAGCGAGGGGGGTGGCAATGACCTTGGTACAGTAGCAGCGGTCACCCCACTCCACCGCTCGCTCGCTACGGTACTGTACAGAGTACAAACACTGTCGCCGGGCGCCCGGCATCCATGGCGCCGTCTTAAATAAATATATTTTTTAATTTTTTTTTTTTTGTGCCTCGGTTAAACCGGAACTCGGTTAGTCGGGGCTCGGATAACCGGGGCCCTACTGTATATGCAATATCTTCAAACAAATGGCTTGAATTGCAGGTTAAGGAAGACGAAAAGAAGGCAAAACAGAAAATCCAGCAAGAAAAAAAAGAAAATCAAAAGAAAAGACTACACGCAACAGTGGATAATAGACCGGCTAAGTTTTAGCGAAATTGTTGCAATTTTGCCACAACCACTTTTTGAAAGTGCAGGAGACAGGATAAAATATATTTTTAGAGATGATATTGAAATCAAAGAAAATTGATGCACGCAGAATACAAATCAATGTTAAATTCCGTAACTTTGTGTTTCATGTAGCCTACTTAACTTTTTAAGCATGTAGGCCTAAGGTCTGCTAATGATTTGACTTCGTATTTCTTTACTTCATAGGCCTATTAGTGGCCTAACTTGCATTGCTCAACACTTGTTCATTCATTGGGATGTGTGTGTTCAGTATTTGGAATGAAGTGTTCAGTCACTGGTGTTTTTGCACTATTTGTATAAATTAGTTATTCTTATATTATGTTCATTGTTGAAATAGTTCATATTTTTTTTTACTTCAGTGCAGATGTTTAATAATCCAAAAAACCTACCATAACATTCAGAAAAAAAATTTCATACTAATAAAGCATTTTTATATCAGGATTTGCCTTAAATGTTCATTAATTGGTACAATCACCCTAGTGCACATCTTGTACCACTGTGGCCACGTGGGAAGCCAGTATCTCTACTAAAACTCCAGGATATCAAATCAATCATGCATCTCATTCCCCAAGATGTTAAGCAGTTGTACGAAGTGCTTATCGGCAAGGAAAATGTGTTGGAGGATGTTGAAGGTTATAATGCTCAGTTAGACTTTGATGTTGAAGAATATTAATGTATTTCCGCTTGCACATTTTCATGAGAGATGTTTCATACTATTGTTGTTTTTAGGGAATTAGCAATTTTTAGCAATTAGTATCATGCAAATATTAATTTGTTCTTGTGAATAAAGTTTTGTATTGCACTATGTAACAAATAATTATTTTCCTTCATACTTATTGAAGTGTATATGTGTATTGCAACAAAAAACCAAACCACATGGATCTGGGTAAACTCTAAAATATCTCCAAACCCAAAAAAGCAACAAAGAACCATCCGACATTTTAATTAATTGTAAACAGGGTATGTTGATTTTAATCAGCATGATTTAAATCATGTGATTTTAATCATGATTTAAATCATGTGTTTTTTTTTAAATCAGTGAATAAAATCAATTTATAATATGATAATATGAACGTTAATAGTTCCTATAGTGTATTGTTTAAACCAAGTAATCATGCTTACTTACATAAAAATTGACTGCTGCAAAGATAGAATAAAAATTGAATAGTAATTAATTTCTTCTACAATGTATTTATAGTTATTTTGAAACACTTGTTAAATATAGGTGGGTGGAATGTACCTTTAAATGCCACCTCATTTTCTCTCTTCTCTCCTCCACCTCATGTGTTTGTGTTGTGTGTGTCATATCTCCTTGGCAACAGGTTTCTTCCAACAATATCAAATGCTATTTCGATGGCTAAGAGCACAAAGGTTGTATATCCAAAAAATTTTGATATCAAGTTATCGGTACTGACTGATTCTCCTTGGTGTACACTTTCTTCTGGACAAAGGTGTTATGTCCTTTCTTCAACGTAGTGCGTAACATTGCTTTTTTTTCACTTGCAGTATGTCCAGTGTATTACTAAACATATGAGGACAATGGTGGCATGCCCCACATACTACCTTTTCATTTATAATGAAGGAGTTGTTTACGAGCACAAAAGTAGTACGTCCAGTGTGTAAGTTTTTCTGTGTACAAAAGTAGTATGTCCAATATGTAATACCTTTGTGCTGGAAAGAATCCAACTGTGTCCAAGGATTTTGTAGACAAATGTATGTTGTATGTCCACTAATACTACCTTTGTGCTGAAAATAAAGCAACTGTGTCCGACGCTGCTGTAGACAAATGTTATGTCTTCTAATATTTAACCTTTGTGTTCGCAAAACCGGGCATTGTTTTTTTATTTAATTCATGAAAATCATTTTCAGTTTCCCTCGCCTAGAATCACATTATTGTCGGCGTGTTTCTAAAAGGCTTTACCTGTCCCCAGAACTAAGTGTTGCTGAGCTCTATAGACTTTACTGTACAAATTACTGTCCAAACAAAAACATAATACCTGTTAAGGAAAAAGTATTTCGGCGAATCTTTCATTCTTATGACTCACAATAATCAACATATGTGCCCAAAAAGGACCGATGTACATGTATAAATTTATTATGAGGCTTCAGATAAGACCAAAATGGCAGAAAAGTGGATAACCCATGACAGAAGGAAAAAAGAAGCCATGTCAATGAAGGAAAGTGATATTAAATGTGCCAGAGAAAGTGAAGGAAAGAAAAGAACTGCAACATTTGACCTTCAAGCGACTCTCTACATTCCCCATGCCGGAGACTGTCAGATTTACTACAGTAGGAAGTTGTCGATTTTTAATTTCACAATATTTGACTCAAATGGTGATGGTTACTGCTACGTCTGGGACGAAACTGAAGGGGAAAAAGGGTCCTCAGAAATTGGGTCCTGTATTTTGAACTACCTGCAGATGCTGCCTGATTCTGTTGACCATGCGACTTTTTATTCGGACATAGCTGGTGGACAGAATCGCAACCAGTTCATCACAGCAGCCATGCTATATGCAGTGCATACTATTGACCACCTCAAGATATGTGACATGAAATATATGGAGTCAGGTCATTCTTATCTTGAAGTTGACTCCATGCATGCCACAATTGAGCGTGCCCGGAAGTACATTAACATCTATTCACCCAGAAATATCAAGTTGTAATGGAAATGACCAGAAACAAAAGAAGTCCAATATGAGTTTCAAAGATGTTAAAGATATGAAGAATCTAGGAATGAGGGTTCTATCAAACACCAAAGAAGATACCAATGGGAACAAGGTATCTTGGCTAGGGATAAAGTGGCTTCGGTTTCAGAAAGAACTTCCATACTGTGTCCAGTTCAAGTACAATCTAAGTGATGAGACCTTCTTAGAGTTTTCTGTTCTTGGGCGTAGGGCAAAGAAATTTAAATGGAGCACCATCACTCTCAGTTCTGCGAACAGTAAGAGGATACCCATATCAGTCCAGAAAAAGCAAGATCTGTTAAAACTGCTGGATAAAGGTGTCATTCCAGAAACATACGCTGCTTGGTTCAAAGCTCTTCCTTGTGAAAAGGGGAGGAAAGATGGTGTTCCCTACAACACTAGAGAAAGTGAATCTGAAGAAGTGTGAACACAACAAAAGACGTAAACAAGAAAATAGAAGGAATTTTGTTTTGAGATAGGTGATAAGTTTTAATTTTTTTGTGTAGATGAGTTTCACAAGCAATTTCATTGCAAATTTCCCCTTTAGTTTATGCATTATGAACTGCATAGTGAGCAAGAGGCAAAATAAATATAATTAGTTCTCTTTATGTGAATTTTTTTGTGACTTCACTGATGTGTTTTGTATTATTATAACCATTTTTATATTGTATTTCATTAGAATTCTACATTGTAGAAATTAGTGCAACATAAACAATTTTGTAAGGAATAGCTTTAAAGGGACACTATCATTCTGTACAAAGGTTTTATGTCCCACCATCACATAATAAAGACCTTATTTAAAAATAATTTGTAGGGAATAGTGAGACACTGACAATGTAAACAGTACATGGATACTGTCAGATCTATGTTAAAACTAAATCAATTCAACATATATATAATTCTCAACAACAGTAAAGTAAAACTCTTTAGGTGACTTGTCACAAAACATTCTTTTGCTGTTTCTTCCATTTTTCTGTTTTTGGACATACAACCTTTGTGCTGTTAGCCATCGATTTTAGAACTGTAGGAAGGAAATTTTCAGTTCTTTGGTATGTCTGGTTTGGTTCAGTCAACATTAAGAAATCGACTGGGTACAGTAAAAACTGCCAAACTTGTATTTTTGTTTAAAATTTTAAATAAGTAATATTTTATGTAGAAGTTTTACTTTGAATACTCTTGTATGTGTGCAATTCTGAGAAGAAGTAAAAAAGGAAATTTTGGTTTTGGTTTAAATTACTTTATTTAGAACAATTGGACTATAAGACTATAAGGGATGACAGAAGTGACAAAGTTACGTTTAAATATGATATATTTTCAATGATGTAGTTATTTTATATAAGACATATTTTTTTTTTACTAATGTTAATTATGTTACTATACTAAAAAAATTCCAAAATGAATTAATCTGTTTTAATTGTACTGTAGAGCAAAGTCAAGTCATGAAAACAGTCATGGAAATGTACTGTATATTACACAGATTACAATTTTTTATATTTTAATCAAAAAATCATATTTTTATCAAAAAAAACCGATTTTAATCAAAAAACCTGATTTTAATCCAAAAAATCAGATTTTTTTGATTTTTTTTTTTTAAATCAGGATTTTTTCATACCCTGATTGTAAATACTATTGGGACTTTAAGAATAATCTGGGAGCCATGTTTGACAAAAAAACATCATACTAATGAAAGAGAAACTTCATGCATCAACTAAAGTATTGCACAGAATTTACTGTCAAAGCTTTTACTAGAAAGCATTTTTCTCAGTGTATTGCTCTTGTGGGTTGGTTCTTTGTTGCATAACACCGTCCAATTGATGTGTGATGTGTTAAGGGCTTCATAAAAATGCTTTACAGAATTCCTCAATAGGTTACTTTGAACCTAAACCCATTTCCTAGCATTTGTCAATGATGAAAACTTTATGGTACAAAGTCAGGTAAACCAGAATGACTTTGCACCATGATATATAAAAAATTATTACGTTCATAAAAATTAACGTAGATTAAGTAGGCAATCGGCATGTGATTTAACGCTGTTTACCACTGTATCTATTAGAATTTTAAAATTGTATACTATTTTTTAGTGGAGTATCACTAGAAATTAATATTGTAAGTGTAAAATATGGTAGAAGTCAGGCCAGTAGACGGTATCAGAATAAATAACGTAGAGGAAACATAGCCCACATCAGAGTAATTAACAACTTCAAACGAACGACGGAAAACGACATAGGGTAAAGTCTCCTTATCCCAGCCACCCCCCATTAGTCAGCCATTTCCTAATTAATTTGCTTAAAATAAGTATATCTGTGGTAGTATATACTCCATGCACTGGCCGAATGCTCGGACCAGTTTATTTTGTCTATGGGAGAAGCACCATAACACCACCTGAAAAGATATGTTATCTAGGTATGATTTTTTTTTTAAACACAGTTGTCATTGTCTTTGCAAGATGGAATCCATTGAAGTTTTTTGTTAGTGTACTCCTCCAGCTTTTAAAGGTAACTCAGATGATAATATTATGTTAATGTGTTTTGGAAGTAGTTTATTTGCATAGTAATGTTTTTACTAAATTATTAGAAGAGTAAATTTTAACAAATATTTCGTGAATCTTTTAATTATAACGTGGCTGTGTATAGGGCTCGTTTTGCGAAGATATCTCCAGTAGTCAGCCACAGCGGCCGACTATTGGTGAATTATACCATACACAATATTTTTGGTATTTTTATCGTCTATGGATGCAGAAAAGTTTCTTATTATTTGGTGCACCGTGATATATAGTTTTGTTCCAAATCACCAGTAGTCAGCCACCTAATAGTTTGTCAACTTGTTAATGGCTGAGTAATGGTGTTTATGTCTCCTTAGTTCAGCCACCAGAATGATTTTTAATAAATGTGCAGTTAAAGTGTTTTTGTCTATGTAAGAATAAGAAGTTTTGTACTAAATTTATTTGTTATATTATCATAGCCCACTTAAATAATAATGTGCTTCGTTACAATTTAATATGGTAAATATTGGCTACCTGTTGGACTAACTGAATAGGAATAGTAGCCTACATGACAAGAGGCAGAATAGCCTATCACCGTATGCCTGATGTCCTGCTCTTAGCTAATAGCCTATTTACTGTAGGTAGTCCTATAATTTTATTAAAATATATACAAAATAACGTGATTATTTTATACTTTAAAATTCTATTTTGCAGTGGTTTTGCGACTACCCTACTGTTGCAAAACAACAAAGGACAAGATGGCATTAGGAAAAAGAGTCATTCACAATTACAGCGAGGATGCCCTGGCAGATGCTTTGCGTGCAATCAGGGAACAGAGCATGGGAATTCGACAAGCAAGTCGTGAATTTGGAGTACCAAGAGGTTCATTACAAGATCGTCTTCATGGAAGGGTAAAAGAAGGCCCAAGAAAAATGGGTCCTTCAACTGTGTTGAGTGAAGAAGAAGAAAGAAAATTAGTGCAGTGGTTAGTAAATCTTGCAAAAAGTGGTTTTCCAAGGAAAAAAGAAGAACTGTTAAATTCTGTACAACAAATTATAAAATCAACAAAAAGGGAAACTCCATTTAATGATGACCGCCCTGGGAAGAAATGGTATGCTTCTTTCATGAAGAGACATCCAGAGTTAGTACAGAGAACGCCTGAAAGTTTAACCAAAGGACGTGCAATTATTACAGAGGAATCCATACGAAAGTGGTTTAAAGACTTGGAGCAATACCTAGAAGAGATCAATGCCAAAGACATCTTACAGGATCCAAATAGAATTCTGAATGGTGATGAGACCAGCTTTAGTTTATGTCCTAAGACTGGAAAAGTGATTGCCCCTAAAGGTTGGAAAGATGTCTATGAAGTGAAATTGGCAAATGAAAAAGAGACTATTACTGTCCTTCTAGTTTTTACAGCCAGTGGTAAAACTCTCTTCCCAATGGTGGTGTTCCCTTATGTCAGACCACCACGCGAAGTAATTGACAGTATTCCTGAAAACTGGTTTTTGGGGAGGAGTGAAAGTGGTTGGATGAAAAGTGAAATATTTTTTGAGTATGTGGCAAATGGTGTAAATAAGTGGCTTGAAGATGAAGAAGTGCCCAAACCTGTTATATTGTTTGTTGATGGTCACAAGTCACATTTAACATTAGAACTGAGCGAGTTTTGTAGTAATAATGGAATAATACTTTATGCTTTACCACCAAACACCACACATCTAATGCAACCAGCCGATGTGAGTGTTTTCAAGCCTCTTAAATCGGAGTGGAAAAAGACAGTGAGAGAATGGCAGTACAAACCAGAAAATGTGAACACTGTCTTAACCAAGTCAACATTTTGCCCATTGTTGGCCACAGTACTTGATAACCCTTCTTTACAGGAGATCATTCAGAATGGCTTTCGTAAATGTGGACTTTACCCCTTTCAGCCAGATTCAGTGGATTATAGTAAATGTGTTCAAAACAAACTTGAAACTCTTAGCAGCAATAACATGGATGCTCCAGTTTCTTTAAACAGAGAACAAGTACATACTGCAGAAATTGTCATTTCATTTTTAAGACCACAACTTTTACAGAAGGGAATAAACACTGATGACATATTAGAAGAGCTCAAAAAAACCAAAAATCTCATTTGCACCACACCAACATGTTCAAGGCCTTTCACCGATGTAATTGACGAGTCAGTGACATCTGATAACTCCCTTTATTTACACACCTTAGATATTGCTGACATGGAAATTATGATGGAGTCAGAACTGCCATTAACGATGGGCGAATCAGCCCATATTGATACTGAAAATGGCAGAGCATTGTGTTCAGCTTCTTCTACAATGGGAGGTATTGAGCAGAGGTATACAGAGGAGAATCAAGTGACTCCAGTGAAAACTTGTGAAGATGAGCATATGCTAGTGGGAAATGAAGTCTCTCCAACCGCACCTCTTGAACACAATGAGCAGACTTTGGCAGAAAATTATGTTGTTCCATTAGTAAATACTGAAGATATTGAGCCCATCTCAGAAGAATTTAAAATTCATCAGATTACGTGTGCTGAATATGCTAGGCACATTCCCAAAATACCTGTCGTTATTTCCGTTGAAAAGGATGGTAGGACAACCCCATCACCTTTCAAGAAACACCTGTTTTACCCAAAACCAATAACGAATATTAAGAAGAAAGTGCCCAAAGAAAAAGCACCGAGTGCTATTTCATCCCAGAAATGGCGAGCATTCATGAAAAGTAAGGAACAAGCCAAGCTAGAAGAAACTGAATCTAAAAGGAAAAGGAAGGCCGAGAGAGAACAAACAATTCAAACAAAGAAAAAAAGAAGAAGAAAGTTCCACTTTCCATGGAAAATGATGAAGAGATCAATGTTGATGAACCTGAAAGTGAAAACCAGTGTGTCAATGAGGAACCAAGAGTGCCCCGCATATGGAAATTTGACAAGTTATTTCCCCATGTACGGCCAATTGGAAAGACTGAAGAGGTAAGACAGAAAGTAGGCTATTATATTAAATATTTATGATAGGCCTATATATTAATTATTATATTTTAAAATATTATTTAATATTTTATTAAATAATATAATACCTATTAACTTTAAAAATTACACTTTTATGTCAGCTTTGGCTTCTTGTTGCTTCCTACTGTAATCTCATGCCATACTACTGATTGATATTAATAATATAATTTAATTTTTGATTTTAATATTCAAATTAATTACAGGTACACATTGATGACTGGTTGCTGATTTCCTTCAATGATGACAAACCTAATGCCAGAAGATTCTTCATTATAAAAGTGATTCGTGTGAACAGTGAAGGGTATGAAGGGACATTTCTTCGACCGAAGATGACAAGAGATCACTCTGGTTATGTGTATGGCTTCCCAACTGTCATCGATGAATACCCTTTTAAAAAAGGGGACATTGTTGGAAGATTAGAAAACCCTACAGCTTATGGAAGAGGACTGTACAAATTCAACATTAATCACAAAGATATACAAACTGTCACATAGGTTAGCTAGTTTTAGCTTTTGCATTGTTCATAAGCTAATATGTATAATGTTTTACTCATTAAATAGTTTAATTGGCCTATACTGGAACAAGTTATCACAAGAATGGCTTGTTTTAGTCTCTACACCCTGGTGGCTGACCTCAGGATACATGTTGGTTGAATACTGGTGATAAGTGGCTGAATATTGGTGAAATGGCTAATTTAGAAGTTTTTCTTTTTTATAAAATACTCTATTAAAATTATTTTCAAAAAGAATTTTTTATGTTTTAATATTAACTTAGTAATAAGTAATGCTGTCTACTTAAATGTAAAACTATGTATTTTTGATATTAAAAACATTATCTGAATGCATTACTTCCTCTAACTGGCTGACTACTGGTGCACCTACCCTACTCAGTATCAACATTTTCAAAGAAACGACGAAAAAAACGATATACGCATAAGATAAACACCTCGATCACAATTAACCCATGATATATATATTTCCGCACATTGACGAACAAGCAACAGCATATCACAACTTACAGGCAAAGCTGGTTCTAATATTTCCAACTTGTGTCTCCCTCCGTCAAGCTAGCATCAAGACACACTGAATACATGATGTTATTATACACCATACAGAACTTTAGCAGCAGTAAATATTCGTCAAGAAAACTGAAAACTTTCGAATAATAGTCATCTGAATAGTGCACATATGAATTTATTTTTATTTTATTTATTTATTTCGTATCCTTTCACCCCAGTTCTGGGGTATGATACATGTCAAGTACATATAGAAATATATATATATACACATATACATAAAGTTTTACAATTCTAATTTATATCATGGAAAATAAACAATTTATTTAACCACAACATAAACTCGCATTCCCTAAAAACAATCCACCAACAACGCCAAATGAAGAATATAATAAACAATCTCCACTCCAAAGATCTAGACATATAAGCAAATATTCAAGCAAATATTATAGAAGAACAATAAAGGAAAATCGCCAAAAAAAACGGGTGACACGTTCTGCAGCGCATTCTATTGGCATGTCCTGCTCCTACAGCGTAAGCACATTATTTGGGACACTGTTATTTTAGCAATTTTTATTTCACGTTTTTTAAAAGGTTTTCTTCAGTAGATGTATTTTATTATGGCTGGAAAAATTTGTTCAATGTTTGATTGCAACAATTACGTTGTTGCTAACTGTTCGAAGTCGTTTTTCAGATTTCCGAAGGACGAAACACTGTAAGCAACCCACTCCACTACTTCATAACCATCATAACCTTTGTAAAGTTTAAAAATTTTAACTTATTGATAGGTATGCCAAATATTGTTATACTGTAGCATTAGTTACTGAATAATCTTCTTAATATTTTTCAAGGTGTAAACAGTGGGTGGTGAAATGAAAGCGAAGATAATTATAACATGCAAAGTGTTAATCAAAAATGCTCTACCTTAATGAGTACATTAGTTAAATACATTAATGAATCATTCCCAACAAAAACATAGAACTAAATAACCAGATCAAGAATAACAAATGGATTACCAAAGGTATACGAACTTCCAGCAAATATTTAAAAAATACTCCACCAAATAAGTAAGAAAAAAGAAGATAGCACTTCCTTCCTTGAATATTACAAAAATTACAAAAACATTTACAGAAAGGTATTACATCAAGCTAAAAAGATTCAATTAGAAAAAGCAATTCATACCTAAGCCAGGAAAAAATAAAAACCACATGGGGTATTATAAAGAAAGAATCAAGCAAGTCAGATGTTAAAAGTTATTGCATTAATAAACTAGAGGTTGAAGGAACCGAACTTACAGAAGGTGAAAAAAATTGCTTCAGCATTAAACACCTATTTCACTTGACGCGGTCCCCGCTACCTCTATTAAAATTTACGTAGTTTAAGTATTGTTCGAAATCTCAGGGTAGGTTCGGCCTTGTGGCTAGAGGTAGTGGTTCGACGCAGTAGGGCCCCCCGAGCTGTTTAGGCCACTCGGGACGCCTGAAAATATCAAGAAAAGACCAACTGATGTCTGATTAATTTATTACGGCACAGCCCTATACATAGTGCTGCCCGTCCTGGCCGTAATGGTTGTCCCGAATTGAATTGCCACACGCTCGACCACTCTCTCAGTGGCGGCTCACAATTTAATTCCCCGATGTGGTCATACACTTGGACACGATGCGGTGATTACAAAACATACCCTAACATGACAAACTACAATCCCGATTAAAAACTACACTGCACAATTACAAATTACGTAGTACAATGGGCTAAGAAAACGTAGGCCCGTATCTCCGGCGACTCTACCTGACTCTTAGGCCTGACCAAAAAATTGATGCGTTACAAAGTTTAAATGTACGTGATGCCTACTGGCTGCCCTTGCAGGCTGAAACTAGTTAGCCAGTTAGCTAGATTATCGCGTGAGGCGCCGAAGTAACATCTCGTAGTTCACACACAGTACTTACGTTGATGCCGTCCCCGCTACCTCCTATGATTTTTACATGATTTTTGCTTGGGTTCGAGATCTCAGGGTAGGTTCGGCCTTGTGACTAGAGGTAGGGGTTAACGCAGTAGGGCCCCCCTTGCTGTTATGGCCACTCGGGACGCCTGAAGAATAACACAAAGTTTCTGGAAGATATTTGATGAATTTATTACGGCACAGCCCTATACAGGTTGCTGACCGTTCTGGCCGTAACGGTTTTCCCGACGCGACTAGTCACACGCGCAGCTCACTTCCTCAGTGGCGGCTCACGATTTTAATGCGCGTGAGGGGCGGACTTGTACACGTGATGCGACAGTTACAAAAATACACTCTAACATGACGAACGATATCTTGACGAACAATACACTTCACTATTACCTAACACTTAATAAACTGGGCTAGTGGCACGTAGGCCCATGTCTCCGGCGACTCTACGTGATACCTAGATGTGTCCCAGGGACTGATTCGTTAGTACATTTGGTAGGTACCATACCGTGCCGCGGAGATACCTAAACTCTAACATGACAGATTACACTTTGACGAGCAAACATTTCACTACTACATAACACTTAATAAACTGGGCTAGTGGCACGTAGGTCCGTATCTCCGGCGACTTTACGTGATACCTAGATGTGACCCAGGGACTGATTCGTTAGTACGTTCGGTGGCACGTGTCGCCTTCTGGCTGCCCCGTGCGGGCCAAAACTCGTACTCCGCCAGGTAGGCTGGGGGTCGGCGGGGCCTCTTCGGTCGTGTGGTGGGGACTGTGCTGGTGTGGGTCTCTACTGGGCAGAGTGTGGTAGGCTCCCTCGTGTCCGGTTGGGTGGTCGGGCAACTCGCCTCCACTGCGGGGACAGCGGGCTGATTACGAACACCATCGACGACTAGCGTTATTCTTCACGCGGTAACGAAACACGTATCGCATTTGGTGATTACGACCCACCTTGCGATATGCGTTTCGTTATTTTCCACGGTAACGCTAACCTGCGATACGAATCCATGACGTCAGAGGACAAGCAACAATTGAACAATTAATATGTTCGTCGAACAGACTATTTTGTAAGTGAATCATGAATACTTAGTGTTACTGAGAACAAAATAATCTTTTTTAATGCACTAATTTCTTAAATAAAGTATTTAAAGCTTTTTTGCTGCCTTTTTCGTAGAAGTTTAAATTAAAAATGCAGTTAAAGATTTCGCATCGTCATTGTGGCTAACTGCGTCTTGCCATGTAAACATAAACATCGAACGAGAAGCATGTTTAAACTTCAATAGAATGAAAATGAGGCCACTCTACAGGTTACAAAATTAAAGGAACAACTAATTACCACGAACCCGTGTCTGTTTTTATTTTACCTATTATTGATATGATATGAAGAATGGAATTTAACAAATATTTAGTCAAGTTTGGTGTGCTTGTGTAAAATCATAACCTTATACTTCAAAGTTATACATATATGTGGTTATTAGCAAACCTAATATAAAAACAACACTTTTTAACATATTTCCAGCGGTGAGCTTTCTAGTTTATGTAATCTAATCAGTTAAAATTTTATAAATATATTTTAATACTCATGTGTTACGTGGATTTTATATACAAGTGTTTTGAAACAATGTTTCCAAGATATTAGTACCATTCTGACGCCGTCCCCGTTGCCTAAACTGAATTTACGTAAATTTAAGCTGGTAGGTTAATTTTGAATCTCAAGGGGGGGTTCCTGGCCTCGTGGCAGTAGGCAGGGATGCGGCGACAAAGGACTCCCCGGGCTGTTATGGCCTCCCAGGACGCCTTACTAATGAAACACACGAGTTCTTTTGGTGATTTATTACGTAGCACACTCTACAGGTCACACGTTCACGTGACTGGCCGTTTCACCGTCGACCTAAGCTCCGCGCACCTGAACCTGCTAGGGTCTCTGCGAGAGTACACGGACGTGGCGTGACGAGTGAGGACGAACGGTCCCACGACTTAATTAAGGGAACACATGACACTAAATTACTGTGGTTAGTCCGCACAAGAGAATGATTGGCTTATTAAAACACGTTACACTAAGTTACTGCGATTAGTCCCGCACAGGAGAATAAGCCACTTATTAAAACACGTTACACTGAATTACTGCGATTGGTCCGCACAGGAGAATAAGTTACTTACTAAAACACGTTACACTGAATTACTGCGATTAGTCCCGCACAGGAGAATATGCATGAGCGGATAGTCCGCGGGGTGGCGATGGCCACGTTAAGCTGGGTACGGACACGGTGGAATCTGGAGCGATATCACACACGTGGCCGTGGCACGTCCCAGGTGAATACTCGTCCGAAAGTTTTGGTCGCGTTCGGCGCAGTGCCGCCCTGCGTGGGCAAAGAACTATGTCCCGTGGTGGGACGTGAAAGCGTGAGGCGCAGGTGCCACGACGGGTCACCTAATTGCATACGTAAAATATAAAAATCCCTGATGGGATACACATGTTATTAAAAGACCGCGCGTGACTGCTAACGGCCGATTTGGGCCGACCGGGGAGCTGATATAAAACGTTTGGACTATATTTACCTATTGCAGTTATATGGCGTTGGTGCAAAAATTGAAGGCTCCCCGTGCGTGGGCTGCCGGCCCGGGCGAGTGCTGGATGGCGACTGACTAACCTCCCTGGCCGCCGGGGCCAGGGAGGGGGGAAATTCCGCGGGAAAACTGCGGAGCGCGGGAAGGTGACTTCGGCCAGTTTTGTGAATTATACCCTTTTAACATATGATCATTTAATTAACATTAATTATTGAATGGTTTAGATTTCTTAGTTTTTGTTTATATTATAAAATGCCTGAGAAACAATACCCTTGCGCAGTGCCACACCCGGCCGGGCGCTTTGCACACGTAGGAGGCCGTGACTGACGTCACGCCGTTCGGGGCACTGCACTACGTTGCGCGCGCGGGCGCGTTCGGGGCGCGGCACTTATCAGGTGTTGAGGACACATAACGGCCTGTGCTCTCAGAGGGAGCACTGACGGCGTCGTCAATTCGTAAATAAAAATAATTTTGCTAATATTTATATCATAGGTCACTCAAACATTTTTTACTCCCTTCGTACACTTGGTAAAGTTTAATTACAGTAAATTATTTAAATTTGTGGTTTTCTTGATTAGAGTGCACATGCCGCTATTAAAGAGGACACTGTGTTGAATATTTGTGTTCTCAGTTAAAATAAGCCTTAGAGTGGCACTGGTAAAGTTACTGCTGCCCAACAGAAATCATGGTGTGGTTTATTAAGAGCCACAGAGAGTTTGCAGCCAATTTTTCTTCAAATAATGAATGTGAAACTTGCATGTATCTGTGGATTTAACTGGCAAAGTGGCTTAACAAACGTTTAGGGACATTAAAAAACATTGACCATTGGCAAAATGTTAGTTTTCTTATTTTTTTTCTTTAGTGAATATAGCGTTACAATTTTTATGTAAGCAGCAGCCTTCAATTACAATGGAGAAGATATGGGCTACTTTTTGTATTTTCATTTTTTGAAGTCTGTTTTAAACTCTTCAGTGTGTTGGGTTGCATATTATAAGGATAAAATTAGGCCCATGATGTTTCAATTTAAAAAGATTTACATTTTAAACAGTTATTATGGAACAGTTCTTGAAAATTTTCAGTGTAAGAACAGTATTTTTTTTATAATCTGAGGATATGAAAGTTCATTGCTATGTTTTTTTAATTGCTGTTTAATTTAATCTCACCAATGACTTAAACAAGTGAAACTAAGTACTGAGTAATTAGAGTAAGTACTGAATAAGTAGGTACTGAGTAAACAACTTTGTTTTCAAGATGGCATTCAAGTTGGTTAATGATCCAACATGTATGTAAATTATTAATATGCTGCAATTATTTTAAAAACTGTCTTGTAATATTCAATAATTTTAATTCTCCACCCCCCCTTTTCCCATTAAGATAAATTAATAGATTACTTTTTCTCAGCAAGTTTAGAAATTGATGGTTTAATATGTAAAATAATATTCAGTTTGAACAATTTCTGATGTACATGCATACCTACCAATTATTTAATCCATTTTTTTTTAAATTCAGTAATGGATCAACATGATATATGCTGTAATAAAAAGAGCAGCTTAAGCAATAGCTGCTAAGATAACAGCTGGCAATATTATCCAAGTTATATTTCTGAGCAGCCTTGACCAGAGAATTATCCAAATCTTCGGTACAGCATCATCATTGGGAATGATGTAGATTCTAGAAGGTGGTTTTGTCCCTCAACCTCTGGTAGACATTATATTGTGGTAGTCATGCATTTTGTTTATCCTATACTTTGCCAAATATTTATTTGAAAATTAAATATATATTTTTTTCAATACTGGAATGCTTCCAATTTGGTTTGAGATTGGTGTAGTGGGTTTAAAATAAGAGTGGTGAAAATTAAGTAGTTGAGATACCTGAAAGTTGACAGAGAGAAATTGGAGGTGTGCTACATTTAAAATGAAACACAAAAAAATGACTTGCATGAACATGGAAGTGTTAATAGTTCATATTAAAAAAAATTAAAATTGAAGTTGTTCTACTCAGAAGTGTATGCAGAATTTTTGTTATGAGGGAGGAAGGGGGATGGGGAGGAGGAAAGTGGTATAGAAGCACTTAGCCTGCTGTTGGCTTTATTTTTTTTTTTTGGGGGGGGGGGGGGGGGAATATAGATTTTTCTTTTAGGATTTTGGGGGATGCATATATTCCTCTTGCCCCTACACATACCCCTGGTAGGTTCATTATTAAAACAAGACCTCTTACAATCCTTGTGTTTTCATAAGATAGCCAAGAAACTGACGCCGTCCCCGCTACCTCTGAGTATTTAGACGTGATTTTGTTCAGTTCGTGATCTCAGGGAAGGTTCGGCCTTGTGGCTAGAGGTAGGGGTCAATGCAGTAGGGCCCCCCGAGCTGTTGAGGCCACTCGGGACGCCTGAATAATAACACAAAACTTCTTCAGATAGTTCGTGAATTTAATACAGCACAGCCCAATACATGGTGCTGCCCGTTCTGGCCGTAACGGTTTGCCCGACGCGACTAGTCACACGCGCAGCTCACTTCCTCAGTGGTGGCTCACGATTCTTATGCGCGTGAGGGGCAGACTCGTTTACGTGATGCGAAAGTTACAAAAGACACTCTGACATGGCACACGATATTTTGAAGCACAATACAATACACTAATACCTAGCTCTGGATTAAGTTTGGTGGCGCACTGCCGTACGACGGTGATACATAAGCCCTGACATGACGAATTACACTTAGGCGAACAACCATTCCACTAATACATTACACTTGATAAACTGGGCTAGCAGCACGTAGGCCCGTGTCTCCGGCGACTCTACGTGGTGTCTAGGTGTGTCCCAGGGGCTGAATCGTTATTAAGTCTGATAGCACGTGTCGCCTGCTGGCTGCCCCGTGCGGGCCAAAACTAAATAGCCGGTAGGCTAGGTTGGGCGTGAAGCGCCGACGTGAAACCACATAATATCCCCACAGTACTTACGTATGACGTGGAACACTCATCTTGAGCACTGATTGAATTAAGTTAAGTACCTCATGGTAAATTTAGGCCGACCGCGGAACCGTACAAAAGGTTGAAAAGAAATTACACTATGGAAAACTACATGTCGGTGAATGCAAAGTTTGAAGGTTCCGCGTTGCGCGCAGGCTGCCGGCCTGGTTGAGCTCTCGAAGGACACTAGCGGTGTCGCCGCGCGCGACCCCCCTCCCCCGCCCGCCCTCCCGCGGAAACGTGTGAATTTCGCGGGAAACTGAACCGGCCAGGTTCGGGACAAATCGCACATTGAAACATGATTTTGCAAAGACTTAATTATTAATTAATAAAAAATAATGTTTAATAAAATCCTGTGGAAAAACATAATTATAACAATTTGTTGTAGTGCGGCGGAAGGATATGCCACACCCGGCCGGATCCTTGCGCCGGTGTAGCACTCGTTGTATGGCGTTCGCCTCGTCGCACGAACTGCACTTTGCTGCGCGCACGGGCGCGTTCGGTGCACACGCTTTTGCGAGACGTTGATGAGGCATAGCGGTCTATGCGACAGAGGAGCATTGGCGGTCGGCGTCAAAACCTAAGAGTTTTTTTATGCATATTTGTTATAATAGCCATCAGTCACAATCAGTTACATATTAATTTACTGTATTAGTCTTTTATTTAAGTTAAATTTTACTTAATATAGTTAAATAAGCTGTTCAAAGGCTTCATCACATATTTTAAGAAACATTTGATTTGATCTCTAAATACTATCTCAAAAATTGCTTATTTTAATATTCACACACATCTAAGCACAGATTTAATGGTTATTGGTTATTCTGATGATAAATAGAAAGATAAGAACAGTGAGTGATGATAACAATTCATAAGATGCAGAGTGTTGACTGGGGAGGTGCAAGGAATGGAGCTGTACCAAACTTTATCGCAAGATGAATCATACTAAGTCAATATTTGTTCCTGAATTATCTAACTAAATGCAATGTGTGCCATTTAATTTGTTTGTACTTGTCTCGGTCTCAATAAACATACCTACATTGATTCTAAACTTACAATAATAAAAATTAGTTCAAAATATTTTTTTTATATTCATCCACATGAAACAATGTCTATACTGTATACAAATGGGCTCACTGGCAACAACTAGCAGTTGTACCTGCTGGAACTTGCATTGATAGTCAGCTAGCCTAATGAAATTCTTCCATGTTATATCTTGTTTACACAAAAAAAAAAGAAGTAAAGAATGGTTATATACAAGCATTGTGAAATCTTTGACTGGAAAAACCTTGATAATACTTAGTCAGCATACTTTATAGAATGTGTGCTTTGTTATTAGCACCTCCTTTATTATAACTCTGCCTCTATAATACCTAGTGTAACCTATACAATTCATACTGGTAATGATTAATAGTACAATTTAAAAATAATAAAAAAAAATAGCAGCATTCAAGAAAGATAGCTGGCAGCTGATAAACAACATTCAAGAAAGACAGCTGGCAGCTGATGAGAAGCATTGGGAATATGTGCTTCTGAAATGGTAACAAGCAATTTGATTAAAAATGCATCAAAGAACTTAAAGAAAAGTTAAAAGGCATGCTGGAAGCATGTGCTAAAATTGCCAATTATGAGAAAATATTGTGTTAAGAAATCATTTTTTGTATCCTTACAGACATGTGCATTGATTTTTTTTATTGGACAGGCTATTAATAGTTAATATTAATAATTGTTTAATTATAACCATCCATGGAAATAATTGCGCTATTAAATAATACACTCTTTGTAAATATTTTTCGTTTAAAACCAAAACAAAGTCTGAAATTGCAAAATTTTTAAATAAAAAACCTGTAAACATGAAGCAGCACATGTATGTATGAGATTTACTTTAAATAACAACCTATCATTAAATGATTCATAGTATCTATTTTTTACACACAAAAAAAAACAATGGTTCAGAAAAGCCACTGCCAACTCTCTCAGGACAATGAGATCATCTGCTGAAACCAGAAAACAAAAAGTTAACATGTGTTTAATATAATATCCAAGTTATACTCAAAAGTAACATGGAAATGAATGAACACTATTTTCATTTCACAATTTCTTTAATAAATGCAAAAAACTTGATAACAAAGTATTTATTAAATTGCATAGCTTGTTTCTTCATTTTCTAAGGTTTTCCAACTGCTATGAGGGTGCAATCTGGCAATTCGAAGGGATTTTGATGGTTTCTTAACAATCTTCTCTGCCTTCTCCTCCAGTTCGATATTTAGCAGAAAGGCAGCAAAGGCCATTGTGTAGAACCTGAAATTTTTTCAAACATTAACTAAATTAGTGTAATATAGTTTGGTAGGCACTTATTGTTAACAAGAGGGCCTGATTAATAGAAATAATTTTTAATATGGTATTATTGAGCTAATATTCCTCGATGTAATGCATAACTACATTCATTTTTCTTTAATTTCTAAAAACAATTTTAACTTTTTGACTTCTTTTCCAACAATTCTCCATGAGTGTGTTGTAATTCTTCAAGCAGTTAAACTAGAAATATGCAATTGTAATAGCTTGTTAGGTTAGGTAAATCAAAAAATTTAATACATGAGAATGATTGGTTGGCTTAAGTAAGCTACATTAAAAATACTGTGTGATTTTGTGAACTGTTTCTTAAGTTATGTTACCAACAAAAATAATAGGTATAAACTGTAGTGTGGTTGGTTAGGTTAGAGTTAGCTGTGTTACAATATATAATTCTTAAAAACTGTTAAAATGAGTTCACAGTATATTTAATATAACTACCATAACCTAATAAACTGTCTACACTACTTTCAAGTACTGTATTTGTAGTTAACCTAATCAAACCAGCCATTCCCACCATTAGGTTTGTTAGATGAATTAAAAATAACAAAAAAATAGTGTGGATCTGTGTGAATGGTTAGTTAAGATAGGTTAGTTACATTAATTGTACTACAAAATATGTGTGGATGGTTGGTTAGGTGAGGTAAGCTTAATTTTCTATTAGTAAAACAATGTTACAGTATTGATAGCCTATGTTAATTATTGGAATCAATGTCTGAAAACTAATAAATAAATTTAAAAAAAAAAAACATATGGAAAAGTAGCTTTTCACCAGATTTACCTCATTATACAATATTTAAAATGCAGCTAACCTAACCAAATGTAGACATGAATAGATTTGCAGTATTTGAAGTGTAGCTAACCACACATAACCAACAATTTAAACAGTAAACAACTTGAAATATCTCAACAGAAATAAGTATCAAGGTTAATAATAGGAACTCAAAATTACCGTTTTCATAAACTTATTTTTATAATAAAGCCTCGCCTCCCCTATATAAAAGCTCGAAATGTTATTTAATAGAATCATCCTGTATAAGGAGGGGAATTGATAAATAAATTATTCATCAAGTTATTTGTTTTATGATCAGCCCCACTTGTTAACAATTACCAATGTTAACACACTTAGGTAATAGAGCCAATATGTAAATGAATGAGCACAAATTAAAAATTTCTTGCACAATTGAACATACAAGGAGGCCGGAAATAGCTTTCTGAAACTAAATAGAGAAATATACCATACTGTCTGAAGTCTACAAGCGCACAGATTAAACAAAAATGCATGTTGAGCCGTTCGTAGGCAACGGTTGAGCAAATACCCAAACACAAAATATGCATAAGCAGCCTATTTGAACTATTTATAGCTATGTTATGTTCATAATGTGCGTGTAAATAATATCGCTCTTTAGGTTAGGATTAATTTGATAAGCTATGACACGGCATTTATTTATTCTTCTTACCTACTTTGATCGTATTTAAACCACTTCATAATTATTCCACACAAACTATGCATTGAAAACAATGATTTCATGGTACAATTAATAAACAGAAATAGCATGTTAAAAATAATGTTCGCGTGTTAAATATACACACGCTAACCTAAAACAATTGTTTTCGTTTAACTTCATCGCTTTACATCGTACTCGACTATATTTAAAACAATAATGTGCGATTATAATGCCGTTTTTAGGACGGGAGGACATTATTTTTAAGAGTAATTATATCACTTACCTCACAATCGCTTCGTATCACCACTTGAAATGCCCGTGATATATAACGTAGCTCCGGTGCGATAAATATCACTTGAAAAGTGTGCTCGTAATCAAAGTTTGCAATATATACCGCCACAACGTCATCAATATTCGAAGTTTAACGAAACACGATGTGTTCGTAATCACGTTGCTGGTTCCTGCGATATTCTTCGCAAACCTTCGTTATTTATCGCAACTTATAACGCAAAGTGTGTGCTCGTAATCAGCCCGCAGGAGTGAACTCTACCAGCTCGCTGTGGTCTGCCGTCCTGACCGGGGCCCGACGTCTGCGGGTGGGGCGCCTATCCCTACTGTCTGGTGCCTCCTCCCTGTCCTCGGGCTCGTCCACGGACACCCAGAACATGGCGTCCGCCAGGCTGAGGTCCAGCGGCCACAGTGGCTCGTCGTCCTCCTCACAGACCTCTTCCCCCTCCTCGTCAGGAAACCAGACCAACGGACTCCCCACCTCCGCGGGGACGTGCGGAACCGTGGCCAGCGGCATTAGGTACCTGATCGGGTTGTCCCGGAGGTCGGGTTCGGTGCATTCATATGCCTGATTGGGGCTACCCCCGTCTGGGTCGCCCGTGTGCGTGTCCGCCCGAGTGGCGAGTTCAGGTTCTGCCCCTTCCCACGGTGTCTCTGTGGCTTCCTGGAGTGTGGGGGATGGTGAAGAGGGAGTCGTTGGGCCAACTCTGACCCCGTGCGCGACTAAGTGCAGGTCGTCCCGTTGCACTTTACCGGGCCGCCCCCTTGGCGTCCGGACCGCATAGAATGAGGGGCCAGTCCTACACAGGACCTCCCGTGGCTCCGACCATCGGGGCGCTAGCCCCGCACAAAAGTTACGTGCCCCGGACGACAAGTGGTGCTGCCTGACGTACACCAGCTGACCTGGCTGAATCGGGAGTGGGGGGTGTCTACTCATGGGCGTGTGGGCCGCCAGGAATTGGGCCTGTTGTTGTCTGGCGTGCTTTCTCCCTCCTCATGATCGGGGCGCATCACCGTGCCCATGGCGATGTCGGCCACCCTGCTTTCCCCGGGCAACGCCAAGTTTTTCCCGTACAGGAGCTCGGCAGGGGAATGACCGGTGACGGCGTTGGTGCGGCGCCGGAGACAATACAACAGTTTCGGCAGGTGGATGTCCCACTTGGAGTGGTCGTCCCCCAACCTGAGCCGCAGCTGCGCCTCGACCTCCTGGTTCCTCCTCTCAGTGGGGTTGGCCTGGTGATGGTAAATGGGGGTGGTGTGGTGGTCGAGACCCCATCGGCGACAGTCAGCTCTCCAGCGCCTACCGCTGAACTGACAGCCATTGTCCGTCAACAGCACGCGCGCGAAACCATACCGCGGGAATATCTCGTGGTCCAGCAGGGCGGCTATGGTTCCGGCGCGCAAGTTGGACACCGGGAAGGCCTCGACCCACCGGGTGAAAATGTCCTTGATGACAACCAAGAACCTCTTTCCCTGGTGGTCCGCGGGTAGGGCCCCATTATGTCCAGGGCCAGGGTGTGAAACGGGTCGCGGGGCCGACGGGGACGCTGCTGTTCCACTCGGTCCGACCGACTCGTCTTCCTCTGCTGGCACTGCTGGCAACGCCGCACCAGGTCCCGTACGTCCCGCGACACCCCCGGCCAATGGAAGGTCTTATGGATGTCTAACTGTGTCTGGTGCGCACCTGGGTGTTCCACCAGCTCGTGCGTGTGGTGGAAGCCCATGACCTGCTCACGGGCACCGAGCGTCACATGAAGGCACCAGGCGTCCATTTCCCCTGGTACCCGGGTCTCCAACACCCCGTCTATACACCTGTGGTAGGGGTGAGCCTGCTCCCCACATCATGACCGCACCTAGGCCTGTGTGGGGTCGTCTGTCCGCTTTCACGAATTCCACTAATTCGCTCAGGATCTCCACAGGCAAGACGGCGGGATGGTCGGGGGCCCTTGGGATGTGAAACAAGGTTGCGGGCGCCTTCCCAGAGTGACTGGCGGCCCGACTCCCTCTGGCGGCAACAGCCCCTCCCAGTCCGGGTCATCCTGAAAGGTGTTGTGTGGGTCGGGATGGCGCGACAGCTCGTCGGCGAACTGGTTGTCCCATCCAGGGACATGCTCGACCGCGAAGTCGAAGTTCTGGAGCATCAACGCCCACCTCGTGAACTTCGACTTGCGGCCCTGGGCGGAGTCCAGCCAGCGGAGACACTGGCTGTCCGTCCGAAGCGTGAACCGGCGGCCCTCCAGGTGGTGGCGGTAGCGGCGCATTGCCCAAACGACGGCCATGCACTCCTGCTCGTTCACATGGTACCGCCTTTCGGGCTGGCCGAAATTGGCGCTGGCGTACTCCACCAAACGGCGCACGCCTTTGTCCCCCACCTGGTATAGGAAGGCCCCTATCCCCTCCTGACTGGCGTCTGTCTGAAGGAACAGGGGAAGGTCAGGCTGCAAATGGGCGAGCTGGTGGCACTCGCGGAACTGTCGTTTTACGGCGTCTAGGGCGGCGTCCGCCTCGCTGGTCCACTGAAACCGGAGCTTGGGTGACAGCAAGTCCGTCATCGAGGCTGTGATGCTGGCAAAATGCGGAATGAACGAGCGCAGCCAGTTGAGAAGGCCCATCAACTTCTGCAGCTGCTTGCGGGTTCGTGGGACGGGTTTGGACTCAATAAGGTTCAGGTGCTTTGGCAGAGGGTGGCAACCCTCTGCGTCCACTATGTGCCCTAAGTACTCCAGCTCAGCCGCGCCCACGTGGCATTTCTGGGGGGCACACGTGAGGCCGTGTCTGGCCAGCTGCTCAAGGACCAGGCCAAGGTGCCGGGCGTGGTCCTCCCACGACCGTGACCAAATGATGACGTCATCCAAGTACGCGGCGGCGAACTCGCCCGCGTACCCGTCTAACACACGCACCATCATGGCCTGAAAGGTCGCGGGGGCGTCCATCAGCCCGAACGGCATGGCACAGAACTGGAAACGTCGGCCGTCAGGGGCAGTGAACGCAGTATTCGGGCGGTCCTCTGGACGTACAGGCACCTGCCAGTACCCGGACTTGAGGTCCATGGACGTGAAGATGCGAGCGTCGCCCAGCCCTGCCAAAGCGTCTGTTGTGTTGATAAGCGGTGGTGGGGCGGGTATGGTTACTGAATTGACTGGTTTGAAATTAACACAAATATGCATGGAGCCATCTTTCCTGTTCGCCATGACAATCTGGCAGTTGTATGGCGACTCACTGGGCTCGATGACTCCATCGCGTAGCATTTCTGTGATCTGGGTCTGGATGACATGCCTCTCAGTGGATCTGAACCCGTACGGCTTTACGAACTGGGGTTGGTGAGGTTGGGTGGGGATGGTGTGTTCCATGGATGTGGTATGGCGTAGCATGTCCGTGGGACAGGACACTGTCTATGAGCTCTACATTGGCAGCGGCCACACCATTCCTCAGGTCCGCGAGCGTGATGGGTGTCCCCTGTTCGGCAGGTGGCCGATAACCCAGGCTGTAAACTGTGCGCCGCTCGTGATGGCCAACGTGTAGTCTCCCCTCCCTGACCTCCACAGTGGCGTCCTCCTGCCCTAGCCAAGGCAGTCCTAGGATTAGCATCTCCCGTAGCCCATCTACTACTAGTGCTGTTGTGTGGCTGACATGATCCCTGATGGAAGGGGTGATGTTCGTGCGACCGACAATACAAGCTATTGCCCCCTTCATCGCTAAATGTACCTCCTCCGCACCTGAGTCAATGTCCAGTACGCTCGAGCACTGAGCTGACACATACGTGTGGCTGGCCGCCGTGTCGACAAGGCCATGCACTGGCTGCCCATCCATCCTGACGGGAATCCTGAGTAAATGCCCTGCCCCAGGTCCCAACTTCCCTAATTGGAACGACTCACAGCACTGCTCCAGGGGCACTGCCACTGCCGTCAGGCTCTCCGCAGGTGCCGCCCGTGTCGCCGGGGCCACCTGGTGTCCGGTGCGGCTCGCCGACGACCCGGTGCGGGCCGCTGACGAGTCGGGAGAGCTGCGCCCATCCGTCCTGATGGGGCGTGTCAAGGTGACAGTGGAGGCTGGGCAAGGGTTCCAGGGACAGTGGCGAGCCATGGCACTACACCCTAGCGGGCGTTTCCCGACGTGGGACCGCCCGCCCAGCGGGCTTGCCAGAGAGCTGCCCACGTGGGACAGACGTCGTGCCAGTGGTACCGCTCCTCGCGGCAGTACTTACAGCGCGGGGCCCCCTGGTTTGGTGCCCCAGTGGTTTCCCTGGTTGCGGCGCGTCGGGACGGCTGCTCCCCCTGTTGTCTCGGCACTGGCGCCACATACGGTACCAGGGCCCTGGATTCCTCGGGTGCCGCTAGCGTTGGTGGTGACGCTCCTGGCCGTTGGGTAGACGGCTCGTGGCCGCGGCGAACGATTTGCACATCGCGCTCCACCTCGTTCGCCAACCACACGAACGTCTCCAGTCCCCTGTTGGTGGCGGCCCTAAGGAATGGCCGCAGTTCGGGCAGCATCAGCTGGACGACTACCCCTAGCATGCTGCTGTCGTCCTCTCCTTCTGCCAGCCGTCGGTGGAGCCGCGCCTTGGACCTGATGAAGGCTTCCGCGCTCTCCCCCGCCTCCTGGGGCCAGCAGAACAGTGATTGTTGACACTGGGCCCGGGCACGGGCGTCGTTGAAACGTTCCTCCAGTCCGTTAGCGAAGTCGCCCCACTCCATGCCGTATTCTCCCGTTGTGGCCCACCAGTCCAGGGCACACCCCCTCAGCTGATCGCACACCTTCTCCGTCCACTCGTCTGTAGGAACCGAGTATCGTGCCAGCCTGTCCCAGCATGTCCGTAGGAACTTTGCGGGGTCCTCGTGCTCCTGCCCTCCAAACTCCGGTAGTTTGAGAGTGCCGCCGGGGCGCGTTGCGATAGGAGGCGCCGGCATCGCTGACAGTCTGTCCAGCGCGAGCTCGCACGAGCGGCACATGAACAGCCCTTTCCTTAAGTTGAGGAACTCCCGGTCCTCGGTGCAAGAGCAGTGCCTCACGGTGCCGCACTGATGGCAGAACGCCACCTCATCGGGCCGCCGATGACACCCCCTCGCGCCGCACTTAAATGTAGACGTCGGCCCTGGTTTTCCGTCGTCAATGTCCATTTTGGGCTTCTTCTCCGTGTCGCAGGTACAGGTGGCGAAAGTTCCCGCCGTGGCATGATTCACCAGCAAGCCTGGCAGAAGGCATGCATGGCATACCCCTTCCATGTCTATGCTCACGGCTCCGTCACGGCTCATGTTCATGCGCATAGTAGCTGCGCAGCTGCACCACCCGATCCCTCTGTGAGGCGCGCGGACTTCCGCTCCCACAGCCGTTATCGTGCCTGGCGCGTAACTCGACGCGTGCCTATCGCCAGCTGCTCGCTCCTTTGGCCGTCTGCGCGTCGTGTCCGTTTCCGCGCGATTCCTTTGTTCCTACACGAGCCTTTACTGGTACACTAATTTTGAAGCACTGTTAATTTAGAAGATTTGAAAGTTATTTAAAAAGAAAGCCACACTAGTCTGGTGCCATTTCGACTCTGTCCCCACTACCTCCTATGATTTTTACGTGATTTTTGCTTGGGTTTGAGATCTCAGGGAAGGTTCGGCCTAGTGGCTAGAGGTAGGGGTTAATGCAGTAGGGCCCTCCGAGCTGTTATGGCCACTCTGGACGCCTGAAGAATAACACAAAGTTTCTGGTAGATATTTGATGAATTTATTACGGCACAGCCCTATACAGGATGCTTACCGTTCTGGCCATAACGGTTTTCCCGACGCGACTAGTCACACGCGCAGCTCACTTCCTCAGTGGCGGCTCACGATTTTAATGCACGTGAGGGGCGGACTTATACACGTGGTGTGACAGTTACAAAAATACACTCTAACATGACGAACGATATCTTGACGAACAATACACTTCATTATTACCTAACACTTAATATACTGGGCTAGTGGCACGCAGGCCCGTGTCTCCGGCGACTCTACATGATACCTAAATGTGTCCCAGGGAATGATTCGTTAGTACGTTTGGTGGCACGATACCGTGCAGCGGTGATACCTAAACTCTAACATGACATATTACACTTTGACGAGCAAACATTTCACTACTACATAAAACTTCTTATACTGGGCTAGTGGCACGTAGGCCCGTGTCTCCGGCGACTCTACGTGATGCCTAGATGTGTCCCAGGGACTGATTCGTTATTACGTTCGGTGGCACGTGTCGCCTTCTGGCTGCCCCGTGCGGGCCAAAATTAAGTAGCCGGTAAGCTAAGTTGGGGCGTGAAGTGCCGACGTAAAGTCTCGTAGACTCCCCACAGTACTCACGTATTATGTAGAACACTCATCTTGGAGCACTGATTTAATTAAGTGAAATACCTCATGGTATATTGAGGCCGGCCGCGGAACTGTACGTAAACGATTATGAAAATATTAAACTATTGAAACTACATGTCGGTGAAAGCAAAGGTTGATGGTTCCGCATTGCGCGCAGGCTGCCGGCCTGTCGGAGCTCCTGAAGGACACTGACGGTGTCGCCGCGCGCGACCCCCCTCCTCTGCCAGCCCTCCCGCGGAAACGCGTGAATTTCGCGGGAAACTGAACCGGCCAGGTTCGGGACAAATCGCACAGTGAGACATAATTTTGACAGGACTGAATATTAATTGATGAAAAATAATGGTAAATAAAAATCTGTGGAAAAAATATACATAAATTAATTTGTTTTAGTGCGGCGGAGGGATATGCCACACCCGGCCGGATCCTTCCGCCGGCGCAGCACACGTTGCATGGCGTTCGCCTCGTCGCATGAACTACACTTTGCTGCGCGCACGAGCGCGTTCGGTGCACACACTTTTGCGAGACTTTGATGAGGCATTGCAGTCTATGCGACATAGAGAAGCATTGGCGGTCGGCATCAACGTATTATAACGAACGTTCGTGTTGGAGCACAGAATAATTAAGTTAAATACCACTTGGTAAGTCGAGGCCGACCACGGAACTGAAAGAAAAAGGTTTGCGAAAAATTAGAACTATTGAAACTACATATCTGAAAGTAAAAATTGCTGGTCCCGTGTTGCGCGGAGGCTGCCAGCCTCTATGAGCTCCGGAAGGATACTGCTGCTATCACCGCACGCGACCCCCTCCCCCGCTAGCCCTCCCGCGGAAATGTGTGATTATCGCGGGAAACTGAACCGGCCAGGTTCTGGACAAGGCGCAAGGTGACACATAACTTTGAAAGAAATAAAATATTAAATAATGAAAATAATGTCTAATAATATTCTGTGGAAAAATTTCAAACAGTACATTTATTGTAGTTCAGTGGAGGGATATGCCACACCACGCCGGATAATTCCGCCGACGTGGCACTTGATACCTGGCGTTCTCCCCGTTGCACTTTTGTCACTCAGGTGCGCCAACGAGCGCGTTCGGTGCATACGCCTTCGCGAGACGTTGATGAGGCATAGCGGTCTATGCAACATAGAGGAGCATTGGCGTTCGGCGTCACACTAACATCAGTGAGAATTTAAATTCAAACGACAATGATCCGATAACCAAATCTATAGAACATTTACAAACCAAGTGCCAGCAAAATCTTAAAACTATTTTTCTATTTCCAACCACAGAACAAGAAATTATAAACATTATTAGTAATCTAAAAAATACACACACTACAGATGTTTATAATTTATTAAACAAAATAATAAAAATGTCCAAACACCTAATTGCGAAACAAATTACAGCTATTTTTAATGAAGCATTGGTAGAAGGAGTGGTACCTGATTGTTTAAAATTAGCTAGGTCATGCCTTTGTATAAAAATGGTAACCCAACAAATCCAGAAAACTATAGGCCTATTAGTATCCTACCTACAATGGCAAAAATATTTGAACGGGTTGTATATAAAATACTTATTTCATTTTTTACCGATAACAACATATTAAGTAGAAGTCAATAGGTTTCCAAAAAAATAAATAAACATCAGCAGCCATTAATGAATCCATAAATTGCCGTCACCCGACCTATGTGAAAGGCCCGGGGGGTACCTGACGGGCGCTACGGGCGTCGCGGTGCTCTTGTTGTCCGGAGGGGCGCCAGGCTAGCGGGCTGCTAGGCCGTTGGTGTTGGGTCGTGGGTACTCTGCCCCCGCGTGCCCCGCCAGGTACACGGATAGAATCTACCCTGAATGGCTCTTCCTTGACTGTGAAGGCCGCTCGGCCGTGTGGAGGACGGGAGACTCCGGAAAATTAGTATACACGAGTTGGTGAGAACTACCTTTAATCTAGTCCCGCTACAAAACACTCTCACCAACACTTGGCGACGTCTAGCCGTTACACAATTAACATAGAAAAAACATAACACTACGCGACACTGATGGTTACCGCGGCAGTCTCGCGGTACGCGGGTCGATGCTCGCTGGAGACAGCCAGCGCCGAACATTAACGGGTGCAGGGGGGGCTCTATGAGCGGGCTCCTAAATTAGGCGAAACACTTACGTGAGTGATACGATCTGCCGCACGGTATCACGATGAAGACGGTCGGGATAGGCCCAGTTCCGTAAAATACGCGCCGAGTCGACGTGGGCAGCTATAAATTAATGAGGTTTAAATTTAAAGATTTAGTATAGAATAAAAATTAATAAAATGAAAGAAACTTGGATGCTGCCCACGGACACACGTCTGTTCCCGGCGCGGAGTGGTTCGAGACTGCCGGACATGGCCGCCTCGCAAGGAAGAGAAACTTTTTCTTCTTTGTGAGTCGGCGTCAAAAAACATATATTAATTTAATTTACTATATTACCAGTTAAAACATGTTCCAGGTGCCCAATTAAAATGTAGCACCTGGTAATTGGGTGCTTAAGGCTTAACAATAGTTTTAATGTATTTAATTATTTAAAATGTGACATCAAGTTGGCGACTGTATTTATCAACATATTGTCTCACTGTGAGCTGTAATAGTTGGATTTCTTCTAATCTGACACGATCCTAGTCACGGACATTTTAATTAAGGCCAGTGGCCGCGGTGACTTTTAATAAGGTTTGTTGTCTATTGGGGTCACGCCCGGGACGCTCGCCTGACTCAATCCGGCTGGGCAAGGGGCGCGCTCCGAAAACGGGATACGGTACTGGCGGTGCGGAGTACGGGCTTAAAGGCCATGGTCAGTACGACGTCAAAATAAAGTCTTAAATACACTGGATAATAATACCTTATCATTAGGAATTTTTTTGTGATTTATCCAAAGCTTTCGACTTAGTCAATCATTCAATTCTCCTAGATAAACTATATCACCATGGCATAAGGGGCACAGCACACAAATTAATGGAATCATATCTGAAGGAAAGGAAACAGAGGGTAGAAATTAAAAATGTAATTGGTAAGAAATATTCAAATTGGTCAATTGTCAGAAATGGGGTGCCACAGGGCAGCAATTTAGGACCATTACTATTTTTAATATATATAAATGACTTACCTCTACATATAGACCAAGGTCAGCTTATCCTTTTTGCAGATGATACATCAGTTATAATCACTGGGGAAACTTCAAAATCAGTACAGGAGAAACCAACGGAGCCATTGAACGGATGAATAATTGGTTCTCATACAACAAACTTGTATTGAAAGTCTTTAAAACTAATTATATTAAATTCAGAAATAGGACCAAAGTATATGAAAACAAGTTTAACATAATGAAAACAATACTGTAGAATGGGGATACTTGCAACAGAGAATGAATTCAACAATATGTTACACTATACCAGACTCATGTTAATGGGATAAATATAGACATGGTACATAATATATGCACGGAGAATACAATTATATGCACAAAAATTTTTTACGCAAAATAGTTTTCGTGTATAACGACAAAATATAGCTGTTGCAAGTATCCCCATCAGTGAGGTAACTTGCAACACTTACTAAATCATTTAGGAATTGCAAGTTAACAATTATGTGAGGTTACTTGCAACAGTTGGAATATTTAAATGCTATATTTAAGTAAAAATGCAATAAAATAGAAATCAAATGTCACAAGAAACTGATCAGTAAACCCATAAAAAACCAAATTTAACCATGCATGTTATGAATCAGGTGAGTTCATTGAATTTGTTCAGTAAAATACTCTGTAAATATATGTCGTCCTCGTACTACTCTTGGTTCTCTCAATATTTTCACAATGTTTTCTTTCATCATGACGTCGACCCAAGTGCCGACCCAGCTCTCACAGCCCGTTACGCCGCGCCAACGCCTTCTCCTGCCCTGTGTTGCGTGTGCGCCGATGTGCAGTGCGGCTAGGGCAGGGGGAGGGGAGATTCGCACACTAGGGGAAGTTTAATGTAAAATACATAAGAAACATTCTTATTTGTAAATTGTTTATATTATTATTTGAAGGGTCGTGTTTTCTTTATTGTAAATAGTTTATTATATTGTATGAAATGTTATGTAGAATAAGTTCTCACGTGTTCACCAGGCGCCAAGGCCGTGACTTCCGCCTGTGACCAATCAGCATGTTCCGCGGGCTCGCGAGGAGGGGTGGGACGCGGGCACTGTGTCGCGCGAGGCGGGGAGGGAGTCAGTCGGCAGCTGGACTCAGGAGGCGACAGACGTGTCTACGAGAGCTCTCCGAGACGGTGAGAACGGGCGCGGTGTCTCGCTGCAGTTCATGCATTGCCGAGAGGAAGTGATTCCTCTGTCACAGTCGTGTGGTCATTTAGGTGTGTCATCGTGTCATTCAGCCGCGGCGTGCAGTCAGTCACTTCTCTCTCATGCGTGTTTTCTCCGGTAGTTTACGAGTCGCGGAGTTCTTTTGAGGACTGGATTTTCGCCTTTATTTGCACGGTAATTTTCGGGTCTTGCTCCTCACGAACAGGACATCACGTATTTTCCCATACAGCAACAGTGCGCGGAACCGGGCTCCACCCTACAGGATCGGTCACAGGCGGGAACGCGGCAGACCCTTGTAAAGGGTTTGATTTTCCGTATTTAAAGAACCTGGAAACTGTCTTTGAGTGTATCAATTGCTATCCTGGTGACTAAGTCCCTTGGTCACGCGGCCCGAACCCCTCTCTACCGAACACTGAGTAGCCGGCAAAATTCTATCATTCAGGGGCTAGTCGGCCAGGTGACGACAATCACATTAAAGTTATCTTCCACTAATGGGAAGAGAAATACTTTTTCGGCCTTTGCACTTTTACGGAGAAAAGAACAATAAACAACAGATTCATTCTTTTATAAGACTTTAGCAAAAAAGAAACTTTGAATTGCCTTATTTGATGTGCTATCATACATTAACTTCACCAATAAAAAGTCACCGGTTTTGATAAGACAGAAGTTCGCAGTCTCATGTTCACTTTCTGCATTCTGATGCACATCTGTCATTTCAAAATCCACAGATTCTGATGAAAACTTGGACCATGTTCTAGCCTTAGCATATGAAGTTGAAGTTGTAGGAGCTGAAGTTGTAGGAGCTGAAGTTGAAGAAGCTAAAGTTGAAGAAGCTGTAGTTGAAGGAGCTGAAGTTGAAGAAGGGTCCTGGTCAATGCTGGTATCTTCTAAACTTCCATTTACACTTAGACCAGGATCAAAATTAACAACCCTTCTTTTGCGAAATCGAGGGGCTGACGACTGGCCAAATCGGGCTTCTCGCAGAACCCCAATGAATGCTTCAGACCAAGAGCCATCTGCTGTTGAGTTGGCAGAGGAAACTTCATTCTCAGCTGGAAATTTATTTAAAACTTGTTGCGGATTGAACGGATACAAGCCAGTTGATCTGAACTGAAAGCATAAATTTTTCGAAGCATTTTCCAGTTTTTCCAGTGTTACATTCAAATATCTGGGAAATAATTTTTTTTTGGTATTGTCCCCTTGTACTTTGCTTTGAACTCTGCAAGAGTTTGTCGCCACTTAATTTTCAGAGGACGAAAAAAGGCTACATCGAGAGGCTGACAAATATGTTTGCTGCATTCTTCAATAACTGGCATGGACAGATGACTAGTAAGATTGTCCCCAATCAAGACTTTTGGAGAATTTCCATCTCCTTTATCGCAAGATCGGAAATAGGGCAATGCTATATTGCAAAACCATTTCTGAAATAGGTGACCATCAAACCACCCACTTTTCGAGCACCCGTATATAGTACCCTTTGGACCGTTCTCCATTCATGTATCATACAAGTGCTCAGACTTGTAAACCATCATGGGTGGTAATACAATGCCTGATGCTGTTCCTGAGAACATCACAGAAACGCTAACTTTGGAGTGATCCATAACACGTTCTGGGTACTTTGCCCCCCGTCTAACCACCGCCACCTTTACTCCATGCAAAGAGATCTGTAAGTTAGCAAAATATTTCTCTAGAACTTCTCTACTAACACCAGCCCTTGCTCTCGTAATGTTCTGACAAAATCGTGGCGACAGAACTTTCTTGTGCCTTCCTATAAAAGAAAGATACCAATCCCTACCTGGCATATATATATTTTTTTAAATCTAGGTTCTGTTCGCCCCTCATTATCTAAAAAGCTTTTGAGAAGTAAACAAATATCCAACTTGTCAAATGGAAACCCCCAATCACTCGCTAATTAAATCCCATGAACCAGCTTACGTTCTTCATATTCTGTCAGCACTGCAGGTCTTCCATAACTTTTGGGGTGCTTCTTTTTGGACGCTCTGTAGATCGTTGATCCAGTGATTCCATACTTTTCACCAGCTTGTCTGTATAAAAGGCCTTTTGTTTTTACATCTTCTATTGCAGCTAAAAGGTTTTCCTTCGAGAAATTGGCATAACTACGATGTCCTGGAACTTTCTTGTGTTTTCTGGCCATAACCTAAAACACAAAAAACAAATATTTACATAGCCTTTACAGTTACCTACATAAAAGGGCAACATTCCGAAGTTAAACTTACAGGGGCACTAATATGAAGTTGGTAGGTATGTAATAATTACAGAAAAACATATGTGAAGGTTGTGTCGACGTTAGGGCCGTTCCCGTGGTTCGGAGTCGCTGCCCAGCTGCTCCGGTAGAGAGAGTACGTGCCAGGTGGCAAGGGAACTACCCTAACTCGGGTGAAATAAAAGAGTTTATGACATTAAGTTGTGTTTACTGCACACGTCACACACTGTACATGGGCTGTGACAGCTCCCATCTGTGACAGTCCATCAGGGCGAGGCCCGGCTCCACGCACTTTGAGCGCGACACGACACTACCAGTGATCTGACTGGCGGTGACACGACAGTGACGCGACTGGTGGTGACATGACAGTGATGCGACTGACAGTGGCGTGAATGATGGTGACGTGACTGGCAGTGACGCGAATGACGATGACACGAAATACTGTGATGTAACTGCCGACGCGAAAGATGGTGACGTGACTGACAACGCGAATGACGGTGACACGACTGACAGTGTCCGTTCGACTCTCACTTATAACTTCGCGACCACACTCTCTCATCCCACTCAGGCGACTAACTCGACCCACGCTCCGCGACGTCTCATCGGCCTCCCCCCTTGCCATGCGCACATGAATCCCCCTCTTCCCTACGTGTGCGAGTGCGTGGAGCCCACGTGGTCACAGGCGGGGAGACGTGACTCAGTCGCCCGGGAAACACTTCTACAGGTACACAACACAAATAGATATTTACACACTCACATAATTACATAAACAAAACCCTTATCAAAGGCACATTACTGTTATGGTGGTGCCTCTGCAGGGTGTTCCCCTCTCGGCCAAGGCCATTTGTTAAACTTTTGCGCACGGGCGCCGGCGCACATGCAAGCCTGAAGCAGCAACGGGCAATAATGGCCTCAGCGAGCCGGAGGAGCACTTGGGTTGACGTCAGTTGTATTTTAGGTTTTAATTGATAACAAAAGTGGGTGTGTCTGGGTTGCAAGTTACTCCACTGGAATCACAAATTCATAAAAATCCAACTGGCAGAAAACGAATTATCATTGCATGGTATGACTCTAGGATACACTTCTTGACACTACATTAAAGCCATACATACTGACGTCCCTCAGGTTGAGGCCCCCGGTTCCCTGCTTGCGTGAATGTCCAGTTATGCCCGTACTGCTCTGCGGAGAGTGGGTCCAGGCCAACGTGGCCGGGACCGGGAACTGCGGGACCTGGAGGGAGGAGTTAGGTGGAGAGGAATATTGGTAAATTGTTCCAATAACGATTCGGTGTTGACGGTTTTCACGAGCCCCTTTTATTAATGGTTTAAGACCCTGCCGCAGCCTGGCGAAATCACCGCGGAACCAGCTCCCCTCCCACGGCGACCCAGACTCACGTAACACCGTAAGGTCCGCTATGACGTCCCGGCACAGATGCTGCTTACACGTAATACTAGTCCCGTTAAGTTACACCACGAAGAAGCGCTGTGCGCGTGCGCCCTGTTACATAACATATGGTCCAGAATTCTCTGCGATTAACGTCTCTCGGAGACTCGTAAACTCAGTAACGCGGCGAATGACTCGCGGAGGCAGCTTGACTGCCGTACTCGGCTGGTAACGTCACTAGACGACTCGTAAACTCCGTAACGCGGCGAATGACTCGCGGAGGCAGCTTGACTGCCGTACTCGTGAACTGAAAACGAGAAGTGGCCAAGAGCTCCGGGTACGCGCCTCGCGAGCAGCGCGGAGCGGCGTACTCGACCGTCCTCGTTCGAGCCCTGAACACGACTGACTCCCCGCTCGCCCGCGGGCCGGCGCCCGCGGGTTGCGGGGAGGGGAGGGGAAATCGGCCGGCGTGGGAGAGAGCCCCGTCTCGCGGCGCGCCAGGCTGCGATTACATATTAGCATACATGCGGTAACACAGAATATTCACAGCTAAACGACACAATAATCACACCAAGTTTACAGCATTAATGAATTATATACAATATTTACACACTCGCACTGGCTCACTGGCATGCAAGGGCGCACGCGGGTGCGTCCCTGGCCGTCGCACTTCACCGGGGAAAGGAGGACGTAGACGAGGCATAACGGCCTGAAGGAGCCGAGGAGACACATGGGTCGACGTCAATACCTTACAGTGTATTTAGATGTGTACTTCTAAGAACTTCTACAGGAAGTTTCCAGATGTTACTTTTCGCAGATTTTCAATAATAATATTCATTTATGAAAAACAAATGCACAAAACAATAAGTACCGCCCCATACAGCACAGTGACATAGAAAAAACGTGAAATATACGTTTTTTAGGAAACCTGCTGACGTTAAATCATCATCTATTACACGTATATTCAACGTTTTATCAACATAGAAAGAACATCGAAATGTCCGCGACAGGTGACGTCGCCAGATGGACGTTAATTCTACGTCGATCGGAGGACGTGGATACCACGTCGGTTGGGTGACGTTGATGAAATGTCTATCGGAAGTCGTAGAATCTACGTGGCCATGTGGACGTGAATTCAATGTCAGTTGGTGGAGGTTGATTGTACGTTTGGTTGAGGCCGTGGATACCACGTTGGCTAGGCGATGTTGATGCTATGTCTATCGGAAGTCGTAGAATCTACGTGGCCATGGGAACATGGATTCAATATCAGTTGGTAGAGGTTGATTCTACGGGTATGTACAAACATACCAATTTTCTCAGGAAAAAAATATTTTTCTTCCTGCCAGTGATATTCTCTATTTTGAGGCATAAAAATTTCTTAAAAAGCACATATTGTAAGTGTTCTTACAGTGCCTAAGAATGACATCTCAAAATTGATACTCATTTAAAATAGTTATACACCAATTTTACCCCCCGCCCCCGCCCCCCCCCCCCCGCCCAAACCCAATACAGTTGCATTTAATTACATTTTCCATATTTAGTCAGCTTTAAGCATCAGTAATTGCAAAATGTGTGGTTTTTTTTATTAAATACCATTTCAATTAAATTGGCAAACGTCATAAAAAATATTTCACACTGAAACTTAAAGTATTAGTACATTCCATGACACAAATTAATTGAAAACATTGGGTGCTAAGTAACCTTAAAAAGTGTGAAGAGAATGTAACATGATATGACGTCGTCCGGCCGGAGGCCGTCTTCAAGCCCGACTTGCGACCGCCCGTACTTATTCCCGCTAACGAAGCGCGCCCCTAACCACCCGGTCGGAGTCAAGTGAGCTATCCGCCACCCCGTACCACAAAGGTTAATTGCGGTAATTACTGAGGGCTCGAGTGCCCCTCGCGTAAAGACGAGTTATTAAGGGAGCCCAGTAATTACCCTAACTTTTACAAACTCTTCACAAGAAAAGTGCGTCGTAGGAGTGTGCCACTTACTTCCGTGGGGAACTTGAAATCAAACGTAGCAAGTGCTCCCTTTGCGGCCTTCCGCCTAAACTAATTAAATGACTCTTCCATCATCATTTCCCTCCCCCCCCCCCCCCGTTCTAACTTGTCTGTAACTGCTGGAGTAGTTGGGTAACTAACAAACAGTCTCCAACTTGACTCTCCTTCCTTTTAAGTACATTTAAATACAATTAATGTAACTACAATTGTTATAGGCCTTCCGCCATTAGAATTAAGCCTTAGTAATTATTGTGTGAACATTGTAGTGGTTATGATCTCTTTAAGTTATCTTTAAATAAATATAACAGTAAACGGCGAACTTTGGCGCGCGGGATCAGCCTACCTCTCCCCCGCGCCAAGGCTAGCACGCCAGTATCGAACTACTCGTGCACCGGGTCGGACGTCCTTAGTGCCACGGGAAGCCATCATCGCTTTGCAACCACCAAATAACGCTGGTAAATATAGTCACTAACCAAACCTTCCTTTTCAGCTTCCCGTGTGCGTCCGCGTTCATTTACGGTACGGGCCGACTCCCGCCCCTCATTTACTACAAGTAATAACATCGCGCACACAAGTGCCAATGCTAATTTCAGGGGCATTCATAAGTAATTTAACACTGACCGCGGCTCACACAAGTGACCCGGCCGCTGCTAAGAACTAAGCTTACGGGATTGGCCGCCCCCAATCACCCCCCCTTCCCCCCGTTGCTATGGGTGGAAATGGCGTAAGGGCGGAACTTTCAAGTGTATAATGTAAAGTATAGTGCCTCTCCAATTGTGTGAACTGTAACGTGTAACTCAGTGCTCACAGCGCAAAAGGGGTCAGCCCCGAATAAAACCCAGTAACGTAATCAATTGTGTTCTTCCGTAGTGTTGTTCGCCCCCTCCAGCTAGGGATCAGTGTGCTATATTGTGTAAGGAGAGTACTGGATAACTAGCTCTACGAAAAAACCCCTCTTAAATTCAATCACAGCCGAAGGCCTAGTGGTCCACGCCGGGGTAGAAAGTATCCACGCCCAAAACCATTGGTTAACGACTGTGTTAGCCTGGCGCCCACCGGAACATACCCACACACCACCACTTCCCACTAGGCCCCGCCCAGGTCTCGAAGCCAAGACCGCGGGTGACGGCAGATAATTAAATATTTTCACAAATATAACACTTTCATTTTTTTTTTTTTTTTTACAAATTACAACTCAAAATCACTTAAAACTGCTTATAGGCAGAAAAAAAATTACAAGTGGATATTATTTACATAGTATTCAAAGCAGTTGAAAACAAATTAATATAATTCAAAATATCAAAAATTGGCAGCATGTTGACATTTAACAATTTTTCTAACGACACATATTTGAGGGTACAAGCCCAAGCCATAATTTTTAAATATTTGACCGACCGGTTTCCCAGTTAATAGGTACCCTGAACTTATAATGATGACTGGTGGCCCATATCACAAATAAACACTAAAAAAAATTAAACTTACTTCTAAGCATTTTTTTCTATAAAATACCTCTTATTTTACAAAAAACAAAAAAAGTTTTTTTAACAATAAATATTAACTGTAAAGTATGAGCTACAGTATATAAAATAATAAAAAAAACCTGAAAAGTTTGGGGGGGGGGGAACTAGGACAAAGTTTTTTTCTAAAAAAAAAATAAAAACATTTATTTTTGAGGAAAAAAACACATGCTTTTTTTTTTTCATTAACAACACTAGCTACATCTCTTCTTCGCATGTTTTAACCAATTAGAAATAATGATGGACACTTAAGTCTCAGTAGCAGACGGATAATGGAAACGAACCACCCCTGAAACAAATTTTTGAAGGTGAATGAGTTCCACATGAAATAAATATTGTTTTGTTACAGGGAATCAGTGCCTATACTACAAACATTTATTTTGGTATTTTGTTGCTTTTATGTTATATTTTAAGGCCTGATATCACACGGGATGCATTATAACAAATTTTCTAAACTCACTATTACAATAATTATAAATGCAGATGAATTTACTCAGTAAGTGAATGGCCAAAGACAAAATTGAAATTACAAGGGGTTTAGCATATCTAAAAACTTCGGAAACATCAGGTCACAGATTTACCATTCTTGGATGTGGCAGAGAAGGAAGAGATCCAAAAGGAGTGGCAAAAATAGAGTGATAACTGTAATTGAAATCTTCTGCTAATACCCACTCTCGCTTGCTTCATAATTTACTGCACAACAATAATTCCCATGGCAGCAAAATCAAACTACACATGAAATTGTTCCTCAGCTGTACACAAATACACGTCTGTTTATACTTGACTAAGACACTGCAATTATTAATTTTTTAGCTAATTGAAAAAAAATTTTGGCTAACAAAATTAATACTGGCTACTCACTCATAACAACATGTGAAAGTTCCAATTTTCTGAAAATTTTCTTCCCTTTAGCTCCCCACCAACTGTACTCTGCAGCCAGTTGATTTGTCAACATTCTTTTGAACAAATTTGTGACACTTCCTTGTAAGTGATTTCCTCCAATTACCTTCAGCGATAATACGCCGTTTTTAGTCAGCATGTAAAAGTAATTCCGTACAATTCATTTCTTACGTCATGATCACAATATTAATATTATGGTAAAAGTTTCGTATTGCGTATCCAAGGAGATACCTTCATTATGATGGCATGTTATTCAAGTATATTTAATGCAGCTGTACTAACCTAACAAAATGTGCTAAATCACAACAGCAAGCATCATGTACCACAGCATCAATATTTACAGGATCGTGTCCTCAGGATAAAGTTATCTCCTTGGATACGCAATAGGAATCTTTTACCAAATAAATGTGTGACATCATAAGAATAATAGTTTATATGAATTTACAGTACCTACGTACATTAAAATACGGTAAAACTGGAGAGTAACGATATCTGTTAAAAAAAAATATTAACAATCCCAAAATAGTGTCATTTTGTGCGGAGATAAGAAATTCCAAATATTTACGAGATATCGCCGTTTTTGTAAAATTGGAGAGTAACATTGTGTTGTTTAAGGAAATACAGCTAATCTACATATTTACCCTAATATTACCCACAATTATTGTATTGATACTGCAATGGGATTTTTTAATGGTAGCACATCAGAACTTCAAAGTATCATTTCAGTAGGTTAAAGTGAGCCACTGCCCCTATTTTTACCTGTAACCGTTTACCACTGCCACAGGAATCATAAACATGCATTATTCCAATTTCCTACGTTACAACACGCAATGTAACGTACCCAACCTAACTTAACCTTTGTTTGTTTGGTATCGTATTCTACAATACACCTGCAAATGCTTTAAAAAACTAACAAAATAAGTCCTCAATATTAAATTCACAAAAAGTGACGGGAACTTTTGTGTACACAAGCCCAACATTTTATATTCGAAAACGGCCACACGTGAAGTGTGTGTCTATGGAGGTTATGTATACAACATGGGATTCGCGAATCCACAACATAAAATACACTTCATCATTCTAAACATAACAAACAAAACTGCATTAAATAGTACATAGCCATTACAAATCTAAACTTACCAAACTAGTCCAGAACCACAGAATACAGATCAACGCCAACAATATACCAAAAACACACCATTTACCGTTAATGACCAACTGCGCAGAAACAATTCAAACATCCGTTTAAATCTAATTTTTAAAAAAATACTTATTACATTTAGTAAAAAGGACAATGAACATTTATTAATGTTATATTGTTATAATTTTACATTAATTACTTTCTAAAACTGAACATGATGGTCGAAAGATAGACGTCATGCCGACGTCTTGTAGGCGACTCGAACCTCAGGGAAACTGAAAAACACGTCGATCCGACGTGGACAATGTACACTAACTTCATGGTTTCAAAGACCATGTCGATTCGACATCGGTTTTGGTGACGTGACCACATTTCGACATTACCACGTCGATGCGACGTTTCTTAAACCAAGTGTGCTGTATGGGGCCTAAAACAACATGTACAAAATGCAACAGACATTTGTAAACAAATGGCAATAGAAACATGTACACATCGAAATGAATCATGGTAGCTAACACACAAAATATATTTACCTGTAGTTTTGTTGCAAGTTGTTGTGTTCTGCATTTGGCCTCGGCCTCCTGGTACGAGTGCTACATACTCCTCCCTCTGAAACCAAACAACTTTACCACCACATAACACAACCAGCCTCCAAGGACCTTAATAGTTGGACAAGGCCTCCTCTGGGCAAACCAGTGTATGTATTGTATATAACTGTAAATGTTTTCCTAGTATGTATCAAGTGTCCCCCTCCATGTGTGTATTTTACCAACTGCTCCTAATAAAGGACGGGAATTTTTTGGCAGGGTGGACCCCCTGGGGGGTTCCCCATTAAAAAAAAACACAATACATGAATGATTAGAGCATAGCAGCTTCGTCCTGAGATGCTCTTAGAGTCTCTCACTAGCCCAGACCCCTCTCAAATACACTTACTTTAGATTTAGGTTAGGAAAAAAAACCTAGCTCATCACCAAGCAATTGGCTATTAAACTTGGTACAGTGAGAATATTACAGAGGAAAAGTTATAGCTCTCATTCCCTTTTCTCTCTCTCCTCTTTCTTCCTCTAGAGCGGCCTTCGGGAGCTCGCTCTAGAACCCCCTTCCCTCTGGAGTGTCCTTCGGGAGCTCGCTCTAGAACCCTTTTCCCTCTGGAGTGGCCTTCGGGAGCTCGCTCTAGATTCCCTCCCCTGGATCGGCCCTCGGGAGCGATTAATTTTTTGCTATAGACACCAAACCAAATTTAAAATAAACAAAGATATCCATCATCATAATACTTGAGGCTGCAATAAATTGAGACCCATACAACACACCACTACTCAATTTGAAATAGGAATAGAGCACATTGGCAGAATAATATTTAATATATTACTTTACGAAATAATGGAAATCACCAACAGATAAATATAAAGATTCCATAAAAAATACACTTGTATGCAATCCATTTTACAATTAAAAAGAATTTATGGAGTATACTGCTGAAAGAAGGAAAGCATTCTGGCTACAGCCAAACTCCCTTGTATAGCTACAATGCCTAACAACAATATCCTTATACTTACCCTAAATCCTGCTTAATTATTTTTCTTTCTTCTTACTTAATAAATATAAGAAATTGCTTGACATATCATGTCTGGGTATGTATAAAAGAAATAATGTAATATTTGTAATTCAGATTATCTGAAAAAAAATTTATCAATGTTTGTTTTACATCAAAGTATGTAAAACTAAATATGTATGTGTATTTAAAACTGTGTATGTAAAACTGTATGTATATGTAGAACTGTAAATATGTAAATGACATTGACGTCCCTCTGCTTTAGGTCCCTGATTCACTGTTTGCGTAATTGTCCTGTTTTGCCCGTGCAGCTCTCGTCGGTGAGGAGTGAGTTCAGGCCAACGTGGCCGGGACTGGAAAATACGGGACCTGGAGGGAATTTTAGGTGAGGAGGAGGAATGGTAGGCAGCTCCAAGGATAACTCGGTGATGTCCGTTCCACGAGCCCCTTTTATTGTCGCATAGAGAGCTTGCCGCAGCCTGGCAGACACGTCGCGGAATGAGTGCCCTCCCCGCCACGACCCGGACTCCCGGAAGTAAGTCTCGTCTTTAGAATACGTCCCGACACGAACAGGGGAGGTAATCCCGTAACTATGGTTCCGGTTACAATTGTTCTGTAATGGTGCACAGTGCGTGCGCGGTCCGTCCCGTAAGAGAAATAAGGTCCTATGAGTATTCGTACTGACTGAGAGGTTCGGCAGTCCGTAGATGCGCGTACACGGCCTATGACGTTTGGCTGGTGAAGTCCCGGAAAACTCGTAAAACTGAATACGGCCAGCGATACAACGAATGCAGCTCAGCTGCAGAGACGACCAGTGACGTTTCACTGTCGGCGAACTACGGTAGATGCGAAAAGGCGCCTCACGAGCAGCGCGGAGTAGAGCGCACGTCTGCCCTCTATCGCGTCCAGAATACCACTGCCCCCTCCGCCCACCAGCGGACCGAGGCCCGTGGGCCGCAGAGGAGGGGAGGGGAAATCGGCCGGCGTGGGAGAGGCCCGCCCCGCGACGCGCCAGGCTGCGATTACATTACTAGCACGGCATAAGCACTTGAGAAAACTCACAGAATTATTAACACAACTTTAGCGAGTAATTAATTAAAAAGCAAATTTACACATGAATTAATTAGTTACGATTACATGACAAGTGAAGTATTTACACAGTGTTTCAGACGTGAGAGTTTTGTTACGTTACGAAATATACACAATTGTTGAGGCTCGTGAACATTTAAAAATACATAAAAAGCATAATTATTTATAACACAAAAAGAAGCCCACTGGCATGCTAGGGCGCACGCGGGTGCGTCCCTGACCGTCGCACTTCACAGTCGGTGCACTAGTATTGCAAGGGAGGACGTTGACGAGGCATAACGGCCTGAAGGAGCCGAGGTGACACTTGGGTCGACGTCAACATGTTCCATAGTCTTATGGTTTCTACCAAAAGAAGGCTCAATGGAATACAAATAAATAAATAAAAAATAAATAAGTGACTTGGATGTTGTGCTCAGAAAGAATGAACCTGGGGCCCGTTTTTTGAATGTAATTTACTGTTTTATGAAAATTAGTTGTGAAAAGTAAAAGTAAATACTTGAAAAGTGAAGAGTGCAAAGTGCAAAGTTGGCACTATTGCAAATTTTTTGAAAAGCTCTTCACTATTCGCTTTTCAGTTTCACATAAATAAGAAAAGTGAAAAGGTGGTTTGTTTTTCGAAATATTTATAAGACTTTTCAATTTGTTCTGTTCAAAATTACATTTTGAAAAGTTAAATACAGAAAGTTAGGTTGCAAAGGGTTTTATTTGTTGTTGTATTTTTTTTTTAGGTTATGGCAAATAAATTTAAAAAAACTTTCTCCAAAGAAACAAGAAACCGCTGCCATGAAAAAGGCAGTTCTTGATGTAATAAGTGAAGAAAAGCACATTTTATTTGCGAAGTTGGATCCACTTATAACACAACAGATGAAAGTAAAATCGTGGCAAAGAGTACTAAACCGTGTTAAGTCTGTTGGGATGGTGAGTGACAACAGAGACTGGGAATTCATGAGAGATAAGAAGTTTGGAGTATGGAAGTCACGAACTCTGGTGCGTAGCCATTTTTATATTGCTAAGAAATGTCTTGGTCCAGTGATTTAATTGATTATTATGTTTTATATTTTTTGTTTGCAGAGTAAGAAAGACAATGCACACACGCAGGTTCTGCTGGAGGAAGAGGGAATGTGCTAGATGCAGTTGATCTGAAGATTCTTGAGATCATCGAAAAAGACAGCCCCATTGTAGATGGGCTTGGGTTTCCAGAAGGTGGTGGTGATGATGAGGCATCTGCAATGTCATATTTACTTGTTCAAGATGAGCTAAATATGCCAATAGGCCTAGTAAATGATACCGACATGAGTTTCCACAAATATAGAAGTGAAAACGAAGTCAACCAAGCCATTCTGGTGGAGTGTATAAATACTCAAACATTCATCTTGGGAAGAAGTGTAGTGGTCGGATCAACAAACAAAAGTACCACCAGTGGCCTATTTCATAAAACTACAAGTCTACAAGTTACTAGTTACAAGTTACAAGGGAATTTCTTACAAGTGTGAATCTGAAGTTTTTCACAAAGAAAGTTGCTTGACTTGTAGAAGTTGGTGCACTTGTAACACATACCTACGTGTTTACGAGTCAACTGTTTATTGTTCGTGTTTTGATTATGTAACGAAATTGTAGGTTATAGTTGCGAAATGTATGCTGATAAAAATGATTTCATTGACAGCATTATACAAATGTTTTGATACATCTGTGTAGGTACTGTTGCTTTGGAAATACCATGCATATCTCCAACTGCATGGTACTGTCCGCCATTTCCCAACAAATGCAGGGAGACAAATATTTGTTCCCTTGCAGATAACGATTTATTTCTTCGTGTAGGGTGATCCAATAGATGACTTATATCTTGTACTAGCTCCTCCAGTTTAACAGCACTCATGTGGATCCTTTCGTTATACTCAAATACTGTGTCAAGTCCCATGTTCACTCTCTCTCTAAAATTGCGTGGTCGCCTCATAACCTCAATATCTATATCATCAGAATCAGAATCAGTAAATATAATAATATCCATTGTATTCTAAGATGTTAAAATATCATTCTATACACAAGCATAGACTTACTAATGATTTACAACTAATATAATTGGACTTACACAATATTCTACCTATGTATTGACACTAGTAGCAATTTCTCACAAGTTACAAACGTTTGCATGCTACAAGTTTGTTTATGAAACCAAAACCTTTATTTACTTGTAAAATTAACTTGTAACTTGTAGCATTTCACTTGTAACTACAAGTATTTACTTGTAGCTTAAGGCTGGGTTCACAATTGAAAAAATAACAGTAACAGTAACAGTAGGTCGTGTGCATAGGATATGAACGCCATGTTTCCTAACCTAACGATTCACAATATCAGAAAGTTGGTCGTGTGCATGGGAGCGAGGTCGTGCGCATAGGAGTGAAATGAATATATTTTATTTCGGTCGCGTACGCATGGCACTACAGTCAATGAGAGAAGAGCAGGGTGCTTTTTTGGCGGGACTAGAAATATGTATATATTTATTAACCATATTGTGGTAAGAAAATGTCGCGATAATAATAGTATTATCGTTATTTTGAAAGTTGATATGTTTATTTACTAACACTGCTAACAGATGTCGCATAGTTCGCGAAATTTCATTGGCTGAAATTAACAGTAAGAATTCAATTGTGAACCAATTTCGCAGTTCACACAGGTCGTGTGCACAGGTCGTGTGCATGGCTAGCTATGCACTCGCTTAATTTTTTTAATCGCGAACTATGCCACATCTGTTAACAGTGTTAGTAAATAAACATATTAACTTTCAAAATAATGATAATACTATTATTATCTCGACATTTTCTTACCGCAATATGGTGTATAAATATAAACATATTTCTAGTCCCGCCAAAAAAGCACCCTGCTCTTCTCCCATTGGCTGTTGTGCCATGCGTACGCGACCGAAATAAAATATATTCATTTTACTCCTGTGCACACGACCTCGCTCCCATGCACACGACCAACTTTTTGCTATTGTGAATCGTTAGGTTAGGAAACATGGCGTTCATATCCTATGGACACGACCTACTGTTACTGTTACTGTTATTTTTACAATTGTGAACCCAGCTTTATGAAACAACGTTACCAAGTTTTTACAAGTTACTAGCAAAGTTACTTGTAACTTGTAGACTTGTAGTTTTATGAAATAGGCCACAGGGCACAGGTGGTAAAGTTTCAAAAATGCCAACACTTTGACGCCACTCCCGCTGCCTGTTTTAGTTTTAATTAATTATTAGTGTTGTAAAATATCTCAGGGGTTTTGATGGGGGTTCGGCCTCGTGGCTGCAGGCAGGAGCGCGTCTCGGTTAGGAAATTACCTGGGCTGTTCAGGCCACCCAGGACGCCTTGTAAATGAATGGTAAACGAGTTACAGGAGACTGCACTTTATTCAATATTGACAACACTCATTCGTCCCGATACTGGCCGCGTCCGTTGTCGGACCGCTATGACACGCGTATCTCTATACGTGACAGTTTGCGCGACCAAGATGGATTGCAAAGTTATATCGACAAACTGAAACAGTGGGTTCTCGTCCCTGCGAAAGGTTTAGCATGTAAACGAAAATGGTATTGCCTCAACTTAGGCGAGCTGATAAATACGTAGAAAATTTCCTATGTTCAGGATGGTTTGCAGTCTAGCCTGCTACGAATTATTAACGTCTCGGAAAATTACGTGGACACGCCAACTGGAGACGTACACGTAAAAGTCTCTTGCAAATGAAGGTTAGTCACTTAAAATACACGTTACACTTTGCACTATAAAAATGGAGAAAGTTAAGAGACGAAAGTTAGTCAGTATTATTCTCAACACTTATTACGGAGGATCTACGACGATAACGATTAATTGGCTAATGAGCCGAAAATTGCGTACCACTACTACGCGGTCCTTAAACTGGACATGGATTTACATATGAAAATAAAGTTCCCTTGTGGGAAGAATTTAATAAGTTAAGAGCCACACGCAATATCGTGCGACTGGGTTGGAGTCGGCGCCGAGCTTATTAAAGGATTTACGAAACTTACACTATTGCTGAAATGTTGAAGAGATGCTAAAGTTGATGACCCGACGTTCGCGGAGCGCCCGACCCCTTCGAGCTCCAGGCGGTAACTGAGCGCGAGACCGCCCTGCGGCCTCGCGCCTAACCACGTGAAACGCGGGAAAACCGACCCGGCCAGTTTTAGACTTAAAGACAAGTTACAAAATATATGCTTATAAAACAATTAGACATAATTTCCCTTACATGAATCCTCTTTTAAATTGTTATTAATTTAGTTGTTTTAATTTGACAAATAATTATATATAATTAGTTAGGCGCATTGCCACACCCGGCTGGGCGCTGACGTCGCTTTGGTGTTCGTCGCGGCGCACTTTCACACACTCGGCGGACATCATGCTCGGGCGTGTTCGATGCACTTAGGGGCAAGTGTTGTGGCATAACGACCTTTGCGGACCAGAGGGAGCACCGGCGGTTGGCGTCAACTTTATGAGAAATATATGTTGACAGTCGAGTTATTAAAAGTAGAAATTCATTTACGGAAGTTGCAGGCTTTGAAACTTGAAAGGGAACTTGGGTTGTCTGCCTCAGCCATCACACAGAGAGTGGCAGAACAACTGGAAGTAAAAAATGATAATGGATAAAAAAAATCAAAATGTAAGTGGCACTGAACGCTTACAGGACATTACTCCAGAATGTATGTCTGTTGACATTAGTGAAGCCACAGCTGTTTCAGGTGAGGGGGAAACACCACGACAGTTAAACTGTGGAAATTATGTTTTCAATGTGGACAATGATGGTAACTTGTTTCAGTGCATTTATAAACCAGTATCGGAAGACGGAAAGGAGAAATAATTGCAGTTTTGCGAATGTATAATGAAAATAAATGCAAAGATTGTTGAAGAAACATGTAAAAATCATTATGTCAGTTAATTTATGATACTTTCTTTTTATTATTTTTTGAAATGTTTTTAATTATAAATCAAAAATTTCCAAAATAATTTTTATATATTAATTTTATTTTAATTTATTGTTAATTCACTGTTTTATCAATATTACATAGAAACAAACATAATTACGTATAGGCCTACTTTAAATAATATATAAGCAAAACATTTATTATTTTACACTAAAGGTTTGATACAAAATGTTGAATTAAGAACATAATATGCCTATGAGTGTAAAATAACAACATTATGTGAATAAGAGGCTTAGCAATTTGTTTTTTAACTGTTATATTTAAAAAAAACTTTACACCCACCTCTAAATTATCAATTGATAGCTTTTAAGTTTTCTTGTGCGATGAAGAACGCAAAAATTATATTCTACGATTAAAGGTGTATGTAACTTTATTTTTAGGGACATCCTGCATACTTTTATGTTGATTAGCTGACATTTTTTAGTAGAAGACCTACAATTTAGCTGTTTACAAAATACTTATCTCGCCATAAACTACACAGAAAATAATATGTGCAATTTTTAGTTGTAAAAAAACAATTCAAACTTGTATTTGTTTATTGCTGGAAGTACTGAAGTACAACATTCAGTCTATTCATTGCACCAGCTGGTATCTCATTGTTGTCAATTGCTGGATGTAATTCTTCTGGAGCATTGTCATCTTCATTTACTACTTCCTCCAGCTGCTGTTCGACCACTCTATTGACTCTACCCACTGTGCATGCAACATTATGAAGAACTGTGCATGCTAATACTATTTTGCATGCATGTTCAGGATCAATTCTCATGTGATTCAGAACTGGAAAATTCTCCTTCATGATTCCAATGCTACACTCAATCATACGCCGAGTTCTCTTGTGTGCTGTGTTGAACCTTCACTCTGTGAGATCGTCAGGGTTGCGATGAATAGTTGGAATAACCATTCTTTCAAACCATATGCAGAGTCACCTAGAATTACTGCTCCGGGAAATGGCCTCCATCCACTTTCAAAACGCCGATGAACAGCACTGTTGTGTAAAACTCTTGCATCATGACAGCTTCCCGGCCAGTTTGCATTTGCAGCATAAAAAGTGTAGTTAGGTCCACAAATAAAAGCAAAATTTAATGAATGTTTCCCGTGTCTATCAACATAAGTATCTTCAAATTCACTTGGTCGATAAATATTTATTAATGTTCCATCAACGCACCCTGCAACACATGGAAAACCACCAATTTCAAAAACAGTTTGGGCTATATAGCGTACATTTTCTGGCCACTTCACCACTATTCGAAACATTTCATCGACAATTACGTTAACTACCTCTTTTCCAATGTTAGAGACTGTTGATTTGACAACATTGTGGTCAGTGGCAATTCCATGCATTTGAGCCCCATTGCCCATGCAATGTAGTGCTAGCAACAATCTTTGTTTTGGTGATAAAGGCATGCTCCTACTAGTAGCTTTTTGCAGTCTGTTCAATAAAAGTGAGTACATAGTCTGCCTGAATACGAGTCAGTCTATATGTTTCTTTAAAACTGAAATCACTCCTATGTTAAAAATTAATTCTCTCCGTCACAATTCTTTCCCTTGCCACCTCTTCTTGCTCATCTCCATCTTGAACTACATCGTTGTTCACTAAACCCAAAATGTTTCTACGTATAATTTTGAACTAGGAAATAACCACATACATGCAAAATAAAGAGTCAAATATTTAAACTAATGACTTGCAAATAGAAAATACACTTTGGCAAGTATTTTGCAGAGTTGAAGAATAAACATTAACACTTTTCAAAAAGTTTTCTTTTAAAAAACGGGTTTGGCAAATATTTTACGGAGACCACCAACTTTTCTCTTACTACTCCAATACTTTTCACTTTTCTAAATTTGTGTTCAAAAAACAGGTGTTAATATTCCAGTGTGCAAAGTAAAAGTGAAAAGTAAAATGGTCATAATGTAACATTTTTTCAAGAAACAGAACTACATATGTAGTCTTCACTTTACATATTTCGTAGAGTGAAAAGTGCAAAGTGAAAAGCTGCAAAGTACATTCAAAAAACGGGCCCCAGGTCATTTTAAATCCAGAAGCATTTGCTCTGACCATTTAAAAAAAAAGTATTTATGTAACCCTAACCTGTCATCACAAGGGTAAGAACAAATATATGTTAATTTTTAAATCTTTGAACATTTGGTTAGGTTTGCTACATTTACAGTATATACTGTAGTTTATCTGAATGGTTGGTTAGGTTAGGCTGGGTACAACACAAATCCTGTAAATTGGGTAACTTTCGGACAGGGAGACTCCTGACGAAATAAAAAAAAGGAAAGGAAACTACGTTCCTTGCAATCTAAACACGTCCCTGAATTTACCCTTAAAAGTGCGTTTTTTAAATTTCTAATAGTTTGGGATAAATCACACTTCATATCTTCCAGTTTAAAATACCTGTGCTTTCATGCAGCAGTCACCATTGTTACAACTGACATCGACCCAAGTGTCCACCCGGCTCCTTCAGGCCATTAAGCCTCTCCAGCGCCATCTCTTGTGTGTGTTGTGCGACGCAAGTGATGGTGACGTGCGACTTTTTGTTTCTTTACAGGATTTGACATATTATTTTATTGTAAATATATTTTGTTTTACATAATTTGTATATATTTTGCTTATATTTTATTATAATTAATTTTGTATTGAAGGGTTATGTATTTGTATAAGTTTTAATTGTTCACCGGGCGCCAAGGCCGTGGCTTCCGCCTGTGACCAATCAGCGTGTTCCGCGGGCTCGCGGAGGAGGGGGGAGATGCGGGCGCTCAGGCGCGGCAGGAGAGTGGGAGGGCAGTCGTGGACCCGGCACGAGAGGTGGCGGACGTGTTCGTGACGTCGCTCCAGGACGGTGAGATTGAGCAGGCGCGGTATTTGCAGTAGCGCTAGGCTTTGCCGTGCGGAAGCGATTTCAGCTTTGCAGTCGAGTTTGTCACTTTGTCATTCAGTCGCGTGCTTTTATCCTGTTTTGTGTCACGTGTTGTCTTTTGCTAGTTTTTGCGAGTCGCGGTTTATTTTTGAAAATTGGTCATTCGCAGTTGTATGTTTTGTGCTTTTCTACTTTTTTCCGTGGTCATTGTGGTGTACAGTCGGGCAGACATCCTATTGCACGCGAGTCGTAAGGACTTATATTCCTTACAGTGTGGTAATAATCGTCACGGGCGGGAGGTCCCGGATTTTCATTACCATATTAGTGCGCGGAACCGGGTTTCGACCCACATAGAAATAGTCACAGGCGGAAACGCGGCAGCCCCATGTAAAGTGTTCAGCATCTTGTGTATAAAGGACCATCAAACTTTATTCGAGTTGTTCTCATTTCATCTCTGGTGACTAAGTCCCTCGGCCACGCTGCCCCGACCCCCCTCTAGCGAACCCTGAGTAGCCGGCAGAACAGCAGCATTGTCAGGGACTAGTCGACCAGCCGGCGACACAGCTACTTTTTAAACTACCCTGTGGTCTACGATAATTTATTTATGCCATATTAGGTTTTACACTTGAGATGTTCAGTTAAAACTCAGCCCTTATGACTAGACTACTAGCAGACACAGGTACTGTAGGTCAAACAGAGATACAAGTGGAACATGAGAGTAAACAATGTGAGGTAATGTATTTTCAATTTTTTAATGTTAAAAATGGTAAGAGGTAAGGTCAAATTTATTATTTTAAGCAATTCCCTTCCCATTGTTTTAACTATACAGAATCACTATGGAAACTAAAGCAAATGAGATAACCAAAACGTTTAAAATAAAAATATATTATGAATACATATCTACAACATTGTGCTCTTAAATTTTTTTTGTTGCAATGTAAACCAATTTTAAAAGCATTTTTAAGTTATTTTATGTTTTTTTGATGTGATAACATCTAATAAATCTATGAACGCCGGCTGCACGCAAGAAAAAGTGTCCCGTTATGCACTTCGTTCCGTTACGCTGTGCCCCGTTACGCTCATTGTACGCTTGCGCCGCATCTATCTCTCTTCCATTCGATTGGAACAACCATAGATTTGACTTTTTCGAGGCACATTAAACTTGAAACACTCCCATTCGTTTCCTACTTTTCCTATCATCGTCCTATCCTTAACAGAATAACACAGATTGGAAGAAGTTAAATATCAAACATGTATAAAAGTTATAGTTAAAATAATCTCTTCGTTAAAGTAAGAAACATATTTGAATTAATGAGTGCAAATAAAAGTAAATTTATCAATTAAATTGTATATTTCATTTCACTTCTTTGTATCCATACTAGATAGTGATAATTTAATAAAAATGATTCAATTTTATACATAAAAAATGCAATCATTTCATCAATGTTTTGTTATGATGTCACGTTAAACTATTTTCCGTAAACCGACTTTACAGACAACCAATTTTTTTAAGTAGATGCTTGATAAAAAAAAATTTTAAAAATGGTATTTTTTAGTTCCTCTCATTTTATTTAATGACTTAAATGTACGTAACTGCTATATTTCAAGAGTTCATCAGTAGCTATTTACTTATTTCAACAGTTGTGAAAATTTTCTTTGCTACCTACATTAAAAAAAATTGGTTGTCTGTAAAGTCGGTTTACGGACGATAGTTTAATGTGACGTTATAACAAAACATTGATGAAATGATTGCATACTTTTATGAATAAAAATGAATCATTTTTATTGAATTATCACTATTTTGTATGGATACAAAGAAGGAGTGAAATGAAATCAACAATTTAATTGATAAATTTACTTTTATTTGCACTCATTAATTCAAATATGTTTATTACTTAAACAAAGAGATTATTTTAACTAAAACTTTCATACATGTTTGCTATTTAACTTCTTCCAATCTGTATTATTCTGTTAAGGATAGGACGATGATAGGAAAAGTAGGAAACGAATGGGAGTGTTTCAAGTTTAATGTGCCTCGAAAAAGTCAAATAGATGGTTGTTCCAATCGAGTGGAAGAGAGATATTTGCGCCACGGACTCTGCAGCAATGCTAGGATGTTCAGGTTAGCAAAGAGAAATATAAAATGAGCGTAATGGGACACAGCGAACGGGACAATGTGCGTAACGGGACACTTTTTCGTGCGTGCAGCCGGCGTTCATCGATTTATTAGACGTCACGTCAAAAACTAAAATATTTGGTTAGCTTAGCTACATTTATTATACTGTAATTTTTTTTTAACAGTTTCTTACATTGTGTTAGCTACATTTAAGTTACTAGCGATATTAAAGAATTCTCACTTTTGTTTTTGGAACAAGCATCTATTATTTTTTTTTGTATATATTAAATCTTTTCCAGATGAACTCTTTCTTAGGAAATTACCTGTTTTTAATTTTTTTCGCGGAATATTTACGAAGTGAACGATATAGTGTATTGGCGTCGTCCCAAGTGCTCCTCCGGCTCGCTGAGGCCATTATTGCCCATTGCTGCTTCAGGCTTGAGTGTGCGCCAGCGGCCGTGCGCGAAAGTGTAACAAACAGCCTTGGCTGAGAGGGAAACGCCCTGCAGAAGCGCCACCATAACAGTGATGTTGAAGCAGTTGCTCCGTATTGTCGGCACTGCACACCATCCTTCCCCTCCTTTCCCCACCCCCCTCCTTTCCCACCCTCTTCAACTTCCCCTTATAACCCCCCACCCCCCTCTTCAACCCTTCCCCGCCGCCTCACCAGCGCTCTCTGTCGAGTGTTTTCACGGCCTATATATTCCCCGGCCCCTAGCGTATTCTTTTCAGTCGTTCGGTCACTGGACTCGAAGGCTGTCACTGCGGCGGTGGCTCTGTGTTCCGGTATGTACTCGGCTGTGAAATTTAACGTATGTATTTAAGTATTTATGTATATTTCTTGCTTGCGCGTTGTGGCCGCGCCTTCATCATTTTTTCTATTGCTGCCATGTAATGTAACTTAATGTAATGTATTGCCACCAATGTTTGGACCCTTCAGGTCATTTGTTTTGGGTTTCCCTTGCTCACGCCGAGTACTGCCCGTAACATTTTGTAACATTTCTGCGGTTGTATATGGGCATGGCACGATGGCATTGGACACTTATTGTCAAGCCACATTGTAATTTCTTTCTTGATTCTCTTCTCAGTTTTTTTTTTTTTTTGCCTAGCGGCCCATACTACTTGTTTGCTACTTACAGCACTTTGCCACCAAGTCCACTTTACACTTGCTCTGTTTTAATTGTGTGAATGATTGTATTATTTATTCGCGTCCCACGGGAGCACACTAGGATTGCCTCAATGATAATTGTCAACTGCTATAAACCGTAATAATTTATGTCATGTTCCATTTTCGCTCTAGAGGCATTTTATTATGAATAAATTATATTTTGCTAAAGCTCCAGCCTTCCACTGTCGTTGGGTTTTAATGTAAAAAACCCCCTTCCCTGCTTTGTCTTTGTCAGTTGAAGTCAAGTCGGCTACAACTTCTGTGCTACTCTGCTTCGGCAGTGGTTTTGCTGTGGTTTTGTTTGTATTTTTCATACCATGAGCGGCCCAGGAGTCAGTTGGATTTACCAGCTGTACCGCGACGAGTTGATTCGTTATCTCGAGGAGAACCAGCTTCCTGCCGCGGCGAGCGACACAGTGGCTGACATGCGCGCCCGCCTCGTTCAGTTCATACGCGAGGTCAGTGATGTCTCGTCTAGTGTTCTGTCGGCACAGGCCACACTGGAAGTAAGTCCGGCTCCTGATAATTCCTTTTCCCAAAAATTGTTTTTCTCTGTTCTCAAATCCCTACCTGTGTTGAGTGGTGGTGAGCCCAGGCCTATTTTAGATTTTTTTTTACAGGCTGGGCACCTCGCTATATTGAATCTGGTGTCAGCTGGTACATTTATGAAGGCTCTGCTTAGTAAGTGTACTGGCGTGTATGTGTCTAGGTTAACAGAGGCTATTGTACAGAAGGTAGATTTCCATACATTTAAGATATCGGTACTTCATGCTGTGTGTCCACCGCATGTCATGGACGCATGTAAGCGCGATTTGATTTTCAGGTTTCAGTGCCCTAATGAGTCAGTCACTCATTATATTAATGAGGTTGTCACCTATGCCAATATTTTGGAGATTGACATCGCTGAGCCTGAGTTAGTACAGCTTATTTTAGGCAACTTTGCACCTCATGTGCTTACCCACTGTGGTATGTTAGCTCCACCTACCACCTTTGATGCCTTGCATGCTTGGGGTAGTGAGGTAGAGGCCCGGTTATTAGCGGTGTCTAAATACGAGGCTGAGTTCTCGCCTCCTCCCAGGTCTGCATCCGTGTCGCGTGTTCGTGACAGGGGACTCCACAGCTTAGAGGTTACCTCAGACTTTCGTGGTGGTGACGCACACGATGCTGACTCTAGTGTTTTACGCAAGTGTGGAGATAATAGTCTTCAGCATTCTTCTTTTTGCCACGCTTTCATGACAGCTCACAAGCGCGGCGTTCACCATCACGTAATTTCGACAGCGGCTCGCATCCGCGCTTCCCTGCGGGCGGCGCGGATAGTGTAATTCCTCCCGGTAGCCGTCAATCCGCCCGGCCTCTTTAGACTACGCAGCAGCGTGGGCGTTTGACTGGCAGCACTGTTGTCAGTTCCGCGCAGCAATTACAGGGTGTTCCAACATACACTCGCGCTCGTTGCGCAAATTGTTATGTGTTTGGACATGTGACTGAGGACTGTGATCAGCCACGCATTATTGTTAATGCTCGTAGATGTTTTTCTTGTAAGGGATTGGGTCATTACCGAAGTAATTGTCCCGGATAACGGCTTTTGACAGGACGGAAAAGAGGTCGTTTCTGTCGGTTCTATAGAAAAACCTCTAGCTCTGTTTTTCTGAATTTTTTGCCTGTGTGTATTCACGAGCGCTTCTTTTCGGCCTTAGTTGATACCAGTGCTACGTGCTCGGCTATTAGTGAGACATTTCTTCAGAATTTAATTGAAACATTTCCTAAGTTTTATTTTCGTGTATTTTCTGAAAACCAGATTAATATTAATGGCAAGTGCCTTCGAGCAAATAAGTTCGTGGTTATTCACTTCAAGATTAAGAATTTTTCCTGGAATTGGAAGTTTATTGTTGTTTCTGGTCTTTCACCTAATTTTATTTTGGGTTTAGATTTTTTGAGCAAGACACGCTGTGTTGGATGTGGGCAAGCATGAGCTCCGTTTTGACTTTGCCCCTTCTGTGAAAATTCCCTTAAGATCGCAGCCAAGTAATTCCATTATTTTTGAGTGTCGCGACGGCGATAGCATTGCTCAAGGGCAGGTTATTGCCGACCTAGTTCACACTTTTTCTGATGTCATCACCTCTAAATTAGGACACTGTGACAATTTTCCCTATAAGTTCTACTTAAAGGATGAAGTTCTCGTCCGCGCTAAATATCTCAAGGTTTCTCCCCCTAAACTTCAGGCCATGTGTGACATCGTGGATAAGCTCTTAGCTACTGGTGTAATTTCTTCTTCTACATCTGATTTTTGCACTCCTACTTTTTTAGTGCGTAACAAAGACGGTGCGAGCTGGGGTATGGTACATAACTACATACCTTTGAACCATAAAATTGCTAAGGACGATGTTTATCTGCTCCCTACTGTTGAGTTTGCCCTTAAACATCTAGGTAAGGCCAGATATTTTTCTGTTATTGACTTAAATCAAAGTTTTCTCCAGTGCCTTTTAGATCCTAGTTGCCGCAAATATACAGCATTTTCAACTTCTTTTGGCCATTTTGAATTTAATCATGTGCCTATGGGTGTTAGTTTTGGCAGTCAGGCTATGAGCAAGGTTCTCGATCATGTCCTATCTGATCTCAAGTATGATTATGTGTTTAATTATATTGATAACATCATTGTTTATAGCAGCACCTTTTAAGATCACATTATTGATACGCCCCTCATGCCCTAACATTATATTATTTAGATTTAATGAAAAAAGGCCTAGGAAACAGCTGGACAAAAATAATAAGAAAATTAAGTTATTTACCAGAGGGGGCACGAGTTGGTGAACAAGACAAATTTTATACTCCCTGCACACAAGCAATTTGGGAGCTAGTGGTTCGTTTTAAATATATTAAGGTATGTGATAAATAAATAAACACTACATAAGTAGCTTGGTCTATAGGTTTCCCTGGTTTATTTAAATAGGTTTTTTTTTGGCTTTGTTTTGATTTCACAATAAAAGATATTAGCAAGTAACAAAAGGAGGGCCGGCCCGAAATTATTTAAAACAATTTATATTATATTAATTTTACATCATCACAGAACAAAAAAATTGAAATATTCCACCTTATTAGAATCTTTCGCTGATTACCTTGATAATAGTCTCATATATTTTACATATTCTCGTCGATTAAGTTTTTAAGTCACTGTTCGCTGGTATGCATATAATAATTTGTTTCGTTGCCGCTAGGGGAAAGTTATATGTTAAATATCACCAGGGGCTTCAAGTTGAACATCCGGCCGGGAGGAAGCTCGTAGAGAGAAATGAAGCTGGAGGTCCTGGATAACATGATGGGTGCAATTTCGGCGCCCAAATGTTGGACCCTGTCTGAAACACAAGCCAAATTCCAAACGAATTAGACCTGCTTTCAGACAGTCAAACACAGTCGGCGCGAAAAGGCCAACAAACGGGAATTCGGGGAGGAAAAAAGATCGAAGTAACTCACCAAACAGGGTATAGCTCCAGGACTCAGGACATGTCTCGTACCGACATCCAAATGGCGCGGACCGAGAATAGCGCGGATGACAGGACAGAAATTGTCATTTAGAAAATAAAAAAATTAATAAAATATAAACTAAGACATGACTTGTACTAATTGTTTCTACTGACTGACTACTAAAGAAATTTAGCTGGGATCACATCCCTTAAGACCGCTGACTACATATCTTATTCACACGATTTCGCCGTTGCCGCGAAAAGCCTCTTTACGCAGAGTATTCCGAGATGACGCGGTAAGTAGCCGAAGTCAGAGTACTGAGTGCCGTGGTGGCGGACAAATCTCCTAATTAAAACGGGCGGTCGGCCCTAGGGAAAAGAGGGGGAAGGTTCGGTTCTAGGCCGAAGACATCCGGAGGTGACCGAGTGGTCGTAAGCACGACTTCGGTTGTTTGCGCCGAAGAGCGACTGCCGCTCTCTCTACCGGCGGGCACAGAAAGCAACAAACAATCAACTTATACGGGTCGCGATTTGAAAGCATAGGGGCATATGGCGCCGCGGAGCTGCTCTTTAGCGGCGTAAAGAGGGACTAATGGAGGTGGTGAGCTGAATCGCCACAAGGTGTCACGAGCGTGGGCTCTGCACGCTGGCGACCAGGGCCGAAGTTACTTTTTCTGTCACTAGGTGTCGTGGAGGGCTCTGTAGGGCAAGAGAGAATGTCCTTGGAGTCGGCCACTGCCTTGGCAAGGTTCACTGCCGGACAATGATCCTGGGCTAAATTCTTAGAATCAAGGGGAGGTGTAGGTGGATTAAGGGGGGGGGGGCAAAAAACGCAACCAGGCTGTGAATGAGCCTCCTAGCCATGACTTTCGAGGAGTGAACCTAAGACATATGTGTGACAGTAAAGGCTATGGTAAGCTGATCTCTGAGAAATGGTAATGACTCGTCCAGAGCTGCTGTATGCAGTTTTGGTCATGCAGGGAAAATAATATTACAAACCCCGGACGTGACTGCAGGCGAGATAAATTTCAACCAGGCTGCCAACGACTACATTAGACTAGCAAAAGCTCAGATTGATCCTTGAGAAAAGGTGCCGCGGTCCACTGGCACAAAGTTTAACTACGTAGAGTACACCAGCCTAACAAAGTGTAAATCATCCATTTGTAACTAAATTATAAAGAAAAATAAAATTTCGAAAAATAATTTGAAATTATAATAACAATTTAAAAAAAAATGTGTCGAAATTCCTAATTACCATTACATTATGCACCTGACTGAAGTCCTTTCTCGTTTACGAGGGGCTAATCTCACTGTTAACCCTAAGAAGGCTACTTTAGGAAGAACGTCTGTTAAATTCTTGAGTTACGTTATTTCACAGGGTACCCTCCTCATGGATCCTGACAATATTGCCCCTATCATACAGTTTCCTAGGACTGTAAATTTAAAGGGAGTCCAGCATTTTTTGGGTATGTTAGGTTATTTTTCTAAGTTCATTAATAATTTTGCCTCTTTATCTGCACCCTTAAATGTTTTACGTAAGAAGGATTCAGTTTTTGAGTGAAGCCCTGAACACGAGATATCTTTTCAGGTGCTGAAGTCTTGTATGGCTTCACCTCCTGTTCTCATTCTACCCGATTTTAGTAAACGGTTTGCCGTTCAGGTTGATGACTCGCACATTGCGCTTGGAGCCGTCCTAGGACACTTAGAGGAAGGCCGGATTAGGCCCATTGCCTATGCCAGTCGCTCGCTATCGGAGTCTGAGCAGCGATTAGGTGTCTACGAGAAGGAGGCCTTGGCTTGCCTATTCGGCCTAGAAAAATTCAAAAGTTATCTCGATGCTTGGGAGTTTGACTTATTTAACCGATAACCGAGCCCTTAGTTGGCTCTTTAATCATCCTCATCAGCTGGGTAAGCTGGGTCGTTGGATTTTGAGGTTATCACGATTTCAGTTTATCATTCATCATATTCCAGGTAAAGAAAATGTTATTGCTGACTCTCTTTCGCGCATGTTTTGCACCAATGAACTTAAGCCCCTGGAACCCTGCTCATCTGATGCTACTAAATTTATTACTGCTTTTAAATTTTTTCTTGAATCCTACTTTAATATCAAGGAATGTCAGACTCAGGATCCCCTCTGCCAAAAAGTACTTAGAGATCTTCATGATAAGAAGGCTGTTACCTCTGTTGAGGAGAGTGGTATGTTGTATTTTACAGGAACTTCTGGCAGAGCCCGAAAAGCTGTTGTTCCAGCTGTCTTGAGGCCTATGGTGTTAACCTATTTTCATGTATCTCTCTTAGGTGGTCATCTAGGAATAGATAAAACTTTTCGCAGAATTTCAGCGCACCTGTTTTGGCCCGAGCTTCATGCTGATGTTCGGAGGTTTGTTCGATCTTGTCTCGATTGCCAGATTTCTAAGCCGCCTCATAATAATAAGGTGGGTCTGTATGCTGCTGATCCTCCTGTAGCCCCCTGGCATGTCTTACATATTGATATTTTTGGTCCTCTTACACGTTCTAAGAAGGGTAATGTATGTTTGCTTGTTGTTTTGGATATTTTTACAAAATTTGTCATTTTATTTCCTCTTAGAAACATGAAGGCTGCTACTATCATTAAGGTGCTTAAGGAACAGGTTTCCAAGTTGTTTGGTCCTTCATGTATGATTGTTTCTGACAATGCCCCGTATTTTCAGTCTACTATCTATAAGAATTTTCTCTTTGAATATGCCGTTAAGCCTATCTATAGTTCAGCTAATTTTCTGCAGGGCAACATGGTAGAGCGGCAAAATAAGGTTCACAAAGCCATCCTGATTTCTTTTTACAGGTCTGATCAGACTCTTTGGGATTCAGACATTGAGTTTATCAATGTCGGACTTAATTCTGCTGCTTGTTTTCCACTCTCGATCCCATTCATAGGCCTGAGCTTACTGTTCCTTTACTGAACCAGTAGGGCTTGCCATCCCTCGACACCAGCCTGGACGCCCAGGCATTGGAACGTGTACTCGGCACGGTTTCCTGTAATATTCATAAGGCCCGTAAGGCCTTTTCTGACAATTATAATAAGGCTAGAGCTCCTCATGGTTTTAAGATTGGGGATTTAGTCCTTTGCAGGGTGTTTAAATTGCCTAAGTTGGCTAATCAGTTAAATGTGAAGTTACTTCCTCCTTATAAGGGTCCTTATTGTGTCGACAAGTTATTGGGTGTCAACGCCCTATTGTTAAGGTGCTGTAGGCACCAGTTTAAATTCCGAAAGGCTCACGTAACCCAGGTGAAACCTTTCGTTAAAGAGATTTTTATGGGTTTGTTGTAAGCTTTTTTGCAGTATTGTACCTTTCATATGAGATTAGCCTATTGTTAAGTGTTTGTGTTCCTAGGAACTTGTGTTTGAAACTTGTGTTTGCGGCTTGTGTTTTGTTGGGTTTGTGCACGGTGTTGCTGCTCCTTTTCTTTTTTATAGTTTGGTGCGCCATTCTTTTTCCCTGTTACCCTTGCTTATTGTACTCATCTTCCACCAGCGATCTTCAGCTTCACCTCGCCGAGAGACGTCTCCGTTGGGCCTTCCGTTCGTCGCCTCCTCCCTACTGGTGGTACCTGCCTATGAGAGCCCATCGTGCTACCGCCCATCGTGCTACCATGAGCTTGCCTGGCGGCTTCCTGCTTGCGTGAAAGCTATATGCTGTTTTGCTGCTTCTGGGTCTTGGAGAGTGGCCATGTTTATTCCGGCTGAGTGCTTCCTGCACCGCTGTGAGTCAATGGCTGCCCCTAGCCCTTGCTTGGCGGGTCTTGTACGTCATAGCTGACCCCTTCGTCAGCCTGCTAAGGCATTGCGAATTGGTGCTCCCTGCTGGAGTCCCCTCCCATGCCTGGGTGGTTGCGACTGAAGCTTGCTGTTTGATGCTGTCACAGGTCTCCGATTGCAACGTTATGAAATTTCTTCATTGTGTGGATCTTCTGGCTCTCAGGGGAGGGATACTTTAGGGAGGGGGTTGAAGCATTTGCTCTGTATTGTCGGCACTGCACAGCATTCCTTCCCCTCCTTTCCCCTCCCCCTCTCTTTTCCCCTCACTCTCCAACTTCCCCTTCCTACCACCCTCTTCTTCCCTTCCCTGCCGCCTCACCAGCGCTCTTTGTCGAGTGTTTTCACGGCTTATATATTGCAGGGCCCCTAGCGTATTCTTTGCAGTTGTTCGGTCCCTGGACTCGAAGGCTGTCACTGCGGCGGTGGCTATGCGTTCCGGTATGTACTCGGCTGTGAAATTTAACGTATGTATTTAAGTATTTATGTATATTTCTTGCTTACGCATTGTGGCCGCGCCTTCATCATTTTTCTATTGCTGCTATGTAATATAACATAATGTAATGTATTGCCACCAATGTTTGGACCCTTCAGGTCATTTGTTTTGGGTTTCCCTTGCTCATGCCGAGTACTGCCCGTAGCATTTTGTAATATTTCTGCGGTTGTATATGGGCATGCCACGATGGCATTGGACACTTCTTGTCAAGCCACATTGTAATTTCTTTCTTGATTTTTTCTCATTTTTTTTTGCCTACTGGCCCATACTACTTGATTGCTACTTACAGCACTTTGCCACCAAGTCCGCTTTACTCTTGCTCTGTTTTAATTGTGTGAATGATTGTATTATTTATTCACGTCCCACGGGAGCACACTAGGATTGCCTCAATGATAATTGTCAACTGCTATAAACCGTAATCATTTATGTCATGTTCCATTTTCGCTCTAGAGGCATTTTATTATGAATAAATTGTATTTTGCTAAAGCTCCAGCTTTCCACTGTCGTTGGGTTTTAATGTAAAAACCCTCTTCCCTGCTTTATCTTTGTCAGTTGTAGTCAAGTCGGCTGCAATGTGTCTTTTCATAAGGATTTTGTTTATGTAATTATGTGAGTGTGAGGACCATCGGCGAAGTTCGTGGGCGGCGGGGGGGGGGGGGGTCCCTACCTGATATCATTCACAAGCCCAGTGCATCATAATACACTGATTCCTAGCTGGGATTGGGATACTCAATACAATAATAAACACGAACTCGAGATTTATATTGTCGATGACACGTCACACATGGAGTGTGTGGAGTGGTCGTTTAATCAGCTGGACAATTACAGTCGCAATTACACTTACAGTACACATGCACAGCATACAGGGAATTACCCTAAAAAATTACAAGTGGTTATAATTGAGTGCTCTAACACACTGTCACTAGTTTAAGCCCTCACGCCAGCCAAGGTTAAGGAGGAGGTGGATTGGAGATGGCCAATCCCGAAAATTGCTAATTTGGTGGCACCTGTATCAACCTGTGTGAACCATGGCTCGCAGTTAAATTAGGTGCAAGGCTTTACATATAGCTGTCGTCGGTGCCTGTGCACTCGACATTGAATAAAAGTTCATTGGTAGTGGGAGTCGGCCCGTGCCGTAAGGTAACTACCCGCATAATGTCTCGTGCGGGGAGTTTAAATTTAAGCAGTTGGGTTAGGCCCTACACTGTAAGAGAACCGGGGATGCACAGGTAGTTAATGTAAACAAAGAAAATATGTATGGGTTGATGACTATAATTACCAGAAGAACTGCTCAGTGTGGAACAAAGGATGATGGCTCCCCGTGGAACACACGTCCGCCCTGGTCTGCGAGTCGCTCGGTACTGGTATTTGCCCTTGGCACCAGGGAAGGTCTCAGCATTCCCTCGCACCAAAGTTGCTGAAGTTCCATTATTCGAAATTTATGTCAATAATAATAAGCTGAAAACAGCTAAAAATTCATACATGAATTATTCTTAATAAATCTGATTGGCAGATGTTCTTTAATAATAACGGTTAGTTAATTTGTATAAATTAAGTTTAAATATTCATAGTCACACTAGAGACTGTTCGTCGCTTGCTGACTGCTCCAGTGGCTAGTTATACATAAAAAATGGGGAGGTAATATTGACGTTAACACAACACTATAATTAATTAAGGCTGAAGGCTGCAAAGGAGGCACTCACAAACTCATTATGGCAAGTTCACACGTGAGTGACTCGGGCACTCCTGCTTTGCACTTTCCTTGGGCGGGGTTTTTTAATTAATATTGAAGTTACTATTAAATTATGTTTGATTGTTAATGAACTGGGGTCGATGTGTTTAATTAATTAGACACAGCCCTTGGTTCTACCTTGGCATCGAAAGCTCGCCTGACTTGGGTGGGCCATGCTAAGGGTGCATTCCGTTAGCGGGGTCGGATACTGGCGGGTGCAGGTCGGGCTTCGGGTGGCCTTCGGCTGGACGACATCAAATGCCCCCTCCCCCCTGAGAAGCCCGACCTTATTCCGCTAGTGGCCCCACCACATGGGGGCACCCATCGATTCGGCAGCAGCTCCATCCCTGTGGTGTTCGCCATGGCCGCGCTGGAATGCTCTGCGCTTTGACCCCAGGTTGTCCCATGTCGAACACCCGGGTGGTAGTATTTTGGCGTGGTCCTTCGGCACCTTCCCCCGTTCGTAGTCGGCCAGGTATCTTGGAGGTCGGTGGGTCATTCGGGTTCGACCACCGAGTTCGTCTTCCGGGTTGGGAGGTCCGATGTGAGGCTCGGGTACGCCAGGTCTCTTGCCCTCTGGTGCTTGGTATGGCGTGGATTGGTATGGCCTCCTCTCCCATTCCGGTATGCCAGGCGGGTTTGGATTAGAGGCCTCCTCGTCCTCGTCGTCCGGTTATGTCACCACGGGGTTTGCGTCAGCGTTGTCAGTATCTGCGGTTGCGTCAGGACTGTGGGAAAGCTTGGTGATTGAGAGTACCCACAATCTGTCTCCCTGCGCTTACGGTTGTGTTGCAGGTTAATCGGTGTCCGGGTCGGCGGGCCACTCGATGATGAGGCCGTGGGACTCATCCCGCGGTTTCCTCTCCTGGTCGTCTGTGCAGTCGGGCGCCAGGTTGCTTGACGTTCCCCCGTGAGGGGTATTTAAGACATATCCCTCAAGATGTCATGGTGGATGCAGGTGTCAGAGCGGTTGTGCCGTATGGACCTCCCCGGACTCACCCTCGAGGGGTGGTGTCCTGAGGGGCTCGAAGATTCCTGTCCTTGCCGTTGTGTTTGTCGTGTTCGTGAACACGAGGGTGTGAGGTCGTCCATGTTCGGTCTGGCATCGTGCCGGGGTTGTTTCAGGAAGCGTGCCTTCTTCTGGTGTCCCATCTGGGTTAGGCATCGGCGTAGTCTCTTCTTTGGGTATCCTCTCCCCTAGCAGTGGTGCGAGGCACAGGTAATCACGGTGCACCTTCTTGTCCCGCCTCCCGCCGGTGCACTTCAGATAAGTGGTCCTCCCTAGCCATTGGCGTACAGGGTAGGGACCGCTCCACCTTGAGGATAGTCCGGCAAAATAGTTGCAGGGTGCGTTCGAGAGTAGGTGTACACGGGTGAACACCAGGTCGCAGACCCGCACAGCAGGTGGTGGATGGTCGGTCATAGGCATGATCTCTTGGGCATAGGTTATCTGCCGCCATCGTGTCCCATCGTGCTCAGTGTTGCGGCATTGGTCGCGGCCTTCCGTGTATTCCATCGGGTGGGGGACGCCGTGCGTGGTCCACTCCCCTGGCAAGGGTAAATAGTGCCCTTGCACCATTTCTGCTGGCGTGATGCCCGTGGAAGCATTTGTGTGCCGTCATACACAAAAAAGTGTGTCGGGTACATGCAAGTCCCATTGTGCGTGGTCCGTCCCCAGGCGGATGCGTAGTTGTGCATTCAGTTCCTGGTTTCGCCACTCGGTCGGGTTGGCCCTTGGATGGCAGGCGGGCATAGTATGGTGTTCGACCTCGTGGTCGCTGCACCAGGCCTTCCACTGGTGTCCCAGGAACTGACTGGCATTGTCCATTAGTATGGATTGGGGATAGCCCCAGTGCGATAAGAATTCCCTCGTCAGGATGCTGATGAGCGTGGAGGTCATGGTGTTGCTGCAGGGATACGCCTCGGTCCACCGAGTGAATAAGTCAGTCACAACGAATAAGAAGCATTTCCCTCGGATGGTGGGGGGATTAGGGGGCCATCACGTCCAGCTCTATTGTCTGAAAGGTGGTGGTGGGTTCCTTAGGCTGCTGCTGCTCCTCCCCGTCTCGTCTGCATGCCTTCCGCATCTGGCATACTCTGCATTCTCATATGTACTGCCGGATGTCGTGAGTTGTGCCAGGCCAGTGGTAGTGGCTGCCCACTTCTCGGCATGTCTGATCTGTCCTCAGGTGTCTGGCGAGATTGTGATGGTGAAAGAATCTCAGCGTCGTTTATCGAGCCTCTGTTCGGACCTAGGTCCGCCAATCGTAACGCTCGCCCTGGGTCCGCAACATCACTATCCCATCTTGGATGCACCACATTCCGCGATTGTCTGCGGTGATTTGTTGGCGGCATCAGTCAGAGTCCGGTGATGTTTCCTGCGCTTGACCCACACGTTGGTACAAGTCGGCAGCGGTGTTGGGCGGTCCCTCATCGTCGTGTGAGTCGGCCGTAATGCGGGTGCATGTTGAGTCGGCTTGTCCTTGATTGTTTGGCGTGTCGGGGGGTAGCAAGTTGACCCAATCGTCCTCGTCCAGTAGTTCGGTATGCTTGTCAGGCTCTCGCGACAACAAGTCAGGCAGCTGATTCTCGGGGCCGGGAATGTAATCCACCTCGAAATCGAATGATTGTAGGAACAGCACCCACTGGATAAGCTTTCCTTTTCTATCCTGCATTATATGTAGACACGTGAGGCACCAGTTGTCCATCCTTAACGTGAAGTTCCTCCCTTCGAGGTGAGGCCGGTACTTCTTCATGGCCCAGACCACTGCTAGGCATTCCTGCTCGTTACTGTGGTATCGGTGTTCGGCCGACCCGAGCTTCGCACTAGCATAATCTACGACTTCATGGTCACCGTTCCGGCCTACAAGGAAAAGCACCGCACCCACCCCGAGGGCACTTGTGTCTGTCTGTAAGTAGAGGCGGCTCTCAGGATCTACCCACGCGAGCGTGTGACACCGGGTGAAGGCGGTCTTGACTTCCTTGAATGCGCGTTGGGTGGAGCTGCCCTACTTGTACTGCAATTGGGGCGACGGGAGGTCTATCAGTGGGGCTATTGTTTGCGAGAAATCTGGGATGTAACACCGAAGCCAATTTATCAGGCCGATAAAGTGTTGGAACTGTTTCCGAGTCTGTGGGGCTTTGGCTTCCGCGATCTTCCTTAGGTGTCCCGGTTGGGGTTGGTTGCCCGTAGTGCTTACTACGTGGCCCAAGAATTATACTTCCTGTGTACCCATTAGGCACTTGTGGTTCGCAACTGTCAAGTAGTGGGTGGATAGTCATTCTAGGACCAGAGTCAGGTGGTGGAAATGTTCTTCCCAGGTCTCTGAGAAAATGATGATGTCATCGAGATAGGCCTGTGCGAATCGGTCGACGTACCCTTCTAGTACTCGCATCATCATCTCTTGAAAGGTAGCTGGGGCGCATTTCAAGCCGAATGGCATCGCCCGGAATTGAATCTTCAGACCGTCGGGGATAGTGAACGCGGTTTTCTCTTGATGCTCCGCCTGTATCAGGACTTGCCAGTTGCCTGATTTTAAATCGAGGGCACTGAAAACTTTCGCCCGTCTGAGTCCGGCCACGGCGTTCTCTAAGGTGATTTGGGATGGAGAAGAGCTGATCGTTATCGTGTTTAGCGGACGGAAGTTGACGCAGAAGCGCAAAGAGTCGCCCTTCTTCGGCGCTAGAATGACGCAAGCATTGTAGTGACTTTTAGAGGGTTAGATGACTCCGTCCTGGAGCATTTCCGCGACCTGTTCCCTGATGGCGCACTGCTCGCGGAAACCATAGCCCTGAGGGGGCTCGTACACTGGGTTGTTATTTGTGGTCGGGATGTGGTGCTCTGTGACTGAGGTTAACCTGAGCGGGTCGGACATCGTGAACACTTCCTATCTTTCTTCTAAGACTCTATATATTGTCGTGCGGTACTCGGGTGGGATGTCGTGACGAATGTGGTTTAAGGTAATGGTCTCTCCAGGCCCCTCAAGCATTGATCCGATCGCGTAGACCACTTGTTGTTCTTGGGTGTCGATGTGTACCCGTGTGCAATTCATCTCAATTAACACGTCCTGTTCAGCTAGTCATGGTTGGCCAAATACTATCTCCTCGCGGAGGTCCTCAAAAACAAGGGCAGTCACTGTGGTGGTGTAGTCCCGAAGGCTTACCTGGAGTACCGCCTGCCACACGGTCATGCCTGGCTGGGTGCTGGTCGCCAACCACAACTCAGCCTGTTGTGGTTGGAGCATCCTGGGTGGCACGAATTGGGGTACCACAAACATGTGGCTCGCCCTGGTGTCCACCCGGGCGGCAGCATATTGCCCATTGACCTCCACTGGGATGCATAAGAGGCCGTCCCGTGGGCTGGTCAATTGGTTCAGCTGGGCTGGTGTGTCTCCTTCCGCGGTTAAGGTGTGTCTCGTAACCGGAGGTGGTAGTTCTAGCGCCACACCCCTGGGTTCACATTTCCCGACGGGTTATTCGGTGGTGGTTGTTGGTGGCGAAGCAGGGGGCTGTCACGGTGCTAGTGGTGTGTGCTGCTGGGGCACTTCCGTTGACACTGCGGCAACCTCATATCGCCCTGTTGTGGTGTTCCGTCGGACCGCTCCTGTCTCATTGGGTCATGGGTTGGTGGTGCACCATCGATGGCTCACCGCGTGTCAGTGGTTGGGTACCGTTTGCCTCCGGTGTGTTCGTTGGAGATAATCACTGGCACGGTATCAGGCCGGTACGCCCCCGCATTCGGAGTCGCATTCGGAGTGTTACAGTGCCTGAGGTCCTGCAGGTTCTGTTCTGTCGCGATAGCCTGTTGCATGTAATCCTCGACCGAGTCAACTCGACAGCAACGCATGAACGGCTGTAGGTCTGTACATAACAAGGCTGACAAAGTTGTTAATGCGGCCGTTGGCTGTGTGTGTGGTGAAACGCACTTGAAAAGTTTCATCTTTTGCACAATGAAATGCTGGACTGCCTCGCCTTCGCATTGTCACTTTCTATAGAACTTCGACATGCAGTGAACCAACGCCTGGTCGGTGTCGAAACGACGGGTGAGGGCGGTGGAGAATTCACCCAATGGCATACTAAACTGGCCCAAACAGGCCCCACTATTGGCGGGCTGTGCCCCGTAGTTGTTCGCTGGCTAGTCCGGACCACTCATTTTCCGTATCCCTGACCGGGCTAATCGTGCCTCGCAGCTATCTAAGAAGTTCCGTGGGTCCTCGTGTCCAAGGCCAACGAATTCGGGTAGCACGAGCTTTCCCTGGTAGTCTTGGGGGTGGTTGCTCGTCCCGAGGTTCAGTTCAGTGAGTAGTGTGGGTATCCACATGTAGAATTTTCCTTGTGCGGTGTGTGTGCACGCGGGGCATTCGGTCAGTCGGGTGTCCACTAAGGTGGTGCTGGTTACCATTTCCGTTTTTATGGGCCGTGGGTCGGTTTTCCCTGGTAGCCATTGCCAGGTTGGTTGTCCGTGGTTCGCACCCGGTATCTGTTCTTCCCAAGGCTTTACTCATGAATGGTCGGGTGGATCGTTGCTGCAAGAGGTGCATTGGCAGGTCATGTACCATGTCCTCGATTCCGTCGGTAGATCCGCCTCCCTGGGTAACAGGCAGTGCGCAGACATGTTGGTGGTCTGGGCCTGCATGGTGCTCCGGTCGTGGGGCTTGTTCCGCTGTGTTGGTTTGTTTGTTTACTAGTGGTGCTGTGTGTGCGAGGTAGCTAAGCACGCGGGGTTGTGCTCGTTGGCTGGGCAGGCACCTGGATAGCCGCACACAGTGGAGGCCGAGAAATGCCACTGCGAAGGAGGCGTGCAGATTGCCGTGTGGTGCGGCGGCTGAGAGCACCCCGATAAGAGCACACAACGGAGGCCGAAAATGGCCGCTGCTAAGGGGGGAGTGCGGATAGCTGTGTGGAGCTGCGGCCGACAGCGCCCGGACAGCCGTACACAACGGAGGCCGAGAATAGCTGCTGCGAATGGGAGGAGTGCAGATAGCCATGTGGAGTGGCGGCCGAGAGCGCCCGGACAGCCGCAAACAATGGAGGCCAAGAATGGCCGCTGCGAAGGGGGGTGCGGATGGTGACGTTGTTGGTCTGCGTCGCGTGCTGTGGCAGAGTGTTCGGCGAGGGAAGGGTTGTTGGAGCCCCTTTGTTTGCTTGCTTCGTCGCGCCGGCCTGTCTGACCCTTATCCCCTCTTCTTGCTCAAAATGGCCGTTCCGTGTCCGCGCTGTGGCTTGGTGTTGCTGTAAAATGAAACGGCGAGATAAAGAAAAAAAAATTTTCTTTTACGTGAGATTTTTTGGAAGACGAACGTGAAGAAATCTTGATATTCCTTTCTTCGCACCATGCAGTGGGCGCCAAATTCCGCCGTCCGGGTTCTTGTGTTCGAGACCGGGAGTATATCCAAGCGAGAAAAATGGTTCTGATTCAAATAGTGTTCCAGGAGGGTGCCAGGTTAGTTTAGCGTCTAATCAAATTTTGGTTTCGTGGTTGCATTGCCCCTGCGTGGCCCGCTAGAACCGTCGGCGAAGTTCGTGGTTGGGGGTTCCCTAGCTGGTATCACATCACAGGCCCTGTGCAGCATAATACACTGATTCCTAGCTGGGATTGGGAGGCTCAATACAATAACAAACACGAACTCCAGATTTATACTGTCGATGACACATCGCGCACAGAGTGTGCGGAGTGGTCGTTTAATCAGCTGGGCAATTACAGTCGCAATTACACTTACAGTGCACTTGCACAGCATACATGGAATTACCCTACAAAATTACACTTGGTTAAAATTGAGAGCTCTAACGCACTGTCAGTTGTTTAAACCCTTACGCCAGACGAGGTTAAGGGGGAGGTTGATTGGAGATGGCCAATCCCGAAAATTGCTGATTTGGCCTCACCTGTATTCACCTGTGTGAACCGCAACCCGCATTTAAATTAGGTGCAAAGATTTACACGTAGCTGTCATCGGTGCCTGTGCACTTGACATTGAATAAAAGTTCATTGGTAGCGGGAGACGGCCCATGCCGTAAGGTGAACTACCCCACGTAATGTCTCATGTGGGGAGTTTAAAGTTAAACGGTTGGGTTAGGCCCTACACAGTAAAATAACCGGGGCTGCACAGGGAGTTAACGTAAACAAATAAAATATGAATAAGTTGATGACTTTAATTACCAGAAGTACTGCTCAGTGTGGAACAAAGGATGATGGCTCCTTGTGGAACACTTCTCCGCCCCGATCTGCGAGTCGCTCAGTACTGGCATTTGCTCTTGGCGCCACCCCAAAGCCCGTCATGCAACCGCCAGTATCTGACCCTGCTAACAGAACACACCCCTAGCCATGGCCCACCCGAGTCAGGCGAGTACCGGAGGAACAAGCACCATGCCCTAATTAATCAGCCACCTCGACCCCAGTTCATTATAAATCAGACTCAAATTAATAGTAACGCCACTTTTTATTAAAAACCCCGTCCAAGGAAAGTGCGACATAGGAGTACCCGGGTCACTTACGTGTGGGGTTACGTGAATACATTTGTGAGTGTCTCCCTTGCGGCCTTCAGCCTAAATTAATTAGAATATTGTATAACATAGTTATGACCTCACCGTTTTTTGTGTATACCTCACCAATGGAGCAGTCAACAAGTGATGAACAGTCTCTGGTGTGACTCGTATTATTTAAACTTAATTTATGTAAACATGTTAAATCTAATTCTTAGAGAGTATCTGCAAAATAGGTTAATAATTATTTAATTTACGAATTTAGAGCCACTTTAAATCTCTTGTTATTTAAATAATTTCCGAATAATGGAACTTTAGAAACTTTGGCGCGAGAGAACGCTGAGGCCTCCCCTCGCGCCAAGGGCAAACGCCAGTACCGAGTGACTCGGGGTCCGGGGCGGACGTGCGTCCCACAGGGAGTCATCATCCTTTGTCTCCACTGAAATTCACTACTGGTAACTATAGTCATTAATTCAAATCCTTTTCGTTGCTTAAACTCTCCGTGCATACCCGGTCCTTTCTACAGTGTAGAGCCATACCCAGCCGCTTAAATATAAACTTCCCGCACGAAACATTACGCGGGGCAGTTCAGCATATGACACGGGAGGACTCCAGCCACCAATGACAATTTTATAATCGTTGAGTGCACAGGCACCGGCAAGAACGACACGTAGGACTTGTAACTAATTTAACTGCGAGCCCCGGTTCACACATGTGGACCCGGGTACCGCCGCTTTAGCAATTTTCGGAATTGGCCGCCTCCAATCGACCTCCCCCTTAACCTCGACTGGTGTGAGGTTTTAAGATAAGTGACGGCACGTCAGAGCGCCCAGAGTTAATTTAACGTAATTTTGTAGGGTAATTAAATGTGCATCGTGTAAGTGTAAACTGTAATTGAACTGTTCGAACCAATTAAATGTCCACTCCGCACACTCCGTGCGCGACTTGTGACATCGGCAGTACAAAACCAAATTCGTGTGTGTTATTGTGTGAGTCTCCCTAACCCAGTCAGGAATCAGCATGTTATGCTGCACAGGGCCTGTAACATGTTAATAGCCAGGGATCCGTCCAACCACAACCATCGCCGACGGTCCTAGCGGGCCACGCAGGGGCATTCGCACCCAACGACCCAACTTTTGGTTGGACACAGAGCTAGCCTGGCGCCCTCCAGGACACATTTTTATTAAGAGCCAATTCCCCATGCTAGGATCCATGCCCAGTCTCGAACACGAGAACCCGGACGACGGCAGCGCATAAACAGAAAAACAGGCTTCAAACAATACATAGATCAGTAACTAATAATGAAATTATCTATAAATACCTGTGAAAAGAGATTTTACTACTGCTTTATTTCTCCAATTGAAATTTAGATTTTCGTCCATATCGGTTACTACAGCCGAATGCTACACAAGTCATTTTCGTTTATCCCACATCTAGTAACGTGAAATAATAAAGGTAGCAGATCATTTACACTTTTTTATATCAATATATTCACGAAATGTTAGTTTTAAGCTACTAAATACACATTTACACCAATTTTGAAGCTCAACACCACCTCATGCTCATTGCAATCTTATGAGTGTTTCATTCTAATCGTCTTTGCACGACCTTGTGCTACCCCCATGTTGTGTTTGTTGTAAATACTCGAAATTCTCGCAACTGCACCATTTTGGAATGTAGGCGATAATGCCTTTTTGAAAACATTAGGCTGTATCGGATGATAACCTTTAGTTTACAGAATATGAAGACCCACCACAACCTATTTCGAAGTTTACCGAAGAGAAAGGTTAGGTTGGTTAAGTGTAATAAATAACAGTTCTTTGTTTTTTTCCGGGAGGGTTGGGAGGGTATTAGTAAATTACGATAACTAAAATTAAAAGTGGGTTATATTTGGTTTGCGTTATTTATAATACTCTATTACCGTAAGCGGCTATAGGTATTAATACATATCCTTGCAATATGGTGTTTCTTTTTACGAGCGATCGTTAAAAGTCAGAATACCTTGAACCTGTTCGTGTGTTGCTCTTCCTTGTGAACTGTAGGCTTTCTATATCCTGACTGAAAAGTCTAAGAGCCTATGGTCTAGTTTGCAATATAAACAAAGAAGATGGCGCATGACTTTGTCAATAAAATATGTCTCCGCGAACGTGTTTAATGAATGCTTCCATTAATTTTTTTATCAAAAGTGCGTTATATTTACGAAATAGTTATCTGAGTTAAGAAAAATGTCTCAATCGGCAACGTTTTACTAACATATAACACATGGATCATAAATATAATCCCGTACCTCAAGAATTTATGGCAGAAAATTCAGTATATTTGCCCCTTTTTTTACTGTGTTTATGATGATAAAACGAATTGCATTTTATTTTCGTAGCAAGATGATTCAAGTAAGCATTGACTGTTCTAACACAGGAGTTAATGAACCAGCTTTATTTGGAAGATCTTGTAAACCCATGAAGTAGTTTCCTTGCCCACATTTATAAATAAATAATCGCTGCGAGTCCAGTGATCCACGCTGTGGCCAACGACCTACGCAATCACAACAGCTAGCCTGGCGCCCTCACATTAGGAAAATAACTAAATAATCTCCGCCAGCAATCACTGGGCTCATCCCGGGTCTTGAAACAGAGACCTCGGGTGACATCAAATGGCGCCCCTGTGTGTGGCCAAAATGCAATAATCTAATCAAGCAAATTGACGAAAACTAAACACAAAATGGCCAAGAAAAAAAATTGCAATTTTGGACGTACTAGGGTAATTGTGGCCAGACTAAACAGCGACAGAATGAGACGACAAAGGACCCCCTCTCCCTCTTATAAACGCCATCTTTCCAACCACGACACACCCGGGCAATTGACGAGGCGCCAACACCACCAGTGGTCCTTACGTGTCAGAGTTCCCACCACCAGGGACAGCATACTTCAACCGCTCCCCTCCCTTCAGTCAAGGTTGCTCTCAAGGGACACACCACTAGCATAGCAAATGCCCACGGACACCAGCTGACCCACAGGCTGGTACCATGTAACCACCGCAACAGCAAACACAACCACAACAACCGACTTCGGGAAAAGAGTCGAAGGGGAGGTGGGAGTAGAAACTCCCTTCCCTGTGCCAACAGGAAGTTACCAGTTACTGATATTGGGATAGATCGGTTGAACCAGGTACAACTTACTCCGAATCCCAGTGGAAGTGAACAACCGACCCATAACTGCCCTGGTTGACACGGGGGCGAGCCATGTGTTCGTCCACCCCTCCCTGGTGCCATCCGGAGTGCTACACCCACTGTGGTGAGCTGAGCCTGGCCACCACCACCCACGCCGGCCAGATGATTGGATTCGCGGATTTCAAGGTGAGCCTGCGAGAATTCGTTACTCATGTCACTGCCATGGTTGTAAAGGAATTACACGAAGGCTCATGTTGGGACAACCATGGTTGGCGGAGTATGATGCAGTGCTAGAGATAGGAGCCGTCCGTGTCCACGTTGGCTTGAGAGAACGACTCACAGTGTATGCCATGGGACGAGTGCCCGCACCAACTGGCGAAGTATTGACTTTGATCGAGCTCCGGCACCATGTTTCCCCAGAGTTCCAAGACGGAGTAAACAGGGCCCTTCGTGAGCGACGGGACGTGTTCGCCGTGGCCAACCCACACAGGCGTACTACAGTGGCCGAGCACTCTATTCCTACCACCACAGACCAACCAGTGTATGACCCCCCACACGGGTATGGTTTTTGCGAATAGCAAGTAATCCGTGAAAAAGTCACAGAAATGCTGCAGAATGGCATCATAGAGCCCTCGAATACTCACTTCAATGTCGGTATAGTACTAGCCTCAAAAAAGCACCAGTCCCTCCGGTTCTGTGCAGACTTCTAGCCACTGAATGCAGTAACCATCAGTTCCCCACCCCGCATATTAGTGTCGAGGCGGCCGTAGCTGGGCTGGGTAAGGCACGAGTGTTTAGCACCCTGGACCTGAAATCCAGTTACTGGCAGGTGCTGATCAGATGGGAAGATAGGGAAAAGTCAGTGTTCACCGTGCCTGATGGCAGGCGCTTCCAGTTCCGAGCGATGCCGTTTGGTCTGAAGTGTTCCCGGGCCACCTTCCAGGCCATGATGGACAAGGTCCTAGAAGGCTACATAGGGCAGTTTACGATAGCCGACCTCGATGATGTGATCGTTTTTCGGAAACGTGGGAGAACCACTTCCATCACCTGGCCCTAGTGATGGAGCGATTGGCCACCCACCATCTTACGGCGAACCCTGGTAAGTGCCACATCGGGGCTGGTGAGGTAGACTTTCTCGGTCACATCGTCAGCGAGAGTGGGAACCGTCCCCATTTAGGCTACCTGCAGAAGATCGCGGAAGCAGAAGCTCCCCGAAAGCGAAAACAACTGCAAAGATTCAAAGGCTTAACAAACTTGCTGCGCAGCTATATCCTGAACTTTTATAAAATCATTTCGCCCCTCACAGACTTGCTCTCGCCTCAAGCACGCTACCGTTGGGGCCCAACGGGCATTTGATAAAGCTTAACTTGCATTCACCCAATGCCAACCGTTGAACCAAGTGGATCCCGAGCACCCTCTCTACTTTAAAACAGATGCGAGCGCACTGGGAGTGGGTGCGGTGCTATTTCACGTGGACGTGCAAGGAGAGAGAAAAGTGATCGACTATGCCAACGCAAAATTCGGACCAGCCGAGAGACGATACCACAGTAATGAACAAGAGTGCCTAGTGGTAGTCTGGGCGGTGAAGAAGTACCGGCCCCATCTCGAAGGCAGACAATTCACCCTCCGAACAGACAATCGGTGTTTGACTTGGCTACATACCATGCAGGGACGAAAAGGCAAATTAATATGCTGGGCTTTGCTCCTCCAGTCATTCGACTTCAGAGTTGAGCATGTACCAGGGTCAGAAAATCAATTGCCCGATCTGCTGTCACGTGGGCCGGATGCTCGAGATGAGGCACTCGACACAGAGGAATGTGAGAACATCATACGGCCCCACCACCCAGGAACACGTGCTGGGCCAGGCCTGGCATGTACTCGCATAACCGTGGGCATAGGCGAAGCGGACATGCCCCTGAACACGGTAGCCGATGTGAACCGTCGTGTTTTCGAGGCGCAACAGCTGTTCCCCGACACCGCGAGATGTCGAGGCCAGGCGGAGGACGAGGGGTTTGCGACGTGGCAGAATCGGGATGGGAGACTGATAAACAAGCCACCCGGGGAAGCGACCGGCTGGAAGACCGTTGTGCCCCTGAGGCCCACGAAGCAGTGCTACGCTTCTATCACGACCACGACCTCGCGGGACACTCGGGTATCGATCAGACCCTTAAAGCAGTCAGTCAACACTAACACTGGCCAGGGGCGGCCCGGGATGTCCGTGATTACGTTTGGGAGTGTGAAACCTGCCAACTGCGCAAAGCCCGACACGGAGACGGTGTACAACAGCAACAACCATGCCAACCACAGGGTGTCTACCAGAACTAGTAAATGAAATTCCCTGATTTTTCCAGGTTTTCCAGGTATAAAATGGAATTTTTCCAGGTTTTCTGTAACACAATTACGACATTCCACGAAACTGAACAAACTGCATAGCAGTAAATTGACGGGTTTCTAAGTATTTCAACTCACTTAAATAAGTAAAAAAAATTATCTTCTTTAAAGACGAGGCCAAAGTGACTCATTTGATGACAAATAAAACATGCTGCTACAAATATTTCACAAACTTACTTTTGCAAAAACATTAGTAAAAGGAAGCTCCCATCAATTTTGCAGTGAATCAACTTTTGCGTCTATTGCACTTGCATCAGAACGAGCAAAAATCCAACACTCGAGCCTTCTTCTTGTCTGTAGCTTCCTTTTCTTTTTGTTTTGTTTGCAGGGCTTCCTTACGCCTACAACTAGCATTTCTTACATACTGTAACATGGACTTGGTGATATCAACATGCTCTACACCTCCAGAACGTTGAACAAAGTCATACACTTGTGTTTGTGCAATCAGTGTTTCTTCCTGCAAGTTTTCAGTTAGTAGATTAGAATTCACTGAAAATCCTCTTTCCAATTATGCATTTCCATGGGAAAGTACCAACATCATCCTCACAAAATTTAGTAGGCCTGTTTAGACAGCTACTGCATGTGCCTTAAGAATGAGCATCCACAAGTGATCAAAGCGTCCATCTTCTCGAGAAAAAGACGAGAACAGTGCTTTAGAATATTGCGAGGAACATACCAACTCATATGATTGCTCAATGTTATCAGCTTCTTGTCCTGATAGCCACCTGTTTTGAAGACAACATTCTAAACTGTACTTCAAACGCTGTTTCCTCACACCCGAATTTAAAGCCACAGACGGACATAAGAAGGAAATTCCCTTGGTAAGTTTGTACTTCAAGGGACTTTTGTCTTGAAGTTTTTTTACCATAACCTTTGGACAAGTCCTAACATCATTTTTCAGTAACAGGACAGACTTTTCTGGTACTTTCTCTTTCTTGATGGCATGGCATACTGCAAAACCCAACTTGATATTGTTAGCAGTCAATATATTTTCCTGGTTATCTACATCCAGTCAAGATACATTGCGTTTCTCCTTAAAGCAATTCTGTTCCTCTGCTTTCACAAACTTTCCTGCCAAAGATAATAAAATGTCTACCAGTGAATCATAAAGAAAAGGTGCCATGGGTGCTTCACTTTGGAACATTGTAAGAAACAGTTCCAGCTCTGATGCCAAAGAGTGGAAGAATGTCAACTTTACTTCTAGAAGATTATCTTTAAGAGCACTTTTCATTACACTGAAAGAGATAGATGAAATAGAAACTTCACTAACAAATTTTTTCAGGTGGGGTAACATTTTAATGGCACGCTCAGCAACTGCAGTATTCCATCTGATTGCACAAAATTTCTTGGGAAAAATCTCTGATCCAGTTATTCTAATGTAATCTGCCCTCCTTGCAGGTACATGCTTAAACAAATAGTAACTGTGCCTCAAAAAACTAACAACGTCACATTGTGTTGCAATAATTCCAGTTTTAAAAGCACCATGGACCGTATGAAGCCCACAGCTACCAATTTCTTAAATGATGGCGAATCTTCACCAAAAGTGTCTGTGATACGTATTTTCAAAGCTAACAAAAATGCCCAGTTTCCGTTGAGGGCATCCATAAATACTTAAAATGAAATGCACCTGTCGGTATAATCAGAACGTGGGAAGCACATGCTGCAGTACGTCATGTCAGTAGGATAACAGACCAGCTTGAACAAGTTTGTATCACGTGATTTGACACCACTTCCGAATCCGATGGTAAATAAAAGAAAATGGACATGGGAACTATTCGATATTTGCCATTCAAAAATAAAAATGGGAGGGGAATACACTTGATGCTACGTCAATGCAAGCTGATCAATAAACAAAAAAAGTATTGCCAACTACAACCTGCCAAAAAAAAATTCCCTGATTTTTCCCTTATTATTCCCTGATTACAATATTCCCTGATTTTTCCAGGTTTTCCAGGGTCGGTAGACACCCTGCAACCAACAAACCCGTTCCAGACCATCGCTCTCAAAATCATGGGGTCGTACCCGTGTTCGCTGTGGGGCAAGCGCTTCCTGGTAGTCGTAACAGACATGTTACCAGGTGGGCGGAAGCTTACCCCTGTGGAAAGGCGCGAGCATCGACTATCATAAACATCCTAACACGCGAGTTTCTACCCGGAATCCGTACTCATGGACAATGGTAGCCAGTTCCTACCACCCAAGAGCGAACCCCAATGAGCGCAGGAACCAGGAGCTGAAGGTACAGCTGCGGCTACGGCTTGGCGAAGACCACGCCCAGTGGGACCGCCATGTTGCAGATGCACTATTCTGTGTCCGGAGTCTCGTGAACGCCGCCACTGGAATGAACCCGGCGGAAATGGTCCAGGGCCGTAATCTACCACTGCCTGGCGAGTGAGCTACCCACTCCATACCCCACTCAGGAGAAGGGACAGAGAAGCGCAACCAGTGGGGCGAAAGCGAACACACGGTCACACGACAGCGACAAACCAGCTACACGCAGGAGATAACCCCCCAGACCACACGAACCCCGTACCCATTACAAGCTGACAGCCGCGTGTTCACGCTAGTCCACCCCTTGTCGGCAGCTCCTCGCAATTACTACGCCGGACTCGCGGCACAATGGGGAGGCCCATATACGGTCCAACATCGTCTTGGGGTCACTTCCTACCTGGTGAACCTGGGGGACCGACGAATCTGTAAAATACACCGGGACGACCTACGTCTAACAGCGCTACCGAATGAGCGTCCTCCAGACGAAAAAGGGGACAGCGACATTGCTGAATAGCCAATACCCGATGACGACATACCAGCCACGGAGTTCGCGACGTAAGGAGAGGGAAGGATCGGGGAAGACCCCCGCCAAGATGGGAGGAAGACACGAGCCCCAATGCCACACCACGCAGGCGCCACAAATGCAGGGCCCACCCCTCCCAGCTCACGATAACAGTAATGGTGACAGGGAAATTCCAGGAATAGGATGATTAACCACCTGAAACGGTCCCCTGTGTGACGGAACCGGACGAACCAGAAGCAAAACAGAGTCTAACATTAACCCGAGGAGGATGGGTCACCATCCAACACTCTCAGACGCAACGTTCCGTGTCCGAGTGAACGAGCCAGATGAGCAGGGGGTAGGTAGGCCTAAGCAAAACCGCTTCTGCTCGATGTGACTGCTGAACTATGTAATGGACCACAATGTCCCGACGGTTTCCACACCATCAAGCGGGCCAGAGAGGGCGAAACAGCCCTACCTACAACGACCCATGGACAACAGGGCACCTACACCTCTGCCCGGTATCACAGAGCGCGAGAGACGACCCTATCAGCTGCGGCCACCCCAGCTCTATTTTGCTCTGGCAGTGCTAGGGGTTCAACCACGCCGCGGGATACTGCTCGTGGGGTAAGACCGTGCTTCTCGGGGGGGGGGGGGGGCGTTTGATGTTGTACCTCCTGCAGCGGTAAAGCCCGGTCCCCACCCCGTCAGCACCGCATCCAGCTGGTGAAATGCACCCCTCGCGCGGCCCGCACGGGGGAAGTTCGCAATGCTGCTGCGAGGCAGTAGCCAACAGAACGCGGCCTAGGGCGGACGCTCTGTACCGCGGTAAAGAACAATACTGTGTGCGTCTTGATAAGGATGACAACAACATTCGCGATTACGCTCCACAACGTCACATTAATGGCGATAGACTATAATTGTGTGTGGTGACATCCACCCTAGTGTTCCAGCTGCTACAATATCCAACAGGTAATTTTCTAGGAGAAGAATCATATTTACCGTGCAAGAACAGTGTGCCTGAACCAGCTCTATTTGAAAGCTCTTGTAAACCCATAAAGTTGTTTCCTTGCCCATGGTTTATATATTAATAATCGCCGCGAGTCCAGTGATCCACACTGGGGCCGATGACCCACACAATCACAACAGCTAGCCTGGCGCCCTCTTATAAATAAAATAATTAAATAATCTCCGCTAGCAATCACTGGGCGTATCATGGGTCCCGAACCATAGACCTCGGGTGACGGCAACCATGCAGAAAATTAATCTTGTACATTCATAAAAGCAGACCTTTGTGTCAGCCTTTATTATTTTCAAGTAACATACTTTCTCCATGAAAATGAATGTAACATAAAAAATATTTCCCTACCATAAAGTGATTTAAAAAAGATCCTGCCCATTGAAAGTGAAACGCTTGCTACTACAGGCCCCACGACAATGGGTGCCACTGAAAGTAAAACTGTTGGCCCCTAGTTGTGGTAGCCACTTTAATAAATCTCCTTGTTCTATATTATATAGTATATGTTCTCATGGGTTTCTTGGCGCCTACCCTCGTTGCAGTAAATACCAGGACCGCTACTGCTGGATGGTCTGCCCAGACTGATAGTCCAGCTAGCACGTCACTGCCCTGGGTTACTGTATGGAGAGTAATTATAAAAAGGAAATTTAGTGGTGTTACGTGAATAGTGGAAATTTGCATATAAATGAAATAATAATAATTGAAAAACATATGATTTTAATGGTTCTTAAATATTGGTATAAAGTTACGTTTAAAATGAGATTAATTGAGAAACAACCAAGGTGTCAAATCTAGGTGTCGGAAATTAGATGCAAATGACGTCACTAGAACACGTTGAATATCCTGCCGGGTCTAGCTATACGTTGTCAGAGGCTTGAGGCTCTCTTCACAGGACCTCTAGGTGGTCTGCTGCTACACTGGAACTTTGGATGCTGTAATTCTGTAATTAGCGAACTACAGAAGGGCTGAGGTCGCCGGGTATCAGCTGAAGACTCGACATCCATCTCGTCCTGGAAAGTCTGGTCTAATTCTGGATTGGTCTCACCAATCTTCGTGGTCGAATCTCAGCTGGCGCTGCCCTCAGATGTCTGGAACCACTACGAGACGAAAACGGGACCGACGCGGAAGTTGGCACTCGAAGTCGCCGATACTCCCTATCTAGGATTTATTTAATCCAGATACAATTCTCTCAACTCGTAGAGAGGAGAATTCTAAGCAGGACACGATCGCGGATGACGCGATATCTTCTATTTCTCGGGCGGCAACCAAGGCTTTGGTTCGCCCCAGCCCGAGAAACGTCTTCTTTCCGCAAGATGGCGATGGCGTCTCCCTTCTTCCTCCTAATATCTATTTACTGGCAGTCCCTAGCAACCAAGGAGCTATCGATATCAGCAAACAGAATAAGCTGCATAGTGAAATAAAAACGTGGATGTTGGAGTGTAAAAGAATCGAACTAAGACCAAATGAATAAAGTTTCCAAGGAATAATTCTTAGAAGACCCTGAAGTTGAAAGTGTGTCGTCTATGGTAATAAGATGTGTCATATTTGTTATGCCTTGGTTGTCCTCTTTACAATCAAAACAATTAAATACATAATATTCGCTCATGGAATATACAATTAATATTACAATCATAATAAAAATAATAATATATAACTGTAAACAGTTGTACTGGTTACACCATTAAAAAAAAAACAATACTTAGGCATTTTCAAATGTCATTTGAAGTAGTAAAAAATAATATTTTTTTTTAAAATTCATATTTACATTACTAATAAACAAAAAGATACCCCATTATTAAAAAAAACACTAAAATTAAAAAAAAATACAGGATGATACACTTTCTTATTACACTCAGCACATTAGTACATTAGGCCCATACATTGATACTATCTATTGGCACTCTAAAAGAAACAAATTAACATACATACAAACGACAAATACGATTCACCGTTAGAAACAACGACGCCATTACAAACAAAGTTAACAACAACTTACAGCGCAGCTAGCGCCAAGAGAGAGTGCTGCGGTTGTTGTACTAACTAAAATGACGTGTGCAAATTGCCCTATAGAGTAGAACCGCCCTGTATATAACTTAAGGCCCTGTCACACTGTCAAATATATTGTATCCAATAAATTGGACAACAAAATTTGAAGGGTGATTTTGGATGAAATACGTCTTCAAATATATTGTATTCAATATTATTTGACGAGCAATGTAAAATATATTTGAAGTCATTTCACACTATCAATTTTCTTTGAGTGAGCTCGTTTTACCAAACATTCTGTAGAGAACTGTAAATGACAGTATTTAGAATCAAAAACAAATTTTGGGTCAAGGAACGCGGGCTTTTTTAAGTAGGTTATATTCCAATTTAGGTATATTGTGATCATACACAGTTTAAAATTTACGTTTTCCAGGTGTTTGGAATGCCTGCATTAAGAGCATCAAAGTGTTTCAAAAGCTGTAGCTGTAATTGCAATTGTAGCAAGTCTCAGTAAACTAGAAGAGAGATCTAAGAAAAGGAAACGCAGATGGTGGACGAGACAGTGGATACTTTCCCGGCAAACAAATGGTGTTTTACCCCTTTTTGTCATGAACTTCGATACGAAGATGCCGATTCATTTCCGAACTATGTAATAATGGATTCTGAAAGTTTTGATCTTCTTTCAATTGTGGAGTCTCGCATTGCAAAGAAGGATACTCATTTGTGCCAGTCTATACCAGCAAAGCAGAGGCTGGCAGTTACATTAAGATTTTTGGCGACAGGGGAATCATTTAAGTCCCTTATGTTCTCTACAAGTATTCCACACAACACCATCTCAAAATTTTTACCTGAAATTTGTAGTGCAATTTATAGTGCTCTTCAAAAACAATATTTAAAGGTATGTTTAGTAAGAATAAAACATATAATTAAATGTAAATCTGCAAGTAGGCATATCCCTTCTCATTCCCGCTTATTTTCTCACCCAACTAGCTGCTGTTGTATGGACATTTTCACTTGTATTTCATCAAAATTGTTCCTATACTTTAAAGTGAATGTGTTAATTTTTGCTGTGTTTAGAAATTGGCAATTTAGTTTTATTTTGAATTAAGTGTATTTACTGTTACAAACCTCAACCTGAGCCTTTAAGCTAACTTCACCTCAGTCACATTATCTCTTTAAAATAATTTTTTAACGAGATATTAGACCAGGTATGCTTGTTTCGTATAGCCTGGGAAGTATAGGCTTACTGACAAGGATCTGCTACACAAATATTTACATTCACGAAAAATGGTATTACTTTCAAAACTTAAATAATAATAATTGAACACGTAGGCAGAATTTTAATATTTCTAGGCCTTTCTTGCAAATCACCAGAGCTACTTGCTTACTCAGAGATGCTGCTTTAACATAAGTCTGACGTCGTCTGGCAGACGACCACCCCAGAGCCCGACCTGCACCCGCCAGTATACGCTCCCGCTAACGGAACACACCCCTGGCCATGGCCCACCCGAGTCAGGCGACCCGAACAGCAATTAAAGACAAAGCCGCGGAAACCTGAGTAGACAAGAGAAGAACCGTACCCATTCCTCCTGAAACATTAAATGAGGATTTTAGCGACAATAAAATCTCTTCCAGAGACACCCGTTTGGAGTGTAGCGTAATGAGGTCACGCCTGGCGCGAGAGAGGCCGAGCCTCCCTCGGACGCCATGCCAGTTCGGCAGTTCAGCGCAGCTCATGGACCGGGGCGGACCTACGTCCCACGGAGAGGCAACATCCTTTGTCTACATTGAAAGTAACGTCCGGTAAATATAGTCACTAATTAACCAAACCCCTTTTATTACTTAACCTCTCCGTGAGTACCCGGTCCCTTTTTTCGGTCCCGGACCTAATCCGGCCGCATCAACTTAAGGACACCCCGCACCACACTTGGTCAGCGGGGCTGCTCTTCAGCATACGGCACGGGCCGTCTCCCGCAACGTACAGAACTTTGTTTAAGGTCACGCGCACGGCGCTGACCACAAACCCGCAAGGGAACTTGGACAAACTTAATTGCGGTGCGTGTTTCACCACAGTGGGCACAACACCCGCGCCGAGACATTTGCATACGGGATTGGCCGTCTCCAATCGCCCGCCCCTTAATCCAGTGTATTTTTGTATCCCGTGTTTTGTATTGCTAACTTACATTACCCGAGTAACGAGTGCCACGTAACTTGTGCGCACCCCCTTAATTCAGTGTATTTTTGTATCCCGTATTTTGTATTGCTAACTTACGTTACCCGAGTAACGAGTGCCACGTAACCTGTACGCCGCCCCTTAATTCAGTGTATTTTGTGTCCCGCCTTTGTGTTACGAAATTACGTTACCTGCGTACCCAGTGAGACGTCTGAGACATAACAGCATCCGAGGCCACGTAACGCGGAACACAAACAATACGGCGCCACGGAATAACAAGTAAAACCCCCCGGGGACCTCTGTAGAGTGTTGTATTGTGTACGACTCGCTCCTCTGAATAAAAGGTACGACACCGCCACCTCAACTCCACGTCTCTTATTTAAAATCATCTCACGCAACACCGCCGCCGGCCCTAGTGGGCCACGCAGGGGCACATACATCCACGACCCCAAATTCACGACTAGAAACGAGCTAGTCTGGCGCCCACCCGGACAACACAGATCAAGAACCGCCTTTTCCCACTAGGAGCCACACCGGGACTCGAGCCCGAGACCCCGGACGACGGCATTTGGCGCCCGCTGCGTGGGGCAGAAAATAACGTGAAAAATTTTTTTTTCCTCACTTCTGGACATTTTCGAAATAAATTCACCAACAGGCGACAGCGGAGACACGAAACGGCCATTTTGGACACAGGAAGGGTCGAAGGCTAGACAGACCGGCGCGACGAGGCGAGCGGACAAAGGACACTCCAACCACCCCCACCCCCGCACGTCATCACGGCGAGGCGAGCAACGGAGCGACGTCACCACCCCCACTCCGCACGGACTGTTTTCGCCTCCTCTTTGTGCGGCTGTCCGGGCACCTACCCCCACCTCGTCACCCCGCTTCACGCTCTCCGCTTCGGGCAACCATCCTGATACCCCCACTCCGCGCGGACCGTTTTCGCCTCCTCTTTGTGCGGCTGTCCGGGCACCTGCCCGCCGCCGATCTCAAACCCGCGCGCTACAACACGCGCCCAGACTACAAACAGCCCGTCACAGACGGCGAACTTGAACGTACAACATACAACTCAACATGCAGGCACCACCTACAGACCTCGTGTGCATGCGTTGCCTATTACCAAGGGAAATAGACCTATTGACGGGATCACTGCCGTGGTACAGGACATGCCAATGCGCGAACACCCGGGACAACGTCACTGAGCAGACCTGGGGCAAGCCCTGGAGCGAGACGTTACTCGGCGAGCCGCACACCCAATTACCGTGGTCATGGGCACCTCTTAAGACGGAGGCACAAGCTAACGTCACACTGGGAGGCATACTACCGACTATGGGCCTCACGAGTGCGCGGACCAATCCGGCACACAAATACATCCCACCACCAAGCGCAATCACCGGACCAAACACGGGGATGCATACACGCAACCCGTGCTACACAGGGAAGTTAGCACTACCCGAGTTCAGCGGAATAGGGCACAAAGTACCCAGAGACTTCCTAACACACTGCGAGGTCAGACTGGCACGGTCCGGAATACCGACCGATGAGTGGTCGGGGCGAGCGAGCGAACAGCTGAAGGGGACCGCCCGCCAATGGTGGAACACCTGGGGACGCTTCGGCATGCCCTGGGAGGAGTTTGCCATGTCGTTCAACCGCCGATTTGACACGGAACACGCACTGGTCCAATGCACGACACAGTTCTATGGCGAACGCCAACGCGACGGCGAACCCGTCGAGCAGTTTCTGGCCAAGAAAATGCAACTGTTCAATCGAGTAGCACCCGGCGCCGCGCCAGCCACCGCGCTCGCAACCATTACCACCCTCCTACACAATGAACTGCAACCGTTCATGCGGTGTTACCGCGCAGAGGAAGTTGAGGACTACGTCCGACAAGCCATAGACACGGAACGGAACATCCGGGGACTGCGACACTACGACCCCCCGAACACCGACCGGGGCCTGGCCAGACGCCCAATGGGTCAGAGAATAGCCAGCGTCCAGAACCGGGAAGCAGGGGGCTACCCACCCGACCGCCCGCGACGAGCCATCGAGGACGCACCACCACCTGGTAGGCCCGATGGGTCATCGACACAGCAGGAACCCCCACTACCGCGATGCCAGTTGGGCTGCCCCGCAGGTACCCGCCACTGGCATGTCGACTGCCCACGCCGGCAAACACCACACGTCACCAACACGTCGGGAAACGCCCACCCGGGGGCACGGCGGTAAAACCCGCGCCTCCGAGCAAACCGAGCCAACCCACACCCGCCGCGGAAATAGCCACACCGCAACTAAACCAGCTAGTCCGTCCCCGCGACGGCCTACTCCGCATCCCCGTGGAAGTCAACGGACAACCCACGGCGGCCCTGGTAGACACGGGCGCGAGCCACGTGTTTGTGGCCCCCCACCTGGTACCCCCCGGCGCGCTGCAGCCCCACCAAGCCGAGTTACGGTTAGCAACCAGCACGCAACCGGGAAGGACAGTGGGGCAAGCCGAACTCGAGGTACGCATTCGGGACGACGTCACCACGGTAACCGCCCTAGTGGTAGAGGACTTACACGAAGGGATAGTACTAGGCCAACCATGGTTAGCGAGACAAGATGCGGTGATCGAAATGAAACCCAGACGAGTTTACATTGGCACCCGCGAGCGGCTCACGGTGTACGCCATAGGCACTACCCCCGAGAGTCAGGGGGAGAAAGTAACCTTAGACCAGTTCCGCCACAACGTCCCCCACGAGTACCGAGCAGCAGTGGAACGCGTGTTGGCAGAAAGGCAGGACGTCTTCGCGGTAGCCGACCCACTGAAGCGCACCACCATCACCGAACACCACATCCCGACCACCCACGACAACCCAGTACACGAGGCCCCGAGAGGCTACGGGTTCCGGGAGCAGAGGGCCATCCGGGAGCAAGTGGCGGACATGCTTCGCGACGGGGTAGTCGAACCGTCCAACAGTCATTACAATGCTTGCGTCGTATTAGCCCCAAAGAAAGACGGTTCGCTACGCTTCTGCGTCGACTTTCGGCCGCTAAACGCGATCACGATTAGCTCACCCCCACCTCAAATCAGCGTCGACGCCGCCGTAGCCGGACTCGGCCGCGCGAAAGTCTTCAGTACGCTCGACCTGAAGGCTGGGTATTGGCAAGTGCCCATACGGGCGGAAGACAGGGGGAAAACCGCGTTCACGATACCAGACGGGCGGAAGTTTCAATTTCGCGCCATGCCTTTTGGGCTAAAGTGCGCACCGGCCACGTTCCAGGGAATGATGACCCGAGTGTTGGAGGGGTACCTGGGCCGGTTTGCGATCGCGTACCTCGACGACGTGATCGTCTTCTCCGAGACGTGGGAGGACCATGCCAGACACCTGGCGCTGGTCCTAGAACGCTTAGCCACACACCATCTCACGGCCGCACACCACAAGTGTCATATAGGGACCCAGGAGGTCGAATTCCTGGGCCACCTAGTAAGCGCGGCTGGCAACCGACCCCAACCCGTTCACTTGCACAAGATCGCTGAGGCGGCACCACCGCGGACGAGGAAGCAACTCCAACGGTTTATCGGCCGAGTGAACTGGCTCAGGGGGTACATTCCCGACTTCTCCCGTACCATCGCACCGCTGACCGACCTCCTGTCACCACGGGCACGGTACCATTGGGGCGAACCCGCGCAACGCGCCTTTGAAGAAATAAAAGCCGCCTAGACTCGCTGTCACACCCTCACACGAGTAGACCCCGGACGCCGCCTCTACCTCCAGACCGACGCCAGCACACTCGGTGTGGGCGCGGTGCTCTTCCACACGGACCCGAACGGGGTCCGCGAGGTCATCGACTACGCTAGCGCAAAGCTCGGACCGGCCGAACGCCGGTACCACAGCAACGAGCAAGAGTGCCTAGCCGTAGTCTGGGCCATGAAGAAGTACCGGCCCCACCTGGAGGGGAAGTGCTTCACACTGAGGACGGACAACAGCTGCCTCACCTGGCTGCGTACGATGCAGGGGCGGAAAGGCAAACTCATACGATGGGCGCTATTCCTCCAGTCGTTCGACTTCGACGTCGAGCACGTTCCCGGCACGGAGAACCAGCTCCCCGACTTACTGTCGCGGGAACCCGACGACCGAACAGAGCTGACGGACGAGGACGACTGGGAGGAGATTATACCCCCGGACACACCACACGGACACGCATCGCACGACTCGGCATGCGCGCGCATCACGGCCGACGCGGACGGGGACGAAGACCCACCCAACACTGTGGCCGACGTCCAAGACCGGGTACGTCGAGCACAGGAAACGTCAATAGACGCTGCAAGACGCCGCCAGCAAGCGACCGCCGGACATGAGGCGTGGCGCGTGCAAGACAGCCTGATTCAGACTCACACACCCGGACACCAGGAAGACTGGAGGACCTACGTCCCGACGGAAGCCCGAGAGGCGGTCCTTCGGTTCTTCCACGACCACAACCTCGCTGGACACCCGGGGACCGATCAGACACGACGAGAAGTCACCCGGCACTACCACTGGCCCCGCGTCACGTACGACGTACGTACGTACGTGCGCGAATGCGAGGTCTGTCAGGCGAGGAAAGCGAGGCGGCGTGACGGCGAGGAGCAACAACGACCCAGGGAACCCACCACCGCCTTCCAAACGATAGCCTTAGACGTAATGGGCCCCTACCCCCGCACGCCGCGCGGCAAACGCTTCCTCCTCGTCGTGACAGACCTCTTCACGCGGTGGACGGAGGCGTATCCATGCGGGAACGTGCGCACACCTACCATCATCAGCCTGCTGACCAGGGAATTCCTGTCACATTGGGGATACCCCCAGTCGGTGTTGACGGACAACGCCAGTCAGTTCCTGGGGCGACATTGGAAGGGCTGGTGCGACGAACACCAGATCGAGCACCACACGACGCCCGCCTACCACCCGAGAGCGAACCCGACAGAGCGCCGGAACCAGGAACTGAAGGCACAGCTCCGGATCCGGCTGGGGGCGGACCACACGCAGTGGGACCTGCACGTGGCTGACGCCCTCTTCTGTGTACGACGCGGCACCAACGCCGCAACCGGCCGCACACCGGCCGAAATGATACAGGGCCACAACCTGCCCTTACCGGGAGAATGGGCCACACACAGCACTCCACACCCCGACGAGACGACGGAGGAACGTGACCAACGACGGGTGACTCTGCACGACGAGGCAAAACGTAGACAGGAGAGGTACGCCAACCGGATCACCCCAACCACAGATCATCCTCCACCCGCCGTGCAGGTCGGCGATAAGGTGTTCGCGCGACTACACCCACTTTCAGCCGCACCCCGCAACTATTGCGCGGGACTGGCCCCGCGCTGGGGCGGGCCATACACGGTACGGCGACGACTAGGCAGGACGACGTACTTAGTCCGCACGGAGGGACGGCGCCTGAAGAAGGTGCACAGGGACGACATCCGGCTCACCGCCCTACCTGGGGAGAGGAACCCAGACGGAGACGCAGGACCCCCCACTCCGGACGAAAACGGACGCCGTACGCCGGAGAGCGACGTAGTCCAGGAAGAGGACGACTCGCCAGAAGCGACCCCCGCTAGGAGCCGACCCGAACCGCGCCCATACCGCACCCTGGTGTTCACGAACACCACGTCCAACAGGCCCCGCGACGAACCCGCGGACACGCCCATGACATCACCCGCAGAGGCCGCGTCAGACGACGAGGCGAGGCCACAACCACGGCGGTGGCGGCGCCCGCCCACGTACCTCGACGATTACGCACTTAGCACGGCCACGGGGGACACTGGGGGCGACCCCGCCCACGACGTGCCAGACGAGCCGGAAGAGGTCCACGAGGACGCACCGGAGACGGCAGTGGTACCTTGGGAGGGGAGCGTGGTGTACGAGAGCCCCCCACCGCAATACTACCCACGGGGCAAGGACGAAGAGGCCGTGGAGATCGCCGAGCTGTCGCACAGCATAGGTCAATCCGATGCATGCAACGACGACGGGCCAACGCCGATCGTCACGCAACCCGGAGAGACCGACTCGGAGATCGCCGCCTCAGCATCAGCCGCCATACCCGAACGGGAACGGACCCCGTACCAGTCCATGAACTGTCAACCGCCGCCGAAGGAGGACCTCCGCGGACCGGGACATCGACTGGGGACAAGCGAACCCGCCAGCGAGCCCGCGGAACGACCCCGACGGGCCCACAGACCACCAGTTCGCCTGGCCGACTACGACCTGGGAACAGGGCGCAGAGCCTGTCAGCCGCAAGGCCACCTCGACGAGTCGACCCCCGGATGTTCGGCGTGGGACGACCCGGGACGGGTGCTCGGGCCCTACCAACTGCGGCCACCGCGAGCACCACCCGGGTGGAGCTGTTGCCGGAGCTAGGAGGCGCCACGACGCCGCCCCCGGCACACCTGCCACGACGGCAACCGGGGCGGCGCGCACGTTGGCCCAGTCGGCCACGATCACCAGGTCCAGTGCGCTGGCCCTACCAGCCGCTGACCACACACCGGCACCACGACGCCGCCCCCGGCACGCCTGCCACGACGGCAACCGAGGCGGCGCGCACGCTGGCCCAGTCGGCCACGATTACCAGGTCCAGTGCGCTGACCCTATCAGCCGCTGACCACACACCGGCACCACGACGCCGCCCCCGGCACGCCTGACACGACGGCAACCGGGACGGCGCGCACGTTGGCCCAGTCGGCCACGATCACCAGGTCCAGTGCGCTGGCCCTACCAGCCGCTGACCACACACCGGCACCACGACGCCGCCCCCGGCACGCCTGCCACGACGGCAACCGGGGCGGCGCGCACGCTGGCCCAGTCGGCCACGATCACCAGGTCCAGTGCGCTGGCCCTACCAGCCGCTGAACACACACCGGCACCACGACGCCGCCCCCGGCACGCCTGCCACGACGGCAATGGGGCGGCGCGCACGTTGGCCCAGTCGGCCACGATCACCAGGTCCAGTGCGCTGACCCTATCAGCCGCTGAACCCGCCCAGGCGCCACGACGCCGCCCCCGGCACGCCTGCCACGACGGCAACCGGGGCGGCGCGCACGTTGGCCCAGTCGGCCACGATCACCAGGTCCAGTGCGCTGACCCTATCAGCCGCTGACCCTGCACAGGCGCCACGACGCCGCCCCCGGCACGCCTGCCACGACGGCAACCGGGGCGGCGCGCACGTTGGCCCAGTCGGCCTTGATCACCAGGTCCAGTACGCGGAGCCAACCAGCTGCTGAGCCGCGAACCACGCCGGGATGGAGCGGCCGGAGCTAGGGGTGGCCCCATGTTAGCGGGACCATAAGCGGCGCAAGGTCGGGCTTCACAGGGGGGGGGCGTTTGACGTCGTCTGGCCGACGACCACCCAGAGCCCGACCTGCACCCGCCAGTATACGCTCCCGCTAACGGAACACACCCCTGGCCATGGCCCACCCGAGTCAGGCGACCCGAACAGCAATTAAAGACAAAGCCGCGGAAACCTGAGTAGACAAGAGAAGAACCGTACCCATTCCTCCTGAAACATTAAATGAGGATTTTAGCGACAATAAAATCTCTTCCAGAGACACCCGTTTTGAGTCTAGCGTAATGAGGTCACGCCTGGCGCGAGAGAGGCCGAGCCTCCCTCGGACGCCATGCCAGTTCGGCAGTTCAGCGCAGCTCATGGACCGGGGCGGACCTACGTCCCACGGAGAGGCAACATCCTTTGTCTACATTGAAAGTAACGTCCGGTAAATATAGTCACTAATTAACCAAACCCCTTTTATTACTTAACCTCTCCGTGAGTACCCGGTCCCTTTTTTCGGTCCCGGACCTAATCCGGCCGCATCAACTTAAGGACACCCCGCACCACACTTGGTCAGCGGGGCTGCTCTTCAGCATACGGCACGGGCCGTCTCCCGCAACGTTGACGTCGTCTGGCCGACGACCACCCCAGAGCCCGACCTGCACCCGCCAGTATACGCTCCCGCTAACGGAACACACCCCTGGCCATGGCCCACCCGAGTCAGGCGACCCGAACAGCAATCAAAGACAAAGCCGCGGAAACCTGAGTAGACAAGAGAAGAACCGTACCCATTCCTCCTAAAACATTAAATTAGGATTTTAGCGACAATAAAATCTCTTCCAGACACACCCGTTTGGAGTCTAGCGTAATGAGGTCACGCCTGGCGCGAGAGAGGCCGAGCCTCCCTCGGACGCCATGCCAGTTCGGCAGTTCAGCGCAGCTCACGGACCGGGGCGGACCTACGTCCCACGGAGAGGCAACATCCTTTGTCTACATCGAAAGTAACGTCCGGTAAATATAGTCACTAATTAACAGAACCCCTTTTATTACTTAACCTCTCCGTGAGTACCCGGTCCCTTTTTTCGGTCCAGGACCTAATCCGGCCGCATCAATTTAAAGACACCCCGCACCACACTTGGTCAGCGGGGCTGTTCTTCAGTATACGGCACGGGCCGCCTCCCGCAACTTACAGAACTTTATTTAAGGTCACGCGCACGGCGCTGACCACAAACCCGCAAGGGAACTTGGACAAACTTAATTGCGGTGCGTGTTTTACCACAGTGGGCACAACACCCGCGCCGAGACATTTGCATACGGGATTGGCCGTCTCCAATCGTCCACCCCCTTAATTCAGTGTATTTTTGTATCCCGTATTTTGTATTGCTAACTTACGTTACCCGAGTAACGAGTGCCACGTAACTTGTGCGCGCCCCCTTAATTCAGTGTATTTTGTGTCCCGTACTTTGTATTGCTAACTTACGTTACCCGAGTAACGAGTGCCACGTAATTTGTGCGCGCCCCCTTAATTCAGTGTATTTTTGTGTCCCGTACTTGGTATTGCTAGCTTACGTTACCCGAGTAACGAGTGCAACGTAACTTGTGCGCACCCCCTTAATTCAGTGTATTTTGTGTCCCGCCTTTGTGTTACGAAATTACGTTACCTGTGTAACCAGTGAGACGTATGAGACGTAACAGCGTCCGAGGCCACGTAACGCGGAACACAAACCATACGGCGCCACGGAATAACGAGTAAACCCCCCCCGGGGACCTCTGTAGAGTGTTGTATTGTGTACGACTCGTTCCTATGAATAAAAGGTATGACACCACCACCTTAACTCCACGCCTCTTATTTAAAATCATCTCACGCAACACCGCCGCCGGCCCTAGTGGGCCACGCAGGGGCACATACATCCACGACCCCCAAACTCACGACTAGAACCGAGCTAGTCTGGCGCCCACCCGGACAATACGTAGCAAGAACCGCCTTTTCCCACTAGGAGCCACACCGGGACTCGAGCCCGAGACCCCGGACGACGGCATTTGGCGCCCGCTGCGTGGGGCAGAAAATAACGTGAAAATTTTTTTTTCTCCACCTCCTGGACATTTTCGAGATAAATTCACCAACAGGCGACAGCGGAGACACGAAACGGCCATTTTGGACACAGGAAGGGTCGAAGGCCAGACAGACCGGCGCGACGAGGCGAGCGGACAAAGGACACTCCAACCACCCCCACCTCCACACGTCATCACGGCGAGGCGAGCAACGGAGCGACGTCACCACCCCCACCCCGCGCGGACCGTTTTCGCCTCCTCTTTGTGCGGCTGTCCGGGCGCTCTCGGCCATCGCCTCACACGCCCATCCGCACCCCCGCCCATGCCGCGGCCATTCTCGGCCTCTGTTTTGTGCGGCTGTCCGGGCACCTGCCTAGCCGGCGAGCGCGACCCCGCGCGCAGACTTGCACAGCGCGCACAGAGCCACGAGTGAAAAACACGACTCGACACAGCTGAACACGCACGATAACAAGAGATGGATGCAGACGAATGCAGTGGGTGTTACCACCTCTACCCGAGATGGTACTTAAACGGCAGGATCGCCGCGGGGTACGAGTGTGGCTATTGTCAAGAGTATCGCACATACGGGATGACGATGTGTGGAAGCCGGTCGTGTCCTGGAGGAAGTAGCATGGGCTACCACTGCGACGAGTGTACCGACCTATGGCATCGTGACTGCACCAACGAGCGTGAAGGTACTTTGAGGCGCGAGTCCTTCACGTTCACGTGCGCGCGATGTACCGCAGGACGAGCCACCCAAGTGCAGTATTCGGGAGCAGCGCTACTAATTCCTCCCCTACGATACGCCGCGACAATTCACGACATCGAGACGCCACTCACGCAGACGCAAGACGTATCACGAACTCACGCCCCGACGACATCCGCACCGTCACGTACAACCGTCCCGACGCCGACGACCTTCATCATGCCGCCAACAAACCCGCTCCCGTCGCCTCCTGTCCCGGAGCCACCAACCTCGGCATCCCTCGTAGACCTGACGCCTCCCGACCCAAGTCCGGAAACACCGTCACCAGCGAGACCACGCTACATCAACCTGACGCCACTCACGCCGACGCACTACGCCTCACCAAGGACGCCTTCCGTCCCGACGCCGACGCTCGTCACCCTCTCGCCGCCAATCCTGCTCCCTCCGCCTCCGGGCCCAACGCCACCAGCCTCAACACCCCTCGCAGACCTGACGCCACTCAACATGACTGCGACGACGCTTGACCCGCCAAAGCCGACCGAACGACGCACGACGCCGACCGTCCCACCGCAGTCTGCCACGACGACCCGAATCCGCAGCGTGTCGGAGACACCTCACGACGCCGGGATGGCCTCGCCACCGCACCTGACCACTGTCACAGTGCCGCGAAGGACCGTTCCGACGCAACCCACGTCGTCTACGACACACGCCTCATCCGGGACGCCACCAGACTCGGCACCGACACGTCGCGCCACACCGTCGCCACCGCCTAGCTTCAATTACATGCAGCCGTCGTCACTGCCACATGAGCGCGCGGTCTCAAAAGGGACGCTGGAAAACGGAATGCCCAGGGCCACGACGCCGAGACGCCTGTGCGAGGCCCCGCCACCGGGACTCGCCCCGCGGTGCCCGCCTGGCTTCGAGGCACAGGGGATGGAGCCCACCAAAACGAGACAGACGCGCACGACATCGACGTCGACGCCGTCTTCGGCACCGCCTGAAACATCAAAAACGCTAGAGGCGCCACGACGCCGCCCCTCGGCCGGCCTGCCACAGCAGCCACCGAGGCGACGCGCAATCTGCCCTCAAGAGGCGCCACGACGCCGCCCCTCGGACAGCCTGCCACAGCAGCTGCCGAGGCGACGCGCACACTGCCCTCAAAAGGCGCCACGACGCCGCCCCTCGGCCAGCCTGCCACAGCAGCCACCGAGGCGACGCGCAATCTGCCCTCAAGAGGCGCCACGACGCTGCCCCTCGGCCGGCCTGCCACAGCAGCTGCCGAGGCGACGCGCACTCTGCCCTCAGGAGGCGCCACGACGCCGCCCCTCGGCCGGCCTGCCACAGCAGCTGCCGAGGCGACGCGCACTCTGCCCTCAAGAGGCGCCACGACGCCGCCCCTCGGACCGCCTGCCACAGCAGCTGCCGAGGCGACGCGCACACTGCCCTCAAGAGGCGCCACGACGCCGCCCCTCGGACAGCCTGCCACAGCAGCCACCGAGGCGACGCGCACTCTGCCCTCAAGAGGCGCCAGGACACCGCCCCTCGGACAGTCTGCCACAGCAGCCACCGAGGCGACGCGCACTCTGCCCTCAAGAGGCGCCACGACGCCGCCCCTCGGCCGGCCTGCCACAGCAGCTGCCGAGGCGACGCGCGCTCCGCCCTCAAGAGGCGCCACGACGCCACACCGTGACGTCACCGCGGCTACCGGGTCGCCTGAGCTCCCTGCATCTGCCTGACGCAATGCAGGTCGACGCCACGGCACCTGGACGCCCGACCGCCCCCCCACCGCACGTGACCGCCACTCGGCCGATGACACCTGTCATCCGTCTGGCACGACGGGCCGCGAAACGCCCGCATGTCGGCAAGGCTGAGCCGGGCCGTGCCGAGCGCCGCCCGCGCTTGCAGCCCGCCTACCGAGAGCCACCTGACCTTGGTCGCCGCCGCCCCTGCCGGCCGGCACCCTGGCCACCACCGCACCGCTGCACGCTGCGAGACACCGCAGCCACACTCGGAACCACTGTCACCCCCCGAGAACGAGTCCGGGGAGGTGCTTAGGGCACAACCGCACAACGACCACGCCGACACCACCCTCATGATGATGGAACTGGACGACGGGGACGAGGAGGCCTCTACTCCAAACCCGCCCGGTACACCGGAACGGGAGAGGAGGCTGTACCCATCCACGCCGTACCAGACGCTGAGGGCCAACGTCAACAGGCCAGCACCCGGATGTTCGGCGTGGGACGACCCGGGACAGGTGCTCGGGCCCTACCAACTGCGGCCACCGAGAGCGCCACCCGGGTGGAGCTGTTGCCGGAGCTAGGAGGCGCCACGACGCCGCCCCCGGCACGCCTGCCACGACGGCAACCGGGGCGGCGCGCACGCTGGCCCAGTCGGCCACGTTCACCAGGTCCAGTGCGCTGACCCTATCAGCCGCTGACCCCGCCCAGGCGCCACGACGCCGCCCCCGGCACGTCTGCCACGACGGCAACCGGGGCGGCGCGCACGCTGGCCCAGTCGGCCACGTTCACCAGGTCCAGTGCGCTGACCCTATCAGCCGCTGACCCCGCCCAGGCGCCACGACGCCGCCCCCGGCACGCCTGCCACGACGGCAACCGGGGCGGCGCGCACGCTGGCCCAGTCGGTCACGTTCACCAGGTCCAGTGCGCTGACCCTATCAGCCGCTGACCCCGCCCAGGCGCCACGACGCCGCCCCCGGCACGCCTGCCACGACGGCAACCGGGGCGGCGCGCACGCTGGCCCAGTCGGCCACGTTCACCAGGTCCAGTGCGCTGACCCTATCAGCCGCTGACCCCGCCCAGGCGCCACGACGCCGCCCCCGGCACGCCTGCCACGACGGCAACCGGGGCGGCGCGCACGCTGGCCCAGTCGGCCACGTTCACCAGGTCCAGTGCGCTGACCCTATCAGCCGCTGACCCCACCCAGGCGTCACGACGCCGCCCCCGGCACGCCTGCCACGACGGCAACCGGGGCGGCGCGCACGTTGGCCCAGTCGGCCACTATCACCAGGTCCAGTGCGCTGACCCTATCAGCCGCTGACCCCGCCCAGGCGCCACGACGCCGCCCCCGGCACGCCTGCCACGACGGCAACCGGGGCGGCGCGCACGCTGGCCCAGTCGGCCTTGATCACCAGGTCCAGTACGCGGAGCCAACCAGCTGCTGAGCCGCGAACCACGCCGGGATGGAGTGGCCGGAGCTAGGGGTGGCCCCATGTTAGCGGGACCATAAGCGGCGCAAGGTCGGGCTTCACAGGGGGGGGGGCGTTTGACGTCGTCTGGCCGACGACCACCCCAGAGCCCGACCTGCACCCGCCAGTATACGCTCCCGCTAACGGAACACACCCCTGGCCATGGCCCACCCGAGTCAGGCGACCCGAACAGCAATCAAAGACAAAGCCGCGGAAACCTGAGTAGACAAGAGAAGAACCGTACCCATTCCTCCTAAAACATTAAATTAGGATTTTAGCGACAATAAAATCTCTTCCAGACACACCCGTTTGGAGTCTAGCGTAATGAGGTCACGCCTGGCGCGAGAGAGGCCGAGCCTCCCTCGGACGCCATGCCAGTTCGGCAGTTCAGCGCAGCTCACGGACCGGGGCGGACCTACGTCCCACGGAGAGGCAACATCCTTTGTCTACATCGAAAGTAACGTCCGGTAAATATAGTCACTAATTAACAGAACCCCTTTTATTACTTAACCTCTCCGTGAGTACCCGGTCCCTTTTTTCGGTCCAGGACCTAATCCGGCCGCATCAATTTAAAGACACCCCGCACCACACTTGGTCAGCGGGGCTGTTCTTCAGTATACGGCACGGGCCGCCTCCCGCAACTTACAGAACTTTATTTAAGGTCACGCGCACGGCGCTGACCACAAACCCGCAAGGGAACTTGGACAAACTTAATTGCGGTGCGTGTTTTACCACAGTGGGCACAACACCCGCGCCGAGACATTTGCATACGGGATTGGCCGTCTCCAATCGTCCACCCCCTTAATTCAGTGTATTTTTGTATCCCGTATTTTGTATTGCTAACTTACGTTACCCGAGTAACGAGTGCCACGTAACTTGTGCGCGCCCCCTTAATTCAGTGTATTTTGTGTCCCGTACTTTGTATTGCTAACTTACGTTACCCGAGTAACGAGTGCCACGTAATTTGTGCGCGCCCCCTTAATTCAGTGTATTTTTGTGTCCCGTACTTGGTATTGCTAGCTTACGTTACCCGAGTAACGAGTGCAACGTAACTTGTGCGCACCCCCTTAATTCAGTGTATTTTGTGTCCCGCCTTTGTGTTACGAAATTACGTTACCTGTGTAACCAGTGAGACGTATGAGACGTAACAGCGTCCGAGGCCACGTAACGCGGAACACAAACCATACGGCGCCACGGAATAACGAGTAAACCCCCCCCGGGGACCTCTGTAGAGTGTTGTATTGTGTACGACTCGTTCCTATGAATAAAAGGTACGACACCACCACCTTAACTCCACGCCTCTTATTTAAAATCATCTCACGCAACACCGCCGCCGGCCCTAGTGGGCCACGCAGGGGCACATACATCCACGACCCCCAAACTCACGACTAGAACCGAGCTAGTCTGGCGCCCACCCGGACAATACGTAGCAAGAACCGCCTTTTCCCACTAGGAGCCACACCGGGACTCGAGCCCGAGACCCCGGACGACGGCAACGTACAGAACTTTGTTTAAGGTCACGCGCACGGCGCTGACCACAAACCCGCAAGGGAACTTGGACAAACTTAATTGCGGTGCGTGTTTCACCACAGTGGGCACAACACCCGCGCCGAGACATTTGCATACGGGATTGGCCGTCTCCAATCGCCCGCCCCTTAATTCAGTGTATTTTTGTATCCCATATTTTGTACTGCTAACTTACGTTACCCGAGTAACGAGTGCCACGTAACTTGTGCGCGCCCCCTTAATCCAGTGTATTTTTGTATCCCGTGTTTTGTATTGCTAACTTACGTTACCCGAGTAACGAGTGCCACGTAACTTGTGCGCACCCCCTTAATTCAGTGTATTTTTGTATCCCGTATTTTGTATTGCTAACTTACGTTACCCGAGTAACGAGTGCCACGTTACCTGTACGCCGCCCCTTAATTCAGTGTATTTTGTGTCCCGCCTTGGTGTTACGAAATTACGTTACCTGCGTACCCAGTGAGACGTCTGAGACATAACAGCATCCGAGGCCACGTAACGCGGAACACAAACAATACGGCGCCACGGAATAACAAGTAAAACCCCCCGGGGACCTCTGTAGAGTGTTGTATTGTGTACGACTCGCTCCTCTGAATAAAAGGTACGACACCGCCACCTCAACTCCACGTCTCTTATTTAAAATCATCTCACGCAACACCGCCGCCGGCCCTAGTGGGCCACGCAGGGGCACATACATCCAAGACCCCAAATTCACGACTAGAAACGAGCTAGTCTGGCGCCCACCCGGACAACACAGATCAAGAACCGCCTTTTCCCACTAGGAGCCACACCGGGACTCGAGCCCGAAACCCCGGACGACGGCAAGTCAGTACCATCTATTGTCAGGAAATTATGAGTCTATATTCCAGAAAATTCCAGACAATACTTACAGAGTAGCAGCTATTGTAAAATAAGGAGAACAATGACTTATAAGAAAGATTGATTGGGTAAGCCAAAATAATTTTAGTTAACATTAAGTCTCTGAATTGAAATATTTTAAAATTTATTTTAGGTGTTATTAATTTGGATTTGTAGGTAAAAGTTCCGAAATGCATATCCTAGTTTTGATACCTCATTCCTGATGGCACATTTTGTACGCAATGCTTGCTGTTTTAATTTAGTGTATCAACAATGCCTGAACATAAGCAAAACTGGTATAGCAGTCAAATAATGATCGTAAGTTGAATAGAAGATGTTTTCTGGTTTAAGGACCATAATATTCCAAAACTACAGTAACTTCTTTTAGTCAAATATATTAACCTGCACTTCCGTACATACAGATTCAATTGGAGGATAATATACTGACGTCGACCCAGGTGCCTACCTAGCTCCCTACAGGCCGTTATGACGAGGCAACGCCTCTCCTGCCAGTTAGGCATAATGATATACCAGTGTGTGTTGTTTTTTTTTTTTCCAGCGGACTGTAATCTTTTATATTTTTGAAGGGTATTGTTGTGTTTGTACACCGGGCGACTGAGATCCCGCCCTGCCTGCGAAACGTCATGTGCTCCGTGGGAGACGTCGAGGGGAGGGAGAGACGCGCCGGGAAGGGAAGCGCCGCGCGCGGTGCGCTCAGTCGAGTGAGTCGCGAGGGAGACACGGTCGCGAGTAGTCGCACAGTCGCTGGGCAGACGGCCCCGAGGAGTAGTCGCGGAGTAGTCGCTGGGCAGACGGCCCCGAGGAGTAGTCGCGGAGTAGTCGCTGGGCAGGCGGCCCCGAGGAGTAGTCGCGGAGAGTCGCGTGAATCGCGGGAGATTCTCGTGGCGCGGTTGCCTAACAAGCGGTCACGATTGAGACGCGGGAGAAGGCTTGCAACCTACAGAGACTTAAAACCTATCCTGAACATCGGGAAGTTAATAGTTATCGTGTCAGTGCCAGCGTCGCACGGACTTTCGGTGCGGTACGGAACGGCGTGGCACAGCCCACGGAGCCGGGCTTCACCCCAGACGGACGCAGGCAGGAACGGGGCCAGCCCCAAGTATTCCGTTTTAGTGGGCTAATAAATCATGAGTCGATCGTTGAATTTGGTATTAGTCATTTCGGGCACCAGGTTGACGTTCCCCGGAGGCCACGAGGCCTGAACCCCCTCTACCACGAGCAGCCGGGCAGCTGCACTTTTCCTGGGGAAAAACCTGGGCGACGACAATACAATAACAATTACATATTCCAGCAGAAAATAAAATAGTATTAATTCAATTACTGCATTTATTTCCCATTCGCCATTGCTGATATTTAAACTATTACACTTCAGAAACGGAAACAAAAGCGGCCGCTTTATTTTAGATAACTCTGATTGGCTGATCCCATCCAACATCCAACATATTTTAGAACCAGTCCTATACGTAAAATATTTGAAGGAAACTCTAGACATTCAATCTCTCAAATAAACATGGCTGCGATAGTGACGTTTAACGTGACGTCACAACCCTCAAAGATATTGGATCCAACATATTGGAAGGTGTTGGAAGCTAAAATTTGACAGTGTGACAGGGCCTTTACCATGTGACAGGCATCCTAAATCAGTATTACTCTGGAATGTTTAGAAATGTATAACAAATGTTTTTAGGGAATGTTTAAAAGTTATATAAATGTCAAAAGTGCCTTAAAAAAACTGTATAAATTGTTGGAAAATATAAAAATCAATAATATAAATAGATTTACTCATATTAATGTGGCTGTCACACCAACCTAAACAACTCTTCACATTAGTTATTATCATCTGCACTTGTGAAATTAAAAATCACTATTTTAAAACTAAAAATGTTTGGGATTATAACCGAAAAACAGCTTTCTTAGGCATCCAGCGTTTAAAAGCTTCACAACAAATGCATAGCTTCATATTAATTGTATGCGTTGCATCACATTCAAAGCTTCAAATAAAATTAATAGCAAATTTACTGGCAAAGTTAAATCAAATATTAAAAACTGATACTATGTCAATGGAATGAATTATCCATTTTTTTTCTGCATAAATATGTGCCAAAACTAGCTAAATATTGATAATAAGTGAAATGATTCTATTTGTTTTAAGTAAATAAGTAATTTTAAATTCTCTTGGAAACAGCCCAAATAATTTGAGTGAAAATAACACATTTTGTGAGAGAACCTACAGTTAAATCCTGTATTTAATTTCAGGGTATTAATTACTGGTTTCCCAGAGATTAACAACATTTTCTTCAGGCTCCATTTACTTGTCATTAAATTAAATGCAATACTTTCCTTCAAATTAAATTGTGGAAATTTACTTTCTTCCTGCTGTTAAAGTCTTATATATGACGAAAGAACTGATTTTTACGTAAACTATGAAGTTCTTGCATTATATGTAAATACATAAAATGTAAGGACAATGTGATTTTCCATCAAATATGATTAAATATTTTGGTCCCGCCATTTTCTCCATAAAATTTACATTACTAAGTATTTCTCATGTTAAAGTTGCCAAACAAACTTAGTTTCCTACATAAAAGTTTTTTTAATGCTGAAATTCATTATTTGTTATAAAATTACAGTTTATTTATTTAATTAACAGGGATACGAAGTTGTCCGTTTTGTATATTCTCTTTCTCACACGTTTCAATAACCTGTTCCATCGCCACTGTAGCACGAGTAGCGCATTTGAAAATGTAGCCAGTGCTGGTTGGCATCATATTTGGTTAGGTTGAGTCCTGTATAGAGACTGTGCACGTAGTTGAGTATCAATATCAATAGCTCGCCAAATACATCCAACCAAGTCTTGTGCCAACTAAACTATATTTAATAGCCCACACTTTTGTGGTTAGTGTGTACTACGACGATAGTTTTTAGTACGCTACGTTAGTTTTGTTTTCGCATTTGTGTAACAGTTTTTGTTTATATGCAACATGACACACACGTCTGTGATCACGTAGCCGTCAGCTCCCTTCCCATACCCGTGTGTGGGCCGCGGCAGACGCATTTATGTTGCCCATTGTCAGAGCAACCACACTCGCATCTCCAGTTGCCCTAAGCAACCACACCGAGAGCTGGTGAAGCTAGCCGAGCCCGTTTGAACAGCCACCAACCTCCTGTCTACTCCCCCTCCCACCGGACTGGACAAGTCTGCATGGCACTACAGAGGCTGGTGATTCCCAGAAATCCACCTTTACCTACGTCACTCCCAGGCTCTCAGGATGGGTATTAAAGGCAGGCCCTTGGCCAGGCAAGTCAGTGGGTGCCCAAGAGGCACCACTGACAGCTGAGCCCACTTCAGTGTCACTTCAGCAGCAGAGTCAAGGCTCTCTGTGCCGCTGGGAATCAATGCCTGTGCATACGCAGCAAAGCTCTTCCGACGAGGATAAGCCCAATACGCTGACCTTTTTGAAAAGTTGTTAAGCGTAAGGCGCACCTGCCAATAACTGGTATGCAAAGCATCATGCAACATTGTTGTCAGTTCATGTTGATGCAATTTTTTTTTTAATATTTACGTATTTACTAGTTATACGGGATCAAATAAAATTTATTTGTAAATACTCTTTTGGAAATGTTTTAAACAGCTCAATGTTTTTGACTATTGTATTTTATGTGATGTAAATTGGGCACAGCTTGAGTATTGATGTTACAATATTAGTAGGCTAGTATGAATTCAATTTTTCTTTAATGTAAAATTAAAGTAAATATCTGTCGGAGAAGGAATACATAAAGGAAATGAGGTACGTATGTATTCAATGGGTTTTAGAGTTTTCACTCAGTTTACTCTTTCCCGCAATATACACTTTTTTCTTTGTTCCCTCTGAAAAGTGTAAAAAATGGGTTGGCTTGGCCACATTGGATGCAACGATACACGTTGAGACCCGATACGACACCTCCGACAAATATTAGCGTGACCGTCTCTCAGTTTGCTCAGGAGACTGTCTCATTGCTTGCCTCAAAACATAGATGCAGAAAAGTTGATAAGTCAAATTTATGCCAAAAAATGTTTATCGGACATGATCACAAGTTGTTGAGCTGCAACAATAGCAAATTACTGCACATTGTTCAATCTGCAGAAATTTAGGTCCCAATGCTTATTTCTTGCGATAAAAGTTTTACTTAGGTGAAAGTTTGCAACAATGCACATGATGTAAAAATTTTTGCCTATCTCTTTATATTAAAAACGGTTTTGAAATTTCTCCTTCTTGTTTGTTGAAGTAGGTAGCACGAACTGTGTTGCTCTTCTGTGATGCATACTATATTTTCTTCTCCTTGCATCACAGGATAACTTATGTTTGTTTCTTGCTCTTTATTTTAGTTAATGCAAATATTTTGTAGTAAAAAAATTGTTTTAATATACAATTCTGCCTTGTCTGGTGGCACTTCAATACTTTTGAGTAACAATATCAATTTCTGAGATATTATGCCGAAAGCACACTCAAATATTTTTCTTGCCCTAGAATGGCAGTAGTTAAAAACTTTGCGATCATTATCAAGTTTTCTTTGAGGATACAGTCTTTTTTTAACTGGCGAGTACAGCACTTTAGAATAATATTGAACATTCTGTTATTATAAACTTACTTTTCAACATCTTCAGCACATGTCTCGTATGATACTGCGACAGTTCAGTGTGGCCAGGCTGTTGGAGACAGTCTCGTCTCGTCCCATCCAGTGGGGCCAAGCCCTAAGAGGTTTTGCTGTAGTTCCTAAATACGAAAGTGATTCACACGTATATATTGATACGCAAAACAACTTCAATATGAATTATGATTATAATTAGGTATCATTCGTATTATTTGACATCGTCCGGGCCTGCGGCCCCTTTTAAGTCCGATATGCAACCGCCCAAACACCACCCACCCTCCATTCAAACCTCCCGCCTACCCGTGCATATGTGTGCGTGCGTGTGTGCTCAGTAGGGGGATTGTGCCGCTCTGGTGGCACAGTAAACAAAGAACAGCTGATTGTCTGAGCAAGTTGGGGGGGGGGGGGGGGTGGCACCAAGTGGCTGGGTGGGCGTGGCACCACGTGGCCGGGTGGTCGTTGCCGGGAGCCACGTGGAGGGGATCCGCAGGGGTTTGTTGACGTCACGTGGAGGGGTGTGTGTATGTTTCTAAATGAGGAAGGTAGGTAGCGCTAGTGTCGCGCGTGCCGGAATTATTTTTACAAGTATAAAAATGTGAGGGCGGGCGGCAGGGATTCAAACTTTCATTTCTGGATCGTTAGTCCATCACGCTAACCACAGGACCACGATACCATGTTGGAGAAAATAATTTCAGATGTTGTATATATGCTTATAAATTATTTTTTTTAAGAAAAGGTATATTTTTTATAGTGCTAAGCGGGAAATTTAAAATATATAGTGTCGGCTGCTATGCGGCCGCCATGTTTATTTTTTTATAGTGGTAAGGGGTAAATTTAAACGAGGCACATCGGCTGCTAGTCGGCCGCCTTGTTTTTTTTATAGTGCTAAGCGGGAAATTTAAAAAATAGATAGTGTCGGCTGCTAGTCGACCGCCATGTTTTTTTTTATAGTGGTAAGCGGTAAATTTAAAAGAGTCGCATCGGCTGCTATGCGGCCGCCATTTTTTTTATAGTGCTAGGCGGGAAAATTTAAAAACGGGCCAGCCGCCATGTTTATTTCAACATTGGAAAAAAAAAATAATTTCGGCTGCTAGGAAGTAACCAGAACAGCCAACTTTGAAAAAATAAATAATATTATATGTATGACAATCGATTGCTGAAAGTCGCCATCTTGTAGTACAGCATACCAGACCGCCGTCTTGTAGCATAGCACACCAGGCTGCCATATTGTAGAACAGCATACCATGCCGCCATCTTTTTTTTGTTCCCCATTTATAGTCATTGTTATTACATTTCTCAAGTTTGAATATAAAAAGTATTATTTCGGCAGCCACTACTCTATGACTATAGTAGTAGTAGACATAGATGGCGATACATCATATTTCGTGGAAGTGGATTTGACCTTTCCCGATGATTGTCACAACCGCCTATCAGATCTGCCTCTGGCCCCTGTGAATGGCGTACCGCCAAACGGGCGAATGATTAAATTATTGTTAACTCTTGCGCCACGTAGTAATTATGTTGGCCATGCTAAAACACTGCGGCACTACGTTCAGTATGGGGCAGTCATCGGCCAGGTTCACCATGTGCTGCGGTTTGAACAGGCGGCCTGGATGAAAGAATACATAACCTTTAATGCTGAGCGTCGTGCCCAGGCTGTGAATCCCTTCGAAAAATCGTTTTTTAAGTTACTTTCGAAGACAGTGTACGGTAAAAGTTTAGAGGATTCTAGAAAACACAGACACATTCGCATCGCTTCGTGTTACGAAACTATTTATGGGGCAGCCGAGCTGATTGGTCGTCCGACATTCAAGGCTAGGCAAATCGTCGATGAAAATTTAGTTCTCATAGAGTTGCAGAAAGGTTCGATAACCTTCGATAAACCTTTGTACACGGGTGTCGCCATTTTAGATTTGTCAAAATTGATTTTATACGACTTTCATTATAACTACATGCAAAAAAAATTCCCTCCCCAGTCTCTGCATCTCTTGTACTCGGACACTGATTCGTTGATTTACCACGTTCAGTGTGATAACATTTATGATTCAATTCGACCCGACTTAGCTTCACGTTTCGACACATCAAATCATGCGCCAGGTAATGATCAACGCTTCCCCTTAGTCAACAAGGGTGTAACAGGGGTGATGAAAGATGAGGCCGCTGGCAAGATCATTACGGAATACGTGGGTCTTCGCCCGAAACTCTACGCATACAAGATGGAGGATGGTTCTTGTATGCATAAAGCGAAAGGATTTAAGGCCAACGTAATCCAATCACTTCTGTTCCCTCAATACCTGGATTGCTTGCTTAAAAATTCCCGGATTCTAGGCAGTCAATACCATTTCCGTTCGCGAGGCCACGCCGTGTTTACGGAGCGAGTGAACAAGGTAGCACTGTCTTCAGAAGACGATAAGCGTTGGCTTTCTGAAGATGGTGTCAGCACATTACCTGGGGGGCAAAAAGATCTGTGTCCTTCTAAAACTCGTGCCTCGCCCGATCCCTCCTAATAATTGTACATATTTCCATTTTTTTCCTCTGATTACGTTCACCAGTGAGACGAACACTGCTGACGTAACCTCCGAGCAGTGGTTGCAGGAACACAACAGCGCTCACCACTACTCCCCTGCTCGGAGGGAGCTTCAAGTGTATATATATATCTCTCTCTCTCTCTGTGTGTGTGTTGGGGGGGGGGGGGGGGGTTGAAGGCAAACAGCGCTTCTTCCACCTCCCCCCACACACAAAAGAAAAAAAATTATCCTGAGAGGGGTGTGTTCACCTCCCCCCACCGCGCTGCGCCATGTCATGCCAACTGATACTCTCCATTATGCATTTGGAGAGAAAAACTGTCGGTATGTTAAAGAAAATGCGTAGAGATGTTTGAAAAAAATATTACCCTGTTACCATAATAACTTGCATATTATACATTCTATCCTGATTTCACGTAAAATATTACTAGTTTGTTTCAAGTTGCCTCTCAAAAATATTAATGTACATGCTATCCTAATTTCACGTAAAATATCACTAGTTTGTTTCAAGTTGCCTCTCAAAGTATATTAATGTACATGCTATCCTGATTTCACGTAAAATATTACTAGTTTGTTTCAAGTTGCCTCTCAAAGTATATTAATTTACATGCTATCCTGATTTCACGTAAAAAATTACTAGTTTGTTTCAAGTTGCCTCTCAAAGTATATTAATTTACATGCTATCCTGATTAAATGTAAAAAAAAAATATTACCTTTTTTTTTTAATATACATAAATCGTCCTCTTGATAGGATGCCTGAAATTTGTGTGACGTTCTAAAGATCTCCCCAACCCAGACAATGGAACGGATCCCATCAATGTTGGCGGCCTCTTTCTTCGAGGAAGAGGTGGAGGAGGGGACGAGTATTCCAGCCGACATTGCGGCGGCCTTCTTCGCAGAAGACCTGCAGGAAGGGCCGTCGTCTCCCCCTCCTCCTCCAACACCGCCGGCCAAGACTTCGCCGCTGCTGTTGGTGGCCGGCCCCTCTGGGACATGTCCCTTGGGTCGGCCGCTAACAGCCGACGAAAAAAGAGGGTTCCAGCTACATACCAGCAGGTGCCGGCTCTGTCTAGCGGCAAAGTCGTGGCCAAGCTGATGGCGATGGACGCCCAGCGTGGTAGGGGTGGATAATAAATAATTTTTTTTCTTTAACTAAGTAATATCAATGTGTTGACTACATTATTTCAATATCCATTATGTGTTACTTGTGGCTGGTAACTTAGTATGCAGAAAATTGGTAATACGTGTAAAGAACTATGCGGTCATGGTAGCTGGCCTGCTGTAGACTGGTTTTAAGGTTTAAAACTCGTTTTGTTTGGAAAAATACACGTAATATTTAATATAATTTTGTAGCAATGCGCTACTCGTAAAAAAAATGCTGTGAGAAAAAAATATATACATACATTATATTTTAACAGAAACATTACATAAACGAGACTATCGCAAAAGATTATTATTACATGTTACTTTTACCTGGCATTAATCAAATGGCAGGTACAGGTAATTAACACAACAGGTAGACGTAATATTTTTTTTTTTTAAGTATTGGGGAAATATATATTTTAACTTTGGAAGAAATTACATTTGTATACAATTCTCTGCTGTTGCACCCCCCACCCCTCTGCGAGCGGCTTCCCTATGGGGGCGGACATCTGGCAGGGTTATTATTAAAATTAACAAGGCAGAGGGGTGGGGAACGTTTCCGTCGCCGACACGTCTGCGACTCCAACCCTCTGCGAGCGGCTTCCCTATGCGGGCGGACAGTGTCTGGGTTATTATTAAAATTAACAAGGGGGAGGAAGGGGTTGGAGCCGCAGACGTGTTGGCGACGGCGCGTACTCCCTCGCGACTATAGCCCTTGGGAAAAAAATTGTTTTTTAAATATATAATGACTATAAATGCACAATACATTTCTTTTAAATGACAAGTGACGTAATAAGAATACTTTTTTTTTTAATAAAATTGGTGATATATTATAAATAATATTATTTTTTTAAGTAACTAATCCTACTATATATTTCATTTCCACAATACACACTACAAGAGAACATTATGTCTTTAACACATAAAAAAAAAACGGTGTTTGAATTCACTGAAATACGTAAAGTATAATTTTTTTTATTAACACGCTATAAGCATAAGTAATGCCTATAGCTTTTTTTATTATAGACAGATATACTACACAACAAATTAAGCATAATATGACTATACTGGTCTAGTACTATAAGAAAACATGGCTACACTTCAGTGTGTTTTGAAATTTGGCATCTACTACTACTACTACTACTACGACTACTACGACGACTACTACGACTACTACTACGACTACTACTACGACTACTACTACGACGACTACTACGACGACTACTACGACTACTACTACGACTACTACTACGACTACTACTACGACTACTACTACTACTACGACTACTACTACTACGACTACGACTACTACTACGACTACTACTACTACTACTACTACGACTACTACTACGACTACTACGACTACTACTACGACTACCACTACGATTACCACTACAATTAAAACTACGACTACCACTACGACTACCACTACTACCACTACTACGACTACTACTACTACTACTACTATAGTAATAGAGTAGTGGCTGCCGTAATAATACTTTTTATATTCAAACTTGAGAAATTAAAAAACAATGACTATAAATGGGGAACAAAAAAAAAGATGGCGGCCTGGTATGCTGTACTACAAGATGGCGACTTTCAGCAATCGATTGTCATACATATAATATTATTTATTTTTTTCAAAGTTGGCTGTTCTGGTTACTTCCTAGCAGCCAAAATTAATATTTTTTTTTCCAATGTTGAAATAAACATGGCGGCCAGCCCGTTTTTAAATTTTCCCGCGTAGCACTATAAAAAAAAAAATGGCGGCCGACTAGCAGCCGATGCGCCTCGTTTAAATTTACCGCTTACCACTATAAAAAAAATAAACATGGCGGCCGCATAGCAGCCGACACTATATATTTTAAATTTCCCGCTTAGCACTATAAAAAATATACCTTTTCTTTAAAAAAATAATTTATAAGCATATATACAACATCCCAAATTATTTTCTCCAACATGGTCTCGTGGTCCTGTGGTTAGCGTGACGGACTAACGATCCAGAAATGAAGGTTTGAATCCCAGCCGCCCGCCCTCACATTTTTACACTTGTAAAAATAATTCCGACGCGCACGACACTAGCGCTACCTACCTTCCTCATTTAGAAACATACACACACCCTTCCACGTGACGTCAACAACCCCCTGCGGACCCCCTCCACGTGGCTCCCGGCAACGCCCACCCGGCCACGTGGTGCAACGCCCCCCCCACGTGCTCAGACAATCAGCTGTTCTTTGTTTACTGTGCCACCAGAGCGGCACACTCCCCCTACTGTGCTCGCCCAGCAAGAGGGAGCTGTCGAGTCAGTGCGCTGCACCCCTAAAACATATGTAAATATAATTGTGTTATTTGTTTTTATATTCCCTAAGTGCAACGTGACGGCAGATCGGCCGGGAGGGTTTTATGTACTTTTATTTTAAAATAATGTATTAAAATATCATAGCGTTTCCGGACATTCCCGAGGAAACCCGAAGCCAGACAATAATTAAATGTTCATTTTATTAATTATAATATGTATTATTCTTTTCAAGTATTTATAAATTGTCACATAATTTTTAATTCATTCTTGTCATGTTAATTTAGTTTCCCGTGGCACGAATTCGCAAATATCTTTTAACGGCAATTGTTTCGGCGGGAGGACGCCATGTTAGTCGAGCGAGCCATGATCTCAGCCCAGTCCGCAGCCATCAACGACCGAGAGTAGACGCGCCAGCACTCCGGGGACCTCACCGTTTGTTTCACCGCCAAGTAATTCTGTTTCAATTTAATTCCGTATAAATTGTTTTCTTTTCGTCCTCGGAGCTCCTCTCGGTCGGGGGACTGTATAACTAATTGTCTTACAACCAGCAACTGTCTTTTCTCTTTTGTAATACGTAATGTAATATGTGACCACGTGGGGGACTTCACACCTAAACCGATTCGTGCCGCGGGCGTTTTAAACAGTTTCAATCGTGTAAGTTGCATTCGCCGAATAAATCAGGTGTGTAAATCAAATGTATTTTCTTATTTAAATCTGTTTAACCACATGGAGTGTGACTGCGTGTGGGACGCCTGAGAGCCCACTGCATAAATAATAGCGTGCCCGACGCTGAGAGCGGGCAGGGATTTGTGCTAGGCGTATTCAGGGGGAAATTAAAATCACGCCTCACATGGGCGACGTCACGACCCTGAGAAAGAGTCTCACATCGGTCCGTGCACGTGGCATGGTGGCGCCCATAAAACCCGAGCACGCAGTAAAATTCAATCAGTAAATATCAGAGACTACGGTCTCCGCAACGTGTGCCCCCGTAACATATTAAATATATCCAATTTCGCTAAATATTTACTTTCACTGGTTGACTGTCATAATAATCTGTATGGTTACCAAGCATAACATGTTAAAATTAATAGGCATATTTTTGTAGTTAGGAATCAGTAGCATTAATAACAACAGGTTGCTACTTGAAATTCAAAGTTTGGCCAACCTCTAAAAATGAAAATGAAACTTTATTTAAAAATTTTTTTTATATGGAACAAGTTGTTCAAAATGGGACTAAATAAATAATCAGTCTCACTCAAAAGTCAAGGAAACAAATCATTGTAATATAACATATTTACATACACAGAAAGTTATTAAGTTTGTCATAAACACTAATGAAAAATCTTTTGTATTCATACTTACAATGACATAATCTCACACAACATAAACATGTTACTCGTAACTTTGGAATGACTTTGATTGTATAGTATATATATTATTGGTGTGCGGGATCCCGAATTTCGGGAAATGTTTCGGGAGGGCATTGCTTTTTTTCCCTTCAGGAGGAAATAATGTTTTTCCTGGTATTTTCGGGAATAAAATTATGTATTAAGTTACAACAAATTTGTGACAACGGCCCGTTTGGCCTACAATAAAAGGAAAAATAAAGAGATTGCTTTACGGTTAAATAAAGATAACACGTTTATTAATGAAATTACTTTTTAATGTCAACGTATATCCATGGGGAAAAAAAATCCCGGAAATTGATATACATCACGATCTTCTAAAATTACATAACTTACTTAAATAAGCAGTCTGACTGAAACGCAACACTGAACGAGACATTACTTTAATAGTTTGCCGCATTATTGGCAAATCCCGTGTATATTGCACATTCGTAATTTTATATTTGTATTAATGTTTCTGTTTACCGGAATGAAATCGTATTACAACGTCTAAAATTGTTTCATCAAAAAATCAAGACAAAAACAGTGACGTAATTATCAGGGACAGCTGCGATTGGCCAGTGCGTCACTTAGAGGCGCGGTTACGTTACAGCCCACAGGAGATGGCAGCACAATCAGTTTTTTTTCCTGTGACACGTAAATGGTGAAAATAAGATTAAAATGAATAATTTACTTTTCTGATGTTTATTTGAGTTCCACAATATTAGGGGAATTTTACATGGGCACGTAGTAATACAAAATTATGGTAATATATTTTGTCATTTAGTTCACGTTACATGTTGGTTGTTTTGTTTAGTTGTTTAGTAAACATGGCTGAAGAAAAGACGTGTATTTGGAACTACTTTGCTAGAAGCAATGATAAACTTAGTGCTAAATGCAAGACATGCAATAAAACTATGAAAACAAGCTACGGCAGCACATCGGGTCTCATAAGGCACTTGACTCAACATCCAACTGTAAAGTTGGAATTGAGACACGGCAAGAATTGTTAAGTTCACGGCCCGTTACAGCAAATTCTTCACAACCAGGTCCATCAAAACAACAACGGATTGAAGATACCTTCCAGTGGCCTTCTCATCATCCAAACGCAAAACTCATTACAAAGAACATTGCTGAGTGGTTGGCCGATTCTATGCTGCCGTACAGTGTAGTAGAAAATAGACATTTCCAGAAACTCATGCAGTCATCTCAACCATTGTACAAAGTACCTTCCCGAACCACATTCTCTAGAAACGAAATTCCAAATTTGTTTGCTTCTGTAAAATCGAAAATCTCTGAGGAACTTTCTCAAGTAATTGTCAAAGTTCAGTCAATGTCATTTACTTGTGACCTATGGACATCACGTAGTGATGATGCTATCTTGGCATTGACTTGTCATTTCGTCAGTAACTTCACTCTTTTAAAATACTGTCTTGGATGTGTTAGTTTTCCTGAGAGCCACACAGCATTAACAATAGGTGACAAAATTACTGATATTTTGAATGATTGGAACATCTTAAATAACATTAGTGCTAGAATTCCTTTGTTTATTATTACTGACAATGCAAGAAACATCAAGCTGGGGTCTAGTCTTTGCAAAGCACCTCTGACACATTTGCAGTGTTTTGCTCATAATTTGCAGCTTGCTCTTGGAGATGTGGTATTGTCTGTTACTATAAGCACAGTGCATCAGCAACCTCTGCATTTCACAAAATTCAAACAGAAATTGGACTAGACTGTCTAGAATTAATTCAAGACTGCGTGACGAGATGGAATTCTGAGTATCTAATGCTTGAAAGACTACTAAAAAACAAACCTGTTCTTATGCGTCATCTGACAGAGGTGAACGTAGACAATCTTAGTGTGAGCGAGTGGCTGCTTGTTGAAAGTTACATAAAAATTCTTAAACAACTGCATGAAGCCACTGTAGAACTCTCTGGAGAAAGAATACCTACAGCTTCAATGGTTACTCCAGTTTTGTTTTCAATCAATAAATTTTTGAATAACTACATGGAGACTCATGCTAGTGAAGTTGGGTCTGGTGTAACATTTTGTAGGGCTTTGCTTTTTGGATTGAAGGCACGCTTTCCTTTATATCAAAGGCAAGAGCCATATTTTACAGCAATGCTGTTAGACCCACGCTTCAAGGCTGTTGTTGTGCCTATCGATGAAAAACAACTTGCTGTTAACACTTTGCAGCAAAAACTTGACAGTTGTCTAAAAGAAGTCATTGATACAGGTAATGTGCTAGTTTTATATTAACATTATTAACTAAATTATAATTTGTAAACAACTTGGTACATAACTGAAACTTAAGAGGGTAATTTTTTTTACTTCAGGGAGATTTTGCTAAATTTAATATTCTTTGGATTTAAAATTTATTTAGTGATATTTTAGAGTCCGTAGTAGTACATTTGGTAATAGGCATACATTATGGCTCCTTTTTTCAACTATTAGTAATGTACCTGGTTGTTACATACATCAAGTTAGCATCTCAGATGTTTGATATAGGTTTGAAGTATTTTTATTTCCTCATGTTGTAGGTCCGCAAAAACCTGAATCAGAAAGTGACTCCAGCCACTCCTCTTTGTGGCATGAATTTGATAGTCTAGCTGCAAAATCTCTAGTAGGTGCTCAGCAAAACACAGAGGTGCAACATATTTAAACATGCCACTTTTAGAAATAACTGGAAATCCATTGAAGTGGTGGGAACAAAATGAAAATATACTACCAAATTTATCCAAGTTAGCAGTGGCATATCTGGGAATACCAGCGACCAAAACTGCGTGTGAAAGGGTTTTTTCATCTACCGGAAACATAGTATCTGCAAAGAGAGAATCTTTATCCACTCAACACTTGGAAGAACTGGTTTTCTTACATGAAAACAGAGCACTAAACTAATTCTGTTTTCTAATGGCGCTGTTGTGGTAAAAACACTCCAAACTTAAAAAATATACCTACTGACATCCTATATAGCTTATGATTTTTACTTCCCGATTTTTCCAGATTTCCCGAGTGAAATTTGATTTTCCCTCCCGAAATTCTCCAAGGCTAAATTTCCTTTCCCGCACACCCCTAATATATATATATAGACACACACACACACACACACACACACACACACACACACACACACAAATTATAAACATTTTTTACATAAAAACAGTTATTTTTCAGTGGTCTACACCATGAGCCAACTATTATAACAATAGTTACTGTTGTTTATATAATTACAAATTAAATAAGGTATTAATAGATTTATTCAAAACCATAGCTACTGTTTTCGATAGAACACAACAGCAACATGTATTGTGCTCTATAATTTGTTGTATTAATAATGTTCTAAATATATTTTAAGATATAGTTTATAAACATATTTTTCATAGTATTTTACTCAATAGCATTAGAAATAAAAACAGCTTTCAAAGACATTGCAAAAAAAACCTCACTAACAGGTTTACTTGGGAAATAGCAGTGTATTTTAATCTGAAATATTAATGTTACATAGATTAACATTTGGTTGAACGACCCCTCTAGAAATAATAAATTCATTTACATTCAGTAAGTATGCAAATAAATAAAAAAAAACTCCAGCTCACAGAATGAAAGTAAATATGTAATCTTAACTATTTACAAATCATCAGTTCCATTCATATAAGCTAATATTTGGCAAAGATATCATCCAAAGCATATTCTGATGAACTTAAGTTGTTGACATACAGTTGAATATTAAAACTACTGGCCAAAATACAGAAAAAAAAATAGGGGAAGTCAATGGTATCTGTTTATGTGAATGCGTTTCAAGATACCAGATAGCCTACGCATAACCAACATAGTAAACGTACCAGATGAGCAGATAGAACATACGGAACAGATCGGCATGGTCAATAGTAGTGAACATCCGAATGAGCTTGGTCAAAACTAATAAACAAACATAAAGAACGAGAGGATGAACATGGCCAATGTTAGCACAGACACAACCACCCACAATTGGCTGCCTCAGTATGGAATCTGGTTCTGGTAGTACTGGATCATGTCGTAAGTGCGCGTGCGGAAGTTGAGGAACGAGCTGCGAATGACGGACACCATGAAAGCGGCCGCCTCCTTGTCGCTAGCCGCAGGGTTGAACCGTGCGCGCAACAGCTTGATGGTCTGGCCACGGAAGCACGGCAGACCCGTGTCCAGCATCAACGACACGAGCGACACGATGGCCTCCGAGTACGGCCTGCGACAAATCCAGCAACGTTCCCTCAGTGGAGCAACATTTACTGCACATATTCTTTTAACCCTTTGATCTCCTATTTCTAGCCAGGTTTGCCATTCTTAAATACTTGTTCCAATCCTCAGTCCAGTCTTGCTCTCCAGTCCATTATATCATGAGACACTGTTCATGTGGGAGAGCCAGACTGGACAAAGAAATAGAACAGGAAATAAAAGATAGTGAATTACTGGACAAAGGAGTAATATGGTTTAGAAAAAGAAGAAATACCAACAGGCAGTTCTCCAAAGCTGTAACAATATTATGTATGATAACAAGAGAAGAGACATGGAGTTGGTATGCTGTCATATCATTGAATTCAAATTTTACCTTACCATTACCATATTGCAACACCCAAAACATTGTGCAGGTGGTGCTTTTCCACCCCTGATGATGGTTAATAAATATGAATAAATTTATCACACTCACTTCCATAAAACACAATCCTTTAAAACTGCTTCCACAATGTTCTTGGTGTTCTGCAAGCATGGCACTGACAATTAGCAGAACTGAAAAAACTTGCTTCGCACTACTATATCCATGTAGAATTTCATGCTTGGCCACCCCTTGAGTAGAGAAATTAAAAATACAAGACAAAAAAACTAGACACAAAACAAAAATATTACATTTTCAACCACATGACCTTTATCAGGAGTAGAGTAGATACTAGATATGATGTACGTATGTGCATAGTGTTTTCTCTACTCCTGATGTAAACTACCACATGATTAAAAATTTGAGTTGTTCTTGTTATTCGTCAGGATTTTATGTGTCCTGTCTCTTTAAGTGTTTGTACTTTCTTTATGAAACATACTTTAATACTTTAAATAATATTAAATGGTTGGTGGGAGTCCCACATGCATCTTAGCCATTAAGACCGCTGGTGAGCTCACACCTTCTGCTCTGAAGAATTCTTCATTTTTGGTACTGCATACTGAAATGCTATTTAATTTTCAAAGGATTAAAAATTAAATTTAAAAAAAAAACTTTAAAACTTTAAAATGACCTGAGAAGGTTAATGACTGGTTCAACATCTTGGTGGTAGCTGAGTATGCAGAAGGTGAAGAAAAGCTGGTGATAAGCTGTGACAAATATTTATATTTGCATGGCGACTACGTAGAAAAATACTTAAGGTATCATTAGGGGCCTGTTCTTTTCGCGATCGCGATTAAACGACGATAAACGTGAAATCACCGTTAAATACAGATTTTACGCGAAATTGCCATAACACAGCGTTTTTACACGAACTTTTGTATTAAAGCGCGAAATTGCAGTGTTTTTACGCGAAATTTAAATACTGGATAAAAGACTTGTCTCGTCAATGGTAAACAAACACCGCAACATGGCCGCCAAACATTAATCATAAATGAACTAAAGCAAACAAAAGCTTACACACGCTCACGTTATAATGTTAAACCCAAAAATATACTGTTAAAATACGCAAAACTACGGCGTTTATTTTCCTTTCCGGCATAATGTTTGGATAGATAAGACAAACAGGCGAAGTTTTAAAGCGTACACACACCGCTCGGGGCACTGACGTCAGCTTGGAACAGCGACACCGGATAAATACAAAAGCAAGCAGATGATTGGGCGAACGGTGTTTGGAACAGCCTTACGTGAGTGGCCATATCACGTCAGCCGGGGGCGCTGGCATATAGTTGGAACAGCGTCGTAGTATCAAATCAAGCAGATAATCGGGCGAACCAGGCACAAGCATTTTAAATCGCGCCAAAAAGCGGAAAAATGTAAACAAACATTAATTTTTGAATGGTGTGACGATGATGATTAGTTGGCCAACAGTTTTTATAGATTTTGTTAGGTCGTAACCACAACGCGGAAATACTATAACGCTGAATGTCAAAATTGACCACAAAGCCGAAATTAAAATTGACCACAACTCCGAAATAACAACTGAATGAATTAGTGTGCGTTTCTTAAATTTACCTTAACGCCGAAATACCACAATCAAACCTTACCTTACCTTATCTTACCTTACCTAACCTAGTCTATCCTAACCTAACCTAGTCTAACCTAACCTAACCCAACCTTTGTGGCAGCCCTGTAATGACATTTTTCGGCGTTGTGGTACACAGCAGTTTTCTAGCTGTCGTCGTTGTGATCAATTTGGCATTTCGGAGTTGTGATGCGTCCTCGATTTTGTTAAAGGGATTAATAGTTTTCCAGATTAGTTTATGGGAACAAACTAATAATCAGTGTCTAAATCAAAAGTATTGTCATATAAATATATGTAACCTATTTGTTTAGGGTATTCAGTAATGAGTAGGTTCAAGTAAAATTATTTAACTTAAATAATTTCAGATATATTTACGGTAACACACACTTTTTTTTTTTTAGTTTTTAGCACCGCTTTTGTGTTTTTAAGTGAATTTTAGCACCGCTTTTGTGTTTTAAAAGTGAATTTTAACACCGCTTTTGGTAATTTTTAATAACGAAATCTGAAAATTTTATTTACCACTTTCAGGGGGCCCTAGGTATCATACATGCAAAATATGTTTTGTTTCATCACCTTATACAAAAATATCTAAAGAAACAAATGTTCTTTATTTTTATAATGACCCTTGTACATATACATTTGTAATCCCAATCAAATAGTAAGAGTACGGAAAATACCATATTCTAATGACTCATAATTTCTTTCGTGCAACTGTAATGGATATTTTATGTTAACAATTGTAAATAGTAAAACATAGTTATAAAAAAGTCAGGTTTTTTGCAGTGTTTTCAAACTTTTGAATTTATCAGAAAATTTTCAGTTTTCATAATCTCTGCCATTTTAAACTTCAGCCATTCTGTTGTTCTCTGTGTGTGTTTAAAGAAACTAGTCATTACTGATTATATCTAGCCCAATGATATACTTGAAATGGGTATGTATACATTAATATTTACAAAAATTACTCTAACTCACTGGCAATACTCACATCACACTTAGAATACAACTAAATATTTGTTTCTCCAAAAGTAAGTTTCAAAAATTTTTGAATATCTGCAGAGGTCAACTTTAAAGGATGGAGACTAATACCACTCAAGTTTTCTCTAAAGTTATGTTTGTTATAGTAAAGAGAATTTTTTAATGGCTTTTCTCTCGCATTATTCACGGTTCCCAAGGACCAGCAACCACACTCTGGTTGCTTGTGCGAAACTGCTCTGCGGAATCGTAATTAACTTAATTTTTATTATGCCTTATGAATACTCAATTCACGCAGTGTGTCCAAATGACAGTCATACACACGCATCTATGATCAGGGTAAACCGATTTCCAGATCTTTTGATAAAAGATAAGTCTGTAAATAAAATAAGCAAAATTTAACAAAGAATGAAACAGATCTACTATTGGCAGGAACATGCCAGTTTTTATGTTAGAAATCTAAGACCTTATCAGAGACAAGAGCTATATGATTTATAAGGATAGTCTCCAACCATTAATATTTAAAGTGTGACTATAAACTGATGTAAAGAGTCAAAAAACAAATGTAGTTTCGATTAAGGCTGCTGGAGATCAAAGTTTAATGACTTTCATCACTGTTGCTGTTTATTTCGGGACTTTTTTGCAACTTTTGTGACCAGTTCTTCAAACATTCATGACTTGCAGACACCCTGTTGTGCCTATGGGTGTGGTGCCGGCTGTATGGCCTCACCTGACGGCGAGGTACGCCTGCACACACAGCTCCATGAACCAGCGGAACGGGTCCGCCTCCATCTTGCCCCCCATCACCATCACCATCTCGTCTGTCAACTTGATGTCCGGCTCGAAGCCCAGGTTGCCTCCTGGCGAGCTCTCGAACATGAAGCCAAAGTCTGTGCACATCAGAGGACATGCAAGACATGCACTGGTGGCTTCTTTTACTAACAGTGTATTCTCTTGCGAAAAGAAAATTCTCAGCAAAAAGTAATCTCTTAAAAGTAAGTGTGTTCCTGAAAGTATTTTCTCTTACTAAAGTTGTAACCTCTTAATAAAATAGAATCCTCTTATTACAACTGCATTCTCTTAATAAAAGTGCACATTCTTTCTAAAAAGTGTATTCTCTTACTAAAATAATTATCTCTTACAAAAAGTGTATTTCATTACTAAAAGTAAAATCTCTTGAAAGAAAAAACTCTATTAGAAAATTTAATCCTTATCAAAATAATATTTTTTTTTTTAACTGTAATATATTTATTAAAGTGTCCTCTATCTCAACAAATAAAATATCCAATTAAAATTTTAATAAATATGTATTCAATACTAATTATTATTAAAATACAGTTTAATTGATCTTAGTGGTCATGCAATATTTCTTTAGTCAGAATTTTAGGAGATCAATGGATAGGTACATCATAAGACTAGGTATTGGCCGGAGAAGTGTTGATTATTAAATGAGGTAAAGGTATATGTGAATGAACTTCTGACTAAATGAATGATATAAATAGTGAAAATGAACATTAACATAAAAATTTATAACATACTTGTATTAAGAAAATTTATTCTTAATAAGCACATGTTAAGTTGTATGCACACATTCCTCAGAACATTTGACCAGAAAATTGAAGGATGTTGCAAAACGAGGAAAATGATTAATATTTATATTGGAAGCAAAAAATAAGCAACCACAAGAATAAATTGAGCAAAACTAATGATTGCGTGAAATAATAGGGTAGAGATAAATTGAAACTGGACCTAGATTTAAGATAGCTCTGTTGTAAAAAAACAGTACCTATTCTGTAATTTTTCTCTGGATGACCTTAACTGCTGAAGTAAAACGCAGTGCACATTAAAAGCACGTGCTTCAGGAACTGACCTATGTGTATGATGTGGCCGTCCGTGTCCAGCATTATGTTGCCATTGTGCCGGTCTTTTATCTGCAGCAGGAAGCCAATCACGCTGTAAGCAGCCATGGACTTGACGAAGTTCCTCCGTGCATTCTGGGGGGATGGGGAAAAAATTACTGTTTTTACGAGGAATATTTGGAGTAGAGTTTAATTCCATCAGATTACGAATTGAGAAATTTATTTTTATATGTCTTTGCATATAATCAACAGCAATATCACTGGAAGCAGAAAAACATAATTTAAGGGAACTACAATATCAAATCTGGACTGACTAAGTTTCACCATCCATGTTAGATACTTGCAATTAGAGATACATAATTATATTTGTTTTGTTACCATTTTTATAACTATTTCACAAAATGCACATTACAAATTACTACAACAAAGGATCTTTTAGTCAGGCAAGGGCAGGATTACAGACGTGCTGAATTGGCAATCTGCTAGTATCTACTGTTAATATAGTTAATGGGAAAAATTAATATACAGTGATATTTAAAACAAGTTGAAGTAGGCTGCTCTACAACAAAGAAAAAATATACATATGCAGCACGGAAAACCAACAGTCATGATAAACACTGACAGAACTACAAATGTGGGCAGCGCAGTGGGACGACCTGGCAGTGAAGGTCAACCAATGTCTGAATCCACCCGAAGAACTTTAAACGTGAGCGGCTCAAATGGAGCTGGATTACAGAATAACAGAAGAATGCTGGGTTGAAGAGCGTCAACTGTATTTGTAGTAAAATTCAGACTAATATTCAACATTAAATTTTCTGCCTCACTGATTGCGGTCACTTGCTAGAAGGTAATTTTTTGTATATCCCTAGCTGGGAGATGCAAACAACTCAGCTTCTACCATAGTGCCGTCGAGAGAAACTAAGGGCCCGGGGGAAAATACTACTGATGGGCCCCTATTTATAAGAATACAACTTTTCAAACCCTAAAATTAATAAAATATTCAAATATTGTCTTTGTGTATTGCACAACTTGTAAGGTTTCCAGTGAATCCTATTAGCAATAGACTTTAAATTTAGTCCTACTATCAGGGCAAACTCATGCATTAAAAAAAATCGAAACAATACCGGTTACCCTCTGGTCACGGGCCTGGGAATTTTACCTCTCACACCCCTTGCCCATTCCTCTCAATGGCCTGGATCAACCATCTCATTTTCAAAATACATCATAAAGATCTCAAATAAGAAAAATTTCTTCTGGAAATATTTTGGAAACTTTTATAAACTCCTGGAACATTTTAAGGACTTAATGTAGCCTATATAACATCCTATATGTTGGCCAATATTCAAAAAAGATTGATATAACATTTTCTCATATTCCTTGCAGCAAAAATATTTTGAATTTTTTTAACTTAATGGATCCAGCATTAAATGTATTAATGAATTTCATGTTATGCCTACTAAGGTAGTTATGCAATTATTTTTTATCTTCAAACAATATTTTTCATCCTTTGCGCTAATACGTGGTCGTATAAATTTATTTGACAAAAGTTTAAGGATTAAAATGGTTATTAATAAATTCCAATGAATTTAATACTAAGAAAAATTTAATTTTTTAAATTTCAACCCCTGTTTTTTACAATAGATTATAATAGATTTGATAGTATATATATTTAAAAAAAAAGTAATGACATTTTGTCTTTCTACCCTTGTTATTTCCACCCCCTTCAGTAATGGTTTGTATTATCCAAAACACCAAAACTGTTTCAGGCAAAATTTTAGGTAAAAATTATAAGATTTACAAACAATCTCAACAGATTTGATAGTGTACCAACTAATTTAAATTCTACCCATTATTTTTTCAACCCCTTGCAGGAATGGTCATCTAATCACAAATTGTTTAGAAAATATAAAATAAAAATTATAAGATTAATACACAATATGTACAAATTCAATGTTGTGCCTAGAAAAGGAGATAGTATGAATTTTTTTGTCCTCCAACCCTTGTTTGTTCAACCCCTTGCAGTTATGGTTGGTCGTATCGAAAACTTATTCAGACAAAATATTTCGGTATTACTCCTACGAGTTATAATATTTTCAAACGGATGTGATAATTTCCATATTATGGAAGTTACAGCAATTTTTCTGTTTTCTTTGGTTGAATATTGCTCATTAACGAACTCAACCAAGTTTTTCTACTACTAGATTTTCGGTACCGGTATCATTTTGAAAATGATTGTGAAAAATTGCTACAGATGTTATGTCCACAAAATTTATATATATATATATATATATCTACCTAAAAGCCAACATGGCAGCTGAACCTGAGCCTTAAAACTAATGACAACACTATGTGGAACCAAAAAAGAATTATAATCACCTGGAACTCCTTGGTCGTCTCATCACCGTACTTCTTGATGAAGTAGTTGTACATGTCAATGTCCGTCTGGCGCCCCAACTGGTCGCGGGACTTGGCATTGGGCACGCACTCTATCACGCCACACTGCCAAAAAATTAGTAATAATTTTGTTTGGGTTAATCAAATACTCAATTCCTTAAAAACCATAAAATTGATGTAAGAAAATTGTTGCTATTTGACGAAAGTAATATGAAGGGAAACGCAGAAATTCAGACACACCAGACTGTGTAGTTGACAAGGACTACATTATTATTTATCCCTACAGAAGCTACCAAAGAAAAGGTTATATATTCCATTTGCTACAATGCTCTGGGAATTTTTTTTTGGATCTCGATGGGAACAGTAGTGGCAAAAAATTTAACTGTTTAGTATTTCAAACACAAATAATTGTTTTTAATTTAAAATAATTGAAATTTAGGTTTTTAAATATTTTTCTAAACTTTAAGTGTGTGTTTTTGCTCAATTATTATTTTATTCATACCTTTTGAGATCTATGTTCAGATTAGAGTCACTCTTAAGAATCGAAGTTGGAATGTAAGACCCACATGTTTTTATTATTTTAGTAACCTCAAAATAGGATGTCTCTTACAACTGTTTGCATCCTCCATTTCACTAATTTAATCCATTTTAACATGCATGTTAGTTAAAACACTTTAGCCCTAAAAATGTTGTGTGGTGCACAATCATTGAGAAGCAACATAACATTTACACGTAAACTCATTAACATAACTGGGAAAAAATAAAAAAAGATTATTTTGTGAAGCAATAATTCAGAATGATATATAAAGAATAATTGTGGCTTGTTAACTATCACATAAAAAAATAGTACTGTAGTGTAAACAACATGCCATAATCCATAATTTAAAGTCAAAAAGTTAAAGCTATGTTTGACCATCCAGGGGGTCCAGCAAAACCCTGACTATACCAAGACTTTTATAATTTTTCATAGAACTAAATATTTACCATAATAGAAAACAATCAGTATCAATTCTGCACTACTTTCTAACATTGCCATAATCACAACTTCATCACAGATATTTAAATTTAATAATACATTGTTTATACACAAACAAAAAGCCTGGATACTATGTACAGGGTGTTTTTTTATTAAAAACACTCCATGGCACCATCACAGACTGAATTTATCCTCATGTGCCAAAAAAATTAAACTCTGCTTAAAAATAATTCCCTCACCACCAACACTGCAACAAGTCTCAACCGAAAATACTACATGCATGACACATTGAATAGTTAAGTGATACAGGATTAGCATTATCCTACCATTTCATTTAAATTCCCTCACATAACATATATTTCCCACACCATTCACTGATTTTTATCAGAAATTCTAAACTCCAAACAATTTCTGGTGTTCCCTCTGATGCTGGATAACCTCGACCATAAAATCTGATCCGAAAGTCTGCTAGGCGGCTCTATGGGATTAATTAACAACTCACAAGGGCTGAATGAACGAAAATCAAAGGTTTTAACTGAAGTGCATCCTAAACTTAGAGATGAATAATTTTTAGTTAAACTAAGAACTAAATGAGGACTGCATTTTAGATTCGAGCAGATATGGTATCTTCGTAGTGACACGATACACACCCCTGGGGCTGTCGCCACGACTCGGTACGGGAACAAGTAGAGGTCGAGACCAACTTGCTGGAAGACATTCTTGAATATCCCGATCACCTGCAGCGCCAGCATATCTTGCCTGACGTCATCACCCACCTCGAGAACATAAGCATTTTGTACAGTATATAACAAACATTATGCCCACCATATCAACTAGCCCAATGCCCACTATGATTTTACTAAATCTTCACACTAACATAAGTTACTAAAATTGTACACTAAAATTTTACACTAAAATTATGTTAATACATAGGCTGTTACAATAATTGTCATAATATTGTTACGAACGTGAGCAAGGCAGCGACATGTGCAGGTGCACAGCTGGCTGACATCACATGTGGCCACCGCAACATGAGACGCGCTGTAAATTACAAGGAATGCCACTTCCTCCCTCCTTCCCTCCACTCCCCGCGCGGCGCTGATAGTTTGATATCTGACACCTGACAGCTGGGGAGTCTCGTGCGCCACCTGGCAGCCGCCGACACGTGTTTCGAGAGATTTCTGCCATTGGGTCGGCGCGGAATGACGTGACAGGCCCCAGCCGCGCTCGTGCATTCTAGAAATGGCATCTGTGATATATAAGACGAGGATGCCGGCCTCAGAGTCAGAGGAGAGTTCAGGTGGGAGCTTTCCCGTGGCGGAGTTTCCGGGATGATAGTGCCGCGGGTGCGGCAGAGTGGCAAAGTCCTTGGACGAAGATTCCAGGGCAGGGAGGGAGGGAGTGAGTGAGTGAGTGGAGTCGGGAGTTTTCCCGCAGTGGAGTTTCCGGGCGATAGAGCAGTGAAGTCCCTGGACGAAGGTTCCAGGGCAGAGCGTTAGTTCCGGGCGATAGTTTCGCGAACGCGACAAAGTCCCGAGCGAGGCATCAAGCGGATCCTCGGCGAAGGCAAGTGCGTCAGTGGCGGCGGAGTGTGGCGACGATGTCCCGCGGTGGATATCCATGAGGGGTGCTGCGGCGAGAGTTGCGCCAGAGGTGCGGCCCAGCGAGGTGGGTGGATTGTAAGAAACGAGTGACTGGGGAAGCAACTTTTTTTTTAAGTTTAATTGATTATTTGCCATTTTAGAAGATTACTTGTAAGTGACATAAGTAGTGGCTATCAATAAAACTGTGTAGTGTGTAGTAGAATCTTTAATTGGGCTATCCTTTACGAACCCAGTAAATCGTAACAATATCTTAGGGGGTGATAGAACAATACAAGACAAGCAAAAATCACCATACAATGTATGTTTGGAACTCAACCAGTGAAGCCCCAAAGGGCGGTACATGCTGTGTTATGAAATGAAACAAGATAGACAGAGACCGAACTATGGGGCACCAATGAATTTAAGGGGAAAGAAAAATTCAAAACTTCCAATTACAAATCTTAAATAATAACTGTTAAGAATTGTGACAGCGAACAGTGATGCCAGCTTCACACCCGTCTTGGAAACATTTCTTGGTAAAATTTTGTGCTTCCCTTGCATTGGCATTTGCAAGCCAATACGTGTCAGCCTTCTCTTGATTTGAGAACGTATCTATCTCATTGGGGATCCAAAGCACAGTTAAGCTCAGCCAAGCTTACACAACCTTAACCAAGCACATGCAAGCTCACTTAAGCTCACCTGAGATCATCTGAGCTCACCCAATCTCACTTGAGCTAATCTGAGTTACACCAAACTCACCCAAGCTCACTTGAGCACATATTAGCTCTTTAGGTGTTTCAATGTTTGATGTAAAAATTTGCCTAGCAGCCATAAAATCACTTTGAACTTTAATGTGATTCAGACGTACAAAATTTTTAAATAAGATATGGTGTTAGATTTAATTTAGCAAGATATTCCGTGTGTACAATGCACAGGATTTTTCATATACTGAATACCATTTTCTTCCAACCCAAAAGCACAAGTGGAGATATATTGAAGCAGTAACTCCGTTTTTCGGCACTGTACAGCATTCCTTCCCCTCCTTTCCCATCCCCCCTCCTCCTTTCCCCTCCCTCTCCATCCCCTTCCAACCCACCCTCTTCCCCGCCGCCTCACCAGCACTCTCTGTCGAGTGTTTTCCCGGCCTATATATTGCCCGGCCCCTGGCGTATTCCTTGCAGTCGTTCGGTCTCTGGATTCGAAGGCTGTCACTGCGGCGGTGGATCTGCGTTCCGGTATGTACTCGGCAGTGAAACTTAACGTCTGTATTTAGTATTGTTCTTGCTTGCGCGTTATGGCCGCGCCTTCATTTTTTTATTGCTGCCATGTAATGTAATGTAATGTAATGTAATGTAATGTAATGTAATGTAAAGTATTTGCCACCAATGTTTGGACCCTTCAGTGGCCTATTTCATAAAACTACAAGTCTACAAGTTACTAGTTACAAGTTACAAGGGAATTTCTTACAAGTGTGAATCTGAAGTGTTTCACAAAGAAAGTTGCTTGACTTGTAGAAGTTGGTGCACTTGTAACACATACCTACAAGTTTACGAGTCAGCTGTTTATTGTTCGTGTTTTGATTATGTAACGAATTTGTAGGTTATAGTTGCGAAGTGTATGCTGATAAAAATGATTTCATTGACAGCATTTACAAATATTTTGATACATCTGTGTACTGTTGCTTTGGAAATACCATGCATATCTCCAACTGCATGGTACTGTCCGCCATTTCCCAACAAATGTAGAGAGACAAATATTTGTTCCCTTGCAGATAACGATTTATTTCTTCGTGTAGGGTGATACAATATATGACCTATATCTTGTACTAGCTCCTCCAGTTTAACAGCACTCATGCGGAACATTTCGTTATACTCAAATACCGTGCCAAGTCCCATGTTCAACCTCTCTCTAAAATTAAGTGGTCGCCTCATAACCTCAATATCTATATCATCTTCATCAGAATCGGTAAATATAATAATATCCATTGTATTCTAAGATGTTATAATATCATTCTATACACAAGCATAGACTTATTAATGATTTACAACTAATATAATTGGACTTACACAATATTCTACCTATGTATTGACACTGGTAGCAATTTCTTACAAGTTACAAATGCTTGCTAGCTACAAGTTTGTTTATGAAACAAAAACATTTATTTACTTGTAAAATTAACTTGTAACTTGTAGCATTTCACTTGTAACTACAAGTATTTACTTGTAGCTTTATGAAACAACATTATCAAAGTTTTTACAAGTTACTAGCAAAGTTACTTGTAACTTGTAGACTTGTAGTTTTATGAAATAGGCCACAGGTCATTCGATTTGGGCTTCTTTTGCTCATGCCGAGTACTCCCCGTAGCATATTGTAACATTTCAGCAGCTGTATATGGGCATGCCACGATGGCATTGGACACTTCTTGTTAAGCCACATTATAAGTTCTCTTTTGATTCTGCCTTCAGTTTTTTCGCCTACCGGCCCATATTACTTGTTTTGCTTCAGCACTTTGCCACCACATCCGCTTTACTCTTGCTTATTTTGTTTTATTTGTGTGAATGATTGTATGTATTTCGCGTCCTGCTGGAGCGCATTAGGATTGCCCCAATGATAATTTAAACTGCTTTATAAACTGCAATTATTTATGTCATGTTCCATTTTCGCTCTAGAGGCATTTTATTATATATAAAATTGTATTTTTTCTCAATTTTATATTTTTGCTTTGCACCAGCTTCCCACTGTCGTTAAGTTTTAATGTAACCCCCCCCCGCTTTTGCCTATGTCAGTTGTAGTCCATTCGGCTACAACTTCTGCGCAACTCTGCTTCGGCAATGGTTTTGCTGTGGCTTTTGTTTGTATTTTCATGACCATGAACGGCTCGGGAGTCAGTTGGATTTACCGGCTTCACCGCGACGAGCTGATTCGTTATCTCGAGGAGAACCAGCTTCCTGCCGCAGCGGGTGATACCGTGGCCGACATGCGCGCCCGGCTCATTCAGTTCATATCGAGGTCAGTGACGTCTCGCCTGGTGTTCCGTCGGCGCAGGCCACACTGGAAGTAAGTCCGGCTCCAGATAATTCCTTTTCCCAAAAATTGTTTTTCTCTGTTCTTAAATCCCTTCCTGTGTTGAGTGGTGGTAAGCCCAGGCCTATTTTAGATTATTTTTACAGGCTGAGCACCTCGCTAAATTGAATCTGGTGTCAGCTGGCGCCTTTATGAAGGCTCTGCTTAGTAAGTGTACTGGCGTGTATGTGTCTAGGTTAACAGAGGCTATTGTACAGAAGGTAGATTTCCATACATTTAAGATGTCGGTACTTCGTGCTGTGTGTCCGCCGCGTGTCATGGACGCGTGTAAGCGCAATTTGATTTTCAGGTTTCAGCGTCCTAATGAGTCAATTACTCTTTATATTGATGAGGTTGTCACCTATGCCGATGTTTTGGAGATTGACATCGCTGAGCCTGAGTTAGTACAGCTTATTTTAGGCAACTTTGCGCCTCATGTGCTTACCCACTGTGGTATGTTAGCTCCACCTACCACCTTTGATGCCTTGCGTGCTTGGGGTAGTGAGGTAGAGGCCTGGTTATTAGGGGTGTCTAAATATGAGGCTGAGTTCTCGCCTCCCCCAGGTCTACGTCCGTGTCATGTGTTCGTGACAGGGGACTCCACAGCTTAGAGGTTACCTTAGACTTTCGTGGCGGTGACGCACACGATGCTGACTCTAGTGTTTTACGCACGTGTGGAGATAATAGTCTTCAGCATTCTTCTTTTTCGCCACACTTTCATGACAGCTCACAAGCGCGGCCTACCCCACTATGCAGGTTTGACAGCGGCTCGCATCCGCGCTTCCCTGCACGCCGCGCGGCTAGTGTAATTCCTCCCGGTGGCCGTCAGTCTGCCCCGCCTCTTGAGACTACGCAGCCGCGTGGGCGTTTGGGCGGCGCGGCTAGTTTAATTCCTCCCGGTGGCCTTCAGTCCGCCCCGCTTCTTAGGACTATGCAGCAGCGTGGGCGTTTGACTGGGGGCGCTGTTGTCAGTTCCGCGCAGCAATCACAGGGTGTACCAACATACACTCGCGCTCGTTGCGCTAATTGTTGTGTGTTTGGACATGTGACTGAGGACTGTGATCGGCCACGCATTATTGTTAATGCTCGTAGATGTTTTTCTTGTAAGGGTTTGGGTCATTACCGAAGTAATTGTCTGGGAAACAGCCATTGACAGGACGGAAAAGAGGTCGTTTCTGTCGGTTCTATAGAAAAGCCTCTAGCTCTGTTTTTCTGAATTTTTTACCCGTGTGTATTCACGAGCGTTTCTTTTCTGCCTTAGTTGATACAGTTGCTACGTGCTCGGCTATTAGTGAGACATTTCTTCAGAATTTAATTGAAACATTTCCTAAGTTTTTTTTTGGTGTATTTTCTGAAAATCAGATTAATACATGTGTGACGAATGGCGAGTGCCTTCGCGCAAATAAGTTCGTAATTATTCATTTCAAGATTAAGCATTTTTCCTGGAATTGGAAGTTTATTGTTGTTTCTGGTCTTTCACCTAATTTTATTTTGGGTTAGATTTTTTGAGCAAGACACGCTGTGTTGGATGTGGGCCAGCATGAGCTCCGGTTTGACTTTGCTCCTTCTGTGAAAATTCCCTTAAGATCGAAGCCTAGTAATTCCATTATTTTTGAGTGTCGCGATGGCGATAGCATTACTCAAGAGCGCGCTATTGCCGACCTAGTTCACACTTTTTCTGATGTCATCACCTCTAAATTAGGAAACTGTGACATTTTGCCCTATAAGTTCTACTTAAAGGTTGAAGTTCCCGTCCGCGCTAAATATCTCAAGGTTTCTCCCCCTAAACTTCAGGCCATGCGTAACATCGTGGATAAGCTCTTAGCCGCTGGTGTAATTTCTCCTTCTACATCTGATTTATGCACTCCTACCTTTTGAGTGCGTAAAAAAGACGGTGCGAGCTGGCGCATGGTACATAATTACATTCCTTTGAACCATAAAATTGCCAAGGACGATGTTTATCCGCTCCCCACTGTTGAGTGTGCCCTTCAACATCTAGGCATACTATAGTCATAGAGTAGTGGCTGCCAAAATAATTTTTTTATATTCAAACTTGAAAAACCAATGACTATAATGGGATAAAAAATGGCGGCCTGGTATGCTCTGCTACAAGATGGCGGCCTGGTATGCTGTACTACAAGATGGCGGCTTACAGCAATTGATTGTCATAAATAAAATTAATTAATTTTCAAAGTTGGCTGTTCTGGATACTTCCTAGCAGCCGAAATTATTTTTTTTTCCAACTTTGACGAAATAAAAGATGCCGGCCGCATAGCAGCCGACAATATATTTTAAATTTCCTGCCTAGTACTATAAAAAAATTAACATGGCGGACTACATACGTTTTTAAAACTTCCACAACACAAAACAAATTTTTATAAGCATATATACGTCTTAAATTATTATTTCCAACTGGCCTCGTGGCCATGTGGTTAGCATTGCTGACAACCAATCCAAAGGTTGACGGATCGAATTTCCGTCGCGGCGATACCTTCCACTTTTGTACTTGTAAAAATTAATGTGGCGCGCGACACTAGCGCTCCCTAGCTTCCTAAATTAGAACCAAGATGCTGTCACCCGAGCAGACGATGCTCCATGTGACATCAACAACCACCTGAGGATTCCCTCCACGTGGCTACCGGCCATGCGGTGCCACGCCCACCCGGACACTTGGTGCCACGCCCACCTGTTTGATTGTTTACTGTGCCCCAGAACCAGCTCGCTTCCCCTACTACTAATATGTGTCAGGTCTAAATCCAGTCCGATACTTTCCTCAGACAGGTGACATTTATGTGTCCCGTGTAAACGTACCTTAGGGTCTTTTTGTGTTTCAAGCTTCGCAGTTCACGCAAAGTTTCACAACTTTGAATCTAAGTTTCACAGCTTTGATTGAAACCATCAAATAGCAAATTTCCTGGTTGTCAAATAAAAAATATAGAACTGCTTCTATTTGATTTGCTTGTTTGAGGTCAAAAACAACTGTTGATTTAAGAGTCTTAAAAGTGCTAATCGCAACACTGAAATGCAGGCAGAGAAAGAGGACACAACCTCACTCCAATCCTCACCTTGAAGATGGCCGCTTGCCAGAACTCGGCCGTCAGCCCGCTGGGTGGATTGTGGTGGTGGGGGTGGTTTGAGATCGCCATTGCCATGTTCTCCAGCTCGTTGATGCCGCAGCGTCGCACGCGAAACCGGGCGAGGTACGGCGCCTTCGCGGCACTGGGAACGAGAGAAAGTATGACTGCACTGTAGAGATATGCTGAAGTGTCTCGACTCATGTGAAACAACACAACTGACCATTTCAAACCTGTGTGTGTGCACACAACATACATGGTGTCTATAAATACCTGGTGAACCAGTTTCAGGACTGTTTCAGAACTTTTAATACAACTTTTTTATCTTACAGGATCATTTTTATATATATAAGCAAAATTAAACCAAATGCAAAATAGAGCTAAAAGTTACAGGAACTTGCAAATTTTTAAGTTAGGGAGTTGAAACATTTTCCAAGATAACTTTCCCACGATTAAAGTGAACAGTCTCTAACTATTTATATTAAATGTGCGACTATGAACAGAAGTGAATCATCAAAAAACAAACTGCAAGCTAGCAAAAGGTTGCTGGAAATTAAAGTTTTGTGACTTCCAGCACCATTACAGTTTAATTCACCACTTTTTCATGAGCTGTAGACACCTGATATTATATAAACAGGATAATTTTACAAAGCCAGCTGGTACCTACTATTAATTAGAATTTTAGTTGGTTTAACAAAGATTTTTCAGATTAATGAAGATCTTTAAATTTTAAGGTGATATTGATATTCACCATTTAATCACAGTACTGGACTGATTTCACAGGCATTTTGTTCGATTTAATTCAATTCAATTAAAAAGAAGTGTTGGTTATAAAAGAGTGGTTTGTTTATTCAACAAGGGTTTTGAACAATTACAGAGGAATATGCTCAATTATTAAGGTATCTATCCATTTAATCATAATTTCTCAATGTAATTACATTGGAAAAGGAGGGTGAAGGGATAAACTGGATTATGTATCCAAGAATATAAATCAGGAAGAATTTGCAAACATCATAAAGATATTGAAACCTCATGGAATAAGAGTGAAAATTAAAATATCAAATCCACAATATGAGAATTGAAACTGAAATCTGAGTATTTTAGGAACTAACACTATATTAGACAGGGAGTTGCCTAGCTTCTAGGTTGTAGTCACATCGAAGGACACGTGATGGTGCCCAAGATTTATCACTGAACATCCGTAACCATTAAAAAAGCATATCTTCCTTGTAGCATTGCAAAATGGGTCATAAGAATATTAAGAATAAGTTTGAGGTGAAGGATATTTTTTTTTTGTTGATATAGAAAACAGTTCAGATATGTTAAAAATTGTTATTAATTACTTTGGTTAAATTTCATGGAAAGCCTTAAAATACTTATTTCCTTGAGATACTTAATTATTAATTTGAGGGTTAACTCTAGTTCATAATAATTAATGTTGATATTTGATAATTAATGTCAGTAATTAAAGCAGTATAGATTATAATTTTACAGGACATCATTTTTAAACAAAAGTTTTTATATGAATTTCAACTTTGTTTACTAAATTTTTAACATTGTATTTGAATTTTTTGGGTAATTTTTATATTCTATTGGATATTGCTAGTGTAATATTTTGAGAATAGTCTGGAAGGTACAGAAGGAAGAGCGGACAGGCGCGACACACTGGCGCCAGCAAGTTATTTTCCTCGTTGTAAATGCGTGTTTGGGATTTACGCGTCACGTACGCACAGCTGTAGCGACCGTCTGGAAGGGTCTCTGGAGGCTACCACTAGCCAGCCAATCAGGGCGAGCCCTGGCGTCAAGTGATGTGCCCGTACGAATTTCCTTATATGGTCATGTTTTGGAATTATGTACGCTGATTGGTCAGTTGGCCCACGGGGTTGCCTCCCTTGTTTTCACCTTTACAAGGGAAGGTAATCTCGTCGACCAAGTCACTTGTTGCTCGATCGTCGCCGAACTCGGTCGCGTCGTCGGCAAGTCACGAAACAAATGAAAAATTATTAAGGGACAATTTAACGCCTAGGGGCTGGGGCCAGGCCGTAATTTTTTAAACTAAGTTCATTTTTTTTTTCGGACAATGTAACTAGAAATTTAGGCCCTAGGCGTCGGCATCGGCCCGACTCGTGTGATTTCGGTCCGCGATCAACGGTACCTTGAGTTAGGCAATTAACCAAGGGACATTACTAAGTTTTTTTTTTTATCGGCGAGTGACAAGACTCCTCGACCATCAACGGCAATATGTATGGTGCTGTGGTATGTATTTGGACCTCATCCTATCAAAATTCAAAGATATCGTTAAAATTCGTATAAGAAAAGACAAACACTGTACAAGTAACGAAGTTTTACTAACTAAATTCTTTAGTAAAATTGTGTATTGAGGACATGTAATGATGAGAAAAAACATTATTTTAAAGAAATAAACAAAGATAATTAAAAAAAAAAAAAAAAAACAACGTAACATCCTGACATCAAGTTGGAAGAAATAATTCTTATAAATAATTTTTTTTTAATTTTCAAACACCCAAGATTCCAGGGAAAAAATAGTCTGTAAGGCTATACGTCTGCTGCCCCATGTTAGATTTTTTTATATATTCCAGAATTTTACTAAAAAAAATTAAAACAAACTGAACATAAAATTCTAACAGAAGTGAGAATCCAATAATTGTTGAAACAAAATGTTACCATCATGATTTATTCCTTAAAGCAAAAAACTTGTCAGATACATATTGCAATCAAATTTGTAACGAAGTGGTTGTCAAAAACACAAGGAGACAACATGCCAGGCGAGAGGTGACTCACGATTGACTGACCTCTGCATGGGCGTACCGCTCTTGTAGTCTATGTCGACAACCATGGCCTCTGGGTTGGATGGCAGGTAGCAGCCGTGCTGTACCTGTATCTTGCTCAAAGCCTCCAGGCATGCTTTCTTCCTCTCAGACCCTGTAATGCAGATACAGCAATAGTTCACGATCACAGTTACAGTTCACAGTAGCAGTCCACAATCTTTTAACAGTTCTAAATTACAGCCTACTATCACAGTTACAGTATAAAAACACTGTTCTCAATCATAGCCCATCACAATCAAAAACCAAAATCACGGTCACAGTCCACAATCATGGTCACAGTCCATGATCACTGTCATAGTTCACAATCATGGTCACAATCTACAATCATGGTCACAATCCACAATCACAGTCTCAGTCCATCATCAGTGATCACTATCACAATCCACTATCACTATCACACACCATAATCACTTTCATAGTCCATGATCACTGTTGCTGTCCATAATCACTGTCACAGTCAACAATCATGGTCACAGTCCATGATCACTGTCACAGTCCACAATCAATATCATGGTCCACAATCACTGTCAGTCTACGATCACGGGCAGTAGAAGCAGTTCCTAAAGGGGACTTGACAGCACATTAACATTACACAAAATCAATGATACAATGAACAAATGAATTAAGGCTCTAGGTAGTTGACATCAGGGTCATTAGAGACTGCGAGGGGTAAAAAGATATGAATGTGTGGGGAGAAAATGGGAGTATCTACAGAAAACCCACCAGCTAACAACAGAAATGTCTATCAAGTTTCCCCCTTGCGACAAATCTGGGTTTGACCCCCGCCGGGAAATGAACTTCAATCACGTTGGTGGGAGGTGCGTGAGCCAGTAATCATCATATCCTTTGCCTAGAGGGATTTCAGAACACCCATGTTCTCCCAGATGCCTGCCAAACTTTAAACAGCTGCGCCACCTCGTTCAACAATCAAAGCTGAGGCTATTTGCAGTGGCAGAGCCTACTTGCCTTTGGGGAACGACCTGATCTCCCCAGAGATGTTGGTTATCTTCTCAAAGAAGTCGAACTCCCGCTCGTAAAACTGCTTGGCCGGTCCGGACAGCGACGATATGATGCTCTTCGTGATGGACTCCAGCACATCATAGAGAGCGACTGGAAGTGGGAGGGAGAAGGCAAACATGAAACATGAAAGCGATCAATCAACATTTACAACAAAACACTGTCACACCAAACAATTAATATGATATATCAGTATTCAAACAACAAAATTTGACCGCAGGTTCAACATTAAGAAATATGTTGAAAAAATAGGTATACATATACCACTTATAACCTAAAGTACCACCGAAAGCTGGTACAGTGATTGCTCTTCAATAAGACATTCTTTGGTTAGAAATATTCCGGTAAACCAGCACTGATTGAGCCACTCGAGTTGGGGGAGGGTGGGTGACAAGGAGGGGAAGGGGGCATTTGTGTGTTTAAAATATCAAACAAGGACCAAATATAATGAAAATAGATAAAATATATTTTTACCCCCTAAAATTGATTAACTATAAGGATTGTATTGTCGTTACCATTAATTGATTTGCCCAAGTAGTTAAAGGAAAGAGTATTGAAAAATAAAATAAATTGTAACTGTGGTTTACGACAACTCTGGGAACACTACTTGTCCACCGCCCGCCTTGAAGGCAAGACCACACGAATATCACAGCACAATTGCTCCTTTGTTTACACCCCCCCCCCCCCCTTTCTTCTGCCTGCTAGTAGTGATGACTTGGCTGTTGGCAGTCCCTATGTTTCCACACATAGGCTACGTTTGTTGCAGGAAACCACGTGAGGTACAACCAAAATGCATTGCAGCAATGTTGGTCGGCCAACGCTCAGTTTGTTTATTTCTTTACTCGATGCAGTCTTATCTGCTCCTTTGCAATGTGATTTTATTCCCAAAATGTCTAGCTAAGGAAAAATAATTTTAATACAAGAAAAATTTCAGCACACGCATTGCTCAAACTTATGATTTACTCCGTGACAAAAATTAGACTTTTCATTTTAACGAGACTTAATATATATAATTATTTGGTAGAATTTTGTTCTGAGGACATGTCACTAAAAAGATTATATTTTTTAATAGTAAAATCTTCTTATTTTCTAGCAACACTACTGAAAATAGACTTCGCACAGCTGGCCGCTTGATATGATCTATAGTGTGTTTCATGCTTAGACTGCAGTATAGAGTAAATAGCACCCACTGTTGCCAGACAGATTGTACATGGCTTGTTAGCATTAAATATCTTATTTTGTATACCATCATTAATTGTAATATGTTTTGTTTTTCTTTAATTTTCTTTGGTTGAGCTTTTTTAAAAACCATAAAATAGTGTCTCTTAACAGTACAACTAGTTGAGTTTTTTTTAAAACCATAGAATAATGTATCTTGACAGTATAACTAAGTTGTAGTTAGTCTGAAAGAAAAAAATTAACACTAAATACCAAGTAAATGTTGTCACTATTAATAGAAATGCACTTCGTTAAATTACATGCTATGCTCAATCAGAGATAAAATATTTAATAATATAATAAATAATTTTTTTTTTTTACAAACTGTTGGATCCAAGATGACATCTTTCACTTACGACATCTTAGAAGTAAAAATTGAAATTATTAGATAATGCTCTTGATGAAATAGAACAAGAAAATATATTTCCGAAATTCTTATTTAAAATTTTCCTTTAAAAAATACAGTTTCAGACACATTAACAATATTTTTATGACAATATAAAGATGAGTCTAAAACTTTTGCACTCTATGGCATATACCTCGCAAAAGTGCACATCCAAACAAGGACAGCACTATTAGCAGAAATCATGAATTGGAAAGAGAGTAAATGCCTACTTAAATGCACGCTGAAAAATAAGCACGAGGCATAATTTTTTATTTATTCTTTTCTTTATGGTCAAGTTTTATTCAGAAGACATTTTGTTAAAAAAAAAAACATATTTCCATAAAACTTTTATTAAATATTTTGTATGATACCTTTGAAAAATGATTTTATGAGTACATTATGCTAAAACTTATTCATCATTTGGTGCTCATGCTTAGTGTTTTACTTCATGGTATCTTTCAGCTTGGAAGAAATGTAACTAATAAAAAATGGACTTTGTGTGGACACTCACTAAAAGTCAGGCACAAATCTGTGTTTATAATTATTATGAAAAAAAAAAAAAAAAATTGTTTTATGCCCTAAGTGCCTTCGCTAAACACACCTCTGAAGTTAGAGAACAACTATTTTACTGGAAATACCGTATTCACCCGAAAATAAGTACGTAAACTCTGAATGTAAGACGACCCCCAATTATAGAAGCCAAGGTTCCAAGAAAAATTATTAATGCACCTTTTCCCTTTTCTTTCTCAGTAGGAAGTCGTTGTACAGGCAAATAAATAAATAAATAAATAAAAATATTTTTTTTGCCCAAATCTCTGTGAGAATTAAAAAATCTTAATTGATATTCAATATCATAAGTAATGCTTGTATTAAATATAAAAAAAACAAACAAAATTGTGTATTCAATTTAAACCAATTTTTTTAACTTAATTTATTTAACATTTTTATTAAAATAGATTGCTCTCTGTTATAAGATGACCCCCAATTTAGTTGGGTGGTCTATTAATGAAAAAACTCTCATCTCATTTCCTGGTGAATACGGTAATAGACAAAGTATTTAATGTAATGCTGAATATTTAATTACAACAGCGAAAATTTTGGTAATGGTTGTAAAAATTTGTTCAATTAGACAACATCTCTGAAATAATTGGAAGCAAAACAAGTACAAAAAAAAGGAGTATGAAAAAACAATAAAATAATTCATAACCGGTGGTGCTATCTATGCGAAGCGCAAAATTGTGTTAAATGTATTTGATTATTTTTCAAAAAATATGAGTGTGTGCAATGTAATTAAGGAAGCTTACCATTCTTCAGGTCAGCTCTGTGCTACTCTTATGGAAGGGATATCAACATTGGTCAAGCGGTAGCGATAGTGATTAAAAGGTATGCGATGTTAATAATTTCTTAATCAAGTTAACGTTACATTTATCGTATAAATTCCTATGAATGAAATGTGTGTGAACAGATTCTTGTTATAAGTTAAAGTTTAAAAAAAATCCTTATCGGCACAGCCTAAAGGCGCAGGAAGATTTTGATGATTATATTTCTTTACATTATAACAAAAAGGGATTTTTATATCCTTAAACCCATATTTTCTTCTTCCCCTTGCAGTAATGGTTGTTACAAAAATATTTTAATCGAATCTTGAACATAATATGTAAAATGTATGAAATAAATACGAAAGAATTTAATAGCAATCATGGTACAAAATTTTGAATTATTTTTCTATCCTCAACACCAAGCATCTTATCAAACATTGTTTTAGACAAAGTTTTGGAAAATAATTATGATATTTACAAACCATTTAAATAGATTTGATAAGGTGTCTACTAAGGTACATAGTTACGTTTTTTTTTGTCCGGTGAAAATATTTTTCGAACCCATGCAGTCATGGCTGGTCGTATCAAAAATTTATTTAGAAAACATTTTTTGGAATTGGGTACTCCGAGTTATCATACGTTAAAACGGATGCGATATTATTCATATTATGGGAGTTGTTGCGATTTTTCTGTTTTTCAAAAAATCTTTCCCATTTCGACCCAATTGTTCGGATTTTTCCCATAACTTACTCGACCGAGAATTTCCATTACCGTATTTTATTTATCATTTTGGACATGACTTGTCCAAAAATACGGCATTTATCGGGCCCACGAAAATGTGATATATATATGCGATTTTTAGAACGTAAAAGAAAACTATAAGAAATTTTCGTCTACAATAGGTAGTTTTTATTTGAAATTTACATAAAAGTGGCATTATTACACATTTATATGTGTAATAGTATAAAATATTATAAATTACGATATGATTTCTTAAAATGCTTCTTGTTTGATCCGAATTACAAAGACAAAAACATCTCCTGAAATTCGTAATGTGTTAGAGATTTGGCAACAGCGCGCGCCATAAGCCGTGTACTGCAATCTAAGAGTGGTACGGGCTATAGTTGGCATCATTCATGGTTGGTTATGTTGAAGCCCATATAGAATGAGCGCACGCTCTGCCTCGTGCCAAGTAAACTACATATGATAGCCCACACTCTTTTGTGGATAGTGTGTACTATGATGATAGTTATGCTTTAGTTTGAGTTCACATTTGGGTCATGGTTTTTGTTTTGATATTTAAAATTGAACAAAATAATTTTTTTAACATGACTTATTACTTTAAATTGTTTGGCCTGGTTTTATATAAACTAATTTTTAATTAAACGTACTTTCTATGCAATAGGTTATGTTTTTATGAATAACTTTACCTCAACAAAAATGCTTTTCTCTCATAAAAATTGCACCCCTATTTTTCATACTTGATTATGGTATAAAATGTGCTACAATTATGCGATAAAACACGGTTCATGCATCTGAGATACTAACTTCAAAATATAAGCCCAACACATTTAATTCAGTTGATTTGTGAATTACTATATATTGTTATGAAGGTGTTACTTGATGTGAATGCTTGTGCATAGGGGTGTTAGTGAAAACTAGAGGAAATGGAATGAACAATGGATGATGATGAGTATAAATGGAGAGAAATGCAATCTTTAAACAAACATTAACTGGCTGCAACACTTCAAACAGCCAAGGGGGCTTATCCACCAAAAGGGAATTGGGAGTAACTCAAAGCAAAACACAATTTAAAATAACACCCAAAGGTAGAGGTACAAATTATTACAGAAAACTCTCTTCATAAGAAGTATATACAAGAACCATCATGGGAACAAAATTACCTTAGCAAAACAACACACTACCAAGGGACAAAAACTAAATTAACGTTTTAAATAATAACTCCAGAAATTCAAGGTTGACAGGAGACAAGATCACGAACTTAAAAACAATAAAAACTTGGGATTCCTTCATTTAACAGTGAATTCATCAAATATTATGTTAAGTTCTCACACCCCAATATCAGAATAAAATATAAGTTAACTCTCTGGCTAACCGTACCTGTCATGTCCTAGCCATGCTTGTAACCTAAATTTTTTTACATAAAAAATTACATAAAAAAATTAAATGACGTAACAGCTGATTAAAAATATAACGTGGTTTCTCAATACCTTCTTCAAATACACTAATTATTAGTGGTGGTGGTCCAGACAAGCAACGTCTCAACTAGATTTAACTAAACACTTCATGTTCATAATTACCAAAAAGATACTTATCTGTCACATAATGATCTGTCTTGGGGGGTCCTCCACCCTCTCAAGAAATTACAAACTCATGTCTCCTGCTATTCTCCTCCAAAACTCATGCACCGAAAAACTATATGTCTATACTTACTCTCATTCCGCAGGCAACTCCACATAACCTCGATGTCTCCAAACCCATACCATACCACGCCACGCCACGCCACGCCACTAACCACATAACCTCGCCCTGATTGGCCACACTTCTTCACATGCCTCAAAAACATGCAATACCATCCCAGCTATCTCCCATCAACGACGACTTTATACTATCCACCCCTAATTCTATCTCACCCTCCGTCTGGGATACTGCCCCTGGTGCATAAAAAGTTTGTGTGCATCGCAGAAAGAAGGATTAGGGGGGTGGGGGGAGGGGGGTGCTGGAAAACTGGAACAAGAAGCCATGCCACATCCGCTCGCCTGCCTACTCGATAGATCTAACACAAAGAATCTCAATCAATGCAATTCTTAACAAAAAATCAACCAATAAAAGAAAACCTGGGGCACAACAAAGATGAATTGAACCTCTAACCTCAAAAATACTGGTGTAAAATAATTACAGACATGTCATAATATTTGCTAGAATATTGCACCACTGATTTTTTAAGTAATAAAACTTTAAATATTTTTGTAGTTTTAATATAAAAAGGCATGAACAAACTGTTCTATTGTTAAAAACTGAAAGTGTGTTTTATTTGTAAGTATTTGTATTAATGAATTTTTAGTTTTCAAAAATTTAGAATAAAAAAATAATTTTTAAAATAAATTCCATGAAAAATCTAATTTCACATTAATAGATTATATTTTTTCTTACACGTATAAATGGTTATTACTTTAACTAGAACAAACCAAAATATTAATTTAATCCTGTATTAAGAGAGAACTGTTGCCCTTATGGTAAAGATTAGTTCAGTGCAAATTTCAAAACGCTCACCATCCTTATTCATCATTTCCTCATCGGTGTACATATTTGTGCGCATGTTCCATATGAGCTGGTGCGCCACAACCTGTGATTTCTTAGCGATGTATTTGATGAACTCTATGACGTAGCCCATCTGGAACAAACATCATGTTGGTTGGTGTGATCCGACGGATGAAACACGGTCAGACGGTGTGGAAAATGATATGTAACTACTGTTCGTGCACACTGCATTTATATTTTTGGCTTATAGCATTAACGGTTCAAGACTTTGAAAATACATACAGGAAATTCAAGGACTTCAAAGATTATCAAGTGGTGATAAGGCCCAGCTAACTTGGATTTTCAAATCACCCACAGCTTGTACAACAGCTTTCGTGTTATAATATCCAAGAGTACCAACTTTTTCATTAAACAAAAAAAAAATTCATCAGTTAACTCTATTTGCAGTTTATAAAATGCTTAGAATATCGCAATGCAGCTCTTACAGCATACTCCCGCCCCTTGAAGTAACACCCTAATTCATTTCAGGAAAACAGAGCGCTAATCAACACTTTTTTCAATAAAAGTATACGTTTATCAAAATAATTTGTTTTCCAATCAGGTAGATGTGCTTGCTGATAATCATTTTAATCAAGACACTTCTCCCGTTAAAATCAATTTACGGTACTAATAAATGTCCAAATACATTTGATGTATGTACATTTAAATAAATTTTGGGTAAAATTGAGATTAAACAACAAAAATTAAATTTCAATAATTCACAGACCACATTTTTTACGTAGTAGAACATATTCATAAGATTCCTCAGAGGCTCTGACAACATTTCTGAGCTACAAAATAATAATGTTACTAACAGGATATATATTTCAATTCCAATAAGATTTAAAAATTTATAAACTTTAATTTTTTATTATTAAAAAGATTATTTAACCTGATAATGTAATCGCACACACTGTTGTTTACTAAATGTGTGTCTGCCATGATGTCACTAGCGCATTCTAGTAGGCGCAAGGTAAACAAAACATGAAAGCTTCTGGCATTTATTTCCAGAGATGCTGCTCCGCTGCTGACATACAGGATGGTGCAATATAAAAGTTGGTGAAGGCCGTCGTCGGATATAAATAAGCAATGAAGAAAGCAAATAGATATTAAGGAAAGAACAAAATATTGTGTCCTGATGCGTCACATTATTAATTCAATCCATTCCATTTACAGCGACACAAATGCTGTTATTGTTCGTGCACAAAAATAAAAGTTCACGTAAAAGAAAAAAGCGCAACTTCAAATATTTGACCGCACTACTTCAAATCATGCTGTAATTAATTGGCGTCATTACTTCAAAACTGCAAAAATCAAACAGCGTTTCTTTGAGGGGTGTGTGTATTCACAATAATTAGAATAAATAAAAACCAATTCTTTTTTGTTATCTAGACTATTAAAGTCTAAATTTATGTATTGGTGTAGTTATTATGCCAGATGTAGTCACAAGCATAAACTATTCAGTTACTTCCTCTCAATATATATAGACTCGAGCCTGTTAGTAAATATCAGATTGAAATAAGATCAATATTTATTATTCCTTGCACCATACCCAAAATTTGGATAAATAATTTCCACGTGATTTTGTAGACAGTCTCCCAATGTTTACATGCGAAGTTGAACTGAAGTGAGGCGCCAAAAAACAAACTGCAACTTAGCAAAACAATGCTGGAAGTTAAAGTTTCGTGACTTACAACACAGAAAATCTGAATTATAGCCAAATGAAAAACCCAGATTGCAGTTTATCATCCACGTTGGAGAATCCTGGAGATTCAACGGGAATTCGTGCGGTCACCGTGTCGTGGCGAACGGACTGCACCAGCTGCGGGATGTACATGAGCACTGCGTCCGCAGGGAAGCTGCTGAGTGCACGCACGGCGTACTGCGCGGTGATGGGGTGTGGCGGGTACTGGCGCGAGAAGTACGCCAACGCATGGATGGGAGACACGCGCGCCCACGTCAGCATGTACACCAGCTGGAACACACCAACAACCCACAGCTCGGCATCTCGTCGATGTAAGGGGCATCACAGGTGGCAAAGTGGCTTCAAAAAAAAAAGAATGAATGAATTGCTGCTTTAAGTCTTGTTGACTTTTGGATCGTTGGAAATAGCAAGGAATGATGAAATAAAAAAGGCTGAATATATGGTTGAATGAATGAATCTATGAATGAATAACATCTCATTAACATCAGGATCATTAGACAATGAAAAGGATAGACGAGAAATAATGGAGCATTGGCAGGAATGACTGGTGTGCAGAGATGAGAATTGCAAGTGCATTTAATTTAATAAATATGATAGGCTTTGAACATATTTATTTGAGGAAGAAATCATTTTTTTTTTATGATTATGGGAAAACTTGAATATTTAAACTTATTTCATGAATACCATCATAAAGTGCCTCACTTTAAAGTTTATACTGTATTTCCTGATCCCTACTGAAAGTTATACATTTAGTTTCATTTCAGTGTAAAAAAGTCTATCATCCAACTGAAATGATGAATAATTTTACTAAATATGATAACAGAAAATAAAAAGAATTACAAGTTAATATTTCCTACTTATTAAAAATTAAAAATCCCTGCATCTCATTTATTAACTTTGGTAGGTATTGATTCTACATTCATAATATTTAAAAAAATATATAAAAAATGACTAGAGAATTATTTATTGAAACTGAAAAGAAAACTCATACTTTTCTGATGAACTGAATTTTTGATATTCTCGTTCATTTACTTTCAAAACTTTTGTATCAATTAAACCATACTATTGCTCAAAATCATAGGGTGTGGGATTATGCACTGAAGTTTGGACCATGTGTGCCCAGCAATCTTCAACATGTCACTTAAAACTTTAATAAAAAAGGGAAGTGGGTTTATACAGGCAGGTGTTTAAAGACAGTGTTAGGCGCAAGGGTACCTCGTTGGCATCGTTCAGCAGCGTGTCTGTGGTCACGAGATAGGTCAGGGCCTGGGGAATGTGTGAGACTGCGATGGGGTTCAGCCGCACCTGTCTCGATACCTCCCTCACGATGGCCTCCGAGTTCCTCAGCCTGCGACCAACACAATGCCAACAAAGTAGCACAACGGCCGCAACTCCAATAAGATAATTATGTGACCAATCATGTTCTACAGATGTGATGTAAGTGAAACAAAATTTGAGGACGCCACAGACTTTCTGATTAGAAAGTTTTTCTATTTGCAATCCATCATGGATTTGGTTTTCCAAAGATGATTAAATTTATAAATTTGTGCATTGTAAATAAAATTATTTACATAATTTTGAGAATTTGTTTAGTAAATTTGTTAGTGAATTATTTGCAGAAGTCAAATACAATTATTTTTACAAATAAATATTAAATTTTGATTTAACAAATTTTCTCAAACAGGTCCATTAAAAAACCAACTTGTAAACATTGAAGGCTGTCATATAGTGCTTAAGTGATGGCAAAATACTTTAATATCCAGTTGTTTGTTTTTGTTTACCATGGAGTTAATAACTGCATATTCACATTAATGCAATATGTTGCTGTCTTATCACACCCTTTGCTCGCATCTGTCACCCTATTTTGATTTCAGCAACTATAACAATGTGAATATGTTGCTTCCATTTTTAATCCAGATGCTGAGAATGGTGATATCCAAGCATGTAAAAGTTAAACTTGCTCAGTGCTAACCATTTATGTCACAGAATAACCTAAATCATTTGGTCACAGCTAAAACGCATGTTCAGTCATGACCTGATGACTCATGACCCAAATTTTTATAGTAATGCTTAAACATACAATCTGTCATTACCAAACATTACCAGTGATGATAAAACACTCTCAGTAACAATCAAAAGTACACATTCAGTCATGACCAAACATGCTTGGTCACCAAACACATTCGGTCATGACCAAATATACATCATGATTATAAATAATGACGTTCAACCACAACCAATCTAACGAAGTAGTAACTGGACGCATACTACCCTGCCCTAGAACAACCGATAGGCATAACAGCTGTCGCAGGGAAGGAAAGGGGGAGGCATACCTGGAAGGGAGGTGCACAGCTAACACAGGGCTGATGTCCCAGGCAAGACGGGCGTGGTCGCGCCACACACGCTCAGTCACTGCCTTCCCCCGCCAAGCCGTGATGTTCTCCTCGCCGGGAACACTACGGTCCGGCCGGCCCAGGGGGTTGTGCCAGATCATCAGGAACTCTATTTCCACAGCCTGGGGAGCACATACCCATTACTCGAGCAACTTTGTACACTTCCTTGGATGGTTTCAGTTCCTTTCACCCACAACTCACAGGTAGACCATGGCCGACACTACAACACCAGGAACTATATAAGTCGCAAAAAATAAATTTTCGCCAGATTATTAACATAAATCTCATGAACTGATGACAAAGGTTCCTACACAGAGGCACAGTACATTGAAGATATTGATGCTGCAGCGGTATAATGCACTATACCACTCACGAGCACACAGCAAGGCGCCATACGAAAATGATACAAGGTAACGTGATAGTGAAACATGGTGGCTTCTGCACAACACATGGTTGTGATGGGAGACAATACGTACAGTCAACTGTACACACAGCATCTCTACTGCTGCACCGCGGCATACTGTATCTCTGCACTACCGCACTAAAGAAGCCGTTGTATCATTCTATTACATGCGCTTTCATATACCGCAGTATATGTCTTACTGTTGTACCTTACCACTACCACAATGATGAACTGTGCCAGTACGTGGGGAATGTTGAAGAGGATTAGTTTAACGTCTTGCTGATGGGACATGGTTAGGGAAACGGAAGTGCTCTGAGAAAACAAACCAGCTTCATGCTACACTTGCCATGTTCCCCACTTGTGAGCAGACTGGTCAGATACCTGCTGGGAATCGTACCCAGATCGCCTTTTCGGGAGACAAGTGATCAGACCACTTAACTACAGTGGTTCCTCATGTCTCTTAAAAACAAAGGTGTGGTATTTCTACTTCCAAGTGTCAGTTACACTCGCTTGTTTCATGGTTTTTTGGTTCACCAATTTTTTTTTCAGTATCAAATAAATAAAAAAGAATTTTTGTGAAAATTTTGTGTTATTGCATTATGTGAAAAACCAGTGTCCTCAAGTATAATTTAACATTTGCAGAGCCCCCCAAAAAAGTACATAGACATAACACAATTTACATAATAACCACAAAATACAACCCACGCCCAGTCATGATCATGGAATTAAGAAATTTGGGAATGGGTGTGCAATCTTTGTCAACTTGATAATTGAAGTTAAAACAAGATCGACCACACCAGTTTCCTTTTCTTCTGGATGGCCAAACATTTGTGGTAAAATGGAGTTTGATGCTGATTCCTGGCTGATTGGATGTCATCATGTCTGTTGAATACTACTAAGCTTGTGCGAATATCAGTTTTTTTAGTTCAAATCAAATACGAATACTAAGAATTAGAATCCCACTAAATTTTTTTTTTTTCATATATAACAAATACAATATGAAAGAAAAAGTAAATGTGTAGTGTAATGGCTATCGCAAAATTAGATAAATAATCCTAAAGTGATAGGTTGCTTAGGTTAAGTTAGCTACAATTACTATAGATAAAATTTTGTTGGAATATTAAAATTTTGGAAGGAAAATATAAATGATTATTTCTCATAGTAATCAAAACAGGATATGCAAAAATTTTTTAATAAACAGTGCAAAGCGAATATGTAAGGCAATTGCAGTATGTGTGAAGAAACTTCATGAGGTGCGTTTAAAAAGAATGTACATTGAACAGTTTAATCTATAGTTAAATGATGAAGGTCTAAAAAAATTAAAAACTTGTTTGTTCAAATTTTAAATATGTGAAAATAAATCATTATTTATATTAACATTTATGGATTATATTCTTCGGATTGTTTTAACTAAAGTGTAGGAACACAATAGCTACTTAGAATGTTCATCTCTTTTTCTGTCCAGTGTATGTGTACTTGGTAAAAGAGGCAACATTTTTCTCCCCCTCTTAGTGTGACTGTTTTTTTGAGCCACGGTGTGACAAGATAATTGCCTAAGTTGTCACTGAGCTAGGAGTGTGTGTGGGCCTGTATCTGGTCGTCGTTCATTGTGTATTATTAGGGACAGGAAAATATGGTTTTATATTTTTGTTAATTTCGTTTTAAAAATTAAGGATTTCGGTGTTTTGTGGTTTTATAAAAAAAAAGCCCATACATGACTAGGTTACTCGCAAAAAAGCCTTTAAAGCTTAAATATTTCCCATGATTAATTTCTGTAGTCAATTAAATTAAAAAAATTATCTATTTTTCAATAAAATACCTTTATGCAATAAGCATAAGCTACAATAATTATTATTGACGATAACGATAAGTCGATAACCTCTAAAATGAACAAAATAATATACATTAATTAAAATCGTAGAGCTCCTATATGATCCATATAACTGTTCTGCACTTCACTCATTGAGTCATTGACCATGAATTAAAATTAACCATTGTCAAGATTTCTGCATTTGCTGGTAGGAGATTGTGGCGCCTGTCGCTCACTACAAGTGAGTATTGGGAGAATGATCTCTCACTGTCCACATTACTGGTAGGCAACCATATTGCCTTCAAACATCCTGTGGCAAAATCACTATGGTCAGCTTTCAATGAGCACAGCCGATTCACCATGTCTACTTCAGAACAATCTGGCCTACCTTCTACGATTGTGTTTCTCATGGCATGAAAACCTTCTAAAAAGGTTTGCAGGGCCAGTTGTTTGATAAAAGGTATTTTGTTCATATCATTCTGAAGCTGTTTGTTTTCTGGGATTGGTTTCATAAACTAGACAATCGTACTATTGCAAAATCAAACTGTGTCAGAGACTTAGGTATTTTGCTAGATTCAAATTTATTCTTTCACAATCATATTGAAAGACTTAGATCAAATGCTAATAAAATGTTAGCGTTGATTAAATATATCACATTTAATGCATCTAATTTAGATTCAACACTTAGTCTTTATATATCCTTGGTGAGATCTAAATTTGAATATGGTTCTTTGATTTGGAATAACATTAATAAATCAGATAGTGACAAATTGTATAGAATAAAATTCAAACTGATCAAAATTATAAACCTAAAAAGTAACATTAATCTAAATGTAGATTTACAGTCCCTTCTTGGTTCCTTACTATTAAGAAGAGAAATATTAGATGCATTATTTGTACACAATTGTTACAAAAATACAATTAATTGTAACTATTTTCTTCACAATACTGGAATTAGAATACCTACTTTCAATAGTCGTAATCAATCTTTAATTTGTACGTTAAGTAAAACAAATGATCTATTAAACAGAATAACTAAAAATTACAATAAATATGCAAGGTTATTTCCTGAATTAGATAGCAAAATAAAATTTAAAAAAAATACAACTATTCCTAACTTAATTTTTTTTTCTTTCTTGTGGTTAATAATCATATTGTTTCAAGTTAGTTTTTTTTTGTGTTATTCTTATTTCCTACATTATAAAATTCGCAAAGAAATTATTTACTAATTGTTAAATGTTGCATGTTGTGTGTATCGTTTTGTTTTGTTGTCTTGTATTTTGTTTTGTTTTGTTCTGTCTGTATGTATCTGTGTTGTTTGTATCGTGCCTACCACCCAAGGCCATAAGCTGTAGGTAGGCATGCAACAAATATTAAATAAATAAATAAATAATAGGGATGGGATTTTCGAATCTTGGATTCGTCGAATATACCGAATCCTATGGATTCGAGGATTCGTAGGATCCGAAGTGGGATTCGAGGTGGGTTTTTAAGAGTTTTAGGTAGTAATTGAAAATTGTAGTTCTGGGCGAAGTTAGAAAATTTCGAACCGAACCGAACCCTTACGTTCGGTTCGGTTCGAAACCTCTTAAAATATATTCGAAAAACCGAACGTTCATTTAAAAAAAATTACTTTTTTCTAATTTTCTAACCCCCATTTGAGACCATTCACAACACAGCACAACAAAATATCATTACTTGTAATATTCCGACTTTTATCGCATAATCGTCGCCTCAACAGTTTCAAACGCAGACAAAATAATATAAAAATTTATTAATCGTCGCATAACTCCCATAGCATTTTTTCATATAGGCGCGCTTTGTTTTTTTGTTTACTTTAGAGAATTTTGTATGCATTTCTCGTACTACGTAATATAACCTATCGTACAAATGCCAAAAGTATGGTATATTATACCTTTAACTATAGTGCGTGTACGAGAAGTATTATAAAATCACCAAAGATTGCGTACCCAATACGTTAAACTAAAGCGCATGTACGATAACTCTCGTATTTCGGTGAAACTAACGTGATAAAGTTAATACAAGACAAATGCGGTAGGAAATGATTACGTAAATTACGTATTTTAAATTACTGGGATGTATTTATTTTCTTTGGCCTTTTTGGTTATAACAATCAGGTACTGAAAATATTAATTTAATCTTGTGTCTTAAAAGTACTGGTCCAGTAAATTTTACAGTACGGTACTAAGTTGACTAGCGTAGTCGCGGCAGCCATCATTACTTCTTGTGTTTTCTTTTTTCCGACGCAAATTTCTATGACCACAATTCTTACGTTGCGTTTACAATATTATTGTTCTTGAGGTGATTTGCGATGAGCAGGCTTACGTCGTTTAAGTTTTCCAAATGGAGACAAGATAATGACGACCCAGATGACCCAGAACCACCGCAAAAAAATGTCTAAAGTTTCTTCTGACGAGCAGCATTCTTTCAAGAAAACAGCAACTGCAGTCAGTGGGTTTTGTAATGTAGATAGGTAACTTAATTCACATTTGACCTTTTTTTTATGTCCTATTAAAAAGTTTTACTTATTAAAAATGTTAGGTTATGTGTACCACAAAAATATGTTATGTGACCTTATGCTGAATGTTCGTCATCTTTATAATATTTTTTTTTATGAAGGTTAGTGTACGCTGAAAAAGGAAGATAGTCTTATTGAAATTTAGATGGAACTTCTTCATGAATTAAAAGTTAATACCTATATAAATAAATTAAATGCAAAATGATTTTCTCTTAACTGTTTTCTTTCCTTCATTATTTATTGCATAAACTTTACTTATAAAATGTTTTGCAATGTTTTAATAAAGTTAAGCTATATAATGTTTTAATTTTACATATGGCTGGAGAACCTTTCTTTCTCACCATTCGTTAAAGACCAAATTGCTGGTGGTCAGTTCATTTTAATTCAAAACAATTATTTCTGTATGAGGTTCGGTTTGGATGGTTTCGAAATTTTTTTGCTATGGTTCGATACCAGAGATCTGAGGTTCGTCCAGCTCTAGAAAATTGTATACCTAAACTATATTATAAAGGTAACGGAAATAGCACAAACATAAGATAAACTACGCTGCATTTTGTCAATTAGCATAACTACTCGATCATTTCCAACCTTCAATAATATAACATTGCAGAAAAAAACGTATTTTTTTTTAAATGGTGTCTGTTATACAAACATATTTTATTGAAAACATAGGAAGGATTAATTTAACAGAGAATTAGACAGATGCAAACTTACGTGTGTGGTTTTTGAGGTTATTTGTCTCTATTTTATATCAGGAGTATACACTATGCACTTATTTTATGATTTTATAAATACACATGTGATTTTTTTAATACATAGGCCTATGTAATTTATTAAAATAAATGTGTGATTTTTTTAATAATATGTTGTGAAGTTTAGTGTGGGACTGGGATTCGATATTCGATGACAAACACTGAGGATTCGAACAAGGATTCGGATTCGACCAAAATGTGGATTCGTCCCATCCCTAATAAATAATTAATGTTTCTGGAATAAGCAGAACACTTATGCTCAAAAAAATTTTTGCAGCAGAATCATTTTTCCTCAAATCTTGAAGTTTGGAATGTGCCTTCACTGCTGCTGCTTTAAGTGATGACAGTTCCTCAGCTTTCTTAACTGCAAACAACTGCTCAAGCAAAACCACACAAGGGCTGAACTGCTCGATTTGTCCAGTGCTTAGCAACTGTAGTTTTGTCTCTATATCATTTAGTTTACAGCACAGGATGTGTGCTGTTGCATAAGAAGAACCTTCAAGAAAAGTTATTAGCTCTTCAATTGGCTTGCAGTATTCTGAAACTAATTTAGCCTCAACTTTGATTTGAAGCAGTTCTGCAGAGCTCCTCTCCTTTAGCCAAGTAATACCGCTGTTGTCATAGTCTGATGAATTACCAAATGATGCAAAGAACTCAATGTCGTCATCAAAATAGCTGCAAATGAAAACTACTTAACGGAACCACGAATTCCACCTCGTTAAAACTGGCTCAGGGAACACCTTCACTTTTCCACTGGACATTCCATACTTTTCTGATATGTAGGATAAGTAGTGGTGTTTCCTTTTCCTGCTGTTCAAAAATGCCTTCTTGATCTTTGCCACTGTTTTGTTTAACAGTGTTAGTGAAGTATGCCAAGTGTTGCCCACTAAGAGCATCTTGTGGGCCCAGCATTGCAAATGAACTGCATGTTCCAGTAGAACAGACAGATTATTGAAACATTTTGTCATATAAGGAGCAGAATCACTCACTATGGCCTTAACTGAATCAAATCCAATTTCATAATTTGCTAGGGTATCCAAATTTGCTTTTGAACATGTTGCATAGTTTGCAGCATCAAGTACAGTGGAAGCAACTAGCTTTGTGGTCTGGTTACTGGCTGGTTCCAATTTCTTAAAGAGAATGTTGAAAACACATCTTACACCTTTTTCAGTTGTTTCTTCACAAAGGACACAAATATCTTTACCTTCAAACTCTTTCATAATGTCATTTTCCATTTTTTCGCTTAATTTGGGGATATATGTTCTACGAAGGGAACTACCGGAAGGAATATCCCCACCTCCCTTAACATTTTTGTTTATCCAGTCACGGAATTTACTGTCGTCTAACTTTTCGAGTGGTATGTTCGCCGAAATAAATGCTTTTGTGGTTTCCAAAATGAAATTTTCCCTGTCATCTTTCATCTTCTTTCCAACTATAGCTACCTCTTCCAATGTTGCAAGGTGTTTGTTGCTAGTACCGGGACTACCTAACCTTACTTTAATGTGATGTTTGCCTTGCACATGTTTGACAACAGTGTCACGTCTTTCATGGTCCACTCTACAATTACACCATTTGCAAAACAAAATTTTGTTTGAGGTATACAACCCTTCAGATTTGAACTCTGCTGCACGCGACTCGGGGGTGGCTTTAATTTTTGGCATCGCGGTAAAGAAAAACCCACTCAATACTACCTCATGCTGCATGAGGTAGTATTGAGTGTGTTTGCATGAGTCATGCACAACGATCCAGGAAGAGGAAACAAAACAATGATACAACCTCCACAGATACAACACAGAACACACTATAAGCACCAAAAATAATTGTTTATGAACGTAAACACGAATTTGACGTATCGATTTTATTCTGTGCAGTAAAAAGTGGATTGATCACTAAATCTATATATTGAAAAGTGTTACAACTGCGCAGATGTATGGTTAATATTCCAATATCCGTATCTTTTGGAATCAAATGTTCCACTGCGATTTAAAAATTTTAATTAATCTTATTTCACTTTGGTCTCAGTTTTTAAAAAATACAATCTCGTTATTTACGTCACGTTTTTTGTAGTTTAGAAAATGTTCTCACTAGAGCATTGCTAGCAACACAATTGTCAAGCAGTCTGGCTATATACCGCTTCGCTGGCCATAATCTTGACTGAAGCCATGATGGCCGCCGTATTTACATTTCAAATGCCGAAAGAAAATATTATTTTTATGTTCTTAGTATGCCCAACGTTGTATTATTTACTTAACATAAATTATTGGCAAGTTTGCACACATTGTTTGTTGGCTGACTTAGTTTTTTTTTTAAATTTGTTCCCTCGCAAAACGATCTAACAAGGTAATGTACGTAACCAATTTTCGTAGTTTTTCACGAGAAAGGCCATTTTTCGTGTATTGTTGTTGTTTACCACAATATTCGCATAATTTCGCGATAAATCACGTAAAAATCATTACACCATTTTTTCCCGTCTCTATGTATTATCCACCAGAAAATCGTTGCAGGTTATTAGGCTTTAGGAGTCTTTGCTTTGAATAAGTGACCAGATGTTTTCCATGAGATCCATACAAGTTTTTTTTTCCCTCTTTGCGGCCCCATTCTGAAATAAAACTGATCACAGAACTCACATGCAGTGTTTCTACCCTCTGACCTGAAAACTGTCAATTTTACAACCCGTGCAGTGTTTTGAGTTTTACAACACGTATTTATCCTTGTCAGTTTGCTGTCAGTTCTAACATACTTTTATTGACTGCCGGACTCTCTTCGACGTCTTCTCTGTAAAATACTTTAGCTGATAATGTGGGTGTTAGTAATGGTTCCGAATAAATGTGTTGAAAACGGCTTACTATATTAGTCTTCGCAAAATTAACTTAGCCAGATGTAGCAAAAAACTCCACATAAATACGTAATCCTAAAACATGACGAATATCCTGTGGAAATTTTTTCCCGGCCTGACCGAAAATCTTCTGTGATCCCGAAATTTTTCCAAACATTCAAGATCCTGCACAGCTGTATTTGTAAACTCCTAAATATTCATTTATTCGAAGTGTTAGTATTTGAAATCTAATTGAAAATGAATAGTAAACTATTATTTATAGGCATGTTGTAACATTGCAAGACCCTGCCCTCCTAAATAAATAATTTTTCTTTTAAACTTCTTTTTTGTATATGTAAGTAGTAATAAGTCAATGTTTTTTGAGTGATGTATAAGTTATGAAACAGTATATTCAGACGTTATGGATACTAATATATGTTATTTTCACCTGCTATGTTTTAAGAAGGTATTTATAATTTTAACAGACATTTTCAATCATTACTATTTTTTTTATGTAATTATTCACAAATGAGCTGCTGTACTAGAATTTTGCCTATTTAGGCCTACTTTTTCAGGTTATTTCTAAATGATTTTAAGTTTGTAAAGTAATTTGTATTATAATTGCTATTTGTAGTGTTCATTAACGTGTGGAATGATTCATGGATAGAAAGAGAGGTATGAGAGGCCTGTAAGTGTAAGTGAGAAAGAAACAGTGCTTCCCCGCCAACCGAGATAAAGATGGTAATTTCCCCACTGCGTGGGAACTGAGTGATAACTGCTGTCTCACGGTGTGAGAGAGAGAACGAGAATGGGAGTCCCCGATTTCGATGTGAAATTGAAAAGAGACAGATCACGGGAAGCCCAGAGTTCTGTATGTAAAAGGTTTTTTCATGTATTGTAACTTGTTCTGTGATTGGTTTGTATCTGTAAGCGTGAATGAAGCATGCGTGTGATTGGTCGGTGAGGTCATGTGACGTCTACTCCCTGCGTGGAGGAGACAGTGGCAGGATTTCACCAGTCATCTGCCGATCGCTGCACCAGTAGGTCGCATTCGGTGGCTTCTCGCAGATGATGTAGAAGTATTTGAAGAGAAAATTTCACATTGGTGGTCGGAGCCAGGCCTATTCTTAAATTAACCGAATGATTTGTTATATTTCGTTCGGACATAATTAGAAATTACGGCCACCTTCGTAGGCGTTTTGGCTCGGGGCGAAATTCGTTTTCGCCGGGTGCGGTCATGTTTAAGGCCGCACTAATTTCGTGTACTTGCAGTCAAAGACTACTGAAGAATACTATTTTTCGTTAATTTTCCTCGCGCGAGCTACGAGCATTTTTCGACGGGCAGATGTACGTGTGAAACGAGTGAATGAAATATTGGGTTCAATTTGTCTATGCATTCTATTTGAAAAAAATAAAAACAAAATTACAATCGGCGTTGAACATCTGTTTATTTTTGTATATAACGAACCGTTATAATGTGCGAGAAAGACTTTTTGAATTCGAGACGAGATCGAGAAAGCAATTTAAAAAGTCTCGAGAATCGAGTCGAGATCGAGAAATCTGTACTTTAGTTAACAGGATAATATGATCCAAAAAAGTAAAACTCAATAATCTGACAAACATACATAATTATTCAATAATTTTATCAAGTATCCACAAAAGACGATGAATGAAACATTAGTTTACAAAGAAAAAACAATCTAGTGGCTAGCCTAATTTAAGGTCTAAAGCGGCTATTTAAAAACACCAGCTGTTCAACATTTTCAGCCAACAAATTTTCACGCCTAATGCTCACAGTGTTTCCATCAGTACTAAATAGTCGTTCGCTTTCAACTTGTGTAGCTGGTATTGCCAGATACCTTCTTGCTACTTTAGCCAGAGCTGGAAAGCGTATCTTGTTGTTTTTCCACCAGGTAAGTGGGTCACCGTTCCTTGGAATTACATCTTCACGTAAATATATTTTAGTTCTTCCTCCAGACTTGATGATTTAGTCCTAACTGATGATTGTGATGTCTTCAACACTTCAAAACTTGACCACAGTGAGCAAGTCTCTTTAGCTTCACTCACCTGCTCCAGTTCTGGTTCAGGATGATAATCATTTTCAGGTTGCTGATGTGAAGTGATGTATTTCGTGCACAACAACTTTTCATGGTCTTGCAATATCACAGTCTTGAATCTAGGGTCAAGCGCCATTGAAAGAAGATCTTCTTTCACACAAGAATACGAAGGAAATCTTTATTTTAAACCTCTTTGCAGTGATTTAGCAAATGCAGTACCAGATTTGCATTGGTCTGTTTGGACATAGTTTGTAAGCATTGCTTCAATTCCATATATCAATGGGATTTTTGATGACAGTGTTGGGAACTTTGAGTAACATAACTCGGTTGTGGCCTCATCTATTGATTGCAAAATATGTGCAATGCTAGCAGCTAGTTTCCACTCACTAGAGGTGAAGTTCTCCACTGCCATGCTCTCTCCTAAATCAGCAGAAATGGGCACCTGCTGCTCAACAAGACGTGACAGCATGGTGTATTCACTATTCCATCTAGTTGGCACCATTGGCAGTAGCTCGTGAACAGGTTTGTTTAGCTTCACTTGAAGTGCATGCAGCCTCTCACGAGCAACATTACTGTGTCGATAATGGCCAACAATAGCTTGTCCTTTTGCCAAAAGTGCTGTAATATCATGTTCATTTTTTGCATCGTGCAGTGCCAACTGTAGTGCATGTGCAAAATACTGAACATGATGAAATAAGGTTTTCCTTATGGCACATTTAAGGTTTTTTGCATTGTCTGTTATGACATAAACTGGGACTTGATCAGTTGGCAAATTCCATTCTTCCATTGCCCCTACAAGCTTTGCATGTACTGCATCTGCAGTATGTGAGCCTGGAAAGTGGTAATTGCCAAGAATATGGCATTTTAATTTGAACTCTTCTGTTAGGTAATGGCCTGTAAGCGAAAAGTAGCTTTCATGTCTCCTAGATGACCATGTATCAGTAGTGAAAGAAAGCGACTCCAAACCATTGATGGCATCTGTACTAATTTCATCAGCCAGTTTGGTTCTTTCCTCTTGATACAACTGTGGTATAACCGTCCTTGAAAATGTTGTTCGCGAAGGAATCTCGTAGCTAGGTTCTAATTCGTTGATTAGACCTCTGAAGCCATGGTCATCCACCATGCTGTAAGGTTGAAAATCACAAGCCATCATGATAGCAATTTTTTTGTCTATTTGATTTTTCCTCACATCGCTGATGCAAAGCTTCTGTTTTTTTGCAACACACTCAAACATTGAAAGTTGTCGACTAGAAGTCTTCTTTTCTTCAGCAGTTATTTTGTTGAATTCTTTTTCAGCGGCTGGATGTTGTTTCAAATGCCGCAAAAGTCCACTTGTCGAGCATGAAGGCGTTTTAATAATGTTTTTACACAATTTACATTCACCACCTTCTTTCTTTTTTAAATAAAAGTTCCATATTGTGGCCATTTTCCGTTCTTTTTTATCCACACCACTAACACTTTCCTCCATCGCACTCAACTTTACTTGTTTTCGGTTTGCAATTACAACTTTACCTTTACACTCTAGTGATGGGTCGTTCGTGAACGATTCGTTCAAAAAGAACGAATCTTTGAGAGAACGAAATCTTGCGATTCGTTCGCGATGTAAAGAACCGGCTCTTTGAGAGCCGGTACCTTGAAAGATTCGGAAGAACGAAAACGCGGAGAGAACGAGAGAATGAAAGAACGAGATTAGAGAACCGGCCACGCGCCCGGTCTGATTCGTTCGTGAAATGATTCATGACGTCAGGAGTCTGAAGAATTAGTAATCACAGCGTGCGCATGTTCACGTGAGCAAACGATAACTGATCAAATAAAATAGGGTAACATGAAAAGTATCTATACCTGAAAATGTCAACTGTTAAGTAGTGGTTTAAAATTGCTTTTTCACATTCACAAATTTGTAAATAAAAAACTTAAAAAAAAAAAAAACCGTATGAATTAAAAATAACAGGGAAAGTAACTACAAATGTTCACACTTATCATTTTTGGGTTAATTAACGTACTTCATTTGTTTCTCTTTATACTGAATTGCAGTAGTAGTATTAAATTTTTGTCTTTTTTTCTCTAAATGTGTTGGTCTACATGTAAACACTTTACTGTCACTAGAGTGTAAATAGCCTATATATTAATATTTGTAACTTAGAAAGTAATAACATATAAATAATCTTGTTTCATATACGCAACTGTGATTAACTGGCTACGGAAAGCAATGTTCAAATTCAAATACAAAAACACGTACGTAATACTCTAAAAGATGAACGAGTTACGACACCTGATAAAAGAGCCAGATCCCATACACAGAAAAGAACGAAATGACCGAGATGAACGAATCGTTCTGAACGAATCATTTCACGGAACTGATCCAAAAGAACCGATTCGGTCAAAAGATCCGTTCTGCCCATCACTATTACACTCACTTAACAGTTTATTTGCCTACTGTCGTATGTAAATTTACGTTATTGACTCCATAGTCTATACAGTTTCCTTGAGCCATGGACGGTACTTGATCATGAAAGTCTGAACATTCACCACTATCGATATGTCACTATCGATACGGACCGCAATTTAAACATCATGTTGCTTGTTATATACTGCTGGCCGTGTGTACAACCTAAGGCCATAAAACAAAATGCAATCGCGGAAGAATTCTGCAGTCATGTTTATATTTTTATTTTTTACCGTACCGTTTTACGTTGATACTTGATATTGATACCGAAAATGATTTATTTTTAACTTTTATGTTGGTTTTATTAACGGAAAATAATCATTTTCTTCTGTAATTTAATGTAATAACCACAGCACAATTCATTGATTACGTTTACCGTTTCATGTAGTGACTTGCGAACGGAAGTTGTTCGTTTTTAACTTTTTAATAATTTATCGTGTATACTATCGTAACAAGTATATTTTATTTTATTCGATCTACGTTACGTTGAAGATATGTTAATTATTTCAACACGCAACGCAAAATGCTGCCTCAATATATTATATTACCTAACCTATTTCTTGTTTACAAAATTCTCGAAAATTCCGAGCCAAAAAAATTATCTCGAGACGAGATCGAGAAAATTTCTGTCTCGACTCATTCTCGATGATGCCGAGACTCGCACATCACTAATTTATTTATATATTTGAAAATTATAATATTCGCACAGGCCTAAATATTACTCACTACACCATGGCATTGTTATGATTCATACTAGCAAGTGCGTTTCAAGCTACGGATTGTTTAGCTAAACAATCGCTACCCAGAGAGACTTCACCATTTATATTATACACCTCCACTCCACAAACTGAAACCTCCATGGTCGCGTGAGGCAATACGACACGAGAGCCTCTCACCAGGAGCTCGAGAATGAGGTTGCGTTTCTTGATGTAGTCCTTGACGAACACGTCCACATCCGCAATGCGTTTGTTCCGCGAGCGCTTGGACAGGGTGTTGGAGCTAGCAGACAGTGGCACGGTGTTGATCCAGCCCGAGGCCGGGCGCGAGAAGTCGCTCGATGATGACCGCGCGTCCGACTGCACCGACGATGAGGACGCATTCGCTCCAAAGATGTCCATGTCTGTGAATAGTTACACACCGCTTGAAATAATCTGAAACTTTTCTGACCGCTGAATATTCTTATGACACTAACAAAAATAATATTTATATATGATTAACTAGCCTAGAACTACAGGAATTTTTTTTTGCTAATTATGTCACAATATTCATGTCAAAGACTGACAATTCGCTACAGCACCTGACCCAAATTTTATGAGTCAAGGAAATAAAGGAAAAAATAGGCCATGGCCTATAGTAATGTGTTAGCCCAGCATTTGCCTGGAGTGTTATCCAAGAACCCATGGAAAATCGACATCAATATGGCCAGTCTGTTGCGCCATGCTGGCCGGTGCACAAAGACTTGTCCGGCACGCAAGGCTACAAGACAAATACTGACAAACAAACAAATTAGATATTGCTGTCTCATCACCATCTGGGTTATTATCAGTAGGCTTCTGCTAATCCTGATGGCCGACAGACATTAGTAATCGTAATGTCAAAAATTATTGACAGCAAACGTATTAAAACTTTCAAATAAAAATGCTGGTTAACAGTGTGGCCAGAGGTAACAAATTCCCAGTGCACAATTCCACGAACATCAAAAAATACAGTGAAAATCATCTTAATATTCCTAACTTGTCTTACTTTTTTGGCCTGGGGGAGTTGGGAGTCTTTCACTTGCTTGACGCTTGCTTGGTTTTTGGGTCACACCCGTAACAACTCTTATCGCCTGTAATGATTTCGGTCAAAAATTTTGGATCACTTTAAATTTCTTTTTTCAAGTCCTGGCTCAAATTCAATTGAATGTTTTTTTTAACCTGTTTGAGAAGGCGAAGATAATATTATCAGCAAGACGTCTCATTTTCAAATCCTCAGCAAAAATCCGCTAGGATAAGCTACAACTCACTCCTGTCTCTTCTGAAATTTCTTCAATCGTGAAACGATGATCCTAGTTGAATTTTTGATGGATTTTTATCATCGCTTTGAGATGTTGAAGGGCGCCCACAACGAGCACTATCTTCAACACTCATCTCACTACGTTTAAAGTGCCCAAACCACTCGAAAACTTGTGTGCAGCTCATTGCATCCTCCTTGAAAGCCTGTTGAAGCATTTGGTAAGCTTCTGTTGCCGTTTTTTCAAGCAGGAAACCAAATTTCAAAACACTCTTGTTCTTTTAAATCTGCCATGACTTCGCGGCAGAACATGAGAACAGTAAGTTAAAAACAATACTACAATCAAATATTAACCTACAAACTGACGCTGTCTGGGCAGCTGTTTAGTGAAGTTATCTAATAACTCTCTACTACGTCTACGAATGGCCGTACGCTCTCAGTCCGGTTATTTTTTTGGGTCCCCACTTGTACATGAATAGTGAAAGTAATGGTGCTATGTTACAGACAGCTGTTACAGCGAATAAATCAAAAATTCGGTAGCCTATAACAGAATCTATCTGTAACAAAAAATTAAAGAATTAAAATTCAAAATTTTGAGCCAAATATTTAATTTATTTGAATTAAATTTTTTTGAAAACTTATAGACCTCTAGTTATTAGATGGATAGGTACCCAAGCAATATATTTAATTATTTATCTGTTTATTTTTACCTTCAATGCTCACTTTCAAACATCTGTGCATTTTTAAGTCTTTTGCCTTTGAACTATCATTTATATTACACACACAATACCTCTAGTCAATATATAATTTAGCCATTGGTCGTGCAAATTCCATGTGGACCATTAGCGTTTAACACAAGCAGCCTTTATGTCTTCAAAACACCATGCAGTAACACAGTATTTAGCAATGAGGGGTGATAAGATAGGAATGGAGCATTAAGGAATGAATTATTGGGAGCAACGGAAGTACTCTTAAAGAACGTCAATTTACAGATCACGTCAACACTCGCCAGATTTGCCAGTTATGAAAAAAAAATAAAAAAAAATAAAGAGTTTCTTCCCGCTGTTAATTTAACTCAGATCGTCTTGGCAAGAGAAGACAGATCTGATTTCTTCACCACCATGGCTCAAATACCAACAGCTACACCATTTAAGAAAGTTAGATTTATAGTTTGTTCAATTTTGAGTTCAAATATCAAAAAACAACTGTAGACTACATGAAGTAAGTGCAAGATTATTTCATTTAACACAAATATAGAAAAATATGCTTTTACTTTTTCAAAGGTTTTTTTTTTTTGCAGTGTTTATTGTCTCTTGCTTTCAAATATTAAAAAATGTCAAGATTGCAGATTGTCTGGCCGTCTCAACTTATGCCAATCCTGATTTTTACTGTGCACACGTACATACGTATTTCGAAATAAAAAGTGGGTAGTTATATTGTGCCCACAAATATATTTTAACTAGTTACTTTCATATTAATATTAATACTGTACGAATAGGACTCTCGTAAGAGTCTTAACCTCATATTTGATAGTTGCACCAGGTGATATGCAACTGCCTGTTGCACTCTGACAACAACTGAATTTTCATTATTTACAGGAATAAGTATTTGAAATCAAATTGAATATAAGTAATAAATGATTTGTTTTAGTATTTGTAATTTTGAATATTTGCACAGGCCTACTGTGGTATCAAATAAAGCTAAATTGACCCATATCACATAATTTTTGGATTGCTGAACAATAAATACGTACATAAAATGTTTAAAACTGATGATTGAACCATAAATGCTAAATGAATTTTGGATTGGACACTTGTCGTATTCCATTTGACTTAAAATACTAACAATTCGAAATAATGAATATTTATTAATTACAAATATTTGACATAGGTTATCTTACTCAAAACACGGGCTATTTGTGACATTTCAAACTTGACAATAATAGTATTTGTATTCATTTCGTCACACTTCCAACAACAGCGGGAAAAAATAAATTCATGCCAACAAACATGAATATAAAACAGACACTCCTTTGCAATGGACATTAAAAGAAGTAATCTCCGATAGTTGCAACAGCATATAAATCTATAATCACAATCAATCTTCCACCATGCAACACAGTAGTGCTGTGTGTATCTATAACGAAACAGACTTTTTGACATATTTCAACTCCAAAACCGAATAAACAAACATAAATAAAGTTTCTAGAATCCAAAGGAAATGAGCAGAAAATGTGTTTGTAATAATACTGAACTAAAATACAGATTATCTGACTGCTATTAACAGAAACGTGTTAACAACTAGGATTTAAATATGTAATATAAGCATATGTAAATATGAGCTCATTTAATCACTAGTTTCCAAATACATCACTATAATTTTTTTTTTTTTTTGGGAAATGAATTGTATTTTCCAGTATTTGGCAGTTCGTGAAAGTTTTCTGGATCAATCCGTAGAGTCGTTTGATCTGGGAAATAAAGCAGATAAAAAATTAAGAGAAAAATATTCATATTTGATTCAAACTAAAAAAAACTGATAATTGCACAGGCCTAAAGACAACACTTGAAGTACGATGGATGGATGGATTATGGATAGATGTATAGATGTATAGATGTATAGATGGATGATGCTATTACAATGATAAAATTTAAACTAAGTTAATGTTTTATGACACCAAACATTTGAATGCCTTTAACAGTATCAAAAATTGTACGTATGTTTTCGCAAAACTATTTTAGTTGTGAAAACATTTAATTGATAACAGCAAAATTTAGTTTTATTTGATGTTTCAGAATGCTTGTGTGAGCATTCAAATTTTTATATACCAAAACATCATTTATGTTATGTATTCAATTTCATTTCTAATATAGTCAACATTTATGAAGAATTGACTGTTTTCAAAGTGCAGCAATTCTGTTGAAAATCTCTTGTGTATCGAAACTGAGGTTAAGACTAATAATTTACAATATAAATGTATACATACCCAGTTTATATATATTAATGGGCCCAAATATTGACCCAAAGACCCAAAAATAATGTGATTATTTATACCAAAACTGCTGAAATTAAAAGTGGGGGTCACATTTTAATCACAAACTTGTATCTTGCTGCTGGAAGAACATGAAATAACAGTGATGGGAACGGCTTAGTTAAAAAAACTACATGGTATGCCTTGTAACTGCGTCACTTAAGCCACTTTAAACCAATGGTATTGCCTCCTTAACCTCTGATTAGTTTTAAAAAAAAACTACACAATCTGCCCGTAAACTGCATCACTGTCACTTTAGTTTGCTCTTGTTTAATGCTTCTTGGACCTAAAGATTGCGAGGAGGGGGAGGGGGGGGAAGCCCCCTGCCCCTTTCACCCTCCTGAGCGACCATCACAGATCGCTGCATTATTTGTTTTCCGAACGATAGCTTTGAACTACAACCATTTAAAAACTCAACTATTTTTTTTACTTGCCACTTGCTGTATTCAAAAAGACCAACGAAATCACTTTACCGGTGAAAAAGGCACCAGACAAGCTCTATTATACATCTTAAAAATTTACTAATTTAAAAAAAAAATTATAATTTTTGTGTGTTTGAATTGTAATTTGCACTGCGTAGTGCATTTTTCACAAACTCATGACCAAATGGCTCAGGGTCGCACTATGTGTCGCGCACGCACCGCCGACGATGCTGGCCTTGAGGTACTTCTTGTCGGAGTGCATGGTCTGCCAGAAGCGCACCAGCACGTGGATGTCCTCCCGCAGGTCGGCGCCCCGGCCCGTCGGGCACTGCGGCGGCCGGCAGAAGTGGTCCAGGCAGTTGCAGTACACGCGCTCCCGCAGCACGTTCTTGGCCAGGGAGCGCTGCAGGATGTCCCCTTGCAGCAGTGACAGGCCGCAGGTCAGCAGCCTGCGCAACCGCAACCACACCTCCACGTGTGCGCACAGCAGTGTTTTTAACACGGCGCAGTCCTGCTAACACCCGGGTCATAGCTCACGTGGATATCCTAGTGATCCAGACGGGATTTAACCATGGAGAGATGTTCTATTTCGTTAATCCTACATCAATTAATAGGCTAAAGACTTAGGTCTATGTATACATGTTTTACTTGATCAAAACATTACATTATCTACAGAATACAGCGAAGCTAAAATTTTACACTTCTTCCTTACACTGCCATGGTCATAACGTACACTAAAAAATGTCGACATAATAACACACAGCCAGTGAACTATGCAGAAAGTGATGGTTATGGGCACATAAATTTTGCAAATCACAATAAAACACCAAAATTAACCTCATTTTTGTAATAAAACCATGAAATTGTTCGTTTTTGAGTAGTGACATGTCGGTCATTCTTTTTTTCCCTGGTTTTGGTTTGGTTCCTGTTTTTGAAAATTGTATCTCGGTTCTAGGTTAAACAGCACATAATTTGCAGTCACAACAAAGATACAGTATACCCTGACAGATGGCGTGTTTATTTGTTCAATAAAACTTACCAGCGCTCTACTTTATAATAATCTATCCCACAACTTTTACATCCCCTCCAATTCCCTCACTACATAACAAAAGACAAAGATGACTGCTATTTTTTATATCCGAGTTTCCCTTGTCTATTGTATTTTATTGTTTACCCTCCCCTTGCCGTAGAGAGATAAAAGGTGGCAAGCTACTCTTGTCAGTTTCTTCTTTAAAAACTATCAAGCTCATTACTGGCAAACTTGTGTCAGGTTGGAGCAATACAAAAGGTGCAGTTATATCATGGAATGTTCAGTTAAAAAGCATTGGGAATCTCATGCAAAAACAATAATGTTTGGGCACAGTTGCACCATAAATACCTCTTTGCTAGACACATTAATTGTGTACGTGCCAGTTCAAGGGATATTAAAACGAAGAGAGGGAGGCAGAACCATCAATACTGACCCATAGCCTCACGCACACACAGGGTTGGAAAAAAAACAGGTTTATTTTTAAAAAAACCTAACAACCAGTTTTTTTTTGTTTAAACACGTTTTTTTGGTTAAAACCAGGTTTTTTTGGTTTGAACCAGGTTTTTCTATTGTGTTAATTATTTTGGCTCTCACCACACTCAAACTATGCATATGTGTGTGTGTGTGTGTGTGTGTTTTATTAAATCAATTTATCAACTGATGATTCTAATACCTACCAAAGAGTTTGCACAAATATATTGTTAAAATACTAAAAGAAAAGAAAAACTGTGACAGTACTGCAGTGTGTATAACAGAATAAACTCGCCAAACTTAAATTTCATTAATAAATGCTTAAAGAAAACACACACAAACTTTTCCCTTCGGTCTTGTGGTTTATCAGTTAAAAAAAATTAAGCTTGTTCTTTCCTGTTTGTATTGCAGGTCATATCACATCACTGTAGATTGTTTTTGTTGAATGCTTTAAACAGAAATACAAATTTGGATGCTTTCTCTAGAGGTGATTTTTTATTTTGATAACTTGACCCTCAAGTTCGTTGCCATGTTTTTTACATTTGGCCCTCACACCCTTTCTTGACTTCTTAACTTCTTCAAATAAAAGCCATACAATATCCCGCTTTCTGCCACTCATGTTGAACCAGTGAAGTTACAGCATCAAAGAATTGAAGTCCAGCAACTCTGCACATCTGAATGGCTGATTTAAACTACAATGGTTTAAAAAAAGTGGTTTATGTAAAAAAAAAAAAAAAAAAAAAAAAAAATCAAACTTTTTATATATTTTTTTTAAAGAATGTTTTAACTTTTTTAATGAAAGGTCTAATTTCTCTTTAATAACACAAATGTTTGGTCATTAATGTTTTTTGTGATTTACAGGGGAAAAATTATATCCTAATTAAGAACATTTAATTAAAATTATATTTATTAATTTTTTATACCTTAATCATACTCTACTAAATACTTCTTAAAAATTAAAAACATTAAATACAGTAGAACCCCTGTTATACACTTTTCAACGGAGGGCACAAAAATGGTGTATGATGCGGGAAAGTGTATGAAAAGGGAATGGCATTAATAATTTTTTTTTTCAATCTAGCATACCAGCACAATGTCAGATTAAAACTTAAATACATAATGTGTAAATAATTGCATTATATTAATGAAAGATATGAATTCATCATCATATATACATATAATAAAACCACCAGAAATGTAAAATACAGTCCATAATCAAGTAAAGCTTCAGCAGGGAAAAAATTCTCATGAGGCAAAAAATCACATCTAAGTTTTCAAAAACAACTCCTATGGATCCAAGTAGCAATGAAGCCAAGAAGGTAACAAATCTTATTGCTCGCATGCTTGTTTCATCATTCCTGCCTTAGGTACTGTTTTGTGGAAGAACAGGGATTTAGGGATTTGATATATAATTTAAAACCAAACTATGTAGTTCCATCGAGTACAACCTTCTTGAGAAATGTTGTGCCTACTATGTATGCAAACGAAAAAGAAAAAATCAAATGTGTCCTTGAAAAAGATATTGCCCAAGTTGGTTCCATTAGTTTGACAGTTGGAAGTCACGAGCAACATACAGTTATGCTTCACTGACATGACACTATGCAGTTGACTTTAATTATAAAACATTTACTTTGGGAATTGTTGCAATTGAAGGCTCAAACACATCTGCTAATTTGAGGAAACTCCTGTCAGATATGACTGCCACCTGGAACATTCCTGGACCTGAAGAACACAATACTGTGAAAATATTTATAATAACTGACAATGCACGAAATCTACCTTCTGCAATTGAGAATACTAAGTGGATACATAGACCATGTTTTGCTCACTCTCTCCAGCTGGCAATAAAAGATGGTATAGATCAGTCAGAAAATGTCAAAAAGGTACTAGCTAAAGGTCGCAGTATTGTTGCACACTATTCTAGGAGTTCTGTTGCCATTGCCCAACTTGAAGCTGATCTGAATGCCAAAAACTTGCCATGCTTGAAGTTAATTAGTGATGGGATTTTCGATACTTCGGTACTTCGATACCTCGGTACCTTCGATACTTGACGGTATCGCAAAGTATCGAGTACCTATCGAAACTGTAAGTTCGATACATTTTTCGATACCTGAATGCTTGTTCATTTGTATTGAATTAAGTTTTGAGTCACCATCGTACAAAATACAATTAGAGTAGAACCTCGATGATACGTTCCCGTTTCATACATTTTCCCGTGTCATACGCCGATTAATTTTGGTCCCGCCGAAAGTACTATATTTTTTTAAAATGGTTTACTTTCCCGGAACATACACTTATAAAATAATTAATTTCCCGTTTCATACGTTTTTACGAAGCGGAAAAGTCCTAAAATTCACAAATTTTTTTGCTATATTCCTCCTGATAAACTACGTTTTTAAGCTTTTATTTTGAAAAACGTTCATTGTTTACCTTTGCAAACGTAAGAAAATAACTTTATCGCACCATAGATATGGATAGTATCAGGAAGACTGTGCACTTCGCTAGTAGCATCTATAGCCAGCACCAAGCGAGACTAGTGGCGCAAACTATAGCCCGTCCCACTCTTAGATTGCAGTACATGGCATATGGCGCGCGCTGTTGCCAAATCTCTAACACATTACGAATTTCAGGAGATGTGTTTCTTTGTAATTCGGATCGAACAAGAAGCATTTTAAGAAATCATATCGTAATTTATAATATTTTATACTATTACACATATACATTTGTAATAATGCCACTTTTATATAAATTTCAAATAAAAACTACCTATTGTAGATGAAAATTTCTAACAGTTTTCTTTTATGTTCTAAAAATCCCATATATATATATATATATATATATATATATATATATTATTTTTTTCATGGGCCCGATAAATGCCGTATTTTTGGACAAGTCTTGTCCAAAATGATAAATAAAATACGGTAATGGAAATTCTCGGTCGAGTAGTTATGGGAAAAATCCGAACAATTGGGTCGAAATGGGGAAGATTTTTTGAAAAACAGAAAAATCGCAACAACTCCCATAATATGAAAAATTTCGCATCCGTTTTAACGTATGATAACTCGGAGTACCTAATGCCAAAAAATGTTTTCTAAATAAATTTCTGATACGACCAGCCATAACTACATGGGTTCGAAAAATATTTTCACCGGACAAAAAAAAACGTAACTGCCTTAAATCTGTTTAACTTGTTTGTAAATATCATAATTATTTTCCAAAACTTTGTCAAAAACAATGTTTGATAAGATGCTTGGTGTTGAGAGGGATAGAAAAATAATTCAAAATTTTCTACCATCATCGCTATTAAATTCCTTCGTATTTATTTGATAAATTTTACATATTATGTTCAAGATTCGATTAAAATATATTTTGTAACCATTACTGCAAGGGGAAGAAAAAAATATGGGTTTAAGGATATAAAAATCCCTTTTTGTTCTAATGTAAAGAAATATAATCATCAAAATCTTCCTGCGCCTTTAGGCTGTGCCGATAAGGAATTTTTTTTAACTTTAACTTAAACAAGAATCTGTTCACACACATTTCATTCATAGGAATTTATACGATAAATGTAACGTTAACTTCATTAAGAAATTAATAACATCACATACCTTTTAATCACTATCGCTACCGCTGACCAATGTTGATACCCCTTCCATAAGAGTAGCACAGAGCTGACCAGAAGAATGGTAAGCTCCCTTAATTGCATTGCACACACTCATATTTTTTGAAAAATACTCAAATACATTCAACACAATCTTGCGCTCCCTCCCGCGTAGCCTACCGATATAATTTCTTTTCGGTGTTCTAACTTCCATATTTTATATGTACGTAATAAAAATAAATGTATAAAATAAAATCACGTATGTTAATATATAATTTGTTTGTCAAAATGATAACTGTAACGAGTCACCGGACACAACGCGTTGCTTGGTCGCGAGACGCGATACTAACTGGCAGGCTGGTTTTCAGAAATGAGTGTCTAAGGAAATACATGGTTGACTAAGGAAGCCATGTATTTGAAATTGCTTGCAGGACAGAACCCCACTTATCTAAACACACGACCCTGTTTCCTCTTACGACGGCAGCTTGCGAGAGAAACCTCTATTGCAGCGCGCTCTTGTACTGATAAGACATATCTTTAACAGCTATTTCCATGGAAACTGTAGAAGCAATTGAGATCGAGCTGTTTTTAAAAACTAATTCAATTCATTGTGAACATTTTTTACGCTTTCGATTCCCATCTATCTTTAATAGAAAAAAAGTTTTCCGCTGGTCAACTTTTTGATGTGTCAGTTTGTGAGAAAATGCATATTAATATATTAAAAAAATTATTTAAGTGAAACCTGTATAGCTTTTGTCTTAACATTTGTTCGGTGGCGTCCTAAGGCATTAATTTATTAATAAAAAAAATCTGTATGGAATACACAAGTAGGTTTTTTGTTTTTGATGTGAAACATCTCAGAATACTTCAAAACAGTTCGCAGTGAATAAGTTATGTTTTTTTAATTTTTTCGGACACTTAAAATATTGTTAAGTATTCAAAATAAGCATTGACTTATGTGTATTTCGATGCTATACAATATGAAAAATAGCTTGGTACAAAAATTAAAATTTTAATTTTGTTTGATATTTGGCAACAACGCACGAAGAAACAAGGACAGCGCTAACGGCAATCGGCGTGTGTTAGAGAGAGAGAGAATGCACCCATTTACTTCCACACTGCAATCTAAGAGTGGGATGCTCTATAGCAATGATTATGAAAATGGTGCATGCGCTTTACCAAGGTACGGATCTCATATTATGTGCATTCATTAATCTTTGAACTGAATATACCCGTTTGTTATTGTTTTTTTATGATCAGATTGTTTTGTATTTTACGTTTCTCAAGTTAAAATTTTATTGAAAATTTTTCTGTTGCATAAAGTTGTTTGCAAAATGAAACAAACAAGCAAAAATTTCTGATTTTCTTTTTAAAATAGCCTAATTTTTTTATTTCTAGTTTAGGCTTGGTGACTTCCCTGGTTTAAAACTAAAAAACTTGGTTTTTTAGCAAAAATAAAACTGTATTTTTTTCCCAACCCTGTCTGAATATGACTTAACCACAGAAAGGGGTATTTCCTAACAGGAGGAAGATTCTACATACGTAGAACAAGTGTTCCCCATAGAATAAGGGATATGAAGTACAGTCAGGGATTTCCTACGGAATAAGAATGAACTATTTAATGTTTTTAATTTTTAAAAAGTAGGTACGTATTTAGCAGGGTATGATCTATACTTATTCAGATAATTTTAACCATAAGATTTTGGATTAATAGCTATATAATTTTTTATTCCTATAAATCACAAGAAACATTGATGATCAAACATTTTGTTGTTATTACAGAGGAATTAGACCTTTCATTAAAAAAATTAAGATATTCTTAAAAAAAATAGATATATATTTTAAAAAAAACCTTGGTTTTTTTTTTAAAAAAAAACACTTGGTTTAAAACATAGTTTAAACCATCGTGGTTTAAATCAGCCAACCCGCACGCACACACATATTCTCTCTTGTTGGCTAGTTTATTTTAAGATTTTCCCCCCCATGCCAGCACAGCCCAACCGAAACATCACTTGCCGGCACCAACTGGGCTTGCAGCAGACGTGGCAGACACACAATAACTGTGCTGTTCATGGAACTTCACACCACTCCTGAGATATTTTAACTAAACATATTACACTCACTAATAGAGATATATTTATTAAATACAAGTATAGGCTATTTATTTATGCACATATTCAACCACACAGTGAAATATTAATTTTTTTGGACCAAAAATGAAAAACACCCATAAGATAGCATTACATTTATTACATTAAAAATGGGCAAATAAAAAATTGGCAACTTATACATGGGTAAATACTGTATCTTAAAAAAATAAGTGATTAAAAAATATAAATATTTTTATGGACCAAGTTTATGCACCATGTTTCTCAAATTACACTCTTAAGCACCATCACAGACCAAATTTAGCCTAAAGGATCATAAAATTCTCCTCTGTTCGAGAATACTTGGCACAACGGCATTGAAACATAGAGATTGAACCTAGATACAATATGAATGACACAGCTAATGGTTTGGTGATACAGAATGAATTTTTGTATTACCATTTCATTTAAATTCCCTCACATAACATATATGTTCCCAACTATAACCTCATTTTTCCAATTTTAAAATTCCCTGACAGTTCCTGGTTCTACCTTTCTTCCCTGAAGCTGGACCTGCTGGTGGACGAGGGAGAGGGTGGAGAAAGCAAACACGTACTTGAAACGGGCACCGAGAGCCGCCGCGTGGCGGTTCAGGTGGAAGTCCTCTGCACCGACCGTCATGGGCAGCGAGCGGTGAAGCAGCATGGCGATCATTTCAACCTTCTCCTGGCTGCAGTACTTGGCTGCCTCCACCAGCTCCGTCAGGAACTGCAACCACATGTGCACCCGTTCAGGTTGTAGGCTTCACGCACAGACCAATGACCAGTATATCAGATCGTGGCGGTGCCAACGGCGCAATGTTTGGGAGGACTCTGGTTCGAATTTTGGTCCAGCCTTCATTATATTGGTTTTACATGATATACTAGGCAAATACTGGGATATTACTACAGCCATGGCAGATGTGTTTCCTAGAGATGTGATTGAACAATTTTCAGAGGAAAATTGTCACTGTACAGAAAATTTCTGTATAAATAAAACCAAATGTTTTTCTGTAAATTTTATGTTTTACATTACCAACATAAAATTACAGAATTTAAGATACGTGGTTATATTTTGTAAAAATTTATTTTCTGAAAATTGGTTAGGTAATGTTTAAAAAAAAATGTTTTTTTACTTATTAGTTGGCAAAGGGTAGCATGGGTCCTATCCAAGTCAAAAATGTTAAGTGAGCCATTAGGTACTAAAGAATTACAAAATGTATGTTTTACTTGGTTCTGCTTGTATAAAAAAAGTTAATAAAATTTATTTGTTTTTGTCTGTGAAAACATAACTCATTGAAAAAATTTTACGGTAATTTACCAGAAAATTTCCCCACAAATACTTTTCCCGAAAACTTTTTCCTGACATGTACAGCGTTTGTTCATCTCGAGTTATCTTGTCATCAAGGAGATAAAACAAAAATTAATTTAAAAAAAATAAATTCTTAGTATCAAACTTGTAATGGGAATGGGAGGAGTCTAGCGAGATGGCCCACCTGTATCCAGATGTCATGTGGGGCGATGAATGGAGGGGAAGGCACCAGCCGACAGCCCTCATATGCGGCGAGCGGGCTCACTTCCTCCTCATGCTCTGAGAACAGTCCCAGGCGCTTGTCGATGGAGCACTGCCAGGCGGAGAACATCTCCTGCGGTCACAGAGTTGCAATTAGATAAAGCTGCACAGTTAATACCTGTAGCCATTGAGCAATGATCAGGCCAGAGTTTCCCCAAACACTGTGCCGTCGCACACTAGTATGCTGTAAAGTATCTTCAGGTGGCATGCAAGAATTTTGTAAAAATGTATCATGTCCGAAATTATAAAATTTTAAAAATCAATAAAATATTACATACAGGTAGTAAGAGAAGCCCAAGTTTGTCACAATCCAGATATCACCGGCTAGCTATGATCTGAATTGCACATACACTAACACTTGGAAATCTGCTGAAATTTAATTCAAGATTCAGATTTGAGAAAACTGGGATTTGACCCATCCTAAAAATTTTTTTAGCCCTGGTCCCTGAAACAAGCGCATGAGCCACCTGTGTTTGCTGATAGTAAGCCAAGTCAGTCTACACCTGAAGCAGCGGGAGCTCGAGGTCAGGCCGCGCCGTCACCAGCCACTGCCAGCACTCGATGGCCGTCGTCATCGCCACCTCCGTGAAGAGCTCCACCTGCGACCAGGCCACCGCGTGCAGCAGATTGCGGTGCACCCCTGCAGAGCACATAGAGAGCATCAGGCCCTGTCATCTTGGTATCTTCCATAAAGTGAGGTGGTGCAATGGCGAAACATTTAACTCGCTACGCTATTACGAGAATGCAGGTTTCCTTGCTGATCCACGTGTCCGTGTTTCTGCTCTCCACGTGTCCGTGTTTCTGCTCTCCGTGGTTACTGAAATACTCCACACAAATCCTTGGATGGTTCCTAAAAATAAAACCATGGCCAATGCTTTTCCCATCTCCATAACATCGGTATACTGGCAAATACTGTCAAGTAGTGGGGAAAATGACATTAAATTACTATCTGCCTAATAAAGGGGCAAAATATAACTCGAAAAAATGCCTAAGTCAGTATCTCAATCAGTATACAACGAATCAAAATGTCGCTATTCTGACTGACCAAGTCTCAATAACTAAAAATCGATGAAGTTAACTTATTCTTCTGCCACTTTTTTGCTTGGTCGGTTTTGGCAGTACGTCCTTGAGTGTTACGTTCTCTAATAACCTCAGAGTTGACAAAAATTTAATTTAGACTGTGTGTGTACTTACGTTCCTACGTTAGAAGCTAAAATATTATGGGATGATTAAATAACACAAAACAAAAATGTCTTGTAAACTACACAAGAAACATTTGTTCTCCACTGACTTCTTTCCTGGAAACAAAAGATAATCTGAATACATAACACTGGCATTTATTATTAATAATGAGCCAGAAGTAGCCAATATGTGTGATCTTCAGACTGCAACCTTCAGTTTGATAAATAAAGCGGGAGATTCAAAGAACACTTATACTTAATAGTTTGTGTATTGAATTAAATGTATTTATTACAATAATTGAATTTTTTTTACTTAGGCAACACTTCACTTCATTTAATTAATTTTGGCAATCCAAGCCAAGAGTAAAAGCAACAAATAATAATCTGTGTCTTATATGTTTCCAGCTTAGCAAATTAATAAACTCTCTGTCAACAGATGATGTTGGTCCACTAAAGGTAAACTAACATGAATAATGGCTTATGACCCAAATAGGAGCCTCACATGCTTGCACTAGGTGGAACTCAAACACACGACCTACAGAACACCAAGATCAAAATATCTTCTCAAGTTTTGCATTTCAACTGAACATCTCTTATAGCAAAGCACAGTGTCATGGGTCGCACTCACGTGGCTGGAGCCATCATTACGAACCCAAGAATTCTGGCATGTCTAAAATTAATGAGCACCAAGTCGTCACCCAGGTCCCATGACCTTAAGTCTTTGCTCATAGGCATGCCGCGTGCCCGTGCCACAATCAAAGGTAACTGAAGTCAGTTCCCCCGCTGTTCCTTGCCGGCTCCTGGAGGCCAGCTAGCTGCCGCATGCCCAGCTGCTTGCCAGCCCTCCAGAGCCTTGGAAGGAGGGATGGGACGAGCAGCGCCGAAGTGCACCGACCTACCGAAGCCTTCATCCCTCTTCGTGTTCACCATGCATGTCCCCGCCAGCCAGAAACGGCAGAAAATACAACGCCTAGACAGTAAACAACCTGATCGGCCGATAGTAATAAGTTACATGCTATTTTGTTCTGGAATGCACGCGGAAGTAATGCCGAAATTCATAGATCACCTGAAAATTTAAAATTAAAATTGCGGCAATTAATGAGACACACTTGCAACTGACAGATCAGCACACCATCCATGACTATGTTATCTACTAGCGGGATTAGAATAACAGGGGAGGGGGGCATTGCCACAGCTGTGCACAAGAGTATTAAACACTCAGAATGCCAGCTCCCCCAGTTTCCTAATTATGAAGCAGTTGGCATATACCTCACAGTTAACAAACAACAAGTAAAATTAATTTCAATGAACGCCTGACCAGGTAGGACACGCTATGAAGCCGGCCCTTCTGTTCTGGCTAGAGGCAATTTAATGCCAAACACCTGGAATGGAACAGTCAAAAGCTAATGGCAGACTGCTTTTCAACCATCAGTTGACTAGAAACTATCATGTTCATGCTCCTTCTGAGACAACGCATATGACTGGTAGACTAAACACTATACCGGATATTCTAATACCGCAATTAATAAACGAGTCAATATAGGGTTTGAACTAGTTGTGGTGCATTATATGTCATCAGACCACTTACCAGCACATTTAATTTTTTATGATGCAGACACGACCACGAACCCGCTATGCAAAATCTAGGATTATTAAGTTGACTGATCAAGTTTTCAAAATCATCTAACAAATAATCTTCTGTATACAACGGAAATAAATATTACAACCACTGACCACCTCGAGGCTGTGATCACTGAGCTTGTGACTAAAATCCAGGATAACATAGCCATGTATATTCCAGAAAAGGAGCTTAACTGTACCATATATAAGCACCATAATGTCATGGAAAAACTGCCTCCACTGGGAATACACACGACTTAAGCAGCAAAAAAATAAACGACCAATAGATGAATTACGATAAATAATTTCCAAATAAATTGTACAGTGGCGAATTAACACATAAAGAGGCAAAAGTAGCCAAACTCAAGTTCCATAACAAGTTCAAGATCCAGCCTAGATGCTTCTAAACAAATTTGAAGAAATTCCAAACCTACAAACTGATACTGGAGTTGTCTTTCAGCCCCGAGATAGAGCACAAGCCTTTGCAAATACACTAGAAACAGCATTCCAACCGTACCAACAGCCAAGCGACAGGTAATTCAATGCGTGAATATACAGAGATTTACATATTAAATTACACCAACCAACCACATCCCAGCAACACCTGACACACACAGAGGAAACAAAACGAGTATCACATGTATGAAGCCTTGGAAGGTTCCAGGAAATGACAGCATTTAAACTGTTGTTCTCAAACAACTCCCTGACAAAACACTTGAATACTTAGCTGCGTGCATCAATGGCCTGCTCAGGTTGCATTTCATCCCTCCCAATGGAAACAAGCTAATGTAACTATCTTCCACAACCCTGGCAAAGATAAAACACTCCTGCTAAACAACAGGCCAATCTGCCTACTAAATACACTCTGGAAAGTGGCAGAGTGTACACTGTTACAATGACTCAGTCGACAAATATGGGAACACAATATTCTGCCTGATTAGCAGTTTGGTTTCTGTAGTACTCACTGAGGAAATAAGCAGCTTTAATGTAAGGGATTATGAAGTGGCTACATTACAAAAAGCCTTCAATTGAGTCTTTCATGCAGGCTTAATATAAAAACTATCCTAAACAGGCTTTCCTGGCAGCTATATAAAACTAATGTCTTCATATTTAGCTGACAGAACATTTTGAGTCTCCAAGGAAAGCTCTAAATCTGACCTAAAACCGATAAATGCAGGAGTGCCACACAGCAGCATACTTCAGAATACCCTGTACTGTTTGATATTTACGTAAGCGAAATGCCTAAACCAGAGCATCGTCTTGTTAAAATAGGCTGCTATGCAGATGACAGAGTCCTGTATAGTAGGTCACAAAACCTTCACTTAGCCATTAACAGGCTGAAAACTGTGTTAAATGCAATGCAACAGTGGTGCACTAACTGGAGAATTACAATAAACACTACGAAATCAGAGGCCATGGTGTTTACTTGTAAAAACATCTAACAAACCAGATACAGGCTGCAACTAAATCTATTTAATAAATACATTCCCTTCAAAGACGTAGCTGAATATCTCAATGTCCTAATGGACTGAAAACTACTGTAGCGGATGCACGACATGAAGCGAGGACAGGTAAACGGCAGAATGAATGCACTCTACCCAGTAATGAACAGGCACTGCAGCATCTCAGTTCTAAACAGACTACTGCTTTACAAAGCCCCCATCCGACCAATAATTACATACACTGCTGCTGTGTGGGCAATAGCCGTCAACACAAACCTCAAACTGCAGTGAATTCAGAATAGATGTATTAAAATCACTACAGATGCCCCCAGATACAGCCTAGTAGAGGCACTGCATCACAAGACAAACACAGAAAAAACACATAGTTGTTATGTCTGCACAACTCAATTCTACGTTAAATATGCAATTAATCTTAACACATTTGTTTCATCTCTCAGTAATTATGATCCTGACGAGATACGGATTTTTAAACACCTTAAAATGGTGCTTGCGCACTGACTACCATAGTGTTCTATGGTTGGCTGAGCCTTGAAACCTCCCGTGAGCCAACCCCAACCCTGGCATTGCAGGCAAGTGAGACAACTCTGCCCTATGCTTTAACATTGAGCAGGACAATCAAAATAAATATCCTGGCACACCCAACACAAGTATGCTGAAAGTTCTTAACATTGATGAAGCTTTCCTTCACCCCCTACAACACCTTATATCACAAGTGTGTAGAAGTTGAGGCTAGGGCCTCGCCATGAAGGACTGGATAATTTCTCTAACCAACCGACTGCCTACTCACGACAGGTTGAACTTCATCTATCCTTTCCTGAGTGTATCCCAATGCACCAACTTACAGTTAGGCATTTTAAATTAATTAACACGTAGCTTCTGAAGCGTAGATGCTGGGTTAGAGTTTTGCAACAACAGACTGAATAATTTCACTAAGTGCCAACAGCCTTTTACTGGCAAAAGGCGAACTGCCGCTCTATCCCTTCTGGAGTGAGATCCAACGTGCCAGCTCACAATTAATTAACGTAAAATAACTTAATATAATTTCTTCTTGTATGCATTCAACATCAATTTCTTTCTTGGTCTCAAGCACACGTGCTGACTGGCAGCCTGAAAGGCGACCACTGGTCCCAATCCAGACGCGCACAAATGCCAATGTGGGCGCAAGGTCCAAGCTCCCGACCCCAGCATGGTTGAAACTTTCTGTCCCGACCAACTCTTCTTTCGGACTATCTTTCTTGTCCTGTATTGAACCTGCCTGCTTAATACTTTCAATATTTAATCCGGCATGAATTTGCCCAGGGTTTTCCCTGTGTCTATGCAGGTTTTACCTGCGCCCAACTAACTATGTAGTTATAGGCTAGATCTTAAGATAGGGGAGTTAGTCAGAAGCATCTATTCCTGCCACAGCTGGCCAATTCCCAAACAAAACACACAATGCATTTTCCTCTCTCTGCATGGCTAAAACCCAAGCGTACTAAGCCAGAACTCTCCCCAAAAAAAAAAAACTTTGTTTCAGTTAGGTTATGAAAAAAAATTGTAAACGACAAATTGTCCCAGGGCCGTGAGCCCTACTGAGCCTCCTGCGCTCTCACTGCCCATGCTCTGATGCCTTGTGCTGCCTCCGCCAGCAGCCACCTTCAGACGCCTTGTGCTGCCTTCGGACGTCCAGACGCCATCTCCGGAAAACTTCACCGCTAGGGTTGATAGTTAGAGCAGTTGGCACTACAGGGTGTAGTACTGAAAATTGTAATAAAACTCTCATCAATAGCTTCATGCTGTAAGCATTGATTGATTATACTTACATGGTTGATTTTAAAATGTTTAATTAATCTCTCTCTCATACTTATTGTTGTGCTAAAGCATAATATTTTATTCTTATATATTAACGTGTGAAGTCAGTAATGCAGCCGTATGACTACAACTATATTTCTCATAGTTTCATTGTTATTCAATACATTTACATAATTGGTTCTACAGCTTTGCATTAGCTTCCAAGTAGAAATAGTGGTTGAAAATAATCCTCTATGTATCAACCTTCCTTGGTTGTTTAGAATTGTTACAATTTACCGCAGGTTCGTAAAGGATAGCCCAATTAATAGATTTCACTACACACACAGTTTTATTGATGGCTACTACTTATGTCACTTACAATTAATCTTATAAAATTGCCAAATAATCAATTGCACTTAAAAATGTTGCTTCACCAGTCTCTCGTTTCTTACAATCCACCCACCTCGCTGGGCCGCACCTCTGGCGCAACTCTCACCGCAGCGGCCCTCGTGGATCTAAGCCGCAGGACTCCGTCGCCGCACTTCGCCGCCGCCGACGCACTTGCCTTCGCCGAGATCCCACTCGACGCCTCGCTCAGAACTTTGCTTGGAACTCCGCCACGCCCGCGACACTATCGCCCGGAACTGAACTCTTCGCCCTGGAACCTTCCTCCAGGGACTTCGCCGCTCTATCACCCGGGAACTCCGCCGCAGGAAAACTCCCGAGTCCACTGAACTCACTCACTCCCTGCCCTGGAACCTTCGTCCAAGGACTTTGCCACTCTGCCACACCCGCGGCACTATCGCCCGGAAGTTCCCCCGCAGGAAGACTTCCGCCTGAACTCTCTCTCTCTGAACTCCACTGACTCCTGGCCGGCATCCCGGGCACGTATATATCGGCCCAAACACCTTCCAGAACTCCCGAGTATGGCTAGGGCCAGTCGCGTAATTCCCCACCATCCCGACGGCAGAAATCTCTCGAAACACGTGTCGGCAGCTCCCGTAACTCCACAGCTGTCCGGTGTCAGTTACGTGTCAAAGGCGGGGAGTGGTGGGAAGGAGGGGGGGAAAGCGACAATCCTTATTATATTCCAGGCGCGCACGGCACATATATTGCGGCAGTCGCCAGCCAGCTCTGCACCTGCACGTGTCCCGGCCAATGTCACGTTCGTAACAATATGAATAAATTTGAAACATTCCACAATTATGAGTGGGATTTCAGCTATGGTTGTCAACGAGGCAAGACGGTTTCTGTGCGAGGGGCAATCTTGAACCTTTCGAGATCTTGCACAGGGACCACGAAGTTACCGGCTTCTGCAGTGTGTAGATGTTTGTGTTAGAGGCAGTTCCGGAAAATATTTGTCATATTTGTATCGTCATAAAGTTAAGAAGTATAACGATCTAGCCGAACTTTCGTGCCAGTTGTCTATCACCTACACATCACTGCCCTGTCCCTACATCAGATCGTTAGTCTTCGTCCATGGGATCACAGCCATAATAGACTTTACACCTGCCTGAAGGAGTTGCATTCTTCCAATACAGGGTTCCAGAGATCGCCTGTAGAATAGTTTTCTTTGATAGCCTTGCACGCCTGGGTGTCTAGACGACGCATCCAGGGGTCCAGAACGTATTACACCTCTGTTCTCAGACTGTGAGCTGCCGAGACTACTAATAGTACAATGATTTGTTGCAATGTGTGCGTGTTAATGGCCTGGCTTCGAAAGCTATACAATTTTCTACATTTTTCAAAACCTCTATAGCTGATAACAGTACTTTCGCACCAGGGTACCATCAAATGGTGGAGATACATAACAATTTCGCTAATTCATAAAATCTTGGTATTAAAATCACTGTTACATCTTGTTTTGTAAATGTACAGAGTATCAATCAATCATTAAAATTAAATTAAATTTTTATTTCTGTACAAGTTAAATAAATTTTAATTTATTCAAAATTAATATTGTAATTTTAGTAATAGTAAGTGTTACAGTGTTTAAGTTACTATTAATGCAGTAATACTTATAAAAGCCATCAGCCACAATTGAATTCATATTACCAAACATTAAAAATACATTTTATATAGTTTCAAGTGCCCAAATAATTATTTTGTTTTCCATTATAGGTCATACCCACACATCAGCATTATAAATACAACCCCAATCTTACAAATCTGTTACACATCAGCATTATAAATACAACCCCAATCTTACAAATCTGTTGCCCACTGTGAGATACATTTAAGTAAGTCCATTCGTTTCACATGTAACTCTCTCTACTGACTTCAAGCTATCTCTCCCCCAACTAGGCCCTTCGCCGGCACCCCGCCAACCTCGAGGGAAAGGATAGGCGACATGGTTCGGTGACTTAGGTTCGACCCTTGCACCCTGCCTCGTTCCTTGCCCACACAGCAATGGGGTGGGTTCTCAGTGGCTGGAGTACTTCACGAAAGTGGTTCGCCAGGAAAACCTCTCAATGTGAATCCACCACCCATAGTTGCCACAACTACCTGGACATATTCCACCACATTTGGCTGCCGGGAAAACAGTCACACCTGAGGATGGGGTTGTTGGTCAGGAACGCCTCCACAGTACACCGCACCACCACAGGCCTGATCGAACAGGCATCAGCAGCCACCAGCAAACCTTCTACACCCCCTCTCCTTGGACCTACCCTGCTCGGCCTTAATGCCTAACATAATTGGGGGGGGGGGGGTATGGAAGTGGAGCGACGGAAAGCCCTTGGAGCCTGGCTGGCTGAGGAGCTGGTACACTGCAGCACGGCCTAACACCCGACAGAGCATACCAGCTACGCCCACACCAGGGCCATCGAGAGGAGTCTCTCCGGCAGCAGCCAGTCTGGCCACCTGCCACACAGTTGCAGAAGGTTGTCTACCTTACTTTTCCACCCTCGGGTAGGAATGGAAGAAGAGGGCGATAACCGTGCAACATAAGATCCTACTAAACTAATCACAGAGATAGTCATCTTTATAAAATCTCTGCACCCCTCAGTCATACATGAAAATTAACTATTTTTGTGTCTGGTGACTCATACTCATTTAAGGATTCTGAAAGGATAAGCCAGGGCATTACAAATCTCAGGCACGAAGTCGCCATGAAGCCTAACTTTTCCTTACTGGCAACTATCTGCCAAGATACAAAGAATTAACTACATAGTGGTGGTTTTGAAAACATCAGCTAACTTTTTTAATAACAAAATCTTGTTGTACAGAAATGACTGGTTATGAGAAACTGGGACAGCACTTAACTCCAATAAGTTAACTCAAATTACTGATACTCTACCAGGTTTCAATATAGGTACAGTTTAGTACTTCAAAGTTTGAATTAAATCTAAAAGTAGAACTGCTCACAAGTGTATTTTCCTAGGCATTGTGCCTGGCTCCTAAACTTTCAGAGCATTTGTAGAGGCCTGGAGTAAGCAAATCTTCTTATTCAGCATCATTTTTATGTATAATAGCAATTTTGGCCTAATAGTAAATAAGGTCATTAAAGACAGCATCTCATTAAAGCTCTGGCAAGTAATGTTGAAGGAAACAACCATGGAAAATTCCAAGGAACTAACCCTGTGAGTTTCACATTGTCCTAGGGCAGGGAAGTGTCGCTCACCGGCCGTGGAGATGAGCATGGCCGTGGCCCGCCAGAGTGCTCCGCGATGAGCCGCGTTACTACGCTGGGCACACGCACTCCACACATCATCGACGAGGCGTGCCAGGAGCACGGAGCGAGCACGACCCGCCTCCCCGCTTCCGTCCTCGGCCGCGATTCCGGCCAGCATGCCGGCCACCTCACCCGCGTGCCGCCCACGCAGGTTCAGCGTCGACACAAAGCGTGACGAGTCACTCTTGACGCAGCGCGGCCGCTTGTCCAGAGTGCTGGTCTGGAACAGAGAGTATGGCCTGTTTACTGGGTTGCTGGGGCAAACTTTCAGCAACATATCTTGACTATGCATCACTGCAAAAATTGTTTTCTTCATGGTTTGTAGACCTAAAATATATTTTAACATAGAACATATTTCATTCAAATGTAAGTAACTGGATTTAAACTATTTTTGACATCTTGCAAAATAATGTCAAACAAATTGTTGAGAAAAGAAAGTTATAGTCATAATTATAGGGATATCACATGTGTGATACGTCACAATTCTCAATACTTTAAATGAGAAAACAATTGGCTCCTGATTCAAAGCGTCACACCATCACAAATGTAAGCTACAATGGGGTAATACAAACAGCTATCGCAACGGGGCCTGTTACTATTCCATATTTACCTGTGCATGGGTTGCACATTTTATGCCAATTTATAGTTTAAAAAAATCCAGTGTAACCCATATGCGAGTTTTTCACTTCGAGTTAAAAATATATATATATTGCAATGTGTGGTTGTATACGTGTGTAAATAACTAACCTATGTTGACTTTTAATAAATATAACCCCATGAGTAACTATAATTAGTTTAATCAAAATATCTCAGCAGTATAATGAAGCACTGTGAGTGTCTACTGACCGCCCAGTCGGCGCTGGCAAGTGACACACCTGTTGTGCTGTGCTGGGACAGCTAAGGGGGAAATCTAAAAATAAACCAGCCAGAAACAGAGCAAGTATGTGTGTTTGTGTGTGTGCGTGTATGTACATGTGGCCATGCTGCAATGTTCACAGATTTCCTTCCCTCTCAAAGCTGTAAATGTCCCATGAAGTGGCCCCAAAAACAATTAATTTGTCTATATTGACAAGTGTTTATGATGCAACGGTGACCAATCGCAATCATTATTCGTTTTGCATGAGATTGCCCACGCACTAAAGTAAACATTCTGTGACAAAACTGTAGCCATCATTGGTGTTTGTGTAAGTGGACCTTTTACATTCCTCCAGCCCGCACATGTTTGCCAGTAATGTGATAGTTTTTATATAAGGAACTGACAGAGTAGCTTGCCGCCTATTCTTTCTTCGCGCCAAAAGTATGGGTAAATAAAAATAAAATACAATAGACAAAAGAAAAACAAGGGTATGAAAAATAGTAATCTTCTTCTTTGTCTTTTTGTTAGGTAATGCAAAAATTCAAGGGGCCGTAAATGTATACGGTGGAGGGGGGCAGGGGCGAACATTCTATGTAAGCATTGTAAGCAGTGCTTACAGAATATTATACATGTTTGCTGAACCTACAACATTCTGAAGTGGCTCGTTTCAATGACAGATGCTTGAATGGCGAGCACCTGATCACTCCAATACCACGTCTGTCTCTTCCAATCTAACTCTTCGTGATCTTTTATTGTAACTGGTGGACACCAGTCTCTCTAACCACACGTCATCACTACAGGCTGGCTGCAGCCGGCCGAGAGGCCTTCTCGCCCTCTTGCCCTGTGAGGCACACCCCTCTATAAGCACCTCTCCTCTTGAATACAGGCAGCTGTGAACTCTTATTGGCCAGACCGTCACCCCCACTCTCGAGAGCGCATGCCAGAGGAAGGGTGGAGGTCCGCTCGGCAGGGCATCCCGTTACCATCCGCCAGGATGTTGACAACCCAACCGTACACGCTGTAAACAGACTGTTTTTTGCTTGCAGTCAGTATCAGCTGACTGTAAATTTGAGACGACCACGACCAACACAGGTGTGACTCCCCTTCTGTAGGAAGGGGAAACATTATCCTCCACACCGAGCTTAGTGTGTCGTCGGCCTGAGAACAGTGATATTTTTTTATGAAACGTACAGCGATATCATTAGAAGTATGGTGTAAGTCCTAGATCTAATATATATATTATATATATATATATATATATATATATATATATATATATAAAACAAGGTTTTTAAAAAAATCCTTATTTGCTGACCTTGTATATGCTACTAGTGAGTTTGCAGATTTTAGTAATTTATGTAAGGATGGTTTGATTCATTTCTTACATGTGCACTCAAACCATGCCTCACCACTGTTGGGGGGGGGAGGGGGTAAGGGAGGTGGGTGTAGTGGGCTGCCTCAAACTCTCCCGTAGTAAACAGACAAAGAAGAACTAAGGATCAACACCAGTACCATATTTCGTACACACAAAAAGCTGACACACAGAACACAAGACTTCACTTGTATCCATGGAACTCTACTGAAGACATAGTATATGGTGCTACCCTTATTCAAGGGCAACCCTTACAATGAAATTGCTGGATTTTTTTGTCCAAAACTAAAGGTGCGACCCATATACAGGGGTGACACTTCTGCGGGTAAATACAGTAAGTCATCCTTTATTTAATCAGAGTCTTTGTGAGAAATTTAAATGGATAAACTTGTGCCCATGCAACATGTAGAACATTACACCTTTCAAAGATATTCTCTAAAAATTTACTGATTTAACATTATAATGCAAAGACCAACCATTATCATAATTTAAAGGAGCTAAAGATACTACATGCTATTGTTAACTACTGTTAATGCAAAAAGAAAATAAAGTGCAATAAAGTAATGGCATGCTTATAAATGCATCAATAAAAAATATACATATAATGAAACCTACATACAAAAGCTTTAGTAAACAATCCACTTAGAATTTCTTGAATATGAGAAACTTAATTTTTCAGGATACTTCTTGTTTAACAACCATTTCTTATCTTCATTCTACAGTTTCTATTTATTTACAGACTTGTTATAGACAGTTTATTTTGGTGCGAATAAAAGGTGAAACATTGTAGAAAGTGTAAATGATGTATGCTGTGAATTTGTAACTGTTTGCAAATTGCACGAAGAGCAACAACTGTACAATTCATGTAAACCTAGTGGGAGAGATAGGAACTGGTAAACACCATATTGGTTCCAACCATTATTATGTTACAACAATTTTTTAATGTTTATTATTGAAAATTTGCCTTCGTTAGGCCTGAGATCACACATTAAGAGATTTACAAAGTCCACTGGATGGTATCTAATAAATTATTACAGTTTTAGTCATTCCAATAAACTAATTAATTATCTATGCCAATATCACGGAAAACTATATATAGAAGTCAGTGACTATAAATTCAAGAATTCCATCAAATTATATACTATGCTTTCAAAATTTAACAACAGAAAACTGAAATGATCTAAAAACTGGTCAAACCAAGATGGTGTCTTAGTTCTCACTACTCCCCAAGCATAAGTCGGGCACTAGCGATGTGCCAGACACATGCCAAGAGGAAGATGCTGATTTAGATACTTTCAGAGAGGAAACTATGGCTTGAAAGCCATGGAAGTAAATAAGCAGGACGGGGGAGAGGTAGCAAGGGTAAGGTGGTTTATGATTAGTGTTTAGTGACATTAAAAGACCATTTGTACATGTGTTTCACTTTTTGTTCATGCTTTAAAGCTGAGACAAGTAAAAGTTTAATTATGTATGCAGTGCTGTTGTTGAGATGTGGCAAAACGTAATCCAAGCTTTATTTTTTTTATGTAAAAAAAGGCAAGATCAGGATGGCCCCCAAGTGTTGGGTGCTGCAAATTTCCACCAACTTTCTGTGTTTTATTTTTTTATTTTTTTTTATTCACTCATTCATCACCAAACAAGAGATGGGTCAAATCCACTTTTTCTCAAATCTAAATCTTTAATTCGGTTCTTAAAAGAGTACCTCAAATGCAAATGCAGATAGGTATAAGTCAAAAATAAAATGATATATGAGCAAAAACACAGAAATTTATGTTTTGTAGAAACAGACAACAAACAAAAAAATACTAAGGCTTAGGACACAAATAATTTATTTTTGTGGCACGAATGTTTCCTTAGCAACCAAACAAACATTCTCAGAGCATTCGTCAATTATACAGTTTAAATTTCTGACTTTTTCTTCCTCACACATTTTTTTCTTCAAAACTTCTTCCTTGAATCTCAAATATTTTAAATACTAAATATTTGATGGTATTTGAGGATTTGATTGGCCCATCGCTCATTACATATCTGTTCAATCTGTACCGCTTCCTTACCCCTCCTTTAAAGCTGGCATCATGAACAGAATACACCACTAGACAAAGATTAACTTGACATTGTAAACCAGCTTAAACAGTATATCACTCATCTCTCTAACAGAAAAAACACCACACGGCTGCTAAAAAACAATCTAAACCAAAGGAGACAACATTTTCTTGCAAAATTTTACTTTGTAAAAATTGTTTTGCTATTGATGAGCATGAAAAAACAAATTGCCCAATTTGCTATAGTGAAAATGTGCTATAATAAACAAAATTTGGAAAAAAAACAGAGGTGAAATAGGAGAGTTAGTGTCTGGTTTTTGATATAAGTTGGCATTTGGATTTTATAAATTTTGTTATTGGCTCCAACTGTATTCAGATTCCATGCAATAGCAACATGAAAACTGTCACATAAGATGAACAGCAACTTTGAAATCATCAAAATACTTTCTTAATTTCTCATCTTAACGTAGAAAAAACAGTAAAGCTTTACAAAATGGTATTCCATTCAATGTCATTTCAAGGATACAACCAATGGTTCGGTCTGGTCAATTAAGTCATCGATCAACAAACTGCAAACCAACTGATCAAAGGAAATATTTTACTAAAGACACTAAATTTTAATGTACTATTGCTGCAGGAACAAAAAGCCTGATAAAAAAAATTAGAATATTTAAAAAGGAGGCAGTTACTCAACTGTCAACATCATTTTTGCACTTGACTAAAAATTTCAATTGGGTGTAGAATATACGTACTCATACATCTGCCAAAGAATAAATATGTCATGTACAAATTAACGCTACCCTACACCTACCGTATTTACTCGCATATAGGTCGCCATCGCAGATAGGTCGCACCCATAATTTGAGGTCTTGAATTTGGTATTTAAGATTCCCCCCATATAGGTCGCACCGGTAATTCATTACCGCGCCGTGCGCGCAGAAAGGTCATTGTACTCGATCAGCTGCTGTTACGGCGCACCTGCTGGCTCTCTTTGTTCACTGAGCTGCGCATGTGCAGTAGAACTCACTCAACGCTCCGCCCAGACTCGTGACCTTGCATCAGCAGCCAGCCAATAGATGCGAGCTTAGCGGAAAAAAATATAAGCTCCACCTCCCGTGTACCAGTTTTGTCCAGTTATAATACCAGTTTATTGCTATACGCACCAGTTTTCTCGCTGCCGTGACATGTTCAAGTTTACGTCCATCTTGATGTCTTGATACCAATAATTAATTAATTACGATCCCCAGAAATAAATTGTTAGTTTAGAAAATATGCGTCAACTGTACAATACTTCCGAAATTATAAAATACGTATAAAACAGTTACCAAGACTCCGCTCATTTTATCTTATGAAGTTTGTCTCATACCAGTATTTCGGCTAAGTTGTGACTAAATACAGTATCAGAAATTAACAATCAGCCACGTTCATACATTCGTGAGTTTACGTTTTTCCCCTCGTGCATTTTAGATTGTCTCCTGCTATAATTACTTGGACTTTTACACGCCTAGGCTTAAATTATTACATGTTTAGAAATAAAAGCAACTTTTCATGTTATAAAATATGTATATTTTGCGATTTAAAATGTTCATTGCCGACTATAAACGTTACGTTTTTCACGATGTTTATAGGCCTACTAGCTAATCTTATCTACTCTTAAAGTACCCACGGTATTTTCTGGTTGTTTATGGTTGTTACGTGACGTAAATAGCGGGATGGATTCGATTTTTGAGTCGTAATTTGCGTGAAAGTATTGTATTGGACTAAATGGGAACTAAACGGGACCTGAAGAATATAGTGCAAATAACGGGAAAACGTAAATAACGGTAACGTAAATAAGGGGTTTCGCTGTATGTGTACATTGTAAATAAATTTGCCTATACCAATATAAACTTCTTTTTCGCATTTTAAAGCAAAATATTGCAAAAAAAAATTCCTCAAAAATTTAAAAAAAAATTTTCTTCACATATAGGTTGCACTTCATTTTTTCCCCATCAAATCTGGTAAAATTGCAGCGACCTATATGCGAGTAAAAACGGTATTTTACATTAGTCACACTAGTGGTATTTATGTCTTTTATAGTTTCTTTGCACATATACTTCGTAAGGGGGCAAACTAGGCAGTTCCAGGCTTCATAAAAAAAATTTCTTGCTAACAAGCTCACAAATCAACATGTCTGTTCCCCCTCACCCTCTCTACCTTGCACGCGCTCGGTATCGGCGCGCTGACAGGAAATAGTTCCGACCCACTATCACACTGTATACACATTAAATAATACTACTAACTACAGTAAAAACTTTTTATTGCGACCCCATTTATTACGACCACCTCTCTATAACAACCCGATTTCGAGGAACCGTGAAAAAATTGCCGAAAATCCAAAGAAAATTGGATAGAAAATAAGTTTCTTGTGGTGAGTAGCTTGTTACTGCATTTCTCTTGCCGAGTGCTGTACTGCCGTAGGCAGCGCATATCTAAAAATAGATAACACTTCCTGTCGACCGCTGTCAGCGCATGACAACCCCCATTCCACGGCCCTTTGCCGGCAGGGTGCAGATAAAGGTTTTTGTGGCAACGTGTTTATGTTTAGCTTTTTGCGAGTGTCTAGTGTGGTACGCAGTTAAGGCAAAGCTACCTGCTGGATTTCTCTTGACTTTGATTACTATTGGTTGACAATGTTTGCTTAGTTTTTGAAGTCCGATTTGGTATATTTTCTGGCTTGAATTTGTTAACTATTGTTGATAACTTATGCAGGGTTTTTTTTTCCGATTTGGTTACTTTAAAGGTTGGGTTTTGTGACGATTGTTGACGATTTCCACATTTGTTTTATTTCATTTGGATATGCGGTTTTGACGAAATGAGTGGTAAACGAGCCAGCTTGTCGCTCCTTAAGAAGTACAAGATAATCCAGGAAGTGGATGAGAAGAAGCTGTCGAAGATGGATATCGCGCGACGATATGGCATTCCGAAATCAACTCTTTTCACAATAGTAAAAAAAAAGGGAAGAAATAGTAAATGCAGTTTTGAAAGACGGCCGCAACATTCAGTTGAAAAATTTGAGGGGTGTGACACATGCTAATCTGGAGGAAGCAATGCTGAAGTGGTTTGGCCAGCTTAGGGCGCAAAACATGCCTGTAAATGGACCGATGATGCTAAAAAAAGGCAGACGAATTAGGCTTGAAGTTAGGCATTGAAAACTTCAAATGTTCAAACGGTTGGCTGGATTGTTTCAAAGTTCGTCATAGTATATCGAGTCGCAATATAACTATTAGAGTGACGTGGCAATGGTTAGGTCACACCACCTACAACAGCATCTGCCATGTTTCCCATTGGTGAAAAAAATTTATTTTTGACTTCACCGGTAGGAATCCGGATCATCTTGGGGGACAGCTGGACCACCGGGGCCCCAATAGTAAGAAAGATAGTGAGTGTGTGAGTGAGTGTGTATGAGAGTGTGTGTGTGTGTGTACGAGTGAGCATGTATGTGTGTGCAATAGGGTGTTTACGAGAGAGAGGAGTGTGTGTATGTATGCAAAAGTGTGTGACAGAGAGAGAGAGAGAGAGAGAGAGAGATAGATATGACATGCAACACACCCGACTTACGCTGAGCGGGGCGGCCCGCGCATTGAGACCAGCATACTGCAGCACACTTTCCACAGCAAGCGCAAGCCCCGCGTGGTGCCACAGTCCGGGGCTGGGCACGTGGTTCAGGTACTCCTGGAGATGCGAGCGGGTCGCCTGCGGGGCCCACTTCATTGCCTCTTGGACGATGCCCTGGCAGCGTGCTGCAAAGTCCTTCACGATGCTCTGGAAGCACACTCTCCCACCTTTACCAACAGCTTCACAAGCAACAGCTCGACAGTCCTGACTATCTGATGACACAGCAAGTGCCAAGGTAGGGTTCACATGTCAAATATATACTTGTACGATAAAGCAATTTCCCACTATAACTAAACCTTGCATTACAAACATAAGAACATAGATATAAATCAAAAAAATTACATAAAACATTATTTTAGGGTGACATTTAAAAATTTCTGTTTTACATCATTCAATTGTTTTAAAAATATAAACGCAAACCTACAATAACTTTTCTGTACTTTTGTTTTATAGACATGTTCTACCTTTGCAATGCACAGTGCAGATTTCATTTAATAATACAGTAGAACCCTGTTATAATGTTCCTGCATACAGTAAAACCTTTTTTTTGCGACCCCATTTCTTGCGACCACCTCTCTATTACAACCCAATTTCGAGGAAACGTGAAAAAATTGCGGAAAATCGGACAGAAAATAAGTTTCTTGTGGTGAGTAACGTGTAACTGGGTTTCTCTTGCCGAGTGCTGTACTGCCGTAGGCAGCGCATATCTAAAAATAGATACCACTTCCTGTCGATCGCTGTCAGAGCTTGACAACTCCCATTCCACGTCCCTTCAATGCAGGAAAAACCCTCCGGCCTCAGTGTGTGAACATGGTAATCGGCCGCTCGCTCGCCCTTGCTCACCTTCTCCCCGTACCGTGCGCTGCGGCCGATCTCGGATGCTGCTTCTACTTGTTAACAATCACGTTATCTGCTTCATTTTAACGAGAAGAGTAAAAATATATTAAAACTGTCAGCAAATTGATAAAAGCTTTATGTGTCCGCAAAACAGGGCACAACACTGGCCCGCCAGTTGTTTTCATTCAAAACGTGGCTAAAGAACTTGCATGGATCAGGCTGAAAACATCCGGCAATACGTGTAGGTTATAAGGAATCTTGTTATGAATTGAGATGTTATGTTTTTCGAGTAGATATACACAGCGACCAACTGGATGCACGCCCGCCTCGACTTGTTTTAACTGCTGCAGCAATGTTTATTTTGACAGCTCAAGCAATTATCTTTTCCCGTGGGTTGACAGAAAAAGGTCGCTTCACCCGGCACAAAAAAAAGGCTACGCCACTTATTCCCCACGCAGGAAACACACTGGCTGCCTTCTGTCTCCCCCGCATTTATCTTTCTTCTAACATTCCACGTCTCGTGTGCGCCCACTCGCGTTGCAGAACATACCGCTGCCATATTTTTAAAGGATATGTCCCATTACATTTACTCGCATAATGTCCGCAGTAATTAGGCTACATTTTTGACAAAAAAAAATGGGGTGCGGACATTATGAGGTGAAGTCCGAATAAAAATTTCTTCCTCTAAATTTTACATGTTTTGCGTAGAGTAAAAAAATTGTTCTCTCATAATTAGTTTACCAGTACCCTGATTTTACGTATGCTCACGGTTCCGCGGATTGCATTAGTAAAATCGCTGCTTCGTAAAATTGGCACCCTTCCCTCGGCCCAGTTGAAAAATATTAATGGCGGCACACTACTTCGCAGAGCGCTGGTGACTGGCGACCCTCCGCAGTGGACGTGAGAAATGTGACAGGTGTCGAGATAATTGGGTGCTGGCGATTAGTGGAAGACGCCACTAATTTTTTTTTCTTCTCTCACTCGCGTGTGCGCTCTTACATTCAGAAGCCGCAGCCAGCCTATACAAAATAAACTCTTTGCGTGAAAAGATATTTTTTTTATCTTTTATTGAGGTAGCCACTAATGGCACGGGGCAGATGTCTAATGTCTGCATTAGCCGGCGCCGGTGAGCCTCTCTCCCTGTCCCTTGCCCACTGTGTGTATAAAAAAAGTTACCGGCAGACGTCTGTGCATGCGAGTCCCCTTCTGCCCTGCTTGACAGAAGCGGGGGAAGGAGTGCAGAGCGTGGAAAAGGCTGAGCAGGAATTTTTAACAAAAACAAAGCAGAGCCTTGTCTTCCTGACATGTAAGAATTTATGTATGTCCATTCTGTTACAGCTGACGTTTTCTTTACGTTGCGTATCATATCTTACATGAAAACAAAATTAAAGCCTCTCAGCGACCGCTCCGGAGAAATGAACAACTCAAGATCAAAGCATTGTTGACAGCGTCGGAAAATTTCCATCCCGTTACTGTGCCTTTCAGGGCTGGCCAAGGTTGCTTTGTCTGGTGCCAACTTCATGCGGATCTCTATTTCAAGTATTTAAAAAGAAATGTGCGGACATTATGCGATGCCGGACATTATGCGATTAAATACGGTATTAAAGCCGACACAAAAATACGCTGTGTGTTAAAATTAACAGATTTTAATGATCATCATTTCATTTTCTTTTTAATTTTTTTCTGATTTTCACATTTTGGTCAAAATGTTCAATTTTTTGACGGTTCCCGAGAGTGTATTCGTAAAATCACTGCTTCGTTAAATCTGGGGTTCATGACATCGGGGTTCTAGTGTATTGAACTACGGCAAGCAGAAAACGTACATGTAAACTAACCAGTAAAAATAAACTGTCTTTTGACATATTTTCTTTAGAGCAGGGGCGAATATTCCATGGAACCAAGGGAACCATTGGTTCCCTACTGCTGACAAATAAATAAAATAAATATATTACTACTTGTCTACTGTCGTAAATAATTCAACTCGTATTTTTTGAACAGCTCGCCCTAATACGTTGTGTAGGCGCGTTCGCGCGTTGAATCTCTTCAGCTATCGCTTTATCTCTCTCACGCCTCTCTTTCTCTCTCTGCCTTCCCCGCTCCCACATCCCCCCCCCCCTTGTGCTACCCTAGCTTTCTGCGCCTTCATTGGTGGCCGACTCCTCTCTGCCTTCGCCTTCGGGTGTTTCCGTGAGCACTCGGCTTCGGCTTCCGACCTGGGGAACCAAGCCAGAGGGCTGGTTCCATCGCGTGCCGCGTGGCGTATTTTCTAGAGAAATTGTGTGCTTCGCGTTGCGTAAAATAACTCGCCTGACAGCCTGAAAGCAGATTTACTACATTAAGAATACGTACTTTATAATAAATTACGTCCCAAGTTTTTGGTGAAGAGTTTCGTCAAATTGAAAAGTGTCCACATAGCTCCAGCATTGTTGAACTCGCTCATTGCGGTAGGCTTGGCCAAGGGAATCAACAGTCTATTCTGCGGGCCCTGGCCATGGAGGGGATTTTAAGGGGAGTGCGGAGGGACGAAGCTGTCGCAGTAGGGGAGGGAGCGGCAGGAAACAGACGCGCTTGTGACTGCGTGGTAGAAAATTTTAGAGGTGTAAAAGTAACGAAAAAAGCGTATCCGTATGTATTCGTTACTATAGCAATTAGTACTCGTTACTATCGTATCGTTACGTTACTAGTTACTTCTGATACCGCATAACATGCTATGTTATGTTGCAGCAACGAATCTAGTCGTATTGCGTACGCGTACTGTATGATGTCGCGTAAATAATAATAAATAGAATATATAAAACTAACAATATTTGATAATTAACAGTTTTTGTTAGCCAAGAAACAATTAAATCTCATTAGAGCGGCTTTATTATATTATCTCTTTTAAGATAAGAACAAAAATACGCGATACTAAAAAACAAAAACATACATATTTCTCATTTGTAAAAAATACTTTCTTACATTCTTTTTGTTCCAATCTCAAACTTTGTCTACACACACAATACCTTTAATAAACAGTAAAAAAACTTGAACGACGAATTTCCAAATTATACTTTACTTAATAAACAAACATCGTTCTTTGTAACGTGTTTTGACTGTGGACTGATAACACACAATTCCTGACGGAACGACTTACCGCAGCGGCGCGATAACAAAGACTGACTAGTTGCCGGCACTGCCAGCTAGTGGCGCTACCGCAGCCAGTAGCGCGGGAAGTTCAAACACAGTCTTGATATAAGGAATATCTCAAAGTCCCAACATATTTACACAAATTTAAAAACCTCACAAGTCCAAACATAACCGCCCACCTTGAAACACTGTTTTCAAAATTCAACTGGTAGGGGGCAAAGTTTTACAGCAGGACGCTTGACCATCCCATTAGAGGTGCGGACAGTCGCAACACGAGGAATATTGTCATTTCCTGGATGCAGTTGAATGATGCGTCCTAAACGCCACTGCAAGGGGGGGATCCTGTCATCCTTGAGCAGCACTAGTTGATCTGGTACCATCTGTCTGTCTTGTCGAGACCACTTGCCACGCTGCTGCAGCGTGTGGAGGTAGTCTTGGTGCCAACGCTTCCAAAAGTCTTGGTGCAGGCGTTCCACCAGCTGAAAATGCTGCAGACGGCCAATGGGGATGGCTTCCAAGGTGGGTTCAGGCAGCGTGACCAAGGGTTCAAGGGTTAGAAAATGGCCTGGAGTGAGAGCCTTCAGAACATTTGGATCTGAACTCAGTGGGCATAGTGGTCTTGAATTTAGGATCGCTTCCACTTGCACCAAGGCCGTGTACAGTTCCTCGTACGTCAGTACCTGCTCGCCAATAACTCGCCTGAGGTGTGTCTTGAAGGACTTCACCCCTGCCTCCCATAGCCCACCAAAGTGCGGGGCAGACGGGGGGTTGAAATGCCATGTCACTCCAAGTGGCTGCAGAGATTCTGTAACACCTTTCTGGTGTTCTGATGACGTCAACAGCTGCTGTAATTCTTGCAAATGATTGCGAGCTCCGACAAAATTTGTCCCACAGTCACTATAAATGTCTGATGATCGGCCCCGGCGAGCAAGAAAGCGCTTGTAAGCTCCAATGAAAACTTCAGTAAACAGATCTGATGCCAGTTCCACATGCACTGCCTTAGTTGTACAGCATACAAAGATGCACATGTAGGCCTTTAATAGGGTAGGTCGACGAATACGTGCCATTTTTATGGTGAAGGGACCGGCATAGTCCACTCCTGCCTTGGAAAAGGACTTCACCTGTTGAACTCTCATGGCTGGGAGATCACCCATTAATGGGGCTTGAGTAGAGGGTCTAGCCTTGAAACATTTAAGGCAACGACCTAAACGACGACGTATTGCTTGCTTGTCTGCGATGATCCAGAAGGTTTCTCTGAGAATGCCTTGCAGAGTTTGTAGTCCAGGGTGCTGGTTAAGTTCGTGGTAATGACTAATGATGAGATCTGTGAATCGATGAGTTTTTGGCAACAGAATGGGATGTTTGTGCTCAAAGGGCAAACTAGACTGAGACAATCGACCGCCCACCCTGACCGTTCCAGAGGGATCAAGGAATGGGACCAGTTTACGAAGCTGTGGGGATGTACACTTATCATTTTTTAGAGCTGTAATATCACCCTCAAAAACAATAGCTTGCACTCGTTTGACCCAAAACATCATTGCCCCTTTTATCTCATGAGTACCAATCTGACCTACTAACTTCGCCTGCTTGGCACGGCAGTTGTGAATGAATCGCAACACGTAGCACGTTACATGAAGCAGTCTTGACAGACGACTACATCGTTCCAGCAGTTGATCACACTGATGAGGTGTTACAACACTGATGAGAGTGAGGTTCTTTTTCTCTAGCACCACTGAATCAGGTGCCATGTCATCAAATGCTATTTGGACAGGCCACTGAGAGGGTTGATGTCTTAGCCACTGTGGACCACACCACCACAACGAGTGGTTCAGCAAGTCTACAGGAAGCAAGCCTCGAGAAGCACAGTCTGCTGGGTTGTCTTCGGAACGTACATGTCGCCACCAGGAGGTTTCAGTGCAGTCTTGAATTTCGCTTACTCTGTTTGCCACAAAAGTCTTCAACTGATGTGGCGCAGTATTGACCCAGGCCAGAACAACTTGGGAGTCAGTCCAGGCAGTTATGGACTGAAGCTTAATATGGTGTTTGTAAATTGCCAGAGTATGCTGCAGCAACCGAGCCAACACTAAAGCACCACATAACTCTAAACGAGGCAATGAAACTACCTTGACAGGTGCGACCTTTGACTTCGCAACCAAGAGATGTACTTTCACATCACCCTTACAACTCACACGCAGGTACACAACAGCTGCATAACCCTTCTCAGAGCTGTCACAGAATCCATGAAGTTCATAAGAGCAATCTGAACAGCCTTTGACATGTCTGGGAACTGTAAGGGACGACAAGTGTGGCAAGTCTTTACTGAAACATTCCCACACTCTTACAATCTCAGGCGGTGGAACTGTATCCCAATCCAGTTTCTTCAGCCATAATTCCTGGATGAGGCTCTTCGCGAACATGGTCAAGGGTGTCAGGAAACCAAGAGGATCAAATACGCGAGCCAAATTAGACAAGATAGAACGTTTAGTTGGTGATTCAGAGCTAGCCTGGACATTGTACGAGTAGGTGTCCGAGAGTGGGTTCCATTGCAGCCCAAGTACCTTTACTATTACTTCACTGTCTTGGTCCATGGAGAATGGCCTTGGCAGTTGAACAGCATCGGGAGGGAGCCACTCCAGGAGCACAGGATTATTACTCATGAATTTGCGTAACATGAACCCACCTTTATCGAGAAGTGTCATGAGTTCTCGCTGAAGTTCCAAGGCTGCATCTACTGAGTCAGCTCCCGTCACAACATCATCCACATAGATATCGGACAAGAGTGTCCTTGAAGCAGTAGGAAACTGTTCCCGCTCATCAGCAGCAAGTTGATGCAGGGTGCGAATTGCTAAGTAAGGTGCTGAGGACACTCCATACGTCACTGTTTTCAGTCGATAATCTTCAACTGGTTCCGATTTATTGAACCGCCACACAATTCGTTGAAAATCTTGATGCTCTCTGTGCACACCTATCTGCCTGTACATTTGCTTTATGTCAGCGGTAAACACCACTGGGTGAAGGCGGAAGTTACTTAGTACCTTAACAATGTCTTGCTGCAGCTTGTGTCCCGTGAGCAGTTCATCATTGAGAGATACTCCAGTTGAACCTTTGACTGACGCATCGAAGACTACACGAAGTTTGGTGGTTGAACTGTCTGGCTTGATTATGCAGTGATGAGGAATGTAAAAGGAAGTAGAGCAATCAATCTGTGACTTTGGAACCTTTTCCATGTGGCCTGCCATCAAATAATCCTTCATGAAATCTGAATACATTCCATGAAGTGGAACATTGTCACTCAGTCGCCTCTCCAAACGCTCAAACCTGCTCAATGCAAGGGATCGAGAGGTTCCCAATTCGGGCTCAGGATTCCTGAACGGCAGGGCAACACTATACCGCCCCTCAGCACTTCTACAATGTGTTTTCTTGAACAGTTCTTCACATACAGTGTCATCTTGGGAGAGGTAGTGTGTGTGTGGAAATTCCTCCAGCTCCCAAAACCTTTTCATTACTTCCTCCAAGGGGGAAATGGTGGTCACCATGGATGTGACAAAGGTTGCAGTTCTACAAGATGCTGTCTCCACTTTTCCCATAAGGACCCATCCCAGTACTGAGTTGAGGGCCATGGGAGAGCCTTCTAACTTACCACCGGTCAATAATTGTGGAAACAAGTCGGCTCCAAGAAGCAAATCTACAGCACCAGGGATATCAAATGAGGGATCCGCTAGCTTGAGGTGAACAACAGACTGACGAGTGTCAGAAGGCAACTGAACACTGGGCAAGCTATTAGCAATTCGTGGAAGGATGAAGGCATCGAGAGCAAACCGAGGACTGTCTTCACCAACTGGACTAATTACCAAAGAAGTGTAAGACTTGGCAACATTCACTGGTGTATTGGATAAACCCTCTATGGGTAGGTGAGCATTTTTGCGAGGCAGACTCAAACACTGAAAACATCTTTCACTGATAAAACTGGCCTGGCTGGCAGAGTCTAGCAGGGCCCGAAACGTATGTGGGTTTCCACGCACGTCATGAATCTGAACCTGGGCTGTCGACAACAGGACTGTTGACACTGAGTGCACAGCACTACAAGAGGTGACAGTGGATAATGTTGAAGTTGGATTTACATCGTGTACAGTCGACTGTCCCTCTGCAGAGTCGGGAGCAGCATCACCTTGTTCATCCTCACAAGTTTCGTCCTCAAAATGTAAAAGTGAATGATGACGCGAACCACAATGGCGACAAGATGAACCCACGAGGCAGTTTTTTGCTTGATGTGATGATCTAAGGCAGTTCAAACATAGTCTGTGTTGTCTGACTACAGAGTATCTCTCTGTTGGGCTAAGCTGATTGAATTTAGAGCACTTAAACAATGAGTGAGCACTGCTGCACATTTGGCAGGAGTGTGTCTCTGATTTGGCAAGGAAGGTATTTGCACTTTGGTATTTAGGCAGAACAGACTTACGAACAGGTGCAAAAGAGGGGAAATTTTTCTGCCGAGTGATCTGTGTTGTGGGTACCCTTCCCCTGGATGATATCACAGCCTCTTGAGCACGACAGTGCTTTTCCAGGTATTCGGTGAACTTGGCCAAGGATGGTAGGTCTTGACCGGTTAGTGTCATTTCCCACTGGGTTTGAAGTACCACATCTAATCTCTTGCAGAGAATAGGAAGCAATATTAAATCCCACTGACTGACTGGGACATCAAGTGCGGCCAATGCTGCCACATTTTCCGTGATAACCGTTAAAAGATGTCGAAGTGATGCTGGTGCATTAGCAGATGCAAAAGGTGCCTGCAGAAGGGCTTCAACATGAACAGATATGATTAAGCGTTTGTTGTCATACCGATCAGTGAGTAATTTCCAGGCTACTTTAAAATTCACGTCTGTGATTGTCAACGACTGAATCAACTGAAGTGGCTCATCACTTAGTGCGGTTTTGAGATACACTAGTCTCTCAACCTCAGTAAGGTTGGCATTCGTTGTCACAAGAGTGGTGAACAGGTTGGCAAAATTCATCCACTCCCTAGGGTTGCCATTGAAATGTGGCAGCACTATTTTTGGTAGAGCAACGTGAGAATTCCCGGATGACATACTCTTTGTTTGCTCCTTTAAGTCTCTAGCCCTCTCTTCAATAGTGAAGGACTCCACGGCGGCCATCGCTGAATAATAGTAATTTTCAAATGAGATTATGCGAGCTACATGGGCTTCAGGATCGAAACCCGTAGCTGGGTCCGCTGCAGCCTCCACAGCGAGATAGTCTGCATCAAAACCAGTTTTCACTGAAGCAAGATCACGAGCCCGTTGCAAGAAATAGGCCCCTTTTATTCGGGTTCCCCGCCGCAGTGTGTGCAAGGTCCGCCGCACGTTTAACCCGGTCTTCAGCAAGTCTAAGGTGCAATAACGCCGACCGAACGTCCGCCATGATGTACTGTTATTGTGTCAAAACACGTAATCTTTATTCATTGACACAAAGAACTGTGACGTCACGCAACGGACAAAGGCAACTGCGGGATACGGCGAACAAGGCAGCGACAGGACACTAAAGGACAAAGGCAGCGACAGGATACTAAAGGACAAAGGCAGCGACAGGATACTAAAGGACAAAGGCAGCGACGAGACACTATGGACAAAGGAGACGAGATCAAGGGAAAGGTCACGGACCCTGAACAATGATAAAGGACGGCGACGTAATACAAAGGAGAGGTTAAAGTCACGGCGCGGCGCGGCGCACTCAGGACAAATACGATAATTTCCAAATCCGTGACAAACACAACAATAGGGTGCTTCACGTCTAATACATTTACACGAGCAAGTTAATTTCATCAGAGTACAAAACAAATATGATCAATGCACTTCAGACGTCAACGGACCACACTCGAACTGAACGATGCATATCGACGCACGCCGACGAAGTAAACTAAACACCTACGAAACTATTTCTTGAGAGACTAAACACGCCGGCAAGATCCGGCCCGGAGGACCAAATGTTTTGACTGTGGACTGATAACACCATCTTCCTGACGGAACGACTTACCGCGGCGGCGCGATAACAAAGACTGACTAGTTGCCGGCACTGCCAGCTAGTGGCGCTACCGCAGCCAGTAGCGCGGGAAGTTCAAACACAGTCTTGATATAAGGAATATCTCAAAGTCCCAACATATTTACACAAATTTAAAAACCTCACAAGTCCAAACATACACAAGTCCAAACATAACGTAAATTCATCTAATATGCGCGCGCATGCGTAAAACATACGAAAACTGCGAGTAACGAGATGCAGCCGTGTGTAACGTTTCGTTTCTCGTTACCAGATGGCGCACCCGTTACTCAGTACCGAGTACATACGGTTTGCTACAGCTCTAGAAAATTTACTTGTTTCATCTTTTGGTGCTAAAAGTTTCAAACAAAAACGAGTTTTAATTTTGCAAGGTAGACCCACGCCAGACATATCGTGTATGGTAACAAAAGCTAAATCAAGCGGTGTGCAGTGCAAAAGACACTTCAAATCTAATAAGCGAAATAGCCTAACAAAATGACCATACATGCTCATGCTTGAAAGTGAGAGTTAAGATTATTAAATTCTGTGTGACTTTAACATGTATTGCATTGACTACCAAAATCATAATTTCGTGAATTTTGATATACCTAGGTATGCTGGTGATGTGTTTCCGAGCGTATCTTTCACTGTTTCACTGATTAAAATATCTTGCTTCGTGTAACGACAATTGCTCAAGTTTTAGTCATACCATCTTTTTAATTTTATTATAATCTAGGAAATGTTGACTTACATTTTGAAGAGAAACTCTTAGGCCTAGCTTTCATCGACACTTAAAGTTGTTTTGCTGCGGAAGCCGCCTTATTAGTCGAGGCAACAAAAGAAAAATAGATGAAAAACATACTAATAGACCCATTGGTCGGTGGTGAACAGGAGGTGGGAGGGCTGTTTAAAGGTACAATTCATAGCTTTTGCTTAAGTATTTTCCAAACTATGGGTTTTAGCAAAAAAAAAAAAAAAAAAACCATTTTGATACAAAATTAAAGAGCATAAAATTTCCTACAAAAGAGATACGTTAAACCGCTTAAATAGCACCAATTTGCACATTAAAATCAAATTTTTCCGACCCCCCCACCTTAATAGGGGGTGACAGTGAACATACTTGGTTCCCCCACTTTGAAATTCACCCTTCGCCACTGCTTTAGAGGTGGCCTGTAGGGCAACGGACTTGTCATGAAGGTTGAAGTGGGTTTAAAGCAAAGCCGTCTAGCATTGTGAGTGACAGCATCCTGCCATTGTACGGCTGGTTTCTTAGCTTGTAGCGGTTTGGAATAAAAAGGGGGGGGGGGGGGGGGTGATATCAACTGAAAATTTCGGAAAACATATATTACGACCCCCCCCCCCCCCCACCCAAACCCCTCTATTAAGACCCTATTCCTGGGAACCGTGAGGGGTCGTTTCAGAGAGGTTTGACTGTATAATGTTTTCCTGCTTATAATGTCATATTTTTAAAGTCCCAATATTTCCCCCATAAGGACAATGTATTTATTTCCTGCATATAACGTTCATAAATACATAGTGTAATTTCCTGCTTATTATGTTTGCTTTCTAACATTCAATAAATGGGGAAAAAATGTTTTAAAACCAAATTATTCCAACACTTATGATAAAAAGTTTCCTTTATGTAAGTTTATGTTTACAATCACTGCCATACAATACATGAAGTTTGTTAAAATACAATTTTATGCAATATACTGTAGGTACACAATGTTCATAGTTATGTGTCAGTTGGCACCCTTAGTCAACTCTTCTCTTCCTTGCCATTCCAGTGGGTATTCAGAAGCACGTATATAGTCCTACGATATTTAAGTTGCCAACCATTGAGCGAGGGCATAACTAAAAGTGTTTTCTATTGCTTACAAATAATTTTTTTTTTTCATTTATAGGTAGGAATCCCAAAATTAAACATTTTCAGGTGGCAAAGGAGTAGACGTTCTCACTCTTAATGTTGTCATCATGAATCGTGAGATAATTTTACAAAAAATGTAGCAGTGTATCTTTAAAGACAAACAAAATTTAACCAAGAAACAAGATGAAGTTGAAAAATTGTTGGCTTGTTTCAGAAAATTCATGTATCAAGTATACTATCTTTGGTTTTAACATTAAAGTTGTTTACATGGCTTGGTGAGTCCATTGGTACAAAGCTCGAACATTGTTAAGTGCTAAATTGAGATTTCCTGCTAATAACGTTTTCCTGCTTATAATGTTTTTTCTTGTGCTCCCTTGAAAAAACATTATAACAGGGTTATACTGTAATAATAATAATAATAATAATAATAATAATAATAATAATAATAATAATGTGCTGACTGTGCAGAATTAGCCTAAATATTATTGAACATGTAAAACCATATCCTGGCACACTGCTACGTCTTCATGTAGGCAGGATCATTAACAAATCTTGAAATCTTACAATCTCAATCTATGTTCTTGTGCTACATTGAATAAATTGATTAACAAGGACTTGTGACGCACCTATTTCATGACACTAAAACTGTGAACGTACATGAGTCAGGTATTTCATTGAAAATTGAAAACTTCAAGAATGATTGAATGAAGGAATAAACCAATAAAGTCTTCAAAGTCCCTCAATATGAAATTAAAAAGGAGCATTGAAGGAATTAATGAATAGAGTAAACGAAAGTAACCAAAGGAAACCCACCAGCCCATGGCAACATCCCACACATTTGCAAATTGTAAAAAAAAATATCCAGGTTTGACATTATCAGCAATCAATATTGATACCACTACAGAATATGCACCCAAATTTTAGACATTACATTTGAGAGCTTAACAATTGAACCTAAAAAAACAAATACCACTTGCTTGCCTGTACGAATGTCAGATTTTAAGTTTGAATCAAAACTGAATACAAATAACAAAATAATAAAACATTCTTGGAAATAAATACTGGGGCAACAATAAAGAAAATATTTTTAAGAAAGTTAAAGTAATATTTTAAGAAATACTTGTACGCAGATTCCAAAAATGGCAATAGATGTAACATATGTTGGTTATGAGTAGTGATGGTTCGAATCCCATTTTTCTCGAATCCGAATCTCAAATCCGAATCCCAAACAGTACCTCGAATCCACCCCTCGAATCCGAATCCAGTTCTCAAGGGTTAGTTATAAAATAATTAATAAGTTAAGAGGTAAAATTAAACATTATGCAGAATTATTTAACCCTTTAAATTTTTATTTAAAAAAACAAGGATTTTGACACGGTCTGGATCAAGACGATTCCGTTTTTGGTCACATATGTTTCCTGCAGTGCTGAACAAACGTTCAGAGAACACTGTCGCAGGTGGTGAACACAAATATTTTTTGGACAGTTTATGTAGCCTGGGTGAACACGCAGACTGTTTTTTCCAGTATTCAAGAATGTTTATTTCTGGGTTAACTGTAGGATCACGTAAGAATCTGGTCACTTCATCAATTGCTGTAGAATCTGACTTGGTGGATTTAAGGCATTCAGGCATTATCTGTGAGTACAGTGATTCATGTATCCACGGAAATCGGAAAACAAAATTCAACATCCGACGGAACAATATTTTGTAGTTACCAACTTGACATTTGTTTAAAGTCCTAAATGAAGGTAAACGCTTTCCTGAAATATTTAATGGAAACTGGAAGGTGCCATCATGTCTTCAATGGTTTTAGGCCATAAGAAATATTGTCGTGCGTCTTAAAATTAAGCCTCACTAAAGCATAGTGATTAATATGCCCGAAGTTAAAAATGACGGGGTGTTTTCTCTAGTTTACCCATTAAAATATTTTATATTGATATTAGTTATTTTTTATGTTGCTCAAAATGATTGGCTAACAAATTCATTGGTTGGCCATCATGGAATTCTCAGATAATACATATTTTAACGTTGGTAGTCTACCCAAACCAAACTTGGTCCTAAAAAAATACATAATTAGAACGTATATCAGAATATTTAAAATTGAATTGCAATTAAAATACATGTGTACAAATACAAATACAAATACAAATACAAATGCATCCATGTTCATGAATATAAAGTAAGTTTCCCAAATCAGTACATGCTTCATAATTTTTTATATAATAACGAATTAAAAGTACAATACAGTAGAACCTCGTTAATCCGTGATGCTCTAATTCGGGAATCGGATAATCCGGGATGATTTAAAAGAGAAGAAAAAAAAGAGAAGTAAAAATTGTCAGCGCTTAAAATTAACGTCACGCGAGCCGGCAGCCGGCAAACACTACAAGCCATCGCGTGGGCCGCCAAACTCTGCAATCCTGTTTGTACCGACCCTTTGTGTCGCCCCCCTTTCAGCTGTCACATTTGTCACTCTTTAAACTTGAGGGGGATGTCCTGACTTCTGCTTCCCATCTCCCTTTGTTTGTTTCCACCCGCCAACGCACGCAGGCGCCTGGCGAGTGACGTGTCTGGCTGCCATTCGGCTGTACGAGGAGGAGGGGGGGAGGGTGCAAGGTCAGGACGATCTTATCTTTCTCTCTTCGGCTGTTGTAAATGACCGTGAACTAATGGCTAGACAGTGCTGTATTTTTAAGATGAGACACTAATTCGAAGACGGCCGGCCCTTACCGTTAACGGCCTTTACCCAGCTGCACGCCGGTGTCTGAGAAGCTTGACAAGACCTTCTGGGCTTTTAATCGCTAGTCCGTGAAATTCGGTAATCCGTGATTATGTCGGTCCTGACCATCACGTATTAACGAGGTTCTACTGTACCTCAATAGAATGTGTTCCAAGGAAAACGTAAACAGGCCAAGTAAATTGTAAGCTGTACCGATACACGGCCCACATATAAATATATATTGTCAATATGGCTTATTTAATTAAATATAAACTGTGTTTGAAGGGACCTAGTCAACAATTGTCCGCGGCAGTAGTAAATATTCGACTTTTGAAGTGCTATTGTGACGGCGCATGCGCGCCAGCGCCAGGAGAATTAGCGGCAATCGGCAACCGACTGAACTTAAAAACGAGCCAATAGGAGAGGCCGCTGGGGACGCTCGGCGGAGGTATAAAAGAGCCTCCTGGCGATTTCTCGGGGAGTCGGTCCGCTGCACTGAGTCGGAGCACGTATCGCTTCGCTTAAGAAATTTTCGCTACCCCGCGATTCCGGGCTGCGGAATCGCGATTTGAAGTTGAACGTTCTGTTATCAACATTTGGGATGGTAATTATCGAATTCATCAACGCGTCCGCGGTCCGGGAAACGACTTCGCGCGCGCCGGAACTTCGCCTGTGTGAGTGCTCTGGTGACTAAAAGTGTGTGGTGCCTACTGGTGCATCTCAACGCACTTCCTGGGACAGCCTTCACGCAGTCTGGAGACTGCGGAGCCAGCGCAGCATTCGCAAGGTAAGGCGCGGTCGCCTTGGGTCGGCGCCAGCGCATTGTTGAACTGCAAACTCCCCTCATCTTACACGGTGATTCCTGCTATGAGACGTTATCGCAGAGACTGTGCCTCCTAATAGTAAATGTACGCGGTCCCCCCAGAGGTCCTGGGGGTAGAAATAGCCTACCGACAGAGTTTTAGCCCGGAGCAAACCCCACCCTTATTTAATGTATAGACGGCATCTACGTGTTGTGTAGGATACCAACAATAGAGACTGAACGTGAAATGGACTTTTGTCGAGTCGGGTGCCCTTCGTAACGTCCTGCAGTTTCAATAACATTCTTATTTTTGCTGGTCACAGTGTGTCTCTGAGAACTTTAGCCATTGTCAAGTATAAGTCCAATGTTATGTTATTGTTTTTGCCTCAAATTCATCAATATTATTAAAATTTCTTTGAAAATCATATATTGTTTATTTGTATTACAGGTTAGTCTCCTTGATAATATTTTAAAGTTATGGCAAACAGGGCTAAGTAATGTTAGGCACTCGTGTATTGACAAATATCATCTACCATTCAGTCAGTCCTGTGTTTGTAAACAAACGAGGTGTTTGTTTACGTTTGGGTCACTCCAATCCCGCATAACAGTTGTCTGTCGTCATATTATTATTAGTAGGGATGGGATTTTCGAATCTTGGATTCGTCGAATATACCGAATCCTATGGATTCGAGGATTCGTAGGATCCGAGGTGGGATTCGAGGTGGGATTCGAGGTGGGTTTTTAAGAGTTTTAGGTAGTAATTGAAAATTGTAGTGCTGGGCGAAGTTTGAAAATTTCGATTCGAACCGAACCCTTACGTTCGGTTCGGTTCGAAACCTCTTAAAATATATTCGAAAAACCGAACGTTCATTTAAAAAAAATTACTTTTTTCTAATTTTCTAACCCCCATTTGAGACCATTCACAAAACAGCTCAACAAAATTCTATTACTTGTAATATTCCGACTTTTATCGCATAGTCGTCGCCTCAACAGTTTCAAGAGCAAACAAAATTAAAAAAAATTATTAATAGTCGCATAACTCGCATAGCATTTTTTCATATAGGCGCGCTTTGTTTTTTGTTTGCTTTAGAGAATTTTGTATGCATTTGTCGTACTAGGTAATATAACCTATCGTACAAATGCCAAAGGTATTGTACATTATACCTTTAACTATTGTGCGTGTACGAGAAGTGTTGTAAAATCACCAAAGATTGCGTACCCCATACGTTAAACTAAAGCGCATGTACGAGAACTCTCGTATTTCGGCAAAACTAACGTGATCAAGTTAACACAAGACAAATGCGATAGGAAATGATTACGTAAATTACGTATTTTAAATAACTGGGATGTATTTATTTTCTTTTGCCTTTTTGGTTATAACAGTCAGGTAATGAAAATATTAATTTAATCTTGTGTATTAAAAGTACTGGTCCAGTAAATTTTACAGTACGGTACTAAGTTGACTAGCGTAGTCGCGGCAGCCATCATTATTTCTCGTGTTTTCTTTTTTCCGACGCAAATTTCTATAACCACACTTTTTACGTTACGTTTATAATATTATTGTTCTTGAGGTGAATTGCGATGAGCAGGCTAACGTCGTTTAAGTTTTCCAAATTGAGAAAAGATAATGACGACCCGGATGACCCAGAACCACCCCAAAAAACCGTCTAAAGTTTCTTCTGACGAGCAGCATTCTTCCAAGAAAACAGCAACTGCAGTCAGCGGGTTTTGTAATGTAGATAGGTAACTTAATTCACATTCGCCTTTTTTTTATGTTTTATTAAAAAGTTTTACTTATTAAAAATGTTAGGTTATGTCTACCACAAAAATATGTAGATAGGTAACTTAATTCACATTCGCCTTTTTTTTGATGTCCTATTAAAAAGTTTTACTTATTAAAAATGTTAGGTTATGTCTACCACAAAAATATGTTATGTGGCCTTATGCTGAATGTTCGTCATCTTTATATTTTTTTTAAATGAAGGTTAGTGTACACTGAAAAAGGAAGATAGTCTTTTTGAAATTTAGATGTAACATCTTCATTAATTAAAAATTGGTATATATATAAGCTAAGCTATATAATGTTTAAATTTTACATATGGCTGGCTCGGTTCGAAACCAGAGAACTGAGGTTCGTCCAGCTCTAGAAAATTGTATACCTAAACTATATTATAAAGGTAACGGAAATAGCACAAACGTAAGATAAAATACGCTGCATTTTGTCAATTAGCATAACTACTCTATCATTTCCAACCTTCAATAATATAACATTGCAGAAAAAAACGTAACTTTTTTTAAATGGTGTTCGTTATACAAACATATTTTATTGAAAACATAGGAAGGATTAATTTAACAGAGAATTAGACAGATGCACACTTACATGTGTGGTTTTTGAGGTTATTTGTCTCTATTTTATATCAGGTGTATACACTATGCACTTATTTTATAATTTTATAAATACATATGTGATTTTTTTTAATACATAGGCCTATGTAATTTTTTAAAATAAATGTGTGATTTTTTTAATAACATGTGGTGAAGTTTAGTGTGGGACTGGGATTCGAGATTCGATGACAAACACTGAGGATTCGAACAAGGATTCGGATTCGACCAAAATGTGGATTCGTCCCATCCCTAATTATTAGTGTGTGCCAATAAGATCTGTAAAAGCATTTAAGTTTTTAAAGTACTACATTTACATCAATATTTTTCCTCGAATCCCGAATCTTTTCCCTCAAATTTCGAATCTTTCGAATACTAGAGATTCGGTGGGATTCGAGGATTCGAGGATTCGACCGGCCCATCCCTAGTTATGAGTTATAAATATTACAACACAGCTATAAAATAAGTTAGCGGTCTAATTTTTAGGAACTTTTTCATACAGTGGTTGCAAAGTGCTTATTGTTCCGTTGTTTGAAACTTATAAAAAAAATTCCATTGCAGACTGTTCGCTGTCTAAACTTAAGGGGCCCGCTTAGTCAGGGGGTGTATCTGTGTTAGTGCGGCGGGATGATGAGTGTGATGTTCACTGGTGTTTCTAGCACGGTATCACCTAAGCGCAAGACTCTTAACTGGCGCACAGTCTTCTTGTAAACCTAAAATATTTTTCAATTCTGACTTTCTTGCGGAAATTTCACATGCCCGCCCAAACTTATTCCCAAAAAAAATTCCCTATTCTGCCCAGCTCTACTCTAAACCTCAATGTTGATAGCAACACTACCAGCTTCACTACGCTTCGAATACAGTTGAATATTTGTTCAAAATATATGAATTTGAAATTGGATATCAATGAAAAATGATTTGTTTTGATGTTTGAGATAGATAATATTGGCACACAATGATAAAAGAAGCAGGTGAACACTGGGGAAGGGAGCCCACCTCCCTGGCCTCCTGGGTGTCCATCAGCAGGAGGGCATAGCCCGGGGAGCCGGGGACCTTGAGGGTGGGCGTCTCCTCGTTGGGGTCCAGGTCGAGCGAGCTGGCCAGCACCTGCAGGATGTCCAGCATGCACCACAGCACACGGCAGTTCCACAGCAGGTGAGGGAACCTGCAAGCCAGCCACCCCACCGCACGGCTCCATCTCAAACGCCCAGTTGGTTAGTTCATTTCTTTTTTCTGTACGCTCATTCCAATAACATTTCTCACCACATATTTAATAAACATTATTTTCAAACTGTAAAAGATTGCGCAAATCATCATAATTTTTAACACTTGCGTTACTTTACTGTTATAAACATATACCGTATTTAGTCAACATCTGTTGTGAAAATTTGAGATGAAACACATGCAAGAAAAATATCATAATTAATAATTTACAGTAAATGCCATGAAAAAAATCTCTGGACAAAAAAATGGAATAATGAACTTGCCACGCGAGACCGAGTCTTAAGGGGAAAAGACAGGGACGTAAAGATGCCATCTCTGTTTCCACAGGTTTTAGGCCATAACATTTTTCTGTCATTTAATTTTCATGACCTGATTTTGTTGAAGCATAGTAAATATTTTAGCGGAATGCCTGAAGTAAATAAATAGTAACTGGCTGCTACAAATACGTCACAAAGCAAAATCAATGGCAATAAAAATTTTACTCATTTTTTGGAAACCACAACTATAGTACCTAATACTGTCACTAGACACTATGGGCTTACACTGAGACTAATCTGGAGTGTTCCTTTTAATTGTAACTGTTCAGTTAATCTGAATAGTTTTATAAATTAGGTTTTTCACCAATAATTATAAAATATAAAAGTTTTGTATAATTAACCATGATTTTCTTTAACTAATCTGGTATAGATATAATTAATTGAAAATCTCTGCATATTTATTGCAACATTTGTAGTAATTGTATCGTTAAAACAAGACTTTCATAATACAAAAATTAAAATACAGACAGCAAGGTTACTAATCAACAGAGAAATATTGACACTAAAGAAGTACATTACTCACAGGCATTCCTACCATACTTACCTAAGATTTTGCTAGAATTCAAATCATGCATAACTTTTGGTGTTTATCATGGTTTATTTATCTTTTTTTTTCTTATTGCAAATCATTATAAAATCCTGCCTTCGTGCAATATCAAGTACCAGGTTTTTTCCATGGTTATCTTTCAAGGTTTAAATTTTTAGAATTAGTACAACATAGTTAAATTTTTATTAATTTTTTGGAACTAGTACAACATAATTCATCAAATATTTCATTCAAATAAAGTATGTATACAATGGTATGTTTACAAAGCATTTTATGACAAAGTGTTTCTTCTGAAAATAATTTAGTAACATTAACAAATAATTTTAAGAAAAGTCAAACACATTTATAGGTTTATACATTTCAATCAAAGCATAAACCTTGCATTAGTTATTTTTTCACTGACTTCAGTTCGTGGTTCCCCTTCCTCATCAAAGACTAGCCAGTGGAATAAGGGTCAGCAGCCTTGACTTCTAACAATGCAATCAATGCTTTGCAAAAGTGGCATAAGTGATGTAGTTTGTAGCATGAATTTTTTTAAAATTAATTAATTTGTTTTCAGCTTACACTATAAACATTGGATTTCTAATAGATTTCGGAAATGCATGGTTTTCTCCAGAGTCTCCCAAATGCCAGAAAAATCCTGGCTCATTCTCGGTTTCCCTATATTTCTGTTTGAGTGGCCATCTTGCTACTTATTTTCTACCAACCCGCAAGTAAGTACCTGTCAACGAGGCCGGAGAGGTACTTGTCTGCCACTCGACGGATCTGCTTGTGGATGTTGTTGAAGTTAACGAGCAGGAACTGGGCATGGCTTTCCAGCTCCTTTTCGCGGTTCTCGTCCTTCGGTTTGTTCGACATCACTTCGAGCAGCTGCACGAAGACACGGTCGCCAACGCTGAAGGAAAAAAAATTGTGAGTGAATTTTTCAATACTTACCAGTGATGTGCAAACATTTAACCCTGGTAACGAGCAAATCCATGTGTTCTCATGGTTTTCATGTTTCAAATCAACTTATAATACAAAACTTGAATGCAAGATTTAACTTAGCATTCTTTAAAATAATGTCGAGAGGGATAAATAAACAGAGAAATAAAATAGTCGCTTTTCAAAAAACAAACTTCTGGGTGCGAATCACACGTGCCACTAGTATTCGCTGCCTGAATCGTAAACGTTGCTTGCCACCATCAAATGCAGTTAGCAGCTAGGGATGGGCAAAATGGTTATTTTCCAATACCACTTATGTCGCTTATGGTTCCGATTAAATAACTGGTTATTTCGATGGTTAACTTTTACTGTTATGGGGCATGAAGATCTGTTTTCAATAATTTACTATTCCAATTGCAAAGAGCGACTAAAAAATCATTACAGCCATCAAAATTATGGCCTAATTTTAATACTGTGTTACAGTTCCAGATTGGCCCGGCAAAGCAACCCTGAATAGTAACAAGTTCATGATACATTTGAAAAGTTTATAATGTTAATACTGTATATGATCACTTTAAAAATAATTTTTAAAGTTATTCTTTTCACCTAAATTAGTATGAATTATTAAATGGAGCAGTTTTTCTTCTAATTTTTTATATAAGAGAAGTTTTTGAACATTCTTTGGTTTTATTATTATTTTTAACAAAACACCGAAAACAACTTACACATATTGTAACAACCCAGATTACAGCCTTCCCCATGCAATCCAGTATTAATAATTTGTTATAAATTTTTGTCATATTTCAAGTTAGATTATCAAATGATGTAAAAATTTTCTTATTAGAAGTTATTGTGAACATAATTCACCGGGTTTAATGTTTTTATTTATATAATTCATAAGTTTATTTTTCAAGTAATTTTTATTGCTGGTATCTTTGTGTGGGAAGGCATGCTGACGTAATTCTCCTTCGTTATTTCCACGACCGAGGCTTTGTTTCACATGCTAGGCGTTTGAGTCACTGTCACAGGAGTGTGAGAGAGAGATAAAATTGTTGCATCGTGGGAACAGAAGTAAGAATTTTGTGGAGGTTTCTGTTGCCATGCGCCGTGATTGGCTGAGAATTACTTCAGCGAGCCCAGGACACTGCCCACACAAAGGGAAGGAAGGCTGTAAAGTTAGTCATTGTCCGAACACCGTGCAGGTCAGTCATTGTCCGAGCACCGTGCAGGTTAGTCATTGTTTGAGCACCGGGCCGTGAGGTGGGAAAATATGACGGACTGTGATTTTGTGCCGCAGTAGAGTTGCATCTTGTATTCACGTGGAATTTCGAAAAGTTATAAAAATTGTAAACTGTTCCATCTTCAAGAATAAACTACAATCATTGGTGTCCCATCTTCGAGTGGTGATTCAACTTCACGAGTCCCTGGCTCCAAGAAGAATGAGGCAACTTACCACACTCTTCCCAGTTTGTGCCCAAGAATCTCCTAAGACTTTGGAAGAGCTGGCAGTGGTGAGGTTTACTGAGAATATTGATTCAAAGATCGTCAAACCCATTCCATGATTCGCATATATGATTTGAGTAAGGGCTAATAATACCGGTAAGTGATGTTAAATTTAGTGAATGCATTAACTGTATTCTTTTAAATAGATTCAAATTAGTTTATAAGCCTCATATTGATGTTACATAAGCTATTCTACACTCGCACCTTACCAGTGGCGTCTCGTCAGGGCAAGCAAGGCAAGCAGTGCTTGCCCAGGCAGTTTCCAGACATTGTATTTTTTAAATAAATATTTTATTTAGAATAGTATTTTACTTTGGCTCGTGCCGTTAGGTGTATGTATTTGTTACTCTATCTTCTTGAGACCCAGTACTGTGCGCTGTGCCCTATAAGAAAAGAACTCGTTGACACACAAAACATGCTGTTTTAGAAGCGTTGCTAGGTTTAGAAGCGCTGGTAGGACCGCTTTCAGCAGGAAGGCTGCCGCAGTAGTTTCCTTTCGGAAGGGGGGGGTGGCATGGTACAAAGGTTCAGGGAGGGGATTGGCTGTAAAAACACGTGGTAGAAGCTACTAAGGTAGCGCTTTCTTGCCGAACTGAAGCGAACATGGCCGAAGCAGACGGTGGAATTCTTCCGCCGACTGCTTCGGCTATGTCCGCCACAGTTCGGCAGGGCAGGTGGCGAGGTCGCGTTTCAGTCGGCGGTCGTCTCTCGGGGCGCGCGCATCTCTCCCGCGGGCTGTTGGCTGGCAGTGCGTGGGGGATTTGTGGGCGTACGCGTCCCACGGTGGGCGGATACGGGATCCCAGCTCGAGAGTTTCAATCTCGCTGGGGTGACTGTGAATAACCAATAGCAGTCCGCGGACCAATGGCCGGCCTGTGGAGTCGTTATTACGGCTATCGGGGTGAAAGGTAGCCTGAATGCAGCTCGGCGCGTGGCAGAAAGCAGTTCCGTCGGTGAAGGCACTGCTGGGGAGCTCGATGAGCCCTAGATGCGAAGTGTAGACGAACTGCGGGCTGGAAATTGCGGAGCTGTGAACTGCCGCGCGCGCAACGGAACTGAACAGCATTGTAACTCTGAAGGATAAGATGACGACACCTTTAAGTTGGGGCCCTGTTGGAGCCAGTGGTAGCCTGGGCGGCGCGACCTTCAACCGTCCCGGGATTTTGGAGGACAAGAGGGTCCGACTCGCAAGATACTTAATTCGCCTGAACGACTTACCCCCAACCTGGCTTGAAAGGTTGTTGGCTGTTGACTGGAAGAAGGAAGATGAAGATAGTGCAATGTCAGGCTGCCTTTCGCCCAGTACGCCCGCAGTTCGAGCCGGTTTACTGGCTCGTCTACCCACATCTGGTTTAACTGTGGCTGCCTGGGCAGCTGGGCTGGGCTGACGAGTGAAGTCGCCCGCCCCTGGGGGCGCATGCGCCCCTGGTTAATAATAACCCAGGAGTACCCAACATTTAAATGCGGGCCGCAAGGCCCAAGCACCCAACTCCAGCATGGTTGATTTTTCAGCCCCTCCAACTCTTCTTACCTGGACCCTTCTTCCCTCTTGTCCAGTAGTTACCTGCTTGCTTAATGCATGTTAATTGATCCCCGCATGACCCGGCCCAGGGTTTTCCCTGTGTCTATGCAGGTTTTACCTGGGGTCACATTAGCTAGCTTTTAAGCTAGGCGACCAATGGGGCGTCAGTCATGGCGCCAATTGCAGCCATGGCTGGCCAGTAAACCCCAATAGCACACGATGCACGCGCCCTTGTTCTGCATGGTTAAAAACCCGCATGGTAGAGTGTATAGGCTTCGGCCTGAGACACACTTAGGTCCTCCCCTAACCTGGACCCTCCCCTTACACACTTAGAATAATTTAGGCTAGGAAAAAAAATTGTGGCGTTTCAGGAATGATTGACGTGCCAGTTTCTTGGTACACGTACCAGTTAACAGAGTTTCTGATCACATATGAAGATAATTTCTTTTGTGTTGGTACGAAAAATACCAAGATTTAATTTTTACTATTCTAGTACATTTTTATGAGGTTCTTCTCTTTATTTTAAGTACTTACTTTGCCATGTGTTGTCTGTTTATATATTTTGTACCAGATATCGATGATACTACACTCCCACTTAGTATATAAGTAATGTAGAGTAGGTATTTTACTATCAGAATAATAGTAAACATTATTTTTAAAAATAATTTTAAAAAAAGTCAATTTTTCTACCTGTGGAATAGTCAATGTTCAGTTAAGAAAACTACTTAAATAGCACCATTTTGTACCTTGAAATCCATATTTTCCCGGGGGAGGGCCCTCGGACAACCCCCCTCCCCCCCCAATCATGTTTTGATGTGATGTGAACGGAGTTGTTGCTTCCCCTCATGTAAACCTTACGCCTCGCCACTGCACCATATTAAATCATTTATTATTTTTATGGACTAAGATTCTCTTTTCCCCTTAATTTTTTTTTCAAGTAGTTGTTTATACTTCAGAGGTCCTGTTGTGATAGACTATAATAATGACTCTCCAATTAGCTGCCTTAAGTCTGTTATTTTTATAATATTTGAGAAATAACTTGATCAAGTACTATAAATCAATATTAAGACTCATTTACTTTTAGAAGTGAACAATAAATTCCTAAACAACAAACTGGAATCTAGTTTCTCTAAACACTGTTATGTGCTAACTGCTCATTTTTTTCTACAAATCAACCTACAAATGCAAATTAATTATTGTGAAAAGGGTTTATCACTATGCATATTAGGTGTTATGTTAACAGAGTATTTTCCATCAAATTTTCAGGCAAATTTGTTGCTCTAAATAATAAATTTTGTTGTTTCAAGATTCCTGACTGATATTAGATACATATTTCTTTAAAAATTACTTACATGATCGTTTCTTTGGGTCCAGGTTTTAATTAAATTCTCTGTAGTACTTAAGAAAGAGAATCTTTCCACATCTAATAAGGATAATTTCTAGTTTACAGATATTCTTCACATTATTAAGAAAAATAGAAAGCAATAAGTCTAAGGTTTTGTTTCTTAAACAAAGTACAAGTCTAAACCGAATTAATTCCAAGTTTTACTTAAAAATGTTTTGTCCAAACAGGCAATTAACTATTCACGAACTAACAGAACAATGGATCATCTCACATGAGTCCATGCAAAGCATTTAAATGGATAATTTGCAAAACGAAATGAGTGCAAAATTTTTTTAAGACTTTTAACTGACGAACACGAGGAAAATTTGTGGTCAGTTTGCACAGAATTGAAGGATTGTCTTGATTAAGCTCCAGACTTAATGGCCAAAATTATAACTGGAAATGAAAGTTAGGTGTATAGTTATGATCCTGAGTCAAAAATTCAGAGTTCTGTATGGAAAACAAGTATGCCCTCACTTTTTCATTTTTTTTTTTTTTCATTTATGAAAAAGTGAGGGTATACTCATTCTAAAAAGTGAGGGTATACTCATTCTAAGAAGGCACGTCAGGCAAAGTCAAACATCAAGGTCATAATTTTTTTTTTTCCATAGTGATGGTATAGTGCAATCAAATTTAATTCCAAGGGGAACAACTGTAAACACGAATATTACAAGGCCTTACTGTAATGTTTGCAAAAAGATATACGGAGAAAGAGACCAGATAAACTGGCTTCCTCCTTAATCATGACAACGTGCTGTGCCACACCTAGCACCATGCAACTTATGGCTCTTCCCAAAAATAAAAACCATGCTGAAAGGAAAACGTTTTGACATCTTTCCCGACAGTGAGAATATTACGATGGAGCAGCTGAAGAGCCTTCCGAATGAAGCTTTCCATAAATGCTTCCAATCATGGAATCAACATTGGGATAAGTGCATTGCTAGCCAAGAAGAATATTTTGAAGGAGATAAGTTCAAATTTGATGCAAGCTTATGATTTTGTTCGTAATAAAATGATTCACCTTATTTTTTGATCACAACTTGTACCTTGAATCTTAAACACATGACTAATTTTGACAGACAAATCAAATCACAACACTTGGCAGTTGCTGATACAAACACTAAATAATATGACTTACAGAATCTGAAACAGAAATAATAGAGAAGGAAAAAGAATGAATATAATATTGCTAAATGTGAAAAAAAAATGTACAAAAAAAATGCAGTCAATTAATTTGCGAGAAGCATCACCCAATATATTGAGGACTTTATTCAACAGCTTTAGGTGAGCAAATATGCAAATAAAAGTGTTCAATTTACCAACTTCAAGCTTACTATTTTAGTAGCCCTGTAAGTATTTTCAACTGAATACGAATAATAATTTATTTTAATACATGAGATTTTTGATATCCACACAGGCCAAAAATTTAGCCCAAATGTGTCCACGATATCACAAAGTGTTATCTACATACAGCAGCGGTTCCCAGAAGGTGTTCCTCGGAACCCTGGAGTTCCATGGCAGGGTCACAGGGGTTCCATGAGTAAGGACGAATGTCATACAAAGCAGGCACAATTATTGTCAAATAACTTTTTTGGAAGGAGTTGGGGTTCTGCCAAAAGAAAAGTCAATTATAGGGTTCCCTGGCCGAAAAAAATTGGGAATCCGCTGATCTACAGGCTGCTACCACGAGATTAAATACGGAGTCACATACCTACAAACACAGTTCCACATCCCATATTTGTCCTTTTGCAGAGCAGAGTCGCTCAGGTACTCCAAGATCGGCTGAAGGCTGGGTTCACTCGAGTTCTGGACCCTTAGATCAAAACCATTCAAACAGCAGTCACAAACACGTAGTCAAGCATCATTAAAACAAACCACAATTTGGCACTTTGTAATAAATATGATTTTTGCTAACCAAGCTACAGGAAAATTTGTTTGTTTACAAAATATGTATACAAATTTCTAATAAAATACAATTATTTTTAAAAATATTTTTCTCACTTTTTACATACATAACCCTACAAAAAAGAATAAGCTATAAGAAAATTAGCATATAATTTATACTCTCAGTAAAACAATTTCTTGGTTTTGTACCTAGTTACTCTTAGCATCCTTTTACGGCAACAGAATGCTTCACAGAATGCTTCAAAGTTTTAGAAAGTATCTACAAGACAAGAAGACATACCATCATTATGTATGAATATGTAGTTCCTAATTAGAGTTTTTATTAATGAGGTATCACATTATTCTAAATCTCTATTTAACAATGAATCAACTTGGCCATCTTCATTAACAGCAGAATTTATACCTGGGACATGTTGATTCACTTAAAAGCAGGTTTTGATTCAAATTGAATATTCAGAAATGTACCAGCTCTGACTTCAAATTCTTCTGATTTATTGCTGTAGGATAAAAATATTGTCACTGACCAGAATTTTTTTGTGTCGCTGAATTTAAATTTTAAGTATTCCAGTACCTCAGTTCGTTCATAATGCTGCGAGCGTGTGAATTGACATTCTGATGTCTAGTGTAGCGTTCAGCAAAGCGTGCCGGCACTGTCGCCTGCCACCATTTTTAGGTCGCTCAGTGGTGAAATTGTAATGCTGCACACGTGTGAGCCGGCAGAGTGGTCCACTCAGCTGGTTTGAATTGCGGTTATAAAAATTGCGGTTATAAAATTTGGGTAGGGCAGCACTGAATCGTTCTGGATGGGTAGGTGGAGTGTATTTAAGTGGTTGATAGTGCACTCTGCAGGAAGGCATCCAGGGTAATGAGTTAGAGATCGTGGTTCAAGGTAACATCATTTTAAGTTTTAGTTAGGGCTGTAGTAGACGTTCCAGTTGTGAAGGACTTTCTTGGGCAGGGGTAGCCCATGATAAAGAGTTTGGGAACAGATTGTTGAGTCAAAGATGTGCAAGTAATGTTGTAAGTTAAGCTCACTAAGATCGGATTGATTTGTAAGCTGTTGCAACTATTGCATTCACTTCTTTTAATTGCAATTCAAAGTAATGTCCATGTTTTGTATTGTAGGCCATGGTCCATTGTTGCCGACATTTATTTAATTATTTTTCCATTACTGGTACATGTAACAAAATTATAGTTTTTTTTTAATTTTATTTATTAATTTTTTTTTTTTTTTTTTTAAGTTTCAAATGTCACAATTAGTCCATGTTTTGAAACATCCACGTGAATTATTCTGCTACTGTTTTGTGAGACAATAGTGGAATAATTTGAAAAGTTGATGTGCGTTTAAAAAGCTGAGTAGTGTTCATGTTTTTGATTATGCTATCCCCTTAAAACATTTAAAATGGGTATTTATATAGCACAAATGACATAACCTCAACAGTGAGCATTGGTATACTATACTACCAAATCACGAGGTATGCTTTGTCAAACATTTGTAACCAAATGAATATTCGTTATTCAAAAGTGTAAGTACTCAAATTCGAATCAAATACAAATAATAAACTATTCATATTCTTATTCGAAAAGTCAAATATTCGCACAGGCTTTCCGCCAGAACTGACCTCAGGATCTCCAGCCAGTACACGGACAGCAAGTATATGCACTGGGCGAACGTCAGCTTGTTCACGTAGGTGGTAACATCGGCTGGGTGCTCCAAGAGGTTCAGGATCTGCGTCTTCAACTCCTGCAGCTCAGTCTGGAACAAGGAGAGCCGGCGTTACATGTTGAAACTAACATAACTTAGCCATGTAACAAACAGTTACTTTCGAAGAAACACTACTTATACAGTTGGTTTGCCTTAAATAGTAAAATTCTGGAAGCACGCCAAAAAAAAATACACTTTCAGGTTAGATTTATAAACGTCGCAAGAAACACAAGCGCGCAAAGATGCAAAACGCAACAAACGTAAGAAAACTAAGATAGTTTATGACAGGCAAGTGGCAAGACATCCCCAACCATACATCTAGAAACTGTAAATCTACAGAGACATTTTTCTTCATATGGCTTAATTTTAATATTAATTTCTTTCATGAAAATGTATTAAATTCTTAAAAATTTTATTTAAAAGAGAAAATTTTCTTCACTCTGCAATAAATTTAAAAGTAAAAATTTTTGTGTCATAAATAAAATAGTATCCTTCTATACACAAGTCCACAGAACACTTCACTTTAAAAAAATGAACGTAAAAATTTAAGTAAAAATGAAAGAAGTTGAAAATTGGACAATGCTTGTGTAGCATTTTTGTATCTTATGTAGTTTTTAAACCGAATATCAAAAAAATTTACTTAAACTCTTTGTATTTTGTGTTTCTTGCATAGTTTATTAAATTGGTCTCAGAGCAATTTAAGGGAGTCATGAAGTGCCCGGCACAAATAATAATTTTGAGGCTCGCTCAGTAGCTGTCTTACAATATCTGAAAGTTATACATTCATATGATGACAAAAAACTTGCACTAACATAAAACTTGCTGCCATCAATTAGTTACCACCAAAATTTACATTCTATTTATTGCATGAAGAAATAATCAAATGTTCTATGTAAAATTAAGAAAGTCAGTACACTACAATGCAATTTTAAATACTTTTTTCTCAGAAATGTGGTCTCTTCAAAAATATGGCTTGAAACATATGGCTTGGAGCAGTAGCCCCTTTCGCCCACCTCTCAATGTGGTTCTGCCTCTATCAAATGGCCAGCATATAAATTACCGTCAGCCAAGTAACTTATATGAATGCATCAATTGTTAAAATGTTAAAGGCCTAAGTGTACCAATGCATTAGAAATGTATCATATATTATTTTAAGTATTTCTTAAAATCTTAAAATTCCAATTTTGTTTATTAGCTATACATAAACCACTTAGTACATTAAATTGTAAAATACTTAGAGTGTAATCAATACTGAAAGTAACTTGCTTGGGCATTAAAAAATTATTACAGTAGAACCCCTCATATCCGACCTTCCCACAACCGACTCCTCCGGATATCCGACCTAGTCTCCGTGGTTGGCGAGCCTGTTCAGACTTGAAAAAGTGACGCAAACTGTAAGGTCAGACGTGATTGTTGGTGTAGAATGTGCTCGTACTATAATCTTGTACTGTTCTATGTTTTTTAACGTAACATAACGTATTATGAGAAAAAAAGTGGAGGGACACTTCTGCAAAATCAAGTTTGGCAAAACTGAAACAAAAATACATTACTGAATTCTTTAAATAAGGTTTGCTTACATTGTATTCATCTTATCATCTATAATTTAACAACAGTAAATGTTCAAAATGTATACAGCAACATTTTTACAAATAAAGTTGTATTACTGTACAAACTGTATAGCTGGGAAAGGCGTTTTTTTTGCTCCTACGGATATCCGACCTTTTGGCCGTTCCGACCATGGCCCGGTCCCGTCATGGTCGGATATGTGAGGTTCTACTGTATTTCAATATTTAAATTTACGATGAATATTTAAAATATTTAATTATGTATTAGTAAATCAGTACTTAAACTTAAAGACAGGTGAGAAATAATAATAAAATGTGCGATGCAAAATAAATGTTATGATTTCGTGCGCATGTGCATAAGAAAAGACTGACAAAAGTAAACAAACCTGGGAAAAAAAGGCTCAAAGGTGACCCAAAAAATAAAATAGCATAGTCACATGTAACAACCTAGTAACTATCATACAGCGATAAAACTAAATCACCCGAAATAACTGTGGCGATTAGGGAATGAAAGAAAAAAAAAGACACTAAGAAAATAAATTCTAGATAGAGTAAATTACTCTCATCACTCACAGAAAGTTTAAAAAAACAGGCAGCACACAAGGAACGCAAGAAAATAAATGTGTATTCTGAAATCCCAGTGATACCACCGGTAGTAGGCAGTAAAAATATATATGTCTCGGTCATCAGGCAAAAAGTGTTACATTAAGCATAAACAAGAGCAGCATAATTTTTATAAATGTCTGTAAACAAGGAAGACGTGACAGAACACAAAAACATAGACCAAAACTTACGCTCACATACAAGTGAAACGAAAATACTATTTAATTTCACGAGAGTGAGGGACGTTAATACCCAACTGTATCTAAAAGATACGTAAAATGAGAGGAGAATTAAAACCATCTAATTAGAAAATCAGTAGCATAACTTGGTATGTGGAAATTGTAAAATTAATTTTTCAACAAATTAAACCATGAAAGCAGGACAAAAAGCAAAAATCAAAATAATGTATTTCCACCATAAGTTAATAAATATTAAAGTAAGTAAACTTAAGCTCTAATCGATTATGCACTGAAAATCTCTAATATTTACTAAAAAAAATGCAAAGTTGCTATGGTCATTAAAAACCCACAAATCTGAAGAATCAGGCTGATAACACCATGCTCTGCTACCACTTTGTAACGTGATTCTGATAGTATATTGGATGCATGCTGAGTTCTTAGACAAAGGTTGAGGGACTAGTTACAAATGTAATTTAGTTAAGTGGATTGGAGTCTTTATAATTACCAGGAATAAAAGTTAGGAAAATAAAAACAAAATCAACTTTAAGTTTTATGAACTATACTTTAGTATTCTTTCACATACAAATTCCTCTTTCTTTTGTTCTGCTTACATATGCATCCAAAAACATAGATCTGACAACATTATCCAAAACTGTAGTAAAACATAAAAAAATGTACCTTGTACATCATTTGTTTATTGTAAGAAATTAGTGACTAGACAGTCAACTTGAAAAGAGGTATCAGATCAGAGTTTTTCAGTGCAGATAATATCATCAAAGAAATTTAGAAGTGTCTCTTCAAACCTGTAGCTGGGTAGATGTTCTGGAAACCGTGTGACGGAGAGACATCAGTAAATCATTGGAAGCAAATAGACCGGAGAGGGCATAGAACCATGGGGAAACTGGGACCCATGATTATGTGGGTACAAACAATGTCCTTAGAACATCACGAGAAGCAGCTGGAATGCTGGAGAATCCATAATCCAGTTGCGTGGTGCACACTCGAGACAGAAAAGAAAGAAGTGAAAAATCACAGCAAATACTACATAATGTGGAAAAAATCTTTTGGAAACTCTCCCAAATGTAGGCAACTACATGTTAGTGAAGAGGTCAGCACTTAAAACTCTGACCAAAAAAACTAACCAGATGGAAACAAGGAGCTCGCGTGTAGACCCTATGATGGTCCGTATATTTCTCGCACAATGACATCTCATCGACAGCCAAGGATCTAGGGAGCTTAATTGTATCTGTCCGCTGGAAGACGAAAGTAGTACCGGAGGGCAGATCGGAAATTCTAGTGGTATATGGGCCAGCACGGAGGGGAAACCAGGTAGTGAGGTGTTTTTGAGCCAATCCCTAACTGTGGCCTAATTATTACTAACACATGCCAACTGACTGTTACCTAAGCAGTATTGTTTGACACAGAGAAAGAAAGCCGAAACATAACTAATTGTCTCCATCAAGGTGGGGCCATTCGTACAAAGTGTGAAAAGTTTCTCTACAGAGGTCTGTAAATTTTCCATTTTTGAAAGTTTTCGGCAGGAAATTTCTGACTGGAAACTTTCCACTACTCATCACTACATGCCCGACATTTTTTTTTGCCTGTGGTGATTTCGTGCTAACTGAAATTTACATATGTGCTATTCAAGACTGGGGCAGTAAAATTAACATCAAGCTAAATGAATTTATGTAATCTGAAGTTAAGTTAGGGATTGGTGTATTCATATAAGATATTCCAAGAAGACATTAGGAGTAAACCAAGCAACTTAATTTATTTTATAAAAAATTAATTAATTGAAGAGTTAAAATTGTTAAGTATATTTTGAGACATAGCTACTTTTACATCTGATGAGCTCAATTTTCTGCAAAAAGGTTTTAAAAGTTAGATTTAAAGCATCCAAATATTTTTCACAGTTTTCTTAATTTTACAATTCATATCACAAAATCTCTAACGGCACTATATGCTAGTCTAGTTTCTTCCAAGTTCAAAATAATATGTTGGTTTTATTCTGCAGTAGAGCCTCCAGTATTTGACATGACAAATCAAAGTACAGTATATAAAGTACACCATATATTTTCTTCAGTAGAATTCTGAGCTCAAATGAAGTACGGTGTCTCTGCTTATTGGGGCACAAACAATACAGCACAATGTTGCCATGCAGTTTTTCTCTGCTGGAGAGGCGGCAGTCACCCACTCCTCACCCCTCTCTCACTCACCCCACCACCACCGGTCACCTCCTTGTATTTATTTTTTTAACCCCTCTGTGGCAAGTTATTCTTTCTTCTCAGTTCCTTGTCCTTTCATAAAACTAGCACAAAGAGAAACTTGTGCCATGCTGGAGGAATATATCAATAGCATTTCAATACACCAATTCTCGGAGGATTGATTTTCACAGACCTAACAAAGGAAAGTTTCAATAAAACAAAGATAGATGCAGTAATATAAGCGCATCTTGCGGAGAGGTATCTGCAGTGTTTATCATTTAATGTTGCAATTAAAAGTGTGGGAAATAAAAAGCACGATAAAGCAATAATTGTTGGCCTTATGAAAACCTGTCGTGATACACACGTGAAGATTACCTTCACATACGTTGCTAGTTCAATGTCATTTACAAGGGCCGAAGAGGGAAAGTTAACACAACACTGGATAGTTTTATTTCCTTCCCTGGTGTCCCTTCCTCTAGCTGAATGCCAGCCAGTCACAACACTCGTCAGGTGCCTGCACGGCCAATGGGCGGGCGGAAAGCAGCATAGCGGCACATGAAAGAAAGACGGAGACAGGAGATGTGAAGCAGAGTCAAGGTACCCCTTTGGATTTCAAGAGTTGCAAATGTGACAGCTGAGAGGGTGGGAGATAAGAAGGGTCGGACCAAACAGCCGGCCAAGCGAAGAAGTGTGCCAGAGGATGCTATATTTTCTTTATAGCTTAAGAATATAACAAACTAATAATTAAACTAAATTTATGCACTGATAACCTGAAAACACGAAAATCCAGGCCCCGAAAATTGAAAGTTAACTGTAATAGTTTTCAGTTGTGTCTTTGGTTTATTATTACCGGCGGTGAAAATCTTCAGATGTAAAAGTAAAAAAAAAAACATGAGAAGAAAGGAAAGAAAAGAAATTCAGTAGAGACTTCCACACTCTACGGTTAATCACTGGCAACCTAAAGTGTAATATTAACATGTGTCACATATTTCACATCCGATGCCAAGGTTCGCTCAAAAATGGTATAAAAGATATATATACATAGTTCGTAGGCACGGTGTTTAGTTTTTCAACTAAGCTAAGCGCGCAAAAGGAAAAGGCATAAGCACTCAAAAATGGCATAAGTGACGCAGTTCTTAGGCATGATGAGCAGTTTTTCAACTGAGCTCTTTTCAACCTGCTAAACAAACAAATAATTCCCGATGGCTTTCAAAATTAACGAGTTTATCACAGTTTTCCAGGCACTAAAAAGATAACCGGCTAATTTAAGGTTTCCCAATTTTTACGGTCGGGTGGCCACCCTGCAGAAGTAAACAGTGAGGGTAACAACATGTCCAACAGCGAGTGATAATCACAATGGTGCTGGGTGCCAGATGCCCAGCCAGCTGGTGGCAAGCCATGGTTGCACCATGGAACTTTTATATGGGGTAAGAGGGTGAGAGTTGGACAGGATGAATAGGTGTCTACTGTGTCACATGCAGTACAGTTCTCTCAAAGAGAAACACAGCCAAGCTCATTTCCAATAAATTTTTTGGCCTATAGCCATCAAATTTTTGACTATTTTACAAGAATTCTTCAAGGTTCCTGGAAAAGGGGTTGTAATAGAGAGGTGGTCATAATACCGTGTTTTCTCGCATAATCGCCGCACATTTTATTCTAAAATCAAGTTTAAAAAGTAGGGATGTGACGATTAAGCGAGAAAAAAAAATTTGTTCGATTAAGTTATTTATGAAAACAAAACCCATTCATGGAAAGTACATTTATTTAAAAAGTGAAGTTTAAAAGAGCACGCCAAACAATTTAAATTAATAAGTCGTGCAACAAAAACCTTTCTTCGACTTTAAATAGAAATACCAAAACTGTGACGCGAATGCTAACCACTTGAATCTGTGAGGTGAACTAACACCTAACTATTGTCATAGTACTCACTTGCCACAAAAGAGTGCGAGCCGTTAAAAGTAGTTAACGCAGTATTTGACAGAGAACGCATGTTGCATGCAATCAGCGAGATATTGATATTCTACTACGTGCGCGTGCTCTATACGAGAAGCAAAATAACCAAACACGAATGATGCCAACTAGCACTTTCTACATTATTGTAAATGGTACATCTATAAAAGAAAATTTACACGTCAGACAAACTTTGTATTTTCGTTAATTAATTAAGTAAGTGGTAATGTACGAATAAATATTAGATTTCTACTTTAAAATACATTGTTTTATACGGAAAAGTTACCTACACAAAGCGCTCTGCATCTAATAGCGGGACCAAAAACAAATGAGACGTTTACGCGAAAAGTTTTTGACGTGACGTCTAATAAATCGATGAACGCTGGCTGCATGCACGAAAAATTGTCCCACTACGGATGTCCCACTTACACATGCGTGGCATCTCTCTGGTATGTTGCGGACGGTACAGACAACTCGGCCGGCACGTGGCGGCAAACCGAGGTTATTGTTGTGCACCGCGCCACGAGAGTATATTCGCAAGGAAATGGCGTTCTTATTACGTATTATTCTTATGGCGTACGTATTATTTTAAATACTAGTGTAAATCAGTATATTTAAACAGTTTTGTATGAGTATTGTTTTAGCTGTGTAACTAAATATTTATTGCTGGTGTGATACTTTTCACGCTTTAGTTTGAAATTGGTTATTATTTGTCATGAGTTATTATTTGATCAACTAAATCACACACCGTATTATAGTTATGAGCCCACGAGCGTGTAAATATTTCGAGTCCAACAGAGAATATGCTAGTTAAAAGAAATTAAAACAAATATAGTGCGTGGAATATTATTAATTTATACCATCTTAACCAATTTTCTCAATATGGCCTCGTGGCCGTGAGGTTAGAATGGCTGACATCCAATCCAAAGATTGTCGGTTCGAATCCCGGCAACCGCAAACTTTTTTTTTGTACTTGTAAAAATAAATACGGTACACGCAACATTTCAAAAGTAATAAATATATTTGAATTAATTAATGCAAATAAAAGTAAATTCATTAATTAAATTGTAGATTTCATTTCACTCCTTTATATCCATACAAAATAGTGATAATACAATAAAAATGATTCAATTTTATTCATAAAAGTATGCAGAGGTAGATTTTATCATACAAAAGATAGAAAAATTTTAAAAAAATTCTTCCTCAAAGAATATAATATTTGTAATGCCTAAATGGTGTGGTTGCAAAAACCTATTACGGCTCAGTCTCAGGCCGAATATGATATTTCCTTTTATTCTGGATCCATAATTTCATTAATGTTTTGTTATGACGTTGTCACGTTAAACTATCGTCCGTAAACCGACTTTACACCAATTTTTTTTCATCCCAATTTTAACAGCCTAAAATATAGGTGCGACGATTATGTTAGTGTGACGATTATGCAATAAAAAAGGGTAAACGGGGTCATAACTGTACAAGTATTTGTTAAAATTAGGGATGGGTCGTGTCAATTCTTCGGTGCTTCGATTCCACCGATTCTGCCAGGAATCGGAACCGTCGATTCTTCCGCCAAGTTTCAACAGTTTTTTTCAGCCAGAATATTGTCACAATATTTACGTAACTCACCTTGCACTTTGATTTCAAAATTCGGTAAATTACGTAATAGTTATCTTATATCACGTTTATATTGGTTGCAGTTTCAGCTTATACAATTACATTATAAAAGTCGTTAGGATCAAATGAAATATTTGTTTTCCAAACTCTAGAATCATAACCGTGTTTTAACTTATTTCGTGTTGAATTACACAATACGTAAAGAAAGGAAAAGAAACAAATTACGATTACATCATCTCATCTAGCCGAGTCCGCCATACTTTAATGTTGTAAACAGCTAACAGAGCGTGCAACACAACAAAAGTAATACTATCTATCGTAATTTCTTTTGTTTGAATTTTTAAAATGGTTAAAATTGGGTTAAAACACGTAATATTTCACGGTATTTTTATTTACTATAATAATATATTTAACTAGTAGGTCTGATTAATTAACTTTTTATTGTTCGCTTTGCACATAGACGGTACATTTTGATGCAGCTGAGCACTTGCTGCTTGAGATGAAACACGAAAGCCTCCATATTATCGAATACTTTATGTTGTAACTAGTGTTGGGCTGATTCCTAAAATATACCGATTCCGATTCCATTTTCGATTCTTAAATTAAAGGGTCGATTCTTCGAATCCGATTCCGATTCCTTGATTTTTAGCTGATAATGTTCAACAGAGTAATATACTCAGAAAAAAAAAGGTTGTTTATGATTTTAAAAATATAATTGCATAATTATATATAATATATATATATATATAATATATATATTATAGATATAATTGTGTTTCATTTTCTGTGCAGAAATTAACATTATATACAGCTTATATAATGTTAAAAAGTATGTTCATTACCATCAAGTTATGCTACCTTGAATTTCTAGCACAATTTGGCCTTTTAACCTTGCATATAGTTAGACGAAACATGTGTTCAAACACTGCCAATAATCAAAGATGTCTTATGACGTATTTTGTAAATAATGTTATAACTTAACCAACTTTTGATACCTTACATTATCAACTCAATTAATTAATTGTAAAAAAAGAGGTTTGTACGTTTAGGTTAAGAATTTTATTTTCAAGCGCAAGTAAATAATGATCCAAATAAAATGACAATATAACCTCGTTGATACATATTTCAAGGGACCTGGGCGAAAAAAAAATAAAAAGGAGGAAATGTAAAAATAAAACTTTATTATCTCATTATGATGTCAATGACAAGAAACAAATATGCACCACACTAAAATAAAATGTCAGAGATGCTTAAGTTTTAATATATTAACTAGAACTTAATTATCTCACTTGGTGAAAAGAATAAATCCATCCAGTCTTGCAGTTCTTCACAACCGTAAAGAGAAAATAAATTTTCGGTTCTTGACTAAGAACATTCTGTGCATGTTTAGCATCTCAAAATGTCCACATTTTATGGTGAGATTTTCTTACACAAAATAATTAAACTCTTCAAAAAATCGCGTGTTAACATTTAATTCATTTCAAAAATTTATCGGAAACAATTCTGTTAAACACAATTACTTTCAAAAGATTGTTTATGTTTGGTAATAAAAATTTACGAACGTTTCAGCAGCAATGTTTGGAAATTCAGATTAGCCAACTGCCTTTTCAAAATATATCTAATGTAAAAAGAGCATCGCTGAACACGCACAAGAACGCCGATTTACAGCAATTTGGTTATGTTGCTTTTAAACTTATTTTAATATGGTCGCAGTAATCCACTGTAAATTTGGGTAAAATCTCATTCAAAAATTATTTCATTTAATTCTTTAAAGTTTAAAGTGCAGAGATGTGAAACATCTTAATTTTCACGTTCACGTCACCAAAGATTTGGTTCATGGCCGTATGGTTTACCATGGCCGGTAGCACAAACAAAAAATTAGGTTGTTTACAATGGCAAATGTAGCTGCCATGATCAAATAGTTAAAGTTTACGTTATTTTACTTGCCGTTTACATTTACATAATTTTCTTTAAACATTTATGGTTTTGTCTAGTTATTTTTGAAGGTATACTATTAAATGCAGTGCTGCTGCAACGTAATTTCCCAAAAATGCTTTCGTTTAAAGCGGGAAAGTAGATACTGCATTTGTACTATAGGGAAAATGGCGGTGCAAGTAAATAAATACGTTAATTATCGTAATTCGTAAATCAGTTCCGTAAAAAAGATTGTATTATGTAGTTTAAAAATTATATTTGCATTCATTTTAGTATTTTCTTACGTTGCGTAGGAGATGTATTTTGTAAACTTAAAAACAATGCAGGAATCGGTCATGGTCGATTCCAAAACCATTGTATTCTGAATCCCACGATTATACTGGAATCGGTGGGACCGACCGATTCCGGAATCGGAATCGAACCATCACTAGTTGTAACCTCACTTTTGTTTCTATTAACACGCGTGGTTTCAATTACTATTTTTCAAGAGATCAGGTCAGTTTATTTCTACTATAGTATAGTACACGTATTTCTGTGATAGTACAGTACACGTATTGCTGTGATGCATATAACTCGTTTTTGCAGAAACACACGTGAAACGGTGTATTAGAAATAAAAAAAATATGTCTGAAGTGCGGAAACATTTTACAATCTACCCGTTCGATGACAAATTTGCAATATGCAATTATTGTAACACGAAAATATCTCGTGGGCCAACAAAGACCACAACCAACCTATTAAAACATTTTCAGATTCAACATAAGTAGGACCTATCTTGCTATGGGGGACTCCAGTGAAATTCATAATGTACCATAAGATTATATTTTTGATTTATATACTGTTTTAATATTTCAGTTTGGTTTGTAAATACACCTGAATTCTCATTTCTAGAAATTGATGAAATTATAACCTTGTATTGCTTATGAATTAATTAGCATAATACAAGCAGCTGAGTTCTCATTAGAATTGCATTAAAAACTTTGTCTTGAAATAGAAGTTTATTTGGAATCATGGTATATTATATTTTTCATTTAAGTTCTTTAATGATTAGGTACATGGCAATTTTTTTTGGTGGAATCGGAATCAGAACCGAACCTGGAATTGAAGCATTTTTGGAATCGGAATCGGAAGGAATCGAGAAAATATGGAATCGACCCATCTCTAGTTAAAATATAACTTTTAAACTATCATAAAAATGTTAAAAATATTTACCCTGCACTAATGCTGTTTGAATTTAATATTTGTTAACAAAAATATTTAGCTATTTCTATTAAACCTCAATCCAAACTAAAAAAAACCCTGATATTCACAAAGGCCTACTAATAAGCTTGAATGGACTACACATGAGTTTCAGAGGTGGCTTGCAAAAGGGTAATTCAGTCCACCGAAGAGAAAGGGAGGGATATGTTACCAAGGAGACGCTGTCGTTGCGCACGGCTGACGTGTACTGCAGCTCGCGCATCTCCGAGCGCGAAGATGTCTGAGACACCATGCACGGGGACTTGACTGCGATGACGCGCACTCCGTCGTACCACTCGGCTGGCCACAGACCTACAACATGAACACCACGTGCTGTAAATATTTTTAAGACATTTACTATTAGTATATGATCCCACTTCAACGCAATAGTAATTTTAAACTATTTCAATTCAATGCCACATACAGTAAGAAAGACATCCCCCACCCATTCTTCCATCAAAGCTCCATTTCATTGTTTCAAACCTCAGCAATTCTAATGATTTCATATGTATGACGTAAAGCCTACTTTAATTATTCAACACCTCATTACATACATTACAATCACTCATTCATCATTTCATTAATTTATCAATCATTGTTAGAGACCTGAAAAAAGGAAGGTAATTCGTTCTTAAAAGCAGTGATTCTTTTCACAAAATTTGCAATAAAAAATCAAGGTTATTTTATTTTTATGTGAACTTTAAATTGACAGCATTAAATTTTTTAAAGTTATAATATAAAGTAAAGCTTATAATTAATTTAACAAAAATTCTATTTCGTACTTGTTGTATCTTACTTACTACATTAAAAAATATAGGTGCACAAAAATTCAAACTGTAAATGTTGAATTTACTCATCAAAAACAGCAAAGTGAGTACTTCAACATTTCATTCTTTCAAGTTCTGCCTTGAATGTGATGACTAAGTTGTAGTGATTACATAAAATACATCTTTTGAAAGCAAACATTTAAACAAAAGTAAAGTGTGAAAAGGAGGGGGGGGGGGGAATAGATGGTGAATGAGGAGGGGGGGGCTGCCTTCACAAAGAGCGGAGAGGAAAGGAGGAACCAGCGACAGCTCCATTAGTGCTTCCCCCTCCCCCCCCTTTTTTTTTAACCATTTCAAGGAAATTCCGAAGTGTTATCCCGTGTCAGCTGTCACCCAAGAAAACATTTCAAAGGCAGTAAAAAAACCAGCGGTCAAAAACAGGCATAAATAATGCAGTTTAGATACAGAGCATGTAGTTTTTCAACTAAGCTTGTTCAGTCCTCGCCAACATTTGAAAGGCTGTAAAGAAAATCAGCAGGCTTAAGTAATGCCATTTAGAGGCACAGCATGTAGTTATACAACTAAGTAAGCTGTTCCAGCCCTCAAACTGGCATGTGGCAATACGGTGATGGTTCTGGGTGTTGGGAAGAAGAGGTACAAAACACGAGCACAGTAGGAAACGTAGCATTCGTTTATTTGTGTAGAAATTCAGGAAAAAGATGGGGGAAAAATTAGAAAATTGCGTTTTAACTTCATAACATCACAATTTACGTTATTTTCCAAGTTTATCGCGATCACAATTTTTCAGGTTCCTAATCATTATTCATGAGTCATTCATTTCTTCTTAACTTTTACTCTGATATCATTTAGGAAAAATGTTTTAAAAATCTAAAAAAAAAAACAAAGCTGAAAATGAAAGCCTCACCTGAGTCGGCAGCTGTGAAACCCATGACCACACAGTAGAGCCAGAAGTCCCGGAACAACTTGTGCAGCCGCGGCTTGGGGTTCTTGATCGGCGGCAGACGGCGCACCAGCACTGCGATCACCGGGATCAAAACGCCCAGGTTCCCCGCGCTGCTCGATGCCTGGTGAAACACTTTGCTTATGTCAACATTTTCTTAAGGGGAAATGACAGGAATACAAAGAGACCATATTGGTTAAATGATTTTTTATGCTATAATAATTTTATTTAATATTGAAGATTTGCTTTTGTTAAGGGCCCGCCTAGTCAGAAGTGTATGAGTGTTGATGAAGTGGGATGATTAGTGGGACACTCACTGGTGCTTCTAGCCCGGTATCTCCTATAATCGCAAGGCTGTGGACTGGAGCACAGACATTTCATCATGCATAGGGCAACTACGATATTTGAGTGGTAACTATAACATGATGAAGATTAAGGTGTAATGCAAGTTCCTTATAAGTGCTAACAAAGGTCTATTATGGTTGTTTCATGCCTAAATATTACACTGAAAATGTTTTTCAGCCATTTTCCCTTTTCTAAATTACCATTTAAAAACTTAATCCAGAAACAAAACTATTTATTCACACTCAGCAAATTCTTAAATGCTTTTCGTAAACAAACCACCCTCAGATATCTTGAGCAGTTTTCAAATTATGTGGTTTTTTCCTGAAGTTATGCACACCATATGTGTGCCCAGGTAGGAGGGGCCCTTAAGGCAGAGATTATGAGATTTAAAAAGACCATATACTGTCTACTGACAGTAGTATTACATTAAAATGAATTTAAACCTAAACACCAATGACTTCACAGCTACTGTTTGTAGCAGTCAGTCACTATTAATTCAGGCATTGCATTAAATGATTCACTATTTTTTAACAAAGCCAAATTTTAAAGTTAAAAATAGAAATTTGTTACGACCTAAAACTGCTGAAACAAATATGGTGGCTTTTGGTCTCTATCTCTCCCCCTTAACAGTTTCACAAGTTTTAAGGATCTCTATATTGCCCCATAAATAAAATAATACCAAGTAAACTTAATTTTTTCAATGCATAAAGCTAGGGGATAAAATTCACTGTCACTTAAAAATTTTGTAAGAATTTCATGAATTTGGTTACCATTCTGTCAACATTGAGGTCTTACAGATGATGAAATTACTGAGTTGAGAATGGAGCAATAGCGGAATGAATGGGTTTGGGCATTCGGGAGCACCAGGAGGAAACCCATCAGCTCTCAGCAGTTCGCCATGTTTACCACTTGCGACAAATCCAGGAACTAAACCCGGATTGCCTTGGCAGGATGCGAGTGATCTCACTGCTCAAGCACTGTGGCCCCAGTTATTTTAGGTATGTAAAATATATTCTGCGTACCTTTTGAGCAACTGGAGCCTTCTCCGAGGCTCGCTTCCCTTCCAGGCCGAGCTGGACGAACAGTTCCAGCAGCCGAACAAGCAGGTCGTTCAGGTCCGCCTCCCCTTGCAGATTGGCAGCAATGTTTGCCAGGGCATTCACCACAGCACCCGACACGTGCCTGATCGGCATTGAGTCACAGTCGTACAAACACAGGGCGAACACAAGCAAGCAAAATAACAAGCTTGCTTTGCTACTCATTTAAGACTCTGTCCACTCAACATGTTAGTTGTGTCATTTTCTTGACACTTTCTGTTTTTTAAAGGCTTTTCCAAAAAATGTAATATGATAGCTCTATTTCGTGTTATGTTTCGCCATAACCACTGTTACGAGATATTCATTAAGAGTAATCTAATACATAGCAGGAAGAAGTCATGCAACTTTTTATAGTTATAATAACTAGCATAACACTTTACCACTGGAAGTATCGGTATATAAATATCTAATGATAAAAGCAAACAACTACAAAAGAGCTAGTGATAAATTTACAGGTCATAGCCCTTAAATAATTAAAAAAAATAAAAATAAAAAAACCAAGTCAAAAGATGCCATCCTCAATAAACTATTTTTGGTTGTAATAACTAACTGTAGTTTATAATTAAATTTTGCCTTGTTAAGACATAGTATACAATTTTATGGCATGCCTAAAGTTCAGAATGATTGGCTGCAAAAATAAATTACATATGGAAACCCACATGTGATTCTAATGTTAAGTCATTAACCACCAAATAAATGGGTTACAAGAACGTGTTCAAATTTAATTATGTATTAACAGTAACAAATGGAAATCTACTTCAATTTTTAATCCCAAAGTTCTCTTCTTGGGGCACGCATACATGCCTAAAACACCGCAGACTCACCTGTACTGGTTCTTCCTGTCGTCCGTGGCAGAAGGGTTGTATGCAGCGTTGCTCGCTTCTACGGTTATCATCGTGAACATGCGCATAATCTCCTCGTACACCTGTGGCTGGAACACAATGCCACAGGTTAAAATGTTCCAACAAAGCGCTCAATGAAAATATCAAAGAGAAAAAAATTAGCTGTAACATTCTTCACTCACAGAGAATATGAATGAAAATTTGTTGTACTGTTTCTTATTTTTATAGTGTTATTTGCATGAATAACTACACATACATGCACACACACACACACACACACACTTATGCACGCACATGTGCTAATGGATGAACATATGCACAAACATGAACAAGTAGATGTTGGAACAGTTTTATACCAGTTGAGAAAAAGAACAGTGTATGTATCTACCCTAAAATATTTTCATTCCTCCTTTTTTAATGTCCCATACTTTTCTTCACTCATTAAAAACCTTCATCTGTATTTTTTGTAGTTAAAATTAACAAATTGAGCTTTCCTATTATCATTATAACAGAAGTACTTTTCAAAGATCAACAGGTCCCCTGAATTATAATTTCATATAAAATGTGATATTTTATTATGTATTGCAATGATCTAATTTTGGAAGCAGTACTAACTATAGAACATTAATAAAAAAATTTAGAGTATACTTTGTACACTCCCACTGTTTTTGCACCACCGCATGCATGGGGTCATTTCCAGCAAGGTTTAAACCAAAATTTTTTGGATGCGAAATATGGCAGACAACATTGCCTGGAGCTAATGTGTTATCTCGAGGAACTCCCATTTTCTCCCCCCCTATGTATTCTCATCCCGCCTCGTCTTCTCCAATGACCTCTGGTGTTGAAGAGATGCAAGGTCTTGGTCAAAAGCATGGAGCAGCATACCTCACACTTGGCTATGATCATGCAGCCCAGCTGGTCTACTATGAGAATGTCGAGGCCAGAGGGCACGCGGCAGAACCGCTGCTGGAAGAACTGGAGGATGGTGTCCGTCGTCTTGGGTGTGTCCTTGAGGGCGACCGCCACGTGGCCCAGCATGATCACGATGTTCGTGGATATCAGGGAAGTCTCGCTGCAACACAGCACAGCACAGCCCATCCTTCAAGACTGATAATGTTTTTAATGAAATCACCAACATATACATGTTCCCTATGATAAAAAACATGAAACGGGTGAGCGACATTCTCGCCATTGATATCCAGACTACTTTTCTTAAAATTGTAACTGGGCTGCTTATAGTAGCAATGCTCGTATGATTCATGGTTGCCAAATTCTGGCATTCATAGTGGGAAGTCTGAACTGACTGAAGTGTAAACAGCTGAAACATGTAACAAATCACACACATCCAATCCAAACAATGTACACCCACCACTCGAAGTAACAATCTATACTAGGCGCAATATAACTCCGAGCTTGAGCTACGTCACACATGAGGAGTGTTGACTGCAACACGTGTGGGGGGTCGGGTGGATGAGGAGGGGGTATAAGCAGATACGGCGACCTTGCACAGCAGGTAGAGAAAAGCAGAAAACATTGACCACTTACCACTGACGTTCCAAGCACTACCTCAGTTCTTCAACGCCACTGACTGTTCCATCCGAAGAGTCTGATGTGTAAACGTCACTGCTGTCACTGTTTGCATCACCTAACTGAACAATCGCTTTATCAATTTCAATTTCAAAACGCACATCCTTATCCCAGTATTCGTTCTCGATTGTCTTGACGTGATTGCAAATCGGTATCCAATCTTCTGGACCCATTCTGTTAAATATTTCCTCGCAAAGTTTTTTTACATTTGCCAAATTGCAAGAAACATTTCTTGAAGCGACTTCTCCTTTAACTTTAGCCCATATGCTTTCTATCGGATTCAAATCCGGATGATAAGGGGGCAGACGAAGTAATGTGTGGCCACTATTTACCAATAGTCTGTCTGCCGAGTACTGCACTTGCGAAGGTTTGTGCTTCTTTATGAGGTTATACAAGTTTGGTTTGAGCATGTCGCTAGTAAAGGAAATATTCTCCTTACTTAACCACTGCTGCATTTGCAATTTTGTCGAGCTGGAGGTAGGCGTTTTATTTATTTTTACATTGTGATAGGGAGCATTATCTATCACAACAACACTGTTTGGTGGAAGATTTTGTATTAATTGTTTGGTGAGCCATTTTTCATATTGTTTGTACAGTCGTGCGAGACACACCCGTCGCATTAACTGTTCTCAGCTGTGCTTTCTCTAGTGAAATGGAGGGTTCCTGCAATCGCGCTTCATTTTCCATAAACTGCAGAACGTTATAGACGATTTCCCGTGCCTGCGAGTGCAGTTTTTTACTCTTAACTTTTGACAACACTGGAGGCATTTTTGTATAAAGTTGTACTTTACTGAAGTACTGCACTACATATGTAACACTGGCTCTGAACAAAAGTGATACACTACATGCATACAAACCTCAGATCCAAACTGTAAACGAAAATGTTTAGTAAGTACCAATGTATTCGTCTGATTTCAACGAAGGACTAAGTTTTCACTCTGTGCAGTAGCGTGTAGCCCCTGTTATCAAGTTACGCATTATCTCTCACTGCCGCGCCACGTCTGCCTTCTCCAGTGTCGGGACTCACATACACACAACGATTTTCTAACAGTCACCCAGGCTCGGAGTTATGTTGCGTCTAGTGTAATTCGTTCCAGGAAAATATAGCACTAATCAAAACAGCGCTAATGAACATATTTATTCCATAAGAGTGTATGTTGATCAAAAAAATTTGTTTTCTAATCAAGTAAGTATGACTGCTGACTGCATGTACAAATAAATGTCAAAATACACTTGAAATATGTTTAAATAAATGTTAAATAACATTCTGTGACTAAAAAAACCTAAGATTAAATTTTAAAAATTCACTTACCACGATGGTTACAAATAGGGCTTGGGAGTAGCATTCCGAAGTAGGTGATAGCATTTCTGAGATACAAAATAATAATGTTATTAATGTAGGAGATATATTTCAGTTATAAGATTTTTAAAAAAACCCTAACATGTTCTATTATTAAAAAGTTGATTTAACCCGTTAACATAATTCCCAACTCTGTTCTTTACTACCACTAGCGTGTTTGCCATTAGCAAATCCTAAAATGCAAGGTAAACTAGCCTTGAAAGCTTCTGGCTTTATTCTCCAGAGCTGCTGCTGACATGTGGGATGGCATAAATTAAACATTAAATGAATATGTGGGCATTATTGGAGAAAAATACAAAATGAAGAAAGCGAATAGCTATTAAGGAAAGAGCAAAATATTGTTAATTCATTCGTCACATTATTAACTTGTTGCATTGTATTTAATGCTAGCTAAGTTCCATTGCCATTGTGTGTGCACGGAAATAACAATTCACGTAAAAGAAAACAGCGCTACTTTGAATCTATAACCTTGCTACTTCAAATTTTGCCATCATTTATTGGTGTCGTTAACTTAAAAACTGCACAAATTGAACAGCGTTACTTCAAGGGGCGGATTTTCAAAGGAAAATATTAACTAAAAAAAATACAAAATACAACTTCCATAAAAGTAGATAACTCAGTGGAAAATTAAAGACACAAACCTCTGAAAAGCATTGGTTACAGCAGAAAAAATAGCTCAAACTTTTGCCAAGAATAAAAATAAAAATGGAAATTTGTATATAACTATTCTCCGTTCACTCTTACCTGAGTTTTGGAAAAAACAAAGCCTCTTGTAAACAAACATTTTCATTGGCTGCCGGCTGCCGCGCACATTATTCGTGCGCAAGAAATAGTCCCTTGGTTACGTACCATTTGTAAGTATTTTTACACTGCCCTTTTATAACAATTGTTTTTATAAAGCATTATAGCGTTTCACCATTAATATCCAATACAGTTTAATGTGTCAGCAAGTATTTACTTACAATTATGTTAGCAGACGCCGTGTGTACAGTGTACAGTTGATGCCCGGCGCAACAGTTGTATTTCGGATTCGCGGAAGCACGGTTTGTTATGGCTGACGCCGGAACGAGTTTTGTAAAGCACAGAACGGGAAAGCCTTTGAAAAGTGCACAGAAAACTATTGTGTTGAATGTTTTTAAAACATTTTCAGACAAATATCCGGATTGTCGTGTGTACGATATCGCAAGTTTAACTGTGGAATTTGCAGGTGTTTCGAAGAGCAGTGTGCTTCGTGCAAGGAAATAATTACAGGACACTGGGACATTAACAACTCCCGGGAAGAAAAGGAAACGTGAGTATCCTGTTATCAAAACTTGTGATGATTTTGTGAAGATGGCTATTAGGCGTAAAGTGCATAGTTTTTTCTTCGCAAATGAACCACCTACGCTGAAAAAAGTGGTACGGTGTGTTAACAACGACCCTGAACTTCCTAATTTCAGACGAACAACATTTTATAAACTGTTAAAACTTATCGGTTTTCAGTACATAAAGAGAAGGAAAACAAATGTCATAATTTATAGGGACGACATTTCACTATGGCGAAGAAATTATTCAAGCAAAATCCGTGGTTTATTTAGATGAAACGTGGGTGAATGAAGGGCATGCTACAAACAAGTCTTGGAAATATGTATTCTACAGTTAAGAAGAAGAGAGAAGTTTTTCTCTCAGGACTGTCTACAGGACAAAAAAATCCAACAGGTAAGGGGAAGCTTCTTATATTGCTTCATATTGGTAGCGACAGTGGTTTTGTGGAAAACGGTGAGTTAATTTTTCAGTCAAAGAAATCCGGCTATTATCATGAAGAGATGAATGGTGACGTTTTCCGGAATTGGTTTGAAAAAACATTGCCAAAACTAGAACAGAACAGTGTTGTTGTTATGGACAATGCGTCCTATCACAGTGTAAAGTGTGATCACGTGCCAAATCATTCGTGGAGAAAAAAAAAATATTATTGAGTGGTTACAGTCAAAAAATATATCCTTCAGTGCAACGTCTGTGAAAGTTGAGTTGTTGAATTTAGTTCATACAGTACGTTCATCTTTTACTGCATATGTGATTGACAACATCGCTGAGAAAGCGGGGCACACTGTACTTAGGCTACCGCCGTATCATTGCAACTTGAATCCAATCGAACTCGTGTGGAGTCAGATTAAAGGTTACGTGGCACGTAATAACAGAACATTCAAGCTAAGCGAGGTACGTGATTTGGTAGTCACAGCTTTGTCTCAGATTACTCCAGAGAAGTGGAATGACTGTATTCGGCACGTAATGAAAGAAGAGGAAAGAATGTGGGAATTGGATGGTATCAGTGATATTGTCGTTGACAGTGTTATAGTTCCTCTTGGTGACTGTGATGAAAGTAGTGACGAAGATAGTGGTGGTAGGTCTGATTCAAGTCTGGAAGGGATAGCACCACTGCCAGATAGTGATTAGGTGAGTACCAAATCGTAACACTATCATATTATTGTCTTACGTTACGGTGCTATTTTATCGATTATTCAAAAAATAAACATTGTTTGCTTTTGTGTCCTGAATGGTAACAGCACTATTTTCCTGTTATATTACTTCTACGTTATTTTATTAGCACCGACTGTACTGAAGTGTGTGTGTTGCAACTAGTGCTTGGCGCGCAAAATGAATTCAGCCTATCACTTGCTGACGTGGTGCAGTGATACGACGGTGTTTGTTTATTTCAAAACTCAGCTAAGAGTGAACGGAGAATACAAATATAAACTTAATGCAAAAATTGTCTGAAAACACAAGTAATAAATGACGAGAAGAAAATTGTATACACACACAACCACTGTGGTTCCTACCATAACTTATTTAGCAACTTCATACAATTTGTAATGAAATTGTACTGAATTTTGTTAATAGACAATTTAATTAGTGTATTTTTTTGTTAACACCAGTTATATTCTTTTGATGCTAAATTACAGCATTACTCTATGCTTGTTCATAACATCTCTGTAGAAACTTTTATGTTTGGTTCTATAGACTAAATACTCTTTGTAATAAATTTTTTTAAATTTTAAAGTGAAGGTTTTATTAAGAACATGAGCTTTAAAAAAACTTTGGATGAACAAGACTGAAAATGACTGTCAATTTGTATGTGTTAATATATTTATTAATTTGTGTCATACCCTGAAGTTTTAAAGACTATCTACGAAGAGGTATCTTCATGAACTAAAATTATTTTAAATAATACCTCATAAATTCTTAATATACTGCTGAAATTTGAAACAACTTTCTTCGAGTGTAAAGACTTGTGTTCCAGCAAGATTAGAGAATGTGAAATTGACCCTAGTAAAGAAATTAATAAGCGATTCGATTAATTAAATGAAGAGTCGCTGATTTTAAACTAATTCTACCACATACTACTACAAGACTGCATCTGATACTTCGCTGTGTACTATCTGAACTGTGATAGTTTTCTTCAGTAGCAGTATCATTATCTTCGAGTACACCAGCTTCGTCTAATTACTCTGAAAGACTACAGATATTATTTTTTGAAGATATTTATTAACGAGATATTTCTTCAAATATATGTATGGTAATGATATAGTGTTGCTTCAGGTATATGTATGTTTTAGATTGTAATAGAGTAATATTGTGAAATATTTAGTTGTATCCAAAATTCTACTTATTTTCATTTATTTCTGTTAAAGTTTGGGTAATTAATAATAATTTAAAGTTAACTTTGATTAATTTTGTATACTTCTTAACTATTCCAGATAAACTTAGCATTTGCCCTCAGTAGTCTTGGGAGATTTTAAAAGATTATTTGTGCTATCAAAAGGAGCTAGTTTGATAAAGGGTAAAATCATTGTTTTTTTTTTGTTTTTTTTTACTGAGGCGAATTACTGTTTTGCAAATATAATTTATTTTCTTTTGGATTTTCATATTATTTAAGTATCTCCCAGTAACCAGTTTCGGATACAATTAATTAATTAATTGTAATTTACTTAAAATTTAAGGATTTTTCTTGAAATATTTTTCTTTTCATTGATGAATTTTATAATACCATTGTGTTAATAGGTAAAGTTTGTTATCAATGACTTGATCTGAAAAGAATACGTGTTTCAATATTGTATTCCTTAATTTGAAGTTTTTAGGAAATACAACTAAATTAATTTGGTGCTAATTTCAGTTCAGTGATTATTTTGCCAAAACAGTAATTTATCAGTAATATTTTACCTTACCGGGCATTTTATTTATTGATACTTACACTTACATAAAAATACATCAGATGTATTAAAGTGTTGGAAAACTACAGGGTTAACACAACTTGGATAATGTAAACCAGTTGTTTAAACTTCAGTGATCACCACAATGTGGGACACCAAATATAGAATTTAATTTCAAATTATTAGGACAAAAAATTATTACCGTATTTTTGCGTGTATAAGCCCCGCGCGTGTACAGGCCGCAACATAGATTTAAAAATAAAAATTTGGAAAAATTTAAAACTCGTGTACAGGCCGCACGAGGAATTTTAAGCACCGGAGTGTTCATTATCGCCATCGGTAATAGGTGGCAACTGCGCGCTCCCATGAAGCGACTGTAGGCCGCGCGTACTCTTGGCAACGCTGCAGTTACATGTGTTGTGCAGCACGACCTTGGCGCGTTACCTTGCTAGCTAGTCGCCTAGCCTGCGCCATATTGATCAGCCTGTTGCTTCAGATCATCACGTGCGCGCGCTGCCTACAACCTTTCTCGGTCAAAACAAGTTCTTACACGTGAAAATGGGTAAAGTACGTGCAATGTACAGCGCTAAATTTAAACTACAAGTAGTTAGTTACGCGTTAGAACACGGAAAAAGGGCAACTGCCCGAAAATTCAGTGTCGATGAAAAGAATGTTCGGCGTTGGTACAAGGAAAAAAATACGCTAGAATCATTACTGAAAAACAAAGCTGCATTGAGGGGGAAAAAATGCAAATACCCGGAAGTAGAAGAGGAGTTGTACCAGCAAGTGCTAGCTACAAGAAAAAATGGGTTCTGTGTAACAACAGAAATGCTACTGTTTGATGCAAGAAAAATCGCGAAGGGCAAGAATATTCCTGCAACTGAATTTAAAGCAAGCTACGGGTGGTTACGCCGGTTTATGAAGAGAAGGGACTTGAGCATTAGGCGGCGGACTACCATCGCTCAGAAACTGCCGGAAGCATATGAAGAGATGTTGACGAATTTCCAAAAGTTTATTGTGCAGAAACGTAAACAGAACAACTACATGCTTGGTCAGATTGGCAACGGCAATCAAACTCCGGTTTATTTTGACATGCCGGAATCTACAACAATCAACCCGGCGGGCTCCCGTTCAGTCAGCACTCGCACCACAGGAGCGGAGAAGCAGAGATGCACGGTAATGTTGAGTACCCCAGCTGACGGACGAAAATTGCCTCCTTATGTTGTGTTGAAACGAAAGATAGTTCCAAAGGAGAAGTTTCCGCCCGGTGTAATCGTTCGTGCCCAGGAAAATGGTTGGATGACAGAAGGATTAGTTTTAGACTGGATCAATAGTGTCTGGTGCAAGCGGCCTGGGGCGCTCCTGAAACAGAAGTTGCTGCTGGTGCTGGATAGTTTCCGCGGCCACGTCTCGGAAAACGTTAAAGACCGCCTTCTTCAAGATAAATGTGATCTTGCTATCATTCCAGGCGAACTTACTGGGATGTTACAACCTCTCGATGTTGTAATCAATCGCCCATTTAAATCACATCTCCGTCGCCTGTACAACGAGTGGGTGCAGACGTCCCAGGAGAAAACAAAATCTGGTCGCATGAAAAGGGCGTCGGCTGCAGAAATTTGTCGGTGGATCAGCGAGGCGTGGCGTGCGATTTCTCCTGAAATGGTATCTAAAAGCTTTAAGGTTACAGGCATTTCGAATGAAATGGATGGTACCGAGGACAATCTTTTGTGGGAAGCAGCGGACAAAAATGACGACACCGACGATGTTGACGATGTTGACGAAGTTGTCGACGATGAAGAAGTTGTCGACGATGAAGAAGTTGTCGACGATGAAGAAGTTGTCGACGATGAAGAAGTTGCCGACGATGACGAAGTTGCCGACGATGACGAAGTTGCCGACGATGACGAAGTTGTCAACGATGATAAAGATGAAAGTGTATAAACATTTGAAACTTTGAAGTGTAAAACATTCGTAAAATATTGCATTTTGTGACGAAAAAATTTCATCTTTGTTGTTATTTAAAATCAAGTGTGCGCGCGCATGTTTTATTGTTGCTGATGTAAATAGTTAGAGGTATAAGTGTATGTCTTTTTAGTTCTCTATAAATTTTATATTTTCGTGGTCACTTGTCTTTGTTTACTTTGCTTATGGTGGGAATACGGAAATACTTGTTTACTTTGCACAAGGGCGGGAACATTGAAATGTTGCAACATTGCGAGGGAATTTTGCCGACGTATTTTGTCGAACAGTCGCCAAGTTCAATAATAAAAGTAAAATTTAATGCATACAGTTAATTTTCATACGTTAAATGCTGTTTTATGCTGGTATCGGGCCTTTGGTGTTACTTTATTGTCATAGAAATTGTTTCCTAGGTTAAAAAACAAAAGTAAATAAATAAGTTGCGTGTATAGGCCGCACCCTAACTTTTTATCTAAAATTTAAGTAAAAAATGTGCAGCCTATACACGCAAAAATATGGTACATTATTTTATAAGTACTAAGTTGATAAATACTCAATCACTCTGCAAGAGTTTACTTACTACCCTATTTTATTGCATAATCGTCGCACGCGCATAATCACCACACCGATATTTTAGGGCGTCAAAATTTGGATAAAAAACCTCTGGCGTAAATGTTGAAAAATGTTTTTGGTCCCGCTATTAGCAGTGACATAAATTATCCCTTTATTGCTCAGAATATTTTAGGAAGAGTTTAAAACTTTCATTATTAAAAGTTGTGTTTGTTTATAAGATTCAATTACCCAATTCAATTATACATTATCCTTTATTAGAACTAAATGAAACATATTTTTAATCTACAGTTCCAAGCTTCAAAATGGCAATCGAAAAACAACCAGAAAGAAAAGTAGACCAGCCTTCAACTTTAGTCACTAGAGGAAAGTGAGCAGTGTATCAGCGTAATTACGACGAGTGAGTTGGTTCCCAAAAAGTGGGTTTGAAGGCGAGAGCACATATATCCAGCTCGCTCTACGCACTACGCTCTACATAGGGGCTGGGAGTTTACTGATGGGCCAAACTTGTTTCCTATACCTGTCAGACTTCTCTGCGGTAAAGAGCCGATTGGAAACGGATGCAACAAGCGCCCGAACGCAGTACGGATCCACCGTGTAAGACGCCTCCAGTGCGATGCAAAGGTTCTCGATGGCAGCGTCACGCAGCTTCTCAAACGCTGACTGGTTCGACGAGATTGTCTGCGACGAGTGTGATTCCTTGCCTTGGGCTGCGAACAGACGCTCAACCTCAAAGACCACAACCAGACAACATTTACCATTTACTTTACATTTTATTTAAATATTTTTGAGTTGCAATGTCTGTTTCATCATAGATATATACAGAAATTAAGCTGCTACTGTATCAAAAGGCGTTAGATTGAGTGACGAATTATTAATGTACCGTTGAAACTATTTTGATTACTTCTTTTAATGCCCATCTCAATGGAGTGTCCTTGTTTTGTGGTGGTGTAGTCCATAGTTGTTGACATTTGTTTATTTTTTTGCACTTCTGGTGCATGTGAGGAAAAGAATACAAATACTATTTGGTTTTAAAATTTGAAATGACAAATATGACGTTACTGTATTTGAATTGCTTAAGCAAACTATTCCCTTACTGTTTAGCAAGACTGTAGCAAAAAAAAAACTTTAAATAGTTGTCGCATATTTGAAACGTCACTTACTGTTCATGTTTTGAATTATGATGTCCCATTAAACATCAGAAAAGGGTATTTATATCACACAAATAACAATCTCAGCAGTGAACGTTGGTATATGATAAACTTACGAAGTATGTTCGAATATTCGTTATTTTGAAGTGATAGTATTCAAAAATTTGTACAGGCCTAATCTAATGACCACACTACTTCAATTATGCCGTAATATATGTATAATCATTAAGTGAAAGCAAAGCTACTCAAAAAGTTTACAAGTATAACAGTGTTTAACGTAAACAAAAATAATGATTGAATGAAACATATTTGTGCAGTGATAATTGGGAGAATTAAACAAATTACAGATCTGAAACTTTTAGTATTTAAATTGTCTAAAAGAAATGCTACTGGCTACTTCAGATATGGTTTGAATTTATTTCAGAAAATAATTATTCTTGTATTTCATAATTCTCACAATTGTGAGAATTTTGACAGCTAAAAAATAAAATTATTTTTTTCTGAAAGAGATTAAAACTAAAAAGGGTCAGTTCTGTAAGCTGTTTAAGTTTCTTGATTGGAACTGTAAAAAAAACTTGAAAAATGCAACTTTGGTCAGAAATTATCATTGATGTTTGATTTAAACTTATTCACTATTTGAAATACACCACTGAGGTAGGTGCAAAACTCAACGAACTTTGACCAACTTGTTTTAAAGAAAAAGAACACCAACCAAATAGTGTAACATTGGTTGATTTGTAAATTTCTTTGAAAAATAGTATAGTTGTTTCATCTACACTAAAATGTTGTAAGAGTCAAATTTTATCATATTTATAAAGTAAGATTACAGTTTGATGCAAGACACATAATTAAAATGAAGTGGATGTAAATGGACTCCTTAGTTCACATACTAGCAGTGTAAGCCCTATAAAGTGACAGCCCCCTGCCCTTACAAGTATATTGCCTGAACAGAACATTGATAATGTCTGCAGTTTCAAGGTTCTTCCGCACCTGAAGCCTTGGACTGCTCCTTCTCAGACTGCTGGCGGTGCAGTTTGAACAAGATGGGGCTTGGCGTGACCAGGAAGTCTCGCAGGCAGTAGATGGACGTGCTGGCAATGTTCGGGAACTTCTGAGCTAGCTTGCCGAGACCCTGAAGGACGAGGAAAGCAAAGACTCAATACTAGTGTGCAGATTACTGGCCTGCTGTTCATACAATCCCGGTTCTATTCCCAGCGAGGTTGAGACCAATTTGTTTACAAGAGGAAAATGTGCTGGGCGCTGCAGTGAGCCGGCAGGTTTTTTTCGCAGTGCTCCCATTTTCCCTCGCTAATGAATTTGTATCCTTTAACCCCTTTAGTGACTGATGACCTCCATGCCCATGAGATGTTAACCTCCAATTCATTCAATACTACTGTAATAGTTCACTAAATGTTACATACTGTAAGGGATCATAGTTTATCTACACCCTAGAGCAAACATAACTAACCACGATGTCACGGTAGTTACCTGTACCTCGGGAGGCTAAAAGCAGTGCCTAAATTCACAAATTTAGTGTTCACAAAACTTCAAATTATTCACGTTTGCCACCGACAGCACACCCAGTACAGAGTGATGTGGTAATGCGTGCTTCAAACCCTATCTCATGCACACAACTGTAGCCCAGAATTAACAAGGCACATGACTCTCGACAATTAACTATGGGCCTGGGAGAATCAAGAATAAAATTCGTGCTGGCTGACGCAAAGCGACGTAGCAGCTTACAGCTGATCAGCTGATCAGTGATCAGGCAACGGGGCAATTGCAGAAGGTATTCTGTGCTCTCTGAGCCCACCAGCCTTGTAAATTGGTATACTTAAGGTGGCATAAAATACGTATATTTGGTTCATCATCACATTATTAACCTAAATGGCAATTCCATATGTGACTGACTTTACATTTGACACAATTTGCGTTTTGTTTTGTCTTATATTACGATTAGTACTCTGTTTTTAGTTTCAATTTAAACATGGCTTTATAGCAGTTTCAACAATTATTATCTAGAGAAAAAATGGCAACCAATGATATTGTGAAATATCATTTATTTAGTAAAATATAAACGTGACTGACACTACATGCAAAAGGAAGTCGTTTTCGAGTGTGTTTTTAAACTTCAATAATCTTCCTCTGTACTGGCGTAATAACTTAAATGGCATAGCCGGATTAATATGGGAATTCTGCCCCCATGGCTTTTTTGACTCATACTTAGGGGGTCGATTTGGTGTCAAATGGAAAATAATTCACACCAATTTTTAGCTCTTTAACTCAAACAGTATTCGAGAATTTAAAAAAAAAACTGTTTTTTTCAAAATTATTTTTATTTTTATAGTAAAATTCGGAATTGATTAATGATGATTTTTTTCCTAATTCTTACGAGTCCAAAACATGAAAAAATCATATGATCATGATTCTCAAATAGAAAACCGATTTTTAACGGAGAAATTTTTTTTTTTTTTTTCCAGTCATCTTGAAATACGTCACTCACCAAAATTCGTCATAAAATGTCTTTTATACTCCTCTATACTCAGGAATTTTTTTGAATTTTTAGAAATGGTGGAACAATTCCAAAAAAATTAAAAACTCATTTTTTTTTCTTCAAAATCTTGCGTTTTAACAAACTTACAATTTTTTTTAGTACACATAAATACGTAGAAAATTTTATTTTTGTTTAAAATTCACAATTACATTACTTATTAAATATTCTCAATCTTTATACTAGACAACGATCACATTATAACGCCATCTATCGGGATTTTCTGTATCCATTTATTATTTCTTCTAAGGTTCCGCTTGTTTAGATAACCTAAAAACAAAGAAGCCTTTATGGTTGATGTCATTGTCTGAATAGCAGTTAACGCATTAATTAATTCAGTACTTATATTGACAATATTTTTTCGTTTCAACATAAAATTATACTGGAGTATCATTGTTGTTATATTATATTGTCTCATCTTTATGAGATACTATTTTTTGTCGTTAAATAGTGTCACAGTCGATTACAAAGACTCAAGTAAGTGAAGTTTTATATTTAATCAGTTTATATATGTCCAAATTCCTAATATATAATTTTAATATTGATTTCAGAATGGATTTTGATAAAAAATGTATCAATTGTAACACATATTTGCGTAAAGCGGTGGTTATAAAAAAGTTGTTATGACAATTGATGAAGCTAATATTGCGACAGAAAAAATTGGAAAGAGAGTTCTTGTTAATGATGCCTTTTGTAGTAAGTGTCAAGTTATTTTAACAAGACCACCTATACTTAAGAACACTGAGGATTCATCTGCAGATCAAGTTAGTATCAAAAGCCAGCCAATTTTTTCTCAGTCTTCATCCACTACTGTTTCATCCGTATCATCATCTGAAGATCCTTCATATGTTATTGAAGAAAAAATGGAAGAAGAGTTAGAATTTGTGGAGTTGGGTTTTCCCCGAATCATATCGACACATAAATACTGTTGCCTTTGTGGATTATCAGCAAATATCACAATCGTTCCATTTGAAGCACGCAAACAAGTATTTTCGACAAGACGACTCTATTCCTGAAGGAAATCGGTGTTGTAAAGATCATATTATAAAAAAGCGGTTTAATGATGAAGAAATTAACAATTTTCGAATTAATTCGAATACCAGTGTATTTTAAGTTCGTGATTTGGAAAAATTACTTGGGCAGCTGGCTATTGGCACTGATTCGTCTATAATTGATCAAATTGGAGATCACTCGTTTTCAGAAAAACAGTTGGAGGTATTTACGAGCCTTACCTGGGAAAAATTGATAAAACTTCGTGAAATGCTAACGTCGATGAGAAAATCAGTGAATCGTAATGTCATTCAAGCTCTTGTTATTTTTTTATTCAAATTACGAACAGGAAATTCAAATGCAGTGATATCTTCCATTTTTGGTTTAGCTCTGGAACAAATGGTATCCGACTACTGTGATGAAGTGATATCTTCGTTTGAAAAAGATATTTTACCTCAGTATTTCGGAATCGATGCTATTAGTAGGGAGACATTACTCGCCAATACGTCAAATACTGCTAAAATGCTGTATCAAGTGAAAGATAACCAGTTGATAATCATTTGCGATGGAACATATATTCGTCATCAAAAAAGTGCAAATAACGAATACCAGAGGAAATCATATTCTGGTCAAAAGAAAGTTCCTCTGTACAAACCATTCACAATATGTATTACAAATGGTTTCGTTATAGATATGCTTGGGCCATATACAGCTAATATGAACGATGCTGAGATTATGAGAATCATCTTAAGTGATCCCAATGGTCTGATTAAGTTGCTGAAAAAAGGTGACATTATTGTAGTTGATTGTGGCTTCCGGGATGTGATAGTATATTTAGAAGAATTGAGGTTTAAAGTGCTAATGCCTGCTCTCAAAGGAAAACGCAATCAACTGACCACAGATGAATCAAATGAATCCCGTTTTGTTACCAAAATCCATTGGGTTGTTGAAGCAGTACATGGAGATATTAAGCAGAAGTTTATGATTTTAGATCATAAACTAGACAATAAATTGCTTCCAAAAACTGGTGTTTTTTGTCGAATCGCTTGTTTTCTGCACAATGAATTTGGTAAGAGACTTGATTCTGATCTCGATCTTTCTGAAAAAATTATTGCCGCCATGAACTCAAAAAAGTATCAAGATAATACCTTAGCCTCAGAAGTAGAGACTAATCGTTGGGCAAGAAGAAAAGTTCCTTTTGCAACAATAACTTCAGATATATTAACTGATTTTCCTGAATTAACGGAACAAGAACTCAAAATTCTATTCACGGGATCATATCAAATGTCTCAAGCTGTATCGTATTTAGCTGAAATGATGGATGAAAATGGAACGATAATACTTTATTATTTAAAAATTACACCTAATATTATAAAATTCAAAGTCAGATCTCGACATATTAATTCGAAGACATATCATTGTTTTGTTGAATATCAGTCAGATAAGAACAATATCTCTGGAATAACTCGATATTGTTGTGATTGTGCAAATGGTAGACGTACTGTTGGATGTTGCTCACACATTGCTGCTATTATATACTATTTATCTTACGCTCTATACTTAGCGAAAATCGTAAAACCAGCTGAGATACTTAGTCGTCTGTTTATTGATGAAAAAATCAGTGTCGTCGTGAATGAAGACAGTGATGAAGACTAGCCTAATTATTATTTTGATTAAAATTTTTATTTTTTCTGTATCAAAATTCAAAATATTTCCCAATAGTATGAAAAAATATATAAGTATTACCTTTAAGTGTCTTTTGAATCAATAATAACCCTTCTAATCACTTTAACCTACTGAATCTATCTGTTTATCTTTTGAAAAGATATATTTTGGTAAAAAAAAAAATTTCTACGTATTTATGTGTACTAAAAAAAAATGTAAGTTTATTAAAACGCAAGATTTTGAAGGAAATAAAAATGAGTTTTTAATTTTTTTGGAATTGTTCCACCATTTATAAAAATTCAAAAAAATTCCTGAGTATAGAGGAGTATAAAAGACATTTTATGACAAATTTTGGTGAGTGACATATTTCAAGATGGCTGGAAAAAAAAATTTTTCTCCGTTAAAAATCGGTTTTCTATTTGAGAATCATGATCATATGATTTTTTCATGTTTTGGACTCGTAAGAATTAGGAAAAAAATCATCATTAATCAATTCCGAATTTTACTATAAAAATAAAAATAATTTTGAAAAAACAGTTTTTTTTTAAATTCTCGAATACCGTTTGAGTTAAAGAGCTAATAATTGGTGTGAATTATTTTCATTCGACACCAAATCGACCCCCTAAGTATGAGTCAAAAAAGCCATGGGGGCAGAATTCCCATATTAATCCGGCTATGCCCTTTGTGTTTTTATCAAGAGTGCATGAAACATACTACTATAAAATGGTGAAATAAAAGCTTTAAGCTATACAAAAAAATATTTATTAGTAAAATGAATTGTGACTGACACTACAGCCCAAAACGTGACCGACACTACACTCACTTTGTGTAGTATAAAAGGCAGTATTTTTAAATGAAACCTTAGGATTTAAATCATAACACATAAATAGGAACTCTAAAATTATTTTAAAGCTACAAAAGTGTAGTTAATGAACTCGTTAAAATGCTATTTTTGAACAAAAACACCACCTAAACGAAACCGCTTATATGTTGATATATTTATAATATGAAACTAAAATAATAAAAAATTAAACCTTTTTATAAACAAGAAATAAAATTATTTAAAAAACTTAGAAAATTTATTAACAAAGTACAAATTCTTTTAAGCCTTTTCAAAGACATCTACACTTCTTGGTAACTTATAACAGACTCTATTGCCCTTAAGAATCAGACTAGGATTAGGTAATATCTCCGGTATATCAAAAGCTACATAAGATATATCTTCCTCATCAGCTCTAAATAAAGAGGCATTGTTATTTGCTACTTTTAGGCTCATAAGTTTGACTTCGCCCTCTTCATCTACATCACTCTGGCAAATAGTGACGTAACGATATATCTGACGTTTGTTTTTTGTGGCAAACTGTGCCAGTACAAACACACCATGTCGAATGTTATTAGCAGTAAGTTCTAAACCATTAGGTTCAGTGTCTATTGGAGTATTATTTTCTTTTTCGTCTGGTGATGTATCAGGCATTAGAAGATCTCTTTCATCATCGTCTGCCGATTCATTAGAAAACACTTCTTCATACGTTGTTTCTTGCAAGCGAGATAGTAGCAGGGCTTTGAAGTAATTAAATTTATTTACGTAAAATTTGTGCATTTTTTTAATGTCCTTAATAGCCATAGCTTTCTCAAAAACCGTTCTTAATGCTAGGTCTTCATGACATTTACTGAAATCCTCATCATTCATCAAAATTATTTGTACCTTTGAGTTTTTGTTTACAGCTTCAGAAAAATCGTGTGCATTAGACACAATTTTCTCTCTCCTCATCACTAAATTTCGTACGCGACATTTAAGGGCACCTCCAATTCCGTCTACTGGCCCTTTCCCGTGAGAAGTGGCAAAAATATTCCACGTGATTTTCAAATTATGACATTTTTCAATCATTGGAAGAGTTAGCAATAAATCGGTTTTTGAATTGTGAAGCTGGACCATCTGACCATATACGCACTTATTTCACATCTTCAGGTATTTCTATTAGTATCCAATCAATATAAGGTATCTTCGTATCTTTATTGTGATTAAGATTATCCGATGCTATCGCAATTACATGCTGTTTTTGATGAAACCACAAAGACACAATAAATAAAAAACTTGTGGCTGCACCCAATGATACGATTGAATTTCATCCTGCGAAACACAGGTATAATTTTCTGCAAAATCTACTTGCAGAAGCGCAAAGTTTCATTCTGAACTCATACAATCAATGCGATCTTGATTGTAACACTGTGCTTGTTCCCTTTTTAAGTAACTGTGTTCCTTAAACTAAGGAGTCATTTTCGAAATATGTTCACAGAGCATCGACACTATACCTTTCAGTAAAACCTTTCTAAGTCGTCCATTTTCCTCTTTCCATTCATACCAGCTAACTTCTTTATCTTTAATGGAACAAGTAGCTTTTTCTAATTTATACTGCATCATATTTTTACATTTTGTACAATTATCATTCCAACAGAATGTTGTTGGTGCTTCACATAGAGCAATTTTTGTCAAAAGGTTTTTGGCCTAACCAGGGATGTCATAGCAATTTTTGGACAGTGCGTTTTGCAGCTAACATGTAATTTTCATGATACTTGCAAAGGCAAACATTTTCAGGTGTTTGGCAACTTAGCAAAACATGTTTTGGTCGTAGTTCAGCAAATTTACTTTTACCTATACATGTTCCAAATTCATCACAAAACAGAGCATATGTTTCGAGAACATTGCTGAACAAATGCCTGTTATGCATTTAAACTTTTTTTCCATCTTCGAGACAAACTATTGTTGTGTCTTTAATGCCAGGATTTTGGTGACTAATATCATCACGGACATAAAAAATTTTTACTTTTGCAACTATGTCAGCAGAGATTTTCTTCGGTTTGTTGCGTTTAGGCGTTATTATTTCAGGAGTTATTTGTCTTGCTAATGTATGCACAACTGCTCTACACTTCAAAGGAAATGTAATATTTTAATAAATCTAAGACATTACAGTAAAAATTAAGATGAGAAGATCCCTGTTTCACTGTTTCAAATGCCTAATTTTATTTTATGTCACTTAGTATTTGATTTTATTAAAATGTATTAATATATTTTCTTTAATTTTGTATTCAAAGAACTGTTATGCTTGTGCTTTTTGATGTTATATAATTAGTAATTACTAAAAGAGATATAACAAAGTGGTCTGACCACTCGGCCCCCACGGCTCCTCCAAGATTATAGTGGACTAGAAACCCACCTGCGTACCGACTTGGAGCGCAACTTCCAGTCATTCTATGGGAGAGGGGAGGAGGAAGGGTGTACGGCATGCTACTTCACGATAGCACCCACCTCCAGACACACCATGAGCAGCGGCATGTGCGCAAGTACTAGCTTGTGGCCATGGTTGCTGTTTATCTTGCCTGTCAGCCGTCCGCACAGGCTGTCCCCACCTGCACATAGCAACACGGCCACCACTCGCTAGCTACGCTCGGCTCGGTGCGAATCGCATTAACATGCCACAGCCTCTATAGCCCGTCCCACTCTTAGATTGCAGTACACGGCTTATGGCGCGTGCTGTTGCCAAACTCTAACACATTGCGAATTTCAGGAGATGCGTGTCTTTGTAATTCGGATCGAACAAGAAGCATTTTAAGAAATCATATCGTAATTTATAATATTTTATACTATTACACATATAAATTTGTAATAATGCCACTTTTATGTAAATTTCAAATAAAAACTACCTATTGTAGACGAAAATTTCTTATAGTTTTCTTTTATGTTCTAAAAATCCCATATATATATATATATATATATATATATATATATATATATATATATATATATATATATATATATATATATATATATATATATATCAAATTTTCATGGGCCCGATAAATGCCGTATTTTTGGACAAGTCATGTCCAAAATTATAAATAAAATACAGTAATGGAACTTCTCGGTCGAGTAAGTTATGGGAAAAATCCGAACAATTGGTTCGAAATGGGGAAGATTTTTTGAAAAACAGAAAAATCGCAACTCCCATAGTATGAATAATATCGAATCCGTTTTAACGTATGATAACTCGGAGTACCTACTGCCGAAAAATGTTTTCTAAATAAATTTTTGATATGAGCAGCCATAACTGCATGGGTTCGAAAAAAATTTTCACCGGCCAAAAAAACGTAACTGCCTTAGTAGACACCTTAGCAAATCTGTTTAAATTGATTGTAAATATCATAATTATTTTCCAAAACTTTGTCTAAAACAATGTTTGATAAGCTGCTTGGTGTTGAGAAGGATAGAAAAATAATTCAAAATTTTGTACCATGATCGCTATTAAATTCCTTCGTATTTATTTCATACATTTTACATATTATGTTCAAGAATCAATTAAAATATTTTTGTTGACTAAGAAAGCCATGTATTTGAAATTGCTTGGAAGTCAGAACCCCACTTATCTAAACACACGACCCTGTTTCCTCTTACGACGGCAGGGCGCGCTCTTGTACTGATAAGACACATCTTTAACAGCTATTTCCACGGAAACTGTAGAAGCAATTGAGATGGAGCTGCTTTTAAAAACTAATTCAATTAATTGTGAACATTTTTCACGCTTTTGTCCCCCATCTATCTTCAATAGAAAAAAAAATTTCCGCTGGTCAACTTTTTGATGTGTCAGTTTGTGAGAAAATGCATTTCAATATATTAAAAAAATTATTTAAGTGAAACTTGTACAGTTTTTGTCTTAACATTTGTTCGGTGGCGTCCTAAGGCATTAATTTATTAATAAAAAAAATCTGAATGAAATACACATGTAGGTTTTTTTTTTGGATGTGAAACATATCGGAATACTTCAAAACAGTTTGCAGCGAATAAGTTATGTTTTTTAATTTTTTCGGACACTTAAAATATTGTTAAGTATTCAAAATAAGCATTGCCTGATGCATATTTCGATGCTATACAATATGAAAAAAAGTTTGGTCCAAAAATTAAATTTTTTATTTTGTTTGATATTTGGCAACAACGCACGAAGAAACAAGGACAGTGCTAACGGCAATCGAATGTGTTAGAGAGAGAGAGAATGCTCCCATTTACTTCCACACTGCAATCTAAGAGTGGGATGCTCTATAGCAGCAAACAAACCATAACTACAAGTACTTACTTATGCACATACAAAAACTAACAAACAACCACTAACACACACTTAAAATTCCACACACCCACATGTGAAAAAAATTACAAACACAAAATAACTATAGAGGAATACATACACGTATTTACCTGAATATAATTTTTTTTACCGAAGAAACTAAACATAAATGTGGGGGTCAAATTATACCATAATCGCAAACTTGTATCTTGTCACTGCAAGATGTGAATTTACAGTGATGGGAACAGGTTAGTTTAAAACCCACACGCACTGCCTCGTAACTGCATTACTTAAGCCACTTTTGACCGCTGTTAAATACTGCCTTCTGAACCTCAGCTTAGTTTAAAAACTACATGCTCTGCCTGTAAACTGTGTCACTTGTGACACTTAGTCTTCTCTTGATTACGGCTTCATGGGGAAAGTGGAGTATCATCAGGCATGACACATGAGACAGGATAACACTTTGGAATGCCATGAAGTGGAAGGGAAGTCAGTTTTCTGGCCAAAGCACCCTCTCTTTCACCCTCCCAGGCAACTACGAATAGCCCAGACTTCTTAGCTTTCTGACGAATGGGCTATGAACTACAGCCATAAAACTCTTTTAATCACTCTACTAACTGAAAAAGGCACCAAAAAAGTTGTTGGTAAATATGGTGTAAATTTACTTAATTAAATAATTTTTAATTTATGTTAGTTTAGTTTGTGATTTTCACCCCACAAGTTACTTTTCATAAATTCATAATCAAAACGTATGGGGTCGCATTATGTTCAGAGTCGCATTATTTTCGGGTATACAGTAAATATAAAAATATATGTACAAATTAGCAAACCACACTACTGCACAAAAACACAAACACAAGCACATGTGCAAACATTCAAACACACGCCAAATGCAAAAATTTGTAAATATTAGCACAAACACATACACAACACAAGCATATACACAGGAAAATATATAAATTTCCATAAATATGCATGCACTAAAATGCATATTTACACTCCCACTCTAGTAAACATAAATCAAAAGATACACCAAAAATTAAGAAAACACCAAGTAACATGTCCTTCACAAAACAAAAATTATACTAAGTTATCACCATTTTCTTTTGCTGCAGTTGTTAAAACTATTAAAATATTGTAAAATGTAGGCCTGTGCGATTACTATTTTTTTTATGCAAAGCAACCATCAAATCGAATGTTTAAAATAATCGCAAAGTCGAATCAAATTGTAAATATTGTTCTAGGCGAAGCTGAATTACTTATTTTATAATATACAAGATTCAAGTGAAAAAAATAATTGTTTAACATTTGTAATGTTTGAACTGATTAAGTGATTAACCAATTTGGCTTTATGTATAATATGATTCAATAAAAGTTTTAAAATAATCATACATAATATTAATATTGAGCATTAATAAAAGCAAATTGAATATCACCTTTTGATTTTTTTTTAAGTAAACAACTTCGTTCAAGCAAAACCTATACAACATTAATAAAAACTAATTTCATAAGTGAATCTTAGACTTTCAATGTTTTAGAGTTTACAATAAATTTGAAACTTCACATCAGACACAAAGCTTTGCATCACAACCAAAGCATCATAAAATCAAATCCAGTTATCTTCTTGATAATACCGAACTTGTTAATTCCCCAATTTAATTCTTGTTTATATTCAACGTTGAGTACTTTCAATAATAAATATTACATTATTTACACTTAATTCAAAATATAATATTCTTAATATGAAATCTAATAGTTTATAAAATCACATACAGTTTTTAATTGAAACATCTTATCTTTTAACTCATTTCTTTCAAACTTATTATTAAAAATCTTTTATTTTATTTTCATCTATCATTGTACTTTGATATTTTCTCTCCAGTTGATTTAAAGATTCATTGTTCTCACATTTACATATTTTATTATTTTGTCTATAATATTTCTAAACTGCACCATATAACACTTTCTTTTATTTCTTAATGTTTTCTTGTAGCTTTTTATATTTAAATTTGTTTTAATCGTTATATGTCCTGTCACTGTGTTTGTTAATGTCTCGTGGTCTCTACAGACATGTGGCACGTACTACTTACATATGTTGGCCAATTGCACAAGCACCTACCGATGTGGTCCTTCTCTTCAGCTGGAGCAGCTGTTCTTGGTGCCGACATGGGGGATGTGTCTACATACCTGCAGTGACCTCATTTGTCCTCAGTTGTCTTTGTTGTATGTATTGTGCCCACCAAAAATGTACTTGACTGTTGGTGGGCATGTAACACATATATATAAATAAATAAAATAAATAAAATAAATAAAATGGATGGCAAATTTTCTGGCAAGTCAATGTGAATATTAAAAAGAGCTTCACTTGATTCTGTAGGCATACGGCCCCACGTTGGGCGCCACTTTAGTTCTGTAAGCATAAGGCTCCGCGTTGTGGTAGCGAATTAAGTTCTGTACGCTTACGGAATACACTACAACATGCCCCAAGTTATGGTAACCAAATTGTTCTGTACTATCATGAGCATACAATAAAAACAAATATTTAACGTGATTGGGCACCTTGTGTTATGATTAACATAACCTAGTGATAATTAGTACCACAATAAAATAATAATAACATTTATTTTTAAAGAATACTCGACAAGAATAATATACATCAACACAGATTTCTCGAATATGTCCAAAAGAAAACAAATTGTGTCCAAATCTATGTTTGGTTACGTTGGGCACATGTTCATTAATTTTCAAAAGTTTATTTATTATTTGCCTCCAGCTAGTCAGACATGAGATTCGGAAGCCTAGGACTACTGGACTTGTGTGCGAAAGTTTGATGAAATAGTTCGTTGTATCTAATAAAATTACTGGAAACACATCAATGCTAATTACGTGCGTGATTTTTATATTGTTTACTGGGACGGAGTTATCAACTCACGGCGCAAACGTCTCTAAATGATGGTGCAGCCAGCCATACCTGAGTCATGGTACAAGGGAATTTCTCAACCTTATAATTTGCGGCAAAGTCGTCGCCGCGCACTGCCTTCATTTGCTGGCGTTCGTAGTGATTCGTTTTCACGTTTAACTACACCTTTGTAGTTAAACACGACGCTGATCTGCTTCAAACGTCCAAATTCCACACGGGAATTATTGCTGAATCACGCCATATTCCCGGCGTCAGAAGCACTTTCTTTCTTAATCTTTTAAATTTCACATTGTCGGTATTAGCCGGCCAATCCAAACGTAGATGCTAGGCGTCATTATTACAAGCGACCAATTATAATGTTATTGTTTCGAACCACGACCGAATGTTGTTGATTTCATGTGTCGTTATGGCAACGTCCGAGGCCGCTGAAGCTCGTGAAGACGCCAAACAAAATACTGCCGAAAGTCCGGGAACAAAAAAAAAAAAAAAATGAGCATCAAAATAGTTGCAGTGAACCTGTAAAAACCGTAGTATTACAATTCTTTAAGTGAAGCTTCGCACAGGCCTATTTAGATGCAATATAAACTCACTCGAATAATGGAAAATAGCTTTACTTCAAATTCCCTTTAACCAATCATTATTAAAACATACGAAAAATTTATTCAATTGCAGTTCAAGCTATTTGAGTCACAAAAAAGAGGTCTGAAGATCATAATTCCTTTCACGTACAAGGGTTTGTAAGGTAACAAGAAACACTGGTATACTTGTTTCTTGTTTGAGGTAGGGCTGATGTAGATTGGATGAGAGTATGCTGGCATTTAACAGACTGTCCAATCTAACACACAAAATTGTCATTCCCTGCAGGACTGGAGGGCTAAATGAGTTAAGATGACTATAGGACAGCAATGGATTGAAAACAGGGCACAAAATAAGAGCATCGCAATAAAAACCTTTTAACACACAGTAGTGTGCATTTCATTAGAGACTACAGGCATTGAATATATATAATGTATAGAAGTCGCGAGCCCAGGTTAAATTTTCTGTCCGGTTTCTCAGAATTGTTGTAGTTCCAAGCTCCGCCGCTGCGATCGCTTTCATCGCTGGGTATCGGCCGTATACGCCCCTGGCGGTATTTGGCAGAACTAGGTTAACCAGCCCAGTCGTGACATCATCCTTCACCCCCCCCCCCCCCCTCGAAAATCCCAGACCAACGATTCAAATTACCCGGCAGGTCTTATCAGCATCGTTAGGCGACCTTGAAGAGGAGCTTCCCTTACCGTCGTTTGAGAATGATGAAATCCCAAAAGAAGCTAGCCACGGAAATCACTGAATGATGGGATTCTGTACCCGAGTGAAGTGAAAATTAGCTATTAAAACTTTGTATTGGGCCAATCGTCAGTGTTACGTTCAAAATATGGTTTTATTTTAAAAGTAAACTACTTATTTAAACTATATTTCGCGTTTGTACAAATTTACTTTTAGATATTGGCAAGGAAAATCAACATACCTTAAACAACCTTCTCTTATTCAACGTTATCTATTAAGTAGTAAAAGGGGTAGATATTATTTTTAAAAATAAAAATAAAAATGTAACCCACTAAATCAGTATTGGCAAGATATATATATAAATTCAATATTAAAATACGCACATTAAAATTTTTTGTAATTAACTTTTTTCGGTAATAAAAATTCAGGATGATTTTGGTTTAATTGGTTTACGTATATTGCTATATTTTCTAAATCACATAGAAAAGGGAAAACAGTGCATCAGTGAAAATTCAAAAATTTAGTTTAAGTAATACTAGCCATACCAAAAGATCAATATGCGAGATAAGAAATTTGGTAACTGCTCTACATTTCAAATAAAAATGCATTGGTTTCATGAATACTGAAATGTATGCGTAATAAGGCATATTATGTTATTATACTAAGCATGACTATAACTAAAAAAATTACAGTAATTTAAAACGATGGCAGTCTTAACATACAATAAGTGCGCGAGCCTTAGTTTATTTTTTAATTGGCTTCTTCGTCAGATGGAAAAGAGTTAAGTTTTCATCAAGGAAAAATATATTCTCAAAGTCACTAAACCGGGAGATAGAAAATAAGGTAGGTACTTAATTTTAAATAAAAGTTAAAATAGACTTACGCTAAACCAATTAAAAATAAGTCGTAAAAATATTTTTATTTATTAAATATGTTCTATACTTGACAGTTCTTTGTGTATAATTCTTCAAAAATCTTTTAAATTTAATACATATTTTCTTAAAATGGTAGAATATCAGCAATACCCGGAAATTACGTGAGCAAAGCCACGGGTTATTAGATACACTTTTATTATAAAATAAAAACAATTATGCATTTGTAGTTCACGAATGTGATATTTTGTTTATTGCTTCACAACATTCATTTGCCAGTCTCAAATTTCATCGTACCACTTGTCAGAAATGTCACCAAAAATGAGAGATAGTTTTTTTTTGACGAATTTCAATTACGAGGAAACCTTTCGCAAGACTTTTTTCTTCGCAGTAGTCACTGGGACACCATTAATTTAAATCCACTAAGATAATAAAATTGTATGTATAATGATTTGTTTTTGTATATTTATATAACTTCCCAACCAATTTTTAATGATTTTCATGTGAATAAAAACATGTAAAGCAATTTAATTAACTGTGTCATAATACTTCTGATTAGATGGAAATACAAACTTTTCATCAGTAATATACGATGATAAAAATATTTATTATTGCAAAATAATATTCACTGTTCAAATGCAAATTTAAATAGATTATTCATACATGTTTCCTGCTAATTAATGGTTTAAAATAATTTTTTAGTATAAAATCATTTTTCTCTTGTGTTAAAATGGGTTGCTAAAATGAGGAATTATAAATTATGTCACTTACTAAGTCCGTGCACAGATATACAAAACAGCAATGTAAATAATCTTTTTTGGTAGTTTCTAATTTTGTGCCCTGGATAACATGAATTTGGTTTAATTCATACCAAAGTGAATTTTTTGAACAACTTAAATTGATGTCATAAATAAATATTTATTTTATATTAAAAATCCACAAACAGTTTTTAAAATATAATATTTATCACGCCAGATGGAATAATAAACAAAAAATAGCTCTTATATGTGGTCTCTGTTTAAAGAATTGTATTATATTTCATGGAAATAATATTTACCTTTCGGTTATTAAAAGAAAATATATTTGTATTCAAAATACTTGCGCATCGTTTTTACGAGCATAAAGGCCGGGATACATTCGCAATAGCACGCAAACAGCACACAGATAGCACACACGCACAGAGATAGCACAGAGCTTGATGCTACATTCACGCACAACACAACACAAAATAATACCGGAAGCATTCAAAAAAGTTTTTTAAATGTAAAACTCCCGTTCACAATTTTGGTCACTGAAGTTGGCATACGTGACGTTTGTTTAGATTCGTGTGTTGTTATTGTGGTACGGTTTTCGTTAAACCCAGAAATATTTTAAATATTTCAAAGTTTACGTACAAAACACAATAGCATTCAATAATATATATCACTGTTTATTTCAAATCCGGCTTCTTTAACACATTCAGACACAGAGTTCCAAGCATTTAATTTAGCTTCTTCATTTTTCTATCCTGCGGATCCCCTGTCATACAAAATATTTTTACTTTCTATTACAGCTATCAAAAAGCTATCAAATGTGCCTTCCATTTTTATGTTATCGCGTGTTTGAAAACAATAACAAACTGCTCAAGTCAAGAGCACCAATACTTTCGTGACAATTGTTCTTTTATAAGCCCACTCGAGTAGTACTTAAACTGTTTGCTGATTGGCTACCACCATGGTCGCGCACAGAAAATAACCTAAAAGTTAAAAGTTAATGAACTTTCTGTGCGCCGATCCTGTGCTATTTTTCTGTGCGCGTGCTATTTGCCAATGTGGCAGCTCATATCTAATAGTGTATGTTGAACTTCTGTGCGTCTGTGCTGTTTGCTTGCTATTGCGAATGTAGCCCGGGCTTAACTTGTGTATCTAACCTCAAAGCAAGGAATATAAAGAGTGGGAACTCAATGCTATAACAAACACTCTTATTTTCTTTGGAGATCCGGGAAATGTGCGTTATTTATAAGCAACTTAACATAGTAAATCGTTAACTTTTCAGATCTATGTTGGCAAAATTGATTTTTTTTGTGGTCATTCGCTACTGGGAATATTCACCATATAACGTTTAAGATTATTTATTTTGAATTACGAAACAACCAAAACATTATGTAAAAATGCTTCATCTTATGTTAAAAAAATTATAAACTGCATAGCAACAAAGTATGACATCATACCATTAGTTTCAGTTACTAATAACAACACGTGCACGCGTTTGAACAGTCATCGCAGCCATAGTTGTTTCATAGCTACCAAAATCATTCAACGTTGTCAAGAATTATTCCAAATTATGTTTTGCCATTTTACTCAATGCGCCACTCCGTTAACACAACATTTTATAAATTCTGAACTACGAATGTCAGTGGGAATGTACACTATACTGTACATTCCATTCTGATACGCTTTAAGAAATTTCTGTAGTTTTCTTATTATTAAAACTTAACTTTAAAAGATTTGTGCAATGGGAGTGCATGACTTGATGTAAGTTTTTGGACATACGCCATTGCTAAGAACATTTCTGTTGAAGAAAAAATATAAAATAAAATAAATAAATAAAAATAAAAATAAAAATAATCAAAAAAATATACAAAAAACACACAAAATTAAGCAAACAATTGCTGTTGTCAACAAGGATATGAACACCACAAAATAATCCGAAACAGGAATATGGTCAGCAAACAAAGAAAAAACAAAGAAAAATGTACTAAGAGAACGAAAAAATCCCCACAAATGATGACAACACAAAAATATTGAAACCCAAAATAATTCAGCACAACAGTTGAAGCGAGACAAAAAACATGACAAAACGAAAAAACAAACAAATACAATAGTTTTACCTAAACAGGTAAAACTATTGTATTTGTTTGTTTTTTCGTTTTGTCATGTTTTTTGTCTCGCTTCAACTGTTGTGCTGAATTATTTTGGGTTTCAATATTTTTGTGTTGTCATCATTTGTGGGGATTTTTTCGTTCTCTTAGTACATTTTTCTTTGTTTTTTCTTTGTTTGCTGACCATATTCCTGTTTCGGAATATTTTGTGGTGTTCATATCCTTGTTGACAACAGCAATTGTTTGCTTAATTTTGTGTGTTTTTTGTATATTTTTTTGAGTATTTTTATTTTTATTTTTATTTATTTATTTTATTTATTATTTTTTCTTGAACAGAAAAAGTTCTTAGCAATGGCGTATGTCCAAAAACTTACATCAAGTCATTAAAACTTAATTTTTGATGTTGGCATCTTTTAACCGCACTTTTTTTTTTTCGGTGGCCGTACTCCTCCAATTCAGTTGCGCCCGCCCGTATCTAAGCGCTCGGATTTCAACAAAAGGCACCCCCTCTCGATAGAGTGAAACAGAGAATTACGCGCACGACCTTGAAAAAAGCGACGCTACAGCGCTCTGGCGTGGAAGCTGGTAACTACGAGTACCCTCTTGTGGAAAGAAGAGCTGTCTAGCGGCGGAGCTAACAACTACCTCAGTTTTGGATCCGAAAATTGGAATAATAAATCCTATCCCCTCGCGACTTCTATAAGTTATATATATTCAATGCTACAGGTGTGCACTGACACGCTAAAGGTTTTGACTAGGGAGGGGCCAGCAATATACTTAAATACTATAAAATCTTAGGTGTTCAAAATATTTTATATTTGAGAAAAAAATGTTTGAAGAAAAATATTTCAGGAAGAAATTTTCATAAATTCAAACACTAACACATGTGTAGTTGACAAGTACTACATTATTTATATCTACAAAATCTATAAAATAGGTTTTTGTATTATGCCACCAGTACAATGCTCTGGGAATATTTGTTTGGCACTTCAGGAACATTACTGACAGAAAATGTAATCGTTTGTATCCTAAAAGCTTAATTTTTTTTTATTTAAAAAAATTAATCAGTTGAATTTTTTTGCAATTCAAGATTCTTTTTCAAATATTATTTTATTCCTGGCCAATTTTTGATCTAGATTTGCATTCAACACACACTTAAAAAAATTGAATTTGAGATTCGGATTTGAGAAAAAGAGGATGCAACCCATTATTGATTTCAGATGTAAATTGAAAGGATTGAAACAGACCCTGTTTACAAAATGAGCTATCAGCCAGACTGATTTGTGATAGCAAAAAAGTTTTTTGTTTTGTTACATAACTGAACCTAAAATGAATCAACAACAATTTATTTTAGAATTTATGAGTAGTGTGTAAGAATAAGACCTAATAAGAGAAGATGTCAAACACTTAAAGACCAAGCTAAGCAAAGCTTTAAACACATCTCCAATCAACCTCAAAGCAACTAGGTATACTCATCACTTCACTACCCACACTGCCAATCATTAATGCTTATTCTGTACAACATCCAGTGTTTACACTCTCATACTTCAGTCAATTTCCCTGAGTTTACCCTGTTTTCCCTTTTACCCTTAACATTCTTTGCCTGTATCATCAGTCATCACTATCTGCCAAGAAAACAGATATTTACAACACACATTAATATCAAAACACATTTCAGCTAACAAACATAAAAAGAAAAACTAACTTCTCCTGCACAATTCACAGTTTGCACTATTATAATTTCCATTTAACATTACATATCCAACACTAACAGTCTGAAAAATAAAACGAGAATTTATTTGTGTGATCAAACTTTTAAATTATACATTTGTTGATTGTGATCAGGCCAATAACTAAACATAGATATTTTATAATGCTTCCAATCAATACAAAACAATTCTATCCTTTATGTTTGATTAATTGTTAGTAAAAATTATAATAGCAAATCAAATAAAACATGAATTTATGATTATAAAATTTAAATTAATACCATTTTTAAGATTTTAAAATACCACATTGTGTGAAAAGTACCGATACTGTTTCGTAACTAAGCTAGTCCATTATCCTGTACTTTACAGGTTTTGACGATACTTTTTCAACTGCAACACACTACATCGTACAATCAAAACATCACATTTTACGGGCTGAAGAACACGTTGGCTTTGTAGAAACATTAGCAACAAATCCTGTTAGAACGCAGAGGAACAAGGGATACGTACATATGACAACTGCACACCCTGGAGCCATGCGCTGTTAGCAAATGTGATGTCCTCACAAAAACGCTAAACAGGGGAAGAATAACAATCACAAACATCCAACCTTTATTTTTCATGTTGATGAGAGACGTTAATGCTGAGCATACAGTTGTCATATCATAACTACTTCCTGTAACACACACACATTGGGCACTCTTGTATGACAATGCTCAACTTTAACATCTTTTATGGTGGAGGTTTCAGTATAACACCTACCTGCACACTTCACAAAAAAAATATTTAATAAAGGGGTTGTACGAAAACCATGTTTTAAGTGATTTGTAAATAATATCATTAAACTAAATACAACGTCAACATCAATGAAGTTGGATCACTAAGGTTCCTGTAATAACAAAAATGTGAGGTCATCAAAACATTTTAAAATGCATAGTTATATGTAGTTGTAGACAATGTACAAGTGTCACAACTGAAAAAACAAAGAAATGATGGAAAATTTGTCTAAAAGGTACATTTTGAATCCCAACGATTCACAACAGAGTTAGTTCAGTAGAAAGAACGAGAATATTCCAGCAGTTTCGCGCACAATTATGAGGCAGTGACGTCAGAGAAAGGAAGCAGAATATAAGGGCAAGCAATTTGTGATTTTTATCAGTGCTAAGTGGAAGAGTGGCAAGGGGACAAGCTATGGATCTTGGGGTACGCAATTAAATCATACATCATCACCAAAATGGTATTTAACAGCGCCAAATTGGCAGAATGTTCCGCTTGACACAATTTACAGTGTATAGTATTGTAAAACGTTTCACTTTAAATGGAAATAGCTGTCCGGGAAAGCCTCCGGTCGGAAGAACACATTGACGGATCGGGAAGTAAGCCTATTTCGTATTTCATTAACATATTCATCACAATAGGCACTTGGCAGTCACAGACATAGTCAAATGAGCAAGACAAAGTTTTGGAAAGACCATTTCCAAAGCATCTAAGTGTCAATATATCAGAAGGTGTGGCTAAGCATTCTACAAAGCGAGACGTAAGCCATTTCTCACTTCATTGAATAAACGTCGGCTTGTTGCATGGGCCAAATCTCACCTCAGCTTGACTCCACCTCAGTGGAACAAGGTACTGTGGACACATGAATCCATTTTTCAGGTTTCATATGGAAATATTGATTGAAAGATTATTAGGAAGACAGACGAAGCAAACGATCCATCCTATCAAAAGCATGTTTTTCTTAAACCAAGCTCTGTGAAGGTGTGAGGTTGCATAGCAGCAAACAAGGTTGGCAATTTGTATTTTAGTATGGGTACGATAAAGGCTCTTGACTATATATGTGTTCTTGTCATGAATCTACGCCCATCAGTGCAGCGATTGTTTGGCAGAAAATGATATATTTTCCAACAAGATAACGCACTGCTACATACAACGAAGATAACACAAACATGGCTACATATGAAACATGTCCATGTGTTAGAGTGACCAGCCACAAGTCCAGATCTATCTCCTATAGAGAATATTTGGAGAGTTCTTACGAGGACGACAGCCAGCGTCATCACCGCTATATACGACAATTGGATGATTATCTGCACCAGTAATGGGGAAAAATTCCTACCGAAACATTGAGCTGTTTAGTGTCATCTATGCCTAAACGACTTACTGGAATTATCCGCCGTGATGGTGACATCACCTCTTGGTAATCAAACTGAACGAACATTTTTGACTTTCGTTGTGCAAGGGAATACACTGGCATCGTTTATCAATTATCATAACTATCCATTTTGCTGTTACACTGTTGTATTCAATAGTGATGGCCCGATATCCAAAAACCCGATACCGATACAGATTCCGATATTTCCAAATTTACCGATCCGATACCTGATACCCGATATTCCGATAATAGGCCTATCTCATTTCTAACACTGATTCTATAAAATTGTGGTTCTGGAGTAATGTTAGAGACAATTATTGCATAATTTTAAATATTAATAAAACATACTTATGTGAATGTATATTATTTTTATTAATTGTAAAATATTGTAAATTCACATTAAATGAAAGCTAATAATGAAATTATCATAATGGCTTACAAATAAGCTCTCTAAATTCAAATTCACGAGTCACTGCATGTACTTAGTCCAGTGTCTCAACTGTAATCTACGAAAAAAACTGTCCGAAAAACATCAAACTTTTGTACCCTTTGTAAAATTTCATCATGGTAAACGACACGCTAGAAAGGAAGGTCTTCAATTAGCAAATTTGTGACCATTGTTCAAGTGTATCACTCCATTTATTGGTGCGAAAACACGTTAAAATTCGTGAAAAGTAATTTCAATACAACTTTGCAACGTACTGCAGAGTTCATAAAACCACATATCTTTATTTATGTTATTTGCAATGCACTCAATATAGCCAACATAATACCTTTGCAGCAACTTGCCCTACTTAAAACACGTTTCATATTTTAGCTTTTGTAAAACTTACATAACGTCTTTGAATAGAAAAGGAGTTGGCGACAATGAAACGACACAGAAAGAAAATGCTTGTTATATCAAGCAGCAAATTTATTCTTCTTCATGTTTACTTATGGCTACACCACTTATTGAATTATATAAATACCGTTATTATTTTCGTTTATGTTTTCAATTTATGTAAACTTAGTGAACTTCGAAAATTCATCAAGCGAAAACATTTTGCGAATATCTGAAACGAATAAATATGCACTAATGACTGGGATTTGTGTACACATGGAAGAATTGTACCGTCGGGATGCATTGCAGTATCAGAAAGAAGAAATAGGCTTGAAATTGTTTCAGTGGAAAATATGCTTGGAATTACTAGGTATTATGGTGACGTGGCGAAAAATAAATTACGCCCGCGGAAAATAAGCTTGGAATTATGGTTAAGGTTATGTGATAAGTATTATTGGCGAGAACAAACATCAGTTATCAAAATATCGCAAGTATTTACCGATGTCCAATATTGAAAAATGTGCCGATATTACCGATCTCCGATATTGAATATCGAATATCGGGCCATCACTAGTATTCAATATCAAATGGTAATACAGTCAAACCTCTCTGAAACGACCCCTCACGGTTCCCAGGAATAGGGTCGTATTAGAGGGGGGGTTGTAATATATGTTTTCCAAAGTTTTCAGTTCATTTCTTCCCCCCACCCCTTTATCCAAACTGCTACTCGCTAAGAAACCAGCCGTACAATGGCAGGATGCTGTCACTCACAATGCTAGACGGCTTTGCTTAAACCCACTTCAACCTTCATGACAAGTCCGTCGCCCTGCAGGCCACCTCTAAAGAAAATATGTATAAATACAGTTTATTTTTAATAGTTAGTTTACATGTACGTTTTCTGCTTGCCGTAGTTAGATACATTAGAACCCCGATGTCACGAACCCCAGATTTAACGAAGCAGTGATTTTACGAATAGATTCTCGGGAACCATCAAAAAATTGGACATTTTGACCAAAATGTAAAAATCAGAAAAAAAATTTAAAAAAATAAACAAATGAAAGATCATTAAAACCTGTTAATTTTAACACACAGCGTATTTTTGTGTCGGCTTTAATACTTCCAATAATGTTAATGTAAGAATAACAAAAAAATAATGGGACATTTCCTTTAAAAATATGGCAGCTGTAGGATCTGCAACGCGAGTGGGCGCACACGAAGCTCGCCTGGCTGGCTGGCTGGCGGCAGCGGCTTAATAACGCATAAGCACACCCCTCCCTCCCCTCGTTAACATTCTTCAAGGCTAGCTCATCCCTCCCAGACACACAAACCATCTAGTGTCCTCCCTTATAACACCCCAACTTCGCCCTCCTTTGAAAAACCTTCAGTGAGAAAATGCTCATTTCACCCTCCCTTCTCCCATAAAATTGGGCTATTATGAATGGGGTACTGAAGCGGTGAGGGAGGGGTCAAAATATGTCACTTTTCACACCAAGTTCGAGTTCAGTCATCTCTGGCAAAGAATTTACAAGCTTTCAAACTTAAATATAAATGTATTTTAATAGCAAGGATCCTATGAAAAGGAATATACCGATTAAAATCAAGCTGCTGTCACCAAACAAAGCATAAAACGGCCCAATGCGTGGTCACTTTGTTATTGCTCGCGTGAGAGGTGAGACGTGAAATTTTAGAAGAAAGATAAATGCGGGGGAGACAGACGGCAGCCAGTGTGTTTCCTGCGTGGGAAATAAGTGGCGTAGCTTTTTTTTTTTTTATGCTCGGTGAAGCGACCTTTTTCTATCAACCCACGGGAAAAGATAATTGCTTGAGCTGTCAAAATAAGCATCGCTGCGGCAGCTAAAACAAGTCGAGGCGGGCGTGCATCCAGTCAGTAGCTGTGTATTGTCAACCAATAGTAATCAAAATCAAGAGAAATCCAGCAGGTAGCTTTGCCTTAACTGCGTACAACACTAGACAGTCGCAAAAAGCTAAACATAAACACGTTGCCACAAAAACCTTTATCTGCCCCCTGCCGGGTGGAATGGTGGTTGTTAAGCGCTGACAGCGGTCGACAGGAAGTGGTATCTATTTTTAGATATGCGCTGCCTACGGCAGTACAGCACTCGGCAAGAGAAATGCAGTAACACGCTACTCACCACAAGAAACTTATTTTCTGTCCGATTTTCTTCGGATTTTCGGCAATTTTTTCACGGTTCCTTGAAATCGGGTTGTAATAGAGAGGTGGTCGCAATAAATGAGATCGCAACAAAAAGGTTTTACTGTAACATGTTTCTTTTGCATTTACATTTAGTTGAGTTTCTCAATTCCCTCATTTAAAGATCTTTCTTACGTGAATGAACTTCATTGACCTTGAAGTTTCAGATTTTGTAGAAATATTACTAGTCCATTGAAATGTTAAATTTTTTTTGGCTTAGCGTGCGTTTGTCAGAGGACGCAATTTTATTGTTTAGATATGAAAGTGGGGTTAGTGTAAAGTTAAATCCAAGTTTGTGGGGTTGCAACCCTTGTCCCACATCCGACATCTTGGAAAAAGAAGTTCTAATGGTTTTTAGTTTTTACGGTTTATCTGCCAAACTAAGGTCTCACAAGAAATATTATTCAATATTTTTTGTTGCAAATAAAATTATCTACAACTTTTGTTCATCAACTATTAGTCGTTGTACCATAAATAAAAAAGTTATAAGATAAAATCCATAAAAATTTGAGAAAAAAATCTATTTTTCGATATAACTTTATTCTAATCATTTTACAAAAAAAATATATACATCAGACCATTTTTATAGATGGTGTTTAAAGGAACATTTTTTATTATAAACATTTTAAATTTATTTATTAGCTAAGGTTTTACAGCGCTGTGAAACGAATACTATTCTTCAGTATTCATAACTAAAAACTATACATAAATATTAATGATTTGCCATAATTTTTAATCATCTTGTTATTTGTTTTATGATAATCTTTTTAATTATTGATAATGCAATATTGTTATTTATTAATTATCGATTTGAAACTCCATCACAAAACTTTGGAATTATTGATTTTTTAAATAATTTAAATCATTGTCTCTCATAACCGAGAATAATGTGCGGATAGAAAATACCCAAGTGACCGTTTGGGAATAAAAGAACATCTGCCTGACTTTCATTTTTCATTTGTCTACATATTTCGCTACGTGCAGACATATTTTATTGTGTTTTCATATTTGAAAGACGTTTTTAACTGTGAAAACTATTTTTAATGTTTTTGGACATGATTTTAAGTTAAGTGAACACAGTTTTCAGTTCAGTGAGAATTATTCAGAATTTTTTAATTACCTATAAACTTTTTGTTTTTAAGCGTGCTTTTTGTATTATTCCATCATGAGTGATTGTTTCATTTGTAACAAACCTTTAGCCAAAAATAAAATAATCTCAATTATTTGACTCAGTACTGTTGTAGCTGAAGACATTGACATACTTATCTTGCTCACAGCACTTGGTAGATTGTAGAAACAATTTAAAGTATTTTTTTTTTAAACCATCAAAAGGAAGAACAGCAGAACAATTATATTGTCCATCAGGTTTTATGTACGGAGACGTCATTGCGGATAACTTGCTGTTTCTCCATGCTTTTTCAGGATGTGACACAACTTCAGCTGCTTACAATATGGGTAAACTTAAATTTCTGAAAACCCTGGAGAAACATCTAGAGTTAGCAAGTGGAACGGCGTTGTTCCTCAACAAGAACAGCTGACCCTGCTTTGCTCACTGTCATTGGAGAACGTTTTTTTTTTTTATCTCTTTATATGGTGGTAATAAAGATGATAATTCTCTTAACAGCCTAAGATATAAACAATTCGCCAAGTCAGTGACAAAGAGTACATTTAATTTATCTTCACTTCCTCCAACACAAGATACAGCTCGCTTTCACAGCTTCCAAGTCTACCATCAGGTCCAGTCATGGCATGGTAATTATAACAATCCTAAAGACTGGGGCTGGAAAAAATGTGGAAAAATATTGATGCCAGTCCAGAGCTCTAAACCTCCAGCATCCCCTGAGCTTCTAAAATTAATTTTCTACAGATGCAAAGGAAACTGTGGAGCGATGTGTGGATGTCGAAAAGCAGGCCTGAAATGCTCTGCAGTGTGCTTCCATTCTTCTGGGGAGACTTGCAGCAACATAATGGAGCTCTCGAAATTAATTGAAGAAAATGATTTTGAAGATGAACCGCCGACATTGACGCCACTTCCTTCTCCGGTTCTCCCTCAAGCATTTAATATAGAATGCCAACCAGATGCTGAGCCGCAGCCTGGTCCATCAAAAAGACCAAGGACAGAGTAGTTGTGATTTAGAAAATCACCGTGGATTATGCCCACTGGAGATACTACGTAAAAAAAAATGCACCTCCAGACTCTACCTCATAGGTGGTGGGGAAGAGTCAATAATTAATTAATAACAATATTGCATTATCAATAATTAAAAAGATTATCATAAAAAAATAACATGATGATTAAAAATTATGGCAAATCATTAATATTTATATTTATTAGTGGTGCACCGATATGACTTTACCGATTATGAGAGCAATAATCGGCAGATACAGATTCAGTTACCGATTATAATGAACAAATTTTTTTAAGTGTAATAATGCACACAAAAATTTTTATTCCCATGTGAATTTAATAACAAGATTAGGTAAAATTGAGAATACAGTTATAATAACAGTATAAAAATATATAAAATACACTATTAAGTCATTGCAAAGTGTAAATTAAATTAACTTCTATTTATATTTGTTATTGTAAACAACTTGAACTACAGTCTAATAATTGTAATTTACAATGGGTAAGTTTTTGTTGCGGAAAACTAGCATTATTATCGACTATCACATAAGGTTGCATATCTTCACAAATAATTTCAGCTATAAACTGTGTTAGTTCTAATGCTCTTGGGTCATACACATCATACAGTATTTTCTTTTCCATGATATCTGCTATTTTTGTTTGAGCCAATTTCATTACTTTTCTTGGAACCCCATCTGTATCACTATCATCTGTGGTTACAATAGCACACTTCTCCACTAATTTATCAGGATGCATTCACTTGATGTGGTTCCATAGGCTAATAGTAGTATATCCCTGCTGATTGGTCAGTCCACTACCACCACCACCAGGAGAAATTACCGTTTAACAATGTAAACATGTTGCTTTATTTTGTTCACTTGAGTTTATAGAAAAATGTTTCCACACTTCATTTTTTTTCTCCCTACTCGCCATCTCACTATAATTATATAAAAATGACTCAAAACCAATTCTAGTACATGTGATTTTATTTATGTTGACTGAATATATAAAATTATAAATACTTTTTCACTTTTCACGTCACATACAAATAACACAATGGATAATGTTACTAAAGACGCCCATAACGAGTTTTTAAAACGCAGTGATAAATTCTGAAAGGTACCGGGACCACGATTTTGAACCGCTATTACGACTCAAAAAGATCAATTGTCATAGAATCCACTGCAACTGCTTGTGGTATTTTGATTGCGTGCCATCTATTTTACGTCTCTGGCTGTAGGTAATGTACAAGGCCACTAAACAAAAGACAGAACAAAAGACGAAACGTAAATAAACGTGTAGGAAAAATGTACTTTTTATTGTTCGAGGCAATGAGATTTATTAAACTTAACGAAATATCTGTAATCATGATATGACGGAGTTAGATGAATTTTGAAATATATACAAATATTACCGTATTTCATCCTAAAATGTGTAACAAAATATTACATGGTAAAAACCTACTTAATTACGCCGGGACGTAGATAATCTGCAAAGTAATCTTTAAGATAATCGCTGATTACGATTGATCGGAAAGTACCCATAATCGCTGATTATGATTCATCGGTATCCGCATCGGTGCACCACTAATATTTATCTATAGTTATGAATACTGAAGACTAGTATTTGTTTTGCAGCGCTCTAAAACCTTAGCTTATAAATAAATTTAAAAATGTTTATAATAAAAATTGTTCCTTAAAACACCATCTATAAATATTGTCTGATTTTTTTTGTAAAATGATTACAAAAAAAGTTATATCGACAAATAAATTTTTTTTTCTCAAAATTTTTATGGATTTTCGTTTATAACGTTTTTATTTATGGTTCTACGACTAAAAGTTACTGGACAAAAGTTGTAGATAATATTATTTGTAACAAAAAATATTGAATAATATTTCTCGTGAGACCTCTAGTTTGGCAGATAAACCGTAAAAACCATTTTAACCTCTTTTTCCAAGATGGCGGCCATGGGTAAAGGGTTGCAACCCCACAAACTTGAATTTAACTTTATACTAACCCCCCCTTCATATCAAAAAAAATAAAATTGCGTCCTCTGACAAACGCAACCACAAATATAACTTATCAATGGACTATACATATAAACAGTTAATTCAAAACTGTACACTACATGAACACACGCTACCAGTTTTTGCTAGAGTTGAAATCAAGAGCTTAGACAGGAAGGGGCAGGATGGGCTATGGTCCCCTCTAAAACCTTGATTTTTTTTTCAATAATAATGGTTAATAACCAGCCTAAAATCATTAATGTATGACACAATTTTTGGCCATTGATAGGGGCCGGAAAAATGCGCAATTTGCGATAGATGCGATTTTTTTGCGAATTTTGAGGTTAGATGCGATTTTTTACTAATTGTTGTTATAAATGCTATATTTGCGAAATTGCCATTATCGGGCGAAAATCCACTATAGAATGCAACAAAACGGCTTGAACACACATTCCTCAAATTATTGTTTTTGAAAATAACCAACATTAACACAATTACCGTAAACAATAGCTTCTGACAAGGCTTGTTGAAGGAATAAAATCCGAATCCTAACCTTAATTTATAAAACATTCCTTAACCAAATATCATGCATGATAGTATAGAATAAGTAATTTTGTAAATTTAGTGTTTACGATTTACTCAAGTTACCGTTTAATTTTTAGAAAAGAATGTTCACACTACTTATCGACGCAGTTATTTTGTTTTGTTAGATCACGTCACGTTCGCCTACGTTCATCATTGCTCGACATTCATCGTGTGTTGCCTGTTCATGAAGAGTATCCAACCTAACAAAACAAAATTTCCCGGGAAGCGCATCACGGAAACCAACAACCTAGAAAATATCTAGGTCGTTGACGGGATCGTAGTGAACTTGCAAAGATAAAATTAAAATATTTTAAATGCTGAAAACTACTACATACAAATATTTTAGTACGCGGTTTTTTACATTTGTTGATAATCACTTTAGTCTTCAAATTTTTTTTCTGATCAATATTTTACATAGAGACAAATCATACATTTAGTGGTGCAAGTTTAGCGTACTGAAGTTGGCCAAATTAAATCATCCGTTCGTTTTCATCTGAAATAGAGGTGTAAAAGTAACGAAAAAATGTGTACCCGTATGTATTCGTTACTATAACAATTAGTACTCGTTACTTTCGTATCGTTACTCGTTACTTTCGTATCGTTACTCGTTACTTCTGATACCGCATGACATGGCACATGCTATGTTATGTAACAGCATCGAATCGAGTCGTATTTCGTACGCGTACAGTATGACGTCGCGTAAATAAAAATAAATAGAATATAAACAATTAAAAATATTTGATAATTAACAGCTTTTGTTAACCAAGAAACAATTAACTCTCATTAGAGCGGCTTTATTATAATATATCTTTTAAGATAAGAACATAAAACATGAAAATACGCGATTATAAAAAACAAAAACATACATTGACGTCAGCCGGGGCTACGCCCCATGAGCCTAGTCAGTCTCCGTTTCCTCAACATTCCTCTCCCCTTCCCCGGCATTTGTACCGCCATGTACGTAGTCGTGTGTTTGAATTGCGCGCCACGAACTACCACAAGAGGGCGCTTAGAAGCAGTGCGGCGATCCCTAAAATTGCTATGTTAATATTAATTGTAAGCCTTTTTGTTGTTTTCATCCGTCTTTGCCCCAGTGTTGTGCAATTTACTTGTGTTTTCTTTAATTTAAATAGGTTACCTTAAATAACTATAGACGTTGCCCGGGCGGACCCGAACAGGCACGGACTTGGACGAGGGTAGGAATGCTTTTACATAAATTGTCATTAAATAAGTAAATAGTAACGAACTTTCCATTGTCAGTAATTTTTATATATTTTTAATGTTTATCTGTAATTTACTCAACTTTCGCCGGGGCACGGAATCGTAGAATATAGTAACGGTAATTGTGTTGGCGCGAAGGGCGCCATGTTGCCACCTGCGAGCGATGAGCTCAGCCCAGTCGATCTTCATCACTGACCGAGAGCAGACGCGCCAGCACCCCGGGGACTTCAACCTTTGTTCTGCACTGACCAAGTAATTCTGTCTCGTTAAGTATTTCTGAATCTCTTTCGCTCGTCATCCTCGGGGCAGCTCTCGGCCAGCGGGCTGTTTAATTAATTAATTGTCTCAGTCGAGTTTTTTCATCACCGTGTAATAAGTATACTTTGCAGCATGGCCACGTGTGTGGACCATGCCTTCACCTAAACCGATTCGTGCCTCAGGCTTTTTAACCGTGTAATGTGTAACGTGTAACGGGCGTGTAGAGAGACGTGTTAGTGAAATTAAATCTGGAGAATAAATATAAAGTGAGTACTTATTTAATCACGTGGTGAGTGAGTCTAGGAGTGTGGCGTGCCCGACGCCTAGAGCGGGCCAGGTCTGGGTAGCTAGGATAGAAAGGGCTGGTAACTCGTCCCCACTTGGGCTACGTCACGCCCTGAGTGAGAGACTCCGCCGGGTCCACGTGCCCTTCCACGTGGTGGCGCCCATAGTTAACATCTCAAAATCACCGGCAATGCGCGATCAGCCCTCAAATGGCGCCCAAGAGCGTGGGGCGAGTTACATCTTCCGCGAAAACCAGACCTGTACGAGCGTGTGAGATAGGCGGTTGTTACGCGGAGCGCGCGGAACTAAAGTTCGCGCTGGAACTATTGTTCGCGCGGAGCGCATAGCGGGACTCTGGCGCGCCGGCCACGTGACCAGCCGGGCGCGCGCTTCCAGGAATTCGCTGCGAGCAGCCAGGTGGCCGCATTCCTCGCGACAACAGCAGCCGGGCCAGGTCAGTGTGTGTGTGTACCGCCATCCGCGTCGCGTCGCGTAGCGAAGGGAAGAGGGGCAATCGACCGGCCTCACCACCACACGACCATGTCGGACAACCACGGACTTGACAAAAATCCGGGCGCGATTAAGGCAAGTGAGTTGTTTCAAAAGAATAGCTTATATTGTGTTATGTGCGCGCGACCGCGCCAGGTGAGCGGGACGGCGATTTCTTCGTGGACGGACACGTGCGTGTGCGTAGGACAGTATGAAGCGCAGCCGAACCACGAGCAGGCAGAACGGGCGGATCAGTTTGAGGCGGGACACGGGAAGTGCACGGATGCGGAGTGTGAGGGCAAGACGCGGGAGGGAGGCTGGTGCCGGAACTGTCGCGCGTTCAAGCACACGGCGTGTTTCGCGAAGTCCGAAATAATCTCCTTTCAAGACGGGTGGTACACGTGCCAGTGGTGCCACCACGTGAGAATAGCGGGCCCGTCAGGCCGCAGCCCGGTGAGAGACGCCGCCGACACACCACGGAGCAGGGTACCTCTCATAGGACACGTGGAGCTACCGGAATTTGCGGGCAGAACCAGCGACGATCCGCGGAGATTTGTACACGCGTGTCGGGAACGCCTGAATCGCTACGGAGTGCCGGAGTGTGAGTGGGCGAACAGGGTGAGCACCGCGCTCAAAGGCGACGCCAAGACGTGGTGGCAGATCGTCCAGGAGTATGACATGCCGTGGACCGAGTTCGCGAGATTGTTCGAGGCCAGATTCGCGGACGTGAAGACAGAGATGAGAGTGCGGACGGAGCTGTATTGTCTCGAGCAAGGCGCGACGGAGGCGGCGGAGGCGTTTATCATGAAAAAAATACGTCTGTACAAGCGGCTGTTTCCCGGAGAAGAACCTACCGGAGTGCTGGAGCGGGTAGTTGAGCTGATGCGCCCGGAATTTCGCCCGTATTTACGCCCGATGACGCGGCGTCCGGCAGAGGAGTTCGTCCAACAGGCGCGCGTCTTAGAGCAGGACCTACGAGCTGTCAGACCGACCAGGATCCACGCCACCCTGAGCACCAAGCAGGAAGACACGACGCCCGCCGACACCAAGGCGCTGGTGCCCTACACGGCGCCCACCCGAGACCAAGCTAGGCGCGACGAACCCGGACCGAGCGGCCACGCGCAGCTGACATGGCGGAGACGGACTACCGGCGGCAGCCCACCACCTCAGTGCCACACGTGTCCACCAGGCACGTTCCATTGGCACGAGAACTGCCCGGTGAGGAACAAGTTCCGGCCTGACTTCGCGGCGCAGCAGCCGTCGGGAAACGGACGGCAGGGGGCGGCGCGCTAAGACAGCCCACCTCCCCCGCCTCACCTAACAACAACAGACCTACGGCGGCGGGGCCTCTCCTGGGTCACGTGGGAGCGGCGGAGGCCGACCTGTTGCGCATTCCGGTGGTTGTCAACGGGCGCGCAGTCCACGCGCTTGTTGACACCGCCGCCAGCCACAACTGTGTGGCGGCACGCGTGATTGGCCGTGACAACTTCGAGTACCACCCGGGCCAACTCCAGCTGGCTACCACGGGGGACGCCTGCTACACCCAGGGCGTCGCGACGCTGGAGGTGGACGTGCGGGACCAACGGTCCGTCACGACGGCGCTGGTGGTGGAGCAGTTACGTGATGACGTCATTCTGGGGCTACCCTGGCTCTACGAGCAGCACGCAGCCATCGACATCCGGGCCGGCTGCGTCCACGTCGGCACCCAGGGGCGGCGGACCATCCACGGGCTGGGTAAGCCTACTCCACCAGCAGTAAACCAGGTCAGTCTCGACGAGTTCCAGCACGGAGTTCCCCCCGAGTTTCGTGCTACCATCCAGCAGGTCCTCGATCATCAGTGTAATGTGTTTGCGTCCGCGGACCCGCTGAAACGTACCACCATAGCTGAGCATGCCATCCCGACCCATCCTCACGAGCCAATGTTTATCCCACCCGGTAGCTACGGCCACGTTGGTAAACAGACCATCCTAGACCAGGTTCAGGACATGTTGCATGACGGGATAATTGAGCCTAGCGAAAGTCCGTATAATTTCCAGGTCGTGTTGGCAGAAAAAAAAGACGGGAAACTACGCTTCTGTGTCAATTTCAAACCTATCAATAGAGTGACAATTAATGCCCCACCCCCCCTGCTGAACATAGCCGACACACTTTCAGGCCTGGGTAACGCCAAGATATTTTCTTCCCTCGACCTAAAATCTGGGTATTGGCAGGTGCCGATACGTCCGGCGGACCGACCCAAGACGGCGTTCACAGCCCCAGACGGGCGGAGATTTCAGTTTTGCGCGATGCCATTCGGCCTACAGGACGCCCCCGCTACCTTCCAAGGGATGATGACACGGGTCTTAGACAACTACTCGGGCAAGTTTGCGGCCGCGTATCTGGACGACATAATTGTTTGGTCTCAGACGTGGGAAGAACATGCGCATCATTTAGCATTAGTCTTGGAACGCCTGGCGAGCCATGGTCTGACATGCAATCGCGAAAAATGCCACCTGGGGACCACAGAACTAGATTTCCTGGGCTTAGTGGTTAACGCGGACGGAAACCGACCCACGGAAAAACAGCTGAGTGTAATTATCAACAAGGAGCCCCCACGCACGCGCAAGCAACTGCAAAAGTTCTTGGGGCTAGCTAACTGGCTGCGAGCCTTCGTCCCAGAGTTCTCGGTAGTAGCGGCGCCGATGACAGAACAGCTGTCACCCAAACGTCCGTTCAGGTGGACCGTGGAAGCCCAGAACGCTTTTGACGAGCTAAAACGCAGATTTCAACAGTGCCACTTACTCGCGCGGATGGACCCAGGCAGACCCCTGATCGTACAAACAGACGCGAGCGAGAAGGGCATCGGGGCCATCCTGTTACAACTCGGCGACGACGGCGAGCCTCGGGTGATTGAATATGCAAGCGCCAAGTTCGGCGACGTCGAGCAGCGGTATAGCGTGAACGAGCGTGAGTGTCTAGGCGTAGTTTGGGCCCTCAGACGCTACCGCCCACACCTGGAGGGGCAGAAATTCGTACTGAGAACTGACAGCCAATGTCTCAAATGGCTGGCCACGATGCAGGGGCGACGTTCGAAGCTGACGCGTTGGGCCATGCTTCTACAGGCCTTAGATTTCGAAGTCGAGCATGTACCGGAAAACAGAACGAACTAGCGGACGAGCTGTCGCGAGATCCGGACGTCACCGTCACAGCCTGTGACGATGCGGAGTGGGAGGAGCTTTTGCCACCACCCAGCGGGCGCATACCCAGGACCCCGCGCACCCCGACAACCCAAGCCGCATTGTGTGCCCTAAACCTTAACGTCACACCGACATTACCGCCAGGCGCGGAGCTTGATGACTTAGACGCCTACGTGCGAGCGGCCCAACTCACGGACACAGACACACAGGAGATCGTGCGCCGTTGCGGGAGCGGAGAATGTGAAGGCTACCGTGTATTGGACGGGACACTGCAGGCGCGACCTAAGGGGACAGCTGGCCAATGGCGGACGTTCGCGCCAGCCGCCACCCGCCGGGAGGTGTTTGACATGTATCACGTGAACAGGCTAGCCGGACACCCCGGCGCAGACCAGACGCGACGCGATCTGCGGGAACAGTTCTACTGGCCAGGGGTAAACAAGTTTGTACGGGACTGCGTGAGGAGATGTAAACATTGCCAGAGGCACAAGGCGCGCCGCACCGACGGGACAGCCCAGCAGGTACCCAGGCAGCCCACCGAGCCATTCCATACAGTCGCCATAGACCTAATGGGACCATATCCCCGCACGCCCCGAGGGAAAAGATTTTTGTTGGTGGTGACAGACTGCTACACGCGTTGGGTGGAGGCCTACCCCCTGGCGAACATCCGCGCCGGCACCATTGCACGCAGCCTGGAAACGGAGTTTTTTCCTAGGTGGGGGTACCCCCGGGTCCTGTTGTCGGACAATGCCACCCAATTTGTCGGGCGCCGGTGGGCGCAGCTGGGGAGAAAATGGCGGGTAATCCTACACACCACCCCCGTGTACCACCCCCGCGCGAACCCCACGGAACGACGCAACCAAGAGGTGAAGGTTCAACTGCGGTTGAGGCTCGCGGATGACCACGCCCAATGGGACACGCACATCCCGGACGTTCTGTACTGCATCCGGCGACGGGTGAACGCGGCAACCGGCGAAACACCAGCCACCATGGTCCAGGGGCGGAACCTCACCCTCCCCAGGGAATATCACGTGCGGCAACAACAAACGGACCCGGACGTAGAGAGCCCCGAAGGACGCCTGAGGCGATTGGCCGAGACGCACGATAGGGCGCGACGTAACCAGGCAGCTTACCAAGCACAACGCACACCCGAGACGAACCGCCCGCCCCCTGAACTGAAACCAGGCCAGCTGGTTTACGCGAGGCTCCACCCCCTCTCCTCCGGCCGACGCAACTTCTGCGCCGGCCTGGCGCCAAAGTGGTTTGGCCCGGTGGCGGTGGTCAAGGCGGGGCCCACGGCGGTCGTGATAAAGTTACCCTCAGGCCGGGCCGCGAAATATCACCGGGACGATGTGCGCTTGGCACAGGAAGAGACGGAGGCGGCGGACGAGGCGGAGACGGGGCAGGAAGAGATGGAGGCGGCGGACGAGGCGGAGACGGGGCAGGAAGAGACGGAGGCGGCGGACGGGGCGGAAGAGACGGAAACGAGACGTGACGGAGCAGGGACGCGGCAGGAAGAGACGGAGGCGGCGGACGAGGCGGAGACGGGGCAGGAAGAGACGGAGGCGGCGGGCGGGGCGGAAGAGACGGGAACGAGACGTGACGGAGCAGGGACGCGGCAGAGAGAGACGGAGGCGGCGGACGAGACAGACGGGAGGGCGGCCGCACAGCTGGTCACGTCCACCCCAACAGACGGGGGCGGGTTCAGAGGCTTCCCGGACCTGGGGGCGGGACAGGCGACGCCCCTCGCAGTCACAGATGTCCGGCCGAGGCGGCTGTTCGAAGACTCGGGGAGTGACGTCTCGCCTTTCAGGAGATTTCTCAGGGACACGCCCGGAGTGACGGAGGGCCAGTCGACATCCCAACCACTGATAAGGTGGCCGGAGGAAGTAGAGAGTAGGCCGGGTTCGCCGGACGAGCCATTATGGCCGCTGCATTACTCGTTGGCAGACTCCACGTTCAGGGTGACAGTAACCGAACCGCAGGAAGACGAAACACCGCGGGAAGAGAGGGGAGACCGGGCGTCACAAGACCCAGTTCCGGCTCCGCGATACACGCTACGACCCCGAGGGATCGCGAGGAAGCACAGCTGTTGTTGATAAGGGGGCGACCACGCCCACAGGCGACCCAGCGGAAACGTCGACATGACCGGCTATTCGAGGGGGGGGCAATTGACGTCAGCCGGGGCTACGCCCCATGAGCCTAGTCAGTCTCCGTTTCCTCAACATTCCTCTCCCCTTCCCCGGCATTTGTACCGCCATGTACGTAGTCGTGTGTTTGAATTGCGCGCCACGAACTACCACAAGAGGGCGCTTAGAAGCAGTGCGGCGATCCCTAAAATTGCTATGTTAATATTAATTGTAAGCCTTTTTGTTGTTTTCATCCGTCTTTGCCCCAGTGTTGTGCAATTTACTTGTGTTTTCTTTAATTTAAATAGGTTACCTTAAATAACTATAGACGTTGCCCGGGCGGACCCGAACAGGCACGGACTTGGACGAGGGTAGGAATGCTTTTACATAAATTGTCATTAAATAAGTAAATAGTAACGAACTTTCCATTGTCAGTAATTTTTATATATTTTTAATGTTTATCTGTAATTTACTCAACTTTCGCCGGGGCACGGAATCGTAGAATATAGTAACGGTAATTGTGTTGGCGCGAAGGGCGCCATGTTGCCACCTGCGAGCGATGAGCTCAGCCCAGTCGATCTTCATCACTGACCGAGAGCAGACGCGCCAGCACCCCGGGGACTTCAACCTTTGTTCTGCACTGACCAAGTAATTCTGTCTCGTTAAGTATTTCTGAATCTCTTTCGCTCGTCATCCTCGGGGCAGCTCTCGGCCAGCGGGCTGTTTAATTAATTAATTGTCTCAGTCGAGTTTTTTCATCACCGTGTAATAAGTATACTTTGCAGCATGGCCACGTGTGTGGACCATGCCTTCACCTAAACCGATTCGTGCCTCAGGCTTTTTAACCGTGTAATGTGTAACGTGTAACGGGCGTGTAGAGAGACGTGTTAGTGAAATTAAATCTGGAGAATAAATATAAAGTGAGTACTTATTTAATCACGTGGTGAGTGAGTCTAGGAGTGTGGCGTGCCCGACGCCTAGAGCGGGCCAGGTCTGGGTAGCTAGGATAGAAAGGGCTGGTAACTCGTCCCCACTTGGGCTACGTCACGCCCTGAGTGAGAGACTCCGCCGGGTCCACGTGCCCTTCCACGTGGTGGCGCCCATAGTTAACATCTCGAAATCACCGGCAATGCGCGATCAGCCCTCAACATATTTATAATTTGTAAAAAATACTTTCTTACGTTGTTTCTGTTCGAATCTAAAACTTTGTCTACACACACAATACCTTTAATAAACAGTAAAAAACTTGGACGACGAATTTCCAAATCATACTTTTATTAATAAACAAACATCGTTCTTTGTAACGAATACGCGCGCGCATGCGTGAAACATACGAAAGATGCGAGTAACGAAATGCATTCGTGTGTAACGTTTCGTTACTCGTTACTAGATGCCGCACCCGTTACTCAGTAACGAATACATACGGTTTGCTACAGCTCTAATTTGAAATTACTAGTGCTCAAACGTGTTTACAAATACCATTGAATGATTTTGGTTTGTGTTAAAATTTGTCATAATGGGTAGAACCACTATTACCGCACGTGAACGTGTGGAGAGTTACAAATCTCAAGGATTGTACGCAACTGATGACAATACAATCTTCTGCAAATACTGCAGCTGTAGCATCTCGTGGGAAAAAAAGGACAATTTAAATAAGCACGTGGCATCCAATAAACACATAAACAAGCAAAAGCAACTGGTCACACAACCTCGTCAAACATCGCTTGTTCAGATCGGCAATGCCGAAAAACGGCGAAAAGTGGACAAAGAATATTTCTCGAAGAGGACAGTGGAAGCATTTGCCAAGGCTAATATTCCCTTGGAAAAGTTGGAGAACAAGGCCTTGAAAGACTGGATCGACGAATTCACCGGAAAGGGTGGTGAATTAAGCTGTGTAAAGTCTCTACGAGAAAAATATGTGCCAGCACTTGCAAAAGATTTTGAAGTCTCAACTACATCAGAGTTAGAGGGTAAAGTAATCCATATCATGTGCGACGAAACAACTGATAAAGTTGGACGTTGTGTCTTTGTTATCATTTTTCATGTACCTGAATCTGAAAATAGATTAGTTGTTGCCAGTGTTTCCTATCTTGATGCATGTAATGCCACAACTTGTTCGCGATCTGTATTAGATGCTCTATCAAAATACAAAATCAATTATGATAATGTGCATTCTTTTGTGAGTGATGGTGCCAGGTACATGACTCTTTGTTTTGAAACCCTGAAAGTGGTAGTAGGAGATCAGCTAAAGCACATACAGTGCTGGGCTCATAAATTGTGTTTGTTGGGTAATGCCTGGGTGTCAGAAATGGAATTTTTGAACAGAACTGTAACTGCTGTCAAGGCTGCATTTCTCAACACAAGAAAGAGAAAACATAATTATCTGAAATTTTTGACAGAAAAACATGGAGATGGCAAGGTTGCAAAACTTTTTCCATCGCCTGTTATTACCAGATGGAACAGTTGGTTCCATGCAGTTTTTTACCTGTCTGAATATTTCTCAGATATTGTTGAATTTTTCAGCTCTCTTGAGATGAAAGACATTAATAACAGTGGCATCAACTTCTTGTCCCAACTCACAGACAAGGAAATTAAGTGTGTTATTGCCCAGGCAATGTTTGTTAAAGAACATGCGAAGGATCTAGTAGATCTCCTGGTGTTTCTGGAGGGGTCCAAATACCTAACTTCCCATCTTCTGTGGCCAAAGCTAGATACATTGGACACAGCCTTCGCAGAAGTTGTGGAAGGTAAGTTGCTGCAAGGAACAACAACTGCTTTGGCTGAAGTGAGTACCTTGCAGAAAGCATCCATTCTTGATGTTTTCAAGAAAGCAGCAACTTCAGCAAGGCAGAAGTTATATAAATTGAGAGAAAAGGATCCAAATAGAGAGAATTTCAGCAATATTGCACATGCCCTGAGTCCCACAATGATATTGTTTAACAAAGATGACGAAGAAGCAGGAATAAAGAAACTTCCAGGTTTTTCAGCACTACCGTCAACAGAGGTTTCAAGAGGTTATGGAGAACTCAAAGCCCTAGCTGAGATTGAAAGGAAGAGAGGGGGAAAGGTGGATGTTGAAGAAATATTGCATGCTGTTTCTGCTAACCATGAACTCTTTGCTAAGTGCTGCCTTCAAGCCTTGTGGACGCCTACTAACTATGTAGACAGTGAACGACTACTGTCTAGCTATAGTAATGTAGTGAATGACAAGAGGACAGGACTGAAAGAAAGTAATGCTGAACTTTTTACAGCACTGTCATTTCAGTGCAAAGACTGCAACTAAGACAGTTCCCATCATATTTGTAGAACTGATGCGTTCATATATATGACTTATTCTACACAAATATCATGCATGTAATTTGGCAATAGTTCTCTTTTAAACAACAATTTTATTTGTTTCTACATTGTGAGCATAATTTTTTTAACTTCTTGTATTGTTATGTAACTTTAAATTCTTAAGAAAATTTCTCAAAAATAGATGCTAATTTCTGGAAAATAGATGCTAATTTTCAACATCATAAATGCTAATTTTGTAATAAATAGATGCTAATTTTTCCAGGCCCTAGCCATTGAATATCCAAACTTGGAGTGGCAGTGTCTTTAAACATTAGGTGATAAAATCTTAAGCAAAGGTACTTTCACCAAGTAAAAAAGGTGTTGGGGTACTCAGCGAGTATTGACTATGTTCACTACAGAGCATTTGTGAAGGTTAGCAACTAATGTAAATCATTGGCCATTTTCAAGGTAGCAGGAGTCAGCAGCTATTGGAGAGCTTAGGCATGTTTTATAGTTGCATTATCAAAAGGGATAATTACTTGTTTAGCCCAAGTACCCAGAACGCAGTGCTATGCTACTGAGAAGCGAGAATTAAGGTCAGGCTTCAACTGTCCTGTTCACGTGGGACATGAAAAAAGTTGTTTACCTTGTTCTCTTTGTTAAGTTTTGTTTAAATAAATGTGTCAAGTCTCACTTTTCATGAGTGAAAAATTTATTCTAAGAGATTCAAATTTCGAAGAAGCAGTAAAAAATAATGAGATTTCAAGGATCATCTCTTTTACTCTTCTCTGGAAGGTATTCCGCAACTCCCCGACGGTCTACACCCCAGAAACAGGTCTATCACAAATACTGGCTATGCTCATGGTCGAAATAAAAGTGAGCATTTATTTGTTTCGGAAACCATTAAATAGGCTTTTATCAAAATGCTAAAAATTTTTATAATTGATTAACTTAGGTTATATTATGAATACAACTGGAATCATCTGCCAAAAGACAAAATGATTGAAGGCTCATCGTTGCCAGCCATACCCGTCTCGTCACCCGTGGCCCACACCAGCAGATCCACACAGGCAGCATTCGCCATCACGTTGACCTTGAACTTGTTGACGACGGCGAAGTTGCTCTCGCGGTCCTCGCGCTCGCTAGCGTCGTGGTTCAGGCTCTGCAGCTCCGTCTGACCCGAGAGGAACAGGCCCTTCACGAACTCTTGCACGTCGCGAGTGAACGGGCTGGGCAGGTCTGCAAACATGCAGGGGTACTGCCAGGACTTTTTCACCACCTTTAAACATGAAATAGTTTTTTTTTATATTGCAGTCATTTTTATACACAAGTAAAATTAACTATAAAACCAAATATATCTACTATTTGCAGGAATGTTACGATTTAAATGCTTCAGAAATAATTTCTAAATGATTTAACTTGACAGATCTCCAGCTATTTATGTTAAATTTGAGACTATAAACTGAAGTGTGGCACCAAAAACAAATTTAATTTAATAAAAGGTGGCTAGATATTTAAGTTTTGCGACTTCAACAATGCTGTCAACTTCCAGGCACATAGATCAGAAATCTTCGTTTATGCTCATAATTCAACATGCCAGATACTCGACTCTACAAAAAAATTAACACCACTTCTATACAGTTCATTCAATAATAATTTAAAAAAGAAAAACAAGTTTGTAAAACATAAATAATTATAAAGGATTCATATTTATGGTAAGTTCTTTGCAAAATATTTACTTTTTTATTACAAGAGATACATGGGCATTGTTTACTGTACAAAACACTAGGGGTGTGCGGGAATAGGTTTTTGTACTGCGGGAATTTTTCGGGAAAAATAAATTATTCCCGCGGGAAACGGGACGGGATAGGGAAAATTAAAAAAAAAAAAAAGCAAATTTTTAATTCCAATATGAGAAGATGGCCATTTAAACTTTTCTTGGAAAGTTAGTTGTTAGTTTTTTTGCTGCTATTTCTTTTGTCTGCTTCACTTGCCCTTTTTTCAGCGGCGACTTCATATTTTTTAGCATCCTCAAATTCTTTTTTTATGGAGGGATGTTTATTGAGATGTCTTAGTAATCCAGACGTGCTACCATGCTCGCATCTCAAAAAATTTTCACACGAGACACACCTTGCCAGGGATTTACTGTCTGTCAGACGTTCAAAATACTTCCAAACACTTTTAGGTTTACAAGTAACAAGCTGATCGGTTGCGACCTCCATTATTTGTAGGCTGCTAGTTTGTTTTAATACACTAGAGTCCCGTTATAGCGAGGTGTCACGGTTCCGGTTTTGATCCTCGCTATAACCGTGTCCTCGCTATAACCAAATTGGACAAATTTTGGCCCCCAAAAAATAAAAATTAACCGAAAATAGCATAAAAATTGTGTTTAAACCTGTATAATTGGAAAATAACAGGTTATATTAACGAAATATTAATTTCTGTGAGCATATGTGTGAATTCTCTTTAAAACAATACCCCATAAGTACGGATGCGATCACCGATTGCGTCAAAATAACCAGAATACCCTACCATGCCACGTAAGTATAGCATCTCAGCCCGCGGCCGACGCAGCATTGTCCTGCTATCTATCGTCGACACGGGCTGTCTGCTGGCGGCCATGTTGGTTCGGGATGTTGTAAACAGGTGGTGCTAGTGTAGCGCAACGATTTAATTCCTTACAAAAAAGCAGGAGTGCGGCTGCGGCAACGCACGTACGCCTCAAACGTAACAGTCGCTGGAAAACTATGCTTTTTTCATTTAAAGAAACCTGTCAACTTTTTTAGAAAATAAATTTGGGATTAAACTCAAACCATCACCACCCCTTTCCCGAACAGATACCCCAACAACTGACCGAAACAAAAGTTACAAGAAAACTGCCCTAGCGATTCGGAAATAAATACGGTAGTGCCTACTAGAGGTGTAAAAGAAACGAAAAAATGTGTACCCGTATGTATTCGTTACTATAACAATTAGTACTCGTTACTATCGTTACGTTACTCGTTACTTCTGATACCGCATAACATGCTATGTTATGTTGCAGCAACGAATCCAGTCGTATTGCGTACGCGTACAGTATGACGTCGCGTAAAAAATAATAAATAGAATATAAACAATTAACAATATTTGATAATTAATAGTTTTTCTTAACCAAGAACCAATTAAATCTCATTAGAACGGCTTTTTCATATTATCTCTTTTAAGATGATAACCAAAAAAAACGTGAAAATACGTGATTATAAAAACAAAAACATACATATTTCTAATTTGTAAAAAATACTTTCTTACGTTGTTTCTGTTCCAATCTCAAACTTTGTCTGCACACGGCACAGATAACTAACGGAAGTTTGATAAAGGAAAGAAAGGATGGGATTCAATTTTTAAAGCCACGCACTTAGGTGGCGACTGCACGGCTGAAGAATGTGACAGGCGTCAACGGCAAGATGTCTAGTGGCGAGCGAGAGGGGTGGAGATAAAGCAGACAAATAACAAAAGCGCGCTTCAAGCTATCACGCCGTAAATTCCTCAAAAATACCTCATTATAGCCGTGTTCTCGCTATTAGCGTGCTCGCTATAACGAGATTCTACTGTATACAACGGTATCGAAAATAGAAACAGATACTTTGCTCAAGCCTTAATAACTTAACGTCAGCCGATAAAGCCAGCCAAACTAAACAGTAAACAAATATTTTTTTCTCCCAAAGCAAAATCATAGATGTTTAGATACTCGTGAGCAGTGGTGTAAAACTACGTGATTTCATATTTTCAAAGTGCCAATACAGTTCTCTACATCGCCACTGCTATCAAGTAATGCGAATGGTTACGCTTTATATAACGCACGTCTAGTATTTCTTATATCTTTGGCGAAAATGTTGGATTGTGCATGTGTTTTGTTTGTGTCTAAGGACACACAGTGGTTTTAAGTTAAATATTCGATGGTGATGGCAATAACGTTATATAACTGACTATTCACGTATCTTGCAAATTTGTACCCTTGAAGAAATATATTTATGAACGCATACAATATTTAAGGTACTCCATGTACGTTTTTTATATTCCAATTAGATATGTGTAAACGATTATCATAATTCACTCTCACACCACAGCTGTCGCTACGATCGGCATACGTTTAAAAGATGTTTTGCGTTTAAATAGTACGGAAAACCTTCAAAAATGTACGAATCCATAAAAAATATTGTTGTAAAAACAGTTTGAATTGATAGAAAACATTTTCAAATGATTAGTAAAGATTTGTAAATTTTTAAACAATTACCCGAAAAATTCGGGAGTAATAAAATTCCCGACCGGCATTTCGGGAAGACTACCGTATTGGTCCGAATATAAGGCGACCATTTTTACATAAACGAAAGATGCAAAAATTGGAAGTCGCCTTATTTTCGCACCCAAGACGTCAGAACCGCAAACATTAGTTCCAAGCTGAAAGCTACAGTAGAAACATTGTTTAACAAAATGTTCACAATTTTTTATATTAACTAAAACTTTGTTACCTCACACGGGGAAAAACGATAAATCCACCTAATATTGCAGTAATTCACAATTGTTTGAAGTTGAAAATTAAAATATTTGTTCTTGAGTAAAAACGTGAATGTTGAAGCATCTCAAAATGGCAACCTTTTATTTCACAATTCATATTTGTACTTTGTGTACAATCGCGTGTTAACATTTACGGTAATTTATCTTCAGATTTTTAACGGAAATATTTGTACTAAAATATCACAGTTATTTTCAGAACGATTGTTTATGTTTACAAACATTTCGGATGTAATGTTTGGAAATTCACGGCTGCCAACTGTCTTTCCACAATATTTCTTTGTTGTAAAACGAACATTGCCGAACACGCACGAAGACGCCATATTAACAGGAATTTGGTACGTTGCTTCAAAAGCTATTTTAATAATCCACTCTTTATTTATGTAAAAACCTTTCATAATTATAATAGATTATTCTTTCAAATTCATAGAACAGACTCTCTCTGTCAGAGAGTAATATGGACAAATATACGCGGTCACGTAACCGAGTTATTCATGGCCGTATGCTTCATCATGTCAGCTAGCCACTTGTTTTGTTCCGGCAAGATGCATTCTTTGTTTGCTTTTTTTACGTTTAACACACTACTAAATAGTAATACGCCTTGTTCTGTGGTAATACGTAGCTTAAGTCAAACGGAAAGTTAAATGCTGTATTTTAAGAGTGATTAATAGCCATTGTAAAAATTTTAAATTCGTAGATACAGTAAACTGTGAAAAATGAACAATCACACAATCACACATCGGTGGAACGGCGGGGAACGAGCTCTAGACAAATAAACAGCTCTGAAGATGACAATTATGCAGCTTCATTAGAGTAAACATACGAAAAAATTTCTAATGTAATACTTAAAAATGTAAATATTTTCTAATTGTTTTCTTTTGACTTTTAGGGTAGGCCATTCAAACTTATTTTAAATAAGTAATGTGATAAATATAAATTAATTGTTATACATAAATGCAAAAACGATTTATCAACACAAAATGTATGTCTAATGAATTTTCACATTAATTTCTACCAAAAATTATTTTTACATTTGTTTGGCCTCCTGAAACTGCAGGTCGCCTTATATTCGGGGTCGCCTTATATTCGGGCCAATACGGTATTTTCCCGACTTTTTTCCCGAAGCTTCGGGATCCCGCACACCCCTACAAAATACTGATTTTGAGACATCCTTAAGTTTCTCTGTTTAAGTAATAAATAGATAATACTCTGCAGTTCTGTAATTGGACATCAAAAACATAAAAAAATTGCTGAAAACCCTGGAAAGGGCCCAACGCATAGGAAATATGCTGTCCCGATGATGGATGCGTTGGGCCCTTTCCAGGGTCCCCCGGCCGCCCTCACCCTTCTGGTACTGTAGCAGCTCACGGAGCAGGGTCACCATCGCCAGGCCGACCGTCTCACTGAACGTCTTGTAGGGGAAGATCCTGACGGCGCCCGACTTGTACACCTCCTCCGCCTGCTCGTCCAGGAACCGGAGCATGTCCTTGGTGAGCAGCTTCTTAGCCATCGCGAGCACACTCTGCAACACACACACGGGACGTTAATGCCGTCAACCCACGGCTCTCGGACACTACTTTCCACTGACCCCAAGTCCAAAGTGGAGTTTGTGCATCTTCTGATTTTTTTTTCTGATGTAAATATAAAAGGTATTTTAGGTAAATTAAATAAATATAATGCCTGTAATGTTTGTTTTTTATCTATTTTCCCCTGGGAAGGTTAGGTTTTCACACATCTAGGTGATTGTAACTAAAATGAAAAGTTTGTTAGGTTAGACCAACAAAATTCAAAACATTCTAAAATCAAGAAAATGTATAAAATTTTAGAAAATCTGTTTTGTTTTCTTTAATATTAATATATTATATTTGTGTGAGTGTGTATATATATAAATTTAAATCACAAAACTGACCAGACGAGTGGCAAACTTTGGTCATATTGGGGACTGTGGATTGTAAGCTCCTCTTTTTGGTTTGCTTAGGATTGGGCCATTGAGTGAATACACATACAGAGCATGTTTGAGCTGCTACACACCACACTAAGATGTGCATCATTGTGTAGGGAAAATTTGATGTGAATTCCAAGAAAATATATAAATTAAAATATTCATCAGGTTTTTCCAACTTGTTTTTTCTTGTTTGGTATTTGTAAATATTATTTATTGTGCTAAAATGTGAAATTAAGATGACGCAATGATTTTTAAAGCATTTTTGATGTTCAGGTTGAGTTGTGCTGCTATGGTTATGTTTATGTAAAAAAAAAAAATAAAGTTTTTGCAGTTTTTTTTTTACCACTCATTCTTCATGCACTTTGGTTAAGTGCTGTCTGTGGTGTTTGAAGGCACATAAGTTGGCCTTTGCAGCCCTGTCTGCACTCCACCGCGATGTTTTTGCCATCAATGCAGGTCAGCCAACAGCGGCCTGACACCGAGCTGTGCTCACCTGCAGGTGCACGATGGAGAACTGGAGGCGCGCCCGCTTGCCTGGGGACTCAGCGAAGCGCATGTAAGGGAACTGGTTGAAGCTGGAGCCATACTTGCTGAAGAAGTACGTGGTCGGGTCGTACGGCACCGACTGGTGGCTCTGCAGCGACGGTCGCTTCAGGCTGGATGCAACAATGACCGAGAAATTCTTTGAGGGGCCTGCCCACCCAGACACACACGCGGTGGGAAGAGCTTCAGAAAACACCACCCAATTTGAATACTGCTAAAAATATCAGAATGGTGTCCATTTACGAAAAGCATTTAAGAAAAAGTTGAAGTCAGATGAGTAGTTCTGTTTCTGGATTTCGTTTCTAAACTGTATTTTCAGGAAAGTGAAAATGGCTGAAAAGCATGTTTTAAAAATAATTTAGAGGTATGAAAGTTTCGTTACTGATTCTTGAAAGAACTCAAGGAAGTTACTTTACACCTTTATCTTTGTTTCTCCACCATATAATGTTATGGTTACTGCTCAAATCTCATAGTTGTCCTAAGCACAACATAAAGTCAGTGTGCCAGTTCAAATACTTTAACTTAGAGGCGATACCTTGTTAGAATCACCAGTGAGCGTCACACTTATATTCCTGCCCCACTAACGCAAATACACCCCTGACTAGAAGGGCCCCTTAACCAGTATGGTTAAGCACAGAGAGACTTAAAGCAATGGAATCACAAGAATATACAGTAGGCTACAACCACTAACTTTACAAACAACTCAGTGTTCTGTTATTAAAATTATTTATGACAAATTTTGGATAAGAGCCATAGGCCCTTGCCAGCCACATAAGCCTTATGGACACAAATAATTTCCTGGTAACTTGAACACAATGTTTGAGTTACATTTAATTCCTGTTAACGGCACGGATTTTCTCAAGATAAATTTCAAAAGTACTGAATTCATCAGTAAAAATAAACAGTTAATTGAACATCAGACACAATATAATTTTATAAGATAAGCTACCTTAAATATTTCAAACATATTTAGTGCTGAGAAAACCTTTTCAGTTTCTTAAAATATACTTCTTTAAACTTCTCCAAAAAATCGTGAAACTTACGAATTAGTGTTCTCAGCGCCTTCCCCGCTGCTGCCAATGGACACAGTGTCAGCAGAAGGAAGATTCCCAGAAAGGGAGCGTGGAATGATGGACCTTAAAAAACCAAATCAGTAACTATTTGAAGTCCTAATCTAAAGTAACAGTGTTTATGAATATCTGTCTATTTAAACAAAACACTCAATAGCTGCACAATATTCAGTGAGCCGGAGTGAAACAACTAAATAATTTACCAGACGAAAGTACATACTGTAAGTAAATATGGCCGCCATGTATGTCACCTCTAAGGAGGCGTCCCTTTCAAATTATTTAACGTTGAATTGCTGCACATACACTAGAAAAACTAACGAAACCTAACACACATTTTTACAAGTATTACAAAAAATCAAAAGACCGAAAAAATTTCTTATAAAATGTGAATGCAATTACTACGATGATAAATAACAGAAATGTAAACAAGTACAACCATGCCCAGCTAAGACGACGACTGTTCTTTGCACAAACATAAACACTTGAACAACATCTTGATGACTGTTTCAGGTAATGGGATGTAAAATTCTGTTGATGATTAAAATTTTATTTGTAACTTTTGATGGTTGAAATTCAATAAAAATTGTTTAAAATAATATTTGAAAAAGTATTTGTTTAGTGATGAAAACACTACTGGTCCTTCACAAGATCACAAACGAACACACACTCTAAGTTACACCGAATGTTATTTGCATTCCTGTGCCTTAACACAGAAAATGTACCTAGTGACACCGTCGTTTAGGTACCAAAATACACTGGAAAATATTCCCGGTGAACTAGTGGATCACCCGGGCCTACGCTGCACATCTCGGGCCTATAAATTCCAATTAAACGTCCTACAATTGAAAACACCACTTGTAAACTTAATTGCGGCACGGCCCCGGCACCGAGACGTGAAATCTCATAATGTGATTTTATGAGCCGCCGCCCCCACACGACCTCTCGGCACAGTACTTGAACGACTGACGAAACTCAGCACATCACCAATATGTGCCTATTTACCATTGGCTACACATATTATTCTTACAACTATTACTCAGTGTTTTCCCGCTCAGTGGGCCTTCCCCCAATTCTGTCACATGTATCTGTCTTTCCCTCACACCTCTGTCTCTTTCTAGCTTAATACACAATTCTGGGATTTACCAGTACAGGCGAACGTCTGTCTCTCTCTTACACCGGATGTGATAAATTATTGTCTATAGCAGGGTTTCCCAATCTTTTTCAGTCCTCGGCGCACATACATGTTTACTATTTTGTCTCGGCACCCTAACCTATTTGGCTCGTCGAAAAAGATAGGTACAATGATATTAGTTAGGTAGATAAGCACAAAATTTAAAATATCCACATTATGAATCTGAACTGTATATTTATATGAATATAAAATTAACACAAAAACATTCAAGAGACTTAAAAAAAAAAAAAATATATGCTACCTAGCTAATCAATGTGATGGGTGAGCTTGGTGATCTTCACACATTATTTCAAAACGTGGAATAAGGTTTGACACTGCTACTCACATTTCTTGCTCCACATTGATCTTTGAGCGATATTTGCTCTTGATTACAGCTACAGCTGAAAATCCAGCTTCGCACAAATAAGATGTTGCAAAAGGAATGAAAATTCTTATAGCTTTTGAAGCTAAAGTGGAATATTCATTTTGAACCGATATCCAAAACTCCACCAAATCAGAACATGTGAATCTAGTTCTAAGGCTGCTGTCGCAAGAGAGTTCAATGAGACTTTCTTCTTCTTCCTATGTATATTCTGGCGGAGCTTGTGCATGGAATGGGTCTTGGATCCAAGCATATTTGTTTGGACTTGTAAATATTGTGTGTAATTTAGTGTATATTGAAACATTTGAATTTTGAACTTCCCGCGCTGCTTGCTAGCAGCGCCAAGTTTTTCAAGTTGGCTGCCTGCCAAGGCAGGTAGCCCTGCAGCTTCCGGCAACGAAGCAACAGTTGTTGTTGAACCATCATGGCGGTAAGTTGTGCTATCGTGCACGCTTGCTGCCAATAGAGTTGTTTGCGAGTGAATCGTTATTAATTGTTTCATTTTATATGGATTTTACAGTCTCGTACGTCTCTAGACAAAACATTTGGTCCTCCGGGCCGGATCGTTCCGGTTTTTTCTTATGTTTGAAACATGATTCGTGTGCACGTGGTAAACATTTACACTTCGTTCACATTATTTCGTGCGCTATACTCTCGTTATTTAGAGTATTTACATGGTCAAGATTTCTTCGGCAACGTGTTTTAGAAGAAATTCGCAGAGATTTAGCGATTTAAGAAACTTATATTTTCTTTGTTTTTCGTGGAATATATTTCGTGTTGGGGTTATGTTGTATTATTTATCGGCATCTGCTCATGTTTTTCGTTGCGTTAGGTGTTTTTGCTGGATATAAATTTTGATTTGCTGTGTCTAACCTTGGTTATATTGGTCTTCGTTGTGTCTTTTTGGTTATTTCGTCCTTTGCGTCTGTGTGTGACCATGGCAGATATAGGCTCGGCACTCGTGCGTATCCGACTAGCAGAGGCTCGGCTCAAACGTGCTGTCGACCTGTCTCAAAGTGTTGTTGACGATGTTTCTAAGCAAGGATTGTTTCGTGCCACAGTTCGTGATCTACCCCAAGTTCGTGATAAGTTCAAGGCGGATTTTGTGGTTCTTGGGGTAACACAAAATTCTGACATCGATCTCTCAGAACTGACTGCACGAATGGACGATTTCGAAGAGAAATATTTTGAAGTCATGGCGACGGTAAGTGCCCTGAAGGGGTGTTCGATGGAGAGCTCAACATCGTCAAGGCCCAAGGTGAGCAATTCTAGGGTAGCTTTACCAAAAATTACGCTTCCAAGTTTTGAGGGTAGCATTAAAAATTGGCTTAACTTCTCCAACCTATTTTGCACTCTCGTTGCTAACAATAGTGACCTTTCATCTGTTGAGAAACTGGCTTATCTGAAGATTGCTCTCAGTGGTGAACCCCTCAGCATGATTCAGGCCTTGCCCATGTCTGAAGTAAACTTTGATGTGGCTTGGAAACTACTTGTTGGTAGGTACGAGAACAAGAGGCTCATTGTGTCTGTGCATGTGGAGGCTTTACTTCAAGCACCCTCTGCATCAGCTGACTCTCCCAAGACATTGCGCCAACTGTTGAACACTGTTACAGAGAATGTGTCTGCTCTTAAGGCCTTGTCTGTCCCTGTAGACCAGTGGGATCTGATGCTGCTGCCCATTCTATGCAAACGGTTGGATACTGCCTTACAAACACAATGGGAAATGACATTAACAGACGAGTTTCCCACTCTTCGTAGGTTCACTTCGTTTCTTGAAAAACATTGTCGTGCTCATGAGGCTGTGATAGCTTCCTGTTCTAGGAGTTCAGGAAATCAGGTTCCCAAACAGACTGCTCAAGGGTACCAAAACAGCTGGAGGCAGTCTCGAGGTCAGTCTGTACACACATTAGTAAGTTCTCCACAGTCACAAAGTTGTCTCTTGTGTAGTGACATTCATGTGGTTAGGTCATGCCCTATCTTCTCACAGGGTAGCCCCAAGGAACGATATGCAATAGTAAAGGAGCATAAGTTGTGTCTGAATTGTCTTTCCCCATCACATCGATCAAATTGGTGTCCATCTAAGTCGTCATGTCACCATTGTAAGGCACGTCACCATTCCATGCTGCATTTTGGCGATCAGCGATCAGAGGAAGACTCCATCCCATCCAACTCAGACAAGGAACCACCATCATCTGACTCTAATGCTGCCACTGTTGCAGTAACTGCTGCTAAACCTACCTCAACATCAACAATATTGTTGTCAACTGCTCAAGTACAGATTTTTGATAGTTCTGGTGTGCCTTGTGTTGTACGTGCTTTGCTAGACACTGCCAGTCAAGCCAGCTTTATCACCGAACAGTGCCTACAAAAGCTCCGGCTGGTTCGCAGACAGGCCCATCTTCCGATACATGGTTTGTCCAGTACACCTGTGAATGTGGCCAAGTCCTACACATCAGTTGTCATCTCCCCAGTGGGCAATCCAGATAATCAGTTTGCCCTGGATGTATTTGTGCTACCACGCATTACCAATAACTTGCCGAGTGCCAAACTCTCATCGGATGTGCGGCGATCAGTGGCTCATCTGAAGCTTGCTGATCCTTCTTTCGACACCCCTGGTCCTGTTGACCTGCTTATTGGTGCTGACCTATTTCCTCTTCTCGTAACTGGAGGCAAGATTTAAGGGTCTCCAGTGACTCTCGACTCTGTTTTGGAATGGATTCTCATGGGAAGGGTGGACACCAAACTTCCACCATCCTGCCTGGCATCGCATTGTGTCACACTGTTCATTTCTTACCCACCATTAGAGGATGTTGTACGAAAGTTCTGGGAAATTGAAGAATTCCCACGGGTAGAACACAAGTCTCCTGAGGATGTTTCTTGCGAAACCATGTTTGCTGAAACTCACGTCCGAAATGAAGAAGGCCGATATAGTGTGTCCCTGCCATTTCGCCACTCGAGACCTGAGTTGGGCACCACTAGACCCCAAGCTATAAATAGGTTGATGCGCCTAGAAAGATGCTTGAAAGGTGACTCAAAGCTCAAAATAATGTACTCAGAGTTCATGGAAGACTATCTTGCCACGGGTCACATGGAAAAGATTCCTGATGATCAGATTAATGTGACGCCAGCCTATTATATCCCCCACCATTGTGTCGTGAAGCCAGAGAGTTCAACCACGAAGCTGCGGGTAGTGTTTGATGGGTCTGCTAAGAGCTCATCTGGTGTCTCATTGAATGACACACTACTAACTGGCCCCAAGTTGCAAAGAGACATTTTTGATCTACTGTTGAACTTTCGGCTACATGCTTTTGTGTTTACGGCAGATGTTAAACAAATGTACCGTCAAATATCTGTTCTGCCCCAGCACCAGGACTACCAACGCATTGTTTGGCGCTTTTGTGATTCGGAACCTGTGCAGGATTATCGATTGAAGACGGTGACGTATGGCGTCTCCTCAGCTCCGTTCTTGGCCCTTCGAACTCTTCAACAACTGGCGGTCGATGAGAAAGACCACTTTCCAGTTGCCTCAAGAATTTTGCAATCCGATGTGTATGTTGATGATGTGGTTACCGGTTCTGACTCTCTTGAATCCGCTCTGGCCATCCAAAAGGACCTTCGAGCTCTTCTTGCCAAAGGGGGCTTCAAGTTGAGGAAGTTCATGAGCAACCATACAGCTCTCATAGACTGGCTTCCGCCTGAAGATGTTGATATGCCCCAATCATTTGATCTGGATCCTGAGAGTCAAGTTGTGGTCAAGGTCTTAGGACTTCAATGGAATCCAGTCTCTGACACCTTCTCCTATGTAATCCGAGGCCACTCAAGTCTTGTTACGAAGAGGAGCATCCTTGTCAATGTAGCCAGAATATTTGATCCTCTAGGATGGCTTAATCCACTGTTAATGTTTGCAAAGCATCTATTGCAACTGATGTGGGTCCGGTCCATTGACTTGGATGATCACCTCCCCCCTGATCTTGCTTCTCAGTGGGATCATTTTAGCCGGGAGCTCCCTCGGTTGTCCTCTATTGCTGTCGCTCGGTTCATTAAGGGTCCAGAAGGCTCTACCTATCAACTGCATGGTTTCTGTGATAGTTCTGAGATTGGTTACGTGGCCGTGGTGTACCTGCGCATAGTGTGCCCGGATGATTGAACCATCATTCGTCTGCTGATCAGTAAATCCAAGGTTGCACCAGTCAAAAGCCAAACCTTACCTCGTCTGGAGCTTTGTGGAGCACTACTGTTGGCTCGTGTGCTCAATCATGTGATTGAGACTTACCAAGAAGTTTTGCCCGTATCTTCCATCACAGCCTGGACAGACTCACAAGTGGTTTTAGCATGGATTAACTCATCTCCTCATCAGTTGAAGACTTTTGTAGCTAACCGGGTAAGCGAACTCCAAGAGCTTACCCGTCCCAGTTGGTGGAAACACGTACCGTCTGAGTTCAATCCTGCTGACTGTGCCTCTCGTGGTCTCTTCCCTCTTCAACTATTGGATCATCACTTGTGGTGGACTGGTCCACCGTGGTTAATAGAGTCACCTGGACAGTGGCCTTTCCAGTCACCAGATGCAGTGGAAGTGGATCCCGCCGTGATGGAGAAGAAGACTGTCACCTTGACCACTGTAACGTCCTCTGATGATCTTGGCCAGTTGGCAACGCGATTCAGTCGACTAACCAGGCTTCTGCGTGTCACATGCTGTTTATTGCGCTTTGCCCACAACTGTCGCGTGTCACTGAAAGAGCGCAAGACTGACAATATGTCTCCTGATGAGCTGAATAAGGCTTTACATTTTTGGCTCTTCTGGGTACAATCACATCATTTCAAAGAGGATATAAGTGCTCTGAAGAAGGGACAGTGCATTTCCCCTCAGATTCGCAAACTAGTACCCTTTCTTGATGACAGTGGCCTGATAAGGGTAGGTGGTCGTTTAGCTCACTCCAGTGTTCCGTTTGAGCAGAAGCACCCAGTGCTGCTTCCAAAATCTCACCATCTGACTGATCTCATTATTAACCATTATCATGAAAAGAATCATCATCCTGGAAATCAGACTCTTAGAGGAATTCTTAGAGAACAATTCTGGATTCTTGCAGATAAGGATGCCATCTCTCGCTGCTTGCGTCACTGTGTTCCATGTTTCAAGCAAAGACCCGTAGCAAGCGCACCTCTCATGGGCGATCTTCCCTCTATGAGAGTGCAACAGGTTAAACCATTTGCCAAAGTAGGAGTTGACTATGCTGGTCCTTTTATGGTTAAGCTTGGTCGGGTCCGTGGGGCAAAGGTCTTGAAGGCTTACCTTTGTATTTTTGTCTGCTGCGCGACAAAGGCCGTTCATGCAGAACTAGCTTCAGACCTGTCCACAGATACATTTATTGGAGCCTACAAACGTTTTCTTGCCAGGCGTGGGAGAACATCTGATATCTACAGTGATTGCGGGACCAACTTTGTCGGAACTCACAATCGTCTTAAGGAACTTCAGCAACTTCTGTCGTCGGCACCACACCAGCAGGCTGTCACTGATGCGTTGTCCCAGCTCGGTGTCATGTGGCACTTCAACCCTCCTGCTGCTCCCCATTTTGGTGGTTTGTGGGAGGCCGGGGTAAAGTCATTCAAGACTCACTTAAGTAAAGTTATTGGTGAACAAGTGCTCACATTTGAAGAGCTTTACACCCTTCTAGTGCAGGTGGAAGCTACGTTAAACTCGAGACCCCTGTGCCCTTTGAGCTCTGATCCCAATGACATCAGTGCTCTAACCCCTGGCCATTTCTTAACCCTGGAGCCACTGGTCACATTACCAGAGCCTAACTTGAGGGATGTACGGCTAAACCGCCTTCAACGTTGGCAACTTGTGGAACGCCTCCAACAGGACTTTTGGCATCGTTGGCACAGGGATTATTTACACACGCTCCAGCAGCGGCAGAAATGGAACGAGCAGGGAGTTAGTCCCACTGCCAACCAACTTGTGCTCCTGAAAGAAGACAGACTCCCACCTCTACAGTGGCGCTTGGGGCGCATCGTGGAGCTCTATCCTGGGAAAGATGGTGTTGCCAGAGTGGCTACTATCCGGACTTCTAGTGGAACTTTGAAGCGTCCTGTGGTGAAGCTCTGCCCGCTACCATATGATTGTTGAAATAAGACATTTCAAGGCGGGCGGTAATGTTTGGACTTGTAAATATTGTGTATAATTTAGTGTATAGTGTTTGAAACATTTGAATTTTGAACTTCCCGCGCTGCTTGCTAGCAGCGCCAAGTTTTTCAAGTTGGCTGCCTGCCAAGGCAGGTAGCCCTGCAGCTTCCGGCAACGAAGCAACAGTTGTTGTTGAACCATCATGGCGGTAAGTTGTACTATCGTGCACGCTTGCTGCCAATCGAGTTGTTTGCGAGTGAATCGTTATTAATTGTTTCGTTTTATATGGATTTTACAGTCTCGTACGTCTCTAGACAAAACAATATTTATCGACATCGTCTTCGGCAAAGTATTTTGAAAACCATTCAATGAGCTTCAAAAGGTGTTCCGTGAAAAGGGTCATCAGGTCTTGTGAGACAACAAGCTCATTTGATGTCGCATATTCATACAACTGCGGGAAACAATCTTGACCGCGATTTTTATTCATTTTTTTAATTCAAAACTGCAGTTTTTTCTTAAACGCAGCGATCTTCTACATTAGTTTCAAAATGTGCATGTTGTTGCCTTGCAAAGACAGATTCAGTTTATTAAGTTTTTCAAATACAGTAAACTCCCGGTATATCGCGCCTCGATTGATCGCGGAATCGGGTATATCGCGGGTCAAACCATGTCCCCCAGTCAGAAATGAATAATAATGGAATAAATGGTTGACAGCAGATTAGGATAATTTTGCGTTGTAACTAACAAACTAAGCATCGGGCAGAAAAAAGCCTAGGCGTAAAAAATGTCCGCAGTGAAATTCTAAACAAGATATCTCCGTACATTATTCCTCTATCTTGTAGGGTTTTCAAATTATGGTCCAATCCAGCCCAGTGATATTTTCTGAAACACTAGTTCTTAACGTCGCTTTATCTCACAAATGAAGCATCGGAACGGGGACCTGATAAAGCCCACCGTCCAGCGACATTATCCAGCGTGACTCGGCTGGGGATTGATGTTGGATAGGCTTGGTTGTCGGCAAGCACTGGGTAGGGAGAGACGAGCCGAGAATATGGAGAGAGGTAGAGATTAGAGCGGGCAGAAACACGTGGGGGAGGGAATGTGTTCACGCAGCACACAGGCAGAGCATGAGTCACTTGACTGAGCAGCGTTCCTGCGTACAAGGCAAAATCAGGTAGTCCGGTGTTTAAAATTCCACTACAGAATCTTAATTGGTACTTTACTGGACATCTGTATATAAATGTTTAGTTACAACTTAAACCTACAGACGTAATATTATTGGGTAATTCATTGTATTATACACGTTCATCTTTTTACTTTGGTATAATGTTTTAACATTAAACAGTAAAGTAAATCAGCTAGCGTATTTTTAATCTTTGCCCAGGAATTCCCAGTGGTCCAATACTTACGTGAACCATACTGTACCACTTTTGCCGTGAGGTAGTAAACAAGTCCCGGAAATGTTTATGTGTAACGGTCTCCCGAACTTTAACCAGAGGCTGGGGAATATAACACTTGCCGATCCGAGCCACACACACTCAGCAACTCGACACAGCGTTTGGTGAAATAAGTAAAGACATAGTTTAACACGGTTTTTAATACGGCGTCACTGATTGCACTAAAATTAAATTGGCGCAATTTTTGTTTCCCACACGTGACCATTTATAATTTACTGTAAGCATGGATACAAAAGTTTAATCACTTGACATGATAGACGATTCTTTATTTTTTATTGTACGAATGCTAGAATCGTTTTTTCCTGTATCTGCGGCCTACTTCTGCAGAAGACAAGCTATCTGTAAGTAAATATAGAATTTTTATTTTGTCAATCAAACTCGGTACTTTGCGATTCATATTCGGTTTGAAGTATCACTACGGCCTTTCTTTCTAGAAGACTTCGACCACAGAATCGTGTGTAACCGCACACACTGCACTTACTACTGACGAAGCAGATACTGTGGCTGACACCACAAGACTGGCAGCAGCTTGTGTGCCGCACGTGTGTTTGGCGGCGTTTGGCGCGCTCGTAGGCCGTGCGACAAACTGTGCGCGGCACACGGAAAAATAAAAACAATTCAACATTTAATATTTATCTTTAAAATTTATAATTTTTATTTTTTCACCCGCGTTTAGTGAAAACTGCGGATGCAAAGTCCGCACAACGGCGGGCCGTCTATACTGTGCGTGCTTGCCGACCTATTAGAACACAGGCGGTGTTTTATGCCTTTTGACCTTGGTCACATCGAAACATCGCGGTTATGCAACAACGCGGGTAAAAGTTATGTCCCCCGACAACCGCGTTAAATAGGGAGTGTACTGTATGTCGCACAAATATGCTAGTTTTAGCAAAAATCTGGTTCAGCAAAGTATCTGGAGTTTGCATGATGCTCTTGTTGTAAAAAACTGTGAATTTCATGTAATTCGAACACACGAATTAAGACATTTCCACGGGAAAGCCATCGTGAATTGCAGTAATATATCAGTGCCGTATGTTCAGCTCCCATATCTATGCATAGTTTTTTGAAAAGTCTGGCTTTTAGTGGTCTAGTTTTAATGTAGTTTACAGTGACAATGACATGTTCTAATACTTGGTTTAATTCAAAACTCATTGACTTTGACGCAAGCGCTTCTCTATGGATGATGCAATGGGTCTACACAGCATGCGAGGCTTTTTTACAAATAAGCGCTTGTAATCCTCCGTACCTGCCAGACATTGATCGAGCACCATCTGTAGATACACCAATACATTTTTCCCAATTCAAACCATTTTCTGTAGTAAACTTGTCAAGAATTTCAAACAAGTCATGAGCCTTTGCACTTTCGGTAATGTTTTTGCAGAATAAGAGTTCTTCGACAATAATATTGTCAGCCACAAAGCGTACGTAACAAATTAGATGTGCATCATTATTACTGTCAGTAGCCTCGTCAAGTTGCAGACCAAATTTCTTGCCTTTCATTTTATCTATTAATTGGCGATTTAGATCCTCAGCTATGTCATGGATTCTTCGACTGATAGTGTTGTTAGATAAGGGTACCTTAGAAATTAATTTTCCTGCCGATTCTCCCACCATAATATTCACCATGTCGAGAGCAGCCAGTAGAACAAGCTCTTCTGCAATAATATGAGGTTTTTGCATTTCGCCAACCTGTATGCTACCTTGAAGGATGCTAACAGCACGTTGTTAGGTACTGAGGCTTGTTGAGTAAACATATTTTGTGTTTTTTTTAAATTTTGTAATTACCTATTAAAAAAATCACGCGAGTTTTCAACCTTAGCCGCGTGAATGGTTTCGAGATGTCGCTTTAACTTACTTGGAAGCATACTTTCGGTTGATAAAATTTTCAAACAGAGCACACACTGCTGTCTTTTTTCATTGTTTACTTCTATTGACGTAAAGCCGAAGTCCAAATAGCTATAATCGTATTTGCGATATTTCCGTTTTTTTACTTCCCCGCCACTGGTAGACGCATTATCAGTGTCCCTTGTACTACCGACTTGTTTATTTAATAAAAATCTATCCATTTTGACAAAACAAAAGACTTATGACGAAAAACGAAACATCACAATCAAAACAAAACAGGAGACGATGACGTCATCTCGTCTCGCTGCTCGCTTGTAACTAAACAAATGACCATCACAGGCGGTTCACGGCGGGGGAGGAGAGTACTACGCGCCCAAGCAACTGTGGTCCTGTGGAGGGGAATTACGGGAGTGCCAGTGTCGACGTGAGAGAGGGGTGGTGAATGAGGAGGGGTTGGCAGTAGGGGAATACCGTTTGCTGCGGAAGCAAGAGGTATACACGTGCGTTCATGAGTGTACGCAACATGTAAGCAAGAGTATATGGATGAAAGGAAGACCATGTAGCGCAGTCGTGCAATACGTAAGAAATGTTGTGATAAACTGAAGGTATATTTGTATGAAACAGCAAAACAAGGTGTCAATGAAGATATGTCAGAATGTGTACCAAACAGTCGTCACAGCATCACATTGTATCGTTTTCATTATAATAATTATTTCACTCAGCACCAAACTGAGCGTACATGTCGGTATACATTCGCCTATAATCATAGAATTTTTTTTTTTGCGATTAATTGATATAGCATATATGCAAGAAACGTTTCAACACAGTTTTTTGCTAAGTGCATGTAACAAACTCCCACTGTGCCACTTAGTTCTTTAACTCCTGACATGTTACAATTGCTAATCTTTTCCCTGCACTGGCTATATATAGTTTTGTGATTTGTTGAACTGCCCAATGCCATTTGTCAATACATGTTATTACAGTCACGCACGCTTCGAAACCTTGCTTTGCTTTCAAAGGATCCAAGAAATACTTGAACACCGATACGCCCGTGTCTGCGCACTGTGACGTGACTTATGGTAACAGCTCTACTTGCCGTCCCACCTGTGACATGCGTTCCGACCCTTGAGGTGGATTAGGGGAAGGGAGGGAACAGTGTTGCGGAGAGAGGGGTCCGTCTGACCTTGGGTAGTTCCCATTTTTACCCGGGACCACAGTTGTCTCGGGCGTGTAGTAGATAAGTATCGGCAAGTGCGCAAGTAAGCGAAGCACTACGCGAGCGCTAGAAATAAGTTGTTTATTTTGTACCCGCGAACACTTAAGTTGAGGTTTCGCAGAATGGTAAAGAAAATCGCTTCACTGCACCCTTCTTAACTTTCTACAGCGCACCAGGGCGCCGCGGCGCACACTTTGGGAACCCCTAGTCTACAGCATTTCTGCACCGCTGTGTCGCCGCACGTCTTTCTTTCTTTTACAAGACCCATTGTCCCACGGTCCAAACATGTCATTATCACGTAATTAAATTTATATTTTAGGTAGGGATGGTCGGGTACCCGAAATTTCGGGCAGTGTTTCGAGTATCAAGTACCCGAAATTCCGGGCGGGTATTTCAGTGCCCGAAAATATCGGGCACCTTGGAAAACGGCAATACCGCACGGCGCAAGTAAACAAAGCTTCTTTTTTTTTGGAACGCGCGGAGCTGCAGGA